>NC_073304.1:133355291-136165291 GCF_027595985.1 Sorex araneus | reverse complement strand
CTCTCATGCCAAAATGTTATGGACTAAATGTTTCAGTTTAGTACAGGCTGAAAGTATGGGAGGTGGACGTTTGAAAGTTAATTACGTGCAGAGTCCTTGTGATGGGGTTGGTGTTCTGATACCTGAAGAAGAGAACTAACACTCTCACACTCCCTGCAACCAATGAGACAGCAGTGAGGATTCTTCTGTATAAGGAGCAAATAATTACGTATTTTCATATCAGGAAGTGGTTTGACACCGATACCAGATATCCTGGACAATGTTTTTGGCCTTTCCATACTATGGAACTATAAGGTGTGCTTGTTGTTTCAGCCACTGAGATGCTAGCAATCTTATAGCAGCTCTAACTGAATAGCATCATATTTTATTTGGTAATATTTAAGGGATCTGAAAGCATGTAGAAGGAAATATAAATATACCGTAGACTTTAAATTGGACTTTTTGGCAATAGAAAATGATCTGTGCAAGGCAATGGCCTCTACCAATGTACTTTTTGTGTCCATTTAATCAGGTTGATTTCATCATTCTGAGCATGGTATTTCAATGGGAAATGAAAATGTGAGGGGCTGGAGAGAGAGAACACATGGGGTAAGGCAAAAGCCTTCTGTTGTCTGACTGCAGTTCAATCCCTAGCACCACATAGGGATCTGTGACTGCTAGGAAGGAGCCCGGAACACCATCAAAAATACAAAAAAGGAAAGAAAGATGCACGTTCTACTACACAGAAGTGTACTGTGAGAATTAATGACTCATTTTAAGGAAATTGTAATTTATATTGAAAAACAAAATATAAAGATTACAGCGGCTGTTGAATGACACATTTAATATGGTGAACAGTTAATATTAATGTTGAGCCTAATAAAAGCATATCTAAGACATTTTCCTTTTGTCTTTGATTTAAATGTATTACATTTCACTTCTTTAACATTTCTATATACTGATTCCCTTTACCAGGGCATCATAATTTGAGCATCATAACTTATGATCAGCTCTTTTTTCTTTAAATTTTAAAACCCTTTCTTTGCTTAGGTACAGGGATTTAAATATTGTTTATAATAATGGTAACGCATACATCATTCTAACACCACATGTATCACCAGAGTCTAGTTCCCTCCACCAGTGACCCAGGGATCCCCTTCCCCATTATAAGTTCAGCTCTAAAGACAAACTTTTCAGTTCTAATAAATTTGAGCACTTTTTAATCCCATACTATACTTTTTTAAATCTCATATTTTGTCTCACATTTCTCTTTCCCTCCCACTGCCTCTCTCTCTCTCTCTCTCACCTATGCATAGGTAAATGGAGCTGACTTCCTGAAATTCCACAAAATTGTAGAATTTATCGATTCTATGAAAACCCTAATTGTATTAGCATAGAATAATTCATAATATTAATATTTTTTACCCACCTAATATTTTTCATTTATATTCTGGTATAGAAGTAGATAAAGGTTTTGAAAACTATTTTTACTTTATCAAATTTATCATTGATTTGGAATCCATAGGAATTCCTTTTAAAAAGAGAAATAATTGTTAGTTTCACCTAAATGTCTGCAAAATAATTATTTTTTTTACTCATTTACTAATAAACAGTATTATTTGTAACATAAAATATGAAGTTCCAAAATCAGAAGATCAACAAATATTTTAGCTAAATTAATAAGCAATTCTTATATTTGCTTAGTTCTAGACATGTCAGTAAGATCATCTGATGAACACTTTTAATGAGTCAATATATATTCAATAACACAGAACCATGAAAAGTCAGTGGAGAACCAAGTCTTCTAATAATATTGCATTATCTTTATAATCACCAAGTATATCAACAAAGGTTATTCTCAGTGTTAAAGTCAAATGCAAATTAGAGTTGGAGAGATGATATAGCAGGTAAAGTGTTTGCTTTATCCAGGTTTCATCACTGACACTCTATAGTGTCCCTTGAGCTATCAGGAATAGTCCCTGAGTCCACCAGGAATGATTCGTGAGCAAAGAAACAGGAGTAAGCCCTGAGTACAACTAGTTGTGGCCCTAGTATTGTTGTGTACAGACACAACAATACAAAAAATATATATCAACTGCAAGGTTATAAGGAATTTGTTACTAATGTAAAGGATCAGAGTACAGGAACTGTTATAATATTATAAGTATTTGGGGTCAAGCTTGTAATTTGTGTCATGGTAACTCATGTTATAATGAGGCTTTGCAAATGTGGTACAGAGAGGTGTGTTTACAGTTTGTAGCTCAAGAAGTCCATGGAAGTAAATTGCTCTAACAAATGCTATCTATATTTAGGTTGCTGTGGAGATAAAGACAATTTTGAGGACTGCTAAAGAGAACCATCAAGCAAAACCCAGAAGATATCAGAATGTCTTTACAAGAAAGTCCACGTTAAATGGGCATCATTTTAGCTTATGCTGTAGTACAGTTTACATATAATTTTCCCCATTAATAAAAAGAAACTGAGACTTGTCCTAAAAGGGTGGAGGACTATGAGGAACAAAGCTTTTTATCTGATGACTAGAAGTGAGTTCATGTATGCTGACTCGTGATAAATGCCAGGAGGCCCAAACAATTCTACTCCACAGAAAGGCTTGTTGATCCAGACTAGGGATTCCCAACTGTAGCACTGCTGATATCTTAGACCAGATCATTGTTGTTGGGGAATGTCATGTGCATAAAGAAATGTTTAGCAGCACAACTGGTAAAAGCACCAGGTGATATACCAGGTATCAGGTGACAGTGGTATATTCTCAGTGGTAACAATCAAAAATATTAGACAGTTGATGTAGTTTAGTTAGCAGTGTATGTATTTTGCATGTATGAGGCCCTGGAATCAATTCTTCCTCTATCTCCCTCTCTTCCCCCCTTCAGTCCTGACATTGTCAAATGTTTCCTAGGAGGCTGAATCACCTCTAGTTGAGAAGCACTGCTCTACAGTCCAGAAATTAAGCCCCAGCAGTGTTGCCAGCAGGCAAACTTCAACTATTCATATTTTTGGAAATTATCTCTGAGGAAAAGAGCCAACTCATTCCAAGACACAACAAATTCCTCCCCACGATGGTTAACACATAATAATTAATTAATGCAACACTGATTTTTTTTCTTTTCCAGAAATATCCAGGGATCAACAAAGCCATTACCAGGCCTGGGTTGTACCTCATCATCATTCCCTCCCCCTCCTTCCCTTCTTTCTTATCCTTTCCCCTCTCCCCTCCAGGTATTGTGTGTGTTTAAGGAGACTGCTTAAACACACACACACACACACACACACACACACACACACTTTCCCCTTTAACCTAAGCATTTAGAGTTCACTTGTTGGAGAATTTATCTGAGTTAACTTATCTTTGCTTCCCTCTGAGCTCTGGTTATAAGAGCTGTTCTCCCATCATATCTAGCAGAAAGAAAGCATACTGAACACTTAATGGAAACTTTCATCTGTCTCAGTTCCCAGCTCTATCTTGGAATCAATCATGCAACTTAGTAATTGAGTCTGAATATACCAACTGCCATATCTGTTTTAACAAGGACAAATAGTTTCATCTGAAAAATGACATTTTTGCCTTGAATATGAAAGCAAATGGTCGTGTAATGGGGGATGACTTTGGTAATATCATTGCATTAATTCAAACAAAAAGCAATGATAAAACAAAGATGAAAATACAGTAACAGGGAAAGAAGTTTTATTTTATGCAAAATAACTTTGCATATAATCCACTAAAACAGCATCTTCATTAATTATTTTATTACTTGAGAAACTAGAGACAGAGAGAGACTGACAAGGTCGATTAGTTCAACTAAGGGGCTTTGCAGGACATAGTCTATGATCTTTTCCACAATAAATTTATACTAGGACCAGTAAAAGTGAAAAAAAAATGAGATTTCCTTATGTAAAAGTTGTATTGGACACAACTACCTTCCATAAAACTCCTCTCTCATAAAAGAGTGATAGAGTAAACAAAAGCCTGGGGAAATCAGCCTGATGCGGGGTGTGGCATTTGGCAGGAGTGCTCAGAAAGCTTGGAGGCCACTCTCTGTACTCTTGGCGAGCTGGGATGAACAGTTCACTTCTTACCCCTAGACTGTGGCATTACTCAGGAATTCTGGGAGTCATCAGGATCACCTTTCATGGGGTAGGGACATGAAGTCCTCAGGATCTGACCCAGGTCTCTGCACACAAGCTGCCTGCTGCAAGTGCATAAACTCAGTTGTCACCTGCAGAATGTAGAGACTGACATCACTAGTCTTATTTCTAATATAGCTTCTCCTTCTAGCAGATTCCAGATCATGAAGTCTCCATAAACATGTCTAGAAATGCAGCAATCAAAAACTTACCTGATAGTAATTCAATTTTAGCCAAATCTCTCTCTCTCTCTCTCTCTCTCTCTCTCTCTCTCTCTCTCTCTCCCCCCCCTCTCTCTTCCCCTCCACTCTTCTTCCCTCTTCTCCTCTCCCCTCATTCTACTCTCCCCCATGGAATCCAGGTTGCCAGGTTGGCCAGAAGCAAGGCAAGCAACTTACCTGAATTAATTAATTTAATTTTAAATTTAAAAGCCATTATTTACTAAGTTAATCACAGTTGATTTTTAGGCAACCTACATTCCAGTCTCACCGTTTCCCTTTATTTGCCCCCATCCCCCAGTTTGCTTCTTTGACAGGCATATTTTTAAGTTCGCTTGTGCCTTGGATCTCCTGCTCAGCATGCACTTGTTCTATCGGGGCAAAAATAACCACTTGACTTAAAGAGCAAGAGAGGATTTTTATTTTTTGAAATGTATAAGTTGAGCCACCACCTAGAAAATATATCCTTAGCCCATCCAGTTGTTTTCAAGGACATATGAAATCCTTAAATTGTATACCCTGTCTCCCATCCTCTTGAAAGTCTGGTTCCACTTCAGTTTATGCTTGGGTAATGTGAGACTGAGGAAGGACACAGCCCTCTATCCTCTCTGTATTGGTCATAAAAGCATCTTAACAACTAAGAAGATCACCTCTTAAGTCAACAATGTAACCACCATTGGATCTTCTTTGATGTTTGCTTCTTGGCTCTTGCATTACTGCAGGGAGGAAATGCCTTTTGTCTCTCAGTATCCATAGGCATAACTAGGCATAAGTTGCTGATGGAATGGCCTCTGATCAGAGTACGATTGATTTTGTTTTAGGCTCCTGTAGAAAGTTGACTGATCTAAGTAACAGACAACCTCCTTAACCAGCCAGATAGAAAAGTAGAGATTTCTGACATAATAGAGCTGTTGGTATATATTATCTGTAAAGTGCTCTAGTGTCTAAAATAGTCCGCAGGCTGAGTCAACACTTCCCTTATTGTTTAGTCAGTTTCAGTTAGATTTTTCATTATTTGCAAGCAAGAACATACACCTAATACACCTTGCATTTAAGTGTGTTTAATTATACATGCATTTTACCTAATTAGGAAGCTGCTAAATGAAACACAATTATTTTGTTGCACTTTGTGTACTACTAAGAGAGAGAAAGGTATCTCTTACAATATATCATGTTTTCTTAATTTTTTAAGAAATCTTATTGAGTAATTTTTGAAGCTGCTACTTTGGATTTATTTAAATAATTATTTAAAACACATATTGTTTGACATCACAAATGAAAAAGGAAATAAAATAATGTTTTTTTTTAAGATTTCCTCACCTTCAGTGATAAGTGCTTCAAATAATCACCAATAAGTTTTCAATATTTTGAGGGGCTAAGGGTTGCCTCCTATACGGTGCTCAGATAGCTCAGGGGCCCCTCCTGTCCAGTGATTTAAAGCAAGGATGACTTAGTCCCAAGGATGCAATTTTGTTCTGGTCCTGTATTGCTCTGAATTACTCAGGAAACCCTAATCGTGCTCAGCGTTTCTCTAGTTCCACATGCTGCAGTGCTCAGGGCCTCCTGGGCCTTACCTGGTGATGCTCAACGTACTATGTGGTGCTGGAGACTGAGCAAGGCCTCAAACTCAAACCCTGTACAATCTCTTTTTCCTTCTTAAGAATGGTACTTCTAATCTCATCCTTCATGCATCCCCTATTACTGAGTCTGGACTCCATCCAATCTTCTAATACCTTCTCTGCAAGTTCTGAAGTTGGCCTTTTTTCCCCCTCTTTTTGAGTCACACCCAGCGATGCACAGGGGTTACTCCTGGCTCTGCACTCAGGAATTACTCCTGGCAGTGTTCAGGGGACCATATGTGATGCTGGGATTCGAACCCGGTTCGGCCGCATGCAAGGCAAACGCCCTACCCTCTGTGCTAGCGCTGCAGCCCCCAAAGTTGGCTTTTTTCATTGCTTCCAGCACAAGTTTTCAGACAACAACCAAGACATGAATCTCCTCAAAATACCCCAACTAGACTGCCTGGCTGAGAGACAAGTGCTTGCAGCTACCCAGTCAACCCGATGGAATAACAACCAACTCAGTGTGCACACAGGTCATGGATCCTCATGGCATCTATGCTGATTAGAATCGAAAACAAATAAATGTGCTCCTTAGAAATAATGAGATCCAGGATGCATTCTTGATCTCCAGATGTTATCAGCCAGCAACTCTTGACACTGCATATGGCCCCACAAACCCTGCCAGAGGTCGCTCCAGAGCACTGAGCCAGGAATAGCCCCTGAGCACTACTGGGTGTGGCCCAACAGTGCTCCTCCCCCCACACACAATAAAGAAAGTAAAAGTAGAAAGTCATGTGAAGAGAAATTTAAAATATTAGATAATTATATTAGAAGATTAGGAGAAATCTGAATGCTAGGGAAATACTGATGCAATAAATAGAGATTTGAATTAGAAAAAATGGACTAGGGTCACTCAGTGGCAGTAAATCTAAGTATCAACAGCAACCTCAGCACCTTACTTTGCTCATCTATAAAAGGAATATAGTAGAATGTACTCATCTTTTGCATCTTAGAATACTCTAAGACATCCTCCTCTACTGCTCAAAAGCTTGGGACATAAGTGACAGAGGAACAGGCAATCTTACAGCATCCTGAGTGTCCCTGTGTCTAGACATGGGCTAAACTAGAGCAGTGGCAGTAATAATAGATAGCACTTTCTAATTACTGCTATGTGCTGAGCTCTGTCATAAAAATTTTATGCATTATCTGATTCATATACTACTTGATTGATTTCATGAGCAATTCTATGAGAGATAAATGATTCTTCTATTTTTTTAATAAGGAAGATGAAAAAACTGAGAAAGGGAATTTGTTCAAAGTCACAGGAAGGAATATTGAAAGACTTTTTTTTTATTACATTGTGTTAGAAATAATTGATTCTGTATTTCCTCTTTAATGTTTAGTTATATAAGTAATACATGAATCCATTCCCAAAAGGTGTAAATAAAGTAGATGGAAGCAGGTCACAAAATCAGAATTGTTTCCTATAGCCGTACTTCTTTTTGACTGTACTTAGCTGGCACAGTCTCCGCCCAAGCCACTAGAGCCAAAAGTATGCACCACAGCACTCTGAACATTGGTATTTTAAATACAAGGAAGACGGTGGGTTTTTTCTTACCTTTTGTTTTGATTCATTCCTATAAGACTTAAATATAGTCTGCGTCATATTCACATTCATGCTCTCTGCAATCAGATCCCTGATCTCCTCTCAGTCCTGTCCTCTGCCGTTCCTCTTGCTCTTTCAGTTCCAGCCACACCGGCTGACTTGAGCTTCAGACACGGAAAGCACCATCCTGCTTCTGTGCCTTGCTAGTCTCTCTGCCTGAATACTCTTACTTCACTTCCCAGATACTTGCTGACTTTCACCCCTGCCCCATCCTTTTAGATCTCTGATCCAAAGTCATCTCAATGAAACTCTTTCTGGCCTTTAGCTAAACCACTGTCTTTCCTTAGGTGGCCGTGCATCTCTTTAGGATTCTTATCATCACTGGACCCAGAGTTGTTTGTTTATTTTTTGTCTCCTCTACTTTAGTTGCCTATTTGGACTGGAATGATATAGTACAGTATTTAGGGGTTTGCCTTGCATACCAGCCAACTTGGGTAAATTCCTCTCTGTCTAACATTTTTGATTTAAAGAAGGCCTTTGATTCTGTTAGACTGAAGCAGTCACCGAGCCCTAACCAAACAGGGCATTCGAACTCAGTACATCAGGATCCTCCACAAGTTGTATCACAGATTCACCACTAGGATCTCACTATTCTACAAAGAAGTGATCATTAATGTAAAGAGGGGGGTTCGAAGGGTGATCCATTTCACCAAAAGTCTTCAGCGCCACCCCCAAGAACATCATGCGATGACTGGAATGGGAAGGAATGGGAATGAAGATAGATAGTCGGCAACTACATCACCTTTTTAGTGATGATATCATTCTAATAACACCAAACATTAGCCAAGTGGCACGAATGCTGGCCGACTTCGACCGTGAATGTGGAAAGGTCAGACTGCAGCTGAATCTCACAAAGACAATGTTCATGAGAAACAAACTAGTTCCTGATATTCCATTTGCTATCAACGGAATGAACAGCTCCAAATGCAGCAGTTATGTGTACCTGGGTCAAGAAGTAAACATGACCTGGCACCTGAACTGCACAGGAGGAAGAGAGCAGCATGGAACACCTTCAAGAGCATCAAAGAGGTTGTTGAAAGGACGAAGAACCTCCAGTTCCAGGCAAATCTTTTCGACTTCACCTTTCTTCCTGCACTAACATATGCCTCAGAGACCTGGGCCCTACGAAAATAGGATGAGAATGCTATCTGGGTCTCCCAAAGAGAAATCAAAAGATATGCTTGGAGTGTTATGTTTCACTCATGAGAGAAGGAATCTAGAGTTCAGACCTCCATTGATGTTCAAGAATCAGGGACGCTGTATCGTTTGCCAGGGTGTCGAAAATCAGATGTGCTGAACACATAATGAGATTTGGAGATGACTGTTGGACCCACTGGATTCCCAGGATGTCAAAAGAATGCCTGGCCGCCCACCTACAAGATGGTCAGACTTCATTGTCAAGACCCTGAATGAACGGTTCGATGCTCTTTTGTGTTCCTGGAATGGGCTGACGCCATTGGGCTACACTAGAATGCAGTGAGGTCAAACGGAGACATTACTGGTCCTCGCTAGAGCAAATCTATGTGCAACAGGATGACAAGTGATACAAGTGATATCAATTTAGATTTTTGTTTTATGGTCTTGGACCAGCTTTTTAATATGTTATTTATTAATGAGCTTTTGATATCAATACTTTCTGTGGCACAGTTGCACACTTTTTAACTATTCTTACTTTGATGAACATGTAGACTGCTTATAACATTTGCTATAACAACAGTGCAACCAGATTTTTGACTCTTCCTTTATATATTTAACATATTTGGGGAAGAATTATTCCTAGAATTAAAATAAGCCCTTTTAATCACTGTACCAAAGAATAAAGTGAATTTCTAATTTTGAAAATGGCCATAAAAGCTTCCCCTTTTTCAGTATACAAGTGCTTTGATGGTAGAGAAAAATCAGTCATTTCACTTAAAAAAATAATTACACATGTTAGTATGCGAAAAGGATATAGTCCCTCTAGCAAACTACACTGGAAAATATAAATACTATTACAATACTTCCCACCCTCAGTGGAAAAATAAAAACCCTGAAGCCAAGGTCATTTAAAAGAGACTGTGAGCAAGAATTCACAGAAAAACAACCAGTAAAATGTTTTGAGTGCACGATGAAATTTCACCCAGGCATCATAATTATAAGCAATAACTTTGTTTTTGTTTTCTTCATTATACCTTGAAAATAGCTGTCATAAAGTCATTTATTGCCAGCTGCTTTCATGTTTATAACCACGACTCCACACAGTATAAAACAATCTATTACAGGGCCATGAATAGTAGCAGTCCTGTTCTAAACTTCATATGTTCAAAAAAGACAGCTGGATTAGACCCACTGTAAATCTGTTAGAATGCAAAACATTAGAAATAGCATAGAAAAAGTTACCTTCGGCCAAGCTTCCTCTTTTACAGGTTAGGATATTTTACTGTAAACTATTCACATGTGAAAATGAGATACCACTATAAACCTACTGAACCTATACAGTATGTTACTTTGCTTTCAAAATATCTGCATTTATAGTCCCTTTACACAGAAGAAAAGGGAGAACTCAAAGATGGAAAGAAGAAGGGAGGAAAGGAAGGAAGGAAGGAAGGAAGGAAGGAAGGAAGGAAGGAAGGAAGGAAGGAAGGAAGGAAGGAAGGAAGGAAGGAAGGAAGGAAGGAAGGAAGGAAGGAAGGAAGATCCCTTCACATCAACAGCAATCCAGCTGTGTAATATGAAAGTGAATACTGAATCCAAATGTCAAAAAATATGAGTTGTCAATAATATTATTTACCACCAACTTTCCACACAACTCCTGTCCTTCACATTGTTCACAGTTAAGTACACATATTGGGCCTATTTAGGAGGTACCGCAATAGGAGTCTGTGTGATCATCCTCATGTGACTTTCTCATGATGGAGGGCTGATGGGACAGGGGATGTACAGAGTGGATTGAAAAAATTCTGGAGAAGTAAATTAACTACTTGAGACAGAAACGTCTGCAACAAAAACTGCCGAGGCCTGCAGGGAGGTCACTAAAGGAGGATCCTGATGCACGAGGAAGAGAAACCCACACTCACGCACTCACAGTGCAGAGGGGCTAAGGTGCGGCCTGGAAAAGCACAAGGCTTTAGTGGGAGCTTGAGGGGACACGGGCCCTTGGTGCTCTCTAAAATTTGGCCTAACGGGCCACCATTTCTGTCTGCAATACAGCGGCATGCCCCACAGTAGTACTGTGAGAGGACTACCCCAGGTTTGCCAGTGTTCTTGACCAATATACTGAGATTGGTAAGCAAGTAGGGGATCCCCCAGTCCCCGGGCAGCCATGTAACCAAAGGCTGGAGAGAAGCAGATGGGAGCTATAAAGATGGCATCACTGCCCTCACGGCAGAGCAAGACCACGCGGGACCTTCCAGCCTGGAGAGGACGGAGTGCGGGTTCCCAGTCCCCCGGGGTTCAGCACACATAGAGCTGAATCAAAACCAGCAGGTCCGTGCTGCCAGGAAGATCCTTAGGAACCACTCCTGGCCCTCTGACTTCCAATCACTGCTTGGATTAATACAGATGAACAGTGAATACACTGAATGCCTGATTTTCAGGAGAAATATTTAGAAAAAGTGACACTAACAGCAAGTAACCAAAGCCCACAAAGTCAGAAGTTCTCAGAGAGGAGCAGGCCAGAAATCTGGACATGCTTGGAGGGTGAGGAGACATTTTCTAAGGTTCAGTAGATTAGATACTGTGTAGAGAATGGTCAATTATTTCTCAGTATAATATCTTTTTAATTTAATTAAGACTTATTTATTTCCCTGTAGGATCTTTGCAAGGTTAGGCCATTCGCTTTGCACATGGCCAACTTGAGTTATATCCCTGGCACCCCAAATAGTACCTAGAGCCCCAGCAGGAGTGATTCTTGAATACAAAGCCAGGAGTAAGCCCCGTGTACCACTGGATGTGACACACACACACATACACACACACACACACACACACCTATATATATATATGTATATATATATATGTATATATATACAGCAGTTCTCATGGTTTACTCCTGACTCACATATTATATACATGTATATTAACTTTTTAATTGAATCACTGTGAAGTAGACTATTACAAAGCTGTTCATGATTGGATTTCAGCCATACAGTATTCCAGCATCCATCCCTCCACCAGTGTACATTTCCCAGCACCAGTGTCCCCAGGTTCCCTCTTCCTACCTCTATGGTAGGCGCTTTTCTTCTCTTCCTCTCTCTGTCTCTGTCTCTGTCTTTGTCTCTCTCTGTCTCTCAGTTCCTCTGTCAGTCTCTCTCTCTGTCTTGTCTATCTGCCTGTCTGTCTGTCTGTCTCTCTCCCCCTCTCCCCTCCATATATTTTTTACTGTAATTTAGATACTGGATACAATAACTGGGTAAATAACTGGGTAAAATAGTGTTAATGTTTTTTATTTTAAGGTACAAAATTACTGTATCTTCATTACCACTATTATCATTATGTCACTTTCATTTGATTGGCTATTTTTCTTTTCTGGGAGTGGTAGGGTGGTGGTGGTGGTTATCCAGCAGTGCTCAGGGCTCACAGAGTGACAGGGGGAGCTGGCCTCACGTGTGTGCATGCGAGGAAAGCTGCTTGCCTGTCTACTAATTGCATTGTCACTCTGGACCTCGATTGACAATTTCTTTACTGTAGGATATACAGTGAAATCTTGGCCTCTAGCTAGTAAATACTAAATCTACTAGGTGATATGTTCTAAAATATTCTCACATAAACTTTATTATTTCTCTTCACAATCCCTGAAATAAGGATTTTTAACATTAGTATCCAGTGTTTCTCAGTGTAAAATCTAGTAAGAAATAATCGTCTCCCCACAACCCTGGGGGTACAGGAACAATGAGGGTGGTGGTGGCATTTGCAGCCTCTGAAGGAGTCTGGCCACTTCCCCCTCTGCTACCACCCTTTTGTGTCTCTCTGTCCCTCTGTCTCTCTTAGTCTCTTTGTCTCTCTCTGTCTCTCTTTGTCTGTCTTTCTGTCTGTCTCTCTCTCTCTCTCTCTCAGAGACCACACCCAGCAGTTCTCAGGGTTTACTCCTGACTCACATGCTCAGTGACTCTCCTGGTAGGCTTGAGGAATCATATGGGGCTTAAACCCAGGCAGACCGACTACAAGGCCAACGCCCCACCTACCTGCTGTACTACTGATCCAGCCCTTGTGGCCTGTTTCTGTTTGTTTGCTAAAGAAGTGAATTTGTGTTGGGAACAGAATGACTTAATTTTTTTTTTCTTTGAAAAGAGGCAAGTAGGTCAAATAACTTTGAGGACTTCTGCTACTAGCCACTGATGGAAAAAGTAATCTCACTCCAGTTACACAGTAGTTGTGAGGTAAATCTCTGACAAAATTCATTGATCTTCTGACACAAGGTTTAAAATAGTGGGGCCCAAGAAAGAGTACAACAGTTGAGGCATTGTCCTTGCATGCATCTGATCTGGGTTCAATCCTGGCACCACATATAGTCCTCTGAGTTCTGCCAGGAATTATCCCCTAAGCACGGAGCCAAGGGTGAGTCCTTATCATAGCTGGGTCTGACCCACAAGAAAAACTTGGCATGACAGAAGAATCACTGAAATGGAGGGAGAAAGATAAAGAAGGAGAGGACACAAAGTCATCTTGAGCATCTTTCGCCCATGAAAAATTACTAGCAGATGAGTTTTATTTTTGGCATGAAATTCTTCTAGATATTAACTACTAGATTGTAACAGTATTAAACTTGCCATCAGGGGCCAGAGTCCAGAGGGTCTGGCTGACCCTTGTTCCATCTTCGGCACCCGCAGGACCCCCAAGCCATCAGCAGTAATCCCTCAGCAGAGTTCTGAGCACCACCAGGTGTGGCCACTTTAAAGCAACAAAGAAACAAAAGTTGCCATCAAATTTAAGACTGGTGCAGTGGTGCAACTGAGAATTAGGATGCTTTAAAACCACTGTTCTTTTCTATTGTAACCAATCCCTCCCTTGGCACTGTTGCATCGGATGTTGCACAGGCTTCATCTGCTTCACCCTCTTAATCTCTACAGAAACTCTTTAGAGGCTTGACCTGAAGGCCGTTCTTCCCTACGCTGAATAATCCATCCATAGACTGCCTACTTGAAGAAGCACCGGTTTGCTAGATTACACCTGTATAGGTTTTTATGGCAGCAGGTTTTTTGATTTCCTCTGCTCCATCTCGAACTGTCAGTATACACTCTACATACATTGAGCAATTTCATTTCAGCCCCTCCTAATTCCATGGTGTGAACTTGAAAAGTACATAGAAGAAGAAATGGGCTTCCTCCTGACTATCACCACTTCTTTTGTCAATTATATGAGCAAACACCTGACTCTATTTCATATTTATGGGAGTCAGGTGATACTTTCTTGACAGTTGCTTGGAACCTAAACTGCAGGATAGTTTGTGAAGACTAGCGGCTTAAAATAAAATGACTTGTGACTATACAGCTCGAGTCAATATGTAAAGGTAATAAATTCTTCTTTACTTAAAAAGGAAGATGTTAGTCAAGTCTAATGCACAGTTTATACTTAACAGGGGAATTAATTAGGAGATAATGACTAAGAAAGAGATGTCTAAAGGAAGCCCGCTGTAAGGGATGACTACAATAAAGGGATTCCAAAGAGTGAAAGGAAAAGGAAATTGATCTTAGTCATATTCCCAAATTCGAGTATTGCCTGAAAATGACTGTGCTTCATGCGCCATCAATCACTATGAAGAGTTTTATCAACTCGAGTCTATTATGGAAATGAGCGAAAAGAACAAGACTGGGAACAGTCAGACTGCCAGAAGATATCTGACAGCTCCCGTCCCAGGAGGTGAGTTATTTGTACACTTTTCCCAGCGAAAACTGCATTAATCCAACCACAATCATCCTAGAATCACAAAGAGGGAGGGCAGTCTTTCACTATATACATGAAGGGCCAGTATTGGCTCCTGAATCAGATGAGCAAACCATCAAGATAAGCAGACTGAATGTTTGCAGATTATGGGACACCTGTGATTCACTAACAGTTAAGAATAAATTTCCTTTTACTCCAAGGTTAGATTAGTATATGCACAAAATGTGTTTTTTATTAGAGGCAATAAGGTCAGGCATTAACAGGTGGATGGATGAATGAAATGAATGGATGCATGGGTGGGTTGATGGATAAAGAATGAAACAGGATGGCAGAAGATATGGGTGAATAAAGGGGTGAATGGAATGATTCTAGATATAGAGGTAAATAGTTTTAAATGGCACTAATTCTCCTTAAATTAGGATATTTTTGTTCACCTTTCACGCGCCTTTCTTCCGCCCCTCTTGGAGAGCCCAGCAAGCTACCGAGAGTATCGAGCCTGTGCGGCAGAGCCTGGCAAGCTACCCATGCGTATTGGATATGCCAAAAACAGTAACAATAAGTCTCTCAATGAGAGATGTTACTGGTGCCCGCTCAAACAAATCGATGAGTAACGGGATGACAGTTTGTTTTTTGCAACCCCCCCTCATTAGTGCTCAGGGCTTACTTCTGGCTCTGTTCTCAGGCTCACTCCTGATGGTGCTCAGAGGTTGGAGAGATGGAATCCAGATCAGTCACATTCAAGGCAAACACCCTGTCCACTATATTATTGCTCTAGTCTCCTGGTGTGTTGGTTTTCGAACCACTATTTCACAAATGCATTTTACTAAGAAGAAATAGGGGGAAAGCTTAAATCCTTAGCAAGATTTAACCTGTCTCAAGACAAAAATTATTGTAATCAAGAACTATATGAATGGGTTTGAGAGACATTACAAGGTTTAAGGTACTTGCTTTACACTTGGTTGACCTGGTTTTGATATCTGGCATCATATATGGCCCCCTGAAAACTACCAAGAGTGATCTTTAAGCACAGAACTAGGAGTAAGTTCTGAGCACTGGCAAGTGTGGCCTTGAAAGAAAAAAAATATTTATATTTATTTCACATATGTATGAAAATATTTCTGCTCATTCCTTTTCTTTTCTGTCACCATTTGTTTTGGGAATTCTCAGGAAGTGGGGCACACCCTCAACATGGAAAATTATAGTTTCATTAGTAACAAATGTTACTTGATGTAATTGAAGAAGATTCTGAGAACACAGTAAGAAGCTAATGATTAAACAAGACTTTTGCAGGAGAGATTTATTTCCCCTAAGTGCCTAAAAGCTGTCCAAGGTTTCTGCACCACAAGAGATCCATTCCCTTCTCAACCAACATTTCATCATGCAATCTCTGACTCATATCTAGCTGCAGAAGCTATAAATAATAGCTTTCAGGCACATATCACACTACGTTGTTGTTTTTTTATTGTACTGTGGAAGCAGAGATAAATCAGAGGTTCAGTCTCTATTCCAACTACTCTATTCATAGCTCCACACTTCACTCACCCAAGATCAACTTGAACGTCTCTTCATAGAGACTATTCACTAGCTCAGAAAATACACAGAACAGCAAATCTCAAACTTTGAAGTTTATCTATTCACCTGAACATATGAGATTATGTATTTTTTAATTTTTTATTACTTTTGGCCACATCTGGCAATGCTCAGGTGTAACTCCTGGTTCTGTGCTCAAGAATTACTCCTGGCAGCATCTGGAGGACCATATGAGATGCTGGGGTTCAAATTTGGGTAATTGGATGGAAGGCAAATGCCCTTATCTGCTGTACTATTTCTACAGTCCAAGAGATTATGTATTTCTTTTCTCTTTTTTTTTCTGTTTTGGGGCCACGCACAGCAGTGCTCAGGGCTTACTTTACCCTGTGCGAATAAATCCCTCCTGGTAGTGCTTAGGAGATTATATGGAGTGTCTAGGATCAAACCTGTATCAGCCAAATGCAAGTTAACTGTTTTTCCACAGTGCTATATCTTCCTTAGGGATTATGCATTTCTAGCTGTCTACCAAATGATGCTGTTGTTGCTGATCTGTGTACCTTTACAGTAGCATGAAATTCAACAATAATATCGTTGTAAATCCTACTTTTCAAGATAACACTCAATGAATTTCAACCTGCTGATGACATAGAAGAAACTTATTAGTCTGTTATTGTTTTGTGAAGGAAACTCTTGATTACTAACACAGAGATACCTAAAGCAGAAGTTTTCAAATCTACATGGAAGATAGTATTAAACCAGAAATAAACCAGGTGATGATTTTACAACCCTGCTTCCTTTCAAAAACCTACACAGAACTTCACTGTTTAAACACCCAACTACTTTCTATTATGAAAACTGAATATATTTGTATTGTCAGTTTCAAAGTCTCAATTCTTTCCTGTTGGGACTATTTTGTCTTTTTCTATTGGTTCATGTCACTTCTATATTCCAGGTAAACAGCCAATGAATTTCATAACTTTGGATTACAACCGATCTCAAACATTAATTCAGATAACTCATCTGGGGGTCTTGTCAAAATACAGATTGGTTTGGTAGTGCCCACTTAAATTCTTTGTTTCTGTATTTTTAACAAACTCCCAGATAATACTGCTAAGTTTGGACTACAGTCTGAGTATCAAAAATATAAACTATGAGTTATTGAATTTTCTTACTTCTGACTCCTCTAAGGATTTATGTTGATGCTTATATCCACTAAGGCTTTTTATGATAAAAATAAGAAGCACCTTAACCCAAGTATGTTCAAAATAAATTATAATCTTATAAGTAAAAAAATAAGCATTTGTGTTAATGTCTGTGCATGTCTGCACATGTCTATATATGTATATATATATGTATCTATGTACATATGTAACTGTCTACATGTTTCTCTGTATATATGTATATATTCTCAGGTAAGGATGGTGGGTTTTCTCAATTATGTATCCAATAACTATGCTAACAGTTTAAGTTAGGCTAATTGGTATGAGCCAAATCAATATACACATGCAATAATAGTAGTAGTACAACTATATGGTGAAGAAGTCAGATAGTTCGTCAGAGGTTATGTTTCGTTTGTGTTTTTGCTAAGACAAAGGCTGAGTTTCCTCACAGTAGGATTGAAAGCCAAGTTCAAACCCTCAACCTTAGACTGAGAAAAAGAGTGAAAAGAATGAGAAATACTCTACCCTAAACACTGTGATTTAATGATCAGAGAATCTTCTTAGAACTTGATCATGATTAGAAGGCTTATATTATTAAGGTCTACAAAACCAAAAAACAAAACACAAAAACCATGAATACAAAATTGAGTCCTGCCATTAGATTAAAACATATACCACTAGTTGACTTAGAATTTTAAAACTGCATTACAGGTTTTCTGAATTCTCATCCCAATGTTTAATAACCCTCTGGAACCACATATAAAAACTTTCCCTGTGCTGTCTCTCTTTTCCTTCTGCTTAAGATTGAAGCCTCAGGCTTCAATCTTAAGATAGACTCACCCTTAATGAACACAATGGATCATTTTCATAGAACTGAAAAAAATCAGGAAAGCTAATATTGAGAAAAAAGACAATAGCTCCCAGTGCCTTCAGTTTTAATTCACTTTCCTTAGTCTGGCTACGTTGGCCCTTCCATTCAGAAATTTGAACTTCTTAGAATCTTAAAACTAATATTCATTCACCTTTAATGTAGAACAAAACTTGCAGCTTTTCCACATTTCTGTAATAAATGTCATGACATTTTGCATTCTGCAGTGAATGCACAAACTTGTAAGATTATGTTGATACGATGCTGGCTTTGCTATCACTTCCCGGAATTTAAATGACAGAGGAAAATTGCAAATATTTTCACTAAATGAAATCAAGGAAAGGTGCTTATTTATAATTATGAGACTTTATCCTGTTTTTCTCCTCTTTAATGATAAAGTATTTACTATTTATTTGTGGTAAGAATACTTTGGGAAAATTAATTAGCATTGCAGATATGGAAACACCATTTTCTATTTATCATTATTTTAAAATATATAATGAATCATGGAGCCAAAGAGATAGTACAGCAGGCATGGTATTAGCCTTGTACACAGTCAACCTATGTTTTATCAGTGGCACCCCCTTATGTTTACCTAAACACCTCCAGGAGTGAATCCTGAGGGCAGAGCTAGGAGTAAGTCCTGAGCACTATCCACTGTGACAGGTCCAAAAAATAAAGAAACTATACATAATGACTCACTGGTGATGTTCTATGAGACTTTGTAAATAGGGCATTAAGAAATTTAATTGTTGGGGCTGGAGTGATAGCACAGTGGGTTGGGTGTTTGCCTTGCATGCTGCCGACCTGCAATGGATTCCCAGCTTCCTATAGGGTCCTCCAGGCACTGCCTGGAGTAATTCCTGAGTGCAGAGCCAGGAGTAACCCCTGAGCATTGCCCAGTGTGACCCGAAAAGCAACAAAGAAAAGAAAATAAAAGAAAACAGGGAAACCTTTAAAAAAACAGAAATTTAATTGTTGGAATCAGAGAGACTGTACAGGGGTTAATGTGATTTCCTTGCATATGGCAGACACTTGTTTAGTTCCTAAGCACAGAATCAGAAATAAGTCCTGAGCACTCCAGGTATTGCACTCCACCCCCTTCCTCTAACCCCCTGCCAAAAAGAGAGAGACAGAGACAGAGAGAGACAGAGAGATAGACAGAAACAGAGACAAAGAGATAGAGAGAGAAAAGAAGAAGGAGAAGGAAAAGAAATTTAATTGTGGATAAGCACAGAATTATCTAGAATTTTAAATATCTAGACCAAAACCACAGATAAAATCATTAGATGTTAATTCTTAGTTCCCTGCCTAGTCAGAAGAATAAAGGATTAGAGAAAACTACATTGGGTCATTTTCTGACTTTATAGGGCCCAAAATTGCACTGAGTTTTCTTAACAATTTAAATGGTGTAGTATATGTGTTAAGATCTCCAGTGTACTATTTCCAGATGGTAAACTGTCCCAGTCTACAGAGATCCACACGCTCAGAAAATCAATGCAATTTGAATAAGTCAGTAAAAGTGGAAATCATTCCGGACATTGGCTTTTCTTTAATCTACACAGTGATGATGCTTTGCTCGCCCAAACCGTGTACTTTGATGTTTTAACTACTACATTATGAGTGATAAGAAATTACATGATCAAAAATCAATACATAAAATACATTAAAATATCCATTAAATGGACCATGCTTTTTTAATCTTTAAGCTTTTGATATTTTTCAATCATAGATATACAAAATTAAATCTCTATTGAACTTGCTTAATTTCTGCCTCACAGTTCATCATTTGTCTTACTGTACAAATAGAATTAGAGGGTGTTTTGATGCTCCAATCGGCAACAACAATTTTATTTACAGTTCTGTTTTCCAAGAGCAAGAGCACCTTTGAGAAAACAATGAGCCACTGATTACTATTGATTTATCAACTAAACTTTTCAGGTATTACTTGTCAACCACCAGACATCAAAAATTAGAAACAATAAATGAGATAGGGAGAAGAATGTAGGGAAATTCTAATTCTCACCCTCACCCCCCTCCCAGCAACAAATGCTTCAAGAGGCACAGAAATACCATGCCAAAGTTTGTACATACTCCTCTCTCACGACTGTGCGCAGGATTCGGTCCTATATAAGTATCCTCTGGTCGACAGGAATTTCATTTCAGTGAGAAGGATAAGGGCCTTATCAGTTGTAAAATTCAGGAAACACTTTCAAAAAGCATTAGTGTTTCCCATTAGGTAATTCTCAAAATTTCATGCAGTGTCTAAAAATTCAATGCCTATAGCTTCATGGTAGCTAAACCATGAAGCTATAGGCAACTACAGGAAAAATAAATTACCACAATTTCTGTATATAATATGAAGCACTAGATAAGTAATTTGATGGCTATTCTAAAAACCAACCTTGTCTCTCTCATTAGATATCATATATAAGTTTGAAAGAAATCATGTTTTCAATAATATTTAGTAAAACATATGCAACCATAAATTTATTCTATACATTCATAGACCAATGAGAAAATCCAGTAAAGCATCCAAGCAAAATACATTTTTTCCAAAATTTATCTGAATTGTGTATGAGATGAGAAGGAAAAAATGGGAATTTTTCCAAATGTTTGTTTGTTTATTTTTCTTTTTCTTTACCCCAAAATAAGTTTGGGTAAATTCTTAAATAGATATTAATATGCTGTTGGAACTGAAGAAATAGTAGAGGTTAGGGGACATGCTTGTGCTGACTGACCCAAGTTCTGTTGCTGCTAAAACATGATCCTCAGAATCCTGGGAGCACCACCAGGATGCTGAGCACTACAGGGGCAGAGGAGTGCTGCATTTGTGGGTCTTGCATTGAACCTAGGGCCAGTTGGCTAATAATTGCCAGGACCATGAACATTGCATGGGAAACACCCCTTTCATGGCAAAAAAATATATATATATATAAATTATTTGTTAAGAAAAATAACAGATTTCTTTATCAAAATTTCAGAATAAGAGAATGATATTTCAAATTAATGTAGTATTTTTCAAATAAAGATAAATCATGATTTATAAAGAGTTTCTGTCTGAGACTATTGTCCAGATTATGATTTCACTTCAATATATATAAATATATATCCAGATACAATGCATTGTTATAGTTATTTATTCTCTGAGACTGTAACATCAATGCATGAACTATAATTATTAAATGGCAGAGGATTAGTGAATAGATGAATGAAATATTACAAATAAGTCTTTGTGAAATGATAGATATTCAAGTTAAACAATTTGTTAGCGATATTGTATGGACACCGTGCTCCTTATGAAAACTTAGAGATTCTAAATTTAGCCACCTAAGACCTTGGAAGCCTTCTGAGAGCCACAGCTATATCCAATCTTTCAATCACACATTGAAAAGATGATTTGGGGATATGCCTGAACGACTGAATGCTAAAAATGGATTTTCCCTGGAAGGTGTTTGTTTAAGTGCCAGCAGCTGGAGGAGTATCACTCAGTTTACAAAATAAGACTTTACAACTATTTTTGTGACTGCTAGATGAAACACATTTGTATGCATGACAAAATTCTGCCTGAGAAATATTGTAATACAGAACTTGATAAGAGTGTGAGGTATCAGTGGAAAATTTTCATTTCTTTCTGTTTCACCCTTACCAGAGGCTAATAGTATTCAACAAATAAATTGATGATTATTGATGGAGCTGAAAGCTGTGGGTAGAAACATTATGACAAAGATAGAGCAGGATGGTGTTCCTGAATCAATAATAAGCTGATTGAGGAGCAGACATCTTATAGCTATTGTTCCCCAAATACATACAAGAAAGGTAATCCATTAATACAAGGGAAATGAGATCATTTAAATATAGTTTAAAATGAGCCACCAACTCAAAAACTATTGCTATAGTTTCAAGTATTTCTCTGTGCCCGATGATTTTGATGGTGGTGATTATTAGGACAAAAGAAGTATTTAACAGGGTTATTTATG
This sequence comes from Sorex araneus, assembly GCF_027595985.1. Lineage (NCBI taxonomy): Eukaryota > Metazoa > Chordata > Mammalia > Eulipotyphla > Soricidae > Sorex > Sorex araneus. Next base: position 136,143,324 of record NC_073304.1, on the reverse strand, counting down.
AAATGGAGTAGTGAGACAAGGATCAGGTTTCATTTTGTTTCATTCATTCAAGTAGCTATGTATTTTCTATTGCTTACAGATATCTTTATATTATTTCACAAATATGTTCATCTATTTTAATACTTCAAAGAAACTGAAATAAAAGAAGAATGTACTAAAAACAAGGACAAGGGGGGAAGGCTTAGAAGAAAATAGAAAACAGTAGATATTTACAGTCAATTTAATATCTCAAGTTCTCAGGTGGCACCTGGGTTTGTTTTCTTTCTTGCTTTATTTTTAGTATTTATCATTTTATTTAAAAGACATTAAAAATTAGCTCAATCAGTATTGGTCTTTCTAAGATTTTTTCTGTAGCAGATCCCATCAATGCTTAATCAATGACCCTTTGAAAATTCAATGTCACCTTGAACACATTCACCTTTTGGCCACAAGCTCCTGTGATTCAATTATTGTGAATAGATGTTGGGGAGAGAGATATAAAACAGTTAGGCAGATCTTGAGTTGTAAGTCATGCAGCCAATGGGAGGAGTCAAGTGGAACTGAAACCTTATGTCTACAGCAGTGACCATTCAGTAAAACACCTGTTTGCTTACATTCCTACTGTTACTTCCCCTTTACCCATTACCTATTAGTGACTCCTATTATCACCACCAAACAAACGAGAACTGAGACTTCCAACATGTCTTCTAAGTGCCCATATTAAGCATAGGGTCTTCATTTTGCCCAGCTATATAAACAAATGACCCTTAACTTTCCACACTTTCCACTGTTTCTGAATTATATTGCCACATTCTGTTACTCCTCAGAAGAATTATAAATGCAGCTCTGTGACTCCTGAAGCTGATTATAATCAATATCGGAGGAGGAACAAAGGAACTGTAAAATAAAAACTTTCTAGGCAACGTGATTGCCGCGGCCCGCACGGCCAACTTGAACCTCGGCGGGAAAGAGGGAATGAGAGTTGAGTGGGCTAGGGAGGACTGCATGCAATATATGGCATACAGCAAGTTTATTGAAATCCAAGCAGGTTTACATAGTCTTCCTTTAGCAATAATCAGCAGGTTACATAAGTGGCATAAACATTATTAAGTGGTGAGAGCATCTTTATTTTTGCCAATCTTACTTGTTTTTCGGTTCCTTCTCTCAGCCTTGAGAAACATGGGAAAGCAGATGTGGCCTTGAGCATGGCCATGGCAGATGCGAGCTAATCCTCCCTTCAGCCTCCTCTCGAGTCCAGCTGCCAGAGCATGGTGGCCCTTCAACTTTTCTCTCGAGGCAGGTCACCAGAGCATGGTGGCCCTTCGACCCCCTTTTTAGGCTGGCCGCCAGAGCATGATGGCCCTTCGGCCGCCCGTCAAGGTTGGCTGTCAGGAGATGACTTGCCCTCATGCCACGTTTCTCCATACTCACTCCTGTTTACAGGAACTAAGGCAGGGGGTGCCTAGGCCCCCTCCTCACCCAGTCCCTGTTTACAGGGACAGAGGCGGAGGGTGCCCAGGCCCGTCCCCAACACGTGATGTTCAGAAAAGAAAGACAAGTCAGCAGAGAAGTGAAAGAGAAGGGTAATTTAGCCATAAAAATTGTAAGGCAGAGCTTTAAGATGTGTAGAATTCATCACTTGGTTCCGAGCAGAGATGACTTTATTGCGCAAAGCCTCACGGATTGTCCATTTGTACACAGCTGATCAATATCTAACCAGAACCGGCTTCCATGGAGCTTTAATGATCAGTTGTTTTAAGAAAAGGCAGAGGGAAAAATAAGAGGTCAATATATTAATACTGGATTGCTTACCAAGCAAGTGAAGTATCAGAAATAATTATTTGCTGTTGAAATTAGAGCTATATTGAATATGTAGTTAAAATGGAAACTAAAAAACAAAGATTCCGTGGCCTGATCATCTGATAAAAGCTTTATGCTGTGGGACCAAAGAGATTTCACTGAAACTGGGAAGATAAAATGACACTATTTTCACAGACAAAGTACTTACCTTTCAAGAGATTCACTCCAAATTGTCTTTGCCAGACATACTCAGAGAAAAGTAGAAATATAACTCTAAGAAAAATATTTACAAATCTCAGCACCATGGAACTCTCTCTTTTCTGTAATATTTTGTGTATTTACACAAAGCCACACTTGCTGCTGCTGACAGAAGTCATCTCTTGAGGATAAAAGCCAGAGGTCATCTTTAATGTGGTTTTATTCCACTGATCATAGTGTCTGAATAGGAGAGAGACTTTTCACTTAGCAAGGTCTTTGCTCTGATACACTCCCTGTGATATGTTTGTGTATTTTGCCCCTTCCTAGTTTAAGGTCAAAAGTAAAACAAAAAGAGGTGGCTTGAATCGAGCAATAAATAAAAACGAAAGACTTTTAAAAGCAGAAACTGTTTTGTTTTATCAATACTTTTATTTTGCCAAGTTTATAGTAGATATCCCTATGTTAGAGAATACTACGCAGGCTCTGAGCAATAATCAGATAAATGTTGTCAAATGCTGCAAGGCTTTCCACTCTGCACAGTCAGACCCATACAAGTCAGAGGGTAAGCTGAGGTCTGTAAAGATACTTCAGAAGAGAATAGCAATGCACTGTAGTCCAGTTGTTCATCGATTTGCTCAAGCGGGCACCAGTAATGTCTCCATTGTGAGACTTGTTGTTACTGTTTTTGGCATATCAGATAAGTCATGGGTAGCTTGCCAAGCTTTGCCATGCGGGTGGGATACTCTCGATAGTTTTCCAGGCTCTCCAAGAGGAATGGAGGAATCAAACCTGGGTCGGCCACATGCAAGGCAAACCCCCTACCCCCTGTGCTATCACTCCAGTCCTTCAGAAGAGAATATCTCTATCTAAATCATACATTCTCCAAAAGGACATCCTGCTTATAGTTATACAGAGATTATTTTTTAATCACCTACAAATAGTTACAATTGGGATTCATAGTCATGATATCCATGCAATATTATGTAATTACTCAACATATCTGACCTCACGTTATCTAGGAATATGAAATAAAACCAGGAAATTGATTAGGTGAGATTATCACATTGGGACCCCTTTCTTATGAAATATTTGGAGGTAGCATTGTTCTGAAGTTGTATAGTTCTGGAGCTGAAGTAGCTACTAGAATGAAAGATTTGACATTAGTCTGTGTCAGCCAGATGAGATTGACTCATGTCCCTCTGATCTTCAGTGACTTCCTGTGAAATACAAAGTAATCACATTGGCTAACCCATAAACTTATTTCCCAGTCTGATAGACTGTGGTTCTGATAAACCACATATAGATAAACCACATACTAATAGAGCATTTGACACTTGTTATGACACATTCTCCAAAGGTGATCTATATAGATTACTCAATGCTTACCACAAACAATGAGATATTATTTTCTTTCCATTTTTATTGAGGTACACTCTTTTATAATACTATTCATGACATTTTCATGCATACACTGTTACAGCATCACACCCACCCACACTTTCCTCTACCACAATCCCAAGAACCTTTCCATCCAACCTTGACTGCTCTCTAGAGTTAAGCTTAGTTGACCAATATTCCATTTCTGTGCCTTTGACCATTTTTGGCTCTTTACTATGGTTATTTATAAACAACTGTGAGAAACATTATTTTATATCTTTCCTTTCCTTCTGATTTTATTCAGCATGGTATCCTCTATTTTTATCAGGTATCAGGAAACTTCATACTTCCATTTCTTCCCACAGCTTTGTGTTCCATTGTGCATGAAATACACGATTTCTTTATCTAGTTATCTGTTTTTGCTCATTTGAAATGATTGTAAGTCCTGGCAATTGTGAATAGTATTTCAAATATCTTTCCAAAAGAGTGTTTTTTGGATCTTGGGGTGGTGGGGTGGAGGTCAAGAAGTAGGATTTATGGACTATGTGAGAGCGAAATTCATAGTTTCTTTGAGAAGTATCCATACTGTTTTCCAAAATGGCTGAAGTGGCCAACAGTTCTAGGGACAGCAGCCAGACATGCCCAGGTCTATCAGTATGGCCAGATGCCCACAGGCTACAGGTGTCTTTTTCCGCACACCCGCTTCAGGATTGATGGCTTTTCTTCTTTTTAAATGTGTGCCAATATCACTGGTGTAAGATGATATCTCATTTTTATTTCTATTTCTCTGATGAAAAATGACAAATAGCATTTTTTTACATATCCACTGGCCACTTCTATATCTTCTTTAAGAAAGTTCATCTATTTTCACCATTTTTGGATGCTTTGTTTTCTTGTTGCCATTGCTAAGTTTTAAAAGAACTTTAAGTATCTTGGATATTAACCCTTGATCAGGTAAGTGGTGGGAAAAATATTTCTTACCAATGTGTGGGGTGTCCTTGTTTTATGATCATCATTTCTTTTGAAGTGCAAAAGCTTCCTAATTAAATAATTAATTTTAATTATTGAATATAGAATTTTACATGAGGAAAAAGTGACTTATGAGTATCAAATACATAGTGGGTATCAAAGCCAAGTCTTGACAAAAATACTCTGGTTTTAGAGAGCATGCTCTTTAAGACCTCCTTAATGCCATCGTAGGTATAAAAGCCCTCAATTTCATAGTGTCTTAGGTAAGAATTTGCCTTACAGAGTAGACAATAAAACCAAGGGTTTTTTTTGTTTGTTTGTTTGTTTTTAAATAATTGTACTCTAAATTCCTGTAAAGTACATAAGTAGATTAAGAAGAAAATGAAACCAATAATTAATGTGTAGCTACTATGAGTACATCCATATAGGAGTTTACTATAGGGCTGGAGTGATAGGGCAGCAGGGAGGGCGTTTGCCTTGCACACAGCCAACCCGGGTTTGATTCCCTGCATCCCATATGGTCCTTTGAGCACTGTCAGGAGTAATTCCTGAGTGTAGAGCCAGGAGTAACTCCTGAGCAGAACTGGATGTGACCCAAAAAGAAAAAAAAAAAAGTTACCATCAACGCCTACATGGATACAGCAGTACATGGGTTACTATTATGGACAATGGTACTCAGCTCTTCTGGGGGTGCTGTGAGTATGAGTTCCATAAAATTCCTCACAGCACCCCTAGAAGAGCTGAGTACCATCAGCTCACATTCTAACTAGCTAACTGTGTGTTAAGGACCTGCTGGTACTTAAGCCAAGCACAGCCCCTTAGAGGATACCTCTAGAACTGGATGAAGAGAGTGTTCGGTGAGCAAGGGAGATGGGCATTCACATCCAGTCACATCCTGGATTGGCTGAGTGGAAACAGTCAGGTACTAACAGCAGCCAATACTTAGGCTAGGAAGTAAAAAAGGCAGGGTCTAACCTCTAGGCTACTTGGCTCCCATCCTTGTCTTTGAAGAAGAAAACTTCATGTTGACAACTGTGTAGGCCCAGAAGTTACTAAGGGGAAAACAATAGCCTTGTTTGGTCTTCATCAGTTTACTTCTGCCTCTCTGGTGCAAGGAAAAATTCCCGGACCATTCTCTTGCTTGGTTTAATTCCAGATTCTACACATCCTGTGATTTATAAGAAGACCAAGATACTTAATGAGCTTGATCTGTGCCTTGAGCTACTACATCTCCCCATTCTCAGCTGATATTGATTAAAAATAAATGCTGGCTTTGTTTATTCTGGAGAATTTGTTTGTCTTCTCCACAAATGTTCCATTAACTACCAAACTCGCCTCTCAGTCCAATTGTATAGGCTTTGTATAAGTGCAAATTGATACATGCCTGCTATTTATATTCAGATTAAAAGCATTTAAAAATAATTTAAATAAAACTTTTATACACTTGTAATTAAAGAATGACACCCAGATTTATCTTATTACTTCATATGAAACATTTCACTAGCAAAATACTTTCCTTGGGGACTCTAATAATAAAATACATCAAATATTTTATTATAATATGATTAATCCATAATAAGGAGTTCCTTATAGAACAAGTTTAGCCAGGCTCGTTTGGTAGCTTCAGCAAAATATTTAGCTTTGAACTAGGAGGTCAAGGATTGTTACTAGTTGACATCTTTTGGCCTGACTGCAGAATATGATAAAGACTTTGAATGAACAAACTGGCCATGATCTAACAGTCCCATAAAACAGTTCTGAACACTAGCTCTGAGCAGTACAATCATTTAGTCATTGTGTCCTGATAATACATTGGAGGTGATCTAAATAAATCTAAGTACTAATGGCAACATCAAGCTATCTCACCAGGTTTCTGTGCAGACAAGATGACCAAATGGTTGCAATTGGGAAAGGATGCAGCAGTAAATGGGCTTCCTGAAACCAGAGCGAACAAACTGCTCCTCTGGGAAAGCCCTCAGGCCACACGCTCTGAAAAGACAGTTGAACATAACAGCTGAACACTATTCTACTCATCCCTTCACCTGGCCATCTCACACCTCTGGAGACCTTACGGGATGCCAGACACTGCAAAACATTAACGCAACTTTGATAAAGAAAAGCAGACAGGGTTTCTACCCTCCCTTACCAACTTCAAAATGCGGTACGAAAAACCATCTAGGTGGGGTTAAAAAAATCACACCAGTGTCAAAGCACACCCAAATGGTTTCTGAGACAGAGAACTGAAAGATGGCAGAATGCTGACTGTTGCTGATATGATCTGATTATTAAGGGAAGGGAAATTTCCCTGAGGTGATGACAGGGGCACTAACTAAGACATCAAAAACAAAGGAATTAACTAGGCAAGAAATGAGGAAACAGCATCCTAGGAAGGGAATGTACAAGCAAGGTTCCTTATCTAGAAACGCATACAAGCACTAGAAAAGATCTGGAGCTAAAACTTTCAAGATGCAAAGCATAGAACTAGAAAAACTTCATTAGAGCAATTTGTTTTTCTCCTATAAGTTCCCTCGTTTGGGAATATCTTCCTGCCTGTCCTGGAGACTGTACCATAAGGTCTCTGGAGCACTTTCAGGAGTAATTCCTGAGTGGAGAGCCAGGAGTATACCCAGAGCACTGCTGAGTGAACCCCCCCCCCAAAAAAAAATTATCCTTCATACTCATTAACAGTCACTTGATTTCTTTTCCACACTATTAAAAATCACAAACCTATATTGTTTCTATGGATTTGCCATTTCATATAAACACAATCATATAATATACTTATTTTCTGTATATTAGCATATGTTTAAAATTTAACCATATTGTACCATGAGGAATATTTCGCTACATTTTATCACTTAATAACGTTCCAGTATGCGATTAAATCATATAGTCCCCTGAGCACCACTAGGAGTGATCACTGGTTATGAGTTAGGAGTAGTCCTTGACACTGCCCAGCATTATCCAAACTGCTTCTCTCGCCCCCCCCAAATATTAGGGGGGGCTCTAAAGCTTTCAGGAGTACAGGTCCTGCCATTTGTCCAGGGAGCCATAACATAATTAGGGACACATTTAATCCCATGACTAACTGGGCTAAGAACATTTTCAATTCCCATGATTTTCATTTAATTCATTCTTTTACAACTGGACTAGAGTGATAGCACAGCAGGTAGGGCATTTGTCTTGCATGCGGCCGACCTGGGTTCGATTCCTCCATCCCTCTCAAAGAACCCGGCAAGCTACTGAGAGTATCCCACCCGCATAGCAGAGCCTGGCAAGCTACTCGTGGCATATTTGATATGCCAAAAACAGTAACAACAAGTCTCACAATGGAGACATTACTGGTGTTCACTCAAGCAAATCGATGAACAATGAGACGACAGTGCTACAGTGCTTTTACATTTGGGAATGTTCTACTTTATGATATAAAGATCTTATGGAACTCGAGGTATTTAACATTGTTGATCCTCCATAGGGTCTCAATCACTGGGTTTTTTTTTGTGTGTGTATGTGTAACTCTGATTGTTCTAAGGAATGAGAAAAATAACATTTCCGTGGAAAAATAGCATTAGCATAACAACAAAGTTGTTATTATTGCTATTGTTACTACTCCCCCACCCCCATTGCCATACAAGGGCAGCAAAGATAATGATGAAAGATAAACCTGATTACTTGGATAGTGTGAATCCTGGTCACCCAAAGGAATCCTGCATTTCTCTATAGAATTTAACACTGAAGATAGCATGAGGGCATATAGAAATGCATACTTAAAAATTTTGTAGCCAAATTTCCTTAGGGCAGCCAATACAGGCCTCAAACCCTTGTTCTCGCTAATGGTCCATGACATGTTAAACTATCTTCTGGCTTGAGTTTGGGATTTCCTTGAGGCATTTTAGTTCCTTTAAGGCCTTTTATGTCTTCAATCAAACCATCCCACAAGTGTACAAGACCTTTAGGTTATTTCTAAGACCAGCCTTGGCAACAAAAATCCTCACTTGGTCAGTGTGTGCCAACCACTTAGCTAATTACCACCCAGTTCTGGCAACCAGTCAATTGGCATTTCCCCTGCTTATGCCCTGCGTCCAACTTTTGGATAAAAGAAAAGAATTACTTCTTCCTACTGAGCAACTTGCAGAGTAGAGGACCTGGGGGAGACAGAGGATTTAATGACTTGAGGGACATTCAATTAAAAAATCTCTTAGGATGCTGCTGAGTTATCTAAATCCTTTTCTGGCAGGGGAATAAAAGACAAGAATGAATTACTTTCTGCAAAATCTGACCCTCATTCACTAGGAAGAAAGAAACACCTGTGAGTTATGGGCAAACACAGCAACATTAAGGATGCACATGGTACCCAAGCCACACATACAGACTTGACGGCCACCTGCACTCTGGTATATGTTGTGCATAGAAGACAGTAAACAGGGGAATCTGATGGCAAACATTGCTGTCCCCTCTCGGGTAGTGCTTGTAAAGAGCTTTTGAGCATTCTTCTTTATCGTTTCCAGCCATATCTCACAGTATACCCTTGATCAGACCTTCTTAAGGATCCATACTCTCCTATTGTTCTTGCTAATGGTCCATGACATGTTAAACTATCTTCTGGCCTTTCTTGTGCTAAGTACTTGCACTTTCTTGAATGGCTTTGTATATGGGAGGCCCAGATTTGGATCCAAGCACCCCGTGTTCACCTGAACATCAGTGGAAGTGACCCCTAAAAAGAAAGTTGGGAGTAGCCTCTGAGAATCACTGAATATGGCCCAAACACAGTATATCGGTAAAGCCTGTCATATATTCATAATTAATCTTGCTAAGTGACTGTCTTTATTACTTGTTTTTGATATGAATAAAATGAAGAGATAAGGTAATTTTCTCAACAAGAGCTTGTGAGTGGTGGATCTGGATTTACTCCCAAACTGATTGCTAGTTTTAGCTATTACATATAATACGCCACCCTATTGCAGCAGAAGCAGCATTATATTGGAGGTCATGTCAAACTTTTTTGATTCAGGAATCCCTATGAAAATCACCATTAAAGATGATTATTAGATTGAATCCTTTTTCCTTTAGGATAAAAGGTCTGTCAGATCTATATCAAAGTGATCAGTGGTAAATCTAATCTCATGTCTTCAGTTCCCATAAAGAGGTTAAATGGATGCCAAGTTTTCTAGTTACAAGACTGCTGTTAGTTCTCCCTTCTTTGTCATGGGGCAAAAAAAAAAGAAAAAGAGAGAGATGCCTTCAATTGTGTCAGTATATTCTGTTAGTCCATGCTATCTGGTAAAATCTACAGGCAAACCAGTATAGTTTTAATATCCCAAGATATTAATTAATATCCCAAGATACTCCTGCAAATTAAATCACTATCATATTTTTCCAGATCATGCTAATATATTTCAAATGAAAACACTTTATTTTACTTGCAGCAGAATATATTAAATAACCAAAGTGTCTCTCTCTGTCTCTCAGCCTCAGTCTCTCAGTTTCTCTCTCTTTCTCTTTCTGTCTCTCCCCCCACCCCTGTCTCTTTCTTCACTTCTTTTGGCTGACTTTTCCAATCAGCATGACACATTCCAGTTGCAACCAAGAAGGAGTAAATTGTATGATTTTTGTCTTCCCTCAAAGGCAAGTAGTATTCCATTATAATTGATAGTACTGTAAAATTGCAAATCACAATGACTAAAATATATTTTTGAAAATAAGTGAAGCCGAACTAATGATAATATAATGGGTATAAAAAAATTCAAGGAACTGACATCCTATTTTACCACTTTGCTGCTAATGGATCCAAGAATCTTCCTTATTTCTTTTTTTGCCCTGAGCTAATCTTGCATACCTCACTTCCCTGACAAAATCAATTTTAATCTAAAAATATCTACTTACTTCCCATTGGATAGGAAACATACAAGTAGACCCTCAAAGTAGAACTGTGAGCTAAACATAACTTGATAATATATAGCTCAACCACAAAAAATGTTCCATGAGTTCTAAGAAATTAAGGTACATGATGAAATTTCCAGGAGAATCAAGCCACTCAACCACAAAGTTCGTGAATGTTTCCAGAAAGCCTAACTAATGAGAGGATGTTCTGAGTCTCAGCATTTGTAGTAGCTCCCAGTTACCAAAGCAACAAATAAATGATGGGCATCAAGTACAGCATGAAACACAAAAACTATGCTAAAAAAATTAATAAATAGTATTTTATAGGTAGTTTAAGTAGATTTTGTTGTTGAAACATAAGGATATTGAGGGATGCAGGATTAAATTAAACACTTAGCAGAAACATTAAGTGGAGGATAACCCACTTTTTAACTTCCTAAATTTTTTGTCTTATTTGTACTGTTTGGGGAAGGGGCACAAATGACTCTGCTCAGGACTTAATCCTGGCTCTGTACAAAGGACTCACTCCTAGATCTGTTCAGAAACCATATGTGGTGTCAGGAATTGATCCCAGGTTGACCTCATACTAGGCAAGTGTCTTAAATATGTTCCTATCTCTCTTGCTGTCCTAAATTCTATTATCATAGACCTTATCAAGGAAAGTGAACATGGGACATTCAAAATTACTTCTGGTCATTTTTTTTGGTTACTCATGATGGCTGATTACTATAAATGGTGGTTCACCAGAGCGCGTGAATATGATAAAAGTCCTCTTACAGCAGAGGGTAACAAACTTAGAAAAGAACTGTGATGTTAAACTCAGCTCCACTTACTGTCTTTAGTAGGAATCATTTCTCTTCAACTCAACTAGCATAATTATGATAAAGTAGGTAGGGCAGTCATTAGTTTCTTTCAATGTAAGAAAATCGTGTCATATGTCTATGTGTAACTTTAAATAGGAAAGTCCGGGAAGGGCTAAAAGAGAAAACAGCATCAAAAAGTCCACGTTAGATTATACTCTCCACAACGTGAGGTTTATGGTGGCAGATTTGTTTTCCTTGGGAAAATGCACAGTAGTATAATCATTATGTCATTCAGTAAAACAGGTTCTGCTTCCTTCTTTGGAAGAACAGCTACTTTTTATTTTCCTGAGGCTTAACAAGCTCACCAAAGAGACCAAAGTGAATGTTGACAGTGAAGCTTCTGGATTGGGATATAAAGAAGATGGCTGACACTGCTTTCCTAGTAACTGTAAAATCCATTCCCCCCTTTTTTCAGCTGAACAGGATACTTTTTGTTTGGGGATGGAAGTGTACCTGCCCTCAAAGGAGACAGTCACACCAACAATGCTGGGTGAACATGCGACAAAACTCTAATATGGTATAAACAAAACATTAGGAGCTCTGGATAAACATTTGCTTTTTCATTAAAATCAATAGCGATGCTTGAAGGCAGTTGTGATCATTGTTAATAGTTACAGCCCTCCTACCCCCATGAAGGCACAACTAACACACTGAACATGGTAAAGCAGAAAGATGCTTAGATCTTTACTAACAATGTTGAACATCTATACCTTACCTGGAAAATAAATCTCAAATTGTGAGAAAATTATAGATTATGCAGAAGTCAAATCCCACCTGAAACAATAATCCCCTAATTCATGTCCCAGTAAATTCATTTGATGAGAGATGCACAAACCATCTTCCTCCATTGCCGCTATCATTACCACTATTCCCACCATCACTTTCTTTTTCACCCATACCTGTGCCCCAACCTGCCCTAACCTCTACGATAGGAGAATATCTTGATAGGGAAAACTGAGAAACCAAGCTGAAATGGGAAAACTTGGGTTCAAATTCTAGTTTTAATTTATTATAATAAGTTACTTCTAAGCACTTAATTTTTTCAAAGCTCAGTTTTCTGATAAAATCAAGAAAATGAAGTGAGTTGATACTACATTTGCTAAATAACACAAACATATGGTTGCCTTATAATCTCAATAAATCAAAAGTTGTATGTAATGCAATATCTGAATAACAAAAAATTACACTGTCTAAAACTCTATGAAAAACATTATGAAGTCTTCTAAAAAGTAGGGCTACCATATGATTCAACAATTCCACTCACATATATACCAATAATACTAAAATATTAATTTGAAAGATATATGCACACCTATGTTCATTTCATTGCCAAGTTCATTGTAATATCCAAGACCACAAAACAGCCCCCAAATAGAGGAATAAATAAAAAAGTTGTGATTGCATGTCTCTGTGTGAGAGAGATAGATAGAGAGAGAAAGAGAGAGAGAGCGAAAGAGAATAGCATACTACTTAACTATAAGTAGAGATAAAATCTTGCCTTTTGCTACAACTCTTTTGGAACTAAAATATCTACCACATAAAGTCACATAAGGCAATCGGGGGTTTAAATCACCTGGGGTACCCGGGTGCCCATGTCTCTGCAGAGCCGGTGGATGTGGAACGAGCGGGAACCAGAGACAGCTTTAGGAATTGGGGTTCCAGCAAGTGCTTGCACCCGTGTATGGAGACTGTGAACTAAGCTTTTGCCCCACGCCGGCTAATGGAGGAAATAACCTTCCTTCTTGGTCTCTCTCCCCTCCGGGAGATGGCGTGGTGTCCGACATTTTGTGGGTCCGTTGAGAAGGTATGAACTTTTGGCGCGAGGAAAAAAAAAAAAAAGTGTGCTTTGAACTTGAAACAGCCGAGGGATACAGGGCCAGCCCCCGCCAGGGCCGGGGCTCCGCTCCGGCCGGCCGGGTTTTCGGCCCAGGTGCCCATGTCTCTGCAGAGCCGGTGGATGTGCAACGAGCGGGAACCAGAGACAGCTTTAGGAATTGGGGTTCCAGCATCTGGCAGAATTTTCCCTGGACTTTATACAGAAATCCAAAACCGCCTGGACGTGACTTAACATTTATAATTGTCAGCAATGTGAAACGGTTCCTTTTTAACAGGTCTGACTTGGGGGGGAAACTCCAAATAATAACAGTAAGTTTTTGTTGAAATATTGAAGGTTTTTAATGTAGCAGCCAGCTCTCTGGACTGTGAACTAAGCAAAAGCCCCACGCTGGCTGACGTGGTGTGGCATACACCATACTATGAGGCGCGGAAAGGGGGATGAGGGGGGAAAAAAAAAAGGAAAAGGAAAAAGGAAAAAAAAAAAGAGAGTTATGTACTTGGAGCAGCAGGGCTACATATCTCTTCATTTCCAGCAATGGAAAACTAATTATCAAATGTAGTAGGTCTGTCTCTCTTGGTTGGAAACTCTAACAACTATAGTGAGTTTTGTGTTGAAATATGGAATGTAATCAAGGTAAAGAAAAAATGAAGTGAAATTCATTAGTTATACAGTAGGGGGTAGGGGGTGGGGGCAGGGGGTATACTGGGGTTTCTGGTGGTGGAATATGGGCACTGGTGAAGGGATGGGTGTTTGAATATTGTATAACTAACATACAAACCTGCGAACTTTGTAACTTTCCACATGGTGATTTAATAAAAAGTTTAAAAAAAAATAAAAATAAAGTCACATAAGTCAAGATAAAAAGACCAAATAATTTTGTTTTATGTGATATGTGAAGAAGTGAGGGACAAAATAATGTTCACTGAAAGCAAATCCTTATGTCTCTGACAACGGAACTGAGGGTACAAAGCAGTGGTGGAAAATACAGGGTAGAGGGACTGAGGTAGAGGAGATGGGTTCTAGGGAGAAGAGTGGCACTGCACTGCCTCGATGGGTGTGGAGCAGAAGCATAGTGGCCCAAGGCATAAACACTGGCACTAATGGAAGCCATTTCTCTTCAATAATAAAAATTAAATGGCTGGGGCAAGAGAAGAAATGTTAATTTAGTGTTCTTCCAGGATCAGGTTCAAAGTCACTCCATTTTTACCACATACTCCACATTTTCAGAAAAGTCAGTCCTTTTGTTAACTGACAATTTAGCATGGTCCAAAGGTCCTCATTTCTTTATAGGCACAGCTTATTTCAGCTATCTATGCCTGTGTGTAGTCCTGGAAGTAGTGAACAGGTGACTTTTGAGTTATGCTTATAGTTTACTAAAATGACAAGAACAGAGGATACCCATCAGTTAATTCGTGCACTATGGAGATGATTTATATTTATCTAACATTTTCCCCATATAAATAGAATCATCAGGGGGATGAAGGTGTTCTTCTGGTCAAATACTTGTTTCATGTAAACCAATCTTCATGAAAGACTTGGGAGAATAAACTTACAACATTATTAGTAAATTGAGTCTAGCCAAGAGCTACCACTGACTCTATAATAATTCTGGCAAGAAGATTCTCAGATCTCAAGAATATATATATATATATATATACGTATATATATATATTTAGAATTGTTTTACTTTCAAGGATCACCTTGATTAAAAAATAAACTATTATGAAAATGCAACCATAGAAGGTGCAAGAGGCTGAAACTGTACCTATAATATTCATAAGATACATAAATATGTCGTATGACTGCATCTATCTTTTTATAAGTATGGGTGCTTTTAATTGGACATTGATTAATGATTGCTCTAACATACTGTACTTCACCACAGAAAGTAGACTGCTCCGGCAAAGCCTTTCATTGGGCGTCTAACTTGAACATTCTTCACATTCTTGACAAAGTGGACAGCTATCCTTTGCCTAACTATGTTTCGTCAGGGCATTTAACCACCATCTGGGAAATTCGGAGACAGCAGTCAGTGATTGTGTCTAGATTTGAGCTCTTAATGAAAAAATGTATTGTTCTGCTCTCCCACTCACAAGAGCACTGTGGGTGGTTTTGCTTCATGAAGACTCACTCACCCAGAGGACGAGGAGCAATGTAATGTCCCCAGTAGGCTCATGATTCATAATGAGTGGAAGCATAAAAGAACAAAGTTGCACATGTTATAGTCTTACACAGAATAATGTCCTCAGCAGGAAGAAATCATTGTCTAGTGAATTCATATTCTCTTTATTGCTTCTTTGTCAAAAGGCCATGTGGTACTAACACACAAAACAAGCTGACAACAACAAAAAATTAACGATAACATCATTAAGCAGTTTACTTCCAGCAGTCTGCAATTACTTTGTCAAATCCAAATGTTCTCTAAGCCTCAGTTTCCTTGTTCTTAAAGTTAGATCATACTAAACAAGCAATTAATTTTTGTTCTCTGATAGGATTCTACTATGGATTTCAACGATCTCATGTAGGGTATATTTTCTTCTGTTTATTTGTAACATCAAGGTTATACATTAAGAGTTCAAACACTTTTTGGGCTACACAAGAGTTACATGAATCTCACTGTACAAGGCTCTCTCTTAGCCCCAGTTTTCTAATCTGTAAAATGGGCAAGCTGATAATGGCAATTGATCCTATGATGCTCAATGCAGGTAATACCAAAAATGTAGTTAGGATGATGACTGCTCGAATGCTAATATATTGGCTATCTTCATCATTAATGGTCAAAGAAAATTTGTGGTCATTAATAATCTGGGGTTTATATGTCCTCATGTACCTCCCTGAACAAAACATTCTTTGTTACCTTTCTATCAGGGATATTACAAGTTGAAATCAATGATTGAAATTAGAATACCATCTTCATAGGTGGTTTTAGAATACCTCCTATGAAGGGTGAACAAATTAAGTTACTGCCAGTGATCTAAGATTTTATGTGTAATATTTTATCATTCCCTCTGGATTTTAAGGGCAATATTCTTGGAGACAAAAAGCTGTGATAGGCAGAAAGGATGAAAATGTATATGATAACACCAAGACACTATTGATGACTTATTAAATAGGTCAGTATATGGCATAAAACCTTTAGCAGAAACAAACACAAACAGAAAACAACAGAAAGAGAAAACAGATGCTTTGTTAAATAAAGCATTATTTTTATAAATATCAACTTTGTACTTTAAAATATGAATCAAGTTCTAGTATGTCATGTGTCCCCTGGAAACTGTCACAAAGCTTAGGAGCTCATCAAATTGCTTGGGGGTCAAAAATCCACTTCCTGTTTTGTTTTGTTGTTGTTCTTGTAAATAAAATGTTAATAAATCATAAAGAGACTGTATAGCTGCAAAATCAAAGTTTGGATATTTTGCTCTGATCCTTTATAGATAAATATCATCAAGTTTTGTGATAAGTAAGTGATGAATACATGAATGATTTATTGCATGTAGTTATAGAATTAATTTTTTTCCAAAGCAAAACAGACAAAAAGAATGAAAAATATTTGTTTTAGAAACAAAAAGATGGCAAGGACAGATAATACAAAGATAAAGAGTTGAAGTTCACTATCAGTAAACAATAAACTACATTTAAAAGTATTCTCTTTTAGCATGTATCTCTACTGTTCTGTTTGTGTTTGAAACTTACTTTACGAGCATTAGATACTGGTTAGTGTGGTGCTGGTGACGAAAATGCACTGTAGCACTGTCGTGCCGTTATTCATAGATTTGCTCTCTCGGTCACTAGTAATGTCTCCATTGTGAGACTTGTTACTGTTTTTGGCATACTGAATATGCCACAGGTATCTTGCCAAGCTCTGCCGTGCGGGCAGGATATTCTCGGTAGCTTGCTGGGCTCTCTGAGAAGGATGGAGAAATTGAACCCAGGTAGGGCACATGCAAGGCAAATGCCCTACCCATTGTGATATCCCTCCAGTCCAGGAGAGTAAACTATGGCCAAGAAATCAAATCACAAAACACAGAGAATGCTTTTATTTACCTTGTTATTTTAACATTTCCCCTTTAAATAAGGATGAGAAAGTTGAAAGTGTAGTGAATATCAATGATGCACTTGGAAGATAGGCACTATTTTGTAAAGTAAATGCTTCTTAGCTGGGAATTAGTAAAGTCTATTCTATGTAACTACTCTGCCCCTAAAGAGATTTGGTTCTGGCATCTTTGTTCAAAAATGCTCATTGAATTTAACCTACAGCGATCTCCTTACACTGAGATCTTCTTACATTCTTACATTCTTCTTACACTGAATCATAAAATACAAGTAAGAGATGAAAAAAAGATATCACATTGCCAGCAGGGGTATTGCTGACCCTGTAATTAGGATCACTTTAAGGAGTATTTCAGGATATGTTAGAAATTCTGACAAAGTAACAGTACAGAACACAAATGTGAGATATTCTATCAGTGAGTTTTGGCTGAATTTAAAGACCTGAACTACATTTCTTCTAGAAGGGCTTGGAAACTTTCAATCTGCCAAGGGTTATTTGGTTCTTTATACATCATCATTCATGGTCCATACAAACAGGCAAACAGGCAGTAGGCAGCATCCAAGAGGCATACTTCTCTGTACTAGCACGTACTTGGATCAGAACACATGATTTTGTGGACCTTATGTGGCTCAAAGCTTAGATGGGGCAACTCTAAAGCATTTAGCCAGAGTAGCTAAGTACAAAAATTGTTGAGCTTTGAAAGGAGTTGAGAGAGAAAAAAAACTCGGAGAGAACAGTTCGAAGAGTTGGGATGGGGGAGAGGAGAACACAGAACTGAATGGAAGAGATATATTTTTCAAACACATGAATTGACTTGGGGTGCAAAGACAAAAGAGACAAAGAGAACCTTGCTATTTTGACTGCAGATTACAGGAAGGAAGAATGATAAAACTGTGAATAAACTGCAAATGCTCAAGAGAAATTCTGATTGGAGAACAAAACACTGAGCTCAATTTTAGATATGCAATCCTTCGTCACTCTTCTCTTCTGATCACGCATCTATTGCAATCAGCGACATATCATAGAACTACCAAAGATAATTTGGATTATTATACTGTAGCACTCAGGAATGGCTATGTCATTTATCTACTGGCAAGACGCCATGCTATTCTTTTTAATTCATGAAAATTTCAGAGATGACACAGTTCCCCCTTGCCAGGTCAGTGGGAAAAACTCTAGGAAACTATGTGAATCAAGACCAAAGACCAAAAAGAAACAAAGTCTGGGTGCATTAGGGCATGAATTCTTCAACCAGTTGTTTCCAGCTGCTTAGTTGAGATCTCTTATCTCTCCCCTCTCCAACATTTCTTAAAATCTTCCTGAACTGAGAATGAGGTAAGATATTCCTAGAAAATATTTTCTTTGAATCTAAATTGTCCATTTATATTTGTAATGAATAATCCATTTCCTTTCTTAAGTTTTTTATAGAATACCATAATCACTTTTTTCTTAGGATATTTCTTAGCATATTAGAACAGAACATGAAGAAAGGAAGAAGGAGAAGAATGATATAGGGCCGTGTGGGGGAGGGAGTGACAAAAAGAAGAAATAAGGAAAAATAAAGAGAGTAGAAGTTAAAGAGAGAATGAAGAAAATTAATGGAAGGAGGAGTTCTAAATACTCAAACCAGAAGTTAAAACCTTGCTGAGCTTTATTTAAATCACTAAGAGTTTGGGTTTTCAGCTTTCCTGATGGTAGACGCATAATGCTAGTGATTATTCACCTATGAGGGATGATATGAGGTGAAACTATACTAATTATGCAAAAACAGAAGTAACTGGGAAAAACGTCTAACAATTTTGAAATGTGAATATTAAATATATGAAAAATCAGGAAGCTGCTTAAAAATTAAAATAATAAATCACATTAAATATGATATTAGTGTCACATTATTGGCTTTTTCTTACATTAATGGGCAACATACTCAAACACTGAATATTAATATCACCTATAAGGAAACCAATCATAATAAAAGTCAGTTATGGTGGATAATTAGCTATTAGTGAGCCCATGCCATACTGGCAAGAATAAGGACCATTACCATTGTAAAATGTAGAAAGATATTTTCCTGTAGTTCCTCTAACTTTGAAATCACTGTTGTACACTTTATACCTGTTTCAAAGTATGTAACTGGCATTTGCACATTATCTGCAGTTATTAAATAGAAAAATTAAATAATCTGTCCTATAGACCTCTTTTATTCCTCCTCATTTTTCTCTGTTAAACCAATTAAATCGAACCCTCCACTATCACGAAAAGAAAAAAACAACTCACAACAAATCCTACTCAAAATAGAAAAGTTTGAGGACTGTCAATCCTTAGATCTTATTTTGTTATCCTCTAGGCTTTGATTTGCTTTGCTTTGTCAAAGATTAATGTGAAACCCATAATTATATTTTTCTTACTTATTGGTAAGTTTATATATAAAATTCCTTCAAAGTTTAACAAGCAAACTTAAAATTTGCTTGCCAGGGTAGCAGGTTGGTGATAGTGAGAGGGACAGGAAAAAGCATGGGAATGCTCATGGAGAGGAGAAAGACACTGGTGATGAGATTGATGCTGGAACGTAGTATGAGTAATTTTGTAAATCATGGACCTTTAATAAAATTAATGAATAAAATCATTCAATGATGACCTAACTGAAATCTCTTGGATGGCTTTGTCTTTTCTCTATTTGACTTTATGTTTCTTGTGTTAGCACCTTTAGGAAACTATACAGAATTATCGGGTGTGTTTAGATATATAAAGAAGAAATTAACATTTGGTGGTCCATAGGGGATTCTTGATGACTCCCTATAAGTACCCACAAATACCTGTTTGTAACTGTTATACAACCTCCTGACTTTCAGAAATGACTCTTCAGACCTTTCCCCTCAAGGCCTAAATTCCAGGCTTCGGCTCAGAGTCTTGCCCCTGGCAATAAGAGTTCTACCACCGCAGACAGTGTTCATATTCTGCCCATTATCCATGTGAGGGGTTGCACGTGTTAAATAAGAATGCTAACCCATTATGAGGTGTAAGGAAATAAGCAAATCTCAACACACAATTTTATATGTATAGGATTATTTATCTTGATTATTAACTGCTTAGTATTTCACATTTTGAAAAATAAATACACCTTTAGAGCAGCTGATTGTTGCTAAACGTTCTAAGAGAATGTCTAGATCCTACTCTGAAAAGGTTAGAATTGTCATTCATATCCCATAAATGTGTAGGAGTCTTTTAGCTCATTCAGGCAAGTTATTGTTAGATCACTTTTGTTTACTACAGTCAAGTTCATCTCTCCCTACTTCTCTAGTTACATGGAGCTTTGGCACCTCAGTCAATGATTACCTCAGTGAATGCTTATATCGTTGTGTAGAAGAAATTCACATAGGAGCTCCTCAGATATTGGTGTTGAATTTATCTTACGCACATACAGACATAAACATATATATATACATATAAACATATATATGTGTGCAGATATGTGTGTATATATATACACACATATATATATTCCAAATCCATGATGTTTCACTGATAGCGCATCAACAAAACTTCACAGATTAGGAAATACAAAAAGAAAGAGTTCTGAGTTAAAGAGATCTGACATGAGTTTTTTTTCATTTTATTTTTTAATTCCCTCATGAAAATACACATGCTTTGCAAATGACTGCATGACTAGGTAATAAATTAAGGACAGTTTAAAAATGTTTGCTTAACTACTTTGTTCTATTTGTTCTTGAAATTGGCCACAGAGGTCAAACAGAAGTCAAACATATCCAGTCCCTGAGCACCTCCAGGAGCGATCCCTGAGCACAGAGTCAAGAGTAATAATCCCTGAGCACAGTTATGTGTGACTCCCCCAAAGAAAATATAGACATTTATAATTTGATTGTATTCCAAAATATTTTTATAATGTTGTTTCAAAATTTAAAGATGGGGGAGAGTGTGGTAGTGGTCTTAGGGGTTGGTTTGACATAAGAGGGAAAGAGAAATATAGATACTCCAAGTTCCTGTCAGTGAAATACCAAAAAATGCTTTGGAGCCTGGGGATGAATTACCCCAGCTATTTTGTTTTAAAAATCTTCCCTTCTTCATTCATTCTTTAGGACTAGTGGCCGAACAGCAGAGAGGCATGCGGTCTAATTGGCTGAGCAGGAATGTCCTGATTCATTCCACCTTCAGGGATCTTCTCTGACTGCTAGAGGAAGGGGCTGGGCAGGAACAGTCACTTCAGCTGTGGTTCAGTCTGGTAGCATGGTCTTTCCAGGAAGATTTGCATCGATGGCTTATGAATCTTGTGTATGTTCCAGAAATCCAGCAATCATGGGCTGGAACTAGAACAGTGGTCAGAAGCCCAGAAACATAGAAGGCTCATCTGTGGCTGTTAATCTAGACACAGGTAACTATTATACTGAGAGAGTTTTCCAATGGTTCTTTTTTTATATCCTTGTCATCCCATTGTTCATCAATTTGTTCAAACAGGCACCAGTTACATCTCCATTGTGTGACTTGTTGTTACTGTTTTTGGCATATCGAATATGCCACAGGTAGCTTGCCAGGCCCTGCTGTGAGGGCAGGATACTCTTGGTAGCTTGCCAGCTCTCCAAGAGGGGCAGAGGAATCGAACCTGGGTTGTCCGCATGCAATGCAAATGCCCTACCCACTGTGCTACCGTTCCAGCCCTCCTGAAATATAATATGGTTTATTCTAAATCTTATATATTAACACTTTTAACATTAACACCTCTTTATATATATATATCTCAAATACTTTATTTTTTTGCCTTTTCCTATACAGTTATATTTTTAAATTTTTATTATATATTTTTAATTTAATGAATCGCCATGAGATACAGTTACAGAGTTACAAATTTTTGTGATTACATTTCAATCAGACAATGTTAGAGTACCCATCCTTCAACTAGTGCTCATTCTCTACCACCAATGTACCCAGTGTCCCTCCCACCACCCCCACCCCTTCCCACCCCCTGCCTCTCTGGCAGGCACATTCCCTCTTTCTCTCTCCTTTTGGGTGTTATGGTTTGCAATATAGACACTAAGCAGTCATCGTTTTGGTCCATAGTCTACTTTCAGCATGCATCTACCATCCTGAGCAATCCCTCTAACCATCATTCACTTAGTGTTCTCTTCTTCCTCCCACCTGCCTTTTCCACTGCCTCATGAGATAGGCTTCCAATCCTATCTGGCCCTTATCTCTACTATCCTTAGGTGTTATTCTCCTATTATATTACTTTATATTCCACAAATAGGTGCAGTCATTCTGTGTCTGTCCCACTCTTTCTGAGTAATTTCGCTTAGCATAAAACTCTCCATGTAGATCTACTTATATGCAAATTTCATGGTTTCATCTTTTCTAACAGCAGCATAATATTCCATGATATAGATATACTAAAGTTTCTTTAACCAGTCAACTGTTTTCAGGCACTTGTGTTTTTTCCAGATTCTGGCTTTTTAAATAGTGCTGCAATTAATATACAAGTGAAGATGTCATTTCTACTGTACTTTTTTTGCATCTCCAGGATATATTCCCAGAAATGGTATTGCTAGGTCAAATGGGAGCTCAATTTCTAATTTTTTGAGAAAGGTCCATATTTTTTTCCAAAAAGGCTGGACCATTCAGTATTCCCAGCAGCAGTGAAGGAGAGTCCCCTTCTCCCCACATCCATACCAACGCCAGTTGCTTTTGTTTTTTTGGATGTGGGCCAGTCTCTGTGGTAAGAGATGATATCTCATTGTTGTTTTGATCTGCACCTCTCTGATGATTACTGATGAAGAGCACTTTTTCATGTGCCTTTTGCCCATTCAGATTTCTTCTTTGAGAAAATTTCTGTTCATTTAATCGCCCCATTTTTCCAGTAGTTCTTAAGGAGCTATTTCAACCAAGTTCCCTAAGGTTTTCTAAAATAGACCCATCTATTCCAGGTTCTTTTAAATTTTTAAATTTTAAATTTTAAATTTTTTAAATTTTTTTAGTTTTAAATTTTTAAATTTTTTTAGTTTTGTTTTATTTTCAGCAACTTTATAAATATGTATCCCAAATCTGAGTAACATCATAGTCTAGTTAGTCTTGATGCCTGAGATATATCCAATAAATAAATATGAGATTTGAAAAAGTGATAAAAAACAATCTAATATTTTATTCTTTTAAATTTCCAAAGGGGAGGCACATTTATTATGTCTGATATTTCCTCTTCTGAAATATGTTCCTCCTCACTTCTGTTTCAGTATCTCACACAGTAATGGATACTGTCCTGAAATATCTTCTCTTCACTCAAAGCCTTAGCCACATTAAAACGCAATTTCTCTGACTGGGCCAAAAACACAGTACAGTGAATCACTGCTTGCCTTGCATGCTGCAGACCCGGGTTTGATTCCAGGAACCAAATACACCTCCCCCCTCCCCTACACACACACCAAAAACTAATCCAGGAATAATCACTAAGCACAGAGCCAGGAGGGAGATTGAGTACTACTAACTGATTCCCTGAGCATTGCTCAAAAGATTCAAAATGAAAACATGCAGCTTCTCTGAATTCAACCAGCACTTTTTCTCTGAACCCCTATTCTTCCCCATGAGAACCATTCTTCTGAGGCCTAATCTCAGTCATATTTCTTATATAAAACTCTGGGGATTTACTTTATATTGTAAGGTTGCAGTTTGTGTGGATGTATCTCCACAAAATATTTACCCTGATTCTACAAAATGAAGATTGTAGGTCACAGATAACTTTATTCTTGTGACTGGGAGAAATAGTTATATTTTTATAAATATATAAATTTGAAAGATAACTAATGTTATTTTCTTATTTGCTTCAGGGTCAAGGAGAAAATTGAATAGATTCAGATATTTAATGACTTATCATTTATTCCAAAGTTTTAAAAGTGTGGAAACCAAAAATGATTTTTTAAAACTTATATAATTCATTGGTGACAGGTCTATTTCTAAACTGAAATGAAGGTGTTTATATAGACTTTATCATAATTTTAAAAAATACTCATATGATTTTCTCTAAAAAAGTAGAATAACTTTTTATTACAAAGGTTTGTACAGAATCCCTGGAGGGGTGTTAATAGAAAATATGCACCATATTACATTTCTAAGGAAATTCAAATTCTGAAATGCATATGCCTCTAATCTAATACACCAGATATTTTTTTTCAAATTTGCTTCTGCTTCTTCTTTCTCTCTCACCAAATACAATCATACTGGGTCTTCTCTTTGAATGATATCACCCTGAGTATTGCCCCCTCTCCTTTTCAGTAAATCCTATACATTTTCAATCATTGTTTATGTGAAATACAAATTTGACCGGGCATTTGCTTTTATTTTTTAAACCTGCTAAACCTAGGTTCTTGAATGAGGCCTCAAGCTACCCTTTATGCTTTCCTCATTTCTTTATCAAACTCCCCATTGAACTTCTCAGCTTCCTAAAGTGTGGCTAGTACCATCATCTCTTCATTTGTTGAAGCCAACTATGCTATTAAAATGGTCAAATTCAAGATATATCATTCACCACCTTGAACTACTGACCTCATTTGATTGTTTGAGGGCCACAGCTGGTGCTCGGAGTTTAGTATTAGTTCTGTCCTCTTGCTCAGAGGACCACATATGATAGGGATCAAACCCAAATCAGCTGCATTCAAGACAAGCCCCTCACCATCTTTCTGGGCTACCTACCCTTCTCTTTCTGAAGTGAGATCATATATACATATACATGTATATATATGTGTGTGTATATATATATATATTCATTGTGAGATAGTTAAAAAGCTTTCATGTTTGAGTTACAATATATAAAGATTGAATACGCATCCCTCCACAAGATCACAGAGCTCTTTCTTTGGCCATCTCCCTACAATTGCCAGAATGTACTCTTTATGAATAAAATTTCTTGGATATCCATGATTCTTCTGCTTTATTCCTAAGTCTCATTGTATCTCAAAGATCCATCCTTAAAACTGCTTCACTGTCCTTGGCTAAGCCTGACTCACTTCAGCTAGCATCAAGATTTCTAATAACTTAATTAGTTGTCCACAAGACTCTGCTGGGTCTTTCTTATAGACATCTTAGGCTTACTTAGTGATTATTCCCTAAACTTTTATCTACTTCCTAGGCCTTGGTGCTGAGAGTTGATGATTTAGCAAATAAAGAAATAGAACACACCACTATTTTAAATTTTAGATAGACAATATGCATTTTTGTACATTGCATATACAAAGACATAAGTATATGTATACCTTTCATTGGTTATGACATGCTTACACCAAAAATAATATGCACGTACCTGAAATTCTAATTAAACTGGTATTCTATATGCTCGGTGGCAAAGATATTACCAATGTAATAAGAAACCACTGCAGGAGTAATAATAATAAAATATAATTTCAAATGGCAGTTACTATATTTGAAGGAAACACACCCATATAAAGATCTGAATAAAAGTGTTTGAACTTCCGTTAGTTTCTTTTCCCCCATCTCTCTCTTTCTCTCTCTCCCTCTTTCTTTCCAACATCTGTTCTCACCCCTATTTCTCTTTTCCTTATTTGAAAACAATTTTTTCCTATTCTCTACATCTCAAACACCACTCTGTCTCTCTCTACCAAGAAGGCTTTCCAGATCATTCTTGTTTGGATCCAGTTAGAGAATCTCCTTTCCCAGTAATCATTCACAATGTCCATATTTTGCTTTGTTTTGTTTTCTGCACCAAACACATTATTTTTTTGTTAGTAACATGTCCTTGTTATAGAAGGACTTGTTTAAATGTCTAGAGTATAGGTGGACTTGATATGTTTTCCAAAGACTTGATATAGAGAGTACAAAAAAATAAATAAAGGTAACTTAGAAAAACATTTGTGGTAAGAGACGGAAAAATAGAAAAATGAAAGGAAGAAAAAGAGAGATAAAATTAAGGATGTAAGGAAGAGAAAGAATTGAGAAATGGAGGGCAATTGAATGAAAGGTTAGAAAAAGGAAAAATGGGAAGAAAAGGAGGAATGGAGAATGGGAGGCAGGGAGAGAAGCAGTAGAAATATATAGGAGCAGGAACTAAATATCAGAGAAGACAGAGGCAAGACGAGTGGAGAAACTGAGTGAGAAAATGTGGAATATATGACTGATTGAGATGACCTTTACAGAAATAGCAGAGCATCAAGTGGCCTAAGGTTCTGCTCCATGCTAGCATTAACTTCTCACCTCACAACCATCAGATCTCTTTCTGAACAACCTTTTTATGAGCTGTACTGCAGTCTAAGACTTTCTTCAGTCTGGCTGAATTATTTCTGCCAGTTTAGCTTTGTTTTTCTCACACTTACTGTGAATTTTGATTAGTTAGGAAACCAGCTTTACTCTAATAATAGTTGGGCTGAATTGTTCCTATATCACTGTGCCTGGTGCTGTTTTCTTTTCCTTTAATGGCTTTCTTATTTGGAAAGATATCAGGGGGAAAGGGGAAAAATAAATCTAAGAATAATGTTTTCTGTTAGGAATCACAGACACTTTGCCAGAGATCACAGGTTACAAAAAAAAACATTAAAGTATAAATATATGATAAATAAACTGAATACTTTAAAACATTTTGTTCAACTGTAAGTTAATTATTGGCTTTCTAGTGATTTGATCAATATGACCCAAATCCCCACTTTTATTACCCAAAATGGGGGAAATAAGAAAATTGGGACCTTGTCTAGAGGGAATATATTCTATTGCTGACATTCTAATTATTTCTGCCAATGATTACAGTGTGCTTTGAGAGGTCCTGGATTATAATAAAATTGTCAGCTTAAAATTAAAACTTGGGGGGAATCTTCATCAAAAGTGAATCCAAAATCTCAGGATTACTTCATATTCTAGAGATCTTAACATGCTACTTTTAGTGACTACCACTGAAATCATTATGGAATTTTCCAAATGATTTCTTAAGAATTTTATAGCTATAATTGATCTGACCTTAGCAGATCACTTGCCCTCACTATATGTTACTTTCCTCATGATTGAAGTGAGGTATTTATACAAAATCATTGCTAAGGTCCCTGTAAAACTGAAAAATCCTGAAAACTGCATGTAACATAATGTAAGCAGGGGATGGAGGATAGTATAGCAGGTGAGAAGCTTGCTTTACACAAAATTGACCCAGGTTCCATCCCAGGCACCCCATACAGTACCCTGAACCCTGCCAGGAGTGACAAGTAAGCACCGAGCTAGGAGTAAACCCTGAACACAGCAAGATGTGCAAAAACAAAACAAAAAATGAACACAAGTATACAGAAGAAGCTAATAATTTACCGCTGTAAGTTGAGTTATTGTTTAAGATCTTATAGATATAAAACAGTTCAGGATAAAAATGAAGTATATGGCTTTGTTCATTGCCTCTGACATGTAATCTCTTTTGTTTAACAACTCTACTGGGACTGTACAGTAAAACAACAGATTATTTCTAACTTTATAGCCACGTCCATTTCATAAACTGATAGCTCCATCCCCCACCACTTGGTATCCACTTCTACAAATTTTACATCTTCATATTGGTGTGGAAATGAAACAGAGAAGTCTAAAAGATTCTCAAGTACCAATATGTACAAACCACCAATGATCATGACTACTTTACCCTCATCACCTTTCTAAGAAATACTGTTGTTTATAGAACTTGAGGACTGTTATTTTAGGGAAGTTTATCTGTGGCATTTTCAGGGAAAAAAGACTCCTGAGGATATGTTAAAGAAATAATTTCTTAAGATTAAATAGATTCTAAAATCACTTTGGTAAATTTACCTGCACTTTATGGCATAAATTTAAGCAAGAGCAGATTTCTCTTTAATGGAAAGAGACCAAGAATAACTTATGGAAAACAAATAAAGACATAATAATTCACCAAATATTAATAGACCTGTCTAGGGAAAATTCAGTAATTTATGTCAATTCATGTAACCATTCTCAGGAGGATGTTTAGACAGGTCTCGGGATAGTCCTTAGACACTAATGTTAAGAACACACAGGAAAATAAACAGACAAGTATGTCCCTATGGTTTGCTCAAAGAATCCAGACCACACTGAATTATGCAATCATGTCACTCAGCATTCATAAACTTTAAATATGATTGCCTCGGGCTTTCTCTGGACACCATTTTGAAATAATTTTAATGTATTTCCTGCTAAGGACAAATGGATACATTATATTCTGAAGGAAAATGCTTTCCATGGTTTGTGTCCAAAGAACAGTCATTCTATTCCAAAACTCACTGACCTATATCCTTTATGAGGTCAAAGTTGTATCTTTTTAAATTAAAAATTATTCAAAACAGATTCTGTCTTTGTCTTCAGAGTGTTTTCTTGAACTTAAATTTGTCATGTGTAGATACCATCTGCCCTCTCTGTCCAACCTTCCCGTTCTAACCTGCCCCCTTACTCCCCTGCCTCCTGTGTGATTTTGAACCTACCACTAATGTATCTCTCAAGGCTTCACTGATTACAGAAACCTTAGAATCCACTTTGTAGCTCATCATTTCATCAACACTTTCTTTGTATCTCTTGTACTTTGATTTAGAAATTTGGCTATTTCCTGTGAAATATTCTCAGTTTCACAGGAACTTATCAACTCAGAAGGCCAACTAAAGAGACAAGTCTTAGTTTGCCTAATTAAAACCAAAGTGTAAGCTAGCCTAGTTTTTGAAGGATCACTTGCCTATTAATTTAGCCTATTCACTAAGATGCAAGCATAAATGAATTCCAGGTGATAAAGTTTATTGTTTATTTGACTTATATGCTAATCTATTCAAAAATGAAATACAATGCAGCATAAGTAATTTTATTACATATTTTAATTATAGAAATAAACAGATTAGAAATGATCTGAAAATAGAATTTTACTGTATACTTTCACAGGTATGGGTTCTACTTCAGCAGCTGACATAGTGCCTTGGGCATTTAGTAGGATTTCAATGAATTTTTATTAGATGAACAGTGAAATTAACAATGAGATGAACAGGGCTGGAGCAACAGCACAATTGGTAGGGTGTTTGCCTTGCATGCACCTGGGTTCTATTCCTCCGCCCCTCTTGGAGAGCCTGGCAAGCAACTGAGAGTATCTCACCCACTGGGCAAAGCTTGGCAAGCAATCCGTGGCGTATTCAATATGCCAAAAACAGTAACAAGTCTCAAAATGGAGACATTACTAGTGCCACCTTGAGCAAATTGATGACCAATGGGATGACAGTGATACAGTTATAGATGAACAGTTGGATAAAACTAAAGAATTAGTGCTTTATAAAATATAAAGCTTATAATATGCAGTTTTTGTTCAAGAGACCCTCAATCTTAGGAGGTTTCATGTTGCTGACTGCAAATATTTCTAACTCAAAGTCAGAATTATTTCAAAATGAAGGCTGATGCTCTTGGATCTGTCCTGGACCTTTCTGGGAAAATAAGAGAATTAACCATTTGGGCCACCTACAGGTAATACACTAAGGATTAATTTCCATTAAGAACTGAGTTGAAGCCATCATTCTGAGGCAAAGCCAACATATTATAAAGAAGGGCATGCAGTGCCCAAAGTCTTCCTTCCAAATGCATGAAATTTATGGAATGACATTAAATGTTTCCATACAGTTTTGAGAAATAAATGTTTTTGATAAAGCAGAAGTAAAAGCATTTTTCAGGTTTACCATTTCCCAGAAAAAGAAAAGAATGGTTTCATCCTTCCTAGACCAAATTGATGGTCACTCTTTGATATTATAATTTAAGTAAAGGAGAACTACCAAAAGAAATTCCACTAAAGAGAATGTATCTAGATAACAGAAACTGATATACTATTAAAACATTTTTATGATGAATAGATAAATGAATTGAAAAATAAAATGTCTCTGTTCAATGTGAAACATCAATTATTTTCAAAAGAGTACACACATCATATTTCATTTCTGGGAAGTGCATCAGAACAACAGAAAACACAAGCTTTCCTGTAGATCGATGCATACAGTGGTTTAAAAAATAGGAACAAGGAAATTCAATTGTTTGATGCTTGTAAAAGCCAGCAAAATATGCTCAGTCTCATCCATTTTTCCTCTTAATAATATTAAATCTGAAAGGAACATTATGTTAAAATAAAGATGTTACCCTTACTAGGGGACTGGAGCGATAGCACAGTGGGTAGGGCATTTGCCTTGCATGCAGCCGACTCGGGTTCAATTCCTCTATCCCTCTTGAAGAGAATGGCAAGCTACCGAGAGTATCCAGCCCGCATGGCAGAGCCTGTCAAGCTACCTGTGATGTATTCGATATGCCAAAAACAGGAACAAGTCTCACAATAGAGACGTTACTGGTGACTGCTTGAGCAAATCTATGAACAACAGGACAACAGTGCTACAGTACAGTGCTACCCTTAGTAGGAAGCTAATATTATTTGGAAAAGACTTAGAGTTTATGTTAGATTAACCTATGTTTGAAATTCTACTTACGAGGGGAATTTGGGAAAGCTTTAGCCTCTCTTATTCCTTTTACTGAGGAAAATTAGTATCTTTTCTTTGGGGCTGCAGTGATGATTTAAAAAGTTGCTTTGGTAAAACTGCTTAGCTACAGTGAAAAAAAAGCCCCCTCTCACACCTTACACAGGGATAATTCAAAATGGACTGAAAATTAAAATGCATCTAGCAAATCCACATTAAAGCAGAATCCAGAAAAATTACATAGGAAAATTTTGGTCAAAGTCTTTATAATATCAACTTCAGAGGAGGCATCTTTAATTATTAAAATCTACCGCTAAGGAGAGCAAAAGCAAGAGTCAACAAGTAGTACCACATAAAATTAAAAAGTTCCTGCACTGTGTAAGAATCTGATTAGACAATAATTTATATTCCAAAATATGAAAAAACTCATAAAATTCAACAACAACAAAACAAGTATTTCTAATAGAAAAAATGTGTAGAATAGAAAAAGAGACATTTCCTCAAAGATCACATCCAAA
The DNA here is from genome assembly GCF_027595985.1 of Sorex araneus. NCBI lineage: Eukaryota > Metazoa > Chordata > Mammalia > Eulipotyphla > Soricidae > Sorex > Sorex araneus. The sequence goes on along the minus strand of NC_073304.1, from coordinate 136,112,407 downwards.
TATTGTTAACTATCAGAAAAATGAAAATCAAAATGATAGTGAGGTAGCATTTAATACCAGGGAGAAATGAACTATATACACAAAACCAGAATCCAGTGCTTCTGGAGATTTGGTGAAAAGGGAACTTTCATGCACTCTAGGTGGGAATGTTTTCTTATTCACCATCTATGTAAAACAATGTAGATACTAATTAAAAGACTGAAAAAATGCTGCTATTTTATAACCCAGAAATTCCACTTATTGACATCTATGCCAAGAATACAAACATTTTCTAAAGATGTTATACACACATATATTCACTGCAGTGCTATTTATAATTGTCAAGATCTAGAAACAACCCAAATATCCAACAATAGATGAAGAGTTAAAAAAAGCCTCTGTGGTATATGAACACAATGAAATAGTAGTCAACTATGAGAAAAGATGAACATCATCTTTTGTTACAATCTGGATAGAACTAAAACTGGATAGAACTGTAGCATTGTCATCCCATTGTTCATCGATTTGCTTGAGCGGGCACCAGTAACATCTCCACTGTGAGACTTGTTGTTACTGTTTTTGGCATATTGAATACACCATGGGTAGCTTATCAGGCTCTCTGAGAGGGATAGAGGAATCAAACCTTGGTAGGCCACGTGCAAGGCAAACACCCTACTCGCTGTGCTATCGCTCATCAATATAGTAGATAAAGAAGGGGCAGCTACCAGATAATCTCACTTATATGTTCTTCCTAAAGAAACAAAGCAAGGGGATGCTTAGTAGACACTGCGAGGCGTGGAACCCTTTGAGTCTGAAAACAGAATGAAGGTTACCAAGTATATGGGTGAGAAGGGTGAAGCACTGGGGAAGAAAGTTGGAAGAAAGGAAGGCAGAGACTTGAAGAGAAAAAGACAATGGGGGAGATTCTTGAGCACTTTGAGAGAAGGTGCAGTAACTTTTAACAACTGAAAATATAAACATTAACACTATTGCATCGTGCCCATGTTACCTCATCATAAAAATTGAAAAAAATATATAGTATTCATTTTTTTTGGCAGGCATTTATCACACTTTAGACAACACAATCTCTCTGACAGCAATCATGAATGTGTTACTTACAAACTCTATGAAGAAAATGTTTGGGAAACAGACATATTTGGAGCTACATATTATAAGTATGTAGAGCTAATTTAGGGATCTTCAATTTTGTTTCATGTTTCAACTTTCTTCATTATTTTAATTAATGTTTATTTCAATATTTTCTTCAACCCACTAAACATAAAATCCTATGTTCTGGAATTTTTAAAACTTTTTTTCATTTTAGACTAAATATTTCATCTAGCTTTAGTTTTGTTTATTTTGCATATGCTAATGGATGTGCATGAAGATAAAAATCAAAAGATGATTTTGAAAATTTTACCTCACATGACTGTTCTTCCAACACTGTATCTATCTGAATTTACTTTGTTTTCTTCTTTTCCTTTACACTCAGAAAATGTTACAAGTAACTTAATTACAGCTTGACCAATTTTCTGTCTCTTCTATAATCAAGTACCCTGTCTTACTGACTAAAGTGTGTGTGTGTGTGTGTGTGTGTGTGTGTGTATGTGTGTGTGTTTTATTGGGGGTGGGGAGTGGAGTAAAAGTTTCTATTCTACTTGTGAAAAATTGTTTTCCATATACAGAAGTTACTTGTCTAGATCTAGAGCTACCCATTTCTTTTATCTTTCTAACCACAGAGAACCAAATTTTCTCATTTCTCTTCTACATGCAAAGAGAACATTTAAATTAAAAGCATTTACACATGCAGCTTGTTTGAACATGCTTCATAATGGATTAAAAAGAAAAACAAGTGAGCTATTATTCATTTCATTTTATACTCATTGATGCCTTAAATGTTTCCTGCCTGCTCCTTTCTGTGCCAGCTTGACACTTCTGATTCAGGCCAGAGAGACAGTCTAGAAGTAAGGCATTTGCCTTGCACATAGGTGATACAAGTTTGATTCTATGGAGCACATATTGCTCCATGGGCACTTCCAGGCATGATTATTCAGCTCAAACTGAGGTGTAAAACCTGACTACCAATGGCTATTGCCCAAAAATCACCCTCCCTGTCCAACAATAAAAAAAAACAAAAAATTCCTATTAAGAAGGAAGACATTGAATGTTATAAATAAATATAACATTGTTTTATCCTCTAAAAATCCAATGGTCATTTTTAGTTTCTTTATAGCCGATTCACTTCATGTAAGTAACCCCATCATAGGCTATATATCATTTGATCTCAAGCTTGATATGTCTCCATGGAAAATACTTGCACGTGCACCATAGCAATGTTTCATTTTGGGTTTCATAGCACTAGAATACAATCAACAAAAAAAGAAGTTTTGATAAACTACATTTTTAACTTCCCAATGGGTATAAAAATTATGTTTACACTATACTCATGTCTATTCAAAGCGTTTAATAACACTATATAGCCAAGGCCGACCCTCACCCCCAAATACAACCATGTGCCTACCTCAACTGAATAAGACAAAGTGAACACAAGATACTAGAAAAATAGCATGTGCTAAATTCAAGGATGCCACAAGCCTCCAATTTTTCTAAAAGTTAAATTCAGTAAAGCAAAATACAATAAAACAATGTATTCCCTACTCAAATTTTGCTTTAACATCACTAGAGATACTGGTGAGTCTCAACAGAGCAGCAACTTTGTCTTTTATTTTTGCCTTTACTCTTCTTCTTATAGCAAATACCCAAATATTTATCATCATTTAGATTTTCCAAACAAATGAAGCAATTCATACATCCCTCTTCAAGATGTGAGTGATATAGTCTATGCTCTTTCAATAAAGGAAAATGTCCATCCATTGAATGAGAAGAAAAGAGAAGTAAACTCTTTATTCTGGTACAGAGAGTAGGTTTAGCCCAATGCTATACTGATGTGTTTAAGAAAGAGCTCTTTAGGAAAAAATACAGAGAAGCATATATACATATATCAATATATCTCTCATATGCATATACGCACATACATATGTGTGTTGGTATAGATATATTTGCATATGGGTATATGGGCTGCACATGGGTATATATGCATACAAATATACATGCACACATATATAAAAAGCTAATTATAAACATATAAAATTATATGCATTTATATATTTTGGATACATGTGTCTAAACTTATAAATTTTACTGATAAAATGAAGCAGGAAACTTACATATTATAAAATTCAATACAATTTGTTTCATTTTCCTTATAGCTAATTGACTGATGAAATGATTTAATGGTTGGTTTTACCGAATATTTGTGTATTAGCCAAACTAGTTTCTATTAATAAACAATCCTACTTCTACCATAAAACTGCTGGTTGATATTTTAATTTATATTAGCAATATGAAAGTATAATAATAAAAAGAATGTCATACACCTGAGTCAAAGTGTGTTTTTTTTTCTTTTTGGGTCACACCTGGCAATGCACAGGGGTGACTCCTGGCTCTGCACTCAGGAATCACCCCTGGCGGTGCTCAGAGGACCCTATGGGATACTGGGAATCAAACCCGGGTCGGCTGCGTGCAGAGCAAACACCCTACCTGCTGTACTATTGCTCCAGCCCTGAAAGTGTGTTTTTTAAAAGAAACATATTAGAACTACTTCTCAATTTCATGAGTTTTGATTGCATAGAATAATAGGTTTAAGATACTAGAAATAATTTGTCAAGTTTTGTGCCGTTTATGATGCAATCATGCTATACTAATTTTGTTTGGGGGAGAATGTGCCACACAAAGCTGTGTAGGGTTTACTCCAGGTTCTGTGTTCTGCAATCACTTATGCAGCCTCCAGGAACCATATGGGCTTCCAGGGATCAAATAGTTTGGTCACATGCAAGGCACAAACCCTATATATCCCCAATAGAGATATATTCTGAATGTATTTGTTTTCTCCTAAAGTTGAATGTTGAAATTCTAACACCCTCAAAAGCTAGCATTAGTAAATGGAGCCTTTGCCAATGGATTAAATCATGTGTGGTAAGCACTCAAAAATAGTTTGTGTTACTACAATAAACATTCCACCTTTCTGAGCCAGAGAGTTCAAAGGACTGAGAAAAGACTTTGCAAGTGAGAGGGATTGAATATGCTCTACGAACCACTGGGTATGGTCAAAACACAGAGTTACAGATTTAGAACTCTAAGAAATGTATTTCTGTTGTTCATTAGTCACCCAGGCTTTAATTTTATTATAACATTCCAAATGGACAAAGACACAAAACTATATATCAGACATAATTATTCTGTGTCACTATTGATAGCACAGAAGGTAGGGAGTTGGCCTTGCATGTGGCCAACCCAGGTTCATTTCCTCCACCCCTCTCAAAGAGCCTGGCAAACTCGAGAGTATCTCGTCCGCATGGCAGAGCCCAGCAAGTCTCTTGTGGCGTATTTGATATGCCAAAACCAGTAACAACAGGTCTCACAATGAGCCGTTACTGGTGCCCACTCGAGCAAATCAATGAGCAACGGATGACAGTGATACAGTGATTTGCTTAATTAGTTAAAATGGAGGGAGACAAAGATATTAAGGCATTTGCCTTGTATGCAGTGACCCCCAAGCCCAGAGTTGAAAGTAAGCTCCCAAAACTGCTGGTTGTGGTAAGACCCAAAATCTGCTGAATACATTTTAGCTTAAAATCATAAAGCAACAATAACTCAAACCCTGGTATATAGTGTTTTCTAATTGCTTGATGTAAGTGCTCCATATGACATAAAATGATAAGTATATGTCACTGTCATCCCGTTGCTTATCAATTTGCTCGATGAGCAAAGCGAGTGGGCACCAGTAATACCTCCATGGTGAGACTTATTGTTACTGTTTTTGGCATATCGAATATGCCACAGGGAGCTTGCCAGGCCCTGCTGCTTGGGCGAGATACTCTCGATAGCTTGCTGGGCTCTCCGAGAGGGGCAGAGGAATCGAACCCGTTTGGCCGCGTGCAAGGCAAACGCCCTATCTGCTGTGCTATCGCTATTTGTATTGGCTTCCTCAAATTGCTATGTTTGCTAGCAATTCCTCCCTTAACTTGTCAATGTTTTTAAGAAATGTTTTTTTATGTCTTTTTCTTAAAAAACATAAGTATATGAAAAGTCTTAAATAATATCAAACTGTATTTATGTAATTTACTAATTATAAAGTCATTTAATTTTTAATAAGGTCTTTCCTTCCATTTGCGATGATGAAAACACTCTCTCTTTGTCACAACTTAATCTCAATTTTTGTGATTCTTTCATTTCCTTTTTCTTGGTAAAGACGTTTTAGTCACTTAACACCAAATAAATATTTTGAAGTATCATTTTTATCTTATTCACTTTGTAAAGGAATGTATCCCAGTTAAAATTGATTTTCACCTGTTAAAAAATAAATAAATGCATACCTCAACATTATATAATTAAAAGCATTGTGTGGATATTTTATTTCCATAAAATAAGATAACAAATTGCTGGGGAAATGACTAGTGTATGCTTTTGGAGAAAACTTCACCAAGGACATGCTATTCAAGCTGAGAATGGATTTGACAAGAAGGATTTAAATATGTAAAGATATGTAAGAGTTTTCATTTTAAAAATATGGGGAAAGCTAGTGTTAAGAAAGGATGTTCAATATGTTTTCAGTGCAGGTTGGGTTGAGTAAATTAAGGAGGAAAATCAGAATAAGTTAAGCAAAACATAAATAGGCATTGTGCCCAAATAGTTTGGGTTTTATTCAGTCATGGTAAGAGAATTTGAATGATGGGATGATGAACTCATTGCTTATATTTCTTATGGTTTCTATAATTTGTTTTAAAAGAATAGATATCTGATTGACTAGCAAGAATTTTCCTGCATTAATTCAAACAATGAGAAATTAAGGTGTTTACTATAGAGCCAGAGAAGAATGGATAAAACTGACATGTAAATATAGTATATTATATGTATGTGTGTGTTTTTGTGTGTGTATATACATATATACATATATGCACATACATGTATATATAAAAAGATCAAGCAGAAAGAAATTGTATGTGAGGTAAGAAGGAAAGGAAATAAATGAAAATCACATCCAAATTTAAAGGGAATAAGGGTGTCATTTTTTGAAACCTGTATACCTGTGGTTGGAACAGATTAGTGGAGAAAATAGGCCTTAATTTTTATATGTATGAGTAATACCAATAGTGAAAATCAAGTTGAGTTTCACACATTAGACTAAATCACATGAAACTGTCATTTTTGTAAAATTAAAATGGATAAAATGGATAAAATACTGGCAACTTTAAGTGGTTAAATATGCATTTAACACATATAAAACTATTAACACATATATAAAACTAAATATATATACGTGTATGCATTTGAAGCAAGCCAAATGTATAAGAAGATGCTATCCACACAATGAAGACATTGTAACTGATAGGTGATTAGGTTATATGCACTACTACATAAGAATAAATTTTATGTATCATACCACATAAGCAAAAATTTTATGTATTATAAATGATACATAAGCATGCATGTATAACACTTCATGGTACTATTTGTAACATGGCTGCATAAAGACATACCCACTAACAAAGCCAGTTAAATTATGGGAATTCAATATCTACAAGACTTCCTTTAATACTCTAACTTAAATGAATGGCATTTATCCATATATATGAAGTCCAATTTAGAATTCACACTTCTAAGTGGCAGCTGAGCACCATCAAATCAGAGTCACCATGCAGTCATCTTTGCAGTTTTATAGCTGGCACATGCTGTGTTGGAGTCTTCTTTCTGGGTACTGGGAGTTTGCCAGTTTTCAGAGATAAAATATCATTTGCAATTTTTATATTTTCATATAGTTTTACTCTTGTTTGGGTCTTGTTTGCATAAAAATGTAAATATGTAAAAATCAATGAGAAAATATACTCCATTAACTATTGTAGAACTGTGTGTCACTAATTTTGAAGTTAAATAAGCTTTTGGCTTAGGAGCTCTTATTCTAGGGTGGCTTATAGTTTCTATTAGAAAATAAGCTTCCCCTCCAAGCAAAGGAGACTAGAAATTAATTTAACCAATTATACATATTATTTTGAACATAAGTCTATAGTTTATCATAAAAGCAAGAGGCATTATTATATTGTTCTAATAAACTCAATAAACTATAAATATTCACATTGTCTTCTTTAAAGCACTTCTAATTATATATGAACATCTTCTTACCCCATTACTCTAGTTTTACATTATTTCCTCTCACTTGCTTTACCACAGTGACCCCTAAATGTTTCTCCTAGCACTCCCCACCCTTTAGTAATAATTCTGACACTACAAAGTGTTTATCCTCACTTGCATCGTGTGATGAATGGCATCAGCAACATGTCTTACTGCAGTCCTACTTGTAAGAGAGTAGGAGTAGAATTCGATTATAATCACCTTACAAAATGCAAATATAATTACGCCAATATATGTGAAACAATTGAAGAACAATCATTAGTTTATTCCCTAAGTTTCAGAGCAGAAAGGAGAGGGCTTCTTTTTTACCCAAGAGGGTGCTGTATTAGGGGAAAATGGTCCCATTCTGGAAACATGCTTGACTAGATGTTTCATAAACAGATTAAATGTTCAAATGCACACAGGGAGTACTTGGGAGCTGGAAGATAATGAGAAGCCCTTAATTCCTTCATAATGAAAGTAAGTCAGGAGTTTAAGGTTTTCAGATTACATTTCTCAGTTTTATCTGGATATAAACAGGCCATAGTAAAGCAGAAGTGTTATCTTGTTTGTTTGTTTTCTTCTGTTTTAGTATCCGGCTTTCACTGCCTCCTTGGATACCAATGACTAGCAAGAGATTTGAGAGCTAAAACCCTAAAACTGTTTCCTAATAGAAATAAGTTTCACATTATCCAAAAGGGGTGCATTTAAACAAATAAATATTAGAATTAAGAATTTTGAAAGGAGTCACAAAGATAATGCAAGATGCCAGAAAACACTTTTGCATTCAGGAAGCCTGGGTCTGATGTCTGGAACCACACAGAGCCCAAAGTAGCACCGAGAGACTCCTGAGCACCAAACCAGGAGTAACTCTGAATACCTTCAGGCCAAAAGGAAAAATAATACAAAATTATATATAAATTGAGACTTATACTTTGTTATCACATATCTAAACTAGAAATCAGATTGTCTTTATTCTATAGGGGTCTTTGTTTTTATCATGATTATGTAACACTGAACCAGTTAATTTAGTTTCTATTCCATAATTTCCTCATCAGTAAAATAGACATAACTTCAAGGATCTCATACCCAGTATTAAAACTTTATAATTTTCACATCTCTTATTCCCAGGCTGAAAATAACTATGGTATCAAGTTATTTAATAGTAGATAAGCACATGTTTTCCATAATCCTGGTGCCAACAAGGTACGAATAACTCATTGAAGCTGGAGGGAATTTGCTATAGTTCACATTGAACAGGATACTACATACTGAAACCTCAAGGAGCACTGAGACAGCATTAAATGAGTATTTGTTGATACATATATTTATCATTACTTCTTGTAGAAGAAAGAAAAGAGGATTTGGAAAAAGACATTGCATTTGAATGGTTAGCAACTGTATAGCTCTGAAGAACTTGCTTGCCCTTCTGAAACATAGTTTTATTATCAATAAAATTGAAATAATAGCCACACAGAATTTTTCAAATTAAATTAAATGAGCTAAAAACATGAGAACATCTAGCACAGTATTCAAAATGTAACAGACCCATTTCTTTCTAGTTTTGTTGACTTCTTAGTCTTAATTTTCTTTTGAATGAATGAAGAGAAAAAATGGAAAATATGCACAAAAGCAACTCTCAACAATTTCTGGGATAACTCAAAATAAAGAAGAATCAGAGTCTTCTGGTCAACACGCCTTCAATTTACTAGTCTTTTTAATCATATACCAAATTACTGTTTGGCTTAGACTGTAGTTCTGTAAAGGATGAATCTTGGCATACAGAGATTTTCCCCAAGATTATTCTTATTCTCAATTCATAATTAGCAGCTGCCTTACCAAATTACCACACAATTACAGCACCTGAGTCTTTCTTGGATCTCTCCTAATGATAAAACTAACTGGAGTTGACATGGTTTAATTTCAAGACCTTTCGGTCTAAATTAACAACGTATTATTTGAAACTATGTATATGTGATAGTTCCCAAGTCTTAGGTATGTATGTGTTTTTACACTATGGATACATAGTGACATCTAATAGCCTAGTTCTCCCTCTTGGAGAACCTGACAAGCTCCAAGAGTCTATTGCACACTGGGGAGATCCTGGCAAGCTCCAGGTGGCGTATTCATATCCCAAATACAGTAACAGACATATACATATCTCTCGGAGAGCCAGGCAAGCTACCGAGAGTATCTCGCCTACACAGAAGAGCCTGGCAAGCTACCCGTGGTGTATTTGATATGCCAAAAAGACTAATGATAGGTCTCACTTTCCTGACCCTGAAAGAGCCTCCAATCTTTGGGAAAGATGAGTAAAGAGAGGCTGCTAAAATTTCAGGGCTGAATGTAATAGAGATGTTACTGGTGTCTGCTCGAGTAAATTGACGAACAAAGGGATGACAGTGACAGTGATACTATCCATATGACTATCCATATGACTCTACGTGTTACAAACAGTTCTGCTACTGAGTAAATACATATTTCAAGTAATAATAAATTGAGAAACTTGTGATGAATGAAGTTTCTGAGTTGGATAATTCAGTCTTACCTAGGTGAATGATTTATATAGATAGCTGAAACATTTACTTGAGCAGCGTAACACTGGCATACTTTGCAAAATATAAGAGTGCACAAATGAAGGCAAGAATTAGTGGAGGTTTATCTAATGTCAGTTCATTTGTAAACTAACAAGTTTCTTATTTTAAGTCATGAAGAAATTTTGCCAAACCAATCTATCCTCATTCATGAACAGTTGTATGTTCTTCCTTGTGCACTGATCTGAGGCAAAACTATATATTTTATATGACAACTAACCTTCTAAAGCAAATACCATGTCTTTTAAATATTTTTTCTCTGTACCATTAGCCAAAAACAAAAAGAAGAAGAAGAAAGAGAAATAAGATTACTAGACATTCTGACTAGTTCTTAGACCCGGAGCTCTGATATTTTAAATGTAATATAGTATGTAATATAGTGTTTTGTATATGTATATATGAAATATATATATTATGTTTTTTATTTATTTTTAATATATTTGATTTATTTTTATTTATTTTTGTGTATATATGTACAGGAAAAACAATAAAATATGGAGAATTGCAGATATATAATAATGACCACATTTTCCAGAATTAAATTAATGCATGAGTATCTACCTTGTAACACTAAAAGGAAAACTCAGTTTGATCACTTGAATAGTACAAATAAAAGTAAACCCAGACATAAAGTTAAAACTCAGTCATGTACAAAATAAAGGTGTTGAAAACTACTAGGAAAACATGCAAATAAGCACAGAGACAAATATAAAAGCACATATAAATATACAATGTTCATGGATCAGAGAACTCAATTTCAGAAACAATAAAATTAACCTAAAAACTTAGTTCTACACTTCAATAAAAATTCTCTAAAATGTCTTTAGAAATAAAGCATATAAATAAATATAAATTGTTTTTTATTTTTGGTTTTTGGGTCACACCCGGCGATGCACAGGGGTTACTCCTGGCTCTTCACTCAGGAATTACCCCTGGCGGTGCTCAGGGGACCATATGGGATGCTGGGATTAGAACCCAGGTTGGCCGAGTGCAAGGCAAACGCCCTACCTGCTGTGCTATCGCTCCAGCCCCAAATAAATATAAATTTATTTATGTTTATAAACCTATACATTTAGTTCTATACTTTAATAAAAAGGATTGGCGGGATAGCACAGCGGGTAGGGCATTTGTCTTGCATGCAGCCAACCAGGGTTTGATTCCTCTGTCCTTCTCAGAGAGCCCAGCAAGCTACCCAGAGTACACCGCCCACATGGCAGAGCCTGGCAAGCTACCTGTGGTGTATTCGATATGCCAAAAACAGTAACAACAAGTCTCACAATAGAGACGTTACTGGTGCCTGCTCAAGCAAATTGTTGAACAACGGAAAGACAGTGCTACTTCAATAAAAAAGTCTCTAAAAAGAGTCTTTAGAAATAAAGCATCCTTGGGGCTGGAGCAATAGCATAGCGGGTAGGGCATTTGCCTTGCATGCGGCTGACCCAGGTTTGATTCCCAGCATCCCATATAGTCCCCTGAGCACTGCCAGGGGTGATTCCTGAGTGCAGAGCCAGGAGTAACCCCTGTGCAACACCGGGTGTGACCTAAAAAGAAAAAAAACAAAAATAAAGCATCCTTTAACAGAATAAAATTTCAAGGATACTTAAAGCATTTCAAAAGATGACATATAAGATATATGTGAGGGTTTTCTTTAATTTTTAAATGACAATATCATAAAGTAGGAACCAATGACATGGATTAAATTTGAATGGAGATAGATTAATGTGTGTATTAATGTTTAAAATGTCACACATACAGGTGTATATTTATAAATTTAGCCTATAAACAGCCAAAGTAAAAATTATCTCCATGTGAATTTCAACTTTAAGTTTTTCATGCAAATCTATAGAATCATTTTTTTTTAATTTTATAAATCACTGTGAGATAGTTACAAGCTTTCATGTTTGGGTTACAATCACACAATGATCAGCACCCATCCCTCCACCAGTGCACATTCCCCACCATCAATATCCCTGGTATACCACCCCCCGCTCTTTCCATTCTCCCCATGCCTCCATGGCAGACAATGTTCCCCACAGTTTCTTCCTACTTTTGGGCATTATGGCTTGCAACACAGACACTGAGAGGTCATCATGTTTGGTCCATTATCTACTTTCGGCACACATCTCCCATCCTGACTGATTCCTCCAGTCATCATTTTCTTAGTGATCCCTTCTCTATTCCATCTCCCTTCTCTCTTCTGCTCATGAAGCAGGCTTCCAGCTATGGAGCAATCCTCCTGGCCCTTGTACCTGCTGTCATTGGGTGTCAGTCTAATGTTATGTTATTCTATATTCCACAAATGTTGCAGTCCTTCTATGTCTACCCCTCTCTGACTCATTTCACTTAGCATGATGCTCTCTATGTGTATCCATTTTCAAGCAAATTTCATGACTTCATCTCTCCCATTAGCTGCATAGTATTCCATTGTGTAGATGTACCAAAGTTTTTTTAACCAGTCATCTGTTCTAGGGCACTTGGGTTGCTTGCAGATTTTGGCAATTGTGAACAGTGCTGCAATGAACATATAGGTACAGATATCATTTCTACTGTGCTTTTTTGCATCCTTGGGGTATATTCCCAGAAGTGGTATTGCAGGCTCATATGGAAGCTCAATTTCTACTTTTTGAAGAACTGTTCATATTGTTTTCCAGAAATGCTGGACCATTTGGCATTTCTATCAACAGTGAAAGGGTGTCCCATTTACCAGACATCCATGCCAGCACTGGTTGCTATTGTTCTTTTGAATGTGTGCCAGTCTCTGTGCTGGTTTTATAAAATCATTAAAGAAAAGGATTTTTATGAGTTAGATGGCATAAACAACACAAAGAGGATAAGCATACTTTTGGTAATAAAAAATTAACTTAGTCTTCGTGATCAAAATTAAATGAGGTGAAGAAAAAATAATAACAATTATAGAGAGTACTCTCATTGTATGACTAAAGCATACATATTAATGCTAATATTAATCATGTTACATAGATTAACTCATATTGGAAGAGAAATGCATCAACTCGTTAACAAAAATAAAATTGTAATGCACATTAGGAGTATTGCACTGCATCAAAAATAAAGAAAGAGAGGAAGGAAGGAAGGAAGGAAGGAAGGAAGGAAGGAAGGAAGGAAGGAAGGAAGGAAGGAAGGAAGGAAGGAAGGAAGGAAGGAAGGAAGGGAGGGAGGGAGGGAGGGAGGGACGGAGGGAGGGAGGGAGGGAGGAAGAAATACAACGGAAGGTAAATTAGATGGGAAATTCTACTAATAATATTATTTATTCAGTTTTGTTTGGGTTTGTTTTGGGCCCATGCATGGCTGTGCTCAGGGCTTACTCTTGGCTCTAAGCTCAGGGATCATTCCTCGAAATGTTTAGGGGAATAAATAAGGTGCCAGAGTTTAACCCAGGTCAGTTGCCCTACCCACTGTATTCTCTTCTTCCCCAGTAATTTTAGAAATGCATATGAGTGCAGGAACAAAATTCTATTTCATACATATTAATATGCAAAAAGATAAAAGTCTGAAAATAGCAAAGGGAACGTGGAACCTCATATAATGTGAGGGTAAATGGAAAGTTACTTTGACCACATATTTGTCTTTCATGAATTAAATATAAGATAAAGGTTTCCATGATTATCAAGTACATTTCTAGTTATACATACCCAGCCCAGCTCAACCCAATACACACGTAAAGATAGTACCTACCATGACATCTGTCATAGAGTGAATGTGGAAGATTCAAATTAGATGTGACAAAATCATAATACAGGACTGCAACATATATAAAAATCAAAGACATGAGAATTTGAATTCATCAATGTGGAAATTAAAATTTAAATGCCTTATGATAAATATTTATTTAATAAAATATTTATAAAACATGCTTTATTTTGTAGAAAATAGAAAAGATTATTGAAGTAGAACCAAAAGTGACTCCTAAGCTGGGGAGGAACTCAATATAAGACTAAATTCTCTTTAAGAAAAAATGTTGGGACCCTCTGCGCATAAAGACTTTGATTCCAGAGATGTAACACATTCGGGCATCCAGCGCAGCATCCGATAGTGATGCACTGGGACACCGGACTGGGCTACAACTCTGTGCTGCTGGGGGTGGATTTTTTTCCTCCCCACCCTGTCTTCCTGCACGGAAAGCAGCGGCCTGGCGGCACCCACGTGGCAGGCGCCATCTTCTGTGACTCCAAACCCACAGGTATTCGGTTTTTACTTTTGGGGCTCCCAGGAACTCATGGGAAGGGAGCATAACCAGCACGCCCTCGGCCCAGATAAATCCGGAGCCGCTGAGCGCGAATCGGACAATCTGCGCCTAAAGACTTTGAATTCAGAGACTTCTTACAGCAATGCACTGGGATTGTGAGCTGGGCTATGTAATTTCTGGTAGAATTTTCCCTAGACTTTATACAGAAATCCAAAACTGCGCGGACTTAACATTTATAATTGTCAGCAATGTGAAACGGTTCCATTTGAACAGGTCTGACTTGGGGGGGAAACTCCAAATAATAACAGTAAGTTTTTGTTGAAATATTGAAGGTTTTTAATGTAGCAGCCATCTCTCTGGACTGTGAACTAAGCAAAAGCCCCACACTGGCTGACGCGGCGTGGCGTACACCATACTATGAGGCGCAGGAAGGGGGATGAGGGGGAAAAAGAAAAAAAAAGGGAAAAGGAAAAAGGAAAAAAAGAGAGAGAGAAAGAGTTATGTACTTGTAGCAGTGGGGCTACATATCTCTCCATTCCAGCAATGAAAAACTAATTATCAAATGTAGTAGGTCTGTCTCTCTTGGTTGGAAACTCCAACAACTATAGTGAGTTTTGTGTTGAATTATGGAATGTAATCAAGGTAAAGAAAAAATGAAGTGAAATTCATACAGTAGGGGGTAGGGGGTGGGGGCGGGGGGTATACTGGGGTTTCTGGTGGTGGAATATGGGCACTGGTGAAGGGATGGGTGTTTGAATATTGTATAACTGACATATAAACCTGAGAACTTTGTAACTTTCCACATGGTGATTTAATAAAAAATTTAAAAAAAATTAAAATAAAATTAACCGAGATGAGAAAAAAAAAAGAAAAAATGTTAAACATAGTTATACCAGGGTGATATGTCAAGTGTTAGAACACACACAGAGAGTATGCAAGGTGCCATGTTTGACAACCATCACCATATGGCCATACATTAGTCAGAGTCAGGATCCACTAGTTAGATGTTCCAAACCCCTCACACCTCAGGGAAAGCTATGCTTTTTTAATATTTCAGCAGTTTGGGTAGTCCTTACTTAGTAGTTATCAAAATGTTTTCAGCAGGACTCATTTCAAAACAAACTATATGAATAGACTCAAACATGGAAAAACAGAAAAAAAAAGCTAAATTGTTCCTAGTAAAGTAGATGAGTAAATTGCCCTTTTTCTTACCTAGAAATAAATTTCACACTACATAAAAATAAGAAGATGCATGGACTCTAGGTCAAATGATTTGAAAATGATTATTCTACTATGTTATATTGAAATATAAGTCAGGATGAGGTGCTCAGTGGTTTAAGAATACAAGTTCTGGGAAAAGAACAAGTTCTGGGTACAGTAGTAGGGCATTTGCCTTGCATGTAGCTGACCCGGATTTGATCCCTGGCAACCACTGAGCACTTCCAGGAGTGATCCTGAGTGCAGAGCCTGGAGTAAACCATGAGCACCACTGAGTGTGCCCCACTTTCTGCAAAAAAAGGGAGAAAGTCTCAAACAGACTTTATTGAACATATTTAAGCTGTTTCTCTTATGTCAATCTTCTTTCTACTCTTACTCTTATGCTCAGTATATTTACAGGTTAAAGAAACCATAGCCATGGGCATTAAGATTCTACCTGCTTTTGCTCAAAGGATACAGATCCTAACTTTTCATGAATTAAGTAAAATCTCTTGATTAGAAACTTGCCTAATGGTTTTTACTTTTTTTTTTGCTTGCATTCCAATTTTCCTTTCCTACTCAAGTTTAACAAAAATTGAAGTCAGTACTTTTTTATTACGTAGCTTCAATTTCTTTTTGGAAAGAGGCATAGATGGAGCCAGAGAGATCGTCCACTGAGTAATCTGGCAGGCAGGTTGGACCCCTCGCATCCCATATAGTCCCCTGAGAACCACAAGGAACGATTCCTGAGTGAGTATCCAGGAGTTAACCTCTGAACATTACCAGGTGTGGCCCCCAAACCAAAACCAAGCAAGCTAAAAAAGACGCATGGTTGTATAAATGAGAAGATATTTGCATTAAGTTCAAAATTTTATTTATCTTCTTATATGATAGTTATTTTGTTAGTATCTTTGCTTATACCATTAGTTTCATCTACTTATACATTATTTCTATATCTATGGTTGTATATATTTCCAGTAACAGTCCAGTATTTTTTTACCTACGGAGCTAATGACATTAATTACCAAAATGGTAAAAATAAGAATATGCATGGCCAGTATTTTCCAGGATATTAAAATTTACCTCTTCATTAACTCATATATATTCTACCACACCCCAACCAGGTTCTTGCTTAATCGTCAATGTGAAACTGTCAATTAGTTTGATCTCATTTTTATAAATGTTACAAAAGGAAACACAGATTTTTCAAAGCTGAAAAGGAGGCTGCATTTTTTCTTCATTTGGATATTTAGGAATAATTAATCTATAAGAAGTAAACATGCCGTTAAAGTTCACAAGTGAGTGTTGAATGAAATACTATACTAATGGACAATTTTAAATACCCATAGTGGATTCAATTCCAATTTTATATTAAGCACTCTCTCCTTAATCTTGGTGGTTACCTCCTAGTGGATATGGGACCATTCACTAAAGAGTCAACCATATAACTGTCTAATAAAATTCAAGGTAGATATCTTAAATACTCATCTCTTACTATAAATGTTCTAGCTTTCTAAAGTCCAAATGACTAATTTAGGTGCTAATCCCCAAAACAGAGGTCAAAGAATTTTAGAATCAATTTGCATTTCATTATGAAATGACTTCAGGTGCAAGAAGTAAAATACTTCATTTTGCCTCAAAATCTTGATTTAAAAAATCCATTTTTATTTTCAATCAAGCATAAAAGACATCCTATAGTCTTTTATGTTTTGTTTGTTTGAGGGAAAGGAAAATCTGAACTCAGTCTACTGGGATCTAATTATTGGAACCTAATTCTAATTACAGTCTTTTAAAGCAATGTTGTCGGCTTTCTTCTTCTCTACTTGTATGTGAAATAGGGACATTTATATTGTTCAAAAGACTTTCCATTTTAGATACTTCTATTTATAAATACCATCTAACAAGGGTTTATAGCTATATAATCTCAGCTTGCCAAACAAATTCATGCTCATTTGAATTATGGAATTTCTTTGTAACTCAAACACTGGAAAAGATTGAAGTAAAGATAAAACATACAAATCAAGATCTTCTTGTTGAGATAAAATATAACATTTCCCTTAAAATCTACTTTTTAAAATGTACAATTAAAGTGAATAATAGAGGATGTTGCCTAAATATGCTTAAATAAAAGTACTGTTTGATTGCTATTATTCAATTTTGAGAACTCTACTATCTAAGCAGTATATTTCTACTAGTATTTGAAATAACCACAAATAATAACCATGAAATTCAACTAGTAAGTTTATAATATATGTAAAGATAAATAATTCAAATTTTTCTTTATTCTTTCTTTCGTTCGTTCGTTCTTTCTTTCTCTCTCTCTTTCTCTTTCTTTCTCTCTTTCTCTCTTTCTTTCTTTCTTTCTTTCTTTCTTTCTTTCTTTCTTTCTTTCTTTCTTTCTTTCTTTCTTTCTTTCTTTCTTTCTTTCTTGTTTCCCTCCTTCCCTTCCTTCCTTCCTTCCTCCCTCCCTTCCTTCCTTCCTTCCTCCCTCCCTCCCTTCCTTCCTTCCCTCCCTCCCTCCCTCCCTCCCTCCTTCCCTCCTTCCTTCCTTCCTTCCTTCCTTCCTTCCTCCCTCCCTCCCTCCCTCCCTCCCTCCTTCCTTCCCTCTCTCCCTCCTTCCCTCCTTCCTTCCTTCCTTCCTTCCTTCCTTCCTTCCTTCCTTCCTTCCTTCCTTCCTTCCTTCCTTCCTCCCTCCCTCCCTCCCTCCCTTCCCTCCCTCCCTCCCTCCCTCCCTCCCTCCCTCCCTCCCTCCCTCCTTCCTTCCTTCCTTCCTTCCTTCCTTCCTTCCTTCCTTCCTTCCTTCCTTCCTTCCTTCCTTCCTTCCTTCCTTCCTCTCTTTCTTTCTCTCTTTCTTTTTTTTTCTCTCATTGGTGGTGCTCAGGGCTTTCTCCTGGCTCCGTACTTAGGAATCACTCCTGGCAATGTTTAGAGGAACATATGTAGTGCTAGGGATCCAAGAGAACCAGCATCATGAAAAAGTAATATTACAAAAACCATCTTAAGCCCTGTACTATCTCTCTGGCTCCCATATAATTATTGTTATGAACTCATTTTAAAATGTGGCTATTGTCTCATATAGGAAAAAATATTAGTCTGAAAGTTCTCAATATATTTTATTTAAGATATGTTCTTTTGTCGACTATTAACATTTAATTTTAATTATGTATTAAATGTTATAATAAGCAAATAAAATGTTTATCTTAATGCTTATAAGATTGGCTAGCCTATTGGTTAAAATGAAGCCATTATATTGAAGCCAATATGATACAAGAAATGCACACTCCCATATATCTAAGCATATTCTACAAGTATATTAAAGGTATGTCAGCTTGACAAGCTATAGAAGTATCCAGCAATTGACTAGTAAAGGGCTGTTTCCCTTATTGTCTAATCCCAAAAAAGAAACATATCAAAAAGTAATATGTGTAAATGATTAGAACCTAGGTTGAAATTACAACCTAGTTGAATTTAGTGATTTTAACATAAGCTCAAGCACTACATTTTCATAGGAATGTATGTGCTTTTTAATGAAATGCAGAATTTTCATGGCCAACACTCTGGGCAAACAAGTTTTAGAAACTAGTGGTGGTGGTGGTGTGCATGTGTGTGTGTTTCTTTGAAAAAGTTATCAGAAATTTCACTAATGTAAAGGGACCTTGCCAAGAATAACCTAAAGAAGTGATTCTCAGATTTTAGTAAGCAACATAATTACCGAATAGGTATATTAAAATATGAATTGCTGGTATTCCTCCAGACTTTTCTAATTCATTATGTGTGGGTGGACCTGAGACATTTCTAATGAGCTCATAAATTACATTGGATTTAAATTTTGTCAAATAATCATTTTGAGGGGGCTGGAGAGATAGCACAGCGGGTAGGGCATTTGCCTTGCACACGGCTGACCCAGGTTCAAATTTTCCGTCCGTCTCTGAGAACCTGGTAAGCTACCAAGAGTATCCCACCCACACAGCAGAGCTTGGCAAGATCCCCATAGCGTATTCGATATGCCAAAAACAGTAACAAGTCTCACAATGGAGATTTTACTGGTGCCCACTCTAACAAATCGATGAACAATGGGACAACGGTGCTACATTGCTACAATCATTTTGAGACACATTGAGCATTGCATTGTATTTTTCATTTGAATTAATTCTTCTCATTTATGTTTCACCTTAAGGTATATTTGCAAAAAATATAAATGGAGAAATATATTTCATTGTGTACAAGAAAACTTTAGTTTGTGAAAATATTCTGGAAATAGTGAACATAAAAGTGATCACTTTACTTCCAATATGACACTTTATAAACTAATTAATCTCTAGAATTGAAAATAAAGGGATTTAGTTAACAAAGAACTTGACTTTTCATTGAAGTTTGTAAAATTAATAAAACACTGACATTACCTTTAATATAAATTCCTTATTATTTCAATGCACAGCAAAAAAAAGCACAGATATTTCAGATATCATGAAAATGTTAAATTTCTTAAACCCAACATATATGTCTTTATAAAATAATCTTCTGTAGCACTGACATCCCATTTTTCATTGATTTGCTCAAGTGGGCACCAATAACGTCTCCATTGTGAGACTTGTTGTTACTGTTTTTGGCATATCGAATACACTACGGGGAGCTTGCCAGGCTCTGCCGTGCTAGCAGGATACTCTAGGTAGCTTGTTGGGCTCTCTGAGAGGGACAGAGGAATCAAACCCAGGTCAGCCGCATACAAGGCAAACACCCTACCCACTATGTTATAGCTTCAGTCCAAAAATTTATGATCTGTGGCTTCCTTAGGAAAGGAGGCAGTAGTTTTAAAGCTACTACAAAGTTTAAAAGATCCTGAGTTTCTTTTTTCTTTCTAGCTGTTTGATGTGTTTTTGACTCCTTGGATTTGGTTTTGAGGCATTTGACATTTTGTTATACGAAAATGAAACTTTTATGTCAATAAGCATAGAATAATGTCTTCAATTAATATCACTGGGCAAAATAATATTACAAAGATCAAGAATTTTTTCTGTAATTATCCCAAGAAGGTTTGTTCCAAGGAAACAATTCAAAAGAAAGTCTAGAACGGCTCTGGCTCATGCTCCGCCGGGATTCGAAC
Organism: Sorex araneus; assembly: GCF_027595985.1. Taxonomy (NCBI): domain Eukaryota; kingdom Metazoa; phylum Chordata; class Mammalia; order Eulipotyphla; family Soricidae; genus Sorex; species Sorex araneus. Next base: position 136,092,102 of record NC_073304.1, on the reverse strand, counting down.
CGGGTGGCCATGCGTTCGCACGGCCGCTCTGCTGCTCTACGCCCAACATCCGGAGCCCCATGGATGACTTCTGAACCCAGCAAGTGCTCCCAACCATGTCCCCAGACTGTGAACTAAGCTTTTGCCCCGCATCGGCTAAGGGGGGAAATATCCTTCCTCCTTGGTTCTCTCCCCTCTGGGAGAAGCGGCGCGGAGTACGCCATCTTATGGACGTTTAAACAGGTATGAACTTGGTGGCGCAGAAAGCAAAAGAAAGTCTATATCCAGAAATAATGTTCCAATATAATCTATATCATTTATGAAAAGTTAAATGTAACCACACAGGAAATACTTAATAGATTTTGCATATATTTTAAATTGATGTGAGTATCTAAAAATTAAACATTAAAGTTAGAAATGGCATGACAATATAAAAATGTTATGTGCAAAAGTAGACTATAAAATTATATCTCTGTTCATACTACATGATAAGTGTCCATGAGTAACAAAAAAGTGACATTAAGAGAAATGAGAACATAATTTTAATCTTTTTTACACTAAAATATGTGAATGTTATGGGAAGAGATGGCACAACCAGCTGTTCTCAGCTTCCATTCCTGGCAGTCCTCAGGGGACCATATGTGGTGCCATGGATCAAACCAGGTCAAACACATGCAACACAAGTGCCTTATTCCTCTACCATCACTCTGACCTGCTGTCAAAGTTACTTAACAATACATCAATATTATAAAGGTCCCCATCTATATATTTACTTTCTCCAGAAAAGTATCACTTTTCCCCAATAGAAGTGTCAGTTTATTTTCTACAACTAAAACAGCACTACAACATGGCATGGTAGAATTTTCCAGAATAGTTAAAATTGTTGTAGAAAAAAAAACCTTAAAAGAGACAGATATATATTTAATATATTGTATATTAAATATATGTTATATATTATATTATATATAAATATAATATAATACATTATATATTAAGTATGACAGAAAATATATTTTCTTCTCAAAAGAAGTTAAATTAAAAAAATATTCTCTTATTTTTATGTATCCACTTTGGGCTAGCTTCCATGAACCACCTGAGAACCCTATATAGTTCTATTTACCTGAGTAGTTTTATCTTGAGTTTAGAGTGACATGAGTTTTTTACCCATTAACATTTCAATTTGTTCCCCTAATTTTCTGCATTTTTAAATAAACTGAAGGGAAGAGAAATAAATACCTAAGTTTTCTTGATGGACATGACTTTAAACCATGTAATTTCTCTTTGCTTATAACCGTGTCAAATGTTTAATAACATGGTTGCGATTAATTTGGCTTTTTTGTTAAAAAAGAAAGCATATTTTTCTCATCAAATTATAATATCTACATTATAATTAAAATATAATTATTCAAAATAATATTTCTTTGTGTTCTCAATCAAAATGCTCAATTATTTCAATGTTATACAGAGGCACTGACTTTGTTACTCTCTGAACAAAGCTCAGTTTTTCCTTCTCTCATTCTAACATTTTACATTGATTTTTCAATATACAGATATATAAGTATATTTTCTACAAAACACTGCTTTTGATTTAAAACAGATGCCTTAAATTTCCACTTTTAGAAAAATTTGAAAGTACAGAACATTTTTCCCACTTATTTAAAAACTGGTGTGTGGTACAATTATAAAGTTGCCCCAAAAAGCTAGTCTCAGCATATTCTTAATCAAAATAAAATGTGGTTCTTTGCAACAAATGCACTGATGAATTGTTTTCTCCCTGTCAGTAAAACATCTGTGAAAAAATTAAACTTTGTGATTCTTTAAACATCTGTCTCATTACCTGCTTGAGAGGTCCTTTTTTTCTTTTTTTTTTTTAACCATCCCCTACTCCCTCCCCCCCATGCCCAGTTAATGGAAATAAATTGGATTAAACATATTTCTCAGTTAACACAATTTTATGTTTTCTTATATACACCAGGTTCTAAACTCAACTCAAAGGTAACAGTTTTGCAATTCCCACTTGCTGCAAGAACTCCTTTTGTAGTCTACCATGTGCCAAGAGCTGCCCTTCATCACTTCTCTAAGCTTTTCTCTATGGCGCTGAGAAAGGGAAGGAAGACGTACTAACAGATACATCAGCTTGCAATGACCCAAAACAGAAGAATTGAGAAACTATTTTCATGACTCCGAAATCAGTCATTTATTTACTCTTAAATAAATCTATGGAAATTCTTGTATTCCACTCCGGTGAAAATTAAGACTGCCTGGGCTGTTAGAGAGATAATATAAAAATAGATAAAAGTAATAAACCATAGGAAACCATCAGTCTAATGTTGGCTTCATGAGACTATTCAATCTCTACAGGGACAGTAGAGGGAGCACAGCAGGGTATAGTGACAACTCATTTCATGCAAAAAAAAAAAAAAAAAAGCCAGACATATGCTCACCTGCACTGGTGAGACAACAAGGTGGCAGGGAGCTTCAGAGTGGGATTACCTTGAGGCTAAGAAAGCAATGCTCAATCCCTATCAGATCTCTAAAATACATTGGCAAAGTGGCCACTGGTTCTTTTTTAAGTAGGAAGTAGATATGAGGTGATTAAAAGGGACAAAAACAACAATAACATGAAAAGTCTTAAGACCCTTAATGGGAAAGATTAGGTATACTAGAATAATAAGAATAATTACGTTTTGATTTTACTTTTCAGTAAATCTTACTACAATATATACGTATGTATACACATATATACATTTATACATATATAGTAAATATGAAAAGGGAAGAGAGGAGAATCAGAAGAAGAAATGTTTTGATTTTCACTTTTTTCCTTTTACTTTTCAGTAAATCTCCCTGTATGATACATATTATATATATGTATATATTAATAAATATAATAGGGTAGAGGAGGGTCAGAAGAAGAAATTAAATATCTAGCTGACAGTGAAAAACCAATTAGGTTTATAATTACTCAAAAATTAGTAAACTTAGGTATAGGTCTAGCTAGAACGTGTATAACTTTCATGATGAAAACTATAAAGAGAGCCCAGAAATAAAACTGCAGTTATACAGACAGTTGATTATCAACAAAGAAGGTAAATGCAAGAACTAGAGCAAGAACAGAGAAAAGAAGAAGTAGGAGAAGGGGAAGGAGGAGGAGCAGGGGGAAAGTGGAAAGAGGACTAGGGTTAGAGAAGAAGAAAAAGGGCATGAGGAAGGAAAAGGAGAAGAACTATCATACAACATACACAAAAGCTAATTCTAAATGAATTAAAGACCTTAAAATTAGACCTGACTCCATTTGTTAAAATAGAGGCAACATAAAGTGCTACAGTCTTCCGAAGATTTCTTTAATGATTGAATGTCTTAGGCTATGACAAAAGAAACAATTAATAACAAAGGATCCATAACCAAACAAAGGAAGTTAACTCTCTTTAGCAAATAGTTTTGAGAAAACAGGGGAGTAGCAAGCAAAAGAAAGAAACTGGCTTACTCTCTAAATCCATATACAAAAATAAACTCAAGGAGCAAGAAAGATAATACACAGGTTAAGACAATTCTCCTGTATTTAACTGATCAGGTCAATCCCATGGTTTTAAATATGGTTTCCCAAGAACATTCAGGACTGCAAACAACACACACACACACACACACAAAAAAAAAAAAAAAAAAAACACCTCAACATAGATTTGGGACCAAAATGTAAAACTTGAAATAATTCAATTTCTAGGAGGTAACAGGTAAAATATTTCATGAGACCAGGGTTAGAGATGCTTTGGTATATTTGATCCCAAAAGCAAAGAAAATGAAAGCAAAGATCAACTATTGTGTCTACATTAAATGAAAAAGCTGAGTAGGGCATGGCACAACATAAACAGAACAAAAACTAAGCTTTTTGAATGGGAGACAATATTTGCACTATATATAAGTTATGGTTATTAATACCTAATACCAAGGAATAAAAATGACCGATGGAAATTAACAACATAAAACAAGCATCCCCCCAAAAAATGAACAGAATATTTGAACAGATACTTCTTCACATAGGATATACAGGTGCCCAGCTGACCCACAAAGTGACGTTTATCACTTCTTATTGTTAGGGGAATGGAAATCAAACCAGACAGAGATACCACCTCATGCCCATGAAAATGGCCTATATTAAAATGAATATAGTAGATAGGGGACACTGAGATCAGGCAGAGAGAAGCAGGCCCACTGGTAGATGGTTTTGTGTTAAAAATAGCTGTATGCATGAAATCTTATCATTAACTGTATTATAAATAACAACATCTCAAATATGAATTATTTTAAATGAACAATAATGTGTTGATGAGAATGTGAAGGAAAAATAATTTTCATAGAGTTGATTAAAACATAAATGAAGCGGAATACCAGGGCAGTCTCAGCCCGGGCCAGAGCCTGGGTTCTGGCCGAGTTTCGACCCAGGTGCCCATGCCTCTGCACAGCCGGTGGATGTAGAACGAGCATGAACCAGAGACAGCTTTAGGATTGGGGTTCCAGCAAGTGCTTGCAACCATGTATGGAGACTGTGAACTAAGCTTTTGCTACATGCTGTTCCAGGAGGGAAATGATTCATTTTCCAACTTAAATCTCTGCAGACTTAATTACTAGAATACAGAAATTGTAAACCAAGACATTTTATCTCTTCATTCTCATCAGTGGAAAACTTATTATCAAATATTTCCTTGTTAATAGAGCTGTATTCTTGGGGAATAAATTCCAACAAAAATAGTGAGTCTGTTTTGAAACTCCAACAACAATAGTGAGTTGTGTGTTGAAATCTGGAATGTAATCAAGGTAAAGAGAAAAGGAAGTGAAATTATCAGTCACGCATGGGGTGAGGGTTTGGGGGGTGAGGGATGGGATATATACTGTTTTGTTTTTGTTTTTGTTTTTATTGGTGGTGGAATATGGGCACTGGTGAAGGGATGGGTGTTTGAGCATTGTATAACTGAGATATAAGCCTGAGAACTTTGTAACTTTCCACTTGGTGATTCAATAAAATAAATTAAAAAAATAAAAAAATAAAACATAAATTAACACAAAATCATTTGGAAAACTATGATACTTCATTTTGCTAATGTCTCCTCTTGATATCATGTACAATATTTACAATACACTTATTTGTTAAAATTTACAATGTTATCAGTTATCCAAAATTAGTTAAAATTCTTTAAAATGATGCTGATACTTTCTGGAGAACAACATGGCCATTCCTCAAAAAATGAGAAATTAAGCTTTCATATGACCCAGCAATACCACTTCTGGGAATATAATCTGGGGGCACAAAGATACAGAGCAGAAATGTTATCAGCCCTTTTGTGTTCATTGCAACACTATTCTCAATACCCAGAATCTGGAAACAACCCGAGTTCCTAGGAGCAGACGAGTGGTTAGAGAAACTATGGTACATCTATACAATGGAATATTATACAGCTGTTATGAAGAAAAAGTGATAAAATTTGCTTATGGACTTGAAGATTATCATGCTTACTAAAATGAGTCAGAAGGAAAGGCACAGACATAGAATAATTGCACTCATTTGTGGAATATGAAAAAACACATAGATGAAACTAATGCACAAGGATAGTAGAAAAAAGGGACAGGAGGATTGCTTCACATTTGGAAGCCTGCCTCAAGTCCTGGGTTAGAAAGTAGTTGGGGTAGAGGAATGATCACTATGAAAATGATAGTTGGAAATGATTACTCTGGATAGCTGTTTGCTGAAAATAGGTAAGGGCTCAAACATAGTACCTGTATTGCAAACCATAATGCCAGAGAGAGAGAGAGAGAGAGAGAGAGAGAGAGGGATACTGGGGACATTGGTGGTGGGAAATATTCATTGGTGGAGGGATAAGTGTATGACTTATACAGAACATTGTATGACTGAAAGTGGATTATGAACAGCATTGTAACTCTGTATTTCATCATAAATCAGCAAAAAAAGGAAAATAGTGCTGATGAAATCTTTAGCCTTCAATCAGTTATTCAAAAAACTAGATGTTTTTTCTGATCATTTAATACATCAAATATCTATCTTTTTCTTACTTGTAAAATTTCACTTTTGTATTTTCCAATGTGATTACAGTTTTGTATATGCATTATTTATCTCTCTTGCCATATGAGAATTTCTAAACTTGTCAACTTCTCTAGCACTAATTCTATGTTTTGCCCACAATCAGCTTCTATTAACTAAATAAAAGTATAAAAGAATGAATAAGCAGTAGGAACATGGACATTTGTACCTTTGTAGATCAATTGATCTCAATATCAGATAAATATTGTTTGAACTTATTAAAATTATGTCTTGGTTCAAGAATTGAAAATTTTAGATACTAAGACATGTAGATTAAGAGAAATAGCTATGTAAATTTTATATGTACCTGATAACATATAATTAGCAGCAAATTATTGTTTGGTCACTGGATATTATTTTCTGAATATTATTATATGAATATATAATATTAATATCCTATTTTACTATAAGTGCCATTGATATTTTATGATAACAAGTTAAAATAAGTTGAAATTGGAGTAATGTCAAAATGGCAGTGATACATTTTTAGAATAAGAATTTAATTTTTCATTTATTCTAAAATGAATAAGGAATCTTCAATCATTTTGTTAGTTGTGTTGTTTTGTTGGGAAGGTGGGCTCAACTGGCTCAGGGATTACTCCTAGTTCTGTGCTCAGGGATCACTCCTGACAGTGCTCAGGGGACCATATAGGTTATGGGGCTCAAACCAGAGTTGGTCATGTGTAAAGCAAGCACTTTGCCAGGTGAACTATCACTCAGTCTCTCCTCAACCATAGCAAGAGGTAATCATTTCCTAAAATGACTCCCAGTACTCACTAAAACCAATTACATTCATGGCATACTAAAGGAAGAAAAAGAAGTCTGAACCTACCGAAGACATAGATACACAGGATAAAGTGTGAGAAGTTTCCAGAAAAGGAACCTCCCATTGAATCACTGTGCGAAGTCAAGATATGTTATTTGATGAGATCTGATATGTAAAAAAATCACAGTTTAATGACAACTAGAAAAAGTCTTCTAAGCTTTAAGTTTTAGAGGTTTTTATTGAGCTTCAGTCCATGTGGTTAAACTAAGTCTCCAAGATAACTAACTCACATGTTTGAGCTCTCTGGTCAACATATCCTATAATGTGCCTACGCATTTCATAGCTATATTGGAGATATGTATATCTCTAGTCAATAAATATCTCTTTACATTCTGGATATCTTAAGCTCCCAAGAAAATAATTACATCCCAGAACTTGAGCAAAAGGATAAACCTTCAGTTTGACAAGTTCTACTCTTTACTACACAGCATGAAAAATGTAAACCTAGAAATTAATAAGATTACTTTAATAATTGCATAATTTTATTATAATTTTATATAGCCTTAATATTAAAATATGGCAAATATTTTTATCACATAACTACATCTAATAATGATCATATAGTTAAATAATTTTCTCACAGTAATTGCCAGATGGCAATGGATTCAAGTCAAGCAACCACCCTTAGATATTTAAGGGTGTAAGTAAGTTTCTTATAAGAGCACTCTGGATGGGAAACGTGTGCTGAAAGTAGATAATTTACCAAACATGATGGCCTCTCAGTATCTATCTGTATTGCAAACCACAGTGCCCAAAAGTAGAGAGAGAGTAAGAAGGAAATTGTCTGCCATAAAGGCAGGGGGTGGGGTCAGGGTGGCAAGAGAGATAATGGAGACATTGGTGATGAAAAATGTACACTAGAGAAGGGATGGGTGTTCGAACATTTTTAAACTGAAACTCAATCATGAAAGTTTTGTAGCTATATCTCATGATGATTCAATTTAAAAAAAAAGAGCGCAGCTGTCAATAACTTAACTCTGATTTAATGCCATATTGCTTAGCCCACCACATACTTTGGAAGGAAAAAATCACAGCCAAGTAAAATGTAAATGGTGCAGTTTAACAGAGTTGAAGACAAAAATCAAAACAGCAGAAGTCAAGTCTATACTTTTATAGAATACTTACTAAAAGGTGAATATATAACTTAAAATTAAAATTACTTTCATTATTCTACATTAATATCCAGAAAATGTGAGATATCTGTTGTAAACTCATAGGAGTCAGTTCTTGGAATGGGCTGGGAAATAAAACTTCCAAGTTAAGCTGGCTAAGGAATAAATATAAATATAACATTCTCAACTAGTGTACAAATTTTTTCTCTATGATATATAGAACCTATAAAAATGTTTTAGTTGTTTCAAGAAATCTAATCCATAAATTACTAGAATAAAATTAAGTTATAAATAAAATGTTTTATAAATATTACACAAATATTTTACATGCCATCCATATGCACATATAGATTGACTTATTTTTATTTTATCTAGGAGCCACAGTTATTTTTGCTCAGTGCTTATTCCTGTATCTTCACTCAAGGGGGTCACTCCCTGCAGGCGGGAGGGACCATAGGAGTGCACGGAATCAAACCCTGACCTGATGTGTGCTGGGCAAACCCTTTACTTGCTATACTATCTCTCAGGCCCACACATACAGATGTAAAATGAAGGGTTCTAGAAGAATGTATATTTAAATAAATTCAGTTTTCAGTATTTTGATGAGTACATATTCAAATGAAAATGCAGAGTGCTCCAATCGTAGTATGTGATCCTATATATGATCAAGAATTTTCAATTCCACACCTGAGTAAACATCAATTTGCATTTGTGATTAAAGGTTATGGGAATATTTAGTATCAAGCTGGCTTTCTCCTTCCACTCATCACTTCCTCCCATTTACCTACATCCAGGTAAGAACTAAAAGTTAACACCATTTAGGGAAGTCTAATTTTTTTTTAAAAATCACAATCTAAATTCAGATGTAAACATATTTAATCATTATTAATTTTACCTGAACTTCTCCAGGCCTATTAACCTCTATAAATGAGGTTTTACAAGGTGGCTGTGAATAATCTCAGCATCATCATCATTGCAGTCTCATCAAAAACCAAAAGTCAAAGATTTAATGATGTCGAAACTGATCCAAATGAAAATGAATACAAAACTTTTGATAGCTAAATGGTGCCCTCTTTGCTCTGTCAGCTAATTAAATCTTTAAGATAACCAGTCAGTTCCATTAGCCTTTCCATTATGCATCCCATTAAAACACATGCTTACAAATATTCTATAAAACACATGCTGAAAATATTATATGTGGGGCACAGTATAAACACACTTTAAGTTTATGGGAGAGAGAGACCTATTTTGCTCTCAGCTGCCAACATAGAATGTTCTAACACCCTCCCTCGACCAGTATACATTTGTCACCAGGGTCCCCGTGCTCTTCCCACCACCACCGCAACCCGCCTCCCCCTGCTTGCCTCTATAGCAATCACCTTTCTTCCTTTCTTCTCTCTCTCTCTCTCTCTCCCTTTGTCCTTTTGTACATTCTTATTTGCAATACAGGTGCTAAAAGATCATGTTTGTTCAGGCCATTTAGCATTGTTATCGGGAGGGTACATGTGGAGTACCTATTTTTTAACTAGGTGGCAGTCTCAGGGTGTGGACGTGACTGGAGGGGCTTCTGAAGGTACAAGGAGGTGAAGGGAGGTAGCCCATCTCGACCCTGAGAAAGTCTAGAGATTTCAGTCACAAAACCAGCACACCTGAATTTTCATCAGATTAGTATCTTGGTGAGGTTCATCCCAAGACGGTTGTGTCGATCCGAGGGCACGGCATTGATTTTGGATTGTGGGAGCAAGTGACTGCTGAAGGATCTACTTGGGTAGGCGCCAGGCAAACCCACCCCCCTCCAAACTAACCCATCTGTTTAGCTTTATGTGGGTTCAAGATTAACTGTGGTGTCTGATCTCTTTCGAGACTTATTTATGGGTCTCCGAAGCAAGGCCAATAGAACTTACATGGTGGTGTGAGAGTTTGTTCATGGGAGTGAATGCCCATACTTTTTAGGAGTATAGGAAAGTGGGCGGAAGGTATCCTACTCCCAACTCTGAGAAAGCCTGGAGATTTCAGTCACAAAACCAACATAACCCCATTTTCAGCACATTAATATCCCGATGTCTATCCCAAGATGGTGGAGTCTGGCCGGGGGCATGGTGGTGATTTGAACTGCGAGAGCAAGTGACTGTGGGGACTCTGCTGGGTCAGGAACCAGTAAACCTGCCCCCTTTTGATCTATCCCAGTCTGTTCAGCCTTTTTTGGTTCTGAGATTAACTGAGGCTTTTTATCTCTTTCAAAATTTATTTCTGGGTCTCTGGAGCAAGGCTGATCAATGAGCTTGCATGGCTGACCTGCAGGTGTTTTGTGCATGGCTCCTACATACTTACCTTTTGTCAGTTTCTAGGGACGCTTGGTCCTGAGTCATTGGATTCTGGCCAGAGGCATGATGGTGATTTTGGAGAGTCAGAAAGGTCAAGGGCATCATCAAGCTGACCTCACCCAAGCTTGATGGTGCCCAAGCTGATGGTGCCTAGGTTGATTCACTGTTGGTACCACATCCTCTAGGCTTCAGTGGTGGTGGCAGCCACGGCCCCAAGCAGGGACTAAGGCCCAGGTCAAAGTTGCTGCTGCTCTCTGCTCAGGCACTCTGGGTGGGCTGTAGCCACCAGTGCAGTAGAGCCTGCTCAGGGGTCACGCCCCCACTCTCGGTCTCCAGACACTTGGTGCTCAGGGAGCACCATATTCCTCCACAATAGGCTGCAGGCAGCACTGGCAACACAAGCTAGTCTGGGGATGAAATAGAGCCGGGTGAGTTGTCTGAGCCAATCTTCCTTGGTGGCAAGTTGCCCCCTCAACTCCAGGATCTGCACTCCGTGGTAGTGCCAAACTGGGCCCCTGTCTTCTCCCCTCCAGTACAAGCCTGGTTTGATCCTCAGAACCACATGCAATTCCCAAAGCATAAAGCCAGGCATGATCACTGTGCTCAGTTAAAAAGCCCGAGCACTATTGGGTGTGGTCCCAAACAAACTAAATATTTTTAAAGATCCATGTATTCATTCTAAATATATGTACTAAATGTTTGAAGTGTGCAAGAAACAACCAAAGGAAAAATATACTCAAAGGAAAAAAATCCTTTCCTGAATGGAAATTTTATTTTAATGGAGAATAAGAGAGTTAATAAAACAGCTTAAAGCATCTCAAAGTGATATGATACTGGGTAAAGTCTAAATGTCTGTGTTGCCCCTTTCCCACATTTAAGATGTGAAGACTACTGACTAGGAAGTTATCTTGCCTTTCCTATCTGTCCTTGCAGGAAAAAGGAAAGACCTTGCTTGTTGAGGCAAGAAAGTGGAACATTGAGCTGTAGAGTAACTACCAAGTTGGTCAAGTGTCCTATAGACTGAGAAATGCAGTTCAATCTGAATGCATTTTATTTTATTTTGTTTTGTCCCGTGAATTTAATTAAATTTAATGGAATCTAAATGTAATTTTATTTAATTTTAATTAAATTTAATTAAATTAATGGAATGCACAATTTTCAATAATCAAAGTTTCAAAGCTTATAAAAAATGAGTAAGGCAATTATCAGCCAGGCATGTATTGTTCTGTACATAATATCCCCCGTATTTTATATAATCTTGAACATGTTATTATAATACAACCATATTTCTGAGATTCTGATACCTTTTCTGATGCACTAACCCAACTTCTAGACTACTGGCCTATTAAATAAATACAAAGTGAATACCTTTCATATTTAAGAAGTAAAAACTAGGAATAGAGATATAGTCGAGGGAAAAAAGCATGTAGCCAATTCTAGTTTGATCCCACCACTATATGGCCCCAGAGCATCGTAGAGTGCAACATTAGAGCCCCTGAGATACGAATGTATCCCCCATAATCCCAGTAATCACTGACACCACAGCATTAAGAGGCGTAGCCTTCTCCTGCCCTGGCATTCATTTGTAGTCCAGTTGGCTGAGAATCATAGGAGGGGCCCTTGAACCACCTGAGCAGTGTTTATAAGAGGCAGCACTATCCCCAAGCTGGAAAAAAAAGCAAGCAAAACCAAGGTAGACACATTTTCATTCACATAAAAATAAATTCCTGGGAGAGTGGGCTAAGAGATAGTTGGGTTTTTATTTCAGGTGTTACTTTGTTCACAGTGACCCCGCTTTAATCACCACCACTACCACATATGGTTTCTTGAGTACCAACGGGAGTGATCTCTGAGCACAGAACTAGGGGTAAACTCTAAGCCCTGCCAGATGTGATGCAATTTTCCCACCCCCAAATATATGAATTCTAATGACTAATATGTTACAGTATTCTGTCTCAACTATGAGGCACTGTGAATTGGTGACATGGGATTAACAATCATCATAAATGGAGAAAAATGACCATAGGAGACGATCAATAGTGAATTTGGATTGTTGTGTTTTCCAAGAGATTTTATTGTTCTAAATAACTTCCAGGATATATGTCAAATCTCTTAAAAATCAAAGAGTATAAATTGCTGCCCCTCAGCTATATCCCTTCCTTGGAAACCTAAAAGCAAACAAACTAAAACCGATGCCCACTTCCCATCTTATTTAACTCTGATAGGAGATTGGAAGGAACCAGTTTTGTGTGCTAGACTCTACAACATGTGAAATTTGGTTTGTTCCCTTCGCGATATTGAGAAAAAGTTATTTTATGTGTAAGTCTGAGTCTTTCCTGGTGCCCTAATTCTAGTCAGTAGGTGGTTGCCTACATTGATTTCCTGAGCTAAAAAAATCAATCCCAGTGTCACCTTTTGACAACGACATGGGCCCTGATTCTCAACAGTGAAGCATAAGGTTTAGGGTTGTTAATGTTTTGAAACATAGTGTTTGCATTAATGTTAAAAAAATCTTCTTTTAGCCCAAATCACATGAATTGTAGTCAGATAAGCCTTTTTGTTTGTTTGTTTCAGACTGCCTATTTGCTGAAATCTTTCTTTAGGCTCTAAAAGCTCCCTAAGTAGCCACTATTTGCATGAGTGACCACCTGTTGATGTTATTCCCAGGAATCAAACTTCTTCTGCCTGACTTTATACTTTCAAACTATTGTAGACCTCAGCACATGAAAAGCCTGGATTTCAAAACTGTATGGCCCAGTGTACAGCTTCTGAGCAGCAACCTGCCAAGAGGAAACGATCTTTAATCTAATAGCAATAACAGGGAGCCATTAATCATTTCTAGATTGCTTCTCCCAGAGAGTGGCCACTAATCATGTATAACTATTGAAATTTAAGTAGGTTAAAATAATTTAAATTAAAAATTCAATTTTTTTGTTTAAGTGACTACATTTCAAGTTTTTAACAGCACAAAGAGCTATTGGCTACATTTAGTGGACAGTGCAGAGAGCTGTTTTTTATTTTTTTCCTCCATCAATACTGAAAATTTTCTGTTGTAGCACTGATCCAAAATCTGGAAATAAAATGTTAAAGAATGATGATTTGATTAATAGAAAACAATGCTGCTACATTAACCTAACTCAAATTTTTGTACTGAATTTTAGTAATTTTATTCCAGGCAAAACTAACATCTTAATTGCTTTTAACTAGGGGTTGAAGGATTGAGAAAATTAAAAACAGGTACCACTGTATACCTTACTCAATAAGTACAGGAACTTCAGACAATGACTGGCATAATGACTGTATCTTGAATGAAAGAAAATACACATTCTAGGTTCTAGGTCAGGCTAAAGAATACATTAAACATAATGATCCTTTTTCTGTGGTCACTGATTTTCTATTCATTCATTCCACATGGTAAGCACAGTAACATCAAGTGTGAGTAGACAGGGCAGTTGTGTTGCCAAATAGTTTCACTGTAGTTGGATGAAATGGCACACATTTTCCAAAGTCAGTATTCTGGTTTTCAAAGCTAGTGTTCTCTGGAAGAACATGCACACAAAATTTTTACACAAAACCCATGAAAATTCAGAGCACAGGCCAAATTTTTCCCCGCTTTGAGTCACATCTGAGCAGCAAACACCTGATTGCTCTATTTAACACAAGTTAACAGTATAGTATTTGTTTTACCCCAAGCACTTGGCACAAACTTTTTGTCACTTCCAATTGCCCCAAACTCTGCATAGAATGCTGAATCATTCCTCATCCCATCTTCATCTCTGCAAAGCTTTTATGTCTGTCCTTCCCTATCTGACAGAGTTTTAGATGGAGGAGAATCAAGGTGAAGAAGGTAAGAACTAAAGAAAAAGGTTCTAAACCAGGATTTTCTGAACTGGAAGGAGGATAGAACTTGGCGGGGAAGAAGAGATAGAAAAACAAGAGAGAATTACAGTTAGGTGTTCATCACCAAGGCTGAACAGTGTTTGAAACATAAATGAAGAATTTCTGCTTTCAAATGACTTAGTGAGTTAAGAAAAAGCTCCTTTTAACTATATACATCTAGAAAACAGAAACTTTGGAGCAGTACCTCCGTTCATTCCATTTTCTACATTTAAAATAGATAAATAAAAAGATGAATCGAGTGGAAGAATATTTATCTCTGCATTTACCTTCATCTAATCCATAAAGTCATATTAGAAGATAATTTATAGACTCTTGGGTAGGGAAGTATATCCCATGAAACCACAAAGACCACAGCTATCAATCTTGGAATTTGGTGAGATGATAGATGTAAAAACTGATCTCCTTCCTACTCAAAAGGCATGGCTGGTCAAGTTTATGAATAAATGTTCTCAGGGTATGTTTGAATGAAAAACTGAGGTCATTACAAGAAGAACTAATGTTTGATTAAAACTATCTGAGATTCTTGGTACAAGTTAGTGAAATAATGGAAAATTATGCAATAGACCTGACCTTGGATATAAGATTCCTGATATTTGGTCTTAATTCAAAGAATTGATAGATGGATTGATTATTGTACTTCCATAATCCCTGTAGTTTGAGGGTTTGTTTTTGTTACTCTTTTGGTTTGGGGGCCACACTCAGCAATGCTTAGGGCTTATTCTTGGCCCTTAAGAATTATTCCTAGTAGGACTTGGGGGACCACATGTGGTTCCAGGGATTGAACCCACACTGGCTACATGCAAGGTAAGTACTGTACCCATTGTTCTATTTTTCCATTCTCTCCACTATCCCTGTTTTAATATTTAAAATAGTACATTGCAAATTTCAGATATTAATTGAAGATGTTACATTTGAAGAAGAGGTAGAGGATAAAACTGATTGCTAAAGCTTTAGTGTGTTCTCATAAATACATCCTGCTTGTGTTCTTTTGTCAGGTAAGTGAAATAAACACCGCATTCCAACATTTTGTTCAGCATATCACATTTATTTCTTCAGTCAGAGCAATTCCAACTTTGCAAAATGCCCAGCGAATGTACTATGGCTTTTGTGGGTTATTGTGGGGGTTAAAGTTGTCCAGCATATGGACATAGAACACAATGGTAGGGCACTTGCCTTGCATGCCACAGACCTGAATTTCACTTCTGGTCTTCTAGGAGTGGTACCTGGGTACAGAGCCAGAAGTAAACCCTGATCACTGTCAGGTGTGGCCTAAATACCACCAAAATAAAAAATTTATAATAAATACATTTGTTCAGAAAGTGAACATAAAAATTCAGAATAATGTAACAGAAGTCTAACAACATCAGATGTGTTTCCAGATCCAGGGCCTAATTTGCTCTAGTGGGTGGGAAGCCTGGTGATCCCAGAGCCCCACAAGGAATTCTGACAAACCTGCCCTTTGCTTTGCACTGTGCTTGCTACAATTCCTAGGTGAGTGTGACTTAGCAGTGAAGCAATGTTTTCTACTTTCAAAGCACTTCATAATAATTAATGATTTAAAACTGACAAATCTCTCCAAGGGAGGTTGGCAGCAAAACAGCAGCATAGATCAAGAAATCAGAAGAGGAAGATGTTAGGTGATGTTTGAAATAACAATGATAAAAATGCAGTATTTAAGAGCCTTCCACTCTCATACACAAAAGTGAGTGAGTAAATACAGAGTACTTCTAAAATGAGGTCACATATATTCTCCAATTCCTGATAAAGTTACTGTACCCAACTGTCCTGACTATTACTCTTTTCCCACTGTAATCTTGATCCAATTTATGCCAGAAGTCACATGTTCACTATGTTAAGGTAATTTATTTTTCAACTGTTAGCACCTCAGTCAGGTGTTCTTAATTCTAATGTAATAGAAATTAGTAAAAAAAAAAAACAACCCTCCAAGACTGAGAGGGGAAAACCAAATACCTAAACTATATCACTAGCTCGAATATCCCAACTCCAGGAATAGATATCAATGGGTCTGTGAAAACCCTGAAATCATGAACAAAGTAAAAATTATAGCAACCAACTATAACTGCACATAAAGTAAATCCAAAATATTATTTTGAAGAAAGAACACGTGGACAGTAAAATAATAGTAATCAAAGATATAAAATATAACTGAAGCACACAATATTTTCGGGTTTAATGAACTGATTCAGAAAACAGCTCCCTTACAGCACAACCAGAACCAACTTAACTTTCCATGCAACCCTCACTGGATTATCACTGAATAACGTCTTTTTCAGTTTATATATCTTAAGTTCTGAAGGGTGAGGCCAAATGCCGAAGGTGTTGCTGAACTGAGGAAGGGAGTTTGGAGTTCCTTTCCTGTTAGTTCCGTTTTTGAGTAAGCACATTACGGGGAAAGACTTTAGGAACACAAGTCTAAAGGATTTAAGAAGCTCTTTCACAGATCAGGGACTAATCCTCACAGTCACCCATTGCACACTGTATATCACATGAGGTTAAATTTTCCAAACTCTATAAAGAACACTCACAGCTCAACAAAAACAAGCCAATTTTTTTATAAAAGGTAGTTGGAAATTTTAGTAGTTCTCAAAAAGAGAAATACATAGACCAATAGACACATGAAACTATCTCAGCTCCCCTTATTTAAGAGAGTGTGTTCGAACTGTGGATGAGTGTGATGAAAGAAAAATGGTTAGAAAATGCAGTTCAAAACCGAAGCTCAAACATGAAAGCTTTGTCCTTGTATCTCACAGTGAATTAAAAAAAAAGGGGGGAATAATAATAAAACAATAAAATAAAGTTAACATTCAGAATGATTGTAACACTCTCACACTGTCATCCTGTTGTTCTTCGATTTGCTCAAGCAGGCACCAGTAATGTCTCCATTGTGAGACTTGTCACTGTTTTTGGCATATTGAATATGCCACAGGTAGCTTGCCAGGCTCTGTTCTGCAGGCGGGATACTCTCGGTAGCTTGCCAGGCTCTCCAAGAGGAACAGAGGAATTGAACCTGGGTCAGCCGCATGCAAAGCAAACACCCTACCCACTGTGTTATCACTCCAGTCCCCCACATTCATAGTAGAATAAAAAAAAAAATAATGTGGAGTTCAATCGGCTTAATTAATGGCTGAATAAATAGCAGTACTCCTACATTATTTCTTTTTAAAAAAAGATGAAACTCGGTGAAATTACCTCATATCTTTGAAATGGTCTATATTCAAGACTAAGAAGCACATTGATTAGGCAGGTAGTGAAGAAAAAAACTTTCATTTACTGTTGCTGGAAGTGTGAATTGATGTAGTTTCTGTGAAAAAATAGTATACAGAGGCTTCTAAAACTGAAAATAGAAACCCCATATGAGGGAACTAAGTGGTAGGACATAGGTAGGGTATTTACCTTGCAGGGAATTGATCTGGGTTTGTCCCTAGCACCCCATTTGGTTCCCGGGGCCCAACCAGGAATATTTCCTTGGTATAGAGCCAGTAGTAAGTCCTGAGCACTGCCAAGTGTTGCCCACCCAAATTCCTATGTGATATAGCAATACACCCCTAAAATTTTATTTGAAGTATGTGAAAACACTAATTTGAAAATCTATATGTACCTCTGTGGTCCTAGGAACTATGTTCACAATAGTTAAAACATGGAAAGAATTAACTACCCATCTGTGGATGACTAAAGGTATTAAAGAAATAAAATTGATTTATTAGAGGAAGTTTTTGAATGTGTTTATATACATAGTCAACACAATATTACTCAGATATTTAAAAAGTGCAAAATGCCTTATTTGACAACATAGGTGAAAATAAGTTGATTATTCTAAGCAAAATAAGAAAATAAAAGATGAATTTTTTATATATGAACTATAACTAATCAAAGTTAACAAACAAAACAGAACTCATAGACTCTGAGAAAACTATGTTTACCAGAAGGAAAAGGGACAAAGCTACAAATAAAAGTTAAGGGAATTTAAAAAAAATGTGAGTAAAGAGAGAGGGAGAATTTGTAGCTTTTCTTTAGCACTGACAAGGGAAGTTTGACTCTGAATTACAAGTGTGTGAAAAATCAGCCTAGAAAGGATAATTTTATGACAGGAGTGATAGGCTAGTCTAGGCTAGTCTAAAGGAAGGGTTCCAGGGCTCCTAGTTTTGTTTTCATTGTCTCCACTTCACCAAGCAACCTTCTGATGATAATCCATACACCTAAGATTTTGAATTGAGAAAACACAAGCAGAAAATTTCTGTAGATTTCTCAAAATGCAATAAAGCATTGTAAGTCAATATCCAAAGAAGAAATAAAAATGAAAATTTAATAAATATTTATTAAGCCACAGAGATAGTACAGGGTCAAGGTGCTTTGCACGTGGATCATCCAGGTTCTATTCCTAGCACCCCATATGGTCCCTCAAGTCTTCCAGGAGTGATCATTGAATGCATTACCAGGAATAAGTCCTTAATACTGCCACTAGTAGTCTCAAAACAAAAATAATGGAAATAAAAATTGAAATGTAAAATATGAAAGTTAAAGTGGTGAATTACTTTGCAATTATAAAATAGTTATTTTATTGCAACTGTAAATTATGATACTTCAAATTTTAAAACATTAAAGTTTTAAAAAAGGAAAACTGACTAAGGAGATTGAAGAAAATGTGTGACCTGAAGAATTAAAAGCTTACAAAGATTGCCCACATACCCTAAAACACTCTGAAATAGAAAAAAAAAAAAAGAAAAGAAAATGACTGCTAGTGTAATGATGCAGGCTCTTCTGTATGATATTTTCTTTGTAGCTATGAGTTTAGGAAATATTGGTTAATTATCTGTTAATTAATTCATCATTAACAGTGTGGGAATGGAGCGATAGTATACAGTGGGTAGGGCATTTGTCTTGCATGCAGCTGATCAGGGTTCAATCCCCACCATCCCATATGGTTCCACAAGCACCACCAGATGCAATTACTGAGTGTAGAGCCAGGAGTAAACCCTGGGAATCACTGAGTATGACCAAAAAAAAAAAAAAAACACAAGAAAGAATGCATTACTAACACTGAAGTATAACCATAGAGAGAAAAAGACAGCCAGCTTTGGGAATAATTTAAAAAATTAAGCCAAGTAATAGCACTGCTACTGTGAAACCGTAGCAGTATTTTTACTTTAAAACTTCCCCAAAAAATACAACAAAATATTTATTTACTAGCATGAATATGTTTAATCATTTTTCTAATGGTTCTGTAAATTGGTTGGAAAATATCTAATAATCATCATAGTATCAGAAATTGGCATGGAAACATAAATTTGACTAGCTCACGGCAAATCTCCGGACTCTTTGGTCTATGCCAATTCACTGATAACTACAAGGTAACTTACTAGAGATACATTTTTCCAGCCATGTTCCGAATCCCCAATCATGCTGGGCTTTGTGTATTAGGAAAGATTCAAGAGTCAGTTATTCCATCTGCCCTACAGTCGGCAGGCAGCCAACATCCAGGACGATCAACAGCTTCAGGGGTTCTAGCTTACCAGCCAATGAGTAATACATTTTCCTGTTTGATGTTTTGTCAATTGATTTCTTAAAGTGAAAATC
Organism: Sorex araneus; assembly: GCF_027595985.1. Taxonomy (NCBI): domain Eukaryota; kingdom Metazoa; phylum Chordata; class Mammalia; order Eulipotyphla; family Soricidae; genus Sorex; species Sorex araneus. The sequence goes on along the minus strand of NC_073304.1, from coordinate 136,072,272 downwards.
GCCAAAATTGCAACCTACCTGCCAATACTTTCAACTCTGCCAAATTATTTTTAAAACATAATCTGAGCAGCAAGATATATAGAATTCTATGCCTCACCTATGATAAGCGAAACACTATTACCACTATATTCTGTGACATAGTAGCAAAGAAAGTTCCAATTCAATTAATTGAATTTAATTACTAATAAATTATATATATGCATATAAACACATATACTTAGGATACTTTGAGATCCTAAGCTTACTAAATATTAGAAATTATTTAGTATTAATATTAGTATTAAATAAAGTACTAGAAGTCAGTTACAATGTATTGAATAGATGTGAATGAGATAGTAAAGCCAGTAATTGATAATTTTTGACTATATATTTTTAAGTATTTTTTATTGAATCACAGTGATATACACAGCTTCAAAGTTGTTCACAACTGAGTTTTAATTATATAATATTCCAGCACCTGTCCCTTCATCATTGTACATTTCCCACCACCAATGTCTCCAGTTTCTCTTCCCTCTCTCCCTATCTTTAGGCGGGTACCTCTCTCTCTCTCTCTCTCTCTCTCTCTTTCTCTCTCTCTCTCTCTCCTCTCTCTTATTTTTTGGATTTTATGTTTGTAATACAGATACTTAAAGTTTATCATATACAGCTATTTATCTACTTTCAATATTCAGTTCTTGGTATTGACAGTCATTGGTATTAACAAGCTTCAATGAATGAAGGAATATTTTTTTCTACATATATAGAATGTATATATGTATATAATAGCAGAGGAACCCAGGTTTGTGTAATCCCATCAACAGCCAACATCCAGAGAAAGACTTAAAAGCAAGCTCTCAGAAGACAGTGATGCAGAGAGTCTCTTGCCCGAACGCCTGGCTGTCTTCCCTGGGGCCCCTCAGAGAGGATGGGCTCCAGCTTCCCTCCCCACCCCAGCAGAGCTCCCGGTGGCCGAAGACCACCGGAACCTAGCTACAGCCATGCTGGAGGCCTCTCTCTACACATTCGGACAGGCCTCATGCATGAAGGTACCGGCAGAGGAACCCAGCTGTGTGTAATCCCATCATTGGCCAACATCCAGAGACTTAAAAGCAAGCTCCCAGAAGCGTGTGGCTGCGCAATATCTTGTAGCCTACTTCTCCCTCTGGGAGAAACTGGCAATCCTCTGAGAGTTTCCGGCCCACATGGGACAGCCTTGCAAGCTTCCCATGGTGTACTCATATGCAAAATTCAGTAACAAACTGGATCTCATTCCCCTGACCCTGAAAAAGCCCCTAGTGCGACATCATTGGGAGGGCCAAGTCGAGATAGACGTCTAAGATCTCAGGGAAAGGACGAAATGAGAGGTTACTGAGCCCGCCCAAGAAATCAGTGATTAACAGGATTTTGTGTTTCATGATTCGTGATATAGAATGTATCATTCCAAAGGGTATCATGTAAGTATGAATACTGTGCTAATAAAGTGAAAATCTGGATTGAGTCTTACAGATAACTTTAGTGTTTGTGTTAGTTAATCAGAGTTGAACAAAGATGGAGGAATACATTTGTTAACATATTACTTGGCAGAATGATCAGAATAATAAAAAATTTAAATATTGGCACCTGATCTTTTATGTGCATAATCTGACCTCCACACTAAAATATCAGACATCAGGCAGGTATGTCAAAAACCCAACTATTTATAACTTGGTTCACCACAGTGCTTTAATTTTAAGAAGTTTGGAAAAATAAATAAGCAAATAAAGTGTTTCATGCAAGACACAATTTCCCCTCTCTTTTAAATTTCTTTCTGTTTTGTTTTGTTTTGTTTTTGGGTCACACCAGCAATGTACAGGGTTCTAGACACAGGAGTTATTCCTTCCGGTGCTGGGGGACCATATAGGATGTTAAGAATCAAACCCGGGTTGGCCACGTACAAGGCAAACGCCCTACCCACTGTGTGATCGCTCCAGCCCCAGTGTTTTATTTTTTATAATAGAAGTGATACCAGGGGCTGGAGTGATAGCATAGCGGGTAGGGCGTTTGCCTTGCACGCGGCCAACACGGGTTCAAATCCCAGCATCCCATATGGTCCCCTGAGCACCGCCAGGAGTAATTCCTGAGTGCAGAGCCAGGAGTAACCCCTGTGCATCGCCAGGTGTGACCCCCCCCAAAAAAAAAACCAAAAAAAAAATAGAAGTGATACCATTGTTTTACTCTTGCAATGCAGCTAAAGCAACCCTGAAACTACTGTGATGATTCCTCCAACTTTATCCCAAAAATCTCTCCTACTCCTTTAGCAACCTCAGATCACAGTTCTGTTGACCATATCTCAGGTTTTTTTTCCACTTGGGATCCTCTAACCCCTGCCTTGTGTCCTACACTCTGCGTATGAGTGAGATGGTCACTTTCTGACTTCTTCACTTAATTCCCTTAGCCTCATTTCTCTAATTCCACCTAAGCTACAGAAAATTACAATATTTTATCTTTCTCACAGAGTAGTATTCCACTGCACATATATAAGACAACTATTTATTCCCCTCATCTGTTGTTGGGCATCTGAGTTGTTTCCAGATGTGAGTTATCCTGAAGAATGTTGAACTGAACAGATGCATGCCTATATTCATAGATTCATGTTTTTGTGTTCTTGGGATAGATGTCCAAGAGTGAAATTACAGAGTCACATGGAAGCTTGGAATCTTCATTTTTGACAAGTCTCCGCGCCATTTTTCTAAGAGCCTTAACCAAGTATAACCAAGTAACAGTTACTTTATTCACTTAAAGGAGTGAATAAGTCCTTTAAGCTGCATTAAAGCGGCACTTAATGTTTAGGAGTTGTTTGATATAGACCACTCTCACTGGTCTGCAGTGATACATCATTGTTGATTTGATTTGCATTTTACTGATACTGAGTGATGATACACATTTATTCATACATCTGTTGATCATCTTTATGTCATTTTGAAAAAGTGCCTGTTTATCCCCCGTCCCCATTTTTGATAGAGCTGTTTGGGTTTGTTTTTCTTGTTGTTTTTGAGCTTCAACAATCCTTTATATACCTTGGTTTTAGTTTGATGGCTGGCATCTGATGTGTGGAAATTTTCAATATTTTAATATTATTGTACTATCTGTGATAATGCAGAGTTACTCTCTCTAGGACTTGTGTAGGATTTTCTACTATATTATCATGTTATCTGCAAATAGGAATGATGCAACTTTGCAACTTCTTTTTTTTTTTTTTTTTTTGCTTTTTGGGTCACAGCCAGCGATGCTCAGGGGTTACTCTTGGCTTTGCACTCAGGAATTACTCCTGGCGGTGCTTGGGGGACCATATGGGATGCCGGAGATCGAACCCGGGTCGGCCGCATGCAAGGCAAACGCCCTACCCGCTGTGCTATCGCTCCGGCCCCATGATGTGACTTCTTAACCAATTTGAATTGCTTTGATTTCTTCCCTGATCTTTTTTCAGTTTTTGTGTCTTTTTATTTCATTTTTTAATTAAAGAACTGTGATTTAAAAAGTTATTGATAATAAAGTTTTAGGCTTTCAACACCAATCCCACCACCAGTGTCAATTTCCCTTCATCAGTGTTCTTCGAAGAAAAACCTTTCTGTTTTTAATCCATCCAAGATCATGTTAATTTGTGGTTGTTGTATATCTCCTTGACTATTGATATGGGTTTCTTTAATCCTCATTTCATTTTGTTGAGAGTTTGGTTTTTTAAAATAAAATCATCATGAAGGGGTGTTGAATTTTGCCAAGTGAATTCTCTGCACTATGGAAACACTAAAGTAGGTTTTGCCATTGTTTTGTTAATGCCGCATGATCTCCTCAGGATCTATCCATGTTACTCTTTTTTTTTTCTTTTTGGGTCACACCTGGTGATGCTTAGGGGTTACTCCTGGCTCTGCACTCAGGAATCACTCCTGGCAGTGCTTGGGGGACCATATGGGATACTGGGAATCAAGCCCGGGTCGGCTGCATGCAAGGCAAATGCCCTACCCACTATGCTATCACTCCGGCCCCTATCCATGTTACTCTTAATGGTACAATCTTATTTTTTTAGTGGCAGAGTCTTACCCATTGGGTAAACATAGCACAGTTTCTTTATGGAGTCATCCAAAATGGGCAATTTTTATTGATCCAATATTTTGACAATTGTTAATAAAAATACCATGGATCCTGGAGAGTGTTGTTTTATTTTTTTCTGCATTAATGTTTCATGAAAATTCAGATAGACTTGAGGGAAAACATTATGAAAATTTTTTTACATTTAAACTCTTAAGAAAATTATAATATGATGAATCTGAAATCAGTCAACACCACAGTCATCAGTTCTCTAACAACAAACTGATATGCTATCGTGGCATTATTGCCATGTTTATTACTTACATTTGGTTAGACAAATTTCACAGAATTTAGACAAAATAATGCAAAATGGATCTCTTCCCTAACAGAGAAGAATAGAAAGAGAAAGCACGTTATCCGAATTTTAGCAGAAAGTGAAGACAAACAGGATATTTTGTGATGGAGTTACACATCTGTTTACATGCAATATATGTAAAAACAATAACCTGAATTATTCATTAACATCATATAAATCAAATCTTGATAACTGAAAATAAGAACACAGATATTTGAATGTTTCTGTCTCTTCTGAGAGAAGAAACAACTCATACTGCGATAAACTTAGGAGGCAGTGACTACACAAACTCCTGAAGAATGCTATGAGGCAATGTGCTTGTCTAGTCAGTTACTGCCACACCAAAGGATTTTTTTTAATGAGATATTAGATGAAAAACCCCGATCTCTAGTCTTATATACTTTGTACTACCTACAAATCAGTTCTGTAAACTTCTCTAATTTTTATTTAATTTAACACAACAAATTTAGACCACATATTACGTCCAACTTTAGAAGTCTGTATTCCAGATATTACAAATGCTAATTGCATTTCTATGATGCTGATTCTGAAAGATAGGGACAATAAGAATATGGTTCAAGGCGCATTGGCATCCACTATCACCCTGGACCTGTAATAGATGGCAAATTTCCTGATTGTTCAAATCTAGTTGTATAGTTTTTCTCATATTGCCATTGGAAGTATTTTAAAATTTTGAATAGGATTTAAACATTGCTTAGAAGATAATTTGTTCTACACAATACTTGCCTGCTGTAAAGTCATAATGACATGAACACTACAGTTATTGCAAGAATACACAGATTATATATAGGTTATATACATTTAATCTATAAATACTATATTATATTTATGTTTTATAATATAGATGCATATATAGTGCATTTCATAATGACTAGATCCTTGAAATCAGTCAATAAATATTAGCAATGATGATAATGATGATCTTTTAGTAATTAATATCTGAATAATTCTTTGCAGTCTGAAAAATACATTCACTTCTTTCTCATTTGATTTTCTCTTCATACATGTGAGGAGGCACTATTACCCCTATTGAAAAACTCACCAAAGTAAAAAAATTATTCCAAGAAGAAAGATTATTTTTCTCAGTTAAAGCTAGTTTAAGGTAGGTCAGACCATGTGTTTGACTCCTAATTTCTTGCTGTTTATACTGTTTAAATTACTATGTAAGTTTTTATTGCTTTGTCATAATACAAAGAGAGATCAGAAGTAAAAGCCTATTTTAGTGATTTCAAATGGTCTTCTTGACTGATGAAACTATACAAGAGAGAAACAAATAAATTAGTTTTTGAGTTATTACAGAGATCTCCAATGGATATTCCATTAGGTCTTAAGCAATCATGTTTTCAAAACCTGTCCACAGAAAAAACTAGTTGAAAACTTTAAGAGCTAAGCTTTAAAAATAAAAGACCACATATTAGAAGACAAGAAGCTTGGAGTTAGTTAATGAGGGAGCTAGGGATTAAAACTTGAACAACTATCTTGAGAACTTTTTAAAGATTTACAGCAGAGGAAATGATTAACTAAGAACCTGAAACAGCTTTATAACAACGGGACATTTCATTTGTTTTAGATTGTAAATATCTTTGAAGCTTGCTCTAATTAGATAAATATATTCCTTATAAAACCGTCTTAAAACTGACCTATGTAATTGAGTCTTTTAAAATCCTTTTTAAAGCAAAACAATGGATGCAGCAATCAAAAGTAATTTCCAAATAACTGAGATTCTTTGTTGTTATTTTTTCTGAACTACATGAAGAAAATATATCACAAAAAGCAATGAGAGCTAATGAATATTAAATATAATTTTATGTTCTTTGTGGAAATTTACAAATTGAACCAGTTGTTATTCCTCTGACTTGTTACTAATGATTTACCATCATTATACAGGTGAAGAAACTGAGGCCTTGACAAGGCAATTAAGTGAATCAAAATCATATATCAAGAAGCAATGTTGACATTCACACCCAAAGATAAGTCCAGGCTCTAAATCTGTAAGTTCATTTCCCCCATATATGCACTTCCTCATACAACACTGATGTCTGATCTCTAACCCTCTGGGAAATTTCCTCTCTTAATTCTGACCTTGTGTCACCTTTTCTCTCAAAGTGTGCATCAAGAAGATGACCAAGAATCTAGTCTGTCAGGAAAATAATTCCATTCAGAAGAGAAGGGAGGGAGGAAAGTGAGTGGTGAGACATGCCATTGTATGGATGGAAGGATAAAAACGAGTCAAGGGGCTCTCAAAACAGCAATGATTTTTGTACTTAACTTATATCAGAATCACTTGGATAGTTTAATCAACAGAAATCACCAGGCCCCACTCTAAAAGTTTCTCATTGGGTTTACCTGAGGTGGGGAGTGAAAAGGATCTATTTTATAGGTGCTACATCTCACGTTGTTCTGAGACTACAATCTAGAAACTAGTAGTTTTTTGTTCCTACTGGAAAGACAAATTATATTTTAACAGAGCTCATCCTGTTACTCAAATATTTCCCCTTATATCCAAGCCCGTAAATTAGGTTTAACATCTTTCTAGGCTAAGTTGGTATCAATCATAGAAAGGTAGAACCCAGAGGAAGAAGCTGCTTTTCCTTGTTCTTAGCTAAAGCCAGTTTTCTAAATATCTATTTAGAAATAATAGATTATTATTATTTAAATTACTGTCACTGTCATCCCATTGCTCATTGATTTGCTCGAGCAGGCACCAGTAACGTCTTCATTGTGAGACTTGTTGTTACTGTTTTGGGCATATCGAATATGCCACAGGGAGCTTGCCAGGCTTTAAATTAGTACATCAATTTCCAATAAAACCTTAGTTAATTCCTTCAACACTAAAACACACACACAAGGCATACTTAACTTAGTCTGATACTTAGCTCCTTTCTGGATTTTTCTTTTCTACTACCTAATATGCTTTCATATTTTTTAACTCCTGAGCATTATTATTACTCAACATTTTTACTCATTTATTTCATTTCATTCTAGGATACATTGAAGAACCCAGGAACTATGGTTGAACATGGAGATCAATGTAACTACTTCTGTAATATTTTTTAAACACTAAAACTGGAATAACATAATTATATATCCTGTAGGCCAGAAGAATGTCTCAAAGGATGGGAGTATATGTCTTGCATTCTCAGTTTAGATCCTTGACACCTCATGCCTCCCATCACCCACACTGTCTTTGGTGGCCCCCAGTACTATATTTAACACTGCAGCCTCAGGTCAGGTATCACCATGAATGATCTTTGTCTTCATCCCTAGCAATACTCTATAAGGCATCAATTTAAAAAAATAACGTAATAGCTCAGAACATTTGCTTTGCTCTGCTCTCTGAAAATGATCCTGAAAAATCTATGTGTGGATATGTGCGTTTGTTTTTATACAGACACCATGGGTGACTATATGCACTTACAAATTGATGCTTTCACAAAAATTGAAAAAGTATTAAAAAACACATTCCTGGAGGTTGGATGGACAATACAGGCTTTAAAGCACTTGTCTTGCATGGAGCCAAACTTGGTTTGTTCATGGGCATCACAAGGTCCCTCAGGTACTGCCAGGAGTACTATATGACCATAAACAGAAGTAGACCCCAATCACCGCTGGGTGTTGCCTAATACCCATTTCCCCAGCCCATATAAAGGAAAGAAGCAATTGGTGTTCATGAGCCAGAGATACAGCACAGAAGGTAATGTGTTTGTCTTGCATGCAGCCAACTGAAGTTCAATTTTCAGCACCACACACCTGAGCACCATTAAAGGTCACTCCTGAGGATACATCCAGGAATAACCCCAAAGCACCACCAAGTGTGACTCAGAAACTCCAAGAGGAAGGGATGCCTAGATCACCCTTGACCCCAGAGAACAGGAAGAGGACAAAGAAGAAAAGAAATTGAGAGGGGGAGAGAAGATGAGAAAGGGGAATAACGAGGAACCGGGGTCAGAGACTCCAGATAAACTGGTGATGATAGAGAGTAGTGTGAGTGCATAACCAAAGCACAGACTCAGCAACACTGAAACATGAAACCTAAATTATAACCACCAAATTTTGAAGTATGCCTGTCAAGGTGGCAGGTGGTGGGTTTGGAGCTGGGACACAGGAGAGGGGAGAGTGAGCAGGATGCAGTATGGGAACACTCGTGGAGGGAGGCTAACTCGGATGTTTAGATTGGTGTTGGAATATTGTATGCCTGAGACTCATATGTTAAGCGCTTTGAAAATTACAGCCCTTTAATTAAATTCAAATATATAATTGTTAAAGTAATTGTCAGGACCAAAACACAAGTTTTTGAAACCACATGAGACATTTTAAAGTAATGACATCTTTAGGCATATGGTTACATTTGAATATACATTGAACAATGTATCAAATGAGGTTTTCATAGCTCCTTATGGTTATATTTCAAGAACTGAGCGTAAATCACCAGAAATATAATCATTTCAGTTTTCCAATTTTCTAAAAAAAATTTCCAAGGCATACATTCTAAATTATATATTTCTTTAAAATAACCAATTATCACACATTATTTTCTCCAAAAATGCTGTACATCATAAATTCATAAGAATTACACTCTGATATGTGAAAGAGCCATATCAACTTTAGTCAGCATGGGGTTTATTAGTAATCAACCAAGTAGACTTCATCTTCATCTGATTAAGATAAAAACATTTAAAATGAAAAAGAAAATCTATAATCAACAAATATTTTACTTGATGTAAAAAATCTTTATATTACTTTTAAATCAATGTACTTTTTTGGCAACTGAGTTTAGGTAACATAATGATCGTACAGAGGGTAAGGTACTTGCCTTTCACATGGCTGACCCAGGTTCAATCCTGAACACCTCACATAACCCCCCAAGCACCACCAGGAGTGATCTCTGAGTAGTTTCAAATTCCCCAACCCCCCAAAATGGTTTTATCATTATAAAATGTTCATTCAATGCTTTATAGAACAACCATAGTTATAAACACATTTCTACGTATCACTGCATCCAGTTTAAATAATTAAATATTGACACCCTTGCCTGTAGGAGGACACTGCTTTGTCCTTTCCCCCCTTGCAACAAGGAGCTTAGGTTTATCCCGGTCATATCCATCAAGGTGCTCCCGAGTCACTCCCATTTCTTTTGTCTATTTGTAACTACTTCTCTATACTCTCTTCCCCAAACACTTAATCAGCTTTTCCCCTTAATGAAACTGTTAATTTGTGAGGTCAGATCTTTCTAGGACAATGAACTTATATTTGAAGTTAATATTGCCTTTCTCCTATCCTTGTGTCTTTTGAATAGTTTACTTTAAAGCAATGTCCTTTTTGTATTGACACAAGAAGACAATAATATGCTTTTGTAACTTGGGATTTAATTGGCTTCAAATATTATTCATTCCTGGGCATCTCTTTCTCCACTTAAGCCTCAGTTGCCCTCAGTTCCTAGCACCCTAAAAGCAGGGTCCCGACGAGGGAAGGGATGGATCCAGGGCAAGCGGTGAGTTATGTGCTACCCTGGCATCAAAATGGGCCTGGCCAACGTGCCTAATTCTTAACTATAAGTTAAGAGCTTGATCATGGACAAATGCTGTCATGATCCAAAAGTAACGATGAGACTAGGACCTTGCTAGGGATAGGAAAGACTGATCTGGCCTGAGCACTGTAGTCTGAGATCAAGATGGCCCCAGGAGAGCAATTCTATAAGCTTAATGCATTTCTTATTATGTCCATACAAAATGATTAATATTATGAATGCTTATATGTTTGCTGGAGGAAGAGAGGAGAAACACACTCATGGGACTCTGCCCTGTCCTAGAAAGAGCATCACCTGAGGGAAAGAACTTTACCCCTATTGATTGTGACCACACCTATGTGTAAGCCCCAACCCCCTCATGCTGGGGGGATTTAACTAGGCTGTAAGAGTGGGTTGGGAGGTCAGATCCAGGGGGCGGTGAGATCCAGAGGGAGATCAAGAGCCAGGAGAGAAGCGGAGAGACAGGAGAGAATGGAATAAATGGCAACTGATCGATCAACTGGCTTGGCCCTCGTTTCCTCCTCCGTCTGCCCCATGGCCCAGGCCACTCTAGCTGGGCGAGTGGCCCGGGACAGTCCCCCTCGGACCCAGGGGTGGCCTACGGGGAGAGCCGCCGGGCTCTCCCCCAGTTGCCCCCGGCAGTTGTTTTTTACACTTGCCTACTTACACCATTATCCTCTGTTCCTCATAGATATCAAAGCTGAGATATTTGGTTCCCATTTTTTTAAAAAAATGACAGAAGTGCAGGCTAGTCTTCTCTGGGCACCACAGTAGACAAGGGCAGACACCACACATGATGGACCGTGAAATTATTTAGGGAGGGAGAAGTTTAAGAAGAGTTAATCTTAAGAGTAATAATTTCATATTTTGGCTATGAGTATCCCCAAAACTTAATGGTCCAACAATATCACAGGGTGATTCAACAACTGCATTTGAATTTCATTGCTTTAATCCATTAACCAGACATGCAAAGGGAGTCTTCTATTTCCAACTGCAATGGTGAGTTCTCAAGTCCTGCATATGGCAGGTTTCTGCATTAGATTACCTTGGCACTTTTTGTTTTTCCTTGCTATGGTCATCTAAGATCAGTTTGGTTCACTGCAGACCCAATTTTGAATACAAAGTAGTCTCATATTTCATGTTCCCATGGAAAGGATCACTTTATTATCTTCCATGCCCTCTTCCCAGAGACCCAATCACTTTGGCACTTTGACAGGAACTCATTTGTGATAGGGTAAAACTATTCTTTTATTTTTAGTGATTTAAAAGGACTATGAAAGCAAAATACCTTTTCCTTTGTAAGTCACACATTTTAAAAACAAATTGGTGCAAATTTTAAAGTATTTATTCTTCATTAAATATTTGACCTCAGTATTCCAATTTTAATTTTTTTCTATACGATTTGGGGATTTTCTAAAATATACTTCTAGGGAGTTTCTTTCTGAACCTATTTTTTCTCCAAATTTTATTTCAAAAATTGTTGCATTTAAAAAAAGTCATTTTCAGAGTTATATTTTAGAAATACAATGTGCTAGCATTGATCTGACCACCAGGGTCAACTTCCATCCACCAATGTTCTCAGGTTTCTCCCCTCCATTTTCCAAAGGAAAAGCTTACTGCAAAAGAGCCGTACTCCTGGAGTATAATAAATCCAGTCACTTCCCAGTATTTGGCACAGAACAGTACTTGTTAAATTATGCCTAGAGTCATTTGGATGTCTTATTAAAAGACAGGTTTCCAGGAGTGGAGTGCCATAATTAGCATCTCTAGCCAACCTCCCCATTTTGAGATCCATTGACAAAGAGTCAGAGAAAAATATATTCATTTCTTAGTTACTAGATAATTAACTGATAGATTCTGTTGGAAAACAAATATTTATTTCTGTGATAATATTGTCATATAATAGAAATTTCTCTTTCAGAGTAAACTATATTGAAAGTGTATCTAACTCACCTGCCAGAGAAGCGATGTATAAATGAAGAGAGTACCCTCAGCTTTAGTCATAACCGTTAATCTACAGATGCAAAGTAACACCCCACACAAAGCCTTAAGGCTGCTGAATTAGATACTGTGAATTTAAAACCTTTATTTTGTAATACTAAGAACCTTATACAATGATTTATAAGTAGAGATGGGGTAAATATTAAAATTAAAGTATTTTAGATAAGCATAATTATTAATAGTTTAGGTAAATTTCATTAGCAACTATTGCCTGTATGGGACAAAACTGGAAAAGAGTCAGTCAAACTATCACTATATGTTGATGATTTCATAATATACAAAGAAAATCTTAAATATTCTACTGAAAAAACCTCCAAGAAATAGGAGCCCAAGCGATAGTACAGAAGGTAGGATGCTTGTCTTGCATGTGGCCAATCCTGGTTTGATCTCTGGAACCTGGCACCACATATGGTCCTCCCAAGCTTACCAGGAGTGATCCCTGAGTGCAGAGTGAGGAGTAAGCACTGATTACAAAGCTGAGTGTGGCTAAAGAAGCAAAACAAAACAATGACAACAAAAGCAACAAAATTCCTAGAAACGATAAACCAGTTCAACAAAGTAACAGAATACAAAATCATACACAAAAAAATATTGCATCTCTATATGCAAAGAAGAAATCTAGAAGATAAAGAGATCCATTTATATTAAATATCTTTTGAAAATCGACTTATTTATTTATTTCTGGGAGTCACACTCAGAAATACTCAGGCAATACTACTGACTCTAGGCTCAGGGATTTGTTTTGGATATTCTTGGGGACCAGATGCAGTGCAGGCTTTGAACTGAGGTCAGATATGTGTAAGGCAAGCAGCCTAGCCCCACGTACTATCATTCTGTCACCACTAGGACTCGATTTAAATATAGATATGAGATATATACCTTAAGAATTTTAAGTCATTTATAACAATAAAAGAGAACACCAGGGAATAGAAGAATATTCCATACACATGGCTGGAAGGTAAGCATTGTCAAAATGACCATCCCAATAAGAGTATTATAAAGATTTAATGCAATTCCCATAAAAATCCCAAAGACATTCTTCAAGGACTTAGAACACTACTAACATTTCTAAGGGAGCATAAACTTCCCAAATAGCCAGAGCCAGTTTGAGAAAACAGGAGCTTGGAGGTATCATATTTCCTGCCTTTCAATTATAAGATAAAGTCTAGAAACAATCAGTGTTCATGTGGATGTGGTAGGCAGGAAAGGAAATCTCGATTGCTGCTACACTAATAAAAACAGCATGGTACTAGAATAAAGACAGTCTGTCAGGCTAATGGATTGGAATTGAGAGTCCAGAGATAAACTTTCAGATTTACGGAACGTTTATCTTTGACAAAGAAGCTGTGTAAATGACGTGGAACTAGGAAACTCTCTTCAATGAATGATGCTGGGAAAACTAAATAAACACATAAAAATAATTGAATTGGTTTTGTATCATATACCATACACAATGATTCAAAGTGGACTAAAGACCTCAAGAACCAGAAAAATCAGATTAACGTATCCTATGATAATCAAAGTAGCAATAAATGGAACAGAGAAAATTAGAACAGAAAAAACTAAAACAAATTATTTACTCAGAACACAAAAGTGAGGTTACCAGAGGGGTTTGGAAAAGAGAACCAAAGAAAGCACTCAATGAACTGTAGAGAAGGATATTGCTTCTCTGGTGGGGGTCTAATATGTATAGTAACATATTATGAAAAGCATAAAATTCTACCCATCAATATGGATAATCATGTAAGCCAATGCTATCTCAATTTCAAAAAGTAATGATTATGGCACTTTGTCTATCCAATTGTTATAATAGTGGATAAAATTTATGTACTTTCACAATTTATTGTTTTATATGCCATAATTTTTATAACCATTTCTCTTTTGTAGCAAATGTATATTCTGATTCTCTCTAGTTTCTCTTATACGTAATGGGTAAAAAATATACTTCATTAAATATCCTTTGGCGTATTTTGTTTTGTGCATTTTGTGTGATGCCTACAAGTGCAATGGTTATGTCAAAATATAAGAACATCTTTAGTATTCTGGGCACATACAATAAAACTATACCAAAACATTGAGTGGCATTAAACACTCAATTTCAACTTGATTGAATGTTAACATCTACTTAAGGAAATGTCAGTGGCCAATGAGCTCAAAAAACTACCAGAGAGATGTGTGGACTGAGTGAAGCAACCCATCTGTCTGGGCTGTGATTTAGCCCCATCATTTCAAGTCTGTTTGCTGTCACTAAATTTGAAGTCTACTGTTTGCTGAATAATGGTTTTCCAACCTTTTACTTTGTATCAGTGTTTATCTTGATGGTTCTGTGTATCTTTTGTAAACAACAGAACATTGAATTCAATTTTCTGATCCATCCAAGTCACTTTATTTTTTTTTTTTGATTGCTGAGGTAAGGCCATTGGCATTAAATTAAATTGCTAAAATAAAGTTACCTGTTGCCATATTTTTGCATGGAGTTTCAATGTTTCTAGAATATTTGTTTCTTTAACCTTTTATTTACATAAGAGTTTATTCAGTGACTCTTTCAGAGCTGATTTGGTGTTCATAAACTACTATAGTTGCTATTTGTCAATGAAGTTTTCTGTTGTTCCTTCAAACTTGAATGATAACCTACTTGGATAAAGTGTTCCTTTTTGGATGTCTATTTCATTAAAATTGTTGGCTATCTCATACAATTTCCTTATAGCCCTTATGGTTTTATTGTAGAAACTTATGAATTTTAAAGATGTTCTTTTGTGGTAATGTTTTTTTTTAATTTTTTTGCACATATTGTTATATGATATCTATCACTAACTATTGACATTTTAATTATTACGTGCCTTAATGTTTCTTTTTCTTCTCTCTCTCTCTCTCTCTTTTTGCTTAAGCTTATTCTGTTTGGAATTCTTTGGGCTTCTATAAGAGTGTGTTGGGAAAACTCATAGTTATGATCTACAAACCTTCCTCATTTTCTCTTTCCAGTTTGTCAATGAGTCTTATCATTCAGATATCATTTCTCTTATTATCATCTCATAAATGTCTGAGATCCTCTTCATTTAGTTCTTTATCCTTCTTCTCTTTTTGGACCATTTCATGCGTCCTGTCCTCAAACCCTAATTCAATCCATCTGCTGCTTGTTCTATTGTGCATTTCAGTTTTCCTGCTATGCTCTTCGCTTTGATACCTTCAGAAAATTTCTCACACCTTCTTTTTCATTGTTGGGGTTTTCTCTACTACTGTTTTCTTCAATTCACTAAACAGCATATAGCCACTGTCACTTTGAACTTCTTGTTCAAAGTATGGGGAAACTGGGGGCCTCTGTGTGCTCAGGGCACTTCCCAGGCTTTCATTCGCGCAGTGAGTTCCCTGCTTCTTCACTGTGCCTACATCAGTAGGAATCCTCCCAGGCTTTCATTCGCGCAGTGAGTTCCCTGCTTCTTCACTGTGCCTACATCAGTAGGAATCCTCCCAGGCTTTCATTCGCGCAGTGAGTTCCCTGCTTCTTCACTGTGCCTACATCAGTAGGAATCCTCCCAGGCTTTCATTCGCGCAGTGAGTTCCCTGCTTCTTCACTGTGCCTACATCAGTAGGAATCCTCCTTCTGGTGATGTGGGGCCGCGTATCCCTCTTTCTCTGTCCAGAGGTACAGTGTGTTTCTGCGCACATGCATGGGTATTAACCAGTAGGATGGTGGACAGGCTCACTTGTCAATCTCTCTCCCATCAAGACACTGAGGGAGGATTGTCTTAGGCCTCCACCTGAATGTCAATTCCAGGAATGTTTCAATGCTTATAAAAAAAAAGAAAATTGCTTCTTTAAACTAGTGTACAATAATACTATAGATTTTGGCTGACACTTCTATGATCAACCTGAACATCTCTCCAACCCATCATTTTTATCTCATTTTGTTTCTATATCTTCTACCATTTGGGCCACTGACTAACATTTATAATTCCTTCTTTGTTTTATCAGTCAACTATTACAATCATTTTGAAAACAAATACCAGTGTGTTCATTTTATTTTCAAAATTCTGAAAACATTTGTTTCACAAAGTCAGTGTTTCGCATCATGCTTCTTGATTATATCTTGCACTACCTCCAACTTCACCGACTTTATCATTCTACTCTCTCTTTACTCTCACTTCTTCTCTCTCCTTTTCTCCTCTAGCTATATTTATTTATCACACATGTTTATCTGATTAATAATTATTCTTCTCAGAATGTCTTCTCCTAGGTGAAAATCCCTTCATGTCTTTTAAGACTATAATCTCTTGGGACCCAAAAAATGAGGTTTAGTGGAAAAAAACCCACTTTTCAATATGTGGACAAGTAGTATCCCAGTGCTGTCAAGCAGCACTAAGGGTGGTCCCAACAGTGTTCCCATATGGGATCCCTGGCAGTGCAAGAGTGTGCAGTCTCCAGAGCACAGCGATCAACTTGTGTGACCCTCCAAAGAGCATCGAAGCCAAGTGTAAGAGACCACCAAGCATTTGTGTGACCCCGATCACTGAGGAAAAGGGGGAAATAAAAGAAAACAGAGTATTATCCTCTTACCGAGACCTATTTTAACTAGTACACTGCAAAATTACTTGTATGAATTGAACCTCAGACAATCATTTGGTCTTTCTGAACCTTCTAATATTTCTAAATATATATATTGTTTTCATTACCACTTTTATTTATTATACGGTTGACCTATAAAGTATTACATTTATAGTTTATTATCTAGGCAGCCCTGAAGAGCAGTGATAGCTATGAATGTTAGTTTTTTTAAAAAGGGTGAGAACTTTCCAAGCAGGCTCAGGGACATGAGGGACACATCTTGCTTCACTAAGTCAACTTGACTTGATCCTTTAAATTTCTGTCCTGCTGATGATAAGCAGGAACAGAATAGCTCAGGGGCCTTCAGTCTTTCCCCAGGCATGTACAGAGAGTCTCCAGGGCTACACACAGTGGTGGTCTGGAAACCACATAATACTGGAGGTTGGATTTAGGTCATTTCACAGCAGAGCATGTGCCCTGACCCAGAACATCTCCCTGGTCTCCAAGAGGTTTATTAATGAGTAAGTCCCAAGCACCAAGAACACCTCAGAGCTGATAGTAGAAAATCCAACAATAGTATTCCAATGAACTCTAACCTCTTCCAAATTGAGAGGAGGAACTGCATAAAAAATAAATAACCCCCCAAATTATGGTCAAGTTCAATTTACTGCTTTTGTATTCTTTTAGGAATTCATTGTATTTTCAGCCTGGTCTCTAAATAATTTAACCACATTGCTTCAAGTGGCAGTATGCAACAGTCTTCTCTCTGTGTGCCTGTGGGAACCTTCTGGTTCTCATTCCCTGGCCACCTGTGACCATTTGTATACATTTGGTTTTAGAAAAGAAGGCAGAGTGAATAGAAGACTTCTTTCATATTCACAATGCAGTCTTCTTGAAGTTCTATTATTTTCCTACCTCTTTGTGAGTGGAATTTTAAGTACTGGAACCAGAGATTTCTTCCAAGATACATATAGGTGGGAGAATAGATTTTCCTTATTACTTACTTTTTAAAATGGGTAGAAGACGGACTGGAGCCATAGTCCAGCGGGTAGGTCATTTGCCTTGCTCACGGCTGACTCAGGTTCGATTCCCAGCATCCCATATGGTTCCCTGAGCTCTGCCAGGAGTAATTCCTGAGTGCAGAGCCAGGAGTAACCCCTGTGCATCGCCAGGTGTGATCCAAAAAGCAAAAAATAAAAAAATTAAAAAAAATGGGTAGAAGAAATGATGCTTTATTTTGAACATTATGGGGACAGAGGAAGGAAATTACAACAAGTTGATAAAGCTCAAAACTAATATGGGAATCACATTCACATACAGGCTTTAGGGCCACAGTTCTCAGTGTTTATCCCTGGCTCTATTTATGGATTACTCTTGGCAGGACTAGGGAAAATATGAGGTGCCAGGCGTTGAACACATGTTGCTGCATGCACAGCAAGTACCCTACCTGCTGAACTTCTCTCCATACCCATGATCTTCACTGTCACTGTCACTGTCATCCTGTTGCTCATCGATCTGCTTGACCGGACACCAGTAACGTCTCCATTGTGGGACTTCTTGTTACTGTTTTTGGCATATCGAATACGCCATGGGTAGCTTGTCAGTCTCTGCCAGGTGGGCGAGATACTCTTGGTAGCTTGCCCAGCTCTCCGAGAGGGATGAAGAAAATGAACCTGGGTCAGTTACATGCAAAGCAAATGCCCTACCTGCTGTGCTATCACTCCAGACCATGATTTAATATTATATAAATTAAAATTGTTGGAAATAAAAAAATTGTACTTCTAGCACCTTATCCATAGGTCATAAAATTAGTGGTAAAATTTAACTATGAATAGAACATGCCTAAAACTAGATTATTTCAACTTATTAATTATTTTATACTTTAAAGAAAATGACATTCATAAAATGACATCTTTTGTAAAAGTAATAAAGATAAATGTAATCAAGAGAAGGACTTATAAAAAATTTCAAAGTGAACAAACTTATGATTTTTTACAAACCAACTTTCTTATTTTGTTCTGAAAATAAATTTAAATGTATTTCAACATCCCTAGAAAACATGAAAAATGGTCCTGATGGTCTACCTCATTCATCACTTTTGCAATTAAGAAAAATATCTCTTCGTTCAGATTTGTTCTCCAAAAGTAGCTATAGGGAGGCTAAGATGAAGCAACAAATTCCAGTTCTAACCTGAATGTGATGAATAAACAAATACCATAGGGTACAATTGCCACTAAAAAAAATAGGAAAAAAGTAAGATATTGATTTTCGAAGACGAAAAGCGTACGTCAAAAACTATGCTACTAAGCATCTCTTGCTTGATTGGGACAAACCCTGAAACCATCCAAAGCCTTCAAAACCTGGGGAAGGCCACCATATGTCATGCTAATGGAACCTCTGTTCCCTTGTTGCCTGCGTGAGCTCTGATTAATGAAAGACATGCTATGAATGATACAAGTGATTACACTACATAAGTTAAGATGCAGACAGGCCATGGCTTGATTAGATTCTGGAACAAACACCTTAGTCTCCTAGGAAATAGCTGCCCACAACACAGCATTCATCTGTTAAATACAGACATAATTCACCACTGAGGTTACAAAGTACAAGTTTAGACTTTAATACATGCTTTTCAGATATTACCTTCTGAGCACCTCAAATTAAAGTGAGAATAAAAGCATCAATGAGAAGGCAAATTTAAAATAAAAAGGTCAAATATGATTTACAAGTCAAAATGTGACAAGGTGACATAGTTAAGCACAAATGGACATTTAGGACTAGTTGGACAAGGTTTTATACTTTTTGTCTTTATAAATTTTCATTGAAAACTCTTAAATCTCAGAATGTGAGTGATTTCAGTCAAAAGTTCAAATTTTCCTGTATAAATATGGCACCATGATAAACAAAGGGAGGGAAGACATTCTTATCCAACCAGAACTGATAAGAACAGAGGTCAGTAGACTGGAAGATCTTATTCTTACAATTTTGCAAACTTGCACCTCTAGATTTCATTGCCAGATGGAGAGTACATTTAGCATCAATGTCTGTCTATACACTATCATGGCAGGATCTATATTGTTGACAACAAGTCAAAGAATTGGCAATTCTTTGCCTGCGGAAAGAAGCCTCTTAAAGTATGGATAGGGACTAAAGTTCATTTGTTTTTGCTTTCTTTTGAGGGAATGCGGTTCCCAAGCAGTTGGAAATTCTCAGCCAATTATCTGTAGGTTCACTGCAAGATACCAGAGATTACCTGGACCACCCCAGTGGCAGTCAATTCTCCAGGGCTGATGTTCAGGGGACCACATATTGCATATTTCCAGGAATGAAACTTGGGTTTCAGTGCAAGCTAGGCATACAAACTAACCATTGTACTATCTCACAGTCCACAGAAATACTTTTTCATGGACAGTTTGAATATTCTTTACAAACAAAGTCAGTCTCTGTACCTAGAAAATCTCTTGCCCTTATTTTTCAAAAATATAAGAAGACATATTTTAGGCTTGAATATTTTACTTTCTGCTTTAGCTCCTCAGAGCTTGTAGCTGAAGCCTATCACACCATGATTTAGCTAATGATTTAGACAGTGGATTTATGTATAACTTCTAAAGTGAAAAAGACGTTTTTAGTAGACCTACCTTTTCAGCAAACTTTTTAACTAGTCAAAAAGGCATTAGTCCTTCATCTGATATGTTCAATGTTAGCCAATGTGATAGCAAAAGAGAGTAGTGTTTAGGAAAATGCTATCTTAATTTTAAGATTTGATAGTTGGACTATTAATTTAAAAAAAGAATCTGAGAGATTAGAAATAAAAACAAATTTTAGACCAACAATATTTTTTGTACTTGTGGCAAATCAAGACATACATAGAAAAAACACACACAAAACAGTAAATATCTGACACATATATATCAATGAATTTATATTATATATAATAAAAATGAGTTAATTGTCTGTACAAGTATTGCCAATGTTGTTATGAATATTTTTTAGACTCATGCACAAAAGTTAAAATTAAAAGCATTAAAAGGACCATAAATACAAAGATATTAATATATGCTCAATATTAAAATAAAAATGCACATAGAATAAGGAAATGACTATATGATACAGATCTTTTGTATGAACCCAAAGTTAAATTATGAGCCTGAAATGCACTATTATATGTAAGGAATATTATGCTAGCTATGTGGTAACAATAAAACAAAAATGTGGGTTTGGAGAGAGAGCATATACGGTAGGATATTTGCCTTGAATACTGTTGACTCAGTTTTAATCTCTGGAATGACATATAATGGCCCAAGCACTAGCAGCAGAGATCCCTGACCACAGAACCAGGAATATGTGTGTATATAAACACATATATATACACATATATATACACATACACAAATAAATATTAAAAGAGAAATTAAAGTTTATCATAATAAAAATAATTGATGTCAGAGACTTTTGAGATAGAAAATGAGAGGATAAATGGAATATAAAACTGTAAAAGAGGCAAAAATATTTAACATTATAGAAATAATATATGAATACATATCAATTATACATTTAATGTAGATTTTTAAATTATTTAATAAAAATATAAAGTACCTAAATAGATAAAAAGACCCAAATCTAAGTTGTTTAAAAGAAAGTAACTTCAGCTTTATACATACATAGATATAAAACTTACTGTATGCCAGTCAGAGAGATAGTACAGAGGTTAAAGTGCTGGACCGAATGTGGCTGAAGCTGGTTCAATCTGCAACACCATATATGTCCCTCACCAATACTGCCACAAGTGATCTCTGAGCACAGAGCCAGAAGTAATCTTTGAGCATTGCTGGATGTAGCCCAAGTCACTACCCCCTTCAAAAATAAATGGAAAACATAAGAGAGCAGCTGTTGTTGCTATTGGTTATATCAGAAATCTATACTTCAATCCCAAAACTGCAACATAAAGCAAAAAGAAATCCAATTATAATACATCTCTATGTATCAATCAGTGGTGCACCTGACAAGGTAAAGCAAATATTAATAGTTTTGAAGGTAGAATTATACAGTGATACAATGTGGATAGGGGAAGTCAAAACTCACTTTCTTTAAAATTTATTTTATTCTTTAATTAATGAATCACCATGAGGGTACAGATACAGATTCACACGCTTGTTTTTGCCTCATACAATGTTCGCAAACACATCCCTCCACCAGTGCCCATTCTCCACCACAGATAAACCCAGTATCCCTACTACCCCTCAATCCCATCTCCCACCCCACCCCACCCTGCCTTTTGTTCTTTCTCTCCAATTGGGTGTTGTGGTTTGCAATAGGGGTATTGAGTGGCCATTGTGTTCAATCTCTAGTCTACTTTCAGCACAAATCTCCCTTGCCAGGCGGGGTCTCCAACCACATTTTACTTGGTGTTCCCTTCTCTATCTGAGCTGCCTTTTTTCCCAGCATGTGAGACCAGCTTCCACGCCATGGAGCCAACCTACTGGTACTTATTTCTACTATTCTTGGATATTAGTCTCCTACTCTGTTATTTTATATTCCACAGATGAGTGCAATCTTTCTTTGTCTGTCTCTCTCTTTCTGACTCATTACACTTAGCATGATACTTTCCGTGTTGATCCACTTATATACAAAGTTCATGACTTTATTTTTTCTAACAGCTGCATAGGATTCCATTGTATAGATGTACCAGAGTTTCATCTGGTGTACCAGTCATCTGTTCTCGGGCACTCGGGTTTTTTCCAGATTCTGGCTATTGTAAACAGTGCTGTGATGAACATATAAGTGAAGATGTCATTTCGACTATATTTTTTTGCTTCTTCGGGGTATATTCCCAGTAGTGGTATTGCTAGGTCAAATGGGAGCTCAATTTCTAATTTTTTGAGAAGCATCCATATTGTTTTCCAGAAGGGCTGAACCAGTCGGCATTCCCACCAGCAGTGTAGAAGGGTCTCTTTCTCCCCACATCCTCTCCAACAGCCATTGCTTTTGTTCTTTTGGATGTGTGCCAGTCTCTGTGGTGTGAGATAGTATCTCATGGTTGTTTTGATCTGCATCTCCCTGATGATTAGTGATTAGTAGAGCACTTTTTCATGTGCCTTTTGACCATTCGTATCTCTTCCTTGGGGAAAGTTTCTGTTCATTTCTTCACCCCATTTTCTGATGGGGTTGGATGTTTTCTTCTTGTAGAGTTCAACCAGTGCCTTATATACCATTGATATCAACCCCTTATCTGATGGGTATGGGTGAATATTCTTCCCCATTCTGTAGACTGTCTTTGTATTCTGGTCACTGTATCTTTTGTGGTGCAGAAGTTTCTTAGTTTAATGTAGTCCCATTTGTTTATCACTTTTAACAATGAACGTAACATGAGATTTAAAATCAATGAACACTGACTTTAACTACATGTTATATTAGGTAAATATAACAGGCATGTACAAATATCACCATCCTATATTAGTAGGTTGCACTTTTCCCTCAAGCACACACATGGTATTACTCCTGAGACGTTATGAGTAATATCACCAAAGAAGTCTTAACAAGTTTAAGAAGATTCAAATAATATTAAGCATATTTTTCAATGGTATGAAACTTAAGGCAATTGCTAAAGTTAAAGAGAAAAAATCGGGGTTGGAGCAGTAGCACAGCGGGTAGGGCGTTTGCCTTGCACGTGGCCGACCCGGGTTAGAAGATTCCCAGCATCCCATATGGTCCCCTGAGCACCACCAGGGGTTAATTCCTGACTGTAGAGCCAGGAGTAACCCCTGTGCATTGCCAGGTGTGACCCAAAAAACAGAAAAAAAAAGAGAAAATATCACAAATATAAATAGGTTAAACAACATACACTTGAATAATGAATTTGGGGACAGAGAAAAAACTCTAAAGTAAAAAACAAAATTGTTCTTGAAATAAGATGGAAACCCAAATTTCCAAAACATTAATGGAGCAAAAGCTGTTTATTATAATAAACAAACTCATACCAGTAAATACCTATATTTTAAAAACTAAAGTACCTCACAAAAATAGCCCATTTTATACTCCCAGGACAAGAAATATAAGGAAAAATAAGTACTAGCAGACTTATGGATAAAGAAACTATGGTACATTGACACAATGGAATAGTAGAAACCTGTTAGAAAAAGTGAGATCATGAAATTTGTCTGTAAATGAAACTTGGAGAGTATCATGCTGAGTGATATGAGTCAGAAGAATAGGGACAGGTATAGAATGATTGCATTCATTTGTGTAATATAAAAAGAATAGTATGAAACTAATAGTTGAAAAAATGAAAAAACTACATTTTTCCAAGGTAGGAAAAATGGATAAGGAGGACTGGTCAATCAATATTTGATCAATGGTGTGGGAGACGGAGGGTAGTTAAGATAGAGGAGGCTCCATTATGACAATACTAGCTGGAAATAATCACTCTGGACAAGAACTGAATGTTGAAAGCAAATAAAAGGATATAGGTGATAAACTTCCAGCATCTGTATCACAAGCCCTAATGCCTAAAATGATAGAGAAAGAGAGAGGAGAGGTGCAGGCTGGGGTAGGGGGTGACTTGAGGGGGTGGGAGGGAACCTGGGGACTCTGATGCTGAGAAATTACACGGGTGGAGGGATGAGTGTGAGAACATTGGACAAGTGAAACGCAATCATGAACAATTTTGTAAAGCTCTATCTCACAGTGATTCAATAAAATAATTAAATAAACAAATTAAAAAAATACTAAGTTCAAAGTTAGTGGAAGGAGGGGAATCACATATCAGAATGAAACAAGTGAAACACTGGAAAGACGATAGAAAAACTAATTTTCCGAATAAATAAGTAATATGGATCATCTTTGTCACAGTGAAAAAAAAAAAAAAAGGGATCCAGAGAGAGATAGTAAAGGATGAAATGTCCAACTTATGGCCCCTGCTCAATGCTGCCAGGCCTCATCTCACAAACACAAAGCCCCAAATAAGTCTGAGCACTGCTAGGTGCTTTCTATCCATCATCCGAAAAAGGAAAAAGAAAACTATAAAAAGGATTCTAATATAATTAAAAATTAAATTACAATGAAGCAACTATGTAATCATCTGACAAAAAATATACAGAAAATAATTTGAGAAACTCAATATCTTTTCACAACAAAACTCAGAAAGTAAGTATAGATGCAACACATCTCAACATTATAAAAGCAGTAAATGGAGTCGGGGCCCGTGCTCGGCTCCGGCCGGCCGGGTTTTCGGCCCGGGCGCCCATGCCCCTGCAGAGCCGGTGGATGTGGAACAAGCGGGAACCAGAGACAGCTTTAGGAATTGGGGTTCCAGGAAGTGCTTGCACCCATGTATGGAGACTGTGAACTAACTGGCTACTGCTGTTCCAGGAAGAGAAATGATTCATTTTCAATCTTAAATCTTCGCGGACTTAATTACTATAATACAGAAATTGTGAACCGCGCGGCCACTGCGGCCGCGCGACATTTTATCTCTTCATTCTCATCAATGGAAAACTTATTATCAAATATTTCCCTATTAATAGAGCTGTATTCTTAGGGGATAAATTCCAACAAAAATAGTGAGTCCGTTTTGAAACTCTAACAACAATAGTGACTTATGTGTGGAAATCTGGAATGTAATCAAGGTAAAGAGAAAAGGAAGTGAAATTATCACTCACCTACGGGGTGGGTTGGGGGGTGAGGGGTGGGATGTATACTGTTTTTTTTCTTTTGTTTGTTTGTCTGTTTTGTTTTTGTTTTTATTGGTGGTGGAATATGGGCACTGGTTAAGGGATGGGTGTTTGAGCATTGTGTAACTGAGATAAAAGCCTGAGAACTTTGTAACTTTCCACTTGGTGATTCAATAAAATAAATTAAAAAAAATAAAATAAAATAAAATAAAAGCAGTAAATGGCACATCCAAGACGATATCATATTTGGTCTGAAGAAGATAAAAGCTTTCACTCTAAAGGAAAGACAAAGTTAAGGAGGCCCAATATCACTGCTGTTGTTCAACATCATACTGGAAGTTCTATTGACACAATAAGGAAGAGATAAACAAATAAATAAATAAAACAAACAAATAAATAAAATAGAATAAACAAATCAATTTTTGTAATTGGAAAATAACTGAAATTGTCTATCTGTGGAGATGACAATATATTATATCTTTAAAATACTTTAAGCATCTATAAAAGCTAGCTGCAGGATATACAATCAATATGAGAAACTCAATCACTTCTACACAGAAATATTGAACTATCAGAAATAGAAATAATAAAACAGTAACTAGAACATTTGGGACTGAAAAGATAGAACAACAGGTAGGGTACTTGACTTTCATGGGGCTGACACAGGTTCGATTCCAGACACTCTATATATCCCCCAGTGCTCGCCAGAAGTAATTCCTAAGTGCAGAGTCAACAGTAATCCTTGAATATTGCCAAGTTGTTCCAAAAACCTTAAAAAGAAGTAGCACATTTATAATGGAATCAAAAGGAATGAAACACTTATAAACAGACTTAATGAAGAATGTTAAATATCTGTACTATGAAAACCATGCCATTTTTCAGAGAAATTGAAGACACAAATTAATGCAAATACCCTATGTTCATAATTAGAACATTATAGAAATTTTATTTACATCCAAAGTAATCCACAGATGATTAGTGCCATCCCTGTCAAATGCCCAGTGGTATTTTTCACAGAAATAGAAAATTATGCTAAAATTCAAATGAAATCACAAGACTCTCAATAGCCAAAACAATTTTGAGAAATAACAAACCCAGAAACCTAATACTATCTGATTCCGGACTATATTAAAGAACCAAAGTAAACAAGCGGTATAATACTGTGTGTGTGGGAGGTGGTGGGGGGGAACAATGATAAAAGAGTGAAAATAAATCTGTATATACAGTCAACTTATTTTTGATAAAAGATTGAATGATATACAAAGAATATTCAGTGGATAAAAACAGGTTTTTCATAATTTATCCTGGGCTGGAGTGATAGCAAAGCCAGTAGGGTATTTACCTTGCACGCGGTCCACCAGGATTCAATTCCTCTGTCCCTCTCAGAGAGCCCAGCAAGCTACCAAGAGTGTCACGTCTGAAAGACAGAGCCTGGCAAGCTATCCGTGGCATATTCAATATGCCCAAAACAGTAACAACAAGTCTCACAATGGAGACGTTACTGGTGCCCGCTTGAGCAAATCGATGAACAATGGGACAACAGTGCTACCATGCTACATCCTAAGAAAAATGGATATTCAAATATAGAAATATATAGTACCCCCAAGCACCACCAGGAAAAGCCCAAGTATGGCCTAAATCTCTCCCCTCCAAAAAAATATGTGTTAGTCATGAATATCCCCCTTCCCTACATCATAACCTCCCCAAAATTATAATACAGTCAGGGCAGTTACTGATAATTCAGTGACAACATACAATATCTATTTGCAAACTTGCATTGAGTAGAACTCATTGACAATTGTACATCAAGCAACATTATTTTCCAAACTCTGTGAACCACAAGAACATCTGAAAAAACATGAAATTGAAATACTAATGATTCATTGAAATAAATTTCAGTTCCCTAAATTCTGAGATTATTGACCTGAAATAGAAAGAAGTCCAGGGTCCAGCTGTTAGGGTGTTTGCCTGGCACGCAGCTGACCTGGACTCAATCCCCCGTATCCTTTATGGTCCCTGAGCACTACCAGGAGTAACCCTGAGTATCACCAGGTGTGACTCCTCTGTTCCCAAAAAGAAAAAAGTCCAGTTGAAAAATAAAAAAGTACATATTTTCTCTTGCCCACACATATTTCCAATATGCAAATTGATTTTCTTATTCCCT
The DNA here is from genome assembly GCF_027595985.1 of Sorex araneus. Taxonomy (NCBI): domain Eukaryota; kingdom Metazoa; phylum Chordata; class Mammalia; order Eulipotyphla; family Soricidae; genus Sorex; species Sorex araneus. Next base: position 136,044,949 of record NC_073304.1, on the reverse strand, counting down.
TGAAAGAACAAAAAGTTTTCTCTTTGTCTTCACAAAAATTATTGTGCATCACAAATGTGTTTCAATCTATAACTAATGCAATCAAGAAGGGCATTTAATTAGCAATTAATCTGATTAACATGTATTAGAGAACAATTTCTTTTACTAGATAGCCTTCATAAAATAATTCTTAGAGAATTTCTTTAAAATTAATTACGCTGGTCCATAGAGATAGCTCAATAAGTTTAAGGTATGCTCTGCATGCAAGAGTCCAGGTTTCCTATTCAGCATTGCATGGTCTCCAAGCTGGGAGTGACCCCCACACACTGCAGTGGGTGTAGCCCCTAAACACCTTTGGTCTGGTCCCCCCCAAACCCCAAAGCTAAAATGATTATAAGATGTACAAAGAGGTATGACAAGGGGGAGAATGGAAAAACAGAGTTTATATAGGATCAGTAAACATACAGAGCCAAGGAGCTGTAGAAAGCAAAGTCTAGGGACTGAGTTATATTGAAGTTAAAGGTGAAAAAACCATTTTAAAAGGCAAATCTCAAACTAGAGACTGTAAAGTAAATTGGACCAACCACAAGGGAAATTCCAAAGCATATAGGAAGAAAAGAACATACAGGCATAGGTCCAGAAAGAACTCTGCTGAATGTATATGCCCAGCAGCCACGTAAACTGGCTTTTTCCTAGCATGCATTTCCAGAAGGTGTAATAGATTCTCTTTACCCATTACTAAAGGATCTCATGTTTAGAATGCCCACTTTGATTAGATACTTTGGTTAGGCACTGAACCAGAAGTTTCAGATACACTATGCCAAGTGGATACACACGCACTCGGGCATGGGCACACACACACACACACACACACACACACACACACACATTTTCCTTTTAGTTTTTACATTTCTCAGCCTATTTGCCCAAGGCATAGTGATGACACTGAGCTACAATAAATATGATTTTGGAGAAATAATTCTGCTATATTGTATCCTTTCTTTACAAACTTCCATAAATTATACATGATTACTTTATCCACTGAATAGGAGAGAAAACTATAAAACCTAGAGAATGAGTTTATGGTAACCATCAATAATAGTTTTCTACTCATGAACACCACAATAGATCACAGTGATACTGAAGAGTAAATGTATTTTTTAAGCCATATATATTTAGAGACTTGTGTGTTATTGGGCCTAGCATTCCTTTTACACATGTTTATAAAATTTAGTTAACTATAGCAGTTTTGTAGTAATATTGTTACTATGTTTTCTTATCACTATTATTGTTACTGTCAATATTGTATTTTGAGCCACACTTGGAAATGCTCAGGATTCACTCCTGGTTCTGCATGCAGGAATCACTCCATTGAGAGACCATATCGGGGGCTGAGGGTCAACATGAGTCAGCAATGCAAGGAAAGAGCTGTCCCTGCTGTTGTACCACTCTGACCCCTGTATTATCACTGTGTCTTACCAAAGAGGGAGACCAGAAATCCAAACCCAAGTCTTAGATATTATTTCCCTTTATCTCAATTATTTCCATTCAAAAATATTCTATGAATCGATATATGAATCATGCATGACTTATGATCTTTAACTTAAAGTTCACCTACAAATGAACCATTTTCAAGTGCTTGGTTCAGTCTCAATTACTACATACAAAACATTTTGTAATCATCATATATGTCTTATCTCAAAAAAATTTCATTACACTAGGAAGAACTTTATACCACTAAACAACACCTAGCTCCTGGAAATCAACAACCTAATTTATGTCTTTAGAGACTTAGATGCTTGAAACACTTAATACAAATCAAATTGTACAATATGTGGTCAATTGTGTCTGCCTTCATTCACTTACACAATCTTTAGAACTTCAACCACAGTGTATCATGTATCATTTCATTGTTGTAATAACTAAAAAAATCCAAAAATAGCACATTTTTACATATTTATCTACTAATGTATATGAATTATTTCTAATCTTTCTAAATGCATCACCTGAATAGCTATTTTTACTTCATTTGGATATATAACTAGAAGTGAAAGGCTAAAAATGGTGATTTTGTTTAGCATTTTGGACTTTAAAGATGTTTTCCCAGCAGCTGCAACATTTTACATTCCCATCAGTAACACACAAATGTTCCAGTTTGTCCACAGAACAAACATAATATTTTTGTTGTTGTTTTAAACTAAAGTCAAACTACTAATATGTATAGTGGTATATTCTTGTGATTTTGACATGAATTTCTCTAATAATTTAGAATGTTGGGTCTCTTTCTAGGTTCCCAATGACCTATTGTATAATTTCTTTGGCAAAATGTGTATTTAAATTAACAATTATTTATTGGGTTATTTGATTTTTTGCTATTGAGTTTTAAGTAATCTTTTAAATTTGGGATAATGATTTCTAAAGTCATGGATATAATTATTTCCTCCCAATTCACATACTGCTTTGCTTTTTATTTCTAAGATGTCACACAAATTTTCAATTTTGATGAAGTCTAATTTATCTGTCTTTGTTTATTGTTTTGTTTTGACTAAAATCAAAGAACCCAAATTCGCCAAGTTACTCCTTTGTTCTCTTTTAAGAGATTTATGATTTTATCTGGTACATATGTAGGTTTTTAAGTGAGATATATTCTTCATATTTTACATTTCAGTATTTAGATATCCCAGCACCAAATGGTGAAGAGCCTATTGCTTCCATATTGAATGGTATTGTCACCCTTATAAAAAGCCAATTGGTCCACAGACGTAGATTTGGAAGTTCATTTTTTAAATTCATATTTTATTCTACTCTATTATAGTATAATTTTCTATTAAGAGACCAGTATATGCTCTTTATTGTAACTATAAGGTAAGTTTTCAAATCAGAAACCAGAAATTCTCCAACTATTGTTCTTGTGCAATATAGTTTTGATTAGTTAAAGTTTCTTGCAATCCCACATGAATTTGAGGATTAATTAATCCCACTTCAGAAAAATAAATAAATAAATAAATAAATAAATAGATAAATGGAATTTACTTAAAAACTTCATTGAATCTATCTGCTATTTTTGGGTGGTTCTGTAACCCAACATTTAATCTTCCCAAGACCTCTATCTTCTTTTAGTATGTTTTGACTTTTTAATTATTGGACCATACCCAGAATTTTTAAAGACTGAGTCTTAAATATGTTCTCAGGGATTTTTTTCTGGCAGTACTTGGAGGACCACATGGAATTCCAGGATTAAAACCTGGGTCCTTGGTGGGCAAACTTAGCAACTTACCCCTGCAGTATATTCCCAACCCACCTTCTCACATTTTTAAGTTTACTGTGCTTCTCTCTTCCTAGTTTCTAAAGTGAAACATTTGGTTATTTAATACAGATTTTCTTCATCTGTAATTTTTTTAAATCTATCAATCTCCCTCCGAGAATTGTTTCCTCTGTATCCCATAAGGTTTGGGACCTGTAGTTTCGCTTTCATTAGCCTTTATTTTTTATTTCTTGTTTTGGCTCACACCTGGCAATGCTTAGGTGTTACTCCTGGCTCTGGACTCAGAAATTACTCCTGGTGGTGCTTGGGGAACCATATGGGATCCTGGGAATTGAACCCAGGTCAGCTGTGTGCAAGGCAAATGCCCTACCCGCTGTGCTATAGCTCCAGCCCCAATTGTTTTTCTTGTATTTTTCTCATTACTGTATTTTTTTCTTCTTCTTACTTAATCTTCACATATTTATAAATTGTTCAGTTTTCCTCTTTTTGTTAAGATATAGCTTTATTTCATTGTGTTCGTATTAGGTATTTTGTATTATTTCAATCTTTTAGAACTAACTGGAGTTTGTTTTTTTGCCTAAAATATGGCATATACTGCATAAATTAACATATGCTAGATGCACTTAAGAATGAAGCTTTGTGGGACTAGAGAGATAGTACAAAAGGTTCGGTGCTTGTCTTACATGCACTCCTAGTTCAAATCTCAAGCACCATATACAGTTCTCTAAGCACCACCAGTGATTACTCTTAAACAATGGCCATGGGAACTTGGCATTTGTATGAGGTCTTGTGTAAAAGGATTTGTGTTGGACCACTGACTGCCCTGAAACTTATTAATAAATAACTTAGTAACTCTGTAATTCATGATTTTAAATTTATTAAATAAAATAACTTCAGTAAGTTAGATATTGTGTTTTCTCCAGTCTGTTTTGTTTTGCTTTGCATTGAATTTATTTAACTTGCAGCACATTTATGCTTTTGTATTTAAAGTGAGTCACTTGGATCATATTTTTCTTAAAAAGTATGTTCTGATAACTGCCAACTTTTGTAAAGTTTAATTCATTAAAATGTTAAACAATTGGCCAAAATGTGATCCCGGAGGCTGCACGCGTGTGCGGCCTCTCCGCAGCTGCACAAGCGTGAATCTAGACCCAGCAAAACCTCTTTCGGCATGGGCAACTCCTCGCAGAATGTCTCCAGCCTGAGAACTAAGCCTCGGCCCCGTGCCTGCCCAGGAGGGGAAAGGTATTTCTCTCTCTCTCTCGCCTCTTTCTCTCCGGGGAGGAAGGGCGCAGTGTCCGCCATATTATGACGACCACTGATTGGGTTTTCAAGCCTGCAATGATCCAATATCTGGAAGAAATCTCCCTGGATTTAGTTTTTAAAGTAGAGAAATTCAAAACCGCGTGGCCGCAGTGACCTCATTTGTCTTCACAGTAGGTCTGAATCTAGTGGGGTACTCCTAACAATAGTGAGGTTTGTGTTGAAATATTGAATGTAACCAAAGTAAACAGAAAGTAAAATGAAACTTATCAGTTACAAGGCGGGGGGTGGGGGGGCGGGATGGGAGGTGAACTGTTTGTTTTTTTTTTTCTTTTTTTGGTGGTGGTATGTGGGCACTGGTGAAGGGATGGTTGTTTCAGCATTGTATAACTGAGACCTAAGCCTGAAAGCATTGTTATCTTCCACATGGTGATTTAATAAAATAAAATTTTTATTTAAAAAAAATGTTAAACAATTATTTGTGCAGAAGGACTAACTTTTATCAATTTGATATTGTTATTCACATATCATATTTCATCACTGGTTCCATTTCCTCACTAATTGCTTACTTCTGAATTTAACTGATATTTCCTATATTTTTATATTTTGTATTTTATCACTTTACCATTTTTGTGGATACTTTATACATATTTTTGAATTTTTACCATGAGGGTTATCATTCACATATTAAAATGATAGCAATTTACATTTTATGGAGAAAACTCTGTGTTAGGATACTACTTCAACATTTAGACTTGCTGTTTAGAATCTTTCACTTCCTTTGCTAACATTAAGTCTATCAATTAGCCAGAAATAAAAGCAATAGGGTCTTATCAGGACACCTCGAATTTATATTCTGTATCTGGCATATCGTGGCTCTCTAAATATCTACAGTGTATATACATACTTTTGCATACCCTAATTTCCTTTAGAATCTTTATTCCCTGCCTTTCTCCCCAGATTTCCAGTGTTGCATTGTTTGTCCCAAATGCAATCCTTTCTCCACAGATGGCTGCCAGTTGCTAGTTTGTCTTACCAAGTTTTTGAGAAATACATGCAGTGCTCTTCCATACTGGCTGACTTCTAAATTATTCAAAACAAAGAGAAAACACCTTGTATGAGTCCTTGAGGTATTTCCCAGATATATTTGAATGAGAAGCACAACTCTTTTACAACAGAGTTGATTTTCATCCTCCAGAACCGAGGAGCAAATTTGTTAATATAAACATGGGCTCTAAGAATCGCAACAACTTGAGAAAGGAAATGTGACAAGGGCAAGTAAAATGCCATAAGGCTTTTCAGCTCATTATTAAGTTAACCTTTCCTGGATTCCTTTTTCATTTCAGTTGTAGTTTCCAACATTTGGTTGCTTCCAGAATTCAGTCAAAGTTGATTCAAACCATTTTTTTTTTCTTTTAAATGAACTATCGTTGCCCTTTATTTGAGGCAGGTATGAAAGGTATGAAAAGGTTGGAGATCGCTCTAGTTACTTCTAGCTTATTCCAAGCCCTTTGGGACTGGGTAGGGGTGGGGGGACTAGAGAAGTGCTGGGGATCAACTCATGTTTCACTGGGATTACTCTGAGAGGTGATCTGGGACCATACGTGGTGACTGGTGACAGGGATCAAACCTGGGTTATCCACTTACAAGACTACTGCCTTACCTCTGATACTATCTCTACTACCTTGATCCCTTATGCTAATATTTGAATGCATATTCAAAAGTCAGACCCATAAAGGTACTTTTCTTTCCAGTTTTGAAAATATCCTCAGCATATAGTTTTGAAATAATGAGTAAAACTTATTGATCCTAAATGATATACTTATTTATTATGTCTGTATTATTACCAATTTATTCAGTGTATATCAATAGCCAACTAAAACATCAAAATAAAAATGGAAGATAAGAAAATATAAGCCAAATAATTACATCAGAAGTATTAGTGAGGGAAGAAAATGCAAATGAATAATTTTTAATGTATTTAACATGCCCAAATAAATTTAATGGCAGGGAAAAGACCAAATTCATGAATTTGATTTTTATAATATCCAATGTGGTTGTTCTGAAAACATATTTGCATATCTTAATTTATGTCCCCAGACACTCCAGAGGAGTGTGAATGGCAGGTGTATAGTGAGTATTTAGCACTGACTCCTTAACTTTTTAATTAAAAGAAGAAAAAATATTAATTATAAAAAAAAGTGAAAAGGATGTTTATAGGAAAGGTGAGAACACCAGGAGGGATCCCATAAAATAGGTGGAAAATATCCTACACATTATCTGAATGGGCAATCCTGTCACTGCATTTTAATTTTCAATATTTAAGAGAAAATATTATTTAATATTTCTCAAAATAAACAACCTCACTTTGAAGTATAATGCAATTTTCATAAAATAATGTTCTGAGCTCTATATTTTGAAAACTTCAAATATAAATATATGCAAACATTTTTGTATACATAAACATATACATGTACACTTCCTCAACTTCTATCTTTATCTTTACAGATATCTTTACAGTTATCCTACACACTTCAGCATAAAGGAATAAATATACATACAGCATATATTCCTTCTTATAAAATAAACATAAGCATATTATGTACTCTGATATATGTTGCTTTAGATAAGTCTAGTAAGGGATGTTTTGAACACACACAAAACAGAAGAAATAAATGCAAAACACTTGTGTACTTATAAACCTTCAACAATCATCAACTCTTCTGACCTATGACCTTTCTGGGCTTTTTTCTATCTTCCAAAACAAACAGTTGTTATAGTTTAATTTAATGTTATTTTTACCTAGAAATGTCTCTGAAAATATCTCTAAAGGTGAAAATTGAAGATCAAAACCAACCAGCTCCATCACACCTGAATAACTTTATAATATATCTTAATTATCAAATACCTATTGTTCAAATACTCAATTGACTCAAAAATGTTAATAAGTGTTGCTATAAACAGGTTAAAGCCTGGATAAAAAACACTGAAGATCTTTCTCTTAAGTATTTCAAAGATATTTCCCTTAACTTGTCTTTCTCCCTTTAACTGTTATATTTTCCATAATTTTTAAATTTTTTCTTCATTTTTTTTGTTGACCCAAATTATATGATACTTTCTTTAACTTTAAAATACATCTTCCTAAGACTGACTTTATCGTCCTTAATTTTATTATTAAGGTTACATGGTTAACACTAGTATAAAAGTTTTTGCTTTAGAAGTACAAAGTTACTGTCCCTCAATCACCAAGAAAGGCAATCCTTATAAAGAATTATTTGTATAAGTGTTTCCTCTCATTTTTTGCAGCTTTTTTTATGTACTTGGAATCATGACATTACTTATGACACTAATACTATTGGATAACCATCATTAAATATTCCTCAGGATATATTTTAAAATACATACAAGAACATCATATAAAATACCGATTTTTTCATAAATAAATTTTCCATGTTAATCATTGGTGCAATATTTTGTTATCACCCTGTTTGAACTTTGTAAATATTTTTTTCTCTTTCGTTTAGTGAGTAGAAAACACATAAAATGGGAAATCATGCTGGTGACTTCCTCTTCCTCATTTTTTATTTTTTGTTTTTATTAAAATATACTAATATTTTCACTGGCTGTTTTTGGTCACAACACACTTGTAGATTCTCTCGATAAAATGAAATATGGATTGGTGACAGTTAACCTTCCTGTTTGCACTGAGAATTCCTTTGGTGTTGTCTAAGAAGTGATGAAGGAGGGTCGGTCACTCTTTCTGGTTGACTGATTTCACCTTGCCTTTCTTGAGAAATCTTCTGTCCCTTTAAAATGCTGTAATTACTGAGGATCTAGCAGAATTTTTTTAAGCACACGTTTAAAACATGTCATACTTGTGTGTGATGATGACCATTTTCTTACCCCTTAGTCTCTGAATGCTGATTAACACTTCCTGAAGTTTCTGCTGGATGTTTTTGCATCATTCTCTTTAATATTATAGTCATGCCTTCAAGGAAATTACTTACTCAGGTATCAGATATACATTTAGTTGTGATTGGCAGTGCTCAAGAAAATAGGATTTATTTTGATTGGAGTGAAATCAGATGAGAACAATTTTGAGTTAAGGCAAGTCTAGCTAATTTAAAGAAAGCTGATCAGACAACATGAAATCAAAATTCAGAACAAAGTATTAGAGTCCTTCACATTTAATCTAACTTGCTTCCATTTTCACTCACTAAAAGAGAAGTAGAAAGAGAAGTATAAAGTATGGTGGAAAAATACTTTCTCAAACTTCATGCTAAGAATTGTGTTCATATTACCTATGAATTTCTTACAACACTGAGGGGAAATTATCCTTCCTATTATACATATGGAATTCTGAAGTTGTATAAAATCAACTAATTTAATCAAGACACACTAACATCCTTAAATACAGAAATGGAACTGAAATGTAGATCATTCGACTCTCTAAGTCTGCCCCCCACATGAATTCATACCACTTGGGAAATTCCCAAATAGCACATGATTGTTACATCAGACTCTAAACCTTGGCTTAAAACATTGTAAATTTATGTTTCTTATCTTCTCTAAATTCTTCTCTTTGCTTAGAATCCCCATCCCACCTCTTTCTAATGAACTACTACTCATTATTCATTAGTAAAGGTGTTAATTCTTCTTTAAAACCTTCCATTAAGTCTACAGAAAACCTTCATTTAAGTCTACAGATATAAATAACTGTTTTTATCCTTTATGATTTGAAGTACTGTATCTATATTTAAAAAAAAATAGTCTACTTTTATCAGACCTGTTTCCTTCTAAGGCAAATCTGCTGTGATTTAAGTATTCATATATTCTCAGTCATGGCATGATTCTTTGATACAAAGCAAATATAAAATAACCATTGCTTAAATTGAATAATCAATCCATTGAAAAGTCAACCAAGAAACAAAGCAATTAGTAACCATGGTATTTGGAAGTAGTTCTCCAAACCTCTATTTTCTTCAGAAAGACAAATTGAGGTGGAAACAGAATAGGAATTCTGCCTATTCAACAAGGCAAAATGTTAGCTAGCACACAGGGGATGCCTGGGCCAATTTATTTTTATGTTTTAAATTTATTCATTTTTATTGTATCACCATAAGATATAGTTATTACAAAACTTTCATGATCATATTTCAGTCATGCAATGTTCGAGCACCCTTCCCTCTGCCTCTGCACATTTCCCACCACTAATATATCTTGGGAAAAAGAAGATGGGAGGTATCAGCTTCCCAAACTTCAAACTGTACTACAAAGCAGTAGTGATTAAAACAACCTGGTATTGGAATGGAGACAGACTCTTGATCAATGAAATAGAATTGAATATGCTGACACAGACTCCTAATTTATGATCACTTAATCTTTGACAAAAGAGAAAAAAATGTGAAATGGAGCAAGGAAATTCTCTTCAACAAATGGTGTTGGCCAAACTGGACAGCTACATGCAAAAAATGAACTCAGACCTCTGTGTAATGCCAGGCACAAAAGTAAGATCAAAATGGATTAACGACCTCAGTATCAGATCTGAATCCATAAGGTACATAGGGGAAAATGTAGGCAGAACCCTCCACAACATTGAAGCTCAAGGCATCTTTAAAGATGAAACACCACTGACCAGGCAAGTGCAAGCAAAGATAAACAAATGGGATAAACAAAAAGATAAGGAGCCTGGTCCAATACAGGAATAAGCAAATGCCTCTACCCATCCCCAGTTTAACCCTATCTTTTCTTTTCTTCAGTGAAGTTTAAAAATAAATTGAAAGAAAAAAAATATCTGCAGCCATTCCTCGAGAGATACACAATCTGAGTAAGGAGATCAATGAGGTAGATTCTATCTTCCTCATAATCTCCATGTTCTTTATGGTTTCATTTACATCTGTTTCAACTTTTTGTACCCAGTTTTGGAACAAAGGATCTGGCACTATAAATACCCAAGAAACCAGAGAGACAGTACAGGGTTTAAGGCGTTGAATACAGCTTACCACAGTTCCATCCATAGCACTGCTAGGAATGATCCTGAGAGCAGAGGCAGAAGAAACCTTGAGAACTGTTCAGGTGTGGCTCAAAAGATAAGTAAGAAAATAAACTAAAAATAAATAAAAATGATGCCATGTTCTTAATCACTATTTGCACATAAAAGTATTTAAGGAAATGCAAACACATGGGCTAGGAATAAAGGGGCAGTGTGTCAATAGCTAAATAGTTTAGCAACAAAATATATGTAGGGATTTATTTTTAAATCCTTGTGCATAATTATGGGGAGACAAAAGGAAGGCAGGTGAAAGAGAAAATGATAAACACGGTAAAATGTTCAATTTTGGAGTTCTGTTTGGAAGATAAATGGCAGTGGGAAATCTGCATGCTAAACTTAAAAATTCTCTATGATTATGAAATGATTTCAAAATGAAAATGTCCCTCAGACACATAATATCTAAGATTCATTCTCTGATGGAAAAAGAAAAGACCACATAGTTGGTTCATAGCAAATCTATTTTTAAATTTGTGAAATAGTTTTGAGTTTGGAACCACATCCAGTTGTGCCCAGGGATCACTCCTAGCGGTGTTGGGATCAAACCATAGCCAGTTGTGTGCAAGGAAATCACATTAACCTTTGTAATATAGGTCTGCTGTATATCACCTTTACTATACTGAGGTATGATAATTCTATCTCTAATTTTTATTTTAAAATGCATGCGTATTTAATCTTGTCAAGTATATTCTCTGCATTTATGAACAAAAGGATATGAAGACAACATACTGACTATTTCTGGAAAGATAGGGTGTTAACCTAATTGCACCAAGGATTCGAATGCTGCCAGGGATCAAACCCAGACCTCCTACATCAAAGTATAGTATTTGAGCTATATTCCCTGTCCATGATCATATATATGACTTTTTTCTTTCCTCCTTGTGATATACCACATTGATTTGTATATGCTGAGTTATCCTTGTATTCCTATAATCAATCTCAATATTGATATATGACATATTTAATATATTGTTGAATACAGTTTACCAATTTTTGTTGTGTATCTCTGTGTTTGCATTCATTAGAGAGATATATTTGTCTCCTATTTTACTTTTCAGTGGAATTCTTCTTTTCGGGAGGAGGGCCTTTTGAGCTGTACATGATAGTACTCAGGACTTAGCCTGGCTTTGTGCTTAGTTATCACTCCTGCACATACTAGGAGAACATAAGTGGTACCAGGGATAGAACCCAAGTCAGTGGAGTGCAAGTCAAGTGCTCTACCCACTGTACTGTTATTCTAGTCACAGCGAGTAGGTTGCTTGCCTTTTCGGCAGTCAGCCCTGGTTCCATCCCCAGCAATGCGTATGCTTCCCTGAGATCCTCCAGGAGTAATCCCTGAGCACTGCGTGAAGAGTGAGTCCTTAGCAATAGGAGATATGGCCATTAAAAAATAGAGATACCGAAAAGGATAAAGGACAGCTAGTATTTTACCACCAAAGGTGTAGAACAACTCAATAGTAAAACCACCTGGTCTCGAGTTTTGAGTTGTGGGGATATTGATCACTATATCAATGTCCTACTTTCCAAATAATCTGTATAGACTTTCCATTTTTATCCAGTTTATAGTTGGAAGTTGTATGACCTAATACTTTTCCTACTCCTTCAAGCTCCTTGTGGCATATTCGATGTGCCAAATACAGTAACAATAACAGGTCTCATTCCACTGACCCTGAAAATAGCCTCCAATCATTGGGGAAAATGAATAAGGAGAGACTGCTACAATCTCAAGGCTGGGATAAATGGAGATGTTACTGGTGCCGCTCGAGTAAATCGATGAACAAAGGGGTGACAGTGATAGTGATACTTCTTCAAAAAATTTCAACTTTCTATGTCTCTAAAATATCTCTTATTCTAGAAAAATATTCAATTTCTTCTATTTCTAGTTCTTCCAATTTAGTGACATAAAACTATGCATATATTCTACAACATTTCAGTGGTATTCTTCAAGGATATAGGACAAATAAAACTAAAATTTGTATGAAATCATAAAATTTCCTGAACAATCAAATGATTTATAAGAAAAAAGAAGATGAATGGCACTGCATTCCCTGACATTAGCTATACCCTTAGCTATAGTAATCAAACAGACCTTCAGCTCAATGGAAGGGAACTGAGAGCCTGGAAATAAACCCTCAGATATATGGACAGTTAATTAACAACAAAAGAGCTAGTTTCATAAAGCAGAGGAAGGAAAGTTTCTTCAATAAATGATGTTGGGAAAACTAGATCACCATAAGTATGAAAAAGTGAAACTGGATCACTACACCACATCATACATAAAATCAATTCAAGATGGATTAAAGGCCTCATTAAACTATCTCAAGAAAAACACAGTTATAACTCTCCATGATATTGAATTCAGAAATGTCTTCAAAGAATTGACTTCACTGGGAAAGAAAACAAAAGCAAAAATTAATTACATGGGACAGCATGAAAAAGAGAAAAGTTTCACACATATGTTTACTGCACCACCATGTTAAATAGCCAGGATATGGAAACAATCCAATTGTTTAATAACAAATGAACACATAGATAAATTGTGGTACCTATACACAATACTATTTTCCAACAGCAAAAGAAGAATGAATTTTGCTCTTTTCTGAGTCCCGGATGAAACTAGAGGACATCGACATCGTATTAAGCGAAAGAAGTCAGAGAGAAGGACAAATGTTGATGAGCTCATCTATGTGTGGTATTTGTGAATTAAGGTAATGGACAAAAGAGTAGTTATAATGCCAATCGAGAGAATGGTCAATACTCAAGGAAAACAAACTCTTGGAATTTAGTTACAGAATTAAGACTAACAAGACTTTGTACAGAGGTGAGAAGGACCATAGCGTACAGGAGGACTAGAAGTGACATAATACCAGTCATGAAGAGTCTGGCATTTTAGTGATGGTGGAGGTGAAGCGATTTTCAAAACCATAAGTATTAACACTACTTATAACCAATCTACCTGAAAAACACTTAAAAATGTTTTAGTAGAGAGAGAACAAAAGATAATGACTTGTCACAAAGGGTGGGAGTGGGAAGGGATGGGATGAGGTGGGGGAGGAATGCTGAGACCATTGGTGGTGGAGAATGGGCACTCGTGGAGGGATGGGTACTCAATCATTATATGACTGAAACTCAAGTTTTTAAGTCTGTTACTGTACCTCTCGGTGATTCACTAGTAAAAAATTTTTAAAAATGTTTCAGTAAGATAAATTTCAAATACCATGAAAAAAATAGCTTATGCCTCTTTCTATGGTTCTTCTCCTTCCAGATATCCTATATATGAAGGTTATCCTTTATGATACAGTCTCAGGAATTTGTTATCTTTGTTTTGCTAATATTTTTCTTGCCAGTTGTTTTCCTGAGGGGGTGATTTTGGGGAGGTTGTTCTTGCTTTCCACTGCCTTATGCCTTATCATTAAATTCACTGACTCAACATTTAGCTTTTTTTTCCCTTGCATTCTTCTTTTCAAGTGAGTCCCTCCATTATATTCTTTTAGTTGAGCCACTGTAATGTTTAGCTCTGTTTTTTATTGGATTTTCCCTCCAAATTACTCTGTTATTGTTGAATTGTTTTCCACTCAGTTCCTCATTTCAGCAAGAATCATAATAACTGTTGTCTTGAAGTATTCTTCAAATAGTTTACTTAATTCTGTTGAACTAAACATTTTTCCAAGATTTTGATTTGATTCCTGAGTTAGGATGAGTTCTTTTGATTATGTTTCCTTCTCTACTTTGTTCTAGTGGTAATTAGAGATTCACATAAACCAAGGTAGATAGTGGGATGGATTCTGTATTTGGTATGGCTTAGGATACATTTGTGAAATTACAGTCATGTGGGGCTATGCTGTGATTTATGATCAATGGTATAGCTGACCTGGAAAAAGAACTGGGGACTGAGGCTTGAAAAGGACACAGCAAATAATTGGGGCTGGTAGAAAGTGGAGTACGGCTGCAAATCTCTAAGTTGGCAGGAGACTCCAGCAGGCAATAAAGATCCACTGAGAGCTTTCGACTTTAGAGCCCCACGGGGTGTTTTCTGGGTAAAAGGCAGAAGCTTGCTTATAAGCAAACAAGTGAGTACTTTTATAAGCTTACTGAACTTTATTTCCAAATATCAAAATAAACATGATAAAGTTATGGTACTGAATATTATACAATATTTATAAAATTTATAATTTGATAACTTAAGTAACTATCAATTGTTAAATAAATCTGAATGAATCAGCAAAAGAATATGGCATAAGTGGAAAAATGTTGTTTTGAATAGTAGATACACTGTTTGATGGGAAAAAATAAACACGAGGCCCATGAAAAGTAAATCAACAAAAAGGAATCCACATTAAAAAAAAAAAGTAAAAGGATGTATTTATTCTTCATGATACAGATGAGAACCTGAGATCCAATTGCTCAGGTTTACAGCTAACTTAGTACCATGATCATGAACTCATGTAACTATTGGCTTAAAGCACTTGCTATCTGTAGTTGTGAATGCCCAGGTGGTAGCATAGCCAGAATGACATTCTGTGCCAGATCTCTGTTCATTGTATCTGATCCAAGAATGCACAGCAACTCTTATCACTGCTCATTCTTTCATGACAATCCAGATGAGTATGAGGCACATTCTGGTTGTAAATGCTGACTAGCTAATTTTCTATCTGTAAACATACCAATGTAAATAAACAATTATAGGGAATCCATATGATGAGCTAGTCGCGTCACTATAATTTATCACCTCTGCATGTCTAAGACATCAGATCATTAGTAAAATTTTCAGTGTTCCTATTCATTTGTACCTTCTTCCTTCCATCTTCTTGTACTCAATCTGAATTTAATTTCTTGAACTCAGAAAACAGAACTGAGAATACCATGTGAGATGGGTTAGAAGTGAGCTGAAATGATTCCAATTGTGTGCTGTGGCAACATTGACATTGTAGCGGTAGCATAGTAAAACCAAAGCAAAAATGTATATTCTCTTACAAACAAATGTTACACCAATAAAATAATATCTTGAAGAAAATGTTTTTCTTTTAAAGAAAGAAATTGCAAAGAGCACAACAAGAAATGAAATCAGAAAATGGAACAATAAAAGAAAATATGAATAGGGACAAGAATCAAAGTCTTAGAGATTTAGTAAAACAAATAATTATGTAAATTGCCTATCTATGCTAGCAATTATTACAGGAGGACTAAATTGGCAGGCACTATGAGAATCTACTAAAATAATAGATTCATTCCTGCTGGATAAATTATCATCTTAAAAGATAATAATTCAAAACAAAATAGGCTTATAACAGAAAACGTAGAAAAAGTAGAAAAAGGAAGGACATTGCAGAATGACAGGCCATCAGATCAGTAACACTCGAGTGTACCTAAATCTGATTAATGGAAAGGAAGAAAATTGCTGTGGTAGGGAACAGGATACATTAATAAATGAGATAGTTTTGCCATACCACTGTGAACTTTTTCAGTCTAAGAGAGACTTATAAATTCTTTGGAAAGGAATCTTTATGATTCTTCACTGTTCAGAATATTTTTACTGAGAAGTAACAGATGGATTAAAACTGCAGAATTTGGCAGAGGAAAGATACTTTAGTGGTGTAGATAATGAATGAACATAGGAACAGTGGGAGTAGAAGGGATAAACAGTCATCACAGAGATAAGATGGACAGAACTTTTCCACTTAAGTAAATATCTGGGACAAAGTGCCATGATTGCTCTGGATCTCAAGACCAAAGTTTTTAGAGGAATGAGTGTTAGAAATATGGAAAACATAGGAGGGAAGATGATAATTTCTAGTTAGGAAGCTGACTTTGCCTGTTTATTGTGCGAGAACAGTAGCCTGCAGTCCAGCAGGAAACACACTGCTGTTTTGACTTAAAAGACAAATCAGAAAGTCATCTCTCTCAGGTGAATACAAATGCTAATGTGATTGTGGACGTGATTAAGATCATTCAAATGAGAGGAAAAGATTTTGGAATGTCAAGGATAAAGGAATTTAACACTAAATAGATTTTGTAAAGGTCCTACAACTTAGGAAGATGGAGGACAACTAAGTTAGAGGAAAGGAATGCAATTAACACCACCCAGCATTTATCTAGCCCATTGCTTATGCTAGACTTGGGTGAAAATCTTCATATAAATATTTTATTAATCCTGATAATAACCTTGTAAAGCAGTTCTGGGACATTAAATTACTTGAATGAGAATATAAATAGTCAGGTTCATAGAAGAGTACATACAAATGGCCAATAAGCACTGGAAAAGATACAGAACTTCTTTGGTAGTCATGGAAATTCACCAGATTTATAAAGTAACAATAATAATAGTAAAAATAAATTAAAAGGACTATAATTCTTTGGAATAGGTCAATTCTACACAGCTAGTGAAAATGTAAAATGTATAAGTTATAGAAGTTCATCTGGCAACATATTTTAAAATTAAGCACACACACTAAAAATAAATTAATTACACACACATTCTTTGATCCACTCATTCCCCAATGGAGAATTGATCTCATTGTATAAAATAAACAACCCAAAGTTCAAAGTTTTTAAAACATAGAATATAAATCAATATGGTGATGGCTGAAAATTTTTGGCACTTCTATGATACTTGAAATAATAAGTTTTTTTATGCTAGTTCTTTATGCTTGTCATTTATTTTTCCAGGGTGACCTATGTATACTTAACAATTTCAGAATAATATCCTAAGGTTAAATTAACTAGGGCTAATAAAATTTTGGGATTTGACATAAGGAGGTCACACGAACTCTTTAGAAGAGTTGAGTACAGTCAGAACACTAGAAATAGAAAAGCAAAGGTGTGGTGGGGAAGTGGTATCAAATAGTGAAAAGAAGTGTTAACAATTTAGAGAAATTTTGGCTAATAGTAGACTACATGCTTGGCAGAAAAAAGGAACTACAGTTGAATTTTCCTGTATTTTGGTGTGTTTTATGTTGTCGGTGGTAGAAAGTGTTCCCTTAATTTGGCTCCACTGCATGCAATTTTCTCAGCCTTACCAGAGAAAATATGAAGCTATATTTTAGCTTTTATTCTTGCATCCACATTGGTCCAAATGAGGAACAGAAAGAGAATACCCCATTCTCTACTATGCCAATATATCCAGTACATAGTTTTCTAACATTGGCAAGTTTAAAATTATAATCATTCTTAACCCTACTCAATCCATTTACCCCATATGGTCAGAGAGGGATTAAAAATGTCACAGCTCTTCATTAATCACAAGAAAATGGTGATATTTAAAAATATCTTTTAAAATCAGCATTATATTTTGAAATAATTTATCATAAGACAAGTATTTCTCAAACTTTAATGTCCACATGAATCATCTACATATCTCTTTAAAATGCAGTTTAGTTCAGTAGTTCTAGTAATGTACATGTATCTGCATTTCTACTAGCTCCTAAGAGAGTCCAATGGCATGGAAAACCCTTTGAGTAGAAAAGAATTAAAGAGCAGTTTTCACTTTAAAATTATCTGTAGCACTGTAGCACTGTCAGTAGCACTGTCATCCCCATTGTTCATCGATTTGCTCGAGCGGGCACCAGTAATGTCTCCATTGTTGTTACTGTTTTTGGCATATCAAATATGGCATGGGTAGCTTGCCAGGCTCTGCTGTGCAGGCAGATACTCTCAGTAGCTTGCCGGGCTCTCAGAGAGGGACAGAGGAATCGAACACAGGTAGGCCTCGTGCAAGGCAAACACCCTACCCGCTGTGCTATTACTCCAGCCAAAATTATCTGAGGATAATAAAAAAAAAAATACTCAATATATGTCATATCTTGGACCAATTAGGTTATAATTTCAGGCAGTAAAATAAAGTAAGTACAATTTTTGAGACTCCTCAGGTAATTTTAATAGATAGACAAGTTTTGGAAACACTGATTTGAAAAAATGAGCTTCTTTACAAAAACTATAAATACCTTAAGGTATTAGACAATGCAAAGCCAAAGTCATAAGCTAAGTTAATAAAATTTTAAGGACAGTTTCAAGTCAACAGATTGACACAGATTGACAATACTTTGACTTGACCATACATTATGTTTAATTTGGTGGTCTACATTTAAATGTCTATAACCAAAACACAAGAAAAAAAAAACACAAGAGAGAAAATAAGAACAGAATTAGACTTACTATTCCTTTCTCTTTTCTCATCATTTGAAAGAATGACTCTTACATACCACAATCTAGATTCTTTTAAAATAGGCCTTCTTGGGGCTGGAGCGATAGCACAGCGGGTAGGGCGTTTGCCTTGCACGCGGCTGACCCGGGTTCTAATCCCAGCATCCCATATGGTCTCCTGAGCACCGCCAGGGGTAATTCCTGAGTGAAGAGCCAGGAATAACCCCTGTGCATCATCGGGTGTGACCCAAAAACAAACAAACAAAAAAAAGGCCTTCTTATCCAGCATACAAATCTGTGTCTGTATATAACATTCAGACTAGATTTTAAGTTGGATACTAAGGCATGACTTTTATCTCATTTCTCTACTGACTTTCTATATTACCGGTACATGTATGAAACATACGTAAAACATAAGTTTTTTGTCTTATATTTTCTCACAGCTGACCTAAGTTTAACCCCTTGCAATACATTTGGTCCCTGAACTCTGGACAGAACTGACACCTGAGCACAGAACAAGGGGGAAGTAAGCACAAGGAGGTGTGACAGCAAAACCAAACAATAAAAAAGAATGTGATAGGGTTAATATATTACTGTTTGGGTCTCCGGGAGAAAATGAAGGTGGTCCAAAAGCATAAATCATTTTCCAGATAATCTTAAAAATGTATATATTTTTGCAATTTGCTTCTTAAGAAAAAATCTATTTAAGAGAAGTCAAAATACATGAGAGCACCCTGGACCTTAAAATTACTTCCTCAGGGTCTGTTTCAATTAATTAACAGAATCTGCAAAATTGTAATTTCTCTTTGTTGAATTAAGAAGCATTCACAATCTGTTCATGTTTTATTTATTCTGTGTTTAAGGTTTAATGAAGATTTTATTGAAAACTAGAGACAACAAAACTTAAACACTCTCTGCTTAAGAGATTTTGAATGACCCTGACTATTTTCTGTTGTCAGGATCAGCAGATCAGCATCCATATATAATGACTATTGAGTTTCAAGAGGGAACTGTAAACAGTAGAATAAAGAAACACATAAATTCAAATAGCATTTACTAGTCTACACACACACACACACACATACACACACATGGACATACGGATGTACACATGCAAAAAACATACTATTGTGTATTGCTTTTCCTGCCTCTGACTCAGAGACAATGATATTAGAGAAGCAACCAGACAGGAAATACTAGTACAGTATGGTTCAATTTCTTAATTTATCATTTTCAGTTATTAGCAATATCTGTTTAAATTAATTTTTAACTTAAAATTTTTTTAAATTAAAAATATCTATTTAAATTTTCTCAATATAAAATATAAAGTATATGGTGATATGTACAAAAATACTTTCCTTGATTTTGTGGCTAATAATGAAGTTATGGCATACATCAGCCAAGAATAATGGGTTATGGGACTAGAAAAAAAGTATGGGGATATATAGTTTGCCTTAGAAACTTTGGTTCCTGGGTCTTTCCATAAAATTTGGTCCAAAGTTCCAATATCCATCTTTGATTTCTGTGTCATTCTGAATAAGTTATCTAATGCTTTCTACCTCAGTTTCCCATATATAAAATGGAGATAATAATAGTACCTAACCTAGGCATGTTTAAAGCAGACTATAGACCGAACATGATGGCCACCCAATACCTCCATTACTAACTACAACACCTAAAAAGAGAGAAAGAACAAAAGGGAATGCCCTGCCACAGAGGCGGGGTGGGGGGATGAGGTGAGGGGGTGGGAGGGATGATGGGGTCATCAGTGGAGAACGGGCACTGGTGGAGGGATGGATACTCAAGCTCTGTATGACTGAAACACAAGCATGAGAATATGTAAATCTGTATCTGTACCCCACCCCCTGATTCATTAATTAAAACATAATAAATAAATACTTTTAATAAAAAATAGTACCTAATCTTATCAAGTGTGACATATAGATAATTTACTTTTTACTTAGCATATGCTGGTATTTAAATCATTTTGTGTCTATCAATTATTATAATAACTAACATTATAGCATCCAAAGACCTCTGGAACTCAGCCACAGCTATGCTCAAGTTTACTGTCCACACACTCGGACGAGCCTCATGCATGAAGGAACCAGCAGAGGAACCCAGGTGTGCAGGTCCTGAGCCTGAGATCTCCAAGGCTGCTCGGATAGGGACTGGGTCTCCTCCACCCAGATCCCCCAATTTCCAGTAGCTAGGCAGTTACACCCAGAAACTGCCCCCCCCCCCGTTGTGTAATCCCATCAGCAGCCAAGATCCAGAGACTACAAAACAAAGCTTCTGGAAGCACACAGCTGCATTTGTAGCCATACAACCTTATATTGTCTAGTTCTCTTTCTCGGAGAACCTGGCAAGCCACCAAGAGATCCTGCACACACAGCAGAGCCTGGCAAGCTCC
Source organism: Sorex araneus (assembly GCF_027595985.1). Taxonomy (NCBI): domain Eukaryota; kingdom Metazoa; phylum Chordata; class Mammalia; order Eulipotyphla; family Soricidae; genus Sorex; species Sorex araneus. Next base: position 136,023,841 of record NC_073304.1, on the reverse strand, counting down.
TTGTGGCATATTCAATATGCCAAAAACAGTAACAATGATGAGTCTCATTTCTCTGACCCTGAAAGAGCCTCCAATGTGTCACTATTGAGAAGAACGAGTAAAGAGAGGCTGAGAAAATCTCAGGGCTAGGATGAATAGAGACGTTACTGGTGCCCACTTGAGCAAATCGGTGAACAATGGGATGCCAGTGATGTCAGCGATACAGTGATATGGGACCCCTATTCAGTATTTTTTCTTCCTACTTCAATATACATATTCCTCTGATGAATTTGACCATGTCACAATACCCTTCCATCTCTTCCTCCATTTTAGTCTGGAGGTTAAGGTCAGTTCTAGGTAGATAACCTTTCAGTGCAACTGAATTCTGCCCAATACAAATCAGGAAAAAGTCTTTTGGTGCTTCCAAGAAAGTTCTTTTAAAACAGGTCTGAGTCAGATAGAAAATTACTCTCTCTTTTTCCTTCCTCCTTTTCCTAGTTTGTACATAATAATAAAGGTAGAACTCTGCCTCCATCTTATAATCATGAGAGAAACTACAGAATGGAAATAGTGTTCAAAAGGAAGTATTTATTTTTTAAGGTAGTATTCTAAAGGTAGATCTAAAAGAAGGGGGATTTGAAATAATGCTAGCATCATAGAGCTATCTTGCCAATCAGTCCCTACTTGCCTCTGTAAGACTTCTTTTTCTTGAAATGACTAATCCCAATTCTTGGTTCTGAAATTTTGTTCTATATAATTAATTTGCCAGAAATAAGTGGGTCCAGCTTAATGTCAGACAAGTGAAGTATACAAATCTCTGGGAATGCTGAGTGTTCATCTAGTGATTTTTTCTTTCATGAGACTAACACAGAGGTGGAATAAGGATTACTACTGCAGTCGATTGTTTCTGCTATTTATCCTTAAAAGGCTTCTGATAGCATCATAAAACTGTAAGCAGAGAATCAACAAAAATTAAAATTTACTAAAAAGTGAGCAATGAGAGAAATATAATCTATAATGGCATTATCTAGGTCAAAAAAGTTAATAGGAGGACATTAAAAAAGATATATGAAGGGGAATTGATATGAAAGAAAAGGAAATTGATGAGCTGTTTCTACAATTCAGTTAAGTATTAAATGTTCACAAATATACAGTTATGAAGAGAGAAATGCCTCCCTTTAGCATTTTTGTTCAAAATCCAACTTTATTTGTTAATTGTTTTATTGAATCCCTGTGAGATAGACCATTATGGACCTGTTTACAGTTGGATTTCAGTCATTCAGTGTTCCAACACCCCTCTCTCCACCAGAGTACACTTCTCAACACAGATTTCCCGCTTGCATTCCATCATCCCCCACTCCCCTTCTCCTCAGCCTGCCTCTATGGCAGGCACTTTTCTTCATTGTCTCTGTCTCTGTTAGTCTCTCTCTCTCTCTCTCTCTCTCTCTCTCTCTCTCTCTCTCTCTCTCTCCTCTTTTCTGCATTGTGGTTTGAGTGAAATAAATCAGGAGAGGGACAGATTTTGAATGATGGCATTTATTTGTAGTACATAATCCAACACTAATTTAAAAAAACTTTTCTCCGTAAGTAAATCAATACATACTAATAGAAAGTGGAAATTATGGAGACCTGAGTTTATCAGACTACTCAGAGAAGATTATAACTCATAAACGTAGCAGTGGTTTGAGATGCATTTGATATAGACAAAAGGGTTTAATGTATTTCATGTAAAATGTAAGGAAAGAGAAAGAGTCAGGCTTTGGCTTATATAAATGAGTAAATAATAGAACAATTTAATGGAGCAATAGCACAGTGGGTAGGGCGTTTGTCTTACATGCAGCCGACCCAGGTTCAATTCCTCCATCCCTCTTGGGGAGCCAGGCAAGCTACCAAGAATATACTGCCCACATGGCAGAGCCTGGCAAAAACCATGTCATATTTGATATGCCAAAAGCAGTAACAACAAGTCCCACAATGGAGACATTACTGTTGCCCTCTCGAGCAAATCAATGAGCAACGGGATGACAGTGATGAATGAAATGTTGACAGAAAGGTTAAAAAAAAGGAAATTTAGTAATATCTGTCATTCTGTTGTTCCTCTTTTTGCTTTTTTTTTTCATTTTTAGTGTAAGATGCCTAATAAAGAGTCAAAGGGTTATTCTGAGTAAACCATTTTGTATATAAATCCTGGAGTTTCTCAGGGCAGATGTCTGAAACAGACTCTGAGGAGAGACAAGAGATAGAATCAATAGCTATGAAGTTAAGGAGATTACCAAGGAAAGAGGTGTAGATAAAGATGCAAAAATTGCAACATTCATAGGTTTGGAAGTAGACTAGGAAGAGATTGGAAATTAATGATGCAGCACGGAATTTCAGAAGGTGTACTATTTCTAAGAAAGACGTCAACTATGCTAAATGATACTGAGAAGGAATTACAAGAAGAGGGATTTGGTTGATCTTGACTTTTAGATTTCTTTGTCTACTTTTTATAAGAATAGTTCAAGTGGGCCTGAGAGATAGTATAGAGATGAAGACACTTGACTTGTATGTGGCCCACCAAAGTTTGATCCCCAGCACCACATAGCACTGAGCACTGCCAAGAATGACCCCTTGCTCAGAGCCAGAAGTAAGCCCAGAGCATTTCTGGGTAGAACCCCCAAACAACAACAGAAACACAGGTATAGTGGACTAAAGGGCAACATTTTAGTCAAGGCAAAGAATAGAAGAAAGGAAGATAATGTAATAAAAAAAGCGGCAGAGATAATTATTTCAGTTTTGTGGTTAGAATAAAAGAACAAATAGACAGGAAAAGAAAAGTGTTTGGGAGAAAAGTGTTTTATTAGAAAAAGAACCTATTAGGTTTCAGCTCTACTCCTGGAAGACTTGGGGGCCATATAAGGCATAGTGGATATTAGCCAGGTCAGCGGTATGCAAGGCAAGACTTTACCTGCCCTGTCTCTCCAGTCCTCTCAGGCAGTGTTGCCTGCCTCTCTGAAAACATGAATAAGGTTTCTTGGGACTATTTTTTTTTTTAGGTGAAAATTCAATGCCAGCTGCTGCTGCTGAAAGTTAAGTCTTAGTTTGGATTCCTGCAGAGACAGAGCAGTTTGTTTTGAGGGTTATCCTAGGAAAGAGCAACAGGAAAGTAAGAAAATATGTACCAGGGAAGGAAAAGCTCACTAGGAATGGTCTCAAGGAAGCATTCATCTTGAGCAAGTGAGGTTTAACCTCATAACACACTTTAGAAGATTTAGAACAAGCCTCCACATTATCTCGCCAAGTTTTCAAGGTGTAGGACTGGGACTATTTATTCACCATCTCTATAACTTACTAGTTGTGGATTCCATCCAGAGGTGCTTAATTCCCAAGTATTTCAATATTTAAAATGCTTGACAAGGGGTAGATCAAGTCTCAGATATGCACATGCTACAAGTTGGTGGTGAAGAAGGACCAAATGAATATGGGATATATTCTGACAATATAGATTAAATAGATGAAGACCATCGATTTTACTTTAGGTTGTTTCATTAGTATTTGCTCCCAATAACAGTTCAAATCAGTGGGGGTGAATGAGGGAGGGAGGAGGGAGGGAGGGAAGGAAGGAAGGTTGAGGGATGGAGAGGTGGAGAAAGGAAGGAAGGAAGGAAGGAAGGAAGGAAGGAAGGAAGGAAGGAAGGAAGGAAGGAAGGAAGGAAGGAAGGAGGGAAGGAGGGAAGGAGGGAAGGAAGGAAAGAGGGAAGGAAGGAATGAAGGAAGGAAGGAAGGAAGGAGGGAAGGAGGGAAGGAGGGAAGGAAGGAAAGAGGGAAGGAAGGAAGGAATGAAGGAAGGAAGGAAGGAAGGAGGGAAGGAGGGAAGGAAGGAAAGAGGGAAGGAAGGAATGAAGGAAGGAAGGAAGGAAGGAAGGAAGGAAGGAAGGAAGGAAGGAAGGAAGGAAGGAAGGAAGGAGGGAAGGAAGGAGGGAAGGAGGGAAGGAGGGAAGGAAGGAAGGAAGGAAGGAAGGAAGGAGGGAAGGAAGGAAGGAAGGAAGGAAGGAAGGAAGGAAGGAAGGAAGGAAGGAAGGAAGGAGGGAAGGAGGGAAGGAGGGAAGGAAGGAAGGAAGGAAGGAAGGAGGGAAGGAAGGAAGGAAGGAAGGAAGGAAGGAAGGAAGGAAGGAAGGAAGGAAGGAAGGAAGGAAGGAAGGAAGGAAGGAAGGAAGGAAGGAAGGAGGGAAGGAGGGAAGGAAGGAAGGAAGGAAGGAAGGAAGGAAGGAAGGAAGGAAGGAAGGAAGGAAGGAAGGAAGGAAGGAAGGAAGGAAGGAAGGAAGGAAGGAAGGAAGGAAGGAAGGAAGGAAGGAAGGAATGCAAGCAGTGAGTTGCTAGGCTATTTAGCCTGTCTTATCCTCAGAAGTCTTAGATCCAGAATCAATAGTCAACAACTCACTATGTATATATGATTTCATTTAATCTTCCCACAATATCTCCTCCATCAAGGAAAACTAGTTTCACTTCACAGGAGAAGAAAACAAGACTCAGCTTTTTCAAGGACACATAGTAAACAATAAAGTGAGATCTGACTGCAAAGAGTCAGATCTCAGTGTGTGTTCTTAGATAGTCAGATCCAAGAATTTCATGTATCTCATCTCCACCTGTCAGGGGAACATGATAGGTGCTTACTTGGGCAATCTCTTTGAAGGACAGTTTGGAGAACATCCAACAAGAGATAGCTGGTTGCATTCAATGATTGTATTTGTTTAATTTGTGGGCAGACTTTTTCAAGTGGAAAAATTATATAAAACAAAATGTTTGAAAAGCATCTCACACTGTGATTGAGTCATTAAAAAGAAGAATTATTAATAATGCATTGACTTTGATTATACTTTCATTCACTAGAAGCTGTAAATGGGGAATTACTATTCTCTCCTCCTGACAAAGTCAAAGTTATATTGGGATCTCTAATAAAGCACAGGATTGTTCCCACACTCCAAAGGATGAGCTTATTCTATCATGGAAAATACATCTAAAGGCCATGGGGCATCATTATCATTCTGGAAGAGCTGGTACAAGATTAGAATGGAACGGAGAGTAGAGAAAATGGAGTATAAAGTAAATGAGAAACATACAGTCAGTTCAAGATGACTCAAAAACCCTCTCCCATCTTCTCTTTACTGATAAAGCAACTTTTAAAATTTTATCAAATTATTCCAATATGTTCTTCTATGGTAGGAAATTCTGCACTGACATTTGTAATCTATCTAATTAGAAAGAAAGTTGAAATGCAGATGTGGATAGTTTTTAACACTGCAGAATGCACACCTTTTTCTTCTCTAAAAATATAAACCCATTCTAAGAATTGGATTCTGAAATCGACTTTGGTATTCTGGGCCCGGAGCCAAAGTCCATATGTGTGTAGAGAAGAACACTCAGCACTTATTTGAGTGAGTGTATCAACAAGCAATAACCCTCCCAGCCCCACTCTGGGATAGAGTTTACAGACTATTTAGAAGGGTAAAAAGAAACAATTGACAAACATTTAAAGTGATGCAAGAGAATTCAATATCCAGAGGCAGCAATAGATGCAAGCAGAAATCATGATTCTCCCATAGAAAGTATCCAGCACTAGAAACTACAGATTATTTCACCAGTGGGGCTAGCAGAGCCTCCGGAAACCTGGAAAATAAAGACAAATCTCACTAGATGAGAAAATCTTTACCCCAGAAGGGGTTACCTTCATTCTGACCAGAGTACTACTCTTGCCATCTGGAAACTTTCAGCTAAAAGCAGCTCCTCCCTCCCTCCACCCCACTCCTTTCTCCTCCCTCCTCCTCCCTTCCTCCCTTCCTCCTTTCCTTATTTCCTTCTTTGCTTACTTCGTCCTTTCCTCCCTTCCTCTCTTCTTTCCTCCCTTCCTCCCTCCTCCTCCCCTTCCTTTTTCTCTTCCTTCCTTCCTTCCTTCCTTCCTTCCTTCCTTCCTTCCTTCCTTCCTTCCTTCCTTCCTTCCTTCCTTCCTTCCTTCCTCCCAACCTTCCTCTCTCCTGCCTTTCCTTCCTTCCTAAAAAACCTGTGTTCTGCAGGGATATTCTTAGGAATACCTCAGATTCATTAAAAGCTCATCAATATCTACTTATGAAGTTGCCATTTATTTGCTGCATAGCTTTTTCTGATAACACTAATGAAAGAAATAAATTACATTTTCTTCTATGGATTCAGAACAGCTATTCTACTTCCCAGACTGGATCCAGTATTGGTAGCCAAGGATATGAGCTTCTTCATGTTACACTGTGAGAGTCCATCAAATCTCAGTGAGTGTTGACCCAGGTAACTCCTCAGACACTTGTACTACTCTGTGTAATGTGAAACATTCCCAATAAACACACAATAAGAGAATAGTTAACTTATGTCCATACCCACTTTCCTTTTGTAGTGGGTTTTTCTGGGCCACATTTCAGAAATTATATTTAGAGGATATATTTTGAAATGAAAAGCATTTTTGTTTTTCAATGACAGGGCAACATGTTTATACCTTCAATAATTAACAAATACTTCTTTATGATCATTAAATGCCTCACTAGGATTTAAACTTCAATTTTTGCCATAAAATTTGTGCTTTTAAACATTTTACATCTTTGAAATATTAAAAATGTGATTGAAATTGGTTGGTAGGTTTTTATATTTAATTATATTTTATTACAAGTAAAAGAAAAAGAACCAGGTTCAGCTGCATTCAAGGTAAGCATCTTGACACCTATATTATCATTCTGGCTCCCCAGATAAAATATTTTTATTTTTTTTCTTAAGATTGTATTTCTCTCTTTCTATTGTCTTATTTTTTATTTTTATTTTTTTGCTTTTTGGGTCACACCCGGCAATGCACAGGGGTCACTCCTTGTTCTGTACTCAGGAATTACCCCTGGCAGGGGACCATATGGGATGCTGGGAATTGAACCTGGGTCAGCCAACATGCAAGGCAAACGCCCTACCGTCTGTGCTATCACTCCAGCCCCCTCTTTCTTTTAGTTCATATGTTGAAAGCTGGATCAGGGCAAAAGAGATATAGGTGCTTGTTTTCCTTGTAAACACAAGTTCAATTCCTAGCACAGTATATGAACCACAAGTATCTCTGGGAGTGATTCCTGAGCACAGAGCCAGGAGTAATCCCTGAGGACTGGGGACAGTCAAATGTAAGCCCAATCCCCGCCCCCCAACAATAAAAGAAAAATAGAAAAGCTGGATCATTTGATCTATAGAATTTGCCATTATAGATATTTTTTGTCCATAGTAGAATTTAACATGTTTCTCTCATCTGCATACTCTATGAACTGGTAACTTTATCTTCAGGGTTGATCTGATTAAAGTTTATAATTTAGGGGGATGAGGGAGTCTACAAAAAATACTGAATAAACAGTGATATTTAAGAGGAACATAAGGTCTTCTTTGTGTGTGTGTGTTTGTGTGTGTGTGTGTGTATGTGTGTGTATTAGTGCTCACATGTGATGTCATCTACCAGGCCCCAGAATTGCCTAGATCCTTTAATTTATTAAAACTGTAAAATCGTGTCTGGCTCAATCTGTGATTGCTATTGCTAATTAAACGGATACTCGAACAAAGGGAAACTCCTCAGCCTAACCCTTTGTAACTAGGTCCATGATGCACTATGCAAAGCTACGTGTCCCATCTCAGATCATTTCACAGGCTGTACACTTTGAAATAAAGGGGAAAAACACAGTTTTGTAAAGATAGTACAGCAAGTATGCAGCTTGCCTAGCATGCAACTGACAAGACTTCTATCCCTGGAACCCCATCTAGTTCCCTGAGCCTTGCCAGGAATGATCCTTGAGTGTAGAACAAGGAGTCAGCCCTGGACACAGCTGGTGGTGGTACAAAAACAAACAAGCAAACAAACAAAGTAAAGAAAAAGCAGCAAGATATTTTTATTTTTCCTTTTTTGTGGTTATGAAATATATAACATAGTACACTCAGGGGCTGGAGCAATAGCACAGCGGTAGGGCGTTCGCCTTTCATGCGGCCGACCAGTGTTTGATTCCTCTGCCCCTCTCAGAGAGCCTGGCAAGCTATCGAGAGTATCTTGCCCGCACGGCAGAGTCTAGCAAGCTACCTGTGCGTATTGGATATGCCAAAAACAGTAACAGTAAGTCTCACAATGAGAAACTTTACTGGTGCCCACTCGAACAAATCAATGAGCAACGGGATGACAGTGACAGTGACAGTGACACTCAGAAGTTACCCACCCCCCTCATAATATAATAAAAGATCTGATGACTAGGAAATGTAGCAATGCTTTTTAAACAAACATCTTGATTACTGATTAAAATGTGTGTGTGTGTGTGTGTGTGTGTGTGTGTGTGTGTGTGTGTTTTCAGATGCTTTCTGGCCAGGCAAACATTGAACTTGCTTTTGATTTTGTGCTGGTAAAGATTAAGAGTGTCACATTACACAGGGTCAAGAGAAGAAAGAGGCCAAAGTCCTACCCAGGGCACACAGCTGTGCCTGATCTTCTCGCTGCCGCCCAGCATGAGTAACATTAGGAATGAAAGTACCCCCAGGAGGACACTGTGGATTGGGACACATGACAGACACAAAGCCTGGAAAACCACTAGACTGGAGGTGAAAAGGTGATAGTGAGAAATCTCAAAATCTGTAAGAAGAAATCTGAAAAGCAAACCAGCCCCACACTGCCCGGAGAAAGTTTTTACATGCCTGCACTGCACTGAGTAGAGAGTGAAAGAGTACAGTCCCTTTGTAAGACAGAAAGTGTGGTCAGAAAAATAAAGGTAGACACACCTCAGACACAGTAACTACTGCCTTAAACGCACACAAGAATCAGCAAATGGGGGCCAGAGTGATAGTACAGTGGGTAGGGCACTTGCCTTGCACATAGCCAGCAGGGTTTGATTCCCAGCACCCCATCCAAAGAGCCCCCCAAGCCCAGCCAGGAGTGATCTCTAAGCAGTGCCAGGAGTAAGCTCTGAGCAGAACTGAGTGTGGCCCAAAACAAAAACAAATAAAAATAAAACCAAAAGAAACAAGCAGACAATATGCAGACAATAAATGTGAAACAAGCCTCAAAGAAATTAAGAGCTGAATTCAAAATTAAAAAGGTACAACCTCCCATGGGCCTAGATGATGTACCTTAGTCTTTTCCTTCCTTCAGCCTTCTAAAAGAGCAGTTGAAACTACACAAAATTGAAAACTTTGTTTACTATATTTTAGGGTGAAACTCAGGGATGGGATTCAGAGGGAAAAATCCTTCACACACAAGTCTGAAAATAGACATGTCTGTTTTCATATGCTTCTCTCCTCTTCCTCCTCCCTCTCCCCCCCTTCCCCTCCCACTCCCCCTCCTCCTCCCTCTTCCCCTCCTCTTCTCTGTCTTCTCCCTCCTCCTCGTCCTTCTTCTTAAAAAACTGCTTCTTGTGATGGTAAATATAAGTTTAATTTGATGGTATAATTCCACCACCCTCCAGCCTGCTAGCTTGTTGGCAGTAAGCTCTTTCTCAGCCTTCACTGACTCTCTCCATTGCTTGGGTCCTGGAGTGAGAGAAGTGGATGTCTGAGGTTTTAAAAAAAGCAGTGGGCTTAGGACACTCTAAATAGGAAGAGATGGAAAAAGTGACCACCTTGAAATGTCTTATCCTATCTTTTTAAACATTGGATTCCTGCCTAATGGTTATGTAGATCCATTTTTACCTAGATTCTTAAGATGCCGGAAATCTGATGTTAATAGAAACCTCCTAGTTTTCTAAAGTAGTCATCTTTTTTTCCCTAACATTGCCCAAATCAAACTCTGTCTATGAAGAAATTAGGTTTTCTTGGGACTTGGAACAAAAAACTCCAAAAATGTTTTTTGTTTGGAATGAAGGATATGGATTCTCTTCCACTAGCAAAGTTCCCAAAGGCCAACATGTCAATCCCCCTCCCCAGATCTCACTTTAGATGTGATCACCCATTGAATAGGAAAATATTAATTCAGTTTCACAAGCTGTTAGATGCCATCATGAACACAGGTTTGCCACTGAGACAGGATCTGGCAACCTTCTACCTATCCATTTACAATTTTTTTCAAGAGTAACATTAATCTTTAGAGATCACATGTCCTTCTCTCCCAGATGGGAGAATAACATGACACTAGCCATAACCTTGCCACTGGACCCCACGACAGGCTGTTTCACCAGGGACATCCCAGAGGGGGCAGTGAGAGCCCTCTCTGCCCCATGGGACCCAGTCCTGGCAGCAGAAAACCTCCAGAACTCAACCACCGCCATGCTCATGGCCATTCTCCACACTCTCAGGCTGAGCCTCACTCACAAGTGAAAGTTTTCCTGGACCTTGCAGCCACATTTGTGGCTGTGTAACACTTCATAGGACACAACCTACCCATACTCCAAGAGTACGCACCACATTTAATGGGACTCAAAGTAGGAGGCAACCAATCTTAAAGTGAAATATTATTTTGGTTCTGCTTGGGGTCAGGGATTGTAGTTATGGATGAAAACACCCAAAATATGGTGTCACTTTTGGAGGGGAATCTTTTAAAGTCTTCTCCCAGTTTTTGACCAGATTATTCTTTCTTTGTCTCCAATGCCCTCATTGTTGGCCTCCTTATCATTGTCCTCATGGGGCTGGTGGTACTTTTGCCTGAATGCATCTCAAGCCTTGGACAGTACTCCTTTCTCAAAGGTACTGTGTGCAAAAATCTACTCTTGTTCAGTAGGTGGGCTATTCATTCTGTTTGTATTTTCTGCTGTAATAAAGTCTTTCAATTTAATGTAATTAAAATTATTTCATTTATCTTGCTATCAGTACCAAGTTTCCAAAGACATCCCTAACAATGGTGTTAGGAGAATTTCACCTATGTATTTTAAGCCTTTGGTATTTGCATCCAGATATTTATTCATTTAAATAATTTTAGATTTTTTAATATGAGAATTATAAAGGTCTAGTTTCATCTTTTGAATATGGTTGTCCAAATTCCCAACAATTTTTTGAAGGAACTTTCCCTTTCTCTGTGTATGGTCATTTATAGCATTTAAATAATATATCATTTAACTTCTGAATTTTCCATTCTATTTCATGGAGAATCTGCCCATTATTATTCAATACTATATAGCTTTAATTATTGTATGTTTGCAATACACTTCTAATTTACATAATATGATGCCTCCTTTCTCTATTTCCCTTTTAGGATTGCTTAGTTATTTCTAAGTCTTTTGTAATTTTATATAAACCTTAGTATTTTATTTCCTAAAATATATTATTAAGTTTGGATTATGGTTGTATTAAATCTGCATATATTCACCTATTTATTTTCAGTATAATGAAAATTTTATCTATTAATTTATCTATCCATGCACATGAAATGACTTTCTTCTGCTTGGTTATTTGCATTTGGAATGCAACTGACATTTTTATACACTGAGTTTTTTAGATGCTTCTGAGACTACACTAAAATTTTTCTTTAAATAATTGATTAACTTCAGTCAATCTATTCATTTTCCTATTAGCTTGCTTTATGGTTAAGAATTTCCCCATATTCAGCAGAGTCCAAATGCCCTACCTATATAGCACAGAGGGTAGGGCATTTGCCTTGCATGTGGCCGACCCGGCTTTGATTCCCAGTGTCCCATATGGTCCCCTGAGCACCACCAGGGGTAATTCCTGAGTGCAGAGCCAGGAGTAACCTCTGTGCATCACCAGGTGTCACCCAAAAAAGAAAAAAAAGGGGGGGGGGCTGTAGCAAAGTGGTGATGGATATATGAGTTGAAACATAAGGTCCCTCTAGCTTTAGAAATATATAGATACTTTGTCTTAAAGCAGTCTGTAAGAATATCCAAGAGAAAAAAAAATGTTATCAACCAACATATTCTAAGATGTGGCAACGTGTTATAATGTTGTACACAATATACCAACTTGGGAAAAACAGATTTTGAAATACCTAAGCATTGAATTGAGGATTGAATAAATACATGTTTTTTTTTTATTTCCTACATATAAGGATATATATGCTATTTGTTTCAAGTATCACACAGAAATTTCATATGTTAAAGGTAGAATTTTGGCAAGTGTGTCTGAGAAAGAGATCAGAACTTGGTTAAACACAAGGAAGTGTTTCATAGTAATATCTGATGAACTTAAAACACACTGTTTTTAGGAAGCAGTGATTACGGCTACCGAAGATAATGAAGGGATATCACTATATCATGGAAGCAAAATTGTTAGCATCTGGGGCCTCAGACTCCTAGATAAGATATGAGTTCCTTCAGAATTCATCTAATGTCTCTATAAAGTTGAAATGCATAAGGAAACTGAAAATCTATTTCCTACATTTTTTAAAGAAGTAGGACTAAAATATATAACTTAAAATAAATCAAAGCAAAATGTAACTTACAACAATGTAAAATGATGTTAAGTATAAACTATTTTAAATAATAGCCATTATTTCATTTATTCAGCTTATAATATGCTTCATAATAACTACATAGCATTTTATAACCATAACTAATTTTTATAGCTAAGGGCAACACAGTTAAGCAATTTGCCTAATGTCATAAGGGACTGCTTTCACCCAGGAATTTCACCCAGAGTTTCAAATCTGAGCCACATTCCTTTTATTCTGAACTAACATTGTCAAAAAAAGAAAATCCAGAACATAAGTATTATAAAAAGTTGGCTTTCTTTAACTATTTAAAAACACACCGCAAGAGCTAATATGGAGTGGATGATAAAGCAAAGAAGAAGATCAGAATAAGAAATTTTTATGAGCTACTCTGTGTTGGTAGAATAGCTGGACCTTCATACATATTATCTTATTTTATTCTCTCAATAACTCATGAGGTGGTACTAATATCATCCCCACCTCTGACAAACACAGGGAATTAATTAGATTGGTAAAGGCCACTCAGCTTGAAAGCATTAGAGTTGGAATATTTCTACTAAATTGTAAAACTTGCCCAGGTTATTACTTAAAGAATACAGAAGCTTATATAATTAAAGAATGCAGAAACATTAAAAGAAATCAGAGGACCAGGTATATTGGTCAATGATCAGAAGAATGACTTTTTCACCTTCCTATCTATAACATAAAAATAGTTTTATTAGAACCTTAATGAATTATGGTTAGTAATACACTTATACTTAACTATATTTAACACTTTTTTGAAATAAAGATGATTTAAATGCTATAAATTATCAGATTAGAAACTAATTTTTATAAATGCTAGGTGCATCTACAAAATTTCCAAGTTTTTTTTTCTGTCATGAAACTGTACTGATTCCCTTTAAACCAACAATAATGTTTCATTTCCTATGTCCCTGCAAAGACTTACTTTTTAAATATAAAATTGTTTCTCTGAAATTTATTTCAATGAGTCACTAAGGCTAAGCCTGTAGACACAAGTAAAAATTGAGTAACATATTGGAGAGAATGCAATTATTTTAAAATAATTGGGTGCATTGAATTTTCCTTTGCTAATTTCAAATATTATTTCAAGCCAGTATTCTGTTAATGGATAATATCAGCTGTTTAGAATGGACTTACTATGTGCCAGATAACATGCTAGGTAATTTAGGCACTTGAGCAATAATTATACCTTTACCTCTCAAACATCAGCAAAAGTCAAATGTATTCCATTATACCTCATTGGGAGATCGTTTTAAACCTTTATCTCCCAAGTCTGTAGGGTTTAGATGGGCTTTTCACCTCAGACCCCTTATGAAAGAAGCAGAAGATTTGGCTTTATTTGCCTGTAAATCAGAAATCTGGGAGAGAGGGAAGGGAAAGGCTAGCTGAGGGAATTGCCAGCATCTGTAACTCACAGGGAGTAGAATTACCACAACTTAATTTGTAACACAATGCTTGCTAATTAATTTGCCTGGGTGGAACTCTCTCTCCTTCACTACTTAACTATACTCCTCAACATACTGCCCTGTTTTCCCTGCAGCATTCAAAACATTACGCACTTCGCTTTTTCAAATATATTTTAAATATATATGTATATATTTGTTTTTCTCTATTATTAGCCTGTGTGTGTGTGCGCGCACACACACACACACACACACACACACAATGTTCGTCAGGAACTAAAATGAAAGACTTCATGAATAGAATGTCTATTTTGATAGGTATATTGCAAGTTGACCTCCAAGTTCCCAAACTAGTCAAAATGTATTTCTTTCCTCTTCATGGTAAGGCTGGAAAATGTTAAATGTGACAACTATGCAGATTAGATGGGGATTTGTAATGCTGGCTTGTACTTTGCTGGTACTTTCTCAAATAAATGAACCTGTTGTGATTTCCCTGCTTTGTGACTTCCTTAACAGCCTTTCAATACCTTCATTTTAATGACTAAAAGGAAGTTGTTACAATGTTTGCAATGAATGCAAATTATAGATCCATAATCCTGAGTGTCTCATAAAGAACCTCACTAAACAGTTATTGTGCCTATACAATAGCATCTCTTATGAAATCCCAATGAATCAGCTTTAAACAAAACCATTCTCATCCAAGCCTGTAGCATGCAATTTTATAAGAAACTCAACTGGTTTTTACCCCCCAGCAGTTCACATAATGAAAGGAAAAAACAAAACAGAGAAAATGAGGCTTGTAAAAACCAACATTCCCAGGTAAATAATGCTATTTCAGCTAGATAGTAAAGACTTCCGATTTAATTTATTTTGTCCAATTTATTTTGTTCAAACTTCTGTGGGAAGAAATTTACAACTCATGGAATTTTAAAATAACCAGAGAGATTACTAGAAGAATACATTAAATATATTTTAAAATAACACTTTGCCTTCATTTTATACTTGAGTTTACAAAATCCTCTCATACTTATTTTATTTTATCTCATCCTATAATGGCTTTGGTAATGGATTATTATTACTATTGTCATGATATAGGTAAACAGATTCAGATACTACATAGCTCAGCTAATTCTAGCCTTAACTCTCAGGAGCTAAAGTTGGAAACCTGCAAGTAATGTCTTGCTTTTATAGCTATTTGACACCAAACCAATTAGTCTTCACTAAGCTGATTTCATATTTCTCTTTGTTTCTATTCCTTTGCCATTATCTATTCCTTAGACTTATCTCACTTGGCACATTTGGGCATTCATTGTAAGCAGGCTAAAGGGAGGATACAAGAAGAGAATAAATGAGTGAATCTTCTGACGCTTGAAAAATTACAATAGCCTCTTATTAAACCTCTTATTTGCTACCTTATTTGTAATTTCAAAGTCTTTCCAACAAAATTCTATTTGGCCATAAGAGTGCTTTGTTTTTGTTTGTTTGCATATGCACTTGATAAATTCCTCTGATCAATACCCCAATTTGACAGAAAGAGAAATAATAAAACCCCATTAGATCAATATAAAAAGTCTTTGAAAATTCTACCTGAGGTTACTCGTTCAGTCCCACCTCCTGACACCTTCCTTTCTCTTTTTGATTGTTACATATTGACGGGGGAATTATGGCAGCCCATGCATGCATCATGCCTCATGCCTCCATGTAACCTGTTTTCACTGAATACAAGTCAACTACAGATTCAAAGTGCTTCTTCGAAGACTTCCTGTTTCTAATAGGCAGACTTAGAACATCCTTTCTTTGGCAGTTCATTGCTTTTAAATGCACTATCCTTTAAAAAGTTATCTGAAGTACTGTGATTAACAATACTGATTTGAGTAAGGGTTTCATGCATATAATGTTCCAAATCACACCGTCCACCAGAGTGCCTGCTTTTGCATGTCACTATCTCAGGATCCCCTCCCATCTGTCCTGTGTAATCTCAGTTCTATAGACTATTCTCAGGTTCCGTTGCCTTTGGCCATTTTATTATTGCCTTACTATTTTATCATAACCTATTTGCTGCCTTAATACATTAAGAAGTACTTCTTAATGTACATGCAAAATTCCTAGAGTGCAAACTGTTATTCAAATAGCAGTTGATTACTGTCAGCATAATAACTTATATAGCTTAAGGACAAGATTGCTGGGACCACAGAGATGAAACAGTGGGCAGGGTGCTTGCCTTGCAAGTGGCTGATCTGGGTTTCATCTTTTGTCCCCCATATAGTTTCCTAGAACAGCCAGGAGTGAACTCTGAGCACAGAGCCAGAAGTAAGCCTTGAGAACCTGAGTAGGACTAATCAAAATCATTACTTGGATTTAGTGCTGTAGGTAAGGTTCTTTACATGTGATAGAAGGTGGACGGATCCCCAGCATGACAGGAAGAAACCTGAACACAGAGCCAGTAGCAAGCCCTGACCACAGCTGGATGTGGTCCAAAATTACAATATATAAGTTAATAAAATGATATTAGTAGTGCCTGTCTTCTTCCAGAATCTCCGGTTACCAAGGTCATAGAGCAGCCATTCCACCTACCATATGGAAAGAAGCTAAGTCTGAACTGAGGCAAGCTTGAGACTATGAAAGGTCAACTTGAGACTATGAAAGGTCAACATATACTGTTTGACTGCAGAGGTGATTTCTTGTCAGTCTTGCCAAGTCCTTAAAATTTCACTGATGTGAGCCAACATAGTTTTCTTTGTTCCTCTTTGTTTTGTTGGGACACATTAGTTTGCAATTACAAATTAATAAGGTAAAGATTTTACCAAACCAGGTCACTCAAATTCATAAAAAAAAAAAACCTCCTTGCCAGAGCCAGAGAGATGACTCAAAGGGCTGAAGGGAACACTTTGCATGTTAAAGTCCCAGAGGGATTCATGGCACCACATCCCCAGAGCACCCGAGAGCAACTCCTTGAGCACCAAGTCTAGTAGGTCCAGAATATCACTGGATGTAGTCTCAGAGCAAAAGAGAAACAAAAATGTGTTATTTCCACCACCAATTGTGCATCTATGTTAATTTCAAGTTAGAATAAAAATATTCACAGCTTTGTGTTCTTGATCTTTCATTTCTATAAAGCTTGAATCTTATATGAGTTTGCAGAGTATTCCATACATGTAGAAGGGCAGGAGAGATAGTACAGGAGATAAAGAATTTGCTTTGCACCCATCAGTCCAGGTTTAATTCTCTCCATCCAAAAAGGTCTCCCTAGGAACATCACCAGGAGTGATTCCTGAGTGCAGAGCTAGGAGTATACTCTGAAAACTGCTAGGTGTGGCTCAAAAATAAACAGAATACGTTGAAAAATGGTAATTTTGAATAGTGAATGAAAATATCTTCCTAATTACTAAAAAGAAAAACATTGCCTATTTTGTAATAAAGTTTACTTGATGCAATCGAATTAGTGAGAGCACACTTCCAGTGTTCAGAACTTGGAAAAAACTAAGAACAATTTAACTGTCATGAAAAAGAGTAAGGAGAGGAAAGAAGGCCACGAGCCTTCTACTCTCTAGGGTGACTTTCCCTCTCAGCTTTCTGCTTCTACTGCAGACCTCCCTGCCTTTCACTTGAGGAGACTGAATGGGAATTTATATCCATCATAAAATGCTATCCAAGAGGTAGTTTTGTAAGATTTATATACATACATTAAGTCGCTCTGTCCTTTTCCGTGTACCTTCCATAAACCTCGTGGTTCTCCCTCATCATTTTATACCAAATGAAAGTGGTAATATTACCAGATTTGCAGTTAATTATCATGAAATACAACTCCTAATGATTTAATGTCTTTGTTACAAAGCCGTGGAAACATGAGGCACAAAGCTGGTAAACATCATTGAAGCTATCATTTATCCATGACATTTACATTTTATTCGCAGGTTTTTTAAAAAAGTTAATTGACAAAGCACATCTATATAATATTTATTGAGAAAATAGCTCCTTTTGCTCCTGTCAGTTAGTTTAACACATTAACGTTTTATTTATAGAACATAGCTTTTCTTATCCTTATTCATGACCTTTCACTTAAATAGAATTCATGGAAGAAGACTCTTCCCTCGAAAAAGGATCTCTAAGTGATAAAGAGAGTTGCTTCCAATTCCATTTCCCAGATGAGAAAATATGTTCAAGCAAGAATTCCAAGGAATTTCTACAAATCTGAGCCAGGGAAAATGGCACCTAAATTTTTTTTCAAATAGAAAGTTCTGCTTTGAGTTCTGATTCTCTTTTCTTAACATATATTTACACATCATGATCACCCTAAAAAAAATTCTAAAATACCATGAAAATGTTAATAATTTATATAAAAATTAATACGGGTGCTAGCTGCTGAAGGATGAGAAATACTGCAGAATCACTACCCTGTCAGTGTCCTTATCTAAGATACAATAACTAAGTATGTATGTATTGAGATTGGTCTACTCAAATAATGAACTTTGTTTACTTTGCTAGAATGTAGTGAATTTTTCTCCAAGTGGAAGTATCATTTTGTCCCTCCAAAGATACAATACTTTCTCTCTCCATCCTACTAATCTCATATATTTATAGCCCTCATTTTTATCTTATATCTAAAACCTATGCTATATTTATCCTTTGTTTATTTTCTGCATTGCTCTCCACTCTCACTGAGATCATAAATTCCCTGGTGGCAAGGTTTTGGCATCTAAGAATCTATCACATAGTCTGTGTTCAATAAATATTGAAAATATGGTCTAATAAAGGAAAAGCATGTTATTAGTTTCCAAGTAGGTCTTTATTCAAAAATATTGTTCAGAAGAAAAAAAGAAATATTTACTTGATAAATCATATTTATCAAGTAAAACCACTATAATTCCATGAAATTCTTAAGTATTTTAAAGTATATTAATAGTTCCAACACATTTTTATTCTAAAAATGTTAATTTCCTTTCTCTTTTTGTTTTATAACTCTTACATACTCTTTCTCAAAGCCTGGGAAACTCTTTTTCCTTCTTGTCAGGCCCCCAAAACACACATAAGAAATACTATTTGCACTTCCATATTTATTGCAGCACTATTCACAATAGCCAGAATGTGGAAACAACCCTAGTGCTTGAGAAAAATAACTGGTTAAAGAAACTATAGCGCATCCACATAATGGAATACTATGCAGCTGTTAAGAAAATGAAGTCATGAAATTTGCCTATAAATGGATTTACATGGAGAGTATCATGCTGACTGAAATGAATCAGAAGGAGATGTACAGATAAGGAATGATTACACTCATCTGTGGCATGTAAAAGATCATAGTTTGAGACTAATATCTAAGCCAGTGGAAACAAGGACCAGGTGGATTGGTCCATGGTTGAAAGCCTGACTTAAGTTCTGGGGGAGAAGGCAGTTGGGATTGAGAAGGGACCACTATGACAAAAGTAGTTGGAAATGATCACTCTGGGTAAGAACTGCATGCTGAAAATTGGTAAAGGAACAAACAGGGTAACCTCTGAGTGCCTGTATCAAAAACCGTAATGCCCCCAAGAGGAGAACAGACAGACAGACAGACAGACAGACAGAATGTGTGCCAGGCATAGAGACATGCTAGGGGGGATAGTGGCAGGAGGGAAACTGAGGACATTGGTGGTTGGAAATGTACACCAGAAGAAGGATGGGTGTTAAAAACTGTATTACTAAAAGCCACACATCTGTAGCTTTCTAACTATCTCGTGGTGATAAAACTAAAAAAAAATAAAATAATGAGTTTGTCTTTATATGTTTGCTTGTTTTTTTTAACTTTCAGCATTTAAAATTCAGTTAAAGTTGTTTGTGGCTGCTGTTTCATGGTCTCAGAACTTGGAGCTGTACCTAGAGTGCCCCGGGTAGCCATGTGACAAAGGTGATTAGACCCGGGACTCTTGCATGCTAAGAATGTGAGAAAACCATTAAATGTCCTCCCTGCCTCTGAATTGAATTCCTACCCTTGTCCGCTGCTAGATATAAAGATTCCTTGAAGTTTTTGCAGGTGAGAGAGATGGAGTAAGGATACAAATTATGCTGGAAATAATCAAAAAGTTGAGGGAAAGTTCAGGAAACAGGATTTAATAAGACTTTCTTAGCAAGCATTTAGAATTATCATATATGTAGATATGAATAATCCCCCCAGTATAAACTTTAAAAATATCCTAAGAAAGCAAACTCTTGATGAAGAAAATCTTTGTCTTTCTAAACAGAACATATATTGACAAATTTCTAAACTAAAATCGAGTAACAGAGTGAAACCATCATTGAGACCATTTTATATGAATCAGTATGTTTACTTCTCTGGCTAAACAAATAAGACCAATATAGGTATCAGCTAGTGATCATATTAAGGAGCAAAATATAGACTCTCCTATATATTTTAATGAGATTTCATTAGCACTGAGAATCCATAATTAATACCAAAATAATAAGCAAAATTTATTATTGGAATTGGACACATAGTAATGAAGTTAAGTCTTTAAAAAGGACAAAGACACTGTGTTATGTTGATACAGGTAACATGATAAAGCTGACTTGAAGAAAATTTGAGAAGATATTGACAGTGAAAGAATGATAAAATTTGATGCATAAAGATAGCTCTCAGTTAATTTAGCAGTAACCTTTGAGATTATCTTTTCTACGGATAATTTCATTTTCATTTCTATTAAAAGAAAATCATCTGCATCATTCTCACTTTCTACAAAGCTAATAGCTTTAGAACAATGAAATATCTTAAAATAGTAAATTATTCTACAGAAAACAAGAGTATAAAATAGTTTTGTACTATTTTACATAATAGTAAATAAATAAAAATAGTAAAGTTATTCTACAGAAAACAAATTTACATCTAGGTGTCTGCTAAATAATATTTTAATTTTACATTGAAATAATATGTGATCGTTGTTTTAGTTTTTTGGGGGGAAGTTGTGGAGACTACACTCAACGAGCAGTGCTCAGGACACTTCCTGGCTCTGTACTGAGGGTTCACTCTTGACATTGCTCTAAGATAACTACTTCTAGACACTACAAATTTATATAAAAAGAAACTTTAAACTTAATGAACTTGTTGTTTTCCCCAAAGCGCTGAAAACATTTTCTTTACTAATTCCATTACTTCTAGAGAAGTAGTTGTTATTTATAAATACAAGGCTGTAAACATTATAACATTGTTGTGGAGTGAAGGTTATAAATCTCCCAGGAAGGATACATATATTTCATCAGCTTTTGTTAATAGAGTATTATTTAAGTAATATAAAATGTCAATTACAATTTAATCATTCACTTTTGCTTTGTCAAAAATAATGTTACTGCTTATCGACAAATTCCTTCTAATTATTATGTTCCTCAAATGACCAAAACTGAAAAACGAGGAAAATGAAGTCTCAGCAGGAAATGATCAGGTGAAAATGAAGAAGCAATTGCAATACAAAATTACTGGGTCCTTTCTGCTCTCCACTCATGAATCATTTTTTGAATTTCATTCTCCATGTTCCCTCGACTAGCCTCCATGATGGGGTTTCAGGAGATGCAAAATATAATTCTCTAAGAAATTTAAAGCATGTGCAAATATTTTCAAGATTGTGCAAATTTAAAAAAATGAAGCAATTAGAAAAGAGACAGTAGGATGACAAGAGGTGATGACAGATAGAAAATGGCCTAAAAAGCCAAAGAAATTTTATTTTCTGATTTATCCACTTCTTAAATAATTTCACTACTGCTCAGTGGACTAAGTGATTGCTATGATGCATTGTGCCTTTAGCAGCCACCCTGGTGTTTCTTATTGCACAGTATCAGAAAAAGAACACAGTTGATATCTGCAAGAATGCTTTTGACTGCAAGCAACATTACAAGTCAATACATTTAAACACACCGCACAATCCTTACAAGTGAAGAATCCTAAGATGAGATGGCTAAAAGATTATGATATTCCCTCTGACCATTTTAGGTTTGTATTTTTCACACAACCCATCAGAGTTGCAGGATGCTGGCGACAGTTTCTAATCTCTTAAAAAGTCAGCTTAGGGGCTGGAGTGAGCACAGTGGGTAGGGCATTTGCCTTGCACGCAGCCAACCTGGGTTCGATTCCCAGCATCCCATATGCTCCCCTGAGCACTGCCAGGAGTAATTCCTGAGTGCATGAGCCAGTAATAACCCCTGTGCATCACTGGGTGTGACCCAAAAAGCAAAAAATGTGAGTTTAATATCCTGAGGGGGGGAAAAGGAACTTTTATTTCTTATGTGATTAGTTAAGTAACAAAGCAAGAAATCTTTTCCCTAAGGTCCCTATCTTCCTTGCCTCAAGAGGATCTCCCTGACAAAGATTTTATCCTTGAGTAATGTGAGAGATGGAAGGAATTGGACTCTGCTGGGAAGAAAGAAAGGTTGAATATCTGTCACATAATTTCCTTTATCTTCATCTAGTGTTTCTCAAAGTTTAATTTTAGTGAATCTGTTCAAATGAAGGGTTTAATTCGGAAGGTAAGCTGGAGCTGGGATTCGGCATTACTAATAAGCTCTAGGAAGATTGTACTGCTGCTGATCCACAGACAACATTCACCTTGGAATAGAATTTCTGGCTGTGTGATCTTGGATGTGTTACTTAGATCCTCAAAACCTAGAGGAAAGAAAAGGGAAAATGGAGAGAGGGGCTGAGTGAAGAAGGGAAAGAAGGAGGAAGACAGGGGCATAGACATTTCAATGGGAACCTCTGAAAACTGGGGTTTCTGCTTAATTTTCTAATTTGTCAAGGTCATTTGTAATGACAAATGAAAGAACTTGGCAGAAATAAACAGGATGGGGTTTAATAAGTACACTTGGGAAGAAAAATAAATAAACTGTACCAATAAAAGTCTGAGAATGGTGACAAATGTATATGTATGACAGAATAAAAGGCCTCAAGGTCCCAGTGATAGCAAGCTATATTGAAATACTGCAGTGCTGTAATAGTTATAAAGCATATCCTGCCTTTGGGATGAACTAACAAAGCATATATTATGTCCTGGACTAAAGAGTTCCAAAGGATAAAGATTTAACTCCTGCATTGTAGCCAGTCTGAAAATGTAGCAGATTTAGGAGCAGGTCACGAGGAAAAAGAAAAGGAAGATAAACGGCCATTCTGAGAAACATGAAAGGCATGTTTGACCCAATTTCTGTGCAAAAAGTGCCTCTGTACTTAGCTGGGGTGGGGGGAGCACACCTGTTAGTCTCCCAACCAAAGGTTGGTAGGAAAAGTAAAGGGATCCAACAGCAGAATAGCCTTATATCAAGACCTTGGGAGGGGCCCTCAAAATAAATTCCTTCCAGCTTTATTTTTTCCCCAATTTTTTATTGGAGCACTGTTATTTATAATATTGTTAATAATGGAGTTTCATGCATACATGGTTCCAAGTCCACACCTATGGCCAGTGTCAACTCTGTCTACCAAAGTCCCATGCTATTCAATCCCATGCTGAAAGTTTGCATGTAATTTCTCCGTTTATGAAAACAGTGCTTTTGTTATAGACTTCAGGAAATGACAGAAACAAAATGCAAATGTGTTTGGTGAAGTAAGTGCTAAACAAATAGAAATGGATACTATAACAAATGATAAAAAGTTAAAAAGATATTTCTTGTGTTGCAAACTGAGGGTGGCCCTCCATAGCTACTGAAATAAGAGTTGCAAGGTACTAGGCTCACAAGTATCATTTGGAGGTTCATTGTCTTACTTACTGTTGCTGTGAACCCCATAATATCAGTGATATGAAATGTTTTTACTAATTCTGAGGGGAGCATGGCACTCTTTGTTGTGGCTCATTCCCCTTTCCCTTATTTCCTGCAATCCAACCAACTTCCTGCAATCCAACCAACTCCCTTGCTAAATGAAGGAGGGAGGCTGGTCACCACTATAGAACTGTAACCTTTAGAACATGCTATTTTTTTCTGTTCTTCATTAGACACAAAATCCAGCCAAGTTAAAAAGTGATGATTATTCAAAAACACTTTTGTGTGGGTGTGCTTACCTCGGGCTTTGCTCTATGTGTGGTCTAAACCTTGCTATGCTTTTTTCCCTAAATGCACAGTAACTACCCACTCTGTCCTATTTTCTCCTTGAATTCTAACTGCACTACATCTCTCTACTAGTACATTTCTGAAAAATATAGTACCTAAGCTAAGGGTGGGTTGTTTCCAACCAGTCTAAGATAATGAAGTTTAAGATTTTATTCCCTTAAAACTTGCAAGAAAAAATTAGTAGAAATTTCCTTTCTCAAATGCAAGAGCTGTAGAAGATTTTAAAATATATTTTCTCCTACATTATTAATGGCTTGCATTTGGATTGTTTTGTACAGAGTAGGAAACCTCTAAATAGGACTTTGGTACCCAGAGGAACAGAAAGGACATGCTTTTTTGAACACTCACGTCTGATTTCTTCACAATTACCCATCAGACCTTTGGAGTAGCATCTCCAAGAGACACCTGGAATTATGGGGAAGGAATACTGCTGAGGCAGTCTATTCCGTGCAGATGCCGTCTATGACTGCTCTCTCTAACACAACCATCCCCATATGGAGAAGGCATGCTTTAGTCTGATTCTAGAGGATACAATTTCAGGGCCAAAGTGTCTACTGAGTGTATAACAATGTGAAAAAGTCTCTTAAGACCAAATCACAGACTCCATAGTATAACACTTCCACTGTGAATTGTTTGCTTGAATTCCCTGAGAACATTGCTATTTTTGGGTGGTTTTGAAACTGCTGTATGTATAAGTAATGATTAACAAAGATGGTGGTATTAAAGATGATGATAATTAAGTGCCGTATGTTTACCGTATACATGCTATCTATGAAATCCTATGCCAAGAGCATTTTAGGTTTATTTTGCATAATTTCATTTCATCCAGAGCAAAACTTCTGATAAATTCTACTCTAGAGATTAACACCTTGGAGCGATAGCACAGAGGGAAGGGTGCTTGCTTTGCATGCAGCCGACCCCAGATCAATTTCTCCGTCCCTCTCGGAGAGCCCGGCAAGCTACCAAGAGTATCCCTCCCTCACAGCAGAGCCTGGCAAGCTAGCCGTGGCATATTCAATATGCCAAAAACAGTAACAAGTCTCAGAATGGAGATGTTACTGGTGCCCGCTCGAGCAAATCAATGAACAACAAGATGACAGTGCTACAGAGGTTGACCTTAAGATAATATTTTCTTGACAATTAAAACTATGACACATTATATAATCCATAAAACTTAAGATCAAGATCTTTTTATTTCTCTGTTTTTCTTGGGTGGGTTGTGTGCTCCAAGCAGTGCTCTTGGTGCTTATGAGAGACTATTTCCAGCAATATTTCCTCAACTGAGCCCAATAGTTCCATGCTAGGCTCTTCGGTACACAGTGCTTAAATCTGGGGGCAAT
The DNA here is from genome assembly GCF_027595985.1 of Sorex araneus. Classification (NCBI taxonomy): domain Eukaryota; kingdom Metazoa; phylum Chordata; class Mammalia; order Eulipotyphla; family Soricidae; genus Sorex; species Sorex araneus. The sequence continues at coordinate 135,998,669 of NC_073304.1, read as the reverse complement.
CAGGGTCACACTTCATCGTCAGTACACAGGGAACCATGCGGTGCTGGAAATGAGAATAGAATTTGGGCCCCGACCCATACAAAGACTGTGCCCCTTGTCCCTGGATCCATATTTTATCTTCATAATTTTAAAAAAAACGTTTGGTTTGCGAACAACTGGCTGTGGTGAGGGCTCTCTCCTGACTGTGCTCAGGGATCACACGTGGTACCAGAAGTTGAACCTTGGTCAATTGTATGCAAGGCAAGAGCGCTGCCTACTATACTATCATTCTGGCTCTATATTTCATCTTTTTAATAACAGCATTGTGACTGACAGAAAAGGCACGCCACAAGTATTTGCCGAACAAATGAAGCAAGCTTGGCAAGATTTCAAAATCCAAAATTATGAATTATGAATTATTTTAATGAGACTAATATAGTTTGATAAAATGCCTGTAACAACATCATTAAAATAATTACAACTTTATTTCTGAATTGTTGATAATGAAGATTTTATATTTGCTATCAAAAAGTAATAAAAATTTATCTCCTCCAAAAATGCTTTCTTATAGAAAGAAAACTATGAAGGCATAAAAATAATTAGATAAGAAAAATTCATTGTAGCATTGATAAAACACACAGAGCAATAGACATATAGCTTTACAATGTGGTATAGAAAAAGAAATCTGGAGATGTTTATTTTCTAGGTTACTTCATTTAGCAAATCATCTTTGTGGTCCGTATACCAAAAACAGTAACAAGTCTCACAATGGAGCCATTACTGGTGCCCGCTTGAGCAAATCGATGAGCAATGGGATGACAATGATACAGTGATCTTTGTGGGAATGGATAGTCACTCAGCATTAGCAAACCTTCATAATGGAGACATCTAAGTATCAAGGATATGCATAATGCCCACTTTTTCCCCTTTTTCTTTATTGTTCAAAACATAATGCCTATTATTAAAAATAATGGTCCTTCTTTCTTCAATAGATGTGGGGATCAGAATCCACTGGTGGCATATGGACTGGCATTTCTTTGTGAAGTTTCTGAGACTGCGTTTGATACTCCTTTCACAATAGCACATTTAGAAAAGATGTTTCATCTGTCTTCACAATGCATACAATTCAGCCAGGCTAAACAGTAGTACTATTCCGAAGTTCCATTAACTCTCGGAGATATTACCCTGATCCTTATTTTCACAGTTTTAGTTTAAAATAAGTTTCACTTATTTTAAAGTTTCTAGATATGTCTTAAATGTGAAAATAGTTGCATGTCTATTTTTCCCTTCATATTCTAGTTATAATGATTTCCTGTACACTTGAAGTACATTTAGAAAACAGCAGTAGAGGTGATAAAATAAGTTTCCACTTCCTTCACCAATGGTCCAGAGCTTTGAGGGGTTTTTCCCTACCACTCACTGGAGAGCAAAGAGGTACTTATGGACCTCCTGGATTCCCACTAATGGATAGTTGAGGGTCCAGGTACCCCACAAGTCAGAAACCATGTCACTGGGCTTAGTATAGCACTGCCAGCTAAATTTCACTTGTTTTTTTTTAGCGTTTTTTTTGCAGCTTCCTCAAAGCAGGTCAGGAATTTCTTGAAAGGACCATGGAAGTCTGTGATTGCATTCTACTTAAAACAGATTGCCTCATATAGAATAACCTGCTTATTGTTTCCCTCAACAGAAAAGTATCTACCAAGATAGTTTTATATTGAACTAGAGGCTTCATAGTCACTAAATTTGACATTCATGATACCTGTCACTGTGACTGTCATCCCGTTGCTCATCGATTTGTTCGAGCGGGCACCAGTAACGTCCCCATTGTGAGACTTGTTGTTACTGTTTTTGGCATATCGAATACGCCATGGGTAGCTTGCCAAGCTCTGTTGGGCAGGCGGGATACTCTCGGTAGCTTGCTGGGCTCTCCGAGAGGGGTGGAGGAATTGAACCAAGGTCAGCCGCATGCAAGGATTTCTTTCAGTACAGTTAATGTTTCTTAGAATAAAATGAGCTCAAAGTAGACAATGTTGGGAATCTGCCAGCTTTGTTCCACATTTTATTTCAACATAGAGGGAAGCATCTAACACATAGTTGTTGTTCAACACTAAATGAATAAATAAATGAATGAACAAATGAAATGCATTGATGATTGAGTTATAATATCAATAACTGTAAAGAAAGAATTAGGATGTTTGACTCCTTATGCAGATGGGCTTTAATTCCCATTATTCATATAAAAGTTATAATTAGTTGAACAGGAGTACAGTTGAGAAGCAGAACTGAAGTAAAAGAGAGAGGTAGAGAGATAATGTCTAACAATATCATCACACCTAAAGCAGATTTGGGGAAAAGGATCAAAATCACTTAGAAGAACAGGATTTGACAAAGCCTCAATCTGGCTCTACATGTCTGAAGATGTGAAGGACAATATAGTACTATTGTTGTCAGTCACTGAGAATGTAACTGCTTCTCAAGAGACAAAATGTCAAGGGATCATCTCAGTTCTATACCACCAAATTTCATAATACTGGCAGCCTAGTAGGAACACAGCAATTTGATAGGAAAGTAGCATAGAGGCATAGAAACCCACGGAGCTCAATAACGAGAACAATAACACAGAAGGCTCAACTAGCAACAAACAGCTCGGCAAATCCTCAGACGGTAACTTTAATAACACTATTGTCAGATATAACAATTTTCACAAATTTTCTTTTACTGGACTATTTTTGATAATTCTGTTTGTCATTTTGTTGGAACAAGTAATATAAAATAAAATCTTTTGATCTAATAAGAGGGCAGGCTTGGTAGGTGGGTGTGAAACTGGGAACAGTGGTAGAAGGAAGGTCACACCCATGTTGAGATTGGTGCTGGAACATCAAATGCTCAAAATAACTGCCTTATGAACAACTTTGTAAACCATGGTGTTCAAATAAAGTTAGAAAAATGAACAAATGAACAGTTAGGTCAGGTTCTTTAAAAAATAAAATTTTATTTGCAACTTACAACAGAATCTGATAGCTATTTTGTTTTCTCCAATCCATTGTAGTATGTCAGATGATAACTGCCTTCCTTATCACTCTCACTAAAATAATACAAGGAAGCTTGGCTTCTTAGAACCCTCTTAGCTTACTCTGCCTTTAATAGAAAGTTAAAGATCAAGCAGTCTTATTTATAATAGCTACTACCTATACTGTTAAACTACTAACAAAAACTACTGTTATTTAGTAGTTTATGTGCTAATCCACCATTACAGAGTTCGATATACATTATCTTCAAGACTTACAGCTTGACTAGATATATATTAGTACCCCACTTCAAAGATAACAAAAACAAAGCTCAGAATTGTTACATAAATTGTCCAATATGGTAGTTATTACAATAATGAAGAAGGAAAAATTGAAACATAATTGGAACACACCTATTTTGACGGAAGATTCCATGGTCTTAATTCCCTCCACATTTTCTGTAAACTGTTTCCACAAATAAAGCATCCAACAGTCAAAACCAACAATTGCCTCTAGATTTCCTCAGCAGCAAAGGAAAAATCAACCACTTGCTATCTAGGCTCCTCCTTCCATTTCTAGACCTTCAGGATTTACTGCATTTTCCTCATCATTTCTTTTTTAATGCCTAGGTAGCAGTTATTTCAAAGGGCCAATGTTTAACCTTATTTGTTGGCTTAGATTATCTTTGCAATTCATGATAGAGTGATAGCTTAGGTAGGGAAATGCGATTTTTCTTTTTTTAATAGTGGACAATAGTAGAGTTCCTTAAACAGATCTCAAGGGTAATGAAATATCATAAACAAATGTAAAAATTCCCAACTGATATACCAAGTCAAAATGGGAATTGTGGGAATCACAAGACAAGAGAATGGGGTTGAATACTGACTGGAAATTGGAAATGCTGTCTTATAGATAGACTTTTTAAAAAATTACATTATGTAATGGGCTTCCTAGGAAATGATAATCAATCTCACTATGATCTGGTCAATTCCTACATTATAACTCAGACATTGAATTCAGGAATTTATCCTATGCGTTCTGGACCATTCACATCGAAAATGCAAACAATATGTACATACAGTAGGGCAAGAGAAACAAAAGAACAGCAATCTTAGTGGCAGACACACTTTTTCTATGTTAAATGCTTTACAAATTGAATATTATAAATAGCTAAAACAGAAAGTCCTGATAAACAGTTTACTGATAATTGACTGACAAGAAATAGTGACCCTGTAAATTAAGAGATTTTCCTATGTATCCTTTGAATGACTTTCCAGAAAAGAGCTTCTTATGAAGTACAATTTCAACTATTATTTTCTTGATAAGTCTAATATTTTGCTTGATATATACGGATGCGAGAGGGGAGGATTTTGGGAAACTTTCCAATATTTTTGTGAAAAAATATTTTAATGAATTGCAAAGAATCATGAAGTGCTAATAAACTGGGACAGCTTTAGTCTCAAAATAGAACTTTATTTTAAGAATTTTATATATCCAGAGGAAATTTTCAAATTTCTTTTTTAGCACATTATTATTCTCCCAATTAACTAATTAGACATTTTAACATGCTTAAAGACTACAAAGGTTAAGTACATGACTGTTTAATGGTTACTGTCACTTTTTAAAAAAAGGTGTAAATAAGAATTGAGGTTCTCAAACATGTTTTTCACTTTTCTTGTGAGAATATCATTCTGTTAGGCAATGCTTTGTTATAAATGCTAGGGGTGGGTGGAGTGGGAACTTTGAAATCTAAAATTTCATAAATGGGAATGCATTATTTCCACATAACTAGATCTTTAGTTATAAGAGCCTGTGTATCACAGTAAACTACATGATATCTTGGCGGTAAAAGTAGGTAAGTCTTGGAACTATTTCTGAATGGGCTTACCCAGACGTCACTATTGTTGCTCCAAAAGAGGCCAGCTTGGCTACTTCCCAGATATCCCCAGTGGGGGTAGTGGGAAAGGGGGCTAGGGATGGGGTTCAGCAGTGTTGCACGTCTCATGTATGTGAGAGCTGGGTATAACCCCTGTCACTACAAAAATAAACCACATCAAGCAAGAAACAGAAATTATGTCATACACTGCAGACAATTAGATTCACCCAATGCTCACATTTATTAATTTATCCATTCAAGCAATTATTGAACAAACTGTATTGCTATTATCAATAAATTATTTTTCATCATATATGGATTGACACATTTATGAATCATTTATTTATTTAGCATCATTCACTGTCATCATACAATGACTCTTGTCCTTGCTTTATTTTTCAAAGTGGTAAATTTGCTAGAAGTGACTTTTTGGTCTCACAGAGTTTCTCCAGAATTTTTGGAATCAGGTCCCAATTTTGTGAGGCTTAAGATTTATATAATTTTAAACTTATTTAAAAGAGCACATAGTTACAAAAATTAGTTTGAGAGATTACGGGAACTCATATTCACAGAAAATCTGTCTCTGGGTTGGACATATGGATAATCTCTCATTTGATGGTTACATCGGTTTCTCAATCAGTAGGTGTCTAACCACTGAAAACTTATTTCAGTTTTGTTGTTGTTGTTGTTCAGGGAGTATGTGCCCAGCTGTGCTCAGGGTTTGCTCCTGGCTCTCTATGGAGGAACCACTCCTATCAGTGCTCTAGGGACTATATGGGGTACCAGAGATGGACCCAAGGTGAGCTGTGCTACACACAAGGCAAACACTTTACCCTCTACATGATCTTTCTGACCCAAAACTTACTTCTTTGGGAATCTGAAGAGCAATTAAGTTTTCCAGTGTCATTTAACAACAGCAAATTTTCCAAAATAAAATCACAGCTTAATAGAGCATTATCCCATAAAGTGGGAGGGGCGGTGGAGAGTTGGTGCTGTAAACTAATTAGTTAGTTAATTAAGTAATTAAAGACGTAAATGGCTTGTTTGCAAAGCAGGGATTGGAAAAGTAAAGTCAGAGAGAATTTCAGGAACACCAGCTGAAACACGAGGTATCGATAAGGCAGGCATATACAATGAATGATTTATGAAATGTCTTCCTTACAAATCTCTCTAGGTTCTGTCCAAGAAGCAAATGGTGTCTTGAGGTTCAAAGTGTGCATGATGAGGGTTTCTGTAGCTAACCCTAAAGGACAGGAAAGTGGCTCTAGAGAATATAAACAAATTTCTTCTGGAGAAAATTTGTCTAACAGATAATCTTTCTTCTAATTATCCGAATTACCCACTGGACTTTTTCCAAAGAATTCCCTCTACAGTTAATAAGTAATTTATCTAAAGTCAGCTATTTCACCATAAAATATAGTTTTCTTGTTTTCAGTTAGAAACAAAAATGGACTTTGGCAAACCATAATCAGTGAGAGGGCAATGGGTGGGCCGGGGTATGGGTAGGTAGCAATGAGTTAAAAGCTAAAGAAGGGATGGACAGAAGTATGAGAGGATGCAACAGCTACAATACCAAGGTAAAATCTTGCTAAAGAGCAGGAGGAAAAAGCTAATCTGAGCCCGCTTTGGCCTGGTGGATCTGGCTATCTAGGTCACTGTCACCCCGTTGCTCATGGATTTGTTCGAGCGGGCACCAGTAATGTCTCTCATTGAGAGACTTATTGTTACTGTTTTTGGCATATCCAATACACACGGGTAGCTTGCTCCATGCTCTCGGTAGCTTGCTGGGCTCTCCGAGAGGGGTGGAGGAATCGAACTCCGGTTGGCTGCGTGAAAAGTGAAAGCCCAACTGCTGTGCTATCTAGGTATCTTCAGATAATCTGTTGGAGAAGTCTTAGACATGTTCTCAGTAAGGGAGGATACTAAATACTTTTGAACTAACCCCATGTCTATGTACCTTCTATGGAAAACCGAGAGAAAACAGTGATTTGCATCCAATAAAACACATCTGAACCACACATTTAGTCAAGAGGATTTGGAAACGGGTGTTGCTGAAAATGTTGCCATCTATTTAGAAGAGGCTGATGAAAATCTTGTAGTCCTAAAGTTTTAGTGATCAAATCCAGATGGCATTCTTCTGAGAAAACAATGAGCAGAAATATAAAGATTAATTCCATCTGCTTTTTGTTCCACAAAATTTGGGGATAAAGCTTTTCTATTATGTTTGTGGGGGGGGGCAATTTTTGGCATAGCCCTAAGGGAATGAGGGTCTTGCATTCTTGTATTGTTCAATAGTTAACTAATTAATTTATTAATTACACTTAAAAACATTAGATTCTCAGGGTCTGATCCTTAAACTCACGATCAAGGAGCAGTTCATTCAGGAATAAAGGAAGGAAGGAAAGACAGGTAGGAAGAGATGAGGGGAGAACAAAAGAGAAATTCTAATTTACTTCTAAATACAATTTTAATGTGAAAAATTTCATTTTTTGGAAGTTGTTTTTTAAAGTGCCTACCTTACGTGGGACATACCCACATTCTGGCTCATTGCCAAATATCCCCCGACCCCCTTACCCCCCGCCTGAAAGCACTACCAGGAGAGATCCCTGAGCACAGAGCCTGGACCAGAGCCAATATCAGCCTTGAACAAACAAACAAAACAAAACAAAAACAGCCCTGGACTGGGGATATGCTTGAGTTTGTGTATGGTCTGGGTTTGATCCCCACACTGCATCCCCTGCACTCCCCACCTAACTCTAGTCCTGGTGTCTCTGAAACACCTCTGGGACTGACCCTAGGTTTCTGCCAAGTGTGTCATTTTTTCCCAATGGCACACCACCAAGGTTATCAATCTCAATAATCACATTGGATTTCATTTTCTTTTCTATCTATTGCAATGTTCTAAAATCGGCACTGAGGTTGGACATCTATTATCTCCAATAAGACAGAAACAAATAGGAAACTCTCCCTTTTTTTCCCCGGATCTCCTCATATTTTAGCTCCCCACCTTTTCCTCTCTCATTTCACTTAACTCCCTACACTCATGTTTCCACTTCTTGGGATATTTTCCTGGGTTCCACTTTTTTCCTGGCTAGTCTTTAATTCATAGAAGGAAAAGCTAGAAATACTATTTATTGGATGAGCAACGGGGAACGAGAGAATTTGACCTCTGCTCCAAAATTATTTTCTGATGCTGTCTCATTCTCACTTCATATACTGCGCAAAATGTCTTAAGCTATTTTGTCCCAGGTTTTACATTAATCACTGGGGACACAAAGGTGGCCATGTCAATGTTTCTATCTCCCAAACTGAGCATTTGGTGCAATATGCAATAAAACTTAGAATTATAATGCCTGTGATGAATACTAATCTACATTTGGACACAGAAATAGGGATGGGGGGGTGGTTCTGGCAGGACACAGAGATGAGTTTCAGAGTTTGGGCAGGACTTCTAGGGTAACTGAGCAATAAACCTTGGCTATTAGGGGCTAGCCAGTAAAGGGTGGGAAGACAGAGGGGAGATGGATGGAAGGATAGTGATGCACAAATGTCTCAGTAGCACTGCAGTGCAGACATTTCACAGACGGCCTAGTGCACCTTGACATCCACTACTGTTCCTTCATAATGCCTATTGTACAGGGCTCTATCTGTGTCTCCCCAACCTTCACTGACCAAATCCAAACTACTCCAATATTGGCTAATAACTTCAAGAGGTAGAACTCCTTATTTCTGCTAAAGTCTCTAAACACTCTATCCTCTGATTGAAACCTCTTTCCACTCTTATTTGATCTTAGTGATGCTTCCGTTGATATTCTCTAATCAACAGCAAAGCTTCAGAGGCCAATAAAAGAGAAGGCATTCTATTTGAATAATTTCCGGTAATTCTATGCAACTGAGTGAAAAATTTGAGGGTGGTAACAAGAGCAGTGAAAGACAGGACTGGGGGTAACAAACAGACTAGAGGCCACCAAAGTCCGTTTTATGATTTAAAGTCCGTTTATGATTTCAGCTCTGAAGACCGTGAGAATCCACTGAGGAGCACCACTGGGAGCCACTCAAGCACACAATCAGTGTTTCAGTGCATAGAATAGCATGCAATTAGCGTTTCAATGCATAGAATCAACACATGGAAAATGAATGGTTCTAAAACAGAATGGGATGGGGTGGGTAATGAAAGAAAGCAAAATGCGCAGTTGATATTTATAGCTTTCCAAGAGAAAGAGGAAAATATCTTGCTATTGCTTTTCACCAAGTTAGTGGGGTCCACTGAAGATCCTGCCCAAAACTGCCTGATAATGCTCTTATAACTCCTTGATGGGAAGCCATCCTTTATTTTGATTATCTAATCTTTATCACCCTTGGCAGGCCAAATTAGCATCAGTAGATGCCAGATGGTTGGTATACAATAAAAGTTGGTTACCTTGATTTGGGGCTGGGGCGATAGCACAGCGGTTGGGTGTTCGCATTTCACGTGGCCAACCAGAGTTCGATTCCTCCGCCCCTCTCGGAGAGCCCGGCAAGCTACCGAGAGTATGGAGCCCACATGGCAGAGCCTGGCAAGCTACCCGTGCGTATTGGATATGCCAAAAACAGTAAAAATAAGTCTCTCAATGAGAGACGTTACTGATGCCCGCTCGAACAAATCGATAAGCAACGGGATGACAGTGACAGTGACCTTGATTTGAAATATTTTTTTGAAACTACCAACACCTTTGATTATTTTATGTAAGAATTAGGTGGAGATAGTATTCTTCCCAGAACCTGAAGAAAACTTGTGTTTTTTTTAACTTTGTGAAAAAAATACATTATCACAAAAGTATTTCATATATTTGCTACAGCTTGAACTTATAAAATTCCATCTAGAAATGTATTAATGTTTTTAAAATTATCCACATTTTCCAGATCTGTCACCATCTGGGCAAGCAATGCAAATATTTGCAAGCAAAGGCAAGGTAAAAACCTAGGTTCTCCAGTTTTTTGAAACCCAATAGTTCTGTCTTTTGAGCATTGCCTGGGTTTCCCCTTCATTGTGCTTCTTTTTAGCTTTTAAACAGGCATATAATACACTCAGGAAACATTAGCAGATGCTAAAACAATTTATTAGCTGATTTATTAAGCTACTGAGGATAATTATTTGAAAAATGGTGAGAGAAATCTAGACATAACAGAAGTTAGAGAAATCAGGAATTGACCTTTGAAATAATGGCAGTAACTCTTTTCTCTTTGTTAACATACCAAACTAATTGAAAACAGATTAATGTCTATAAATGCCTTATAGCATTTCTCTCCCTCCTCACCCTCCCTTCTTTCCTTCCTTTTCAAGAAAAGGTTAGGCAAAGCACCGAACCAAAATAATAATAATAATAATAAAAATGAGAGCGAGTGCCACCTTGACTAGCTTTGACAGGCACAGGGAGGATGTCAAATTAGTTTATTTGATGGCTAGAAGTTGGCATCTAATTTGAGAAAACAGTGTTCTTTTTGATATACAATTTGTTTTCAGGCTGCAAAGAACTAAGTCACTCCCAGTGACTTTTTGATATTTCCAGTGTGAATATGTTTCTTACTTTAGTGTGAATATGTTTCTGAATCGCCCTATTCAGGAAAGTCAACTATCAATCGGAAATGCTGGTTAGGAAAAGAGGGGACTTTGTTTTTGTGATCAGATAACCTAGGATTCTAGTACTGTTAGCAAGGTATTCTAGGTACATTTCTACAAGCAGTGTAGCAAAAGAAGGCAACATAAGGCTCAGCCTTTATTTGTTTATTTATTTATTATTTATTTATTCAAACTATAGTGATCTTGGAACTGGAGCAATAGCACAGCAGGAGGGCATTTGCCTTGCACATGGCCAACCCAGTTTCAATTCCTCCATCCCTCCCGGGGAGCCCGGTAAGTTACTGAGAGTATCAGAGCCTGGCAAGCTACCCGTGGCATATTCGATATGCCAAAAACAGTAAAAACAGTAACAAGTCTCACAATGGAGACGTTACTGGTGCCTGCTTGAGCAAATTGGTGAACAATGGGATGATAGTGCTATAGTGATCTTGACTAATCAAGAAATAGAATACAACTGTTAAGAAGTGACTTTGTAATTTAAAAAAATATACCACTCGTTTGAGAGGAACTGATAAATGGACACACATAAGGCAAGACAGATGAAACCTACTTATACTGAGGGACCAAGCTCAAAAAATTAATATATACCACGAAAGCTCTCTAGATACAGGGATTGACTCAAGTCATTCTTGATGCCATTCCTGTGGTATTTCTGAGGCCCTCTCCAGAGTTTGATAGCTGCCATCACAAGTTCAGCCTAACAGAGCAGTACTTCCCTCCTGACAAGCAAATGTCAGAAAGAAATTTCTAAAACCCAAACACCTCAGCTTTTTGTGAGTTTCTTGTAATCTCTGTTTTTTTTTTCTCCCCTCAACTGAGATGTATAATTTTGATATGTTTTAGGATTACAATTTCCATTTAAGATTATAATGTCCAGGGGCTGGAGCAATAGCACAACAGGGAGGATGTTTGCCTTGCATGTGACCGACCCGGGTTCAATTCCCAGAATCCCATATGGTCCCTCGAGCACCCCCAGGAGTAATTCCTGAGTGCAGAGCCAGGAGTAAGCCCTGAACATCACTGGGTGTGACCCAAAATGCAAACAAACAAACAAACAAACAAACAAACAAACAATCAAACAAAAGAGGTTACAATGTTCATTCACTAAAATGCAGTATCCTTACCTTCCACCACTGTCAATTGACCTTTTCCTCCATCCCCCTCCTCCAACTGAGCTTAGTTCAGTCATCAGAATGTAATTGTTAGTCTTCCATTAGAGTTTTCTATTCATTTGTTTTGATTTTTTCCATACAAGTTGTATAAATGATATAATTCAGTGTTTTTCTTATTTTCCTTCTGACTTAACCTACTTAGCGTAATACCCTTGATAGTCCTGTTGTGGTAAAATGCAATATTCCGTTTTTCTTTTAGGTGAGAAGTATCCCACTGAGTGTATGTAACATGACTACTATATCTACTCATCTGTCCTTAGGCACATGGGTTATTTCCAGACCTTGGTTATTGTGAATAACACTGAAAGGAAAATGAATTTACATGTTGTTGTTTTTGTTTCTTTGTTTGTTTAGTGCCAAACCTTTTCATAATGGTTTGAAAACTCCACCTCCACCCTCTGCCTTTTACTGTCAATTTGTTTCAGGTCAAAGAAGTCCTGGCTGTCTTGTCAAGTGACACAGGTGACGGGTGAAGTGGGGAGCACAGGATACAACCTCAAGAAAGAGCATGTCACCCTCCTGCTCAAAACTCACACATCCATGGACATGCCTGGGAGGGTTAGGAATTTCACAACCAGTCACAAGCACCTATACAGAGTGGAAAACAGCATCATGTCAGTCCCAAGAACTGTTTCTGAAGGTTGATATTAAAGTCCACTTGATTTATAAAACACAGGAACTGGTTCCCACCATCCAAGTTCTCGGTGAACCAGGGACTCAGGCTGCAACAAGGAATTGCTTCTCAGAGAAGAAAAGTCTTAATTATAGGGACACATGTGAGAAAGGCAGGGTGAAATTAGTAACATGGCCCTAGGAAAAAGAATGACTGGAATGACACAAGGGTGGGACTAAGTGGTGCCTAGTGACCGAATAACTAATGCTCTGCCACAAATCTAAGATGAAAACCAATCTAGAAGACTGGACACCAGAAGATAATCCTTTGATCATCCTCACCCCTGTTTTACCAGCTCACCTCTTTTAAACTCTGTTTATTAAGAAAAGCTCACCCAGCCACTGCTTTATTTAAAGGAGAGGGAAGATAGGGACCTCAGTAATGGGTAATAATGTACTTTTGGGAACTAGTAATAATAAAAACTTAACCTGAGATTTCCTAGTTCTGAAGTGGTCAAGGGCAGGAAGACCACATCTCTTTGAATGAAAATCCTGAGTTCTTTGAAAAGGAGAAACTGAGACACCACCCAGATTCAGAAATCCAAGGCCCCACCCAGAGAAGGGTGGACCCCTCATGCAAGGAGAAGCTACAGAAGAATCGTTGAGATTATGAGAAGACCATCAACAGTGCAAGACTTTACTGTGACAAAGCCCAGATTAAGCTTTTGTTATACCCCTTTTGGAGGAACTGTTCTCCCTTGATGGGGCATCTTGCTTAATGTTTCTTTTATTTGTTTCTCAACTCTGGAGAAGCCTGTGTTCTCTCTCAAATATGTGCTTCTCCTTTTCTCTTCCCTCACATCTCTCTAAATAAGTTTCAATAAAAACTTTCTTGCTTTACCATTTCACCTCCTCCTGAAATTTGTTTTCGGTGAGGGAACAGCAGCAGACTCACAATGTCTGTGCTGGGTTAGGACTGATCTATTCTAGGCCAGCTATTTCTCAAATTCTGGGGGCCAAGGGGGTTGAGCAGAAAGGTAAAAACACTCTCTTCTCAGTCAATCTCCCTTGCTCTCCACTTTATGGAGGCATCATATAAAAAGTGAAAGGTTTCTGACTTTCTCTGGAATCCTTCTTTAGGGAGAGTTCTACCATAATTTGGGAACTCCCTTGCGTTCTTGTCCATCCTTTATCTTAAAATTATTACCGAATATGGTCATCTGATCTCTGGTCCCTTGCTTGACTGCTTGAGGACAAGAACCTGAGCACACGAGCCGCTATAACACTAGCTTCTACTCAGGTTTACCAGGAATGTTGCCTTCCCTCACAAAAAATAATTTAAGGAGAAGAAGAGTGAAGGACAAGTAGTTTTAGAGAAATGTGTGAGGAGAGAAACAAGCAAAGGAAGGGAGAGAAAAGAAAGGTCGTTAAGAGAGAACACAGACTTCTGCAGAGAGGGAGAAGCCAGGAGGAGAGGGCAGAACCTTCAAGATGCAAAATGTGCCCTCCACGCCTTTGAAAGCTGGTTTTCTGAGAGCACTTTTTCACACTGCCCTGTCTGAGGCTATCTATGTAGTCTGGCGCTTTGTCAAGGGAAAGAGCATTAGACTCTTGATGGTTTTTTCATATTTTTATTACAAATATTTCCTTTTGTGTGTGTGTCTCCTTTTTTCTTGGTGCTGCCTTCTCCATTTCCAAAGAGCTAGGTATCTGCAACTCAAAGGGATTCAGTTTTCTCCTCTTCTCATCAGCTTTTGGGTTATGGAATAGGCCATTTATTCTTGGTTTTACTGATTTCCTGCAAAGACTCATTACCAAAAACTCTCTCTCTCTCTCTCCCCCGCCCCTCTCTCTCTCTCTCTCTCTCTCTCTCTATATATATATATATATATATATATATATATATATATGCCTGAAACAAAATGAAACATATGCTTCTATTACTAAAATGTGAATTTCAAAAAAAATCCATAAGTGTAAGTGGTTGGCTTTATTTATATGAGTTAAAGCTTTCCACTAATTTGAGGTAGCATTTTGAATCCCAAACCACCTCTCACACTGTCATGTCTATAAAAGAGATACAACAATTTTCACAAAATTTATTTTATTGTACTATTTTTTGATAATTCCATTAGCCATTCTGTTGTAAGAAGTAACATAAGCTAAATTATTTTTTGCCTTAACAGGGTGTAGCCATGAGGGGGGTGTGTTGAGAATATAGGGACATGGTAGAGAAAAGGTGACTATGATGGTGGGGTTAGTATTGAAACACTGAATGCCCATAAAAACTATATTAAGAACAACTTTGTAAACCAAAGTGGTAAAAAGAAGTAATAAAAAGAAGTTTGTAACAATTAATGTAACAAATTCTATTTGCAGTATATAAAAAACTTGGAGGAATATAAGCTACCCACCATTTGGATTCCAACCAGATTGTGAATCACCAAATATTTGAGTAAAATAACGTCTCTATCCCAGTTGTTTCTAAGTAAACTGTCTTTTGTTTGGTTGTTTCGCTCATATTATTTTCTTTACTTATTTTACAATACCAGAAATCAAGCCCAAAACCTCACACATACAAAGCATACACTCTACCAATAAACCATATTCCCAGGTGTCTCTTTTTAGAATTATCCCATTTTGAACTCCCTTTTATTTACCTCTCCAGATGTCTTAATATTAATGTCCATTAATATTCACAAAAAAAAGGTATGAGGAAATAGGAATAGCGAAAATCTTGTCAGACAGATTGATCCAAACATAAAGGGTTTTAAGATGTCTCTTCATTTGGGGAAAATGCAATCAATGGCTTATAAGTTTCTTTCATTTAAAATGTCATGATGGGCAGTTCATGCTGCTCACTAATACAAAAGCTATTGCTGATAATTGTTCTGGATTTCAATGTCTAATTAAAGTTAAGTGGCTAGATTTGCATATAATAAACAATAGCAGTGACTTGCATCCCCAGTCCCACCGGCATAATCATCTTCACAATACAATATCATTAAAACTTGCATGCTAATTATAGCTAATTGTTTCATGAAAATAGAAGCCATTTTATTCAGAAAAGAGACTTTCTCCCAAAAACTTAAATTCTGCTGCTCATCTCAACAGACCAAAGATGCTTTAGTCACTTCAAAAGAAAAATTGTTCCAGGAAGATTTGGGGATTTTTTTTTCAAGTTATAAAACTGAACTCTAGATTTCTCTACAGAAAGGATTCAGACCTGCAGTCAAAGCAAACCAATTAGATTCAACTTGCTTATTAACTGTATTTGTTGGCAAAATTGCCCAATTAGAAATGAGAAGAGTTCACCTTTCCTGTTGGTTAAATAAACATGATTAATACCATTAAATACTGGAATGACCTGTTTGAAAGCAATCCCTAATTAATCCTAGAAGGTCACATAAACAGTCAAATATTGAACATTTTGGACACCAAAGTGGCCTCTTCAAAATATCTATTTCCAATGCTACATAAACTAAATCTAATGAATGATTGTCCACAATCAAATGGAAAATAAAGTATCAAAATTAATGCTACCAATACATGGCTTGTTAGAACTTCACTTCATTTATTCAGGGCTTGGTTGGCACAAACAGAGGTAGATGGGGCTAGTTCCAGCATTGTGCTCAGGTAAGCGCCCAAGGGGTCCTTAGGGAAGCTTGTGGTACTGAAAGAGAAAGGCTCAGTTTCCCCTTGCCAGTGAGACAGAAAGCCACAGTCCACTTTGTGCCTCAGAGTCATGAGTTTACAACCCTTGTAAGAAAAATATGCCAGGCCTCAAGGGAACCGACATAATGGCCCAGACCTCTGAGCACAGATCAAATGTAACAAGAGTGTTAACTGCTCCGTTTCCCTTCTGTACCTCCCTTGCTTGCTCAAGATCTTGAGAATGCACCTGGCAGGGGGCACCTGGACGCTCACACATCCAGGCATGTAGAAAGGAGGGCCTAGGGCTCAGAAACCACTCATTGAAGGCCATCAGAGTTCCAAGTCCAGGGAGCGGTCCCAGTCTGTGACCCCTCAGCGCTGAATTCCTTGTATGAGAGCCCTTGGGCGAGTCTCTTGTCCGAGTATATTTTGGTGCGTGAATAAAACCTTGAAATATCTGTCCTGTCTGTGTGTCTGAGTCAGTGGCTGAGCTCAGGCTTGTGGCCAATTAAAACCCACTGGGGGAGCCTCTTTGCTCTTCTCTTCTACTTTCCAAAACACTTTTCTACTTTCCAGCTCTGAATCTGAACACCTTTATTATCCAATACTTTCGTGAGGATGGCAAAGGAACAGAGATGGGCTGCAGCAGCTTCCGCCTCATCTGCATCAGATCCGGTACCAAATGTGAAAACAAGCAAGGTGAGTGGAGCAATTCCTCTGCAATCTTTCTCCAGCCCAACACTTCATCTATTTTGCATAGCTTAAAGCTGGAGAGATAGCACAGCTTTAGGGTGTTTGCCTTGCCTGAGGCCGACCTGGGTTCGGTTCCTCCACCCCTCTTAGAGAGACAGGCAAGTTACCGAGAGTATCTATCTCGCCCACACAGCAAAGCCTGGCAAGCTACTGGTGGCACATTCGATATGCCAAAAACAGTAACAAGTCTGAGGATGACAGTGATGATGATGTAAAGCAAAATATACCCACCCTAAACAATCCTCTTTAGCTTATTTTTATTTTATTTTATTTTTGCGCCACACAGCTGGTTTTGTTTAGGGGTGATTGCTGACTCTGCACCCAGGGGTCACTCCTGGTGGCTCTTAGGAGCCACATGTGGTGCTAGAGGTAGAACTATAACAGTTCAGGACCTTATTTGCTGTATGAGCTCTCAGGCCTGCAACATTTTAAAAATGTTATTTAATAAAATAAGCAAACAGCAACATAAAAAAAAAAAACCAAAACACTACTGTGGGTCTAGTTTGAAAACCCCAGTAAAAAGAAACCTTTTGTAAGAGACATTCAGATGTATAAGGGAAATCTCCATTTTCAAATGGATCTCTCACCATGCTTTGAAGTTGAGAATGACAAAATGTTTAGAATCAGAGGAAGTCATTTACTTAAATCTGCATAAAAACTACATCCTTGTTCACTGTACATTGTCTGATAAGTTATCTTAACTGATCCTCTTCCAACAATGTCCTTTGCCTTTTGTGAAAGATCTCATTTAAATGAGTGAGCTAGGTCATTTTCATTTTCTTAAGTCTCTTTCTTGCATGCAGAAAGCAACAAGGTTATAAGACTTTTGTTGTTTTCCTGTCTTTTGTTGTTAATCTGTCTTTTATCACAAGATGAGTTTCAGTCAAGAACCCAGAAGGGTCTTAAACTAGGCCTAAAAATTTCTAAACATCGGGCAGCATACATAATGAGTCCAAGGATTTGTTGTATAGTCACAGTTTTATGTCTTCCTGGAAATAATATTAATTTAAAAAAACCCAAAACCTGACCAACTCCGTAGCTCTACCCTTCAAGGTTAATTCAGGTAGTAAAAAATATTTTAAATTAATAAGGATTTCTAGATGTTATTTTTTTGTAAAAAGAAAATTGATATCAGAGAAAAACAAAGGTTTTTAATGGCAGAAATGACTTAAGCAAAAAAGATGTTTGGGGAGGCTGGGGGAAAAATATGTTTCAGAAAAGATTACATTTTGTTCTGTTCTGTTTCTGTTTGTTCTGTTTCATTATATAGCTGAAGACTGATAAGGGAAACATAAATGCTGCTTCTGTCACATGGAACTTTCTCAGTCCATAAATTATAATTCGTGATCACTCTAAGATTTCATTCAAAGTCTGGGATAGAAAGTAAAGGACTAGATGTGGGGAGGGGGGAATATGGGAAATGAAAAGTAAAGTATAATAATCAAGGAGTGAAGAAAGGGAATTTCCATGATGTAGCTAATAAAGAGCCCTGCTTAGTTGTAATGCTTTTGTAGATCAATTGTCTCTATCTTTACCATCTTTTGCTTTTATTGTTCTTGCCGGTTCCTTCTAAAAGAACTGAAACTATATGACATGAGTTTTGGATTTAAAAAAATCACCATTTTATAACTCCCTGAGAGCATATAGGGTATTTAAAGTTGACTTAAACACACACACACACACACACACACACACACACACACACACTCACACACACCATGTCACAACAAGTGCAAAAGTGTCATTCTCTTATACATTGGCTTCAAGCCATAGTGTCCCATATATTTCAAAAGTAAACGTAAAACTAGCAAATGCAGATGGAAGTTACTTATTTTTTCTCTACCTAACTACCATTTCTCATCTAGGCCCAACCCCCTGTAAAAATACTGTTACAAGAAAATTTGTTGTAATGTATAAAGGGCTTACCTCCGGTGGTGTCTTCACTCTTAACCTGTTTGGATTCCCACTATCTTTTTTCTCTCTCACACTTCACTGTTTCAATTTTTTTAGATTTGGAAATAAAAATATGGGTAACACAATGTCATTTGATGGCAAAGGCATACAAAATAATTATGTAAGGAAGCCAGACCTAGCACAGGCAGGAAGGTGCTCGCCTTATATGTGGTTGACTGCAGTTTGATCCCAGGCACCATATAGAGTCCCCCAAACTGTACCAGGAGTCACCCTGAGCACAGAGTCACCTGAGCACCAGTCGATGTAGCCCAGACTCCAAGAATATTTTCTTTTCAGAAAAACAAAGAAAAGAAAAAATAATTACGTCAGGCTATATCAGAGGATAATAGAGTAGGTAAGGCACTCACCTTGCATTTGTCCTACCTGGGCTCAATCCCCTAAGCATTGTCAGGAGTGATTCTTGAACACAGAATCCAAAAAAAAAAAGCCCTGAATACAACCAGGAGTGGCAACAAAACAAACAAAACAAAATGATGTAAAGTAGCTGTGAAGAGTGCTCAGAAGGGCAGAGCACATGCTTTGTATGACTGAAACCCAGGGTTCTGTCTATCCCTACCTCTGCATACACCTTTCTCCACCTCAACCTTTCCAACAATGATCCACCAGGCCTGCAGCAAACAAAAAGTACTGCGTGTAGCCTTGGGAAACCCCATACCAGTGGAAGGATCCTATTTTACAAAAATACACTTAGAAATAGTAAGTGTATAATGGATATAGGTAATGTTTCTGCAAAGGCAATCATATTGATGTCAGTGGCCCCACGGATGACTTACGTGCAGTGGGTAGGAGAAAGACGGTCACTTTCTCCCCAACCGCCTCTACCACCAGGGACCCAGGGTTACTGGGTTCTTGTCTCGCTCATGGAAAAGAATTTCAGGAGTAGACAAGCAGTGAAGTAAACAGATTTTATTTAGAGGTTTCTGAGGGAAGGAGGAAGTGATAAGTGAAAGAGAATAGTAAGAGTAACGCGCTCAAGAGAGAACGTGGGCTTCTCCAAGGGTGGAGAGAGCCCCTACATACATCCTAGCACTAGACACGAAAGCATGAAAGTACACATCTCAAGAGGGGAGATGTAGGCAACACATGTGCTCAGGTACCTCATGTGCTTAACCACGTGGGCGTAAGAAGCACATGGGTTCAGGCAGCATATGCGTGCGCTTCCTTTATTCAAAGGTGTCTTTTATAGGGTTTCTCCAACCTGCCCCCACGTGGGGTTTCTTCCCAGGTAAAAGTCCATTGCTAAGGAGGTTACCAGGGAGGTTGGGAGTGGTGATGGTCTTCTTTAGGCTGGATCACATTTTAATCAGATTAAGCAAGAGGTCAAGGGAATTCGAGGAACTTCATGGGGAGGGGTCCAACCTCCTCAGGGTCTGCTGAAGGTCTTATTGGGTCTGTTTTCTATATCCACAGAAGGTCAGTCTTAGGATTCTCCTTTCCAGAGACTTTGTTAATCTAAGTTTCATTGCCAAGGGCCTTTCTCTATCTACCTGCCTACATCAATATTGCAGGATGCAGATGCATCATATTAACATGTTGTACATGTTGTACATCTTAACTTTGTGTCAAATTTTAAATAGAAATTAAAATATATTGAAGCTGGAGTGATTGTACAGCGTATTTGCTTTGCAAGTGGCTGACCCGGGTTCGAGTCTCAAAATCTCATATGGTCCCCTGAGCACCACCAGGAGTAATTCCTAAGTGCAGAGCCAGGAGTAACCCCTGAGCATCGCCGAATGTGACCCAAAAAGCACATATATATATAGAGAGAGAAATTAAATATTAAATATACACAATCTATCAAAAAATACAAATAAGAGTAATACTCCAAATATATTCTGCTTTAAACTCATTACTATTTATACAAGATAGCAAATTAAATGAAGTTATAAACTACACTGCAAATTTCTATACAGAAGACAGAAATAACTTATATCCAGGAAAAAATAAATCTCAAAATTTTACTCTATTGTCCTGTAGGAAATTAATTTGCTTCATTTCAAACCTAGTAATAATATCTAAATATCCCTCCATTAAGTTGCTTATAATTAAATAGTTCCTCAAATGCTCCTTGAATTAATCATATTCTCTAGAATTGTTTCCCAATAATATGTTGAACAAAATCTTTACTGCTTTTATATTTACATAAAAATTAGAGTTTTTGGACATTTTACTTTGACAGTAACCAATTTTGTTACATATTATTACTTACATTGTTTAATCAGCTATTTTTTTTCCAAAATAAAGTTTATCATGGGATTTTCAGAACCAGTGCCTTTTTTTTCCCTCTTAATCTGCAACATACAGCATCATTCCCTGCATTTAATAGGTATTCAATAAATTCTGTTTTTATGTTTCTGAATTTACTTTCATGGCTCTACTCATAAATCATCAGAGCACAATCATTTTAATTTGGTCTCAGAGGTACATATTTGTCTCTCCTTAATTTGGCACCTGTGTAACTAAATTGGCTTTATTTTAATCCATTTTACCTAACATAAAATGGGTCATAACCTGCTTCATCTCACCTTTTAAATACATTAATATTCTGAGGAAGATTTTGATGTGGAAGGCATCTAGTTTTCCTCTAGCTTTCTATAACTAGTAGAAAGATGAATGTAGATATAGATATTTATCCATGCAGACAGATATGTAATAGATGAAATACAGATAGCTAAGTATACACATGCACATAAAATATATATTACTTTGACAGTTATCAATGTTGTTCCATATTATTACATTGTTTAATCAGCTATTTTTCATATATATATGAATGGCATGCATGTATAATTTTTAGTCAGGAGCAGAAAACAGCAGCTAAAAGAAAGCAAAGTCATCTACACATGTTCAACATAATATGTATGAACATCTTAATTTAACAATACAATTTGAACTAGCTTTTTAGCATATAAAACTGATGAATAATTTTATTTTTCTGAAATTCGAATTTTTTCTGAACTAAAGGTAAACAATTTGTAGCTAATATGTGGTGAAAGAAAAGGAAAGGATATTAATAGCATTAACCTAAAATAGGCTTTGATGTTATTATAAAATTTAGGTTATTTCAAATTAAATCAAAGATATCTATGTTGTCTCATAAAAAATTTTGTGGCTAGTGATACTTCAAAAATCATACTTGATCAATTTCTCATATCTTTTTATCATCCATAGATCTTAGAAAGGATTTTTATTCACTATACATGTATTTTATCTATCAACTGATTAAATTATTATAATAGCTACAAGTTTTAAATAATCCAATAATTTTTTTAGAATTTTCTACTACTAAAGGCCTTCATTTTAAAACAACACTTATTAAATAAAATGCATTTTATTCTAGAAAGAAATTTCATTCTTTTTGCAGTATTAAACAATTTAATAATTTCACATGTCTATTTTTAATGTCTTTTAGGTGACAATTCTTAAAAGTATTGTTGTAGTTGAGAGAAGATGGTTACTAAAGTGCTGGTGTTCTGGTGTGCAAATTTTACTGTACCTCCACCTTCATTCACGAAAGTGCCTAAGAGCCTTCACAATTGTCCTTTTATCACTTATGGTCTACTTCTTTGAAAAGTCCCCTTTTCCAACATCCTCCCCCTTGACAATCTCAGTTTGTAGTCAAAATTGAAGGGTTTGTTATCATTAAATACTTTCCATTCCTCAAATTTGATTCTTTATAAACTGGAATGAATATGAGTGAGATTTTTCTGGACTTGTCCTTCTCCATCTGAGTTATTTCACTGACAACTTTAGTTCCATTCAAGTTGTAGCAAAAGACAAGGTTTATTTTTTTATCATAACTGAGTAGTATTGTATAGGGTACATCTGTCACAACTTTGTTATACAATCTTTGATTGTTGGGCCCTTGGGTTGTTTCCAGCTTGGCTAATGCAAGTAGTGCTGTAATAAAATAGGTGTGCATGTATCTTTTTAGTTTAATGATTTTATTTGCTTGGGGGCAGAGAGCAAGGAATTGAATTGAGAATATTATTATTATTAATTATTACTATTAGTGAGAAGTCACCGTGCCAGTTTTCCAAAAAGAACAAACAATGTAGGATGGCATTACTTTGTCCTCTCCCTCCTTACCATGAGTAGCTTGTCCCGGTATTTCCTGTAGTTTAGGCTTACCCCAGTCTCACCCATCAAGGTGTTCCCGAATCGCTCCCATCCCTTTATTTAGCTATAATCTCTTCTCTATGCTCTCTTCCCCAAAACAGTTAATCCGTGGATTTCCCTTAATCTGACTCTGCTAATTTGTAAGGTCAGAATTTCCTAGGACACTGAATATTATAACATTGCCTTTCTCCCCTCGTTATGCCTTTTGAATAATTTACTTTAAAGCTATGTCTTTTTTGTATAGACACAATAAGACAATACTATGTTTTTGTAACTTGGGAATTAATTGGCTTCAAATATTATTCCCTCCCGGGCATCTGCTTTCTCCACTTAAGCCTCACTTGCCCTCAGTTCCTAGCACCCTAAAAGCAGGGTCCCGGTGAGGGACAGGATGGATCCAGGGCAAGCGGTGAGTTGTGTGCTACCCTGGCATCGAGATGGGCCTGGCCAAAGTGCCTAATTCTTAACTAAAAGTTAAGAGCTTGATCACAGACAAATGCTGTCATGATCCAAAAGTAATGATGAGACTAGGACTCTGCTAGGGATAGGAAAGACTGACCTGGCCTGAGCACTGTAGTCTGAGATTGAGATGGCCCCAGGAGAGCAATTCCATAAGCTTTAATGCATCTCTTATTGTGTCCATACAAAATGATTAATATTATGAATTCTTATATGTTTGCTGGCTGAGGAGAAGAGAAACACACTCATGGGACTCCGCCCTTGGGTGGATCCTCCTGCTGAAAGAGAATTAAGTCCTAGGAGAAGCATCCCCTAAGGGAAAGGAACCTCAACCCTATTGATGGTGACCACACCTATGTGTACACCCCAACCCCCTCATACTGGGGAGATTTAACTAGGCTGTAAGAGTGGGTTGGGGGGCCAGATCCAGAGATCCAGAGAGAGATCCAGAGCCGGGAGAGAAGCAGAGAGAGAGAATGAAATAAACTGATCGAGCAACCAGTTTGGTCTTCTTCTTCCGTCGCCTGCCCTCGACCGACAGCTCACATAGCGATTCCAGAGCACCGAACGTGGGTGGTGAGACAGAGCCACCCGGAAAGCCTGCGAGTGCACACGCTCCTCTGCGAGCCTTAGTTTTTTACAACAAACAACATTCCCTCCAGCAGTGTGAATGATTTTTTTTAATGTCTTCTCACCATCACTGGCTGTTTCTGGTATTTATGATATAGACCATTTTGATTGTGGGGGTGATATCTATAGTCAGTTTGACTTGCATTTCCTTAATAAGTGAATGTGAATTTGAATAGTTTTCCATATACCTACCAGCTTCCAAGTCTTCTGCAGGAAATTATCTATTCATCTCTTCTGATTATTTTGATGTTGAGATGTCTGAGTGCTTTATAGATCCTGGATACTAGTCCTCTCTCAAATTCAGGTGTCTAAACATTTCACCAATTAATTAAGGTGCTTTTATTTACATTTTAGTCCTATTTTCTTTCACAGTACAAAAAGTTTTAGATTAATAAGGTTGCATTTGTTTTTACCTTCCTTGCCAATGGAATTTAATTACTGAAGATACATCCAAGGTCGGATTCATGAAGAAATTGGCCTATGATTTCCTTAATTCTCTGTATGGATTATGGTCTACTATCAAGGTCTTAGTCTACATTGCAAGTTAACTTTTGTCTATGTTGTGAGATAGGTCTGTCTGTGTCCCTTCTTCTGTCCTTCCCTCCTTCCCTTCCTCCTTCTCTCTCTCTATTTCCTCTCTCCCTCCCTCCCTCCTTCCTAACTCACTTCCTTCCTTCCATCCTCAAGTTTTCCCAGCACCATTTGCTGAAGAGACTTTCCTGTCTCTTGTGAAGATAAGACTGTGAAAAACTCACTTTGTGCCTTTTAATTAATCAATTGCCCATACATCTTTGGGTTTATTTTTGTGTTCTCAAATCCATTTCATGGGTCTGAGAGTTTACTTCTATTTCAGAACCACAATCTTCCAATTACTATAGGTTTATAATATAGTTTGAAGTCAGTGAATGGGATGCCTTGATTTTTTTTCCTCATTATTGCTTTGGCAGATCAGGGGGTTATGACTCCATACAAATTTTAGTAGTGTTTGTTCAATATTCTTGAACAATGCCATCAGACTTTGATATGTATTGCACTGAATTCAAATAGTGATTTGGGTAACATACTTGAAACTTCTGTTATAATTTCATATTATTAAAATGGAAAAAGAAAATTTTTTTCAAATAGTTTATCTTCCATGCATTCCACACTACATCCCAGTGTCTTAGATCATTTACTTTAAAATTATAGCTCAAGGATTCAAGAAAAAAAAAATCAATGTCTTTTAAAAAAAAAGTATGGATAAAATCTTCCAAAACTTTTTATATTTTTAGCTAAAAAAATACCTTCCAGCCTTGTATCATTTTATAGATTTTCAAACATAAAAGAAAACTAAAAACTGTGAAAAACACATTTCCTAGGCAAAGAAAACATTAATAAAATGGAAAGACAGCAGAAATACTACTTTGTGAAATTGAAGTCTTTATACCTCACTTTTTACTAGAATTATAAATCTTTCATTCACAAAATAGTAAGTGCTAGTTAGCTGTTGCTCAGATAGTGGGCAATGTTGATTACATGTCACCAGGAAATCATACAGGAGTTAAACATCCATAAAATACAGAGGACTCTGCCAAAGCACAAACGCATGTGCATAAGTCACTATCTTGGTCATTCAGCTTTTATTGATTCTCTGCTGACTTACAATTCCAGATATCAAATTTCCCCTTCCCCTTTGAGGCACAAAGTCACAAAGACAGCCAAGAAACCAAGCCGACATACTTTTGTACTGTAAAATTCAAATAGAATATTCTGTTCCAATGTAGGAACTAGGCACAAATCACCTACTAGTCTAGAAAATCGAGGCTTTTATAAAATGTATCTGCAAACCAACCAGAATAGCTTGCTACTAATAGCAAGGGGTTGATCACCAAGGGTTGCTTTAAATCTCTGACCTCACTGTTTCACCAATGAAGAGCCAGTAAGGCATAACTAACATCAAATCTGAGCCACTTCACTCACTTCCACTTCCAAACTACTATTTTAAAATTCCCCTTTGTAAATATGTTACCCCAAAATTTTCATTTTGAAGCTACAAGATTATTATATTATAATGATCTCACATTCTATAACAGGATTAATACACCTAATTTTTGTTTTGTTTTGTTTTTGGGTCACACCTGGCAATGCACAGGGGTTACTCCTGGATCATGCCCTCAGAATTACTCCGGTTGTGCCCAGGGGACCATATGCGATGCTGAGAATCGAACCTGGGTCAGCCACGTGCAAGGCAAATGCCCTACTCACTGTGCTATCACTCCAGTCCCCAATACACCTAGATCAGCTCATTTTCCTGGATAACTTTTGAGTCTAGTGTGAGTCAAGTGATTGAAAAGCTTTCATTACCAAACACTATTCAGGGAATGCCTAAACTTTACAAATCAAGTACAGAAACTAAAAACTGCACAACAGTCTAGGTCAATACATTCTTCTCTATTTCAAAAAATCTCAGAATATTCCTATTTTGGATAAAGAATAAAAATACTATTATTGTTAAAAATTACCATGGATTTTATATATACATGTATGTATAAACATATTTATTATATATATTTTGATTATACATATATAGGACTGGAGTGATAGCACAGTAGGTAAGGTGTTTGCCTTGCAAGCAGCTGACCCAGGTTCGATTTCCCCGTTCCTCTCGGAGAGCCTGGCAAGCTACTGAGAGTATTCCATCCGCATGGCAGAGTCTGGCAAGCTACCTGTGGCATATCGATATACCAAAAACAGTAACACTTCCACAATGGAGATGTTACTGGTGCCTGCTCAAGAAAATCCATGAACAACGGGATGACAGTGCTATAGTGCTATATTTGTTATGCATATGCATATATATACACACACACACACACACACACACATATATATATATATATATATATATATATATGATTTTGACCTGTGATGATACTCAGAGGTCACTCCTGGCTCTGCATTCAAGGAATTACTACTGATGGTGTTCTGAGGACCATATGGGATGCCAGGTGTTGGATATCATTGGTTTGTCCTTTCTCCCTTGCCACAGAGTTTGGGCTTATCTGGTAATAATCTTAAACAATTCTAGACTACATTGGTATGTCCTGCTCCCCTTGCCACTGGGAGCTTAGGTATATCAGTCATGCCCATCAAAGTGCTCCCAAGTCACTCCCATTCCTTTGTTTATCTGTAACCACTTCTACTAGTTTATCTGTTCTTCCTCTAATCAAACTCTGTTGATTTGTAAGGTCAGACCTTGCTAGGACAGTGAACTTGTATTGTAAGTTAATATTGTCTTTCTCCTCTCTTATGTCTTTTGAATAGTTTACTTTATTTTTTTTTTTTTTTTTTAATTTTAAATTTATTTATTTTTAATTAGAGAATCACCGTGAGGGTACAGTTACAGATTTATACACTTTTGTGCTTATACTTCCCTCATACAAAGTTTGGGAACCCATCCCTTCACCAGTGCCCATTCTCCACCACCTGTAAACCCAGTGTCCCTCCCACCCTCCCCAATCCCATCTCCCCCCCACCCCACCCTGCCACTGTGGCAAGGCATTCCCTTCTGTTTTCTCTCTCTAATTAGCTGTTGTGGTTTGCAATAAAGGTGTTGAGTGGCCGCTGTGCTCAGTCTCTAGCCCTCATTCAGCCCGCAACTCCCTTCCCCCACATGGCCTTCGACTACAATGTAGTTGGTGATCGATTCTCTGTGTTGACCTTTCCCCGGAACGTGAGGGCAGCCTCGAAGCCATGGAGTCAACCTCCTGGTACTTATTTCTACAGTTCTTGGGTGTTAGTCTCCCACTCTGTTTTGAATAGTTTACTTTAAAATAATATCCTTTTTGTATGGACAAAGAAAGACATTTATTAATATGCTTTGGTAACATGGGATTTAATTGGCTTCAAATATTATTAATTCCTGGGCATCTGCTTTCTCGACTTAAGCCTCACTTCCTTGCCCTTACTTCCTAGCACCCCCAAAAGTAGGGTCCCAACGAGGGACGGGACAGACCCAGGGCAAGCGGTGATTTATGTGCTACCCTGGCATCGAGATGGGCCTGGCCAAAGCACCTAATGCTTAACTATATGTTAAGAGCTTGGTCATGGGCTTGTCATATCATGATCCAAAAGCAACGACTAGACTAGGGCCCTGCTAGGGCTAGGAAAGACTAATCTGGCCTGGGCACTGTAGTCTGAGATTGAGGTGACCCCCGGAGAGCAATTCTATAAGCTTAATGCATATCCTGCTATGTCCATATAAAATGAATTGTAATATGAATACTTATATGTTAGTTGGACAAAGAGAGGGGAAACACACCCACGGGGTTCCGCTCTTGGGCGGATGTCCTGCTGAAAGAGATTCTGCCCTAGTGAAAGCATCCCCTGAGGGATAGAAATTTACCCCCTATTGATTGTAACCACACCTATGCATAAGCCCTGGCCCCAGATGCGGGAGGATTTAAGGTGGCTGTGAGAGGGGGCTTGGGGCAAGTGCTTGAGAGTTCCAGGGCCAGTCCCAGGGCCATTCCGAGGGCCAGTCTCCAGTGCCAGATTTGGAGAAGCTAGATCAAGATCGAGACCCAGAGGAGAGAGAGAATGAAGTAGGATGGGAGAGGAAGAAGCAGGAGGAGAATCAGAGGAGAATGGAGATGGGAATGGAATAAACTGCAATTGAGACCAAACAGCCTGGCCCTCGTTCCTTCCTTTGCCTGCCTTGTCATCGCCATCAACCTCCCAGGGGTGGGGGAAGCGGCTGGAGACTACCAAACACGGGTGGCAGGAGAGTCAGCGCCGCTGCCCTGTGCCCAGTGCCCTGGTGCGGTGCAGTGAGGTGCTCCTCCGTGCCCCTTTCTTTTTCTTTTTTGTATTTTTACACAGCCAGGAATTGAACCCATGTCAATTGCATGCAAGACAGGCTCCCTACCTTCTGTACTATCTCTCCAGCCCAAGTGATTGACATAATTTTAAATGGTATTGACTATAATCATTTAAGAAAACATGAAGTTATATAATAAATCTTACAAATGATTCTACCCAAATTAAATAATATTCTTAAAATTTTGGAAAATAAATAAACAAAACTTTCTAGGATCTACACTGTTAATTATATATATATATATACATATACATATATGTATATATATATATATATTCCCAAGGTTCTAAATAGCCAAGGTACCAACCAACATACTGTGCTCACACAATAACTAGTTTAGTTTTCAAATTGCTAAGAATCACTTGCCTTGCCCTAAAATTATTCACAGCTCAAGAAATTAGTGTATTGCAGGACTGGAGTGACAGTGCAGTCATAGTGTGTTTGCCTGCCTTGCACATACAACCTATTTAAATTCAATCCCATTCAATCCCTGGCAACCCCTCTAGATTCTTTGAGTCCCACCCAAGAGTGGGATTGAGTGAAGAGCCAGAAGTAAGCCCTAAGCACCACCCCCACACCCTCTTTTTTAATGAGAAAAAAAAAAGAAAGAAATTTATGTTTTGCAAGTGGTAAGTAAATTCTCAGGTTGGATTTTTTGTAAAATTTAATTATGCTTCTAGATCTGTAATTTTCTAGCCTTGTGATCCTCCACAAATTAACATCCTGACTCTAAATTTCTTTGTTAAAATAAGACAATTATATTGACCTCATGAAGCTGGTATGATTACCATACAGAGTATTTAGCAATTTGTTTGTGGGATGAGCAAAATATTCAGTGTATATGCTAGCAAGATGAAATTGTATTTTCTGCTTTACTTAGTTATTATAGTTGGGTTTATTATCAACTTTCCCAGCCTGCAGATGAGAAGACTAAGGTTCAGAATTTTGTTTTAATTGCTAAAGTGATCTAATTGGTAAATGGGAGCTGTGATTCAAATCTAAGCAGGTGAGCGCTTCTCAATTTTGTAGCTAAGCAACAAATAATAGCAAAATTGAAGACAATGAAAGTTTCTAGAATCATGTAGAATTTGAACTTTCACCACGGAATGATTATAACAGACATATTTTGTTTTTACTTTATAATCAAAAGTTTAGAAAATGGTTCATGAGTTTATAATATTAATAATTTTTGAACTGAAAAGAATATTTATCATTGCCAACCTGCTAACCTAGTAAAATCCCACTCCTTTGTCTTAAAAAGTACAGAGATAAATGTATAATTAGGTTAAAACTCTATTCAAAGTTTTGTTATGAGCCATTTCCTTCCAAGTGTAAGATCAACTTTGAAATTCAGTTTCTGCATGTTGGAACTGTGAGTATGGCAAAAAAAAAAGAAAACAATGTTAAACTTTATTAGTCAAATCAAGACATTTTTTTCTGTGGTTGATAGAGGATGGAAGACAATCCTTTATAAAACCCAAAGATTAAGTTGCTTTTGAGAATAAAATTAGAATGAAAGGAATCTAACATTAAGTCATATTTTTCTTTAGCAAAACAAAACTATCTATACTGTATATAGTCTTTGTCTGGATGACTGAAGAATCTGAGACAATAATTGTGGTGAAAAGCACTTGAAATGTATCACCAATTCTCTTTCTTATTTTATGGAATAACAATTATGACAATCAGTATGGAAAAACTGTGCTGTGACTAAGACTTTTTTTTTGGCTTTTTGGGTCACACCCGGCGATGCACAGGGGTTACTCCTGGTTCATGCACTGAGGAATTACTCCTGGCAGTGCTCGGGGGACCATATGGGAATCTGGGAATTGAAGCCGGATTGGCCGCATGCAAGGCAAAGGCTCTACCCACTGTGTTATTGCTCCAGCCCCATGTGAGTAAGACTTTATCAGTTTATGGTTACTGGAGTTTTGTCCAAGATTAAGTGAAGATCTCAATTGTCACTAGCATTGAGCCTAGTGTGAGGTTAACTGTCAGAACTGGTGACAGTTTCCAGACTTATAGCTTGCTAGTTAGTGACACTGCTCTGCAAAAAATATGAGTGATTTCTTGTATGGTGGCTCACCTTATCATGATATAATTTCACACTAAGTTAACATGGAGAGAGAATTTATCATTCAAATCAAAATTTCCTAGTGCTTCTCTGTAACAAAATTTCTATTATAAATCAACAAATCAATCTTTTGTATTATGGACTAGAAGTCAGGAATATCTTTCTGTAAAAGACCAGCTAGTAAATATCTTAGGCTTTTGGGTCATATGTTTTCACTCACAGCTATTCCATTTTGATGTAATAGAACAAAAGCAAAATAGTATATAAATAAATAAACATGATTATTTTGTGAAAATCGATAATGAAATAGATTTGACCCATAGACTAATCTTTTCCAACCTCTACTATAGATCATCTGCACTTTGTGAACTAGTGTCTTAGCCAGAGTAAGGGTTTTCCACATCCGATAGATACTCAGGTTATTTGAATACTATCTCATGTGATTAGTTGATCTTTTGAAATAGAAGTTTATTCTATGTTATTTTTATCTGTCCAACATTATTATAAGGGTCTTAAGAGAAAAAGGGAAGTAGGAGACATTTTGAGAGAAGGGGATGTATGACAGCATAAGATGGAGTGATATGACCTGCAGAAGTTGGAAAATGAGTGAAACTAATTCTCCTCTAGACCTTCTATTAAAAAAACACAGCCCTACCAACTTATTACAAGCTAAATTACTTATTTTAGATTTATGAATTTCAGCTATCAAATATAATACATTTCTGTAGTAGTCCTTTCAGCTACGTTATAGTGTGAAGGTTATATAGTGGCAGAGGTCTAGATCACAATGAGTACAGACACCTAGTTTAGGTGAGAACTAAGTATTTATATTGCAAACAACTGAACTGTTTATACAGCAGGACTTATGCTATCCTGGACCAAATTAGATGTCACCATGTGATCCTAATAGCCTGGATTGTAACAGAGTCTAAGATGGATTGGCCTTCTGTTTCTGTGCTAAACTGGCAGTGCTCAGGAATTACTCCCAGTTATATACTTTACTTGGGGGCTACTCCAAGAACAGAGGATCCACCAGAAACCTTGCAGATATCGACCAGGGCCTGCATTATGCAAGACATTCACTAAGCCTATTCCAGTATCTCTCTGGCTCAACACAAGTTTTCAAAATTAGACTAAATATACTTTTCCACTTTTCAAAGTCCATAGGTATGAATAAAACAGAAGCGTGCTATGCCTGCTCAAGATTAATCTGCAGAAATATATGCAATAGGATCATTTTACATTAGCTCTTTGTTTACATGGTTCCAATCAGCTATACACCAAACATCTGGAGATAAATGGATTTTCTAACAGACAGAATAGACGAAGTTTTGGGGGGTTTGTAGAGAGAGATACCATGCATGTATCTTTTTATAAAAGACAGGCTAATTATTTTCCTTTTTTACTGTCTTTTTCAAATAAATTCTTGCTTTAAGCTGAAAATTCATAGTTTGGGCTTATCAAACTGAAACAGTAACAATTCAGAGACATTTAATTAACTGTGTGGTGGGTAATTATATATTTTAGACTGTTACTCAGAACTTTCTCAATTAAAAATGGAATAGCATTCTGATATCTAAAATAAATCTCTTAAAATTAAAATAATGTGGCAAGTTAACACTGGCCTGTTTTTTTTAATTATTATGATGAAAATGAAGATAAAATAATAAGATGAGTGGAACAAGGAAAAAATGTTAACAAAATATCAATGAGAATAAGGACATTATGTAAAACTTCAGAGTATTCTCTGAAATTGGTGTGATGTTTCATTTTATTTATTTCAAAGTCCTTCTTTAAGAGTTATAAAGCCAGAGTAATAGTAGTTAGGTGTTTGCCTTGCATGCAGACCACCCAGGTTGGATCAGTGGCATTCTATATGGTACCCTGAGCAAGGCCAGAAGTAATTCCAGAGTGCCACACCAGGAGTAACCCCTGACATCCCCAGGTGTGACCCCAAAATAGAAAAGAAGACAGAAGAAAGTTATATAAGACACCATGTGTTTTACGGGCTTTTGTTGTTGTTGTTTCCCTCCTTCATTCTGAAATGTCCAGCACTGCCAAATGTGCTGCACCTCTTGGAGAAGCATGTTGTAAAATAATATGCTTCATGTTTATTCAGTGAAAGTTTGCACTGCGGAACATTTAAGTCTGAGGTTTTCTAACCAAGGAATGAACAAAGACAAGGCATTATCATTTATCTAACTTCATCACTTTCCAGCAAATGAAAACATGGCAGCTTTTCAATGGCAAGGGGATTTATTTTGAAGTGAAACATTGCAAGGAGTTAAAGAAACAGAACTTTGGATATAGTATCAGTCTACTTTTCATCATCTGACCCTTACCTCTCTTTTTCAGAAACTCAGTTTCTTTCCAACTCAAAATTAAATCTCCAGTCCCTGGCGTTCTTGTTTGAATAACTGTCTTCTCACAAAGTAGAAAAATCTCCCACCTTCGGTAGGAAAAATCGCCTGCCCCCAACTCTGTGGAAAGGGACAGTATGTGGGGCTCTCAGCGGGTGGTGCTTGAAATCCATCAGGAGTTCACAATCTTGCTTAAGACATCAAGTAGAAGACAGACTTTAAAAAAATGAAGTTTCTGGACTAGAGAGATAGCACAGTGAGCACAGTGCTTGCCTTCCATGCTGCTGAACCAGCTGACCTTGGCCCTGTCTCACCAGAAATGATCCCTGATCACAGAACCAGAAGTAAGCCCTGAGTACAGCTAGATTTGACCCCCAGTCAAACAATTAAAAAAGTCTGATGCACGCTTTAAATCTGTCTTAGGGTGCCATGTTTGGGGGTGCAAAGAAATGACGATGAATGAAAGGAAGCTCCTACCCTTTTTTGTTTCCCAGGAAAGCAAAAATAGGTTTTGTATATCTGCTCTTAAAGAGAGTCAGTAGAAACCGATCCTAACAGAAAATCCCATTTCTCTGCGTGTCTGCTGTGCCTTTCATTAAAAAAAAATCATTATATTTAGTTAGTTTTGGTTAAATAAGATAGTTTTTATTGAAATTTACTTAGAAAGATGTGATCGGGAAGAAAGAGAGAAGTGTGTGTTTAAGGGAGAACACAGGATTCTCCAGAGTTGAAGGAGGCAAGCAAAGAAACACATGATCAAGTAAGATGTGTGCTCAAGTGAGAACATAGGTTCGAAGAGCAATTCTATAATAAATCCTTTGTCCAGCTTATACTCTTCCACCAAACCCTTCAGAGCAAGTGTCTTGAGTGACAATTATCCTCTGTGTCTTTCTCTATGACTGGACATGAAAATTATTTTCATGCAAACCCTCTTTATGCAGTTACAAACACTGAGGACTGTGTTCTCTGTGGCATGTCATGACTCTTGAATATGATTTAGAGTCTGTGGAACTTTTTAGATTTATTTGATTCTTACATCAATCCCCTTATATAAGCAGTGCAGAGCTTTTTAGAATTACCTTTTAATTGAAATATAATTCATATGCTATAAAATTTATCATTTTAAAGTATATAATTCAGTGGATTACCTTCTTAGTATTTTAGCTGAGTCATATAACCATCATTATTATTTTGGAACATTTTTATTACCTCAAAAAGAAGCACTGTACCAATCCACAGTGACTCACCATATATACCTCATTTCCTACCTCCAGCCCCTGGAAACAATCTATTTTATATTTGCCTCTTCAAGACATTTTATATAAACGGAATCACAAGTAGCTTTTTGGGGGGTCTGATTTATTTTACTTAATATAAAATTTATAAGAATTATTCATGTTGCAGCATATATTTATATTTAATTCTCTTAATTAATGAATGAAACTGAGCAATAGGGTGTTTGCCTTGCATGCGGCTGACCTGGGTTTAATTCCTCCATCCCTCTCAGAGAGCCCGACAAGATACCGAGAGTATCCCGCCCACACGGCAGAGCCTGGCAAGCTACCCATGGCATATTCAATATGCCAAAAACAGTAACAAGAAGTCTCACAATGGAAATATTACTGGTGCCCACTCGAGCAAATTGATGAACAACAGGACAACAGTGCTACAGTGCTATGGAATACCCATGAGATAGACCATTACAAAGCTATTCATGATTGAGTTTTAGTCATACAATTATCCAACACCCATGATTACACAAGTGTACTTTTCCATGACCAATGTCCCCTATTTCCCTTCCACCATTCCCCAATATCATCAACCCCCCATCCCCAGCATGCCTCTATGACTGGCACTTTTCTTTTCTCTCTCGTTTTGTGCATTATGATTTGCAGTACAGGTACTAAGAAGTCATCGTGTTTGTTCAGGTAGTTCAGTATTTTTATTAGGAAGGAAAGGCTGGAGTAGCTTTTTTTAACTGGGGGACAGCTTTGTGATATGTACATGACTGCTGTGGTTTCTGGAAATACAGGGAGGTAGGAAAGGTAGCCCATCCTGACCCTAAGAAAGCCTGCAAATTTTAGTCACAATAACCACATATCCATATTTTCAGCAGATTATATCTTGGGAGGTCCATTCCAGGAGGGTGGAGTCTGTAAGTGGGCATGAGTGATTTTGGATTGCAGCAGCAAGTGGCTGCCAGGGACTCTCCTTGGGCAGGCACCAGGATGACCCAACCCCTCCTCTACCCTCTGATTTACCCTAATCTGTTCAGCCTTGCATGAGTTTGAGATTAACTGTGGCTTTTGTTCTCATTCAAGATTTGTTTCTGGGTCTCTAAAGCAAGGCCTGTAGAAGAGCTTATATTGTGGCGCTGGAGTTAGTCCATGGGGGTGATTGCTGGTGTTTCTAGGAGTATAGAGAAGTGGGGGCATAT
This sequence comes from Sorex araneus, assembly GCF_027595985.1. Taxonomy (NCBI): domain Eukaryota; kingdom Metazoa; phylum Chordata; class Mammalia; order Eulipotyphla; family Soricidae; genus Sorex; species Sorex araneus. The sequence goes on along the minus strand of NC_073304.1, from coordinate 135,963,084 downwards.
AGCTCATTCCCAATGAGAAAGTCTGGAAATTTCAGTCACAAAACCCACATACCCGAATTTTCAACAGGTTATTATCTCAATCAAGCCCATCTTGAGATGGTGGAATCCAGCCAGGGACATGGTGGCGATTTTGGATTGTGAAGCAAGTGGCTGCCAGGGGCTCTGCTTGGGCAGGCACCAGGCAAACCCATCTCCGTCCAATTATCCTAGTCTGTTCAGTCTTGCTTTTTACTGTGGCTTTTGATCTCTTTTTAGATTTATTCATGGGTCTCTGAAGTAAGGCTGATTTAAAAAAAGCTCGTATAGCTGAGCTGGAGGTGGTTTGTGGGTGTAATCCCACATACCTAACTTTTGTCCATTTAATTTCTCAGGAAACTTGGTCCTGAGTTGTTGGGGTCCAGCCAGAGGCACAGTGGCAATTTTGGGGCATCAGAAAGCCTCAAGGCACTATCAGGCTGCTAATGCTTTGCCCCACAGGAACAGGTTGACCTGCTGGCAGTGCAACACCCCACCCCCCACTACCACCACCAGTTTTTTTTTTTTTTTTTTATAATTTATTTATTTTTAATTAGAGAATCACCGAGAGGGTACAGTTACAGATTTATACACTTTTGTGCTTATACTTCCCTCATACAAAGTTCGGGAACCCATCCCTTCACCAGTGCCCATTCTCCACCACCCGTAAACCCGGCGTCCCTCCCACCCTCCCCACTCCCATCTCCCCCCCACCCCACCCTGCCACTGTGGCAGGGCATTCCCTTCTGTTCTCTCTCTCTAATTAGCTGTTGTGGTTTGCAATAAAGGTGTTGAGTGGCCGCTGTGCTCAGTCTCTAGCCCTCATTCAGCCCGCAACTCCTTTCCCCCACATGGCCTTCAACTACAATGTAGTTGGTGATCGCTTCTCTGAGTTGCCCTTTCCCCGGAACGTGAGGCCAGCCGAGAAGCCATGGGGTCAACCTCCTGGTACTTATTTCTACGGTTCTTGGGTATTAGTCTCCCACTCTGATATTCTATATACCATAGATGAGTGCAGTCTTTCTATGTCTGTCTCTCTCTTTCTGACTCATTTCACTCAGCATGAAACTTTTCATGCCCATCCACTTAACTACAAAATTCTTGACTTCCTTTTTTCTAACAGCTGCATAGTATTCCATTGTATAGATGTACCAAAGTTTCCTCAACCAGTCATCCGTTTTGGGGCATTCGGGTTTTTTCCAGATTCTGGCTATTGTAAACAGTGCTGCGATGAACATACATGTGCAGATGTTGTTTCGATTGTACTTTTTTGCCTCTCTGGGATATATTCCCAGCAGTGGTATTGCTGGGTCAAATGGGAGCTCAACCTCTAGTTTTCTGAGAGTCGTCCATACTGTTTTCCAAAAGGGCTGAACTAGCCGGCATTCCCACCAGCAGTGTAGAAGGGTCCCTTTCTCCCCACATCCTCTCCAACAGCGGTTGCTTTTGTTCTTTTGGATGTGTGCCAGTCTCTGTGGTACCACCACCAGTTTTCTTAGGTATGTATGTAAGAGTGGGATGGTAGGGCCATAATAGTAATTTTATGTTTAACTTTTTTAGAAACTGACAAATTGTTTTCCATGTTAAATGCACCATTTTATATACACATTGCAATGTAAGAAGTTTTCTTACATACTGATATTTTGATATTTTGATACATACTGATATTTCTTACATACTGATACTTACATTTTCTTACATACTGATATTTTGAAAGAGGTTTGAGTTTCTTCACTAAAAGATTTATTTTAATATTCATATGAATAAGTACAAATTTTATTAATTCCATTTCATAGGCTAAGAAAGATATTTCAGGGGACTGGAGTGATAGCACAGAGGGTAGGGTGTTTGCCTTGCATGTGGACCACCCAGATTCAATTCCCAGCATCCCATGTGGTCCTCTGAGCACTGCCAGGAGTAATTCCTGAGTGCAGAGCCAGGAGTAACCCCTGAGCATTGCCGGGTCTGACCCAAAAAACCAAAAAAATATAAAAAAGAAAAGAAAAAAAAAGATATTTCAAATAATTGATTAGAAAAAGCAGAACACTGCTTTCAATTTTCAAATTCTCAAATTTCCTTATGCAATGCATACCACCAGGTCATTCTGAAAGATATTTTATGTGCATGAAATGATGCACTAAATTATCCTCAAGTGTGATAATACAGGGGAGTGATAAAGACTACATTTACATTCATATACACATACACACTTAATTCATTTGGATACTGACTTACTCATTGGTATTTTTATAAAATATTAATGTACTAATAAGGCACTTTTTAATAAGTTGTGCTTATAGAAATACCTTTCATACTGAAGACAATTCACCAACATTGAAAGCATGTATTATTTTTCAGATCTTCAATATTGATTAAAAAATTATTGGAGGTGGTGGACACACAGAACAGTGCTGAGGGCCTACTCCTGGCTCTACACTCTAAGATCACTCCTGGTAATATTCAAGGGACCACTTATGGTGATGGGATTGCAAAGGGGTGGACCATATGTAAGGAAAGCTCCTTGCCCATTTGTCCTATCTTTTTAGCCCTTTCATACTGATATTTGAAGGGCTCTTTAAATCTGCACACTTTTCATATCATCAGATCTAGGTTATTTTAGAAAGATGTGCACTATTGTCTGAAGTTGAAGTATCTGATTCATCTGACTCATCAAAGAGCTTAATTTGTCCTACAACATCTTGTCTTTTCCCTTTTTTTATGTTAAAGGTTCACTGAAAATACAAATTTCTAGCTTGAACATTTATATATTACATATACTATTTTTTGGTTGAAAATACTGTCACCAGATTATATATGTAGAATAATATAATTCAACAAAGTTGAATAATAATATAATTTCAACAAAGTTTAAAATGCTGTCACCAGATTGTATATGTAGAATAATATAATTCTCCAGTGCCTGGCCTCTAAATCAGTCCCCCAATTTTTTTTTGATTGAAATAATATAAATAATATTTTAAGTGCCATACAGAATCTCACTCACTTGTCATAGAAAACTGATTAAATACATTTTCTTGTTTAAAGAAATAGAAGGGCACTGATGTTATAACCCAGAATGCTTACTGAGCATTCAAGTTTCTAGTCTGATGAAACCATCACCATAAAAGGATCACAAATAATAAATTTTAATAATTTTCTTTATTTAATTTTTTAAAAATAGCTTCAATATAGAAATACAGTAATATGTGAATAGATAATATCAATGTCCTTATATCTAATATTAAATACTCTTCTATCAATATTACTCTTACAGCTAATATTAAAGCTATCATGGTGAATAGTTAAATCCTTGATTTACAAACTGTTAACTGACTGTGGGGGTTGCAAAAATTTATCAACAGTGAAAGATTTCTGAATATGTAAAGATCAAAAATTAATTCAAAAACAACCGTATAGTGAATCTAAGGCCTTTCTGCCCACACTCATGTGTGTTGCATTTTTTTAGTAAATAGGGGTTGTGAGTGAAAGAAGGTTAAGGCACTCTGATAGAAAACAGCTCTGAATTTCTAGAAGTCCCTTCCAGCAGTTTTGGGGGCCTGTGTAGTGCCAGGAATCAAACCAAGTCTTCAATTATTATGGGATTCACCTTCCCCCTTGTACTATTTGCCTTCACCTGCTTGGAATATTTTTTACTGTAAGTCTATATTAAGTTTAGCTATAATAGCATAGTTAATAATGTTGCGAAGAGTTTTGTTGGGATTTCATTTGCAATATTTCTACTAATTTCATTATTAAACTCTGAATTGGTAAACCAGTAAAATCATTGAAAATATTGGCAAGTCTATGCTTAATTTCTACTTTTTTGTTTAATACATTAACTTTTGGGTAACATAGATCAAGGTATGTATACAAAATTTGCTTTTACCCCTATTTAAGAGAAGGAACTTACAAATCATCTGTTATTTAAATCTAAAACCTCTACAGAGACTAAATTATTAAAATATTGAAGCAAAACATAAAATCTGACATGGAGCTTATTTAGATCTTTCAGCAGAAAATGACCTTTGTAACACCTCTCTAGGATGTTAAAGAAATAAGTTAATCATTTTATTATTCATTTAGCAACTATTTAAAATATTTAATATATTTAGCTATATTCAATTGTACATATTTTTAATTCTGAAATATAATTATTCAAACAATAAATTCTGAAATAATGTGCATTTGTGAGGTGAAGGCAGTGTCTGTATATTTTGCTATTCAAATCAACAGCAATCTGGGGATCACCATGGCATCAACATGCATTCCATCCTGAAAGCCTTGCACGTTTTAAGAACCAAATTAGGCAACTGAAAACCCTTCATCAATTCTGACTTGACAGGAATAGGGACCATCACTCAGCTATGAAATTACCAGATTCACCTTTGGTACTGCTTTTCAATGAGTAACAATGAGATCACTTGCAAATTTCTAACATATCTCTTTTTCTAACGGTCATAGCATGGAGAAGCTAAAGAACAGATGATAGCCAGCAGAAAATGGAAGACGAGAGGTTAGACTCGCTCCAAAGAATAAATACCATGTAATGGTCTTCCCCATCTCCTGACTTTGGATCCAAGCATATTCATGAATATATATAAAGAGTAATAGTTCAATTGAATCAGGTAAGCATGATTTTACAAAAATGGAAGTGTAGTGAGTTGACAGAACAGTTATTTCTTTCCTAAAAGGCATAATACAGAACCCATGGCTTATGCAAGCTTAATACAGAACCATTTCTTTAGCCTTTGCCAAAGGAAATTAAATTAAACTTTACTACAAAAAATTTGGTGTACATTTCATTACACTCTGATGGCTCTTGTGCCATGTAAGACATGTAGATTCCCATTTATTTTTAAATAATATAATTGGTATGAAGGTCAATAATTTTTACAATTTTGAGCGGTCACTTCTGAAAGTCCAATATGTTCCTCATTATTCTTACACATATGCACCATTAGCATTAAACCTCTCAATGGACAAAGTGGCATGTATGGGACAAAAAGCTGACAAAGCAGCAGAACCAAAAACTGCATTTGTTCATGAAAGTGTCTTGTAAAATACCTTTGTTTAACATAGAAAATAGGTAATACTACCAAAGACAGTAGAAACAAGGGCCAGGAATATTGGCCCACAGTTGGAAGCCTGTCCTACATGCTAGGGAGAAAGGCAGTTGGGATAGGGAAGGGACCATCATTCTGACAAAGAGAGTTAGAAATGATCATTCTGGAAAAGAGCTGTGTACCAAAAGTGGGTGAGGGAGCAAGCATGATAACCTCTCAGCATCTGTATTGCAAACCATAGGGGGTGTGTGCACATATGTGTGTGTGTGTGTGTGTGTGTGAGAGAGAGAGAGAGAGAGAGAGAGAGAGAGACAGAGAGAGAGAGAGAGCCAGAGAGAGAGAGAGAGAGAGAGAGAGAGAGAGCAAGAGAGAGCCAGAGTCTGCCATAGAGAAAGGCTGAGGGACAGTGGCAGGAGGGTAATTGGGGAAATTGGTGGTGGAAAATGTACACTGGTGGAGGCGTGGGTGCTGGACCACTGTGTGACTGAAACCTCACCATAAACAGATTTTTAACTCTGTATCTTATGGTGATTCCATTACAAAAAATTAAAAATGAATTGGTACTACTGGAGGGAAATAAGTATGATGCTTAGAGTCTCTAAAGGTCCTATACATAAAGCCTTTGCTCCTGCATTTGGAATATTTGAAATTTTTAAAAATAATTTTAAGATTTGCTTAGATGATTCTTTTTGTAAAAAATGCATACACATACTCTGTATCTCTGTACAATCTGCACATATATACAGTATAAAACATCACATTATAATACATTATTAAAATATATGTATTGCAATTTTACTGTTGCACTTGATACAAAATTTTAATATCAATTATGTACAACATTTTATTTGTAAACAACTAATACAAAGCAAAATTGAAATGCATATATTAGAACTTTACTCATTTATCAGTAGGGGAATAGCTTCTTGGCTGAATATGGTAACATTTTACAGGTGTAGAGGAGTACTTCTGTGATATCCTAGGATATTCACAATATTAGTTATGCACATGGTTTACGTGCAAGTTAAGACAACTAACATTTTACATCAATTTGTTAAAATAATCAAGCATAAGTAAAATAATTTTAACTTGAAAAATTTCTTGAACCCTATAGTGTGAATATTTGTACAAAGCCAAATTTCAAATTACTTTATAGTGTCACTGAAAATAAAACTGTGAAGAGATGCACAGGAGCACAACATCATGTCCACTAGAGAGTAGGAATTAATATTAGTAAAGTCCAAGGCAGAGACAAAAGTCAACTGCAATGAAAAATTTAGGGAGTTATATCTGTTAACTATTTTTACCTTTGTGTCTGATGCTTCACACAGTTATGGAGGTGCTAAACCAGTCTATCGTATTTCTCGTCAAAACTCTCGGGCTCATTCGTCAACGTGGTTTGGCTTGAGACTCAGGCAACCACAAGCTAATGTCTGAGCTCACAAAGCTGTACAGAGATGCGATAAAAGAAGACCTCAAAGAGAGAAGAGCAGCAGTGTTGGCCGCCAGTGCAGCAGAAGGTGGGGAAAAGTATTCGCAATGCTCACCTGTCCTTCGCCAACTACAAGACCAAGATGACTGCCCTCCAATGTCCCGATGAATCTATCACATCTTCCAGAAAGGCAATGGAGAGGATTATTCACGACTTCTACTCGGATCTCTTTGGCAGCCATGTCCACCTGCCCACATACCAAATTCCACAGGATGGATATGTCGTTCCCAATGTTCTCCCTTCTGAAATCCAACATGCCATTTCATTGGTAAAGATGCATACAGCACCTGGTCAGGACAAGGTCAGACCTGAACACCTGGAGAATCTGCCGCCAGTACTTATCAATACTCATCAATACTCATACACTGCCTTGGCTCTTCACACACTACCTGTTTGAATGCAAGGTTCCATCTCAGTGGAAAACCAGTAGGACCGTTCTGTTGTACATAAAGGGAGACATCCACGACATCGGCAACTATTGCCCAATATGCCTGCTGTCTGTCATCTACAAGTTGTTGTTCACTCGTGTCATCCTGAATAGAATAGGCAGAACACTAGACGAAGGACAACCATGTGAGCAAGCTCAGTTCTGAAGGAGATTCAGCATGATAGACCATATCCACACAGTGACCAAACTCATTGAAGTTTCACAAGGTTCAAGATGCCACTCTGTCTAACGTTCATCGACTTAAAGAAGGCCTTCGATTCTGTTGAGACTGAGGCCTGGTCAAACAGGGCGTTCAAACTCAGTATATCAAAATCCTCCGCGAGCTGTATTGTGGATTCACCACCAGGAAGGATCTCACCATTCTACAAGTGATCATTGATGTAAAGAGAGGGGTGTGGCAGGGTGATATCATTTCACCGAAACTCTTCAGTGCCACCCTGGAGAACATCATGCGATGACTGGAATGGGAAGGAATGGGAGTGAAGATAGACGGTTGGCAATTACACCACCTCCGCTTCACTGATGACATTGTTCTCATAACACCGAACATTAGCCAACCGGCACAAGTGCTGGCCGACTTCGACCACGAGTGTGGGAAGGTCGGATTGTAGCTGAATCTCAACAAGACGATGTTTATGTAAAGCTCCGTTTGCTCTCAATGGAACAATCATCTCTGAATGCAGCAGCTATGTGTACCTGGGTCCAGAACTCAACATGAGGAACAACTTGGTGCCAGAACTGTGCAGGAGGAAGAGAGCAGTGTGGAATGCATTCAAGAGCACTGAAGAAGTGGTTAAGAGGACGAAGAACCTCTGACTCTGGGAACATATTTTCGATTCCACCATTCTTCCTGCACTAACATATGCCTCAGAGACATGGGCCCTACGCAAACAGGATGAGAACGCTATTAGAGTATCCCAAAGAGGAATCGAAACAGCTATACTAGGAGTATCACGTCTCACTCAAGTGAGAGAAGGAATCCGGAGTTCTGACCTCCATCTATGGCCAAGAATCAGGGACGCTGTCTCGTTTGCCAAGGCATCAAAAGTCAGATGGGCCCGTCATGTAATGCAATTTAGAGACAACCACTGGACTAGAGCTGTTACCAACTGGATTCCACAGGACATCAGAAGACCTCATGGCTGCCTACCAACTAGATAGTCAGATTTCTTCATCAAATCCCTGAATGAACGATTTGAGGCTCTTCGTGTGCCAGGAGCAAGCAGATATCATTGGGGTGCACTAGCACATGACAGGGACAAATAGAGACTTACTGGCGCCCGCTTGAGCAAATCGAAAACCAACGGGATGACAAGTGACAAGTAATACAAGTGTCTGATGCTATTTTACAAATTGCAAGCTTAAGCAATTTAATTTTAATAAAGATTATATTTTAATAATTTATGCACAAAGTTCAAGGAATTGTAATAATTAGCCCCACTGAGCATATATAATTTAAATAGTTTTATAGTGATATATGTGCTTTTATATTCATTCTTATAAATGATCCAAACAAAAAAATTATGTAAGTAAGTGAAAATTAAGTGCATATATTAGAAAAAGACTGGGTCACATTTTGAGACAAATGAAAGCTTTTTGTTTCAATTATCTATTCACCTGGGTCAGAATGGTTATAGTAGGACTTGGAAACACATAATTCTCCAGTTTACCATTTTTCATCAATTTTCTAAAGCGAGCAAATTATTTTTTCTTAATTCTTGTTCCATAGAGTCACTAGATAACAAAATCCTGCCCAAGAGACAATACATAGTGTTGACTAAATTAAGCTTTAAAGCCACACAAAATTCTGATTAAGAATCCCAGCTAATGTTGGTGTCTGGGTTGAGGGACACTGTGAAGTAGCATCAATGATAGAAGGTCCAGTTACCCTGGCTTCTGGGAATGTTGCCAGCAGACAGTTTCTCTGCTGTCAGCCTCTCCAGAAACTGCTTATATCTAAGGAGAACTAAATACTCCAAGGTTATGTGCCTAACTGGTGCAGCATGCAGTGTCTATTTGGCGTAGGGTATAAAGTTTTAGATTCCTCATGCCAACTTGAGGTAACACTGAAGAGCCATCTAGCTTTTCTCCATTGGGCCAGTAGATGTGCCATTGAGACTGCATCAAAACCTCATTTCTCTCTTCTCCTCTCTTTCACTACCTCTTCCTTTCTGTAGCCGTCCATCACAGAAATACTCCCTTATTAGCCTCCAGGTCAAACCCCTCGGAGAATATGATGGCAATACTTAGCCAACCAACTGTGGGATAATAAATCTTGTAATCAGACATCTTTAATTTTAAAAGCATTGCAAGGGAGGGGAGAGAGATAATACAGAGTGTAGGGCACTTATCTTGTATGCAGTTGACCCAGACTTAATTCTTGGCATCCTGCATGGTATACCAGGAGTAATACCAGAGTGAAAAGCCTCTGAAAACTGCTGAGTATGACCCCAAAAGTAAACAAGCAAAGAGCATAATATGGGTTCTATGACTTTCTTAACTTTTACAATTTATTTCTGCTGTTGCAGTTACAGAAAACTAAAGTCTTTGCAGGTGCAAAATATGTTCTAGCACAAAGTCAGTTTTAAAATATTTTCCATAATGTATAGTCATTTCTCATTTTCCTAACGGTTTCTTAAAGTCCACAAGTTTGAATGAAAGAGCATTTTTTAGATCATTTCAAACATTGATTTCTAAACACCTAATGATAATTCTTAAATTTCCTCCCTCTCACCCTCCCTGATAATAATATTAGAAGTATCACTTCTCAACTCACTATGTTGTATAAACCCTACAGATTACAACAAATAAAGACTAAAGGTTAATATCTTATGAATATAAATGCAGAAATATAAGAAAATCATCATAGCAATTTGACCCAAAAACCATATAAAAATAATTACACAACAAAGCTAAATGATATTTATCTATGGAATACGAACCTGGCTTAATTTTTTTCAATACAATTAATGCAATATATCATAGAAAAAATAAGGAAACAAACTCTAGTTTCTCCTCATCTACCTTATCCATGTTGAAGAAACGTGATAAGCTACTGTTTTTAACATTACCTGATGATTTCTTGTGTTTATATTAGATTTCTGAATTTGAGGAAGCAAAAAAGATGATGCTTTATTATTGATTTATAATGTTTATAATGACATATTATTGCTACATTCTTAGTAAAACATATCAAGAGGCTTGTGATTTTTTATATGTCTTATTACTGATGATGTTAATTTTGATCTGGCAGTTAAGGTCATGGTTTCTCCATTAAAAAATTTACATTATTTACTTTCCATATATTTAACAAATATAAAGAGGAATTCTATTATTGTCTTGTTGATAAAAAAATATATAGTTGATAGAAAAATAAACAATGAAGCATGGGTCTGATGACTAAATGGCTCTATTTAAGTTGTTAGAACAAGTCACTAATTCTTTATTCATGCTACAGACCACGTATTCATATGATACCAAAAATAAAAAAAATATACAAAGCACTTCCCAGTTCTTATAGTTATACCTTTGTTCTTGGTGATACTCTGATTATCTAATTATTACATTTAAAAAATCAGATCCTTGAAATGGTGCTCCTGGATTTTCATTGTTTTGAATTTCATGTAGTGATTTGGTCCTCCAGGGAGTTTTCTGATTGATTTCTCAGACTACACAAAGAAACTTGATATTCAGAAATAGCTGCTGTGCTTTTTTTTTATGGGACTAGACACATATCATTTTTCTTTATGGGTGCACGTTAACTGAGAGTTATGTTATTACCATTCATACAACTGCCATTTGCTGGATTCATCTCTACTAATACTGTAGCTTTCTAAAAATTCAATATTCAAGGGCTAGAGTAATAATACAGCAGGTTGTATGTTTTCCTTACCTGTGGTCAGCCAAAGTTTGATCCCATCTGGTCACCCAAATCCCATTGTATGTGATACCTGAGAGCAGGGCCAGAAGTTAGTCCTGAACACCTCTAGATATGGCCAAAAACAAACAAACAAAAAAAAGTAATCTATTGGGGGAAAAGGTGAGACTGTAATGATGGTAAGATCATCTTTCAGGAATATATAGTAATAAATATGATAGTGTATAAAAATGTTATGAAATCATTTGATGTGAATAATGAAAATTACTACCAGTAGAATATAAATTCCATAGGAGTAGATAGATCTCAAGTGGAACAACGATTATAACCTAGTACTTGCTCATTAGTATTTGTTAGACAGATTACCATTAAAGAACTTTCTTGGGTTGTTTTCAGATTCTGACAATGGTGAAAAGTGCTGCAATGGACATAGAAGTGCAGATGGTGTTTCCACTGTGTGTTTTGGGGCCCCCTGGATATGTTCCCAGAAGTGGTATTGCTGAGTCAAATTCCAGTTCAACTTCTAGTTTTTTGAGGAATGTCCATACTGTTTTCTAAAAAAGGCTGGACCAGTCAGCATTCCCATCATTCCCAACAATGAACAAGACTCCCTTTCTCCCGCACATCTGCACCAGGACTGGTTGCTCTTGTTCTTATGGATGTGTACCAGTCTCTGAAGTATGAGATGATATTCCATTGTTTTGATTCTCCCTGATGATTAATGATGAAGAGCCTTTTTCCTTGTGCCTTTTGGTTATTTGAATTTCTTCTTTGATAAAGTTTCTATTCATTTTATTGCCCAAATTTCTAACGGACTGGATGTTATTTTCTTGCAGAGTTCAACCAATGCCTGTATATCTGTGATATTAATCCCTTATCAGAAGGGTATTGTGTGAATATACTTTCCACTTCTGTAGGCTGTCTTTGTATCTTGGTCACTGTTTCTTTTGATGTGCAGAAGCTACTTAGTTTAAGACAGTCCCATTTATTTATCCTCGCTTCCACTTGCTGGATAAGTGGAGTTTCATTTTTGAAGATACCCTTAGCTTCAAATTCATGAAGGGTTTTGCCGACCTTGTCTTCAATGCATCTGATGGATTCTGGTCTGATGTTGAGGTCTTTAATCCATTTTGATCTGACTTTTGTGCACAGTGTTAGATAGAGGTCTGAGCACAGTTTTTTGCACAGAGCTGTCCAGTTTTGCCAGCACCACTTGTTAAAGAGGCTTTCCTTGCTCCACTTCAAATTTCTTGCTCCCTCATCAAAAATTAAATGATCATATATTTGAAGATGTATGTTAGGATATTCAAACCTGTGCTCAAGAATAGATGAAAGAATAAAGAAACTATGACACATCTACATAATGGAATACTATGCAGCTGTTAGGAAAAATGAAGCCAGGAAATTTGCCTATAAATGGATGGACATGGCTGAGTGAAATGAGTCAGAAGGAGAGGGACAGATATAGAATGACTACATTCAATTATGGTATGTAAAATCTATCTACACATGTATATATAAATTTAAAATACATATTAGTCTTCTTATATATACATATTAGAATAGTACTGCACTGTCATCCCATTGTTCATTGAGTTGCTCAAGTGGGCACCAGTAATGTCTCCATTGTGAGACTTGTTTTTACTGTTTTTGGCATATCAAATACGTCATGGGTAGCTTGCCAGGCTCTGCTGTGTGGGTGGGATACTCTTGGTAGCTTCCAAGACTCTCTGAGAGGGACAGTGGAATTGAACCCAGGTCAGCTGCATGCAAGGCAAATGCCCTACCCACTGTGCTATCACTCCAGTCCACATATTAAAATATATCTACATATATATATGTATTATAGAAGACTAAATAATACACAGCCAAGGAAAATGAGGTTAGGAGGAGTGGTCAATGATTGGAATCAATCACAAGTGTGTTGAGGGCAGAAGGTAGGTAAGACAAAGAAGAGAATAGTATGACAATAGTAGCTGAGAATGATCATGCACAAGAATTGAGTGTTCAAAGTAGGTAAAGGAACATTCCTCAAAACCTTTCAGCATCTGTATTGCAAACCATAATGCCCAAAAGGAGCAGAGAGAGTGAGAGTTAGTGAGAGAGAGAGAGAGAGAGAGAGAGAGAGAGAGAGAGAGAGAGAGAGAGAGAGAGAGAGAAGAAAAATGTCTGCCAAAGAGGCCGACTGGGGGGTGGGGAGTGGAGCGGTCATGGGAGGGATACAGGGAATACTTGTGCTTGGAAATATGCACTGGTTGGAGGTATGGGTGTTGGAATACTGAATGACTGGAACCTAATCATTAATACCTCTTTAAGGGTCTATCCCACATTAAAAAATAAATAAATAAATAAATGAATAAAAATTAAATAAATAAATAAATAAATAAGAGCTTTCTTCTATAGTGTGTCTCCTACACACTATAATTTTTGTTTTCATTTTAACTGCAAGAAAATACTAGGATATACATACTGTAATCACCATCATCATTGACATATTTTCGAGTATTTAACACGTGACTATGGTAAATTTGAAATATATACACAAATTAATAGTATCATATAAAATATCCACACATTCATTAGTCATCTAGTTATAATAATCACTTACAGATATAGAAAATAAATTTTAACCCAGAGTATATAAAACATTTATTGTATTGAGATTACTCAATTTCTTTTTGAAAGAAAAACAAATGGGATGCATGTATCTCTGTGCAAAGTATTCAGACATCTCAGAACAATTTTTTAATACATATAGGCTTCACAGAATACTTCAAATACCATTAAATACAGTACAAAGTAAATAACTGACCAGGGTTAGGTTCTGAATGGAGGTGAAGTGTCACTCATGATACCCTAACAGTAATAGCATTATAAATCCCATTGTGTAAAAGGGGGAAAAAAAGAACAACAAAAAAAGGAAAATGCCTGTCATAGAGACAGGCTAGGGGCAGCATGGTAACTGGACACAGGGGTGCAGTGAGGTGGACACTGGTGAAGGGACTGGTGTTGGAAGACCGTGTGCCTGAAACTCAATCATGAATAAATTTGTAAGTTTCTAGTTCACAATGCTTCAATTAAAACAAAAAACACGTTTAAAAGAGAAGAAAAGAAAGTTAGTGAAGAGGTCACAGGGTCAACGTGGCTGCCTGCTAGGTGTGATCCCTGAGCTCAAAGCCAGCAAGTCCTGGCCCAAAACCCAAAAATGAAAGGGGTGGGGGTATGGGGTAAGTGACTAATAATAGAGGTGCATTATCTTCAAATAGGAAAGAAAGACCGAGTCACGAGCGTGCCTCAGGCCACTCACAGGCGATGCCATTCCTAAAGTGTCACTGTGCTCTCGCTTGACTCTACCACTTTCCTGACTTAAGAATAAAGATAAAATCCAATCCTGTTCACCAGGGGACTGATGCATTCCAGGCTAGGAACTCTTGTCTCTGAATCTTTCTCATAGAGTAAATTTGTGTTGATAGCATCAGTTGCTTACACTCTGCACTGTTACCTTGCTAAATGCTCAATTTATAGCCAGGCCCCCTGTGGTAAGGGCCAGATGGCAGGGAGAAGGCATCAAAATTCTGTAGTCAGGAGTCATGTAGATAAATCTACTCTTACCACTTAGTCCAAATGTGGTAACCTACCCTGAACCCCCTCCAAATGCATTCACTGTACACCAGTTTCCTTTCCTTTAATTGAACATTCTAAGTTATTTATGACATTAATATTGTCTGTAATGCTTTCTATTTGATACACTCTGGGACAGCTTTCCTGCTAATAAGCTGGTAGCAAGGAAGTTTCACCAACTGTGACCTCAGAACAATAGACAGAGTACACTAAATATACTCAACTCACAGGGGGTTAAATCTATTGCTGTACTTACACCATAATAATAACTACAACACATACCATTTAATGACTTCCACCAAACACACATTTCACTGTAATGTATTTTAGAAGTATGAATGTGTTCAATGATACTGTGAGAGCTAAGATATGGTTTACACCTAATCTGCAATATAATTTCCATTAAAGAAGTCTTCTTTGTAACTGTTAAATTCTAAATAAATAGGTCTGGAAAGCTTTCTTGATACTGACAGACTTATTTTTATTTTTAAATTTTATTCACTTTGTTTTTTCTCCTTTTATTCTCTCAATTCAACCATTTAGGAATAGCTTAAATCCCATACATTGAAATTACTCTTCTGAAAAAAAAATTTGAACATTTCTAAGAAAATATGCACAGTTTAAAGTCACTGAATTTGCTCTAGACTATTAACCCTCTAGATGTATGCCAAAATTGCTGTTGTTCAAACCTAATATCAGACTTGTAAGTCTGTGGTCCATGATTTGAATGAACTATTTTTCCACAATGCAATGATCTAATACTTGCCTCTAAAAGCTTGCGTTGCTACTCTGTTTACTGTTTCTATGAGAAATTCAACATAATGTACTTGATTTGACAGTGTGCTAGAACAGAATTTCCTCTGAAAGACACTGTTGTAGAAACCAGTGATAACATTCCTGGAAATATTTCCCAGCCTGCTAGAAGACGCGAAAATAGAATTGACAAATTTGGAAAAATTATGGTGTTTTATATTTTTATTTAAAATAAGTTTTCCTTAATAACAATTTAGATCTGTATGTTGCACATTAAATTTTAAAAAATCAAAAACGTGAGGAATTAGGCAAATATTTTTAGGCATTCTTTCAGAAAGAACCCATCATATTGTAAATCTCTTATTTTAGGAAACTATTAAATATTTCCTAATAAAAGACATAGTTTGAAATAATCTATATTTTAATCAAATAAAAGACAATTTCCAATCAAATTGGTCATCCCTACCATATAATTGATGAACAGCTTTCTGTACAGCCAACCCTGGAAGTATATTTTTTTTTTTAGTTTGCAAGTATGTGTTATGAGATGTTAGTTTTATAAAATAGTGAGAAAAAATTCAACCAAGGTGACATAATATTATGACAGTATTTATCCACTAACTAAACATTATATTTAACTTTATAACTCCATGCATTACATAGGATAAAATACTAATCACATTAATTACCATAATTATGACATCTACATTATACTAGAAACATAGAATTTGGGTGCCTGAGTTCAAGCATAAAAAGCTCTCCACAACCTCTGTGTAGCACACTAGTATACTTTACTCCTAACCAAAAATTTTATTTCATTTACTCCAATGTTTCTAATCTAGTGATACCCAATATTTCCTCTTTATAACAAATGTTTCACAAAGCTCTCTTGAGTATGCTGGAATGATATCTATGGCATTTTTTTTTTTTTGGTTTTGGGTCACACACTGGTGTGCTCAGGGCTTACTCCTGATTATGGTAAGGGATTCATTACACCTGACAGTACCAGGAACTGAATATCCAGGTAGGAATGGATATAAGGCAAACACCTTACCTGCTGCACTATATCTCTGATATGACATTTATTACAGTAACAACACACACAACCATTTAATACAAGTTGTCAAGTGTTCCACCCCTATCTCTCTAGATGAGTCTAGTACATGCCCACCCTGCAGGAAACACCTTTGTTTTACCCTAGCAAAAAAAAAAAAAAACCCTCTTGATATGTCTGCCTAAAGGCATTCTTTAAGCTAAGATATTGTGAGGATTAAGTAAATAATTGGTTGTCTGAATGGTTATTCAGATAACCAAATGTATATTTCTCATAACTGTTTATTTCCACAGTTCTTGACTGAATGTTTTCCCAAACCATTAAGTTCCGGAATGTGACAAAGATAACCCTTGTTATAGTAATGGGGTGACCATTTGAAAGCTTACCAGTGGAGCAAACCAGGTGATTATTGGGTTGATAGTCCTAGTTCCACCTTAGACCAGTGAGGTGGGAAAATGGCCTAGAAATTAACTCATCATTCATGCCAATGTAATAAATCACTGAATAAACTCAGAAGGGGGATGAAGAGATTGCCCAGTGGGACGGAGTGCATGCTTTGCATGCAGGAGGCCTAAGTTTGATGCGAGTCTGAGGTATCCACTGAGGACCATGAAGTGTGTCTCCCCCTCAACGCCCCACCAAAACAAAACAAAAACACAGAACAAAATAAAAATTCAAGAGGACTGGAGGCTTCTGTGAGTGAACATGCAGAAATTGGGAATACAAATACTTGAAAAAGCGATAAGCATATACCCATTTTCCCCACTCTATCTCTCTTATACATCTCTTCCCATTCGGCCTTTATAATAAATTTGTAACCTAGTGGATAAACATTTTTCCTGAGTTCAGTGAGTGCTGTAGAAAATAAAGCCCAAGAAAAGGGGTCATGGGAACCTCTACTATGTAGCCAGTCGGTCAGACACCAAGATTTTGTCTGAAATTAGGGAAAAAAAGGAGGCAGTTATGTTCTACTGAGTCCTCAACCTGTAAAATCTGAAGCTACCTCTCAGTAGATACTATCAGGACTAAATGGAATTCTTGGATGCCCTCCTGATATCTCAGAGTTGCTTGTAGATATGAGAAAGCCCCATTCACATTGCTATTGGACCCCAAAATGCGGTAGCGACAGGCAAATGAGAAATGCTGAAGCATGAGAGCTTCCAAAGAAATCATCGTCAGAGCTCAGAGAGAAATTGAAACCACTCAGTGTAGCTTCCCTCTCTTGCAGTAGGAGAATTCCCAGGCTGGTTTCTAGGAGATCTTACTGATACAAATATCAGGATTGAGTTTCAGTTGCTTCTACTAAAATCCTGCATGATAATGAGTGACCTTTGGTTTGCTTCCTCTCCCTATCTTCTTCACTCCTTTGTCCATGTTCCTTGTCACAGTCTCAAATAAAGTACTTTTCTTATCTCAGGATCTGCTTCCAAGGGAACTGAAGTCAAGACAACATACCAACCTGTAAAAACCATTTAGAGAGCCAAAGGATAGCAAAGTGGTTAGGGAACCTACTGCATGTGACTGATCTGGGTTCAGTCCCCAGCACCCCATATAGTTCTCTGTACTCTGCTAGGAGGGATGCCTGAGCACAGAACCAGAAATAAGCCTGGAGCATGACCAGGGTGTGACAAACAAAACAAAACAAAACAAAAACACATCCAATTAAGAGTATAAGATGAAAGAGACAGGAGATGGAATTAAAATTCTATTTCCATTAAAGATTCAGGTATGACTTCCATAATACTTCATGCAACACATAATAAATTGCATAGCACATGATAAAATAATCAGCGGTTTCTCTGCTTAAAATTATAGTGAAGAGAACATCTACAAATGTAGACTAACACAGGCAGAACGCGTCACCAACTGACACAGTGATATGGTCAGCAATGTCATGATTTTCTCAGGGAGTCTGGGTAAAATTATGAGCAAACTAAACACACGCCTTTAATTTTCATAGTTTTCTGCACAAAAAGGGAGCAAAATTCTCACTTCAACATGTCCTATTGCTGAGAAATTCTAAATGCATAGAATTTTTGTTTGGTCTGTTGGTTGATCTGGCAGTGCTCAGAGCTTATTCATGGCTTTGTTCTGGGATCACGCCTGGCCATTCTCAAGGGACCACATATGCATGATGCTGGATAGCAAACACAGATTGGACATATGTAAGGTAAGTGATCTACCCACTGTACTATCTCTGTAGCCCCACCAAATTGTTTACTTTTTTACTGTCCAACAAAATATTAACAGATGTGAGAGGTGGGGCAGCTTCTGGAGGTATGGTTGGGCACTTGGCCTTGCAGAAAAAAATGCTACTTAAATTTCCCAATTGTTATGATTCCCCAGAGCCACTCACACATTTTTCTCTCCAAGGCATTACTTGTGAGAAACACAGGTTCAAAGGAAAACAAAGATGTAAAGTAGCAGAGGAAAAGCGGAAGGAATAGAACAGTTGTTTGAACCATTGAATTCAAACTTCCTTAGTTTATATATCAGCAACACTTTTTATTAGGGATAAAACCACAGGCAACTTACTTATTGTCCATATTCTTTATGTATGGAAGAAGAAACTGCATTGTCTAACTCAAAACTTTTGTGAGACTAAGTTAATAATACAGCATTGGGCACAAAGCAAAGATTCAAAATATATTATTAATAATGTTACTATGTTTCATGGTTAAATGATTAATCTCGCTCTATCTCAAGTCTTTTTCTTTTTGGAATATATGAGAAATATGGTTTTAGGCAAATGTTTCCTATGAATTCACCATCACTGAATTTTTTTCTCCTCCTCATCTCTGCTGCTTATCACTTGCCACTCTTAATAATAATAACCCAATTAATAAAATTATTGCTGATAGATTTTATACTTCTCTACATAATTAGAATAACAAATAAAGGGTGAGAACAGAAAGAAAGAGAAAAAAGTACTGATTTACTTTTTCCTATTTGGTAAAATCAAGGAAAGTTCGGCAAATAGAGAATTTGAACAACAAATAAAACATTATATAGGAATGCATTGTTGTAAACTATAAAATGAAGCACAAATGTAAGAATACTTTTGTTCTTGTTACTTATTAATGACATCATTAGTCACACAGCTGTTAAAAGTCTAACAAGGAAAGATATGGCAACTTTAATTATTCTTATAAATGACTCGAAACCAAGACTAGTTCTTGACCAAAAGAAAACGGAAAAAGAAGATCAAATTATTGGCATAAGAGGATCTCTGAGCTGCAAAGCTGGATGGGAAACCATTATATCACCATAAAAGTAAAGGTAACTACTTAAAGGGTCAATTTTTTAAGGTTGCAGACAGCATCTTGAAGAAAGGACGCATTGATTGATGTGGCCTGAAATGGAAACCTAGATAATGAAATAAAACCAGCATTTAAGAATTTCAGACTCAGAACTCATTACCATGGCAACCCTCTCAGAAGGGAACTTATATACCAAAATAAGATTCACTTGACTACACCTAAAAATGAAAACCTCTACAGTGAAACAATTCAATGTAAAATTCCTAAATGTAAAGTTCCCAACTTGCTTATTTCCACAAAGCCTAGAGATAGTTCTATAGATGTCTTTCTGTCTTTCATCTCTTCTATTGAAAGTTATTGCTGTTTAAAACCTATGGTCCGGGGATGGAAGGAACATATTTTAGCTTTGAGAGATTTCTCTCATTATTGGGCATTTTCTGCAGTAAACTTATATATTTGTCTATATAATGAAACACTTAACATGACATTTATAGGAAGGCATAGTCATATACATCATTTAAAACAACTATCAAAATTTTAGTTTGTTTATAATCGCACAAAAAAGGGGCTAGATATGTGTGCCATCAGTAGAGTGCACGCACTATATCTGTGAAATCCTATGTTCTACTTCTGGGTGCACACATACGCACATACACACACACACACTCACATTCACACATGCACACATTCATCATAGAAAGCTACCAAATTCATATATTCATTTCTAGTTATCACGGGAAACTATGTTTAGCTTAAATAAAATATGGTTTAATAAAAACATTTATGTTCTAATAACATATTCTGACTCAAAGGCTACAAAATTATTGAATCATTTTGTCAAAGAAAAGTTTATCATTGAACTAAATACAACTTAAATTTATGAATCTGGGTTTAGAGAGATAGTATAGAGACTAAGGCACTTGCTGGGATTAAAAACTCCTCTAAGCATCACTCGGGTATAGTCATAGAGGCCCCAGGTAGAGTCAGGTATGACCTTGAAGTACTATGGAGGATAATCAAGGTGGCCTGAATAATTCTTAGTACTGAGGAGCCAAGCAACACTGCAATCTAGAACACTTGCATTGAACCACTGACCACATGAATTGTCAGAAGAGGTTCATACCCCTTGAGCTTGGACCCCCCCCCCCATCACCAGAAAATAAATTATGAATCTCTGCCTTTACCTTTAAAATTTCCTTTTAAATGCTGAGGATATGTCATTGTGATACAATTTCCAAAAATATTTGTAAATCTGAACAATGGAACCAGAGCAGGAGGCCAGAGGGTTCAGAGCCTTGGCCAGGCAGCGTTGTGGAGACCAGGGAGGGCAATGAGACTCCAGAGAAAACTGCAGTCCTCAGGCAATGGGATGCCAGGGATAAAACTTCACCTCTCACTAGTTCAGCACTGAAGGAATAGACAGAAAACTGAAATGCAAGAAAATATTCTCTTCTCAACTCTGTTTTTGTTTTGTTTGGGGGCCATACCCAGAGATATTCAGGGATTACTCCTAGCACAGCGGGTAGGGCGTTTGCCTTGCATGCGGCCAACCTGGGTTCGATTCCTCCACCTCTCTTGGAGAGCCATCAAGCTACCGAGTGTATCTCACCCGCACAGCAGAGCCTGGCAAGCTACCCATGGCATATGTGATATGTCAAAGACAGTAACAAGAAGTCTCACAATGAAGATGTTACTGCCTGCTAGAGCAAACTGATGAACAACGGGACGACAGTGCTGCAGTGCTACTCCTAGCTATGTGCTCAGAGATCACTTCTGATAGGGTAGCACTGTAGCACAGTTTGGAAGCCTGTCTCATGTGCCTGCAGAGAAGGCAGTTGGGATAGAGAAGGGACCACTAAGTCAATGATGGTTGGAGTGATCGCTCAGGATAGATGTGTGCTGAAAGTGGATAAGGACCCCAAACATGATGGCCTCCCAGTATCTGTACTGCAAACTATGATGCCCAAAAGTAGAGAGAGAGAGAGTGTAAGAAGTGCCTGTCACAGAGACAGGGGATGGGGTGGGGTAGTGGTGGCAGGAGGAATGCTGGCGACATTGGTGGAAAACGAGCACTGGTGGAGGGATGGGTGATCATTGTATGAAAATCAATCATGAAAGCTTTCTAGCTATGTCACTGTGATTTAATAAAATATAAAATTTTAAAAAAAGACTAGTCATGTCTATTATATAGTTATATGTAACTGTAACTTAAGGTAACTGTTTACCAAATAGTAACTTAAGGTAACTATTTTGGAGTTGAACATACTGTAAATAAAATTTTGCATTCAGAGTATATAATTGTCCTTTTATTAAATTAGGAGGGAAAAGAAGGCCAGAGCAATAGTACAGCAGGTAAGGTATTTCGTTGCCTGCAGCCAACCAGGTTTGGTCCCAGGCATCCTATATAGTCCCCCATACCCTATCAGAATACCAACTTTAGTGATCCCAGCGCTAATAAGTTCTGATAACAGAGGACAGTAGTGATAGCACAGCGGGTAAGATGTTTGCCTTGCATGTGGCTGACCTGGGTTAGATTCCTCTGCCATCTCAGAGAGCCCGGCAAGCTACTGAGAGTGTCCCACCCACAAGGCAGAGCCTGGCAAGCTATCCGTGGCATATTTAATATGCCAAAAACGGTTTCCCAAATATTAGACAATACTTTAAAGTGCCTTTTTATGTAGTAGGTATTACTAATGTGTAATAAATAAAAAGTAATATCATACAATTTGTTTTACCTCCAGAATAAAACTTCGAAAACAAGTATCTCTGGAAAATTAGAGGAAAGAAGATATCTTCGGGATTTTGTATGTCCATATTTAACTTTTCAGTCTGTTCCCTCTCCCCTGCCCAGGGAGATGGAGGGACAAGGGCACACCCAGAAGTGCTGGGGTCTTACTCCTGGTTCTAGGCTCATAGATCACTCTGTGGTATTTGGGGGATCAATGTGGGGCTTGGTATGAACCTGGGTTGGTCAGATGCAAGGCAAGTGCCTTACCCACTCTGGAACCTCCAAGTCTGTTTTTAGTCTGCAAAAGACCATCAGTTCTAGATACTAGTTAATTACCAGATATTGGAATATCCACAAACTATAATTTCTGACTGTTGGTCGCTGAGATTTGGGGATAATTTTTAGTCGCAACACATCTTAGCCAATGAAAGAATGTATTTATAGGATTTAGCATGTTTCTGATACATAAAAGACAAACAATATATTCCTTCACTGTCACTTTCAATGTCATCCCATTGCTCATCGATTTGTTCGAGCAGGCACCAGTAATGTCTCCACTGTGAGACTTGTTACTGTTTTTGGCATATTAAATACACCACGGGTAGCTTGCCAGGTGAGCGAGATACTCTCAGTAGCTTGCAGGGCTCTCTGAGACTGGCGGAGGAGTCAAACCCAGGTCAGTTGCGTGCAAGGCAGATGCCCTACCCCTTGTGCTGTTAGCATTTTGTAGCCATAGTAAAGTATGGCATAGTAGCGCATAGTAGAGTAAACCATGATAATTTAATAGTATATTTGACTATGTAAATATTACACTACAAATTTAAGAAAGTTATCATGGTAACAAAATTTGCATAGTTTAATTCAACTCAATTTATCACCTGAATAATAATCTGCTAGAATGTTCTGTGCTATTATATTAGTGTGTTAGTAATATAGTAATTACTAACAGTAGCAATATAATAAGATTATATTAATATATTTATGTTATTGATCCTTGTAACTTCTGAAATAAATATTATACTGAATAAAGTTTTAAAAATATCTTAATATGGTCCCTGAACACCACCAGGAGTGACCTTTGAGAGCAGAGTCAGAGGTAAGACCCAAGAACTGCAATGTGGCCCAAAAAACAAATGTGATATAAGAAATATTATTTTAGAACATGATAATGATGATAAAAGATCTGATTACTAGAATAGATATCAAAATAGAAAATTTTCAATTTCCTCAAGTTTTAACATATGAAAATATTTACATTGGCAATGATGTTTCCAATTCACTTTTTAAAAATTGCATTTGTTCAGCAGTACCTTTTTTTTTTTTTTTTTGCTTTTTGGGTCACACCCGGCAATGCACAGGGGTTACTCCTGGCTCTGCACTCAGGAATCTCTCCTGGCAGTGCTCAGGGGACCATATGGGATGCTGGGAATTGAACCTGGGTCAGCCGCATACAAGGCAAACACCCTACCCGCTGTGCTATTGCTCCAGTCCCGTTCAGCAGAATCTTACACTTACTTCCACACCTAAGAACAGTAACAATCTCATAATTTAGTCAAGTCTGAGAAAATAGCAATATATTTACTGATTCTCTGTATGAAAAAAAAGTTTACAAAATAGTGCCATGACCTATCTCTGACCAATAGTAACTGGCAGAGCTACATTAAGACAGTCTGGAAAAGTGGTTGACAAAGACACATTAGCTATAAAAGTGACTTTAAATTGTTCCTTATAAAAATTAGGCTTTAAATATCAACCATCTATTAACATTTGTTGTGATAAATCTGAAAGTACAGGATTACACTACAAAACTACTTATCTGCTAATAGTAACTCTAAGAATGTTTTCCATTTCCCCTCAAAGATTAAGAATTTTATGACATCAGTATTATTAATTTAATAATATTACCCTGGCATGACACTCTATATAAAGTAGAAAGTTCCCAAAACTTCTTCAATACAAGTAAACAAAAAAAAGAAGAGAAGGGGAGAAGGAAAGAGAGAGAGAGAGAGAAGGGAAAATAAAAGAAGTTCAATTTTTGTAAATTAAATACAAGGCATTGGATGACAATTTCAGTCAACCATGCAAGAATATAGTGATTAATTTAGCTCGACATTTTGCTTCACATTTCACTGATATTTTCCATCTCCATTTATATTTACTACTATTGGAATGAGTTCAGTTTAGCACCACCTGCTAATTTTATCCATGTACCATGTAATTAACCCTTCAAAATCATTATCAAAGATGTTAAGATCTATTCCCACTCCATCATGACTAGCATATTGCTTTGGTTCAGCAGCAGGTCATCTGATAAAAGTTAATTTAACTTTGTCCACAACTGTTCCATTCCTTAGTTATCATAGCAAGTAGTGCCTTAAAAAGGATTAGTTTCAAGATCATCAGAGTTAGGGAGATTCCCTTTCCAATCTTTTCAAATACTGGGTGCTTTCCATGCCCTCACCCTCCACCCCCAGTTTCTAATGGAGTAGCCTCCCCTTACTTTTTGCTTGCTTAAAAATATATTAGAAATGCCAATGAATTCATTAGTAAATCCTTTGCAGGTTTCAAAATCAATATTTCCCAAGCTGAAAATTTCTATACATATCTATTTTTTCCAAGCATTTCCCTTGCCTTTTAAAATCAATAAGCCATATTGACAAAATTTTAATTATTTTCTCAATGTGCACACCTGTCCTGATTTTTCTGATCATCCAGCAAAGGTAAAAAATAATCAAGTGTTTATTTAGTCGGGGTTTTTTTGTTCTATTCTGTTTGAACTTCAGCTTTCTCCTCTAAGACAGAAAGGGGCCTAATATATTGATTCATTTGAAAGGTGATACTATTTTTAATCAAAAAAACAGAAGAAAACTTTTGCACTGCTAAAATAACGCAAATGCTAAAAGGATCTATGATGAACCTGGAAAAAAGTACTCTTATTTTAAACATGCTCACTAATGTACCTTGATAAAGGCATTTTATATTTATAATCATTCATGAGTATGTATAGCTACAACTCAGGGTTGTCTAAATGTGCCTCTTATTGTTACTTCTGGTTCATTCAGTCTAAGAAGTCACATGTTTAACTTCCTGCTCCTCAATTTTACTGAATATTGAAATCTATTTGAAAGGGCTCAAGAGATTTTGCTTAAATTAAATTATTATTGTGTATTTATACTCTCATTTCTCTCATAGTTCTATTTTCCTGCAGTAATGGACATATAATAAATATAGAGTATGTTACAAAAGAAAACCAGGTGAATAAATATCTCCAAATCCAGCTAAAGGAGACTTCCTTTCATCTTAATTTACGGGTAAAGAAATAGATTAGATCCACATTTTCTGAACTCTGTGTCTAAATTGACAAAACTCAGAAGTGATGTGTAAGACCAAACTAGAGCAATAGTTTAGAAGAATAAATAAATAAGTCTAAAAGAATAACAATTTTCAAAATAACACACAATAAGTTTCTGCTGATGAGTTATTTCAGAAGCTATGTTTTTACATATGCATGTGCATATATAGTAAAATTAAACTAAGCCTTAAATATGCATATGAGGTTGACACGTAATAAAATATGCAGTATTACAGTAAACTTAAAGTACTTGCCATTTTCCTTCTTTGCACTTTTTGACCACTACCACTATTTTATTATCTTCAGAATAAAATGATAAATTAGATAAGAAAGTGGGTGAGATTGTTTCAGTTTTGGATTCTTGTCATTTTAAATCCCGAAATTAAGTACATATTCATGATAAACAAGAGTGGAGGAACAATAGCAGTAATAAACTATGTTAACCATAATGATCCCTAAATTTAGTTTTCCCAACTTTGAGACATTATAGACATCATTTTGAACAAAATTATTTTCCAAACTATAAAGGGTGGAAAAGGAAGATGAAAGTACTTACAACAGAATGGAGGTTATTTTCTTTTACCAGTTTCAGGGATGATTTATAGCAATTTGCAAGGTCTTCCTTGTGGGAACCATTTATATGTCCTCTGGCTATTGGTCCTACAGTATGAATGACATCTGCAATAGCAAAAGAAAAAAAATAGAATAAGCAAGGTATTTTTCACTTTTCACATAATTGGCACTTTATTTATTTCAGGTATTTATATTGGAGCCTGAAGACAAGCAAGCTAAAAATTATTGATGATTCAAATGTTTCTCGAGTAAAAGATTTTAGAGAGCCTAGCGTCCTAAGAAAGCCATTTCCCCCCAAAAGTTAAAAGTGTAGAAAGAAATCTCCTACCAGCAAATTATTCTGTTGTTATTGGTCAGATCACAGTGAGACACATTATAATAAAGCAATGTGGATAATTGGCACCTTGGCAAAAGACAAATTCTTGTTAGAGAGCAAAGTGAAAAAAGAATTGCCCACAAATGAGCAAACTGAATTGATATGGGAAGGAAAAACCAATGCAATATATCACTTAGCTCATAAATAAGACAATAGTTTCAGGCATTTTAGACAATAAAAAAAGACACATTTCTGAAAATATTTCAAGAGAGTTTATAACAACCAGTAATAACTCTAAAGGGGACAATTTTAAAATCTCCCTACCATTTTGGAAATACAGCCTTCTGATCTTCACACTCATTATATAATTTAGAAATAAAACTCCCAACTAACTACCTAGCTTCTATTTCTTTTTTACTACATTAAATCATATAAAACAATATATACCTTTTGGGCTGGGGTGATAGCATAGCGGGTAGGGCGTTTGCCTTGCACGCGGCCGACCCGGGTTCAAATCCCAGCATCCCATATGGTCCCCTGAGCACCGCCAGGAGTAATTCCTGAGTGCAGAGCCAGTGAGTAACCCCTGTGCATTGCCAGGTGTGACCCCAAAACCAAAAAAAAAAAAAAAAAAAACAATATATACCTTTAGACATCTATGTTTGAAAACACAAAATTTTAATTTTTGACATATAAAACCAATGATTCTGGTATTTATATTCACATGTACATTTTTTAAATTTAGAAACACAATTAAATAGGATAATTCTGGCCTTTCCACTGCTGCACGAGCATGATCCCAGAGGCCAACTGAACTACTTTGGACACCAGCAGCTCGCAGAAATACCTCTAGATTGTGAACTGAGCCACTGCGCCATGCGGCGCCTGGGGGAAGGGTTTCTGTCTCTCAACCCTTACTTTCCGGCACAGCATGGCAATTGCCGCTTTTTGAGCACAAAATGGAGGTACCAGCCAGCTGCTGTGGGACGTGAGGGAGATCCTGGGGGGCAGGGGGGTACCAGGCCTGCCCTCCACCAAGATTTAAGCTCAGCGGCCACAGGTGTGTTACCTTTCCGCTGCTGCATGAGCATGATCCCGGAGGCCAACTGAACTACTCTGGACACCAGCAGCTCGCAGAAATGCCTCCAGACTGTGAACTGAGCCACTGGCCATGCAGCGCCAGGGGGGAAGGGTTTCTCTCTCCAGGCTTTTCCATCTTAAGAACACCACAAAAGGGAAGTAAAAGCTTGCAGTGATGCTATTTCTGGCAGAATTTTTCCTGGACTTTATACAGAAATCCAAAACCTAATATTTCTTAATTGTCAGCAATGTGAAATGGATCCTTTTTAGCAGGTCTGACTTTAGGGAAAAACTCCAAACAATAATAGTGAGTTTTTTGTTGAAATATTGAAGGAAATCAAAGTAGCAGCCATGTCTCTAGACTGTGAACTAAACCATAGCCCCATGCTGGCTGAGGAGAGGAAATATCCTTCTTTCTCGGCTTTTTTCCCTTTTGGGGGAGAAGTGGCATGGCATCCACCATATTATGAGGACTATTAAGCAGGCACAAACTTGGTGGCATGGGAAAGAGAAAAAAAAAAGAGTTACATATTTGGAACAGCGGGACTTCATATCTTTTCATTCTCAGCAATGGAAAACTAATTATCAAATGCTATTTTGGCAGTAGGGCTATCTTCTTTGGGGGGAACTCCAACAATAGTGAGTTTTGTATTGAAATATGGAATGTAATCAAGGTAAAAAGAAAATGAAGTGAAATTTATCAGTTATGCAGGTGGAGTGGGGGGCAGGGGGTGGAAGGTATACTGGGGTTGTTGTTGGTGAAATATGGCCATTGGTGAAGGAATGGGTGTTTGAGTATTGTAACTTTCCACATGGTGATTCAATAAAATAAATAACTTCTAAAAAATAAATAAAATAAAACTTTTAAAAAAATAGGATAATTCTACTTTAGAGTAAAAAAATATTATAATAAAAAATCCTTAAATCCAATCACTTGAAAATGCCTTATAACTTCTGCATTGCAGTGTTATTAATTAATTTGAAATATTTGCTTATTTCATTAATACAACTAATCAACTTTGAATAAAAATAACTTGATCTTATATTATCAGAATAATAAGAATTGAATTATTCTTCTAAATTGTACCACTTTGGTTATTTTTTAAAGATAAATGAATAAGAATACATTACAAACATTAGAGTATAAAATTGGATACACAATTGCATGTATCAAATTGTATGTAAGATTTCATTAGCAGAAAATAGAATATAAAAAATGTCTTGTTGACTCCCTGAGGAGCGATAGCACAGCGGTAGGGCGTTCGCCTTTCACGTGGCCAACCCATGTTCTATTTCTCCCATCCTCTCAGAGAGCCTGGCAAGCTACCGGGAGTATCTCGCCCGCACGGCAGAGCCTGGCAAGCTGCCCATGCTTATTGGATATGCCAAAAATAGTAACAAGAAGTCTCACAATGAGAGACGTTACTGATGCCCACTCGAGCAAATCAATGAGCAATGGGGTGACAGTGACTCCCTGAAAATGTCAAAAATATTATTTCATGGGGCTGAAGCAATAGCATAGCGGGTGGGGCATTTGCCTTGCACGTGGCCGACCCTGGTTCGATTCCCAGCATCCCATATTGTCTCCCGAGCACTGTCAGGAGTGATTCCTGAGTGAAGAGCCAAGAGTAACCCCTGTGCATCGCCGGGTGTAACCCAAAAACCAAAAAAAAATTTATTTCATGTTCAAAAAATCTAGCAATGTTGATTTCAAATTTTAATTGTGGGTTTAAAATTGATAAGGGTTTCCTTGTCTGATAAAATTAACAGTATTCATGTGATCAAAATAGGAGAAAAAGATCCCAATGAATTCATGTAAATATAGAATAAGTAAACCTGCTTTTAATGTGAAAACCACTAAAATGCATAAGGAAAGTAAAGAGTGATATTTGATTGTATGTACTAAGTGAATTTATATGTGTAGTAATAGTATAAAATAAGTGCTGCATGTGTGGAAGCAATGAAGTCCTTCACACGTAGGTAGACTTTATATGAATATTTAACATATTTATCTTTTAAAAGAATGTTTTTAAGGAGTATAATTATACATAATGCTATGTAGTTTCCCCTTTTTTAACTACTTGCTGTGCTAAGTCACAGAGCATAAAAAGAAAAGTTACTGAGTAAAAACAAAGGATTGTACAGGGCAGCATTTCCAAAGCCCACATTGGGTTTGAACAATATCAATTTAAATCAAGCTGGTAGGTTCAATAAAATTTGGGAATCAAATCACCAGTTGAAATTAATTCAAGCCAATTTTCTCACCATAGAACTTTTCTGGGGACTTACTCTCTCTCTCTCTCTCTCTCTCTCTCTCTCTCTCTCTCTCTCTCTCTCTCTCTCTCTCTTCTCTCTCTCTCTCACACACACATATCCCTCTCTCTTTCTCTCTCTCTCACACACACATGCCTCTCTCTCTCTCACGCACACACACAAACACACACACACACGAACTCGCACGCACATCACACACACACAGACACACACACACACACACACACACACACACACACACACACACACACACATGCACACGCATGGGCATTAGTCTTGAAGGGGAAACAGAACACTCTGTTTCCAAACTGAATGAATACAAAAATCCTGTGTTTTCAAGAGTTCCTCATGGGACTGCTTACAAAAGTTAACCTGTGGAATATACGGTTCCAGGGCAATTTTGGAACACATATTGCCACTGTTAAAGATGTAGCCCATGTTTTCTTAGCCCTCCATCTCCATTGTCTCTTTACATCAAACACAAAAACATAAAGGAACCACAGAATATAACCTTAGTTGCTTTAATTTTTAGAATAAGAGGATGAAGAATAAGTTTCTATTATGAGGTCATTAAAGATGTATCTAGTTGAGCAAAATTATGAAAGGGCTTATAAACACATATGGGTTAAAAAATAGAAGGAGAAGCATTTAATGCTGGAAATAGTGCCAAATCAATAAAGTTTCCTAGTGCTTTTTTCTTATCTATCTATCTATCTATCTATCTATCTATCTATCTATCTATCTATCTATCTATCATTGCCTACATAAATGAAATTCAAAAAAATATTCCTTTTATTCCTCTAGTTCTCCACTTCATTTAAATGTCTAAGAAAGAATAACCAATAAATGAACTGCCTCAACATCAAAATACTGATCTCTATATCCTCTGCTCTATATTAAATTTACAGCATCCAAGATCAAGTGTTATTATTGACCAACACAAGACTGTTCAGATGCACAGAGCTGAGTGAATCAATGTGAGAAGCTTAGGAGAAAGTTTCTTTATTATTGTAATTGTTCATGAAAAACATCCACAACAAAACCTCTTTTTGTTATAAAAGCCAATCTGGGACCCGTTCTTTAAATCCAGTGTCTGTCCCAAACACAGGGATGTCCAAAGTCATCATTTTGTTGTTTTCAGCCTTTATTTCCTTAACTGTAAAGTGTACCAGTTGCTTAGAGGATCTTTCAGGTAGCTTCTGTATTATATAATCAATATCACTAACATTTAACATATGCAATTGTGACAGAAGTACAGAATGATGTCTGGGCAGCAAAACTCAAAACATAGTTCCCAAGATTTGTGAGTATTAAGAATATTTATTGAATTTCAAAAAATGTTATAGAATATTCTTAATTCACAACAGTAAATTTGAAATTTGTTTAAAAGTAGGTTATATATAGCCATTATGGTTTCACTGGCACTTCACATTTCGATTTTATTAAACACAATTAACATCATCAAAATTCACATATATGTGAGGTGCATACATTCAGCCCATGAACAACACAAATGCAGATACGTTTTTTTTTTTATTGTTGCACTATTATGGTAAGATAAATTACAGTGCTTAATTTGATCCCAGGTACATCAGAAGATCTTACAATGGTAATTAGAACAATCAACAGCAGCAAGATCCAAAGCATTTTGGATACACAGATGAGCATGCCAGGTTGTTATGATCTCTGATCTGGTGTGGAAAGGACATCAGACTGTGCATTCTAAGATCCAATTATAAACCGAGTCCCAGAACTGTCACTAATCAATTTTGTTGCTTTGTGTAAGTCCCTTTATTAGGGGCAAAGGATAAATGGTGAAGATGGGGTTCTTTTAACTTCACAGCTAAAAGAACTTAAGTAAGATAGCACCTAAGATTCTTCGCAGCTCTCTAAATGAGTTAATCTAATGCAGGTTTGTCAAGAATCAGTCTATAAAGAGAAGAATTATACACTGTGGCCAAGAGTGGTTAACTCTATGGACACATGAGGACTCAACACATATAACTCAATATATATGACATACTATATTACATAAAGGAAAGACAAAACTTGCAGTATATCTGTGCTGACAGTGGAAGAGTAGGGAACTATAAGTGATAAGGCTTGGACAGGCCATATCTTTCTTCATGAAGCTGCAAGCAGTCGCCCTCTATTTTGCTTGGGTTTCCTCACAGCATGGCTGTCTCAGAGTAATCACATGGCTCACGTGAAAACTCCCAGAAGCAAGTGCGTTAGAGTCAAAAGCCGAATTACCTTGTGTTAAACCAAGTCTTGGGGGTCACACAAGGTAACTACCAGTACACCCTGTTGGTTACAAACCTTTCACATAATCTCAAATCTCATCTGCTTCAAACAGAGATATACGGACTTCACCTCATGATAGGAGTAAGAGTTTGTTGACATGTTTAAAAATGAATGCAATGGAAATACTTGGAGGTCTGTTACAGTTTGCATGCTTAGTGATTCAGAAGCTGTGGTGGGTAAGCAAGGAACCCTAGATGGGCTGGGCATGCTCGAGTGCTAGAACACATCTGCAGCACGTGTAAAGCCTTAAGCAAGACCACAAGGCCAGCACCACATGGCCCTCTGAACACTGCTGGCTGGAGCACTTCTAATCCCGCGCATCTCGACTGTGGGATTCTTGGACCTATTTTCTTAATAGTTGGATTGGTGATTAAAAATGAAATCTACAGAAAGACTAATGCAAATTTAATATATGAACTAATTATAAAATGATGCTAATTTAGAGATTGCAGTATAACTTCGTTTTTAGAAAGAATTGCCAGTCCAGCAATAGTTTTGTTGTTATTCCTCATTCATAATCTAACAGGAATTAATGGATAAGTGAAAGAGCAGATATGACTGTTATAGAATCCACAGTATATCTTTTGCATCAGAAAAAAATGGGGGGGTGAATGTTATTACCCTAAAATGTTCAGCTCCACATTCAGGAAAGGAGAAGCAGCTTTCATGTATTCAAAGTCTTTTTTTGCACACAACTCAGGAAAGCCATGAAAACAGCAATGCAATTTGTTCATTTAATCAACATTTCAAATGCAACCCCCTGAAGAGGTATGGAAAATGAGATGGCAGGACATTTTGTGCTTTATCAGACTAAAGTGTAGCAAGACAAATGGAACCTGTTTTTGCTCATCTATTTCTGAAATCAATCAGCCTATAAATCAGCTCTTTTGTTTTGAAGCTATAACCACCACCTTTTGCTCCCCATCTCGTTTTATCCTGGGAAATTAGTCTGAACTATATAGAAAAGGAAGGAGGGATAGAAGGTTTTCTTGCAAGGGTTGTGGGGGAGAGTCTGCTTTCATTTTCAAAAGTGTAAATTGAAAAATGTGTGATTGAAATGCCAAATAGATACTGAAAGCACTAGAATGATTTACAAAGATTCAATCAGACTTATCAGTGGCAAAACAAGTGCAGCAAACACATTCTGTGTGAAAATATTTGCATAATGAATTTTAAAACAAACGAGAGAGCCCATATAGGTTGCTTTCCTGGTTTTCCATTTGAGAAGCAACTGTGTTACATTCAAACTGTTAATGAACAGTCAGACCAAGTGTAGAATCAATTACACATTGCTTTCATTCACTTCATTCTTGTATTCATAAGCATAATCGGTCCATCTAACAGACTGCATAATGATGCTGTGCCCTGCCAATCATATTCAAATTGCATGCATTCTAAAGAGAAGACCAATGCACAGAATTAAGTTGATTTTCTTTCCCGAAGACACCACCACAAAACCAAGCACTGAAGGTACTATTATAAATCTCATTGGCCAATTTATATGATCAACACCACCAGTCTATGACCTGAAACAGAATACTTGAAGTTCAGTTAAGTGGAAATTGAATTACCACCTGATGGCATTGTGAAATAACTGCTGCCTTTCCTCCCCATATAGATGAATGTTTTCATATACATATTTTCAGAGCTGTTTTTCCCTTATTCTATTTCAAGAAATAATCTGTTGTACATAAAATGTTCCTTTTGAATTTGCAGCAAACAGCAGTTAAAATGCACTTCTACTACAGGTTGGCTGAATCCTTCTAATTTGGGGTCATTCTCTCATAGATTTTTTTTCAGCTGTACCATGGATAACTTTCCCTACTAAGAATGACTGCAGGCAGACATCCACATCTTTGCATGGGTTTGGAATAAACTAGCATTTACAATGTTATTTTCTAGTTCATTTTCTTTCAGTTTGTGAACTGACCTTGTTTGTTTTTTCCACTGTCTTTTACAAAGGAATTTTAATTTACTCCTCTTAGTCGGTTTGGTGCTGGGCTCCTTTAAATAAGATGTCTATGTCTAAGCTTAACTACCAAGTAGCTAAACAACATTTGCATTTTGCTGCTGATAAAGGCACACAATGCACTGTCAAAGCTTGAATGAATACATCAGCTCAGTCTGAGGTTTGCTACTATTTTTACATGAGGAAGTGATAATGTTACAGGGTTTTGGACATCATGTGCAGTCAATATGTTTCCTGCTTCAATGACTTCAAAGTTTGAAGTCCTAAGTTTAAATTGTGAAGTTTAAGCTAAAAATGATTACTAAAGTACATTCTGTCAAAATGTTATCTTCTCTTTGTGAAAAAAGGAAAAAACCCTCATTTTTAATTTTTATTTGCTTTCCCTGTTTTTGCCAGACAGAGTTAAAGTATATTGCTGTAAATAGCACTGTGTCCTGTTCAGACTGGATCCCTGTACATAAAGGTTCATTCTCAATAATACAGTTTGAAACTCCCATAAAATGGATATCCTGTGGTAAGCCATTTATAGAATCTTTGAAATTCCACAGGGTATTGAGGGCATCTGCATTACAATAGTGTTATTTCCAACAGAGAAGGGTCTCAGAGAGACTGTGGGAAGCTAAATTATCTGCAAAATTCCAACATTTCACATCATTTTAGCAAGGAACCAAAGATAATACATCCTAGAAGGAAGTGAGTCAAATACGTGGCATTTCTGATGCTTCAATAGCAGGGGTGAGAGGACGTGGAAGTCCAGATAGACAATATGACTTTTTCAAGCAATATAATAATAAGGTCTTTGTTCTGGATCAAGGAATGGCAGCAACTTACAGCTTTTAGCCAAGAGATGCCAAACCACTACTTTATTGAGAAAGGGAGGCATTAAAAATCCTACTTAGTGGGTAAAAAATAATTAATGCTGGTCTCCTCTACAAGAGCAATGCCGCAAATGCTAAATGTAGGTTAAAATTGAAGAGGGCAGTGGGATGAGTGGAAGGACAGGTGGGCTGATGAGTTTAATCTATGCCTATTTGACCTCGACTGACTTTTTCAATTCCCTTGCACAAACAAGTCTGAATTAGAAAGACTCATCAACAGTCATGAAGTCAATCATTATTTCTGTTCTTTAGTCAGTACATGTTTATTGAGAATGTACTGGGTGCCAGGTACATAAGGCAACTGCTCTATTATGTTACATCAAACAAGAGTTCTTTGGGTCTCAAGACCTTTCCTGAAGTCAACTCACCCAATCTTGACTTCCCGTGCACTTTTTCCAGTCCAGGAATCTCAAAGAGAATTTATCACCCCTTATGATGTGATCCATACTGAATTCTCTTTTGATCTCCAATATTACTTATGTTGAATTCTTTTTGTGGACCTTAACATGAACATTTCTGAGATTTCATCAGAGTTCCCTCGTAGAAAGAAGAATAGTTCCTGATGTTGGAGATAATCAACAGTGCTTGAGCTTCTATTTTGTGATATTCTGTGTTTACATTTCCAAATACAGTGAGTGTCTAAGCTTCCACTGAAGGAACATGACAAATCTATCTTTGAGTCTGCCACAAAGCCAAGAACTCTATGGGAACAATTGCTTAATAGATAATTAGTGACTCTGTAGGTGATTAATTAAAACTTGGCCCGATATAGTATATCCATTCAAATATTAAACTAAAGAAAACAATGAATTAAAATGGACTGTCTAGACTGGGAAAGCAATGGAATGTAGTTATACAGGATTATATCATTCAACATATGTTCTTATAGAACTGAGAATCTATTTCTTCCCAGAAAGACTCAGCAAATTCTGATCAAAGATTTCCAAGTATCTGTACTACAGATGGTATAAATAAAGCTAACACCATCACACTCTTAGGGAAAGGTATGAAATTATTTCCAAATAATTCTCAATTGGGGGTGGAGGGTAACTATGCATTTTTTGGTATAGATAATTAAATAAATCTATTTTAATATGTTATTTTTTTATCTGCATATGCCCCATGTAAGAATAAATTTCTTTGTTCTATAGATTCGTTCTGGCTTTCAAATCAGAAAATGACAAATACTCCACACATCTTCTCAAAGAATGAATAGGATCACTGTTCTCATTTCTTAAAATAGTGAAATTTGTATACAACAAAACTACAACTCCATTCAAAATTAGCTAGTGTTTAAAAATCTGATGCTACCCTACTTTTAAAGTCAACATTAACTTATTTCTGAATTCTTGAGACAAATGCATTCTTAGGAGAGTTCTGGGCTATAAATATGACATATTTAGACATATATTCCAATTTGGGTTTCATTTTCATGGTATACACATTTGCACCAGGCCATATATCTAATTTCCTAAAGTGAAACTTGCATTTAGAGGAAAAAATGAGAAAGAATATTTTAAGAATCATGTTATTTTGATTTTTTAAAAAGAGAGTATGTGAACATTTCTACAATGTGAATCAGATCATTAATGTGAGCAGGGAATCGGAGAAATAATTAGCAATGATAAAATATTAAAACAATTAGAAATGTCACTAAATGTTTCAAGAGCAGCTATTTTCTGTACCATGAGAATGAACACCATTCCTTTCATTCCTGAAATTTAAGATATGAATCTATAGTTCTTCCTGTCTCACAGAAATAATAAACTAATTGTTCATGAAGAGGTTCTTCCAAACTTTTTTTTAATCCTAAAAATACAAGTATCCTAAAAATACAAGAGGAATCAAAAGAGCTATGCTGGGAATATCATGTCTCATTCAAGTGAGAGAAGGAATCCGGAGTTCTGACCTCTGTCGACGGTCAAAAATCAGGGATGCCGTCTCGTTTGCCAAGGCATCAAAAATCAGATAAGCCGGTCATGTCATGCGATTCAGAGATGACCGTTGGACTAGAGCTGTTACAGACTGGATTCCACTGGATGTCAGAAGACCTCGTGGCTGCCCAACAACTAGATGGTCAGATTTCTTCGTCAAATCTCTGAGTGAACGATTTGAGACTCTTTCTGTTCCTGGAACGAGCAGGTATCATTGGGCTACACTAGCTCGCGACAGGGACAAATGGAGATGTTACTGGCGCCCACTCGAGCAAATCGAAGATCAATGGGACTACAAGTGATACAAGTGATGCAAAAATACAAGTAAAGACACCAGCAAGCTTTTGTTTTGGTGAGTTATATCTAATGTCTAACAAGACAAAAGCACTTCTAGCATGATGTTATCACATGTCATGGAGTCCCTAGAACACTGTACAGTATACTCAAAAAAGATTGAAATAATGCAAATAACCTCTAATTATGATTCAGCACATGATATTGACAAACACTCTTGAAATAGAGATGCCCAAAATATACATGAGAACTGATGAGCTAGAACATCTTGCTGAGCAAGTTTAGGAATTAAATACAAATATTTCCTTGCAGTACAAAATGGATGCCGCTTATCTGGTCCTCAAGCTTGAAGGAATAGTGACCTCTTTCAATACTAAATGGAAAAATAGATGCACTGCAGTTATTAATGAGCAATTATTTTTCCATGTCAACTTTTGGGTGAATTAAGGAATTTTTGACAGAGTGACTTTAACTAAAGTTTTGGATTATATTCAATATATCCTTAACTGTGACCTAATAAAAGAGTCATTAATCTTCAGCATGAAGTTGTCCATGGAGTGGAGAGAGGGCAATAAGTCAGGGAAAGAAACACAATGGGATGTAAAAAGTGTCTGGCACAGAGGGAGACAGGAAATCAGGAGGGAAATTGGGGACACTTATGAAGGACATAGGTGAAGAAATTGGCATTGCAACACTGTACACCTGAAACTCAATCACAGATAACTCTGTAATTCAATCACAGACAGATTTATAATTCAGAGGATTCAATAGCAAGTAAAAAGTATATAGCCACAAACCACAATAATAAAGAAGCAATTCTTAGACATGCAGTTTGCCTGAACCAAAGA
This sequence comes from Sorex araneus, assembly GCF_027595985.1. NCBI lineage: Eukaryota > Metazoa > Chordata > Mammalia > Eulipotyphla > Soricidae > Sorex > Sorex araneus. The sequence goes on along the minus strand of NC_073304.1, from coordinate 135,924,951 downwards.
AAAAAGTATAAGATGACTGCAGCAGATAATTAACTTAAGCAAAGAAGAAAATGGTGGGAAGTAAGATTTCTACAGAACACAGAATGACACAGAATTCTTCTGGACCATGAATTCCAGGGAGGTAATCATGGCTGGTGTTATTCTACCATTATTCATTATTCCACCAATACATGATGGTATACTTGGAACCTTAGCTGAGAGTTTTGAGGAGAGAGGGACAAATAAAAATTTATTCAAAGTAAATTCATTCTGGTTGTCTAAAGTCACCCAGGTCTGAATAATTTTAAAGTTCTTCAAACCATCTAAAAATACACCCTCTATCTAAAAATAAAACAAAGAAGAATACCAAAAAGAGAGCTGGTAAGAAAAGGAAAGAAACATTAGGGCTGGAGTGAAAGTATAGTGGGCAGGACACTTGATTTGCATGCAGCGACCTGGGTTTGATCCCTGGCACCCATATATAGTTGCACAAACACTGCCAGGAGGTATCTGAGTGCAGAGCCAGTATTAAGACTGAGTCCATTCAGATTTGGCACCAAAACAAAAACATAAATAAAAACAAACAAAAACAAAAGGATAACTGAACGGTTGAAGGTGATTTATTTTCTTGCACAAGGGAATTTTAAATTTTAAACCCTTCTCCTCCTTTGCCTTTTCAGCATCCAGAATAAAAATACTGACAGAGAAAAAAGAATACACGATAGAATATTTCAAAATAATTAATTGTAAAATTAAGATTCAAAGAGGTCACATATGCCTCAAAAGATTATTTAGTAGAGATCATTAATGTAAAACAATTCAAAGAAAACTAGAAGAACTTTTAATTGTAGTTAAGATGCTGAAAATGAAATATTTGCATGAAAGCTTTAATTAGTACATAATGGACATCAGCTTTTAAAAATAACTTATTCATGCAAATAAATGAAACTGACTGATTGATACTTTTAATGTACCTCAATGAATTAAAATTCCCATTTAATTCAGAGATGCTTCCTGATTGAGATGATATGATATGATACTGTAGCTGAAGAGGCATTTCAATGAGAGAAATAAGGCATTTCAATGAGAGAAATAAGTGTAATAAACAATTTAATAGATCTGACATGAATATAAAACATATTTGATCAATGTCCAGAGATATTAGAAAAGAGTATCTCAAAATTTTATACCTATAGTTTGATAGCAAGAGGAAATAAGAGAGCAGGTCTTCATTTTCCAAATAAAAATTTCACTCACCAATTAGGTAAATCTGAGCAAATAATTTAATTTTCTTTGGTAAAAGCAGAATTATATCTATCTCACAAGTTTATTATAGGGACTCCATTATAAGTAAAAGCATCAATTTTAGTACCTGGCATGTGATGAACTTTAACTTGATTTTCATTAGTCTGTGTACATAATTGAATTCACAGTGCATATAAATGGGATGACACCAAACTATTATATTTGATCAGTAATTTATCATTATACCCTTAATATTCATTATTATAAATATTAAGCAACTCAATGGATATTTGTTATTTTGTTGGTTTCTTTGTTTAATCTCCTTAGGTTCTTAAATCTCCATTCTTTTGTTTACCCTGATATATTCTTGAGAAATTTTCTTCCAGTGATAGTCTACAATAGGAATTTGTATGTCACTGAATTTTCAAATGGTCTTAGTTTGTTCTATGTCTGAATGCTAGTTTTCTGGCATATGCAATTCTAAGTTCAAATCAGTTGTCTCGGAATTTCCACCATCGTGAAAATGTAAGTTTGAATTTTATACCTCCATAAGTAAGTCTTGTTTTTTCCCCCCTATTTAAGGTATTAGGGAATTCTAAGAAATATTCTCAGAATTCCAAATTGTAGAGCTTCTTTCTGGTTGGTAATTTTTTGGGGGGGATTCTTTTAGTTATGAAATTATCACTATCTTTTAACTATTTAATTTTCTTCATGTTTCTGAAACTCTATCTGGGTTTTAAGTGTCTGAAAATAATGCCATTTAATTTTTTTCTATTTTAGTACATATATTTCATCTGCTGTAAGTTCTACAGCAATCCCTTAAGTTATTCTCTGGACTAAGAAGTTACTTTTAGCTATTTTAATTTTATTATGCATCCCGTCATATGAAATTTTTGTTCTTATTTGGACTGGAGTGATAGCACAGCAGTTAGGGCATTTTCCTTGCACGCGGCCGACCCAGGTTCAATTCCTCTGTCCCTCTCGGAAAGCCTGACAAGCTACCAAGAATATCCCACCCACATGGCAGAGCCTGGCAAGCTACCCATGGCATATTCGATATTCCAAAAACAGTAACAAGCCTCACAACGGAGAGGTTACTGGTGCCTGCTCGAGCAAATCAATGAACAATGGGATGACAGTGCTACAGTGCACTTTAATTTTGAAAGCTTTGATGACTGCCCACCCTACTATTAGAGCATTTTCCTCTCACTTCCATATGCATCACTTATATTTCTTTTTCTATCAACGTTTTACTGGATAGAAATTATTTTGGTATCCTGAATTAAGATATAATATAAACTGTGTTTTTTTAATTTTACTTTTCATAAGGTTGCTCACAATAATTGATAGCATTCAATATTTCAACACCAATCCCAGCACCATTCCATCTTCCCACCACCATTATTTCAACTTTTCCCAACGTCAGGCCTGCCCCACGGGCAGTTGCTAGATAATTTATTTTGTATTGCTTGTTATAAATAGCATGAGATGCAAAAGCGGCTGTGCACTCCTGGAATTCTAAAATTTTAAATAATTGGGGTCCGGAGAAAACTCTTCAGCAAGTTGATTAGTTCTGAGAGTCATTTGTGAGTCTCTGGATCATGACCATTAATGCGCTTAAATTGCGCCCAGAGGCAGTTTGTGGATGTGACAGCCAGAACCCCAGAGGGGCTGGGAGATGGGAAGGAGTGGCTTATTCCCAGTCCCTGGAGGCCTGGAATTTGCAGTTACTGGACCCATATACCTGGGTTTTTCATTGGGTTCTAGAGATTTGTGGCCACTAGGATCCCTAGGGGGCAGGTAGAGGAGCGACTCTGCTCCCATCTGAGGCACCGAGTGAAATTGGCCTGGCACAAGGTTCCAAACATCTCTGGGTGAGATGCTCTGTTCCGAGATTCAATTGTGAGTCCCTGGATCATGACCATTAATGCGCTTAAATGGCCAATATAACCTGTCATTAAAGGATTTTAAATTACCTTATTTATTGCTTTCTATTTATTTTTCAACTACATCAGCTAGTGCTCAGGGTTTACTCCTGGCTCTCTATTCAATGATCACTCCAGAAAGTGTTCGAGGGACCACAAAGGTGCAGGGATCAAATTTGGGTTAATGGCTGGCCTTGCAAGAATCATACCTGCTGTATTATGTCTCCATCTCTAGGTTTACTTATGTCTTCAAATCATTTCATGATAGATACCTTTGTAGCCTTTTATAATTGTATGCATTTTATCACATTTTTATTTCTAAATGAATGTCAAAGATCTGGGGGAATGGTACAGCAGATAGGGCATATACCTAGCATGTGCCAAATTGGAGTTTGATTCCAGACACCACATGCCATGCCAGGTACATCTCAGAGCTGCTAACCATTACCAGGCGAGGTCTCTGAAACCTCTGGACCACTAAGTTGGCTGGGTACACTAGTACTGCTGGGTAAGAGCAGCATTGCATCGTCAGACCCTTGCATTGCACTGCTGATCAGTATTCTGGGAGTTGCCAGTGGGAATCACAGACCTTCTGAGATAGCTAAGGAGGTTCCTCCAAATAAATAACAAATAAATAATGCCATTTTAGGTTATTTACAATAAAAAATGCTGGATAGAAATTATTTAGTTGTAATACTGTATAGCAATACAATTGCACAAAACTATACAGACACTTAATCAATGGATGTATTCCTCATGTAGAAAACAACTAAATTACAGAAATTTAAGTCTTTCACAATCTTTAAATGCCAAAACGTATTTTATTTCTTCAATATGATAAAATAACATGGTGACAAATTGAAAATATATGCAGATATACATACTTTTTATGGCTTAAAGTACTGAATATTGTTCCCCTAACACTATCAGGCGTGATCCCTGAGCATGCCCTAAGTATAGTTAGATGTTCACCAACACTTCCAATACCCCAACATACTTTGAAAAAAAACATAAAATAAGCAAGTGGGATCATATTCAAATAAAAAGGTTTTGCATGTTGAAAGAACTCTTGGGCTAAAATGACACCCTAATGATTAGGAGAGAATGAATTTGCACATAAAATACCAGGAAAAAAGATTAACATGCAAAATTTACAAAGCACATACAAAGTCTAGCAACAGCAAAAGATAATAATCCAATGAAAATGGGTATTAGAAACAACTCACCACTTTTGTGAGACATATGGATGGCCAATAAGCATATAAAAATATTCATCACTTAGTATCAGGGAAACAAAAAAAAACAAAATGAAAATGAGATATCACCTCATACCACTGAGAGCAACATATTTCATAGACAGCTGGAACCAACCAGTTTTGGCAAAGGGTGATGAAAAAGTAAACACACTCCCTTTTGGTGCACAAGTAGTCAGAGCAACCTCTATTAGCACTGTATCAAAAGAGTGAGAATGGGGTTTCATTTGATCTACTTATTACATTTCTAGTTATCTACCCACCCCCAACCCAAGCACAAGAACATTAAGTCGAGTAGTCGAGTAAGATTTATAAGTACAACTATATTCCTTGTAGCACCTCTTATAGTAGGCAGAGTATGGAAACAATCTGAAAGTCCAACACCAGAGGAATGGATACATAAGTTTTAATGTATATACACAAGGAATGTGATGACAACTCAGAAAAAAATAAAATCATGTAGTTCAAAGCAATTTGGATAGAGCTGGAGGTTACTATGTTGAGAAAATAAGTTGGACACATAAGTACAAATGCAGATATTATCACTTGTCTATGATATAAAGAGAAACAAATAAAGGATATGGGCAATTATAGCAATTGACAATAAATATTGGGCACTGTATTAAAGACCTGAGAATACCACTGCAATTGTGTGTGTGGGGGGGAGGGGGTGGAGTGGGAAGAAATAATGAAGTGGACTCAAAATAATACAAAAAATAATACAAAGGCATCAGTCAAGGGTCCAGCGAATATCGGAGGTGGTTAAGAGAGATTACAATTTTCACTAAATCCATAATGGCCAATCTGCTGTGGCAAAAGAGTGGCAAGGAGGAGGTCAAAGCAGAACTGACACAAGAACAGTGGTGGAAGGTCAGGGCATTTTTGCATGGTGTATGTGCAATACTATAAATGGAAATACTATTGTAAACTTACTACCTAAACCATAATCTTAAATGAGTGTATTTGATACTTCAATTCAATAAATACTCCCAAAGTGCATAAAAATCAACACATAATGGAGTTGTCATTGGTGTTTTAGTGATATAACAATAAAAAGTTAATTTCTGGAGGAGTATTGGAAGACATGCCTTACATGCATGAGACCCCAAATTTGATCCCTAACATCTCATACTCTCCTGAAAACTGCCATCTTTAGCCCCAATAGTCTCCCCAAAAGTCCATGAGATAAAATCATACATGCTAAATATGTTCAAAATATATATAGTAACTTGTCTTCAACAATTCTGACATGGAGAAAAAATATCACAAGGAACACATAGGTGCAACTACTTTCAGAATTTCAACGATAGCTCTAGTCTCATTTCAAATGCTTCATCTGAGTTTAAAAAAATCTGTGGACCAAGAAAACAAGGGTCATTCGTGGACTACTATAGGTTGCAGAAGCCTGTAAACATCAATCTAAAAAGCAGTATTTCCCAAAGAGGACAGCACTGCCTGCTTGGGGCTGGGGGGCTTGGGGGCTGGGGGTGGGGGTGTGTGCTGGTGCTAGGATTATATATACATGGGGTCATAGAAATGTCTGGTGCTGTTGAGAGACACTTAACTTGCTTAAAGAAGGCATATTTAAAGATAGAATATTGAGCTGTTTTATTTTTCTGAAAAGGGAGCATTAGGGCAGATAAGTTTGGGAAGCTCTGGTAATGAAAGCATATGGTGGCATTTCTCTAAATAGTTCGTTCTGACTGAACACAGTGAGCAGGTTGAAGTCTTATTTGCTCCTGGATCTGGAGTTTTGTAACATATACTAGTTGTATGTGTTTTCTTTAGATGGGAAGAAGGTATGGGATTAATCACAATGAACCCAAGGGAACATACAAAGATTTTTTGATTGTTGGAAAAGAAAATTAACCTTTGCTAGAAAGAACATTCTCTTGTTATAAGCAGAGCAGTTTTACATTTGGGACAATCAGTTTATGTTTTTAGCTGATAAAAAACGCAATCATACCTTATCATTTTAGTTAAAATTTCAGTCTCTATCTGAGTCTTATCCTAGTTAGAGAATAACAAACTGCTTTTATTTAAAATTTCCCTCCATGGGGCTGGAGCGATAGCACAGCGGGTAGGGCGTTTGCCTTGCACGCGGCCAACCCCGGTTCGAATCCCAGCATCCCATATGGTCCCCTGAGCACCGCCAGGGGTAATTCCTGAGTGCATGAGCCAGGAATAACCCCTGTGCATTGCTGGGTGTGACCCAAAAAGCAAAAAAAATAAAATAAATAAAAATAAAAAAAAATAAAATTTCCCTCCATACGACTTTCTTCTGCCAACTTAGTCTTAGACCTTTAGTCTAAAAATAAGACTTACATCTAAAAGGTCTCATACTCACTTAATAAACATAGTCTAGACTTCCCATGCCAAGTCATTTGCCCTTACTTCACCTATTAAGGACCTGACTTTTATGATTTCCATCCAACGTGAATACTATAAGTCAGAGTTCTTAAATATAAGTAAAGCACTCTAAAGGTAATTATTTGATAAGATCTTCCTGCCATTATATTCCTATTAGTAATAGCCATGATCGCTTTGGGAGTCTTCAATTCTAACTCTTGCTTTGTTAACAAAACAATTCCTCTCTCTGTACATTTTGAGCAGCCTGGTTCCATGGTTCTCAAACTCAAGAGTAGAGCAAAGTTATCTGGAGAGCTTCTTAAAACAAAGTTTTCAGGGGCACATTTCAAAACATTCTGGCATGGTCTGCAATGGAGTGGGTTCACAGATTAAGAAAGTGTGTTTATAATGAGGTTTCAGGTGTCCATCATGCTGCTAGAACAATTAATATAATTTACTATTTAGAACAACTAGTATAGTTCAATAAGAGATAGCCTGCAACGTTTATCAAAATTCTGACCATTATCTGATATTTAAGTTTGACATGGCATTAAAAATGCTGACCTTGATATTGCCATTAGATGCACATACTAACAAAATTCCAGATATGTTCTTTGGTCTTAAAGTTACTATTCTATTTTTTCCCCCTGGCTTGCCATTACTGGTTGTCATGCACACACACATATACATAATATATACACTCACATGCACATACACACATTACAATCTATAGCTTCAAATGTTTTCATGTAGATAAGACAACAACAAAAGTCCTGTCCAATTTCTACTTAATCCCCACTAATTACAATAAAGAATCACAAAGTTAAGAGCACAAACATATTATGATTTGGATGAATGTTGTAGTTAGGAGAATAATCTGGACCATCAACTGGATATTAATGACATTAATTGGGACATTGAATGGAGTAATTTAAACTGTAAAAGGATGCAAACTTGTACATAGACCAATTATGAAAAGAGAGTTTAAAGAAAATACACTTTTGAAGCAAGCCAAAGAATAAATAGGCCATTGTGTAGTCTCAAAAGGAGTGTACGGGTGGCAGCGTGGACTCTCTCTCTCACATGTGCGTTCGGTGGCCATGAGCTGTTTCCCTACCGGTCTGTAGCCACAGCCAACAAACACATGAAGGAGAGAGCAGGGCCACCAGGCTGGTTGGTGATCATTTGCAATTTATTGCATTCTCCCCATGCACCTGTTCCAATGGGTGCCCATTCCAGTCTCACTCTGTCCTTATTCCCATCTCTTCCTGTCCCTCATGCTAGTCTCCCTGCATGCTCTGTCTTGTCACCTTAGTCTAGTACCCAATCCCAAAGCTTGGGGAGCAACTACACATAGGTAAGATAGCACAATCAAGAATGAAAGCCCGTCCTTCCGGGAAAGCTCTTCTAAGACAAAGATCTTCTGCTAGGTGATCTGGTCAAGCATGTGTTTTTATCTAAGAACATACTCCTCCTTTCCTTAGCCCATAAACAATCATCTTAGATTTACTTACTTAATAATCTTTCTAGTCATTTTGCATGGACACATTAAGAGATATATTTTTCTTATAGGGTGGCTCTCCTGGAGACATCTTGCTGCAGATACCAGACTACAGCACTCAGGCCAGATAGTTCTTTTCTAACCCTAGCAGGGTCTTTATTCAGTTGTTACTCTTGGATCATAACTGAAGTTGTCCATGACCATGCTCTTAACTTTTCATCATCATCATCATCATCATTATCATCATCATCATCATCATCATCATCATCATCATCATCATCATTATCATCATCATCATCATCATCATCATCATCATCATCATCATCATCATCATCATCCCATTGATCATTGATTTTCTCAAGTGGTCTCAATACTGTCTCCATTCGTCCTAGTCCTGAGATTTTAGAAGCCTCTTTTTATTTGTCATTCCCAACAGTGCCGCACAGAGGCTCTTTCAGGGTCAGGGAATGAGACCTATCATTGTTACTGGTTTTGGCATATTAATATACCACAGAGATCTTGCTAGGCTCTCTCATGTGGGCAGGAAACTCTTGATAGCTTGCCAGGTTCTTCGAAGGGGAGAATGAGGCTTTTGGGAGCTTGGTTTTATAGTCTCTGGATGTTGCCCATTGGTGAGATTACATAGCACTGGGGGCAGTTTCTGGGTGTGACTGCCTAGCTACTGGAAAATGGGGGATCTGGGAGGAAGAGGACCAGTCCTGATCCAAGTAGGCTTGGAGATCTCAGCCCTGGGTCCCACACACCTGGGTCATTCCAGTCCCTTTGTCAGGACTCTGATTTTGGGGTGCTAGGAACCAAGGGCAACTGAGGCTTAAGTTTAGTAAATATGACAGATGCCCAGAGTCAATTAACTCATAAGTTACAAAATCATAGCATAACTGTCTTCCTGTGTCTAAACAAAAAGGACATTGCTCTGAAGTAAACTATGACAAAGATATAAGGGAAGGAGAAAAGTGATATTTCACTTACAAGTACAAACCCAGAGATCTCTGAAGAGTTTGACTTTACAAGTCACTTTACAAGTCACCAGATAGAGAAAGCAGAGCACAGAGAAGTTAAAGATGAATACTGAAGAAATGGTAGTGCTTTGGGAGCTCTGTGATGGGTGTACCCCAATTAACCTAAGCTCCTGTAGCAGAGGAGAAAGCACAAGCCAATATTATCCTATAGGCCATCGTGAAGAAGAAAACTAAAGTACATAACTTGGTTTTGAGCAGAATCAAAGTTAAATAAGGAATTTAGAATGTTTGGAACTAAGACATGCAACGGCCAATATGCACATGCAAAGATGTGTAACTTATATGGTTATTAAGGACCTATAAATCAAAACCACAATGAGATAACCTTTCATGTTACTATGATATGACTGTAAACAAGAGATACAATATAAAATATTATCTAGTATGTAAAAACTTGGGCTTTTTAAAAAATATATTGGTGATGGAGATACAAATGACACTTTTGAAAGCAGACAATTCTTCAAAATGTTAACTTCACAGACACTGTATGACTCAGTATTACTACTCCAGGACTTCTACCTAACAGAAGTGAAAATATGCTCACACAAACACTTCTATATAAGTGTCCATAGTAATATTATTTATAATCATCTCAAAATGTAGACATCTCAATTGAGAAATTATCAAATGCATATTCATGTAATAGGATATAACTGAAAAAAAATGAAGCACTGAAATGTGGAATGAGTCTTGAGAATAGTATGCTAAGTGCTTTGAAGAAGTCAATCATAGAAACATAAAATGCATAATTTCATTTATGTGACATGGCCAGAACTGGTCGATTCATAGAGATAGTAGACAGATTAGTAGTCGCCAAGCTGGAGTAGAGTGGGTACAGAGGGTAACTAAAACAAGTATGAAGTTTCATGTTAAATTGAGGAAAATATTATAAAAGTAGTGGTGGTGATGATTACCTAACTCTGTGAATTTTACCAAAATCATAAAAGGATATACATAAAAACATTTAAAAATATTAAAATATATAGTATTTGCTAGAGCAATAGCACAGATGGTAGGGCGTGTCTTGCACGTGGATGATCCAGGTTTGATTTCTAGCACCAAATATGGTCCTCCATCCCCATCCAGGAATGACCTCTGAACACAGAGCTAAGAGTTAGTTCTATGTACCACTGGTTGTGACTTCAAAGCAAACATACAAACAAAATATGTAATGATGTTGGGACATTCCAATAAACTCTCGCATGTGGTTTACATAAAACATATTTGATAGGGGCTGGAGAAATAGCACAGCGGGTAGGGCGTTTGCCTTGCACGCAGCCGACCCGGGTTCGATTCCCAGCATCCCATATGGTCCCCTGAGCACTGCCAGGGGTTGGTTCTTGAGTGCAGATCCAGGAGTAACCCCTGTGCAGTGCCAGGTGTGATCCAAAAAGCAAAAAAAAAAAATATTGATAAATGACTGCCTAGATATTTTAAATGATTAACTAGCTTGGACAATACCTGATATATTACAAAAACCCAAACAAATTAATACAATACTAGGGAAATAGTTTATCACCTTTTGAAATATGACCTGAGTATTAATAGTGCTACAGAAAGGCTCAAGAAAACTTTGTTATAGTAGAATTTCTTCTGTGACTCATCTCCTATCAATAACTGATGAATATATATGTATATATATATACACACATATATATGAATAACAATTCCTCAGGTAGAAATTATTTTGAATCTGAAAATTTACAGACTCCTTAATTTTTCTCATAAATTTTACTGAATACTTTGTTCAAAATAGTCTATTGTCACAAACATTCAAAATGTATGTGAGATCATAAGTAAAATACAAGGAAAAACACAGTGATACTTAAAATCACAAATATTTGGTTCTCCATCAGAAGACCTGAAACCTTTATATTTAGTTAAGTTTGTTTATCACAGGGTCTCCCCTAGGAATATAACTATAAAGACTCATCATAACAAAGTTTAATGTCTTGTTTTACAATAATTTTATGAATTACTACCTTTGCATAGTGTAGGATTACATAGCCTCAGGTAGTTTAGGTTTATTGGGTTACTCCCGTTACAGTGCTCCCATTCATCTTTGTTTATTTGTAGCTTCTTTCTTAGTGTTCTCTTGATTTGTAAATATTATTTTTCTCTTCTCCTTGAGTCCTTTGCATAGTTTATTCAGAGCAATGTCCTTTTTGTATGGATACAGGAAGACTTAGCAAATGCTATGCTTTTGTTACCTGGGAGTCATTTGACTCTACATGATATTTTCCTCCTCTGAATCTATTCTTTAGACCTAAGCCTCAGCTGCCCTTACTTCCTAGCACCCCCAAAAGCAGAGTCCCGACGAAGGACGAGATGAACCCAGGGCAAGCGGTGAGTTGTGTGCTACCCTGGCATCTAGATGGGCCTGGCCAAAGTGCCTAATGCTTAACTATAAGTTAAGAGCTTGATCATGGACAAAAGTTGTCATGATCCAAATAATGATAACTAGATTTGGACCCTGCTAGGGTGAGGAATGATTAATCTGGTAAGAGTGCTGTAGTCTGAGTCTGTGGCAAGATGTTGCCAAGAGACCTTCCTTGCAAGCCTCAATGTATCTCTTGCTATGTTTATACAAAAATAACTAGTATTAAGATATTAATGAGTGTTTGGAATAAGGAGAGGAGTAAAAACCCTTAAGAGGTATCTTGCTACTGGCAGTCAGGAAGGGCTTTGGAATGCCCCTAGGTTGTGTTCACTTTGAACCTGACAGCCCTCAGGAAGGGCTTTCTTATGTTGATTTTGCTACCTGGCAGTGTGTAACCTAGGGGCAAGGGCAAGAGAGGGAAAAGGGAGGAGAGAGATGAGAATCCAGGCGGCAGTAGGTCCAGAGAGAGGATGGAACTGGGAGTGCGGGAGATGAGAAAAATGGAAGATTGAATAAACGGTAACTAATCAGCAACCAGTTTGGTCCTCGTTCTTCCTTTACCTGTCCTTGGCCAACAGCCATCCCGATCCAGCCCATACACAGCGGTTCCAGAGCACCGAATTCGGGCAGTGAGACAGAGCCGCCTGGAGAACTCGAAAGTGCACACGCCCCTTGGCGAGCTTTAGTTTTTTACAGCTGGCGTCCCTGGGTGGGTGTAAACCCGCAGTGTTCTTTATTGAAAAGGAGTTTTAGTAACTGTTTGGGGGCAGGAAATATCCAAGGCTGCGCTTCCTGCCATCACTGGCTGCAGCGATTATACTGACTGGAGCTCTGAAACTCCACACTGGGGAAAGGGGCTGAAACTGAGAACATCCCCAGATTTTGCGGTGTTGGGGGGGGGCGGGGTTTACAGCATAGTTTGTATCAAATTTTGCAAAGTTTGTATTAAACTTTAAAACAAAGGTTTCTTTCCTATAAGAACAAGGACTTTCCTTCCATTATTCTTCTTCTAAGTAGATTCACATTATTTGCCCTAGGTTTGCTTGCCTTCATCAAAATACAAAGGTTTTGTACCAAAAGTAAGCAAAACCAGATTCTCTAAAATATGTCTAAAAAAATGTTGGAAGTTTCCTTCAATCACTAATTAGACTTTCTGTCCTTTTTAAGGAATGGACCATCTAGTAGGTGAGAAAGAAATACCCAAACACCATTGTCAAAAATATGACCTCATGCTTTTCTCAGTCTAACAAAATCTACATGGGAAGCCTTGCTTTCCACACTTTTCCATCTGTAACGACGGCTTCCTCTGCAAATGTTATCAATGGGGGTGTGAGTGAGAAGTCAAGACTTCTATACCTAGCTCCTGGTAAAAAGTCTACCTCTCAGTAGTTGTAGTGCCAATATAGATCATGTGGGGATCCTTCATTTGATCAGCAAGTGTCTTAGATTAGCACCAGGGGCATCGTATGGAAGGATGAACTTTTTACCACCATTCACCATTCAGTTGGTTGTGAAAATTGTTATGTCAGTGAAGGAAAATTAGGAGTTATACCAAAGCAATCATCACTTTCCCAGACAGGTAGTGTAGAATAAAACTAAAAAGGATGGGACTTGAGCGATAGCACAGTGGGTAGGGTGTTTGCCTTGCATGCAGCCGATGCAGGTTTGATTCCCAGCATCCCATATGGTCCCCTGAGCACTGCTAGGGGAAATTTCTGAGTTCAGAGTAACCCCTTAGTAACACAGGAGTAACCCAGGCGTAACCCAGGAGTAACCCCTGAGCATTGCCAGGTGTGACCCAAAAAGAAAAAAAAAACACCTAAAAGGGAGTCCAAATCCCATCTCCATGAATCAGAAACAAGTTACAATTTTGTACAAGGGATGTGAAAGAACCATACAAAAAGAACCTTGATTTTAAATCTGTAAGTTAGTATTAAGGTGGTATCTCCAAACACTGTGAGCATGGTTCATTGTAAGAGACAATGGAGATAATATCGTAAGACTAAGGATTTAAATAAGATATGGAGTCTCATAACAAGGGGTATAATTGAAAATTATGCATACACCAACTGTAGCACTGTAGCACTGTTGTGCTCGAGCGGGCACCAGTAATGTCTCCGTTGTGAGACTTGTTGTTACTGTTAGCATATCAAATACGCCACAGGTAGCTTGCCGGGCTCTGCCGAGCGGGTGTGATACTCTTGGTAGCTTGCTGGGCTCTCTGAGAGGGGCAAGGGAATCCAACCCGGATCGGCCACATGCAGGGCAAACGCCCTACCTGCTGTGCCATTGCTCCATGATCAACAACCATAAAAATCTCAGCTAGAATTATTCAAGATAATCAAGAGTCTCAATATAGAGATATCATAGAAGTTAGAACTATATAATTAAAAGTTCAAAGCAACCATATAAATACTACAGTAAGTGTTTGAAAGGAATAAATGAAAGTTTCCTAAAATATTTTTTAAAAATTGACTGAGATTTTACAGTTTACCATATTTTTAGTAATGGTTTTGTATGCCAATAATTCCCCATCCCTATTCCAAGGACCCCAACACCTCTCTCTCTTAAACCACCTCCCCACACACATTCGACTGCAATAGTGTGGATCATTCTCACATTATGTTGCCTTTAGACCTTAGGTGCTACCTTACTGCACATCTTTAAGTGCACATATGAGAGAAAACGTGCTGTACCTATACCTTTCCATTGGCTGACTTTACTGAGCACAATATACTCTAGTTTGATCCATGTTAGTTTCACATTGTATGACTGATCTCTTTCTTAGTGCTGCATGGTATTTAAATAAAAATCAACAGAAAAAATATATAAAGAATTACATGGAAATTAAAAAATTTGAAAAATTCAATAACTAAATAAAAAGTTCAATAGGTTTACTGAAGAGCCTAATAGAGGAAAGCAAAAAAAGTTACTGACCCTAAAAATAAAGCAATAGAAATTATTCATTCTGAAAACATGATATAATCGACGTAAAACCAAATAGAACTCCAAGAACTATGGAACTATAAAACAATCTGTTCTATTTTTAGACTGTCAGAAGAAGATAAAGAGTTAAAAATATGCAAATAAGTAATGGCTAAAACTGTCCCAATTTGTCAAAAGGTACATAGATTCAAAGAAATCTGAGTGAATTCTAAGTCAGGTAAATCCAAAGAATGTCATGACAGACACAAAGTAACTGGAACTGAAGTGATAGTAGAGCAGATACAGACCTTGCCTTGGATCAGCCAACCTGGTTTGACTCCAGGCATTATATATGGCTTCCTGATGAGCATCAGGGCTGGCCCCTGAGTAAAGTGTCAGGAATAACCCCAAGCAAAGTCAGACATGACCCAAACTGCCACTCCCCATCAAAAAATAAAATAAAACAAAGTTTCTAAAAATTAACAGCAAACAAACTTGAAAATGGCAAGGACTAGAATCTGGAAAAAAACCCGAGTGCCCGAGAACAGATGACTGGTTAAAGAAACTCTGGTACATCTGCACAATGGAATACTATGCAGCTGGTAGAAAAGAAGAAGTCATGAAATTTGCATATAAGTGGATCGACATGGAGAGTATCATTCTAAGTGAAATGAGTCAGAGAGGACAGACATAGAATGACTGCACTCATTTGTGGAATATAAAGTAACATAATGAAAGACTAATACCCAAGAATAATAGAGATAAGGGTTAGGAGGATCGCTCCATGACTTGGAAGCCAGCCTCAGGTGCTGGGGGAAAAGGCATAATAGATAGAGAAGGGACCACCAAGTAAATGAGGTTGGAGGACTCGCTCAGGATGGGAGATGTATGCTGAAAGTAGACTATGGAATGAACATGATGGCCACTTAGTACCAGTGTTGCAAACCATAACACCCAAAAGAAGAGAGAGAATATAATGGAATGTGCCTACCACAGAAGAAGGGTAGGGATAAGGGGGTAGCAGGAGGGAGACTGGGGACATTGGTGTTGGAGAATGGGCACTGGTGGATGGATGGGTACTCGATCATTGTATGACTGAAACATAATCACAAAAGTTTCTAAGTCTGTAACTGTATCTCACGGTGATTCATTTAAAAAAAAAGAAAGAAGGAAAATGACAAGTACTGAAAGAAAAGGATGAGACAGAACAAGAGAGAGAAAAGAAAAGTATCTGCTACCTGCTTTAGAGGCAGTCTGTGCGTAAGGGGGGAGAAGGAGGGAAACTGGAGACATTGGTGGTGGAAAATGCACACTGGTAAAGGGACAGGTGTTGGGATATTGTATGACTGAAACCCAATCACAAACAACTTTATAACATATAATGTAATATTTTTATTCTTTTTTAATTTTAATTTTATTTTATCGATTCACTGTGAGACATAGTTACAAGCTTTCATGTTTGAGTTACAACCACATCCCTATCAGGGAGATTCAAATCAAAACACCAATGAGATATCATCTCACTCCACAGAGACTGGCACGCATTCAAAAGAACAAATGCTGGTGTGGATGTGGGGAAACAGGGACGTTCTTTCACTGTTGGTGGGAAAGCCAATTGGTCCAGCCTTTTTGGAAACCAATATGGACAGTCCTTCAAAACCTAGAAATTGGGCTTACATATGACCCCGCAATATCACTTCTGGGAATATACCCTGAGGGTGCAAAAAAGCACAATAGAAATGACATCTGTACCTATATGAAAATTTTAATAGTTTTATACATTAAAGAAACCAAAGAAAATGGGGAGGAAAGCAAAATCTTGTTTATATGAGAATAAAAGAATTCATGTAACAGGCATTCTTTCAACTAAAATTATGGAGATGAGAATGAAGTGACTTCTTTTTCAATTGATGAAAGAAAAATATCAAACTCAGACTCCTTACCTAGTAAAATCAGCTTTAAACTCAAGAAGGGGGGAAAAAGGAGGAAAATGAAAAGAATCTGTCTCTAGAAGACAAGCCTTAACTTAAACAATGGCTAAGGTAGGTATTGAAACAGAGAGAAGGATGAAAGATGGTACTCTGTGTTGTCAGGAAATGTAAGGATAAGCTGGCTATATGACAACAGATAAAATGTGCTTCTGATAATGATTATTACTAACCATCAAAATATAGCGAAACAATATGAACAAATGTCAGATTTTAAGTTGAACCAAATACAGTTGTCACATGAGTACAAATATTCTATGCCGTTTCTTTAAAATTTACCTCAGCAGATAAAAATGCTTATAAAAAATGAGAACAAGCCTTGCCTATAAGAGATGGGGCTTCATTTTATTTTTGATGGCGAAACATCTGGTGTGATAGCTGAAGCCATTTATTGGCTTGTGTGAATATATTACTAAAAATCAGACCAAAATAACAAATTTGCAACTTTCATCATTTATAAAAATTTAAATATAATTATAAACAACACAAAACATATGTTAAAATACAATCTAAGTTTCACTCAATTAAAACAGACTATTTCTATATACTATGCAGTAGTTCCATGCATGCCATCATTTAAATCTATGCTTTTTATGGCATAAAGTAATGGAGATTTTTTTACTGGTAGATTATTATATATTTATGAGTAGGTCATATTTCATATTTCATAGGTATAGCACATTTAGTATCAATATAACCTTTTATTATATTTGGAAATGTACCCATATACTTAATAAATTATTTATGTCTAAGTCACACATGGCTACCCACCTACAAGATGGTCAGACTTCTTCGTCAAGACCCTAAATGAATGGTTTGAGGCTTTTTTTGTTCCTGGAGTGAGCTGACACCATTGGGCTATACTAACATGTGACAGGGATGAATATTTAATCATAATTTTGAAGTCTTTTTGATAAAAATAGAACAACTGTTCTGTACAAAAAAAGAATAGAGTTTCCCTCTCTTTGTAAGCACACACACTCCCTTAAAATGTCTTTAATGTATAGCAAGCAGCAGCATGAATTTGACTTATTACATATAGATAGCTATATTATTTAAATCTAACCACAACAATATCTTCCATGCCCGAGTGAACTCTTTCATCAAAATCTTCAGTAGGAATTCACTTTCAAGGAAAATCTCAAATGGTTGTATAGCCTGCTTATCCTCAATTAAAAGTGTTGAAGTGAAATTTTGGTACTTTCAATGAAAGATGAAGTCTAATGTCCCCCCATTGACTTGGTGTGATGTTGGGAAGTCAAAAGCACACGTGTAGGCACAAATGGTAAATACCAATGGAACCCATTTTTTGGGTGTACCTAACTCCAGTTATGCAGGAGAAGAAACTTCCAGATAACTGTTTCTCAAAGTCGAGATACCCCATAGGACGCATGAGGAAAGCGGGTGGCTGGAACAGAAATAGTAGCTTGTAATGTAATTGAGGGCACTTTTCACTTATTCCCTTAAAAAAACAAATTTTCAGAGGGCATTGTGATTTTTCTCAAAAGGGAGTGTAGATGAAATAAATTTGGAAAACTCTTTAGTCCAGTTTACTTGATTTCTTAAACCAGATATCAGATATAGTCCTAATAATTTTACTTTTCAAATAAGGATTCAGATATTAAAGAGCAGAGATAAGCCACTTAAATTTATAACACACGTATATGCTAGGTTAATTAAATAGTTCTTGATTAACCTAGCTGATTTACTTACTTCTAAAGTCATTTGCTATACAGCTGCAAATAACTTGAGACATTTTCCTTCAATTTGCTTAATTCCTAGAAAATGTGAAGACTCATACTTTAACATAAATTAAAGTCCCTTTGACTACACTATCCAAAAAACAATAATGATAGTTCCTGAAGTTCTTCTTCATTTGATTTTAGGTTGACATGCACTAGCACTTAAATAACTTGAGTACTTTTTCTTAGTTTGTTACTACTGATTCTGCTCTTATTCACCATTTAAATCAAGTCAGTAAATGGAACACATTCTGTACAAGTTATCAGTCTCTCTCTCTCTCTCTCTCTCTCTCTCTCTCTTTCTCTTTCTCTCTCTCTCTATTTCTGTTGAAAGGTTTGCAATATACTCTTTGGTAGATCTTAGAACACGGTTTGGGCCTTTTATAAAATAAACAATAAAGACTTGGAGGAAAAAGGACAGGAGGCTAAGTTGCTTGTCTTGTAAACAGCCATCCCCAGTTCATTCCTCTGCACAGTATATTGTTGCCTTAGCATTGCCAGAAGTAAGCCCTGATTACTGCCAGATACACACACACACACACACACACACACACACACACACACACTCACACATGCACGCACACACGCACATATACACACGTATACAAAAGGACCTCTGAAATGATAATAATATTTAAAATACTATACTTGATACAAGGTTTACATCACCAAATCTGTAGCCGTTTTCATTAGATACACTCTCCCACCATAACAAACATTGATTTATCAGGAGACTGATGATTAGAGGTTTACCTAGTCTCCATTAGGGCTGTTCTAGTCCCTAAGTGCAAATGATAGGGTATTTGGCATCTCCATTGCTGGTGGTCCTTTACTCATATAATTGGAACTCCTAGAAGTTTCTGCATTATTATTCAGAGGAAGTTTTTTTTCCTGTCCTGAGCCTTTATAACAGCCACTATAGTGTAGAAATTCCATGAGAAATGCCGCCAGGAATTCCCATTAAAAAGTCTAATAAATGTTTTCCTACTAACACATTATGTTCTGAATTTATAGAACAATCTGAGCAAAAAAGGTCTTGGCAGTAATTTAATAGAATTATTACAAAGGCAAATTCATATGCAGATTATTGGACAGTATTCATTTCATCATACAGAAGCATTTTAAAATTAGTTTCAGAAAAAGGGCACTTTGTAATAAACTTTTAATTTCAAGAGTTGCACAAGGTAAAGGCTGAAAATTACAATAGGCCAGGTACCATGTCAGCTCTGATATACTACAACACTTCTTTATGAGCACATTACAATTCGGAGAGCTAATAATAAAAAGAAGTGATGCTGAGATGATGAATTGATGCTATGCAATTAGACCTATTAGAATTCACAAGAGTCGACAGGCAATAATCAAACCCTTTTCATGCTGCCCATTGCAATTATCTTTGCACTTAAGAATCAACAAAGCACATAATGACTTGCACTCGATTAAGGAATTCATGAGAAATGGAATTTTAATTAGTATGTAGAAAATTTGGGCCATTTATTACTTTACAGGACAACAAATTGTGAAAACTAGTCAAGGAGTTAAAAACAGTGGTAGTATACGTTTTCCTATCTTAGTGAGGAACTTGGACTATGGAATTTTCCAAAAAGTTCTCCATTTTCCTGCAAATAATAACTAACAAAGTGATCCTACTATTGAGTTTTAAATAAACAGCAAATGGATTGTTGATACCATGAATAATTGATAAAACATCAAGTTCAATTCTAATTTGTGGTTTCTAAATCATAATATATCATTTGCTTGCACATGCATATGCATACATTCACTTACACACAACCTATAAAAAAATCAACAAAACAAAGACCTGTTACTTGCTATATGTAGCAAATTTAGTATATTTCATCAGAAAAAGTGTGAATGCCCAATATGTTCAGTGAGTAAATATTATGCTTAATCAACTGGCATTTTTTATTAATTATAAAAAACTATGATGTAATGCTCTTTCATTAACTCACATTCGTTTTAATGCACTGGAACTCTCGCAGGAAAAAATAAACAAGTGTGGTTCATCACAGATATAAATAGCAATTTTTGGCATTTATTTTTTGTATATAATTACCTGGATATTGATTACCATGTTTATAAGGAGAAAAGTCAGTGCCACTTTGCAATGCAATTCAATAACATATTAATCACAACCAGTTCATGAAATAAAAAGAATATCATCCTTGGTTGATAACAGAAAGAGCAAAGAAATATATAGGATCACTGTTGCACTCTGTGAATAGATGGGAACAAAAGGTTAAATACTATGACCTTCTCCAGTCAGTGCAGAAAATCACCGAAAAAAAGGAAACATGTTATTATGAAAATAAATCCATCAGTACCCCAAACAAAGCCATATTGTACATGAACAATCTTGGAAGTCATGTATTTTAGTTAAAATGTTATCTGTGAGGTGAACTAATACTACCTTGAGATCGTAGTTGGAATAATTAAAATGTGTTCAATAGTCTCGGAAATAATTCTATTCAATATGGCATCCATTTTAACTTTTAATGTCAATCAAAAACTTTAAGCATGCTAATAATACAATGCAAGGCTTACAATTTGTGATAGAGACTGAATTCTTTACTTTTATCTCTGTTTTCTTCTGCCTCCTAAATATCAGAAACACTATTTAGCTGAGTTAATTGATCTCTGGAATAAAATGTTACATTTTTATGCTATCCATGTCAATGGGGTTTTTTATTAATATACTTTTACGTAGAGATGATGCCAAGTATGACTGGGGCAAAAGTATTTGCCACTGTTGTGGTTCCACAGTGTGGTGGGTCCACAGTGTCGTGCTCGGAGCCACTGGCAGAGAGGCAGGTTGGGCTACACATGGCCAGGTTCAGGCAAAGGGTGAGAGGGGCTTCTGTGCTTGGAATCCTCTGGAATGTTGGGAATGTGCTCTTGCTGTCGCCAAATCCCTGGACCAACAGAAGTGGTCTTAAATACTGAAGATTGTGTCAAAGATCTGGAGAGGCTACAAAATAAACATGACACCATTATGTTTTTCTGCATTTCCCTACTTTTCCCTTTCTGCACAGGCACCTATAAACTTGATTGTGGCGGCAACCCAGTGATGATCACTTTGGGTCAAGAGAGTGATACAAGTTTAGAATAATTTTTAATTATAGGAAGTCATTTAATTTGTAAGTTTTCTTATGTTTATTATTTTCTCGCCTGAGTTTTATGAACTCTATATTATTCTTTTGTGTGTGTGTTCACTGGTTTCATGTCCTGCTACTTATGCTGCAATTTACTGATTTTAGTCACATTAAAATAAATGAACTTAAAAGTAAATTTCTAATACGGAGCTTTTAAATAAGAAGCATTATAGAGACAAATTGGGCTAGGGTCATATACTGGACAATAGTTAATTTAGTGCTCAGTTTCCAGGTAGCTAAATCAAATAACAAACTTCCTCCCCGCCCTAACCCCCATGGTAAAATCTGCTTTTCACAGAACTTGTTAGTGGATTTCAAAATAATACCATGCTGTGTTCTTATATAAGGAGTAAGTACTGCTGACACAGTGAAATTGTGCCAATGATGCACTAAGTGCTCCGTATTGTGACTGGGAGACTAATACCCAAGAGTAGTAGAGATAAGGACCAGGAGGTCTTCCCCACAGCTTGGAAACTGGCCTCACATGCTGGGGGAAAAGGCAGCTGAGATACCTAAGGGAACACTAAGTAGAGGATATTGGGAGGACCCATTCAGGTTGAAAGATGCATGCGGAAAGTAGACTATAGACCGAACATGATGACACCTCAATACCTCTATTGCAAAGTACAACACACAAAAGGAGAGAGAACAGAAGGGAATGCCCTGCCACAGAGGCAGGGTGGGGTGTTGGGGGAGGGGTGGTGGTGGCGGGAGGGATACTGGGAACATTGTTGGAGGAGAACAGGCACTGGTGGAGGGACGGGGAAAAAAAATCACTGTATGACTGAAATGCAAAGTTCATAAGTTTTAACTGTACCTCATGGTGATTCACTAATAAAACATTTTTTTTAAATTCTGTATAGAGGTTTTATGTTGTTTTCAAAGAAGCAAACAATATAGTTATGTCTATATTTGGCATACTTCCCATGCTGCTGAAATGATATAACTTTAGAATTACCCAAATTTAGTGCTTATTTTAGAGCATTTAGAAGAATACATTTTTAGTGTGGTTCTTTGAGTGACAGTCATTTCAGGAAGAAATTGGTGTCTTATGACACCAAAATGGTAGCACTCTAAATCCAGACAAAGGAGCCCCTACCCTAGGTTTTGAGCTTCAGAGGTCCTCAAACATCAGAAACATCTGGGAATTTACTTTTGTTTCTTTAAATCTAAGGTGCAGCTAGTAGTATATATTTTATAATTGTAAGCATTTGCTCATATAATTAATGAGATTAATGTATTATCTCTACTTCTCACTATCTCAAAAAAACACTGCATTTAAATATCATAAAAGGTTGGATTGTACAACAACTGCTACCAGAAAGGGACAAATTTTATTATTACTATTACTGTGGTGTGATTTAGCAGTGGAAATGTTAGGATAAGGGAAAGAAATGAATTCAGCCACTAAACCTTTTCTATAAGATAGCATGCACATACGAGTACCCAAGAATAGTAAACTACTAAAGTTGTTTTATAATGAAAACAAGTGCACATTTATTTTCTCTTCAATGGATCAAATTGTGGTTTAAGAAGTACTCATGAATTACTTTTGAATGTGTGACATTTGCACACTGCAGCTAGGAATATACCACAATAATGAACAATTTGTATTTTATCTAACATATGTGTCAACTTAAAATATGAACTTTATATGTCTACCCATTATAGAATGAGGTCTTCATTTGTTCTTTTGCCCTATGTTCCTCAAGTATTAAGGGCTACATGATCAGAAATAAAACATTTCTAAGTCAGAAACACTCCCTCCATTTTGCATATTTCCCTTAATATGTATATAAAGGGGAGGGTATATCTCATTATTAGTCCCATTTTATAAGTAAGGAACCTGAGGCCCATAGAGAATATCTATGTTAGGGAACCTAGACAACATAATGGCTTTCAACCAAGCTATGATTTTTCCCATTATAATTTAATTACTTCTCATTTTACATCAGAGATATGAGTTGTTTGTGTACTTCTAAACCAGAGCTGCTCAGACTGTGGTCTGCAGATGAGCACAACCAACTTCACCTACAAGAATTTAGGAATTATAGAATTTTGGAGCATTACTCTAAGCTGCTATATCAGAATTTCTGGGATTAGGGCCAGGAATCTGTTTAATGAGATTTCTGTAGAATTCTTTATTAAGTCCATGTAGATCATTTGTTTCCAGCCTTTTGCTACTCAAATGTGCTACAGGGACCAACAGCTAGCAACAAACGGAAAATCTCAGCCTTCACCACGTCTAGTCAGTCAGAATGTGCTTTTTTATTCATTTGATCTCTAGGGAGTTCATGTAGCTTAAGAAGTACTGCTGTAAACAAACTTGTAACCTAAACAAGTATTTGTCAGATTAAATGTAGTGAAATTTCATATATTTATTTTTTGACTTCAAATTTGGATAATATACTTATGCTATTTAAATAAAGTTTAAGTAAACATAGTTAGTGTTAACAAATAGCATCATCTAGGATTCCTATTGACCCCACTACTAAGTTAACACGATTTTACTTAGTCTTAAGTTACAAAGACTGTCTAAGCCATAAGGCAATTTTATAAAGCAGATTGTATATACTTTAAAAATATACTTGCAGCAAAGGGCATATTTTGCCAAGCCATTCAAAAATGTAAATATGATGCAATCTCGTTGGTGAATGGGAAGATTCCTTTCAAAGTTTCAGCAAACCCTAGAGTATATTATTAACAGGGAGTTGATTTTTTTCTCACCTTTACCCCACCAAAAATGTGTTAATTGGGTGAAAGGGTCAGACACTACAAAGAAAACCAGATGGAAAAATAAAAGTATGAAATTTGATCCCAAGTGGTTATTAAATATATAGTTATCAAAATACCATGTGAAGTTTGAGCATCTAAATCAGTCACTGTTAGCTCTAGAGTGAAAAACAAACCATAAAAAATCATCATAAGTCTTAAGACCTTTTATCAGGTTTTACTTCAGAATCAGCAAACTTGTGGTCCAGTAGGCAATGGTAGAGTCTTAGCACAAACCCTGAAGGCTACATTTTGTAGGGCAAGTAAAATCTGGATACTGTTTTATTAAGAAGAAAAAAATCATCTTTTATTATTAATGATGTCTTAGTCTAACCAATATTTTGGTGTTTTAGAATTGCACAGAGTTTGTACAATTTGGCCTCATACAAATTACATTTCCATAACTGTATTTTTTATTCCATGTTCTGCCTCACCTGCTATTGCAAAGTAGGTGCTGCATGCATCTTTACATTTCTGTTCCTTGGTGTTACTGTTGGTAATGATGAGTGGTGATAGGATACTCAAAAGGAATCGAGCTGCTTTCTTTTCTGATAAATATAATAACAACTGCATTGGTTATAATTTTGAAAAAAACTGAAGCAAAAATGTCACTGTCACTGTCATCTCGTTGCTCATCTATTTGCTCGAGCGGGCACCAGTAACATCTCCATTGTGAGACTTGTTGTTACTGTTTTCGGCATATCGAATATGCCACTGGTAGCTTGCCAGGCTCTCTGAGAGGGACTGAGGAATAATAGGCTGCATGCAAGGCTAATGCCCTACCCGATGTGTTATAGCTCCAGCCCCGAAGCATAATTATTTTTTTAAAGCATTAGAACAGTAACAACCAAATCAAACTTGAAAACATTTTAAATCAAATATAATAAGAATTAATGTATTTAATTATGAGAAAGCTCAAGAAAATCCTTGTTTCCTGAAAGGCACATGATAAAATGTTAATGATAATAACATTTACAGTTAGGTCAAAACTTTCACACTCTATGTCCCAGACACTGAGCTAAGTGCTATGCTTACATTCTTCATTTAATCACCACATTGAGGGGCACAGAGAAATACGAAAGCATGCCTTGCATGGGGCCAACTATGGTGAGATCCCTGGCACCACAGATGCTGACTTGAGCACTGCCAGAAAGTGTTCCTTGAGCACAGAACCAGGAGTAAGCCCTGAGCATTTCTGTGTATTGCCAAAAAAAGAAAATCTTAAATTCTATTGGTTTTTTATATCCTATTTTACATATATAAAAATTGAACTGTAAAATCAAGGTAAATAATCATAAGGGTCATACATACATACATATGCACAATATAGACTAAAACTATGTCTGTGTAGTTGGCACAACCAAAAAAGCAATAGATGATTAAAAAATATCCAGATGCCAATTAGTGTTTGAACAAATGAATGACCAAGTCAATATTTAATTAAGTTTAAATAAAACAACACTTAGAAAAGACTGAGTAATAGTTAAACTTCAGTGTCAAGCACTACCAATGTGAAGTTACATATGGAAAGTCTTACAAATATCCCTGCTACTAATCAAATTTTTACATTTCCAAGAGATTATATATTGGTAAATTTGGCAATAAGAAAAGAACTTATAAATTGGCAGTAAAAATAAACTACCAACATCAGGGGATTTTGCCTAATAAATTATGATACATTAACTTCTCTAAATATATGCCACCATTAAACAGTAATTATAAGAAAATTTGATAACATAGAGCATATGATGATAACAGTATTAAATAAAGACATGCACATTCTATTGTATATACTAGGATGTCTATTACATAGTAGAAACCATAAATAATAAACAGACACTTAGGGAAAAAGTGGAAAAACTACTAAACACCAAATGTTGAATTAATCTCTAAAAAATGAAGTTGCAGAAAAATTTTTTTTCCACAAAAGAGTTTATAGAAACTTACATGAACATTAATGTAGCCAAACTGATATGTGTTAAGTTTCAACTCTATAATAATTGGTTTCAATCATATGTTTTTCTTGTGGGTAGTTTTTCCCCAGGCTCTTAGCAAAAATATGTCTTGTCTTTCAACGCAACACAATTTTAATATTTTAAGGGTAGAAAATACTTTTTTTTTATTTTTGGGTCACATCCGCGATGCACAGGAGTCATTCCTGGCTCTGCACTCAGGAATTACTCCTGGCAGTGCTCAGGGGACCATATGGGATGCTGGGAATCGAACCCGGGTCAGCCACATGCAAGACAAACGCCCTACCCTCTGTGCTGTCGCTCCAGCCCCAAGGGTAGAAAATACTTAAAATATTTCACTGTCTCCTAATAATAAAGTGGCAACTACCATAGAGGCAGGGTGGGGTGGGGGGAAGATGGGATTGGAGTGTGGGAGGGATACTGGGCTTATTGGTGGTGGAGAATGGGCACTGGTGGAGGGATGTATTTGTGAACATTGTATGAGGGAAAAACAAGCTCGAAAATGTGTGAATCTATATCTGTACCCTCATGGTGATTCACTAATTAAAGAATAAAATAAATTTTAAAAAATAAATAAAGTGGCAAGATCTAAGTAATAGTAATAGGATCTATTTAAGACCCAAGTAATATCATTTAAAATTGTATAAAATTTGGGGCTGGAGCGACAGCACAGCGGGTAGGGCGTTTGCCTTGCATGCGGCCGACCCGGGTTCAAATCCCAGCATCCCATATGGTCCCCTGAGCACGGCCAGGGGTAATTCCTGAGTACAAAGCCAGGAGTAACCCCTGTGCATCGCCAGGTGTGACCCAAAAAGAAAAATAAAATTCTATAAAATTAAAACACTTTAATTTTATTTGATAAACAGTATTCCTTTTTGATAAACAGTATTTTAGTATGTGAAACATCTTTTTTCATTTCAGATATCATTTTAAATAATTTATTTTTTGAATAATGTTAATAATTTCCAAACTGATTCTCTCTGTCTCTCTCTCTCTCTCTCTCTCTCTCTCACATACACACACACACACACACACACACACACACACACACGCACGCACACCACACACAGAGCTTGACAGATAACTGAAAAAATAAATTAGGAAAATACTGGAATAAATGCACTTTTAAAAAATTGTATTCAAATGAGGACATCATTTCTACCAAACCACACAGAGTAAAATTAGAAATTAAGAGCCTATGTAAGTGAATGAGCAAAGCACTCACCTAAGTAAACTTGTTCTTTGGAAACTTGAGGAACAATGACTGTGGCTTCTCACCTGTCTCTACCACATTCCACAAATGTGGTAAATATGTACCTGGTAAAACTTTCACCCCTCATAACCTTAAGCTCTTCTGGTAGTGCAGATGGGATTCGGGCATTGTGGACAGAGAGGAGGCAAAGGGTGCTCGTGTGTGGTGCATTCTAACTGCCTATTGTATTTCTCTAAAGTTTTTTCCCTATATGAACAGCCCTGGGCCAGCCATGAAAATGAAATAACTTTTATTTTTGAAGATATATTCAAAACTTGGAAATATGCTTGAGCTCTTTTAGTGCAAGGCTGGGTTTAGGATTATGAGGAATTGGACTATTTTACAACTCTCAGATGAAAAAGAAAATGCTTAACATTTCTATATATGTAAATGATAAATCTTCAATTAAATGAAAAAAAGATTCATTTATCTAAAATTAAAGAATTAAAGATTAAAACAGAACTGAAACATTCACCATTTTTGTATCTAACTCAGAAATCTCATTCCAGCATCTCATAAAAGTGTCATTATACATACTTCCTCAAATGATTTTTAAATAAAAAAATTAATATCTAATTTACTCATGACTTAATAAGTTATATTAAGTTTAAAAGATATGTCATTCTATATTTATACAGAATTTATCCTTTGGAAATTATTATTTTATATCACAGAAGTCCAAATTGAAAACATCTTACAAAGTAATTGACTTATACTCTAAAGCATAAAAGGCAAACACTTTGTTTTATTTAAAGGCTGCAGGAATATGACAGTTTGGAGAAAGGCAGAGTGGCATAACAGCTAAAAATAAGTAATCATGGCTTGAGTTTTGGGTCGTCTTCTTTCATTGTAAGGATATCAGTGAAACAACCAAGTACGAAACCTAAAGATGAGTTAACAGCGTTTAATCAGTGTCAGTTTCTAGACTGCTTTTGCTGTATCATGATTACGCAATAAAATTCTTTTAGGAAATGTGCATTAAATATTTAATCATATTTTATTCATATACCATAAATTTATGATACTATTAATTTTAGAAGTATAGATTTAACACTCCAATATATGTGCATGCTTTACCCGTACAAACTCAAAGTTCTAGAGCCAAAAGTTTCTTTTCCCTCTGGCAACTATCAGATATTTCATAAAGAACAACAATGTAGGATAACAAGAGTAGATATCATTCTTAATACATAAATTAATTAATATGGATCACTATCATCCTTTTACTCATCGATTTGCTCGATCGGGTACCAGTAACATCTCCATTGTGAGACTTGTCACTGTTTTTGGCATATCAAATATGCCAGGGGTAGCTTGCTAGGCTCTGTTGTGGAGACGAGTTACTCTCGGTAGCTTGCCAGGCTCTCTGAGAGAGACAGAGGAATCAAACTTGGGTCAACCGCATGCAAGGCAAACACCTTACCTGCTGTGCTATCGCTCCAGCCCAATTAATTAATAGAGATATAATTGATAAATGGTGAACTTTTTAAAAAATGTGATAAAGATTACAACTTGGGAATCAGTGAGGGATGTGTTACAGATATCACAATGTTATTATAATTTTTTGTAAGTCTAAAATTATTTCAAGGTAATGCTTAAAATCAATACCATACAGAGTGAGTTTGAGTTCTATCCTTAGCACCATATGCATGCTGCCCTGCCCCTATAAGGACACTTCCAGCTATTGAAGATAAATAAGATAAATACACACACCCCCACACATACATTATCCACACCTCCAACTGATTGAATCTTGAAAAGATTCGATTTTCTAGCAATATTACTACTATCTAATGCTGGCTGGATTTCACTACAAATGAGGGTTTGAGTATTTTCCAAATTTCCCCTTAAAGGCCCACCCTGGGAGGACTATAAAAGAGAATGGGAGACTGATATAGAGTTGGAGGATGAGGGGTAGAGGTGGGAAACAATGTTCCTGATTGCTAGTAATTAACAAGTCATTTTTCTCCCATTTATATTGTGACCTCCCATTCGTCCCCTTTGCTTCCCTCCCTTTCTTTTCCCTTCCTCTATATCTGGTAATATTTAGTGTTTACTCTTGGATCTGCACTCAGGTAGATTACTAGCATTGCTAAGAAAGCGCATGTGGATTAAGGAAGGAAGGAAGGAAGGAAGGAAGGAAGGAAGGAAGGAAGGAAGGAAGGAAGGAAGGAAGGAAGGAAGGAAGGAAGGAAGGAAGGAAGGAAGGAAGGAAGGAAGGAAGGAAGGAAGGAAGGAAGGAAGGAAGGAAGGAAGGAAGGAAGAGAGCTCTGTTGATTTCCAGTAGCTTTACTATTATGCACAACTGAAAACAAAACTCTGTGTTTTCAACTACCCTGGAGTTCGACCTGGCTGCTTGGAAGCACTGGATCTGACAGTTCTGTCTCTGCTAATAAAGACTCTAAAATAGCTTAGCATTGTGTTTTGACACCAAAAATTCACCATGGAACTAGAATTCAGTGTGCTAGGAAAGCAGCAAACTATAAAAATCCAAAAGGTTTTTAAATATTAATAACACTTGAATGGTTTTCTTCCCAGATGGCCACACAGCTGACTACATTTCCATCCTAGAACCCTCTGCTGTTTATCCTCTAAATGTCCCCAATATAAAACAGTTTTAATCTTTTGTTACTGCTGTAAAAGTTGATCTACTGTGGGACAACATAATTAAGTGTCACTGCCTGAATGTATGGAGTGAGAAGCAGATAGAATAATCCAGGATGTATGTCACTAATAATTCAGTTTATGATTCAGTGATAATGGGATTCATGACTATTAGGAGGTCACTTTTTACGGAAGCTTCTTGGCTCAAAGATCAGGTGTGTCGCCATGCCAGGGGGCACCAGTACTAGTGCCCTATCCCTGTGAGTCTCACACTCTATCTTTTTTATTCCATGAAACTCTTAAAGGCCTATGTCGTTCTCAAAGTACAATTTCACTGTGAAGTCAAGCAGAAAGAAACAACAATTTGATTTGAAAGATTTGATGTTGTTTTGTGCTTACTCTTGTAAGAGTTGTGAAAAGGTTGTTCATTCAAATGTAATTCACAGAGGAGTGACTGTCCTGATGTTACATATTCTAGCAGTGCTTAAAGGTGAGCCCAGAAGACTAACTAGATTCCATGTATAAGCAAAGTGAGGGCTGAAGAGCAAGGAGGTGGCAAAGAGGAAGAAGTGAAGGAACAGGAAACAGAAAAGGCAAGAAGAGATGATGAGCAGAAAAGAGAGAAAAGACAGGAAGAGAGGAATTTTTTATTTTAAAAAAGTAATAACTTAGGGGCAAGGAGTAGGAAGTATGAAGAAAAGGCTGTTAATAACGCTTAAATTACTCAGAATCAGGCAATATCACCAAGGTGGAGATGTTGTAGCTTCCTGCCTCTATCGTCCTTGGACCAGAGTTTCATCTCCCTTACAAAACGCTTAGGAGGACAAAACAGCCCCCCATTTTATTCCTTTCCCTCTATTTTTAAAACTGAAAAAAATTCTTTCCAGTTGTAGAGCATTTTGTTTTTCCCTTTTAAAAAGATGGGAATGGCATATGTCCTGCAAGCCCCAGGACTGTGTGTAAGACAGTTTCACCTATGACAGCTCTGAGGCTCTCCTTATTGATCTTCTGAAAGTTTGCATCTCCAAGAGACAGCTTATTTACATTTGTGTGTGATGAAATTGGGGGTGTAGATTATATTGCATTGATTATCCCTTTGGCCACTTCTTAAATTACAAATAGCTGAGGTAAACATCTTGCTTCCTGAAAAATGCCTCCTTCAAACACCACATAAGCCAACACGAAACCTTGGACGCTTACAGACTGTGTGTGGCAGTTCATCTCTGAAGTGCGCAGATGTAAGGCCCCAGAGGCTACTAGAGGTTATAAGTTAATAAACAACGACTTCAGCTTCATGATTTTTTTAGGAACAACTGGCATGCCGTCTACAGTACTGCTCAGTGGAAATGAATTCCAGTTTTCAACAGGTTTGTTTTTTTTTTTTTCCATCCCGCAAGTTGACTCTCCCCACTTCTTCACTTTTGATTTCTGGGACTGCTTTCCAGAGAAACTATATTCACACTCTATTAACTATAGTTTCTTATTTTCTTTTTCTTGGTGCTCCAGCTTCGGGGTGCCTCACGGACGGGGTGAAATGGTGCACTGGGTTAGACAATTCTCTAAAATACTTGCCTGGAACACATAACGCATATGCATATCAACAAAGCTAAAGAGCACTTGGAAACAGCTTCTCTAGCTCGCTCTTACCCTCCAGAAAGCAATCTTTCTCTGCTCTAATAACTTTGAGACCAGATTCTATGCAGCTAATAACAGTCCTATGCCCCAAAGTTTGTTAACACTCATCAGCCTATACAATCAGAAGCTTACTTACCACGTCTCGTCTTTGTTTTCAAGTAGAAAGCAAAAAAGTATTTTTACTATTCATCCTTCTCTTTTCTCCAGACTGGTGGCCCCAAAAGCATAGTGTGTCTACTCCTCTAGGACCTTGTGCATAAAGATACATTTTTTTTCTTTTAAGATTTTATTCATTTTTATGGTGGGAGGTGAGGGACTACACCCAACACTATTCAGGGATTACTCCTGGATTTGTGCTCAGGAAAGTCTCCTGGTGATGGTCAGGGGCAGTATGCAGTGCTAAGGATTGAACCAGGACAGGATACATGGAAGGATACAAGCACCTCAACTCCTGTACTATCATTCCAGCTCCTTAAATACCTTTTAATTTGCAATGCTCTCTGTTTGTTTGTGCTTACATTCATATATATGTATATATATACACATACATGTATATATATATATAAAACCACTTTTAAGTTCTTTATCTTAGGTTTCATATGCAGAAGAATTGAAATCACTGTCACTGTCACTGTCATCCCGTTGCTCATCGATTTGTTTGAGTGGGCACCAGTAATGTCTCTCATTGTGAGACTTATTATTACTGTTTTTGGCATATCCAATACGCCATGGGTAGCTTGCCAGGCTCTGCCGTGCGGGCGTGATATTCTCAGTAGCTTGCCGGGCTCTCCGAGAGGGGCAGAGGAATCAAACAGGGGTCGGCCACATGAAAGGCAAATGCCCTACCACTGTGCTATCGCTCCAGCCCAGAACTGAAATAAGAAATGAATATAAATAATGAATCTTTGCTAAATGAAAACACGCAAAGATGATGCTATAAAATGAATTCTAGAGAGGATAAATGGAAAGAATGTTCATGTTAATTTGCTCTAAGATTGTGGGGCAGGGGAGAATTCTTGAGCATATCTACTGAATATCCAACTATATGCCTCTAGTCTCACAGCATCTACATCCTTACTAACCATCCACTCTTTTCTTCCATATACGTGAGAATGAGAAATGAGAATGAGAATGAGAAGGAGCTTGTAGTATAAGATATCAGAAGGAGGAGCCTAAAAGAAAGTACAGCAGGTAGGGTATTTGCCTTGCATGAAGTGGACCCAGATTCAACCTTTGGTGCCTTGTCAGGAGTGATTCCTGAGAGCAAAGCCAGAAGTAAGCCCTGAGCACTGCAGAATATAGCTCCAAAACAAAAACAAAAAAAATCAGAAGGGAAAAATGAGACATAAAAAGGTGTTTTCTTAACCAATAAGTAATAATTATAAGCACAATAAGTAAAAATAATAATTAAAACATGCACTGTTTGGGAATAGATTTCCCATTTTTATTTTTAAACAGAGGTTATGTTATAGTTGTACCTTAAATATATGTGGCAAGAGGATTGAAAAATGAGTCAACTAAATGGAAAGAAGGAAGTGGTGCATATTTGAACCTCCCTATATGAACAAGAGTCCATTTTTCATTTTGGGCTCCAAGACATCTTTTAGTGTGCACTGGGAGAGGTAATTCATTAAATGAACCTAAGGTTAATGCACCTTCAAAAGAGAACAATTTATCTCCTCTTCTTCAATAGGAGCAGGCCAGGAGTTTCTACAGTTAGAAAAATTTTTATCCTAGTGTGATACCCTGGTAATGATCTTGGGTCCCCTGATTTCCATTTATCTTATTCATTACACTCACATGATGAATGTACTTGATGGGAGGGTCCTCTACACTTCTCAAGCTAACACTACTTAAATTCTTCCTTAAACACCAGGAAATGTTTGCATTATACTATATACATAATCTCCATATTCCAGTCCAACCGAAATATAGCCAGAGAGATGTCAAAAGAAAGGATATGTTTGTTTTAAGAGATGGATATGACTTAAAAATGATAGCAGCATGTTTAGTATATAGTCAACAATAGTAATTATAAAATATGATGAATATTTGCTGGAGGAGGCATCAGTAACAAATCTCCATTTGTCCTAGCTCTGAGATTTTAGCAACCTCTCTTTACTCATCCTTCCCTATGGTGTTGCATTGGAAGCTCTTTCAGGGTCAGGGGAATGAGACCCATCATTGTTACTGGTTTTGACATACACCAAGGGGAATTTCCAAGGCTCTCCCATGCAGGTAGAAAACTCTCGGTAGCTTGCCACATTCTCCAAAGGGAGAATCAGGCTACAAGATGTTGCGAGGCTGATTTGCGGGACCGCGTTTCCGGGAGCTTGGTTTTATAGTCTCTGGATGTTGGCCGTTGGTGGGATTACAGGGTGCCGGGGGCAGTTTCTGGGTGTGCCCATCTAGCTACCAGAAAATGGGGGATCTGGGCAGAAGAGGCCTAATCCTGAGCAGGCTTGGAGATCTCAGCCCAGGGTTCCCACACACCTGGGTTCCTCTGCCAGTTCCTTCATGCATGAGGTTCATCCAAACGTGTGGAGAGGGGCCTTGAGCATGTCTTACCATAATAATATATGGTAAGGCCTGTAAGAGTAAATATTGTATTAAAAGCTATGAATAAATGGAAGTAGAGAATAATCCTGCCTATAAAGTTAGACCTTTAATTAGAGGCAAGTTATAGATAAACTCCAAAGTGATGACAGCTTTTCTCACTTTTGAAAATACAAAAAAAATCATTTTTAGAACCATTATCAAATGACCATAATCGGGCACTTGCCTAAAGAAAATTAAACCCAACCAGACTACAGAGATAACAATTATTTGATTTGTTTTTGTCCTGCATCTCCTATCAGCAACCAGGACAGCACCTGGCACATGGCCTGCTCCATATATGTATTTGCACACTGAACAGTCTTCCATGGACACTGGGGAGACAACTTTGCCTGAGGGCAGAAACTGATTCTCATCATGCCATGTGTGTTTCCTGGGAGTCCCCATAATTTGGGGGCTAGAATAAAGCCCTGGTCACTCTCTCTGCCCTTAGGTATTTTTCACCTGACCACTCTGTGGCAAAGTTGAAGATTCCATACATCCCCTTCAAAAAGAACAGCCATAGCAATTAGAAGAAGAGTGATGCTGAGCTGGCCGGTGCTGGGGGAGCGCAGAGGAGATACTATTCTTTCAAAGTGAAAAAATTAAGGGCAACTACTTCAAAAAAAATACACATATACACTCGCATGACTGCCAAGCAATTTCATGCTAATAATCACTTGAGTGTTGTGATAACAAATAACTTTAAGTATCATTGGTCTATGCCACGAAAGTGCATGATTTTATTTCTAAAATTACATTTGTAATACAAATAAAAATTAAAGTGTCTTCTTCTGTAGTTGTAGGATAACATTGGATTTGTCCTTTTAGTCTTGCTGCAGGGAACTTAGTTTACCTTAAAGCAATGTCCTTTCTGTATGGACACAGGAAGACAGTTAATGTTATGCTTTGTAATTTGGGAGCTGATTGACTCCAATAATATTTATTCCCGAGCATCTGCTTTCTCAACTCAGTTGCCCTTAGTTCCTAGCACCCAAAAAGCAGGGTCCTGACAAGGGATGGAATGGACTAAAGGCAAGCTGTGAGCTACCCTGACATTGAAATGGGCCATACCAAAGCACCAAAATACTCAACTATAAGTTGAGAGCATGGTCATAGACAAATGCTGTCATGATCCAAAGTAGCGATGAGACTGTTGGGGTCTCAGCAGCCAGTCTGAGACCCTGGCCAAATCCCCTGCCCTTAGAAAACAGAAACAGGCTCTCTTCAAACAGGGCCCCAAGGCCCTGTGCCAGCACTCCACCCAGAAGGGCTCCCTGGTCGAGGAGATAGTGGGATGAAACTTGAAAGTCACCGCTTGTCTGAGCTAAGCATACCCGGCCTTGGAAAGAGGGAACATAAATCATCAATTAACATCTGTAAAGGGCCCAGAAAAATGTTTACTTCAGAGCTGATAACCAGCTGTCCATTCCACCCACTCCTCCCTAAAATTTCTTCTTTAAATATTGGTATTTGAGCTTAATAAAACGAGAGTTGTGTTGACCTCCAACTCTCCCCTCTCTGCGTGGTTCTTTCTCGATGGCGGCGGTAGGGTGGCCGCGGTGCGCAGGGGTCAGGGCAGAGGCTTCTTCCCTTCCCACTCCCTCTCCTATAGGGAGTAAGTCCGGTGGCTGGGGGATCATACTCCAGTTTGCCGGGGTCAAATGGCCAGGATCCTGACATGAGACTAGGACCCTGCTGGGGTTAGGAAGATTAACCTGACCTTAGGACTGTGATCTAGAATATATAGTGAATTGTCCTCAGGAAGGACCAAACCTTAAGTTTGATATATTTCTTACTGTGTTCATACAGAATGACATTGCTTAAAATATTTGAAATAGATTTACTACTACTACTTAAGTAGATTACTAGCTGAGGAAGGAAGAAAGCAACACACCCTGTTTGGATCCCACCCTTGAGCGAATCTCCTAGCAATCTGTAGTAATCTTAGATGAGATTTTGTTAATCACCTGGAGAAGTAGTTTTACCCTTCTTTGTTGATTTGTTAATGTTCAACCCACCTTTGTGTCACCACCCTATATGACTGCTATATAAACTAAGACTGTAAGAGAAGTAGGGCAGAGGTAAGACAGAAACAAGGAGAAGTGACAGAAGCAAGACAAGAAGACACAGAAGAAGACACATAAGCAAGAGAGAAGACACAGAAACAAGAGAGAAGACACAGAAGCAAGAGAGAAGAAACAGAAGCAGAGACAGCGAGAGGTCAGAAGAGACCAGAGGAGAGACTACAGAGACTGAGACAGAGATAGAGAGACAGACAGAAGAGAGCACAGAGGCACACACAGAAGCAGAGCACAAGGAGGAGCCATCTCGATCCGTTCTATACAGTGAACACAAGCAGCGAGAGAGAGAGAGAGAGAGAGAGAGAGAGAGAGAGAGAGAGAGAGAGAGAGAGAGAGAGAGAGCCCTTAAACAACACAACACAACACACATCACATCACACCCTCCCACAAGCGTGCGTCTTTGTATATTTTACAGTAGTCACTCAGGGACTGAGTCTGGTGGAGACTCCAAGTTGACAAGGTTTTTCAATATTGCCTTATCACTGGAATAAGGGAGGTATGGTAAATATATCACTATGCTCATATTTATTTGGCCAAGTCAAATTATACAATGATGCTGAATTTTAAAGAGTACATGAATGTTAAATGTTATGATGTGACTGAAAGGAAAAATTCTAGAAATATTTACAAAAGAGAACTAATGTCTATGACACATACCAATCCCCTTCAATGCTAAATCCTTGTATCCTACCTAAAGCTGAATGTATATCCTCACAGAGTTTTATTAAGCTCTTATATAAGAGGGAGCAATTACAAGTTGTCATATAAATTTGCACACCAACAACAGAGACAGTGAGTTTTCATCACCTGAGTCTCAAGGAGTAATAAATGTTTCACAATTCAAATGAGGCATAATCTTATGACCTAGTGTAAAATGATAAAAAGCACATCTTAAAAAATATGAAGGGGAGAATATAGACTTTCACACAAAGTTAAAAGTATTACATCCAAAAATAATCTGGCTTCTTTAGAAATCACCAGCACAATAACCAGAGAGTTTTTTATGGAAATCCAAATCTACCATCAAAATCAGTTAACTCTAATAGATTTGAATATACACATTTATAGATGTTTTAGTCTTCTACTTTAGTCTGATATTTCTTTCAACATTGACTTATGTTCAGGATGGGAGACATTGAAATAAGTTTTGACACATGCTTCATTGGAGTGTCTCAATTATTGTTGGGGGAGGTTCCACAACTGTGCATAGAGTGCGGTGGGGTGAGTCCCTTATATATTTTGATGGTGATGTGGGCCTGATAGTTCAATGCTAAGTTGTCAAGTGTCAAGGCTGGGTAACTGATCAAATTCATGGACTTCACACATATACAACATTGTTTACTTAATTTCATGCTTAGGTAAGAAAGGGGTCAACTTTACTACCTTAAGCATGGGTTAATCTAGCAATTTTGCATCAAAAATGACTGCATGGCTTATGATAGAGCATTTACTATACATTTAAAAAATCCATCAAAAGATCCACTATTTCCATTGAATATTTTTTTAAATTTTAAATATTTTGCTCACCTTGATTTACAAAGCTGTTGATAACAGTTTCAGAGAGTCAATATTCCAAGTCTAAAATGACCAACATTGTAAGCATCCCTCTACCACTGACCCAAGGTTCTTTCTCTCCAGCCACCAGCCCATGTGAAGCATTGCGACAGGCACTGGAGGAGATAAGCCCTGACCTTGCAAACCGGCCCTGAAGAGAAGCCTCGAAAGAGGGAGAGTCTGGGTAAAGTTGGCAAGAGCAGGGGGTCAGCCAGCACCAGGTGTTTAGCCTTGAGCCTCACTCGACCTCCTAGTCACATGCACCCAAGACACAGAAACTGTCATGTACGCTTAGCAAGACATTCAAACAGCAGCTTCTAGCTTTGATTGGGATTGGACCAGGGCAAAGCAGAGTAGGAAAGGTAATAGGTCAATAATGCTAAACGTTATGTGACTGGACCTTCCTGTAAGCGGAGACCCTCCATAAATATGTGTGTATTTGGCAATAAAGTGAACAGCCATCAGCTGCTCCTGGAGGCTATTTATCCTCACGCCCAGTATCCTTTGTCCCCAATTTCCCTGGATCAGGACAAGGTGTCTGGGCACCTTGGGGAAAAACTGTTCCCCAACATGCCTCCTTAACAATCTCTATATTTTTTAAGTTATATATTATAGTCTGGGTTACATGATTACCATAGAGTCGACTCATGCATTAACCATCGGAGTCTCCTCATCCCTTCCCACTCTTCATCATTAACTACTGAATATTGGTTTAAGTTTTGTAAATTGATGAGTTTATAAAAATTCTATACATTTTATGAAAGTATGTGTCTATTATACTTATTTAATAATTTAATACTTTTAAATTATTAAAATAAATTTCTATTATTTTTATAATAAAAATTCAATATTTATATGGAATTTGGGGGTAAAATCTCTTGTCCATTAAGGAAAAAAGAATAACAAGGAGTTAAGGGAAAAATTCTCCCCAGTTCTTATTACAGAATTATAAGAATTGAGCAATCAAATTCTGAGCACACAAAATAAACTCATTCATGGAAAATTCTGAAACTAATAAGTGGCATAGTGGTAAATTGTGAAAAACTTTTAAAGAATAAATATAATTAATAGTGATGGTAACAATGATATTTGTAATAATCATCACAACATGTCCATCTTCAGGAATCTCATATTTTAATGTTCCTTTTTAGAAGAACTAACAGCATTTAATCAAAGATACTGGAAGAATATTTAGCAAAATTGATCCATGGCCCAAGTGAATGTACATGCTAGTGGTTAGCACTAGGAGAGCTCCAGGGTCCAATGAAATGCTTCCAAAGGACATGCTGTGCTATGACCCTAGATGTTGGAACATGCAGACAGGCTTTTTACTTCCTCACCAAATTTTAGCTGGTGTGGTAATAGTTCCATTAAACCAAGACTTATATTAATTCTTTAAATAACCATTTGCAGAGTGAACTGAGAAAAGGCTTTTGATATGGGTTTGAGTGCTTTATAACAAAAGCTATATTGCCTTTGGTATAAAGCATATGTTCATCTGCCCGATTACAAGTATCACAAAATTCACATCTGAAAAATATCATATGAGACACTGTAATTTGCTTAAAGCCATAGAGTGTGCAATTCCAAACCCAGTCCAATGGACCCACATAGCAGCATTTTGATACTAGCTAATTTTATCTGTTAGGTCTAAAGTGAGGGATCTCAATTTTATTCACATCACTAACTGGCTTGGCAATCTGGTAGGGCCTGGACTATTCTCATAACAATAGTTTCAGGTTAGTAAAATCTAAGACTTTAAAGGAAATTGTATTTAAAAGATTTCTCAAAATTAGAAATGCAAGGGTTCGGATAGCCTCAAAAGAGTGCAGACCTGGTGTGTACACAAGGCCCTAAGTTTGCTCCCCAACACTACTTGGTCCCTGGTCACAGTGAGGTGTAGCTCTGAGCACCACCCTAGTGACTACCACAGCTGTTCCCTAAGCACCTGAGAACTGGGCTGAGCTCATATTATGAGGAGTGAGGGCTCCTTAGCAAGACTGGGTGTAAGTTCTATAAAATAATATGTTAAGGATGTAATTTTGGGTTTGGGATGACATTCAAAGGTGTTTAGAGGTTACTTCTTGCACATTGTGCAGGCATCACTCCTGCATGTAGGCCATAAACACTATCCTATGAATTAGCTAGCAGAACTTGGGAAATATTTTAATAGTTTGTAAATAACAAGCATCACTACTAGCCATAAAACTGATAAAACAGTTGAAATTGTAGTATCTAATTTTTGTTTGCTTTTAGGGCCAGACTTAGCAATGCTCAGAGGTTACCCCTGGCTCTGCACTCAGGAATTACTCCTGGTGATGCCTGGGGGACCATACAGGATGCTGGGGATTAAACCCAGGTCAATCATATGCATGACAAGTGCCTTGCCTGCTATACTATCTCTCCAACCCCTCTAAGTATCAGTAAGAATAATGAAAGTGATTTTTGCAACATGTTGTAAAAAGATCCATGATATCTATGGCTAGCCAAGGGTCAGACACAATTGTGATTTTGGGGACTTAAGGATTCTATTCATCATGATGGGCATACGAAAAAACAGTCAGAAAGGCCAAAGTGATAGGGCCCACACTCTGGCATCTCTGAGCCTGCCAGGAGGAATTTCTTAGCACAGAGCTAGGAGTAAGCCCTGAGCACTGCGGAGTATGGCTCAAAACAACAATGACAAAAGGCAAGCCAGGAGTCGGTGAATAATAAGGGGTCATTTTCTTTCTCATTTAACTCCTTGGATTCAGATTTTGATTCCTGAATAGATCCTAGATTTATTTACTTAGTTAGTCTGTATATTTCTGAGTGCAGAGCCAGTTACTACTAAGGAATTACTCTTTTATTCGGAATTACTCCTGGCAGTGCTCAGGGATGCAAGGATCAAATCCAGGGCCACTGTGTCTGAAGCAAGCGCCCTACCCACGATGTTTCGGCTTTAGCCCTGATCCTAGATTAACAGATTAACAATCTCTAATAAAACATTCACACCGTACCATTTTACAATGAGTGAACATACCACCCTCAAATACTACTTATTTAGCACATCCCATCTGCTTGCTGCTGTACTAAGTCCAGGAGAATATACTGTGATTCTCACTGTGTGAAAACTAGATTTAAATAGGACAACAAAACCCACATATGCTAAGATCTGAAAATCACAAAAGAAGTAAAAGAAGAAAAGAGAGTTCAGATAACAGGAAAACATCAGCTAGACCCTGCTGCTAAATGAATGGTAAATGCATAAATGCAGATGTGTAGAATGTGGTCCTTACTTTGTTTGCTGGACTATAAGGGAATACAGGAAGAATCAATTGCACAAGTAACTTTGCAAATGTAGTTGAAAAGTCATACACATAAATCAGCCAAGGGGGGAAATGTGAAACCCGATATCACCCAGGCATGGATGGGATAAATAGACTAAGTTTCAGTTAGCTCCGGGATGGGGGCAGGGGGAATAGTGTACACATCAAGCTCAGCATAGAGGGAGTTCTTTGGGCAAATACTCCATTATTCTTGGTTTATGTTCATTTTACAACCATCTGCAAAAACACATATATACATACCCAAGTCTTCTGCTGATATAAATGGTTCCAAATTTCATTTGCAGTCTGGTAAACAAGGAGTCATTTCTTATGAGTAAGTGATATATGATACCACATTCCTAAACTTTTTCTGCACCAAATTTCCAACAGAAGTTGAATGGCCACTTTGAAACTTAATGATAAATGGTGGAAACTCATTTCCTTCTGGTATTGGTGTCAGAACAAGACTCATTTAGCAAACAACAGATTGTCAATTCTGAACTAAACATGAGAACGGCATCTGCTCCATGGACGCTGAGATTTCTTTGTCTCTACTGAAAATGTTCATAAAGGGAGGGAGGGAAGCCTATGTAATTTTAGCTTAGTTATCAGGACATCTAAATTGTTACATTTATAAATAAATGACACAGTAAATTTAATAATAGGTAACAGTTATTTGAAACTAACTTCCTTTAAACAATCCCTAAGCTAATAATGACCATATTATTCAAAAATATGACATAATTGACTTGAAACCTGATACAATTCATTTTAGCCTAGATAAACAATACAGCATATTACTTATATGAAATCAACACTTGTTACAGTCAGGACACTGTAATTTAAAGCTAAATGTTGTGAATTCCTTGAAGCTAATCTATTTGGACACATCAGAATGAGTTACCAAAGAAACTTTGAAAAAAAAACCCAAAATAGTTCAAAATTATATTACATGATCATTTTACTCTAAGCTTAAAGCCCTTAGGGTTGGGGGAGGGAGTATGGTTTGCGTCACACTCAGCTGTGCTCAGGGCTTACTCTGTCTCAGCTTAAATTTTTTAAACGTTTTTTTCTGAGTGTGGTGTTGGAATGATGTGCACTAGAAATCATCAGTAATAGTAATGTAAATCACAAAAACTTAATAAACAATATAATTAAATTTTTTTAAAAAAACTTTTTCTGAGTAAACTTCTGAGTGATACTGACTACTTTTTTATTGAGGGAGGAGCAATTTTTGGCCACATCCAGAAGTGCTCATGGGCCATCCCCGGCTCTTAATGATTAAGTTTAAATTCCTAATAGCTTATGATGATTATTTTTTAATTCTCAAATCAGGAGTATGTGTTTACATCCTTCTTATCAGAAATTCTTTCAATCATCAACTTGACAAATGTTTATGGGAACCTCCTCAATGCTTGGTAGAAGGGAGGACTCGAAGACAAATAGGCATGATCTAGGCTCCCAAGGATCTTGCAGTGCAGTAACAAGATAAGATGTGTAAACAACCAACTGGTGTCAAGTTCCACATGGTAGAAGAATCTTCAACTTTGTCTGCACTGTCTTTACAAGTCCTGTAAATCCTCCTGGTATCATGATTCAGTTATATGAATTTTGGTCTTTTAAGGAAAGCATCAGTATTTGGAGGCTATAAAGGCTGTTTTATCACTGTGTCCCCAGTTTTTAAACTATAGATCTGTAAGTACACACACACACACACACACACACACACACACACACACACGGGTGGACAAACAGGTTTTCTTTAGTTAGTATTACAGGCTGATACTTATTTAAGATTTATAAAGTGATTCTTTTACATTATCATATTTTTCTCCTGAAGAGTCCAGAAAAATTATTCACCACTACCTGTAGCTGGGTGGCGGCAGGTGAAGTTCACTGTATTGTCTAGATTATCTCTTCTATTTACATGTCTGGAAGTGGAGGAATTAAGTTGGTAGAAACATGTCATGTCAAAAGAAGCTCAAATCACCAAGTTTACTGCTTGCAGGAAAGCCATCAATGCATGATGTTATGCTCATTGAGAAATAAGCTTTTATATTTAGTTACTTAGACTCTGGGCTGCTTGTTACAGCAGGTAGCCTAATTAATTAACACATCTGGGGGTTACTACTGATAGGTGGAAATATATGTGAGGTGAGGAGGTTGGTGGTGAAGGAAGTCATTTCATTCGGAGAGAGATATATAAAATAGATCCAATTTTGAAGGGAACAAACCACTTTATTTTCCCTAAAGATGCAATGCACCTTAGATTGTTTAGAATTAGGAAAGCAAACAGCAGATGTAATAAGCTTGTGAGTCAAATTTATTATAACATTTTATTTGTATAAAGTAGTAGTGGTTTATGCAGTTTTTAAAAAAATTCAGTGTACTTTTGCAAATATCTTTTGAAAGGTGTGTGCGTGTGTGTGTATGTGTGTGTGTGTGTGTGTGTGTGTGTGTGTGGTGTGTGTTGCTTTCAACCAGCTGTGCTGAATGGTTTAGACATAAGCATTCATGTAAGGCATGAATTACTCTAGTTTTCTATAATACTTGATACTATCTTATATCCAGCCTGTCAAGTTCCTGTATATATGTATGTTTGTTGTCCTTTCTTTTAAGTTAGTGAGGTTGGAGACCTATGTTGTGACCATGTGTTTATTTGATGAGTTAGTCTCATCTTGTTCTTTACAGCAGCTCATTGGGAGATGTACATTTTCATATTTTGTAATAAATTAAAAAGAATTTTTGTTCAGAATGTAGGTGGGAACAACACTCACTGATTCCTAGATGATACCATTAGTTAGGATCTAAAGTATAATGTTTACCCCTTATAATCGGGAGTATGAAATTTTACTTTACCATTTTTTTTAAATTATGTATAGACAATTTTTTAAAAAAATAAGAAAAGTAATTGAGTGATAAAGAAATTTTGAGTGCACAGGGGAAAAATAATCCAGTAAAACTATGTATGTTTGGCAAATTAGATCCCATTTTCAATTACCTAGGAATGAGCATATGGAAATACAGTGGTTCCCAGTTAAAAATTTCAAATACATGTCTTTGCTTGCTGTTTGTTTCTAACTCCCTTTTGCTAGTCACAAAAACTTTCAATTCCTGAAATCTGAGCACCATTCTATGTAATCTACTCAAGACAAGAAATTAAATCTATCTATTTCTCTATCTAGATAGAGAGATAGATACAGATATACACATATTGATGGAAAGTAGAATGGGAGGAGGTAAGTAGTTTCTACAAAAACAGCTACCATTTTTATAATATAACAAATCAAGTAAATCTACCATTTTTATAATAAATCAAGTAAAGGAGGGCAACTTACTATCCTGGGCTAGTCCATTATATATATGTATATATATGTATATACATATACATACACACATTACAAACATGTGTGTATATATATTCTATAATATATATTCTATAATTATATAGTCCATAATATATATGGTCCATAGATTATTTTAATTTGTACAATTCCTCCAGGTACCTTTGTGATTATGTTACTAAGGAGCTGTCACTGTCACTGTCATTCCATTGCTCAACAATTTGTTCGAGCAGGCACTAGTAATGTCTCTCATCGAGA
Source organism: Sorex araneus (assembly GCF_027595985.1). Taxonomy (NCBI): domain Eukaryota; kingdom Metazoa; phylum Chordata; class Mammalia; order Eulipotyphla; family Soricidae; genus Sorex; species Sorex araneus. The sequence goes on along the minus strand of NC_073304.1, from coordinate 135,880,072 downwards.
GACTTATTGTTACTGTTTTTGGCATATCCAATATGCACAGGTAGCTTGCCAGGCTCTGCCGGCGGGTGCGATACTCTCGGTAGCTTGCCAGGCTCTTCGAGAGGGGAGGAGGAATAGAACTCAGGTTGGCCACGTGAAAGGCGAACGCCCAACCACTATGCTATCGATCCAATCTACTAAAGAACACAAGAATAAAATCACAGGCATGTTTAATATATAGGCTTGCAGTGCCTTCTCTGAAATGTAGCATTGACGTCTCCCAAATGCAGCATCAATTAGATTCAAACTGATTGAATGAATAGATAAATTCAAAGTGAAATAATTTTATATTATGTAACTTCAGCTGGACCTAGTTTTTCTCTAATAATTCCTAAATTTCTAGTAGGAAGAGATTCTACTAGGGAAACATACCTGCATGCCCCTAAATAATAACTAATATAGATTTGCTCTGAGTTAAAGGTAAAAAGTTTTTCTATGTTCACTGATATGAACTATTCTTCTCACCCTAGAGTTTAATGAGTGAAAAATTAGGAAACCCAGATTTAGGGTCTTCAATCCAGATAAATCAATTAGGTTTTCTGTATCATACTTTATGACCTTGCTTTAGCTGCTTTCAGGTCCATGTTATTACACATTTTCCCATCACCTCTAAATAAATTTAATTTAGAACAGTTTACACCAGAAAATTTTATGCTGGAAATTAGAGTCAACTTTACACTAATTGGTAGTTTTATTAATCCAAACACCCACATGATTTAATCCTTGCACTTCACATTTCTGTAGCCCACTAGATGGAATTTTAGCTTGTTATTTGGCAATTAGAGCAGTAGTGATCAAAATTAGATATAAAATTTTAGATTACTTTATTGTCTGTTCTTTTGTTAAACTCTGAATCTGACTTAAGGTTTTAATTCTATTTAGTCATATGGCTGGACAGATAAGAATTTTTATACTCAGAGCATTATATAAGGTACCTATTTTGAAATGTCATTTTTTTTCATGGCAATAAACTGACCCAACAAAAGGAAATTTATCTTAAGCAGAATATTTACTGAATTGAGAATGTCAAAGGAGATAAACCATCTACTTTAAGGACATAATTTACTGCAAACTTAAAGGCCTATCATTTCCAAGAGGAATCATATACATTTAACTCCCACTTATTGTCTATGTACAGTGTTTAAACAAGGGTATGGTGCCGTATGTTGGAGGGGCGCCAGAATGATTCAGAGGTTGCAATTAGGTGAGTGGTGCACTTGTGAGAATAAGCATTTTCTTTTTACCTAAACAAAGTGGTTTTCTAGAGGAGATGCTGAAGTGATTTTTTTTTCTTTTCCTAAAAAGGAGGTGGTATGTCAAGTACATTTGAGAAATTCTATGCCATAGGAGTCATCCTGCTGTCCTTATAAAAAACAAAGTAAAGGGATGGACATCGTGTCATAGGGGATGTGAAGCAATTTACAGGGACTTTCAAGTGAAATTTCACATTAAAAAGGATCATACTTAACCCTTTATAGTAATTTAAGCATGTTCAACACCAGAACAAAACAAAGCTCTAACTGGCCAGAACTTGAATTAAAAAGAATCTGCAAAACATATTATATGTGAAAGAAAAGAAAAAATAGATTATTCATGGTTTAACATATAAAACTGTTATCCCACTACATGGCTATTGGTCTTAAGAGAAGTGCACTTCATTTCACTGGCAAGTGCTTGCTTATGACTCTGACCAATGGTCAGAATAGAATATCTAAGGATAAACCCTTATGCATATAGTCAGTTATTTTTCAACAAAGAAGCTGAGAGTATGAAACAGAATACACACAGGTTTTTTAATAAATGGTGTTGGAATAATTGTATAACCATACACAAGAAATTAAAGCTGGATCCATATCTCACACTTTACAACAAAGTCAATTCAGAGTGGATTAAAGACCTTGAGATCAGACTTGGTTCTATAAAGAATATTGAGGAAAATATAGTCAAAACATTCAAGACCTAGACCTCAAAAAAGTCCTCAATGATACCATGCCATTGGCAAAGGCTACAGAATCGACACTAACAAGTGAGACCTCATCTAATTAAAAAATTTCTGTATGGCAAAAGAAACATGGGCTAAAAATTAAAAAACTGAGTGGTGTTAGATATTAACCTCAAGTGTTATAGCTTCATCAGTGAATTGCCCCTTTTCCCCTCCCCAGAGAAGCTCACTTGCTAGCATCCCTAATTTAGTTGAAGTTTATCTTTAACCTTTCCTTTGTGTTTTACCTCTCATTGTCACAGTTCCCCAAGTCAGTATTGATTACTTTTAAGCCAAAACTTTCTGGTAATTCTGAACTTTGTATTTGTACTGCTTGGTATTTGAAGTGCTGTGTATTTTTACCTGCTTCTCTGCTTCCCCTAGGGCCTTTTTATATTTTACTATAGATCAATGTTCTTTGGTTAAACACAGAAAGGCCATTAATGCTATGCTCCTAATATTTGGGAGCTGATTGACTCTGAAATACATTTAGCCCTGGGCATCCATCATAATTACTATACTAGGGCTTCAGTTGCTATAGTCCTAGGTGACTAGGGCTATAGTCCCTGACACCCCAAAAGGGAGGTCCTGCCATGGACTGGGATGGACCCGGGGCAAGTGATAAAGCTACCCTGGCATCGAAATGAGATAGTATAGGAAGCATAGATGCATGATCTTGACGCAAGCTTTATGACTTAAGGCATAGAACCCCCATGGGTGTGTTTCCCAGTAAGAATGGTCCTGATGAGCAAACACTATTCTGCAGAAATTGGTAGAGAGGAACTCCTAGCTAGAATGTTATTACATCTCATGGTGCTTCCATTCTTTTAGTATATTGTGGGGTGGTGATATGTTTTAACTGGGTGCAACATAGGATGTTCTCAGGGGGAAAATACTTCTATGTGGAATGGAATGAAAGTAGCCTTGCAAGCAAGATTAAAAAACTCTGGGCTTGATTACAAAATAATTCGAGAATGCCAGGTGTCTCCACCCAGGTTCAGTCCTGAGGCATGCAGAGTGGTCTTGGTTTCACTTACCTTGCCTTATCCAACATCACTGTAAGGCACAAAAAATCATGGAGAAGCAGATGTAAGCTAATAAACTGCTCTCCCTAAGGACAAATATTGGTACAGAGTAGACAGGAACTGAAGAAGAGACATCTGAGCACATATTCAGGATAGGCATTTGTTATAAGAACAAAGACATTTTATGACCCTGAAATTTAAAATAAGAGAGTGGTGACACTTTAGGTACTGTATACGTGGTACCAGAACCATATTGACTAGTCACATAGAATTCGATTTATGATTTCTGACTTAAGGCAAATGACTAAACTTCACATCCTGATTGTGAAGAATAAATGATATAACATCTATAAAGGGTGCTGAGTAATGCCAGATACATAGAAAGTATTCACAAAATGGTAGTCATTGGGGCTGGAGTGATAGCACAGTGGGTAGGGCATTTGTCTTACACGCAGCCAACCTGGGTTCGATTCCCAGCATCCCATATGGTCCCCTGAGCACCACCAAGGATAATTCCTGAGTGCAGAGCCAGGAGTGACCCAAAAAGAAAAAAAAAACTAAGCAAAATGGTAGTCATTACCAAGGCTCCTTTAGGCTGCATGTATCTTAACTGCAAGATGAGAAGCATCTGCATGAAACAGTCACATGAGGAAGCTCAATGTCAACAGAATGAAGGAAGGGTGATGTTCTTACATACGATGGAACAATCATTGCTGGGTCAAGATACCAGAGTGAGTCCATTCACAATCATGTTTCAACTACCAAGAAAGTATTTATTTTTTTGACATGAGAATGAAATGAATTATGACTGCTATACTCACATTAGAATTCTACAACCCTCAAACAAACCTTCAACTAAAGCTTCTTGCCTTTTCCAGTTCACTTTAGTAAGATATTCTTGTCTTCCTTTTTGCCCTTTTATCCCATTTTTTTGTGGGGAGAGGAAATCCACTCCTGGTGCTGCTCATGACTTACTCCAGGCGCTGCACTCAGGGATCACTTTTGAAGTTGCACAGGAAACCATATGTGGTATTGGGGTCAGAGCCAGGTTGGTTGTGTATAAGATAAGCACCCTAACTGAGTAGTTATAAGATATAAGAGTTTATATCTCTGTGGTCCCAAACCTTTGTTATTGAATGAGAATATGAAAGGTCTCTAGTGTGAACCTTTAGTGTCTATATTCTTACATAATAACTATGATTTTGGGAGATTTCATGACTGTGTTTCATTTTCCTTGTCGAAATTAACTAAGTTAAAGAAGACCAAGAGGAGAAAGAAATAAATGCTTCCTGTTGCTACTATAGATTCTGTCTTTCTAAAACAAGGAAATAAATTGTAGAGGTGAATCTATTTATTTAGTTACCAGCTAGCTGGTATGCAGTGATACCAGCTAGCACCACATTCATTAGTGAATCCCTGAATATACTTACAGGGAGGCAGATGACTGTGAAGATGGAAAAAAAATGCAGAGTATATACTCAAAATTCCTGTCAGGAAACAGTCTAAAATAAGTTTAGATTCAATGAGGATGAATGAGTTAAAGACAAGTTTTCGGCAGTAGCTCTGACATGCATCTCACAGGTTGGCAGATTAGTATTTTCCAATTTGGAAAGTCACAATGCAGAGGTTTAAAAAAATGCATGCTCATTGACAATCATTTCTCTCTCTCTCTCTCTCTCTCTCTCTCTCTCTCTCTCTCTCTCTCTCTCTCACACACACACACACACACACACACACACACACACACACACACATCTCCATTTCTTAACGATAGGGAGAAGAAAAGGAAGTCTGTTTGGACCAGAATGGAGTTTCTAGAACCCTTTGTGGTTCCCAAATTCAAGCTCAAATGATATAGAGAACAACCTCTCAAAAAAAAAAGCTACTAATAAATTACTATATCTTTCATGAATTATTTCTCTGAAAATAGAAGATATACAGTGATTCTTTTAATTTCATCATATTTTCAAATGCTAAGTCTATAGGGACAAGATGTTTTTCAGCATTTATCAAGAAACAATTTTAAACAGTATAATGACACAAGAGACCTAATCTGGCAGAAAGGTTATCCATAGTTCCATTTCAAAGGTTTTCATTGAATGATTTTTATGCCCACATATTATTTTTCTTTCTAAAGTTTGTGCAATAATTTTATTTTAATTTTAAATTCTTCTAAATTGTAAAATCTACAAGTAATATTTTGTTACAAATGTAGTCATGAAGGAATCGCAAAGCAACTATTTTTGTATATTTATAAATGAGATAGTGCACTTTAACGTTACAATGACATTTTTCACTTTCATTTTATATAATTATAGTCCAAAATTACATCATTTAAATGCAGAGTGAGAATTAGGGAAATTATGATTGAAAAGATTTGTGCATATATGTTAGTTTAGCAATGAAATAAATTTTTGGTGAAATGTTGCTCTGGGAATTAGATTTCTTTATTTTATTACTGACTTGAAGTTTAGAAAATACTCATTTTTTTAAAATCAAGGAGTAAAACAGCATATCCCAAACTTTATGCTTCAGGGAGCTGGTAGGTAACAAAAAATAAAGTCAATGATGCAACATATCATTGAACATCATTAGCCACTACCTTGAATTTATGAGGGGAAAACCGATTAATACTCAGATTATATTAGGACTCCTTATGAGTATTTCAATTAAAAATATGTAACCATGATGTCATCAAGCTAGAAATTGGTTCTGCATGACTGCAACTGTGGTTCATTGCATAGATTGTATTTATATCCCATTATCAAGCTATGACCCTTGACTTCTTTTTAATGCCATAAGCCAAAAAGTTGAATTAAAACACAGCTTGAAATTCAGCCAGTTTTCAGAATTCTCTTTAATGGAATGGATTATCTCTGTTACACAGAACAAGAGTAGTGCACTGACATTCTTCATGTTGGCTTTCTGATACTAAAGCCTGATTCTCTGCGATAGGGCCTTCTCTGGACTTGTCTGAGTGGGCAAGAAGGCTGTAGACACAAACTGCCTTTTCATTTTCATGCCATAATGAATGTGGCCCATTATGCTGAAATAGAGGACTATTTTCGACAGCTTCTCTCTAACAACAGTAGGTCTGCTTAGAAAATATATACCTAATAAGATCTTACTTCTTCATTTAAGGAGAAAACACAATAAATGATTTCGAGAAAACACTATTTAAAATTATAACAGTTTATCTGAAATAAATGCAAAAACTATTATATATTTGATGATTTCAAATTACATCACAATATTTGCATGTGTGTATTTGTGTCAGAGCCTGTGATGCCCTGGATCTGCACTCAGGAATTACTCCTGGTGGTGCTTGGAGACCATAAGAGATGCCCTAGTTGGCTTTATACAAGCTAAATGTCCAACCTGCTGCACTATTGCTTGGCCCCGACAATAGATATTTTTTGCATCTAAGAGTAAGCTATTTAGATTAACCTAATTTTCATAGATTTATTGTGTACATGTTTTATAAAAATCAAGTAATCCCCAAAAGTAAAATAAAATTATACATATATGTATAAAATGCATACATATATGCACATATCAAAATTAAGATTATGCATTTGTATATATATTATATATAATAGGATTCTTTTAATACAAATGCATAAGATTATGCATTTGTATATATATAATACATTATATATATATAATAGGATTCTTAAGTTTCAGGGGCCCAGAGTCAGTGGGTAAAATTACCTATCTTGGAAGTATAAGGGCATAACAAACTCAATCCCCAATGTCACCTACAAGTGGCAAGTCAATCCCAATTTCTGCTCTCTAGTATGTCTGGTTTCAAAACAGAATATGTAGACACCAGTTATGGGAGCATTCCAGTTAAAGATGCGTAACTAAAGCCAACAGTATCACCCTCAGGAAGCACAACTATACAACGGCAACTACCTCTGGTGAGCATTACAACCAGAACGGCCCAACTAAGTGAGTAAGGGACTGGTACAAGCATAGTGATGAAGATATCTCACCTCTGGTGAGCATGGAATCACCTACTAAGGCTATGAAATGATCAGTGATCAAGTACATAAACATCACCAACCAAGTTTGTGAGATCACTTATCATCACAACAACAACAAAGGGGAAGGAAAGCATGATTTTAAAATTTTTATTCACTTGAATCTTCTTTTTGTTTTCTTGTTTATGGTCCACACCAGTGGTACTTTGGGATTACTCCAAGGCAGTGCTTGGAAGACCATATGTCCTGCCGGGAATTTTAACTGGGATCAGCTGCATGAAACAAAAGTGGCCGACCCACTGCACTCTTTCCCTGGTATTGTCATTTAAATCTTGATAGCATGCCAGAATAGCAAAAGGTACTAACTAGTGAAAATGCAGGAGAGTGATGAGAGGTGGGACATGGAGGGAGGGAAAGAAGACTGAAGGGAGAGCTAGAAAGATAGTGAAACAGTGTGAAAGCGGAGCAAGAGATACTGAGAAAAAAGAAAAGTTTTTTTTTTTTATTAGTGAATCACCGTGAGCTACAGTTACAGACTTACAAACTTTCTTGTTTATGTTTCAGTCATACACTGATCAAGTACCCATCCCTCCACCAGTGCCCATTCTCCACCACCAATGAACCCAGTATCCCTCCCACCACCCCCACCTCACCTTGCTTCTGTGGCAGGGCATTCCCTTTTGCTCTCTCTCTCCTTTGGGGTGTTGTGGTTTGCAATAGAGGTATTGAGTGGCCATCATGTTGGGTCTATAGTCTATTTTCAGCCTGCATCTCCCATCCCGAACGGGTCCTCCAAAAACCCCTTATTTGGTGGTCCCTTCTCTATCTGAGCTGCCTTTCCCCCAGCATGTGAGGCTGGATTCCAAGCCATGGAGCAAACCTCTTAGTACTTATCTCTACTCTTCTTGAGCGTTAGTCTCCCATTCTTTTATTTTGTATTCCACAGATGATTGCAATATTTCTGTCTGTCTCTCTCTTTCTGACTCATTTCACTTAGCATGATACTTTCCATGTTGATCCACTTATATGCAAATTTTATTACTTCATCTGAAAAAATAAGGGTTTTTTTTTTGCTGTTGTTTGCTCTTTCTTGCTTTCTTTCTTGCTTTCTTTAATTAATTAATTGATTTATTTTTTTAGGCCAGACCCGGTGATGCTCAAGGTTCCTGTCTCTGCTCTCAGGAATCACTCCTGGTCAGCTTGGCAGTGACATGGGATGCCAGGGATCTTCCTACCTGCATGCCATCACTCCAGCCCCTGTTGTTGCTGCTTTTAAAGAATCAGGAATCTTCTTTCTTTATCTATTTTTTCTTTTTCTGTGTGTGTGTGACTCCGGCAATGAGTGTAAAGTCCATTGTTATCAAAAATCTGTGTATTTTTCAACTGTAGGTATTTTTACAATATATATAATATCTCATGCCATAGTTTATAATTTTATTTAAACTTAATTTATTCTCAGATTTTAAAATATGAGTCCTGTTAAGTAAGTTTTAGTATCATACAACACATAAAAGCAGGTTGGATTTTAGGTTTTGAATATCTGAAAAAAAGCATTTGTTTCAACCTATTCCCTATGTCGAATTTCAATGTGCAGTGAGTGATGAAGCTAACAAAATATTTAAATATTAATTTTTCTGTTAATATATGAATTCTCTGTTCTATTGGAACACTGATGAGGAATTTTTTTTTTATTAGTGAATCACTGTGAGACAAAGTTACAGACTTACAGGTTTTCACGCTTATGTTTCAGTCATACAATGATCAAGTACCCATCCCTCCACCAGTGCCCATTTTCCACCACCAATGGTCCCAGCATTCCTCCCACCACCCCCACCCTGTTCCCTTCACCCCACCCTGCCTCTGTGGCAGGGCATTCCTATTTGCTCGCTCTCTGATGAGGAAAATTTGAAATGTTATCATGTGAATAAAAAAATAAACGAAGTAGTTGCATTCCTAATACAAGTAGTCCAAACTTGCTTTAAAAATAAAACAATGGTTGTATTCTTACCTTATAGTCCCTTGTCTACAGGGAGGAAAAAAATGTAAATTGGTAAGATAACAAACTACTAAGATGCTGTGCAAACATCCAGATGGCATATTTAAGAGAAGGTAGTGATTTTCTGGACTCTTCTCTGCTATGTAAAAACTATATGTATACCCCATATTCTTTTTTTATTTTTATTAATGACCCATATGGAAGATCATATGAGCCTGGAAATCTTCTGAGATTATTCTTGGTCCAAGTTTTAAGAGATACACATGAAGATATTGCAATTGAACAATAGCGTGGCAAGTTTGATCAGTATAATTTAAAATAGGTTTGCTGAATATAATTTAAAAATCAATATAAAAGAAATATAATTCCAATAAATATAATTTTCAGTAGCCTTACAAAGGGGGCCTTAGAGAGAGTTCAGCTGACTGACCTGGGTTCAATCCCAGACACCACAAATGGTCCCACACCATTACACTAGAAGTAGTTCCTGACACAGAGCCCGGAGTGATCCTTGACTACTACTGGAGTGTGGAGGGTGTCCTCCACACACACACACACACACACACACACACACACAAATCCTATAAATTACTACTTTGTTTGGGGCTAGAGCAATAGCACAGCAGGTAGGGCGTTTGCCTTGCACTGGCTGACCCGGGTTCGATTCTTCCCTCCCTCTCGAAGAGCCCTGCAAGCCACTGAGAGTATCTCGCTTGCACAGCAGAGCCTAGCAAGCTACCTGTGGTTTATTCGATATGACAAAAACAGTAACAACAAGTCTCACAATGGAGACGTTACTGGTGCCCACTCGAGCAAATAGATGAGCAACAGGATGACAGTGATATATAGTGACAATGACTACTCTGTTGAACACATGCTATATCCTGTCAATCATTTCAAAACTTTATACAAGTTTATTTCATGTTATAATGCATCACTATTTCAATTTCATATATGTATATATATACATATATATAACATATATATATATAGAGAGAGAGAGAGAGACTGAGACTCATGAAGGTAAATGACAAACCAAGTTCATTTGTCAGATTTGACAAAACCAGAATTTCTTTCCACTTTTTTCTCTTTTGTGTGCTCTGCTATACATCTCTCAGCCCCAGTAAAACCAGGATTTGAAGGAACAATATATGAGAAAAGCCTTTGCTTCTTACATTTTATTTTACTTTCTTCAATTTTGTAGCTGTATATGTATATGTATATGTATATGTATATGTATATGTATATGTATATGCAAACAATATGAGAATGCTATTAGGGTATCCCAAAGAATGAAAGAGGAATGAAAGAGGTATGCTGGGAATATCAAGTCTCACTCAAGTGAAAGAAGGAATCCGGAGTTCTGACCTCCATCGACGGTCAAAAATCAGAGATGCTGTCTCGTTTGCCAAGTCATCAAAAATCAGATGGGCCAGTCATGTAACAGGATTCAGAGACGACCGCTGGACTAGAGCTGTTACCAACTGGATTCCACAGAACGTCAGAAGACCTCGTGGCCGCCCACCAACTAGATGGTCAGATTTCTTCATCAAATCCCTGAATGAACGATTTGAGGCTATTCCTATTCCTGGAGCAAGCAGATATCATTGGCTGCACTAGCACTCGACAGGGACAAATGGAGACGTTACTGGTGACTGCTCGAGCAAATCGAAGATCAACGGGACTACAAGTGATACAAGTGATATGTATATGTGATTGTGTATGGTGGCATTTTACACAAATGGTGACATCCTGGGGTTTAGGAATGTACCTCTTCAGTAAGAAAAAAAGACGAAAATCCTTTTAAAGTATAGATTCTGGATGAGGACAGAGAGTTGGTATAGGGGGAAGTGGGTAGTCATGAGGCTGTAAGGAGTGATCCATCACTGCAAGCCAGGAGTAAGTCCTAGCCCAATGAGGTCAGAAAGCAGACGACAACAAAAAAGATATCATCTGGGGCTAGGAAAAAGTGCAGGAGTTAATGTGCACACAAGGCACACACTTGGCCTAGGTTTGATCTCTAGTACTCCATGGCCTTCCAAGTATTTTCAGATGTCACCCCGGAGGCCCCAGCAGTACCACATCCACAGTCCCAAGCACTGAACCACTGATCCAGATGTCCAAGTATTGCCAGCAGTGATCACTAATCCTTCTGAAAAATACAAGAGAGACCACTCTCAACAAAATCCATTATAACATAGGTCTGGGTACACAGAACTACGTATCACTAGGTAAATATTTTTTCATACAAATATTTTTGCAGAAATGTTACCTAGAAGTAATAAAAATGCATTTAATTATCAAATTATGTGCCTAATTTCAAATAAATGTAGAAAATACTACCCAAAAATGAAGCTAACATGATAAATCAATTATTTCTTCTTAATTCAACCAAAATCACATGGGAAAGGTGAGCATGTCTACTTTTTGCCCTGTGTATGACTCTCATTAGAACTAATTATTTTTTGTGCATAAATTCATGATTCATACGTTTTCTGCTAAATAGGGTGCTCTAGAACAACAGAGTCAGAAGATAAATATGACTTGCATGTCTTTAGAAAAATAATATTTCTCTGTTAAAGCTCCAAATAAATCAAACTTGGAAACCTGCCTGAACCTGCAACACAGTGGTTGTAAGATGTTCTTAATGGGCTTGTTATTCTAAAACTGACTTTTCCAGATGATTTTTGCTTGCTGAAGATCTAGTCAGAAAGGCTGCAGGCTTAGAAGGATCGAGTGTGCTAAGTGGAAGCCTATTAAGGAATATTAAACTAAAGAACACAAATTGCAACACCTGATACACTTTGATTTCATAAAAGAGTTTTTTTTTATCCTGCATTCCAGAGACAAAAATTTAAAAAAATAAACAATGGATTATATCAAATTTGAAAGTGTTTTATAGTTGAAAGAAACAAGATGAAACAAAAAAACCCTACTAAATGGGTGAAAAATATTTGCAAATAATACATCAGATAAAGGAAAGATAATTCAAAATTGATATAACACTCACAAAGCTCAACAACAAAAAAATCCAATAAACACATCCAAAAGCAGGGAGAGGACATGGACAAATACTTCATCAAAGAAGACAAACATACCTAGTAGACTCTCTGTGTCTTGTGATTAAAAAAATACAAATTGATACAACAATGAGGTATCACCTTGCACAGGTAAGAATGGCATATATCAAAAAGACTGGAAACCAATTTTGGCAAGCATGTGATGATATAGGAGCTTTTATTATTGGTGGGAATGGCATCTGGTTGAACCTCTACAGAAAGCAATATGGAGATCCTCAATCACAAAAGATTATAACTCTCATGAGATCTAGCAACTATACTTCTTGACATCTAACTCCAAACACGAAAATGTTAATTTGAAAGTGAGAGCACAGTGGGTAGGGTGTTTGCCTTGCATACGGCCTACCCGGGTTCAATTCCTCCATCCCTTTCAGAGAGCCCAGCAAGCTACTGAGAATACCCTGCCATCATGGCAGAGCCTGGCAAGCTGCCTGTGGCGTATTTGATATTCCAAAAACAAGTCCCACAGTGGAGACATTACTGGTGCCCACTCCAGCAAATCGATGAGCAGGACAACAGTGCTACAGTGTTATACACTTTCATTGCAACACTTAGTACAACACAAATGTTAATTTGAAAGTATATGTTTGCACTGCAACACTTAGTACAATAACCAGGGTATAGAAATAACTCAAATGTCCAACCAGAGAGTGAACAAATAAATTGTGACACATATATAGAGTGGAATACTAAAGATAAAATTGTGAGGGATGTTGCAACATGGACAGATTTGGAGCATATCATGTTAAGTGAAATAAATCAAAGAGAGAAGGATAATCTCACTAATCTTTGGAATGTGGAAGTCAAATTAAGAACACAGACAGTACTAAACAATGACAAACTCCAGTCTGGAGAGAAGACTAGACTAGAAAGATGTAAAGACAGTGGTGAAGGATTGTAGGAACTTTAGTGGTAGGGGAGAAGATGCAGTGAATTTGCATGCCACTGCCGTAAATTTGTATGCCACTGCGGTAAATTTGAATACCACTGTAACTTTATAATATAAAGTAATATTTAAATTACTTTAAATATTATATAATATATATTATATATAAAGTAATATAATATAAATATATTAAGTAATATTTTAAAAAATTAAAATCTCTATCATTCTACTATGATTAAAGTTTAGGAAAAAGGTAATCTGTGCTGATTCCATAGTGGAGGTGACCATTTCATAGCCAGAAAGTGTCCCTTTCTGACATCTCCAGTTGGAACACTTGTATCACTTGTATCACTTGTCATCCCGTTGATCTTGGATTTGTTCCAGCCGGCGCCAGTAACGTCTTTATTCATCTCTGTTGTGTGCTAGTGTAGCCCAATGGTATTTGCTCGCTCCAGGAACACAAAGAGCCTCAAACTGTTCATTCAGGGTTTTGACAAAGAAGTCTGATCATCTTGTAGGTGGGCAACCATGTGGTCTTTTGACGTCCCATGGAATCCAGTTGTTAACAGCTCTAGTCCAGCACTCATCTCTAAATCGCATTACGTGTCTGTCTCATCTGATTTTTGAGGCCTTGGCAAATGAGACAGCATCCCTGATTCTTGATCATTGATTGAGAGTGGAATTCGGATTCCTGCTCTCACTTGAGTGAAACGCGATACTCCAAGCACAGCTCTTTCGATTCCTCTTTGGAATACCCAAATAGCTTTCTCATCCTGTTTTTGTAGGACCCAGGTCTCTGAGGCATATGTTAGTGCAGGAAGAATGGTGAAGTCAAAAAGATGTGCCAGAGCTGGATGTTCTTTGTCCTCTTAACCACTTCTTCGATGCTCTTGAAGGCGTTCCAGGATGCTCTCTTGCTCCTGCGCAGTTCTGGCGCCAAGTCATTCCTCATGTTGAGTTCTGGACCCAGGTACACATAGCTGTTGCATTCGGAGATGTTCATTCCATTGAGGCAAATGAAACAACAGGGACTAGTTTGTTTTTCATGAACATTGTTTTGGTGAGATTCAGCTGCAGTATGACCTTTCCACACTCGCAGTCAAATTTGGCCAGCATTTGTGCTGCTTGGCTGTTTGGTTTTATTAAACCAATGTCATCATCTAAGCGAAGGTGGTATAGTTGCTGACCATCTATCTTCACTCCCCATTCCTTCCCATTCCAGCTGTCACATGAAGTTCTTGAGGGAGGCACTGAAGAATTTTGGTGAAATGGTATCACTCTGTTGAACCCCTCTCTTTACGTCAATGATCACTACCTTGTAGAATGGTGAGATCCTGATGGTGAATCTGTAATACAGCTCATGGAGGATCTTAATGTACTGAGTTTGAACGCCTTTTTTGGCTAGGGCTTCAATGACCGCTTCAGTCTCAACAGAATCAAAGGCCTTCTTTAAATCGATGAACATTAGACAGAACGGCATTTTGAACTCTCACAAAACTTCAATGAGCTTGGTCACTGTGTGAATATGGTCGATTGTGTTGAATCTTTTTCAGAACCTGGCTTGCTGGATTGTCCTTCATCTAGTGTTCTGCCTATTCTATTCAGGATTCCAGTGAACAACTTGTAGAGGACAGACAACAGGCAGATTGGGCGATAGTTGCCGATGTTGTGGGTGTCTCCCTTCTTGTACAACAGGACAGTCCTGCTAGTTTTCCATTGGGATGGAACCTTGCATTCAGACAGGTAGTATGTGAAGAGCCAAGCCAGAGTATTGATGAGTACTGGCAGCAAATTCTTCAGGTGTTCGGGTCAGACCTTGTCTGGACTGGTTGCTATATGCCTCTTTACCAACGAAATGGCGTGTCAGATTTCAGAAGCGAGGACATTGGAAATGATATATCCATCCTGCAGAATTTGGTATGGCTGTCGAAGAGCTCTAAGTAGAAGTCATGAATAATCCTCTCCATTTCCCTTCTGGAAGATGTGATAGATCCATCAGGATATCGGAGAGCAGTCATCTTGGTTTTGTAGTTGGCGAAGGACAGTGGAGCGTTGCGAATCGGCTTATGCCTCATCACCCAACACTGCTGTTCTTCTCTCTTTGAGGACTTCCTTTAATGCTTCTCTGCACAGCTTTGCAATCTCAAATGTTAGCTTGCGATTGCCTGGTGCTTGTGGCAAACCACATTGACAAATGAGCTCGAGAGTTTCCAAAGACAGGCGTCTGTGGCTTTCCCACTCTCGGCATTCCTCACTGGATGACCTCCACTACCTCCACAACCCAGCCACAGCCACACTCCAAGCTGCTTTCCAGACACTCAGGCCAAATCTCACACATGAGTGAAGCCCCTCAGAACCAGGTAAAGCAGAACTCTCTGACCTTGGACTCCAGGGTCAACAAGACCCAGAAACAAAATCCTGTGTCTGCCTCCTCCAATCTCTGGCGACCTAGGGATCAAGCCCAGGCAACCCACCCTACCTGTACCAGACAAATACCTCATCAGCTGACCTCCACTACCCAGGCACTGCCCCGCTCCAGGCCAGTTTCCGGACACTCAGATCGAAACTCACGCATGACTAAAGCTCCACAGAACCCAGTAAAGCAGAACATTGTGACCTTGGACCCCAGGCTCAACAAGTTCCAGTTGGAACATCACTGTAGCACTGTCTTCCCGTTGTGCATCGATTTGCTCGAGCAGACTCCAGTAATGTCTGTTTTTGGCATATTGAATATGCCATGGTTAGCTTGCCAGGTTCTTCTGTGTGGGCCTGATACTCTTGGAAGCTTGCCAGGCTCTCCGACAGGGACGGAGGAATCCAACCCGGGTCGGCCGCATGCAAGACAAATGCCCTACCTGCTGTGCAATGGCTCCAGTCAAAAGAAGTGTTAAATATTTTAGACTCACATGTAGTGATAGGCAGGATATTTAACTGTGCCAGGTAACACCAAGTCTCCCATCCTGAATAACCACTAAAATATAAGCATAATTTGAACACAATCCACTCAAGATAAAAGCTTCCCTGGCTCAATTTTACAGTAGTTCCTTGGACCTCAGGTGTTATAACTGCAGTAAATTTTTCAAGTGGTAGGCAATGAGAAATGGTCTTAGGCAAGAAAACGGCTAAGGCCATAAAGATATGACCACTTAGCTTACAAAATTCTTCCAATAAACGCTAAAGCAAAGACCTTAGAAGTCTTTGCTGGGAATAAGATAAACAACATTCATTTCTCTGGAAATCTTAAAAAAAGATCCAGTTGTTTAACATAACTTGATAAGCCAA
This sequence comes from Sorex araneus, assembly GCF_027595985.1. Classification (NCBI taxonomy): domain Eukaryota; kingdom Metazoa; phylum Chordata; class Mammalia; order Eulipotyphla; family Soricidae; genus Sorex; species Sorex araneus. The sequence continues at coordinate 135,863,800 of NC_073304.1, read as the reverse complement.
AACCTGCCATTTATTATATTCATTGCTGATTCCTATTAATAATTATTTCCTGCTAACATGATGCCTGCTAATATTAACCACATGATTTGGTAGGGCAAGTGGAAGCTGTTTCTTAATCCAGCAGTATAGTGTGCTAAATAATTATGAGGGTGAGGGTATCTATTCAGCTGGGCCTAAATAAGTATTGGAACTTTTTGGTCTTCGAAGTTAAATACAGCTGTCTTGACAGGCGGGCTTCTAGAATTTCTATCCTTGTTCCAGAAAGATAACTAGTAGGTTTGTTTTGAGGTTACATTTGCATTACAATTACATAGCTTTACTTAGATTGTATTTATAGTTTATGATAGAAATGTAGAACTGAGGAATGGAAAGTTACATATTTTCTCAATTATCATTTGGCACCATTACTGTCTCATTGCATTTTTTTAAATGGAAAAACTTTCAATGGTCCATAATATCAAAATTGAACTAAATTCAAATGTTCAAGACTAATGGATTTTTGATACCGAGAGAAGAAAATTAAATTTAAATTAAGGCTCTAATGGATAATGACATATATGCTTGCAGATATCTGCATATATTTAGTGTGTTTATTATATAAAAGTGCATTTTTCTTTCCTGTGAAACAAAATTCTGAAATTCCACAGAAACCAAAAATTTTGTGAAACCCATGACTCTGGCTCCTATCAGTCATAGAATGGAACTTCATCTTGAACTAGGCTGACAAAATATCAATGGACAAAGGCCAAACAAACCTATAACCATCCCCACTCATCTCAAAGCATTTTTTTTTCACTCTTACCCCTTTCTAAAGGCTTATTTCTTTGCCTGGAACGAACTCATACAGCATCAATGCTACTCATGATTGCTTTTTTAGTTCCTTAAACAGTACTCAAAGGGGTTAAGGGACTCTCTATAGCTTTGGCCAGGAAGGGCAGTGATGCAATGCAAAAGGCTGAGGATGAAGTGTTTCCTGGGCTCTGTAGTGGCAGCAATTTCCCAGATTACCCTGACAGTATGTGGGGGCCTCCAGGATAGCATCTGACACAGGTCCTCCAGGGCTGCATCCATGGTGTATGGGGTTCATATGGGGCCAGAAGAACACAAAAAATGTGCCTAAACCCTATTTCTCCTATTTTTCCTATCTAGAGTTTTAATATTCTACCCCCCTCCTTTTTTTTTTTTTTGCCTAATTCCAACTCACATCCTTGACACCGGACAGATCATCTCCTAAAGTGAAGCTGTCTTACTCTCTTATTGCTGAGACCTTCTTCCACTGACATTCTCTAACTGGTACCTTATTTCACAGATTCTTCTCAGTTCTAATAGCATCAAATAGACAATAATTATGCATTAATGCTTATTTATTATTTCAAGTTTATCTGTTATCTGTCTTCCTAATTGTTCATTAACCCAGATCAGAGGCCCTAATTGGTGTCTATTACATAGTGATATTAATACCTGCTTGTTAAATAAATACTACTGAATAAAATTTTAGAGATGATCTAATATAACCCACTTTTAAGTTGATGCCCAAGACATTAAATACTACTATGGTTCAAGTTTATGTAAATTAGTAAAGCATATTTATAAAGATGTAGGCAACATCTTATAGCACTAATACATATACCAATTTATTTTATTTTCAAGAAATTTCCATAGAATTATTGTAATTTTTGTGTATAAAGAAAAACATTAGGACAATGGGAAAGTAAAGTGATTAAAATAGCCAAATGAGCAAATGATTCCATGATATATTGCCATTTATAAGATAAATTAAAATTAATTTTAAATTTTGTGCCAGATTCATATGATGGACATATTTTTATGTATTCCTTTCATTATTCTCATCCAAAATCCTACTGTTTTCCCATTATCTATTTCTATCAGTTACTCATTTAAATGAAGAGAGTATCCTGCCCCCCGTGCCTGGCTGTCTTCCTTGGGGCCCCTTGGAGGGGGTGGACTTCAGTTTCCCTCCCTGCTCTGAGCAGAGCTCTGGAGGCCGAAGACCTCCGGAGCCCAGCCACAGCCATGCTCAAGGCCCCTCTCCACACGTTCAGATGAGCCTCACACATGAAGGAACCAGCCGAGGAACCTAGGTGTGTGGAACCCGAGCTGAGACCTCCAAGCCTGCTCGGATCGGCGCTCGGATCGTCACTCGGCCTCTTCCACCCAGTAGCTAGGTGGTCACACCCAGGGACTGCCCCCAGAGCAGTGTAATCCCACCAAAGGCCAACATCCAGAGACTTTAAAACCAAGCTCCCAGAATCCACATCTAATAGCCTAGTTCTCCCTCTGAGAGAACTGGCAAGCTACCGAGAGTTTCCTGCCCACATGGGAGAGCCTCACAAACTCCCTATGGCATATTATATGCCAAAACCAGTACCAATGATAGGTCTCATTTTCCTGACTCTGAAAAAGCCTCCAATGCAGCATTGGAAAGGATGAGTAAAGAGAGGCTTCTAAAATCTCAGGGTTAGGATGAATGGAGACATTATTGAGACCACGCAAGAAATTTGACGATCAACAGGATGATGATGATGATGATGATGATATTGGTTATAGCTTCTCCCTTCTTAATAACTAATACAGCTATATAATTTGTTACTCCGAAATCTATTTATCATCTCTTTCTCATTTGTTACTAATGCTGAAGCTTGGTATTTTACACCATATTCCTGCTTTGAACAAATGCAGGTTCTATATTAATTCCTTCTCATATATGTCAGCTACCCCATTCTATATGTCATCCTAACATTCAAGGGCTTCATTAACCTCTTAAGTGCAGTTTGAACATAACCAGGATATCTGATGATTCTCCAAGCTTTGGTCACTAATTAAATTTATCACTTATGCATGTCTTTCTATTAGGTTATCAGTCTTCTTTATCTTTGAAATACTCCAAGCATCTCTACCAATACTCCTCCTTTCTTATTTCTTTTATCTCATCTCTTTTCATAGTATTTTTCTTGACAGGGAAGTGTCAGTTTGAATGCACTTCCTGGGCCTTTCAACTAAAATTTAGTGTTCTCTTCTTTAGTTCCCAGTAGATGGATAAAGCATATCCATCACATTTTTGTATTGAGGTTATATGTATGCTGTATGTATGTATGTGTGTGAATGTGTATTATAACACATGCACTATAGTGGGTGGGGTTATTGTCCTGTATGCACTTGACTCTCGTTCCTTACCAGGACCCCACATTGTCCTGTGAGCTCACCAGAAATTATCCCTTGGTGCAGAGCCAGGAATCAGCCCTAAGCACAGTGGGATATAGCACTTGCCCCCAACAAAACAAACAACTAAAACTAAGGTGTTATTTCTGAAACAGTCCTCTTGAAAGAATTTTACTGCAATAAGATTTCTAGAGCCATGCATTTGAGAAAGATGTTAAGGCTACATACACAGAAAAAAGGAATGTGGAGTTATAAGCAAAAATAAGTAGAAAAGGGTAAAAAGGGTTTTTCCAAAGTAATTTTGTTGTTTCCATTTTATTAAAGCACCATGATTTGCAATGTATCATAGTTTCCTTAGGCACACAATGGTAGAGTGCCAAATTAATATTTTTATCATTTGACAAAAGGTGTACTTTTCTCAAGACATTACCCTTTATATATATGAATAAGAGAATAAGAGAAATCTAGAAAATAAGTCCCACTTTGTTCAAAATTGAGTTTTGAGCATAGTAGAATTATCTTATACTTATAGTTTGAATATTATATTCAATTGTTGATATGCATACAAATATTTACAAATAAATATCCTCTTAAATTTCAATGTCCCCTCCAAAAAAACTTGCACATAGTGGCCCACATCTGAGGGAAAATATTTCAGATTAGCATAAGAAAGAGAGTTTCAAAAAGAACTATGTTGCACTTTAAAATTTCCTGTTAATAAATGTGAATCCAGTTACAACTCCCAGATGTTAAAGTGCAAGTCACTTTACATACTAATTTTCAGCCTTCAGTCTACTCAACAGGTTAATTATTTTATCATAGGATTCCAGAAATTATACATTCACAATCACTCTATCACTGTATCACTGTCATCCCATTGCTCATCGATTTGCTCGAGTAGGCATCAGTAATGTCTCCATTGTGAGACTTGTTGTTATTGTTTTTGGCATATTGAATATGCCACCGGTAGCTTGCCAGGCTCTGCCATGCAGGCGAGATACTCTCAGTAGCTTGCCGGGCTCTCCATGAGGGGCGGAGGAATCAAACCTGGGTCAGCTGCATGCAAGGCAAACACCCTACCTGCTGTGCTATAACATTCACAATAGAAAGCAAAAAAATAGAAATTATTCTTTGAAAAACACTAATATTGCAGAATATGGGAAAGTGAGTTCCATTTGTACTCCAAATAAATCTATGTTAATCACAACATTTCTTCTTCACAGGAAGAATTGAAAGATTCATACTTGAAAGACTATTTGAATTTATTCTGTCCTTTACCTAATTTTTGGTGTACTTAAGAACATAGTCAATTCTATGGAATGTAATTTTCCCAACCGTCTTTTAAACAAGTGGTGGTGATGTTGGTGGATTAAGATTCAGATGACGGTTTTATTGGTTAAAATAAGAAACACCTATTCAAAAACATGTTAAAATTTATATACATGCTGGTTACTATCGCTGGTTTTGGTGTTATTGTGATCAAAACTGGGGCTGGAGCGATAGCACAGCGGTTGGACGTTCGCCTTTCATGCGGCCTACCCAAGTTAGATTCCTCCGCCCCACTCTGAGAGCCCAGAAAGCTACCAAGAATATTGAGCCCTCGAGGCAGAGCCTGGCAAGCTACCCATGCGTATTGGATATGCTAAAAACAGTAACAATAAGTCTCTCAATGAGAGATTTTACTGGTGCCCACTCGAACAAATCGATGAGCAACGGGATGACAGTGACAGTGATCAAAACTGTTACCTTACAATTTTAGTTGGTTGTAACAAAGAGGAATAGATGCTAATTTGAATACTTTAAGGAAAAGAAATTCAAGTTAACAGCCACACATTTCAAAATCAATTTAAGCAATTTTCATGAAGGTGGATGATAGCCTCTCTTTGATGTCACTGCCAGGGGAGCATGGTGTGATTAATTATATAGTGATGAAACATTGTTCATTATTGAATTAATTAAAATTGCATATTACATGTTCTTTATGAGAGGTGTGGTGACAGGAAAAAGTAGTTTTTTCAACATACATAGGGTAGGATGTTAGAGAATGTAGAAAGGATTATAGAAAAATAAGAAAAAACCCAAGATATTAATCTGTAGAATGGAACTCAATTCTAACTATAAGTCATCAAAAGAGTTACTGAAAAGGAGAGCACACAGTCATGAAAGTAAAGAACCATTCACTGCTAACCACAAAGCCTTGACAGGTTCAGAATGAGCTTTGGAAAACTTGATGATTGGGCCTGGTGAGGTAGTACAGCAGGTGGGGTGCGTGCGTTGTATGTGGCCCACCAGGGTTTGATCCTCCAAACCCCATATCATCTCTCAAGCAACACCAAGAGTAATTCCTGAGTGAAGAGCCAGTAGTATCCTGAGCATTGCTTGGTGTGACCCAAACACCAAAATAAAAATAAATTAAAAACATTTAAAATTTGGTGAAGTAATAGTGAAACATAAACTGTAAATTAGAAGTCAAAAACATATGACTTGGTGTTGTAATCACACAAGAATTAAAAAAAATCTTAATCTTTCAATATTAATAATGAGTCACTGTCGCTGTCATCCTGTTGCTCATCGATTTGCTCGAGCAGGCTCCAGTAACATCTCCATTGTGAGACTTATCGTTACTGTTTTTGGCATATTGAATACGCCACAGGTAGCAGCTTGCCAGGCTCTGCTGTACAGGCGGGATACTTTTGGTAGCTTGCCGGGCTCTCCGATAGGGGCAGAGAAATTGAGCCTGGGTCAGCTTCATGAAAGGTGAATGCCCTACTCGCTGCACTATCGCTCCAGCCCAATAATGGGTGACTTTTTAAATTATTTAATATTTAAATTTAACTTTCCTTCCAGGATCAGAGGAAAGTAAGGAGGAAATAGTTGCTGTACATTTTTCTTGAATAGTCTGCTAAAAAATTATGAGAGGCTGAGAGAAGTGAAAGAGGAAACAGTTAATTTTGTTTAAGTTCTTTGGCCTTCCCTTTTCTCCCTTAGGCATGCTGGAGTCCCTCCTTCAACTCTCCTGGAAAAGCTGAGTTATATCCCACAAGCTTTGGTGAACACAAAGAGGGTAACTGAGTAGAAAGTCACTTGGGTAATTGACTTGAAGGTGTGAACCAGTGTAGATTTTATCAGTGTTCTTCATTAAGGCAATTTGAGGGGATATATGATACTAATTGTGAGTTAATGAAGGATAAGCCAATGATAGGCTAATCTTCTCTAAAGAGAAAACTGCTGAGAAAAAGTGAATACCATTGAGTAAACTGCTCTTCATGATGCCAAGCTGAACAGCAATACTTAACATTATTGAAGCCTTTTTTCCTAAGTTACTGTTGACCCAAATCCAAGTAAAATGGAACATTGAGTGATGAGTTGGTGAAATTACTTTGCTAGCCATCTGGAACGAACTGGGGATAAAGAACACACACACACACAGACACAGACACTCACACACACACTTTTAACTATGGAAAGCAGTTTCTCAACATTACAATTTGGACATTAATTAACATATGTGAGTGCCAATGTTGTGAAGTTTATCTAAGCAGCTAAGAAAATACATTATTCAAAACCCACAGCCACAATATATAATTTAGAGTTGAAGTGCAATACGCATAACACACAAAAGCAGAACAAAAATGATTGGGTATTTGTTATATTTTAGTTCCAAGCATCTTTGGCTTAACATTGGGTTGCCCTTTATCCTCCTGCAGGGAGCTTAGGTTAATTGAATTACACCCACCACAGAGCTCCCTAGGCACACCCAATACCATCAGGACACATTGTGTTTATCTTTAACCTCTGCTCTGTGTTTTTCCCCTAGCTACCAGTGATAAATATCTCTAAATCCGACACCTTCTAATGGCTCGGGATTTTTTATGTATGAGTGAAATATTGCTTTTGTCTTTCCATTATGTTCTTTGCAAATTTTTATTTTAGAGCAATGTCATTTTTGTGCAGACACAAGAATACAATTAATGTTATGCTTTTGTAATTAGGAGTTAATTGACTCTGAGTAAAATTTACTCCTGGGCATCCATCATATTTACTTGATTTAAGCCTCAGTTGTCCTGAGATTCACTTTAGTTCCATACACCCCAAAAGTTGTGTTCCTCCAAGGGACTTGGAGGGAGCCAGGGCAAGCTGTAAGCAACCCTGGCTTCGACATGGGAGAGCCTAAGCATGAAAAGAAGTATAGTAAGTTAAGAGCACGGTCATGGAACAAATTCTGGCATGACCCAAACAGAAGTAACTGAATAAGACCTTGTTGGGGTTAGGAAAAGCTAACCTGGCCTGAGGACTGTAGTCTGGGAAATATAGCGAGATGTCCGCAGGAAAAGCCACGCTTTATTATAAGTCCATTTTAAGCTTAATCTAGGATATAGATAAAGGCCTATATCTCTTACTGTGTTTATACAAAATGGTTAGGAATGTTATTAAGAAGTAAATTTAATATGATGATTTAAATGGATTACTAGTAAAGTAAAGGAGAAAGCAATATGTCCCTAGATGGAATTTTACCCCTGGGAGGAATCTAGAGTGCTGGAGTTCCTAGATGAAATTCCGTCCTTGGGTAGATCTCCTAGACTTTGAAAGAGGAACTTTACATTGGTTCATTATTTGTTTTAATGTTCAACCACATCTAAGTGTAATTGCTGATCCCCAACCCTTTACAGTTTCTCTATGATAATGCTGATAGATTCAACATAGTGCCACTGATTACCAGCCTGTGGACCCACCCGTTCCTTCGTCCATCAGCTGGGGGATTGGCCGTTGGCCCCAAATGCATCAGAGACAAGGTTCCTATGGGATGGTGACTCAGACAGATATTTAAAATATAACTATTTATACAAGTTTTAGGTTTTCACAGAGGTTTTATGAGGAACACATAGATTTCCCATATTTCTCTTTTCTTTATGCATAGCTTGATCTGTTATCAGCATCCCTATCTTTGTTATAATAAATAAACATACATTGATAAATCATAATTATATATATTGCCATTATTTTGTACTCACTAATATTCATTAGCTTTACGTGGATTTGGGAAAATATAAGGACATCTCCATTTTTTTATATTTAGAGGGTAGTTTTATTACACTACTCTATGATGTGCTATAATCTTCCTTTCCTAATCTCATAGAAACTAGTGTTATTACTGCTCCCCACAGTTCTGATTTCCCAAGAATGCTACATATTTAGAATAAGAATATGCAGCCTTCTCATTTGGCTCCATTTGAGGAGGGGGTTTGGACCAACCCTGGCCTTGTCCAAGGATCACACCTCATGGTAATTAGGAGATCCAATGCTGTATGCAAGCTTAGTGCTTACCCCCCTGTACTCTCTATCCTCCTCCCTCACATTGGTCCCTTTTATTTAATGATGCATTAAACGTTTTCCATACCTTGTTGTGACTTGATCATAATCATAGCAAGATTAGGAAAATGCTCATTTCTAAAATGTCTTTTGGTCACTCCAACTGAACAGGGATTACTTCAGGCTCTATGCTCAGGAATCACTCCTTTCAGGCTTGAAGGACCATATGGGATGCTGGGAATTAAACCCGGGTTGATATGCAAGGTAAACACTCTACCTGCACTGCTATTACACTGGCCCGAAAGTAAAAGATACTTGAAAGAAAAACATATATATCTTGAAAGAAAAACAAGACTCAATTTTCTTATTCACTATTATCCTTTCACATGTTGGGCTATTCCTTTCACATGGTGATATATTAGTAAAGGCAAATATATGAAAATTCTGCCGCCAGCACTTATTCTAGCTATTCTTCAACATGAAACTGAGAAATGAGAATACTGAGTTTCTGAGAAGAGGTGCCCAGATTCTTGTGAGAGGTGCCATATTATATTTCCTCATTATGTAAGAATGTTTACTTGGGGCTGTGGCATTCACAAGTGAAAAATTGTGTTATAACTTATGCAAAAATCAGAACCACCTATCGTACAGCAGGAAGAGCACTTGCCTTTCACACAGCCAATCCTGGAACTCTCTATGGCCCCCTGAGCATCACCTGGAGTGATTCCTGAGTGTAGAGCCAGGATTAATCCCTGAGCACTGCTTTGCAGGGCCCACAAACAAAAACAAAAACCAGGACTAAAGGAGAAAGCAAATTGCTTGGAGTGAAGTAGAGGATGTGCAACTGTACCGCAGTGACAATGATAATCTGTGATTAAACCTAAACCTGCATCTCACCAAAAAATATCACCAATGACAGTGAAACTCTTCCTATACATTTTAGCTCTAACTTCTGGTCATAGACATTAAATCTACTTATTTAAATATTTCATTTAATTGGTCTATTTCAGCATGAAATATTTAAATCTCATTTCTCTTATTAAATATTATGCTTGGTCTACATTGTTCTGTATAACTACTATCATTTTTGTATAGTATTTCTTCATGAGTTGATACCTCATTATTTTTGAAGGCAGTTATTGTAATTTTCATAGGAATACCAAATTGTGAACTTTAAAACTTATTCAGAAAGATGCAATGATTGGATCTCTGTTGCCATGGAGTGTGGATGATAAGACATTGATTAGATACCTTATAGTATAAAAATGTGCAGTGTAAATTTTTTTCAGGAGTAAATGAGGATAAAATGTTACACAGAGACAGGTTGCTATGAAGAATTAGGGTGGTAGAAGAGAAGAAAAATAACAACTTCCAGTCTATACCCTGAAAGTCTCCCAGGGATCTAAATATGAAGTTTCACCCTCAGCACAGCAGGAACTCTGGAAAACCAATGGGGGAAGAAAGGCAAAAGCCCAGAGTTCAATGAGTGACACTAGGGTGAGCCTGTTTAATGAGTTTAAAGAAACGAAGATACAGTGGTCAACAAAACGCCAAAAGTATAAGAGCCGGAATGAGATAAATGATGAGTAAGGTGATGTATAAAACTCTTTAGAAACTCTGAGCAGTTGCATAACATCAGCTAAAGAAAAGATCAAGAAGATTCAAGATGAGATAGAAAAATCTTACAGGGAAAAACAAAACAGTAGGAAAAAAGGTCTGGAAAGAAAAAGCACCTCTGAAATGCATGAGTAACTTTGTAAATCCTGTCTTTTTTTGACAAAAGTTAGAGAAAGAACTAGCACCCCAGTACCCCAGACAACTACAGGATGAGCTCAAAAGGAGCAATATAAGAAGCACTAGAGTCCCTGAGAAGCAGAAAGGTGAATTTGATGAGAATCATTATTTAAAGTAATCAGTTAAGAGTTTACTGGATTTGAGAAATACAAGCAACCAAATAAAAGAAGCCTGAAGGTTCCCAGTAAAAATGGATTCAACTAGGGAAACTCTAAAATACACTATGCTCAAAATAACATTAAAAAAAAAGAGAGAGAATACTGAAAGCAGGAATATCAAAAAAAGGAGCTAATATACAAAGAAAAGCAGGTATATCAGATGAAACTCTACAAACTCTACAGAGTAAAGAGATATGGTAAATAAAAACACAACAAAATGAATATCTCAGCAAGAATACTCTATCAAGCTGGATTATCATTCAGATATGAAAGAATGATACAGAGCTTCATGACAGGCAATAGCTTCGGGAATTCATTGCCTTGAAGCCAGTACTGCGGCAGTGATAAAGGACATCCTTTAAATACAGAGCTCATTTCTCAGCAAGTGGGACTGACAAAAGCACTCATTCATGGCACTTATGGTTGTCTTCTACTAGATTTTAAAAGTTATGCTTACTACTAGCCTGCTATAAGATTTTGTACCTTTTCAATTAACTAATTAACATCTCATTTATATTTAATGTTTTATATCTGATCAGTTTTTTTTAGATTCATGGAGATGTTTATTATGACCTTTTACTTATCAATGTAGACCCTCCAGCAACATCTATTATATTCTCTAATATAAAGTCAATATTCCCTTTCTTAGGATGAAACACTATACTTTTAAAGGCCTAATCAGATTTTCCCTTTCAAATTTTCTTACTTCTCTTAACTTACTAAATTTTAGATTTGTAGGACTTACCTATCTTATAAAAACTCTAAAATGTATTACATATAGTTAATAAAATATTGATTATTTAATTTGTATACCCCTAAAGCTACTGAGAGTATCTCACCTGCATAGCGGAGCCTGGCAAACTACCCATGGTATATTCAGTATTCTAAAAACAGTAACAAGTCTCACAATGGAGATGCTACTGGTACCTGCTTGAGCAAATTGATGAAGAATGGGATGGCAGGGACAGTGACAGTGACATACCCCTAAAATATTTTTTGAAAAAATACCTTATCAATCTATCATTCATTTAAAATTGTATGGGATTTCAAGAGATTAACTCTGTTCATATGTTTGTATGTAGGTGTTACCACCTCCACAGAAAGAGAGGAGAATGAGCAAGAGAGAGAGAGAGAGAGGAAGAGAGGAGAGAGAGAGAGAGAGAGAGAGAGAGAGTCACATGCAAGATAAAAATTAAACATAGTAAAAGAATAAAAACTGGTCAAAGGCATTAGGACTGAAAACGTTGGCTGTTGAATTAAGTTTATATGTGGCATGAGGTGGTTAGAGAGGTCCCCAGGACATGGGGGAAGGAAGCCAGGTCTTTGGTGATGGGTCTGGTGTTAAAATAATGTATGCATGAAAATAGTAAGTGACAGTATTATAAACCCTCATGTCTCAACAAATTTAAACTAAAAATAAATAAAAGTATCAGAGAAATAATTATTATTCACCATTCTGGAGATGAAAATCCCTATATAGACCTACTAACCCCCTCACTTCCATTTATTCTCTCAAGTATAATATTTCTTTGCTGATCTTTAGTCTAAGCATGAGACTAATACCCAAGGATGATAGAAACAAGGACCAAGAGGACTGATTCATGGTTGAAGCTTGCCCCAAAAGGTGTTGGTGGTGGAAGCAGTTAGAATAGAGAACAGCTATGACAATAATAAGTGGAAATGATCACTTTGGACAAGAACTGACCTGAGTGCTGAAAGTTGGTAAAGGGATGAACATGATAACATAAAAATGAACATAATTTCAGTATCTGTACTGCAAACCATAATGAGAGAGATAAGGAGATGGAGGGAAGAGAAAGAGCGAGAGAGAGAGCAAGTAAGAGAGAGAGAGAAGAAAAATAAAAGCTGGGGAGGGGGTGACTGGATGGAAACTGGAGACACTGGTGAAGGGATGGGTGTTGGAACACTGTGTGACTGATACCCAATCATGAACAACTTTGTAACCGTGTATCTAGTGGTGATTTGATAAAAAAAATAAAAGAACTGGGGTGGTGAAAATTTTGAAATAATATTCATTTTAATGACAGAGTTCCTGATTTAAAAAAATAAATTTTTCACCCTGCTTTTACAAATACACATATTTCCCCCATTCTTAATGTTAAACTCATATTTCCACATATTTCCATATTTCCTATCTAAAATAGTCTTCACAAAATCTGAACTTTCAATCAAATTTCATACATGGATGAGAGACAGGAAAATTATACAATAGCAATTTAACACTCAATCTCTGCCACTTAAAGATGACAGTACAGTTGAACAGAGGAAAAAATATCATGAATTAAAATTCTAAAATAAAGATATTTGCTTCATCTTGAATACATCATTTGAAATGGCAGCCTCTACTCCATTCCACTACCATTTAGTATTTTCTTTTGGGAATTGCTCCAATTTCAAGGTCATCGAGCTATGATTTGCTTGATCAAGAGTTATGCTATTCTCAAAAACATCATTTTAGAGATCATACATGTCCATAACGAAATGAAAATGTTAACCATTTTTAAAACTGGGACTGAGTGACTTAACTAGACTTCAAATATGAATGACGAACCAGAAATGCAAAGCCAGAAACACAGTTGGACTTGAAATAATAGTTTATTATCACTTTTGCCATTTATTCTCTCAAGTATAATTTGAGAACTTTGCATTCTCAAAGGTAGGTGTTAATAAAATTGGTATCTCAGAATACTTCATGTTGGGGCTGGAGCAATAGCACAGTGGGTAGGGCGTTTGCCTTGCATGCGGCCGACCCAGGTTCGATTCCCAGATCCCATATGGTCCCCTGAGCACTGCCAGGGCTAATTCCTGTGTGCATGAGCCAGGAGTAACCCCTGTGCATCGCCAGGTGTGACACAAAAAGAAAAAAAAAACTCAAAAAAAAAAGAATACTGCATGTTGATCTTTTATGACTTCAAAATAAAAGAAATGACTTTCTCTTTCTTCATCTTGATGCTTCGTTTAGTTAATAAAATAAATGAAAGAACAGTATATACATACATATAAAACAAATCAGGAAATTAAAACTTATTTCTAATATACTAATTTCAAATGAAATACAAGTAAATTAGAGACCTTCTAATCTAATTGTGCTTCTGTATACTAGAAGAACAACATGACAAATAATTTTATATCGAATAAGCAATACGTAACTTTATCTGACTTCTTTAAAACCAGCAAAAATTAATTCATGCTTTAACTGCCATTTTCACTACTACTGTGAGGGTTACCAGAGCAAAAAAGTAACAGATATGATATAAAACTTACCAGTAAATCAGGAAAGCCTATGATCATATATTCTGTATTTCATTTTCCCTTAAATTTTATTTTAGTGAAGTACTGTGATTTACAAAGTCATTCACAATTGGTTTTTAGACATTCGATATTCAACCACTGATCCAAATACCTGTCAGCTTCTCCACACCACGTTCCCAGGTTCTCTTTCCTACTCCACCCTACCCTGCCTTCTTGACCGGCACCTTTTCAAGTTTGGTTATTGAATTTTAGCTCTCATGATTTCAGTGTCATTAATGGTGTGGTTTGGATATTTAGTTCTATTATTCCTTGCTACCACCCATGTACCTTGAGCCTTGCTCCACTGCTTTCCATTGGTCTCTTCTCCCACGCTTCCTCCACTCATTGTCTTTCCTATTCTTTCCTATACTTTGTGACCTTCTGGACACCCCACCCCTTTAAGCCACTGCATTTACTGATGAGTTACTCTAAATATCACATATAAGTGATACCATCCTGTATTTATCATTCTTATGGCTTACTTCATTTACATGATACCTTCCAGTTCCATTCATATTGCAGCAAATTTTATTATTTCATTATTTCTTATAGCTGTATGATATTCCATTGTATATGGAATATATTGTGTATATATATACTATATTTTCATGGCCAACTGATCTGTTGTTGAACATATAGATTGTAGTTTTAGGCGGTGTTTCTTTTACCACAGAGAAACTCTTTAATTTAGTCCCATTTTTAAAATTTTTATTCTGTTGGCTTTGTCAGTATCATTGTATAATTCAAGACACCTTTAGGGTCTAAATCCTGGAGCTTTCTTCCTATATTTTCCTTGATGTATCTTTATCAATTCTGGTCTGATCTCTAGGTCTTGATCCACTTTGAATTGACTTTGTGTAAGGTGTGAGATATCAATCCAGCTTTATTTTTTTACACAGGGTTATCCAGTTTTGCCAGCACCATTCAATGAAAAGACATATCATGGTTTCAGATCCTTTGTCAAAAATTAGTTGGCCATATATGTGGGGGCTTAGATACTGTGTTCTGACTCATCTGTCTGAGTTTATCCTTGTTCTAATACTAAACTGTTTTGATTACTATGGTTACAAAGTATCATTTAAAGTTAGATAATAGTTTCCTATTCTTCAGTAATGTTCAGGATATTTGGGATCTTTTACAATTCCATACAAAATTTACTGATGACTGTTCTAAGTCCTTGAAAAATGTCATAAGAATTTGGATGTGATTGCATTGAATCTATATAGAAGTTTAGGTAGGATGGTCATGTTGACACTATTAATTCTTCTAATCCAAGAGCACAGAATAATTTTCCATTTCCTAAAGTCTATTTCTTATTCAAGTGTTTTGAAGTTTTCATGGTACAGTTCCACCACATCCTTTGTTAAGTTCATTACTAGGTATTTGATGTTATTTTAAATGGTATAGAGACTTTGATCTATTTCTTATCTGATTCATTATTTGTACATAAGAATGCAACCAATTTTTGTGTATTGACTTTGGAGCCAGACATTTTGCTGTGCTGGTTTATTTTTTTTTTTTTTTTTTTTTGCTTTTTGGGTCACACCTGGCGATGCACTGGGGTTACTCCTGGCTCTGCACTCAGGAATTACCCCTGGCCGTGCTCAGGGGACCATATGGGATGCTGGGATTTGAACCCGGGTCGGCGGCGTGCAAGGCAAACGCCCTACCCGCTGTGCTATCTCTCCAGCCCCTGGTTTATTGTTTTAAGATATTTTCGTAGACTTTTTGGGGTCTTCTATGTATAAGATGTATTTTTTAAGTAATGTCTGTGCCAGCAGAGGCCAAGAAGGCTGAGGCATGGCTGCAGGCTCCAGGACTGGTGGAGCTGTGGCGCTCTGAACAGGGGGCCCCTACAGTCTCAGAGCCTCTGAGTAAATGCATGTGAAGGTCGTTTACATATTCTCTCTCAAGAAGAATGCTTTTCGAGCCCAACCTGGAACCACTGAAAATGCAGGGCCTGGAGCTGCGGAAGCACCTCAAGTTCCTGCCAGGAGAGGTTGGCTTGGGCGGCCCCAGCAACTTGTTGCTGGTCAGGTTACCCTGCTACCTCGTCTTAACACTATCACTGGTCTGCCTGCGCAACCCGCAGCTCCCTGGAGCTGTTTCAGAGGAAAATCTAGTTCAAGTCCTTTAACTCCCTGGGCTCCAGCTAGAGACTAGGCTGAAGAGTGACCCCTAGCCAGGCTCTATCTCTACTAGAACTATAGCAGCTCCCGTGCCCTGCATAGCCACTGTGTGATTCCCAGCCCTAGCCCCAGTCTCCGTCTTGGTTTTAGCTACCAGTGCCGCCGCTATCACTGGGGCCCAGAGAGCGTAGCTTGCTGGTGGGTCAACCTGTACTCACTGGTAGATAGCATCGGCTGCCAGACAGTGCCCTCAGGCTTCCTGACACCCCAAAGTCACTGCTATCCTCCAACCAGACTTCATAAACTTAAAACTATTTTTTTCAAGAAATTAAACTGCCAAAAATTTAATTATGTGGGAATCACACCCACAAACCACCTCCGGTGCCACCATGCAATCTCATCTACCAGCCTTGCTCCAAAGACTCACAAATAAATCTTGAAAGAGATTAACAAACCTCTGAAATAGTTTTCAGACACCCGCACATGGTTAAGACATTAGGGTCACCGGAGCAGTTGGGGGAGGGCAGGTTATCCCAGTGCCTGGACAAATAGAGCCCTCAGTAGCTGTGTGCTCCCACAATCTAAAAATCACCACTATGCCCTCTGTCAGAGTCCATCATCTCATGATGGACCTTGGCGAGAAATTTATCTGCTGAAAATTCAGGTATGCAGGATTTGTGACTGAAATCTTCAGGCTTTATCAGAGTTTGGATGAGCTACCTCTCTCCACTCCCTGCACTTCTGGAATACCCAGAAGTCAAGTCCATGCCCCAAAGCTTCCATTTAAAATGCCATTTAAAACTCCCATTTAAAATACACCAAAACTCCCAGTTAAAAATGCCAACTCCAGTTGCAACTTTCCAATAAAAATTCTGAACTTTGTGACATCTCAAACTCTATAACACTGATAAATCAGTTATAACACATCAAATTGGAGAAGACATCCAACCTCAAATAACAAAACATAAACATAGAATTTTAACCTGTAGCAGCATCTTAGTAATCTCTCATACAAGGACTTAATGTCTCCATGATATGATACAATTTATTCAAGTTATCAGTCCATGGTTGGAAACTTGCCTCAAATGCTAGGGGAGAAGGCAGTTGGAATAGAGAAGAGACCACTATGACAATGGTAGTTAGAAATCAACAATCTGATTAAGAACTGCACGATGAAATTAGGAACAAAGATGATAGACTCTCAGTACCAGTATTGCAAACCATAATGCCCAAAATGAGAGACAGAGAGAGAGAGAGAGATAGGTAAATAGAGAGAGAGGGCGGGGGAATGTATGACATAGAGGCAGGCACAGGTGGAGGAGCGGAAACAGGAAAAATAGGAACATTGGTGGTGGAAAATGGACACTGGTGAAGGAATGGGTATGAGAACATTGTATGACTGAAACCAAATCATGAACAGCTTTGTATCTCACAGTGATTCAATAAAACAAAATTAATTTAAAAAATAAAAAAGAAGGTGGATCTCATGAAAAATAAACAGATAAAATTTTAAAACTATCCTGCCTCCTCCTTTGAATACTAGTGTAATTTTAGCTCTGTAGGTGTTACTCCTGTTTCTCCAATATTTTGGAGGAACTTGAGGATCAATGGCAGCAGATCTCTGAATGTTAGATAAAATTCACCATTAAAGCATTTGGACAAGGAATTTTGTTTTGATGAAGATTCTTAATTCCTTTTCAATTTTATAGCTTATTTCATTTAAATTAATGCATTTTATTACCCAAAGAACATTGGGGAAATTGAAAATAATTAAATAACAAAACATATTGCTTTGTAGATTTTAATTTATGAACTAATAGAGTATCATGCATATTTTAATGAATCAAATAAGTGATAACTTATACAGATTTCCAAATATATCAGTCTGTATGAATTTGAAAGCTATAAGGATTACAATAAAAATTATGTTATGTTGTTTTAAAATTAATGGTATTATTTTAGTAATAATACTTCTAACATTTTTAATATCACACATACATGAAAGCACTTATTAAAGCATATTGAGATTATTCAAAAAACTCTTTTATTTCTACTTATTTTTTACATTTTTACTGAGATTCTAATGTTTACAATACTGTTACTAATGGTTTTTCATAAACACAATGGCTGGAGCGATAGCACAGTGGTTGGGCATTCGCCTTTCATGCGGCCGATTCCTCCACCCCTCTCAGAGAGCCTGGCAAGCTACCAAGAGTATCGAGCCCTCGAGGCAGAGTCTGGCAAGCTACCTGTGTGCATTGGATATGCCAAAAACAGTAACAATAAGTCTCTCAATGAGAGATGTTACTGGTGCCTGCTTGAACAAATCGATGAGCAATGGGATGACAGTAACAGTGACAGTGACTATGGCAACATCACAACCATCACCAGTATACTCTCTTTATCACTGTGATCATCTCATTGAAGACTCCTGTATTCCGTCTTTTGGAGACCTCTACCTATGTTATTTTCAATGTATTTTATGAATTCTCACCTAATCTCTTTAATTATCTTTGAGTTTATTTTTGTGAATGATGTAACATATTGATGTAACTTTATTTATATATTTTTACATTGTCCTATCTCGTTTTTCCAGCACCATTTGCTGAAGATATTTTCTTTGTTCCACATCAAATGATTAGCTTGTTTGTCCTAGATTAGCTGCCCATAAGTCTGGGTATTTAACTCAGAACTCTCAGTCCTTTTCTTTTGATCTGCAGAACTATCTTTTTGCCTAAGCAGTTTTGATTATTACATCTTAGTAGAATAGTTAAAATTTGGAAAGTGCAATGCCTCCATATGATTTTTCTTTAGTATTGCTTTGGCTATTTAGGGAGTTTGAAGTATATTTTAGTAGAGTCAATTTCATGTCTTTGAAAAAAAGGGATTGGAATTTTAATGGATATTGCACTGAATAAAAACAGTCACCATTTTAATATTAATGAGTATTTTCTGAAATTTTCATCACTGGAGAGTAACAGCAAACTTTGAACATAAATTCAGATGTTACATTTTATGCAAACTTTAAAATATTGAACATACATGTTAATAAAAGATTTTTAAATATTTAATGTAATGGAAAAGGTGTTATTTTGCATCATGTTTTACTAATAATTTAAATGGCATGATGATGGTAGCTTACCAAGTTTGTGCTGCTGATTTCTTTGCTTTTTATTATAACTCTACTAGAAAATATGAGTTAAAATCAATTAGCATTGTAGCACTATTCACAATAGTCAAGATCTGAGAACAACCCAATTGCTCAAGAACTGACAAGTAGATAAGACACCATGATATGTATGTATATATATATATATATATGTATATGTGTGTGTGTGTGTGTGTGTGTACACACACAACACATAACACACAAATGAAAGACTACTCACCAATAAGACTCATGAAATGTGCTGGTATACAAATGGAACTAGAAGGTATCATGCTATATGAAGTCTGTCTGAGGGAAAGGAACACAATCAGGTTGATCTCTCTCATATGTGGACCACAAAGAAACATAGTGAATAAAATACAGTCAATTACAATGGAACCTGATAGTTGGTCTAGAAAATTTAGATTACTCAAAGGTGGTTAGAGTGTCAGGGAGAAGGGTAGGTGCGAACGGAGCTCGTGGTATCAGTGGGAGGATGTAGACACTCTGTTGGTGGAGATGGAATACTATATGCATGAAAATTTACCATTAGCATGTAAATCATGGTGACTAAATGTTTCTAAAATATGGGAGGCATGAAATAGCATGAAGAATAATGATAAGTTTTTAAAGTTTGTTGTCATTTTTGAAAAAAATTGTTTTACACAGTTTGGTTTAGGACATTCAGAAAAAGAAATACTAATGATGTCACCTGAACAAATTACATGAAATTAAAACGTGTTTTATTGGTATTATGAGAACCATAATTTTCCCTCCCACAATTAGTGGATTCCTTTTCCAATACCTGTTTAACTTCAATTTGAAAAAGAAGAAAATGTATCCTATTTGTTAGAAAGAAAATTTTAAATACATTTGTGATTGTGATTTTTTTGCTGAATCAGTGCTAAGAAACACCACCATTAATATTCACCATTGTATTGACCACCAAATATTGCCTCTTAAGAATTTCCTTGTAACACATTGCTATGTGCTTTGTTAATTCTCACTCCCGGTCATGTATTCTTATGCTACAACACGGAATGTAAGATAACCACTAAGTTAAAAATACTTCTGATTCCTAAATTTTCAGTCTCCCATTATAATTAAAATGAACAGTTACTATGAACAACTCCTTTTATGCTTTCTGTGGTTAGGAATTATATCAGTAAATCCTGATATGCTTTCTGTGGTTAGGAATTATATCAATAAGTTATACTTTGTTCATCTATTTGCTTGAGCGGGCACCAGTAATGTCTCCATTGTGAGACTTGTTGTTACTGTTTTTGGCATATCGAATATGCCATGGGTAGCTTGCCAGGCTCTGCCACTCGGGCAGAATACTCTCTGCAGCTTGCCGGGCTTTTCAAGAGGGACAGAGAAATCAAATCTGGGTTGGCCCCATGCAAGGCAAATGTTCTACCTGCTGTGCTATCGCTCCAGTCCAGGGAAAAGTAAATAATATTTAAAATAAACACCACTATACTTACTATATTGTTTAAACTTCCATTTTGTTGTTGTTTGAAGAAACTATCAAAATATACTATTCCAATATATAGATTATATTTGACATCTGTGTTAGAAATCTAATAAGTACTTACTTTTTTAAAATGATCTAAATTGCAGTATTTACATTTACATTCTTATAATAATGTTTATACTTTAGCAGAAAGATTTTTAGTTGGAATTCAGATTTTGTTTTATCTCTTTTTAAATGGGAGACAATATTCATCCAAATTCTAGCAATAAAAACAAGAGTGAATTACAGTTAAATATAATTTAGAGAAAACTGTATACTTTGGGGAAAACTAACCATTGATATTGGGTGAGAAGACATCACCAATAAAATCTTTACAAGTATTTATAGTTTTACTAAAAGTATGATCAAATATCTATGAAAACTATATTTAGACTTAGTTATCAATCAATTTTAATGCATGGATTTCTTTTATATTAGAATTTCTATAAAGGAATTTAGTAGAAATTTTCTATTAGGTGAAATTTTTTTTCTATTAGTAATCTATAAATAGAATGACAGGCTGTTCTTTTTCAAACCTTATTCTGAGGAACTGTGCATTCACACTTTATAAACATCATCAAAAACACTTATTAGGACCAGAGAGACAATACAGCAGGCAGGACACTTACTTTGCATGCAACTGATCCAGTTTCCAACCTCAGAACCCCATATGGTCCACTGAGCACACCAGTAGCGATCCCTGGGTGTAGAATGAGGGTCAAGCACTGAACACTGTTGGGTATGTTCTCCACCCCCCAAAAAAACAACCCACAATTATCCTCAACACAATTTTTTTTCCAACTAAAAGTTGCACTTTTGACTTGGTTTTAACTGTTTTTTTAATTTTAAATTATTTGTTGATACTTGCTATTTACAAAATACTGTTTAGTCCATGTATTTTAAACTGTTTTTCACATAAAACAAGTTAGAGATATAAGTGAAATAAAGTGAAATAAAATTCTGAAAATTGTAATCCCATCTTTATCCCCACACACAACTGAAGAGAAGCATAGAACAACCTCCAGAAATGGAAAATGGGGGCTGGAGCGATAGCACAGTGAGTAAGAATGTTTGTCTTGCATGCGGTCGACCCGGGTTCTAGTCCCAGCATCCCATATGGTCCCCTGAGCACCGCCAGGAATAATTCCTGAGTGCATAAGCCAGGAATAACCCCTGTGTATCAAAAAAAAAAATGAAAAATGAAAATTTCCATGTAGTTATCAGTTTTTTCATTGATAGAAGTAGTAATATTAAACTTTCCATTTGTTGTCTCCTTGCTGGTATAAAATTGGAGGACAGAAATGCGAAATCACTTAGAGCTTATTACCAGCGGTAATAAAGTAAGGTTTTAGCTGATAAGAAAAAAAAAATAATTTGACTGGGATTCATAATGAATGGGTCAGATATACCAGAATTCCTGGATGATGTTGCCTTCAGCCTATCTGTAGGCTTAGTATTTTATCTACAGTGTATCTGAAAAGGGAGATAAAAGGGCAATGGGACAAGAAGTTAATTAGTTTACAATGGATCTCTGAGGTACTTTAGATAGAAACTCAGTGGCCCTGAGCCAAATAAGGAAAGATATCTCAAGCCATAGGCATTGGGTTGATTCCCAGCAACAAAGTTGAATAGACTCCTGCTTCAGAGATTCAACAAAACTAGATAGAAAAAGTAAAAGCACTAAAATATTGATCTCATTTGTTATGTATAAAGAAACAAAACAGAGAATAGGCAGTACCTAATTATGTCAAATCCTTGGCCTAGGAATGCAAAACACATAATCAAAAAATGAGGATGTAGGAGAAGATGAAGTGACTTGAAGTGACATAAAGATAGAGGTAGACTGTATAAGGTACTTTGGTGGTGATGAGGTGCCTTTACTATGTATATCAAAACCATAAACATTAACAATATTGGAACCATGTTATATAAACTATAATTATGTTTATCTCTAAATATATACAAATATATAAGTAATTACTGAAGGAAATTCAAAACTAAGACCAATTGTCCCCATACTCTACCTCTTGCCATCTGTCCACAAATATTTGCAGATGTTAAATTACAGAATTTATGAGAAACTAAATAAATCTCAGCTAAAATTTCAGTTAAATAGAAGAGAATCAAAGAGAAATGACCCATATTATAATCATGCAAATAGAACCTCTAGACTAATCTCTCTATTATCATTCATGAAATGGAGACTAATGTAATGCAAATTATGAAAGCAAAATTTTGGAAAAAAGAAAAACAAGATCTGTAGGAACAAAGGCACATTGTTTACAAAATGGGTATAGAAGAGTGCTGTTAAATATATATACACCTTTTTAAAATTAGCACACGCTAAGTACAGCCATGAATTTCCCAAAATTCGTTGAAAAATAAATGAGTCCTTTTCACCACAACTCAAAAACAAATAAATTGTTTAATGATATAACTTGAAAGTTGAGGTAAAAGGGTGAGGAAAAGCATTAATATTATTTAAGTACAGACTTTACTATGGACCGGAGCGATAGCACAATGGGTAGGGTGTTTGCCTTGTACAAGGCCGACCAGGGTTTGTTTCTTCCATCTCTCTCTGAGAGCCCAGCAAGCTACCCAGAGTATCTCGCCCGAACGGCAGAGCCTGGCAAGCTACCCGTGGCGTATTTGATATGCCAAAAATAGTAACAACAAGTCTCACAATGGAGATGTTACTGGTGCCCGCTCAAGCAAATCGATGAACAATGGAACCACAGTGCTACAGTGCTACAGACTTTACTATGAAATGAAAAGTGTAGTAAGTAAATATTGTACATATTTTGGAAATATAATTGCCTTTTAACCTTATATCAGTTTCACAATGTAGTATTTGTATACTATATTTTTATAAAACATAGGATTTAATATTTGTATATATTAAAAATTGATTGTCATAAGTCTATTTAATATTTGTTAACTTCTAGTTATAAATATTTATTGTAGACTTTGCATACAGAATTGCTTTATTAAATAAATTTTGGAATATAGGGGATTGTTGATGTAAGTATAAATTGCTCAGCATTCTTATTAAAATTAACTGGAAGGTAGTACCAACAGACTAGTTAAAATCAACTTTAAAGTTCTGAAATCTCCAGAGAGGAAAATATACACACATTTCATAATTTTTTTATTGTTTTATTTGAGAGCCACAAAGTGTAATGCTCAGAACTCACTCATGGCTCTGCACTTAAGGGTCACTCTTGCTCCAACTCTGTAACTTGTATTTTTAGGGGAATAACTATTTACTTTGTTACCTATGTATTTTATATAAACTATTGACAGAAACTATCGCAGTAGGATAATTTAATATACCTCTGTACACTAAAACCCAACATAAGACCCAACCATCTTCAGAAATGGTAACAAAAGCCTCTCAAATAATCACATGACAAACAAAATTTATATGAAATTTATTATGTGGAAAACAATAAACAGCAAAATTCAACATAATTTTGATGTTGAAATTTTCTTGGACATGGAACATCTGTGAATACTCACATTTTTTTGTGTTGTCATTTTAAATATATAGCACTGCACTGTAGCACTCTTGTCCCATTGCTCATCAATTTGTTTGAGCAGGTACCAGTAACATCTCCATTATGGGACTTGTTACTGTTTTTGACATATTGAATATGCCCCAGGTAGCTTCCCAGGCTCTTACATGCAGGCAGGATACTCTCGGTAGCTTGCTGGGCTCTCCAAGAGGCACCGAGGAATTGAACTTGAGTCGGCCACATGTGAGGCAAATGCCCTACCCACTGTGCTATTGCTCCAGCCCTTTAAATATATATTAATTTAAAAAATTTCTTTCTATTTATTTGCTTTTTGCAAACAGTATAGTCTTCTTAGTTTTATCACCACCTATCTCTCTCACTTCCCTCTTCCTAATATAATTCCTGCACCAAACTGAATTCCACATTTTAAAACATAAACTTGTTTTTCCAAAGGTCTAATGACATACCCTTTTGGTAAATGATAAATGTGATTAGTACCTAAAATCAATGTATTGATGAAAAACCCTCAATTGTAGAAGTTAAAAGTATGATAACTTGTAAGAGGTCTGTATCATGGTAACTTTAAATCATTGAAGAATAAAATAGAATAAAACCTGAGGAAATGGAGAAATATTACATGCTCATGGACTGGAAGAACCAATATTATTAAAAAGACTATCTTATATAGCTATTATATAGATTCAATGCAATTTCCATAAAATTAAGAAAATATTTTCCAATATCTAGAAAAGTCAATAGTAAACTTTGTATTGAATCAGAAATGACTATGAATCACTAAAGCCATACTGAAAAATAAGAAATCGGGTGGTATTTCATTATTTAATTTGGAATTGTATTATTAAGTTATAGTAATAAAAACTGCATGGAAGAAGAATAATGATAGGCCCTCTGATCAGTGGATCCGACCAAATATCATATGACAAAACCTCATATATATGGACAATTAATTTTCAATAAGGGATCTAAGGGAAAGAAATGGAGTAAAGATAGCCTCTTCAACAACTGGTGCTGGGAAAATTGGATAATTATCATTGTAGCACGGTCATCTCGTTGTTCATATATTTGCTCGAGTGGGTATCAGTAACATCTCCATTGTGAGACCTGTTACTATTTTTGGCATGTTGAAAATTCCACAGGTAGCTTGCCAGGCTCTGCTGTGTGGGCAGGATACTCTCAGTAGCTTGCTGGGCTCTCTGAGAGGGACAGGAATCAAACCTGGGTGGGCCTCATGCAAGGCAAATGCCCTACCTGCTGTGCTATTGCTCCAATAATTACCTGTAAGAAATTAAAGCTGGATCCATACCTTACACCACACACAATAGTTGATTCAAAGTAGATCAGAGACCTAGAGATCTGACCAAAAACTATAAAATACATGGAGAAAATATAGACTGAATACTTCAAGATTTGGACCTCAAAGGTGTCTTCAATGATCTGATACCACTGGAAAAGGCAACAAATAAATAAAAGAAATGGGAACTACAGAAAATTAAAGAATGTCTGCAAACAAAACATGGCTTAAAACTAATAGACAGATAACTAAATGGGGAAAAAATGTTTCATTCAACCCATCAGATATAGGATATATAAAATACAAAGATCAGCAACAACAAAAAACCAAAAACCCTATCCAAAAATGGGAAGAGGATAATGCATAGATACTTCTCAGAGGAATACAGGTGGATGGAAAGTAGGCACACAAAAAACTGCTCAGCATCTCATATCATCAGAGGAATCCAAATCAAGAGGACAGTGAGATCTCACACCATCTCACACCAGTGAGAATGGCACATGTCAAAAATTGTAGAAACAATCTATGTGTTGAGAATGTGATGAAAAAGGAACACTTTTCTGCCACTGACGGGAATGTTATCTGGTATAACCCTGTGGAAAACAATATGGAAAGTTCTCAGTAAACTTAAAATTGAACTACCATAGGACCCAACATTCCCACTTTGGGGCATTTACTGCAGGGCATAAAAAGACACTCTGAACAGGGCATATGCACACCATTATTCATGTCTGTTCTCAGTACAATAGCTAAAACATGAAATCAAACTAGTGTCCAATGACAGATGAATGGGTTATGAAGATGTGGTCTGTATACACAAGGGCTTGGCAGCTGCAAGGAATGATGAAATTATTCATTTTGCTGCAACCTATTGGGAACTGGAAGATATTGGAACTTTTGAATGATGTCAGAAGAAGAAAGGCAAACAGAATGATCTCACTTATCTGTTGTATATAAATACTGGATGGAGAAATGTAGTAAAAGGATATGCCTAGATCACCCTTTGCCCAGTGATCATGAAGGAGGATAGAGATGGACAGAAATCAAGGAAGGAAGAAGAGAATGGAGGGATAATGGCTGAACAGGTATCAGGACTAGAGTTATTATACTGGTGATAAGAGTGAGTAGTATAGTCATATATCCAAAACACACGAGCTGGACAAAACTATAAACATGAGATCAAGTTGCAAACACTGAAAGCTGTAATTTGCCTTCAAGTTGACAGGTAGGGATTGCCCAGGGTTGGGGCTGAAGAAATTTGGGAACACTGGTGGTGGAGGGAAGTTGACACATGTGGATGGAATTGATATTGAAGTATTATATGCCTAAAAGTTAACCTTCAACAAGTTTTTAAATAATAGTTTTTTTTAATTAAAAAATGAAGACTTATCTCAGAAGATGAGAAAATATTTAAATATCAGAATTTTAAATATTCATACCACCCCCCTCAAAGTTTTAATGTCAGAAATTAAATACATAGAGATTCATGCAATGTGGTTGTGCACTGATGATCTTTGTTTATTCCTTCCTCATCTGTCCCTCCTTCTACCACCAACTAGAAACAAATGAAGCACACCATGATTAATACAGAACCATTAAAGAATTATGTTAAGCAACTCTTTAACCTTTTCAAAATGATCTTTTACTGAAAGTGAAATACACTAGTATGTACATATAATTTAAATTTAAGGCTTAGAAATGCCAAATATGTAATAATGTGCATATTCACACTCATTTGTCACTACATTGATTACTTTATTCTTTCTCCCCTTTTCTCCAAGGAAGCAAGGGAAAGTTTACAGTAGTTCCCTTTGGAGAACGATATGTGGTTGATTGTCTGAGGAAACTACATCACTTTTTATTTTTTACTGTTCCTGTTTTGTTCTTATCTAAGCACTAGATATAACAACTGATCTTTTGTTTTGGGGGGCCAAAAATGGGAGGTATGACCCAGCACTATTAGGGGACTCATGGCCACTCAAATATACCTAGACTTGTTGAATTAATGCTCCATCCTGTGATCCTGGGATAAGAAGATTGACACTAGTGGGCCTCAGGAG
Organism: Sorex araneus; assembly: GCF_027595985.1. Taxonomy (NCBI): domain Eukaryota; kingdom Metazoa; phylum Chordata; class Mammalia; order Eulipotyphla; family Soricidae; genus Sorex; species Sorex araneus. Next base: position 135,836,366 of record NC_073304.1, on the reverse strand, counting down.
GGCATGTGTTCTTAAGATATCAAACCCGGGTGCTTACCCATTCAAAACATATACTCCAAACTTTATTCTTTATGGCCCTGGTTTGTGTGTGTGTGTGTTTTATTTATTATTATTGGAGTGGGTTGTGCTTCATCCACAGCTCTGAGTGCACTAAATGAACCATATGGAGTCCCAGGAATCTATCTAGCTTTAGCAGCATGCAAAGCAAGTGAGTTAACACCTGTACCATCTCTTTGACCCTTGTTATGTATATATCTATAGAGACCAAGGAGATAGTGTGTACGTGTGTGTATACATATGTATATATATATACATATGTATGTATGTATGCAAAAGAGATAGTGCATACAGAGGCCAGAGACAGTAATATATATATATATATATATATATATATATATACATATAATATAGGGCGTTCGCCTTGTATGCGGCCGACCCAGTTTCGATTCCTCCATCCCTCTTGAAAAGCTCTGCAAGCTACTGAGAGTATCTCACCGCATGGCAGAGCCTGGCAAGCTACCCGTGCTTTATTCAATATGCCCAAAACAATAACAACGAATCTCACAATGGAGACATTACTTGGTGTCTGCTCGAGCTAATCGATGAGCAACAGGATGACAGTGACAGTGACAGTGACAGTGATATAATATAGGTCAAAGAGACAGTACACACACACACACACACACACATATATAAGGGCAAAATGACAGCATATAGATATATTAAAATGTACTTAAAATATATTATATATAAATATGAATATATGTAAATATGTGTTAAATATTTGTTTAAAATATTTTTAAAATAATGCTAGTGGTATCTCTCTTCACTGTATCACTGTCATCCCATTGTTCATCGATTTGTTTGAGCGGGCACCAGTAACGTCTCCATTCATACCAGGCCTGAGATTTTAGCAGCCTCTCTTTACTCGTCTTTCCCAAGGATTGTAGGCTCATTCAGGGTTAAGGAAAAGAGACCTGTAATTTTTACTGTATTTGGCATATAGAATAAGCCACGGGGAGCTTTCCAGGCTCTGATCATTTTTTCACTGACTCAGTGAGGTGGGGGAGGGGGCAAGCTCCAAGGGGCTCTCGATGAAAATATGTATATATGCATATATATGTATATATTTACCTCTATTATTGCCTATTATCTGAACCCCATCAAATGTGGTGTGGTAATTATGGAGAATGGGTACGGAGTGTTTTATGATGTGGCGCCCGGCTAAAAAAGCGGCTGTGCAGTCCAGGAATGTTTGCTCATTTAGGCTTGGCCTGAGCATATGGGGAGCAGCTTTGAGTGTGGTGGCAGTTGGGTTGTGGAGGTTTTTGGCTGCCAGAGCTGGGTCCCTTGGGGCGGGAAGGGCTCTCACCCGCCCCCCTCTGTGCTGCCCCGTGTGTAGCAGCCTGGCACAGCGTCCGGTGGCATGGTTATGAGGGCCTCATGTTATGCTCCCTTTCAGGAGAAGCAGCCATGTGCTCTGGACGGTGGCCCATGATGAGATTATCTGGCGCGCCGGACAAGAGGTGGCTTATGGGTGTGACCCCTGAGTTGCTGGAGACTGGAGAAATGGGGAAGAGGGTCTCAGCTCCTGGTCCTGTTGAACCCAGAGTCCAAGGTCATGAGGTTCCACATTACCTGGGTTCTGTAGGACTTCAGTTGTGTGAAGCTCAGCTTGAGCACTTGGGGAGCAGCCTTGGGGTCAGGACATTCTGCTTCACTCTCTTTGGGGAGTTTTAGTTTATAGTTTCTGGGTATTGGATGTTGATGAGATTACATGGTGCTGGGGCAGTTTGTAGGTGTGATTGCCAAGCTATTGGAAAACTGGGGATCTGGGGGGAGGACGTCCAGTCCCGATCCAAGTAGGCCTGGAGCTCTCAGTTACGAGTTCCTGCCTACCTCTGTGCTACAGGCCCTACCTGCATCTTTTGATTTCTTTAGAAATTTATGGGTCTCTGAAATAAGCATTTTTATATAAATATTAAAGCACTTTTAGTAAGAGTGATACCAATGCCAATTTATTGGCCTTATTGGTATCACTCTTACTAAAATAATTCTGAAAATACTGACTATAGCTTGTCTTTATTCTGGAATGAGCTGATTATATTCTTTAGATATTCTGGTGTGAACTGTATTGCTTTAATATTTCTATAAAATTGTTGCATATGCACTATTCATATACATAAGGTTACTAAGTTTATGCTGATTCTTTAAAAATATTCTACTCCCCCTGGAATCTGAATAGCTTCAATATATTTTGTTTTATAAATATTTAACTTATGTTTGCTGAGGTTGAAAAAGGCAATATTCCACAAGGGTCCGTTTTCTAAATGTAAGGCATGAATGATTTTTTTATGGTTACAGTATTTATGAAATATTGAGAATTTATGCATGTGAAATGTCTCATAATGGACTATTATAGACTTAAGCTATTCTTTTTTTAAGTCTCCAGTGTAAAATTCAGGGAGTAGAAGCTATATCAAATAAATATACTGTGTTTCTTGTGCTAGAGACTCTTTAATCTTTACAATAGTTTTATTTGCTCAGTTAGTTGCTATAAATGATATTTTAAGGAAGTGGTTTTTCTTTCAAATATTCAGCCTTCAGAAACAATCCTTCCATAATTACTATTTTTGTTATTGCAGTGCCACATTTACTGAGTGTCTTTATAAGCTTGCCATTTAATGTGTTTATTTTTTCGTAGAGAGTGTAACAAAAATAGTGACAATTCCTTGCTATAATAGCCATAAAATAATATTTCAATGGTAAAATTAATTTCATGAGAGATGTTAATAAGTAGAAATGAGTCATTCATTTCTTAATAGAAATGAGGTTTGTCTTTAGTTTCTATCTCATTTGAACTTCAGTTTCCTAGATTATTTTCATATGTTTATTTGCATTTAATTACTAAAGATTATACAACTGTTTGAATAGTAGAATAACTTAAGCATAGTTTTTAACCTTTATCTAATCACATGAGTTATCTTGCATCTGAGCTTGCACTTTAAAAGCATCCCTAAAGTCTGACAATATTTGAATGATTCCATTAACATCTCTGATATGGAGGCTGAATGCTTTGCCATCTTGGAATCTGCCAGCGTGAAAGTTAGTATTTGTTTTGGCCCTTCTGAATTTCATCTGCTCACCCATGCTTATAAATATGAAATAAAAAGCCAGTCCTTGTTCTTGCTCTTGCAGAAGCAATTGTAGATTTTATGAGGAAAACAATGAACGTGTTATCTGGATCTGGCAGCCAAGAGAAGCAAGGAGTCCATAAATTGTCCTTTTGGTGGTGCCAACTGTTATGCCCAGAATTGTTTATATTAGTTAAATCCTTTGTTTCTAAGTTATGTAAATTATAGGGTTTTTTTTCTTCCACTATGTTTTATGGGGAAAAGAGGGATTGGGGAATGTGTATTAAATCTGAAATAGTCTCTCGGTAAATACTGCAATGTGGTAGACAGTCAATCTTCAAAGCAGATAGTGAACATACATAACTGTTTTATTGGCATCAGCATATGTCTCTTCATAATTATCCTGACATATACCTTGGGATGAGCTAGGGATATTAGATCTGTTTCAGTACAGAATTTGTTTTTATTTTTTGAATTCCAACCAGAAGGTATTATTTAAAAAAAAAAGTTGAATTTCTCTAATATTGGTGATAGTGAACATGTGATTCTGAAATTAATAGCACAATACAGACGAGACCTGGGGGAGCAGGTGGTGGGTAAGTCTGACTAAACAGCTGTGTCAGTATACCTTGGCACATCTGAGCTTGTTTTCAAAAATTCCCGAGGAAACTCAAAACACAGCAAAGTCATTTTCATGCATTTAGTAGTGATACAAGTGCACAACTGGCAGCTTGTCAGAGAACAGCAGCTGGCCTTTCAGTGGTAGAGTAGGACTGAAGGTAGTGCATTTTCACATACTATACAAGAGCCACTTCAATGATAACTGTATCACTGTATCACTGTATCATTGTCATCCCATTGTTCATCGATTTACTGGAGCAGGCACCAGTAACGTCTCCATTTGTCCCAGCCCTGAGATTTTACCTCTTTTTAATTGTCTTTCCAACGCTTCCAGGCTCTTTCAGGGTCAGGGAAATGAGCCCTGTTATTGTTACTGTTTTTGGCATATCGAATACATCATGGGGATCTAGCCAGCCTCTTCTGTGCCGGCGGGATACTCTCAGTAGCTTGCCAGTCTCTCTGAGAGGCGTATACACACACATATATGTACATATATATATTTCAATAACAAATAAAACAATCCATTGACTTACATATTTATATTGAAGTGGCCAAGCCATGTATGTTTTATTTATTTAATCATTTGAAAGAACTTTTTGAGAAATCAAAATTTTGGAATGGGGAATATGGGAGGGAACCTGGGAATATTAGTGGAGGTAGTTGACACTGGTGGGGGTATCAGTGCTGGAACAGTATAGGTCTAAAACTCAACCATGAATAGCTTTGTAATCATGGTGCTTTAACAAAAGGAAATAAGAAAAAACAAAATTTTAGTTATGGGAATAAATACAGTGCACAAATAACTTGTTCAAAGAATATATCTGTAAATTCATATTATTTTTTAAAATGTAGTCCACGATCACTGTTGAGGACTTGTTTCCAGGAATGTACAGAGAAATCAAGGCATATGGCTATTTTTCTGTCGCAGTTCATAGTACCAATTCTCCCTTCTCAACAGTGTCTTGGTCTTGCTAAATTGATCCCAATGTAGTAACATTTCCTTAGTGTTTAGAGGTAGGACAATCTTGAAACTTTAGTGTGAAGAGTGATAGGATTCAAAGAAACAGAAACACTCAATAGTCTGCACTACTCTTCAAATGATGGTACATAATGATACGATGTAAAATTGAGATGGAAATGATTGTCCAGGGATGAGCGAACACGGTCCTTTGATAATGTAGTGTTTTATTTAGGTGAACCTCATAAACTTTGGGGAGCTTCATTAATTTTATGAGATCACTAATTTATTATTCAATAAATTTACCTCAGTTCTGCAAATACTAGTAGTAAAATACTTTCTCTGGACATGATATTTTTTGCTCTAAAGTTAGACTGGCTTGGAAAAGTAGCTTATTGCAACAGGTCAAAGAAATGAGGAAAGTTGCTGGAAAACAGAAATATTTTTTGATAAAGACTCAAGGAGCACCCTCTGGTCCTTGATTTAGTGACTTTGTAATATATCACAGTCTCCCTAAACTAATGTGTGCTTCAACAGTTCCCATTAATCAAAAGCCCATTTTGAAAGCCAAGGAATTGCCTATTTGGATCATATTTTGCACCCACTTTCACCATATGACCAATTTGTAAGTTTGCAATTTTCCATATAAAGCATTGAGATCATATCAGTGTAGTTCTAGTCATGAGTGTGTGTATGTGTCTAATGCACCTGCATGATTATGATTCTGGGCACGTGCAGATTTTGAAATCTAATGATTTGGTCTCACAACTGCACACATCTTATGTCCTTTCTTGCCTATCCTAGGGCTGGGAAGGGTAGTCACCTTTCTTATAGGGTCATAATGGAACAGTCCCTTTTTTGTTCCTGTTGCCTTCAGAAAATTGTACCTACTTTCCCCCATTTACTTATATAGACACACACCTTCCCATAATGTCTGTAAAGTAATTTGGCATCTGGATTATTTTTCCTTTACATTTTATCTTCTTTGGTGTAAACCCACCTCTTGTAGTCACTTTCTTAAAGCACAGAATGAATATGTTCATGTCCAATTCTCAGAAATTTTGATAGATCTCATTGTTCAAAATAGAGAATATCTCTCATAGCATGCTATTAAAGGGTCATTCTTATCTTCCCCATTCATAAGTCCTAGTCTTTATCTTTGAATTATCTCTTTTGGTCAAACCTGAGTTAGCTGTTTCTCAAGATTTGTCTTCACATTTTTTCTGCTTACCAAGCCCCTCTAGGTGTCATCTGCAGTCGTCATTCGTCATTACATGAAATATGTGCTGATCATCTTAGTTACTTCCCCTATTTTTTCTGTGCTAACTGAATTTTAATCATTTGTATTTAGGTGGGTGGTGAACCTTTTTCTGGAAAGGACTATTTGGAAATTTACAACATTATTATGTGGAACATACAATATAGGAGATAGGCCAAAGACAATGAACAAGAATCAGAAATATCTATCCTGTCATATGCCAGGGCCAGATTATGTGACTCCCCAGTCCTCGTACTGCTCATTGTTCTGATGCTCACAGTCCCTGCTCTATGTGTAGCTTGTTTTCATCTGTGACCGCTTTTTCCCTACCTGCATACCTTTAGTAATACATTTCTAGAAGACTGAGAACATCTCTACTTATTCACTGCCAGGAGGAATTCCTGAGGGCAAAGCCAGGAGTAACCCCTGAGTATCACCAGGTGTGATGCAAAAAACAACAACAAAAAAATGTCTTTTAAGTATGGATTCTAGCTTTTTAAAATTTTCCAAAGTAAGTCATATTGTATTGCAAAGACAATCTATTTTTCTTACAAAAGTATTCATACATCAATGATATGGCCATTACAAAGCAGATGAAAGAAAGCTTAACTGCTTGGTATAGGATGGCCCGCTTAAAGGATTTTTCAGTTCCAAGAACTACAAATGAAAAAGGATGTAAATAACCCAATATTAATAGTAAGTAATGAATTTAATACAAATTGTCCAATGATAAGTATATATTATTATAATTCTAAATAAAATTCAAATCTAATATTATCTTGGAATAATTACTTTCAAAAGACAATTATAATACATATTATTCTTACCATAAATTCCTCATTAGCTATTCAACATAGATTTATATTTAATAGTTCACCAGTTATTAAACCTAGAATTAGTTTTTGTTGTTGTTTGCAATACTGTTGATAATGTTTTTTTATTGACATAATTCCAACACACTCATCACCAGTGTATCTATTTCCCTCCCTAAAATGAACCCACAGTGACTTTTGGCGAGAATGTCATTTGGTTCAACATCCAAGAAAAGCAATATGAAGATTTCATTAAAAAAACTAGGAATAGAACTATATGACCCAGTGCTACCATTTATTGGTACCATCCTACAAACAAAACATTCATTAAAAAAGACATATGCATGCCTATATTCATTATTAAACCTTGAATTCTATAAGATCAAAAACAGTAAATAATAAAGGCAGCTTTATAGCATATAGAGAATCTATAAAATATATTAATTAAGAATAGATTAATTAATATATATTCTTATTCATAATCTATAAAATATATTAATTAAGAATAGATAGATATAATTATATGTTGCACCTAATACATATACATGTGCATGGTTATATATACATATAATAAAATACAATTTAATTTTAATAAAAATATGTTTTAATATTTGCTTTCTTTATAAGGTAACATACAGAAGGTAATGGGAGTTTGGCAAGGAGAATGTTTTCTACTGATAATAAGAAATAGTTCCTCCAAATATCAGCTTCAGATAGTAAAACAGAATAAAATGATATAAAAATATATTTAAAATGCTGACTTTCCCTCCTTTGATTTTATCTTTATGTTATATCTGCATATTCTTATCAGTAAAATATCGGTTTATTTTTAAAATCATCCATTAAAGAAAAAAATTAGAAGATTATGTAATGGACCCACTGCACTGATGAAATATATGATAGCTAGTTGGCTTTAATAATGAGGTAGAGTTAATCTAACCAGACAAAATGAACAACGCCTGGAGAGGTTACATTTTCAAACTCAGAAAGCTAGCAGACGACAATATTTCATATCATTATGCAATTATAAGTGAATTCTAATTAACATAAAATTTATAAATTAATGTAAATCTAAGGAGATGTGTTTCCTAATAAGCCTCTAAGATGGTCTCCAGTGATCCATACCTTCTATATCCCCTCCAATAATATAACAGGGTTGATTTAGGTAATTATAAAATAAGGCATGTTGGCATGTCAACTTAAGAGATATAAGACAGCATGCCTTTTATTTGGTCATTCTGCACATCTCTCCATCCTCTTCTAATCTCTTTAGTTTATGGTTTACTGGGAGGAGGCCAACTGCCACATTCTGAACATAAGTTCAACAAGCCATGAGTTGAATAAAACAAACTGAAGCTTCCCCCCAATATGAGTCCAGAACAGGATGTTCCAGTCCCAATCAAATACTCACTCATATGTTTCCTTCCCAAATCACTAACTTGACAGTATTCTTATGGGTAGAGAGGGTCTGTGCCAGAATCGCACAACTAAGTTCCAGATCCCTTCAAATGTGAAAATCTGTGTGATAATCCATGCTCATCAATGTTTTAAGCATCTCTTTGTAAGTAATTTTCTAAGTAGTAATAGAAGTTATAATAGTTTGCTTTCTACAATATATTTTTACACAATGTTTTTATTATCACTCTGGTAGTAACTTTGACTGATCCTTAGTTAAAATTTGTAAGCTTAATGTTCTTTCTCTAGCATTCTTTTATTCCACACCAAACACTAGTTGCACTCTAGCCTAAGAGCAGGTCATAATCTTTTATTGAAAATGAATACGCTGATTGGGAAACAAATCAGAAAAGTTTTTTTCACTTCCAAGATTCATTTTCAACTTTCCTTACCAAGATTCCTTCAATCTCAAGATTTATTTTTCAACTAATATATAATTAATGGATGATTAATAGATGTTATCTATTCTAGTAATAAGAAAATGTATTAGAAAAAGATTCAACACACATAAATGTACATATATTATCTTCAAGAAGTAAATTCAAATAAGTTATAGTTATTTATCAGGCCTAAGAAACATCTAAACTCAGAAACCTGAATTTACTTGGATAACAGTTTTCAATCCTCAAAAAATTAAACATCACAAACAGTATTTTATTTTAAGAAAGGTACATTCTCAAAGGAATTGCTAACATATGTAGGGTATATGAAACAGTATAGCATAGTGGGCTGAGTGCTTAGGCAGGGTAAAAGGGAACCTGGGGACATTGGTGGAGGGAAGTTGACACTGGTGGGTAGGATTGGTGTTGGAAATTATTGCTTGAAACTCTATTATGAACAATGTTGTAAATCATGGTAACTTTTAAACATTTTAAAAAGTGTAATGCCAAAAAGGAAAGGGAGAGAGAGAGAGAAACAGAGAGGACAGAGACAAACACAGAGAGACAGAGAGGCAGAGATTGAGTCAGAGACAGAGAGAGACAAAGAGAGACAGAGGAAGAGAGACAGAGGCAGAGAGACAGAGAGTGTGTGTGGAGGGAAAAGGGGTAGAGGAGGGGGAGGAAACGGAGAAGAGGAAGAGCACAAGATGGAGGAAGAGGCAGAAGAGGAGGAGGAAGAAGAGGAGAGGAGGACATGAACAAAGACAAGGAGGAGGAGAAGGATGAGGAGTACTACAGAGACAGACTGGGGGTGCGGAGTGGAAGGAAGCAAACTGGGACATTGAAGGTGGGAAATGTACACTGGTAAAGGGACAGGTGTTGGGACAATGAATGACCAAAACCCAATCATACCCAATCATGAATAATTTTGTAACTTTATATCTTACAGCGACTTAATAAAAGTAACAATAAAATATTTTAGATAAAATAAAAAAAACTAAAAAAAAATATTAAATCTGCAAGAGATGCACTAGCTACAAAAAGTCTCTAATACACCTGCTGGCACCCTGGGAGCTACGCTCACACCGCCACTGCCACCTCCATCCAACAGCCTGAATCTTCCACCCCGCAAGTGAGTTCTGAAGAGGCACCAAACTGCTGAAAGTCTCAGATACACTGGTCTCCAAGCTGAGAACGTTGGCATCTTCTCAGAGTGGCAATGGGCAGTCTCTCCCCCACCTCCCATGCTTCCAGAAGCCCCGCAGCCATATCCACATCTCACAATGGGTATCATATGAACTAACTGTCCAGTTAAATATTCTGGAGTTTCTGGAGCACACAGATGCATTCATGGCTGCACAATACCTCCAAACTCTACAATACTGACATCTCAGTAGCAGCACACCAAATTCAAAGGAGAAGTAATAAAGAAACCAACTAAGCTCAATAAAAAACTAAATAAACATTAGCCAAAAGGAGCAACTAGCAACAACAGCTTAGTAAACCCTCAGTCAAGAACTTAATGTCCCAATGGTGAGACATAACAATTTTCCAATTTTTAACTGAAGTATTTCTTATAATAGCATTTGTCATTTAGTTACAAAAGAAATATAAAATAAATTATTTTGTGCCTGCTGAGTGAACAGGTTTGGGAGGTGGTTGAGAAAAATTGGTGGAGGAAAGGTCACACTGGTGGTGAAACTGACACTGGAATATTGAGTGTCTTTAGCAAGTGTATCATGAACAACTTTGTAAACCATAGGATTTAAATAAAGGGGAAATAATACTGTAGTTTTCCAGAGGTTTCCAAGTCTTTGATTAAATTTATTGTAATGTGTCTAATTAAGGACAGAGCGGCAGCATAGCGGGTAGGGCATTTGCCTGGCACTAAGCTGACCTGGGTTCGATTCCTCCTTCCCTCTTGGAGAGCCCGGCAAGCTATCAAGAATATCCTGACCACAGGGCAGAGCCTGGCAAGCTATCCATGGTGTTTTTGATATGCCCAAAACAGTAACAACAAGTCTCACAATAGAGATGTTACTGGTACCCACTCGAGCAAATAGATGAACAACAGGAAGACACTGCAACAGTGTCTAATTATGTTTTATCTAATTATAAATGGGACTTATTTCCTTAATAAAAAGATTAAAAATAATTTCAAAACTATGTGGCTCAACACCAGAAGGATTTCACATGTATATATTGAAATATTAGAAATTGAAAAAGTTCGCATAATAAGATGATTTTGATGGGATTTTTCTGTAAAATAAGGATGTGAAAAACGATAACTGGATAGTCTTATTTATATGTAGAAAATGAATAATTAAAGTAAATGACTTAAAAAGGACAGCAAAATTAAATGCTAAACTCAGAGAAAGTATTGTAGATAGTTAAGTGAAAAGAGAAGATGTGGGAAGAACAAAGAGAGAGGTCCTTTTGGTGGAGGGACATTTATGCAAATGGAAATAAATTATAAATAAACCATAGTAAGGTACAAAAACATAATATATGGAACATTTAAGAACATACATATTATGTAGTAGACTTCAGGAAAGTGAACCTTTTCAACTGAAACAATTATATATAAGCATATGTGAGTATATACATATGTGTGTGTGTCTATGTGTGTGTGTGTATCTCACAATGTACCTTGAATGCCATGGAATCTGTCTTTTAGGAAACACAACTTTCTTCTAAATATCTTCCACTTGTTTCCCTTCTGAACAGTATCTACTATCGTTTTTAAAATCTATTTCTAGATTTTTAATATATCAAATCAAACTGGAAACAGAAGTAAATATATGAGCAGCTCAAGAGAAGCCAAAGACAAGACAAAAAAATGTAAAAGCCAACAACAACAATCAGTAGCAGCATACCTCATTCAACAGAACTTTCGACCACAATATAGTGGAAAGGTATGTAAGGTTGAAACTAGTTGACAATAAATTGGTTAGTTAAAGAAACCATCAGGGAGAAGAATAGTCAATATTGTTAAATGTTACAATCGTTAAAGAAGACTTCAGCCAAAAAAGATTCACAGGAATAGGTTATCAAGTTCAAAGAAAAAAGTACTGCTATAGAAATATTAGCACTGTAGCACTGTTGCCCATTGCTCATCGATTTGCTGGAACTGGCACCAGTAACGTCTCCATTGTGAGACTTGTTATTACTGTTTTTGGCATATCAAATACACCACGGGTAGCTTGCCATGCTCTGCCGTGCAGGCAGGATATTCTTGGTATCTTGCCAGGTTATCCGAGAGAAACAGAGGAATTGAACCTGGGTCAGCAATACACAAGGTAAATGCCCTACCTGCTATGCTATCACTCCAGCTCCATAGAAATATTAAATACCCAAAAAGCATTTTAAAATAAATGTGGAGGAAGGGAAAAAGGAAGCCAGTGAAAATAATAATTTTCTAGTTTATCAGCAAGGGGCAGAAAAAAAAAAACCTAGAATGATAGGTAACAAACGTGTAGTACTACATTAAAACATTTCCAATTCAACACACCAATTAATATAGTAAGCTATGAGTAGAAAAATGTATTATGCTGATATAGAGAAGCAATTTTATAAGGAAATATTTTCAAAACAGATGTTATGACTATAAATCACAGAAAAGAATTCCAAAATACTTTATTGGAGTGCTGATTTGAGAAAAAACTACAAAATATTATATACTGGCCCGGTTTCTGTATATTTGTTCTTTGTTGGTTATTCTCACTATAGTCAGAAGCTTCTAAATAGATGCTCTCTAAAAGCAGCATCAAAACACCTACAAAGAGAAACAGTTGTACATGCTCATACATATACATAAGCACAGAGAAACTCAATCTAAGACAGAGAAGCAATATACTGATCACAAAGATAACATGCGCACTATTGTTTGAACCTGTTTGATGACAACCAAAATGATGTTCATTTCTTAACCTTTCTTGCTGAGCTCTGAAGCAAGCAAACCATTCTTAGTTAATTCAAGATGTGTCTGTCATCAAAACAAATCTAAAATGCAAGCAGCAGCAACTTTATTAGCACTTACTGATCCCAGGGGTGATAATCTGTTTGTTTACTTAGATGTGAAAGCACAACTGTTGGCAATAGCAAGTAATCAGATTACTAAGTAGTTCAAGTTCACACCTAACACTCAGGACATGGTACATTCCAAGTCATTGTCAGAAGCTATAGCAGTAACCATAACCTTCTGTGGCATCAAGAGTCACTCTGTGAACTTGTAGGAAACCTGAAGGACATTGGTAGCTCAGATAATTTGCATGTTTTAACATACAGTTTGCATCTAAATACTTCATATCTTAAGTTTTCCCACAATCCAGTCAGTGTTTTATATCACTGTCTTCTATTGCCCTAACATAGGATAGTATGCTAATTTTTTTGTCTTTTATTTTTTTAAGAATTGCTACATATACCTGGCCAAATTGATAGAATAAAATTTAAAATACTTCCCCATGGGACATGATTGACTGGAAGCTTTATCTTTAAACTCCTTTCCTTTTATTTTTCAACAAAGTGCTTTCTAACCATGTACTTGTATTGCAGTAAAGATAAAATCTCTGAAATCTCCTCCCTAGGGAGGCTATCATGCTCATGACTATGTCTATTGACATGCCTATGTTTGAAGATCAAAGCAGAATTTGGACCTGTATAGAACAGCACAGCCAGCTGGGTAGAGGTTGCATTATACATATATTGTCTGGCTGGTGAGAAAAGATAGGTTGTAAATCCAAAGAAAAATGAAAAGCGCAAAGCAGAAAAGACTGGCCAAACCTTTAACCCAAGGGAATGATATAGGTTAAATGGAGGAAGGTGAGGAATAGTGACACATCCTAGGAAAAATTTGCTTTATAGGATGGCAAGATAGTATTTCTCTTGATGTTTCAATCCCTGTGAGCTAATAACAGCTTACAAATGGAGCCAAACAGTAAGATATTCCTGAGTCTAGGGGTTTTCATGAGCTTTAGAATAAGTTAATTACTCTAGTTTCTGGGAATTTTAAATGCTGATGGCATTTAATTTAGGGTGGAATTTAATTCACATATACAAATACTCATGTGTTTCTACAACAAACCAGTTTTGCATCCCTTCCATTCTCAGTATGAAAATGTGTGTTCTTTCATATCAGTGAAAATTTAAATATTTATAGGAATCTTTAAAAGAAAATATGGTTTGAGTGCATAGTTCTCTTGTTGGATTGCAACTGCCAAATTTTCTCCAGAAATGACTGTATTTCTAACAATGTACTCAAGTAAGTATAAACAGAAGACAAAATTAAATTCCATCAAGAATCTTGAAAAATATCAACATAGTCCCATTTAGAAAGCATAACAACATCCAAATACAATCTAAAATTTAAAGTTAACACAATGAATCAGAATATTTGAGGAAAGTAAGATTTCTCTGTAAGGGAAAATTGGAGTATAAGATTTGTCTGAGCACTTATTTTCACTGGGACTGTGGAAACATGAGTCTAGGAGAGTTCTTTTTGGTTTAATTCACACTGCTTATAAAGAGAGTTCAGTACTTCCAAAGATGTCTAATCAGTAATAGTTTTGGTCACAAACTATCTAAGAATTGATTTAATCTAGCAGTTGTTTGAATGGTATGTTAACAGAAAATGAATATGGCTTACACACTAGTGTATCTATAATTTTGCTATAAAGTGTTATCTATAAATTAAATAAAGATGTAATTGTGATAGTAATATATTTCATTTAGGAATTTAGTCTACTGAAAACAGATGAAGGACAAAGGAAATTATGCTCCCTAATCTTTTGTTATTCTGAGGCAACATACCTGGGCTATGTGAAATATAACATATTTATTGTGACATTATTGTCTTACAGGATTATTATAACACTTTTGATAATCTCTAAACATACTGGAATATGAGTAATGATCTATTTAGAGCGTTTGGGAGCAATGATCAGGGGATGGAAAGCAAGGTATGCGAGATAGAGAAGATATATGTAAGACTCACCGATTCTCCACTGGCAAAATGAAATTGACAGAGAACAAAAGAATGCACATAAGAGAAAAAAAAACTAACAGCAAAATCAAGAAGTGGACATTTGAAATCTTGACTTTTCCTGAGATATAGGGTTAATATCTTTTTAATCTATCCAACAATGTGTGTATAAGAGAAGGAAATGTTGGGGCCAGAGCAATAGCACAGCGGGTAGGGCATTTGCCTTGCACTCGGCCGACCCTGGTTCGATCCCAGGCATCCCATACGGTCCCCCAAGCACTGCCAGGAGTAATTCCTGAGTGCAGAGCCAGGAGTAACCCCTGAGCATCGCTGGGTGTGACCCAAAAAGCAAAAAAAAAAAAAAAAAAAAAAAGAGAGAGAAGGAAATGTTGTAAAGGCTGTTCAGTACTCTGTTTAAAAGGAAATATTATAAAAACATCCAGTCAATTCTTTCAGGAACCCTACAACCAAATTTCAACTATGCATTTTATAATAGGAAAATATACAGTAGAGTACTTTATAATGCAACTAAAAATAGCTCTAGAGTTAGGATACACTCACCAAAACTTCATAAAATCTAGTTTTCAGCTGTTCTTTTTTATGTCTTCTCTATACCTTTCACTCCATTATAATATATCTACTCTCACGGATACAAAATCTATCTATGATAGATACAGACACAAATGCGTTTCTATTTATACAGTAGTTTCAACTTCTGCTTATTTTTGCTAAATCCTATCAAAACATCAATAGACAATTTGTCATAAGTTTTAATATTATCATTTTATATTACAGTGATTCTTCAATTTTAATTCAACAAACTAAACTAGGGTAAAAATGTTTTCCAAAGTTGACATGCTATCATAAACTCTGAAATAAAAATAGTGTCTTAAATTATTTTTGTCCCTCATTGAGGAGAATATAATCTGGACTTTCACACATTGCATCTAAATATAATGGAAAATGTACCTAACAATTTCCATATAGACTTTTATCAAGAAGGGAAGATATGTAATTCATAGACATAAATCCCTCAAATCATAATTTCAAAGAAAAATTACAAGTTATATAACCACTTCGCAATTCTTACTTTAATTCTATTCTTGAGTTTTCATTTCCTTCAAGAGTTGTCCTTTCTTGTTGCAACTTCAGTCTAGGAAACACACACTCAGATTTCCATTTCAAATGAACCTCCAACTTGTATGCATTTATCTTTAAGAAATTAGGAAATCCATTGTTAAGGGTCATTCTGTATACATTTAGAAAAATGTTGCACTTTCATCTTTGTTAAAATATTTGTTGGTAATCTATTCCTTCTAAATATCAGCTTTGTGAAGAGTAATGCCCCACCCCAAAGAATGTGATTGTACATAAAATGAAGAAGGAAATTTAACTGTTCTTGTATAGCCCTTTCATTTTTTGATGGCAAAATTCTATCATTTTAATGATCAAAATGTCCCTTACAATTCTGTATGCTTTGATAAGATCATCAGGAGGTACAATTAGTGGTGGGCAGAATCTTTTAGAGAGACAACTTAGAGAAAAAGTTTTGAGGAATGTGACTCTGGGACTTATTATCAGTTTTGCTATGCTTCATTTTATTTTTAATAAATATTAGTTATGCTTCTGTTTACAATAGTGTTTACATTTATACAAAACTACTGCATTCCATAACCACTAAAGTGTTCATGAACACACACCATTGTCTCTGTGTCACTGCCGGTTAAATTCGTCTACCACACTATTAAATAAATATTGAAGTCTAAGGTCAAGAGGTTGCTATTGCTTGATGCTGCCTATTCACCCTTTATGTCTCTCTGTTTTCAATGGCTGAGTACCATCATCAGGTTATTTTTCTTCTTCTTATGACTTATTTTGCTTAACACAATATCCTTCATTCCATCCAAGTGGCAGCAAACTGCATGATTTCATATTTTCTTACAGATTCATAGTATTTCATTACCATATATACTACAACTTATTTATCCATTCAAACCTGCAAAGGAGACTTACTGCCCATATTCCTCTATGAAGTCAACATGGCTTTAATACCAAAAGCAGGCAGATGTATGACCAAAACCCAAAATGAAAGGCCAATATCCTGGATAAACATCTATGCGTTAGTTTTAATTCTTTAGTTGTAATCAGAATATAAGCAGAAAAGAAACTTATTTAAAGAATTTACAGTAAGTCACACAATGAAAAAGATAACTGAAGAATAGGGATTGACAAAGACAGAAAGTATAGACTATCCAGAAGATGTTCAGAAATGCTGAGAAAGTATCCAGGAAAACTGTTATTACTGTGTAGGATAAACAATTCATAAACACTTCACACTTCTTTCTCATTCCTCTCAAGATTTAGACTCCTTAAAAGAATTGACCTACTTTAGTCATGAGCCTTCCATTTGGTTGGGGAACTTCAGTATATCTTAATTGAAATGATCACTTGAAAGATTCACACAAAAAATTGATCAAATATTTATATTATATATATAGAGAGAAAGCACAGAGGAAGGGAAGGGTATGCTGTGTGAGATTGATTATATCAATTTTCTATCAACTTATAATTAATTAATTAATTACTGAATGATAATACAGCAGCTTTTCAAAAGCCTTTAGGAAACTGAGTCTTCTGCTCAGGATCTCACAAGGCTTTGATCAAGGCATTGGCCAGACCATTTTTCTTTCTGGAGTTCGGAGTTCTCATCCAAGTTTGTTAGGGAGTCTACTACAATTCACTTAGGTTGTAGGAATTACTGGCACCCTGATTTTCCTGCAATGTAAAGCAAGTAGTACAAATCCAAGGACTACTATCATCTCTATGACTGTTCCTCCTTGTCATTAGGCCCATACACTAGATAGAAGTTCCAAGGCCTGCAGAATAATCCATTCTCTATTTTTCAGTTGTTTGCATTGTACTGTTTTTTTGGGGGGTAGGGGGTGGGGGGGGAGGCGCAGACCTGGAAGTGCTGAGAGCTTACTCCTGGCTCTGTCCTGAGGGTTGCTGGGAGGACCACATGGAGTATGAGGGATTGAACCCAGGTCAGTCATGTGCAAGGCAAGTATCCTGCCCACTGTACTACATGTCCGCCCCTTTCCCCCTAGTTTCTTATAATTCAATCTAGGGATTAAAACCCCCATAACCTTTGCTACATTTTATTGACAAGCACCAAGTCCCAGGTCTTGCCGATAGTCAAGAGACGATTACACTACAATATTACTCACTGTATATCACCTCAGAGTGTGGCTGTCAAACTGGGGGGAAAAGATCCTCAAGTAGAATCCCTTGGGAGGTACTGTATCCCACGCACATACAATAAAGACACATAACTCAAGTTGTATAATCTGCCCTCTGTGCACACATTTTCAGTTTGATTTCCAGTGAACCTTTGTATAACAGAAACAAATGAAACCCACAAAAGAATGATAAAAGTGGCTTGAGAGAGAGCACAAATAGTGATTTACATGTGGATGACTCAGATTTTTTAAAATTTTATTGAATCACCGTGAGATAGTTACAAGCTTTCATTATTTGGGTTACAATCACACAATGATCAAATTTTATCTCCAGAACTACACATATCCCTGAGCACCACCAAGATGGAGCCCTGACTGGAGAGTCATGAGTAAGCCCTAAAAACTGCCAGAGGTGGTCAAAAATTCAAAACAAGCAAACAAAATAATTACAAACAAGTACACTCTTGAGTGGGAATTTTTTTTTTATTTGAAAAAGATTAGACATAAAATCTCCAGCTATCGTACTCCATTGTTAAGTATGCTGTAGTATTCCTGGCAGAAAACAAAATAAAAAAATACTCGTTTTGAAAATAGTTGTGCTTCTAAAGGCTGACATTATGTCATTTGTTTTGACATCTCAAAACACTGACATTCCATTATATTTAAAGTGTAGCAAAAAGTTAAACATTCCCTTTACTCAGTATTCTTTGGAGGAACAAAGGGAACAAGTCGTTTGTAAAGGATCACAAATCATATGACAGAAATGTGGGTTAAGTTGATACGCAATGTAAGCATCAGATAAGTTGTATAGAGCACTGCTATATTATCAGTGTTATTTCTCCATTTTATTCAGCATTCCAAGGTGACTTGTAAGTATTTAGAAAAACAAAACAGAACATGGATAATAAAAGGACACACATCTTTTCAATTGACAGGTGACAAATTTATCAGTCTCTGTGAATGTTGGATAGATTAGGACATCTATGAATATTTCCAGTCATATTCAATATCTCACCTGGGTGCCATATTCCACACTCATAATCAAGGAGGGTTGTGTATCAATATAGTCAAATCATGGCCCCTCAGATTCTAGGATCGTTTAACCTCTTTCTTTAATCTGTGATCAATATAGAACATGAATATTAATGAAGAAAGAAGCTGCCACCTTGTATTTCCAATAGCTCTGATGAAGAAGGGACAGAGCAGAGGTCCTCCAACATTCCAGGCCTTTAACAAAATCTAAAAATTACTCAAAATGGGCATCTCTCAAAAGTTATTTTTTTCTACAGAGGCTAGCTTTCTCCCACTATCAGGGGTAGCATGTGTCTTGTCTAAAATCATCAAAAATTTTACAAGTTGTACTTTCTAAAACAAAACCACTGTGATGTTCTTTTATTTCACATGTAATGCCCACTTAAAAATTTTAATGTATATTGGGGGTTGGAGCAATAGCACAGCGGGTAGGGTGTTCACCTTGCACACGGCCGATCTTGGTTCAATTCCCAGCATCCCATACGGTCCCCTGAGCACTGCCAGGAGTAAATCCTGAGTGGAGAGCCAGGAGTAACTCCTGTGCATTGCCAGGTGTGACCCAAAAAGAAAAAAGAAATTTCAAAGTATATAATAAAAATTGAAAATGTCTCACTATAATCCAAATGGTCTTAGAAAGGAACAAATGTAACTAGAATTAGATTCCACAGTTCTAGTATGCTAATACCCCAACAATAAAAGGCTCTGTGGTATTTATCAAGCACTTTTCACAGTCATAGACCTTTATACAATTACTTAAAAACAACAACAACAGCAAAAAGAAGACTTGCGAATAGAGATCAAAAAGCATTTGTGGTGTATGGAAGACTTAAGTATGCCAAGTGACTTTGGGAAAGTTTGTTTAATACTTTCTCTTCTAAAAAGTAGATGAAAGACACCTGCTTCATAAAACTGTCATGAGAATTAAATAAGCAATCAATGTAGCAACGGATCACAGTACCTGGTACATAGTGATCACTCAATAATTCAAAACTAACTGAAAACTGCTGGGGAGCACACAGCAGTTGGTGATGGAAGTTTCTCGCCTATGCATTCAGAATCACTCACAGTTTTCAAAAGGAGGAACAAGTCCACACAATACTTTCTCATATGTTCCTCTATTTTGAATACTGTAGGCAGTAGGAGGAAATGCTATTGGGCTGCTAGCCGACTTTTGGTTTGCCTCAAAAAAAAAAAATGAGAAAAAAATCACACTATACACAATTACTTTGAAGATGATAAGGTTTTGTCAGATAAACTATGTTTTCATTCTTATTTCTAATGTTCTTTTGCCAACTTCATCACTTTATTCTCCCCTCATTACTCACCCTAAACCTGGGTGTTGCATTAAGTATTACAATGTTTAACCATATAAACATTGCTTTTTTTGCATCTTCTCCCCAACATATGCATTTCTCCATATATGTGTCACCAAATCCAGTGCAGGGCAACTGATGGGGCTGGACTGAGCTATCAGGATGAGCCCATGTAGACTGTACCATACAAGGGCAGGAGCATAGGGACCCATGAAAATGGACGATATTTCTCCTGTGTCCTGACTGATTTGGATGAAGCTGAACATCTTTTTCCTTTAAGCTGCCTTCAGTAAATAATTTCATAAATTTCAGTATAATGAAAGAGTCAGTTTTTCCTTTTCTCACAGAAGCCCAGCCTGATCTTTGACATGTAGATTCAGGGCTCTGACCCAGCCTGGTCTTTGGGATACAACTTTCAAATGCTTGCCCAATTTGTCTTTGGGATGCAAACTCAAATACTTGTAGCCCAGGAAATGTTTCAGTTTCAGTTGTGTATCTCTTTCCTTAGGTCAAAATGCACTGGCCTGCAGTTACAGGGAAACAATACATGCTTTGTTTTGTTTTGAAAAAACTGCCTCAACATTTTTTCCCTAACTTCTTTTGATGACATCACTGTATTGAGCTATTTAGAGTATGAACAGTAGGATCGTAATAAAAGGAGATTTTGAGGCTCACTACCTTTGTCCCAGGTCTGAGAGAACCTGGACCCTCCATGACATGATTTCTTCCACTTTCCTTGTTTCAGCACCACCAACTGAACGAACATTCACGCAACCAGCAACCTTTTAATGATGAAATGTTAAATTATATATGAATGAACCACAGATGAAATAATCTGTTCTATTTCTTCCTCTGATGAACACACAGGTAACCAACCTAAGTTCTTTCTCAACCCTCTTTGGACACCACTGCACATGAGACCAGCAAGGTTCACAAATTATCCTCTATAAGAAAATTAGATGATAAGAGTTGAAAACTGGTAATCCTCAAAGAGATGCCAAGCCGATGAAACTCCTAAGCACGCTGGTATTTGTGATGAAAACTCTGGAGCCCTCTCAGGCTGAGTCTTTTCCCTGACAAGTCCACAGATGCCATACCCTCGTCCCACATCCTCCAACATGTAAAGAGCCCAGTTTTACAGCTTCATACCTAATCTCAAGAGACCCCAATCCAAAGAACCATTCCAGTTCTACAGCTTGTGCACAGTCATGGCACCTCCAAGTTCTACAATAATGACAGCCCAGTAGGAGAACAGTGGATTAGATGGGAAAGCAGCACAGAAACCCACTAAGCTCAAAAATGAAAACAATAACACAGAAGGCTCAAACAGCTCAGTAAAAATTCTCACACAAAGATTTCAATAACATCATCGTGAGACACAGTTTTCACAAATTTTCTTTTACCGAAATACTTTTTGATAATTCCATTTGTTATTTTGTTGCAACAAGCAATATAAAATAAATTATTGCATGCCTGCTAAGGGGGCAGATTTGGGAGGGTGGGAAAGTGGGGTCAATGGTGGAGGGAAGGTCATACTGGTGATGGGATTGGTGGTGAAACAGTGTATGCCCAAAACAATTGCATTATGAATAATTTTGTAAACCATGGTTTTAAAATAAATTTAGAAAAAATATCACTGTATCACTGTCATCCCGCTGCTTATCGATTTGCTCAAGTGGGCACCAGTAAAGTCTCCATTGTGAGACTTGTTGTTATTGTTTTTGGCATATCCAATATGCCATGGAGAGAGCTTGTTAGGCTCTGCTGTGGGGGAGGGATAAGCAAAAACAAAAAGAAAAAAAGAAAATTGGATCTAGTCTACTGGGCCACCAGAATGCCATGTTGTAATATCATAGACTTTGAGTTTTTCTGAAGGAAAAACACATCTAAGCCTAAGCCTTAACCATCATCATGGGCCTGGCACATTCTTAGCATGGCTTATTTCAGTTCTCCTCAAATTAATGATCACAACTTATACCTTTTGTCTCTCAGCCCTTAAGTCTCCCAAGGCAAATGCTTTTCAAAGAGCAAGAAAACCTTGCCTTTGTCAGAATTTTCATTCAGATATATTATAGACTAAGTTCTGCCTGGAATTTTGGCATGCTTAAGTTAAAGAACTGCTCACTATTTTTTTATTCTGAATGATTGGATATTTCAGTTTTTCCTTCCAAGTAGGTCAATGGCAAACTTCCTGAATGCATTTTGCACTATATTGTACATGCATTTATGCAAATATCCAATCATTTAAGGCTCAAATCATTTTGTACTCATTTACTTTCCTAAAATTCATACTTTGTTCAGCTGTTTTTCCTAATCCCTTACCTTAGCATTGTGAATTCTGCCATTTATTTCAGTCTCTGCCTGAAATCGACATATACCAATTTGTTTGCAGTTGTCTATTCTTTCTTGTGCACAATCAAGCAGAAGAAGCCTGTTATCTCTTCAGCTTCCTACCTCTTCCACATTAAGCACTGTTAGCAACTCTTTAAAAGTAACTGATTGGACAATCTGTATCCTGTCAAGCTGTTTTCCCAATAGATAACTAGGCAATTAAAATCACCTAGTATATTCAGGTCTTAGTACTTGAGTGATTATTCCAGTTCTTAATGCAACATTTCATTCACTTTCATTAAAGTGGCAGAAGTCTGATCACAGAATCCTTCACAGTGAACAGCCTGAAATGTACCATTTTTATTCTTTTGAACCTAGCAATGATTTATGTCAGGGATAATATAAAATATTCTTATATGTTGATTTGTTAAAATCATTAACAACCAAATTGCTGAATTAATCAATATATTGATATTTCTGATTTTCTCATTTTCTAAGACAAAGAATTTTCAGACGTTGCGACCCTGATGGTACTTAGCACAACTACTCAACTTGCTTCAGTGTGAAAGTTTCATAGACAATATGTAAATAAGCAATATGTGTTAACTAACAATAGACAAGTGTGCCAATAAATCTTGATTTTTAAATCTAGGTGTGTGATAAATTTGGCCATGATTGTTTGCCGACCCCAGAACTGCATAATAACTCTATAGATAAAGACTGCATGCAGGATAGATTATATAAATCTTATTAAATTTATTAAATTAAATTATATAAATCTTATATAAGGGTTACATTATATAAATTATCATCATCATCATAATCATAATCATCATCATCATCATCATCCCCTTGATCGTTGAATTTCTCGAGCGGTCTCAGTAATGTCTCCATTCGTCTTAGCCCGGAGATTTTAGAAGACTCTCCTTACTCGTCCTTCCCAAAGATGCCGCATTGGAGGCTCTTTCAGGGTCAGGAGAATGAGACCCAGCTTGTTACTGGCTTTGGCATATGAATACACCATGGGGATCTTTCGAAGTTCTCCCATATGGACAGGAAACTCCCGGTAGTTTGCCAGGTTCTCCCAGAGGGAGAAGTAGGGTATAAGATATTGCATGGCCGCAAAGCGTGTTGCGCTTCCAGGAGCTTACTTTTAAGTCTCTGGATGCTAGCCATGGATGGGATTACACGGAGCTGGGGGCAGTCCCTGAGTGTGACCGCCTAGCTACTGGGGAATGGGAAATCTGGGTGTAGGAGGCCCAGTCCTGATCTGAGCAGGCTTGGAGGTCTCAGCTGGGGTCCCACACTCCTGGGTTCCTCTGCCTGTCCTTTCATGCATGAGGCTTGCCCGAACCTGTGGAGAGGGGCCTTAAGTATGGTAGTGGCTAGTCTCCAGAGGTCTTCGGCAGCCCGGAGCTCTGCTCGGGGTGGGGAGGGAAGCTGGAGCCCATCCCCTCCGAGGGACCCTGGGGAAGACAGCCAGGTACGCGGGCAAGAGACTCTCATGAATTAAAATGTTTCTATGGTTAAAATCAGATGATAGACTAAATGAAGTAATATTAAAAGAAGAACATCCAATTGAATGGAATGGTGGATCCAGTAGAAACTGAAATTTTAAACTAGGAAACTAACTTGTAACTAGGAAATTTGCAGTTAAAAATAGAGAAGCAATTGAATCCATATCCAAAAACTATATCTAGAGGATATTGGCAGTAAAATGAGGATATTCAGGGTAGCTATCACTAAGTACATAACAAGACCATCTGAATAAATTGCAGGCCATGTGGAATGCACAAAAATAATACAGTGTGCATTTAGATATGTCCAAATGGTAAACATTGAAGCATTAAGAATTAACCATTGTTCTTCACAAGTTTTTAGATTCTCGTAGGCAACAGTGTTTTTTCTTTAATGCTTAAAAGAGCATAGAGAACATGACAAGGAAGATGGTCTTAGCAATATTTTGTTTACTGTTTAATATGAAACAGGTCATATGCAAAATCTTTACCAATAATCTAAGAGTTCAATAAGACCACTGGCTCTTCAAGGATGGGCACCAGTGAACAAAGGAAACTGAGTATCTTACATAAGTATTAGGTGGCGAGGAAGTGAGGAGATGAATATTCCATGTCAAGAATGCTTAAGTCCAAAGTCTCTGTTCTTGGTCACAACTCTCTAAGACCTTCATTATATCTCTGATTACACAGAATTTTTTTTTTTTTGCAAGAAATAACAGGAGTTTTCGGCTAAACTCAGGGCTTCTTCAAAAGTTCTGTATGCTAAACTTGACAATAATGAGTCCATGATTTTGGAAAAGTCTCATATTGTCTCATGTTTCTTTTACTTATTTACAGCTCTTTGTTGCTCTAAACACATTTTATTACATTAAAAAGAATAGGAAGATGTTAAACTAGTAGGAAAATCAAGATTTTGTATTTTATTAAAGTTATTTATCAAAATAGAAAAGAAGATGGGAAAACAGGCTATAAGGTAGCTATTATTATTCTTAGTAAAAGTGTTAATAGAAAGATAAATGTGAAATTAGTTCAACTGTAGCAGTAGCATATACACTAAATATAACTCCTTTACTAGTGGGTTAATGGATCAAATAATTGGTTTAATTTAAAATTTGAAATATGAGGTTTTTCTTTATGGTACAGATAATCACAAGTTTAATCATAAATTTATAACACTTAAAAAATAATTAGTGAAAAAACATACTTACTCTAGAAGCTTTCTTTTCCAAAATATATAATGAACTCTATTTCATATAAGTGGAAAAAAGCTTTGTCAAATGAATTAACTCTACCATTCTTCGATGGTTTCATGATAATAGTATGAGAGAAAATGTGGTCTTCCTCTTTCTTAGTACTTTATCACAATCCAACCCAACCTGAACCCTCAAAAATGTATGAAGGATGTTTTCCAGCAAACTGAATTCCTCTACCAGAATATTTCCTTCTAGCTTAACCATACTGGTAGTGTAAGCCATCACACTAGATTGAATTTCTTGATTTAATGGTGTTTAAGTGTCTTTTGGTTATGATGCTCAGTGAGAACCCATGTTGTTTAACTTCATCTGCATGTCCCATACAGAACAGAGTATAGATGCATATTCAGTGTTCAATAAATAAGTTTAAAATTAAGTCATGAGACCTACCATTAAGTGTCTATAATTATTTGGTAAAACAATGTCATTAAACATTTTACTAATGAAATACAATAGATTAAGGAAAATATATGCAATAAGTAACATAACATGAATATATTCATATTATATACAACTTAATACATGGCTTATGCATTATATGATATAACACAGTCACATATATTTATATTCCCTATATACATGTACACATGAACACATACATTGTTCAGACTCATAACATTTAAGATTTTGTGGATTTTGTTTTCAAGAAAGTGCTATGACCCAAGCCTTTTCTGGGATTTGAATTCTCACATCAGCATTTTGAGTTATAAAATGTGAGCATATTACCTTCTAACCTCTACCCTTTTAACTCCCCTGCTTTGTGACATTGAAAAGGAACACACATATGAAATGAATTATGTTTAAACTTCTGGGAAATATTTTTAGCAAGTCACAGAAAGATATTATTCTATTTTTCAAAAAGTGATTTAGTTCTTTAAAGTGAGCTAACTTATAACCAATTGGTAGTTGAAAAAAAGCCATTTGTTATCAAGCTCTTTTAATTTAGCTCAATGTGGGTTTGCAAGAGGATATTGGGAAAGCCTCAAGAGCTGTAAATCTTTAATTTCCATTTCCAAAATCTTGCACTGAGGCATAATTCCTTGTGATTCATGATTTTTTAAACATGCAGCATGCCCTTCTTGAGTATGATTTCAGATCTTTTTTTTTCAGACTCGAAGTGTGATCATGGCAAAAAAGTTAAGTAGTATATATGGTAAATTGGCTTTTTCCTAATTTGACAAACAAGGTCACATATAAAATATTTGTATTTGATGGGATAATTAAATGAGCAGCCGGCATCTGCTAGGTAAACCCTTAGCACCCACTTTGAGTCTGTAATTGCCATTTCTTTTATAATTTATTTGTTTATTTATTTATTTTTACTTAGTGAATCACCGTGAGGGTACAGTTACAGATTTATACATTTTTGTGCTCATGTTTCCCCCATAAAAAGTTCGAGAAACTTTCCCTTCACCAGTGCCCATTCTCCACCACCAGTAAACCCAGCATCCCTCCCACCTCCCCAATCCCGTCTCCCTCCACCCCAAACTGCCACTATGGCAGGGTATTCCCTTTCTTTCTCTCTCTCTGATTAGGTGTTGTGGTTTGCAATAAAGGTATTGAGCGGCCATTGTGTTTAGTCTCTAGTCTACATTAGGCATGAGTCACCCCTCCCCCGCATGACCTCCTACCACATTTTACTTGGTGTTCCCTTCTCTGAGTTGCCCAGAATGAGAGGCAGCTACCAAGAAGCAGAGAAGCTCCCTGAATAAGTAATTTTAGTGGATAATAAATTGTAGTTCTAGGTTTCTATCCTTGGCAAGTTATTAGAAACCAAAAATGATATCATCACGGACTCAAGCACTTGTTTGACAAAAAAAACAAAATAGGACAAAGGGGAAATATTTTGTCTTGCTTCTCAGCATGAATTCTTCACTAATTTAGGTATTAGCACACTATTTACTGACCGAAAACCCACTTTTTCACTCCTGACAGACATGTTTCAGATAGACTGGGACTCAGTCCTCTCTTCGAGGGTACATGACCAAATCAAGGCAATTTACTACCCCTGGGCACAATAAAGACTTGATAGAAAACTGGAATTCAGAATATTTCTAAGACTTGAGCATGAGAGACCATGAGTTTGGTACTGCCTTGCAACACCAAGGAAGTAACCATTTATGAGTGGAATTAAGAGAAGAAGAACTGAGTAAGAGATAAAAATGTATTAAACAAAATGAACACTCAAATAAAAAATGTTTATTGGTATATTGTATATTGTTTGGATATATTGTTTGAATCCCTGCTTCCAACTATATCCACTAAACTATATTCTATCAGTTATGAACAAATATATTCCTCTATTGTTATTTAGGTGGCTTATTTAATTTTACTACTACTCTGCGTAGTAATACATAGATTATAATAGATGTTACTATAGTAACATCAGAATAACAGATGTTACTATACAAGACAGTCTAATAGCCTTGTTTTTTTAAATGATTTTTTTTTTTTTGGTTTTTGGGTCACACCCGGCGATGCACAGGGGTTACTCCTGGCTCTTCACTCAGGAAATATCCCTGGCGGTGCTCAGGGGACCATATGGGATGCTGGGATTAGAACCCGGGTCGGCCACGTGCAAGGCAAAGGCCCTACCCTCTGTGCTATCGCGCCAGCCCTTTTAAATGATTTTTAAGGACAAAATTATCATTCAGATTTTTATTTTTAGGTATATAAGTCATAATCAATGATTTCAAGTAATTAGAATAAAGAAATAATAGAAATAGGGACAGAGCCAATTATATACAAATAATGAAAACAATACAAAATATTAATGAAACTAGATCAACATTATATATAAGGTCAATATTATATAAATAGTATTATTAAAATTTTTTGGTAACCTCACAATTACCTTTTGAGATTCTTTTACAATGTAACTCCCTATGTTTATTTCCAAAGTATATACTGATCTATTTACAAGGACTATGTATCTTATTTCTCTTTTCTTTTGCAATATTTGGGCTGTTTCCAATGTCTCAATATAATAAACAATAAGTCTCCATTTTCACATATTTGCAAATTTGTTTCAGGCAGCTTTTCAATTACATTTGGCCCTGAGCCACAGAAATCAATCAATTTAAAAAAAGAGATTGTAAATTCATATAATGATATACCTTAAAATTTTATAAAGAAATAATTTACTCTCACTACATAAAATGTATCAATACTTTTGCCATATTGCATCTTACTAAAAAATTGAATGTATGACTTATTTATTATGTCAGAACTCAAAGTTTGAAAATTATAGTAAAGAAAACAATGGAGCATATTACTTGGTAGTACAATTCTTCACTTTATTATATTATCAAATTTACTTATTTACTATACAATCAAATTATCCTCCAGGATAGCATAGCAGGTAAGGCATTTGTCTTGCAAGCAGCCAACCTGGATTTGATCCCTGACACTTAGGTCCTCTGAGCATCACCAGAGGTGATCTTTGATCAGAGAGCCAAGAGTAATCCCAGAGTACCAACAGTTGTGGTCCCCAAACAAAAGCAAAACAGACAAAACCAAATTATTCTCTAAAATAAGTGTATTAATTAAATTCCCTCCATTGGTATGAGCGTCCATCTTTGTTCACTCACATTCCTCTGTCATTATTTTTATAGGTAGATTTTTATATAAAATTATGTCATTTTGCTTTTAATTTATACTTGTCTACCTATTAATGAGTCTGAACAATTTTTTCTGTGTTTGTAAGCTGTTACTTTTTTTTGTATGCATTTTACATCTATTGTTTGCCTTTGTTAATTTGGCTTTCTTCTTCATATATTTTGAATATAAATACATGTTCATGGAATGAAAATATCTTCTGTCTGCCTGAAACAAAAGCTACTGCTGGTTTATAAGGTAGAAAAGTGTCAGTCCTCTAACTATTCTGACATATATGTACCCACTTACAAAATATAAAGTGAAAATGGAAACGAACTTTCCTTTTGACCTCTAACAATATTATTTGGTTTTATAGTTTGAAGGGGGAAAAGAAAAAAAGAATGAGGAAATAGAACCCTGAAAAGATTCTCCACAGGTGTGCAGGGACAAAAGTAACCCATCTCTTTGTTTTGCCCCATAAAAGGCTTTTATTATCTTCCTCTTTAAAATGTAAGGCTGATGTCAAGATATAGCTTTTACATTTTTTTTGATAACTGAACTGATGACAGGAACATGTTATCTGATAGTAATCTTTCATGTGTACATACTGGCATTATAAAGTTGATAAAATGAATTTTAAAATATGCACAAAGAGATTGTGAAATGGATTTATCCAATTTTTTGTGTTCCATTTTTATCACCTCATGTAGTCTGCATACAGAGTGGGATTTCTCCAATTGTAGAGAAAAGACATTTCATGTATTGCTATTCATTGTCACTGTGAAGCTAGATAGTAGCCTTACAAGTCTAGCTTAATTCATTTGCAGAAACTTCATTTTGAGTATATTTTAATTCCTGGAAATCAGCATGCTGCAGTAAAATGTAAAGTTTTCCTTTCCCATAGCAGTATACAAATGTAGTAAAATAGTTGATGCATAAAATATTATAGATTACATTACTATATTTAGTGAATAAACAAGCAAGACAAACTTTTTCTAAAAAGAAAAAATAACCACTCTGAAATAACTGGTAAAAATGAGATATTTTTCTTTTCTACAAAATTCAAGATTTATTGGCTGGGGCCTATGTACACATCAGTAAGATACCCCTAACTCAATGTATTTTAAGTTGCAAAATCATTTTGTCTTTTCATGTATACTTAGGAATATGTTAAAATATTAATTATAGACTCTTATTAGAGTTTTAAATAGATCAACTTGCAATTTTTAAATATTTTTCCTAAAATGTTTATTAAACAATATATTAGGGAAGCATTATTATTTTATTTACTTTTCCTTTTAAAATAAATTTTTGGGGGGTGGGGCTGAGCCACACCCTGCATTACTAGAGGTTACTCCTGCCTATGCACTAAGGAATCATTGCTGGCAGTAGCTGGGGAATCATAGGGGTGCTGAAGAAGGAACTCAGATCAGCCTCATCCAAGAAAAGCACCCTACTCTCTTTACCATCACTCCAGCCCATTCTGTTGAAATAACTACATTTTCATTCAATCGTGCAAATTTCTGAATCTGCCAGGATGTTTCCATGATAGTAATGAAAAGTCCTAAGTGATAAAGGTGTGTAACCAAACAGTGCAAAAGGTTGAGTACATGGATTTATGTCCAGGTACCACATTGTCTCATGAGTACCACCATTGAACTAGAGGCCTGGGTTTGACCACTGGTCCCACTTGGTCCCATGAGCACCATCAGAAGTAAAACTGAGCACTGGGCTGGAAATGGCACAAATATTGTTTTAAAGAATCTGTCACAGGGCTGAAGCAATAGCACAGCGGGTAGGGCATTTGCCTTGCACGCGGCCAACCCGGGTTGGGTTCAAATCCCAGCATCCCATATGGTCCCCTGAGCACTGCCAAGGGTAATTCTTGAGTGCAGATCCAGGAGTAACCCCTGTGCATTGTCGGGTGTGACCCCCCCAAAAAAAAAAAACAAAAAAAGAATCTGCCACTATCGCTGTCATCCCGTTGCTCATTGTTTTGCTCGAGCGGGCACCGGTAAAGTCTCTATTGTGAGACTTGTTTGTTACTGTTTTGGCATGTTGAATATGCCTCGGGTAGCTTGCCAGGCACTGCCCTGAGGGCAAAATACTCTTGGTAGCTTGACTGGCTCTCCAAGAGGGATGGAGGAATCATGCAAGGCATGCCCTACTACTGTGCTATTGTTCCAGCCCGTTTTAAAGAATATTGGTCACTGTCACTGTCATCCCATTGTTCATCGATTTGCTCGAGTGGGCACCAGTAACGTCTCTCATTGAGAGACTTGTTACTGTTTTTGGCATATCCAATACGCACGGGTAGCTTGCCAGGCTCTGCCTCGCAGGCTTGATACTCTCGGTAGCTTGCCGGGCTCTCCGAGAGGGGCGGAGGAATCGAACTCGGGTCGGTCGAGTGAAAGGCAAATGCCCAACCGCTGTGCTATCTCTCGGTTAAAGAATATTAATAACAATAAAAGTCCAAGGGTGCTACCCTAGGTTGTTGAATAGCCTGTGCAGTCTTCTACAGGGAAAACTCTCCTGAAGATGGCAGTCTTTCACTTCTAGGCTTTGACTCATGCTGTTACATCTTCCCAGCAAAGTCACAGCTTTCTCCTCCATGTGAAAACCAAAACAAACACACAATCTATCCATATATAGATCTCATATCACTGTTTAAATATCACTTCTTTGATATTCATATTTTGTGTTCTTGTGGGTCCTATTATCATAATTTCTTTCATTTGGTCCTTGATTGTATCGTTTAACCTTCTAAACTGCAACTTTAGGTCAATCGAAACCAAGTTCCCTTATTCACCAAAATATCCACAACATGGACCTGCAACTTTCAACTCTGACCCTGTGTTGAAAACAGGGTTAGAGCTGAAAGAGTCAATAAACAGATGAGGAGATGAGTCATGGCATAGGTGTCCAACAGATGGCATTAAACATCATAGATATCTAGATATTTTTTGTCCAACTACAATCAAACTTGGAGGACACTAAGTCTTAACAGAAGACAATATTGTCAAGAGTTTGTCATCCAGATTTGACTGGAGAGACAGAACAAGAGAGACAGGAACAAAGCAACTTTATTAGATGGCGAGCAGGCAGATCACCCCACTGATCCACACGAAACAGTTTGGAAGCATTATGAGTCATGTCCTTCCAAAGAGAATCTCCTGAGTACACAAAATACTATTTCTGGAAACGATTATCATATGAAAACAAGGAACCTCTTGTAAAACAATATAACATGAACACTTTTTAAATGGTGGGAGCAGAGTCTCAAAACATAGAATAATGGTTTCTTCATGCACTTATTTCATAAGTCTTATGTCTATGAAATAAACTTGCTTCTCTCTATAACTAGGCCCCAGCGACATACAAATTTTATGTATATCAGGATCAACAATTATTTGGAAACCTATCAAGTATTTTGAGACTGACTCTCAAGATTCTAGAAAATAAATAACTTATAGTTTTCATAATTAATGTTCATTTACAGATATCTCTTTTGTAGTATAAGTTACCTTGGCTGAGCCTCCTTAGAACCCAGCTACACATTTTTACACAGAAATCAAGTGAAAAGAGTTTTGATCTCACTCTAACTTACCATTGTATCTTGATCATTGAAGTAAAAATAACGTAGCCAAAACATCTGCCTCCTGATCTTTCAACAAAACAGTCTGGTACAAGTCACTATTGTTACATATGCTGATTTCTCCCCTTAGTTTTTCACAAAGGTACCAAGATGAACTCAATTTTATTCCTGTGGCAAATTATATTGTTCAATCATGGCAATTTATTTGGATATTACTCTTATAGCACCTTGCATTAATAAGCCCTAATAACTACTAAGGCATTTTGTAAATAATTGATTTTTTGCATCTGAAAGACATTTGTTATGCTGCATTAATGGCAAAAATAGAAGAAACATTCACAAAAGCAAAATGGAAATGTATGCCAAGACAAATCCTATATTTTGCCAATATTCTCACAAAATAGCTAACAGATGTTAATATAAGCATTATATTTTGTATGAAGATATTCATCTTTTCCTATTATTATACATCTTTATGAAGTATAGGAAAATACGGCGTATGGCAATTCAGGATACCACATTTGGGGCAATACTAAGACCAATTGTTTTGCTTGTTTCTTTGTTTATAGTGTCCACACCTGGCAGTGCTTAGTGAAAGAAGACTGATAGAAAGCATGTGGTAAATGAAATCTAACTGGGGGGTCTCAAATATGCAAGACATGTGCTGTGTCACATGTATCACATGTATCACATGTATCTCCCACCCCCTTATCAGGTTTTACATATTTTTTTTCCAGGTTAATGTATACATTTGATCAACAATATCAGTCAGGTTTTAAAGTGGTTTTTGTTATACAATTGAGTTTCAAAAAGCAAATAAATAATTCAAGGAAATAGCAAGGGATTTATGATTAATATTTTTAAAGAATTATAGGATGCCAAAGGAAAAGCAAATCTGAACATCAAATATTTATTGGTCATTTATGGACTATATGGACTATTAAACCCTCCTTGGAGAAGAGAATCTAACCACATATCTACTTTTCAACGTCTATGGAATTCTATAATATGGTGTAGGAGGACTGATGATCGCACACTAAAAAGAACAGAGATGGATTTTTAGCGTACAGTTTTTAACATACAGATACAAAGAGAACTGATAACTGTTGCTACTAGCAGTTCTGAGTGACCTATTCCCTTCTCATTTTCTTATAACTTGTATTGCTTTTATATTTATAACTATTTTTTGGATATTCACCTACTAAAGGCTAATCCTTTATAAATGTACATGCCTGGTAGAAAAGACACTCATCTGTCAGTCAATTACAGATTCACTAATATGTCAAGCAGAGAATTTTAGTGATATTAGAAATTAGTTTAGTCAATCTCTATTAAAGTCTCAAAATTCTCTTTGTTCTTCAATCTGCATTAATGTCTTTCTCTTATGCAGGCTGATAAACAGGCAGAGAGACAACAGAGAGACAGAAGACAGACAGACAGACAGACAGACACACACACACACACAAAAAAAAAAAAAAACACATGCACAGTGCAAAGAGTTAACTAAACATAAAGAATGAAAGTAAAACAGAACCCCCATCCCAGAAATCCCTGTTGTAAGAATGTTAAAAAATTTTAAACAGCAAAGTTTGATGATTTAAGAAACACTTTTTTTTGGGGGGAGGGGGGGACACCCAATTGTGCTCAAGGATCATTCCTGGAGGGCTCAGGGTTCCAGGGATTGAACAAGGTCAGTGATGTCCAAGGCAACACTTACTGTCTCTTCAGCCCCAATGAAGAAAAACATTTATAAACTGACTCACAGGAGATTAGAATGAAAAAATAGGTAAAAGAGAAACACAGCATGTCTTGTAGTTCTCTTTTACAGATTAAAAACCCCCAAATCTCCACTGGTTGCCAAGTTACACTTTGTAACTATTTTCTGTTATACATATGATAAACTGCAAAATAACTGGACTGACATAGATCTCTCAGTCCAAGATTTATGATCATATGAGGACAAGCTTAATATGAGAAGCAGTTCCTAAATGTTGTGGATTTCTGTTTGTTTGAGGCAAATCTGGAGTGCTGGAGTGTTAACTCCGTATGGTGCTTGGGGGAAATAGCAGTGCTGGAGATCTTGGTCTTTCCTCATGCTAAGAATGCATCGCCATTGAATGCACTGACATTGAGCTCTCTCCAATCCGTTCTTTTTTTAGTTTAAAGAAAAAAAGGATAATTAATATATGTTAGATATATATTTTATCTTATATATATATCTCAGGAAAACAGTGTATATATATGTACATATCAGGAAAAACAGTAAAACTTAAGATGGATGCACTTTCTGCTACTTTTTGGTAGTTTTTGTCTGAACAATGTAATCTAATCAATGACAGAGTCTCAAAATAAAAATTATGTAGTTCAAAATGGAAATAATATATAAACAAAGACAAAATTTATGCTTATTTAAAGCATACAATTTTGTTCTAAAAAGTTGGCATTAATTATGAAAAGCTAACATAATTATAAAATAATTTTAAGCAAAATTCTTTAATGAATTGATTTTTAAATTTGATTACACAATTGTCTTACAAGAAATGCATCCTCATAAATAGTGACACTAATTAATTTGTAAGATGAAACATTATGTTAAGAATATTGGGGCTGGAGAAATAGCACAGCAGGTAGGGCATTTGCCTTGCATGCGGCCGACCCGGGTTCGATTCCCAGCATCCCATATGGTCCCTTGAGCACCACCAAGGATAAATCCTGAGTGCAGAGCCAGGAGTAACCCCTGTGCATCGCCAGGTGTGACGCAAAAAGCAAAAAAAAAAAAAAATATATTGTACTAAAAATCCTTCAATGTAACAAAATAAATATGTCAAGTTATTTAAACTAAAATAGATCTGTGTTTATTAAAATCATTAGGAAATAGAAATAAAACAGAGGGATCAAAGTACAGTATAGAATCTGAATGACTCTGTAAGTGAAGGTTAACATACAGAAGATGTGTTGGCGAACTGCATCAAGAATTCACATAAATTCATTTCTATGAGGTATCAGCTAACTAAACATTCAACAGATTGATTTTGGCCAAAGTCAAACCATTGACACTCCTAAATAAGTGCACAGTATAAAAATGTCATTTGCTTTAGATTCCTTGCCTGAACCCATTAATGTTATTGACAGAAGGAAAAGC
This sequence comes from Sorex araneus, assembly GCF_027595985.1. Lineage (NCBI taxonomy): Eukaryota > Metazoa > Chordata > Mammalia > Eulipotyphla > Soricidae > Sorex > Sorex araneus. The sequence goes on along the minus strand of NC_073304.1, from coordinate 135,800,749 downwards.
ACTGTGTTGCTGTATGTCAATTTCTGCTCTTGTAAAAGATTTTTTTGCTCCTCAAAAAGCAGATCATTTAATACAGTGTCTGACTAAATTAAATGCATTATTGATATTTGCTAATTCTCTCAACCCCACACAAAATCATTTCTGTGAGCAACTAAGGTAGAGAAGCTCACCATTCTATAGCAAGTAAGAAGTTTACAATTCATGAGACTATTAAAGATTCTGAAATTTCCCATGAGAAGATAGCTTGAATTGAACCATAATTTCCCCAGAAATTATTTAAGCAAGATAAATATTAATTTAGACTAATATCAAAAGCCTAAACATTTATTAATTCACCACAGCGGTTGGGCATTCGCCTTTCATGCGGCCGACCCGAGTTCAATTCCTCTGCCCCTCTCAGAGAGCCCGGCAAGCTACCGAGAGTATAGAGTCCGCTCGGCAGAGCCTGGCAAGCTACCCGTGCATATTGGATATGCCAAAAACAGTAACAATAAGTCTCTCAATGACGGACATTACTGGTGCCAGCTCAAACAAATCGATGAGCAATGGGATGACAGTGACAGTGACAGTGATCAATACTTATCTAAAAGTTACTGTACTTAATTGGTATATAGTATGTCAAGTTTTATTTAATACATTTAATTTTCAATAAGAATAAAGAGTTTTTTTGGCCAAAGACAGAACAAAAAGTGAAATAAAAGGGAAAAATAAGCAAGAAAGCTCACACTCTAATAGAATAAGAACAGTAATGCACTGGGGGAATAGAAATAATAAAGAAGAGAAATAAAAAGTTAACTGTGTAAGATCTTTTAAAAGACAAGAGAACTCTTTTGCACTAATCAGTAAAAGTTTCTGGAACATACTGTATTCACTGAATAATTGTCACTGCCATATCAATATCATACCTCATTTTTTAAAAATATGGCATACTTTTTATAAAAACTTCACATTTTTAAGCTTGACATTGCTTTTGCAAAAGAAACTTCACAGATAATTGTCTTCAACAATTATCCAGTAAAATGCCATCCTAAAGAAATGGGCATAGCCTCCTCTCTGTTCTGCATCCAAGTGTGAAAGACTAGAGGATTCTGAAACTTTATAATAATATTTTTGTATGCATTTATATAAGTCAGAACCTTTATATAAGTCACAATTTTCTAAAATAAAATTGACTAAAATCAATAATCTTTGGGATTATTATTTATAAATATTATTGAAATATGACATACTAAAATAATTCTTTGCAATTGATGTGGTAGGGTGACATATGATTATTATGTAAATAAATTTCTGATGTAATTTACTATTTCATGTATAAGTGTGTTAGCTATAGAGTTAATTGTTGGAGTATTACAACTAGTGATATTTGCTCCGGGGCTAGAGGTATGCCAACCGGAAGTCCTGTGCCATCAACTCTAGCATTATGAACACTTATCCAAAGAAACAGCAGTCCTACTACATGACAAGTAATCCTCTTTGTTGGGTCCTCATCTGGTGGCACTTGAAGAAATTGCTCTCAGAGGCATTCAAGAGATTATGTGGTGCCGGGAACTGAACTTGGCTAGTTTCATGCCAGGCATATGCCTTAACTCCTCTATTATCTCTCTGCCCAAGGAATGCTCATTTAAAGCCTTGTATTTGAATGTGGAGAACTTTTTTAAATACAAAATTATGAAATTCTTTGGTCTTCAGGCTATGCTTTACTTATGAAATAAAAATATTTACCCAAACTAATACTGTAGCATTATAATAGTTGTATTGTTTTAAGTCTGAAAAATTTTATAAATCTACAGTTGACATTTTGATGAAAGAACCAGATTATTAGACTTTGAAGATAGATATCTCAGCAGACAGATGCCCGTGATTTGAATGCATCTGGTGCAGAGGTTAAACCCCAGAACTACATATATTGCACCCCCAAGCCCTTGCACCACAGGGTGTGGCCCTGGATCATCCAGCCCTCTTGGTCTGGTATTATTGCAAGGACTAGATCTCAGAGCCCTTGAGTACTGTGTCAGAGACTGAAAAACAAAGAAATAAACCACAGTACTAAAAACTTGTCTATAAGTAAGCTAAAGTAGGACACTGGCAACTCTTTTCAATAAAAGTGCCCTAACAAATTAGTAAGCTTAATATTTTAACACAATTTAATAATTTAGTTTGTAAGTTTTTTTTAACTGACTTGGTTTAACTAACCAAGAAAACCCTGATAGAAGTTTTGTTTGTTTGGCCACACCTAGAGGTTGACAGAACTTATTCCTGGCTCTCTGCAATCAGGAATCACTCCTAATGGTGCTCAGGGACCTTACAGGGTTTTGACTGTAATACCAGAGTATTACTACTCTGGTCCCCTAATGAGTCTTTTAAGATATGGCTGTATTTACAAAATATATGGTTCATCACTAATAGCATAGCAAACATTCAAAAATGTTTTTTTCATTAAATATCATTTTTGACAACATGAATGAAAATAAAAACCTTAGCCTTAGTTCAACAAAATTATGATGGCACAGAAGGTAGGGCATTTGCCTTGCATGCAGCTGATCTGGGTTCAATTCATTCGTCCCTCTCAGAGAGCCCGGCAAGCTACCGAGAGTATCCCGCCCACACAGCAGAGCCTGGCAAGCTACCCAGCTACCAGGGGTGTATTTGATATGCCAAAAACAGTAACAAGTCTCACAATGGAGACATTACTGATGCTTGCTTGAGCAAATCGATGAACAAGGGGACAACAGTGCTACAGTGTTTCTCTCTGTAGACATATTTTGCTTAAAATCATCATTTCTGAAAACCTATCAACACGGTTCAATGACAATTGACAGATTTTAAAATGTATATAACCATAATTCCTTGTCAGTTGCATGTAAATATTTTCATAAGGCCTAAATTTGAACCTTTAATTACCCTAAAAATTGAGTCTAGGGGCTGGAGCGATAGCATAGCGGGTAGGGCATTTGCCTTGTATGCAGTTGACAGGGATTTCATTCCCAGCATCCCATAAGGTCCCCCGAGCATTGCCAGGAGTAATTCCTGAGTGCAAAGCTAGGAGTAAGCCCTGTGCATTGCTGGGTGTGACCTGAAAAGCAAAAATAAATAAATAAATAAATAAATAAAAATTTAGTCTAAAGAATCAATTAAATAAAAATCTATCCTCAAAAGTTTAAACTACATCTTATATCTTATTTATGCATTCAATAAATCTATTAAAGTATCTGGTGGATAACCAACTTTGTTTTCACATTGATAAAGAAAATAAAGAAATGAACATATTAAAACAACAAATGAAAAGAAAGGGCAATAAAACTTATTTGCATTTGATCCTGGCATATGCAGAAATATCCTGTGCCTGCAGAATGCTAACATTCCCAAGTCCCAGAAACATGACCACCCTCGCCCCCATGGAAGCATGTAGCATTTGTTACAAAGAACTCAGTATTCAAAACTATGTACATACAATGGTAAAGCATTGCATGACACTTATGATAAAATGCAGTTGAATAGGACCTAATAAAGCACTCTGTGTAATACTACTGTGTAATGCTTTGCCAGATAAAGTTAGACACAAAGAAAAGATAGTGTCAAAGCTAATCTAGTCAGGCATTATTCAGCCATATTATTTTTTATTATGATTAAAAATGCATATTATGTTTCATCAGGTTTTTTTTCATTATTTCAACACACAATATAAGCACTCTTTGGAAAAGACCACCTAATTTTATAAAGAACTACTGTAGGGGAAAACCACAGTTAGAACTAAGGTTTGACTAAGAGTATCACATTTTTCAAAAACTTAATATTAAAAATACCCAGTATGTTTATCTTGTTTTCATAAAATATTGCCCAGATAATCAGTAAATTCTCCTAAACTCTATGTTTTAAGCAAGTTAAGAAAAAGAAAGAAGCAAATTATACTATAACTCCCTTACTCTGATAACGTATTTTGATATTTTAATTTCAGTTTTTTAAAGTTGACCTATTTATGAATTATGTATACAAATATTCACCTTTGTCTACATTTCCACAAAGTAAGATCTGGAGAAGGAGTTGTGTACATGTAGGTTTTGGAGGGGATCTCAAACAAGAGTAGGGCCAAAGATAGTTCACCAAGGAAGAAAAGGCAAATGATTCAGGTTTGTAAAAAGAAATGTGACCACTGGAGATCAGTGTCGCATCCCCTGATAATTCTAAGGAGGTCACAAGTGAAAATAGTATAAATGGGGGGTGGTCACGACACTTGGGTGCTTGGGTGGGATGGGAGGCAACCAGAGAGTAGGAGGATGCAAGGAAGCAAGGTCAGAGGGGGACAGAGTTGGAAAAAGATTGAGAAACAATGTTTTCGTCAACTGTACCTTAAGTTCACTGTACATGTCCTTGAGATCAAATTAAACTATGTAAAATGATTTGCTGTCATTTTACCCAAAGATGCAGGGAATTGAGGCATTTATAATTCCACTTCTGAAAGGACGCAGCAGTTGAGTGTATGGATAGGGAGAATGATATTGCAAATTTTGTTGCCACACAACTTAGCTCTGAACAGATTGCCTTTCAGAGACGGTCCAAAGAACAAAAAATGGACATGATGTCACATGGAAGTCAGTTACTTCAAGGCAATCTTAAAAGTTTAAAAGGATGGGTGTGGGCATAAGAAGAATCTCCTATAATTTAATTAATTCACAAGAACTCATTCCTTTCAAGGACACATATGTGTATTTAAACTCACTTCACCCCATTGCTAACACTCATCTATCATATTTCCCCCTTATTTCTTATAATCTGTCCGATGTGAATCTATTTCTCTAACTTCCCAAGAGTACCAATGGCTAGTCTGAAAATGCTCCCTCATTTCAACAGTTCTTTTGTCTTTTCCATAGTTTGATTTTGACTTTTTTTTCTTTTGAGGAAATTATTTCTGATAAACAGTTGATTAGAAATATTAGAAATAGAAACATTTAAAAATAATTTTAAAACATTTAAAAGCAAATGTGTGTGAAATGTGTGGTTCATAAATAAGCCAATTGTAAGTAATTGGAATGTATCTTTTGAATATAGGATTCTAGGCAAATGAAGTTTTAGTGTACTGGCATAATCTATCGTATATTCTAGAAATTATATCAGCTTTGGAAAACATAAATCATAGCAAACAAGAGAACAAAGGACACAAGTAAATGTTTGTCCCAGATGCATAGGAGGAAGCACAAAGGAAAATTAACCTGCTTAATCCTAAATCTATCACTATCACTGCTAAATAATCTGTTCCTACATTTCATACACATGAAATATATATGTATATATATATATATCTGTGCACATGCCTACATTTGCATATTTAAAGTGAGAGTATATGTGTATAGAATGTTTTACTGTAACAGGTAGTCTAGATCAGAGCATTTGGTTTTAGGTTTGGTTTTTGTTTGGCAAGCATATGCAGCAGTGCTCAGGGCTTATTCCTTGCCCTGTGCCCAAGAATCAAGTCTGGAAGTGTTCAGGGAACATATGGAGTGCTGGAAATCTATCTCAGGCCAGCAGAGTGCAAGGCTAGTACCAACTGTACTGTCTCTGCAGCCCCGAAAAGATAATTTGTACATAAATACAGACACATAAATACCATCTTGAAGTTTCCCTTACTAATTGGACAGACTGAAACCTGTGCCTTTCTTTTCACCATCCTTAAGTCTTAGCACACACTATACTCTTAATAATAATTTTTTTCTGATAGTTGGTTCTGAGAACCTATGCCATACATGGCTTCACTGCTATTTTATATGACTCCATAATTTCTCAACTATCCATGGTTTAAGCTTGCAATACCTGAGAGCAAACAACACAGATACTCCTTGCCTAGTTTGATAACTGAAATTTAACCAATAAGTACTCTCAAATGTGTTCCTAGATAAAACAATGCCCCTCAAAAAGTTGAGAAATGTTAACAGAAACCTAACTATAAAATCAGCTTGTTAGCAGTTGAGAAAGGAGTTCTGTCAGTGTGGAAGCTCAGGGCAAAGGGGAAATGGGGTAAAAAGTTGACCTTAGAATTGAAGGAAGTGTAGGAGAGAGGAGACCACGGACATAAATCATTTTTTTATACATGAGACTCTAGCTTATTTCAATAATTAGAATTGGGTTTTGGAAAAAAAATGACAGGCTAAATAAGCTTAAGTTATTAGCTACAAAGAAGCCATATCTTAGCCTTTGGCAAATTTTACTTCCAGAACCTGGTACAGTCAGTGCTGTTAAAGTTTCTTAATTACACTTGGCAAGACAATCATCAGTTGCTCATTTTCCACTTTAAAACCCTTTCCTCTGCTTAAGTGGGGATAAAGACACCCTTTCACCCAACCCTCCAGCTAAAGCCCTCTGAAGGATCCTTAATTAAAGTTAAGGTTTATAGGAACAATAAGAGAAAATGCAGCTGAATTTCACAAGAATTTGTGGATTACATCTTGTATTTCCTAGTTGAGACTACTATAAGTCAATGCATTCATAGGATGACAGATATCTGCAAGGCAATGGATCTTACTTAAGTTAATACTAGATTATCCCCCTCAATCAAATTACAGCTAATGCTTATTAATGTGAGTGCCAATAACTGCTGTTGACTAGAGGGAAAAATTAAAATCCACCATACTATCTGCATGTGTGTAAACAGTTAAAGTTATATCTTTATAATTTGTACTAGAAATACGTGAATTAGTATTCGAGTATTATTAGCTTTTATAGTTTGGGCTTTTTTTTTTAACAACACAAAGCTAACATTTTCTTTCCTTCCCTATTTCCCAAAAATCTCTTTCCTTTCTAAAGATTGTAAAATAAGAAAATGTGTCCTTCAAGATCTTTACAATATACGTAAACACAGGGGTTTTACTGTACTATAAATACAGAAAAATACATAATTCTCCATTATTATGATATAAGAAATAATTCAAAGGTGTTGAATTGTTTCAACAAATATGCTCTAAGGTTAGTACCCTGATATTTGTTGTTCACTGTCTTATATACATCATCTTATATTTTTCTACCCATAGATACGTATTTATACATATGTTTAAGGTTTCTTTTTTCTAATATGAAGTACTCTTTCTCATCATTTCTTCAGCAAATTAGCCTGACTTTAAGAGGTTATTTTTTCAATTTAGCAGATATTAATCTAGCACACTGCTTTAAATAGCTTCATCATAGTCCGTAACATGAGTATGCCAAAATCGATTACTTCATTCTCTTTCTAGGATGGCTGAAAGATCTCTACATTATCTTCAAGTTATTACCATTATAGGTTTTATAAAAAGATAGCAGAAAAGGTGCCATTGTAAATGTATTATTATCCCAATCAGATTAAAACTGACATTATGGAATAAAATCTCTAATATGTGAGTGCCATATTAATGAGAACATGCACTGTTATATTTTGCTAATATTATCCAAAAATTTTGCAAATATTTGAAGTAATTCTTAATCCTGGAAATAAATGTATAGAAATTTACATTTTTAACAGCCTATATATCATGAGATGGAATTAATGTATTTTATTAATATCTTTATTTGATTTGACTGACAGCTAGGGAAGCTGAACATCTTATAAGTTTGTAGAAAACCCTGAAATTATTTTCTTGTCTATTATGTAAAATAGTAGCGTATTTTGTGCTTGTTTTTGAAATATAAACTTTAAAGATTCTTTTCTTTCTTTGGCATAGGGGCTCTTTACCAAACTTGTAATAAAGATCTTCTCAACTTATCACTTGTTTTCGCTCTTTTCAAAGTATGAAAAATATTTTATTTCCCTTATAAATATTCAAAAACTTCACCTGTCCCAAATATTAGAAAGTATTTTTATTGATTTTTATATTACCCCCTTTCTTTTCTTGTAACCTAGTTTCATAGTTATAGCTTTTATAATATATTATTTTACTAATTTGAGTTAATTCTTGCATATGATGTTAAATAGCAATTCAACTTTACTCTTCTGTTAAAGATAATGTATTTATGCTAACACAATGTGTTCACAGGGATATTCTTTCCTTTGAATTATTTTGGAACTCTTACAGAAAACCAATTGACCAGAATGTGAGAGTTTATTTCTGAATACTTAATTTTATCTAAGCGATCTATAGTTTTACCCTTAAAACTTAATGTTTTAATTACTATAACTTTTAGATCAGCAAGAGTGAGTACATAGACAAAAGGGTACGGCTAGAATGAATCACTTGAAATTTCATTTGATCAGTTTTTATAATGTCTATATACCAAAGAAAAAGAGAGAGAAACTGCATTAAATCCGTAGATCAATTTTCGTGACAAAACATTTTTAAATACAGTTTTTTTTTATACTTGTTCTTGGACTCTGGGCTCAATGGGACCTGGGAGCAGAGATCCTCTGCCTGCTTCCCCCAGCCTCAGGAGACCCAGGGGTCACACCCATAAGCCTCCTCCTGCCAGCACCAGATAATCTCATCGGCCACCCTCCAGAACGCATGGTTGTTTTCTCCTAGAAGGGAGCATAAAATCAGGACCCCGTAGCTATGCCACCGGACTCTGTGCCAGGCTGTTTTCACTTGGGGTGCCACAGAGGGGGGCGGGTGAGAGATCTCCCTGCCTCAAGGGACCCAGCCCTGGCAGCTGACCTCCGCTACCCAACCATCACCACGCTCCAGACTGCTTTCCACACACTTGGGCTGAACATGAATATGTTCACGCATGAGTGAACATATTCCTGGAGGGAAATAAATATGTATGCCTCTCGGAGAGTCCGGCAAGCTACTGAGAGTATCCCACCCACATAGCAGAGCCTGGCAAGCTCCCCATGGCATATTTGATATGCTAAAAACAGTAACAATAACAGGTTTCATTCCCCTGACCATGAAAGAGCCTCCAATCATTGGGAAAAACAAGTAAGGAGAGGCTGCTAAAATCTCAGGACTGGGAAAAATGGAAATGTTACTGGCGCCCGCTCGAGTAAATTGATGAACAAAGGGATGACAGTGATACAGCGATATTTGTTCTACATGTGACAAATATCTTCATTGAGAATGGATCCAATCAGGGCAGACATAAGCACTTTGGTAGTGCCAGGGTGCCGTAACTTTGTACATTAATACTATAATCTTTAACTATGGTATAATTATGCTAAAGTATAATTTAAAGAGGAGTGGTAAATTTATTTTTATTCAAATTTTATTTAAAATTTTATTCAAAAGTTTCATATTACTAAGGGACTTGCAAATATTTGAAATAAACAGTGACTTCTGATTATAAAAATAATATATGCTACAGATAAAAGAAAAATGGAAATGAAGGTTTAAAAACTAATTTATAAACTTCATATTACACAAAAGAAATTGTGAGCACTCTGAAAGCTTTTATCTTAAAGAATAATTTTGCTATTATATCAACAGGTTCCGTTTTTTGGGATTAACAAGCAAACAGATAAATACACCTATGTTTCATCCCAGTTATATGGTGTGACTATGATTTATATATACACACACACATACATATTTTCTTTTCTAAAACCCAGTACTAAAGAGTGGAAATTTCATGGCTATTGAAGAAACTAATGAAAAACTATAGTAATTATTAGTTTTAAAGTTATAGTGGTTGAAATGTTTCCATGCTCACTCATAACCCACTATCCAGAACAAGTAATTGGTCTAAGGCTGTGTGTGTGGTGTTTATATAGTGACACAGCAAACCTGCAAGGGTAAAATGAGAGGAGAGATAACAATATTCTTACAGGGAAAGAATGAATAAATGACTGAAAACCATAAGCCAATCTCTAGTGGTTTCCTTTAATATATGCTATTTTAGAACACTTAAGCTGCTTCCCCAGTTTTCACCTTTACTTAAAAGTGTCTCAGAAATGCCTTCTACTAACCTAGAATAAAATATCATTTATCCCCCCAGACTTCTATAGACATTAATTCACTCTCATTTTAATCTATTCTTACATGAATAAGATCACTTACTTCTAATTAACATAAAAACTATCATAGCACATATGTTCATATCTTCAGTTGCTACTGGAATTTATCTTAAAAAAGAAAAATAAGCAGATACTACACTTTTAAAAAGAGAGATATTTGGCAATCCTCTACCTAATCATACCACTTCTGGACAGACAGCAAAGGCATTCTTCACTTATTTAAACTCAATTGTCTTTATTTTCACATTCGTGTTTCAGATGAAAAAGAGAAGAAAGAGAGCATAAAATGGTTTCTAAGTATGTGCTTGAACAAAGGATTGGTATGGAATAAATTAAGAAGTAACTACTGCTATAAATCCTATAACTATTCAAAGGTGCTTTTCCTATTACCACTCATATGATTTCCTTTAACACCAGAAAAAACACAGCCTAGCTTATGTGCCCTTATTCAAGATGAAATTTTATTTTTTTTCAGACTGTTGTTTAATCAAACATCTATGTTTTATAAGACAACCTAGAATTTTCTTAGAAAAATTAAATAAAATATACTAAAAGTTTGATTATAAATCCTATTATCAGACAGAGAAGACTTGTTTAGCTTGTCTATTGATAAGGTAAATTCTTGCTATAGGCCAATTGTGGCAAATAAACAAATCTTTCAGGGAAACATTCTTTACTTTTACCTTGAATTAAATTTGCCCAAAACTAATTGCAACATTGAATAGTCCTGTAATCAAAACTTGTATACATATTTATTATATATAAGTAAATATATTAAAGTAAATATATATTACACAAGTATAAATATTATATAAAAGTATATATATATTTATATGAAAGTAAATATATATTTATCAATATATATTGATGAAAGTATGTGTGTATATGTAGCACTGTAGCACTGTCGCCTGTTGCTCATTGATTTGCTCGAGCAGGCATCAGTAACGTCTCCATTGTGAGACTTATTGTTACTGTTTTTGGCATGTGAATATGCCATGGGTAGCTTGCCAAGCTCTGCTAGGTGGGCGGGATACTCTCGGTAGCTTGCCGGGCTCTCCAAGAGGGGCGGAGGAACCGGACCAGGATTGGCCACATGCAAGGCAAGTGCCCTACCCACTGTGCTATGACTTCCACCCGTGTATACACACATACCCACATATATGTATATATGTGTGTGTATATACATGCATATACATATATATGTATATATGTGTGTATACATAGGCAGGAGCGATATATGTACACAGAGAGAGTGATATATATAAACAGAGAGAGAGAAAGATAGCTGCTTTTACTTAAAGAAGAAAATGAAGTATCTATCAACTGGATTAAATGGAATCTATTTCACAGTATCACCTTTCTTTCATGATCCTGGGTGAAATCTGAGCACCCAAGTATTCGGGGTGAATGGATGTGAAATGAAGCAGCAGGCACTGCCCTCAGGTCATCATGGTTAGGTGAGGGAGGGAGAGAGAAATACAAATTTACCCGCAGATTCCAGATTATCCTCATTCTCCCCTGCTGTGTTTACAGCTCTTCCCCTGAACTGTCGGCAAAGACAACAGTGACTGCAGGTCCCACCAGCAAAATGAGGGGCATAGCTTCCTGCAGCAACATCTACCCCATCCTACAGTGGCAATTAAAGCTGTAGTCTCTTATAAGTTCTGGCAGGCCCACATACAACACTGCTTCCAGAATATCAGTTAGTGGCTTTTCTTGGCTCTTCCAATTATCTCCAATCTTATTTCCCGGTTTTGGCCCACAATTTTGTAAAGCCTGATATAGTCTTAAAAATATATTATTTATTCCATAAGCATAGTATTTTGATTTTCTTGAAAGAACTCTAGGACCTGGAATTCTCAAAAGGGGAAGATATTTTTGTTTCCTAGAATAACCTAATACAAAGGACACAGAAGGGTTAAAGTACTACCGAAAATTAGTGAGGGAGATTTAGTCTAGACCTACTAGTTGATGACAACTCATTCAAATAAATTGAAGCTGTTATTGTTGTCCTCTTTAATATGTCCTAAAGTCTTGATTTCAACCAGCTTTATCTACTCATAATTTATAAGATGTCAACAACTGTATCAACTTATTGCATTAAAGACACCATAGACAAAATTACCTTGAAAATAATGTGCATAATGAGATTAGAGGATACCACTGTTCTCATCTAGCAATATTTCCACATACAAAAAAAAATTTAAGAATCCTTGAAAGAGCATATCTAGCATAATAACTCTGGACTCTTAACTTTGAATGCTTTAAATAGGGAAGCACTTTACTGGCTCCACATGGCAGATCACTCCACTGTGGACGCATCTCCAAACTGATGAAAATAGCTATTATTTCTTCTTATTTTTTCCTGCACATTTGGGGAATACAGAAATTTCATTACTCCAAAACTATTCATTTTCCCTTCTTCCATAAAATTTTAGTGTGTGTATGTGTTCTGAAAGAAAGATACAGAGAAATATACTTTAAATATATATATGCATATATATAACATAGCATGATGAATGAAATCTGTTGTACACAAAAAGCTTTACTGAACAAACACTCAGGTCCTAGCTATTTAAAAAATATTTCTATTTTATTGTAATTGAGGAAACATTTAACAGTAGTGTTGACACTCATGCCTCTGGTATATAAAATTACTTTTCCAGTACCAGAGTACCAAGACTCTCCACCACTGTCCTGGGATCATTTCTACTGTGGCTCTTTCACTTTCCACTCACCACGTAATAACCTCTGTTATGTACATAAATTGCAATCTATTGTTGATATTAAATACTCTCTATTCCTTTGCCTTATTTCTTTATATATAGCATATGAGTGAGATCACCCAGTAGTCATCTTCTCTAACTTGTCTTAACACTACCCCATCTAGCTCCATCTTGCATATTAGCAAATGCAAGATTCCATTCTTTGTTTTTTTCTTTATAAAGAGTTGTTCACAGTAAACAGTAATTGATTACATCCGATATGTCAACACCAATCCCACCACCATCACACCTTCCCACCACCTTTATTTCAAGTTTTCCCACCACCACTCAAGCCTGACGCAAAGGCAGGTGCTAAATAATTTATTTTGTATTGTTTGTTATGAAGATTCTATCCTTTTATAGAGTTGATTAATATTATATTACATAGTATATCCCATAATATGACCCATTTTATATATGTATATGGACCACAATTTTATCTACTTGATTGTTCTTCTTGTATACTTGGATTATTTTCATACATTGGCTACTGTAAATATCACTGTAGTGAGTATAGGTGTGCATATATATTTTCATTATTTTTTTTTGTGTTTTGTGGATAAATGTCAAGAACTGAAACCTATGCATTATATATGAGTCCTATTTTTAATTCTTTTAAAGACTTCATTCCAGTTTTGACATAAGCAAATTTGGTGGACAGTCCCATCAACAGTGAATGAGGGTTAAGGGGTATTCACTGTATGAATAATGGCTGTGATCTTTGTGAAAAACTCACCTGGGATTTTAGTGTGGGAAATGCAGGCTATTTGGGGAAAAAGAGGAGTTTTTAAACATATGTCTTCTTAAAAATGAGAATGTATGTACATGCCACTATAAATTAGGAAAAGCATGTAACACAAGATTTCAAGATGAATAGAGTTTTTCAAGATGAATAAAGCTTAAGATTATGTGATACTTTAATGAGTTATCAAAAATAACATGCTTTTCCATTTCTGGCTAACAAATATTTTTTCCACAAAACAATTTTTGTCATCTTTGAGGCATCAGATTGTATTAATCAGAAGCAAAATACTTATTTTTGTTTATTTGTGGAGGCCACACCTGGTAATATGGGGGGGAGAGGTTACTTTCTTTTGCTCAGTGATTGGGGTTTGGTGCTCTGAGAAATGTCAGAGACTGTGGAGTGCCATAGACCAAACCTAGAATGCCTTCAAGCAATGCATGCGCTCCCGCCTCCTGAGCTATCTCTTGGTCCCCAAAATATCATGTTCATTGTGGAAAACTAACTCTACCAAAGGAAAATTCTAAGTAAAATATAGTAATAGTAATTATTCAAAAGAGATAGGCTAGCAGCTCAATTTTTTTATTATTTTCTAATTTGTGAAGGGTGAATCACAAAACCGTTGAAAGACAATTCTCTAATTTCTTGAATCAATATGAAATTAACAGCTTCCATGCTTCATAGTTGTTGCTATGATTTTCAAACAGCTCTATTTCAGCTTGGCTCTCAAAATGTCTACATTTTGAAATTACGATGAAGTAAATTTCACTAACTCAAAGATTTCTCCATTATTTCAATGGAGTAAAATTAAAAATTACCCGAGTTAAAATAATTATCAAATATTACACTTAATTATATCATTTATGTTATTTCATTGTGTTTTCCCACTCAAAAATAGTCTCCAAACTGCCATCAGTGCATTTCCTAAGACATAAACATGACTACATAAAAGCACTATATTTTTTTATAATTAATTAATTTATTTTTAATTAGTGAATCACCATGAGGGCACATTTACAGATTTATACACTTTTGTGCTTATACTTCCCTCATACAAAGTTCGGGAACCCATCCCTTCAGTGTGCCCATTCTCCACCACCAGTAAACCCAGCATCCCTCCCACCCTCCCCAATCCCATCTCCCCCCACCCCACCCTGCCACTGTGGCAGGGCATTCCCTTCTGTTCTCTCTCTCTAATTAGCTGTTGTGGTTTGCAATAAAGGTGTTGAGTGGCCACTGTGCTCAGTCTCTAGCCCTCATTCAGCCCGCAACTCCCTTCCCCCACATGGCCTTCGACTACATTATAGTTGGTGATCCCTTCTCTGAGTGGCCCTTTCCCCAGAATGTGAGGCCAGCCTCCAAGCCATGGAGTCAACCTCCTAGTACTTATTTCTACAATTCTTGGGTGTTAGTCTCCCACTCTGTTATTCTATATACCCTAGATGAGTGCAATCTTTCTATGTCTGTCTCTCTCTTTCTGACTCATTTCACTAAGCATGAAACTTTTCATGCCCATCCACTTAAATAAAAAATTCATGACCTCCTTTTTTCTAACAGCTGCATAGTATTCCATTGTATAGATGTATCAAAGTTTCCTCAACCAGTCATCCGTTCTAGGGCATTCGGGTTTTTTCCAGATTCTGGCTATTGTAAACAGTGCTGCGATGAACATACATGTGCAGATGTCGTTTCGATTATACTTTTTTGCCTCTCTGGGATATATTCCCAGCAGTGGTATTGCTGGGTCAAATGGGAGCTCAATATCTAATTTTTTGAGAATCGTCCATATTGTTTTCCAGAAGGGCTGAACCAGTCGGCATTCCCACCAGCAGTGTAGAAGGGTCCCTTTCTCGCCACATCCTCTCCAACAGCAGTTGCTTTTGTTCTTTTGGATGTGTGCTAGTCTCTGTGGTGTGAGGTGGTATCTCATGGTTGTTTTGATCTGCATCTCTCTGATAATTAGTGATGTAGAGCACTTTTTCATGTGCCTTTTGGCCATTTGTATTTCTTCCTTGGTAAAGTTTCTGTTCATTTCTTCGCCCCATTTTTTGATGGGGTTGGATGTTTTCTTCTTGTAGAGTTCAACCAGTGCTTTATATACCATTGATATCAACCCCTTATCTGATGGGTATTGTGTAACTATCCTTTCCCATTCTGTGGATAGTCTTTGTATTCTGGTCACTGT
Source organism: Sorex araneus (assembly GCF_027595985.1). Classification (NCBI taxonomy): domain Eukaryota; kingdom Metazoa; phylum Chordata; class Mammalia; order Eulipotyphla; family Soricidae; genus Sorex; species Sorex araneus. Next base: position 135,785,144 of record NC_073304.1, on the reverse strand, counting down.
ATCTTTTGTGGTGCAGAAGCTTTTTAGTTTAATGTAGTCCCATTTGTTGATCTCTGTTTTTACTAGATTGCTTAGTTCTGTGTCACCTTTGAAGATACCTTTATCTTCAATATCGTGGAGGGTTTTGCCGACTTTGTCTTCAATGTACCTTATGGTTTGTGGTCGAATATTGAGGTCTTTAATCCATTTTGATCTGACTTTTGTGCATGGAAGCACTATATTTTTTAATGATTGTCAATGACATCTCTTTGTTGACATATACTTTACTTATGAATCAATATGCCCATGTTCTCTATAAATATTCCAGATGATGTAAGTCCAGATTCTATCTCTTTCCCAATACTTATTAAACTTTGTCAAATTTTAGCATAGCGGACATTAAAAGATAATAATTATATATATGCATATATATCCACAAATATATGTTTGCAGTCTATATATGGCATGCAGGTATATGAAGATTAAAGAAAAGATATTATTCAAGGCACTGATGGTTTGAGGTATCACAAATTGTATTCCAGTAAACTGAGTGTGATTTTCAAGAGAAAGCTATTTAAAGTGCAAATAAACTTTGTTTTTCCTACCAAAATTTCTATGTTTCTGTTAATTGATAATATCTATATTTGAAAACTGTTCCCTTCTATTGTCAGCCCATATCACTCAGAAGTATTTTAGACTTAGTTTCATAAATGAGCATGTGACCCAGATCTATGGTTTATTTTGGCTTTACTATTTGAATACCTGCTAGTTAGGTAGAGACATGCAATTTCAAGAGAGAGGAATTAGTTCTAATTTTTTTCTTAGTTTTTTCTGAGGCATGAAATTTTATATGCTGTTAACCATAGAGTTTTATGCACACAATGTTCTAACACCACCATCAGGGTCCATTGTGACATTTTGCTATTTGCTATTCTCTTACTAATTTTAGTTCTATTCCATATCTGAGAGAAATGTTTCTGTATTTGTCCCTCTTCTGACTTCACTCAGCATTATACTCTCCAGTTTCATCCATACAGTGGCAAATCAGATGGTTTTGTTTTTATCTTATAACTGAAAAATATTTTATTGTGTAAATATGCCACAACTTCTTAATACACTCATCTATTCTTGGACATATGGCATGTGTCCAGATCTTAGCTATTGTGAACAATATAGCAATGAACACAGGAGCACAAGATTTTTTTTCAAAATAGTGTTTCTGGGCATTTGGGGAATTTCTAGGTGTTATAGAAGCTTAATCCTTAATTTTTTGACAAGTCTCCTTATTGTTTTCCATAGAGAAGTCATGTATAAACTTTTTTACTGGAATTAATTGGACAAGAAATTTAGAACTTCACTATTGTGAAAATTTTAATCTAAGATAGAGTTTGCCCAATTTTTTATTCCCCACAAATGGTCACTTAGTTTTGTGAGCCATAAAATTATTTGTCACTACTACGCAACTGAGATGTTGTAGTAGGAGAGGAAGATTTTTGGGAGCCAGTTTTCCAAAGCCCTTTCCCCTCTCATTGAAGCCTTTGATTTTTCGGGGAACTCTACGCTAGTCCACGCAAAGGCTCAGGGAAGTTTTCAGAGGCCACTTCAGCACTTGTAAATGTTATAACAGACAGGCACTCTGACTTGAACGCCCAGGGCCATGTTGTTCACTAATGTGTCCATCTGAAACTCAGTGATAAAAAGAATAATTAACGGAAAGACCAATAAGCCTCACCTGCAAGAAATGGAATCTACATATCTAAAATTCGGTGCAGGCCAGACTCATAAAAGTGCTGGTAAGCCTCCAATCTCTCTCCCAAGGATAGTTGTGGGGATTAATCAAATCAAACCAGGAGAAATGTTTCATCTACTCTCAAGGAAGAAATCAGCCATTCTTGGAATAAAACATTTTTCCTCTATTCATCTGCTTAAAAAAGATAAAAGGCCTATACCAAGCTTCACAAAAATGATTTACCATACAACTAATAGTAATCCTTTACATTTGTATAGAGATTTATACTTTCAAGAAGATTTCACATGTATTATCTCCACCGTATTAGATACTGGGTCAAAACTTATGATTCTAGGAATGAAATATTCTTTTTCAACTTCCTCAAACTTGGATATATTTAATTTTCCCCTCTATAATATGGTGAACTTGAATCACAGACCTTTTGCCTATGACATCAAACTTATGCCATTAATGTACAAGGAATTTAATTATTTTTGTTTACTTAACAAGAAACAAAGATGAATTAAAAATGAAAAATGGTGATTTGTGATTTGTCCCTTGTTAACTTTTTTATCTAAACATAGTTTTAAACACATCAATGTCTCTTTTGTGTTAATTCCTTGATACCTTTAATAACTTAATAGGGTAATTGTGTGAGCAATTTCTCCATGTTCTGGCAAACTGCCACCATGGTAAAATCTTTTGTCTCTTCTAAAACACTGTAAACATCATTAAAATGCCCAAACCCATAAAGCAACTTTATGAAGTAATTTGAAAATTTTATGGATTTAATAAGGCTACAATAAATTTTAATCCTAAAATACCAGGTGCATTTCATTCACCGTATTCATTCACCCATTTGCTTTTCACTAATTCATTTAGACTTTATGCGAAGTTTTGATATAGTCACATGTTAAACCCTGATGTTCTTCAATAAGAAAAAAAAAGCACACACAAAGACATTGTTAGGGCTATTTGCTCCCTCCACAGTCACTGCTAGAGCTGCTGGGAACTTGCAGTTCAAGGCACTGAATATGATTGGCCACAAACAAGGAAAATAACTTAACATATGTGCAATCTCCCATCCCCAAGTGAGTACACTTATAATGAAAAAAGGAAAGCACAACAGGTAGATAAAATGCCTCTAAGTTTTAGTGTAATATACTTAAAAAAAAGGAAGGAAACACAACATGATGTTGATGAAAGCATATGTGATAGGAGTATGTGTATCTCACTTTGAGAGAATTCCTGGAACAGAAAAATCAAGTTTATTTATTTATTTATTTATTTATTTTTGAATCACCATGTGGAAAGTTACAAAGCTTTCAGGCTTAATCTCAGTTGTACAATGCTTTGACACCCATCCCTTCACCAGTGAACATACTCCACCACCCAAAACCCCAGTATACATTCCCCCACTCCCCGCTGCCTGTGTAGCTGATAAATTTCACTTTACTTTCTCTTTACTTTGATTACATTCAATATTTCAACACAAAACTCACTATTATTGTTAGAGTTTCCCCCAAAAAATCAGACCTGCTGAAAAGGATTAGATTATTTGTTTTCTATTGCTGAGAATGAAGTGATATGAAGTCGCTCGGCTGCAATAATAACTAAGTCCAGGGAAATTTCTGCCAGAAATTGCATCATTGCAAGCATTGCAATCATTCACAGTCTAGAGACATTTATGCAAGAAGCTGCTAGTCCCATTGCTGTAATCTCGTACCTCTCATTAGTGATTCTTATAAGATGGCGGTCCCCCCAGTAAGGAAAAAAAGCCAAGAGAGGAAAACCTTTCCCCTCTTGGAGTGGCTCTTAGTTCACAGCCTAGAGACATTTCTGCAAGAAACTTCTGGTACCAAAAATTGATTAGCTGGCCTCCATAATCATGCTTGATCAGCAGTGGAGAAGCCACACATGTGGCTTCTCCGAGGATAGCCTGAAGAAGTTCATAACTATTACTAAAAAGAGTTGCTAAACAATAGTGACAAAAATACTTAGATGCCATGGAACAAACAATCAAAAGCAGAGGTGGTAAAATGAAACAAACTATTCTAACATTTTGAAAATATTTAAGACACTGTGATTTACTAACTTATTTCAGGCATACACTGTCCAGTGTCCCCTTCTCTTCACCAGTGTCCCCAGATTTCCTGCCATGCCTCTCTCTGCTCTTTGGCAGATATATAACACATTTGTTTCATATAGTTTGCTCTAACAAAACTTAAAGAAATGGCAAATGGAATGATCAGAAAACATCAATAGAAGACAATGTACAAATGATTGGTTGCTGTATGATTTTAATTTATATAAACAAATTCAATAATTTAATACAATATCGTGTGCTATCAATTCATATTTACATAACCAAGTTTTTAACTCTGGCAACTAAAAGATAATGCACTAAATTTTATTTTTTAATTGGATTTTATGTGGTAATCATATTTTCCTTGTCATAAATGAAAAAAATTAAACAGGCTGATACGGCACTATTACTTGAACATGACATAAACATAACAATGTGCCTTAATGTTATAGTAACTAATCATCCTTTTAAGAAAACAAAAATTTAGACAATCATTTATTATGTTTATCAAAACAGTAATAGCAAAATATATCATTATTAAACAGAAGTGATTACTGTGTTGCTGATCTATTTTCCCTCTCCTGGTGAGCCTCTAAGGCAATCATGGACTTCTTTGTGAGTCATCCACTTGAGAGAATAGGATTCAGAACTGAGTGAGTCTAAAGTCAATTTAGGAGAAAAAGTCAGGAGTAGTAGTTTACTACTGTATCTCAGAAAGTGAAGGTGGTAATTTTCCAGACGAATAGAAACAGGACTATTGGCAGCCATCATAAATGGAAAGGTATCAGCACTGTGTTTAAAATATGCTTAAGCAGCACTGCTAGAACTGGTACTTCTGAGCAAATTTCTGAGTGACTTACTCAACTTTAATTGCATCCTGACTTTGAAAGAATAACTTGCCTGATATTTTAACTAATTCAGGTTGGGGATTCTGCCATTTTCTTTTCTTTCTTTTTTCTTTCTTCCTTTTTTTTCGGGTGGGGGCAAAACACTGTTATTTGATAGGACAGGGATGTATAGTGATGAACGGAGCCAACAGATTAAACCCAGTACTTCAAATTCAAGACTATACAGCTTGATCCACATTCTGGCCGCTCTGTATTTTCCAATGGCTGTTCAGTGTGATTTATTTTCTACCATTTAGTTATCTTCTGAGTATTTAAAGTAAATAATTAATGGAAGATGACTATTCATAGTCATTACCTTTCCTGCTTTATTTTTCATTACATCTGCATGGAAATTAAATGCCATCAGGACAATTCTCTCCCCTTGTATACTATAGATATTTTTCATCATTTAACTTTAAAAAACATATAAAACAGTTGAAATAATTTTTAAATGAACCCATCTGGAATAAACAAGTAACATTTTACTGTATTTGTGTTAGCAAATTCTATTTGTTTTCCATCTACCCATCAATTGATGTTTATGTTTTTGTTCTAGATTTTTAAGAAAGGTCCTATCTCCTACCATAATTAAGAATCAATTCAAATTCCATTGACTACTTACATGAAATATTTTACTGCAATTTAACTTCCCACATGTTCACACATCTTTCCTTTGTTAGATTATAAGATGCTTAAGGAAAGGTGTTCCAGATATTTGTAGTGATTTTATTCCCATAATGCAAATTGCCTAGAAGCCCTGGAGTCTAATAAAAAAAAAAAAGAAAAAAATGTAAATTGCCTAACACCCTATGTGAATGCCTGTTGGTAATATATTTGAAAAGCTAAAAAATATTTTGTAACTTCAGAGCGTGGGGGTGAGCCCAGCACCCACCAAAATAAAGCCAAAACCAAAACCTGTCACATTCCACAATCACAGCCAAAACCCTTCACAATCCACAATCATGGTCATGCTCATGACTCCACTGCCTGGGATGAACATTATCCAGAGATTAATTTGTTGAAAAACTCAGGCATGCAGGTTTTATGACCAAAATCTCCAGTCTTTCACAGAGTTGGGATGGACTACCTTCTCCCCACCCCCTCATCTCCCTGTTCTTTAGGAAGCCTGGTCAGTGATGTCCATGAACAGCCATTTGTGCCAAGTAAGCTCATTAACCAGACATGATCCAGATACTCATAAATAAATCTTGAAAGAGATCAACAAGTTGCAGAGATGCTTCTGGACCTGGTGCCAGGCTCTGTCATCCGGGGCACCCAAAGTCTGGAATTCCTGGAGCACCTGGCTGTAAATGTGGCTGGGCAACATCTCAAACTCTAGATTACTGATAAACCAGAAGTGGCACACCACATTGGAAGGGCTGTAATGTAGGAGGAAATCAATTTCAATAAACAAAATATAAGCACACAAGTCCTAACCTGTAACAAAATGTTAGTAATCACATATACAAGGATTTAATGGCTCCAGAATGAGATGCAAAACTCTTCCCACACTTTCTTCTAAAGAAACATTTTTTGACCATTTTTAGCGAATTATTTATAGCATACATCATAAAATATATTATTTAAGGCTTGCTATAGGGGCAGGCTTATAAGGTGGTTGGGAACATTGGAAATAATGGTAGTGGGAAGGTGCAATGGTGGTATATTGGTGTGGAAATACTGATTGTAACAAATCATCATAAACACTATAAAAATAAATAAACATGCAAATTTAAAAAATAAATAAAATTATGTGAGAAAAAGTTTTTAAAATATTGTGCAAATCTTTGGCTTTAAAGCAAATGCATGCTTACACTCTCCTTTTTTAAATTTTTTTAAAACTTTTTTTAAACTTGAACTAAATGGGCCATATGGTTTAGAAGTATATGGGTTAGTTAAGCTATACCATACTGTTAAACTTATATTTTCTCTTCATTAATAATTTTTGTTGCATTTGGATATAAATTTATACTCCTGTAAGAGTATTAAATATAAAAATTTGCTTTTATGCCATTGTTAACTTAATAAAGTTTATTGCTTGGATTTAATCTTTTGCAGATGTGTAAAGAATAGCATTGAAACTTAAATTATAAATGACTATTTTGAATATAGCGTCTAGGAAAAGTTACAAATGTATTTTCTGGACTCAGGCTATGTAGCAAAATGAACAATGTTAAACCAAGAAGTTTGCTGTTAGAAATCAGATGATGGAAAGGGAAAAAATGATAGCGCAATAACATAAGCCATATTTTGCCTTAAGAAAAACATATCTACATAAACCCTGATTTGGGGCAAAAAGCCAAGATTCCAAACAACATTTGGGAAGACAAAATTTCTACCAGAGAACTGTAAGAAAGAATTTTATTCATTGGGATAGAAAATTCCTATCCTTGCCATCATCAGTAATAGATCTTCACTGTGTAAATCATTCAATAGAGCTGATTTTTTCCATCTGCACTTAACTTTTATTAATCATAAAATGCTTATTTCAACATGAATGTTTAAACTATTCTAATCCTATGCTATATGCACACAAGCAATTCAGACTAATTTATTAAACAATTACAGAAAAACTGAGCTTCCTTAATCTATAAAAAGCATAAAATTATTCTTAAAAATCAATATCATAAGTAATTAAATGCTGATATATTACTTTTCTAGCATTTAAAACATTAATTTAATGAAAAAAACATTACTGCCCTCTCATAGTTTTGCTTTTTCAGTTGTTTTATATGTTTTATTCTTGGACATAAAATTTAGTCTCTCTTCAACATCTTTAAGATATAGTAAAAAGGAAGCTAGGGATATAGCTCAAAGGGCTGTGGTGTTTTGAATACTAGAGTCCTAAGTCCTGTCCCAAGCACATTGGGTATGACAAAAAAGGAAACAAAAACAAAAAGAAAGTGAAATAAGTATAGAAAGAAAGAGTGAGAAAGAGAGAAAGAAAGAGAAAGAAAAAAGGAAGGAAGTAAAGGAGGGAGGGAGGAAGGAATGGAAAAGTAAAAGTTACTTCTAAGCAATGACTAAATAGAAAAAATGGTGGGAATTGTGATAATGACAGAAATAAAATTAACAATTAATTGAACAAGTGAATTTTTAGAAATATACAATTGACCAGAAATGGAGCTATAACTTTAAAACCTTAACATACCAATTTCTAGCATGTAAAATGAATAAATTATCTTTTTAAAAGCAAAAGGAAAGGTTCATGCAAAAAAACCCTTTATAGGTAAACTAGCATATATAGAAGAGTTCACACCAATCCTATTCAAACTCCTAAAAAACTAAGTTTAAAATAAAACTTGAAAAATAAATTTAAAACAGTATGAGGTAACACTCCCTAATGCATTTTGCAATGCCATTATTATCTGAATATAATAAGCAGATAAGCTTGCCATAAGAAAACAGAAATACACTTTGTTTGAAAATCATACAAAAAACCTCAACCAATATTAGCAAATCAAACTCAAAAACACACAAAAAGTGTAATACCATGAATAATTGGGATTTAATCCATGAATATAAAAATGGTTCAATGGGGGGCTGGGGAGGTGGGGGGAAGAGGGAAGGTATACCGTGATTCTTGGTGGTGGAATATGTGCACTGGTGAAGGGATGGGTGTTTGAGCATTGTATAACTGAGACTTAAACCTGAAAGCTTTGTAACTTTCTACATGGTGATTCAATAAAAGAATTTAAAAAATAAATAAAGTGCAGAAGTAAAAAAAAATGGTTCAAAATCTACAAATCAAGTAATGTGATACATGATGTTAATAAAATGAAGGGAGAAGTTGTACAACCATCTCAATTGATGCAGAAATAAAACATTTAACAGATTCAACAGCCATTTATGAAAAAATACTAAACAAAGTGGATAAGGAGGAAATACACCTAAACATAAAAATCATCAGATGCTAACCTTAACATAGTAGAAGGCACAAGACCACAATTAATATTATACTCAATATGAAAAGCTAACCATGCTACTGGACTCCACACCAGGCTGTCTTCACTTGGGGCGTCCCAGAGGGGGGCAGGTGAGAGCCCTCCCTGCCCCAAGGGACCCAGAACTCCATCGACTGCTGCCATACTCCAGGCCACTTTCCACATGCTCGGGCTGAGTGTCAGGCATGAGTGAAGTCCCACGAAACGCAGATAATGCAGAACTTTGTGACCTTAGACTCTGGGCTCAACGGGACATCATAAGACACTCCCTACTCATTTTCCATAATTACCACACTATATTTGATGGGGTTCAGACAGTAGACAACAAATCATAGCGGAAAATATATATATGCCTGACTGAGAACACAGGTAAAGGCGATTAGAGGCCACCCCAAAAGACTCCATCCCTCTTGGAAAGCCCAGCAAGTTACAAAGAGTATCCCGACTCCACAGCAGAGCCTGGAAAGCTACCTGTGGCGCAGGTATATGTGTTATATATCAAGGATATGCCAAAAACAATAACAACAATGGTCCTCATTCCCCTGACGCTGGAAAGATCCCCCAATATGCCATCGGGCTACACTAGCTTGCAATAGGGATGAATGGAGACATTACTGACACCTGCTCAAGCAAATTGATGAACAATGGGATAACAATGACAGTGATACAGTGATATATGAAAAGATGAGATTGTAACTATCTCACAGTGATTCAATAAAAAAGAGTCCCTTATAAATATTAGGAAAAAAAGGATATTCACTGTTGCCAGTTTTATTAAGTATGGTATTAGAAGCCCTAGCTGGTACAATCAGAGAAGGAAAGACATCAGTCATTCAAATTGAAAAAAAAAGAAGTGAAACTGTCAGTTTGCAGCTGACATAATAATGTACGCAGAAAATCCTAAAGACATCACCATGAAACCCATTAAAACAATTGAATGCAGGTAAGTTGCAGGATATAAAATCAGCATACATAACTTTTATTTCTATATGAAAATTTTAAAATACCAGAAATTGAGGCTGGAAATATATTATGCAGGCAGGACACTAGTCTTGCAAGTAGCTGACCTGGGTTCACTCCCAACACCCCATTATAGTCCCATGAGCACTGAGTGTTAGAGTCAAGAATAAGCCCCAAGCACTCCAAATGTTTTCCAAGATTAAAAAAAAAAGCACAAAAATATAGAAAATAAGAGAAATAATTCTATTTAAAATGATATAAAAATAAATCTTAAAACCTAGGGATAGAATTAATTAAGGGGACAATTTAATGAATTTTTAATTGTAGCCTGCCCCCGTGCCAGGCTGTCTTCACTGGGGCACCTCGGAAGGGGGTGGGTTGAATTTCCCTCCCTACCCTGAGCAGAGCCCCAGCAGCTGAAAACCTCCAGAACCCAGCCACAGCCATGCTCAAGGTCACTCTCCACAGGCTCGGATGAGCCTCACCCATTAAGGAACCGACAGAAGAACCCAGGAATGCGGGACCCGTGGCTGAGATCTCCAAGCCTGTTTGGATTGGGACTGGGCCTCCTCTACCCAGGTCCCCCATTTTCCAGTAGCTTGGAAGCCACATCCACAAACCGCTTCTGGTTCCATGTAATTTCATCAACGGCCAAGATTTAGAGACTATAAAATAAAGCTTCTGGAAGAGAGTGATGCAGAACCTTGTACTGCAGAGAATGGCAAGCTACTCGTGACATATTCAATATGCCAAAAACAGTAACAATAATGGGTCTCCTTCCCTATGTCACATTCATGACCCTGAACATGACAGAAATGAATGTGGCGTTACTGGCGCCCAACTGAGCAAATCTCAAATCTATGAGCAATGGGACGACAGTGATACAGTGATACAGCTGAGGAATCATGGTTATAATATTTTTATATTCTTAGTGTATAAAATTACTGGGCTTGCAGCACCAAAAGAGTGCCCAAGACCCTTCTTCCCTGCCTTAGTGTCACTTTTAGTCCACCATTTCTTCATGGTATTCTCAGAAAAAAAATACTAAAAGAAAGAAGAGACAAAAGGAACCTGGTCATTACCTAAAAAGGTAAATCTCAAAGAAAAAAAGAGAAAAAAAAAGAAGGCTAAAATATCCATATGGAAAAATATCAACAAATCCCTTTATTTCAACATTTTGCTAAACATCATTGACTTAAACTCACCAAACAGCTTACAGTTGTCAGACAGATCAGAAAAGAAAACCCTACCTTTTGATGCTTATAAAAGATACAACTCTAATTTTATTATAAACAGGCTCAAAATGACTGAAGCATAATCATGAACATCTTTGCAAGGGTCTATATCTCACTGATTCAATAAAAAAAAATCTTAAAAAAAAGTGAAAGGTTTGAAAGCAGTCACACAGGCAAGCAGTTGTCTAAACTAAGCAAAGACAACCAGGCTTATATAAAACATAACAGATTTCAAACTAGAAATGGTAATGAGACAAAGATGAACATTATCTAATGATTAAGGGATTAATACATCAATAGGACTTAACATTCACATAATAAGTACCAAATGAAGGACAATAAAAATAAACAAAGCAACTACTAATAGGCCTGAAAAAAGACATTGACAAGAACTCAATAGTAGTAGGAAACTTTAACACCCCCTCTCACCTTTGCATAGGGCAAAAATGAATAAGAAATAGTGACTTAGACACAATAATTGGATTTCGATTTAACATATTTTATATATAGAAAAAATGAAAAAAACACTAAGTATAAGTACTTAGACAAATATGTTCTATTAAGTTTTGATTTGGAATCCAGGACTTTCTTTTCTCCTCACCCATGTCAAGCATCACTGCACGAAGAAAGGAACAGCATGGCTATAGCAAGCTTCCTGGACTCCAGGAAATATCAGATGAAAACAACATGTTTTCAGATAAATTGCATGCTTCAAAACTCTTCAAAGGACTACCTTTTGGCTTAAAATGTCATCTATTTTTGGAAACACTTGACCAATTTAGTGGAATCAGATTCCAACTCTTACATTCCAACTCAAGTATGAAACTTAAAAATGATCTAAGGGGTTTGCATTCACTTTATTTTCTGACAAAGGAAAAGTATGTCAGCATCAGGAACAATATAAAAAAACTACCATAATTGCTGCATTTAAATTTCATTGTCTGTTGTGGATCACATATTTGATCCCTTTTAAATTATTATATTGTTTCAAAAATAGATCTAAATTTGTAATATTTTTCACAAACAATATTATGAGCTATGGTTATTTTACAACTTTAATTGATGTTACTTAGCATCACATAATAAGCACCAAATGAAGGACAATTTGTTTATTGATGATGTTAATTTATGAATAAAAACGACATTGTGCAGTTCAATATTTAGGTCCTCATGTGACTATGAGGGTCTGGTTCCACTACAAATGGAGGGTTAAGCTATCATCCAATCTATCAATAAAAATCTACAAACAATAAATAGCAATAAAAATTATTGATATTTCTAAATTCTCTAAAACATTTTTCTTTTAAAAGTATTTCTGCTAACTCATGTGAAGAGAGAGAGTTCCCTAACCCTCTTTTTATGTAATATATGTGCTTCTGTTTTGCATTAAAGGTCCAAAATCATTACAATAATAATTTTAATGGAAAGTGGATTAAAAACTATGGTATGTTGACATTAACCAGAAATAGTCATGATATATACTTTAGCAATCAAATATAATATTTGTATAAAAGCATCTCAGTAACTTCTTGAGGGTTGTAAAATCGCCAAAACAATTATAAAAGAACTCAATGAATGAATTAATTACCTCAGCATCACACCTGAGTACATAGGTACATGAAAGAAAACAGGCAAAACCCTTTATGACATTGAAGCTAAAGAAATCCTAAAAGATGAAATACCACTGACCAAGCCAGTGGAAGCAAAGATGAGCAAACAGAACTACACAAAACTATGAAGATTCTGCACCTCCAAAGAAATGGTGTCTAAGAATCAAAGACAGACCATGAATGGGAAAAATTATTTACATGATACCAATCTGATAAAGTGTTAATATTAGTTATATGTCACTGGTAGGTCTTTATCACTGTCACTGTCATCTCGTTGCTCATCTATCTGCTTGAGCAGGCATCAGTAACATCTCCATTGTGAGACTTGTTACTGGTTTTGGCATATCAAATATGCCATGGGTAGCTTTCCAGGCTCTGGCATGAGGACAAGATACTCTAAGTAGCTTGCTGGGCTCTCCGAGAGGGATAGAGGAATTGAACCCGGGTCGGCTGCGTGCAAGGCCAATGCGCTACCTGCTGTGCTATCACTTCAGTCTCTTTTTATCTTTATAAAGGTAGATCTTTATAGGGGCTGGAGTGATACAGCACAGCGGGTAGGGCTTTTGCCTTGCACGCAGCCTACCCGGGTTTGATTCCCAGAATCCCATGTGGTACCCTGAGTACCGCCAGGGGTAATTTCTGAGTGCAGAGCCAGGAATAACCCTTGGGCATCGCCGGGTGTGACCCAAAAAGCAATAAATAAATAAATAAATAAATAAATAAATAAATAAAGGTAGATCTTTATAATAATAAAAAAATCCAACTCCATCAAATAATGGAGAGAGGAAACAAACAGAAACTTCATCAAAGAACAAATTCATATGGACAAAGAGCACGTGGAAAATGCTCTACATTGTTAATCATCAGGGAGATGCAAATCAAAACAACAATGAGATATAATCTCACACCACAGAGACTGGCACACATCCAAAAGAACAAGAGCAACCAGTGCTAGCGCAGATGTAGGAAGAAAGGGATTCTCTCTTTCATTGTTGGTGGAATGCCTACTGGTCTAGCCTTTTTGTTAAACAATATGGGCATTCCTGAAAATACTAGAAATTGAGCTCCCATTTGATCCAGCAATATCACTTCTGGGAATATATCCTGGGTGCCCAAAAACACAAAGCAGAAATGTCATCTGAACTTTTATGTTCATTGAAACACTGTTCACAGTAACCAGAATCAGGAAGCAAGCTGAGTGTCCAAGACCAGATGACTGGATAAAGAAACTTTGGTGCATTGCCACTGGACTCTACAGCAGTCTGTTTCACTTGAGGCACCCCAGAAGGGGGCGGGTGAGAGACCTTCCTGCCCCAAGAGACCCAGCCCCAGCAGCCAAAACCCTCCACAACCCAACCTCCACCATGCTCAAGGCTGCTCCCCACATGCTCAGGCCAAGCCCACACACAAGTGAATCTATTCGTGAACCATGTGGCTGCATTTGCGGCCACAAGAAACATCATAAGACACCCCCTACCCATTCTCCAAAAGTACCACACCACATTTGATGGGGTTCAAATAGTAGGCAACCAATTATAGAGGGAAATATATATAAATATAAATATATGTGTATGTATATATGAAAGTTCTCATTACTCAACCTTTAACAACATCTTAGTGATATCCTCTATGTATTCTTTTATGGATACTTTTTTGTAGCATTTTCAGCAGTTTTTCATAAGAAACAATACAAAATATATTATTTTGGTTGTGCTTTGGGACAGGGATTCGGACTTAGGATGGAAACATCCCAAATATGGTGGTAGGAAAGTGTAATGGTGGTGGAATTAGTTTTTGAATATTAAATGTAATAAAATATTGTGAACTACCTTATAAAATAAAAAAATTTTAAAAAACCTATGGTATATCTACACAATGGAATACTATGCAGCTGTTATGCGGAAGTCATGAAATTTGCTTATAAATGGATGGACATGGAATGTGATGCTGAGTGAAATAAGGCAGAAAGAGATAGATGAGTATAAAATGACTGTGTTCATTTGTGGGATATAATATTTGTGTACATATATGTGTATATATACATATATATACATATATATATACACATTCAAACACACATTTAATGAGACTAATATTCAAGGCCAGAGTAAACAGGGGCCATGAAGATTGGTAAATGTTGGAAATCTTGCCACAAGAGTGTGTGTGGAATGAAGGGTAGTAAAGACAGAGAAGGGACTAAGATGACAATAATAGTTGGGAATGATCATTTCGGACAGGAACTGAGTGTTAAGAGTTGGTAAAGGGATATACCTGACAACCTTTCATTATCTGTATTGCAAAATGTAAGGCCCAAAAGGAAAGAGGGAAAGAGAGAGAGAGAGAGAGAGAGATAGGTAGGTAGGTAGATAGATAGATAGATAGATAGATAGATAGATAGATAGATAGATAGATAGATAGATAGACAGATAGATGATAGATAGAGGTAGAGAGAGAGGGGGGTAGAGAGAAAGATAAAGAAAGTGCCTGCCATAGAAGCAGGTGTCAGGCGGGGGCAGGATGGGAGAAACTAGGACCACTGGTGGTGAAAAATGTACACTGGTGAAAAGCCAGGTGTTAGAATTTTATATGACTGAAACTCAATCATGAACAACTTTGTAACTGTGAATATCATTGTGATTCAATACAAAAAATTGTTTTTAATTTGCTGGTTTGTCACTGCAACTATTGATAAGAAAGCATTAGCTTGCACACAATTTTTTAAAAAATCGATTTAAATCTAAAAAATCTATTTAGAATCTCTCTTCTTTACTATTTTAAAAGTTATCAGTTATATATATGTGTGTGCGTATATATATACACATATATATGCATACATATTTAACAACTTTTAGGTAAGGGGTTTGGCTTTTTGAGTCACACGTGGTAATACTCAGTGTTCCTCCTGGCTCTGCATGCACTCAGGCTCTGCACTGCATCCCATGTGGTTCCCCTGGTAGTACTCAGGAACACGATGGGATGGTGGGAATTGAACCTGGGTATTAAAAGTTGATTAAACCTGGATGCATTCAAGGCAAACCACAAACCTGCTATGTTATCAATCCAGCCTAATTTTTATCAACTTATATGGAACAAAATGTTAGGAATACAGGAATGTTTTAAATATTTAAGTGAGATAAAATAGAACTGAATATTCTTTAAAATACTACAAAAGAAAATTAACCTGAGTAATTAAGTGAATATAAAAGTAAGCATAATTCTTTATTGAGAAAATAATACAGTTATACTACTAGGCTGCTAGAGGCATGAATGTAGATATTATTATTTTCCTGTTACAAAATACAGAAAGATAGTCCAGTCATGCTAAGACATTAAGAATTGTACAGCTCTTTCTAAACAAAAATTTATAACCCTTAAGACATTGTCAAGACAAATCTTCATGCTAAAGGAAACACAGTTATCTATCCCTTGGACACCCATTTACACCATGGGCAGCTTGCCAGGCTTTGCCGTACAGATGAGATACTCTCTGTAGCTTGCAGGGCTCTCCGAGAGGGAAAGAACTTCAATAAAAATCAAATTTGAAAAACAAAGTATACACATATGTATATACAAAATACATACAATATATGCATAGGATCTAACTGATTGGACTTTTGTACTTCATCAGAAATCTTGTCAGTGAACTCAATAACTATTAGACAACACAATCTTCACCTGGGGCAGGTTTCTCTATCAAGCTTAGATGTGCACTCTCTCCATTTATCTCCTTTCCCCTTCTCTCATCTCCCTTTCCAACCTTCCCTCATATTTCTATTTTTAAAGTTCTCATTTGCGCAGGTCCCACCATTGGAGGTTTCTATGGGAAGGACACTCTGTGGTAGCCTCACAGTGCCTTGATTTGCTTCTAAACTCCATCCACCATGTGTTTCCATCTTTAATGGAGAGGGTTGAGGAACAGGCTCCAATTCTTGAGAGTATGGAAGGTGTCATACTCTCAAACCTGGTGGGTCCCATCCTGTGTATACTCCAGTAGAATGCCGATAAACATTCTCTGGAAAATGAGTGAGTGTCAGTCGTTCAGTCACTGGCCTGAGAGACTAACTAGCAAGTCTTATAACCTTGGGTAAGGAACTTTACTTTGGATGAGATAGATACTGGTGATGGAATCTGGACTGAAATAATATTTAGGGACTACTAACATTATTTTCAGGAAAAAAATTGAAATAGATTTATGGCAATGGGCCTGGATTATGGACCCTCTTCAACCTTCAATATATAAGTTTGATTTCTCCTCCACTGCACACAGTATTGTAGTACTATGTTTTACCCTTTAAGAAATAAATACATAACACTGTTGATAAAAATAACAAAGCAAAGGAAATATTTAGCATGAAAGAAAAATAAGCCATTGGTTTGTCATTCTGTTCAAGCAGCATTTTTTTTTTTTTTTTTTTGCTTTTTGGGTCACACCCAGCGATGCTTAGGCGTTACTCCTGGCTCTGCACTCAGGAATTACTCCTGGCAGTCAAGCAGCATTTTGTATGGGAGACACTGAGAGTATTCACAGGATGTGCAGACACCTAAACACATACACACACACACAAACACACACACACACGCATGCACACGCACATGTTCATATACACTTTAATATCAATGAAGACATCTATTTTGTGACATGTTCTTTGAATGTGCATACAAACTGTCATAATAATTAGCTTTTAGAATAAACCACTGAAAATATAATACATTACCAAAAGGCACTTTACTTAAGACATGTTGTTAAAAGTGAACAATAAAATGTAGCTGAGAAATACTGCTCTCCCCAGATGAGCATATTAAAACCCCACCCATTTTTTTGATAGGAAAACTCCCTAATTACATGTTCTATGTGTACGTAGTTGCAGATAATCAACTGTATTTATTTTCATTTTGTGTCTTCACAATGTATGGTAGAAAGCTTTGGGGAAGCAAGGAAAAAGTAAGATGGTAATTAAATTCCAGGAAAGGGAGTTGAAGCATATTATGCTTCTCCATTTTTATTTATTTTAAAACAATATAATATAAGATAATTACACATTGAAATTCTCAGAATTGATGGGTTTTCACTTGAAGAATCTTATATGTCCTATATTCTGCCATACCCAGAATTGTGGTTCTATTAGCTATATAATCACTTTATTGCCCATTCACCACTTTTGGTAATGAAAAAACAAATAAATGAATACATAAAGAAGCATTAGTCATGATACTTCACGTTATGTTAGAAGTCTATTACTCAAATACTTAATTCTCACAATTATGTTACTGCTAGTTCTCTAAGAATGGGAATACTGGAAGTAGAAAAATTAATAATGGCGATCAATATAAATGACAGAAAAGTAATATATTTTAAGTATATCTGAAGTAGTGCAAGGGATATTCTTATATTATTTAAATGTATTTCTAACCAAAATTTTACATGGCTAAAATTTTGCATTTGCATTTGCTAAATTCAAAAATCTTTTTGAAACTTCAAAATTTAGTTGCACTCCTTCCCCCTCACCCCAGGATATCTACAAAATCCTAGTTTCACAATCTAAAAGAGCAATCTCTTTGTCACATACAAAGTCACACCATCTGTTCCACCAGAACTCCCACATCCTTTGCCAGCCAATATAAGGTACAATATCAAGTTACCACACGGATGCTAGGAAAAGCCAAAACCATTGTACCCATCCTTGTTCAGTCTCCAAATACTCAGAGTAACAATCCATTATTTCTTAGCTTTGTAGATAGGAGGCAGGTACCAGTCTACTGAATCTCTACTGTGGAGACACATATTAAATTCCTCACAAAAATTCTGTTTAAATCCCTTTCATTGGAAGAGGAATGATAGGTAAGCATTTCCTAATTTTCTCTGGATTCTTGTAATGCCCTTTGAAACCTAACATTTATTTTGAGGCTTACCAGTTTGCAGCCACATTTACCATTCTAGATAATCCATTAGTCATGCAGAAGTCAGTCTGATAAGAGAAAAAGAAGCTGACTACTCAAGAATTTTGTAGTCAAGTGGATGGGCATGAAAAGTTTCATGCTGAGTGAAATGAGTCAGAAAGAGAGAGACAGACATAGAAAGATTGCACTCATCTATGGTATATAGAATAACAGAGTGGGAGACTAACACCCAAGAACTGTAGAAATAAGTACCAGGAGGTTGACTCCATGGCTTCGAGGCTGGCCTCACGTTCCGGGGAAAGGTCAACTCAGAGAAGCGATCACCAACTACATTGTAGTCGAAGGCCATGTGGGGGAAGGGAGTTGCGGGCTGAATGAGGGCTAGAGACTGAGCACAGCGGCCACTCAACACCTTTATTGCAAACCACAACAGCTAATTAGAGAGAGAAAACAGAAGGGAATGCCTTGCCACAGTGGCAGGGTGGGGTGGGGGGGAGATGGGATTGGGGAGGGTGGGAGGGACACTGGGTTTACGGGTGGTGGAGAATGGGCACTGGTGAAGGGATGGGTTCCCAAACTTTGTATGAGGGAAGTATGAGCACAAAAGTGTATAAATCTGTAACTGTACCCTCACGGTGATTCTCTAATTAAAAATAAATAAATTTAAAAAAAAAAAAAAGAAGCTGACTACTAAGTTTTGTACCATACATGTGTGTGTGTGCATCTGTGTATATGTGTGTGTACATGTATGTGTATATATGAGTGCGTATGTTATCTGGGGTGGAGGAAGAGGTGGGTTATGGTTCTGATACCATCTTTAGACAACTATGAAAGAATATTTGGAAAATGACAAAGGTCAGGAGGAATATCTGGGACAATTTGACAATTACAAAGGTCTGCAGATTGAACTTCTGCTTTCTCCATGGGAAAGAGATTAGGGATTAAGTCTTTCAAGTAATGTGAGGGAGACACACGCAAAGAATTTACATGTACAGAAAAGCAATGCGCACCAAGACTTATCTCCTCTCTTGTGAAATTCAACCTTGGTCAAAAACGTACTTTGAAGTTGGTTGTTGCTTCCCTCGAATAAATATCAACTTTTATATTTCAGTGTATTTTATTGTACTTCAGCAGGTACTGTCTTTACCTGCTAAGCTCCTTCTATTCTCCTTTACTTAACGCAAATCTTAATGTCATAAGCAAATTCTCAATAAAAGCAGATAGTGAGAAAGAGCCATATCTGACTATGAACCATGGGGAAAGTCTTGCATTAATGGATCAAAAGTAGATCTCTAGACAAGGCCTTACACGGTTTGTTGAGAGGGTGATCCTACACAGCACCAGCAGGGAAGAGTGCCAGGAAAAAACACTTTTCTAAGTGCATTGCTATTACTAAGGACTGGAAATTGGTCCTACAGATTGGTCTCTAGGAGACAATGCAGGATACCCACCTCAGGAATATGCCACAGAAGGCAAGGAAGAAGCAGATTGGAAATATGGCCCAGGGGATATTTCATCTGGAGAGAGCGAAGCTGCTAGTGTGTTTGTATGTGTAAGACTGGATCCCAAAGCAAGCCTGTAGGCAGAGTCACAACTGCTCAAGGAAGGTGCTTGTACCAGAGTGTGCGAAAGGTGTGGGCAAGGCAAGCACAATGAGAAATGAGAGTTGCCTTCAAAGTTGAGTCGATAGCACAGACAAAGAAATAATCCTGATATCTGAGTAAACTTTATCACAAATGCCAGTCTATTAAACTACCCACATGGTGATTCTGCTAACCTGAAGTCTATTAGCGACCTCAGACCATTTTAACTGCTTTTAATTTTTGTTGGAGGTGAGTGGGGGTCTGGGCCACACTCGGGACTTATTCCTGGCCCTGCACTCAGGCATCACTTCTGGTGGCTTGAGAAACCATATAGGATACCAGAGATCAAACCCAGGTTGGCTGCCTGCAAGACAAGTGCCCTACCTGCTGCACTACCACTCTGGCCCCATCATTTTCACATTAACTGGACTAATTTCTATGAGTTTCCATTCATGTAGCATGTCTGTTACTCTATTTTAGCAGTAACACTCCCACACAAGTCTGCAACCAAGCTTTGTGAGCTGGCTTCACTGCGCGTCATCAGCTTGCTTCTGACGTGAGATTCTCATTCTGAAGAAGTTCCAGTTACTCACGAATACACTACCAGGCTAGATTTGGCTGTTAGGTTCAAATGTGAAGATAGCAACATCTCAAATATATTTATGAAAAGAGCACAGCACAGTGACGCTAACCTCTTTAACTGGGGCTGATTTTAACTGGAAGTTTTGTTTCTGTTCTGATTTTTTTTTTATTTTATTTTAGGCAGCATGATTTTTTAAAAAAATCCTGCAAATGGTTGGGTTTCATGAATACAATGCTCCAACATTCCACCCTCCGCCAGACTGTCTGCTTCCCTCCACCATTTTCTAATGCCCCCACTCTACCACCAGCATTGCACCTCCCTCCGCCTGCACTGATCCTTAACCTTTTACTTCGCTCCTGAGTTCTACTATCTGTTAATATACAGGGTAGATGGGTAAAAGATCAGGGAGGGGGAGATGATTAAGAAAGATAGCAAATGCCTATAAAAAATGATGTTTGTTCGATAATGTTGGTTTGTCCTTGCTCCGCCCACAGGGAGATCAGGTTTAATTTTGAGCTACTCCCACAATAGTGCTCCTGAGGCACACCTAATTCCATTAAGCACTGATGATCCTATATGGCTTTTTTCTTTCCAAAAACCATTTGCATGGTTTATTCAGCAATGTCCTTTTTGTATAGACACAGGAAAAGACAGTTGATACTGTGCTTTTGTAACAGGAGAGTTAAATGACTCCAATTAATATTTATTCCTGGGCATCCAACATATTTACTTAAGCCTCAGTTGCCCTTATTTCCTAACACCCCCAAATGGAGGGTCCCAGAGAGGGACAAGGATGGAACCAGGACAAGCCATAAGCTACCCTGGCATCATAAAGAGACAAGCTAAATGTCATAAGAAGTATAATAAGTTAAGAGTACGGTCATGGACAAACTATGTCATGACCCAAAAAGAAGTGACTGAATAAGGATGCTGTTGGGGTTAGGAAAGACTAACCTGGCCTAAGGAATGTAGCCTGGGATATATAGTAAGATGTCCCCAGGAAAAGCCAACCTTTAAGCTTAATATATCTCTTTCTGTGTTCATACAAAATGACTAGAAATAGTAATAAGAAGTAAATTTTTCTATGATTATTTAAATAGATTACTAGCCAAGGAAAGGAGAAAGCAATACACCCGAGATCGAATTCTGCCCTTGAGCAGATCTCCTAGTAATCTAGAGTGTGACTCCTCGGATCTCCTAGTAATCTACAGTGCTGAACCCTCGGATAAGATCTTGTCCTTGTGTTAATCTCTTAGAATTTCCCCTGAAGGAGTGGCTTTACCTCTGTTTGTTGTTATAACTATATTCAACCCCACTTATGTGTACCCCCATCCTTCATGTCTACTATATAACTATGCTGAAAGAAGAAGAGAAGGAGGCAGCTAGGGAAAAGGCGAGAGAGGGGAATGATGACTACAGACTAGAGACTACAACTAAGACTATGATGACAACAGTAATTATGACTATGATGGAGAAAAGGAGAGAAATTATTATGCTGCAAGGGTAGAGATTGAACTACTTTGGGGAGGAGAGAAAAATAAACCAACCTGGGGCTCTGTTTCTCCATTCCCTGGTCCTTCCTCCGTCCATCACCATGGGCTGGTTAGGGGAACAGTTCTTGGACAATGCATACTCTCATCCCTGGAGACCACACTTTCTTTGAAACTCACTGATGTCCAACAGTCCTAGTCATGCTCAGACACCTGTGCAAGGAAGCCTGATTCTTGTATTAGTTCTAGGAGACCTACAAACATTTTAATAAGGGGAGATCTGATTCCTCTTATTAAAAGGAGTATTGATTGAAGATCAGATGGAAGATCTGATAGCTGTCCCTGCTTTTTAGTCATTACCACTATTAGGGAATATCTGATCCCAATTTTTCTTTTGCCAAATCTTTTTACTATGTCATCCAGAAAAACACTGAAAGAGCCCCCAATACGCCATCAGGCTATACTAGCATGCTACAGGGACTAATGAAGATGTGACTGGCGCCTGTTCAAGCAAATCGATGAACATCAGGATGACAGTGATAGTGATACAGTGATGTTATCCAGGGATGTTCATATCTTATATCACCTTGCCATGTGTAACTGCCCACTCACCTTCCAAACCACAAGTTCTTGGCAAGGACCATTGCCCAGCCTGGGGGTAAATCCATCTGTATAAATGTAAATTGAACCTTAGCCCATTCGCTCACTCTTTGGAGAATACTGCTGGGCTAGCACTGATGCTAAATAAATTTGTTTTGTTTTATTCCTTTTGCTCCAAGTGTGCATCTTTGTCTCTTCCTCGTTTTTGTTCTATTCCCCCAGACTATTTTTGAATTTGTAAAACACCAACTTTCTAATAAAACCTATTTCCAATGTTGAATATAATGGTCAAAATAAGTGCTGTTCATCTAGATGGTATATGATACATACATAAATACATACTGTAATATGATTGATGTGTTGAGATTGGTGTATTAATTTTGAAAATTAATAGCTATCTTCAAAAATGGTTTCCTAAGTACCAGGTCATACAGGACCTCTTAAAAATTAGCCAATACTTTAAGCACAGCCTGTCTTGTTCATTTGGTCAGAAAAAGGCAAATAAATCTGAATAAATAATCTCAAGGGACTTCAGGATTTTGCAGGAAGGGGTGGGAGTGGGGTATGTTTTGAGCAGTAGTCAACACTTGCCCCTAGCTCCATGCTGAAGGGTTACTTCTGCCAGTTCTTAGTGGGTAATTTGTGGTGTCAAGGATGAAACCAAAGTCAACTTCACGGAAAATAAGTTCTTAACCCTGGCTATCTCTCTAAACCCTGGATTGAAGAACTAATCAGACAACTGAGATATTTACACTTTTGCTTCCTATAAATGTTCTCTAAGAGAGACTATACTTGTAGGATAGTATAGTCTATATTCCTAGAAAAAATAAATGTATAGAATCAGACTGATATACTGAATGTATATATTAAATATATGCATGAAGCTATTGCACGTTCTTATCAGAAAAATAAAATGCTTGATAGGGCATAAAATAAAAGCTAAAATCTCCTATCAATAACCCCTCTTTATTCCCCAGTAACAACTACCTAATAGCTTTTGTCTGTGGTTCTTTTTCCTTATTTTATTTGCTTTTCATAGGGTCTTTGGGCCAATCTGGCTGGGCTGTGCTCAGGCTTACTTCTGGCTCTGTGTCCAGAGATCTCTCCTGGCAGTGGTTGGAGAAACATAAGCTGACTCACAACTCAAACCCTGAGCCAGCCACATGCAAAGCAAGCATGCTCCTCCTTTAGTATGTCTCTGATCCTGTCTGAGGCTCATTAAATAACCAGAGTTCTCAATGCTTAATTTACGCTTTTAAATTTTGATTTGTCCTGTTCCTATCAACAATAAAGACAACCTAGTTTTATTGCCACATCTTTTCTCCTATCTTTTTCTTTATCAATAAAAGGTTATACTGTTATTTTTCTTCCTTTTGTTACAGCCATAGATGTACAATAATATAAGTGTATCTCCTCTTTTCTGTTACATCTCTGCACAAGGTATTTGGTCCTCTACTTCAAAAATTCTTATAGTTTAGAAATATTGACTTATATGCTATAATCATGGTTTTAGGCCAGCATTATTATTTTGGAATAATTTTAAATAATTTTTCAAAAGTAAGTTCAAATTCTTAGGCCATGTTAAGATGAGTTGATGTTGAATCAGAGAGTATGAACAAAAAAGATGTATACATGCTCTTCATCCTCTGGCAGTTAAATATTCAGAAACAATTGACAAGAGTTTAGTTACATGGTTACAATTTCCTGCAAGGAATGTTGGGGAATGAACACATTATTAGGGTAATTATTCAGCCTAGGTAAGAGAGGATCCTAGGAGATTGGTACCTACATTTTTCAGACTTGCCAGCCCATACATATGCATATATGTGCAACACAATTAGATAATGTAGCTTGAGTTACAATATGTATTTATATTCTTTAAGATATTTTCAAACTCTAGGCTTACATTGTATTGTGCTATATATGTATATATATGTATATATAAATATATATGGACACATACATATATTTCACATAATATTGGTTTTGAAACAGATGGGGAAATTTTAATCAAATACAGAAAAATTGAAAGAAAAAAGTTCCAAAATCACTATTCATTTGAATATAACTAATTCAGACAGCCACTTGTGGTCACAAGCTAATTTTTCCTCAACCAAACATTAAATCTAATCGTCAAATTAGTTAAATCAGATAGAAAAGTGGATCCTCTTGGCAGGTTTTAAAAAATGATTTCAGTTATTATTAGACTTCTGAAAATTATCAAGTTTGAAAAAAAAGATATTCAGACATATCAAAAAATGAAGACCTTTTCAGCATCTGTAACCAAATGGAACAAAAAACTCTTTGTTAAACCATAATTTTACATTTCATAATGGAATCCTCTTATAAAAGGATTACTTAAAAATCATGACCATACTTGAATCAATAAAAAGCTGTCTTCATTTTATCTTACCGTAAGTAAAAGTGAGTGTGCATTCAACCTTACAAGATGGATTATTCTGTTTTATCCTTAAATGTCTCCTTATTCTCTGAGATATATGATTAGCTTTACTAAAGTATAACAATGCAGATTTCAAAATGTTGTTCAGAGTCAGCATTGCCCTATTTTTTAAGGGCAATCTACTTCTATCTGATTTTAAGTTACGTTTCAAAATAGTAAGCATGAGTATGAGTGGACATTAGTGCTAAAATGCTAGGTAAATTTTCATATTTTTTTACTTCTTTTGAACAAACTTATCAAAATGTTTATTGATACCTTAACCGATTAAAATAAATATATGGCAAACTGTGTTACTCAAAGCACCTCATCATAAAATTTGCTTTTAAACCTACTGATTCACTATAGACTTCCTTTTGGCCAGTAGCAAAAAAAGACTTCATATTAATATGCACAATTACACTTTGATTCTTGCAATAGGGAAAAAGGAGTAAATAGAAGGACAAGGAGGATACTGACTGTTTCTTTCAGAGAATTATCAGTGGTTTAGAAAACACTACAGAGGGAGTGGTTATGAGACTTAAAGACAACTAAGAAGAGACAGGAAAGCTTCCATGGTATAAAACAGACTTAGTTACTCTATCTATCTATCTATCTATCTATCTATCTATCTATCTATCTATCTATCTATCTATCTATTATCTATCTATCTATCTATCTATCTATCTATCTATCTATCTATCTATCTATGTCATTATAGCTTTAAATTATGTTCATACTATTTTGGTTGAACTCTTCTCCCGCTGCTTCTCCTTCTTCTTTTTATTTTTTGAATGAGTGGGATTTGCCAAGCAGAAATCAAAGTTCTGGGTCACTCTTGGTGGTCTTGGCCAACCAGGATGGTGGTTCAGAGACTAGACAAATAATTCACTGCCACCAGAATCACCCCAGTTGTGACTGGGATGGAAGTACCACCAGAGCTACACCTGATGAAGCTGGGAGAGGAAAATTGCAGTTCTAGGATAGAACCAGGATTGGTGTATGCACAGCACATGCCTCTAAACGCTTTGCTATCTTTCTAGATTCTGTACTGTAATTTGTATGTTAAGGAAACAAAACATCACTTAACTTCACCCACTGGCATCTCAGCAAATTTAATTTTTAAATTAAAATCAGTCTGAGCTAGTTTCTAACTTGAAAATATGAAAGGCATACATTTAACAATCACAACTTTTAAACTATTTTGAAAAAATCATAATTGTCAATGCTGGAATAGAAATTCTAGTGAAAATGTGGATTTCTATTGGGTAGCAGTTTCTAATGCCTTTTGAAATGTATGCTTTTTCCTATTGATAACTAGTCTTTTTCTTCTTTTCTTTTTGTCCATCTTTCTTACCTCTTTTTTTTCCTTTCTATTTTTCATTCCTCCCTACCCCTAATGTCCTTCTCAAGCTGATATCTCTAATTATATTTATTTCTCAGTGTTTTAGGGACTAATGTTTACTATCTCAAGCCACATACAAAATATTATTTTTATTTCTACTTTCTTATATGGTGCTAGCAGTGTATGTGAGTATATAAGTCTATTTTACATTTTTAAGCATAACTGAATTAATTAGTCAAGATTATCCATTTGACAAAGGGAAAAAATCCTGACTGACAAATTTTATAAAACACAGTTTGTTTATGCAGTACTGTATTGTGAAAACATTACGAGGAAAATATTCAAAATGTATTGTTAAATTTCAAGAATAAGTAAAACATTACATTTGAGTTTACATTCGTTCACAAAAACTTTTAAAAGTAGATAGCTGTGGAATTGGCAATGTGATTTATGGGGGAAGGGTATTAAAGAGAAAAATTTTTCACTTGCGCATTTACCCTTCTTTCCTCGTTAAATTTACCATCATCATAAACTGACTTCCAATTAAGAATGATTTTATGTTTCTAAAGTAAATACCATTTAAAATATTATATGTGTGTAAATAATCATAGTTATGTAACATTTTATATATATTATTATTTTTATCATCTTTATAATAATTTTGTCAGGTAGGAACTAAAATTATATATACTTTTTTAAAGATAAGCAAAAAGAATCAGAGGATTAATCAACCTACAAAAAGTCATACTATCAGGGAGAGAAAGTCACAATCATACCATATCTATCTGTCATGAGAGGCTAAGTTATAAAACATTTCCCTCCCAACCTCCCAGTGACTTTAAACCACAAAGTTTGGTTTTGTTTGTTTTTAAAATTTTCTTTCTCACGTTACATGTTTAATGAGAGTTGGTCATGTCTCTCTTCCCAAGTTATTTCCATTTTGGTACTTAAGCTGACTGAGTAGCCACAATATGATTGCTGTTCATCATGGAGGAGAACAGAGCTTATATTGCAATGAAATCCTTTAATGTTCTATTCCAACTTCATTGGCTAAAAGTGATCCTATATTTATCTAGTCATGAGAAAAAATATAAACGCAGTCTTGTCATATTTTCTGAATTTGAAGAGGGGAGAAATGGTGATTAGGGAGAAAATATAATAATTAGTAAACTTAATGACTAAGAACTGGAAGCCTTAAACTCTATGTCTCATAATAAACTAATAGAACCACATAGATCCCTAAGAAGTTTAGAATAAATCTTTCATTTGAAACAACCATGATATAAAAAAGTTTAAACACAGAAATAATAATGTGTGTATAAGGCTATTTTTTCTTATACAACTCTATAATAACTTGTATCCTGTCCTTTTTTCACTCACCTACATTTCATTAGAATATTATAGCCAGTAAGTGTTTTGTCTTTCAGTCAGTAGGAAAGCACATTAAATTTGAGAATCTCAATGTCCACTTATCCACCTCTAGTACAGAATAATAACAGAAGGGAAGCCTACTGCAGCTGTTGATAGCTTACTACACTGCGAGGTGCATAGTATAAACAACTATCTTCAAACATTCTCAGGCTTTTAGCCTCAATCACATGCCCTTAATCTGATGTCAATTCAATTGAATGTTTTCAAATAATTATGATGTAACATCTATTGGTGAATTAGAGACATCAATTACATTAAATACCAGCTTGGACTTCCAGATAATGATGAACAAAACAAATAGGTAAGCACTGGAATTTTCAGGCAAGGGCATCCAGTGAAATCAGTGGGTTATCAAAAATGCATAAAGAATGATGTTTTGCTTTAGAAGATGCTATAACAGCTATTAATAAGGTACAGAAAATGGAAGCATTTGTTGAAAAAATTAAAAATAGCAGAACCAAGAGCTCATATTAATAAGTCATCTACAGAAAAAAAGCACTTGCCAAGGTTAGCATACTATAAGATAAAAGATTTGTAGCTGAGTTACAATCTAAGAGGAAGAGGTAAAGAGGAAATAAGGACAACAGTTGGATGAGTATAGTTATTAAAATGTTAGGGGGATATTTTAATAAAAAGAAGGAGGAAGGCACGGCACAAAGAAGTCATTTAAGGAAATGATCTAGGATATATAAATTAAATAGATATGAACATTCATGAAAAGAAGTGAAAGGATCAAGTCAAAAGATATTTTGACTATACTTTCCTCAACAAATGCAGGCATGTGTGTGTTCATACACATAAATACACACAAATACATTGCTTGTTTAATGCAAACAACTACATCAAAGACAGAATCAGAGGACATAAGTAGTTCTCTTTTTCCCTACTTGTAGCAGAAATCTTCTTTGGTTTTGATCTTGATTATACTGTATCTGAAATGATGTAAAGATATGGCCTGATTTTTAGGATCATTTTCTTTGCTGGACTTGTCCTCAAGAGGGAAAAGGAAGCACTAACTGTGGTTCTGGACATGATCCAACTGGGAAGGTTCAAAGATGCATTTTCAAGTTATTCATAAACAGGTTGTGTCTTACTGTAAGTGCAGCTCATTTGAATTTCTTGAGGTTTTAAAAGTGCTTCATGTTGCATTTATTCAATTTTGTTCCAGAGAGAATTTGAGAAGGCCAAAAAGATTAAAACCATATGTTATACATGGGATAAAGGAGAAGATGTTGAACTGTATAATTTATGGGAGTGGTTGAAGTCTTGAAAGAAAAATAATCTCTAAAATAAAGGACACAGAGGAAAGGTAACTCTTGGTCTTCATGAATAGCTCCAGTTTGGTAAGTAATGGGGAGTGATACTGTTAACAAGGAAGAGAGACCACAGCAGTCAGAATATAATTCTTGGAAACATAGTTCTTTTCTTCTCTGATGGACATTTTTCATGTTTTATAGTATTTTCCAAAAAGCACTTCAGTGTAGTAAAATCCCTTCACTTCTAATAAGATAATTTTTCACAGCTATTTCAGTAGACATTCAAAAAATTGTTTCTGTATTATCAGAAAGGAAAGACAAAAACAAACCAACCAACAAACAAAAGTTTAGAGACAAAATCAACCAAGTGAAAATGAGAATAAACTAGCTTGTTTGGAACACTTTTCTAGAATGACAATTCTGTGGGTTATAGTGATCTTTTTCCACTTTGATACAATCTGATGGTTTACATATATGAACATATACACATACATGATTGACAAGTTTAGAAACCAGAGCATGAGTTATGGTATTATTAGACGGGCAGGGCTGGAGCAATGGCACAGCAGGTAGGGCATTTGCCTTGCACACAGTTGACCCAGGTTCAGTTTTCAGTGTCCCATATGGTCCCTGCAGCACTGCCAGGAGTAATTCTTGAGTGCATGAGCCAGAAGTAATCCTTGTGCATTGCCGGGTGTGACCCAAAAAGGAAAAAAAAGGGGGCAAACCATGGAAGAAAGCAGTTTCACAACAGCTTCACCTGACACTCTGAAACTAAAGGGTTTTGAACATCACTGAAAAGTGATGATAAATATTCTCCCTTACGTGCCAAGGTATGAGTGAATAACAAGGGGGTGGGGAAGGGGGCCAGCAATCAAAAGCTGCGTGGAAAACTTCCATGCAGAATACAGGCTCTAATTTTCAAGAGATACTAAAAACCTAAACTTCCCAGGTGAAACTTCCTGATGACTAGAAGAACTCAGGGAACTAAATATAACATACCTAATACACAGTGTTTCAAGGAAAGTGAAATTCTAGAGGCTTGCTATGCTCTAAACAAGACACTGAAAGATCAGGGAGATTTGCTCAGCCTAAGAAACCGTTTAGGCTAAGCAACACATCAAGGCAGAGTTTGGACCAAAGCAGTATGTGGCTTGCTGTGAGTCAGTCTGAACAAGAAAACTGTTAGAACCCAGGGAAGGGAAAATCTTAAACAACTGAGCTCCAAGTTTTGCACCATGTCAACAGTATCACATACCAAAAAGAAATAGTGTTGTAGAAAACTGAAGCAGTCACTGCTCATATCTAGTCCCTATTTTCCTTTAATAATGTCTGACTTTCAATTTGAATTTGACAAAGTAGGCTTCCTACCTTCCTCTTCTGTCCAGATCAACGGATGGAAGTTGAGCACATCGAGAGCAGCAGCTTATATCCTGTACTTTATGGCCTTGCTGTGCTTCTGTTTTTGGGGCTTCCGTATCTTGCCTAATTTTTCAGACAAGAATCTTCCTGGTTCATCTACAGTTATGAGCCAGGAATTTTGAGTGAAAGATAATTATACTTAGAATATTCAACATTGACCCTGGACGGTCATAACTTACTGAGCGATCTAGATAGAGATGTTATTGACTGTTAGGCCCAGTACTTTGATCATAAAATGTGGAGGCAGGGTTGAGACTGTAGATTAATATTAAGGTTCTATTCAACTGTTCATTGCTATAGATGATCATCTAAGGGGAGGCTTACCGAAAATAAATTAGCATTCCATAAATGAGACATTAATCATTGCTCTTATAAAAAGGATTCTCCCAAATAAATTTTTGGGAGAATGAACAGAATGAACTTTACTTTTTCAGAATGAATTTTACTTTCTTGTCTGCCATGACTACTTTAGAAACTACTGGAATTTTATACACTTAAGCATTTTCCTTCTTTCTCAACAATAAGAAAATTATTTTGAAGAGAGATGTTATGGACATAACGTATAGAATTTCACATTGAGTAATTTATACCCTAGGAAACAGAATACTTTCTTGTTCTATTTTTTTTAAGTATATGATTAGTGGCAGCAAGACTATGAGTCACATGTTTTTACTCATTATTTTGTTCTACTAATTTTTCTGAAATCCTCCCACCATTCATTTTTGTTCCTGATGGCTTTCAGTTCTTTAGTTTCCTGAACCATGAACAATGTGGTCCAGCACAACATGTTTCCATATGCCATGATAAACTACTTAAGTCTATGTGGTTAAAATATATGTCCACATACAAGACACAAGCTGAATTAGAAATATTCACTGATGGAAATGCATGCTAGGGCATTCTATGCCACAGAGAGGAGGTGCCAAAGATATAAGCAGGAGTAGGAAACCATTGTGATCATCATTAGAGCGATGGCCTGTTCAGTGACATCAAATTCCATTTCTGTGACATTCTGAGGAAAAGGGCAGTGACCACAGGCTTTAGATTTAGACATCACAGGAAGGAGAACTGTCTTGGGAGCAGAAGCTCACTTGTGTAGGTTCAATCTCAAATCAAGATGGCTAAAGGTGATCCAAAGTAACCAAAGGAAAATTTGTCTACCCATGCCTTCTTTATTCATACTTGCAGAGTGGAGCAAAAGAAGAAAAACCCAGAAGCTCCTTCAATTTTGCAGCATTCACCAGGAAGTACTCTAAGAGGTAGAAAACAATGTCTACAAAGGAAAAATTCAAATTTGATGAGATGTAAAAGGCTGACAAAGTTTGTTAGCTCCAGGAAATGAAGGATTATAGACCAACTAAGGAAAGCAAGAAGAATTTGTATGCCTCAAAAGACCACTGAATTCTTTCTGCATTGTTCTAAATTTGACCCCAAGACCAAATCTATGAATCCTGGCATCTCCACTGGGATGTGGTGAGAAAGCTGGGTGAAGTATGGAACAATTTAAGTGAGAGCAAAAAAGCAGACCTACAACAAAAAGTTAGCAAAGCTGAAGAAGTAGGAGAAGGAAGTTGCTAACTACGAACTGAAAGGGAAGATTGATGGTACAAAGGACCCTGCAAAAGTTGCCAGGAAAAAGGTGGAAGAGGAAGATAAACAGGAGGAAGAGAAATATTGAAGAGAGAATGATTACGATGAATGAAAAACTGTTTCTCTGACTCTTGTGAATACCTTAGAGTAGGAAGTACCTCCCAGATACAGCTGTGAGCTGAGCCTGTCAGTTGCTTACATTAGATTTAATCACATGCTCGATCATGATCACACGATAGTCTCGAGTGCTCCAGGAATTGTCAGTGGTTTACATGAAGTGGCTATGGGTGTCTGGAGTAACCTGAAACTGTATTAAAGCTGCACACAGTTCCCAGAGTTTTTAAAAGGAAAAGGCTCTTGTATTCTCACTCCATGCACTCTGCAGTTGGTGTGGCAGTTTCTTTCCATTTGTTAAGGTGGTGTTAGCTGTATGGTTATTGGCTACAAATCCTGCATTATCAACTGTATACACCTAGAGTTTAAGAAAAAAGAAAAAGAAAAACCACAGAAATGAATCTGCTGTTCCTGGCCTAGCATGGAAGCAGTGGGGAGTTGCCTCTGGAGGGATCATAGCTCAGGGTTGTGTGGACCCAGGGGAACTCAGTGGGCATCCATGGAGCTGCAGTTTGTATATATAGTGACATAGAATTCTGTTGCCATTCTTAGATGTGGAATAGGAGCATCATCTGGTATGAGAAGTGTTTGAAGTTTTTTGAGTTATGTGGGGTAATTATCAACTCTGTTCTAATCAACTGTAGAACTCTTCAACCTGGCAAGCTACTTAGAGTATCCCACCTGCATGGTAGAGCCTGAAAAGCTACCCATGGTGTATTTGATATGCTAAGCACAGTAACAAGTCTCACAACAGAGACGTTACTGGTGCCACCTCAAGCAAGTTGATGAACAATAGGACAACAGTGACATTGACAGTGAAGAGATTTCCTCCAGTGCTGAAAACTGTAATATAAACAAAAATATGTCTATGCCCATTCTAGTTCTAACTTTATAGAATTAAAAAAAAATCCTACTTCTTGTTTTTCTTTCTTGAAATGGATATTACCAATTACTAAGTTCAATTTTTTAAACCACAAAATTCACTGAAATGAATCAATAGCAAAACAATGTTGGAAACAATAATAATAATGTCAGGGATGAATATTTCATACCAAAAAATTAGATGAATGTCAAAAAGGTTTATCAGGGGCTGGAGCGATAGCACAGCGGATAGGGTGTTTGCCTTGGATGCGACCAACCCAGGTTCGATTCCCAGCATCCCAGATGGTCCTCCAGCACCATCAGGGTTAATTCCTGAGTGCAGAGCCAGGAGTAACCCCTGTGCATCGCCGGGTGTGACCCAGAAACCAAAAAAAAAAAAGAAATAAAAACACTTTTATCAAAAAGTAAGCTACAAACTAATTTTTAAGTAAAAGATGTCATCTACTGTAATAGATCATTAATACTTCTGCACAAATTTATCTTTACCTAAGGAACTGATTTAACAGCCGTAAAAAGAGAGTTCAACTTAAGACCTGAAACAATTGAATGAGAGTGTTAAAAGCCAACACTCCAAAGTTACCTAAATATACTAGAAGCATTGCAAATTGCCACAGTGAATAGTTCATTTCCCCAGATACTGAGCATTGGCTGAAACTGGAGGTGGAAATGGTTTTTGATCATTGTATGCCTGAAGGACTGGAGTGATATCACAGTGGGTCGGGTGTTTGCCTTGCACACGGCCAACCCAGGTTTGATTCCTCCATCCCTTTTGGAGAGCCTGGCCAGCTATTGAGAGTATCCTACCTGCACGGCAGAGCCTGGCAAGATACCCATGGCATATTCGATATGCCAAAAAAAGAACAAGTCTCACAATGGAGACGTTACTGGTGCCTGCTCAAGCAAATTGATGAACAACAGGATAACAGTGCTACAATGCAGTGCATTATGCCTGAAACTCAGTTATGAACAATTTTATCAGTAAGGTGACTTAATAAAAAAATTTTTAAAGATTTTTAAAAATTAAAATTTAAAAAAAGAAGCATTGATCATAGTGAAGAGTACATAAAATGATCTGTTGGTTAATGTCTTACTAGTCAGCAAAACAGTATTTTAAACCTATTTACATTTAAATTTCTTTACTTATTATTTAAATTTAAAGTGGAGGAGAACTAGACATATATAGTTGATAATCTGGTTTTATTTTATTTATTTATTTTGTTGTTGTTGTTGTTGTTGTTTACTTTTTGGGTCACACCCAGCGATGGTCAGGGGTTACTCCTGGCTCTGCACTCAGGAATTACTCCTGGCGGTGCTTGGGGGACCATATAGGATGCCAGGGATCGAACCTGGTTAGGGTGCGTGCAAGGCAAATGCCCTACCCTCTATCACCCCAGCCCCTATAGTTGAAAAGGTAGCCAGAGCAGCAATCTACAGAGAAAGATAAACTATAGCAAAGGGTTCTCAATATACAGGCCCTCACCTTCACTGTCCTAATCTATTGCTACAATAGCCCATTTGAGGTCAATTCTTCCAGTCAGAATGCAGTCTTGCAAACCTCCTGGCACGAGGCTGTAACACTGGCACACAGAGTGGGAAATAATGAGAGGCTGACAGATTCAGCAGCACATTGGAAGTTACGTCTGGGGGGAAATGGAAAGCTAAGGACCTGACTAAACAAACTGATAAGGGACCTGCATCAGGGTCCTTATATATGATAAGAAAACCCTACTTCCATATGGTTCCTAAGAAATAAAAATTTGTTTTCTCCCAACCTAAAAACAATTTTGGGGCTTCTGTTTGCTGCCATATCTAACTAGGTGGGGTTAATCTCCAGTCTACGCATCTGACTTTTACCATTCCAATGGGCCCAGCAGCCACAGGACAGCTCCTCATCAAATTCCACGGTGCTCATAGTTAAACTTCCCACCACTGGATGAAAACAGACAGAAAAGAAAAGAATAATTCTCAGTCTACAGTCTAATTCCTCAGAAAGTCACATGGAAACTAATAATCACCAGGTGATGCAAAAGGAAAGTGTAGCATAAGGGCTCAAACCAGACTTTACTATATGCAAAGAATGTGCCTTGGGTCTATCTCACAGTGATTCAATTTAAAAAAAAAGTGAAAAAAATTTTTAAGTGTTGAAGTGTTGACTTCAACTGAGGATTCTTTTTTGGGGGGGTCGGGGGGGCTCACACCCGGCTATGCACAGGGTTACTCCTGGCTCATGCACTCAGGAATTACTCCTGGCCATAATAGGAGGACCATATGGGATGCTAGGAATTGAACCCAGGTCAGCTGTGTGCAAGGCAAACACCCTACCCACTGTGCTATTGTTCCATCCCCAAAGTGAGGATTCTTGAATGGGAATGGACCTGCAAAACAAAAACAAAGACAAAAAAAAATCGAATGTGCCTTAACCACTGTACCATGTCTCTGACCCATTCCACTTGTTTCTATTATCTATAATCAGTGGTAGCAAGAGCTGAGGGGATAATGGCAAATGACATGAACACAGAGCTTGAAGACATTGCAAGTAAAGTAACAGAAAGACAAGTACATGATAATCTCATGTGAAATGTAAAATAAACAATTTCCCTGATTTTTTCCTTTAATTTTATTCTATCTACTAGAGAAGAACATAAATAAATCTATTACGGTACTCGTACAGAGGGTAGGGCATTTGCCTTGCACACAGCCGACCCAGTTTTGATTCCTCCACCCCTCTCGGCGAAGCTCGCAAGCTACCAAAAGTATCCCACCCACACGGAAGAGCCTGGCAAGCTACCCATGGCGTATTCAATATGCCAAAAACAGTAACAAGTCTCACAATAGAGACATTACTGGTGCCCGCTCGAGCAAATGGATAAGCAATGGGATGACAGTGACAGTGACAGGAAATATGAGTGGACAGAAAAGAGAGAACCCCATAAGTAAATGGATAAAATCACATTCTCCAAGTTGGGATAGACAACTTTTAGTGAAGTGTACCCATTTTAGTGAAGCTAACATCTCAGTCATAGACAGTGATAAAGTCATGCTTTTTAGATCCTTCTATGAATGTCACTACTTATCAAAATATAAACTTTTATTGAAGCATTAGCCTAGTAATGCAACTTCAAGTTAGATGCCATAATTTACAATATAGACATATGCGACAATATATGGCTACAAGAGTTTGTCCACAGTGTTCTATTTATAAGAAGGAGGACCAGCTTAAATGTACATCAGTGGATTAAAGTACTTCCATAATAGTTTACTCTTTGCAATTACTAACTTGATCATAAAAACAAATTCTTAAATCAAAAGACAGTACTGAACATATGAAGCTTTTAAAATATGTAAAATGCAATTTTTTCATAAATTATGTCCTAGTTCTACTCAATTTTTTTAAAGATTTAACGTCTATTATTTATTTATTTTTATTTATTTATTTTTCGATTTTTGGGTTACACCCAGTAATTCTCAGGGGTTACTCCTGACTCTGCACTCAGGAATTACTCCTGGCGGTGCTCAGGGAACCATATGGAATGCTAGGAATCGAACCCGGGTCGGCCGCGTGCAAGGCAAATGCCCTACCCACTGTACTATCACTCCAGCCCCAGTTCTACTTAATTTTTAAGTTTATTTTACGTTGTGCTCAGGCATAATTATCCTAGCTGTGTGCTCAGGGATCACTTCTGGTTGATCTCAATGTACCAAATGAGGTTCCAAGAACCAGACACAGGCTAGCCATTTGCAGGGCAAGCACCCTACCTTCTATACTATCTTTCTAGCCCTCTATCCATTTTTTAAAAACGTCAGAGAATACGTGGACAAACAAAACAAGTGCTATGACTTGCTGTTTTCTTCCAACTTAACATGGATTTAAAAATACTTCCCTGTCTTGTTAATATCAATTCCAAACTTGGCATTATTTTAATTTAAATAACCTCCCCATTTTTATCACTATCGATTGAATTTCTTTTCAAAACATATGAATGACAGGAGCAGAGGAGGAAAGAAAGTATGGGGGTGGATTCCTAAAATGTTCCAGAAGTGATACTGCTGATTTCACAATCTACACCTTTGGGTACACAGCACAGAGAAAGATTTGCTTCACCTTGTAACACTTCAGAAATCTCATTACTATTGATGACATTGCTCGCATTCTTACAGAGTATATAAACTGAGGCCTCTTGGAAATTATATTGAATTACAACCATCAAATTTGGTATCTGAGCTTTATACTGCTTCTGCAAAATGTAATAATGTTTTCTTAATTCCCTAAGCTTGTGAGACTCACATGGTATCATTTATTTAAGGATATCTACATTTTCAAAACTGATGGGTGAAAACCAACCCTATCAATCACTGTGACAGGCTACACTCCTCTTGAGTTTATCTTCCTGTATATTTTGTGCCAGATTTAGTTTGCAAACCTCCAATTGGGGAAAACATGAGTCTTGTTTAATCTTCACAAATATTAAACGATGTTGTTAAGCTACTGCATTTGCTGTTTGAACTTTCATTCATTAACTAAACATTAAATAACAGCCTATTCATTTTTAAACTGCAAAGCTCCCTGTATCTGTTCACCCTTTAATGGATGATCTGTTTAAAAGCATGGGAGAGATTTTATTTGTATTACAACTTGTGTGAAACTTGTCACTGTAGAGATTCTTTTCTCTCCTTAACGTGGACAGGTTTGTTTATTTTAATTTCCATTAGTGTCTGAGAAGACAACAATGATGAATGATGAAGCTAAAGCTACAGATTTCACAAGTCAGATAGTTACAGTGGACCGTTTTTGCTTATCGCAAATAATTTTATCTGAAGCACAACCCCTCATTATACAAGAAGACCACCACATTTTGATTTATATATTAGACCTCATTTCCAAGATTATCTCAAGTGCATGTGGAGATAAAAGAAGTAACTAGGTCACGAGCAGATACCATGTACAAAGTATGCTAGGCAAAGAGCAAAAGGGACAATTGGCACGTTAGTAGACTTCTCAAATTTACACTTTTCCCATTTTCCTTCCTCTCCACATCAAGTGATCTGTGTGCACTGAAGGGAAAAGTGACTGAGAAAGCACAGAAAAAGTGACAAATAACCAAGGAAAAGAAAAGCTAGAGACTAGGCTTTCAATTTCTATGTTTAATATAAGGAAATATTTTATATGAATATAATTTTATGTAATAATATAAAATGTATTATTAAATGTATGCAGAGGCATAAAACACACCCATGCTGTTATACAAGATCCATTTACAAAACTTTTCTATCATCTCATACCCATTCAGGAATAATTTCCCATTATGATTTTTTCAGCCCATTTGTAACCTCTATTCTACTTTCTGTCTCTTAAAACTTCAAACTCTAAGTACCACATGTAAGTGAAATAATATAGTACTGAAAAAATACTGAATTCTTGTGGAACCACTGACATATTTTTCGGCAGTGACTATTGAAAGTCTATTATCTAATACTTAGGTGCTCAAAAAAGTTTAAAAAAATATTATTTAGTAAATGTGGGCATATCTAAAAACACCCTGTAAAGGATGACTTTGAAGGATCTCTAGGCTCCCAGAACCTGCTCCACTTGAACCCTGATCTGATCCACTGAACCCTATCCACGAGACACATTTTCCTGCAGGCTGATCTCAACTTCCAGTATTCTGGGAATTAGGAAGAAGAGCATAAGTAGCTAAATTCGAAGATAACAGACTCATGGTCAAATCCATTTTCACTGGCAGTACCTTTTGCTTAGATGTTTTGGCAGACTCCTACTCCTTTCAATTGCCCAGGCTCTGTTATATTACCTATACTTTCCATAAGTACTTTTCTATTCATGGTCCATCTTAATTTAAAATATTCAGAAGCAGACCTGAGTCAAAGGTTTTTGAGAGAAAACAGTTCATAAATATTATTAAGTAGGCTAATGTTGGAGGGAACTGGATATATTTGAGATACTATATAGATCACTCTTCAGAGTTGCAATGTGGGACCATTAAACTGGGGATATTTTTTCATTTCCAAAGCTCACAGTTGAAAGTTTCTTTGGAAATACTAATTTCCCAGTACTTTCCGCCTTTCTTTACATAGATACAGAAAACTTACACAGTTCCAGAAGACTTGTTCGGGCACAGGGATGTAGGTACTAATTGTCACAGTCAGCCGGAGTCTGTGGAAATAGCTCCAATGGCTGAAACACATGCCTGGACTGTGGAGGACTGAGGAGTGAGTTCCAGCTTGCCATGGTGTCAGCATTGCTGGGGTGGTGCAGCCCACACCACAGAAGGTTCCCTCAAAATACTGGAAATAA
Source organism: Sorex araneus (assembly GCF_027595985.1). Lineage (NCBI taxonomy): Eukaryota > Metazoa > Chordata > Mammalia > Eulipotyphla > Soricidae > Sorex > Sorex araneus. The sequence goes on along the minus strand of NC_073304.1, from coordinate 135,745,773 downwards.
TATTTTCAGAACTGGGCCTCTGGGCACTGCTTCGGACACACACACATATGAAAACAATATATTTAAATTAAAAATCTGTTTGGCTGAAACACTAAAGACATGGCTACGATATTGACAGCACTTGTTATTGGAGCTTTATGTTATCGTTTATTGGGTGTTTAATTATTATCTAAGGGTCAGGTATTTTACAAGGTCTGAAAATTAAAAATAAGTTAAGGGAGGAGAGAGGGAGGGAAGAAGGAAGGAAGGAAGGAAGGAAGGAAGGAAGGAAGGAAGGAAGGAAGGAAGGAAGGAAGGAAGGAAGGAAGGAAGGAAGGAAGGAAGGAAGGGAGGGAAGGAGGGAGAAGGGAGGGAGGGAGGGAAGGAGGGAAGGAGGGAGGGAGGGAGGGAAGGAGGGAGGGAGGAGGGAGGGAGAATGGGAGGAAGGGAGAGAAGGAGGGAGAGAGGAAGGAAGGAAAAAGACATAATACCATTTAAGAAGAGAAGATATTTGAAAAAAGAGGACAGTCCAATAATAATGTGGATAATACTTGAAAACATTTCATATTTCCATGACACTGTTTTTAATCCAGTTAAAATGATAAAAATGATTTAAAAAGATCATTTTATCCTGAATCTTTTGGACTCTCTACATTCAGATCCTTTCTGTCTGCAGCTTTGAATCTGCCAAACAACATAAATCACTGTGCAAACCGAATCATTAGAGTTGCCAGGTGTTCAATTTTGAATCAGACAGTCTGGTATTTGAGTTTTCTGCCGAGGAAACAAATAGAGAAAATACCAATGATTTTTAATTAAGTTTGGTTATTATCATGTAAAGATGAGCTTGCAGGAGCACATTCTCAACTAGCTCTCCAGGCTGCACGTCACTGTGAGCAGACTTTCCACTTAGATATCAGCCTATCTAGGCCAGGCTGTCTCCCAACCAAGTGCTAAAGCAAGCTGATGAGCTTGGCTCACAACTTGTATTGGCACCTTCTACTTTTTGGCAACGACCCATGCAACTGTGCTAGAACTTTTTCTTGTACGGATACTGCCAAAGCCCCTACAGCAATTGGCAGAATTCCCTAAGTATATTTAAATAACAATAATAATAATAATAAATTATTATTGTAATAATTATATATTATTACAATAATAATAAAATACAGAAATAAATACTGAGAAAGATATGGAACCAAGACAAATGAACCGGAGATTAAGAGTGACATGACTTGAATATGTCTTTAAGTTCTGAGCCACCAGACAGGTGAAGAATAAATATTGTCATATCTTTTACAAACAGTATTTTTCCAAAATAAAATTCTCTGTAGATCCCATGAAATCTTCCTGCAATGGTAAGATGTTGATTTAGGGTGGAAATCTACAATAAAAGAAATGGTAGAAAGCTTTACATGTAGAAGCAATAGCATATATATCATTCATCAATGTTCAGAACTGTTGATGGCAAGATCTACTTTCCCTAAGTCTAATATTTCAGTCCATCATTCACTTTTTTTTTGTCTGACAATATTCAGAGTTGCTAATGAAGCTATGAAACTACTCATTCACTCTGCCTTTATATCCCATCCAGCCACATTTCATACATATCCATAAACAAATTATATTCCATGAAGCTATATGAGCTTTCAATACCTTTAAGATTCCACTGGCAAACAGGCCTCTAAATGTTCTTACATAGTTTCAGAGTACACAATATATACACAAACATCATTTTCCTATTTTTTTATTTTTGGGCGCACACAAAGTTGCCCAGGACTTAACTCCTGGGTCTGTGCAGGGAATCACGCCTGGCAGGCTCAGAGGACCAGATGTGATGCAAGGTACTGAGTCGGGGCAGGTTCTTTGCAAGGCAAGTGCCCTTCACAGAGCACTATTGCTCCAGCCCCTATGTTGAAATATTCACCACCCAGAGAAGCCAAATTTTAATATTACGATGTAAATGTAATCAGCACTGGTCCTAATGTAAGCGATACTCTAAATAAAGATATGAAACATGTGTATATATATAAACATATATTTACACACATAAACACATATTAGATGCAAAATTTCTCTGATCCCAATTTCCTTGGCAGGTAAGGATAATAGTAACCTCAGAATTTACTTATACAGACACATTACACATCTTTTCCATTAACAAAAATGGCAAAATTTGTATTTGACAAAAACTATAAAACTGAATTATCAAATTCTTCAAGTGGAAATAACATCATGGATTTTTCACCATAAAAACAGTATCAATGTGGCTGAGCAGTAGTACAGAAGGAAGGGTACAGGCCTTGCATGCCACTGGGTTTGATTCTGGACCTGGGTTTGGTGCCCTGGGCACTGCCAGGAATGATCCCTGACAATCACTGGGATGACCCCAAAACAAAACAAAATCAAGCTTTTCACTTCACGAATCCCTATTTAACTCAAAAGACTCAAATATACAGACCTGCATACATAACTAACACACTTGAAAGTTAAACCTATCATAATTTCACTTGTTTAAGATGAATATTTTTGTTTAGCTAAGAGTGAGAATTATTTTCTTGAAAAAGAATAGCAATGCAAACCTAGATGCTATCCTCTCAGGGAGAAAATAAGGATCCTTCCAAATTCTTTTTAGGAGGAGGTTGGTAACTTCGTCAGGAGCTCATTTGCCTTCAGGGAAAAACAATTGCTTGATCTCTGGAATACTTTTTCAACAAAATGTCTATAGTGCTAAATCTGTTAAAAACCGGTTCAGTATTCTGTTCCTATCCTCATGTTAAATTGTAAAAAGAATTTTTGGAATATGCTGGAAACTAAACAATGATTGTAGAACTGTGAAAAAGTTAACTTTGTATCTTTCAGTTGTTTACAGAAAAACCTAAACTTTTGAACATTAAAATGCATTTTAAAATATGATACAAAGTATATTGAGACAATCATAAAAAGTCTGATATATATTTAACAAATATTTTCAATTAGGATGTTACCACTGCTTGACAACTCTACAAATCAGCTCAAAATAGGCATTTTTTATACAAATTAAGTTTTCTTTAGATTTGACTAAGAGTGCATCATAATATTCTTCTTCTCCCCATTCTTTTCCTTTCTGTTCTTCCTTTCCTCCATCATTTATTTCTCATCCCTATCCTTTTTGCTAAAATTCATGGTTTTAAAGTCTCTCAATTTTGACATCTAAAAATTGGGTATCAAATATCTACTAAAATATAAATTTTAAGGACTAAGTGACAACAACAGCATCATGAATTTTTAAATGTCAACTGTTGTTCTTCAATAAATCTCTATTGGTATTAAACTTAGTTTTTCACAGTAACTGTTCTATGAACTGAAAAGTATGGTAGGGAAGGTACATCAAATGTTACTGGTAACAGAATATCACCATAGGAAGCTCATGCACAGGGACTAAGACACAGTGAAAAGTAGTTTGTATGTTGCTTTAATCCGTATACAATTCTAAGCTGAACAGATCATAATTAGTTGTTGCTCTTTTTAAAAAATATGTATTGTTTTAATTGAATCACCATGAGATACACAGTTACAAGACTGTGCATTATTGGCTTTCAGTCATCCAATGTCACAACACCCATTCCTTCACCAATGAACATTTCCCATTACCAGTATCCCGTTTCCCTCTCTCTCTCTCTCTTTTTTTTTTTTTTTTTTGCTTTTTGGGTCACACCCAGCGATGCTCAGGGGTTACTTCTGGCTTTGCGCTCAGGAATTACTCCTGGCGGTGCTTGGGGGACCATATGGGATGCCGGGGATTGAACCCGGGTCGGCCGCGTGCAGGGCGAACGCCCTACCCACTGTGCTATCGCTTCGCCTCTCTCTCTCTCTCTCTCTCTCTCTCTCTCTCTCTCTCTCTCTCTCTCTCTCTCTCCTCTCTCTCTCTCTCTCTCTCTCTCTCTCTCTCTCTCTCTCTCTCTCTCTCTCTCTCTCTCTCTCTCTCTCTCTCTCTCTCTCTCTCTCTCTCTCTCTCTCTCTCTCTCTCTCTCTCTCACACACACACACATACACACACAAACAAAAAACCCACAGTTACACAGATTTAAGTTGCATGCTCCAATAAAAATCATGAGAACTGGGAATGGACAGATAGCCCAGCTACAATCCCTGAAGCTCACCACTGCCACCTGATGAGGTCTTGACGGCCTTAAACACCACCGGAGAGGCCCTGGCACCACAGGGCCCCGCAGTACCACGTGGAGCTTCACATTCAACTGCCAAAGACTGGCTAATTTCGCTGGGCTTTTCCCCCAGGTCTTCTGGGCACTGCTTACAAGACTGTTCCCCAAATCAATGAGTAACTGTCATTCCTATGTTCCTTCAGGACTTAAACAAGTACCCACCATGCCTTTAAAAAGGATGCCCTGTCTGGGCAGATAGATTCATCAGCCTGGATGGTGGCTGGATTGCAACCCTAACCCTAACGTTCCTCCTTGGTGGATTCTGTGAAACACAACCCTGAGAATGCCTCCCCCAGTTTCTCAAAGATGCGGATGTCTATGTATGAATCAAATTATTGAATCGAATTTGTATTTCAGATGAATGCTGTTCAGAACCTCTCCTGTGATTCAAATTTAAAGCTCTTCTTCAACTGTTCTCTTTCTAATTTTCTGTACCACCTACAGCAAATCCTGAGTCCATATGATAAACCTAAAGCAAATTTGCATTTAGTCAGTTTACAATCTCCAGGGTCTTACAAAAGTGACCAGTTAATTACTACTTTCTCAACATAGTGGAAAACCAAATAGTTTATCTGATTAAGAACACATTGTCAAAGTCTTCAGGGAGTTTTCTGAAATTGTATTGTGAATGACTGAGAAAAGAGAGTCAGTATAAATAAAACACTCCTATAAATACACATTTTAAGGACATACTTATAAATTGTGCAAAGCATCTTTCTTCAAACCATGCCTTTAAAGTTCCATTCAAATAAAATATAGCCAATGTTAGTGATACAATCAGCATAAATAAGAACATCACAAAGTAAAGAAAATAATGAAAAGAAATCTGAAAAAAGGAGTTTCTGATATTTTATCTTAAATACTGCAGCTGTTTAATTGATATTTAACATGCAGTTGTCTACACAAGTAAACTTTCCTCCATATCAATTAGATCCAATTTTGCTATGTTTGTGTAACAGATTATGCTAAAGTTGTATACAATAACATATGTTTAATAATGGCCTCTTAATTACTAAGGTCATCCATATTCAAGATAATTATTTAATGATAAAATAGCACATCAATATTACTGAAACAATTTTTCCACATTAGTTTGCTTACCTTCATGTTCAATAGATGTGTGTGTATATATATATATATATATATACTTAATTTTAAAAACTCAGATACTTTTAGGATTAGCTATAGAAAAATTGAATGGAAAGAACAGAGATATTCCACACTCTATCTCATCCCTTACTTTCCTTTTCATTAATATAGTCTACTGCATGGCACATTTATTTCAATGAATGAATCAAACTTCATAAATAAGTTAACTAAGGGTTATAATTCATAATAGGATTATATATATATATATATACAGAGAGAGACTTTGCTAAATAAATGTCAAATATCTACCATTATAATATCAAACTGAATAACTGACTGATATAAAAAATTTTGAGATATACATCTCCTTTACTGTCTTGCAAATTTTGATGTATGTGATCAAAAGTAGTTATCATAATGTAGATATTCATATTAGAAAATTATAATTTATCTATTCTACAATGATGTATCATTAGAACCATACACTATCAAGTCTTTTCATACTAGAACTATTTACTTACTAATATACATTTAAGATTCCTCCATGTCTTTTTATTATTTGGTAACTATTTTTATATGCCAACAAATGCAAACAATTTTTTGTTTTTGTATTTCATAGTTGCTTATCCATTCACCCTACTGTAGGAAATTATGGTTGCTTCGAATTTTTAGCAATTAAAAATGAAATGGTGATAAACATTTTTGTGCAAGCTTTTAATGTGGACATAAGTTTAGTTATGTAGCACGGTAACACTGTCCTCCTGTTGTTCATAGATTTGCTCTAGTGGGCACCAGTAACATCTCACCAGTAACATTGTGAGATTTGTTGTTACTTTTTCTGGCATATCAAATACGAGGTAGCTTTCCAGGCTCTGCTGTGTGGGAGGGATAGTCTCAGTAGCTTGCTGGGCCCTCTGAGAGGGACAGGGGTGTGGAAGGGTGTGCAAGGCAAATGCCCTACCCCTGTACTATCATTCCAGTCCAAATTTTTATGGAATCACAAAAATTCCCAAATAGCTAAGATATTCTGATAAAAAAATACATTGGTGTCGCTGCATTTCCAGATTTAAAAAATGTTAAAAAGCTACAGTAATCAAAACTATGTGGTACTGGAATAAAGAAAGATAAATGAACCATTAGGAAAGAAATGTGCACTCTGAGACAAACCCATTAAACTATGACAATGGATCTCGGTGCATTAACTGGAGCAAAGAAAGTCTCATTAGCAAAGTGTCTAGGGAAACTTGGATGGTGGTCACATGCAATAAAAAAAGAAACTGGATCCATATCTCATGCCATACATTTAAGTTTATTCTAATTAAAGACCTCAAAATTAGGCCACAATTCATAAAACACAATGAGAAAAAAAGAGATAAAACTTTCCATGACAAAGTCCTTGTATATGCTTTCAGTGGTTTAACTCCATTGGCAAAGATAACAAAAATAAATAAATAGGACTACATTACATTAGAAATCACATCAGAGCAATAGTACAGTGGGTAGGTTGTTTGCCTTGCACATGGCTGACCCCAGCTCGATTCCCAGCACTCTACATGGCTCCATCTACACTGTCAGGAGTGATCTCTGAGTGCAGAAGTAAGCATTAAGCATCCTTGGGTGCAGCCCACATAGCTGAAGAAAGAAGGAAGGAAGGAAGGAAGGAAGGAAGGAAGGAAGGAAGGAAGGAAGGAAGGAAGGAAGGAAGGAAGGAAGGAAGGAAGGAAGGAAGGAAGGAAGGAAGGAAGGTAAAAGAAGGGAGGGACAAAGTAAGGGATGAAATTAGGTCTAAAATAAGATTTTTTGTAGAATAGGAAAAATTACTTGCACATAATAATCAGATAAATGGTGATATACAAGATATATAAATTACTCACAAAACTCCACACACAAAAGCAAATAATATCATTGAAAATGGAATGTGTACATGAATGGAAACTACACCTAAGAGGACATGGATAGCCAGTAGGTCTATGAAAAACTGTTTCTTGTCCCCAGTTTCCATGAACAGCTTTATAAGGGTCAATTTCACAGCAACTTAATAATAATAATAATAATATATAAATATATAAATAAATAATAATAAAAATAAAATAATAAGGGGAAGATGTTCCTTGTCACTTATCAGAGAATTACAAAGCAAAATGACAAGGAGATATCATCTCACATATTATTGCACATATTAAAAAAGACTAAAAACAACCAGCATTGGCAGGATGTGATGAAAAATGAGCTCTCTTCCATTATTGGTGGGGATGTTTTCTGGCTCAATTTTTATGGAAAATAGTATGGAGAGTTTTCAAGTAAGAATAGAGCTCCCAAATGACACAGTGATTATACCTGCTACCCCCTAGCCCCCCAAGAATATATCATTAATTCTAAAATATATATGCAGACCTATTTTCACTGAGGTACTTAGTACAATTTCCAAAATAAGGTAATAACACAAGTGTCAAAAAAACAGATGAATGGGTAAAGGTGTAGCATTTACACACAATGTAATATCCTTAATATCCTGTAGCTTTTAGATAAGATAAAATCTTGCAGATAACTTTATGCATCAAAGCCATAAGACATAAATGTTAACATTACTATTAAAATGTTACATAAATTATCATTATTATAAGAAAATATAATATGTATTATAAAAATAAAACAAATACCCCCTCATCTTTGAGATTATTTCAGAAAGTTACATGCTTTGAATGAGGTAGAATATTCAATGTACTTAGAGTGGAAAAATGAAAGGACTGAGTCGTAGTTTAATTCTGTCTAATGGAATGTAGTTCCAATGAACTTCAATTTTCTAAACCTTTTATCTCTTTCTGCGATATCTGGTCTATGGCCTTGGTTTCCTTAAGCCCAATGTTGTTTGATCCAGGGACACTCAAAGGGAGAGTAGCATGCTCAAAAACCATCTTAGCCAGGAATGAAGCTCACTTTCAAGTATGAAAATGTTGGTCTGATCCCTGTCACTCAAAAAATAACCCTCTAGAGCAAATGTACATGTCTTCCTATAAGAATTTTATTTACTGCCATATTTCTAGAAATATGTTTGACTATACTTTTTAGCTTTAAGGAGGGTACATTTGGCAGTACTCAGGACTTATTCCTAGCTTTGCCTTCAGGGATTTCCTGGCATTACTCAGGGAACCAATGTAAGGGTACCAAATGTACCACTTACTATTACGCTTGGTAAAGGGACTGGGGACCGAATGTAAGTATAAATATAAGACCATGTATGGTACTGGGCACCAAATCTGGGTTAGCTGCCTGCAAAGCAAGAGTCATATGCCCTGTACTATCTGGCCTTCCTTTGACATTCTTAATCCACCCACCTTTCTTCCAAGCATTAAGGGTTAAATTATTAATTAAATAAACTAAATTTCACAATTAGAGGATAAGAAATGTAAATACTTTAATAAATTAAAATTTTGCATGTACTGTTTTATTGGGAAAATTTATCTAATGCCTGCACTACTAGCAAGCATTTTTAAAAATTAAAAAACAAAATAGTAAAGCAAGCAGACTTTTTAAACATCAAGACTTCTAAATATAAATCATAAATCATAAATAAGTTCAGAATGTAAGATATAAGCTCAATACAACATGGAAGTTCAAACACATATATTTCTTTATATAGTTTTGTGGCTGGATTGATAGCACAGTGGTTGGCCATTTGCCTTTCATGCGGCCGACCCGAGTTCGATTTCTCCACCCCTCTTGGAGAGCCCGGCAAGCTACCGAGAGTATTGAGCCAACACAACAGAGCCTGGCAAGCTACCCATGCGTATTGGATATGCCAAAAACAGTAATAATAAGTCTCTCAATGAGAGACGTTACTGGTGCCTGCTGGAACAAATTGATGAGCAATGGGATGACAGTGACAATAGTTTTGTGATTTTTTTAAATGTTTGTTTTCAGTCCCTTGAAAAAACAATGTTGAAGGAAACAAAAAATAACATGATACATGAAAAAAATTAAATTTGCATGAAATACACCTAGATACTGAGCATTTTTATAAGATACATAGTAGCATTTCTAATTATGAAATTATTAAAACTTAAAATTACATAAAGAATTTCCGGATATTAGTTATGCTAAAATAAATTCAAGGAACATCTCTACATGCTATTTGTGAATATACATACTAGATTTTATAATGAATATAATAACAGTGCGAGAGCATAAGTGTTGAATGGTACTTTTTAAATGCAGACTATAAAGAATCAGTAAAAGAATGTAAAACACCAAATGATAACAGAGCTTGAGAATCAGCACACAAAACTGAATTTGTTCAGGGCAGGGCTGGTGGCACAATAGTCCCAGAGAGAGTGTAGGAGGGACAGGGATGATGAGGATCGGTGGTGGGCGTGGCAGAGCAACACTCTATGTCTTCTATAGTAATATAAACTATATTGCAAACGGTGACTGAATTGTAAATGCAGAGCTCAAAAAATGTGTTGAGCTCCACACATTATTTGAGCATGCTGCTTTGCTAACTTAGTACCTAATACAAATAATTTAATCAGAGAAAAATGAATGTGTTGATCTTTCTTGGACAAAATAGTCACACAAAATTATCGCGACAAAGCACAATGAATTCTGAATTTGTGTAAAGCAGAATCTCATCAAAGAAATACATAAGCCTATATTAATTTCATACATTTTAATGTATGAATTATGATTTGATAGGATGTGGGAATGGGAAGTCTGCAATCTGTTACATAACACATTGCTATACCTTAGGTCTTGGTTTATTGTAACCATTTACCAACCAAAAATGATTATTCAGGAAAAATTTGGGGTGTGGGTATGGTATAATTGTACACAATCTTAACACACAATTGCTCAATGGGGGACTGGCTAGAGTTAAATTATTATTTTAGTGTGGAAGTGAAAAAGAAGCATGCAAACCAGTTTGAATACAAAGCCACTCCCATGACTTTAAGGGCTTCCTTTCAACCAGTTATTAACTTTGAGCCCTGGTGGTCATTTACTCTAACTTCAAGTTATTAAAAGTATCTCTAACAAACAGTGCACATGATGTTTGTTTTTAATCACTGTGTTTAATAGATTTCACATGGGGAAAATGTTGGCAAATATTTTATACACTATGAAAAATTCTGAGTGTTGGATAAATGTGAGCATGCTGTAATCTTCCTAACATCCTTATATAACCAGGGCTTTAATGACAATCTTTTAATTTCCTGAGAATTCTTATAATGTTCTCTATTTAAAATATGGTGGGAAATGTCACTTGTAATAACATTTTAATTTTAAACTTGGTAACAGTTACTTTGTTACACATAAACCAAAAAGTTTCTTAAAAAGAATTCCTCCTATCAGACAACCTGGAGTGTGTGTGGGAGAAGAGTGGGGAGGAGAGCAGGGGGGATGCGGAAAGGTAAGAAAAAATAGAGGATACTTTTCATGTTGAGCACCATTTAACAGTATCTGATGTTCATAGAAACAAGTCATGTCTATGTAAAATAAAAACAGAGGGGTAGTGACAGAACTCAAAGGTCTAGAATACATGCTTTACATGCATGAGGCCTCATGTTCTGTCCTTGGCATTCATACCCCTTTCTAATCCTGCCCGGTACCACCAGATGTAGTCCTGGAAGGCCGCTAAGACGAGAGAATCTGAGCACTCAACCATGCACTCAGTTGGCCTATTTGTGCAGTATCATCAAAAATAGCCTCTGGACATTATTAGATTTGTTTAGGAAATAACCCCCCTCACAAAACAAAGAAAAAATGAGTAAATTTGTTGAACAGTCAGGTTGCATGAAGAATATTAAGTGGCCAACCAAAAGAGGTTTTACTTGTACTTATATTCTGAATTATAATCACTTCTTTTTTAACAAATGTAATGAATTATAATAAGCATATTATAATCTGTAGATTGCTTCCTCTTTGGGGGGTATAGGTCATACCCAAAGGTACCCCGGGGGCTATTTCTGATCTATGATCAGAAATGATCCATGGTGGCACTAGGAGGATAATATGTGGTGCTCCGATTGATCCTGAACCAGCATCAACTACAAGCAAGGCAAGAACCTTATGTTCTGTACTATAAAGGTACAGTAAAGGTACATTAGAGGTACAGCCTTATGTCCTATATTATAAAACCTTATACACTGTACCTCTAGCCCAGTTGCTATAAAGAGGGTGCCAGTCTCACTTCCTACTGCTGGAAGAATGACTCCTTACTTATCATACCATCAACCATACCCAGGGAGAAAATATTGACCAAAAGTGATTTTGTCTTAGCTGCAATTACACCTTTCCATAAATTCTTCTTATAGTGTGCCTACACATCCAAACCATGAACCAAAGACTGAGTTTGGAGCTAAACCAACCAGGAAACAAATTCTTATTTTGATTCTTTTGTTATTGTGATAGGGTTGACACAATTCAACTGAACACTCTACTTTGGGTTGTGAACCTGTGAAATATGAATAGCAATGAAAATGGTTTGGTTAATTAAAAATATCAAGACAATGCACACTTTAGAAAAGTGAATTCTATTTCATTTGAAGGTTTCAGAAAATCAATCCAAATAGTTCAAGTGAAGACATCCTGTGATGATAAGATCCGAGGAGGGTCTATGTAGATTTTGGATTCAGAATTTAAAATTATGTTTTTAGGTATTAATTTAATTCATCCCTTAGTTCTTTTTTGCCCATTGTGTATTTACTTTTTTTTTTAGTTTCTGGGCAAGGCAAGCTGTGGTGAGAGCTTACTCCTAGCTTATACTTCAGAGTCACTCCTGGCAGTGCCTAGGGAGTTATGTCAGATGTGGTGTCCGTGGTTGATTCTGGATAGGTTGCATGCAAGACAAGAACCTTAATTATTTCACTATATCTGGGCCCATTTGCTGACTTTTATAATGTCCACATGTTAATAAGATGACCTGGTAGTGTACATGCACACTCAATTTATCCACTGCTTCTTATAAAAGAATTTTATACAAATGTATGCCATGGAGCTTAGAGTATGCTTGGAATATTCCCATGGCTCTGGACTTAGCCAGATGAGGCAGTAACAGAGACCAAGAAAGTGACAGTATGGTTAGGCTCACCTCATGAACATCTATCATTCACCAAACTCTTATTCATTCGCTGAAGACAACAAAATATCTATACCTAAGCTATAATTCAGAAACTGGTTTACAATCCAATTCAGTCATGTAATAGCCTACCCATTGGTCTATAATTGAGAAATATTGAGATAGGGGAAAATTTGTTACATGAATTACTGTAGTTATGATTTATTGACAAACCAATGTCAGAAACTTCAGTGCAAATCTCCAAAACTAAGCAAGAAAAAGACCACATTTTCCACTTCTCAAAACCAAGTTTGAATAATAAATCACAGGGACTCTTTTTGGTCAGAACTGAGAATGTACCTATTTCTGACCTATCAAGTTTAGTTGTAAGAAAGGAATGCAATGTTCTCACTGGCCAGGCTATGGTAACATGTTCCAAGTAGGAAAAAGGATTTGTTTGTTTGTTTCGTTCTATGGTCACATCCTGTATTGCTCAGGGTTTACTCCTAGCTCTGCATTTAAGAATCAGTCCTGGTGGTGCTCTAGGAACCATACAAGATGCCAGGGATTAAACTCAATTTGGCTGTGTGCAGGCAAGTGCAGAGTCCACTGTAGTATTTCTCTGGCCACAGAAAGGATTTTCCTATCCCCAATGTAATGTCAGTGGACACTTAGAAGTCAAAAAGCAATTCACACTCACCAAAGAAAAAAAGTATGCCTTTCTTTCTTTCTTTCTTTCTTTCTTTCTTTCTTTCTTTCTTTCTTTCTTTCTTTCTTTCTTTCTTTCTTTCTTTCTTTCTTTCTTTCTTTCTTTCTTTCTTTCTTTCTTTCTTTCTTTCTTTCTTTCTTTCTTTCTTTCTTTCTTTCTTTCTTTCTTTCTTCATATATATATACATATATATGCATGTACGTGTATATATGTGTGTGTATATATATATATATATGTATATATATATATATATATATATATATATAGTGTGTGTGTGTATGGTGCTCAGAGCTTAGTCCTGGCCTTGTGCTCAGGGGTCACTCCTGGCAGGTTTAAGATGGCCATATATGGTGCTGATAATAGAACCAAGATCAAACATATGCAAGCCAGTACCTCACCTGTTGTACTATCTTTCCAGCCCACTCTCCTTTATATGTGCTCAAAACATTCTCCTTCTCCCTTTGAAGACCTGTGGAACATTTTCTTAGGCCCTAGTGGCAAGTACCTAAGCCATGTCTGCTGGTATTCACGGCCTTGTGAGAGGTCATGGAAAAGGTGCAGTGGAGACACACCCAGCAGCTCCACTCAAACTGCAGTTTTGCTGCTGAGGCTGGGACTCTCCGGAACTGCTAAGACCAGGTTGGGTGAACAGTGGATGCTTGCCAGCAGCTGTGCAGACAACTGGAGACCAGGAAATGGAGTGGGGAGAACAAAGACAAGGCAGGTGGTAGCTTTTATCTTTTCCACGCCTGGCAGGGCCCATTACTGACTGGCTCTATATGACAGAGCTAACTCTGATTTCTATTCAAAAGGGAAAAGAAAAATCAATAGGGTAAAGAGACCACAACATAATTTATAAGAAATGTATAGTTTTCTCTTTCCTATCAGGCCCGAATGCTAGCGGTACAATTGGCTGTTCACATAGGATCCCATGGCTTCTTCAGTACTCAATTATTTCCATTACTTGTGACCAAATTATGTCAGAAATATTTTTCTTTGTTCTAGGTAATTTTCTTGAATGACATGTTTACTAAAGTTTGGGGTCTGGATGCTCATTTAATCACAGACATAGTTGGACTTAAAATTAAAACAGCTATGATGTACACATTCTCATTCTTCAGTTTGGAAAATTAAAAAAAATCTATTTGATGTAACACAGGACTGCACTGGGCTTGCTTTCCTTATTATTGTGGTTGTCATTGCTGTTATCAAACATTCACTGTGATAATGCTTTGCCACAAGTAATGTTTTCTTTATTTCCAACCACTCACTAAAAATTATTGACAAATATTTTGAAACACATTCACTGTGGCTCTGTGGGGTCCATTTTCATAGCAAATAAAAAAATTACAATCAAAATTGTCAATTCTGTATTCACTGATAACCAAAGGTAGTGGTTATCATTTGGCAAGGTCAAAAAAAGTTCTGTAGTCCCCTTGTTAAAGAGATGGTTAACTGAATCCAGAGAGATAGTGCAATGGTTAAGATGCTTGCCTTGCATGCATCTGATCACTCTTTGAGGTCTGGAACCATATAACATCCTCTGAGCAACACTCTGAGCAGAGAGGTCTACCCTGTGGACCACTGGGTATGGTCCAAGACCACTGCCGCCAAAAAAAAAGCCAACAGAAACACATGGTTGACAATGAGTCAAACACTGTCTAAAAGGATGAGAAATGATAAGAATCCTAAATGCACAGGAGATTTCACTACAATTGAGGATGATCGGTTTAACACTGACAATTGTTAGAGATGAATTTCCAAAGGAAACTCTAGATATTGCTATACAAAACAAATATCAATAACACAAATTCTTAAAAGACTAAGTTAAAAGAGAGTGGATGCTTAAGTACAATCCAAATGATAACACTTATTGCACTTTCCTTATAGGAAGCATCCCAACCTAACAAGGAGAAAAAAAAAAGAACTTTCAATTATTTTCTTCTCTGAACTCTATGCAAGCTCATACTTTTACCCATTGAATATGAGAGGAAAGGTTTGCTACTGAAATGGAAAAAATTATTAGAGACTTAAAAATATTTATTGTAAAGGTCCAACTGACATTTAAAGGAATTCTCACTCTCTTGTTCCCTTTCTCTTTTCCTAACTTTGTTCCAACTCTCTCTCTCCCTCTCTCCCTCCTCTCTCTCTCTCTTTCTCATTCTCACTCCCTCTTTTCCTCTCATCACATAGAATACACTGCAGGATTCCACTGAATGACAAAATCACTGACCTCAAACAACACACTGTCTCAGATCAGAAAGTGATGTCAACTCAAAGGTGGCAGAGGAGTCAAGAGGTCTATGGACAAGCCGCATGCACGGCTCTGTCAATCTTCACAAAAGAGTACAGGTGAAGGGGCCTGGGTTGAACATTAATCTGTTTTCAGATATGTCTGCCACAGAAGGAACTAGCTGTCACTAGCATCAAACCGCATCTCTTCTTTCAGGCTTTATATGTGATACGCGTAATCCTCACCACTCTTTTAGGTTATCACTCCAAAATAAGTAAATTGAATTCAGTTCACTTGGTGACTTTGGAGAAAATCCATAAGAGAATCAAGTCTAAAATAGGTAGTTTAACTCTCACTGTTAGGTGTGAAATTTTCTGGAAGAAACATATAGGAAAAAAAAAGAAAGGCACTGTCAAACACAACAATAGATTCAAGGATTGTTTAAAAATATATATTTAAAATATTTATAATAAAACCTTGTAAGGAAATTCATTTTCTAGTAGATTGTTCGTATTATTTATATATTATCTTTTAATATTAAAATAAAAATATTACAGATTAAAACAATGGGGATGTATATATGTGATTAACATATAGCTCATAGACCAATAGGAAAAAACATGACTATAACTTTGCAAACAAAAAGTACATAGAAAGAATTTTATGTTTCCAAATCTTGTGTAAATATGAGTGACCTAATCTGAAGCAATGTTTAAGTTCTGTGTGATTATCAGTCACATTCACCTACAGTTAATGACCTCACCTACACATTTAGACAATTTCTTTAAAGGAGCACTTCTATAACAATTTGAGATTAGAATTACTTTTTCAAGTAAGGGATAATCTAGGATCTTTTTCAAATTATATATTAGAAGAAAGAGAATCATTTGGAAGATAATTTAAAGATGATCTCAGAATGACTAAATGGCAGCATGGTGTCTAAAAATGTTTAACTGGTGTGGATTTTCTAAAATAAGGTTCAAAGTCTACACTAGGACTGGGGAATAGGCAAGCTATTTATTGTTACAGACCTACCATTCAAAAACATATTCTCTTTTTTTCCCCTTGCCATTGCTGGCTACCATTATGATATATCTTTTTCAAAACTGTGGTCAATTTTTATAAAGGAACATGTTTTTGGATTACAAATGTTTGAATCTCTCCAACCTGGAGTAATGACATTGTGTGTGCTCTTTATAAAGCTGGGGTTAAAGCAAAAAAGAAAGCATAATCTTGCCAATATCATTAGAACCAGACACTTTATATACTGAGTAAGGAGATAGAATATACACATTTATGTTCTTAATTATAATTTGGTTGGAAGTCAGGGGATAAATTTTCAGTAAACATCCCATGACAAAGCTTAAACAATTTAAAAAATAATTGGGGATGTAGGGAATGATGAGAGATAATGATGAGAGAAGACTGTGACTTAAAGGGTGGCAAAAATGTAAAGATAATGGGAAATATATCTCAAGATATTTGTTTCCAAACTGGAAAAATGGCTTTACTATAAAATTCAAAAGTATTATTTATTCTCATGCTACAGTTTTTTTAAAGAACATAAAGTGCTTCCAATATAAATTTGGAGTAATAGTTAGTAATTGCTATAACCATGTTCTCTTATTTCAGTCCAGAAAGACAGCATGAGAAGATACACACCTGGAGTGATGATGGTTTTTCTTTCCCATTCCCCTCATTAGTGTAAAAAGTTGTATGACTGGAGTCAAAATGCACCTGAGGAACTTCTATAATCCAGTTCTCTTTAGAAGATTTATAAATCTCATATGATGTCATGATGACAGATTTTGCCAACAGCACTATATGTTTTAGTTTTCTTTGGGGAAGGCTCAAATTAAGTATCATATTTTAAAACTTGTTATGGTGAGGCATCTGGACACCTGAGATCAAGCTGAGACTGTTCATGGTACCCTAGGGTAGCATACAGAATGAATGGACTAGGATACAGGAAAGTTGGGTAAAATTGTTGCCTTCTTCCCAACACAAAGTACCTTTTCTCATCCTAGACTGTATAACCAAAGTTTTCAGTAAAGATTCATTTCAGTTTGTGATCATTGTTTCATCAAAGTTCATTCTGCTAAACCCTACACTTTCTCCTATGTAACTTGAGGTAGCCAATTGCATATAAATATTATATCACCTGTCATGTGAGCCTTTACTCTGCAACTCACCCATCAAACATAAAAAGGGAAAATTTAAGGGGAAAATAGTCCATAAAACCATGATGTAAATACTTAAATTGTTCTAAATCAAATGGACTATGCTAGAGATACCTTGTTTAGGGGACAGCTAGTGTTGTTTATTAAGTAAATAAAAATCTTAAACTGGCCTCAGTTATCTGCCCACTTCAAGTATGGTTTACTAAACAATAATATCTGTGGTCCATGCAAACTCTCCCTATTACAAAGAGAGAAATATTCCTTCTTTTTTGGCACCAAACAACTGCTAGAACTAAATTATGTCTGAAGAATAATATTATTTTCATACTAATCCATAATTTCACAAGAGAAATTACAAAGTTTATAACACCTTAGCTTTTTTATTAGAATGATGCTGAAAATATCAAAAACTCAGGCACAGACCTCATAGCATCTTCATAAATATACTTATCTTTATTTAAAGGATAAATTTTGACACAGATACAGACTCATAAAAAAACCTATCATATGAAAGTGAATGGTTAGAAGTTCTCAACAATTCCCAGAATACCAGTGTCTGCCTACAAACTACCAAAACCTGTGAAGAGGAAAGGTATCCCCTAAAAAATTCAAGATTTTGACCCTACTGAAATGACACCTTGAACTTCTGGCCTTCAGAGAAAGTATAGTCCTGTTGTTCAAAGCCACACTATTTTGTGTGTCTTTCTTTTGGGGTCAGATGAGGTGTCAATTTTTTTTGGTGCGTGAGAGATCTCCCTAGGGTATTCGGAGGCTCATACCCTACCATCACAATTCTCAGGCCAAAATTCATTCAATGTTAGGGCCCAAGGATGCGGTGCTGCTCAGAATCTGTGGTGCTGAGCTTACCAGGTCAGCTAGCATAGCTCATAGGCCTCCAGAGCTTTCTGGAGATCATGTGGTGTGGTAGATCAAACCAGGCTTGGCCACATTTATCTCACTGTGGTTTAGTGGCACTTTGTTGAAATAGCCCTATAAAACTCACATATACTCTTTAGGTTTTCTTCCCTTATGAAAAGTAATGATTAAATAACTTTATCAGCAAGGTAATATTCACTGAACTATTTCACTGATTGCCTTTCTCTATACACTTATCAATCTGATTTTACTTTTATTAGACCTCACCAAAATAGTGTGTGGGAGGCAGGAGGGGGGAGAACATTCAACAAGTAGCACTTCTGTGACATGTTAACAATGGACTAATAACTTATTACCCTGGTATCAGCTGACTAGGCTTTATAGTCCAGTATTTTCTAATTTGCCAGGTGACAAAAAATGAACAGTTAAAGTGGTGTCAAAGGGAAATGGAAAAAAAAGGAGTGGTTGAGCAAACAGGATTTTATGGATAGAGTTGTTACTCTTTCATTATCTACTGTGTGATATTAGTCACAGCCTTGCTGAGCTTCAAACTCAACTTATCTCATGGGAGTAAGGGGAAAAAGCTACAAAGCCCTCTTGTTATTAACAATTTTGACAAATATTTTCTCATTACTAGTCAAAATTGCAGAATTGAAAAAGGAGTGATGCATACCACATTTCAGTACTTCTTCAACAGAACGATACTATGTTAATAGCTCTAGAAAACTCAGAAGTCTTAATTTTTCACTAAGTGTTATATTTTATTTTAAATATATGTGCAGTAGCATTATTTATCCATATATTGCAAAGCTTATTCTTTACACCAGGAAAATAGCTCAAACAGTAGAGCACATAAATAGTATGTGTGAGGGCCTGAGTTTAATCCATGGTACACTTGCCTTAGCCCCTAGCCCTAGTGATAACTGAGCACATCTGGATATCGCCCTATAAAAATAACGATGCATGTTTTCCAAATACATTTTCATATTACAGAGGATGGACAACAAAAACACCCAAATGCTAAATTTTCTGAGTATTACAGATTGACTGAAAACTGGATTTCTCTAACTGGATTTGCTTGCACAAGTACTTTTGGAAGATTAAACAAAATAGAAGAAAGGAATATTAAGCTGGCTTTGACTGCCAAGCATGGTTTAGGTTCCTGAGTACTCCAAGGAAAGCATTATAAAGCAGTGGTAGAGGTCTTCTGATTCCTTTTTGTCAGACTTGAAGTATGTAACTACTGTTTCCTGAAACTGACCCCTTATTAATAGAGAAATGCTCACTACTGGAGTCCTAATTGCCTTTCTCACCCTAGACTCAGTCATAATATGCATTACCATGAATTCTAGACTCTCTTAAGGTTGTACAAGGGACTAATTAATGTATAATCAGGCAATCAGAGAAGAGACAGAAGTCTCTTCTAAGAAAGTTTCTTAGACTCTCTCCTAAACCTTCCAAACTTTGAGGCCACAGAGGTAACAGAGCAGATAGGGCATCTCTTTGCATGTGGTTGACCAGGATTCTACCCATGAATCTCATATAGTACCCTAAGATTGTCAAGATTAATTTCTGATTGCATAGTCAGATGTGCAGAGTTTGAGCAATGCTAGTATACACTCCTCCCAAACACACACACACACACACACACACACACACACACACGTGCGCACACACACAAATTTCCAGACTTCTTTGCCACATCTTCTTGGATAAGATTTTAGAAACAAGTTGTTGTGTTTTTTTTGCAGAAACTTAGACTTTCTTTTCAGAAAAACAATAGCTCCTCTTTTTGTTGACATGTTGTTAAATCAAATTAATTATTGGCATTAATAGGTCTGAAGACAATATAGAACTTTAACTGTGTATTTCAACTAATGGAATAAAGTTCCCAAAAGGGGAGTCAGTCAGTTCAAGAGCAATAAAGTTGACAATTCACAGAAAGAATGGGAGCCATTTCAAAAGTACAACTGTTCCCATCTTCAAACTTGCTCTTTTGTTCTATTTATTGTTGTGTTTTTAAGGAACAACAGAGATGATTATGTAAACCACTTAGTATATTGCCCCAAAAGGTACTATATTTTTAATAAAGATGATTTTTATAAAGCACTTCACTTATTTTTCAGAACAACAACAGCACTGACTGAAGAATTTATTGTGTACATGGAAATGAATATTTAGGCTAGAGATATTACTTAAGTTTTCTGTATTAAAAAATTGATGCCAATTGTACAATTCCAAATTTTTACAAAAAGTCATGAAGAAAAAATCAAACACCTTTAAAAATAAGATATTATTCAAAGAAGAGCCATACGGTAGGAAATTATCAAACAAAGCACTGGAAGACAAATTTGTCCAACAGAGAATAGTTAGCACCCAGAATAGGATAGAAGGAATGAGAGATCTGACTGAGGCAGGGTCTCATTGGAGTGTTCTCTGGGGACTTGGATGGTCTCTTCTGGTAAAAACAAGAAAAAGAAGAGTTAAGGATCCATAAGTAAATCCTGGCCAAAGCTGGGAAAGCACCTAAAGATAGGAGAAGCAGAGCATAGGGGATAAAGGAGATAAAGCTCCACTACAGCATCAAAAGCAGGCTGTAAGCTGTATAAGAGGGGCTTTAATGCTAAGAAAGTTTACTCTTTGAAAATTAAAATGTATGGCATGTGCAACAGCTTTCCAACAACAAGAATATTCAATTAAGTAGAACATTCCATTCCTTGGCCATGTGAGATAAGCTAGAGTTTACTGTTCTTGCACTCATAAACTCCCACTTGAACAAGTCTGCACACAAGACTCTTGGAAGTTCCCATGAAATAAACAGATGCCTCAAGTTTTTGCAGGTGAATTTAATCATTACCATATTATTACAATGATGAAAGACATGCTAAAATGTATATTTCTTAAAGCCAACCACAGCTACAGGAAATTCCTACCTCCTCTATCTGTCAATAACACCTGCCATAAACTATAAAAGTGTTTACTTTTGACAAAAGCTTTTTTAACAAGTGTGTTTGTGTTTGAAGGTGACTACTTTATTTAGCAAAATAGCCAAGAGGTCTTTGGAGCTTCCCATCTCATTAGTTTAACCGATACTTCATTACATCATTCCTATCTAGATTTTTATCACAAATGAATGCATTGTTCTTTCACCTAGAAAGACAAAATAACTTGCAAAGAGCAATCCTTAAGTTCTCCCTTATTGCTCATGATATTAGAACATTTGAGGAAACTGCTGGAAGGAAATTTTGAAGATGCAAAATAATTAAACATTACATCCAACAAGTCTAGGAAGCTATATATAAAAATAAATATTTATACTCAGAGACGGGTAATTTGGGCTTATTGCTCACATTTGGTGACAATGGTGGCAAGCCACAGCATATAGCTTGCAAAACAATCCATAGAGATTCCACAAAGCTTACACTAATTCCTACATTTATCATAACCAAAGTTCTATATTTCAAAATGTGTATTCATTGAAGTTAGACAACAGTCTGTAAGTGGAAAAAAGTAACTATAACTGTTTTCTATATTTCACTGTTCACTCTATATTTCACTGTTCCATACTTCACTGTTCACTCTATCTTTCATTGTTCTACATTTCACTGTTTCACTATAATTGTAGATAAATTAAAATGTCTCTAGTAATTAAAAAAAATCCTGTGTAGAGTAATTGTGTGTGAACTTTGAGTTTGTAAATAGTTAATTAGCTAGATAAGAATGTACCCATTTTGCTGTAGCAATAGCACAGCTGGTAGGGTGTTGGGCTTGTATGTAGTTGACCCGGGTTCGATCCACAGCAAACCAAGCACCACCAGGAGTGCAAAGCCAGGAGTAACTCCTGAACATTACTGGGAATGTGAATCCCTCCAACATAGAACCCAAAAAAGAATGTACCCATTTATAATAAACATTTTTAATTACCTAGTGCAGTGCAGTTAAATACATGCCTTAAAAGTGTTGAAACAATGAAAGGTACTTAGTCAATTTTATACTTCTATGAAAATATTTTGGGGGGAATTTGACTCTGATATGGTTTTATGATTTTTTTCACTTTCTTGACTTGGTGTAAGTGTATGTAAGTGTAGCCCAAAGAGATGAAACATATATTTACAGTAAAAACAGATCCTAATTATCCCCCAATTATTTCCTATGGCCTTAAGAAGTGTCAGCCAAGCCTCCAACCTCTGAAGTTTTTCCATACTAACCAATAGTTCTTAACACTGTAAGATTTGGTGATTTGTTTAACAACAAATCTAGTGACTTGTTTCTATTCCTAGACCAAAACTGCATGACATTAGAAAATAAATATGTTCATTTTTGTAACCCTAGCAACTCACCAAGGCACATGGATAGGTTTTAAATAAATAATGTTGTATTAGTGAATAAATAAAGAAGCGGTTGTGGTATTCAGCATTATATTATTTTTATAAAAAATGTTTCTGATTTTCACAAACTACATTGGGAGGCTGAGAAACATAAGTCCACACCAAACATATTCTTAGGAATAGTTTTCAGGACTCATGTTGATAGCAGTGCAGTTTGTTTTTGTTAATATTTAGCCATATTTTCTTTCAAATTAGAATACATCTTTTATTCAAGAAAGAGGAATTTGAGGTTTCTATTGAAATTTTATGATTTGAAAATAGCAGAGAGTTCAAATTCTTGTAAGTTTCAAATCAGCTTTAGTTGAGTGAGGATTGTCCAACCTTAGATAATCCATTTTAATACATCTCCCTATTGTATTCAAGACACTCGATTTTCATTTATAATGGCACAGAACTCTGTTGAACCCATTTTTCTCATTTAGAGTATCTCCTGTGTCCCTGTAGCATTGGTTTGCACCCATATAAACCTATTTTCCCCATCCTGGGTCAACAATGAGACAAGGTAATGAGTACCAGATAATGAGTAATTGCTGGTTGACAATGATACATACTTATAATATGAAAGAATATGAAAGACAACCAACAGAGTGTTTAAACTTTTATTTTTTAAGTTAATTTAGTCAGAAAAAACAGATGAACCTTGTTCCACTGTACTCCATGTCACTGCCAAATCAATAAAAATAATGTGTTTTAAATGTAGGTAAACCAAGAGTCTGATCCCTGATCCTAAATTTGATTATTTGACCCTAAACCTCTCAGAGGAAACCAAGATAATAATCATTACTATTCAATAGCAGCAGAAAGATAATGCATATGACAAAGGAATGTGCTGTGTTACTTATATCTTCTAAGAAAATGATTTTTATTTTTTATTGGATCTCCATGAAATATAGTTATAAAGCTTTATGTTTGAGTTTCGATCATACAATGATCAAACACCCATCCCTCCACCAGTGTACATTTTCCAACACCAATGTCCCCAGTATCCCACCCCCATCCCAACCCTCCCCTTCTTCTATGGCAGGTAATTCCTCACATACTCTCTCTCTCTACTTTTGGGCATTATGATTTGAAATAGGATAGTGAGAGGTTATCACAGTTCATCCTTTATCTACTTTAGCAGACATCTCCCATCCCAAACGATCCCTCCAACCATCATTGACTTAGTGATTCTTTCTCTTTTCCAGCTGCCTTCTCCTCCAGTTCATGAGGCAGGGTTCTAACCATGGAGAAATATTTTTGGCCCTAGTGTCTACTGCCCTTGGCTGTCAGTCTCATATTACGTTATTTTACTCCACAAATGAGTGCAGTCCCTTTATGTCTGTCCCTCTCTTTCTGACTCATTTCACTTAACATGATACTCTCCATGACCACCCACTTATAAGCAAATTTTATGACTTTTCTTTACTAACAGCTGCATAGTATTCCACTGTGTAGATGTACCAAAATATTTTTAACCAGTCATCTGTTCTCGGGCACTCAGGTTATATCCAGATTCTGACTATTGTGAACAATGCTGAAATGAACATACATGTGCAGGTGTCATTCCTACTGTGGTTTTTTGCACACTCAGCAAAAAAATTACAAAGGAAGAAAAAGAGAACCTAGGTATACAGTCTCTGAGTAATAGTGTTGAGAGAACTGCTCTTGTATGAAACTTCTAGAGGACATTTGGCCACATATCAAAGAAAAACTTACTCAGTGACTATAGAACTGTAGAATCTTCTGGGCCCATGTCTTTGCCAAAAATAATATTTTCTATTACTTTTGAACTGCTATCAGCCTAACCTTGTCTGCTCTGAGCCTCACCATTGTTTTCCAGATAATCAATGTAGAGAACTTTATAATCCAACACATTTAGCAGACTTTCCATGTCTTACTTAACCCTCTATAATGACTTTTGCTAGGTATTGTAAAGGAAAAATTATGACACTCTGAAGGTAAAGTATGAGACTTTTTTGCAGTATACAACCTTTTAATAAAAACATACTACTTTACTATTACAAAAACATGTTACTATAATATCTTTTAAAATTATTTAAATATTGCATACATGTAGAAAACCTGAGCTACAGATTCTCTACCCTTCACTGTCACTGTCATCCCATTGCTCTTCAATTTGTTCGAGCAGGCACCAGTAACGTCTCTCATTGAGAGACCTATTGTTACTGTTTTTGGCCTATTGAATACGCCATGGGTAGCTTGCCAGGCTCTACTGTGTGGGTGAAATATCAGTTTACAGGGAAATGAAATCTTTACTTTGCATTCTTTAATCAGTGAACATAGTAGATTTTCATTTGTTTTATTATTTTGATGTTATTTGAATTTTTCTGTTGTGTTTGATATCTTTTCTTAGATATATATGTTCCTATAAATTTTATGCTTTGAAAGATAGCAAAACTGTTTTTTCTTCAAAATATGAATCTTTCCACTTTTATTTTTTATTGTGCTGACTTTAATTTTAATTCCATTTTATTATTTGGTAAATAACAATTGTGGGTAGAGTATGGAGCACATTGATTTTTAATACGTACACACTGTAAAGAGATTACCACAATAAATTTAACACACCTACCTACCATCTTACAGTTACTATTTTACTATTTTATTGCAGAAGTGTGTCTATGTGTATGAGCATTTCAGTTTCTTTTCATAAATTTCAAATATGTAAGAAATAGTGGTAGCTATAATGCAAAGAAGATCCTCTAAATTTAAAAGCTTGTCTTGTCTTGGGTTTTGACGGGGGGATGGAGCAATAGTACTTAGGTAGGTTGCTTGCCTTACACAAGGTCTACCTGGGGTTAATCCCAGAACCACATATGGTCCACTATCAGTGAACCCTGAGTACAGAGCAAGGAGTAAGCCTTGAGCATGGCCAATGTGGTCCAAAATCAAACAAAAACCCTGTTTTCTCTGACCAACATCTAACTAACAAGCACCCCCCCACACTTCCCTTACCACCCCCCCCACATCTGGGCAACCACTGTTTTATTCTCTTTTCTTAATTTGTGACTGGTTTTTATTTTTAGATTTTACATTCACGTGAGATAATACATTGATGAGCAACAGGATGACAGTGACAGTGACATATTTCTGTGTCTGACATATTTCACCTCGCAAAATTTATCTCATTTATCTCAGAAAAAATTTGGAATAAATACTATGAACTTGAATAGTGTTGTGAATGTCAGTATTTCCTATAGCTGAGTAATATTCCATTGAAAATACAGTCCCATTTATATCAGGGATATATTTGTTTTTTTAACTATTATTTTATTTTTTTAATTTTTTTTATTGAACCATGTGGAAAGTTACAAAGTACTCAGACTTATGTCTCAGTTATACAACATTCAAACACCCATCCCTTTACCAGTGCCCATATTCCACCACCAAAAACCCCAGTATACCTCCCATCCCCACCCCCCACCCCCAACTGCATAACTGATGAATTTCACTTCATTTTCTCTTTACCTTGATTAAATTCCATATTTCAACACAAAAGTCACTATTGTT
Source organism: Sorex araneus (assembly GCF_027595985.1). Lineage (NCBI taxonomy): Eukaryota > Metazoa > Chordata > Mammalia > Eulipotyphla > Soricidae > Sorex > Sorex araneus. The sequence goes on along the minus strand of NC_073304.1, from coordinate 135,719,550 downwards.
GTTGAAGTTTCCCCCCAAGGAAAGCCCTACTACCAAGGCTATTTGATAGTTTTCCATTGCTTAGAATGAAGAGATATGTAGCCCCACTGCTCCAAGTACATAACTCTTTTTTTTTTCTTTTTCCTTTTCCTTTTTTTCCCCCCTTATCCCCCTTCCCTAGCCTCATAGTATGGTGGACGACGCCACGCTGCATTTCTCCCCGAAAATGGGAAACAACCGGGAAAGAGGGATATTTCCTCTTCTCGTATGGCGTGGGGCTGTTGCTTAGTTCAGTCTAGAGAAATGGCTGCTACTTTTACTACCTTCAATATTTCAACAAAAAACTCACTGTTATTATTTGGAGTTTCCCCCCAAAGTCAGACCTGCTAAAAAGGAACTGTTTCACATTGCTGACAATTAAGAGATGTTAAGTCACTTGGACGCAGAAGTGTCCGTGCGGTTTTGGATTTCTATATAAAGTCCAGGGAAAATTCTGCCAGAAACTGCGTAGCCCAGCTCACAGTCCCAGTGCATTGCTGTAAGAAGCTGCGCTGGATGCCAAAATGTGTCAGAAGGTCTCTGGAATCAAAGTCTTTAGGCGCAGAGGATCCGTTTCACTCTCAGCAGCTCCTGGTTTATCTGGGCCCAGGGCGTGCTGGTTACATCCACTTCCCATGATTCCCTAGGAGCCCCAAGTGTAAAAACTGTATACCTCTGGGTTAGGAGTCTTAGAAGATGGCTCTTGCCATGTGGATATTGCTGCCGCCGCCATTTTTCATGCAGAAAAACAGGGTGGAGAGGAAAGATCCATCCCCGGGCAGCGCGGAGTTGTAGCCCAGCTCACAGTCCCAGTGCATTGCTGTAAGAAGCTTCGTTGGATGCCAAAATGTGTTAGAAGGTCTCTGGAATCAAAGTCTTTAGGCACAGAGGGTCCGTATCAGGGATATATTTGATAGAAGAAAAATGTCACTGGCAATTTGTCAACAAGTGATGCACCATTATTATATTTTATAAATTTTTGTACACCTATGACTGGGCCTTGATGAACAAAACAATGAGATCAAATCATGGGCAAGAGAAAATTGATATCAAGCAGCTATTGCTATTAAAAGTGCTATAGAGACCCTCCGCTCCTAAAGACTGTGATCCTGAGGTCTCCTAACCCATTTTGACTCTAGAGCGGCTTCTTGCAGCCATGCATTTTGACTGTGAACTGAGCTACAACCTCGTGCAGCCCGGGGAGGGATTTTCTCTCTCTGCCCCGTTTTTCTGAGCGAAAATGGTGGCAGCGGCAGCATCCACGTGGTGAGAGCCACCCTCTAAGACCCCTCAACCTGGAGGTAGGACTTTCTTTAGTGACATAGCCTGTAGGTGGTCCTGGGAGGGAGGGAATTACCGGCATGCCTTCCGCCCAGATATGATCTGGAGCTGCGGCACAATAAACAGACCCTCCGCTCCCAAAGACTGTGATCCTGAGGTCTCCTAACCCATTTTGGCACCAGAGCGGCTTCTTGCACCCATGCATTTTGACTGTGAACTGAGCTAAAATATTAGAAACCCAAAACCGCGCAGCCTCGATAGCGGCCGCGCAGACTCAGAGTCTTCACTCTCAGCAATGAAGAGAAATTATTAGATGATGCCTATTCAGCAGGCCTGATTGTTGGGGAAAATTTCCAAACAATAATAGTGAGTTCTGTATGGAAATATGGAATGTACTCAAAGTATATAGAGAATAAAGGGAATATCATTAGCTACTTAGATGGGGGGTGGGGTGGGAGGGAGGTGTATTGGGGTTCTTGGTGGTGGAACATGTGCACTGGTGAAGGGATGGGGGTTTAATCAGTATATGACTGTGACTTAAACCTGAAAGCTTTGTAATTTTTTTCACGGTGATTCAATAAAATATTTTTTTATAAAAAATAAATAAAAATGCTATAGTGTTATAACTACAAAGCATACAAAGCAAATACCATCACTAGATAAAAGGAATTTTTAATAGGAGTATGTGTGTCTTTCATTCTATTTACTATTCATTCATCAATTAAATTAACAGTTAAGTTGTTAAACTGATTCCTTATCTAACTATGAGGAATAATGCTGTAAGGAACATGACAACACAGATATTTTTTAGGTTGATGTAAATTCTTTTGAATATATTCTGTGAAGTAGGATTGATGAATAATACGGTAGATTTTTCTTTAATATTGAGGAAACACCATAGTATTTTCTTCAAATAGTCACATCAAGTAGTTAGATAAATCAAACAGACACATCTAACAATCTGTGTCCTCACTTGTTATGCATAATATAGTTAAAATATTACAATATTTTGGCAATAGTCACATTATTGCCAAAAATTATCTTTTTTAACAATAACCAACTTGACATAGTGTATTGATTTGCATTTCTGTCATGATTAGTTATTTTAAATATCTTTTTATACATCATTAGTATATCTTCTTAGGAAAATGAAAACTCGATTCAGGCTCTTTGCCCTTTATTTTGTTTTATTTTTATTGTCATTCCCATATGTGCTCAGGGCCTACCCCACCTCAGTGGTGCTCAGGGAACCATATATGGGGCCAGGGACCGAACTAGGATTGACTGTATCTAAGGCAAGAACATTTTAAAATCAGACTTCTGGTTTTGTTGTGATTGAGTTTTTGTTAAGTGCCATACGTAATCATGTGAAAAGAACATCTAGGAAAGTGACAAGCCCAGATATAATGGGAATTCAAACAGGCTATTCAACTGGTTTTCGCTCTGCATCAGGGGACTAGAGCCAGCCCACAGACTGGTGATTGAAAATAATTTGAGAAATATCATCTCATCTAGGTAGGCTTTTAATAGACTGCAAAGTCTGAGTTTGTGAATTTACACTCCAGAGTTACCACATAATGAGACTGCTGAATGGCACATTTCTCAGAATTCATCTCCATCATCAAGTGATTTGGTTAACTGTTTATTTTGGATACTGACCTGTTATTTAAGGTTTTCAAGTATTTTGTCCTATTACATAAGTTCTCTTTTTTTTTCCCCGTTGATTTCCTTTGTATGTTGGGGCTTTTGCTATGTAAATCTTCCATTAACAAAAGCCAGTTTCTTATTTGTTTGTTTTTTGTTGTTGTTCTGGCTGGATTACAAGTAGCACTGATCCTGAGCTAGTTCGGGTACTGGGCTACAAGATGCTTAGAGTGCTCAGTGGACCAGAATTTGTGGCAGAGATCAAACAGGGGCAGTCACATACATGGCAAGTGCCTTAACTCCTATATTATCTCTTCACCCCAAGAAAAGCTTAGTTTGGCTTTTGTTGTTATAAGAGGTAATAATTCCTGTTATAGCTTAACCAGTAGCCAATCTCTTTCATCTCTCCTTAGATTTATTTATATATGAATGCATACATGGGTAAAATCTAAACAAGCTTGCTGAGAAATTTTATTGTGCAACTGTGCTAAATTTTATCAAAAAGCTTTCTTCTCCATCTTTTGAGTGAGTCATATCTTTATATTGTTTTGTTTATGTTAATTTCTAGAAATTAGTCTAAAGATTATTTCTAGGTTAAGAACAATTTAATTTTAACATTTTAGATTTCCACATCCTATTTGATAATATTAGAATGTTTTCATCTTTGCTTACAAAATAAATTAGCTTTGTGATTACAAATTGGTGACAGCTTTTGACATTAAAATTATTCTGACTGCATGAATTGAGGTCAAATCGGAAATATCCTCATTTTCTTACCTTCTTCTAATCATTGTGAGTTATCTTTTTAGCATGGATTGGGGCACACCAAGAAATGTTTGGGACTAGTCACAGATTACTTGTTTGGGGGTTGTGCTTGGAGTCTGCTCCACCTTCAATGGACGGGGGTTGCTCCAGGATGTGTAGGAGACTATGCAGTGTCAGAGATCTAACCCAGGGATCCAGCATATAAAGCATGCAATGCCATCACTTTAGGATAATTTCTGACCCTCCTTGAGAAATATGTAACACAAATTTCTCTTTGAAGAACTTAAAGAGAAAAGTTATCTAGGTGTTTAAGACTTTTAATTATGACTAATTTATTTTTAAAAATTATGACAATTTACATATGTCAGAGGGATTTTAAGTTTTTAATTATTCATATATATTAGCATAAATTTATTCTCAAGAAATACTTATTCAAAAATCTTAGCAAGCCAGAGCAGTAGTATACTGGGAGGGTATTTTCCGTGCACACGACTGACCCAGGTTCAATTCCTGGCATCCCATCTGGACCTCAAAGCATTTCAGGAATAATTCCTGAGTGAAGAGCCAGAAGCAACCCCTGAGTATCAATGGGAGTGGTCCCACAAAATTTTATGGGACCACTTAAAATGGATAACAATTACACATTATGATATTATTGACTGAAGCTCTTTTTGAACCATTGTATAATAGTTTAACAGTATTAATAAGCATGTAAAGCATAAAATTTTGCTGTTTGGAAGTTCTCATTTTTTTTGCTACTGCATTTATTTCTTAAGCTAATTATTCCTTTTCTGTGTTTTTTCTTCCTGAGATGAATTTATAGATAATTAACATGTTCCAGTCATCTCTAATTTCTAACATATGCCTCTAAGTTATTTCCTTAGCTGCATCCCACCATTTTGATATATAGTAATCTCCTAATCATTTTTCCTCTAATGTTCATTATGATTCTTTAATTTCATGGATCATTTTGATTTTATCTTGACTTCTAACCATGTATGTATTATTTGTGCATTATTTTTACTTTGTTATTAATATCTAGGTTAAACCCACTGTCAAAATATTCTATGATATTTAACATAACTATATCATTTTAGTTTTGAAAACAATGTTTTACATATGGTTCTTACACAAGCAACATATTTTTCTATTATTAATCTTTTTTCACAATTCTTGTCCACAAAATTGTCTTTAGAAACCTCAATTCCTGTTATAGCTTAACCAATAGCCAATCTCTTTTCATCTCTACTTATATTTATTTATATATGAAAGCATATATGGGTAAAATCTAAAAAAAATGGTAGGTAATGTTACTTAATCTTAATTAATCTTAAAATTAACATTTGTATAACTATCAAAACACATTTAAAATTTTAAAGGATCACAGTTTTTATATTGCTTAAAAATTGTCTCTTGCCCCTGCACCTGGCTGTCTTCACTGGGGCCCCTCGGAGGGGGTGGGTTGAGTTTTCCTCCCTGACCCGAGCAGAGCCCTGGCAACTGAAGACCTCCGGAACCCAGCCACAGCCATGTTCAAAGTCACTCTCTACACATTCAGACGAGCCTCACGCATGAAGGAACCGGCAGAGGAATCCAGGTGTGTGGGACCAGGGGCTGAGATTTCCAAGCCTCCTAGGATCAGGACTGGGACTCTTCTGCCCAGATCCCCCATTTTCTAGTAGCTAGGCTGTCACACCCAGAAACTGCTCCAGGGTCCATGTAATCCCATCAATGGCCAACATCCAGAAACTATAAAACCAAGGTCCCAGAACCTTAGTTCTTATAGCCTAGTTCTCCATCTCGAAGAACCTGGCAAACTACTCAGAGTTTCCTGCCCTCATGGGAGAGCCTGGCAAGTTCTCCGTGGTGTATTCATATGCCAAAACCAGTAAACAATGATGGTTTTCATTCCCCTGACCCTGAAAGAGCCTCCAATACAGCATCATTGGGAAGGACGAGATTTTTGAAGAGGCTTCTAAAATCTCAAGGCTCGGATGAATGGAGATGCTACTGAGACCGCTAGAGAAAATCGACAATCAACGGGAAGATGACTGACTCATAATCAGAATTCTCATTGTAAAAAATCACAATCCCAGTTTGAGTTATAAAAAATTAAGAGCTTGCATGAATAATTATTAATTTCCTATAACATTTTCAATCTATAATAGTGTCCAATAACTATGTGATGACATTTTTTAACCAACTACAAATTTTGAAAACAAGTGTGGGTACAGTAGCTATTAAGCTCTATTATTAATCTGTCCTCTCATATACTTCTCTGCCATGCTTTTTTATCTAGAGGGTTTCATCCCTTACCTACTATTTCATATGCACTCCTGTCATCAGCTTCTTATTAGATTAGGTGAATATCACTCGAGGCCCTAGAATACCAGGTGGTGTGGGAAGGGAAGTTGAGAACGTTTACCCTCCCTGAACCTACTCTTCCCTCCCTGCTTAACTTTGACAATGGCAAGGTCTCTTGAAGGCTGTAACTACTGCTACATATCACTTCTACCAGGAAAAGATACTGTATTATTTTTTTCTCTTTTATTAATTCTCTTGAGCACCACCTATGTTCAGGTATAATTTTAAATGCTAAGAAAATATATATTTTATTTATAATGTAGATAGATATACATATTGCATATGTGTATATTATCCCATTCCTCAAACTCTTTGATAGACTCTCATTACCTATAGTGAAGTCAATCATACTCTATGCATTCTTAAATATTTAACAGAAATATTTTATTGCCTAAAAATGTGCATGCAATTAAATTTTGAAGGCTAAATCATATGTTAATCACATTAAAAGTCAACATATTTTTAGCTCCTTAAGTGTATTCTAGATCCCTTGATAAAGTAAATAATTTTTCATAAAGATTAATGCCACCTTATTTTTTCTGTTTTCTAAGCTAAAAATTGTGTATTCAGCCTTCATTCCATATTTTAAAGTTCAACCTGTACAAATAATAAGTCTAACTAAGCTTTCATTTTAGCTGTCAGTTACAGAACTAAGGATTCGATTGTCTAAAGACTGAAGCATTTACTTGTTTAACAGATGACTCTTTTTCATCTTCATTTTTTAATTTCTTGTGAAATATAACATTTGTTTCCTATTATCTGGGCAAAATGGTAATAAATGTGTGAGGCTTAGGACAGAGAATAAAGACAAGTATAAGTTATATGTTTATAATTTTATTATCTTCAACAAAATAGGATGAGAAAACATGTTTTGTGAGATCTAGTTTTATTTTTCTGACTAAATTGCATATTGTAGTAATGGGAAATTAAAAAATATTTTCATAAGACATATATTCTCACAGCTAAATATTCACTGTTTATGATTAAAAGTTTAACCTAACAGTTTACTCAAGGAGTAATATGTCTATGAAATTTGATGGTCACTGACCTAAATATGGAAGCAATGTTCCCTCCCTCATACAAATTTTTAAAAGCTACTATAGTAAATAACATCTGGTTGTATGTAATCTGAATTCATCTGAAATCTCATTGTAAACAAGTTCACCAATAGCAAGGGGGCAGTTAAACATTCCACTGGCTTTAGATAATTAAAACCATCTTCCAAAAAATTAACTTTAATTACCAAACTCCAGGAAAAAAATCAGACATTTCTGGAAATGTACCAGAAAGGGAAAGGCAGGGAAAAAATAAAAAGAAAAAAGGAGAAGAAAGAAGAAAAGGTAGAGAAAGAAATACAGAGACGAGAGGGAGAGAGGGAGGGAGGGGGAGAGAGAGAGAGAGAGAGAGATTCCCAAAATGCAATGGAAGATAATTAGTCGACAGTATTTGTAAGGTAGAATGGTTAATGTGATTCCAACTCAAAAGATACTTGGGTGCAAACAGTCTAGAAACCTATTGCCATTTGCTTTAATTTCAAATTGCTTTGACAAGCAAAGGGGATTTTACAAGTTTCTTTAAAAGTTTAAAGAAAGTAAGCTTAATTCATATTTTCCAATTTACTACCAATAAAAAACTGTAATTCTCAAGCATGCATGTGAATATTATTTATAAATATTTAAGCGTATGCATTTGGTTTTTGAAATTATAAAATAGATGTAAGCCTGAAATGTTAAGACTCTTCTGGTTTAGAGCATAAACAGTATTGCTATTGCTCTGCTTTTGTGAAAGGGTTATGAATCATGTAATCCTTAAAAGAATATTTTATAACTTATAATTAGTAGGAATGGAAGAGAAAAAAATTGGTTTAAGTCATCTTTAAAGTTAAAGACTATATGGAGTCGGGGGGAAACTGGTTACATATTAAAAGAGAACTAGTTAACTTCCTTGTCAACTTATTGCATTAGTATATCATCAATGATAACAAAATTTTAATGATAATTTGAACCATCTGCATATAATGATAATAGATGTTAACTTCTGTGCTATACAACGAATTCTTTTAGCTTCTAATTGAAATGTTGGAATGATGCTTATTTTTAACTAGCTTCAAGACATATGTATTACAACACCTAAATTCTACAAAGACACCATTGTATTTTATTTACTTTTCAAGTAAGATCATTAAACCAGTCCTAACAGAATGCTTCAACCTTGCTGCAGAGAAAGCTGCATGAGAAGTTTATATTTTAAGAAGAGATTTCACTTTAGAAAAATGATTGTTGGAGACATTAATTCAGAAAGAAATGAGTTATTTTCTCTACTACATGGTCTCAAATAGGTCATAGATGTGAAGGGGAAAAATTGTTACCACATTTAATGTAGTCCATTCAACGATATGTAATGATGTGTACATGTTAATATCCCCCCTCTCTTCTCAGCCAGAAATATGACAGATCTGGATTGCTCTTTTACGAAGAAGTACATGCGGTGCCGATGAAAGTGCATAAGACATTCAGTAAATGTCTTTTGAATAAAATGGATAAATGAGTGAATAATTGGTCACAGCTGTAAACACTTTGATCCAAATACTTCTAATTTTTTTATTTACTGAGTACCTATAAACATAAAATATTCCTTAAGGTAGTGCAAATGTGATAGCAAACTCAAACTGCATGCCCCAATCTCAGACTCTTCCACTGTCCAATCAATACTTATTTTACACTGCCTTAACTCTTTACATCCATGTCACCCCCTCCCTAAAATTTAAAGGCATTTTGAAAGACAGCTTGATTTATAATATGTCTTGAACCTGTTTGCAAAAGGCAATCTACAAGTAGTAATTTAAAATAGTTAAATTGCAGGTAAGAATTAGTCATTAGATCCTTAGCTCTATCTTTTGAGTTCAGGAACAGTAGGAGAATTATCCTTTAAAACTTGATCTTTTGCAAAGTTCACAAAATAAGTTCCTAGGTCTGTTTTTCAAGGAACTATAACCTCCCCAAACTAACTTTCAGTCTTCATGACAATGAGTGTTATCTCCCTAGACAAGCATTATTATGTCACTAGAAGATACAGATTCTCTCAAGGACTTCTGGAGAAACTCTTCTACCATTTACAAAGACAATCTGTAAGAGTTTCAGTTTCACCTCATTGGAAAACTTAGAAATAAGTTTTGGTAAAATTTTGGCTGCCTTGTTCCCATTCCCCATAAACTTTTAGAGGGGGAAGATTAATTCTCAATATAAAGTCAAAATATGAATAATATTTATCTTCATTTTTAACACTGTATTATGTCTATTTTCTACTACAGTAAAATGAGTGAGTAGTCCATAGCTGAGAACAAGCTGAAAAGGTAATTATTTCCATTCATTCCAGAGCTGCATTCCAAAGACTCCCATCTTCTTGCAATAGGCTAGGGATTAACTGAGTTCTGAAACTTTTGCTCTTAATATTTTATCAAGTATCATGAATCCTGTCCATCAACAATCCTTATTAAAAATATTCTGAAGAATTACACAATTTAGATCTCACTGAAAAGCTAACATATACCCTGTATAGAATATATATTTAATACATAGCTAACAATTCAGTGAGCTATTAAATTAAATAAATTCTATGAATTGTGTCAACAGAATTGTTCATTCATATTTCACAGCACCATCTCCATTGGAAACTGAATTTTCAGAGGCTAGAATAAGCTCAACAGCATCTTCTCTATTTAATAGATTTTTGAAAATAACTTCAGATCATGCAACTCATTTCTGGAATAGTAACTTTAAACATCTCACACTTCAGATACAGAGATTTTTCTAGGACACTTTAGTGAATTCAGAGCCAAGTCTAATGATAAAAAGTACAAATAATAAGTTTAACAATGGCAATACCAACACCGATTCTAATTGTTTGTACCACATTTGACTGCTTACTAGTTGCCAATGACTGGCTTAAGCTCTTTACTTTCAATCCTCAGAATATCCCTCAGAAGCAAGTTCCCAGTCTCGGAATGAGAAGGATGGGATTTTAAAAGATCAAATAAATAGCTAGAAATCATTCAAGTGTTACATTAGGGACTCAATAATAGTTGCTTTTAACAGCTACTCCTAAGGATTAAAATGAGGTGGGATTATAAAATAAATTGAAAATAACTTTTTCTCCCATTCTAAAACTTTTGGGGTAGTGGCAGTTTCATAATAAAGAAACATAAAAAAAAACTTAACTGATTGAGATTAAGAATATCATCCCTCACTTTTATGCAGGAATTCTGGGTAAATATATGAAAATTCAATTCAGCAACTAATATAGCCACACCACCAAAAAGGATCAAGGACTTCACATCACATTTCATTTTATGTAATTTATACACTATTTTATTTCTCTTGCCTTTGTACGGGGAGTCAATCTGCGGTCTTCTGGGAGATGCAGAGATAAGGGATCCTGGAGCCTCTGGCACAATATTGTCAAGAGGAACTTCATACAAACAGGCTTTCTGCCCCATTTAGAGTTTGACTTTATGTGTATATTTTGGAGTACAGAATAATGCTTTTTTTGTTTTTGTTTTTTGGGTCAGACCCAGCTAAGCACAGGGGTTACTCCTGGCTCATGCACTCAGGAATTACTCCTAGCGGTGCTCAGGGGACCATATGGGATGCTGGGATTCAAACCCAGGTCGGCCACGTGCAAGGCAAATGCCCCACCTGCTGTGCTATTGCTCCAGCCCCAGAATAATGCTTTTTCTAAAAAAAAAAAATCGTGATGCTATTTTCCAGGGTTTCTTAGAGCCATTTCATAAACACTTAAGGTGAAGAACCATTTGTGAAACACTGTTGTAAGACACGTCTTTTTTATTTACCTAAACTTTAGCCTCTTCTGCAAAGTGGACATAAGAATGTCAGCTCTTAGAAAGGCATCTGAGTTATTTGGCTAGCAGGTGATTTAAATGCTTTGGAAAGATAAAGTCTATAATTAAGCAATTGCTTAACAATGGAGCTGTGGGTGCTGAAGGTCATTTCCCATAAAAATGTGCAACCACAGGGAATCACAGGTGAAATATATTGCACTCAATTCTTGTCATACACCGTAGTCATTCATTAACTTTAATGAGGGTCATAAAGAGATGCCTAAGGAAAAAGGAAGTGCTCATTTTAAGATAACACTGCAGTCACTCCCTCATTTCTTCCAGAAATTAAGACCAAGAAAGGGAACTTTTGCTTGACCTTCATTTAAACAAGCCACCAGGAGAAAGCAGTCATTCAGAACCAGCCAGGTGCCATGTCTTTGGTGACCTAAAAATATAGCCCAGCATCTGTGTCTAAGTCAACTATGAGGTCTGCCTCTTTCAAGGATAACTTCCTTGTCAAGATAAAACTCAAAGATTATGTTCAATCACCAGATGAAAATCAAAGGTCATAAGGCTGTGATAACGCCCACATATGTTTACCATGAGATTTTTTTCTATTGGTGTTTCTTAGATTAGAATAAGTCATAATCACTTGTCAGCCTAAAAAAAAAGGGAAAAAAAAAACTAAGGTTTCAAACTAACCTCATTAAATCACATAAAAGTGATTATATCAACTGGAAGTGCTTGTCAATCCATTTCACCAACAACTGAGCCTTGATAAGTTTCTTTTGGAAGCTGAGCCTTACATGAGTAAGCCTGATAAGGAGTCTTCTGCTGTTAGACTCTGAAAGTTTTGTCAAATGGATGAAGTTCTTTATACACACCTTACCAAGCATGTCAACAGCAGATTAAATCATCATTCCACCAGAAGTAAAATGTTTCATTTTCTTGTTTTTTCTTTTCATTAAGATACCATAATTTACAATTGTTCATAGCAGAATTGTTTTAGACATAAAACTGGTCTCCTTCCACCGACCAATGTACCCAGGCTTCCTCTCATCCCATCATCTCAGCCTGACCCCTTGGCGGGTATATAATGAACTTGAAACAACTCTTGCATAATTGGTCTGAAGGCTCTGAATTTCCTAAGCTGTTGCCTAGCCACGGACCTTATATCATCCCTTCAAATATTAATAATAATGTCGTTGGATAGAGTAATTTTGGTGAAATATCCATTTCATAGTCTTTTTGTACTATGCTCCCTGGCTTGTAGAAATATGAGCTCTATTTTATAATAAATGAAAGTTACTAATAAGAGTAAACTCCTTTCCTTTGCACACTGGTAATGAAAAAACAGCTATGGAGAATTCCAAGTATCATCTTAGATAAAGAGGTAGTAAAGGAAAAGGACACACTTTATTTTTTTTAATTTTTTTTTATTAGTGAATCAATGTGAGGTACGGTTACAGATTTACAAACTCCCGTGCTTACATTTCAGTCATACAATGGACAAGTATCCATCCCTCCACCAGTGCCCATTTTCCACCACCAATGGTCCCAGCATCCATCCCAGCATCCCCACCCCCCACCCCACCTCTGTGGCAGGGCATTCCCTTTTGCTCTCTCTTTTTTGGGGTGTTGTGGTTTGCAATAGAGGTATTGAGGGGCCATCATGTTCAGTCTATAGTCTGCTTTCAGGGTGCATCTCCCATCCTGAGTGGATGGGAGATGCATCATTTATTTGGTGATCCCTCCTTTCACTGAACTGGGAAAAGGACACATTTTAGATGATACTACTTAAAAGTTAAGAGCTCAAAATCCAATTGCATGAAGTGTCACATAAATTCTTAAAAGATAGTTTGCAACCATCTTTGTCTTTGTCGTTTTAAAATCATGATAGTCTGAGTTTTTAAGAAATTGTCCCTAGAATAATTTTGACTCATTCTTTGGTGATTCATGGTATTTCTTCCTGTTTGCCTCAGAATGACAATGCCTATGTCTGTGGCCTACACAGCTGTCTGATTTCAAAGGTGATATGTTGACTCCCAGAGATAATGAAATGCTAGTAGAATCTGCAGCTGTAGTTCACTTCTTCCCTTTTATCCCCTTTAAATTTTATTTTGCACTAGATTCAGAAAAATTTCAAGTGGTGTAGCTTAACATATATTTATATATACAGGACTTGTCAAACCCACCACCAAAGTTCCAGTGCCATCTTAGAACAGAAAGACTTATCAAAAAGTTGAGAATGAGTACAGGAAGAGTGGGGCATGAGGAACTGGTTCAAAGAACATGTTTTGCTGCTTGATTATACTTTTTTTTTTTTTTGAGATTAGATCCCTTCCAAACTGTAATTCCAATGCATGCACTGAATGAAAATCTCTTTCTTCCCAACTTTCTTCTCATTTCGTTGGCTGATAGTCTCAAATTGCAGCCGCTTTTCTCCACTCCAAAATCTCCCTCATTCATTCCCTACAGATTTTAGCTCCTTTAAGATATATTATATCTGCAGTAATTACTTAATTTTATTTATTATATTCCATCTTAACTTTCACAACCTCCCAGTACAGCAGACTGAGTTAGATGTAATATGAATTGTCCTTTTTCATATTAAAGTATCAGTTAATGACAAGTGAAGAAAGGAATAGAGGAAAAAAAGAATGGGAGTATAAGGAAAGGAAATAAAAGAAGAAAGGGCACTTAAAACACACAGAAATTACTAAGTGTATTTTTTATTATTTGAGATGTTTCTGGTTCTACCAGGCAGCATTAAAGGAAGTAAGGTCTGTTTCAGGAAAAAAATTAAAGAATTTAAAAAAAAATCAACTGAGCATCAAAAATAAGAACAAAATCATATTATAACATCAAAATTTTATTTTACTACTAATCAGTCTATTGCAAGTTTTCTTCTCCTATGCACTCAAGGTTCTTCCTAAAAATCAATTATATCCTACTCTCATCCAAATTCTAGTGCTATCACAACATCTACAAATTAAGACTTAGCAGCTAAGGCAACTCTAATGCCCAAGAGCAGGTGAAGGTGAAAGGTAGAAACTGAAAAAAATTACATAAAATCAAAAATATTTATTATAGCAGAGGGTAAACATATGTATAGGTAGACCCTTAATTTTTCAGCCCTATTAAGCAGCAGTTGATTCACTCAGGCTCACCTTCATTTCGGTAGGCAACCCTGCTAAATGAAGAACAGAACTGTGGGCGCTGTTTCAGCAACCAGGTTGGTTTACACAAATTGGAGTTACTGGTTCATTCCAATCACTCACAAGAATTCTGTGGCTTTAAAAAGTTACTTCTAATGAGGACATTAGGGCACTTGCCTTGCAAGCAGCAAATCTGGGGTACAAAATTAGGTAAGCCACATGGTCCCCTAGCCTGCCAGGATTGATCCGGGAGCTCAGAGACAAGAGTAAGCTCTTAGCAACTGTAGGCTTGCCCCCACAGTGAACAAAAATGAAGGGAAAAAAATCTACCAAGTAGGATTGGTTTCATTATTACCACCGAAATATCATTCAGACTATCTCTACTGTCGACACTGACAATTACTTTAGGATCTCTCTTTGTTCAAAACACATGCCTGCATGCGCGCGCGCGCACACACACACACACACACACACACACACACACACGAGTACATATACACATATGTACATAAAACTGAAATTACAGTAAAACTGCTTATAATGAATGGTGCTTCAGCTGAGGAAAAAAAAGGGGGGAAAGGAACTTTCTAGGCTGAAGAGAAAAAAGAATATTAATTTCCATGGGTGCTGTTAGAATAGAAAGTGGAAAAAGATAATGGAAAGTTAAACTGGAGATTTTAGCTGGCTTGCTTCAGGCAAAGGGCCTTGCAGACCAAGGTAGGATCCTTTCTTTATTTTTCTAAAATTAATGGAAAATAAGAAGCTTCCCAAACATTTACTTAGGTGAGATCCACATGTACCTATACTTCTGATTTTAAAGGATCCTTCTAGTTACGTTCTGGAGGGGAGAGGAGGAAATCCCAGTAGGTTGAGGATGTTCTGTGGGAGACTTCTGCTCTAGTTAGGGAGAGAAAGAAGGGTAGCTTACATTGGAACGAAGACAACAGAGATAATATGAAGGGAGGGGATTTAGAGATGAAATAGACAAGACATGATCAAAGTTTGTTTGTTCTAAGTGAGTGAGATCAGGAAGACCACAAAGATTTCCAGCCAGGTTCTAAATGTGTTCATTAACAGTCAACAAAAGTGACAAATCACATCCCAAAGATCTGCCAAGAGACAGGCCACTGCAGAGGCACACATATGGTCTCTGAAGTAAAAGTGAACAAAAACTCAAATTGTGGCCCTAACGTTTAGCAGTGTTTAACCTTGGACAATTATTTGTCTTCTTAGTCTATGATTCTTCATTTATAAACTAAGAATAATGACTGCATGCATTTATAGGGTTGTTGTAAGATTAAAGAACCAACTTAAGTGCTTAAAAAGGCATGTGGAAGATGGCAAGCAGTCAACAAATTTTTGTCAAATCATTACTATTACATATGGCAGGGGTGACAATCTACATGGAATGCATTGTCAATGAAAATATAACCCAAATAAGTTATTAATTTCTGTATTTTACACATGTAGTAGTGAATATTAAAGTATTTAGAGGCAATGCCAACACCACTCATTTATATCAATAGCAATGAAATCTGTCATGTCTAATTCTAAAGTTCATGCTTTCTGTTTGATTAGAATGAATAGCTTCTCTCTGAAAGATTTTCAGGGTGAGAAAAAAAGTATAAACATGACTAAAGTTTCCTCATTAGGAAAAAATGACTCAGTGAACTAGTTAACCTCTTACATTTGTGAAAAAAATCTGATAAAATATTGGCATTTACGTCAAAACACAATTCATACAACTTATCAAAAATCCATTTTCCTTAAAGGTCAAAGCATTGAGAGGCAGAGTTCTCTGAATAAGCATTTTAAAGTATATTTTTTAAAAAAATATATAACATTTTTTTTTATTTTCAGAGAATGTTCCCTCCTATAACTAATTAATAAAACTGTAAGTGATGTTTTTGTTGGTTATTTAATGTCAGCTTTTGTATGTCTCCTGACACATCAACCCACAAAGGAAGCATCTTGTTCCTTAGGGTCTATTATTTGCCCAAATGCACATTATATTCTAGCTCAATCCCTGAAGAATTGTTGAAAATTAAAATTTACTAAATTTTTACATCCAGTATTTGTTAAAACATAAATCTTTGGAAGCCAGGGGAAATTTGGGCAGTTTTTAAACAACTAGAGTCAGGAAATCCTTTTCATTGCTGGAACCCTTTACTTTTTTCACATTTAATCTCAAATATGAAGCAGATTATTGAATCATTGCAGAAACATGACATTGGATTTTGATGGTGAAATGCATCCTAGAGATCATCATATAATCTCCCTTTACAAAGGAAAAAATTATTAAAGTCTACTAGAGATTTAAAATGACTGTTTCAAGGTCAGAGTTGCTGTTGCTAATGACAAACAAATAGGTACTCAGTCCAGTGACCATTAATACCAAGCTGAAAAATCTAACAAGGTTAAAAGGATTTAATTACACTGACCATTGCCTGTAGTAATAATGACTTGTGACTCTGGAGGTTTCTGATAATATCATTACTATGAAGTTGAATTAGCTAACTTCAGTGTGGAGAAAGGCTACTTCTTTGATTGGAACACTTAAAATTTCAAGAGAAGTTTTAATGTATGTGTATACTGCCACAAAATAATTTATTTCTACATTGATATGCACTGTCAATATTTATATTGAATTTTTATTTCTTTGGATATGAAAGATATCTCAACAAGATCAAATATGCTGACATGGACATCATCTCTTGTTTCAACAAATAAACTTGGGTTCTTCATCATTGTGTTTTTTAACTGTGTTATAGTCACAGATGGGTAGGGGTTTGCTGACCTGAAACTGAAAACTACTCTTCTAAATGATGCCAGAACAAGTTAAAATTCAAGTCCCTTGAGTTCTAGTAACACATCATCTGTTCTCCTTGACTTAATTATAGCATGGAATTCTAGTGCCAAATCAATTTACCTCCAAACATGTATTAAGGAAAAATTGAAATATGAAATATGAATATAGGCAGGAATGAGTTTTGAAATAATACTAATTAAATAAAATAATTTCAAAGGGCATTTTCATCCTTAAAATATAATTATACTGGTGCTGACATTAATTTACATGCATTATCTCTCTGCCTTCTCACTGTATATGGGTCTGCCATAGTCACCAAAGTTTAGTGAGAAAACTGTGGTGTACTGTTCATGAGTTTTTTTTCATATATATATAATATAAAGTTCAGAACTTATTCTTACATATTGCCTAATTATATAAAACAAAAAATCATAAAGTATCACAGATTTAGTTTTAAATGGATAAAATAAAAAAGCCATTTGAGTGTTATGGCAATTTCTTTTGTTTTCATTTGAGGCATTAAATGGAGCTTGACCTGATTTGTGGTGCTTCACCAGACTTGTTTAAAGTTTTGTGTTTTTGCTTTGCCCCAGGTATAGAAGGCTATTATTATTGCAATTTTTCTTAAGAGAAAAATGCAATAGACTTTTTCCTAAACTGTAAATAATGCTAATTCTGACCTCAGGCTAATTTCAAGGTAATTATCAATGCCTACCCAGGAGAACTGGTTTGATATAACCCTATTTTTTCCACTTTCTTGACTATTATCTACAAAATTATATCTTTTGAGCATGTGTTCATTGATTTTAGAGAAACATCTTAATTTAATGGACTTATAAAATAGTACTCCTATTTAAAATAATTTATTGAAATATATGCACTAGTATATGACAGAGACAAATGGAGACGTTACTGGCGCCCACTCAAGCAAATCAATGAACAACAGGATGACAGTGACAGTGGTATATTTAAATAATTACACATAATAATTGACTATGCTCAGTTCTCTGCTAGGGTCAATCATTGTGTCTGGCACACTGCATATTAATCAACTTATGTAATATCCAAACAACATAGGCAAATGGCACATCCTCATTTTTGATAAGGAGCCTGAAGTACAGAAATGCTAAGTAACTCAGTGATAGTGAGAATGCTAGAACATAAACTCTATTACTTAAGTAACAGAGTTTACAAACCAGTTGTGGAATATTGATATGCAAATTGTATATTGCAAATATTGCATATAAAATATACAAACCAATTGTGGAATACTGAAAACAATGCCCAAATATATATATATATATATATATATATATATATATATATATATATCCTAACACACATTAGAAACCATGGGTTTTTCTTACATTGTCAAATGGATCTTACAGAAATAATTGAGTTGGAAGCTGAGTTGCAGAAACTACCATGGAATCCGCAGTAAAAACAATGTAATTTATAATCCTGGTGAGAAGATACCAGGGAAAAGTCAGAGAAGAAATGACTTGAGGACAAGCTTAGAAGCAGAAAATGGAGTGGTGTGTGTTGAAGATAAAAGGAGGGGCCTCAAGGTAAGGAATACGGGTTTTTCACTGGAAAT
Organism: Sorex araneus; assembly: GCF_027595985.1. NCBI lineage: Eukaryota > Metazoa > Chordata > Mammalia > Eulipotyphla > Soricidae > Sorex > Sorex araneus. The sequence continues at coordinate 135,701,077 of NC_073304.1, read as the reverse complement.
GTGGGTTTTTCACTGAAGCTGAAATGTTTAGGAAACTAATTGTTCCCGTTAGTATCTCAAAAAGAAACTAGTCCTGCCACTGACGAGTAATTCAATTCAAAATTAAGAACCTTATTAACTTCCTCTCTGTGCACCAAATCCACACATAATTTTCCTTAATCATTTCTTTCCTCATTTCTAAGAGGCATGAATTTCTCTTTCTACATAGGAATGTTCTTTTTCTCTATCTCTAAAGGTTCAAATGAGAATAGGCAATGAGTTTTATAGCATTAAATGTTTTGAATTCATTTATATAGGTTAAATCATATAATCATTGTAGAATGACTTTTATTTATTTATTTTCTGAAAACTCCATTTGCCATTCCTTTAACTTTTGTCGTAACAAGCAACATGAAGTAAATTTCTGGTGTGCCTGCTAAAGGGATGGGTTAGAAGGAGGGTGGGAAATGAGGCACGTTGGTGGAAAGAAGGTCACCTTGGTGGTGGGATTGGTGTTGAAACACTGTAGGTCTGAAACAACTAAATTCTGAACCCTTTTGTAAAGCACAGTGTTTTAATAAAAATAAAAATTAAAAATAGACACAGGTTCAAATACAGCTTTGCCAGTTACCAGCGTTATGTTCCAATGTTGTATCTCCCACTTCCTCTGTGCCTTGTTTTTTTCATCGGTTAATGGGGATGAAAATGTTACCTTGACATCGTCCAAGAATTGCTATGGCTTTATTTCACAAGCGATTTCACACAAGAAAACCCCTCTCAGTGGGCCAGTGTGTGCGGTCTGTATATGAGGGTTTCACAGGTGTCACTGAGTAGCATCGTTTTGAACTGCTTTTTCCCTTCATCAAACAGGCTTGTCCTTCCCATCGCCCCACAAATGAAAAGCCTACCTGTTGAAGTGGCCATTCTTCCCGTCTCTCTCCTGGAGGACTACGCTGACTGTCAACTTCCACATCCCGCCCAGACACAGTAATCCTGCTCCTCAAAGGGGGGCCTGACTCCATGCAGCGAAGTCTGTCCACCCATGATACATAACTGCAGGAGCACAGGTGCCCTGGTCAACCTGGACTTGAGGCCCCTTCTTTCATCTTTAACACACACCACTCGGGTTTCTGCTTCTAGGCTGGTCTTCAGGTTGTTTCTTCTCTGATTTTTTCCCTGGTACCTTCTCAAAGGGTTATATAATTACATTATTTTTCACCTGGGCAACTTGAATTCCGCCAGCCCATCCCCAAGGACACCTTGGCAACTGGAATAAAGTCACATGAGATGCTTGGACAAAGGGATGGATAGATGGATGGATGGATGGGTGGGTGGCTTGTTGCTTCTCTCTTGCAGATTTGCAGATGCCGGAGTGGGAAACTTGGGGCCTGACTGCTAAAGGCCTCGATTCGGTGCTGCTCACACACCTGAGTGTGGTGATGGGCTGACACATACCATGGATGTGTGGGCCCCATCAGCCAGTCTCTGGGCGACATGGGCCAAGTCGGGCCCACTTGGGGTATGCGGGTGGGTGGACCGGCCCCCAGGTGCACACCCGGGCTGTAGCAGTCCCCGAGAACTGGGTGTGGGGAGGGAGGGCTCATCCGAGGCGCTGGGGGCCATACCAGAGATGAAGCAGATGTAGTGGGAAGTGGCAGGAGATCCCCTGGGTGCCAGGGCACACCTCCTGTCGTCCCAGGCTGAACTTCGCAGCTTTGGGGTGAGCAGGTCAAGCCACTGGCCCTGTAATTCTTGGTAGCAGGGTTTCTGCGCTTGTGGAACTCTGGGCTGGACCGTGCACGGTGCTCTGCACAGAAGATGGAAAACCGCGCTGGCAGGAGTTCTGCTCCGCTCGCCAGTGGGGACCACATCACCGTGCCTGTTAGGGGCCAGGACTGTCAGTCCCGGCGGAGCTGGTGAGGGCTGCAGTCAGGCCACTTTGGGCGACGGGAGAAACTTCCTGAGGAAGTGGCAGTCTGCACAGAGCTGGGATGCTGCAAGAGCTGGGATGTGACAGATCACATTCAAGGCTCATACACAAAGTCTGGATGAGAAGAGGTTCACAGCTCTGAAGGACGATGATTGGTAGCCACATTGCCTCACGACTCCTTCATGCCTCTGTTCACACCCTAAGTGGGATGCCACATTAATGAGGGGACCACAGAGCTCGAAGGTCAGGGCAAGGTGGACAGCTAGGGGTCTGGAGCTGCCCCTGGCTCTCCACCTTGTTCAGGGGGCGGGGGTGGGGGTGTTAAACCAAGACTAAGGGTGGTAAACTGTCCTCAAATGACAGGACTCCTTGGCAAGCCCAAGGAAGGATGAGGTATACTTCTAGAACGGGGCTCATCAGGAGAACAGACAGCAATGAGGCCCGAGGTGGAAGTAGCCACTGGTTCCCACCAATATGCAATGTGTAATAACATTAGGGGTCACTGAGGCCGAATGCACTCTCTTGTTGGAACATTGAGGAATTTTGAGGTCTGCATTGGTTATAGATGGATATGGGGAAAGAATGAATTAGATGCCTAACCCTAGAAGCATACATATCGTGCACATCTCCCTGATTCCAGGAAGATGAGAGTTGATGTGTGGCACAGGTTGTAGTTGCATACCAGGACTGGTGTGTTTCGGCTGCGAAGTGCACATTGTACTGGCAACCTTGAGGGGCCATGCCCTCATGCCTTGCATCTCACCTTAAAGTTCCCCAAGCTTTACACACTGCTAGCCTCAAACAGCACCAAGAGTACTGTCACCACAGGAGAACTAGAGAAGGTGGAGCTCCCTCATGCCTTCACACACAGCCTCTATGATCCCCCTGTGTGGCTCCCGGGAAGCTGGTGTGCCATGGTGAGCACATGGAGAATGATGGTGATTACCAGGACCTGATCACGGTTGTTCCCAGTCTGCCTTCACCAGGGAGGAGTGAGAGTGGGTCTTCACATGTTGCCACAGGGTACTTGCATAGCCTGATGCTTTGTCATGAGCTAGTGATGACAGGTGTAACTAACCGGGGGTGGCTCTCTGCAGTCCAGCTGGCAGCATTTAGAACTACTAGGGGAAGAAAATAAGTTATCTGCGCCTCGAGGGCTTTCGAGTGGGATTTGAATAGCTCTCAGAAAGCGCAAGTAGCAGAAGCCAAAGACCCTCATGGAGAAGCAGAGATCAGATTTCAGAAGGAGCACAGCCTACGCCAGTCTCTAGGACGATCATGAAATGGGAAAATACACAAGCCTAACTGAGACAGAAGAAGCCATGCCAGACAAATGAATAACCTGAATAGACACTTCAGCCCCTGGAGCTGAAGATGGGATTTGCCTGGGCTTGGTCCAGAGGAACTGAGCCTAACTCCAGCAGAAATTTGATCAGTGGACTGCTGTTTCTGCAGTAGCCAGCCAAGTGGGCTGCAGTGGCTGTCCAGCCCCCGAGGACGCCATGGCAAGAGTGCAGCAGAGGAATGAGACTGTTGCCCTCAGGAAGGTATAATGGCCCAAGGCAGCCTGAAATGGAGGACTAGGATAGATGCCACCAATTGGCAGCAGTTTAAGTTCTATGCTGGCTACAAACCCATGGGGGTAATACCATAAAGTGGGAGCTTGCTTATCACCCCTACAGGGGTACATAGGGATCTTTGCCAGCACTGGGAGAAGCCAATGTTGTGTCCTGTGGTGGGGCATATGTCCCTGGTCTTCTGATCCCAGAGCCCTGTGGAAGAAGGTGCAGGTTTGGAACCAGAATGCTTGGATGCAATTGCTGGTTTGTTGGCTGTTTGCCAGCCAGGCACTGACTTGAGAACGGTGATTCAGACTTAAGAGGACTGTGGGAGCAGTAAGAGGCAGCAGATGCAACAGTAATGCAAGTGGCTGCCAAACGTGATGATGGGTTTGCAGCAAGCTGGCCCAGAGGCAACACTGGACTATGCTGGATGCACCTGGTCCTCCGAAACTCTGGACTTGCAGCAGACATGGGAGCTGAGAATTCCTCAATGTAATGGGATTGGCCTTGTCAAGGAGCAAGTGAACTCTCTTCTGTCCCTGAAAGGAGCGGCTGATACTTCTCAGCCTCATCCCCACTGTTAGGGAAGATGAGGGGAATACACATTGTGTAAACAATAACAACCACCACCAAAAAAAAAAAAAAAAAACCTAAACAAAACAAAGTACCAAGAACCTTAAGTTCATCAGAACTTATTTAACTTATGTAACTGCCTGTAATGTACCAGAGGTTCTCATGTGCTGGGGGCCAGGGCCAGTGGATTCCCTGCAGTGTGGCTGCTGTGCTCACTCCCCTACATAATATCCTTAGAACCCAAAAACACAGTGGCGGTTTGCGTATCAGGCAGAAGAGCTGCTCCTTGCTTCTTCCGCCTGGACAAAGTGGGAGCCTCAGTGCCGGGCACAGAGCCAATACCCAACACCCTCCAAAATGTTACAGTCTGAAGTACACCTTTCTGCCACTTACTTGATAGCTTAAGCTGTTGGCAGCACTTACTTTGGTCATTAACCGTAGGCATCAGGTTACTGCAATCCCTACAGATACATTTTTCTCTCAGACTACTGGGTCTTGACTGTCCTCTCTCTTGATGGCTTTCTGCTTCGTGATCACTACATAAATGGGTGATTCTAAAGTGAGGGTGATTTCTCCACTACTCTACCTCCTGCCAGAGATATTAGACATTTTATAGTTGTCACAACTTGGAGGAATGGACACTACTGTCATCTAGCTTAGAGGAGAAGATTGTTACTAAATATACAGTCTACAGTGCATAAAACTACAAGGAATTATCTGGTCTAAAACTCAAATAGTGCCAATGCTAGGAAACTCTGTTCTAAATTAATGTTCTCCAGATACCTGGCTTTGGCTGTTGTGTGTGTTTATGTGTGTGTGTGTACATGCATGCATGCTTACATGTGTGTAGGAGTGTAAGTATGTATACACTGTCCCCAAATTCCATATTGCGTATAGCCAACAAGATATCTTCACCTGTTTGCTTATGCTGATAAAACCCTTTTCTTTCTCTGCTATTTCTATGACCCAGAAAGTTGATATTTAGACTGTATTTGCCCCTGAGCTCCCACTTGCTTTTGACAATAGAGTTTGTAGAGTATCAAGAAAGTGAGGTCACAGTAGTGACTTTCCTAGGAGGCTGCTTTGGAATGTGTATTTCCCACAAGTAAAAGTCATTTGTTTCAATGTGTCTATTTTCCTCAAGGTTGAAGTAATTGTTTATTCCTTTGCCCCTTAAAGTTACTCAGTAGAATAAATCAACAGAAACCTCCCCCCACCAAAAAGGAAAAAAAAAGCCCACAACCTCAGACACTATATTAGCTTTCACAGCCCCCATGATTTTCAAAAGCCTGGCAAGCTACCCGTGGCATATTCAATATGCCAAAAACTGTTAACAAGTCTCACAATGGAGACCTTACTGGTGCCTGCTCAAGCAAATTGATGAGCAACAGGACGACAATGCTACAGTGCTACAGTGCAGTGCTATTTTTTAAAAAATCCTTTGTAATAAACTCTCCATGAATTATCCAATTCTAAGGAAATCATGTATGCTTTCCACCTATTGTCAATTCCCTGCTTCTGATTACAAACCACCAACTTGGTGGTGACTCAGATGCAAAATGTTGTCACTCCTCTATTCTTCTAGATACTATATCCAGCCTAATGTCAGATATGATAGAATTTACTTCCACATATTTCTCCAACTTTCTCTTGAGCATTTCCCACTGGGCTTTGCCCTAGTTCAATCTATTATTTCTTTTATTTTTTTTTGTCATTTAAAATAAATTAATGTATTTTCCTTCAATTTCTTTTTTTTCCCCCATGGAAATTTCCATGTAAACTTCTAAATTCTTTAGCCAAAAATAAGTTCTTCCTTTTGGGAAATTTTATTGTGTAAATCTTATTTCACATAGGTAATTGTCACTTTCCCTGTTCTATTTTAACTCTAAAATAGACTAAGGCTCTATTTTTGATCAACTTTTTACAGAAAAAGAAAAGCTATTCTATCTTCCTATATTCTGTTATCAGAGTATTTAGTAGCAGAGTTCTCAGTAACAGACAGAAAGCCCACAGTAAGTATTTGTTAAATGCAAGTGACTTTTCTGCCTTTATAGTGGGAGAAGATAATACCTTTCACAATTCCTCTTCTTGTTTCATTGTCTTTCAGAGTTATGTCTCTATATTTAGTTTTTAAATAAGGAAGAGGAGAAATTCTTATACAGAAAAACTAGAAAGACATTCTAAATGCTGAGAAAATAACCGAGGCATTAAATAATCCTATTGACTCAGAGTTAATTCACTGTCCACAAATAATTTTTCTTTCAGAAACCTTTCCCGGATTTTTCTTTCGGCAGAATTTCCATAATCAAGTGATCACTATCTAAACAGAGAGACAGCAAAACCTACCTCTTCCTCTATCACTTTATACAAAAGTAAATACTGACCTCTTAAGCAGTCGAGCTAATCCCTAGGATATTTGTTTTGTGTGTCAATGTGACATCATGATAATGGAGCTCTGACTAAAATATATGGCTCTTAATTAACTGTATGAGTTTGGATGGATATTTGAATAACATTTCTCCAACTTTATAATAGGGATAAAAAATAACAGTCCAGAGGCTGCGGAGATAGTATGGCTAGTAAGGTAGTGGCCCTGCATGTGACTGACTCAGGTTCAATTCCTGGCATCACATAATGCATCCTCACCCTCAATGACCCCTAAGTGAAGAGTCAGGAGTAAGCCCTGAACACTGCTGTGTGTGGTAGAAGAGAAGAAATTGTTCGCTAGGCTGTGGGGATTAGTAGGTGTAAAATTAGTAGGTGTAAAACTGCTTTGGTACTTATTGTGTATACAATATTATTGACTGATTCCATTTTATTCCATATGAACTTGTTTAATGAGTGAAAGGACAACAATAAAGTTATGATTATTGAAGGTCTAGATCATAGACTTTTACTTAAATTGTGGTCAGCTATGTGCAAGGCAAAAGCTGTGCCTGCTGTATCTATCCAGCCCTGCAATGCTTTTTCCTTTTTTTTTTTTTTTTTGGTGGTGGGGAGGCCAAATCCAACTGGTCAAGGTTACTAAGGAATTATTCCTGGTGATGCATGACACCATACCGGATGCCAGGAATTGAACCCTGCTTGGCTGCATGTAAGGCAAGACCCATACCCATTTAACGACCTTACTAGTCCAAGCTAAATACTTTACATTTTCTTTAGGTGGAAAAAATCAAAGACACATCTTAAATTGTCCTTGGGCTGGAGTGATAGTACTGCAGGAAGGGTGTTTGCCTTGCACCTGGATGACCCCTGTTTGATCTCAGGAATACCATATTCAGGGAATACATGAGCACCACTAGTAGTACTGAACCAGGAGTAAACCCTAAATATCATTGCATCACTGGGTGTGACCCAAAAAGCTAAGAAAGAAAGAAAGAAAGAAAGAAAGAAAGAAAGAAAGAAAGAAAGAAAGAAAGAAAGAAAGAAAGAAAGAAAGAAAGAAAGAAAAGAAAAGAAAGAAATTGTCCTCTACATGCAAAATTTGATAAAAATATAAATTAAAGGTTCATATACACTAAATGCTTAGGGTCACTCTCCACACTTTTGGATAAGCCTCACATGGGATAGCTGGCAGAGAAACCCAGGTATGCAGGACCTGGGGCCGAGATCTCCAAGGCTGCTCTGATCAAAACTGGGCCTCTTCCACCAAGATCCCCCATTTTCCAGTAGTAAGGCAGTCACACCCAGAGACTGCCCCCCAAGTAATCCCATCAATGGCCAACATCCAGAGACTATAAAACCAAGCTCCCAAAAGCTAATCGAATAGACTACTTCCCCCTCTTGGGGAACCTGACAAGCTACCAAGAGTCTATTGCCCACTTGGGAGAGCCTGGCAAACTTCCCATGGCGTATTCATATCCAAAATACAGTAACAGATATATACATACCTTTGGAGAGCCCAGCAAGCTACCGAGAATATCCCACCTACACGGCAGATCCTGGCAAGCTTCCCGTGGTGTATTTGATATGCCAAAAACAGTAACGATAGCTCTCATTCCCCTGACCCTGAAAGAGCCTCCAATCCTTGAGAAAGACAAGTAAGGAGAGGCTGCTAAAATCTCAGGGCTGAGTATAATAGAGACGTTACTGGTGCTCACTCAAGTAAATTGACGAACAACAGGATGACAGTGATACAGTGATACACTAAATAGGACTATAAGCTCCTGTATTTACAAAACATCTTAAACTCATTCTAAGACTCCTATTATCACCAACCTTCAGGAAATATCTGTGAAATAATGCTTTTTGTTGTTATATAAACTTTTAAATTCCTTTATTTTTATATTCCAATTTTATTTTCTTAAAAAAATACTGGAACATAGGAAGAATAAAAAGTCCATCAAACCACTGATAACCTCAAAAACCCTTTTACTAATGCTATCAGTAACTTTAGTGGTTGCTGACAAGATTCTTTTTTATTACAGTAGAGTTTGTTTTAAACCAGAGATATGTGTTATAATTTTATATTATCACTTTAGTCTGGATGAGTAAGTATAAAAATAATCTCCACTTACATCCAGCTATAAAAATAATCTCTAGGTTTCATCCTCCAGTTTCTCCCTTTCACTTGCTTTTACTCTTTGACATTACATATCTCCTAACAAAACTCATTTCATGGCTCACATAAAAAGAGATATTTAGTTCTTTTGAGAGTGTCAATCTGAGAGGACTCTCTTAGGAAATGAAAATAAGTACAATTTAGTAGAGAGGAAACAAAAACAGGGTTGAGTATGTGAGTCAAGTGGTAGAGAACATTCTTTGCATATGTGAGGCCCTGGGTTTAAATGCAACAACACTTGGAGAAGGTCCAGCAATCACAAAAATACCACTCTCCACAACAACAGAATTGAAAAAAATTCAGCCTCAGGCAGTGTTGAGTAGCAGATCTGAGGAAGCAAAGGATGAGGATGGTGAGCAGGTAAATTGTTTGGTAGGAATAGCAATGAATATCTAAGTAACTGTTGACCCATCAGCATCTCTTGAGAACTTTTTTGAATGCAATTTTGTTGAACACAAATCTTGGGATCATCCAGATATACTGGATTAAAAATTCTGTGAGTGGAGAATGTGTTAACAAATCCTTAAGTAAAATTTGAGTAACACTGCCCTAAGTCAGTAAGTAGGAGAACTACAGTCCAGACTGAACATCAGTTTCAGTTTACTTACAGGGGACACTTACAACCAACTGATTCCTGGATACTAGTCCAAGTGATTTAGAGAACCGTTTGGATTTATCATTTAATGTTTTTATTTTTTAGTGAGCTTCTCAGGTTATTCTAATTAGTGGCAAGGGCTGAAAACTTTTGGTCTAATATATGTCCCTTTCCAACAAATGGAGGGACAAATTAAAGGGTAAAAAATCTTGGCCAAGATTTTCAGTATATTCAAACATTATAATTGAATACAAACATGTAAAGGGAACATTTATTTATTCATTTTACTTCACTTGGTCAACATGTTAAAGAGAGATAAGAAATGCTTTAGAGGGTCTGGAGTGATAGCACAGTGGGTAGGCGTTTGCCCTGCACGCAGCTGATCCAGGTTCGATTCCCAGTATCCCATATGGTTTCCTGAGCACCTACAGAGGTAATTGCTGAGTGCAGAGCCAGGAGTGACCCTGTGCATCGCCTTGTGACCCAAAAAGCAAAAAAAAATGCTTTAGAGGAGAAATTATAACTGTCACTCAGAAATACGTTCCTTGATTTATGACACAAATTTAAAGATAATAGACAAATGGAAGTCTCATGATTACAATTGCATATGGTAAATATCTTACCCTTCTCCCTCTGAATTATTAGATGTAATAAATCAAAACTTGTAGGTTCCAGAGTCAGAGAGATAGTACAGGTTATGATGCTTGCATTGGGCCATAGAGGTAGCATAGCAGGTAGGTCACTTGCCTTGCAAGCAGCAGATGCAGGTACGATTCCTGCAGCAGACACAGTCTCCCCAAGTATGCCATTTGCAAAGCCTGAATGCAGAGCCTGAGTAAGCCTAAGCACTGCTAGGTGAGCCCCCAAAACAAAACAACAAAAAAAGATGCTTGCCTTGCATGCAGTCAACTCTGGTTAGATCCTTGGCACCATATCCAAGCACTGCTAGTAGTGATCCCTGAGCACATAATCAGGATAAACCCCTTGGCATCACTACCTGTCCACAACAAGCCATCCTCCACTTAAAAGCTCACACGAACGTGCAAACACACACACACACACACACACACACAAGTAACAACAAAAGACTCCACGGATACCAAAGATAACAAAACACAAAAGTTATAACTCTATACTCTCAAAAACACCAGGAAGTGTCCTATTTCAATAGGATAAACAATAAGAAAATAGCTAGATTTACTCATATTTTTTCACATCTATAACAATTATGGACAATAGTGCTTCCTATCAATAAAAGGAACATTAATCATTAGATATAGTATTTTATGCTTTAGATGCTATGAAATAAAATAAGCAAACTCTTCTTACACTGAACTTGAAAGTACTATCATAGAAGAAAATAGGATAAATAAGAAAACAACAAATGAAATAAGCAATTTCCTTTTAAAACTTAGGATAGAATAATTGCTAGCCATATAAGAGGAAACAAAGATTATCTGATGTATAAAAAGAAGTGTTATTGGGACTGGAATGATAGTATCAAGTGTAAAGAGCTTGTTATGCATGTAGCAGACCCAGATTCAATCCCCAACACCACATTTGGTCTCCAGATCCCCATCAGTTGTGATCTTTGAGCACAGAACCAAGAGTAAGTCCTGAGCACTGCTGGGTATGGCACCCCCAAAGTTAAAAAAAAAACCTGTTTATCATAGATAAGCAGTAAGGGAATTAAAAGGCAATACATGGATTGAGAGGTGGTATTTCAAGCCTATCAGACAACAAACTCATGTGAGCCGTTAAAAAAATCACAAATAACCAAGTAAGGGTAGAAAATAAATGGCCGGATTTTATTTTTATTTATTTATTTTTTTTTGCTTTTTGGGTTACACCCAGCAATGCTCTGGGGTTACTCCTGTCTCTGCACTCAGGAGTTACTGCTGGCAATGCTGGGGGACCATATAGGATGCCAGGGATTGAATCTGGGTCAGCTGTGTGGAAGGCAAACGCTCTTCCTGCTGCATGATCGCTCAGGCTCAAGCCTGATTTTATAAGAACAAAAGACTTAAAGAAGCATCAATAAAAAGAAAATATTAAAATTGCTAATACGAGTAGATAAAACCTTTTTTTTTCTTTTTGGGTCACACCCAGAAACACCTAGGGGTTACTCCTGGCTCTGCCTCAGGAATCACTGCTGGTGGTGCTGGGGAGACCATATGGGATGCCTGGGATTGAACCCGGGTCGGCCGTGTTCAAGGCCAACACCCTACCTGCTGTGTTATCACTCCGGCCCCAAGATGTGAGAAAACCCTTAATATAATTTTTCTCAAGAAAATCCAAAGTAAAATCATAAGATAAAAATATACACTTTCATTAGCATCTTTAATATCCCATTGGGAGGCCTACCTTATGACAGGGAATAAAACAAGTATCCACAAAAGGTGATGGTTTCTGCATTTTGGGCATAGGTGACTGGGAGGTCAAGTGAGGCTCAAGGACAGACACATGATGCAGATACCCTGTTTTACTAACTTTGCCCAGTTACTCCCTCTTACGAGGTTTCACTTCAGGGCCACTTTGCAGGGTCACATTTTTTTTTTCTGCTCCAGTGCTCATCGCCCTGCTCCACATCTCTCGAGACCTCTTTATTTATTAGCTGGGAATTGCCATAAGATAGAGTTCATATTGATCATAATGTAAGATAAAGTCTTGCACTCTCTGAGCTCTTATTTCACTTTAGTTTCAGGCTCTAGTTCTGCAGCTCTTTCTAGATAGTACAGATTCTGAAGTTCAAAAGAATTTCAAGTGTTAATAACCACTTAATGTTTTTCAATAAGAAATTTAGGTTGAGGATTTCTATATGTCTGTAGGCTCAATGTTCTGGTGAAAAGTCTTTGTTTTAAACCTGGTCTAACAAGTTCCAAAAGCACCTAAACTTTTTAAATCACTGGGGTGCACATCACCCTGACCTCTCATGATCGTGCAGCTTGCCCAGGTCTAAGGATTTCTACTTCTGATTTCAACCCGGCTCTAACATTCCGGTGTTCCACACGCAGGAAAACAGACAAATTGATTATGGACAGAGGGATGGCACACAAACATACACAGATGCACATACATACAAGTTGAGAGATAGATATGTGAAAAATGTATCAAGAAATTGCTTTTTTGTTTGTATAGAAGGAAACAAACTAAATTATGGACAAGTCATTGTCTTTAGAGATGGTAATTCTTATTTCTAAACAAGGGAGAAAGAATGGGAAATGTCTCCTTCTCAGCCCATTGGAGAATCTATGGGGGAGGCCTGTCCTCCAAATTTACTAGCCTTGTGGCTGCCCTATACGCACTAAAATGGCATCAGATTAACCAGTTGAACACGCAGGAGCATAGGAAAGGTAGGGAGAAGGACTACAGGACACCCATCACGAGTCATGGAGGAAAGAGGGAGGGGTACCAGGGCCGACTTCAGTTGACTGCCAAGGGGTAGCCAAGCCAAACACCGTCAGTTGCGACCCTAGTCCCACAGATTCCTCATGTCCTTGAGGTCTGAAAGAGTCAAGAGGAATATGAGCCAAGGAGAGATAAGTGAGGGGCTGAAGAAGCCCATTATTCCCCAAAACCAGGTCAGGGGAACTCACCCACCCGAAACATCACCCATTCATTACCTCCGTAGCTGCCCCACATCTGTGCACCTGATGTTGGGGAAAGGTTATCCTCAGGGTGCCTGGACACATTGTGCACTGGGTCCGGACAGGAGCCTAGCCATGAGGCAAAGGAGGACGAATGCACCTAGAAGCAACCTCTGGAAGCAGTTGATTCACAGCTCAATTTATTGTCAAATACACACAATTTCATAGAGGATCTTGGCTTACAGGAGGTCCAATCACATAGCGCTTAGCACTATTGGCCTATTACCTTTTCTTCTCTGCTTTGTCCCCGATCCAATCCCGTTCAAGGCTATATGTTGTGGTTAGGATGACTTGCTTAAGGTATACATGATGGTTTCTGTGCTTTAGGTGAATGTGACTGGGGAGATCAGTGAGGATCAAGGTTGAACACATGATGCAGCACCATGTTATGCTAACTTTGCCCAGTGTACTCCCTCTTGTGAGGTATCACTTCAGGGCCACTTTACAAGGTCTGTTTATTTCAGTTCCAGTGCCCATTGCCATGCTCCACAAATAGGAAAATAAATAAATATTTGGACATAAATAAAAACTAATACACATTAAAAAAACTAAGTGACTTCATGTTAAATAACATGAAGTAAATAAATGTTTTCTTGAGAAAGAATTTCAATACAAAAGAGAATACACAGAATGAATATACTTATACATAATTCAAAAATATAAAATTTTAGATGGTAATAAGGTTCATAAGCTCATGTAATCTACTCAGATTAAGATATATGATATATAAACATTCCTTCATCATATTTCTCATTTCATTTTCTCCTCCTATATGAGGAAAAAAATATTATTAACTTTATTATCATCTATAGTCCCATGGCAGAGCCTGACAAGCTACCCATGGCGTATTCGATATGCCAAAAATCAGTAACAATAAGTCTCACAATGAGAGACATTACTGGTGCCTGCTCGAACAAATCGATGAGCAACGAGATGACAGTGACAGTGACAGTGATCATCTATAGTATTGTCCCGTTGTTCATTAATTTGCTCGAGTGGGCACCAGTAATGTTTCCATTGTGAGACTTGTTGTTACTGTTTTGGGCATAACAAATGCGCCACGGGTAGCTTGCTAGGCTCTGCCATGCAGGTGGAATACTCTTGGTAGCTTGCCAGGCTCTCCAAAAGGGACGGAGGAATCAAACCGGGGTCGATCGTGTGCAAGGCAAACACCCTAACTACTGTGCTATCTCTCCAGTCCATTATCATCTATAAATTTAATTATTTCAGGGTCAAATGGGAGCTCAACCTCTAGTTTTTTGAGAATCGTCCATACTGTTTTCCAAAAGGGCTGAACTAGCCGGCATTCCCACCAGCAGTGTAGAAGGGTCCCTTTCTCCCCACATCCTCTCCAACAGCGGTTGCTTTTGTTCTTTTGGATGTGTGCTAGTCTCTGTGGTGTGAGGTGGTATCTCATGGTTGTTTTGATCTTCATCTCTCTGACGACTAGTGATGTAGAGCACTTTTTCATGTGCCTTTTGGCCATTCGTATCTCTTCCTTGGTAAAGTTTCTGTTCATTTCTTCGCCCCATTTTTTGATGGGGTTGGATGTTTTCTTCTTGTAGAGTTCAACCAGTGCTTTATATACCCTTGATATCAACCCCTTATCTGATGGGTATTGTGTAAATATCCTTTCCCATTCTGTAGATAGTCTTTGTATTCTGGTCACTGTATCTTTTGTGGTGCAGAAGCTTTTTAGTTTAATGTAGTCCCATTTGTTGATCTCTGTTTTTACTAGATTGCTTAGTTCCGTGTCATCTTTGAAGATACCTTTATCTTCAATATCCTGGAGGGTTTTGCCGACCTTGTCTTCAATGTACCTGGGAATATATCCCAGAAAAGCCAAAAAGTATAGTCGAAGTGACATATGCACTTATATGTTCACCGCAGCACTGTTTACAATAGCCAGAATCTGGAAAAAACCCGAGTGCCCTAGAACAGATGACTGGTTGAAGAAACTCTGGTACATGTATACAATGGAATACTATGCAGCTGTTAGAAAAAATGAGGTCATGACTTCTGCATATAAGTGGATCAAAATGGAAAGTATCATGCTAAGTGAAATGAGTCAGAAAGAGAGAGACAGACATAGAAAGATTGCACTCATCTGTGGAATATAGAATAATGGACTGTAGGACTAACGCCCAAGAATAGTGGAAATAAGTACCAGGAGATTGTTTCCATGGCTTGGAGGCTGGTCTCTCATTCTGGGTAACTCAGAGAAGGGAACACCAAATAAAATGTGGTTGGAGGTCATGTGGGGGAAGGGTGAGGCGGGCGGAATACAGACTAGAGACTGAACACAATGGCCACTCAACACCTTTATTGCAAACCACAACACCTAATCAGAGAGAGAGAACAAAAGGGAATTCCCTGCCATAGTGGCAGGGTGGGGTGGGGGGAGACGGGACTGGGGAGAGGGGAAGGGATGTTGGGTTTACGGGTGGTGGAGAATGGGCACTGGTGAAGGGATGGGTTGTTGAACTTTGTGTGGGGGAAGCATGAGCACAAAGATGTATGGATCTGTAACTGTACCCTCACGATGACTCTCTAATTAAAAATAAACTAATAAAAAATTAAAAATAAATAAAAAAATTAATTATTTCATATTATTGCATAGTCACCTAATTTTTTAATGGTGACTCAAAAGGAAACTTTTAGAGTCTGAAATGAACAGATTTTCGCTGTGTAAAATTTATCACTTCTGTAATCAAGTTCTTAGTGTATATGTACACATTTTATCCATAGACATATATAATTGTATGTGTTAGCATTGACTATAAAACTGGTCAAAGCAAAAAAGGGTTGAACATCATTCTCTTAAATTGACACCAGCTGCTTCTTAACAATCACCACGTGTGCTCTTATCTTCCCAGCCAATCAAAAGTGGCCTCTTTAAAAGCAAACATCTGCTACCCATTTATAGTAATTTCAACATGAAAACAGGTTTATAAAAAACAACTTTGCCAACACTGAACATGTGCTCCTCGAAAAATATTCTACTTCAATTCTTCTGTGATTTCTAACCCCACCTCCCCAGTAGATAGCTCCCAAGTGCGGGACAGAGATAGTGTCACATTATGCACCTACTCCTCCACCCCCACACCTAAGGACAGGACTTTATACTTCGGAGAAAAGCTTCTGCCTTCACATTTGGGGTTGAACACAATTTTAGAAATAATGAGTCATTTTTCTAGTACTCATAAAAATACTATAGTTTATTGGTAGTAAAAGCCAGATTGCTGGGTTTATCAATAAATAGCATCACATTATTTCCATGGATGCTATAATTGATATCACTTACATAGTAATGGAGTTAGTTATCATTTGGAATCAATGGATGCTGATAAGCAGGCAGACTAATTGATGTATTTTAGTTATATAAAATCAAATGAAAGGAATTGGAGGTAGGTATTAAAATTCTAATTCACAGTTATTGCTATTCTAAAATACTAAGGTAAGCCAATATTCAGTTTAAAAACAGAAATATGTAACTTACGTATTTTTGAAGCCCCAATCTACATTGAAATGATGCAATATATATAAGAAAAATTACCTAAAATACATTTCTGGGATCTGAATGTCTGCACTAGTTCTGTATGTATGCTATTTAAATTATAAGCTTCCTCTACCAAGAGTTTACCATGTAATCTCTATATCATTCTATTGTAAAAACAATATTTATCAAACTATCAATGCTTATGTAATTCATTCTCCACTTCAAAAATCATCATTTATTTGTAAGCTATAAAGATCCCAAGTAAAAGTCTATCACTCTAGACTATGCAAAATTACTCAAGATTTTGAGCTCTTTTTACTTCAGAAACAAAAGGAAATTTATAATTTTAAATCTATGTTGCTATATATATACTTCGGTACCTTCTTCCAAGAAGAATTTCAAAAAGCTATTTTCAAGTGCAGGAGAGAAAAGATGATGTGTTTATATTTCCATCTTGAGATTGCCATGGCAATTTTAGTGTTGTTTTCAAGCGTAATAAGGCCCATAAAATGTCAATCAAAATCTACCACCAGGAGGGAATGTGTTGGAAGCTGTTACATAATCAGCATGCCTGTTTCAGCATAACACAAGTGGCATTTTTCATGTCAATACTGAATTCACAACTCTAAATCTCAGATTTCCTGTGCCTCTGAGTTGCCACAGAAGCCAGGTTTGTAGCAGTCTGAGCAATCTGAGTCAAAGCCCCCAGTGTCCCATTGCCTAATAGAGTAATGAGTCATTTTGCTCTCCCAGTCTCCCAGGTCTCCTTCCCCTGAGTAACAGAATTACTGGAGGAGGAGTGAGAAAAGGGCAGAGAAACACATTTCTGACAGCTGCAGAAAAGGCTGCAGAAACTGCCCATGCAAGCTCTCAGATTTTCTAAACTGACACTTAGTATCAAATTGAAACTTGGAAACTGATATAGCACTTCTAAATAATCTTAGGCTGCCAAACCCAGTCTCATTTACTACAAAATCACAATATTGTCTGAGCTTAGATTTTTTTTCAGCTACAGAAAAATACATTAGCTGTTTTTAACTTGGTTTCTAAATTAATACTATTACAGTGACCGGATTCCTATATTGTCATATAAATTTAACATCACAAAGGTCAGTTGAAACTATGATGCTACTATCTCCTCACAGGCTTTCTCAAAAGTATTTCTTCAAACAAGCAAGATTTTAAAATGATTTAGCCAATGTTATTGGAGCTTCTTTTTTTTTTTTTTTTAGAGAAATGAATCACTTCATTAAGAAGGATAAGGACAAACTGCGATGGCATAGATCACGTAAGAGAAAAAATTTCCATGAATAATCACAAATTAGTTTTTAAAAAATGGAAGTTACCTGCTGAAACCACTATTTTTCCCCCTCCACATTTCTTTTTTTTTTAATTTTTATTAAATCACCATGTGGAAAGTTACAAAGTTCTCAGGTTTATATGTCAGTTATACAATATTCAAACACCCATCCCTTCACCAGTGCCCATATTCCACCACCAGAAACCCCAGTATACCCCCCGCCCCCACCCCCTACCCCCTACTGTATAACTAATGAATTTCACTTCATTTTTTCTTTACCTTGATTACATTCCATAATTCAACACAAAACTCACTATAGTTGACATAACTCTCTCTCTCTCTCTTTTTTTTTCTTTTTCCTTTTCCCTTTTTTTTTTTCCTTTTTCCCCCTCATCCCCCTTCCTGCACCTCATAGTATGGTGTACGCCACGCCGCGTCGGCCAGCGTGGGGCTTTTGCTTAGTTCACAGTCCAGAGGTGGCTGCTACATTAAAAACCTTCAATATTTCAACAAAAACTTACTGTTATTATTTGGAGTTTCCCCCCCAAGTCAGACCTGTTCAAAAGGAACCGTTTCACATTGCTGACAATTATAAATGTTTTGGATTTCTGTATAAAGTCCAGGGAAAATTCTGCCAGAAATTACATAGCCCAGCTCACAGTCCCAGTGCATTGCTGTAAGAAGTCTCTGAATTCAAAGTATTTAGGCGAGAGGGTCCGATTCGCGCTCAGCGGCTCCGGATTTATCTGGGCCGAGGGCGTGCCGGTTACGCCCCCTTCCCATGAGTTCCTGGGAGCCCCCAAAGTAAAATCCGAATACCTGTGGGTTTGGAGTCACAGAAGATGGCGCCTGCCACATGGGTGCCGCCAGCCCGCCGCTTTCCGTGCAGGAAGACAGGGTGGGGAGGAAAAAAAAAATCCACCCCCGGCAGCACAGAGTTGTAGCCCAGTTTGGTGTCCCAGTGCATCGCTATTGGATGTTGCGCTGGATGCCCGAATGTGTTACATCTTTGGAATCAAAGTCTTTAGGCGAGAGGGTCCGATTCGCGCTAAGCGGCTCCGGATTTATCTGGAAGTGGAGCTTCTTAAAAGTTTTTTTTAACTCCCAACGTTTATAGTTTTATGATTGTGTAGATGAGGTATTCCTTTACCGAGTGAATAGTCTTTTCAAATCTTGTGGAGAGAAGAGGTAGAGAAGAGAAAAGTAAACAGAGAGAAGAGAACTGATGAGGGGAGAGAGAGGAGAAGAGAATATAGAAAGTATAAGAAGAGAAAGACCCAGAATGATGAAAAAAAGAGAAAGCTACAAAGAACAAGAAAAAAGAAGACAAGAAGAAGGAAAAAAGGAAATGAAGGAAGAAAGAAAAAGAGAGATAGAGGTGTGAAAGAAAAGGAGAGGAGAATATACACTGTTTACGGATTTTATTTGTAGAACAGCCAGACAACCAGGATTGTATTCCCAGAACTTCCAAAAGTGAGCAATGCTCTAGAACACAGTGTCAGGAGTAAGTCCTGAGTACCACCATTGAAACTCAAGAAACAAACACAGAAACAAAAACCAAACAAGAACAACTAGTGCTGGCACGGATGCAGGAAGAAAGGGAGTCTCATTCATAGTTGGTGAGGATGCTAATTGGTTCAGCCTTTTTTGGAAAACAATATGAACATTCCTGAAAAAACTAGAAATTGAGCTCCCATTCAATCCAGCAATACTACTTTTGGGAATATATCCTGGGGGCCCAAAAACATACAGCTGAAATACCATATGCACTTCTATGTTCAGTAAAACACTATTCACCGCAGTCAGAATTCGAAAACAACCTGGATGCCTGACAACAGATGACTGTATAAGGAAACTATGGTACATCTGCACAATGGAATACTGTGCAGCTGTTAGGAAAAACAAAGTTATGAAATTTGATTATAAATTGATGGACATGAAGAGTGTCATGCTGAGTGAAGTGAGTCTGAAGGAGAGAGACAGATGTAGAATTACTGCACTCACTGTGGAATATAAAATAAAATAGTATGAACTAACATCAAAAGCCAGGAAAAACAGGGGTCAGGAAGATGAGTCAATCATTGGAAACTTGCCACAAGTATGGAGTTGGTGGGGATAGAGAAGGAGCCATTATGACAAAATAGAAAGGATCATTCTGTACAAGAATTGAGTGTTAAAAGTAGGTAGAGATATACATGATAACCTTGTATTATCTATATTGCAAACCATAATGCCTAAAAGGAAAGACAATGAAAGACACACACCAGAAAGAGACAGAGAGAGAGGCAGAGACAGACAGAGACAGAGACAAAGACAGAGAGACAGAGATAGAGACAGACAGAATAGTTCCTGACACAAACAGGGTAGTGGGTTTGGGGTTTGCAGGAGAGCAACTGGCTACATTGGTGGTGGAAAATGAACACTGGTGAACAGATGGGTGATGCAACATTGTATAACTGAAACCCAGTCTTGAACAACCTTGTAACTGTATCCCACTGCAATTAAATAAAAAAAAAAAAAACTTAAAAAAAGCTAGATTTTCTTTGCTTGGAATCAATATATCAAATCTAATTTCAAGGCAATTATGATACTGAACTTAAAGCAGAAAGAAAACAACTTTAATACATACTGATGAACATATTTTTTCACTGAGTTTTTGGCAACATGGGTAATAAATGCTTCGTTATTGTATGTGCCACAAAGAAATCATTGTTCGTTAAATTAAAACTTAACACTAACTATAGTATGCATTTTTTCAAAGCTATTTATAATTAATATTAATTTATATATTTTTTGCAATTATATGAAAATATGAACTAAATAAAGACAGATGGTATGAAATAACTGACCAGTGTTTCTGAAAAGTGTCAAGTTCATAAAAATCAGGGAAAGACTGGAAAAATGAATGAGACACCCAGGAAGTAACTAAAATCTAAGGTGGGATCCTATTGAGGAGGAGGAAAAAACAATGAAAATTAACAGAATTCAAATAAGATCTGAAATTTAATTAGTGATATTATCAGTGCTCATTTTATATTTGTTTTTGATTTGGGGCCACATTCTGGTTCTGCACTCAGGGATCACTCCTGGAACCATCTGGGATGCCAAAGATCAAACCTTAGTTGGCCATGTGGAAGGCAAGTACCCTGCCTGCTGCACTATCTCTCAGGCCCCTCAATGATAATTTCTTGGTTCTGATAATAGCCCTTAAGGTTTTCTAAACCACAAAATTAGAGAAATTGCATGATATATACACACACACATACCTATTAACTTAAGTTTATTTTCACAAATTTTCTGTAACCATAAAATATGTTTTAAGTATAATATATTAAAATTGGAAACATGGTCACATAATAATTTGCAATGTGAAACTTTGAATTGTGTATGGTTAAATAAGCAATTATCTACACATGTTCATGCATTTGAATAATTTTGAGTAATAAATAATTTAAAGAAGAATATGATATTGTAGTTAAGGCCCAAAAGTAGAGAGAGAGAATATGGGGGAAATTGTCTGCCATAGAGTCAGGGAGAAGGTTGGAAAGGGGGGGGGGATACTGGGAACATCATTGATGGAGAACATGCACTGGTGGAGGGATGGGTGTTCAATCATTGTATGACTGAAACTCAAACATGAAAGCTTTGTAACTGTATCTCATGGTGAGTCAATAATATGTATATATGGTATGGTTGAAAATGCTCTGTACTGGGTATATAAACCCTGAGCTCCAGCTTTGAATCTAATAAATTCATAGACCATATCCTATAATTCTCTGAAATAGTCACTCTGGTTGTGTTTCTTTGATTTGCAAGATGAGATTTTGGAACTAAGTGACTCTGAAGGGCAATTTCACTTCTGATATTCTCAGTATCCGTGTTAATAATTAGACAGAACATTTCAAAATGCTGTCTTTAACTAAAATCAGCAGTGTCCAAAGCAATTGATATTCCTTTGAAAGTTGCATAATGCCTAGAAAACACACTGTCACAAACACAGAGTCCTCTCTCTGTGTACTGAAGACAGAATAAGCTGCATGCTGGTGAAAACCACATCAAATCTGTGTTCACTGAATGCTAAATTCATCCCAAGCATAGAAAGATGCCAGGTGTCATTAGCATGGAATAAAACTCAGCAGGTTTTAGTAAGGCTAGCACTGTTTCAAATCCCCTCTCAATGTGCTTGGAGATGTATATTTCATAAGCTGTTCACTCTTGCCATAGTTCCAATTTGTAGCCTTTAGTCAATTTATATTAATTGATAAAAAGAAGTCACTAAGATAATGTCTGGGTGGTATCACGGGAATTCTCAAAAGAGACAGGAAGTTTTTCATGTAATGTTTTTCCAGATCCCGTGTGAAATTTACTCTTAGAAATAATGAGAAACCCAGAACCCAGTAGGCAGTTTTCTCCTTGAATTGTTTTCGTTTTTTGATTTTGTTTTTGGGATCACATCTAGTGGTGATGCCGGCATCCAACCTGAGCTCCCCACATTCAAAGCTCTAGGCCTCTGGACATGCTTTATTCTATCCCTCAAATTATAAAGCGCAGTAAAACAAGATGATGAGATTTTTTTAAATATTGAAGGATGATAATGTACAAAATTATTCATATTTGAGATGTAGATATACAATATTCCAGCACCAATCCCATCACCATGTCTTTTTCCCTCCATCAATGTTCCCGGTTCCCTCCCACCCACCCACTCAGGCCTGCCACTTTCACACATTTTTGCTTGCTAAAGTTTGGATCTCTTGTTTTCAATACTTTTGATTCTGCGGACACACAACTATATCACTTGTTTACATCAGATGAAAAAACTTTTTAAAGGTCATACTAGAGACAAGACTAAGAAACAGGCACACAGTATGATGAATAAGTTGTAGCATATACATGATCTAATATTAAAATATAAAAACCTATTCTCTTCTTACTTTTTTTGGATGGGGGCAGGGGGTGTTCTGAGCCACACACAGCAGTGCTCAGGATGTACTCCTGCTCTCGGGGATCATGCCTGGGACCATATGCAGTACTAAGATCAAACCCAGGAAGGCCATGTTTGAGGCAAGTGCCTTACCCATTGTACTATGTCTCCAGTTCCATAAGCCACTACTTTCTAAGGCAAAAATATGCTTACAAAACTTGACAAGGCAAGGAAATTGATTCCCAAACATTAAGAACAAAAAACAAAAGCCACATCTCCAACTAGAAAGGAAGACTGAGCAGAATCCTGTGGCAATGTTCAGTTGGAAGAAGTGTTGCCACTTTCTCCCCAGTGTACAGGAGAAAGCACTGGGGATAGCTTCCATGATTGCCATTTCAACAAGTGCTGAATAATGAAGGGTGAGAATTGGCTGAGGAGGGGAGGAGAATCAAGTTTCCCAGTCAGGGGTGTGGCATTGAAAGACTCAGAGAGCTATGGAGAAATTAGACATATTGATGTGTAAATTGTGGTGGCTGATGCAAACTGAATCAGTAATTGCAAACAAAGGATAGGACTACCTGGTCATCTACTGTTCATTTCTGGATTCCCTTGCTCTCAGTTTCTTCGAGAAGGAAATTCTAAGAGGAGGCACTCCTCTGGGTGTGACCAGGAACTTTTCCCATGAGTAACCAAAGGAGACAGTATTTCCTGCATCCTCACCTGAGCTAGTGTCTAGACTGCTTTAAGCCTAAGGCTACCTATTTTGGCAAATCAATGATCAGAGATGAATTTTCTAGGAGTGGAGACCTTTAAGACATGAAAGAGCAGGAAGCTCTCTCCTACTTCCTATTTATGGATTTTCTTTCTGAATGAGGCTCTCTAGAGTCTTATATCTTTATGGCACTATTTTATCCTCTTGTCTTGTAGAATCTGTGGCTTGAGTTTTTGTTTAATTTGATTTTGTTGGGGGTGGGGGGTGGGGGAAGCAAAGAGAATAAAGGTGGTAGAAAGGAAGACTTGGTAGGAAGTTGGTGCTGGAGGAGTGATGGAAACAATTCAAGAGAATCATTGCTGAAAGTTCCCATTCTACTTTCCACCTATGGAGATTTGCACGTGTTGCAAACAACTAAAGAAACTATTTGGATACACAAAGATCACTTCGAGGACAACTAGTCCTATACCTACACAAATTCCACCTCAGTTTGATGAGATTTGAAATGAGAGAAAGGGAAACATTGTGCAATGGTTCATGGGTGTAGTCCCTGCAATAGTGGCATCAACAACCTGGGAACATTCTAAAATGTAAATTCTCCATTCCCACCCCAGGCATGCAGACTCTGAGAATTGAGCCTGTGGCCAGCAATCTTAACTTTATATGCCCTATAGATGACTCTGAGGTGTATTTAAATTTAAGAAACAACTGTTAGAATAAGTTAGGGAAATGACATACTATGAAAATTTTGAGATTTTTCATTTCATTAGGAAGGGTTGGATATTGATTTGTGGGTTCTGAAGGCAGGCTCTGGACACAGACATGGAGAATTAGAATAGGCAAGAACAGAACTTGGTTAATCAGCAGGTTTTCCAGAAATCTTAAAGGTGGATGCGGTGACAAAGGAAACAGCCTCAGCCTTTGGCACACGTCTTAGTCTGGATGGAAGTGCCAGGACTTGTGAAAATGCAAATGTTTGTTATCTAGATTAGACTAGACTAGAATGTGCCAGTTCTATCTTTTGTCTTCTCCTCCACCTCTGAAAGCAGGCCAAGTAGAGGTATTTCAAAAAAAAAAAAGAGAAAGAGCCCCATATTTCCACATTCTGGTGTGTCTAAAAATCTGAACCTCTCAAAGTTATACTGGATCTGTCCCAAACTACCCACTCTGAAAAGATCTGTCTTCTGATTAATAAAGCAACTCACTATATTGCTGATGTAGTGTGAGCAAAAAACAGACAACTAAGTCACACAGATAGTAACTTCTGCATCAGAAATTCAAAATCCAAAAATGACGCATAAACCTATAGGACATGTGAACACAAGTAACTGCATCTAATTTGCAGCTCACTGAGAGAGAACTCAGAGAGGACTGCTGAGTCTCAGGTACTTTGTAGACTTGAATGAAAGGGGAGAAGCCTGTGAGATGTGAGCAGTAGATCAGACTGAATGATAGAATATGATTTTACTTCAATAGGAACAGAGGGAATCTAAGAAACAATCAATTAAAACCACCCATCAAACTGGTCATCACATTCCTATTGCAATAAAAACAGCCATTGTTAAATAGTTAGAAAGATGGGGATATTAAGCAGATGACAAATCCAACAGTCCAACGACAAAAAAAAAATCTATATAGAAGGAGAGCTGGAAAAGTGCTAAACCTTCATCCTGTCCTAGGAGAGGGATATAAAATCCCTGGCACATTCAGCACCCCGCCTCTTTCCAGCCTGGGTCAGACAGCACGGTCAAGGGTTGCATTCCTTCCTGCTGAGCCGAACTCAGAGTTGGAGTTCTCAAGGCCAGCAGCCAGCAGCCAGCAGCCACGGCTAATTAATCAGAGTTGCTATTTCACCATCTATGACTTCCTGCAATGGGCTGAAGCTGGCAAACGCCTGTAGCTCCCGGCTCTGCCTCTCACTGCTTTGCCACAGCAAGCCTCTGCCATACAGTGTCCCAAAGTGCACCTACACTAATTAGTATTTACAATTACAATTTCAGAATATACTAAGAAGCAATTATATAAATGTGCATTTCTTTTCATCTGCTTTTCAGCATTTCCTATATATAAATGCTTTTTTAAATTTCAACAAAGGTGGGGGAAATCAATGATTCAGAATCAGTAGAAAAACAAAACTATGCTGTTATGAAAATGAGTGGACCATGGTTGGACATCAGCACTCAAAAACTGATGACTGTCTGTGTCACAAACCATAATGCCCAAAAGGAGTGGGGGAAGGGAGGTCATAGAGCATGTTGGGGTGGGTGTGGGGTGGTAGGAGGGAAACTAGGAACACAGATGGTGGAAAATGTACACTGATGAAGGGATAGGTGTTGGGACATTGCATGACTCAAACCCAATCATGAACAACTTTGTACCTGTATCACAGTGATTCAATAGAAAAGTAATTTTTAAAAAAAATTTTAAAAGAGAGTGGATTATATATAGATCACTTAGAGATAGCTGAAAAGGTGGGGTATTTTCAAGTGCTTCATGGGACTTTGTATATTTTGAGTTATTGTAACACAAATCAAACCCCTCAATGCATGGAAATTATTGATAAATGATAAGTTCAAAAAAATAGTTACTTTAAAGAAAAATATTAAGGAGGATGAAGAAATAATACAGGGATGAGGGCACATGCCCAAATATAGTGAGCAGGTTTCAATCGCCAACACTAGATAGATGATCTCCTAAGTATTGCCAGGGTATGTTTCTGGAGACCCCCAAACACATGCCAGGGTTGGAGGATCTGGTGGACTTGGGCATCACAGTGCCTTAGCAGTACTGCATGGTGAGATCTTAGTATTTTACCACCAACCCAGTTGTATCAGTATTGCCAGAAGTGGCCCCCAGGTGCCTTGAGTTATTATTTGGGAGACTCTCCCAAAAAACAGGAGGAAGGAAGGAAGGAAGGAAGGAAGGAAGGAAGGAAGGAAGGAAGGAAGGAAGGAAGGAAGGAAGGAAGGAAGGAAGGAAGGAAGGAAGGAAGGAAGGAAGGAAGGAAGGAAGGAAGGAAGGAAGGAAGGAAGGAAGAGAAGGAAGAGAAGGAAGAGAAGGGAGGGAGGGAGGGAGGGAGGGAGGGAGAGAGAGAGGGAGGGAGAGAGGGAGGGAGGGATTAAGTAAATAATAATGTAGGCTACAAAAATCTAGCACTGATGATTGACTGAAGACCAATAAATTCTGTACATGAACCTGTGTTCATGTACTGAATTTCACCTAAATTCACTGCTGATTTACTATGCTTTATGAGAATATGCCAACTGCCAAGAAATACAATGCTAACATTTACTATTGCCCCAACTTAAAGGTGAAATTACTGTGGACTTTTAACAATTGCCTTATGCTAAAACTTTATGATTTCAAAACAGTTTATTCATGAATTTAACTAAGACTCAGGAAGCAGAAATGCCTCACCCCCTTATCTGACCCATAATCTATAATTAGTATGGTTATTTCCTCAGTCACTACTAACTAGAGTCACCCCCAATTAAGTTTCCCAGATAGTTTTCCAATTAGCACTAATAGTTCAAACTACTAAAAAAAACAACAGCACACATGGTGGCCTGGTAATAGAAAAGCCTTCCCAAAGCATTAATTTACTCTGACAGCTGACAACAACAAATTCAGTGGGAGGAAAAGAAATCTATTCTGTTTCATCTTTGCCATTTGTAATGGGTGCCTTCCTTAGAGGTCTAATTTATTTGACATGTTTAGAAAAGTGATTTTTATTATCCTACATCAGAATTATATTATTTTATTTTATTTTTCTGTTTTAGAATGGTACCCAGTTTTTGTTTGTCAGATTCATTTGTCATCGAATGGTGAGATTACATTGTAAGAGATGTCCTAAACAGTGATTTGTCACCACCTGACATCTTAAATAAACTTCAAGGTGAGCACTAAGCTAATGGATAAGTAAATAAGGCTTTTAACCCATTCTCCTTAAACTATATGGCAATTTAAAGAGTTAAAAGCTAACTCAGATTTTCAATTTCAATAGTAGATAAAAATCTGACAGCCTAAAGTATAATAACTTCATAAGAATTACCAAAAATACAACTGATCCTGTATTTTAATTTGAATCCTACACTGCTCTCTCTTTATAGACAGAAAAAAAATTAAAAATCTAGTACCAAATATATCATGGAATACCCAGTAATAAATGAAATGAGCATCAGTGGGCCTATCTCACTAAAAGTTCCTTCTTTCATATATCAAGACTATGGCATGTTACTGTTTTGGGGTTGCTAAAATCTAGTCACAGATCATGGAACTCATTTTAGCCCCAAGCTCAATGGGGAGTCCCTGAATTAGAAAACCTGAAAGTCAAAAAGCAATAAACTCCAAATGATAGGAATTCAGGATGGTCATGGGGGAGAAGAGAGCATTAGTAGATGAGGTGATAGGATTCACAACCTTTCAGAAATGAATTTTTGGACCATATAGACTTAGAGTAAAGAAAAAAATACATACCGTCTACCTTAGGTCTGATGTAAGTTCATGCCAAGTAGTATGTACATCAAAGAACATGACGTAATTGATCTATGTGGAGGGCACCAGGTTTGCAAAACTTGGAATATTAAACACAGTAAGAAAGGGAGAAAGACAGAGCTGCTGGACATAAAAACTACTAGATTTACTTTTTCACTTCTATTTTACAGATTAGAAAACTGAGGCACAGAGTAGTTTAATGACATTTAAATTCACACAATGAACTATAAACTCCAGTTCTTTTCTAGTTTTACAATAATTGCTTTCTCTAAAGATCTATGGGAATATTTTCAAAATGCACCATTTGAACTCACCTTCTATCTTCAAATTCAATTTGCTATAAAAAAGATGACATTTAAGCCAGAAAGAATATTTCACTCTCCAAACTCAGACTAAGGGGATTAATAGTTTATAAGCTGCTCCAGGCACTTGTTTTAATTTAGAGAGCTTGTTTTTAATGCAACAACACCACTATTATAAGCTTGTTTAACACCAATCTATACTTAATGTGTCACATACAACAAGACAGAAAAAAAATAGTGTATTAGAATTCTGATAACATAAGCATTTGTATATCTTCTCTAAAAGTCAGAAACCATCGAATTAGAGAAGTACAAAAAGTATGCATTCTAAATGCATATTCAATCGTCTCATAAATACTGAGACTGGGGGCTTATTCTACCAATTCTACATTCTGGTGTTAAATGCATGGTAGGAAATTAATTCTGTTCATGGATTGGCAGACAAGAGACTTCAGTAAACTAACACCAAACACGTTCTTATGTGAAAAGAAAAAAAGCTACTTTTTTCTAGTCACATTATTTGCAATTTGGGAAACTAGAAGCAACCATTGTTCCTTTGGAAATCAAAGGAAGATGCTGGTATTAGAACCCCCTATGTCTAGACTTTAAAGCGTTTCCTTGAGAAAACTCTCTGGGACAGATACTGGGCATTTGATGAGATAATGCTTTCTTCTTACACCTTTGTAACTATATTGCGATGAATATAGTTCACTCTGTAAGGACATGACTTTGTGGACAACAGGGACCCTTCATACATTCTGGAAAGGTCTAAACTCTTAAAGAGAGACAGTGAACAATGAATCCAATAAGTATTGACTGAGAGGCCCAGTGTATTTGTGTCACCATCTCAGCTAAAAACAAAATGGCTAAGTCTTCATCAGGTCTATTAGTAATTAGCTCTCAAAAAAGGTCTTTTCATTAACGTTTTTTCATAACAACTGAATACTATTGTTTCCTCTTACAGAAGATGTTTTTCCATATCTATTCCTTTTCTTGAAAAATTACATATTTTGGGTTCTCTCCTTTCTCGCTTTCAATCTCTCTGCATCTTTTAAGTAAATTACCAACATAGCTACTTTCTTTTCCCTCTGTCTTAAAGTAAGAAGCATGATACAAGTACAGTTACACATATTTTTTTTTGTTTGTTTTTGGGTCACACCCGGCGATGCACAGGGGTTACTCCTGGCTCTTCACTCAGGAATTACCCCTGGCGTTGCTCAGGGGACCATATGGGATGCTGGGATTAGAACCCGGGTCGCCCTCGTGCAAGGCAAACGCCCTACCCGCTGTGCTATCGCTCCAGCCCCTACACATATTTTTAGCAAAATGTTTTATTACTCAAAAAAGGAGGATTATGCATACTATCACATTCACCATCTTTCAAGAGATTATAATCAGCGCCAGGTAACTTCCATAAGGAGGTAAACTGGTCACAGTCTACTGCCTCAGAAGATGATAGAAAAATGACCAGTCTCCAGGCCTGTACATGTGATCACCTGTTTCGCATCAACAATATTAACTTGGATCCACTTACAGAAACGTTGTGGATTCCAATTTACTTACAGTACTTTGCCCACTGACCAGTGTACTTCCTGGCTGCAGAGGCTCCTGGTGGAGTAACGGGTTATATTATGGGTAGAGCGAAGGTTCAGTTGCAAGGAAGGGAGGGCACGGGCACATCACAGTTCTGTCTGTTGCCCCGAACTTCAACGCTTTGGTTTGGCAGCAAAATTTATGGAGTTATTAGAGGAGACTTCAGAAAGTTCTGTGAGCACTGTCAGGAGTGACTTCTCTGTGCAGAGCCAGGAATAACCCCAGATCATTATGGTGTGGCCATAATTAGAAAACCAATCCCAAATCTTTCCAAAATAAAAGCTATTGCTTCTCTGGCAAATTATACCAAACTTTAAAGAAATAATGAGGACTCACAGATAAATCTCGGGAGAGAGCAGCACACTGAAGAGATGTCTCTCACCCCATGCCAGGCTGACTTCATGGGGGAGAATCAGAGGGAGGTGTGTCCCTTTGTCTGCCCCAACAGAACCCTGGCAGTCACAAACCTCTAGTACCCAGTCGTCACCATGCTCACAGCCAACCTTCACAGGCTCACCGGGAGCCCCCATGCATGAAAATGAATCTGTTGAAAAACCCAGGTATGTGGGACTTGTGACTGAAATCTCCAGGCTGAGTTGGAGTCGAGAATGGGTCCCATCCTCCCATCTACCTGCACTTCCAGGTCCCTAGCAGTCATGCCCACAAGCTGCCTCTGGATGCCATATTAAAACAGCATTAGTAGCCATGATCCAGAGACTCACAAATAAATCTCAGAAGAGAGCACCATGCTGCAAAGATGCCTCCAGACCCAAAATCACCATCCAGTTAAAAATTTAACTTCAGCTCTAGTGCCCTAATTAAAATTTTAGAAGACTGGAGCACGCAGCCATGAAAGCAGCTGCATGACATCTCATGATTTATGCCACTGATATACCAATAATAGCCACACCACACTTGCTGGGGTATAAGTAGAAAGCAACCTATATAGATCCAAAACATAGAAACACACACAAACAGACACAGACATACACACACACATATGTTAGTGCACAAGGCTCAACCTATAACAACATGTTAGTGATCTCTTACACAGAAGTTTAATGGCTGCAAGTTGAGATACAACAATTTTCACATACTTTCCTCTAAGGAAATCTCTTTTTGGATCCTTTTTAGTGGATGTTTCTTAACACTGTTGTCCCACTGTTTATTCATTTGCTCGAGCAGGTACCAGTAACATCTCCATTGTGAGACTTGTTACTGTTTCTGGCATATCAAATACACCATGGGTAGCTTGCCAGGCTCTGCCATGTGGGCAGGATACTCTTGGTAGCTTGCTGGGCTCTCCGAGAGGGACAAAGGAATCATGACAAATAATACAAAATAAATTATGTAGCATCTGCCTTTGCAGTGGGCTTGGATGGTGGTGGTAAAATTTGAAATAATGGTGATGGGAAGGTGTAAAGGTGGTGGGATGATGTTGAAATATTGAATGTAATAACATTGTGAACAACTTTATGAAAATAGAATTTTAAAAAAGAGATTATAATCTTAAAAAGTCACCTTTGTGTAATTAACCCAAAGTACAAACTAATATGCATATATGATATTAAAATGTGTTTTCATTGATGAGAAAAATCTGGAAGATACTATACAACCCAGCACCAAAGAGTATCAAGTAAGCAGGGAAAGTTGTTAATGAAAACAAATGTTGCAAGTTGCTATGTGACATGAGAGAAGAGAGTACTAGTAATAATAACTAGTAATAATTTAAATATTAATAAATTGTATGAGGTCAGTTTAGGAAGAGAGAAAGTTCAAAAAACATAACTGCAGTTCAAAAATCTTAATTTTACTAAAATAATATTTAAGGCTTCCTTTGGGTATAGATATAAAAACTTTCAGTATGCCAGAAAAAAGTTTTAGTGATAGGTTATTTTTATATTCAACTACTGAATAGAAACATTATACCCAGTTTACTTATACTTGAACATGAGCCTCAATTCTTGTTATGAAACAAAACCACAGTCAGCAAAATGTGAGCCGTGCTCAGCAAGTAGTGTGGACCAGGAAACTGGATTTCTCCTCAATATTCTACAAAATCATGCAAATTCCATACACAAGTAGTTAGAATTAGGACTGCAATCTGATAGCTTGATGATAGAGAAGAACTGATCCAAAACAAAAATAGCAATTTTTGAAAATCATGCTCAATGATAAAGGCACAAGGAAAGATAGTATTCTGTGAGATTGGGAATGCATTTCCATCAAAATTTATCCACATTTGCTATCTGTTATATTGTGTGCCTTTAAAAAAAGAGGTGGGGGAGAGAGAGACAGAGACAGAGACAGAGAGAGAAAGGACAGTTCTAAAGTGGGTATGATGGAAGAATGTTTAATTCTCCCTTGTGCAGAAAAATACCCCAAAAGAGTAAGAACATAAATGAAGAAGATAAGAGACATCGAGTGATGAGAGCAGAAAAGGAATGTAATTGTGTCAAAGGGCATCCTTACTAGCATGACCCTTAGAACCAGCAATTTTTACCCCAGAAATTCCTGTGAACTGACCTATCAAAATCTACAAAATTTAACTATTGTGGTCATGCTTATGTCCCTAGGTCTTTCTGGACTTCCAGGATCATTGATGAACAAAATACTTGCCCTCTGGGGAATTCTTACATTGATAAAAATTCCAGAATCCTTAAGCCTTAGAAGTCTTCTAAAAGCTGGATTCAGTGGATTCTTCTGACTTCTTGGATCAAGTACCAGCATTTCCTGAGACCTAAGCAAGACCTAAGCCCTCCTTGTCCTATTATAAAAGAAACTGTTGGAAAAATCATGTCTTCTGGACCAGAGGATTTATAAAGCAGCTCTTTAAGCATATCAATGTCTTCAGTGAGTCTGAAAATGCCAGTCTGGGTCACTCTAATAGCATATAATGAAAGAAGCCAACCTTGCTATAGCACAAGTTCCAAGAGACTTCTACCCTAAGAACCTCATTACTTCTAATGACCTAACTCTACTTCTAAATATCTTAGCATTAGACTGTTGCTAAATGTATACGCATCTCTATTAAGAGATCAATTGAAGAAACAAACTCAGAGATTTGTGAGAGGAAATAATCATTGCAAAATGTATATTATCATCAATTTCTTTAATTTTCCTAAGCTTTAGTTAAAAAAGAGACAAGACACAGGTATTGCTATGGTGAAACAGTCACTACTCTCATCTTCATCATGTTGTTTGTTTTTTATGAGATGTTAAACACGTATAAAGTGAAGTACATAATAAACATATACTAGAAATGTTAAGTTCAGTTTAAATAAGTGTTGAATGCTGTCCTCTAACCTACAAAATAGGTTATAAAAGGAAGAAGGAATGTTCCATTGCCTCGACTATCATTTGCTTCAAATAGTCTTAAATTCAAATTCTAGTTGTATTACTTAGCAAATGATCTGCATGGGGAGGGCTGGGTTGCACGCAGTTGAGTTGTGGAGTATGAGCCTCACAAGTGTGTCCACTGGGCCCAATTCCCAAAAACAGTAAAGAAAATGAATTTTAAAAAGTTATACCGTGGGCAAAGTAGTCAACATCTTAAAAATCTTGTTTCTTCTACTTTATTCCCCGCCACCTAGGACGGGTGCCAGAGGGGAGGGCTTAGGTGGTACGCAGAGTTTACACTTGGTTCTGTACATCTGAAGTTTTTGAGAGAAATTCTAGTTATTATTTGCCTTCTGCCAGTTTTCCATCATTTCCTCTCTGTTCTGTGACCAGGAGAGCTGTTTTCATAGGTTTTAATACCTGAGATTTAGCAGCTAGGAGAAAACAAACATGAGGTCAGGGAATAAATCTATGTTTTTCAGTTAGACTCCCAGAACAGTTATAATTTGTGGGGTTTCAGTACCTTTGCTACCCCATTTCTCAGGGCACATACTTGTTTGACGTTTGGAAGAATGAGTACATGTATATAACAAATAGATGGCCACCATGTTAAAATCAGAATAATCAAACAGAAATTTAAAAGTACAGATAAGTAAGAATCTCATTGGGATAATGTGGCACCATTTGAAGGGTGATGGAATGAAAATATTGGGTACACAGTTGTCTCCCACTCTTTTCAAGTGTGTGTATGACCTGAATAATAGTTTACATACACATACATCCAGTTGAGGTGAAATAAAATCAAGACTGTCTAAAGGGACTGTAACCAGCAGTTATGTGGACATAGGAATTATGACATTGGCTCTCTGTCTAAGGAAGTCTGTGTCTAGGTAGCCTGGTGACAGTCTGTATGAGATCCTGAAGGAACAAGGACGGCTCTGGGTTGCTAAGATGCAGAATCCAAACATATGAGCTGTCCTGAATACTTGAGAGAGATATGGGCGCAGGATTGTCCTTGTTGCACCTTGATAAATAGACACTTGGTCAGCTGTGAGCCAAATCGGGATCATGCATCTGATTCTTCTTCTGATCCTTTTCTTTTTTACATGAATAAACTATCCCAAAAGGAATTGCTTATTTAGTGATTCTCAGGTTATATTCTAAAATCCAGCTTGGAAATTTATTAGAAGTGAAAGTTTATTTCTGGAAATATATCCCAAGGATGCAAAAGATTATAGTAGAGATGACATCTGCATCTGTATGTTCATTGCAGCACTATTCACAATAGCCAGAAGCTGGAAACAATCCGAGCACCAGAGAACAGATGCTGGTTAAAGAAACTTTGGTACATCTACACAATGGAATACTATGCAGCTGTTAGGAGAGATCAAGTAGTGAAATTTGCTTAAAATTGTACAAACATGGAGAGTATCATGCTAAGTGACTTGAGTCAGAATGAGAGGGACAGACATAGAAGGACTAGACTCATTTGCAGAATATAAAATAACATAATTTGAGATGGACACCCAAGGATAGTAGACACAAGGGCCAGAAATATCGCCTCATAGTTGGAAATCTGTCTCATAAGCTGGGTGAGAAGGCAGCTGGAATAAAGAAGGGATCACTAAGTTAATAGTGGTTGGAGGAATCATTCAAGGTGGGAGATAAGTGCTGAAAGTAGATAAAGGACCAAACATGATAACCTCTCAGTACTGGCATTACAAAGCATGATGCCCATAAGTAGAGAGAGTTTTGGGGAAATTATCTGCCATGAAGGCAGGGGTGGGGTTGAAAAAGGGGAGTGTACTGGGAACAATGGTGTTGGAAAATGTGCGGTGGTGGAGGAATGGATGTTTGATCATTATATTACTGAAACTCAAAAATGAAAGCTTATAACTGTATCTCATGGTAATTCAATTTAAAAAAGGAAAGAAAGAAAGAAAAAATTCAGTTTTATGGACCCATCCAAGATTTTCAGAATTTTATGTAACCTGGCCCAGAAATGTGCATATATACAAGCCCACTAGTTCATTCTGAAGCACACTCAAACTTGAGAATTGTTTTGGCACAAGTGCCTTAGAACAAATATTTATTATCACTCTAAGATACCACTTGTAACCCAATATGAATCAAGCGCAGTGCTAAAATTTTTACTTGTATCATCACATGTAATCTCTACAGTAGCCTTAAGACAAAGGTACTATGCGGGGGCTGGAGCGATAGCACAGCGGGTAGGGCGTTTGCCTTACACGCGGCCTACCCAGGTTCAATTCCCAGCATCCCATATGGTCCCCCAGCACTGCCAGGAGTAATTCCTGAGTGCGTAGCCAGGAGTAACCCCTGTGCCCAGCTGGGTGTGACCCAAAAAGCCAAAAAAAAAAAGAGAAAGGTACTATGGATTTCCACAGAGGGAAGATAAAGTAAGACTTTGCAGCACAACCAAGGGAAAACAGTCAATGAGATTTAAAAGTTGAATCCATCCTGTCCTTTTAATATTCCTAATTACTTCGCATTGCAGTCCTGTCTCTGTGACAAAATAACATACAACCTTATTAATTGAAAAACACTGTTTAAAGAGGCACTTTTATTTAATTATGTGAATCTTTACTGTAAAAGTAGCATCTGCATCTCAGCTTCTCTCCTGATAGAAGAAGGAATTCCCATCAAATCTAAACTGTCTCTACAATCAGAAAGTACAAAGGAGTATTAAGGAGACAAATAGCATTTAGGAGCACAAGTCCGCATTAACTATTTTTACCAGCATTTTGGGGAGAAGATAAATGTACGTATACTATGTCACCACAAAAATAAACCCAAATAAAAAAAAATAAATGGAGAAAAAAATACTAATGTCACAAAAGGAACTTCCTAGCATTGGGATCAGGGGTTAAATACTTGGTGAGTTTGAGATTCCAGTTTATATCTTAGTACTGCATGGTCCACTCTGGTGACCCCTGAGCACCACCGCCCCCGCCCCCTGCACTACAGGACAGAAGAAGCACCATATCCTCTTGTTCTTCCTTTGCATAAGTAGCCGCCACGTCTATTGGTAGAGAATTACTAAGGAGTGGTCCCTAGACCAAGTTCTGTCTTGGGAGCTGCCCCAATAATAATTAGGTATCAAAGTAAATACTATGGATTACCATAAATTCGTGTTATTCTGGTGAGGGATGGGTGTTTAATCATTGTGAGATTGTAGCCCAAACATGAAAGCTTGTAACTATCTCATGGTGATTCAATAAAATTTTAAAAAATTAAAAAATATATATCATGCTATTGTCTGTCCTAAAGAAGTATGTATATTCTTTTCTCTGTAGTAAGAAACTGAGGTCTATTTTTAGCTAGAGAAAACAATATCAACAGATGTTTTCCTTACAGTGATCAATGGCTTATTACTGTGTTTTGATTTCAGTATATTAAAAAAATCCTAATATCAAATAAAAATGATGCTTTAAGAAGTATAGGCTGTATGTGTTGCAATATCAAGGAAAGTTTATTTTAGTGAGTTTAATATATTATTTTAGGAACTCTATTATGGAATTATTTTGAAATTAATCTGAAACAATAGTTATTTATTTTCTTTAAATAGCATAGATATTGCAGTATCATATAGATTCAATGTATAAAGAATTATAAATCAACACCTACATATACTACATTATATGTACTACTCAAAGTTTAGTTTTTGTTCTTTACCATAGGATTAAACCCTTTTACCAAATTCACTCATGTTCCTTCCCTCTTCTGATAAGCACATTCTGTTCTTACCATCGATTTGCTCATGTTCTTGTTTCTTTATTTTTCACATATGAGAGAAATCATATAGTACTTCATTTAGTACTTGTTCCTTCCAATAGCCTTACTTCATTATGTATATTGTTTTCTATGTCAGGGTTACATTTTTTTATTATAGTTGAGGGGTATTTTATTGTTTCTATATCCCACATCTTTATCTAATAAACTGTGATAAAAATTTAGTTATTTTATTTTATTTTAAATTTTATTTTATTAAATCACCGTGTGGAAGATTACAATGCTTTCAGGTTTAGGTCTCAATGCTGAAACAACCATCCCTTCACCAGTGCCCATATACCACCACCAAAAAAAAAAAAACCGACACAGTACACCTCCCATCCCGCCCCCCCCACCCCCTACCTTGTAACTGATAAGTTTCATTTTACATTCTGTTTACTTTGGTTACATTCAATATTTCAACACAATCCTCACTATTGTTGTTAGGAGTACCCCACTAGATTCAGACCTACTGTGAAGACAAATAAGGTCGCGCGGCCGCAGTAGCAGCCGTGCAGTTTTGAATTTCTGTACTTTAACAAGAAGTCCAGGGAGATTTCTCCCAGATATTAGATAATTGCAGGCTTGAAAACCCAATCTGTGGTCGTCTTAATATGGTGGACACTGCGCCCTTCATCCCCGGAGAGAAAGAGGCGAGAGAGAAATACCTTTCCCCTCCTGGGCGGGCACAGGCCCGAGGCTTAGTTCTCAGGCTGGAGACATTCTGCGAGGAGTTGCCCATGCCGAAAGAGGTTTTGCTGGGTCTGGATTCACGCTTGTGCAGCTGCGGAGAGGCCACACACACGTGCGGCCCCCGGGATCACATCTCGGCGGTCTTTAGTTATTTTAAAGTTATTGAGAATAATGTTGCAAAGAATAGGAGGTGTCAATCTTTTTAAATGTGCATTTTCATATTCTTGGGTAAATTCCC
Source organism: Sorex araneus (assembly GCF_027595985.1). NCBI lineage: Eukaryota > Metazoa > Chordata > Mammalia > Eulipotyphla > Soricidae > Sorex > Sorex araneus. Next base: position 135,663,344 of record NC_073304.1, on the reverse strand, counting down.
AGATGTGGAATTGTTGGATTATACGATATTTCTATTATACCTCGATTTACTGCCTTCCAGGAATCTCTTTACTCTTTTATACAATGTCTGCATTAATTTTCTGCCAATCCCACAGTATAAAAGACTTCTATTTTCTCCACATCCTCACAAATATGTGCTGTTTCTTGTTTTTGGACAGTGGCCATTCTCACAGGCAACAAGAGAAAGCTCACAAGGCTTTGATTTTCATCTCCCTAATAATAATTGATAATGGGCATTTTTTCATATGCATGTTGGTTGTCTGAATGTCTTCACTGGATAATTTTCTATTTAGATCATCCACCCATTTTTAAATCAAATTGCTTATTTATTATTTTTGTTTCTGATTTGTACATATTTTTGTATATTTTTGATATTAAATTCTTATTGTATATAGAAATTGCAAACATCTTCTTTCATGGGTACATTGCTTTTACATTTTGATGATGGCTCTATTTAAAAAAAGTAAACAGGGAATTCTCAGCAGTGTTGTGGGATCTGGGCAGATAACATGTGGGACTGATGGCTCTGTGCTATGGCCTGGTGATGCTGTGCTGTTCAGCAGTGTAGGGACCACTAGGGTCATCCCAGCAGCACTCAGAGACCACCAGTGGCACACATGTTGGTGCTGGAAAATGAACTCTGTACCTCACATTTTTGGACTCTCTCTCCAGTTCTCTGGTAAAGAACTGGAAGTGTACTGGAAGGTTTTGGTTTGAAATAGACTCACTTATTTATTTCACTTTTGCATCACTTTTCATTGTACTTGAATCTCCAAAGATATTTCTAAGATTAATGTCATGGAATTTATTGTTCTGTGATGGATTTTGTGATGATGATCATTCAAATATTTAAACCCTTTGGGATTAGAATTTGTATATAATGTAAAATTGGTGGCCTATTTTGATTCCTTTCCATGTAGCTGTCTAGTATTCCCATACAATTTATTTTTGTTCAAATAGTTCAGTGATAACAACCCCACTGAGAACATTACTAATCATCTGAAAAACTAAAATGAAGCCACAACAAAACAATGCAAAAAATTCATTAGAATGACTATGATCCCCAAACCATTTATCCAAGAGTCTTTTCTTGCTTCTTTATATTAGCTAAAACTCCACCAGACTTGACCCTGGTAGCTCCAGAACACTATCAGGGTTACCCTGGTGATCATAGTCCCACTAGTCTGAGAAGCATAGGATCGCTGAGTCAGAGCAATGAAATTCCAGTCTTATAGAATCAGGCCTACTAATGCAAAGGGTGTGACCTCTAGATCTCCTGAGCACTGCTGAAACACATTTTTTTGCGTGTGTGTTTAGATATATATGTAAATACAAAGACAACTAAGGCAAAAATGGAAATATACCAGAGAATTTGCTTACTTGGACAAATTCACATTTATACTAGATATTTGCAACGTTTAAGTATTATGAATTTCCTAATAAAATGCAGACTATTTCTTAAAGTTTTTTATAGTGTAGGTAATATGGTTGCAATACAATGTTTTGAGTCTGTGGTAAAGATATACAAATTTAATGCACACTGCCACCAACCAAAACATGCCCGTGACGAACAAACACCATTCTCATGTCACCCATGGTCTGACCTCCATGTTGTCCCTCCTTCTGTTTCCTCACTGTTGATAAGTTCTGCAATCCAATGGCAAGAATTTGATACCGGTTACTCCCTTGTTTTGTCATAGTATTTCATCAATATGAATAGGAATGCTGGTGTTGCCATAAAGTTGCCATAAATATAAATCTAAATATAGTGTCTGGATTAACTAAAAAATAACCAAATAATAAGCTGGTAAGCTTACTTTTTCTCACTATACAAAATAAGTCATTCCACTTACTTTGCTATTTTATGACAGGAAGTGATCACTTTTATAGTTTTTCTCCAAACCCTTTGCTCACTTTTATATTTTTCCTCCAAACTCTGAACTATTGGCTTCTTTGTACATATCTGTCCATGCATAGGATTTTCTATGGAACCACTTACAATTGTATGTCTTAAGTAATATTTATTGAATGAAGTTATCTTTCTTAGCTTAAGTTGAAATTACTTAGCAAGAGAGAGTCAGATATACAAAAACCAAGAAACCTGGGAAGATTATGTAATAAGTGAGTTGGGTTAGATAGTGGAGAGTAGACACACACTTGTTCCAAAGAGATAGTTCCATGTAACTGTCTTTGGGCAGGACTGCTGCACTACAATTTCCTGACCTTCTGACCTAAAAAACTGTCAGAACTTCAAAGGGAAAATCTCATTTTTAAATCCTAGCCACAAATACAAAACTTCACTTTTAAACATAGGGTTGAAGTCTAAGTTGGTCATGAAAGCAAAACTATTCTAAGATCTTTCCAGGAAAAATGAGCTTAATATAGGCATTAGGGTTTATATAAAGGATGGGCAAGCCTGTGTGGATAAATGTCAGGAAAGTAACTGCATACATTTAAGGAAGCAGCAGGACAAGGAGGTGCCCTAGAGAACTCATCTTAAAAGACCAAGTGGTGGTTTTCAAAGACTTTTGGTAATTTTTTTCTGAAAAGTCTCTGAAAATATCACGCTAGTGGTCACAGTCTGCCACAACGAAGTAAGAGGATCTTCAATCACAAAGACACCAAGAAACCCACATCTGCCCACATATTTGGTAATTCCTCTTCTGTGTCAGCTCCTTTTACTGGCAATCAGTGATTTGGTCAGAAAAAGGGGACAGAAGTCCGTGTATTTCTCAGAATCTCCTCTGAACTCCAATGCAGACAGAAGCTGGTAAATGACAATCCTAGCACACATGTAAAGTCCTTGATAAGAGTTTAAGAAAAACTTCACTGACTGCATCAATCCCTCCCACCCCCCCAGCCCCCATTTCTCTCTCCTTTCTCCCCTACGTGCCTTACTTTGAGACATATTGAACTTCTAACATAAAAATAAAAATAACACCTGGGGACTTCATGTGGAAGGGAGGATTCAGTGGTAAAAATCTTTAAAGAAATCAAGAAAGAAAAGACACTATTACTATTAGATACTGTTTTATGAAGAGTAAGCCATGCTGTCTAAATCTGCACTAGGGTGGCTTATTATATGAGGACCTATTTCCCATAGCATATATATTAAGGTTCAAGGGAAATCAGTCAAATTTTCTTAACCCCACTCATGATTCTAAAATGTAGACGTTGAAATTAGGGTAGAAAACAAAACCTATTTTGACAAAAGATAACCCCATGACAGGGAAAGAAGATGATATTAGACAGTATAACGAGACAATTCAATAGATTGAAGAAAACCTAAAGGGAAAACAGTTTTGTAAAGCACTCACTTTTTCTGTTTTAATCCTTGTATTAACTTGAATAAATTCTATTAGATATGAAGGAAAGTTTGCTTTGACAGTGCCTACACAACTTACATAAAAATATATATGCTCAAATTGCTTAAATGTAGACATTTAATATACTTAGATTGTTCTAATATTTTATCTCATCAACATCCTTACTTGTGAAAATACAATCTCATCAGTTGCCTGCCACACTTCCTCTTTACAAATATCTAGTCAAAATTCAACAATTGTTTGATAAAGACAAACCTTTCAATTCATATCTACCTTACACTCAAACTAAAGCACTTTTCAGCTGTCACTTCAGAATGTCAGTGATTAGCATGCAAAAGGTTTATTTAATTTCTTTATTTCTTTTCATAGAAAAGAGGTTAGAAACAGCTGTCATTCAGGTGATGAATACAAGCTGCCAGCCTTTGAAACAGCAGGTGAAGTAGTGGAGGTAGGAATAAATTAGCATGAAGAAAAACCCCACAAAGGATTGTATAGGGGCAAGGAAATGGCTGCCCTTAAATGCTAATAATTTCACCTACCCCAATATAAAGCACTGTGCAGCTTGTAGCCAGAAGTTTGAATTTTCTGAAACAAGGTGGTGTATTGATCTTTTTGAAACCTTAGGCTCATATTATAAATTAACATGTAATAAGTCAAAAGTCAAGCCCAAGAACCAAGAAGTATCCAAGAGCTCACAATTCATATATGACATTTAACTTTAACATTTGTGAAACTAATTTCACAAATGCAGAGCCCACTAGGACTCTGAAGTCATCTTATTCATAACATACTATGAGTGACCATTTTCAAAAACCAATGTTTCCTTGACTCATTATACTCAAACTTCAGCAGGTGCACACACACACACACACACACACACATACACACACACACACTCTATAGTAACTCTTTTTTTCACTTAATTCTTCACAATTGGGCAAAACACAGTAAGACATATAACATCTAGCATATATACCTTATATACTGAACATATTTTAAAATCACAAAAATGCTAAATAGCAGACTCAGTGCCAGTTATTAAGTGACCATCTGATGGTCGTTGAGAGTAAGAAAAGGCAGTATATACGGTGCCCACAGAAAACCAGGATGTTAATGCTAATTAACAAATTTTTTAAATTATTAGGGCTGGAGCGATAGCACAGCGGTTGGGCTTTCGCCTTTCATGCGGCCAACCCGTGTTCGAGCCCTCCACCCCTCTCGGAGAGCCCGGCAAGCTACTGAGAGTATGGACCCCTCACGGCAGAGCCTGGCAAGCTACCCATGCATATTGGATATACCAAAAACAGTAACAATAAGTCTCTCAATGAGAGACATTATTGGTGCCTGCTCGAACAAATCAATGAGCAATGGGATGACAGTGATATTATTTTTATTATTATTACTGCCTGGCAACCAAATGTCAAAATACTATTCTGTATCTCAAATTGGGCCAGTTATGGCAAAGTCCCGTTGTGATTAGGATGACTTTGTTTTGATAATGTAAGAAGTGATTGAGTCCTCTTTATTCATAAGCATATTTTTCCGAGAATCGGAGCTATTTAAGAAATGAAGCACTTCCTTCATACAGGGCAGGAAGAATGATCTGCAGAAGCTAAGGAAACCTAAAACTACAAACATTATCACCACCATGTCCTTGGTCTCTACCAGCAGGCCCACATTCTGCCACTTCTCCTGCCTTACTCACTGCTTCCACCCCACCCCAGTTCTTACCTGTCCTGCTACTCAGGCTCTCAGCTCCTGCCTCCATATTCCACTCAAGTTCATCACGTCCTACTCAAGTCCTAGTTCACCAATTGACCTTCGGAATCCGACTTCCTCCATTGGCTCCATCCCCAGCCAAAATCCCTCTATTTTCACCTCGTTTTTTAGCACTTAACACTTCCTACTTGGTTTCATTTAACATTTATTATTTGTTTTATTTTTCTTTCCTTGCCTATTGCTTCCCTTGGTAGATGACCGATGATCTATCAAGTGGCAAGATTTTTCTTTCAATTTTTTTTGCCTGTCGTTCAGTCCCAACATAGCAAAGATATGCCTGCTCCCTTTCCTCACCAGTTGTGCTAGAGAACAAGGGGTTATCCGGCGAGTGTCAAGAAGAACACCTTGTGATCAGCAGTGACTCTCTCTCCCATGACACCTGCCAGAACCTCCCTCCTCTGAACTCTCTCTGTTCTGGCTCAACATATTTCAGGGGCAGGAATAGTGGGGATAGGGATAGGGGGGCTTCACCTGGAGTTGCTCAAGAGATACTCCTAGCTCTGCAAAAGAATCATTCCTGGTGGGCATGAAGAACCATATGAGGACTGAACCGAATCTGTTGCATGCAAGACCAGCACTCTCTACACACCGTACTATCCTTCCAGTCCCCTGACTCAACTTCCTGACTATAGAAAGCTTTGAAGAAGGAGGCTTTACCATGAAGTCATTTAGTCTTAAGCTTCTATCTTTATCTCTTCATGCCCTAGAAAGTCTTCATGGGACTTTCTATGTTCTTTTTCTTGAAGAAGGCCCTGAAAATTGTAAAAGCTCCAGGTTCTAAATAACCTGGATCTGACACTAAAGGAGAGGCCTGCAAATAATTCCTATTTTTTATTATCAACAGGTTTTATATATTTATTTCATTCTACTTGATTACAGGAATAGAGTAAATCTGGCTAAAATGCTTTATGATAAAATAGAAAGATTCTCACCAAAACATTGAAAGGATACTTATGATAATAGAATGCATAATGATATTTCTTTGATCAGCACAGAATCTGAATGGACAAGTCACTGTAAAAACAGTCTCAGGGTTTTACTTAAAGAGAAAAGTTGTTTTCTGTTCTAGAGCATTTGCATATGCTCTTTCATCCACCTAGAAAGTTCTTTCCCTATATAATGCAAGGCTAGATTCTTCCCACTTTAATTATCGACTGTATCATTCTTTGAGAGTTTTGTTCTGAAATTGTTTTTCCTCTATCTGTCTACCATAGCTAATCACTTTTCCCCACTGATTTAGTTCATAACATATCTTTATTAACTTTTTTTATTAATATCTTCATTGATTTATTAAATGTTTGTTTCTAATCCTAGAATCAGTCTCTGGAGAACAGAGATCTCAATGGTCTTAACCATTATGACATTCCTAAAATCTAGATCAGTTCCTGCATCCTACCACAGTGGTAAAAAGAAATGGATGATGAATGGGTGAAAAGATAAGTGATTTTGATTAATGTTATCAGAAACTTACTTATAAATTATACCAAGTTTTTAGCCCCCAAAAGGCAATTATGCATAAAGATAAGTGCCAAGTGACTAAGAAATCATACGTGATGGCTATCTCTGATGGACCCAGGAAGTCCATCTTTTCTCTTTTTTCTGCACGGAAGACTGGAGGGTTCAACAAAGAGTCTTAAATGAGAAAAATATAATGTGGTAGAGGATTCAGGAAGCAAGCTAGACAGTAGGATAAGGTAATCAAATAAGAAATAAAGAAGTTGGAAAATACTATTCAGGGAATTCTAACATTCTGTGCTATGCCCCCAAACAAACACTGGAAAAATCCAGAGACAATGCTAGAAGGTGACTAGTGGTGTTTCACATGCCTCAAAACCATATAAAGACCATAAGAGCTGTCATATCAAGGGATCCCAAATGCCTATGTGGTGAGTTATGACATTATAATTACCCGGGAAACTGAACACAATAAAAAATTGCATATAATCTTGGACCTGGCATGAGATCAATTTCTGGGATAATGTCTAAAATATCAGCATATTGAAAATCTTTCTAGGCAATTCCCAGATACAGTTGGCAGGATCAAGGTGCTCTGTATTAGATGACAAAATGAGGATTCCAAAAGACCTTAACAGGTTCTCAAAATGAGATAAAAGTGCATTTGCTGTTTAGGTTTAAAACTGTTAAAAATTTCCTAGAGTGCATAAATTAAGATTAAATTTTTAATAAAAATTAGGAAATAATGTTCTAAAAGATAATGTGAAGGGGCAGTTTTAGACATTAGTAGAGAATTAGTGAACTCGGCAAATAACTTCCATTTGCTTCAGTTTGGCCTCCAGTTTTTACTATGCATTGATACCTTGAGTTGAACTTCATGAACCACTACAGTGATCTCCCTTGTCTGCTGATGACCAACAGGAGTTCCTCAGGAGACTGAAGGAAGAATGGTGAATAAGGCCTGGGTATTTATACACTCATCTTCTCTGGTGGATTTTCTCTTTCCAAATAGATGATGTTCTTCTTCTCAAAGGATAAATTTCCCCTTCCAAAGACATTCTTTATAAAGCATTTCTTAAATTTCCCTTTTATGACTATCATTTGATTCTTACTGATCAATAAAGACAACCAATCTAATGAGAAAAGAGCTGGAAAGCAGATAAGGTCAACATCTTAGTAGCTATTTTTTTTAAGTAAATGAGACCGTGAATGTCTTTATAGTGTCATAGTACATAACCAGAATATGTGATAGACATATGGTTCAATGTGTATATTCTGTCTTTGAGAGATGTATACCCATTGTGTAGGCAATTTGGACATGTTACATGGGGCATAATGTTAAAGAGATGGCAAGTGAGGTGACTCCATTTCTGAGCTCCTCCACCTTAAAATTCTTCAGTATGCTTCAAGCAGTGTTCAATGATCATAAGCAGAGATTGTGAGGACTTGGATATACTGGATTTGATTCCTGGCCTTGTTGTTATTACTTATGCTGCACAGAGATATAATTTCTCTGAGTTCCTGACCATCTTTCTTACTACAATGGAAATGATAACAATTTAATAATAATAATGATCTCCCTTAGGTTATGAGGATCAACTGAGTTACCACCTATAAAGCACTTAAAACATTGAATGAATATTATGTGCACAGAACAAAATGAACATTATGCTCCAATAAAGAAAGGACACATTTGATACTTTTACATAATGTGTTTTAAATAATTATTTTCACCTTCTGTTATGCAAATTTTGAGGAACAGCTAGCTTTAAAGATGGCTTATTTGTTCTACAAATAGCAAGGTATTTTAAAATACATTTTATGAAGAAATTCATGTTGTGGTCAAATAGTCATTGCTCTACATAATATTTTTTCTTTTTGGGTCACACCTGGCAATGCAGAGGGCTTACTCCTGGTTCTGCATTCAGGAGTTACTCCTGGTGGTGCTCAGGGAACCCTATGGGATACTGGCAATGGAACCTGGGTGTACAAGACAAATGGCCTATCCCCTGTGCTATCACTCCAGCCCCCTACTGTTCATAATTATTTTAAAGTAAGTTTTTGAGACATTGGACCACTCCAGTGGAATTTGTTTTTAAAGAAACCCATGATTTTAAAGGTTGAAGTTCTAACATTTTGGTTCAGGAATATGTCTCAAGTAGTAGAGCACATATCTAGTATATTTAATGCTTTGAGTTTGATCCCTAGCATGGCACCCTGAACTCTGCTTGGTGTAACCTTGGGGGACCTCAAAGCACCACTTGGCAAAAACTGCTGAATTAATTATTGCCAGGTGTGGCCTTATGTATGGAAATTACATTTAAGATTTTGATGCTGTCGAGTGAGAGAGACCTTCCTTATTCCACAGGCGGTAAGGTCTTGCATATGGCCAACCCAGATGAGACCTTTCATGTATCCAACTGGGTTCAATCTTCAGTACACATATGATCCCTACGCACCACCGAGAGTGATCTCTGAGCACAGAGACAGGAGTAAATTCTGAGGACTTTGGGTATAACCTAAAATAAAAGCAAACAAACATTATAATACTGTGCTGGAGAGAGATCTCAGTGGCCTGTGCATATGGTTTGCATGCAGGAGATTTGGATTTGATCCCTGGCACTGCATGACTGGTTCCCTGAACGCTGCAGGGAGTGACCCCTGTACACAGAGCCAGAATTAGTTCATGAACACCACCAGATATGGCCCAAAAAACAAATGAGAAAAAAAAGAAGCTCTAAAATTGTATTTATGTGCTAAGATGCATCAGATGCTGCTTGGGGGAATATTTTAATGACCTAGACCCTCCCTTATCCTTATTGCCACAGATAATGATAGTGTGTTAGCTCCCTATACAATTATAAGAAATCTGAATAGAACTTTAAAGTTACATAAACAGCATAGCAATTTCCAATGAGAAGAAAGGTATTTTGTGTTAAACCTTAAAGTCTCAAAAGCCATAAAGCATGATGCTGACAACTCTGACAATTCTTCATGAAAGAAGAAATAAAAAAGGTGATTATGTTAGAAGAGAATTCTTCTAAGAAAACTGTTCCTTCCTTTCTGTAAATATTTGCTATAAATATCAATAACCATGTTATTCACACAAAAGACACACTGGCATTGCAGCATTTAGTAAAGCCTGGAACTATAGTTACATAATTTCCTATCTTTCGTGATCATTCTCTCTGTCATTTAATCTTCAACTTTCAATGATCATTCAGGATCAGTCAGAATGTGAGCATATGCAGAATGGTGTTTAGACATTAATATTCAAAAAAGAAAGATGAGTAATTTTTTACAAGTTCTATGCGTACAAGTGTAAGGACAGGGGGGGAAAAAAGAGAAGACACAGTTTTAGCAAAGAAAGATAAAGTGAGTCAGACAACGCTAGAGAACAGTTGCTTCTCTGGGCCAGCAGCCGAGCATATTTGATGCTAGCTGAAAGTCAGTGACACGGTCGTTCCTACGGTGCAAGCCCATTTGCTGAAGCAAAGACTTGAAATTACACATCCTCTGCTTTGGGCTACCTGGAGAGCAGCCCTGGTAAGAACTCCAGTGAATTCCCTTGAGGAAGAGAGGCCCTTTGTATAAGGAGAGACCAGTGAAGGGTCCTGCTCTTTCCAGAATCATGAGACTAAGCCTGTTTGGGGCACTTTTTCCTCTCTTCTTCCCTTGTCTGCTAAGTTACCCCCTAGAGTATTTATGTGATGTTTCTGGATCATATTTTGGTCACTGTCACTGTCACTGTCACTGGCATCCCATTACTCATCAATTTGCTCGAGCGGGCACCAGTTAATGTCTCCTTCATGAGACTTGTTACTGTTTTTGGCATATCGAATGTGCCATGGGTAGCTTGCCAGGCTCTGCAGGGTGTTTTATAAAAATAGGGAATATTTAATAATTTGAAGTTATATGGGATGCATATATTCATTTGTGTTTACTTTTTAAAAATTCTTTGAACATGACTTTTAGGAACTAAAAAGTTTCTCAAAGCTGATCACAAAACTTGCTGGAGAAAATCATGTTTCATGCATGTGTATGTACATATTTCATTTTCTCCTGTTTTATTCAGAATTAAAAAATATTTTTTAATTCTCTAAAAATACGGACTTTGTCATCTCTGTGTTTCTGATGCCCAAAATAGTGTCCAGGATATTTCAGGAGCTCCATATATTTGAGAAAATAAAAAAAGATGGAGAAAAACAAATTTAATGTTAAAGAAACTAATATTAATACTAATATTGAACACTATTTCCAAGAAAATAACTGTGGAAAATAATTGGCATCTTTGATCTAACTCTCCCAATGTTAAATACTAGGTACTGTTGGGAACCTATTTTTTAACAAAAATACAGAGATAAGGAGCAGGCAAATATGTATCCTACACTCTCACAGCTTGGGCAGCAAAAATTTGAAGTGGAACCTAGATGACTAAAGTCCAGAATCCAAGACCAGAATCCCACCATTATACATTTTAAATCCTTACTTCCCACTTTCTCGACTGAGTAAGTCACTTGAGAACTCAATAGAACTTTTTATACACTAATGAGCAATTCCCTATACTTATACCAATGTATTTATGAAAAGCAGTGTCATGACTTCAAGTATTTTCACTTACATATATCTGTATATTCTAAATGTACCTGCTAATCCATAACCTATGAGTTAGCTTGTTTCAGTAAATACCCTTTAGAAGCCTCCCTTAGTTTTTCCCTGAGAGGGGGAAACAGAGAAGATGAGACCACATGATACCTATCACACTTATATAAATGGTTGCAGACAAGGGGGCCCAGTGATTGAAAATCAGAAAGGATTTTTATTTTTCATTTTGGGGTGAGTCACAAACATGGCAGTGCTCAGGGCTTAGTCAAGGCTTTGTGCTTAGTAATCACTCCTGACATGACTTGGGGGACCACATGTAGTGAGAGAGATTGAACAGTGTGCAAGACCAGTGCCTTAACCCTTGTATAATTCTTCAAGACCAGGAATAAAACTCCAGCCACTTTTCATTGCTGCTGTTGTGATAACTGGGTATTGCACATGTGGCAGCTGGCCTTTATGAAAATTTAGAATTTTCATAAATTCTAAATTATAAAATACTCCACAGAAGATCTGACTACAGGGAGATTTCTGGATGAAGTGCATCTTGCCATCTCGCCTGTCCATTTTATTCAAACCATGATTATCAAGAGAAAGCTAAGGCAAAGCAAACTAAATAGCTCAGTGGTGGTGCTCACTTGAGGGCACACATTCTAGTTGTAAGGCTTCATATAAGAGCTTCTGAGGAATTGCACTCATTTTGTTGAGTGGTGTGTGTACATCTTGGTTGTAAAACACACTGGAGAGAGCTGTAAACCTCATACATATATTTGCCGAAGGTCATGCTCCTGGTCTTAGAGCTGACACACATTCTTGTTGGGCACCTGCTAAAGGTCACATTCTTTGGTTGTGGTGCTTTCACACATGCAAGCTGTATCTAGAGATTGTACATGTTGCTTTCATAAAAGAATAGACTTAGTTAAATGGATCTGGGGGCAGCAGCACTGTACAGCAACTTTACTGGATTAGCAAGCAAAGCTGATCACCAGTATCTTGCAGTTGACCATATATCATGATAAAATCTGAGAACTTCAAAGAGAATTTGATCAAGAGAATAAGAAAACAGCAATGCTTTTCTACAAATAAGAGACTCCCTGGACAAAGAAAATGACAATTGAACATGGAGGAAATGCAGCCAGAATATATAAATATATTCTTTGAACTAGGACAAAGATGCTTTTATAACAGAACGAAATGGAATTGGGCTAGAGAGATAGTTAAGCATTTAGGATGCTTACTGTGTACATGACCAACCTTGATTCAAGCCTTTACATCCCATGTAGTCCCATAAGCACCACAGGAGTGATCCATCTGTGCAGAACAATGACTAATAGCACAGGGCACTGCAGGGTTTGGCCCCCAAGCAAAAACAATATAACAGAAAAAAATAAAATTATTATTTCGGACATTCCTTAATGAAGGCAAACTTGACTTTAATAGTTGAACTCTTATAGTTTTATATATTTGCAGTTAAATTAGTATTAAATATAATACATGTGATTCTGATTTCAAAGGAAAGTTGTATTCATTCCTAATCAATACTTTCCATATTTTCATAAATTCTAAATTATAAAATACTCCACAGAAGATCTGACTACACAGAGATTTCTGGATGAAATGCATCTTGCCTGTCCATTTTATTCAAACCATGATTATCAAGAGAAAGCTAAGACAAAGCAAACTAAATAGTTCTGCTCTGTACATATTGCTGACTCAGCAGGTTTCAGTTCTTTGTGGGTGTGTCTACATTTTTTAAAATAATGCACTGTGTTCAAATATAGAGATCACTGTAATTCTCGTAAAAATTTTCTGTCCAGTTCCATTAGTGGGAGATACTGATAAGTGATCCAAGCAGCATCTGTTCCAACTTACTTTCAAGCTTATTTTCACAGCTCTATGATAGAAGATAAAAAGCTAAAACACATGTCTCAGATTTCTTGGACTGGCATGGGATAGGGGTCCCCCAAGTGGATTCAAATGTGTGAATCTTGAAGATAAAAGCAAACAACATAAAGTGTGGGCTTTTAGACAAAGCGTCACAGCAGAATAATCATTTCTTTGCAGGAACTGTGTCAGATTTGTGGTACTTAGCTAGACTTCAAAGTCATATATGCTAATATAAGGATAGAAACTGCAATGGTGTTTCTGCTTGGACATCTCTATGTTGTAGGTGGGTATTTTTCAACTTACATTATCCATGGCCATATTGTTCTATGCTTAAACTACACAGAATTGATTCTGTGATATATAACTAAGGATCCCAATGACAGCAGGCTTGCTATAATATTTACAATATGCTATTCTATAGTTTATGTAGATATCCCATAAAATTTATAAAATTTGATGTGTAATATGTTATTTTTCTCTTTCACTGCTAAATTTTTATTTCCCACTTCCTTTCATATTTGATGCTGTCCTTGCAGTCTTTGCAATAAGGGTCTCTCTCTCTCTCTTTCTCTCTCTCTCACTGATGCACACACACATATACATACACACTCATACCCACTATACATACAACCCTTTGGTTGCATGAACATTTACATTTAGTTGTGGTGCTCACTGGAGGTAGCACATTATACATACCCAACTGCATTGAACAGGGAGGATTCCACACCTTTTCATGTGGTGCTTGCATAGTAATTTCCAGTAATTGCATACCTTTCTTGTGTTACTCACACATGGATGTCCATAATATGGCTAGAAATTGCTTGCAGCACTGGGATTACTGCCAGTAGAGCTGCCAGGAGCATACTTAGTGCATGTGGCGACACCGGGGATTCTCACTTACAACTGTCTTCTGCTTGAAAGGTAGCACTCTAGACCACTCAACTATTCGCTCAGGTCAACTCTCTATAAATTCTCATGCTCTATCATGGCCAGCTATAAAAATATTTTATTTTGACTTTGAATATTATTTTGATAGGGTTATGTACATCTAATCTCTTAATATGGAATATCTTGAAAAACTTTATAAAGTAAAAGTAATTATTGTACTGAAACTACAAATTTGAGATGACAAATGTCCAAGAAACTGAACATAAAGGAGTTGTCATGCCTCTCCCTGCCCCCATTCCCCATGGTAATGCAAAGGACAAACAGACAATATGCGTGCATTTTGTTAAAATCTACACCCATTGGAATGACATAGAGCTCAATATAATTATCACGAATCTGGTAAAGCTGTGAAATTAGTAAATTTTGTTTCTTGAAGCATTTAGAACTTTTCAATTAAACTTATATAATTAGTCATTGTCATTGTCTTTTTTTTTCCTTCATCTTCCATCCCACATACAGATGACAAACACACAAAATGGCAAGTTAAAGATTGTTTTCACCCACCCTCATGAAGAAAAATATTCAAGTCAGAGGAGTTAAAAACCATATCTAACAGCCTGGATTAGCTCTGATTTCACTTTTTTGAAGCCCAAAATACTCTATTTTCATTTCTATCCACGCACATATTCTCGCTGGCATGATTATACTATGTGTGATGTTTTCCTTAAACTTTCTAAGATTATATGAGCATATTAATCATTGCATCTTTAAAAATATTCTTTGAGACTTTTGATACGTATAGATGTTTTTTAAAAATACCATCAGTATCATCTATAAAAAATTCTGGACTCAGAGAAGTGAGAACAGAAAAAAAATAAAACTAATAACTAAAATTGAAAAGCTAATGTTTTCAGGTACATTTTTCAATTCAGATGGGATTTTCAATTGATTTCACAACATTCATATTACTAACTTGCCTAAAGTCACTATTAAGCCACAGAAATAAGACTGGAACATATAATTGTTTATATCTAAAGCCATTTGTTTTTTCTTGGCTTTGTACTACACCTAGTATTACTCAAGTATTTACACCTAGATCTGTGCTCAGAGATCACTCCTGTTAGTACATGGGTGGCCATATATAGTGCTGAGGTACAAGTGGGATTGGCTACATGCAAGGCAAGAGTTGTAACCCCTTTTGACTTCCCTGTTCCCAAAAGGAATTTCAATTAGGCTCACTTGAGCTGTTAGGTACTTTATTTGTTTACTCAGTCCCTGAAAATTAGACAAGTGATATACTTTGACCTGGATATCTTTGAATCTTTTCCACTATCAGGTATACCAGAACATGTTTTTAACCTCTAACTTAATGTGTACGCCTTTTAATTCAAATACTTTGATACAGTAAATATAAAAGATTGTGTATCACCATAACAAAAATTGATTCTGCTGTCTATAGAAGAAATTTTCACAAAATACATTCCATAGTACAAATCACAAAGATATAAATAACTGTAGCTTTTGTAGAACACAATATCATGTCAGAAGATCTTAAAACTTAAGGTGTCTATATGTGTATTCTGTCAACTTCCAGTGGGGGAAATCTCATTTTCCTCTGTGAAGATGATTATTCACACAGAACCAAATGACAGAAACAAAAACTTGCTATGGCCTTTAATATCTTGACCCTTGGTGATTAAACATGCTTTTAGAAAATTCTTTATATTTTTTCATTTGAAATATCATTGTGGGATTCAGGCAGATTATATATTAATCATGCATGTAATTCCAACGGAAGGTTAATTTTCAGAAATTAAAATCAATTTGGAACTGTAAGAAAGGAAGAAAGGTAAGCTTTGTCTTTTCTGTAACTATTACTACACTAGAACCACAGTGTTGTCTCTCAGAAAACTAAAATGTAAAAACAAAGCATCTGGAAATGAAGATAAGTTTAACCAAAGTTTATGACATCATTCTATCAAAGACCTTAGCTATGTTTTGGCATATTTTTAAGGATAGTAACTTGTAACAAGGAGAGAAAATATGGGTGATAGAAAATATAGTCATTCTTGCTTGTGTCCTTTTGGATCAGACATTGTCTTCAATTTCACAGTCTAGGTGCTAAATTCAATTGCAAAAGGATAGAGAGATGATAGTTTATTTGTTTGTGTCTTCCTCACTCCCTAACACTCAAACTGAATAAAGTATTCTAGTTCAGATTGAAGGACTAACAGCTAAACAGATCAAAAGGACTGTAGGGTCTGCTTCTCTCTACAAAATTTATTACATGAAAGCCCTCATCTGCCTTTCACTAGTTTACAATTACAACATTCTTATTATTTTAACACTGTCTAGACTTTCTATTTGTGTCATACTTAACTCTACTTCCACTTAGCAGTATTTTTATAGTTTTATATCAAGGATAAGTTGATTTTAAGGCACAATTTTGATTATGAACCAATTCTGTAAATGCTGCAATATCTTTGATGCAATTTAAAACTGTTTTTGTAACAGTTAAAAAGAGATGCAATCTATAAGAAAATTATCTCATCATGGTCAACAACAATGACCTAAAAGTCAAAAAAAAGATTACTTACAAGCCAAACTTAATTATTTAATAATCAGAAATTTATCATTTTTTTCATGCTGAGCATTCATGAAAATGGAAACAATTAATGTTTTTATTTTCTTTTTTAGGGATTCTCTGCCTGGAGAAATTTCTATCTTTCTCTCCCAGCCAAAGCAGTCTGTAGGCAAATAAAATGCATTACAGAGTAATTCTAGAGGTCTCTGTAGTTGTTCATCTTGGATATTGTAATAAGAAAGACTATTGAAATAAGTATGCAAAGGGGGGAAATAAACCAATGCTTGAATTCTTCTCAAGAGTTAAGATAATTCAACTCTCCCTACCCCTTGGAGAGTCCCAAGTTAACATCTCCTCTTAGAAAAAATTTCAGATATTTTAAGTTAAATTAAAAGCAGTTGCCTGCCCAGCAGTTGTCTCTCTAAATCTGTCTCTGCCTCAAACTACCATCTCCTTCTTCCTTGGCTCTTATATTTCATATTATTTATTTCCTGAAACATTTCTCTATAATTCATAACTCCAAATGAAACAAAGAAATCAATATAAAAAGGAGCTGTTGGCTTAGACTCTCATGTCAATCTGAAGGAGGATATAATTTGTCACTGCAATTTATTCATCCTCTTAAATATTACTAATTGACAACCTACTCTTCTAAAGGATGCTGTGCAGTGGGAGATACGGAGAGCAAACAGATTAATCAATATGGAGGGTATGTCTGATGGCAATAAGGCATGGGGGAAATAATGTAAATAATAGGAGTACAGAGAGTTCAGTTGTTTATTTAGGTAGAGTAACCATACAATGCCAACCTTTCAAAGGTGGTTTTTACATAGAAACAAAAAAAAAGGAACCAGAAAGAAAGGAACATACTTGTTTCAGAAGAGAAGAGATTTCTATGTAAGATATAAGTAAGAAAAGTAAAGCTGGGATGGGGTGTGTGACAAGAATAGTAGGAGATGAGGTTGGGTCTCACAGATTTTACTATACACCTATCTTTATTTGAATAATGTTGGAGACCCAATGGACAGTTTAAGGTAGGGGAATGAAATGATCTGACTCATTTTTCAGTGAGTTGTTCTGGTTGCAAAATTGAGAAAAACCTACAGGAGTGCATGATGTGAAGCAGAGAGGCTGCTTAGGAGAATGTAGTAGTAAACTAAGTGAGAGATAATGATAATCAACAACATTGGGCTAAGAGAGAGGAACTAAAGAAATATGAGTGAGAAATAGTTGGAATTTATATTCATTTTAAAGGAAGAGCCAAGAGATTTTATGAGAAACTGAACACAAAATATAAGAAAAAGAGGGTATCCATGAAGAATACCAAAGATTTTGACCAGAAATGTAAAAGTTGTCATTATTTTGTAAAATAGCAAGAAGGTACAGATATATATATTTTTGGATGGTTAGGATTTATATTTACAAGAATATCTATCTATCCATCTATCTATCTTAAATACATATATATCCAACCTCCTAATTATATTATATATGTATAATATATATATGTATACATATAATATATATGTATGCATATGTATACACACATATATATGTCTAAATAAATTTCATTTGGGGTATAATAAATGTTTCATACTTATTAGAAATATATGTAGAGATACTGAGTAGACACCAGGGTGTCATGGCTCAGAGGATAAGTGTGCACTGGAGATATGCATTTTTGATTTATCAGTGCATAAAGCTCTGAGGCTAGTTGAGAGCACCAAGAATGCATGTTGATAGATAAGACTTCAAGAATTGAACCTTGGTGCTCATAGGTTTTAAGGGGGCAATGATACATATAGAAAGCAACAAGAGAGATTGCAAAGGAATCGTCAGAGAGCTAAGAGAATTCCAAGTGGGAAATCATTTCACATAGGAAGAGCGATCAACTGTGTCAAGAAAGAAATAACTGTTGTCATCTAAGAATGGATGTTCTAGTGCTATAAGGCAATGATGAGGATAAGCTTTTTAATCTCCACGTCTTAACTTTAATGCAAAAGCAGAAGCTTATGTACTGTTTCCTGTTCTCTTAAAGAAGTACCCTGGCTGTATTTGCAATTTAGGAAGTGAGTTATTTTGTTTAGATTATATTGAAATTCTATTGATAGTTCAGGTTTTAAAATGATGTCCCTAAACCATATGCTTAAGCTACCCCAGGCTTTTAAAATCCTTACTGAATAAGGAAATTATTCAATAAAAGAAAATTGTCTCAGTGACTACATTATTAGGAATGTAATTTAGTGATTTTCCAAAAAGATGTATTACCTGGCTCAGATGGGTAATTTTCTTAGTCTGGTGCCATCCAAGCTGATAAAAATAAGTTCTAGTCATTGCATATCAATATTGCCATTTCACCTCTGGATATTGGTGCATTGTCTGTAGCTAGAAAACACTGCAAATTCAATGGACACAAGGCATTGTAAAGGTAAAAAAATATGTAATAAAACCTTAAAGAATCAACTTTTTGCCCACACGTATAATTTAGCCATATCCATTTGTCATACAATAGCAGATTATTGCATATTAGAAATATTAGAAAACTTGCATATTAGAAATCTTATTTACATGTGCTTCTGCTAGTTAAAGTTGGCCTATAGGCCAATTGTTTTTCCTTGTGTAATCATCTTTATGCTATCTAGGACTAAAATAGTAATGCAGCTCTGTATCTCTGGAAGAGGGTGCATACTTTGCATAAGATAAGTCCTGGTTTCAATCTTAGCACTAATAATAGTGGTAGTAGTAATAATAATGATCAACAGTGCAATAAAAGTCTTGCACTGAGAGCTCAATGGTCAGAGAATATGTTTTGCGTGCAGTAGGCTTGGGTTCAATCCCTGGCATAGTATGATCCCCTGAGCAGTGCCTGAAATCTCTCCTCCTTTTAGCAGCACAGAACTAGAATGGGTCCCAAGCACCACCAGGTGTGGCTTGCGAAGACCAAAAAATCTTAAGACTAAGACATGAAGAAATTTTTGAAAATGCATCTAAAGAGAATTAGGAGTGACCAGAGAAATAGTACAGAGTTAAGACTTATGCCTTGCATTCTGCTTATCCTGATTCCTTTCCAATACAATCTATAACGCCACATGGTTGTTGAACATAGCTGGGTATAATCATGGAGACCCATAGTACCGCTATAGTGACCTTGGAGACCCCGACCACTGCTGGGTGAGAATCCTGGGTTGTTTCAAAACAAAACAAAGCAAAATAGAATAAAACAAATTAAGAAATATAGTCCTACACCCTGTCTAAAGTATAATTACAGGAAAAGGGAAAAGTTAAAGAACAATAAGTTCAGATCTCTTTGATACAGAGAGAATGGGAAAAGTTCAGGAAAGATTAGGAGATCCATTCAATATCACAGTTTGGTTATAGACAATAGTAGAACTTGAAATTCAGATTTATTAAACTATAGGATGAGATAGTCTAAAAATAGAAGTACAAATGAGAAAATATATGCTTAAAGAATCTATTGGAATTTGGTCATTCTAATTAATGTGCAATATTCAGACACCTTTATACTCTGCACACAGTGATTGTACACTCAGGAGATTTAAGGTACAACATAAGACATGTGTGAATATAATATAGAAATACCTCCGTAAATAATTTCTTCATTTGGCTGTTTTCAGAGATACTTTGCTCTACCTATTTTCAGTCCCTCAATTTTATCCTCATTAAAATTTACCAAAATATTATCACTGACACTAAATGCATCTTATCCTTAATGACTGTTTCAGCTTGCACAGTTTTCTAAATATTCTATTTATGTTGCCATTTGCAAATAGCATATACTTGTAACATCTGGGAAGACATCAAGGCATCTGGAATAGGAATTAGCCTTTAGGTAAGCAGTGACTAACAAAGATGCCAAGGAAAGAAGTGTTAGTGTTAACAGTTTCTTGTTTTTATACATATGACAACAATGCTTAACAAAATACCCTTAATGTAGCTTCTTGAGAATTTTCAAAATTCTCTCTTCAAAGCTCGCAACTCAAAGATCTTTATTCTTGAGAATTTTCAAAACCAATCTTAAATGCTCCTGGATCAATAGTAATCAGTTTAAATTGTGCTTGTCTCAGGCAAAGACTGCTGTAAATCAATCCCCTTCTAAATGCACATGAGAAGCTTAAAATTATATCACAGGCTACAGCCAACAAGTGTTGGATGCCAAATCTAAAGAGAGTAGACCTAATTTTCACTAGATTGGAATATGTAATATAGAAAAAGACTTTAAAAATGTCATGGGAAATAGCTTCTTTGTCCCTAATGCCAATATATTTTTAAACACTCAAATCATGGATAAAGTAGACTAGAAATCCATGATACAGATTTGACTTATTGGCATTAAAATAGAGGACATATATATATATGTGTGTATATATGTGAAATTATTATGGTTTAGAGGCATGCTTGACCTTATTTTTTTTAATAAAATAAAAATTAGTTGGGGCAGTGTGTACAGGGAACTTAGAAACATTGGTGAAAGAAAGTTTACATGAGTGGTAGGTTTGGTAATGAAAATTTATATGTTAAAATTAAACTAGCAATAACTTAAATCATAGTTCTTTAATACAACTTTAAAAAATACTATTTCCTAATTAATATTTGTTGTTCATCAAGGAGCATTTCAACCTGGGCTTCTCGTTTTTAATGTTTTTAAAATTGTCGAGGCTTGTTGAAAGTTTAATTACTTTTGTTACGCCTCAAATTCAAGTGAATCTCCTAAGATGTAAGTGAGAGGTACCTTTGTAAAACATTCCATCATAAAATAATAAAGTGATTTCCCCATTTTCTTCTGGGGAATTTTCTTCTGGGGAAACATAACCTTTTATTTTTATTAATTGTGTTTATTAGAATGTAACTGCATTCTAGAGAAATTTCAGAAAGCAGATGAAATGGTAGGAACATTGAGTGCATCAAACCCCATATTTAATGCATATAACTGATGTAACACACTTAAGTACAGCACTAAAATGTTTATTTTGTATATATATTTGCCTGCATATTTTATATGAATCATGAATACTTGCATATTCTGAATGTGGATACCTAAAAAATGTCTTATGTTTACTGTGTTATTCTAAAACAAACAAGTACTAAGTGAGAAAACAAAGAGAATGCATAGAAGACCTAACACTTTTCCCTCTAAAATAAAAATAAATAATAAACTCCTAAAACATATCTATTAAAGGGTTTTTAGAAATGAACACTCCGGGACCTACCTATATTTAGGAAACATTAGGCAAAATCAAATTTTCCAGGAAACAACCTGTGTTAGATTTGGTGTATATTTGTAATGATTTCCAGACACTTGCCATCACCTTGTGGAGCCTTGGTTATTCATACAAAGCAAGTTAAAGATTGGACCTGCATTCCTTAAGCCTGGGGCAGGAGAACAGTGAGCAGGTCACCTAAGAGTAAAACAAAACAAAAATCTATAAGGCTGCCAATTCCTTCTCTATCCCAGTACTGGCAGTTGCTGTGGAGAGCCCAAATAAGGTTAACTCAAAAGAGAATTAATTCAACCCCCTTATTGCAAAAAAAAAAAAGGGAAGAGATTTCTACAGGGATGCTGGCTGTTTTGGAGAAATCAATAGAAATGCCTGCCCTCAGAGCTCTCTGATACATTCACCTACTGATGCAGGGTGGACGGACTCTGGGGAAAGTTTGGAAAGTGGTTATTAATAATTACTCTTAGCAGAGGCTTTCATTTCCTTTCGTAAGAGAGGGGAATGGCTTAGGGGCCCAGGACATGTGATACCTCAGAGTATTTTCTTTTTTCTTGGCCATTTTTATTTTGTGCCATCATTCGTTGAACTTTATTCCTCCCTATCTGTTTAATTTCAGCCAGGGTCTGTTTATTTTTGTTGTTCTCCTTGACTTCCTGGAAGATTGACAGGTAGTCTAAAGAGTGTGAAGTTCTGCTTTGAATTAAGCTCACCGAGTCAAATTACAGATCAAAAAAAGAGGTTAGAAACAAGGCAATTTTCATTCAAGTTGGAAAGAGCCCATGGTTGCAAAGGAGAACATGGCTGCATTACTTGGTTGCTTGCAAGAAGGCAGGGATAAATTGCTTGTTTGTTTAACAGCTTTTGAAAGAGGCAGATAGATTGCTTCTGGTGACTAAATGTGGTTATGAGAGGTTGAACAATTGAAGCCATTTCCATAATCAGCAATTGCTGTTTCTGAAATTAGCACGAAAAGTAAGTGATAAATAAAAGGAAAACATGTCTGGCAGGAAGCATTATTCAATCATAAGCTATCCCAAATGGTTAGAAATGTAGCTTATATTACACTCCTGTGAATTTACAACAACATGGACGAAACTAGACCATTCAATTTCACAGTTCCAGGGGAAAATGAGACTCTTTCTGGAACTTTTACTTTCCTAGCAATGTGTTTATGATGCATTCCAGATGGACAAGACTTGAGAAGTGACAGCATCCATCTACTTGTGAGAATGAACACAGAGAGTGAGAGTTTTCACATCCCTGTCTCTAAAACATAAACACTGCAAACCACAAATGAATCCACTTAATCCAATTTGGGACAACTCCTCAGGACAAAAAGCTTTATCAGTTATCATCAAAGCATCCAGGCTAATGCTTCTTCCCCAGAATCTCTGTGAGGGAGCAGGGTGCCGGGCCAGAAAATAGAGAAAATAAAACTAAATAAAGCTAAAGACAGTTCTTTGGAAGAAGATGCACAGCCAATATTTTAATGTGTGGATGACATAGGGCTGAGAAGCACTGCTGCTATACCTTCTGACTTCAATTAAAATATGAAAAATATCTTGACAAATTGGAAACATGATCTAAATCTAGTAGAACAACACTGTAGCACTGATGTTCAGTTGTTCATTGATTTGCTTGAGTAGGCACCAGTAACGTCTCCATTGTGAGACTTCTTACTATTTTTGCATATCGAATACATCACTACCGGTAGCTTGCCAGGCTCTGCTATGCGGGCAGGATACTCTCATTTGCCAGGCTCTCCGAGAGGGATTGAGGAATCGAATCCAGGTTGGCCGCATGCAAGGCAAATGTCCTACCTGCTGTGCTATTGCTCCAGTCCAGTAGAACAGTATTTAATGGAAATAAATTTTCAGACCTGCATTTGGCAGGTTTATTTTAGAAAGGAATCAGAGCAGAATCAGGGGGCTCCCCATTTTACTTCACAAAGAATGCCTGCCACAGAGGCAATGCTAAGGTCATTTAGCAGGAGTTCTTATAAGAAAATGTCCCCTTGCTAATAAAGTCCAGAAGAAGAAAAAAGAAATCCGCTTTAGGAAAAAAAATAATAATGTGATCTGATTTCAGACTATCTTGAGAGAAATACATTTTCTACATAAAGGGTGGGAAACAAGGCGCTCTGCTGGCTGAATTGCAGTCAAACGACATCATCATATAAGAGGAGTCCTCCACAGTGGCTGGTGCCCTCTGACCACTGGATCCTACCTGCTTTTCCCTACAAAGCTCCCTCCCTTCAGCAGTCACTGCCTCTATCTTCTACAATCTTCCCTTTCCTTGGCTTTTCCTCATTGGCACTTGATTACCCCAAGCTCTTATCATCAGAAAATTCCATCCCTGAGCCCCCAGGACCATGTGACTGTTAAATTTTGCTCTTTTACTGCCGAATCCCTTTGCAGTTATAACCTTCTTTTGCTCGCCTCTGCCATCTTCACTTCACCGTTGTGATTTTTGTGGGTTCAGCTGGTTTTGTGTTTTAAATAAGGGTGATGCTCAAGTGATACTCCGCTAGGTGGTGTTCAGCCTTTGTTGTATGATGATCTGGGTCTACTGAGACTACAACCAGCAGTACCAGATATCGAACTCAGGACCTTCCACATACTGGGCATGTAGTCTATCATGTGAACCATATCCCCACTGCTTTTGCCCTCATTGCTCCCTGTTTCTTTACTAAAACCACTAGTGAATTAGACAGCCCGTATCTTCCTTGGCTGCTGAACAATCCTCAATACTACTCTAGCGATCTTCCTTCCTTCCTCCCTTTCCTCCTGGTTTGTTTCAAGGCCACACCCAGTGGTGCTAAGATCTTACTCCTGGCTGGCTTTATGTTCAAGAATCACTTCTGGCAGTGCTCTGGGGAACATATGTGGTGCCAGCAATGAAAACCGGGTCAGCCATCTGCAAGGCAAGCCCTTACCTGCTGTATTATCTCATCTCTCTGGCCACTGGAATTTGTTTTTCTTCATGTATTAGAAAAGAGTGCTGCCCTGGTTCTTCTCCCCCACCAGCTGCCTATTCCAAGATTTTAAGATTGTAAGACTGTCTTTTAAAAAATCTTTTTTGTGCCCTTCCTATAAGCAGAGAACCACTCCACCCCATCCCCTTTCCCAGGCACCAGACTTCTGCCATAGGCAGGTGGAGTTTCTACGGAGACAGTCAAAGGTTAAACCCCCCGCTCTAGGAGAGAGGCCTCCTCACACTACCCACAGCTCAGGCAATGCAAAGGCTACAGCAGCAGCAGACCTCTCCCATCTGGGGTCCATAATAGAAAAATAAGCTGTCTTCATGCAGCAGTGGGTTCAAAGAGTTAACGACACTGGAGTCTTTTAAGACAATTTTGCCATAAGGAAACATTTTTTAGCTTAAATACATGGAAGAATCGAAACCCCCAGGTTTTATAAAACTAACCCCAGGCTCCACAAAGAGGGGTACTGGAGAAAATCAAAGATGCACAATGAAGAGTGGAGTAAAGGCTGCAGAGATGTGCAAAACAAGCTGGAAGAGAGGATAGACAGAAAGGATCAGGGAACTTGAGAAACCATTCCATCCTGAAGGAGAAACGTCACAGCCATTTCTTTCCTTCCTTAAATGGTAATGGCCACCATTCAATAATTAGCACTTAGGAACTGCCAAGAAATAATTTTGTTTGTGTGACTAAGACTTTTATTTTCCCTCAATAATTAGCCTCCCTTCCTTCATTACAAACAGAATCTCTAAATCTCATCTAGTTTCACAGTAGCCCCTGTTTTCTTTTTTCTCTCTCTCTTCACACCACCTCCCCCCAAGTCTCCCTTGAGCTTCAACACAGCTATTTAGTTATATATTTGGGGATATAACTAGAAAGAATAGGCACAAAAATTATACTGACACTGGAACTACTCACCCCCTCTAAATTCCTTCTTCCTCATTAAGATATTTTCTTGTGTAAGAGATGCTGAAAATAAGCACAAGCAGAGTATGCCACCTAGATATACAGTCATTCACATAATTCTGTATTTGTTTTGAGACCTATAAATGATTCACCCATCCATACATGCATCTATTTTGTTTGTTTGTTTGTTTGGCCACACCTAGAAATGCTTAAGGCCTGCTCCTTTTTCTGCACTCAAAAATCACCCCTGGCAGTGCAAAGGGAACTGTGTGCAATGTCTGGGATTGAACCCAGGTCCACCATATGCAAGCCAAATGCCTTATCAGCCGTACAGTCAATCTGGCCCTCTAATTTATTTTTTTTATTTATTTATTTTTGAAGTAACAGATTTTATTTAGAGGGTCTTAGGGAAGGAGGAAGGGATAAGTGGAAAAGAAAAACCAGGAGGAGTAATGCGCTCAAGAAAGAACGCGGACTCCTCCAAAGATGGAGAGAGCTCTACACACATCCTAGCACTGGACACAAAAGCATGAAAGTACACATCTCAAGGGGGGAGATGCGGGCGACACGTGTGCTTGGGCACCACATGTGCTTGGCCATATGGCACAAGCAGCACATAGGCTCAGGCAGCGTATGCGCCTAATTTATTTTTATACATTTTAAGTTGCATCACCTTCTAAAGTTTTCTTGTTTACTAAGTTTCCAAGAATCTCATATAGGAGATATTTATGTTTTGTAAATGAGTAATCAGAATGTCAAAAGTCTATACAACTTACTTTGCTAGCACTGGTAGTAATTGGTAGAATGCCACTGTAAACTTAGATATGGCTTCCTTCAAAGCTCATACTTCTAATCTATAAATTTTTGACCCTTTCAAGTTATCTCTGTCCCACACCCCCCTAGAGTTTCTGAGGTTTGGGGGTATAAAAGAACTGTAATTCTACTAGGTGTGGTGTCCTTGTTGAGTACTGAGTGCTTATTTCAGCTCCCTATAAAGGAAATAAATTTTAACAGAGAGAAACTAACCCTTTGGGGAATAATTAACTGAATTTTGTGAGAAATATTTATGTACACATTTCTATCTATCAATTTATCTATCTATCTATCTATCTATCTATCTATATATATATATATCTTTAATATTCTGGTAGCAGAATAAAGATGGCACTGCAGGACAATGCAATTCAGCAGAGAAATTATAGTTTGAGTCTATACTAGAAGCATTTCCTACAAGAATAAACAATTATACTAAATAAAAAATGCCTTTCATACTGTTTACTCTTGTGAATTTGAGAGGAATCAGATTTTGAGAATGCACACTTTTCTGCTTTCCTTTTTGAGATGATGATGATGATGATGATGATGATGATGATGATGATGATGATGATGATGATGATGACAACAACAATGCTGATGATGTTGATGACTACATAGCTTATAAATAAGACCTGTTACCACAGTTTTGGAGACTGTTGAACCTCTGGGGTTTGTCCAACCTTACTCTGATGGACAGATACATCTTTTGAAGCTGTTCCTCTGAGTTCATCAAGTAGGATGCTTCTTAGCCACGACTAGATAGCAGTGGCTTGAAAACAGTTCCTCATAGCTTGAAAGTTCCTGAAACATTGCTTTGGTGACTTGTTTTTTGATCTAGGCTGTGGACTTTTAAATGGCTTTTAAAAGTAGAGCTAAAGTTTCAATCTAAATATCTGAAAAGAGCATTTAAAATCTGTTGGTTCTATAGCTTGACCTCACTGTCAGGCACAGGCTGCCTTGCTAGGGGTTTCAGCAGGCGAAGCCTGAGATTACCGTATTATCATCTCTGGACTGAAACCAGAGTTCCATTAAACAAGCTGACAGGAGTAAGACAACCACAAAAGAACAGGCAGATACACAGTGTGGTATTTGTCAAAGATAAAGGACCGAGCTTGAGCTTAATGCTTCTCGAAGGTTTGGGAAGACATTCAAATCATATGCCCCCAAATGGATTGTGTTTCTTGAGTTTTGTTCCACATTTCCTTTATTTGGAGCTGTCATTTGGACACATTAAATTTCATTTGGTGGCAATCTTTGGAAGATACCAGAAGTACCATTTAAGTCTGTGTTGATTTGACTGCCATAGTTTAAGTTTCCACTGGTGTACTTTACTGAAACACTTAAGGGACTGGGTCAAATTCAATTCCACTTTAGTGCTACACTTTCCTAAAGCTAAATTTACAAATTGCATACACACATATGAACACATGCTTGCAATAAAGTTTTCCACAAATAGTACAAACTCATTTTTTTAATTGTTATAAAGCACAGAGATTTTGAAAGTATATTAATTCTTTCATCCAATCATGTGTGCCTTGTTTCCCTTATTACATAAAATTAAATAAATAAAATATTTTTTAAAATCAGTCATTTCTGTTATCATTTTATATGTCAACTTCTGAGACTGAAGCATCCTATATTTCTCTATCATGTGCATACACTAATTAAATTTGAAATGAAAAACAATTCTCCTTCCTGTTTTCTCCAGAATATAAAAAAGCAGTCAATGTGACATGAAATATGGTATGCATTAGGAAAATTAAGTTTTGGATGAGTCTGATATCATGGATAAGTTTGACTTCTTATGCCAGCAAAAACTTAAAGGAAGCTATATTTTTTGAAACAAAATTTCACATGGGTGTGGAGAAGTGTCTTTTTATTTTTATAGATAAATTTTTATAAAAATAAAGTATCTAAAGTTGTCAAATCTCCACTTTTTCTGAAATTCTTCACATACTGAAGTTTTGTGGCTGGATCGATAATTGCTTTTTATGGTTTGTTAGAAGAAACACCTTGTAGAAGAAATTTTTTTTGTCAAGTAATGTATTCTTTCATTTGGATGGTGTATTATTTTCTTCATTCCCAAGTACATATAATTTTGCACTACATTTGTTCCCAGCAAGATCAGTTTCTTTGGCCACCATAATCTCCAGTTCAAGTCTAATGTTGCATCTTGCATACATCAATCTAAATAAGCTTTCATACATGCTAGCATTACACACTAGACATTCTTAAGAATGTTCTTTTTTGACACAGACTGTAAGAATCTTCTTCCCTACTGCTTAATAGAACAATTTCAAATAATATATACCTTTGTGAGGCTCTCCTAAAGTTTGTGGTGAGACTAAAACACTCAAATAAAGATCAGTTATAACAGCAAATTCCCAGCATGTTTTCACTGAACTCGGGAACTGGAAATACAATAGCATCAGTGAGTGCTTTGGAACTAAAGTTAAGATACCTGAAAGAGCTAGGTTGGGGGAATTTCCTTTCAGAAACACTTCTTAAGAGCAGAACTTTAAAAATTGCTTAAAATATGCAGCTGAAAAGAAAATGACTCTAGAATCACTTAACAGTTGCTTGGAACTATAGTCCAAGGAGGCCTGGGAGCAAGCTATACTGTCATCTTGGCCGTTCATACATTCTTCCCCAGGGTATTCCCTGATACAGACTTCAGTAACCCATCAGAGTTGACTATAATAAGCTTACATCACCAATATTTCAAATAAGTAGCAAGAAACTGACTATAAATTATAGAGTGGGGAGCTAGAGGGATAGTACAACTGGGAGTGCACTCACCTTGCACCCCATATATTCTTCCCCTGAGTGATCCCTGAATGCAGATTCAGGAGTAAACCCTGAGCTGAGGGATTACCTCTCATGTTATAAAACAGTGAATATACATACACATATTCAGGGATACTGAAAATTTCTTAGATATAAACTATGTTTTCATTATAAATGGTATTTCTTTAGGTGCCGTAAGTACCACAGTAACTAGTAATCTGATAGGAACTAGGATAGCCATTAGCAGGAAAAGAATAGCAGAGGAAAATTTTAAATCATTTTATAAGCTTTCTGTCTAAATTCTATATTAGCTGTTTGGCTTTGCCAAGGATCACAGCAGCATATGCACATCATCTACACTCATATGCATGCACACATGCACACTTGCACAAATTCACAACACACACACACACACACACACACACACACACAAACCTTTAAGCTTCACCACAAACGTAAGACTCCACCATGACTTTCATTTTTGTTTCCTAACTGAACTAGACTAAAGATGGGGAGAATTTAAGCTTCATCTGGATCTATCTATCTAGAAACTTGTGTATGTGCAGAAGCCAGTTGACAGGCTGAAGCCCTCTGAGGAACTCAAGCATTCTTGAGGAAGTTTATTTACTTGGGAGACCAGGTAGAGCCTCCACTATAAAATCTGACAGACACTGTCAATAAATAAGTGAGGGTAATGATAAAAGGAGAGATAACATGAGTTGGCAACTTAACTTAGTTTTTCTTTGTCTTACTTTGCATTATTTCTCCCTTCACCCATTACTAACTCTTGAAGATACCATGTCTCATCCTTAACATGTGTTCATCTTTTTGAATAGAAAACTGTCCTATTTCTTCATGTGTCCCTTTCTTACAGTTTAGTGTCATTGGGGTATCCTTTACAATTATCCTTTGGAATTCATTTCCTGCCTCTTCATCTACCCTTGCATGTTTGTGTTGGGGTAAGACTAGGAAGTTTCTTTGAAAACTAGCTGGTTGGCATGCCCTAACAGAAAACTTGGCAAAGCTTTCTTCATAATTCTTTTGAAGTCCATTTAGCTCTAAACATATACTTTAAATCATTCCTCTATATTGTGCACTAGTCAGAATTGTTTGAACATCTAGAGATAATAAATTTATACATCAAGATATAATATCATACATAATGAATCCATATAGAGATATATCTATATACCTACATATCTATATGCCTATATAAGCAATAGCAGAATATTTAAGTGATGCAATAATCACTAAGTGTTAAGCTTGAGAAATTTAAATTATATTATCCTGAAAATATATGTTTAAAAGCTATCGATTAAATGATCACCTTGGTGATAAAAGTGACTAGTAACAACTAGTAACTAGTAACAATAAAAGTAACTAATAAAAAGAGCAAAAATCTAATAGATTTACTTTTCCTTGAGAGTGAGGGCTATGTGAATGAAATATAATTATCATGTTATCAGAGCTAGAAATAAGAAATAATACAGTTAAGATAATGGGACCAAGATACCCATTAATTTATTCTCCTGTAGCACATTATGGCGTAGCACTGTTGTCCCATTCTTCATCGATTTGCTCCAGCGGGCACCAGTAATGTTTCCATTGCAAGACTTGTTGTTACTGTTTTTGGCATATCGAATACGCCATGGGTAGCTTACCAGGCTCTGCTGTGTGGGCGGGATACTCTCGGTAGCTTGCCGGGCTCTCATAGAGGGATGAAGGAATCGAATCCAGGTCGGCCACGTGCAAGGCAAATGCCCTACCCACTGTACTATCGCTCCAGTCCACATCATGGAGTAGAGGAATAAAAATTATCTTAGTGACAAATACAAACATTAGATTTGCCGAAACTTGGTTCATATATGCACATAGAAAAGAACCTGCTATAATACTATTAGATGTTCAGGATTTCTACTACCTTTTAGATTGGCCTATGCATTCCCCAAGAAGAAAAAATATAGGGGTAAGGGCCTTGCTCTAACTTTGGATGACTATGCAAAAAGTTTCTGGTTTTTTTAAGTCAACTACAAAATGTGATGCTTTTCTGTAGTAAAAATATTAAGTTATTGAACAACTGGGAATTGTTTTTAAAATATATGAAGGAACTGGTTAAACTATGGATTCTTCACATCTTCTGGTATGGATTGAGATTTAGTGAGTTTGGCATAAAATGCACCCACTATAAGATATTTCAAGTGATTTGTAGTAGATGGTCTAAAGACCTCATCTTGTCAAGAACATTCTTTGTGATCAAATTGAA
The DNA here is from genome assembly GCF_027595985.1 of Sorex araneus. Lineage (NCBI taxonomy): Eukaryota > Metazoa > Chordata > Mammalia > Eulipotyphla > Soricidae > Sorex > Sorex araneus. The sequence continues at coordinate 135,631,811 of NC_073304.1, read as the reverse complement.
GAGAAAATTGTCTCCATTTCATCTTGACTTCCACTTTATTTTTCAAACAAATGCAATTAAGTTGAAGCAAAGCAAAAATATAAAAGCATATCATATAACATGGTAGTTTTTCATGAGGCCTTAATTTATATTGTGTATGGTACATGTACTTGGCTGTATGTAAAATGGATTTCTTATTATGAATCATAGACAAAAAGTTTGTCTTGGCTCTCAATTTCACAATGAGTGACATGTAAATATCACAAAGCATTCTAAACTGAGATACCTAAAAAGTTTAGGATTTAAAAATAAGAGAGAGAGTTCTGGACTTAGTTACTAAAATACTAAATTACAGAAACCCAAAACTGAGAGAGGCCGCTAAGTGTGGTCACTCGACCTCATACCTTTTCATCCTCAGCAATGGAAAACAAATTATCTAATGCTTCCTTTTCAGCAGGTCTGACTTTAGGGGAGAGACTCTCCGAACAATAACAGTGAGTTTTGTTGAAATACTGTATGCAATCAAAATGAAAGTAAAGTGAAATTTATTAGTTACACAGGCGGGGGGGGAGGGGGGGTTAGGGGTGGGGGGGCTAGGGGCGTGGGGGGGTTAGGGGTGTGGGGGGGCGAGGTGGAGCTATACTGGGATTCTTGGTGGTGGAATATGAGCACTGGTGATGGGATGGGTATTCGAGCATTGTATAACTGAGATTTAAACCTGAAAACTTTGTAACTTTCCACATGGTGACTCAATAAAAAATTAAAAAAAAAATAAGAGAGAGAGAGAGAGAAGGAGGAGGGAAGGAAAGACTAGTGGGATACCAACTGGCATAAAGAACTCAGCTACCAAGACGCAAAGAAAGAGCAGTCAGTGGGCTGTAACCAAACTCTGACCCACAATTAGAGTGACATGCATGCAAAATGCTTAATGAAAGGATCAGGGACCATGGAGCTCTCACAAATGGGAGAGGGAGCCTAAGTTTCAAAAAGGCTTTACAACTAGCTATTATTACTAGCCCCCTCTTAGTCTCTCAAAATGTTTCCTTTCTGATTAATTTGTTCATGCTTTCTCAAAGTTTTATAGTGATCTCTCTCATCTCTCTTTTCTTTTTCTTTATTTTGGAGAGCTAGAGGAAATTGTTTCAGTTCTTTAGTTTCTTTGCAGTATTTCCCTTGCACATATTAATTACAGCTTCCTTGAGGAACTGAAATCCCATATAACACAGTGTAATTTTGCTCTCCAATCTCCCCTCTCCAATCCATGTTGCCAGTTCTCCCTGCAATGTATGTTCTAGATTAATATGTAAGCAGAAAATGCAGGGCTGGATTTGTTTGATTAATAGAGTGAAGTGAAAAAAAAAGTTCTTGACTACATCAAACTTGAAATCGTTTGTAGTCTATAAAGAAGCTATATTAAGTGACCTCTGAGGGGCCCCCTTCTAACTTACATACTCCAGATAGAATTTCCTTCATTTTGTATCTGGAGACACAGTGAAGAGAACCAGCAGATGAAGTGAATCTCATTAGAATGATCCACCTAGAATTCCAGAGTTTCTCAGGAAAATAATGCACACTCAAGAGTTTATGTTTAAGCTGCTGCTGAATTAAGCATTCAGATAAGGCAGTTAATTCAAGTAAATAAAATTACTAGTAATTTTTCAAAGACAACAGTCTTATTAAAACAAGAGGGGAGGGGAGGGGAAGGGGGGAGAGGGGAGGGGAGGGAAGATGAGGAGAGGGGAAAAGAAGGGAGGGGAGGGCAGGGGAGGAGAGGGCAGGGGTGGAAGTGAGTAAAAGAGGAGAGGAGAAAAGGAGAGGGGAGAGGGGAGAAGAGGGGAAAGGAGGGGAGAGGAGGAGAGAGGAGGGAAGAGCAAGAGAGAGGAGGGGAGAGGAAGGGAGAGAGGGGAGAAGAAGGGAGTAGAGGGGAGAGGAGGGAAGAGGAGAGGGGAGGGGGGAGAGGAGAGGAGGAAGGAGGGCAGAGGAGGGGAGAGGAGGGGAAATGGGAGGAGGAGAGAAGAATGGGAGGGAAGGAGGAGAGAGGAGGGGGATGGGAGGAGGGGAAATGAGTGGAGAGGAGGAGTGGAGAGGAGGGGAGAGGAGAGAGGGAAGAGAGAGGGGTTAAATTTTTTACAGAACACTTTGTACTTAAAAAAAGAAGTTTTATTTTATCCTGAGAGTAGAGGAGAGAAATATGAAGTATAGTCCTAAAATAAAAGCTTTCAAATCACTGTATTTTTAATATGTTAAAGTAATGGAATTTTTGAGAATCAAAATAGCCATACTGTTCAAGAGATGAAGATTTCTTAACTCATATAGTATCTTTTCAATGACAGACCGACAAGTTAAAAATAGGAGTCAAATTAAAAACAAATATTTATTGATACTTTACTGCAGACCTTCATTCCTTGGCTGAAACATAGCAATAAATCCTCGCTTTTCCTAACAAAGTCTCACCCATTTCAATACATTTTCTACATTCATCCAAGTGTTCACTCCCTGAGTTCACAAAGATAGACATGTCAACATAATGTTCTCCAGAACAATGACTTAACTTTCTCATTGTTTCTAGAATCTGACTGGTGTGATTTATAGCTTTGTTCCTGAAAACTAATATGCAATAGTGATTGTGCATGCTTCTCTTGTACTTTTAGTAGCATTCCAAAGTGTCTTCCCCATGCCCCCCAAAAATACAAAGCAAACACAGAAGCTGCTGAACACAAAGTCACCAGAAATACACAGTTGAGATCCAAATGATCTGGGAAATATACAAAGTCTTGTCAGCTAGCCTCTGTGAGCTCTTCCATTTCTCTTGCTTCAAATCACATCAGGCCCGCTCTCAAGTCATACTCAATTTTGCACCATATTTTATTTTCCCTTTCTGCCTTTGAACTCTCTATTCATTGTTTCTGACTTATTTTTTCTCAATTGTGTTACAGCAAACTCTACTTTTTTAAATTGAATCACAATAGATACAGTTGCAAAGCTTTAATGATTGAGTTTCAGCCATCTGCCACTGTCACTGTCATCCCTTTGCTCATCGATTTGTTCGAGCAGGCATCAGTAACGTCTCTCATTGAGAGACTTATTGCTACTGTTTTTGGCATATCCAATATGTATGGGTAGCTAGCCAGGCTCTGCCGTGTGGGCAAGATACTCTCAGTAGCTTGCCGGGCTCTCTGAGAGGGGCGGCGGAGGAATTGAACACGGATTGGCTGCATGAAAAGCAAAAGCACAACCGCTGTGCTATCGCTCCAGGCAAAGTTTCAGCCATACAATCATCAAACACCCATTTCTCTGTCAGTGTATATTTTCCACCACCAATGTCCCCAGTATCCCTCCTGCCACCGACCCCACCCCACCCCATCCCTTGCCTTTATGGCAGGCACTTTCCTTTTCATTCTTTCTCTACTTTGGGGCATTATGGTTTGCAATACGGATACTGAGAGGCCATCATATTTGGTCCTTTGTCTACTTTCAGCTTTATCTTTTAAAACCTAGATTGTGAACCACCTTCTCAATGATCAGAACAATTGATCATTTTTTGATAGACTATGGGGTGAATTCTAATTTAGCATTTACTACAACGTATACAATAATATATTTACATTATCAGTCCCCTTTTCTGTGAACTTCTCAACAGGTTCTCCACAATCTCTAAAATGTTCACCTAGTTAATCACTAAATTGTTCAGCCTATGGGAAAAAACAGGGGTTAATTATTTATTTTCTACAGAATATTTGTACTTGAAAAAAGAAGTTTCATCTTATTCTGAGAAAACTAATGAAAGAAATAATACAGAATAGTCAGAAACTATAATAGAAAACTCCATGGGCTGGAGGGCTAGTACCGTCGGTAAAGCATTTGCCTTGCATATGTCTGACTGATTTGATCCTCAGTACCACATCACACTCCCTACCCTGCCAGGAGTGATCCCTGGGCACAGAGCCAAGAGTCAGATCTGAGAACCATATGGTGTGGTCTATAAACAAAACAAAACAACAAAGAGAAAAATTTGCTGACTTTTTTGGTTTGCTTTTGCAAACGTAGTCCTGTGTTACTTCTGAGAAAAGGATCATGGGAGAGCTGGAGAGCTGGCACTTGGGTCCTAGCACTGTGATCCTTAGCACTGCAGAGTTCCCAGAGTAAACCCACGACTGGGGGGACATCCCGGACAGTCAGGAGTAAATCCTGAGCACAGCAGGATATGACCCAATACCCACTATAACAATACAAAAGCACTATGGAATAATATTCAGTGTGTTTATGTGTACCCTTAGTAAAATATTTTTTTCTAAGTAGATTGGTCAATATCTCTGCTAAATCCTATTCATCAAAAGATAATGAAGCTATTAGCATTATATAGAACTAAATTTTTTTTAAAAATCATTGGTATTACTAACTGAAGGAAGATGCAAACACACTAACCATGCCACTACAAATTGAAAAAAAGGGGAACATTTCCCCCAATCACACCCGATATGTAGTGTGAATTTTTTTTTAATTTTATTAAGGTTTCACATTTCATAGTAACTATTGTTTCAATTTGATAATATGTTGTTTCTATTCATTTAGGGCACTGCAATACATGTTAACCAGAGAAGCAGAAAGGAAAATTGGAAGAGAAAGAATATTACAAGGAAAGGGCAATAAGTGGAAGAGGAAGTGAGGTGAGGGTTGGAAGAGGTCCACTGAAGAAATCAGAGCTAAGGGAGTGTGCCTGGAGCGCAAGTATGGGTAGAGAGGAAACTTCTGTGAATGACTGAAAGATAACTCATGCTGTTTCACAAGAGATGAAAGGAAGAAGACCAGCAGAGTGGCAAAAGCAAAGACTGGAGGATATGACAGCATAACTGGGTGGAGCCCAGGTACATAGCTTTGTGGTGAGTCCAACAAAGATCATAAGAATGTTCCACCGGATATTCAACAATAGTGACTCTAGAGGGAGTAATGCTCAGAAAAAGCACATCTTAAAGTGAGGCAGGAAAGAATCTTGAATAGGAATTCATTTCCTAACTGGAAAGAAAAATAGATGGTAAAATGTCAAGTAAAATATTCAGTAATGCTATTCTACTGTTCAAAATGATCACAATTCCTCACCTTTGCTCTTCATTCCCTTTGCTTAGGGAATAAAGCCAACTCTTGTACCAGAGATAGCATAGGAATACCTGAACGCAGCTAAATTGCGTTTAGCACCAGATGAGACACCCCGACCACTTGCAGAAGTAGTTCCTGATGATATCTGGGTGTGACCCCTCCCGATCCTGAGACCCCAGTAAATAACAAAGTGAAGTCCAACTCTTTAGAATGGGACTGAGGCCTCAATCGTCTGCTTTGACTTCACAACTCTTTGCTTCCTTCTCAGTATCTTTAGAAAAACACCAAATCTGAATGCATCCTGTGCACTTTCCTCAATCTTTTATTTGAAATGGGATATTTTTTATTCTTTCTGAATGGAATGTTTGTCTTCTTTCCCTTTATCCACTTCTACAAACTCTGGTTTTAAGGGGCCGGAGCGATAGCACAGCGGGTAGGTCGTTTGCCTTGCACGTGGCCGACCCGGGTTCGATCCCTGGCATCCCATATGGTCCCCCAAGCACTGCCAGGAGTAATTGCTGAGTCAGAGCCAGGAGTAACCCCTGAGCATCGCTGGGTGTGACCCAAAAAGAAAAAAAAAAACCTCTGGTTTTAAGAAAAAGTTTGAGAAGCAAGGGTATGGTGGTGCTAGCAGGTCAACCTGTATCTGTGGGGTAAGATAGATCAAGTTTACTAGGAAATTAAATTGTCAAAAGTTAGGTATGTGGGGGCCATGCCCACAAACCACCTCCGGCTCCGCTATACAAGCTCATTGATTGGCCTTATTTCAGAGACCCATAAATCTCGAAAGAGATCAAAAGCCACAGTTAGGGCCAGCAGCACAGGCAAGCAGGCATGCCCTGCAGAGCATATGCCAATAGTTTATTTCTCTGGAAAAGATGGAAACAAGGCCATGATCCAGAGACACACAAAGAATCTTCGAACCAAGCAGCTTACTGCCTCTGAACTTTAAGCCAGGCTGACTTCACGAAGGTGCCTCAGACGAGGGCAAGGGTCATCTCTCCATATGCTCCCTAAAAATCCTGGCAGCCACCAACTTTCAGAACCCAGTGAGATGTGCAAGTATGCAGGTTCAGTGATGGCAAACTCCAGGCCTTAAAGGATAGGGGATGGGCTGGTCCCTCTCATACCCTGTTCCCCCTGGAAGTCACACCCACAAACTGCCTAAGGATGCTACTTAAGCTCCTTAATTGCCATGATCCAGAGATACAAAAAAAAAATCTCAGAACTGAGCAGCTCAATGTAGAGATTTTTCCAGAGTTCCAGGAGCACACAGCTGCTCTTGCAGCCATGTGACATCTTATGCTATTAATAACAAGCAATACAAAAGAGAGTATGGGGGAGATTGTCTGCCGTAGAGGCAGGGAGAGAGGTGGGATGGGGGGTATACTGGGGACCTTGGTGGTGGAAGATGTGCACTGGTGGAGGGTTGGGTTTTTGATCATAGTATGACTGAAACTCAAACAGGAAAGCTTCATAACTGTATCTCACGGCGATTCAATAAAAAATAAATAAATAAATAATTTTTGAAAAGAAGCAAGGAATTCTAAATGCCCAAAGCACTTCCTTAAATCCCCTCTCTTTTGAGAAATGGTATTTCAATATAAAACTTTATATTGGGCCAGAGAGGTGGCGCAAAGGCAGCGTGCATACTCTGCATGTGAGATGCCCAGGCTCGAATACCTATAATGCCTGGTTTCCTGGAGCACAACACCTGGAGCAGCTCTATGTAATGGGTATGCATCCCGTACCGCTACCAAATAAAACCCAACTACATATCACTTTGTGGTATTTATCTTACAAAACATTCCTTTTGTTATGGATATCTAAGAGTTCATATAATCAATTGGTAAATGCTTTAACAACAATGAAGCTACCCTACTACTTTTCTGTGCTGTCATTTTGATGGAATGACATCCTTTTAGAAGAATGGTAAGTCTTTACATATATAATCTCATTTTATTTCTTATAAATATCAATTAAACTAAGAACTATTATTATTCCTACTGCTTACACAAAGTATTTGAAGCTTAAAGAGGCTGAATAATTTGCTTAGGGGTTAACAGGATATTAAATAGGTTTACTGTATCTGAGGACAAATGATTCCAAAGTCTACACTAAGTTATTAATGAGGGGTTCTACTCTATAAAACTTTTTCTGACTATATACATTGACACACAGACACATAAACACACTAATTTACATAGATATGGATACATATGCACACACATAAATGCACACATAAAGTAAATATGCACACATTCGTTATTTTAATATATGATACAGGAATCTAATTTTGAACATAATATTTTAATTAAATGATTGCTTCTCAAAGAGCTGTTTCATTTTTAGATTGATCATTATAACATTTTAAATGATAAAATCAGTGAGCAATACCAATATCAGATCAATACCAATAAAATAGACCTAATATTTCCTATATTTACTCAGATAAACCACAGAGACATTAATGTAAGTAAAATGTAAACAAAATAGTTCTGATGGCAACTATTTGATTCTCTCCAATATCTTTCAATTGCTGTCATGTCTGCAAAAGACCCCACTAATGTTCATTCAAGTCAACTTTGTAAACCGTTCAGGAACCTACTCAGAACTTCCTAAGTTCAAGAATCCTTGGTAGAAGACATAGTATTACGATACATCTCTACCCCCTTTCTCAGAATTCACTTGGGCAGTTAATAGTAATACTTTGCAGGTTAGCTCTGTAATCGTGGAGGAAAATCAACTTCTTTGCTTATTACTTCATTCTTGTGCCAGATAGATACCAATATACAAAGTAATCACAGAAGATGCCCAACGAGAGAAGGAAAGCCCCCATCAATCTGGATACCTAAACAACTATGATATCAAATATTCCTCCAACTGCTGTTGACCAGGAACACCTACCCACAATGGACTTTGATATAGCACCTAATAAACTGCTATTGCATTGAAGCCATTGATATCTGGGAATCATTTGTTAACATCTAATAAGCATATAATATTGTTCTAATACATAGCACAATTTCTTAAGGGATTAAGTGCTCTTAGGTCCAATGTTTTCACTCCTAATATAACTCAGATATTTAAAAATAAGAGTATAATACATTTCACATTATATTAGATATGATATATAATACCCAGTATAATATTATGCAAATTATAATGTTACCACTATAAACAAATTCAAATGTGCATTTAAATTAGTTTCAAAGCAAACTCTATTATCTCCAGTCCTATCACAGTAAGAATTCTGTGATATGTCAGTTTTAATGATATGGCCTTCTGGTTTCTCATCTTTAATATGCTCATCTACTGTCTGCTTCAGTCTTCTTCAAATATATCTTCTAGGGAAACTTTAGATGTCCCCATGTTATTTATAGTCCACTTCATTTACTATATGGTTTTGTGGATTTGAAGAACAAAACAGTAACCCCAATATTTACTGGTTGTTTTTTTCTATATGACACTGTATTCACCTTTTATTACTTCTCATCATTGGACTTTGAGCTTCCATTTATGTACAGTCTTGTGTTTCATTCATGGTGAGTTTACAGCATTTCTTGATACTCCCAGAGCTTTTGCTTCCTTTTTTTTTTCTTTTAGACAGGTTTTACAGCACATAAATCACTCCAAGTCATTATGATGGACTCATAGACATCAGTCCATGAAAATGTGCCTACCCCACACATCCCCAGGATTTCCGATCTCCAAGTTCTTCCATTTTTCTTAGTATGTTCTGACCACCATGACTTTCCTCTCTGCCAGATCTTTGATCATCCTGACCATACTTAATTCCCCCAGACTGGCATATAGGACTAGTTTTTTTTTTTTTTTCAGTTCTCTGCAAAAGGCCACTTTTTCATCCTTATTGTTTGTAGAGCAAAGCAGGGTTGTTTTTCTTAATGCCAAAAGAAGACTGCTTAATAAAGAGTAAATAAAAATAAATTTACAAAAACAGAAAATTGCTACTCTAATATGTTTTTTATTTTGAAACATTTTCCCTTTCACATCATCTAGGCAAGGAATAAGGTAACTGACTTATTCTGTGCTGACAACTTACCAGGTTTGGCTTCTAGCATAAATGAAGAAAAGGGACCAGAGAGATTGTACAGGAATTGAGGTGCATCCCTTATGTGTCACTGATTCTGGTTCCATTCCAGGCACTGACAAGAGTAATTTCTAAGCACAGAACTGGGACTTATCCCTGAGCATCAATGGCTAAAGCCCCTCCATCCCCCTGACTCCCCACACCACCACGAAAGAAATGAATGGCAAAAACTTTACTTAAACTCATTGTGACTACTCACAAATTGCAAAAATAAATAAATAAATGAAACAAATCCATGATTTTGTCTGCTTTGTGCAATTTTGATTTAAAGACAATTGATTCTGGGGCTGGGAGTTGCTCCAGTGGTTATAGCACATGCCTAGCTTGTGTCTGACTTGAATTCAACTTTCAGGACCACGTGGTTCCCCAACCATCACCAGGACAGCCTGGAGGCTCCCAAGAATCAATGGTGTGGTCCTGAAGGTCCTCGTTACCACGGGGTTGGTCTACAGAGCCCCAGCACTGTAGCCCCAGCCTGAGGAGCATCACATTCTAAGACCCCTGAATCAAAGTGATGTTATAGTAGGCCTTTGCTTCCCTCAGTCCAACCCACCCCACTCAATTCAGTTTCAGTGATGGTTAGAGAGTACAAAGTGGTAGAGTATGTGTCTATCGTGTTCAAGGCCTGAGTTTCATGGTCCTAGAGGTCTGCAATACCATTGGGCTAATCAAAATCAAGGTAAGCAACATCACTTTGACAGGACCAAGCACTGAGCCATCAGGTCTACATGGCAAGGCCAAATACAGCTGGGCGTGGGCCCCCAAGAGCCTGAGTACTGTTATGGAATACATACACACACACATACACACACACACACACCACACGAGTGCATGCGTGCACACACAAATAGAATTACTAATAATACTCCAGGTTAGTGTTTGCATTATAAAAACTTGATTCTTTTGACAGAAGTCAAAAGTCTCCAATATTCTCATTAAATTAGAAGTTCCCATTAAGTTAGTTGTAAGTTAATCCATCCATTGCCATTGATTTAAAATTTTTTTAAGATTTCCATTACTGGTTGTTTAGGATTCATTTCAAGCATACATTTTTACCAATTTTGTGAAATTTTTATATTTACTTCAAAATTCTATTTTCATTACATATCTAAAAGAGTCACTTCTACCGTCTCCAGTAATCAAATAAAGTAGGGCACCCACTGTATGTACTGTTGCACATAGCTGCTATGCTCTAAAAGTAGAAAAATTATTTTAATACATACAATGTTTTTGTAATGCAAACTCATGGATTAAAATATAGCACATGAAAAAATTCTGGTTAAAAACAATAGATTATAAGGTTACAGGTAAAAACAATAGATAACAATGAGATTATGCAGAAGGTAGAGTGCTTGTCTCACATGCAGCAGACCAAGGTTTAATACCCAGCAAGCTTTATGTTCCCCTGAGCCCTGCTAGATGTGATCCTTAAGCATAGAGGCAAGAGTAAGCCCTGAGCACTGCCAGGTGCAGCCAGAAAACAAACAAAACACCACAATAGACTATAACCAAACATATAATAAAGATTTGTCAAAGGATTTTATTTCAAATTACTGTTTTATTAACTTAAATGTCTAAGACTATTATTTGCTTTCAAGGAAGAATTTAGCAGTTTTGATTGCCTTAAATCCTTAAATTATATTTTATAAATGAACTGGAATTTTTTTCTTTTTGGGTCACACCTGGTGATACACAGGGGTTACTCCTGGCATTGCACTCAGGAATTACTCCTGGTGGTGCTCAGGGGACCATATGGGATGCTGGGAATCGAACCAGTGTTGGCCGCATGCAAGGCAAACACCCTATCCACCACTGTGCTATTGCTCCAGCCCCAAGGAACTGGAAATTTTAAGGAAAGACTGAGAGTTTTATATATATATATATATATATATATATATATACACACATATATATATGGTCAATGGAAAATGAAAAATAAGCCACCAACCCTGATGTTGCATTAAAGAAATTCAAGGGCTCAAATTCAGCTTTAAATTTCCAAATATATTTTTAAATGTTCACTTTACTAAATGCTGAACTATATCTTAAGTATACTCTAAAGGGTGTTAGCATTGAGGGTATTTAATATAAGCATTATTTAAAATTATATAAAATTACATTTTTATATCAAATGATACCATCTTTCTTGAGATTTCTTACCATAGATTTTAAAGAATATGATTGATGCATTTGAATTAAGTGCTATTGTAATTTTTTTCAATTTTTATTTATGCATCATGACTTATAATGCTGTTAATGATAGAATTTCAGGCATACAATGTTTCAACTCCACACACATCATCCTTCTCAGGGTTCCTCCACCAATGTTTCAGCCTACTCCCTACCCCTGTTCTTGCTATATGCATTTCTGCATTCCTCCCTGCCCTTTTCCCTTGCAAACTTCATTTTCATAATCAAAGGGTCAGGTAAGCAAAGATTTGTCAAATGGCCTAAACTCAACCAATGAAAACCACCACTCACTCAACTCAAACTATGTCTTAGAATGTTTAAGTTCTGGAGGCTAGGTAACAAGGCAAAAACACATTTTCCTCGGTATTGTTCAAGTCTTATCACAGTTAAAACAAGTGCCCAGTGAAGGTAATAACAGAAAATCCTAGTCTTAGGCTACAGCAAGACATAGACAATGTATCTTACCAAAAGTTTGGAACCCAGATTTTCAATTCTTTAGTCCAGTCAAGTGAAAATCCTTCTACATTGTCTTACTTAAAGCCAGAGGTCATTTTTATTGCTTGAAAAGAAATGATACAAATTCTTAAATATAATGAACTATATAAATTCTCTCTGCTAAAACTAAGACTTAAATTTCTTTCTTTAAGCAGAAATCATTTCCATAACTTAGATATCTCAAGCTTTATTAGGGGATCATTAAGATATATTACACACAAGTTCTACATGTAAAATTGACCCAAAAAGCATATTATCATAAAAAAGATCATTTGATGGAGTATTTTTTATAAATTGCTTAAAAAACGTATCATTCATTGAACCTCAGAATTTGACAGCACTATTTTTAGCCTTTACAGTTTAATTTTGTTCAACACTATTCTTCCTACTTTGGAAAGGAAAGCAACATGAATGATTGAAAGCTTCCTGCAGTCAGTCCATGAAAATGTGCCTACCCCACACAGACTTGCTTGTCTTGTCAAGCAGAGAAAAAATCTCATAATCAGATTTGGCATCCCCAGGATTTCCGATCTCCAAGTAATGCGCAAAGAACTCAAGAAAAGTACACAAACTGGTGCTCTGTGGTAAGTCTATGAAAATGTCATAGAGATGTAAACCTCATTGTGAGACACTGGGTCATAAAATCTCATTATATTGCCCATCTTAGAATATACACCCAAACCAAATGTGTATCTGTTGTCATAATATATGCAGTATATTACATATACTGCATATATCTATATCTTTATCTTAATATATACATTGAGCTAACTAGAAGCTAGCTACACATTATAATTACCTGATTACTGCAGACAAATAAATGTGACAGATTTTTTTTCAAGGTGATTAAAAGCACTGTTTATCCTGCACCATAACATGGTAGGAGTCATCGTGTGGCTGGCATTCTGCCTGCTGCCATATGCCATCTGTCATTTTCTTTAATGAAGTTTGCAGTAATTTACACAAAGCACCAAATGCCACATAACTGGTAGAAAAATCTCTTATATAAGCAGATCAATGCTCAGTGTTACTTTTTTTTAAACTCATTGCTTAAATCCATATAATGTTATTCTGAAGCAAAATATTGAGAAAAAAGATGTGGATTCATAAACTTGGCAAATAAATAAAGAAAAGGGGAAAAATCCACCAATTATTCAAAACTGTAAATATGATGCTAAAATATAACATTTTTAGAAATTATTCATTCATTTTAAAAGGCAACAATACAACTAACTTAATTAAAAACAAATCCCATTTTTTTCCAAAGCTAATGATAGACATGTTCTTTCTAAATACTACTAATTCAGATCACTTAATTCTTTTTAAAAATCTCATGTGTTAAAGAGAAAATAATAGAACAAATAGTGGGGAATGAACAAGTTTAAGTTTCTTTATAATTTAACCTTTTTTAATTTTTATTAGTTCACCATGAGCTACAGTAACAAAAATTTGATGTTTGAAATTTGATTATACAGTCATCCAACACCCATTCCTTCACCAGCACACATTTTCCACCACCAAAATCCCCAGTATTCTGCTCCCCCTATTTCATACCTCCACCTGTTTGTGTGGCAGACAATTTGCAAGGTGTTCTTTCTCTACTTTAGTTACCTTCGATATTTTGAGACCAGTCCTGCCACCCTTCATACCTGCTCATAGAGGGCAGGCGGAGGGACGGCACCTACCACCATCTGGAGCAGCCCAGCAGAGAAGGCCTATTGCAAAGTCCTGGGCCATCTCTGCAGCAAGTTGCTCAGGTCCGCGATTTCTATGTGTCAAGTTTATTTCAATATATTTTAAAAGACTCCTCACTTATCTTCCAGATGTTTACCTTATACCTTCAAAAAAATCATAAATGATTCCAAATGGAAAAAATTCAATCTAGAGTATTTAGATAATTGCTTAGGTGAATATAAAATAATGGCAACACCTTACAATTTTCCTCAGTCTTCTCCCTAAACACATTAATTAAAAAGGGCTGGGAGATAGCTAAAAGAGCTGGAGTCCATGCTTTGCATGTGATAGCTCAGGTTTGCTCTCCGCCATAAGTCATGTTCTCGGGTGTGGGCCAAAAAAAGGAGAATTAAAAAGGAAAATATAAAGAAAAGGAAAGAAAAGAAAAGGAAAAGAAAAATTGATTACCCACTCCCTTCACCTCCTGCCCCCCACACCCTGCCATCAAAAGCCCCCACCCACACCTACCCAACATCTTCTTGCCCAGCTCCAAAACTAATCTCAAAAAAACTAAAATGATGCTGAATCTTCCCAGGTAGATGTTCAGGCTGAAAACTCTGGGGCCTTTTCAGAAGGAGGCAGAAGGATTTTCCTTCCTGTCTGAATGCATTGCAGCACTCAGCTAGACCTGACACTTGCCAGAACAAAACAGCCCTGCTCTTCAACTGAACCCGAAGCCACCAAGCTGCCAACTCACTCCAGCTCCATACCTCCTGAAGCTTTCAGGAGTGGATGCAGCCATGCAACACCTCCAAATTTCATAGTACTGTCAGCCCAGTAGGACCACACCAAATCCGATGAGAAAGTTGTGTAAAGACCACTAAGCTCAATGAGTGCAAACAACACAGAGTGTTTAATTAGCACCAACCAGCCCAGTAATCCTCAGAAAATGACTTTAGTAACAATATTGTAAAATATAAAAATTATCACAAATTGACTTTTATTAATTTTTTTTGATAATTCTATTTGCCTTTGTGTTGTAACAAACAATATGAAGTAAATTTTTTTGTAATTTCTAAGAGGCAAGCTTGAGTTGTGGGTGGGAAACAGGGGACATTCAGGGAATTATAAACAACTTTGGTTAATCACAGTGATAAAAGTTTTTTAAAAAGCAAAAATTGATAAAAAAAATTTAGAATTCTGGAACCTATCAACCACCTTTTCCATCATACACATTCTCCTAGGTAAACATAATTCAAAAATCCTTGTGCATAATACCCATACATGACCATATATTTTGATTCAGTATGATAAATCATCTTATGCCTAGTATACAAAAGCAATCTGCCCCTGCATATTCCTTTCCTCTCCGATTGCTCTGTGTATTTATTTTTACTACTTGTCATTTGCATAAGTTTTTTGAGTGGAGAGTAAATTCTCCTTTTCTCCCCAGCCCAACTATCATTTATAGTATACTCACCCCCAAAATACAATCTGGAATCCACAGAAAATGAATAATTTGAGTTTTATTACTCAGAAATTTAATTGTAGGGATGTAAATGGAGGAAAAGAAGAAACAATGCCACAAAGAATGTTTTTCTTACTTCCTCTATTTCCAGTTACCCTCTACTATTTGAATATCCCAAGACACAATCCCCCTTAGGCTTTTCTCTTTTCTAGACTTCTTAAACTTAACTTATGAACAGTATATTCTTAAATTTAATTTTCAATCTCTTTCCCAGAGTTCTAACCAGGCATCCCTTTCAAATTACTGTCTAAAACCTAATAGTATGTTTTAGACAAATCATTTTCAACTCCATTATCCTATTTTCCACTTAAAGAATCTTTGCACTACAAGTTTCTTAAACTTTCTAATTTTATTTAACTTCTTGCAAGCCTTTAACCTCCACTATCCAATAGCAATCAATCAATAACCGCTACACATTAAAATGTTACAAACCTATTAGTAGTCCCGCATTTTCAATTGTCACCACTCTGATTCAGAAACGTGTCACCAACTCGATAATGGTAAAGAAGGAAGTATATGTCAACAGTGTTTCATTTCATGAGCCATGTTCCTCAAATCAGAAGAGATTTAATGTTGTCCATGCCTTCACAAATAACAATACCAATTACACCCTAAACACCTCTCTGAGATCATTTCTCTCTTGCTCAAAAGCAATTACTGATAAATGTTAAAGAAGAATACCTCAATAATATAATCATCAACTATGATGTACCTGTTGTCATCAGAAACTTTTATAGATACAGCACACAGTGGTATATTTAATCCTCACAACAATCTGGTAGAATAGCAATTATGTCCACATAATATACAGAAACTGAGGCATAGAGACAGTTAATTTTTTAAAAGTCACTTTAGAGAACCATTTTATAGTTATAAAGAAAATGAAAATGTTCGTTTCATACAATCTAGAAATTCTACAGATTTTTATATAGATCTCCAAGAGAAATATTTATTCATCATAAGAAAACATGTTAAAGGATGGTATAGCAGAACATTTTAGATAGAGACAATACGTTTGTAGTAATTCACATTGATATGAGGGAATGGGTGAACAAGATACTGTGTATTCATATTTTATAATACTACTGTGCAAATAAAAAAGAAAATGTAGCAGCACAAAACTATTATATACATATATATAATAATTCTAAAAATACATTATAATCCTTTGTTCCATAGATATGTAGCACAAGCATAATAATATGGATAAAAAATCATGTTCCAATATTTCATTCTACCAGGGCCACTCCAGGAGACATTTAACCAACTTGGAGGGACATTTCCATGCTATCAGAGAATATGGCCATGCCTGGGGGTGTTTTGTGTAGGTCACAGAGTGTCAGGGTTCTAATTGGAGTCCTGAATATGCAAAGCATGGGTCCAAGTCCTCTATGCCCTCTCCCTGGTCCTCCATGACAATTTTGGATGTCACGTATGCTATACAGAGAGAGAAAACTAGGTTCTGGATGAATACAAAGAGATAAACTTAGTTGGCAAAATTCACTTTATGCAAGTTAAAGCATCTAAAATTACTGTCAAGATATTAAAATGAAGTAAGCTTGTTGTTTGTCTTCTTCTCCTCCATCCCCCTTCTCCTTTCTCCCCTGTCTAAGTAAATAAATATAGATATAGATGATTAGATATAGATATAGATATAGATATAGATATAGATATAGATTGGTTTGGGGGCTTACTCCTGGCCCTGAACTCAAGGGTCACTCCTATCAGGCTCCGGAGACCATAGGGGATGCCGGGGTTAAAACTCAGGTTAATCATATGCAAAATCAATGGGCAATCCTCTAGACTGAAGTAAGCCTTATTAATGAGTCATGTTTTTGGTTTTTTTTCCTTTGTTTTAAAGCCAGACCTGGCAGTACTCAGGGGTTGCTCCTGACTCTGTGCTCAGGCATCACTCAACATGGGGGCTAGGTGAACCACATGGGATGCCAGGAATTGAACCCCAGTCAGTTGTGCACAGTGCATGTGTCCTACATGCTGTACAATCTCTCTGGCCCCAAGTCAATGCTCCTGATATAATAGTGTTTGAGTTTTATTGTTTGTTATAATCTTCTCCAAATTATAAACAAAGGCTATTTGAAAAATATTCACTTCCATTGTTAACAAATTATAATGAACTAAAGTGACATAAATATCTGTACCAGGAAAAAACAGTTTTGATATTACATAACTTTGCATAAATACTACAGAATATTTAAATCTTATGTGATAATGAATTTTCTTCAGAAGAACTATGGAGTGATTAAGTGTGAATTAAAATGATCTTTGGTGGAGGCCAGAATAACAGTACATCACCTAGGACACTTGCTTTGCATGTGGCAATCTGTGCTTGATCCCTGATACCCCATATGATCCCCCAAGGTCACCAAAATTGATACCTAAGCACAGAGCTAGGAGTAAGCCCTAAGCAATGCAGGATATGGCTTCAAACCAATAAATTAATAAAATCATCTTAGGTTTGAATCTAGCTATACTATAGAAATAAAAATCATAATCAAAATTTAAATGCTTATAAGCTGATAATATTTGTAAAAAATATGAGTGTTATGAACTTATCTGTATTCCCATATATGTCACAGTCCTAAACTCCAATGGATGGTATGTTTGAGGTGGGAGGTAATTAGAGTAAGATGAGGTCATGGGTAGATCCCATAAAGGGATTAGTGTTGTGTTAAGATGAGTAAGAAGCTCTGTCTTTTTCCAAGCTGCTATGCTAGACGCAGTAAGAAGGCAATTGTCTGAAATCTGGAAAAGGGCAGATCTGAGTCTACAAAGCATTTTGAATTTGAACTTTCCAACCTGCAGAATTGGGAGAATTATACATCCATATATTATTAGTGTATTATTATTATTATTTGCTATAGCAGCCTCCATTGACTGGTAATGAGATAAAAACATAACACATATTTATTCATAAATCTTAAAGTTGAGTGTAGGAAATGCAACTTCTACGTGTGTGGCTTATAAACTTATAATTCACAACAGCAAAAGTATAAATAGCCAGTGTAAGGGCGATAGTTTAAAGGGCTAGTGCACAGGCTTTGCATGTGGGAGGCCCCTGTTCATCCCTGCCACAGCATGGTCCCCTGACCACTGTCAAGGAGTGACTTTCCACCAATCCATAAATAACCCCAGCTCACTTCTGGGTGTAATCTAGGCTCCTTTCAAACAACAACAAGCTGACCAAAAGATGTGCAAAATATGACATCATTAATCACTAAAGAAATACACTTAATTTTTTCATATTAATTTGGAACTTTATCTTGTAAAATAAGTAAAGACTAAAATGTGGTAATTTTCCTATGAAAATCCTCTTGTAGATAAAAATTTTTAGCTTCAAAAAATCTCTAGGGGTCAAGTATTACTGCAATCACTGTTCCTCCAAAAAGTAAATAAAAGGAAACAAATAAATAAAAACCCAGAAAACAATTGTTGGTGAGGATCTAGAGAAAATGACAGTTAATTATTGATGAGAATATAAATGGTACAGCCACTGTGTAAAAAATATGGGATTGTCTTACACTTTAAAACAGAATTACTTTACCTCATAATTACACTAGTTTGGGTGTGTGTTCAAAAGAATTGAAATTAGAGTCCTGAAGATATTTCTGAAACCAGTTATTGCATCATTATTCACAATAGCTAAGGATGAAGCAACCCAAATGTTCAAGGATAAATGATGGAATAAGGAAAGTAGGCATGTATATACAAAGGAATATTTTTTGCCTTAAGAAAGAAGTAATTGGAAGCCAAAGCCACAATACAGTGGTATGGCATTTGCCTTGTAGGAGAAAGATCAGTGTTCAATTCTTGGCACCACATATGGTTCATTGCGAAACATCAGGAGTGACCCCTGAGTGCAGAGACAGGAGTAAGCCCTGAGTGCCACTGGCTGTGGTCCAAAAGATAAGAAAAAAATTAAAAGGAGGAAAATCAGAGAGAGGGAGATAACTCAAACTGTGAAACACCAAGTTTGATTTTCAGCAGCACAGCAGGTAGGGTGTTTGTCTTGCATGCGGCTGACCTGGGTTTGATTCCTCCATCCCTCTCAGAGAGCCCGGCAAGCTGTCAAGAGAGCCTGGCAAGCTACCCGTGTCATACTCGATATGCCAAAAACAGAAACAACAAGTCTCACTTGGAAACTTTACTGGTCCCTGCTCAAGCAAATTGATGAGCAATGAGATGACTGTGATACAGTGACTGTGATACAGTGATGACATCCCCAAAGCACTGTGGGGTGTCACCTTGGTGGTCTACAACATCTCCAGGTGTATGAACAACCCTATACTCCATGGCTGACCTGACACCATTAGGCTGGCACAGCCAGGCCAAGCATTGCTAGTACTCGAAGCACCACTGAGAAAGACCCCCACCCCCGCCCCATAAACAAATATAAGTTTTAAGTGGAAGAATTCTGTCACAAGCTATTGATCAAATCTGAAGACATTCTGGAGAGAAATGAGTCAGTTACCACAAGACAAAATAGCATTCATAAGAGATCTAAAGTAATTAAATGCAAGGACACAAAAAGCAAAATTGTGGTTGCAGGTCTGGGTGGGTAGTTGGAGCTGGGAATTGTCTAATGGGTACAGGTTTAACTTGACAAATCGAAAACTTTCTGTACTTCTGTGTCACAGCAACAAAAATTTAATTACCACTACAGTTGTGCACACTTAAAAAGGCCATTCGGCGTGAGGGGTGGACAGAGTGAGAGCAAAGCATGTAAGGCACTTGCCTTACTCATGGCTAAAACAGGGTTTGATTCCTGACACCCCATATTGTTCCCCGAACCCTGCCAGGAGTGATTCCTGAGTGCAGGGCCAGGAAGAAATAAGCCCTGAACACAGCTGATGTGCACCTCCCCACTCCCCACCAAAAAATACCTGTAGTAGTAAAATTTATGTGCATTTTACCATCTAAACACATTTTTTTCTGTGATGGTATTTTTATACTATAATAGTATATCTAAATAATTATAAATGTGTGTAGGTGATCAAAATTAAGAAGAAATAACTATGGAATGCATGCACAGGGTTACAAGAATCTTTATCATACTTTCTGTGTACAATGGAAAATGAAAAAAAGCAATCATCTAAACCTTCAATCCAGGTGAATAATTAAAAGATCATGACACCTTCACACAAAAGAATACTCTAAAATTATTGAATATAATGCTTAAACTTTGTAGACAAAAAATTCTAAAGGATAATAGGAATTATTCATAAACATATTCATATTATTAATAGTACATAAGACAGTGGAAGTCAGGAAACATTTAAGAATAGCTTCCTCAGAGTCAAGAGATTTAAATAAAAATGGAGTAAGGCACTTGCCTTACATGTGATCAACTCCTGCTCAATCCTCAGAACTGCAAAAAGTCCCCAAAACACTGCCAGGAGTGATCCCTGAGAGCAGAGACCAGAAAAGATCCCGAGCACCTCTGTGTGTGACATCCCCCCCAACCCCAAAAGAATAATTTCCTTAAAATGTTTACCCTCCTAGTGCAGAAGCCTTTGAATTTCAACCCTATCAACATGATAGGTTCAATTAGTCAATAATCAAAGATCATTTTTAACAGCTGTCAATTATTGTCACATCTCTGAATGTCCTCCTTACCAAGATTGTAAAATCTTTGAAAGTTAAAAATGAGAGTGCTAGCAATGGAAAACAAATTATCAAATGCTTCTTTTCCAGCAGGTCCGACACTGGGGGGAAACTCCAAACAATAATAATGAGTTTTATTGCTGTATGTAATCAAAGTAAAGAGAAAGTAAAGTGAAATTTACCAACTACACATGCGGGGTGGGGGGGCTGGGGAGGGGGGGGTGGGAGGTTTACTGTGGTTCTTGGTGGTGGAATATATGCACTGATGAAGGGATGGGTGTTTGAGCACTATGTAACTGAGACTTAAGCCTGAAAGCTTTGTAACTTTCAACATGGTGATTCAATAAAAAGAATAAATTTAAAAAATGAGAGTGCTATAAACATTTTTCTATGTCTATCACATCTTTTTCCATAACTGAGTGGGGCTTGTATATAAGAGAGCAGGATGAGGCAAAGTGAATATAAATTGAACAAAAATTTTTATTGCAAAACTCCCACGGGTAAGACATGGTCCAGAAATGAAGATCACATAAAGAAGTGAAAGGAAAGTCTGGCTGCTTTCTTCAAAGAGTTTATACTATACTGTTGGTCAAGGTATACATATTAACATACAAGTAAATACTTGTATGGGAATACTTTGAAAGCATGTGACATAATAAGTTGCCAAAATACAATAAATCAGTTACAAACATTCACATTATTTTCAACATGTTCCTCATACTAGAATGCAAAAGGATAATTTAATGGCCTAAAGTAAGTTAACAATAATTATTCTAAAATGCTGTCTGTACCTTTGACTCTCTGTTCACTAATAAAAAATATTTGAAGATAATTAAAATTCATATTAGGTTTGGAATCTTAGGGCCAGATCAAATAAGACCAAATCTTCCAAGAATATGCAAGTAAATTCATTAAAATAATTATTTGTAATTCTGTCAACAAATATCTGAGTCTGGGTTTTATTACATTTTGAAAAGAAAAATAAAGTATAGGTGGGGGTCAGAGGAGAGGAAAAATATAGAAAATGGGAAGGAAGAAGAGAAGGGGCTAGGAAAGGATAGGGAGAGGGGAAGGAAGGAAGGAAGGAAGGAAGGAAGGAAGGAAGGAAGGAAGGAAGGAAGGAAGGAAGGAAGGAAGGAAGGAAGGAAGGAAGGAAGGAAGGAAGGAAGGAAGGAAGGAAGAAAGGAAGGAAGGAAATTTTTACTTGTATCCAGTCAGGATTTGATTCCAATCACACCACTGAAACTCAGCATTCCACTACTTGACTCCATGTTGCATAGCCCAGGGGTCATTTTTATTTGTCAGTTTATTTATCTTTCCATCATAATGTGAATATAAGGTCACTCCTTTCTCAAAATATTTCTTCACCAAAATATTCCCAGGTATTGGTTTTCCTTCTAAATTGCTGGCCATTTCTGCTAAACCTCTTCAAATTCTATCTCCTCCCTAGGTCTATCTCCTGATCCAGATATGACTGGGTACCAAATAGTCTTTTCAAACTTGATGCGTCCATGCTATAATTTCTGGGATTCCTTATTTTGAGGGGAGTGGTTTGGGCCACAACCAGCAGTGCTCAGGGTTTTACCCCTATGCTCACTTGCTAGTAATCACTCCTAGCAGTAACTCCAAACTACACGACCATAAAAAGTGTAGGAGACAGAACCTGGGTTCCTGCAGAAAGCAAGTGCCTTACCCACTATACTATCTCTGTAGTCCCCCATAATGAAATTTATGCTCCAACTAGAATACTAGGTTAATTCTATCCACACCAGTGAATATGTAAAAGAAAAAAAAATAGCTGCTTTTGCCACATGGCCACATGTAGTGCTACCTGACATTTTAACTGATATAATCAAATGGTTTATTAAAATAGCCTCCTTATTATCTTTGTCTTGCTATGCTTTTTTTAGCAAACATCTATAAATTACATGTTACTTTAAATCTAAAAAAGTAAATTGCAACATATTGCTTCTTTGTTCAAATAACTTCAATAGCTGCCTAGTTTATATGGGATTAAGCCCAGACATTTTGCAATAGTCTGCATAATCTGCACACTGTCTCAGCTTTATAAATAAATCACCTTATCTTACTGAACTTATCTTTTTACTACTTCCTTAATTTTATCCCCACTGATCTCTAAGTATTCTCTGGGACACTCTAAATTGCCTGCTTAAAATCCTTGCTTTAGCTGATTTCTATGCCCAAAATATTTCCTCAGATTGCTTAGTTCACTCCTTTATCTCTTTGAAGTCTTAGGTGAAAAATATCCTCCTCAGTAAGACCTGGGTCCCTCACCCCCCATTTCCTATTTAATTTGGAACTCTACACAATTTCTTCTTAATCTGTTCTGTGCTCTATTTTTCCTCTAATCACAGCTTTAGTTTAAGGTAGCACTGTAGCACTGTATCACTGTCGTCCCGTTGTTCATGGATTTGCTCGAGCAGGCTCCAGTAATGTCTCTATTGTGAGACTTGTTACTGTTTTTGGCATATCGAATATGCCACGGGTAGTTTGCCAGGCTCTGCCGTGCGGGCAGGATACTCTTGGTAGCTTGCCGGGCTCTCTGAGAAGGACAGGTCAGCCATGTGCAAGGCAACTGTCCTACCCACTGTGCTATTGCTCCAGTCTAAGTTTAAGGCAGGCTATATAATCTCATTTACTTAATATTTATGATATTGTATCCTTCTGATATTCTGTTAATTATATATAAGTATGTGACAGTACAAATCATTTCCTGTCTTGTTTCGTTGATGTGTCCTCACTTCCAATAAAGGTGTTTGGACATATGTAAATCAATAAAGTATGGTTTGAAATAAAATACCCATGAAATTCAAGGCTCTCTGTGCTTTAAGTCTTAGTTATATTCATGAAATTTTATAAACTGTTTTATTTATATTGTAACAGTGGGAAAATATCCAACTCTAAAATGGTATAAAGCACCACAGTTTTTCTATATACTCATGCAGTAATAATGATACAGGAAGAGAGAAATGGTGACTTTTGTTCAAGGTTAAGTAAGTAAATAGCTTTTATCTCCCAGGAATCATGTAAAATCCTATATGAAGAAAGATTATCATTTAATAAGAAGACTCCCAGAGTCTCAAAAGTTACCAGATTGGAAAAAGTATTCATCTTGTTTCTAAAAGAGGCATCTAATTTAGGGAAATCTCATTTATTCATAGATTGTTTTGTTATAGATGTTTTAAGTTATGATCTCTTAAAACTTAACAGCAAAACATGGTTCAAGTTTATCACGCAGAGCAAGTGTGGTGACTCCCAAATAAGAGTCACACACACAAAATTTTTTCAGGATAAGTGACTCCTGCTGACACGGTACAATTTTGCAAATGATCCCTGAATCAGGGTGAGTTCTTGAAATTAATTGTATTTTAATTGAAGGCATGTTTTTCTTGCCATACAGTTATAGCAGAAGAAAACCACTGGTTCTGGCTCTGTGTGTGTGTCTATATGAAAATATGTTAAAATTTCAATAAGCCATGGCAGTTGTGAAACTAACTAGAGATTTAGGAAAGCAAAAGTGTCAAACTGGAGTTCTCCTTCACTCTGGTCCGAAAGCAGCATGCCAGTTTTCCACGTGGAGAATGGAGTACACCATCAGAACAGAACACACACAAGTCTGATATACTTCAAAATCCAGCACCTGAAAATTAGACTATAGACCAAAGATGATGGCCACTTAATACCTCTACTGCAAACCACAACACCAAAAGGAGAGAGAGAGAGCAAAAGGGAATGCCCTGCCACAGAGGTGGGGATGGGGGGTGTTGGATAGGGGTGGCGGGAGGGATCCTGGGACCATTGGTGGTGGAAAATAGGCACTGGTGGAGGGATGGGCACTCGACCATTGTCTGACTGAAACACAAGCAAGTAAGTCTGCAACTGTAACTCATGGTGATTTATTAATAAAAAAAATTTTCATTAATAAAAAATTTTTTTAAAAAAAGCCAGCACCTCCAACTCTCTTTTTTTCAGCAGATTTGAGAAACAGGAGAAAAGAAGAAAGGAGACTTTGGCATGGTGGTGAAAGTGACTCTGCAGCACCCTTTACCAGTCCAAGGGCAGAAAATGAAGAAATAGAGAGGAAGACAGGAAACCATGGCAACACACTCATACTTCAAAATGCCTAGATGAGTGCATGAGAAGAAATAAACAAATAGTAAATAAAATCAATCAGTCAATCAAATCAAAAAGCAGAGGCTGCTGAGTAGAAACCATCCCCTAACTAATCCCAAAGTCTGGAGAAGAATGTATTCTTCTTGTGACTTAGACAAGTAAATTTAGTTGACACAGAGCTCTGGTTTTCCATTTTATTCTTCATATGTATGATTTTTGGCAAGACACAGTCTCACTGGGCCTCATTTCTGTACATTTTAAACAAAGGAGCTAAGTATAGATTTTTTCCTATTGTGTTTGTTCTAGTTTGAACATTTTTGTGACTTCCTGAGACAAGTAAAATGATGATTCTCAAGATGGTTCTTCTCCAAACTTACCCCTTAAGCAGAACAAGAAAAAAACAACCATTTATCAGTAAGCAATGACCCAGTGTTATATAAGAAATGATAATCATATATAAGTAGTATTAATGTATTTTTCTATTTAATACATGCTGTTCATTTAGTTTCTAAAACAAGTATCCACATGGCTGCCAGGTCATTTGCTGCTCCCTTCTGCAAGTGTATAATGAGCTGGACGGTAAAGTCTCCTATATCACTAATAGGGGACACATTTGAAAACACCTTAGGACTAAGGAGTGAAACCTTTGTAGACAGATACACAAAAATGTACATACACATGCCTTAATACGTTTTTGTGATAAATATGCTTGTATCCTAGCTATATTACTTTGTCATTTTCATCACTATGCATACTTAGTTTCAGTAAAATGAATGGACAGTTCTATAGCTGGCAAACAGGCCCATAAAATTTTTCAGTGGACACCTCAGGGTAGAAATGAGAACCTGAGTTTTTTAGCTTAAAGAAGGCAAATATGCTGGTCTAAGGTATTTCATTGCTTTCATTTCCTTTTCTCGTTTTATTTATCCAGAGGCTGTGCCTTACCCTTATTTACATGTTGGGCTTTAGTACTACCAATCACTTATTCATTTTCTCCTTATAAAGTAAAACATATTTTATAAGAACTTATGATTCCTAGGCACTGGATTGGGAGATGCAAATACTCTTTAACATCTTGGATGGATTATCTTCAGAAAACCTAGACTGTAGTAAGTGATATAATTAAGTATTGTACAGAAAAAAAGTTGTATGATGGAAAAATGTGTTAACGTGAAAAACTGTCCTTCCCAAGACTTGGGATATGAGGTGTGATTACTTTAAAACATAAAGCAAAGGATTAGGGAGATAGTACACAAGTTAGAACACTTGCCTTACAGAATGCATTCAACTCAGATTCAATCCCAAGCATCCCATATGGTTCCCTTGAACACTGCCATAAGTCACCCATAGACACAGAACCAGGAGTAATCCTTGAGCACTACCAGGTGTGGCCCAACCATCCTCCTCACCTTGTCCCCAAAACAAACAACATAGAGTATAAAATAGAGCTTGCTGCTCTATTCCTAAATTCTCAAATTCCTGTCAACTTATAGCAAAGTTCATAGTCCTTCCCATGACCTAAAAGGCTTTCTGCGATCTGGACCCCATCGTTTCTCTAAACATATGTTCTCTGCTCAGTATATTGCCGGTTCTCCCCCAGTTCACTCAATCCCTTTAGTGCTTTATTTACCATTCCTTAGACACAGAAGACCACGCCTGTCTCAGGGATTTTGTACTTGGTGCTGTTCTGGGGCCATCAGCCTAGTGATATTCAGTGGGACATCCATGTTAGGAATCCGCCTGTGATACACCTATATTCCAGCACTCAATTTAATACCAATCCCTAAATTTGAGTATTTTATATGTTCCCATCCTGCTTCATGTTATTTCTGCTTAGCACTTACTACTACTATACACTATTGCCTCATGTTTTCAGTAGAAGAATTAGTGTGATGCCAGAAAAATTTTGTTGCCCATTTTATTTTATTTTCATTTTATGCTTGAGGATCAAACTTACTTTGGATTAAACAGACTCTACCTTTTCTCCATGTCACCATGCAGAGACTTCTAGTGAAAAATAAGCAGACCAATTCAGTAGCTTGACTAAAGGAATTCCCAGGAGGAATATCTATTCACTGATATCCTCTTACCAATGGCTATAAAAGAACAGCAACACCTTGTTTTGTCCTTATCAATGACTTGTAAAGAAGGAGGAAGGCCATTAGCTGATTATTAAAAACGCTGTGCTATAATTTTCTGAAAACTATTACTAACGAATATAAAGATTTCAAACAATAGCCAAAACTTAGAAAATATCCCTTTTTAATCCTGTGAGTCTTCTATCTCCTCTGATGGAACACAATTTGGGGCAGTACCAATTGCAGAGATGAATCATGTTCCTTACCCTCCAATAAATGCTTTTTTGAGTACACAACAATTTCTCAGTCGGCGTTTTTATTGTAGTGTTCCTAGTACCTAAAAATGAACACAGCACATCATAGGAACTCAATCAATATACTGTAAATGGATAAAAATGAATAAAGTATTATGAAATACTTTATAGAGGAAGTGGCAACTGATGACTCAGCCTATATCTAAAGAATGAGTGTATTCTTTACCTCATTATTAATGCACCTCATAAAGAGAATGGGGTGCATTAAGAAACAAGAGGGTCAGAAAAAAGAACATTACAAAAATAATAGCCTTCACAAGTCTCAGAATTTAGGAAGGGCAACAACATTCCAAGAAAATCAAGACCTTTTCAAAACTGAGGACTGAATAGCAAAAGTTTAGCAGGAGATAAGGTATGACTAGCAAGAGTCAGGGGGGAGTCAGGAAGGTATAATGGTCACTGGGACAAAGCTTGCACTTTGTTCTGAGAGCAATGTGGGACACTTAAGGAATTTTCATAAAAAGAGTGATATTAGTTGTGTTTAAAACCCAAATCACCAGAATTAGACAGAGATAACTGGACATTAGTAGCCTGGAGGAAGAATACCATTAGGAAAAAGATAAGGAGTATTGTGTGTCCTACATATAGAGAGATGGCCCTGGAAAGAAGCACAGGGGCCAGAACAATAGTACGGTGAGTAGGGCACTTGTTTTGCATAAGGGCAGTCTGAATTTGATCCTCAGCACCCATTTGGTCCCCAGAGCACATCAGCACATCCTGATCACATCAGGAGTGATCACTGAATAAAGACAGGCATATGCCCTGAGCACTGCCAGATGCACCCGTACTCCCTCCCCCCCAAAAAAATCAAAAGAATTAGAAAGTTTCTAAAGACAATTAAAAGGGTTTAGCAATCAAACTATATATGATAGTCATGTATGAATAAGTTATATACATTAAATAGTATTTTTTTCTACTGTGGGTCATGGGAAGAAAGATCAAACAGGAAAGACACAGCCATAGTTGATAGCTACTATATTTTTTTATGAACAATGGAGTGTTAATTAAAGAGTTGTACAACACAAATGTGGTCAAGGTTTTTGACATGTCTCCTAAAAACAAGTAGGATTCTATGCACCTTCCTTTAAATGTGAAAAGAATTTATAATTTCTTTAATTAATCAAATATGGCAAAAATGAAGACATCCTAGACTGAAAGAGAGTGGTCATTCCCTGACATATTTGTTCTGTGATTCTTTGCTGTAGTCCTTAACTGCAACACAACTGCACTCAACCACTTTATGGGGTTGCATTTTAATGTTCAAATTTTATATATGTATTTTAAGCACTGGTTTTGATGTCTAGAATGAGTGAGATTAAAGTAGTTTTACTGGGGAAAGAGAAAGCCCATAGGAGAAAATGTATTCAAAACTCAGTGACTTTTAGAAATGGATATACATACAGAGATTTCTTGGGCCTAAGAAATCAGGGTCCACAGCTTAAGTTCTCAGGCAAAAAGACAGGGAAGCACAGCTCAATTCAGTTAAACCACACTAGTTGACACTATGATGAGCAAAAAAAGACAAACTATTTCTGCTTAGAAACACTCAGGTTGCAAATTAGGGAGAAATTTGCAATTTTTAAATAGGGGATTTACAAAAAGATTTGCAAATGCAGAAGTTCTTTTGTTTGAAGCCACAAAATAAATTTTAGCAAATTTTGTAACGAGGTCATACATAAGGAGAAAAATATGAGAGAAATTGTCATAATTATTTCAATATTCAACCATAGACAGGTAAGTAATGTGCCCCCCCCTCAGTCATTCCTACTTAGTGTGTGATGTTATAGGAAAGTAGAGGGCCCTTTATGTTGGGGTACACAGTTTTTGAGGATGATTTAGGAAGGGATGGGTTAATTTTTATGCAAATTAGTCAGGAAGAAAACATAAGATTTTAAATGCCTTAAGATCACACTTTCATTTTGTCTGAATCACTCAAGAAATCCCATCCCAAATTAATCTAACAAAACCGAAGCTTGCTTGAAAAAATATTTCATCAAATTTAAAAGTCCAACTTGGGCAGGGCATATTGGATGGAACCATTTAATAGCAAATCTAGTAAAGACATTCTTTCATTTTGTAAAAGTGAGCAAAAGAAGATTAAGTGAGCACTCTGGAACTCCCTAATGTATTGGCAGAAACATCCCTATATTAAGTTTGAGATCAATAAGGCTCAGGTCGATATTAGAGCTTCATGTCAGAGGCCAGCACATGTATGTGACAGATGCAGCCAGATGGGAAAGGAAAGCAAACAACACTGCTATAATTTGAATTACTTTTTCTTTGTGGGTTACAGACAGTTCATTGTCAGTACTGTTTTGGGGATCTAGAATGAATGAGATTAAAGTAGTTTTATTGGGGAAAGAGAAAACCCACAGGAGAAAATGTATTCAAAACTCAGTGACTTTTACAAACTGATATCTGTTGACATATTTATCACAATGCCAGACCCACTTGGTCAATTCAGAAAAGAGTTCCATAATTCACATATTTTTTCTGTTATCATCTTAATTTTCAGACTCTGCACCAGACTGTTTTTACTTAGGATCACCCAGAGGGAGGCCTGTGAGAGTCCTCCCCACCCCAAGGGTCCTAGCCCCAGCAGCCGACCTCCGCAACCCAGTTGCCACCATGCTCCACGTGCTCGGTCCGGGCTTCACATACGAGTAAACATATTCCTGGACACATCATAAGACATTCCCTACTCATTTTCCATAATTCCCAAACCATATTTGATTGGAGGCAAGATGGCGCCCACGATGCCTGAACCCCTCGAACTCTCCTGAATCCAGCTAAGCATCAGCTAACACAGGGAGAGCCTTAGACAACATGCAGCTCAGCATACCAGGCATGGATCTCTACACATTATTCCTGCTGGAACTCTACGCGTGATTCCTGATGGACATTGCCAGCTGTTTTGCAAGATTCAGACATAATGGCTTTGGCAGGGCACAGAGAAACCACAGTGGTGGCTGCAGCGTCACTGCCTGCCCCGGCCAGGCCGAATCACAGCACCCTGGAACATAGAGCCATGGCAGCAGTGCGTGCAGTGGCTCATCCACTGTGGAGTGTGGTCAGCCAACCACCAGGTGACCTGGGAGTCGGTGCAGGTGTTTGACCTGGCACAGACCCTTCGTGAAAGGGTCCTGCTCTGCCAGCTGTTCAACAACCTCCAGGCATACTCCATCAACCTCAAGGAGATAAACCTGAGGCCGCAGATGTAACGGGTGCTGCCCAGAGACCCAGGCATGTGGGTGTTTCTCTGTGTGAAGATTGTTACAACATTCAGTAGACTGGAGACACCTGAGAAGGCGATTAGAGGCTGCCCCAAAAGCTCCGTCCCTCTTGGAGAGCCCAGCAAGCTACCAAGAGTATCCTGCCTGCACAGCAGAGCAGGGAAGCTACCCATGGTATACTTGATATGCCAAAAATAGTAACAACGATGGTCCTCACTCCCCTGATCCTGAAAGAGCCCCCAATACACCATCAGGCTACACTAGCACATGACAGGGACAAATGGAGATGTAAGTGGTACCTGGGATAACAGTGATACAGTAATCATCTTAATTTTATTACTCACTAAAAAGGAATAAACCACAGCCTCATTGTAGATATAATGTTCAAATATTTTTGAAAGAGCCAAAATTCTAGAACCCAGTCGCCACCATGCTCACAACTGATCACATGTTCAGGATGAGCCCCTTAAACATGAGAAAAAATCCACTGAAAAATCCAAGTATGCGGGTTTTATGACTGAAATCTCTAAGCTCACATGGATTCAGGTATGGGCCTCCTCCCCACATATTGCAGTGCTTCCAGCTGCCTGCCAGTCACAACCACGAACAGTCTCTGGGAGCCATTTAAGCTCATGAATGGTCATGATTCAGAGACTCACAAATAAATAGTGGAAGAGAACAGAACACTGCAGAGATGCCTCCAGACTACAAAATCACCATCCAATTAAAAATTTAACACCAGTTCTAGCACTATATTTAAAAGTTTAGAATTCCTGGAGTGCAGAGCTATAAAAGCAGCCATGCAATGTCTTATACTTTGTGCCACTGATTATGAGTAGCACACCACATTTGAGGGGTTGTAAAATAGAAGGCAATCAATGTTGATATATGTATAGATATGCATATGCAAATATAACTACTAGAGCAATAGCACAGTAGGTAGGGTGTTTGCCTTGCACACGGCCGTCCCTGGTTCGATTCCTCCATTCCTTTCAGATGCAAGCTACCAAGAGTATCCCGCCTGCATGGCAGAGCCTGGCAAGCTATCTGTGGCGTATTCTATATGCCAAAAAGTCTCACAATGGAGACGTTACTGGTACCCGCTCGAGCAAATCGATGAACAATGGGACAACAGTGCAGTGCTAGAGTATATAGAAATACATATATATACATATATGTAATCAAACAAGGTTCAAGGTGAGATACATAAGGTGAGATACAACAATTTTCACACACTTTCCTCTAAGGAAATCTATTTGATCAATTTTAGTGAATTATTCATAACAAACTATATAAACTAAATTATTTCAAATCTGCTTTGGGGGCAGACTTGGGTGTTGGTGGGAAGGTGCAATGGTGGTGGTATTGGTGTTGGAATATTAAATTCAATAAATTATTGTGAACAACTTCATAAAAATAAAATTAAAAATTGAACAAAGTTTTAAAAAAGAGCAAAAAATTCTTATTTATTCATTTCTTGCAGTTAAAGTATTCCTCGGTGACATATTTGGTCTGTGATTCTTTGTCATAGACCTTAACTACAAAACAACTGCAATCAATCACTTTAAGGAGTTTTTCTTTAATGTTCAAATTTTATATATGTATGTACATATATATATATACATACATATGCACACATAACAAAAACCACACATACCTAACCCTTTCAGTGTTAGCATATATAGGTGCCCCAGAGCATAAGAAATTAAGGTTTTTTTTGTTTTTTTTTCTTGAAACTAACTTAGGCTAACCCATTTAGAGCACTGTTAGAATGGCTGAAGCGTAATTACAGTCCTTTTCAGAAAATGAGTTGTTGCATATTTCCTACCTCAAGAAATAAGAAAGAATCTAAGAAGTCTTTCTGGTATTTAAATCATGTTAGGTTAATGAATAGGTAAGGGGTTCAAAGGAAAGAGAACTAGTATTGGCAGCATTAGCTATGACTCAGAATATGGTGTGGTCTTGTAAGAGCAACTGAGTTCCAAATACCTCATTACAAAAAGGATGGCCATTCTCACCACATTTATTATCTACTTAAGAGAACATTTTATAGGTCATATCAATATAGTTGACAATATCTTGACTCTGCTCATTATTTGAGGTCAACATAATTGATTCTTACTTAAATATAGCTCCAAGAAAAATCTACCTGATTTTTCTTGAGAAAATTCAGACAATGCAACTCAACTTGTTTCCTTTATTACCTGAAAATTTAGTAGTGCCAGAATAATTGCCCTAATAATCTGATATATTCTATTTATGAATCTAAAACACTCCCTGCATCTTTATCTGAGTGAGTGGGGCACACCCAGCAGTGCTTTAGACTACTCTGGATTACTCTAGTACATGGTGCTTGAGGAGACCACGCAGTGCCACAGGTGGAACCAGGGATCCCACATGTAGAGCTCCCCTTTGCACTCTCTTCCTCGCCGACCCTTCTGCTTCATTCAGATAACTTTTCTTCAAGTATTTTAACTCATAATGGTTTGACATATTGTATTTCATTTTTTACACTATTCAGCCGAATAATCTTTTGTGAATTTAGGAGAAAAATGGATTAGAAAGGTGAGTCAATCTTATATCTATTAACACCCCATATTTACACTCTATTTAGAGGATTATTTTAGGTGATCATAATACCATGTGCTATTCAGTGATTATTTTATTATTCCTGGAAGGCTATATAGCTGGTATAAAACATTTGGCTTTAGGAAATGATTTTATGTTCTTATAGGGAAATGATACATGTGTGATACGGAGATAATAAGCAAGGTAAGGAAGTAAAAATTCAGAATGTTGGGAAGATAAAAAGTGGAGGAAAGTTTCAATGAGGGCATATGGTCTGGACTATTTATGAAAGTTTCATCCACTCTCTCATGTGTTCACTCATCAAATATTTATAGAATGACAGTCATAGTTTATGACTGAGCTAAGGTCAGGAAACTTAGTCACAAGCAGGAAGCACGACATTACCTTGGCAGTATGGTGTCATCTCTAAGTTTTGCAGAGTTAGAGAGGAGCAAGACTTCTAAAACCCGATCTTTTACTTCCCACTTAAAATTATGGGACCAATCCTAGAGAGATCATATAGGAGGTAAGGCCCTTGCCATCCATGTGGTCAAAACCCTGGTACCACATATGGTCCCATGAACAGCATCAGGGATTGCTCCTGAGCACAGAGCCAGGATAGGTCCTCCACTCTGAAGAGTGACTAAAAACCCACAAACACAATTCTTCCCAAACAAAGGAAAAGTAAGTTGTAGGATTGCTTTGGGAAAACTGCTTAATCTTTCTGTGCCTCAATTTTCTCTTCTGTAAAACAGAGATAACAAAAGTATATACCTATATTTATGAATTTTTATGAGGATTAAATGAGGTAATGAATGCAAAATGTGACACGTAGAAGTGCCATGCAATATAAGTCTACTCTTTATAACATAGAAAGAGACAAACCAGTGAAAAAACAAATGTAAGCATTGGAGAGTTGAGTTGAATTAATGGTTCCTAGGGTCTTTTCTCAGACCCTTTGTTGTCTAAACATACTGTAAAACCTCTGAATCCTGCAAAAGGAATGGAAGCTAGATATCTCAGAATTCTTTAGCAATAACCCACAGCCCTTAAACTGATTAAGCAAACCAGCCAACTAATAATGTCATTCCATAGTATGGGCAAGTTGGAGGAAATATAAGAGATATTTGCACTGAAACCAAGTAAATATATGATTGACTCTCATTTCCGAGTATCCCGAACTGACAAGAAAAGTGACATTTTCCTAAGAGGTAACAAACCTGTGCGTTGCCTTATTCAATTCCCAGCAATTTACTTTGAGATAAGGACAGAAAGTCTCATGTTATCAAATGAGGATAGTACAGCCTGAGAGATAGTTCAGAGGCTCAAACATTTACCATATATGTGGCTGACTTTGATATACATGGTCTCTGAGACCTGCCAAATGTCATCCCTTAACACAGAGCCAAGAGTAAGCCCTGAGAACCAGCAGGTGTGACCCCAACACAAAAACAAACATTTAATAATGAAGAAAACTATGACACAGGGAAATTTACAACCTTTTCAATAAAAAGATTTACTACTTTCACTTCTGCCTCTTAAACCTGGAGACAATACTTATTACAGCTTTAAGCTTGAGAGTCCTTGTGTTTTTAGCTAAAAGAAGTGGTAGAACTCCGAGTTCAGTGCCTTCAGCCACAGTGCTTGATATGCAAGATGCTCGAGCCCATTCTGCATTTCAGGAAAATTTATAACAACCCAGGTTGACCACTGTCAAAACCTATGGATCGACAATTCTAGGTGGGAGTAGAATCCATGGAGAAAAACAGGAAAGGATTGATATTTCCCTTTCTATTGCAGTATCCTCTCACTCAAAATAAAAAATGTTATTGGAAATTATATGTACTGAACATCTTTTCTGACCAAGTCAGGCCACCTGGGCACTAGCTTGGGGATTGTCTCAGAGAACGCACATGTAGGCATTACGCAAGCTGGTGACAAAGGTCTGGAAGTCACACAGCTTTCCAGACCTCCAGGACCACCAAGGCTAGGAGAGGGTCACTGTGATTGCAGCTGCCCACACTGGGTGGCAGTACGTCCCAGCTGCAGGAGGAACTTCTTGCCTAGCAAATTTGCATTATGCTGGGAATTACATTTTTTATTGAGGTCAAGTTCAAACACAAAAATAAAGCATGGCATTTCCAAGAAATCAATTGAATGGATCCTTTTGTTTGTTTGTTTTTTTCTATTTGTATTTGTCTCTTAAAATCTCCAAAAAATATAATATAATAACATGAACTTCTCTTTATTGACCTTTTGAGGAAAATGAATGTGGCAGAGGAATGTTTTGCCACATAGCTGTAGATTAGCCAAATGAATGAACTATTCTGAATCTTGAATAGTACTAAGCAGAGGATTTGAAGGATCTGCCCTTATGCTCTTCACAGAGCTCCATGTGTTTTAGTTATGTCAGATGCAATTAGGTACAGTTCATCTCTTTTAAATCCCCTAAGGATTTATTAATGTTTTTTCCCTTTCAAATGGCCATAGATTTGATATTCAAATCAGTGTCCAATGATCATTTTAATCTTGCTTTAGCTCTGCTGAACTCCCTTGCTCATGGCAATTGAGGACAGGAAGTGTGGGCAATAACATGCTTTAAAAAAATTATCACAAGTAGATCAGCAGAAGACAAAAGCAATATGGCAGCCACACCATGTTACAAGACTGATTAGCAGTGGAGCCACCAGTCTGTCTGACTTCCATATTCCTCCACCTAAAACTTAGGGTTGAGTTAAGACACACATAGCATTTCTTATGGCAATAATTTTTCATGATAATATTTCTTTTTCTTGCATTTTCAGTTGATGAGGACTTTCTCCCAGCTCTGTGCTCAGGGGTAACTCCTGGAGGTGCTTGCAGCTAGACAATATGAAGTGCTGGAATTTGAACCAGAATCTATAATGTGCAAAGGAAGCAACTGAACCTTTGTACTAACTTTCCAGCTCACATTTCTTACTCTTGAATTCTTTTACAACATTAAATTGATCCTGTAGCCCAGTTTTTGTGTGTTTCTCATCCCAAATAAAAGTACAACATGTGTCCTACTCCATGAGATCAGGAAAAAGACCAAGGATGGGAGTGGGGTGGCAGAGGGTGGAATTTTACAAGTATAATTCTTACAAAGATTTTTTTTAAACCCATTTTAAAAAGACAAACATTCTGAGACTCTGAAGAGTTTTAAAACTATTCTCCAGAACCTCTGATATTTTTAAAAATTGTTTTCACAGCTTGTTTTTTATCATCAGATTTTAGCACCCAGTGTCTTTGTTCTTTTAGAGAACTATCTTGTTTAAAAAGTAAAAATTGAAAGTCACAATGACCAATTGTCTTTTGGATGAACTATACATTGTATATGCCTCTATTAACCCAACAGCTTGTGATGAAAGAATAATGTAACCTCATCATGTTCTATAACAGTGCTGAGTCATTTCTCTATGAAAGGATTAACAAAGAAGGCTTACTTCTCGTCTTTTTTCAATAAGCTCTAGCTACATTATTACAGCATTCTCATGAAAACCTCCTCATACTCTTCTGAGTCATTGTTTTTCTCATCCATAATTTAATTGGAAAAATAAGTTCATCTCAAATGTCAAATCCATATATGTACATGTTTTGTCTGAATCTCAAAAATTATTCAGTATCAACAAGAGTGAAACAATCTGAACATTCTAAAACACAGACCAAATTAATACTGTCTTGGAAGAATTTTTTTCTTTATACTGGTCTAAAGGTCAAATTCATTAGGTACACTAGAAACATATGTCAAAGTTAGTCCATGAGAAACCCATTATTTTTCTCTATATTTAAACATTAATCTTAATGACTTAGTGATTGCAGAGAATGATATCATCTATGTATAAATTCATTTATTCAATGCCTATTTACTAGGCGCTTATTATATATAAGGTTTTGTGGCATGCAATCTCTGTATCACTGTATCACTGTCATCTCGTTGTTCATCGATTTGCTCAAGTGGGAACCAGTAACATCTCCATTCATCTAGGCCCTAAGATTTTAGCAGCCTCTCTTTACTCGTCCTTCCCAATGGTGCCGCATTGGAGGCTATTTCAGGATCAGGGGAATGAGACCCATAATTGTTACTGTTTTTGGCATATCAAATACCCACAGGGGGATTGCTAGGCTCTGCTATGCGGACAGGGTACTCTCGGTAGCTTGCCGGGTTCTCCAAGAGGGAAAACTACTTTACCAAAGTGACTAAGAAGAGAAAGCAATTATGGGGGAAACATGAGCACAAAGATGTATGGATCTGTAACTGTACCCTCACGATGACTCTCTAATTAAAAATAAACTAATAAAAAAATAAATAAATAAATAAAAAGAAGAGAAAGCATTAATCAAATCAATTATTAAGCAGAATGAAAAATATTCCTCTGATACATTTTAATGTTTGACTTTGTTTAAGAAAATTTTAGACAAATCATGTGGGTTATGGTTATAAGCTATGTGATTCTGAGCCTAAGCCTGTGTTTACTGTTTAATGTTTGTCAACATAATGTTTACTATATCTCTTCAGACAACCAACAATGCTTTTAACTTTTCTTTTCAAAGGGCTGATGTCAAATACCACCAGAACCTCTTAAAACAGAAAAACATATGCATGTCTGCAAGCAATCATGCCTGTAGCACTGCTACTTACTGTATATAATGCCTCAGAGATTGCCTGTGGATAAAACTGTTAGGGAGCCAAGCAATACATGTACAGTTTGGAAATGCAGGGTCCGGGAGATAGCATGGCAGTTAGGGTGCGTACCTAGCATATGCCAACGTGGATTTGATCCTTAGCACCACTTGGTTCCAGGAGTTTCACTAGATGCAGCCTTGGAGGCCTCTGAACACTGAGATGTGGCTCTGGAGGCCCCAGGCAGAGCCAGAGTGGCTTGCGCAGTGTCCAGCAGTGACCAACTGAACAGCACTGCAGGACCCAAGCCCTTGCATTGAGCTTCTGTCTCAGCTGTTTGAGAACCATTGGTTTGGCCCCTGGGCCTCCTGAGCACACTTAGAGACCTAAGGGAGGAGGGGAAATGTCTTCCCCCTCCCCCCCATTATTAAAAAACATTTATTTATCTATTTATTTATTTTTAATTTATTTTGGATCTCAGGGGTCACTTCTGGCTGGGACCATGGGCCCATATGTGGTTCCAGGAATCAAAGAAAGGAAAGCCAGGTGCAAAACAAATGCCCTACCTGTTATATTATTTCCCAGCTCCTCTTTTCCCCTTTTAAACCAAGGTATATTAAGCAGCAAATCCTACTAATGGTTACATACTTTGGCAGTGATGCGGGCCAAAAGCAGTATGCCTAGTACCATGTGATTTGCTATCCGGATTAATATTGTCTTTTTTGCTTACCAGATTCCATTCAAATGCTGGTTTCTAAATAGAGTTGATTTAATTTCACATATATGCAAATTACTTCCTATTAATTAGTGTCAACATCTATCAAATGCAAAAATCTATGTTTTTTTAATAAATAATAAAACACAGTGAATGCACTTATATATTTATGTATTTTCAGTATTTTCCACTTCAAATATCATTTTAATCTGCAGCAATCCATTTTAGTTTTTTTGTTTTTGGGTTTTTTTTTTTGCTTTTTGGGTCACACCTGGTGATGCACAGGGGTTACTCCTGGCTCTGCACTCAGGAATCACCCCTGGCGGTGCTCAGGGGACCATATGGGATGTTGGGAATTGAACCCGGGCCGACTGCGTGCAAGGCAAACACCCTACCTGCTCTGCTATCACTCCAGCCCCCATTTTAGTTTTAATTCTCATTAAACAATTAAAAAAGAATGCTTATATAAAATAATCACCAAAAATTAGACAAAAAGCAAATCCAGTGATTCTCCCAAGTTAGTATAACTATACACTGATAACATTCCAAAATGAATCTGAAAGGCGAAAATAAAAGCAAACTAATAAGTTCATGTAAATTAAAAACTCAAAAGAAATAACATATAATATAGGGTAGCAAAATAATGACAATAATAGTGTGTATATTAAGTGAACTATTACTAAGTGTCATACATGTGCTATGCACATTTTATCTATTAGAGAATTTCCCAAAATTCTACTCTTTCTTAAAATCACAGTGATACCAATAGCTAATAACCATGAGTGTTGCTAATTCCTAGGCAATATATTTAAATTATTTTACTTGATTTATCTCAAAAAAATCATGAAAATTCTATTTTCTAATTTTTCTTTAGTAATAATTTTATAATATGAGTTTACTATCCCCATGTTATTTTTGTATAAACTGAAGTAATAAGCTTTATTAATATATCGAAAAATGGTACATAAACCTTTAGCCATATTCTCCATTTGAATGATGACACTGAACATAGAATGGGAAGAAATGTCCCCCTAATCCCTTTGCAACACTATGTGAAAGAAACTGTCTAGCTTTTTGCCTAACTTACTTCCTGTTTCCTCCTGAGTATACATTTAGTTTTCTTATAAATTTGTAGTGGTCTTGTGACTAATGATCTGATTGGTCTGAATAATGGAATGTGAGAAAAAGTGTTAAGTGCTACTTGCAGGTCTGGCCCATAAAAATCTGCCATAAAATCCTCCCTTCTCTCTCTCCTGCTTTTCTGTCAGTGAATATCAATGCATATAACAACTGGAAATCATAGGTTAAAATCAGAAGAGGCTTAATCAGTCCTGGTTCCAGAGTGACTGAATAATGTGGTTACTACTTCCTCCACTCTACATGCTATTTAATTTGATGTGAATAAGCCATTTATTTTTATAACATCACATTATTGAGATTTCAGTGTTTATCCTTTAGAGCATATCATATTAACCTGTCTGTTCCCCATATTTTTGGTAATGTCACATAATACTTTACTTACGATGTAAAAGTCAATCTCTTCAAAATCTCTCTAGTTTAAAAATAATTTGGTTCTTTTTAGAGATAGTACTCTACTACAGAGAAGTGGGCTGTAAAACTGTGATCTAAGAAAGGTAGAAGTAAAACAGAAATAATTTCAAACTTTAAGTTGTTCTTAGATGGTTAAGAATGGAAGACCCTTGTGTTTGAGGGAGCAGTTTAGTGATTCTGGGAGCTTGGTATTAGTCACTTTTCAAATGTTTAGGAAAAAAATTCAACTGAAACATATTTACACTTCAAAGAATATCACCTGGCATATTTTCAGTTCACCAGACAAAAACAAAAATATAAGTTTAAGAGCCAATCAATAGTTTCAGTTTTATAATAAGTATACTTACTTATTTTTTTAATAGACTCAGATTTTTAAAAATATGCCCATCCTTGTCCAAGGAAATAAAATTATATCATCATTGTAGCTATTTTCAAAAATATTTCAAAATGTTCCTCAACTTCCTTGTACTAGTATCTTCAGGAATTCAGTACTTCTTTATGAGTGAGTAGTCAAACTCACTTGACTACTTGATATTTTTAAAATATCAAGTAGGGCCACCTAAAAAAAGGCTCTTAAAAAATGCACATAATAGGGGCTGGAGCAATAGCACAGCGGGTAGGGCATTTGCCTTGCACGCGGCCAACCCGGGTTCGATTCCCAGCATCCCATATGGTCCCCTGAGCACCACCAGGAGTAACTCCTGAGTGCAAAACCAGGAGGTAACCCCTGTGCATTGCCAGATGTGACCCAAAAAGAAAAAAAAAAAAGAATGCACATAATAACAAGAGTAAGATTGCTCTCAATTACATTCAATGGCAGTTTCAATATTACAGAGTTCTGAAAAGATGGGCAGGAGATAAAAATTATTTTTAGATAAAGATAATATAGATTGAGAGGTGGTACGTTTGTTCTTTAAAACAAAACACCTTTGATTTAGCAACTTTTCAGATTTGTTCTTGACAAGGCTGTATTAACACCTTAACCTAAAGCAAATTCATATTTACCCAACATACATTCTATGTGAAAAATTGCTTACTCCCTGGATAAACATTCAGGCATGCCTTTCCACCCACATTCAGAAGCTAGAATTGTTATTCATACAAGTGTATATAACAAATTCTGAAAAAGGTGACTTTTTGCCCAAAATCTTTTTACAAAAAGCAGCCAAATATAACCATGGGGATTGTATTGTTCTTGAAAGAATACATCTGCAGAATTATAGATGGATTGTTGTTCTTGTGGATGATTTTAAGCTCGGGTTAATTTTATAAATTTGAACATGTCATCTACTAAATTATGAATCAGCAAGAAGACCTACTCACCCAGAAATTTTTCTGTTGTATCAATTGCAACTTTAAAAAACCATCATTTATAGCATTGAGAAGGTTAAATTAGCAGGTTTTTTTTTTTTAATTTTAGTAAGCAGTAGTGTGGCTACCTGCTGGATCCTCTGCCAACCAACAGACACAAGGCTGAGGGGAATGCACATTGGATGCTATCAATTAAGGAAAGTTGGTTCATTAATCTTTACTGCCAATGCTTCTTCTCTGACAGCTCCTACATTATGTAGTTTCTCGCCTGTATTTCAACCCAAGATCCATCCAGCTAAATTCACCTTGGAGAGGGATAGCTTAATCTCTGCCCGAATAATTATGAATTAATTTTAAAATAATTATTACAATTATTATAATTGTGAAATATTTTGAAAAAATCTTGGTTCATACATCTATTTATTCAATATAGAGTTATTGGGCCTCTTATTTTCTAGGAATGCTACAAGAAGATTAAAGTAAAGCAAATAAGAACCAGACATTAAAGAGCTATTTTTGGAAACTGACCTCTTCACATAGTCTGTGAAGTGTTGAACTTTAAAAGAAGAAGTTATGGCTGTTTTCCAGAACTTTAGAAAATAAAACTTGTAAGCACATTATGTTTGAGAACTATCTACAAATCACTTAAGTATTATACAACTTTTTGTATGTTTTTTTTTTTCTGTTCTAAGGCAATGCCATACATACAAGTGTACACAGGATCTGGGATTACTTTATTATCATAAAATGATCTTTAAATAGAAGTGGCAAAATAAGCTTTATTTCAAATGGACGTGAAAAGAATTGAAAGACATGAAAAAGAATTGAAATGAGAGCACAAGACAACCATCCTCAATTGGGTTAAATTTGACAAATAATATATGAAAAGGTACAATTGCTATTGCCATTAGTTGTAGTAGTAGCAATAAAGTTATATTATAAATAAAACTAA
This sequence comes from Sorex araneus, assembly GCF_027595985.1. Classification (NCBI taxonomy): domain Eukaryota; kingdom Metazoa; phylum Chordata; class Mammalia; order Eulipotyphla; family Soricidae; genus Sorex; species Sorex araneus. The sequence continues at coordinate 135,589,620 of NC_073304.1, read as the reverse complement.
AATGCAAGATTTGAAAGGAGAAACGTTGTTGTTTTTCAGAAACAAATTCTGGAAAGCCAAGTAATTTGTGGACTTGGTTTTGACTATTATTCCACTAGAATGACTAATTCAGCAAACATTGGTATGTAAATGGAAAGTTTATCTATCAGCATCTAAACAATGGCATACAAACAATTAAGTAATTTAAGTGAAAGGAATTTAATGCAGGGAATTGGTTTTATACTGATCAGAAAGTTGGAAAACCTAATAAGAAATGACAAGGCAACCTAGCGAGCAAATCCACGGACATAAAACGAAGGTAGGTAAAAGATATAAAAAGTAGGTAGTAGGGCCAGAGTCCAGATACCAGGATTACATGAGGGAAGTTGTAACTTTAGCAGTCTTTTCTGACAGGAGATAACACAGTGAGACAGAGCAAAGGAGAAAGAAATCCCCTTCTTCCTACAGTCCTCTAATCCCCTGAAAACATCCATCAGTCAAATCCAGGAAACAGTAAAGCATAGGGATCTGTGAAATGCAATGTGCAGGGGCTACTTTCCTAGATACAGAGTATAGTGAGAGAGTTACAAGGAAAGCTTCCCAGGCCAGGAAGACAGTTCAGAGGGCTTATGTGCATGCTTTGTACGTGGGAGCTCTTGGGTTTAGTCCCCAGCACACCATGATTTCCTATGCACTGAGGAAGCAACCCCTATCACCAAGCCAAGTAACAACCAAGCACTTCTAGGTGTGGTCCACTCCCTATTCTTGCTTCTAATCCAATATTCCAGTACTACCATTTGTGTATAAAGCGAGGGATCTGTCAAAGTTAGAAACTCTCGGAATATACATCTCTAATATCACCATAAAATGTAAGACCAACTGAAAGGATCAGTTAACTTCTGTATGCCCAAAAATCTTTGTGGCATACAGAAGTTATGGTATACAGAAATCTTTAAAGTCTTAAGATTTTAGGCTTTAGTATTCCCATAGGAGATGCAAGACATTAGTATCACAGATACAGAATCTTTTCAAAATTGGCTTTGTAATTGAGATTTTCTGCACAACTAGTAATCAGTAAACGAAGGTAACCTTTAAATGCATCGCTTTCTCAGGGTTCCTCAGTGACACTTAAATTTCTTCAGTTGACATGTTCATGAGCTGCCAGTACATTTTTCAATGTTGTTAAGTCTTTTTATTCCAAAAAACACTAGGTCCCTAGATTCAACACTCACTATTTCTTTATTAGGGAAGAGATATTTGTTATCTATAAATTTTTGAGATCTTATTACAGAGAACAGTTTAACACTGAATTAGTCTGGCTATAGAAGATAAATCCTTTGTATGTTCACAATCAGAAAAAAGATTGAAACCTTAGAACTGTAGTTTATTTGCTACAAAAATAAACTTTTATAAATTCTTATAAAACTATAGTAAGGCCTGTGACTACATGTATCCAAGAATGTTTTTTAAGGAGGGATCACTGAGGATCATTGTGGTTATTATTTGAAAAGAGGTTTTCTGTATAAACAGTAAATTTGCTATGGTACTTCTCATAGCATTTAATCCAGAAAAACCATGTCTTAGTTATCAAAGTGGGTGGGGGGCACTTTGTATTTCTAAGATGTAGTGACAATAAAAATCTCATTTTGCAGAATAATAAAAGAGATCTCTCATTCACAATTTAGTGAATGGGAACTTATAAAATGTTAATAAACCATGCACACCAAGGAAAAAGTATAGCACAGTTTAGTATAGACTGATTCTTCTGACCATAAAAATTAACTAGCAACATGTGAAAATGCAGATTTATAGCAAAAACATGGAAAACTGTACTTAACAGCCATGGCCACATTGCTTTTAACAACAGAAAATTGGACTTGAGGCTTGTAGGATGATTAACCAGTTCTGTATCCTGTTTTGCAAGCTTGTTAACCCATTATTACCTCTCATGAGCCACTTTCTCTGACCTTTGGAAAATTTCTTAAATTCTTAGAGCTTCTCTTTTCACATCCATTATATATGTAGATAAATATAGTCCCAACTTAGTATGATCATAGTGAAGAGGAAACAAATGTAAATATTTCAGCAATAATGTCTGACAAATGTTACAAATTTCATAAATATTATTATTAGAACATTAAGTCACATACATATATTTCCTTTTACTCAACCTGGAAATTTGGACACCTAATCAATATGTCTTATAAGGAATCTCAACTTCTATCTCTACTCTTTTGCCACCTACCTAATTTGACTTTATGTTGGTGTAGTTGATCAAATTATATTTGAAATGCACATGTTAAAATGAAATTGATCAGCTAGAAGCATTTCTTTTGTAAAGTAACCAAGTCCACAAAACTGTTAGGAATTATTTTTTATGTATCCCAACTCCTCTGTACCACTTTGAAATTAGAGAGAGATTATAATTGGCATTTTGTAGCATGATTTGAGGGTGAATTAGAGAGGGGCAGGGTATGCAGTGCATGAGATGGACATTCATATTTAAACATCGCTTCTGTAATAAGCCCACAGATCCAAAGATGTAAGTACTAAGAAAATTTCAAGTGCCACTTATGAAATGTTGCTGCCCTTCAGGGATCCTATGTACTCTTCCTAAGGATCACTTATATCACTTGTCATCTCATTGATCTTCGATTTGCTCGAGCGAGCGCTAGTAAAGTCTCCATTTGTCCCTGTCACGTGCAAGTGTAGCCCAATGATATCTGCTCGATCCAGGGATCGGAAGAGCCTCAAATCGTTCATTCAGGGTTTTTAGGAAGAAATCTGACCATCTCATTGGTGGGCGACTTCTGACGTCCCATGGAATCCAATCGGTAACAGCTCTAGTCTAGCAGTCGTCTCTGAATTGTATTACGTGTCTGGCCCATCTGATTTTCGATGCCTTGGCAAACGAGACAGCATCCCTGATTCTTGATAGTTGACGGAGGTCAGAACTCTAGATTTCTTTTCTCACTTGGGTGAAACTTGATACTCCTAGCATAGCTCTTTTGATTCCTCCTTTGGATACCTGAATAGCGTTTTCATCCTGTTTGTTTAGGGCCCAGGTCTCTGAGGTGTATGTTAGTGTAGGAAGAACGGTGGAGTCGAAAAGATGTGCCTGGAGCTGGAGGTTCTTCATTCTCTTAACCACTTCTTTGACACTCTTGAGGGCGTTCCATGCTGCTCTCTCCCTCCTGTGCAGTTCTGGCGCCAAGTCATTCCTCATGTTGAGTTCTTGACCCAGGTACACATAGCTGCTGCATTCGGAGATGTTCGTTCCATTGAGAGCAAATGGAACATCAGGGACTAGTTCATTTTTCATGAACATCATTTTGTTGAGATTCAGCTTCAGTGAAATGTGAGGCATATGGTGAAAGATTCTGGTGAAGAACTTGTGAACAGTTTGTTCCTATGTTATGGATGTATCATTTGAACTCAAACTTCGAAGTTGGAGAAAGTAGCTGTTAATCTAAATGTGTAGGGAACACTCATTTTCAATAGCAAAGAGCAGGGGGTGGGGAGAGACATTATTCATTTATTTATTTATAGTGCCAGTGAGCATATAGCGTTTTGGAGAAGAGGGAGATAAGACTGTATTTAAAAGACTACTAAGTCTAGGAGGAGAGTGATCAGGGATTTGCTAAGTAGGATCCAATTTTGGACAGGTTGATTGCATCGCCTTGGACAGTCTTGAGGAAACAGCCAGCAGAGCCAGGGATCATGAATCAGGTAAAGCCTGTGTGTGAGATCCTACCTGATCTGACCTCCAGATCACAGGCTTGCCCTGGCAGAGGTCTTTGCGAGGTCCACCTGGGACCCCTTCCGCCATCCCCTGCTTCTGAGCCCCTGCATCCATTCTCCTCAACCTACTGTTGATTCCACCTGGCCTACTTGGTGCCTTATGGAGGCTCTTTTTGTCATGACATGCCTTTGAAAAACAAAACTCAAGTTAAATTGTTTTCCTTCGAGAGCCTGTGAAAGGACACGATCCACACATTCATTCTGAGGTATTAATGGTCTCTATGGAAAGTGCTTTTTTCCTCCTGTACCTGTCTTCGACAGAAACTGGCAAGCTCCCCATGACATATTCGATACGCTAAATACATGATGGGTCTCATTCCCCTGACCCTGAAAGAGCCTCCAATGCGACATCGCTGGGAAGAACAAGTAAAGAGAGCCTGCTAAAATCTCAGGGCTAGGATGAATGGAGACGTTACTGTCGCCTGCCCGAGAAAATCAATGATCAATGGGATGACAGTGATGGCAGTGATACAGTGATTTTTTTAATGGTTAAAAGTGTAAATTTTATTGTGTTTATTTTTTTTCTACCTAGAGAAGGTGGAGCCTTCAGAAAAGGAGACACAGGAAAATATAGACCATGGTTAGAAAATGAAAGAACCATAAAGTGTGCTAGGATCTTTCCTTGATTTCACCCAAATTAACTTTGATGGTTGCAGAGAACTCCAGGCCACGACATTTGGAGAAATTATATATAAATTTTTCCAAAGGCCATTCTTGGCATTTTTTTTTTCACTCTGAAGGAAAGCATGTTCTGGCTTTCTCTCCCCTTACATTTCTCTAAGTACATTTCTTTCAATTAAACTTATTTTTCTTCACTACTTGGCCTCCTCCAAAATTCTTTTCTGTGACGGAAGACAACAGACTTGGAATATTGGTGTCAGTTGAAGACTATTTTTCCTGCAAAGAACAATTTTTTGGTCCAGCCTAAGTCCATGTCTCCCCCAGAACTCTAGTGGTGGTGGGGTGTGTTTCTGTGTCTTGAAGAAAAAATGGGCTGCAGGACAGTGTGACTACTGCCTTGTGGGGCTGGTGGAATATCAGCACCCTTGCAGCTTAGGTCTTCTGAGGAGACTTTTCTAGCCGGGACCCTGATTGAGGATGTGGGTGAAACAGAGATGGAAGCAGTTTTCTCTTCCATCAACAAGAGAAAAGTCTTCCATCAAAAGAGGGGCTACCTCTAGTGCTCTTGACTAATTCAAATTTCTTTGTGTGTGTGTGTGTGTGTGTGTGTGTGTGTGTGTGTGTGTGTGTGTGTGTGTGGTGATGGGGAGAGGGAGAACTCGGTAATGTACTTTGGGGAAATATCCTTTAAGTAGACCAAAGACATGAACATCACAACCCTTTGACAGGCAAACCCTAACCATTTTGGAGCCAGAAACCATGTCACCACTGAAAGAAGGGTGGGACCCTCTGAAAAGGAGAAATGGGGTTGGAGTGACAGTATAGAGGATAGGGAACTTGTCTTGCAAGCCACTGAACATGGTTCAGTCCTTGGCATCCCATATGCTTTCTGAACATAGTCAGGAATAATTTCTGAACACAGAAACAAAACTAACTTCTGAGAATTACCTGGTGTGGCCCAAAAACAAATCATGAAATACCGTTAATTGCCGATTTCTCGAGTGGGCTCAGTAACCTCTCCATTCGTCCTTTCCCTGAGATCTTAGAAGTCTCTCTCAACTCGACCCTCCCAATGATGTCGCACTGGAGGCTCTTTCAGGATCAGGGGAATGGGATCCAGCTTGTTACTGGATTTAGCATATGAATACACCATGGGAAGCTGGCAAGGCTGTCCCCTGTGGCAGGAAACTCTCAGAAGCTTGTTAGTTTCTCCCAAAGGGAGAAGCAGAGTACAAGATATCTTGCGGCCGCAGGCGTGCTTCTGGGATCGTGCTTTTAAGTCTCTGGATGTTGGCCATTGATGGGATTACACACACCTGGGTTCCTCTGCAGGTACCTTCATGCATGAGGCCTGTCTGAACGTGTGGAGAGGGGCCTCGAGCATGGCTGTGGTTAGGTTCCAGTGGTCTTTGGCTGCCTGGAGCTCTGCTTGGGGCGGGGAGGGAAGCTGGAGCCCATCCCCTACGAGGGGCCCCAGGGAAGACAGCCAGGCCTGCGGGCAAGAGACTCTCTGCCCAAAAACAAAAACAAAAAATAAAAGAAGAATGAAAAGAAAAGAAAAAGAAAAAAAACGAAAAGGAGAAGCTATAGAAGAATCAATAAGAATGAAAAACAATAGTGCAAGGGCTTATGAGAAAACCGTCAACAGTGCAAGGCTTTCCCTGTGACAATGCCAGATTAATTTCAATGTACGCAGAGAACCCAGGAAAATAACACTTATAGAAACTGTAAGTTTCAGTTACTGGAAGCTATTAAGAAATTGCTCAACAATCCCATGTTTTCCTTTAACATATATCTTTCTTGCTATCTCTCATCTATGCCTCTGCATATTTTTCTGCTCTGGAGAAGCCCAGGTTCCCTCCTTTAACGTGTAACTTCCTCTCTTTCTCACCCATCACATATTTCTAAGTTTCGTTTAGAAAAAAATTACTTTGCTTCACTATTTCACCTCCTCCTGATTTTTTTCCTGTCAAAGAAGGTGATGGACCCAGAATGTCTGTGCCTATGTTACCACTGACTTCCTTTCTTACAAAGGGCAATTTTTCATTCCAGCCTGAGTCCATAGCTTCCCAACAAATCAGGTGGCAGGAATCATATTTGAGGCTATGTAGAACAAGTGGACTTTAGGTGCCGCTTAATGGCTGTCTCACAGGGCACCTGAGATAGGAGCATCTCAGACTACCATGTACCTGCTAACAGAAGACTTTGTAGTCTTGACCCAAGCCAGGCAGTCCCCCAGGTGTAGGGGGTGGAGAATAGAGGGGGAAAGCACTTTTTTTCCATCCTGTACCCCACTGAACTTGAGCCTCAGGCAACAGTTTGCTTTTTCTGTTTGTTTTCTGGGTCACACACATCAGCTCAGGGCTGACTCTAAGTCCTGGTTCTATGTTCAGTGATCACTGCTTTTCGTGTTTGGGGGATCTTATGACTCCCCGGACTATTGCTAATTATATTTCCTACCATGATCCTTTGTTAAGCTTCTTTGTTGAGCAAGAGAATAGAAACAATGGACTGGTGACCTGATTAGCATGAGATAAACAAATAAAGCAAAACTTTAGTTAACTACTAAAATGCGGACATGAGAATAAAGCAATCAAATAAGGTCCTAGATTGCTGGAAGGAAAGTTTTGAGGGTGGTGGGGTCTGGGGCAGGTGTGGGGACGGCTAGGTGTATTAGAAAAAGAAAACCCAACTTACTTTTGGAGGCAATGGTGGAACATTGTTTCTTACAGATATAAAAGACTGTAAATGTCATTAGCTGGCCCTAGTCAGCAAGTTTGCTTAGGCTGTGTTGTCACAGCCCAGGAAGGTCTCAACTCAGCAGGAACCCCCACCTGGATTTTGTAGCCCCTTTTTCACAGGAAATGATTGCTTACCTTCCCGTTTTGTCCTGCTGCTTTGAGGAGACTGACTGAAAAGCTTCAAAGGGCCAGTGAGAATTGGAGGGCAGAAGCATAAACTGCAATTAAGCAACCCTAGACCGAGCTTCCAGAACCACGGAGAGCAGGGTCCAGCAGGGAAGCTGAGCGGCAGGCAGAGTTGCTTGGCTCTTTTAGCTGTAGAAAGAGTTCCTGCTCTCATTAGGCCTCTTGCTAATTTTCCCACCCTACTCTACAAAGACAGGATGGGGAGAGAGGGTGCAATTATTCCTTCTGTGCCTTGTGGTAGTAATTCTAACAAAGCAGAGATTCAGTATCTTGCATAAATTCTTTGGCGAGAATTTCTCTTCTTCCTTCCTAAAAGCTGAGAGAACTCCTGACACGTTGTTCTGAGTGACAAGGGAGAAAAAGGTATGCTTTTAACTGATTTGAGGGCATATTCAAAATTGGATCCAAAATTCATTTTAATGAGGAGAGCAATAGGTCAAAACATAGGATTCTTAAAAAAAAAAAGTTCTTCTAAGCACCGCATGAGGAATGCTAAGGGATGCAGGGCCACTCCAGGTGATGCTCGGCTCTGGTGCTGGGCTGAGAGTTTAGGGTGCTGTGCCCCACACTGCCAGGATCTCATCAAGGCTCTATCTGGTGTTGAGAGCAGGCGTCATGGACTGCAGGGACAAATTCAAAACCTGGCTCAGATTAGGCATATACTCCTCAGTAAGCATATATTTACTCTTCAGTAGGCATATACATCCGATTCTACATTGGGTTTATTTGTTTCTGTATTTTTGGGTATTTGGGTCACATCCAGAAGTGCTTAAGGCTTACAACTGGCTATGTGCCTATGGAACACTCCTGTCAGTGCTTAGACTGCCATGTCTTGAACTAGGGTCAGCCACATGCAAGGAAGGCTCTTCATCACTGTACTAACTCTTCAACCCAACATCAGATTAAAAAAACATTTATCACATGTTTTCACTAATCACTATGATGGGTAGAGTGCTGGGGTTGCCGAGGTGTTTCCCAGGACTGGTAAAGAAAAGGCAGATTAGTCCTGTGTGATATCTAGTCAGCTAACATACTGCAAGGGAGTTACAAACTATATTGGGCAGTTGAGACTACCTCGGAAACATGGAAGATAGTAGTATTTTCCAGATAGAATTATCAATGGAAGAAAGTTGTCAGCTATTAAAACTTAACAGGACAAAAAGTTATGAATGATTTAGAAAAATCTCAGAAAGTGATCACTCGTATAGGTTAATAGTTTCCCCAAAGATAAAATTAATTCAACAAGTATTTATTGCAGTCATCCTCTGGACTCTTCACTGTGATGGACACTCCAGAGGTCAGGACTAGGATAACAGAAACCCCAACAATGACAACGATAGCATCTGTGCATTATATACATGTGCATATATGCATAGTTACAATATATGTATCTATATATGTATATATAGCAAATAAACATAGGCATTGTTTTAATCATTTTACATGAATCAAATCATTTCTGAAAGTGAAACCCTTGTTTTTTGCTCTTTTATCAACAACAGACACTGGAACCTTTTAGAAGTATTATATAGAAGAATTAAGTGCTAGCTAATCTCATTGATCTTACCTTAAATTTTATTTGAATTTAAATTTAATATTAAACTGCCTTCTTTAAAGTAAAATTCAGATTTTACAGATTAAATTCTTAGAACAACACTTTGAGGTGAATCCTATAATTATAGCTAAATAAACTGTATCTAGAGGGATCTAAAAATATATTTAGGACCACATTGTTACTGATTGGAACAGAGAAACAGCCACCCAGATCTGTCCTCAGAATATTGCTGTAATCCCCCAATTAGCGTACCCTTGGCCATAATAAAGTCATACAGACAAGTAGGCACACCCATGTAGTAAACACATATTGACACTAACTACTCTGATTATTCACAAAATAAAACATTAATTTTGGGTACCATGGAAGAGTTTATTGAATCTCAAATCCTGTCCCCATTTATAACTTTCCGAGTATTGGGCTGAAGATAAAACTCAGCAGTAGAGCACTTGTCTTGGCTATAAGAGGTCTTAGGACAGTCCTTGGCAATATATATATATATATATGTACATATATACAATATGCATATGTATATATATGTATATGTATAAATACACATGGACAAATACAATAAATGTGTATGTGTGCACACACACACATACATACATACACACAGAAAGCTAAAATACAACCAATTATTCATCTTTCTACATAATCCAGTACATAATCTTGATCCAGACTACATTATTCCCTTTTTGTTTCATACCATAAATCCATATAATAAATATTTTGCCTTTTAAATCATCTTGAAGACCCTCCAAGGTAGCAGCCAGAGCAAATAACATTTTGCTATTTCAAAAATTCTGTCATTGTTTTTATTAAAAAGACAGTATCATGTGACTCTTTCAACAAATATTCTCTAAACAATACTATTATTTAAAACATCCCACTGTTGAGTAAACAACTCTACACAGGTGCAAATTGTTAATATTTAATTGCATTGACCTTAGGTTAAAATTCTTTGAAATTATTATTTAATTATTCAAGTGCATCCTTTTCTCTAAATCAAAACTTTCACTATATACATTAATTGCCTATTAACTTTGTGGCTTTTCATTCAGTTTTATAAATTAAGGTTATTTATAACTTGTGGTGTTACTATGAGATGTGTATTGTGTATGCTGAATCAGAAATCCACTATTCCACCTCTGCAGAGATTCAGTTATAGAAAATAAAAGAAAAGTGTTTGGTAGTTAATGGACACTAGTGTTGGGTGTCTTTGAAAGAAGTACATAGGGAAGCTGAAGAATCTCTCCACCTATACCAGAGATTTTTGGACATATTTAACTTTTCATCCCCTTTTCAGAACAGCATCATACAAAATCCCACCTGGAAATTCACTTTCTTTAAGCAAACACATGGAAAGTGCTTCCCCCCACAGCTGTATTCAAGCATGCCTCCTTCTCCCTCCTTTCTACCTACCACCCCACAAGGCATCTCTCCCACTCTGGGAAACCCTGCTTCAGACCAGGGCTATTTAAAATTTCCTACTGGAAATGAGCAATAGAACACAATGCACACTGCCAGAAAGACCTCAGATTCATTACAGAATTGAGGTTGAGTTAGGTTTTTTTTGTCATAAAAAAATCAGAAACCTTTAACAGTTGGAATTTTTTTTGTGATCCTACATTCAATTATGAGACTCATAGAGGGTTCTGACCCACATGAGTTTCAGAAGGTTTGTTCTCTACAAGGTGGTTTCAACAAACAACTGCTGAGTATCTTTGCCTGCCTAAGCTCTTATAGATGGATGACCAGAATTTGAGAAAAAGTTTTCAGGATGATGTCTTGAAGAGGAGGAAATAAAAATATGACCAGGAACTGGAAAATGGAGCATCTCAGACCCTACCCAGACTAACTGAGTAAGAACTGCAATTTCACAAAATTGCTGTTTTTCATGTCTACATCAAAGGTTGAGAAGCAATGGTTAAGTGGAGTTGAGATCAAATTTGGGGAAATACTTTAAACTATCTGTATTGCTTTAATAAGCAAACTAGCTGGTCTACCGTCTCATTTATGATTACAATAGAATTAAACAAAAAAAAACAATGTTTGGGCTCAACTACAACAGGTCATGTTTTTTGCTAACTAAGAATTCTAACTAAATATATAGGTAGCTTTTACAACAAGATTATTCCCCTCCTCACTCTTTTCTCAGTGCTAGTCTCTGGACTCCTCAGTCTTCATCCAAATCAAGGACAGGTATATCTTACAATGTTTTGCTGTTCCGCTAAATTTTAGAGTCAAATCAGATCATTGAGCACAATTAAATCTTGTGCATATTTATTTTAATTAGATTCTATTTAACTATCACAAGAGAGCATTACTAGGGAAAAAAATCCAAATTAAATTTGATCAAAGGTTGCTGGGCTTACAGAGAAGGAGGCAAAGAAAAGGAGACCGAGCTCAAACATTTTAAACAGAACAAAATATGTTTAATGAAATAAAACATTTCGGTAAAATAAACAAACAACAACAAACCTTGACAAAGATCCAAAGATAGAGTGCAATTTGATTTGTATACCTATCCTGAACTCTTTGTTAAATAATAAGTTTCATTTTAAGGCTTAGAAAGAACAAATTTTTTAAAGGTTAAGGATTCTCTGTACACGGTAATTGCTTAGACATGGTATTTTTTAAAAAATATTCAACTGCAAATTATCTGTCATTAACACATAATATTTTAGATGACTACAGCTAATCTTGTCAGTGATTATAAAGGACATACTGTAAGAGATAACATCTTTAAAAACATTTTCATGTTCTTACTTGGGAATTTAGTCTCTCTTCAAGATATCAAGGATAAATTAAAGTTGTAATAGACACAAAGATATTAGCATAACTGTCTTACAAGAAGCCATTGTATGCTAGTCAAACCAAGAGATAAGAACGGAGCTGTGCCTTATAAAAAAAAAAACTTGTTAGGATTACTAAAATCTGACTTTCTCAACTAACTCATTGTATCTAAGAATGAAAGATTATGTTGTTTCATAAAACTATCTGTTTTAAAAGATCCACTGAAAATGCTTATGCTCATAGATTTGATATGAATGTACCATTTGAAAAATGGAGTTTAAGCTTCAAGAGTACTGGCCCTCTTTTAAGGCCTTGGATGAAGTCTTAACAATGTCTTCCTGTGGTTAAATATATTTTTTTTAATTAGCAAAAATGAGAAACAGTTACAGTGGCAAGCTAGTTAATAGGAATAATTGATTCAAAAAGTATGTAAAATTAACCCCTGCAGAAGAAAACGTGAAAAGCCCAAAGCTTTCCAGTTCATCCTAAATGATGCCTGAAATTTTCCCCAATATGACTATACTTTTAACAATGTACATGCCATTATTTACAGACATAAAGTTGAAAACTTCTCAATTATTAATATTTTAATGACATAATTTTAGAGAAAAAAAATTAATCACTTTATAACAAGTTTCATATTTGTAAGGGTTTTTTTATTTTTTATTTTTGCCTTTTTGGGACACATCCAGTGATGTTCAAGGGTTATAGCTCTTCACTCAGGAATTACTCCTGGCATGCTCAGAGGTGCATAGAGAGTACCGGGGATCGAATCTTGGTAAGCCATATGCAAGGCAAGTGCCCTCATAAGTGTCCTATAGTTCTTGTCCTGAATATAAATATATACATTAAACTTTATCTGTAATGGTATATAAATTACAGTCACTATAAAATTCCATTGGGCTACACAAGCACGTGACAGGGACGAATAGAGATGTTACTGACACCCACTCAAGCAAATCGAGGATCAATGGGATGACAAGTGATACAAGTGATAACATTTGAATCCATCCCTATGTTGGATATAGATATCTTATGTTGAGCAAAAAAAAAAAATAATAAGTATTCAAGAGAGTCTCTTGCCGGCATGCCTGGCTGTCTTCCCTGGGGCCCCTCGGAGAGGATGGGCTCAGGCTCCAGCTTCTCTCCTTGCCCCGAGCAGAGCTCTTGGCAGCCAAAGACCACCGGAACCTAGCTATAGCCATGCTCGAGGCCCCTCTCCACACGTTCGGACAGGTCTCATGCATGAAGGTACCTGAAGAGGAACCCAAATGTGTGTAATCCCATCAGTGGCCAACATCCAGAGATTTAAAAGCGAGCTTCCAGAAGTGCGCCCGAGGCTGCGCAATATCCTGTACCCTTTGGGAGAAACTGGCAAGCTTCTGAGAGTTTCCTGCCCACATCGGACACCCTTGCAAGCTTCCCATGGTGTATTCATATGCTAAATCCAGTAACAAGCTGAATCCCATTTCCCTGACCCTGAAAGAGCCTCCAGTGTGACATCATTGGGAGGGCCGAGTTGAGAGAGACTTCTTATTTACTTATTTATTTATTTATTATTAGTGAATCACTGTGAGGGTACAGTTACAGATTTATACATTTTTGTGCTCATGTTTCCCCCATACAAAGTTCGAGAACTCATCCCTTCACCAGTTGCCATTCTCCACCACCAGTAAACCCAGCATCCCTCCCACCCTCCCCAGTCCTGTCTCCCCCCACCCCACACTGCCACTATGGCAGGGAATTCCCTTTTGTTCTCTGAGAGAGACTTCTAAGATCTCAGGGAAAGGACGAATGGAGAGGTTACTGAGCCCGCTCAAGAAATCCATGATTAACAGGATTTCGTGATTCAAGATTTGTAGTATAAAATGTAATTAATTCCATATCCTTGTACTGATCAAAAAGTTTCAGCTAAATTGTGGTATGATAAATAAAGTGTTCTAAAATAAATGTAGGATGGCTAGAAAGATAATACAAGATGTTACAGTCTTGCACAAGGCTGATACTAGTTCATCAACTAGGAGAGATACCCAAACATAGAACTAAAAGTGAGTCCTGAGTACTCCTGGGTGTGGCCCAAACCTTCTTTCCCATAAAAAAAAAAAGAATTAAATAAATAAAATGCAATAAATGTAGCCATTCAGTCCAACCACACTTAGTAAGACACTCCACATGGTAAGATCAGACCTATCAATTAAAAGTATTTTGTGCATCATTAACTAAGTAGAATACAGTGATATAAAAACTATTATCACAAGTCGTAAAATTAGTAAAACTTCCAGATCCTTTTTCCATAAACCAAGTTTAAGAATAAATAATTTCTTAGTAACCAATTCTCAATTTTCTTGCAGTAATTTCTTTCTTTTTTATTTTTCTTCTTTGTGTCTATGTCTAGCAGCGTTCAGCACTAACTCCTAGCTCTGTACTCAGGAATCACTCCTGGTAGTTCTCAGGGAGGGCCGCACACAAAGCCAGCACCTTAATCCCTGTGCCAACTCCCAATTTGGCTATCAATTATTTGTTTAACCTGAAGCAAAGCCTGTAATTAAGTCTTAGAATACTTGCTTTGCATTTGTGAGGCCTCAGGTTCAATCCCTGACACCATAAAATAAATAATAATAGTATTTCAAGTAAATATAAAACAGGTTGTTCATTTTGTGCAAGGATTAATGTCACATATATAATCACAGTTTTTCTCTTGCCTAAGAGATTGCAATGTCATCACTATTTCTGATAGGTGCTTCCCTATACTCAGAAGTTAAGGTATCTTTCAGGGTCATGAAGTAGGTTTCAGAGTCCTGAAGTAGGTTACAAATATACTCTTGGAGCCAGAGAGAGAAAGTACAGCAGAGATGGTGTTTGTCTAGCACACTGCTGACCTGGGCTGGATCCCTGGTACCCTAGGTGGTTCCCTGATCCTTTGCCAGAAGTACTCTCTCAGTGCAGAGCCAGGAGTAAGACCTGAGCACAGCTGGGTCTGCCCCTCCCTCCAGAAAAAAATAATAATTTGGGGGTCACAGAGATGGTACAGTGTCCAGGAGGGATCTCCGAGCACAAAGCCAAAAATAAGCCTTGGACACTCTTTGGTGTGGCTCAAAAACCAAATCAAACAAATAAACCTCAAAATGGCCTGTTGCAGTACTAAGACCTGAATTCTGATTTCATTAGTTCAAGATTGAACCAAATGTCAAACTGCCCTCCTGGCTCAAAAGATAACTGAATTTAACTCAAATAACTCTGAGCTATAAGTAAGTGGGGTCCACTTAATTACAGCTTTGCTTAATGGTTTCTTTCATATTTTCCTTATTACATATTAAATTTTTGACATTTGTCCTGCTTCCAGCACGAAAAACTAATGTTTTTCTACATTGTTCCATACAGATATTTGATAAAATCTTATGAGCTTGGCCATGACTCAATAGCTTCTCAGAATTATTTTTCAGACACATGCTGCATGCAAGCCAGGGTAACTCCATTCATGTAAAATGATCATTTCTTAGTGCACTTGGCAATAAAAATGAAAAAAAAAAAGGGAAAAGTTTTACTGGGGAAATAAGTGACTTTAGCCATAGGTCATTGTAGGATGACATTACTTTGTCCTTTCCCTCCTTGCCACAAGTAGCTTGTCCCGGTTTTACCCAGAGTTTAGGCTTACCCCAGTCACACCCATCAAGGTGTTCCCGAATCTCTCCCATCCCTTTGTTTAGCTATAATCACTTCTCCATGCTCTCTTCCCCAAAAGAGTTAATCCTCTGGCTTTCCCTTAATCCGACTCTGCTAATTTACAAGGTCAGACCTTCCTAGGATACTGAATTTATATTATATAAGTTAATGTTGCCTTTCTCTTCTTCTTGTGCCTTTTGAATAATTTACTTTAAAGCTATGACTGTTTTGTATAGACACAAGAAGACAATATTATGTTTTTATAACTTGGGAATTAATTGGCCTCAAATATTATTCCCTCCCGGGCCTCTGCTTTCTCCACTTAAGCCTCAGTTGCCCTCAGCTCCTAGCACCCCAAAGTAGGGTCCCCGACGTGGGACAGGAAGGATCCAGGGCAAGCGGTGAGTTATGTGCTACCCTGGCATCGAGATGGGCCTAGCCAAAGTGCCTAATTCTTAACTATAAGTTAAGAGCTTGATCATAGACAAATGCTGTCATGATCCAATAGTAATTATGAGACTGGGACCCTGCAGGGATAGGAAAGACTGATCTGGCCTGAGCACTGTAGTCTGAGATTGAGATGGCCCCAGGAGAGCAATTCTATAAGCTTTAATGCATCTCTTATTGTGTCCATACAAAATAATTAATATTATGAATTCTTATATGTTTGCTGGCTGAGGAGAAGAGAAACACGTTCATGGGACTCCACCCTTGGGTGGATCCTCCTGCTGAAAGAGAATTAAGTCCTAGGAGAAGCATCCCCTAAGGGAAAGGACCTTACCCTATTGATGGTGACCACACCTACGTGTAGGCCCCAACCCCCTGATGCTGTGGAGATTTAACTAGGCTGTGAGAGTGGGTTGGGGGGCCAGATCCACGAGCCAGATCCACGAGCCAGATCCACGGGGCAGATCCACGGGGAGAGACCCAGGAGAGCGGGAGAGAAGCGGAGGGAGAGAATGAAATAAACGGATCGAGCAACCAGTTTGGCCTTCTTCCTTCTTCCTTCCGTCGCCTGCCCTCGACTGACGGCACACACAACGGTTCTGGGGCACCGGACTCGGGCGGTGAGACAGAGCCGCCTGGAGAGCCCGCGAGTGCACGCGCCCCTCGGCGTGCTTTAGTTTTTTACAGGTCATGACAGCAAATAATTGTTCGCTCTCTCCATTCCACTTTACTGCTTTCCTTTATTTTTATCCTTCTTGGTTTGATGCTTCACCATTCTTACTTCTGCCTCCAGGCTCTACTTTATTTAAAATGTCAATGAAAATCACAATTCAGGCAAGCAGATGTTTCTCAAAGAGCCACACAGCACTTTCTAGTTAATTAGACATGACTCAGGAGTCACCTAGGAACCGAATTTATCATTAGGAATCCAGAAGCCCTATGAACCTGATCCAAACACATAATGCACACACAGGCATGCATAGATGTACACATATGTAATGTAGTGAGTTTCTCCTCCTGTTTAGACAACTAGAGAGATCCCTTCCCCCAACACATCCCTACCCCTCGCCCAACCCCAACACAGACACACATACCTATAGGACAAGAATCCAAAAACTCAAACAAGGTAATTTCTCCCATGACTAAGCCCTACCTCCTCCTCCAGACACATCTCAAAGAACACAATCCCTGCCCCTCCCCTAACCACTCCTGGTTCTGTGCTCAGGGAGCACTCCTGGCGGACTGTAGCACTGTCATCCCATTGTTCATCCATTTGCTCAAGTGGGCACCGATTACATCTCCATTGTGAGACATGTTACTGTTTTTAGCATATCGAATATGCTTGTATTGGTAGCTTGCCAGGCTCTGCCAGGCAGGCAGGATGCTCTCTGTAGCATGCCTGGCTCTCGGAGAGGGACAAAGGAACCAAACCCAGGTCGGCGTGCGCAGGGCAAATGTCCTACCCTCTGTGCTATCACTCCAGTTGCTCCTGGTGGGCTAGGGGCACTAAATGAAATGCCAGGTATGGAACCCAGATTATCTGTATGCAGGACAAATGCTCTATCTGCTATCACTTTGGCCCCAATAATGTTAGTTTTCACAAATTCCTGTGAATTAAAAAATTCAGATATACCAATTTACCCAAGAATAGTATCTACAGATAGAAATGTAGCCAACCCATGAGCAAATGTCTTCTAAAACTTTCCAATTTTAAAAGCCTGAATTGGGTGAGGGTAGATTCAGCAGGATTTTGTGAAAATTTTCTGTTGCTATTAAAATGTCCTTATATTCAGTTTTATTTGTACTGTGCTAGAGCTCAAAATTCTTTATCTCTCTGGGAACAAATCTCATTTCCCTGGGAAGTGACATACTCAAAGTTAAGAGAAATCTTTTATTCGGTGACCAACATCCACTTTAGGCATCTTTCAAAGAGAACAAATTGCTTTAGGTTGTTGTTTTTGCTTTTTGGGTCACACCTGGCAATGCACAGGGGTTACTCCTGGCTCTGCACTCAGGAATTACTCCTGGCATTGCTCAGGGAACCATATGGGATGCTGGGAATTGTATCTGGGTTGGCCGCATGCAAGGAAAATGCCCTACCCACTGTACTATTGCTCCAGCCCTGAGAATAATTTTCTTAAAGCTTTCAACAAGATTAAAATTAAAAGACAGTATCTAGATATTATTCATATTCTTCAATTTTTTTCTCTGAATGACAAGTCAGTTCTTCATGCATTTATAAGACTCTCAATGATACAGCTACTTTTTTTCCTAGGCAGACAGTGTTTTTCTTTTAACTAACATGAGAGCTCATTTACCAAGAACATTAAGCCATATATGCCATAATAGTTCTTCACCTAAGGCTTCAATGTCATTTAATTGTGAAAAATATTAGAAACTGAAGAAATCTGGCTTTAACCTCTTTTTCCTCTTTCCTCTCAACTATACCTCTCTCTAGGAGTATTAAATTTGTTATAAATGATACTTGATTTAACCCTCTTATTATGGGTTCTTTGTCTTTGGGTTCTTACCTTTGGCAAGAAGTGTCAAATATTCGCAATTCAAAATTTACTAGCTTATTGTCATCCATTTAAAAATAGCTCTACCTGAATATAGACCTAATTCCAATAAAGATGCACATGGCTTATTCAGTATTTTATGCTAGTTTTTGAATTAGTTTACTCTGCAACTAAAATCAGATTATGTTAAAAATCTACTGAGCAGTTTGGCATGCTCAGGGTTATACTGTGTGTCCTATTTCAGGAAGAAGATATGCTAAGACAGAATGTCAGTTATACCATCTAGTTAGCACACATCCATGACAGAGCAGAGGTAAATAAAATTCAAGTATTTAATGCTGGGGACATGCTGGGTCTTTTAATCACCTAAATAAAATCTATATAATTTCAGGTGTTTTCTGAGAGAGAACAGGTAAAATGGCCTTCTGCCTGCTTAACTAATTTGCATTTTCCATCCACAACTTCAGAAATATTTTTCAGAATGTTTCATCTTTTCGGAGTGTTGGTATTATCATAGAGCTTTAAAGTATATATGTACTACAGACATGAGATACTCAGCTTCCTTTGTTTAGGCTCTTTTGCTTCCTAATTTAATAAACTGAAAACAGAATCACAATGTTCTAGATGACCAGAAATGTTCTCTGCTTTTAAATTATGGCTCTATTTTCTATGTTCCTTTTTACCATGCTAGTGAGTGATGTTTTATTCAGTCATTATGATATGTAAGAAACTTATTTTCTGAAAATTCAACAGTGACACACCCACAGTCTTTGGTAAGGCCATGGTTTGGAGTTAATCATATAATAGAATTCTTCAGGAGTAGCAGAAGATTCATTTTCTATAACTTTCTAGCATCAATACTTGCTATGATGAAACAAATGACAGAAAATGGGACGGGAGTCCTTTTATGTTTATCAACAATGGGAATTTCAGCTGCTGCCACTTCCTTCTTTTGGCATGTGAGAATAAGTATTAACTCTGCAAGAGAAGGTGGGAATAAGAACATAAAATAATGCTTGTTGAACTCAGATTTTGCTTGCCACTGCTCCAAGACATCTCAGCATGTCAAAGTTAGAGTAGCAACACCAATATGCCTTTATTCAAGAAGCCAATTTATTCATTAGAAAACTTCACACTCTAGTAGTAAAACAGTGGTGATATCAGAGTATGCTTAGAATAAAGTCAAAGACAAAAGTATGGTCCATCAAAATGATTAGCTGGGAACGAAGAAGTAAGAGACTGAATCCAAGTAAAAGTCAATAGAATCATGATTACGAAATCCCGTTGATCATGGAGTTGCTCGAGCAGTCTCGGTAACCTCTCCATTCGTGCTATCCCTGAGATTTTAGAAGCCTCTCTCTTCTCGGCAATCCCAACGATGCCACATTGAAGGCTCTTTCAGGGTCAGGGGAATGAGATTCAGCTGGTTAATGGCTTTGGCATATGGATACACCATGGGAAGCTTGTGAGGCTCTGCCATGTGGGCAGGAAGCTCTCAGTAGCTTGCTAGTTTCTCCCAGAGGGAAAAGTAGGTTATAAGATATCGCTTCTGGGAGCTTGCTTTTAAGTCTCTGGATGTTGGCCATTGATGGGATTACACACGCCTGGGTTCCTCTGCCGGTACCTTCATATGTGAGGCTTGTCTGAACGTGTGGACAGGGGCCTTGAGCATGGCTGTGGCTAGGTTCCGGTGGTCTTTGGCCACCAGGAGCTCTGCTCAGGGTGGGGAGGGAAGCTGGAGCCCATCCCCTCCGAGGGGCCCCAGGGAAGACAGGCAGGCGTGCAGGCAAGAGTCAATAGAATACTGCATTTTATCAATCCAAATATAACAAAGTAGCACTGTAGCACTATAGCAGTGTTGTCTAGTTGTTCATTGATTTGCTTGAGCAGGAACCAATAATGTCTCCATTGTGAGACTTGTTACTGTCTTTGGCCATGAGTAGTTTGCCAGGCTCTGCCGTGTGGGTGGGATACTCTTGGTAGCTTGCCGGACTCTCTGAGAGGGATGGAGAAATCGAACCCAGGTGGGCAGCATGCAAGGCAAACACCCTACCTACTGTGCTATTGCTCCAGCCTAGTAATACATCTAAAATCTCTTTGAAAAAGGAAAGTAGGCTGAAAATTCCTAGGTCTTCCCCCAAGTGGTCCAAATAGTTATGATAAAGAAAGCTGACCAGGTCAGAATTTGCAAGTATGTTTACCTTATTTTCTAATTCTGATCAAGTTGTCCATTTGAATCACAGTTTGCAGAAAGATTCAAAGACTTGCTCTTAATCAATAAACTATTGGCTCTGTCAGAGGGTTGATATCCAAGACATATAATATACTTGTAAAATGAACAGAAAATATCCCAATCAACCCCATAACAATGAGGAGATGAGATACACACAAACTTCCTCAAAGATATATGCAAATGGTCAATATGTATGTGAAAAAATATGTTCTGCATCACTAATCATCAGAAATGCAAATCAAAACAACTACTAGCTATTACCTCACACCATGAGACTGGCACATATTGCAAAGGAGAAGAATAATCAATGGTAGCAAGGATGTGTGGAAAAAAAAAACACATCCACTGATGGTGGGAATGTTGATGGGTTCACTGATTTCAGAAAATATGGACACTTCTCAAGAAAGGAATCAAGTTCCCTTCTGATTTTGCAATTCCAGTTTTTAATGTCTACCCCCAAGGGCATGAAACCAAGATCTGGAAATAACTCAGTGACGCTGTCACTGTCATCCCATTGTTCATCAATTTACTTGAGCAGGCACCAGTAACATTTCCATTCATCCCAGCCCTGAGATTTTAGCAGTCTCCCCTTACTCTTCTTTCCCAATGATTGGATGCTCTTTCAGGGTCAGGGGAATGAGACCTGCTATTGTTACTATTTTGGGCATACTGAATACACTATGGGGAGCTTACCAAGCTCTTCTGTGTGGGCAGGACACTCTGTAGCTTGCCGGGCTCTCCGAGAGGCATATACATATATATACATATATATATATCCCTATTAATCAAAAGGTGATTTTCTTTTACTTTTCAATTTTCTTTGAATACAATCAGCTTTCTGAAATTTTAATAAATAAGTTTCATCTAAAATAATTATTTTATTTATATTGAAAGAATTTTGACAATTACTGACATCAACAAAAGTGCAGAATACCATATTGTTTCACCAGTCATCTTATTATAAAGTCATCTTATATAAAGAAGATAGAAGGCCACTGGCCCTCTGAGAATCTACTGCTGATTTAGGCAGTTGACACATGTGAAAAGGGCAATCAACAAGGAGAATTATCAAGTTGACTTTGGTGTAAGACTAAGGTCACATAGGTCACTTTAGGCAACAGTAGGCAAATTACTTAAACTTTCTGATGCTCAGTTTCTTTCTCTGTAAAATAAGATTAGTATTAGTAGTATCTGTAGAAACCCTTTTCTACAGATTTGCAACTGTTCAGGGGTGAGAAGCAAACAATGAGATCAATGTAGATGCTAAATATGCAAATAGGGAATGATATGCAAAGAGTTTCAGGCTCAAAGTTTGACAAAGAAGGAAATGAGGTTGGTCCAGCAGGTAATCAGTCCACCTTGAACTCTGCCCTCTGGGCTTCAGACAGCTCTCAAGCAGGCCCCGCCCCTTCCCAGCTTTCCCAAGATCCCCAGACACTGCCTCCCATCACCAGGCCTCTCTGCTCGCTCCTCAACTGCACCACTCCTGTCCTGCAGGTAATCAGCCCACCCTGAGCACTGCCAGTGTCCCAAGTGGTTACTGGGGGCATGGCCTGTATTTCAGGGGGCATGGTCTCAAAAGGGGCATGGCCTCTTGCCTGAGCTAGTATCTGACAACATAGATTTCAGGTTGAAAAAGATTCGAAGGGACAGTGAAGCTCATTTTCTATTTATCAAGGGATATGTACAACAGGAAGAAATCACACTCTTAAACGTATATGTACCTAATGAACAACTGGCTAAATACTTAAAACAACTCTTAACAGACTTTAAAGAGGACATTGCTAGCAGCACAATAATAGTTGGAGACTTCAACACTGCCTTATCACCTCTGGATAGATCGACAAGAACAAAACTCAGCAAGGAAACACTGACTCTGAAAGAAGAAATGGAAGAGAGAGACCTAATAGACCTATACAGGGCTTGACACCCCAAAAAGAAAGAATACACATTCTTTTGCAGTGTACATAGAACATATTACAAAATAGACCATGTACTGGGCCACAAAACATACTTCAATAGAATCGAAAAAATAGAAATTGTGTCAACTATTTTTTCAGACCACGATGTGCTGAAGATAGAAGCTAATCACACACAGACACGGAGAACCAAAGCAAATACCTGGAAATTAAACAGCTCGGTGTTGAACAATGAGTGGGTCAGGAAGGAAATCTGGGAAGAAATCAAGAGATACCTCGAAACAAACGAGAATAAAGACATGAGCTACCAAAATCTATGAGGATGCAGCTAAAGCCGTGTTTTGGGGAAAATTTATAGCTCTGCAAGCATTCCTTAGGAAGTAAGAAAGGACCTACATGCATAGATTGACTTCACAGCTCAAATCTTAGAAAAGGACCAGAAAAAGGAACCCAAACCTGATGGAAGGAAAGAAATAATAAAAATTAGAGCAGAAAGTAACGACATGAAA
This sequence comes from Sorex araneus, assembly GCF_027595985.1. NCBI lineage: Eukaryota > Metazoa > Chordata > Mammalia > Eulipotyphla > Soricidae > Sorex > Sorex araneus. Next base: position 135,566,651 of record NC_073304.1, on the reverse strand, counting down.
ACCCAGAAAACAATCTGAAAGGTCAATGAAACCAAGAGCTTGTTCATTGAGAAAATAAACAAGATTGATAAACCACTAGCAAGACTCACAAAGAAAAAGAGAGAGAGAACCCTAATAAACTGAATCAGAAATGAAAAGGGGGACATCACAACAGAAACCAAAGAGATTCAAAAGATCATCAGAGACTACTTTGAAAGTCTGTATGCCATGAAGCAAGAGAAACTAAAAGAAATGGATGAATTCCCTTGATTGCTACAATCTTCCAAGACTGAACCAAGAAGACCTGGAATACCTGAATAGACCCATTAATATCAAGGAAATCAAAACTGTAATCAAAAGTCTCCCCAAAAAGAAAAGCACAGGTCCAAACGGATTCACTTGTGAATTCTTCCAAACATTTAAAGAGGGCTTGTTGCCAGTCCTCCTCAAGCTTTTCCAGGAATTTGAAAAAACAGGAACCCTCCCAAAAAGTTTCTATGAGGCACATATCTCCCTAGTACCAAAAGCAAACAAAGACACCACAAAAAAAGAAAACTATAGACCAATATCCCTGATGAATACTGATGTGAAGATCCTCAACAAAATATTAGCAAATAGAATCCAACAACTCATCAAAAAGATCATTCACCATGACCAAGTGTGATTCATCCCGGGGATGCAAGGATGGTTTAGCATTCAGAAATCAATCAACATAATCCATCATATCAAGAAAAGTAAAGATAAAAACCATATGATCATATCAATAGATGCAGATAAAGCATTTGACAATATCCAACATCTGTTCATGATGAAAACTCTCACCAAAATGGGTTTTGGAGGAACTTTCTTCAAGATAGTCAAAGCCATCTACCGCAAACCTATGGCAAGTATTATCCTCAATGGAGAAAAGCTAAGGGCCTTTCCTCTAAGATCAGGGACAAGACAAGGATGCCCACTCTCACTACTGCTGTTCAATATAGTACTGGAAGTACTTCAAACAGCTGTTAGGCAAGAAAATCATATTAAGGGCATCCAGGTAGGAAAAGAAGAACTCAAACTTTCACTATTCGCAGATGATATGATACTATATCTAGAGATGCCTAAAACCTCTACTAAGAAACTCTTAGAAACAATAGACTTGTACAGTAAAGTCACAGGCTATAACATCAATACCCAAAAATCCATGGCCTTCCTATTTGCAAACAATGAGACAGAGGAAAGGGACATGAAAAAAGCAATCCCATTCACAATTGTGTCCCAGAAAATCAAGTAACTTGGACTCAGCTTAACTAAAGAAGTAAAGAACCTCTACAAAGAAAACTATAAAACGCTACTCCATGAAATAAAAGCAAACATGAGGATATGGAAACATATCCTCTGCTCATGGATAGGGAGAATCAACATTGTCAAAATGGCAATACTCCCCAAAGCATTATACAGATTCAATGCGATTCCTATAAAAATACCCATGAAATTCTTCAAAGAAATGGATCAAGCAATCCTGAAATTCATATGGAACAACAAATGCCCACGGATAGCTAAAACAATTCTTGGGGAAAAGATGATGGGAGGCATCACCTTCCCCAACGTTAAACTTTACTACAGAGTGGTAACAATTAAAACAGCATGGTACTGGAACAAAGGCAGAGCCAGAGACCAGTAGAACAGGGTGGAATATCCCTACACACAACCTCAAATGTATGATCATCTAATCTTTGATAAGGGAGCAAGAAATGTGAAGTGGAGCAAGGAAAGCCTCTTTAACAAATGGTGATGGCATAACTGGACAACCACATGCAAAAGAATGGGCTTAGACCCTGACCTGACACCATGCACAAAAATCAGATCAAAATGGATTAAGGACATCAACATCAGTCCACAATCCATAAAATACATCGAAGACAAGTTAGAAAAACCCTCCACAGTATTGAAGCTACAGGTATCTTCAAAGATGACACGGAACTGACCAACCAAGTGGAAACAGAGATAAACAAATGGGACTATATAAAACTAAGAAGCTTGTGCACCGCAAAAGATACAGTGACCAAAATACAAAGACAATCTACAAAATGGGAAAGGATATTCACCCAATACTTATCCAATAAGGGGTTGATATCAAGGTTATATAAAGCACTGGTTGAACTCTACAAGAAGAAAACATCCAACCCCATCAGAAAATGGGGAGAAACAAGCAACAGAAACTTTTCTAAGGAAGAGATACGAATGGCCAAAAGTCACATGAAAAAATGCTCTGTATCACTAATCATCAGGGAGATGCAGATCAAAACCAATATGAGATACCACCTCACACCACAGAGAATTGCACACATCCAAAAGAACAAAAGCAACCACTGTTGGAGAGGATGTGGGGAGAAAGGGACCCTTCTACACTGCTGGTGGGAATGCCGACTGGTTCAGCCATTTTGGAAAACAATATGGACACTTCTCATAAAATTAGAAATTGAGCTTCCATTTGATCCAGCAACACCACTTCTGGGAATATATCCTGGAGAAACAAAAAAGTATAGTCGAAATGACATCTGCACTTATATATTCATAGGGGCACTGTTTACAATAGCCAGAATCTGGAAAAAGCCCTAGTGCCTGAGAACAGATGACTGGTTAAAGAAACTTTGGTACATCTATACAATGGAATACTATGCAGCTGTGGATATTTGCATATAAGTGGATCAACATGGAAAGTATCATGCTAAGTGAAATGAGTCAGAAAGAGAGGGACAGACATAGAAAGATTACAGTCATCTGTGGAATATAAAATAACAGAGTAGGAGACTAACACCCAAGAATAGTAGTATATAACACAGGGAGGTTGACTCCATGGCTTGGAGGCTGGCCTCACATGCTTGGGGGAAAGGCAGCCCGGATAGAGAAGGGAACACCAAATAAAAAGTGGTTGGAGATCTTGCACCGGAAGGGAGATGCGTGCGGAAAGTAGACTAGAGACTGAACATGATGGCCACTCAATACTCCTATCGCAAACCACAACACCCAAAAGGAGAGAGAGAACAAAATGGAGTACCCTGCCGCAGAGGCGGAGTGGGTTGGGGAGGGGGTGACGGGATTGGAGGGTGGGAGGGATACTGGATTCATTGGTGGTGGAGAATGGACACTGGTGGAGGGATGGGTTCTCGAACATTGTATGAAGGAAACACAAGCACAAAGATGGGTAAATTTGTAACTGTACCCTCACGGTGACTCACCAATTAAAAAATAATAAATTTTAAAAGGAAAAAAGAAAAAAAAGAAGGAAATGAGGTTGAGCAAGTTTGAAACACACAAAACCCAGACCCTGCAGAATGAGAGGGCTGTCCAACTTAAAGTTCACCTCCAGCGAGCAGTAGAGAACCATATCACTGATGGAGAGAGAGTTCAGCAGCCTTCATCACCCGCCATGAGATCCTTCCATTGTTCTCCTCCAATTCCTTGAGGTTCACAATGCTTTGTGAGTATCATCTAAATTGCTACATAAATGAACTATAAAGTGAAATTTCTTTTCCACTGTGCCTCTTCCACTCAGAAGGCTGCCCAGGAAACCTAGGTAAAATTCATGACCTTGGTGTATGCTTCCAAACACCTAGATATTTAGGGATTAGTATTAATGTGAGGTATGAAAATTATTTTGTGTTATTGGTAAGAAATAATATCAATCTTTCAAAGATCCATACCAAAACATTTATAAGTAAAATTTAATGACTTGAGTTGTAGCAAAATTATATGAGGGTGGGTGAAAATGAAACAAAACTGCCTATTGATAATTGCTGAAGGCAGGTGGTAAGTATGTGGCAATGTAATATAGTATTTGGTTTACTTTTTTCTGCTAGTTTTTTCCATATGAAAGATCAAAATTCATAAAGAATCTGTGTGTGTACTCACCAGTTTATAAACCAAATTATTTATGATGTCATTTTGAATAAATGTCCAAAGTTGAGACATTTTCAGTAAACTATTGTATGTATACTGTATGCATTATCTATTTATTCATTATGATTCCTAAGACCTACCAATCAAATCATTGACCCACTGAGATAACTTCTGGAAATATTTAAATCACAGAATTTTAAGGAAACAACTGAAAACAGAAACACCGTATTTCTATATCATATATAAAAGACCTCCTTAAGGAAATAACTCAAGTGTTAAAAATAGATTATTGGATAAATAAACTCTGATAAAGATACAGAGTTGAATATTACATGGTTTAAAAAAAAGATGAAATCATGCAGTTTGCTACTACATAGATGGAACTGGAGAATATCATATTGAGCAAAGTTAGCCAGATGGTTTGGTAGGGACATACATAGAATGTTATCTCTCATATATGTAATATAAAGAAATATAGTTAGGAAATAATAGGCGGCCAAAGCAAAATAATCTGAGAACTGATCTATAGAATTTAGCTTTTCCCCAATTCCCTGTCAGAGAATTGGGGAAAACTCTAAAACAATGGTGGAGGGAACTATGCAGTCTAGAGGAAGGTGTTGCATTGGAACACTATATACAGGGAATTCTATCACTGACAAAATTACAAATTACATTGACTAAAAAAAAATTAATGAATAAAAGCTCTGGTCTCTCCAATGGTTGAAAGAACACTGCACACTGAGCAATTATAAAATAATTTTGTTTAAATATCAAAATTCCCCCATATTTAGTTTCCCATCTTCTTCTCACATAGGGATATATTTCCCGAAAGTAGAATTTAGTGATGTATGCTTCTAAGAGAGTGATGGAGCCCCTGAAGCTCATTAATTCTACAACCCCCTGTGAGCGGTTGGCCTGGAATGGTTGGAGTTCACTTTAAACCGGACTGCATTTCAAAGCAGAGGGCTCTGAGGTGGCAAACAGCTCATTAATTCAGAGGGTAATTCAGTGACAGAAGAATTGTTTTAAATGCACAATCTAAAACTATTTAAATTCACATTATAATTATGAACAAAAACTATGCACTTCAAATTTGAAATCTGGATATGTAATCTACCGATAAAACTAATGAACAAAATTTTTTAAAAAAGAACTGTCATTTTACCAAGAAATGCTAATCAACCTGCTTTTTGAAGTGTGCCTCATTTGCATCACAACCATTATTATGAAAATTCAACATTATGCTTCTGTGTATTGCATTGTACTGCTCAGCTGAACATCAAAAAAACAGGTAACACTTCCTCAAAGTGAATAAAAATGAAATAAAAAATCATGATGAAAGATAAATTCCATTCCATGCTAATTTTACCTTAATCCCACTCCTGGGACCAGAAGTCTTTTTCTTACATTTTCTCTCCTCTAATAAATTCTCCTGCAAGTTTAAAGTCCCTAAATATATTCTTTAATGCAATGCGTGCATTAATAAACATCAGTCAAATCTGCAGAGCCTCTACTATAAATTTGGAGCATGTTCATAAACTCATCAGACTTCACTGTGAGAAAAACTCATTACATTCCCATTAGAACATGAGACTTAACATTTTAAAAACAATTATTAGAGAAGTAATTTTATTTTTCTTAAAGAGTAAGTAACAATGCTGTAATTACTACCATTCTCTTCATATTATTTATTTTTCCTAAAGATAAAATATGTAGTTATATTTTAGCAATAAATATGGTAGAAAGTGACAAATTCAAGTTTAAATAGGTTTCTTTGTTTCCTATAAATTTAAACCATTGTCTTCCTAAATTTCGAGGAACAAAAACCAAGTATGGGAAGTTTTAATTATTAAGTTTTGTTTTGTTTTGTTTTTGCCTTTTAGGTCACACCTGCCGATGCTCAGGGATTACTCCTGGCTCTGCACTCAGGAATTACCCTGGCAGTGCTCAGGGGACCATATGGGATACTGGGAATCAAACCTCGGTTGGTTGTGTGAAAGGCAAACACCCTACCCCCAGTGCTATCGTTCCAGCCCCCTTATTAAGTGTTTTAGCTGAAGAATACGTCAAGTCATAATTAATAGCTAATCAGTACAACTAAATTTAAGTACTAAATAAATGTATGCTGAAAGGTGATGTATGAATTTTTTCTCAGAAACTTTAGTCTTCCTCATAAAATAAAATATGGAATAAATTTTAAAATATGTTGACATTTTAAAGACCAGGCTTTTAAAAAAGTGAGTGTATCTATGAAATAGTTGCTTGTTTAAAATTATAATGCTAAAATATGTATAAGACTAGATTAAAATATTCTATAGCTACTTGATAGCTGCCAAAATATATCAGCCAGACTCTGTTTACATGTCTTATAAAAAATGCCTGAATACATAGAAAGACAATGTAGAAAAACTTTTTCAGTAATAAGCATTGCTATGATATTCTCAGGCTCTTAGTTACTACATGCCAAGTGTCTCTGTTATTATAACTCCTGAAAAAGGGCATTTGGGAGAAGGAACATTTTTAACAGTCCAAAAGTCAAACAAACCTACTGATTGTGACTCATTTCTATAGCAAATCTCTGTACTTTCTCTGACAGATCAAATTAAATTCTGCTTGGGGAAGGTATGGGACACTCCTCCTGTTTGAAGCAATGCTGTACTTTTTATTCCTGCTGAATAAATAGCCTCAAGTCAAACTACTTGCCCTGACTAATGATCAAACATAACCAGGAATTCTGTACAAGAAATGCATTCTTCTATCCTTTGAAGTGCATTGCTGGGAGAGTAATTGGGTTTGCTGGAGGTTTTCCTTAGAACTGCAAAAGAAATTTCTTGGCTAAGCATATAATCAAGCTACAGATTTTTTAAAAATATATACTTACAGGAGGGTGGACACTGAATAAACATGTACCTCAAAGAATTGTCAGAATGATGCACTACTGTCTCTTTGCTGACTGAAGATTTTTTCAGATAAAAAATTCCATCAGAAGAATGCATTATTGTGAAACACATTATTAGTCACATAAGCCCCAAGAGAAACACAACTGTGTACCCACAATATGAGTATCATTATATCCAGGTAGTCAAGAATATACTAAGACGAAAGGTAAACTAGGGGATTAGATTTGGGAATGAGAGAAGAAAAGAAATAAAGAAATAGGTAAATGAGAAACTGGGAAGAAGGCCACATTGACAGTAATGATATAAAATGAAAAAGGTTTGAATTTAGGTGTTGGTACATATGGAGAGAAAAGTACATCTTCTCTTACCATTGAATTTTATAGGGAAAAATATCATACAGGTACACTTCTGAGAAGACAGGAAATTGAACCCAAATTTGATTTGCACGCATATCTTTCAGTGAAAATGATTCCTGCAGTCCTCTTTTCATCTCCCTTTTGACTCATGTTGGCCTCTATTGCTTTACTGAAGAGAGGCTAGAATGTTATGGATGTCATTTCAACTGATAATGATTTTTGTGCCTGAGCAAAACAATACCAAATTGAAACACTTCTCAAGAGAAAAAGATCAAGCTGTAGAACCAAAGAGCTAACAATAATGTTTTAACAATTGTGGGGTGTCATTTTCTCCTTATACTCTATACAAATGTCTCTAATTCTAAAAATCTAAAGGCGCTTTTTAAAATTTATTATGTCTAACAGAGAAATGGAAAACCTTAAGTAAACTAATACATACAACTTGCATGCATAGGTCTTAGCAATAAAGCATTAGAATAAGATTAAATAATAAAGCCTTAAAAAGAATAAGAACTGGAAATGCAACAAGGGCTAAGGAACTTATCCTACTTCCAATCAACCCGTTTGATCCCCGGCAACATACATGGTTCACTGTGCAATGCCAAGAGTAAACCCTAAGCACAGAGCCAGGTGTCACCCTTGAGCACCACTTGGTATGCTATCAATACCCTTCCCACTCCCCTCCACATATAAGAACATACAACCTATACTTCTAAAGTATATTGTAAGCTCAGTAGGAAACAATAGTATTATAATTGTGGAGGAGGGTTAGCCACACATGGCATGGAGTGGGGAGGAGGCTCTATCTATGCTCAGGGGTCAATTTTAGTGTGCTCAGGGGACGACATAGTGCCAAAGATCAAATGTGTGATGGCAGGATGCAAGGCAAGTGTCTCAACCACAGTACTATCTCTTTCTATACATATTTTTGTTAAAATAAAGACAGTCTCAGGCCAAGTATTTGGATCATCAGTAAAGTACAAATTTTGCAAGCATGAGGTCTGGGTTTGATTACCCCATACTATGTAAGAAAATAATATAAATTAAATAAATAATAATAAAACCAAACATAATAAACTACATTTGAGAAGATGCCCACAAATGTGATTGCTTCCCATTAAATGTCTGGTGTTCAAATTACTTCTGCAGCGAAGTATGGGGAAGGTACTTAGAAAGAAAAAAGGAAATAAAAAATACCATATATGAATAGTTTGTGTGGTTGTATAGTCTCTATTCTATGTAATTATGCCCAAAGGGTGAATAATTTTGAAGACTAACCATAGTGTGAAGAATAATAACAAGATCATAGAACACTATTGCCTAGAAGGTGTAATTTCTTCATGGCAATTTACTGCCTTATAAATGGCAAAACATGAGACAAAATTCAAGTTTATTTGTAATCTTGCCATTTAACTTTCACTTGTAATACTATAGTACAATATTATCTGGATTATAGGATAATCCAAATAATTCAATGCTATTTGTTCTAAGGCTGCTCTTTCCCTACCTTTCTTTCTGGTAAATATTTACTGGAGAGGTAATTCTAAGTGGCCTCCAATAGCTTAAGTTAAAGCTGAGAAAATAGTTCAAAGACCCTTTATTTCTTTATCTTTTTAATTACAGTAAAAATGGTGACTTTTTCTATGGTCCATCACATCACTGGAAGATCCTATTAGGACAAAAGTATGAATTAATTAGTCCATGCATTCAATCTACATTAATTAGGACATTCTCCAATCAAAACTTCTAATTTGATTGTCAGTAGAGGTCTCAAATGAATGGCTCTTTATTTTCATGATTTTATCTGCAGGATAAAGTAATATATGAATATTACTAAATGAATGATAGGATATCATTAATTTAAAAAATTCTCTACTTTCACAATTGTTTGAATGTACAGATATTTCAATTGGGTCATTTCTAATATTGGTGAAAGCTAAATATTTTGAATTTAACACAGCCAAATTAACATTTAAAACCATGTTCAGCATTAAATAACTTTTAGAGTTATTTATAGTTTGAGCTTTAAATTTCAAAGTGCATTTTTTGGGAAATATCACAAGATTTTATTTCATACAGTAAAAGAAGTGAAACATCATTATGAAACATCTGATGAAGACAAATCACTTTGGCTTATTTCAAAGTGCAGTGTTGTCATACTAGCCTTGCACTCTTTAAGCCATATTCCATTCTTCATTCTGAAACCTGTCAGAATCATGATAAAATATTATAGGAGAACCTGTGATGAGCTTTCAGATAAGAGCAAAGAGTAAAGTGAAAAAGGTTTCTTAAGCTTCCCAAATGACCGTCCTTTAAAAGAACTTGTCAAACATCTCCAATGATGGAACATCAATATTTTTAGTACTAACTCCATCTTTATTTCTTTTTTTCTCTTTTTTCTTTTAGTTTTAATATATGTAATTGAGGTTAATGGCAATCTTCCCCTCTTTACCCTCAATACAAACAAAAAAATACAGCAGAAGTCCTACACTATAGGAAAAAAAAAGAAGAAAAAGAGTAGGGAACATATTAGACATTTAGATGACTCCACTTTATTATCCATTTAACTCAGATCATGATCCCTCTAGTTTCAGGTAGAGGAAGTAGAGGGGTGAGAAACAGACATCTCTGTAGATAAAGGGGAAAAGAAGAAATATTTCTTTACCATTTTCACTTCAGTTTAAGAAAAGAGAATATAAGGAATGTATGACAGTTTCTGATTAAAGCTATTCTTAATTTTAGAAAATATCAGGGGCTGGAGTGATAGCACAGCGGGTAAGGCATTTGCCTTGCACGCGGCCGACCCGGGTTCGAATCCCAGCATCCCATATGGTCCCCTGAGCACTGCCAGGGGTAATTCCTGAGTACAGAACCAGGAGTGACCCTGAGCATCGCTGGGTGTGATCCAAAAAGAAAAAAAAATCAGCTTATACCTATAATCAAAATTTACTGGTCAGAGGACAAAAAAAAAAACCTCCTTTTTCTAAGACTCAAATATCAGTTCTCTTCCTTCAAATATGACAATACCAGGATTCTGACCCTCTAATGACCGTCTACTAGGGGCATTTTAAATGGTCAAAGCCTGTCAATTTGGGTACTACATTTATTCACATTTCATTACAATAAAGGAGCAGAAGTTACTTAGGGACCAATAGTGAGTCCCATAAAGCCATGATAAACATTATTTTATGGGAAATGGGAAACCTCAAGTGACCTGATCTATATAACTTGCATGTATATGTCAACTGGAATTGGGCCAACAGCCATTACAAAGATCATATTGCTTTGTCTTACGTGCTGGCATTCCAAAGGCAATGTAATTTAAGACAAAAGCTGGTTTTTGAATGTCCACAAAGTACCCAGCTTAAATCAAATTCTTTCATGCTATCTTTCATTCCATCAGACTTATGTTTTAAAGTGCTGTGACACCAAAAGTTTTAAAAACTCACAAAGGGAAATGCAAATCAATCTACAACAAATCACGTAACAGGTGCCCAAGAAGAGAATTTTATTGCTACTGACATTAACCATTTGCTTATCACCGTCCTAGTCTCTTTTACAGCAACTATGTCATTATCTCCCTTACAACTCAAGAGTCACACAGAGGGGGGAAAAGTAGCTCAACCAACCCCCACATTGCTTCAAGGGAAAATGCACTGAAATGAGTACCCTTTCCCAAGGTTATTAGGCCAAGAGATGGGTTCTTCTGTTTCAAGATAGCTTTCTGCCTGACCCACAGCATATGGTTTCTATTACTGCCAGACCATGACCACAAAGACATTTCAAATCCCTGTGAAAAATGTGATTCTAGGTCTCTTGCTCAGTTGTATGTCACAGAGGACAGTCGAAGTTCTGGGGGATGAAAAAGAAGGGGGGCAAGGGAGGCTGGAGAGATTTAATCCATGGCATCCTTTTATATGATATGATGAGGTTTGTAACAGAAACCTTCTCACTTCTGGTTTCTCTTTTATCTTACAAACCACTTAATGCTCATAAGGGACACAGAACACACTTCAGTGTATCATGTTTAAGCTCTCCAAAGATGTGAAACAGCTTTATCAGGGGTGACAGCTCTGCCATTCACTAATCTGGTTTTCAATGTTTTAGTAAAGGGAGATAAAAGTAAATTTATTCTATTTAATCTGCACTAACATAGCAAACAATATTCTGTGATGATTAAGAAATGTTTATGATATTATTTTGAATAGATATTTACCTGTATATATTACAGTTGTCTCCAAACATTAATAATAAGAACCAGAATTAGCCAGCTAATACAAGAGATTCCACAAGGTACCTTTAATCCATTCAGATTAGTCAGACTTTCAATATGAACATAATAATGTTCTGCCTTATTAGATTTCACAAATGACGTTTTCTCAGTTTTTAATATAACATAAAATGTAAAACCATTGTCTGGTCTTGTAAAAGAGTTTTCTACAATTAATTATGAGTTTCAAGCATATCCTAGTTTTATAGTAGTCAATTTGCAATGTCTCCCTGGGTACTGAATGCAATGATTCCTAACAAAAGACATACGCAAAAGATTACACTCTTACAAACAAGTAGTTACATACACATAAGCAAATAATCCAGATAATTGCTTTACTTTTGTCGGGGTACAAGAAAAATATGCACACTTACCATGTTATTCTCTAGTTAGATGAGTAAGCAAAAGACCATTAATAAAGAGTTAGTAAAGGAAAAAATAAATTTTATTAATATGGAAAATGTGCATGACTATAAATTCTATTCTGGATGATTTTTGCTTTTGGGGGATCATACCCAGCAATTCTAAGAAGTTATTCCTGCTTTGTTTTTAGGGGTCATTCCTGGAAATATTAGAGGACTATGTATGTTTCCAGGAACTGAAGGGGAGTTGGCCACATGAAAGACATGTGTGTTAATTTCTTCTCGAAATCTCCTTGGACTGCCTTGTGACTGTGACTTATAGAGGGGCAGAAGACAAGCCTGGTAGATATGGTGTAAACACAGATATGCTATATCAAGGACATTGGCTCACAGGGAAAGGGAAGAGAGAAATTTCACATAACAAGGACAGGAGAACTCCATGTTCTATTCTGAGTTTAAGAGATGAATTTCCCAGATAGAGAGGTATGTTGAGGAATCAAACTACACCAGGAGTATATCCCTCAAACTACATTCTTCTAGGCCATAAAAAGTGGGAAAGGTATGATTTCTTGGACTAGGAAAAGGAGTGAGATAAGGACAAGAGCTTCTTCTCAGCCTGCAGTGCTGTCACTCCTCATTGGTAATAATCCACGTTCTTCAAGTAATGGCAACAAACTTCCTCCTGCCTCAGTTTCCATACTCCAGTGACACTTTGTGAAGAGGACTACTCCCGGCACAGAAGCACCTAACTTGTCCTGTGGGGAGATCAATTCCATATTTAAGAGTGAAATTCTATCAAGCAGAAAAAATAGCTCCAAATAATTTTCCCAATTTCATCTTGATCATTGTTATGAAAGACAGTATTAGCTCTTTTTGAAATACATCATTTTCATCAATTTGTTTTAGTTCTATCTCTTTAAATCTCATTTTTTAGCTTTAGTTTAAAACTAAATTTAGTCTAAAACTAAATTTCTGATTTTAGTCTTTTATATTTTAGTTCTTTTTAGTCTTTATAATTATTTTTAACCTCAGAGCAGTATTCTAGTCTTTCTAATTAATTTGGAATGTCTCAAGAAAAAAATAAAATCTCCTGACACCTCCCCATGGAGCCCCACACTGTGTCTAAGCTAAAATAACACTTTAGTATATGCAAAACACTAATCAAATTAAATCCCTGGTGGAATGAGATATAAGCAAATCCACTGATATATTGTGTCCTATGTAAAGGAAGAGTTTTCATACAAGGCAGTATGTTTTTTCTTGCAGCTGGGGGAAGGGGGGGTGAGCAAAAAAAATACTACATTAATTGAATAATTCTGTATCACTGTGTATCACTGTCATCCCATTCCTCATCGATTTGCTTGAGCGGGCACCAGTAACTTGAAATTAGTACATTTTATTTCAAATATCCCTTTGTTATATCCTATCAATCCACTCATTTTAGGGATTTTGAAGGCAAGGATTTTCAAGGCATTGTACATTTTAAACTTCAAAAATTCACAAATATAATTACTCGGAGAAAACAAATGACCAAAGCTTTGTAACTTATTTATACAATGACTCACTAATAAAAACTCTAAAATGATAAGTCATATTTGTTTCCAAGGATATAGTTTCATATAATTGTTCTCACTGGGGACTTCTAAATATAAGTGAATTTTCCCATTGCTATGTCAGACTTATTTGCTTATATATTTAACAATTTTCTCTCTGTTAGCTAATCAAAATGGTCTAATGATACAAAACAATCCCTGTTTATTGGGGATGAAATTTACTTATGGCCTATTCTTTTTCCTTTCAAAGATAGGAAAATCATTTTGAAAATTTAATTGCATTTTCTAGACCTTATAGATAATATAGTAAATACATTCCAGTTTAGTCTTTAAAACTCAGAATTTTGGGGGGGAAAATAGGCTGAAAAAGAAAAGGAAAAGTTCACTTACTTAAAATATCACCTTTCTAATTCACAGGATTTCTATGTGATTTTTGTTCAAAAACCTGCATAAAGTCTGTAAAGAACAACTGATTTAATTTATTTCATGCGATTCTTTCATCAATTACTTCTTAAACATCAAATATTTGCTATCAACTACTCCACAAATAAACATTTTTACAGGAGGAAAATATTTTTTAGACATGCTGATTCATTCATCCTTTTGTTGTCATTTTAACGGGGACATACCTGGCAGTGTTCAGGGCTTACTTCTGGCTCTGAGATCAGGGTTCACACCTAAAGATGTCCAAAGGACCAGCCATACAGGGTGCTGAGAATGAAACCTGTGTTGGCCTCCTACTAGGTATGTCTCCTACCCACTGTGCCATTGATTCAGACCCTGATTCATTCATCTTGATTTTCTGTTTCAATGTTCATCATCAATAAAAATTAGGTCTGGCTCTAAAACTTGATTTCCTATTAACAACCATCTATAAAGTCCTAACCATAAATTAATCCTTAAACTGACGACAAAAGTTTTTTCCTGCTAAATTTGTCTAAAAACTATGAATTTTATAAAATAATATGAACAATTCTGGGTCGCACTGTAGCACTGTCATCCCGTGTTCATCAATTTGCTTGAGTGGGCACTAGTAGCGTCTCCATTGGGAGACTTGTTGTTACTGTTTTTGGCATATCTAATACGCTACGGGTAGCTTGCCAGGCTCTGCCGTGCAGGCAGGACACTCTCGATAGCTTGCCTGGTGCTCTGAGAAGGACGGAGGAATCAACCTGGGTCAGCCGTGTGGAAGACAAATGCCCTACCCGCTGTGCTATCACTCCAGTCTAAATTTAGAATCAGTGCTATTTAGGATATAGGAACACCAGCTTTACAAACAGGCCTCATGGCAAACCTCTCATTAAGCTTGATTTTCTTTGGGGCCTCTACGTTTTTTTTTTTTTATTTTTGCCTTTTTTGAAGTACAATTAGCCTGATCACACAAAGCATCTTTCTTTGAAACTATTCTGCATATAGCTTTTCTTAGTGATAAATAAAACTGAGATATTTATATTTTAATAAATCTGTACTATATAATGCTAGTCCCTTTAATATATGTTAATGTAAATAATTAACAGGTTAAATTATTTTGAAAAATTCTGCACATGTTGGTTTATTTTAGATATTAGATATTTTAGATATTTGATGGAAAACTACAAGATTTTGATATGTGTTGTGCTAAAAGAAAATAACCACAATTTCTCAAATATTTTTGAGAAGGGGACCGTCTTAATATTTTTATTATTAGCTTTGGTTTTTTTCTGTTTTTGTCTAATAACTGTCAACAGTATATTCTTTGGAAAATTATATGTTATATATGAGTATTTATAGGCTTAAACATATATAGTAAAGATAAAGAGGCCTATGGTAGATTTTTTTCACTGCTAGATGCTATTTGCCATATAATCATTTTTATATACATTCCCTAACATACATTCACGATTTTACTAAAGAAACAATGTGTGTAAGAGGCTAGCTAAGAAATTATTACTTATCCCCAAATAATACCAAGATAGTATGACTGATGACATTTAACACAGTATATGACATCTATTAAGAAATGAGTAGCAGATAAAAATGCAATTGGAATGGCAAGTGACTTCTTAAATTACAACTTCTATTAATGCCCCTTCTGGAGCAATGGTGGTAAATTTTACTCCATTTCATTATTTGAAAGGATACAGACTAACCTGAATATCGCCCTTGTACACTTGTAACAAGGTTGATTCACCTGTGTCAGCTCCAAAGAAACTACTCCTCAGTTATTTCCTCTCTTATTTCCCCTGTCTTTACACTGATTTTTAGCAACTGGATTTCTGCAATCTGTTCTCTAGTGGATCAAGGAAATTCAATGGAAATTCCCAACCATAAATATCATTTACCTAAGATGAGATCTACCAAATTTTCATGATGCCAACCTTTATCTTAGAAGTTCCTTCAATTAGATTTAGATTATACTGTCTGACCAAACCAGAATCGAAGCTTCAACATAGAGAGGGTATTAACTCATGTTCCACATCTGCTTTTATTTACAGATCAGACTCATTCTTCAAACAGAAGTCTTTTTCATATATTTTTGCCTTATTTTCTCTTTCGTGTGTGTGTGTGTGTGTGTGTGTGTGTGTGTGTGTGTGTGTGTGTGTGGTTGCTTGCTTGGTTTTGGTTTGGGGGCCACACCCAGTGATGCTCAGGGTTTACTCCTGGCACTTTGCTCCGGGATCACTCCTGGAGGTGCTCAGGGAACTGAAATTAGGTTGTCTACATAAGAGGCAACAGCTTTACCCATTGTGCTGTCACTCCAGGTCTATTCTGTGATTCCTAAACCTTCCATGCAGAAAACTTTCCAGTTCTATAGCTGTAGTTTCACTCATATGCCCAAGGCTTAAGTGAGATAAAATGTAATAGTGTAAGAACTACCAATAGTAGGAAACTATGTAATTTAAACAGATTGGACAGTTGTTTTCAAGCATAAACAACAATAAAACTGAATGTAACTATATTCTAATTAGTTCTCTTTTACCAAAGTGAGAGTCAACTTTAACAAATCAATCTCTATTCACATACACACACACACACACGCACACACGCACACACATACACATACATTCTCAAAGACATACAACCAAGAAAACACACAAAAATAATTTAAAATTTATTTAAAACCCATGGCCTATACTGCAATGTACAATAATAAAGTTATTTCAATGTTTTTGGTTCACAAAAAAATGCAGCTTAAAAGATTTTTAAGATTTTAATATGTTCTGAGTTACCTTTTTAACATTTAAAAATAAATATGAAACTATGTAGATTATCTGGTCCCCTCTGATCTAAATTTTGCTGAGTCAGCAGTGATTGGCTAATCAAATTTTAACATTCAATATCATTATTCCACTATCATTGTTAAACATTATTTTTCATGATTGAATTGATTTGTCAAAGCATACTTTTCTTCCCCTTAGGCTATGAAAACACTTATCCGTAAAGTTGGTCATGCTAAATATTTCCTATGAATTTATTTTCATTTCTAATATTTCTGAGGTTGGATTGTTTCACCTAAACACACACACACACACACACACATACACACACATACACACACATACACACACACACCAAACATACACATTAGTAGCAAGGGTGAAGTTCACAAACCAGCATTTCTTCTCAAAATATCTCCATTTAAATGCAAATTTTGGCCTTTACCTTAAACTTTAAAAGTTATTTCATAGAAATGCAAAAAGTAAGAATAAATTTTGTATCCTAATATCTATGGAGTAGCATTTTACTGTTATTTATCTCTTTATTCAATGTAAACCCTGTATTTTTAAAGTTTGATAAAATTATTCATGAGTGTTTTCTCAGAAAATCCATTTTAAACAATTTAAACATGTGTAGACTGATTTAAATATAACTTTAAGAAAAAGAGCCTAGTGACTTTTTTTTTATAATTTGAATCATCAAAATTCCCCACAATTTTTATTGTATTATTTTTATTTAGCTGATGCAAGTTATAGAGGTAAGCAATCATTGATGATAAATAACTCAAAATAGCTTTATTACTATTGAAACTAGTTTAAGCATATAATATAAAAACAAAACTATATAGCAGAAAGTTTTCTATTTGTATTTCAATATATAATGCTTAAAAATAGCAAAATACTACCGAATGAGCTGACAGTTATGTGCTAGTGACTTAAAGTATAGTCAAAATACTTATTTAAATGGAATAAAAAGCTGTTTAGAAAATGCTAAAAAAATTCAACGCATTAAATCAATTTAGAACTTCATGATTATTACCAGAATTAAATTTCTTATGACGTGAACTTTGATAAAGAATCATAAAAGCATATTAGAGATGATGCTTTTTTTAGTGTCCTATTAGACAGTATAAGAGGCATTTTGTGCCTTTGGTACATCTTCTCAGCCTGCCTCTGATTTTATCTCCACATATAGTAATAGTTTTCTTACAACAAAGCAAAAATGGTATTTATCACAACTTTTTTCTTAGGGATTTTCCCCAAAATTTGTGGGTATCTTAGCCCCCATCCAGTATAGACTAGATATATCTTAGTAACTAGTAACTTTCTCCACTTCCGAATTAGATTAAGGCCCAATTTTCTGGTCCCATCAAACAGTTCTGTCTCTTCAAGTCTTCATTAGCTATTCATACAGGATTTTTATTTTAAAATTAAACTCATTCAGTATAAACCTATAGTTACATTTCAAGCACTCAATAACCACTTAAGACTGTCATAAAGTATGATGTGGTTATAAAACATTTCCATCATCAGAAAATTCTACTGGACAGTGTCATTTAAGGACATACTTCTGAGACTGACTTCTATATTGTTCTTTGGGGCTTTTTTTCCAGGAAGAGTGAACCTTGGCTGCACACATGTGCTCTATCAGGTTTTACCTAACAGCTGTTCACTCTCTGCTTCAGTAATATTTACTGGGACAACAACCAAAAAATCACCTATACCCAAATCCTTGTCTCAGACTGCTCTCAAGTTGAGATAGTTGGTATCTCAACATGTCTGACCCTGTATTAATAACAAGATAGAATAAAAATTATAATAAATTGCATAAAAATAAATATCTACAAATCCTTTCTACCTTCACCTCTCCAGTCTTCATTCCTTCACTGCTTCTGCAAGTATCTGCTCTTCACTGAATTCACTGGGCTGAGGAAGATGGTTATGTTCTTTAACTCTCAATATATAGAAATTGATGAGGCCAAAACTGTTTTTCCTCAAGTTTTATTGAGGAGAGGGAACTTTTAGGAAAAGTATAGGGGAAGAGTTTATGCCTGCATACCGGGAGGCAGCTTATAAAGCAGTGTCATGGTTAGCAACCAGAGGGTGTACTGTCAGAGATTTCAAACTCTCCCATAGGACTCTGGCAAATCAGACCAATTTAGGAACTCTATTTTTCAGCAGCCTGGAGCACTGCACTCTCCTCCAGGAACTATGCACATTTCACTGCTCTACACATGCCTAACTGGGGTCAGCTGTGGTACATAAACTATAGTTAGTGCCTAGGGGAGATCAATCGCACACTGCCGAAGATGGTGGAGTTCCTCATTATTGCCACCCTAGAAATGTCATATAGGATACAGATGGTATAGATGCCAGGCCTTGGCATTCTTTACTGCCTTTTGAACCTGAATAAATTAAAAGGGTACAGAACAGAGGCAAAAGTCAACCAGAGAAGCAGACTTACTTGTAGTTTAAAGTAAGTTTGAATTAGAGTGAGATTGATTGGAAGGATGCAGAGAGAAAAGGTAAAAAAAAAATTGGCTTTTGGTATGAAGCTCTAGAGACAGTTATTTAAATAGGATTCTTAAAAAGTTCTAATCTAGGAGCTGGAGCAATATTATAGGAGATCTGGTGTTTGCATTGTATGCAGCCGACCCAGGTTTGATCCCCAGCACCCTATATGGTCCCCTGCTCATGTCTGGAGTGATCCCCAGCACCCTATATGGACCCTGCTCATGTCTGGAGGGATCCATGAGTGCAAAGCCAGGAGAAGGCCCTGAGCGTCACAGATGTCACTCAAAACCCATTAAAAATAAATTATATTTTTAAAAAGAAGTAACTAATATACATCTTTTCACATGATACAACTGTTGTCTCCTTGCAAAGATTTTTGAAAAAGGTGTCATTAGTTTTAAGGCTTTTTTTGGAATCAGACTTTCAGTTATAACACTGGTCTCTAAGAGACCAAATAGTCTAAGAGTACATATTCAGACATAAAACAGTCATCAAGCATAAACTTGCATGTGAACTACAGTCCCAGGCATTAATGGAACAATAGGGGGGAAAGGAAAGAAAAGAAAACCATGACAAACTTAAAACAACATCAAGATACAACTTAAGGTTAAAAAGTAAGCCTGGTACTTGAGGACAAATGTTTCAAGTTGAATGTGCCTATCAACAGCCCTAAACAACAGATGAAATGTTATGGCATAAGAAAATTTCAAGTCACTCACATAAATTCTGTTAGACCCCCCCAAACAAAACCACAAACAAACAACACTCTAATACCAAACAAACTTGCATCAAAATAGTTTAAATTTCTCAGCATCCAAACAAAAAGCTAATATTAGAAAAAATTAATACCTTAAAAGTCTTAAATAAAATAATTTTCAGTCTAGACTTTTATACTCAGATAAATTCTCAATGGAATATGCTAACAATAAGAATACATACTTCCTCTGAATTCTTTCTTACAAAACTGATGTAGAATGTACTATAAAAAAAAACACAAGGAGGGGCCAGAGCGATAGCACAGCGGGTAGGGCGTTTGCCTTGCACGCGGCCGACCCGGGTTCGATCCCCGGCATCCCATATGGTCCCCCAAGCACTGCCAGGAGTAATTCCTGAGTGCAAAGCCAGGAGTAACCCCTGAGCATCGCTGGGTGTGACCCAAAAAGCAAAAAAACAAAACAAAACAAAACAAAACAAGGAGACATTGCACACAGTGAATAGGAAAACAACCTAAAAAGATTGGGCGGGGACCCTCTGCGCCTAAAGACTTTGACTCCAGAGATGTAACACATTCGGGCATCCAGCGCAGCATCCGATAGCGATGCATTGGGACTGTGAACTGGGCTACAACTCTGTGCTGCCGGGGGTGGATTTTTTTCCTCCCCACCCTGCCTTCCTGCACGGAAAGCGGCGGCCTGGCGGCACCCACGTGGCAGGCGCCATCTTCTGTGACTCCAAACCCAGAGGTATTCGGTTTTTACTTTTGGGGCTCCCAGGAACTCATGGGAAGGGGGCGTAACCGGCACGCCCTCGGCCCAGATAAATCCAGAGCTGCTGAGCGCGAATCGGACACTCTGCGCCTAAAGACTTTGAATTCAGAGACTTTTTACAGCAATGCACTGGAACTGTGAGTTGGGCTATGTAATTTCTGGCAGAATTTTCCCTGGACTTTATATAGAAATCCAAAACTGCCTGGACGCAATTTAACATTTATAATTGTCAGCAATGTGAAACGGTTCCTTTTGAACAGGTCTGACTTGGGGGGGAAACTCCAAATAATAACAGTAAGTTTTTGTTGAAATATTGAAGGTTTTTAATGTAGCAGCCACCTCTCTGGACTGTGAACTAAGTAAAAGCCCCACGCTGGCCGATGCGGCGTGGCGTACACCATACTATGAGGCGCAGGAAGGGGGATGAGGGGGGGAAAGAAAAAATAAAGGGAAAAGGAAAAAGGAAAAAAAAAAGAGAGAGAGAGAGAGTTATGTACTTGTAGCAGCGGGGCTACATATCTCTTCATTTCCAGCAATGAAAAACTACTTATCAAATGTAGTAGGTCTGTCTCTCTTGGTTGGAAACTCCAACAACTATAGTGAGTTTTGTGTTGAATTATGGAATGTAATCAAGGTAAAGAGAAAATGAAGTGAAATTCATTAGTTATACAGTAGGGGGTAGGGGGTGGGGCGGGGGGTATACTGGAGTTTCTGGTGGTGGAATATGGGCAGTGGTGAAGGGATGGGTGTTTGAATATTGTATAACTGACATATAAACCTGAGAACTTTGTAACTTTCCACATGGTGATTTAATAAAAAGTTAAAAAAAAAAAAGAAAAAGATTGGGCTGGGGGGATACCTGGCAGTGCTTGGGGGCTGCTGCCAGCTGCTATGCTAGTTGTCCACTCCTAGAGATACTTAGGGATCAATGTGGTACAGGGGATCAAACCTGGGGTTCACACATGCAAAGCATGCACACCTTTTAATCTATCTCTCTAAGCCCAGGGAAATAATTTTTAAAGAGAAGTAAAGGACACCACTAGATGATATTAAAGGAAACGCTACTGCTCTGAAGCAAGAATATTGCAATGAAGTACGAATATAGTATCTTTTCCCAAAGGTATCAGGATATTTTCTTTAAAAAAATTTTATCTGTGACAATATGTTTTATAATACTATTTATGACAGAGTTCTATGCATACATCATTCCAATATCACATCCTCCGCTGGAGGGTGGGTTTTCTTCCACTGCAATCTCTGTGCCCCCACACCCACCCCTTCAGTCCCACGTGCACTTTAGAATACTTTTATTTGTATGTTGTTCACAAGTGGAATAATATTATTGATGTTTTAAGGGTCAGCCTTACTTCTAAAATAGTTTCCTTAAAATTCTCTATTATATTTATTTTATGGCCTATTTTAGTAAATTTAAATAAATGCCTCTTTCAGAGAATTACTAACAAGCCTAAAAAGCAGTCCTTAGACTTTTATATACTTAAAGTGTTTGAAATTGACCATAAGTTTTGTGTTAGAAATATCCAAGCATGGGTGTGAGGTAGTACTCAGAAAGTTACTATGATTTAATTTCTATTTTTCCTCACCTTTTAATGGATTAGACTAAGATACTAAATAAATACATATTTTGATTAAGAATGTAGGTGCTAGAACAGAGGTAGAATGGAAGGAAGGTTGTTTGCCTTGTACACATCTGAACTGAATTTGATTTCTGGCACCAAATTAGGACTGATCACTGAATACAGAGCCAGGAGTAAGCCCTTTTCTCATGACAAAACTGTTGTCTCCTTGCAAAGAATTTTGCAGAGCACCAGTGAGTGTGGTTGCCAAATAAAACAAATAAATGAAAATAATGTAGATGATTTGATAATTTGCTTTAAAGTCAATTTAAAATCAATCCATTCCTACTAAATAAAAATTTCTTCATCATCTTCCTTTGAGGTGGGGGAGCATAACTAGCAGTGCTCAGGGCTTACTCCTGACTGCTCAGAGATCACTCCTGGTGTGCTCAGGTGACCACATGGCATGCTTGGTGCTGGAGATTGAACCTGGGTAGCTATGTTAAGGCAAATACCCCACCCAACTGTCCTATCACTGTAACCTCTTAAGTAGATATTTCTCAACTTTATTACCTCCCCCAAATAAAATAGCTCTTCAAAGCTGAAAGTATTCTGACCAGTGAGAGGCAAAACAAACTTTCATAAAAACCACAGAAATTTCTTATATGGACATACTAAGCTGCAGTTAATCACATGTCATTACCCTTTAGAAATTATAGGTGAGATGGAGAAGTGTTGGGATTATGAACAAAAAAGAAATTTTGCATTAATATCCCCCAAATATCAAAAAATGTTTGTGATTATGCCTCTGTCTAGTGATGTTAATACTAGTGGAAATATTCACCAATCATCCATTCACTCAAAACCTTTATATTAAAATTACACTGTATTAGATACTAGGGTTAATAGTAATAATTGATAGCAGTCAATTTATCCAACATTTATTGAACACCTATATATTAGGCCTTTTGTAGTTGGTAAGGAAGAATTTGCAAAATCCTACCACTGAAGAAACACAAGAGTAAGTAAGCCAGGTGATCAAAGTAAGAATTTGATTATGTGCAATGCTATGACAGAGAGATATACCCATAATTACCTCTAGAGCCAAATGTGCAGGCGAAATAACTAGAACAGGTCTTTCACAGTATACATAGATAAAAATAGCTTATCAATTTGTATTGGTGCCACCAATAAAGCCAATTAAATCATTTTTAAAAGAATATATATGTCTGCATATATGCACACTTACGCTAGTACTCATTGTGATACTTAGTACAGTCGCCAGGATGTAAAAACAAACCAAATGACCAACTATGGATGAATGCATTGAGAACTTGTGCTATATATATGCACCTATTTAAAAAAAAGATGTGATCTATAATTAGCCATTATGTGGATGAAATTAGGGGGTATAATACTAAGTGGAGTCATTCTGAAAAAGAGACACCGATTTAGACTTATATATCTCATACATAGAATAAAAAGATATATACTAAGGGAGCATCAAATGGTCAAATGCAACAGAACTGGAGAATAAGTAAACAGACTTGAACTTACCTATAGGCGTCTGAACAAAAGGGATGGATGGCAGAGGCCCTTGAGACATTGGTGAAGGGATGTGGGCATTCTGGTGGTGCATGTGGTATTGGAATGATATATGTATAAAAATAACAGCATTGTAAATAACACTATCTCAATAAAAATGTGGGGGACAATAAAGACCTCTGAAAAGTTTTTTGTTGTTTTGGGGCCATACCTAGCAATGCATTTCTAGCTCAGAACTGCAAGGGGTAGGGCAAGTGGGGAGGAAGTCACTCTAAGCAGTGCTCAGGAGACCTTGTGGTGCTAGGGCCTCTGCATGTAAAGTAGTCATGACAGCCTATTTAGCTCCTTGACCCTAAAGGAATATTTTAAAGAACACATGCATTGCTCGTAATAGCATCTCTGCATGAAACAACGTAAAGGTAGGTTGATGTTTTAGGCTTATTTTGATAAAGTAAGTATTTTTAACTGATCACATTCTGGAAAATATATTAGTTTTCAAGTGCCAAAAGATAAGCTGCTTTTTCAGACAGGCCAATAATCTTTCATTTGTGTGACTATAATAATTAATCAGACTGATAATTCCCTGCCAATTAATAAACCCACCCTTATTTAGTGTACTCATAACTAGTTTATTAATATCTGAATGTGTTTCCTTGGCCTGCCTGTTGGATTTTCAATAAATCAATAGCTATATTATTTATTGATTTTTTTTCTAGTTCCACACACAGATATTTCAGTGTGAAGAAATAAAATGGAAATAAAATGTTTCTAGTCCATAAATAACAAATCATCAACATATTAAACGTTGGTATTTAATGGTTCATTTAAGAATCAATCATATTTTTTTATTTTTATTGTTTTAATTTGAGGCACCATAATTTAACCCTATACTGATAATGATAGGGTTCTATGCCTACAGTGTTGTAACACCATACCCTCCACCTGTCAACCTAAGAATCTGATTTTCTAAGCCACAATGCAC
Organism: Sorex araneus; assembly: GCF_027595985.1. Lineage (NCBI taxonomy): Eukaryota > Metazoa > Chordata > Mammalia > Eulipotyphla > Soricidae > Sorex > Sorex araneus. The sequence continues at coordinate 135,542,050 of NC_073304.1, read as the reverse complement.
AAGCAGAAAGAAATAATCCTTAAGAAGTAAGCATGGGGACTGGATAGTTCAATAGGTAGGGTGTTTGCCTTACCCGCAACCAACCCAAGTTCAATCCCGCATACCATGCCATATGTTCCCTCAAGCACTGCCAGGAATGGCTCCTGAGTACAGAGCCCAAAGTAACAGAGTAACCCCCGAGCACCACCAAATGAGCATGTTTTATATAATGTAAAGCTTAAACATTATTATTATTTTTTAAATATTCTAAAATACATTGCAGAAGTACAGTACTGTACACAGCACAACATTGCCCAGTTCCAGAGAGGCCCGGCAATCACAGTGTGGCCAATTCAAATTTCACTGATGACTCTTTAAGCCCTAGTGAACCGTGGTGCCCTAATGAGAGGTTTCACTAAATCCTAGTCAAGCAATGTATATTTCACAGAGGAAAGGGAAGGCTAGGAACTCACCGCATCTTCAATGCTGATAGAATAGCAACAATGTTTACAATTTAGTTTTCCTTTGGATAAAGAAATTAAATATCTATAATCGATGGAACTCATATGTGTTTTCTTAATTCAACTTGAAACTCGTGTCACTGAATAGTCTAAATCAATTCATAAGCATTAAGAATCAATTCATTAATTGAACTCAGTGGAAAATAGTGTTTGTACCTTTACGTAGTATGGAGTGCATTTTGACAGTTCACAAAAACTAGTTTTTTTGTTTTACTTTTTGTTTCCTCTCTAGAATGTTCTTGCTGAGACAAACTCAAAATTTGCTAAAAAAAAAAAAAAAAAAAAAAAAAAAAAAAAAAAAAAAAAACGACAATCAGAGACTTGGAAACAAATCTTGGAACCCAGTGGCTTTTGGCAGAAATGCATTCGGAGTCCCAGTTAGGTTTTCGGCCTCGGGCCATCCCAGGTGGGAAAAGGTGCCCATCCACCACCTTTTTCCCCCTGGCGGCTCAGGGGTTGCCATCTTCCAGAGGCCAATGAACAGACAGGTTTAGGCCCCCCGCAGTGAGGCGCATGGGGCCTCAGGGGATGAGGGTGGGGCTGGCTTTCCTCCCCTGCCCCAACAAGACCCTGAGTCACTGCCCACAAATGGATAGAGTGCTTAATGGTCATGATCCCAGAGACTCAGAAACAAATCTCGGAACCCAGGGGCCTTTGGCAGAAATCCCTAGTATCTAATGTTGCCTTTTCAGCAGATCTAAGTGTTGGGGAAAATCTCAAATAACAATGGTGGGGCCAGTGTCGAAATATTGAATGCAATCAAAGTAGAAAGAGAGAAATGTGGACATCATCTGCCACACAGGTAGCGGGAGAGTGTGGATGGAGGGGTATACTGGGGTTTTTGGTGGTGGGAAAGGTCTGCTGGTGAAGGGACGGGTGTTTCATCATTGTATGACCAAGTCTTGAACCCGAAAGCTTTGTAACTTCTCTCATGGTGACTCAATAAATTTTTAAAAATTTAAAAAAAATAAACACCCATTTAATAAAATAAAATGCTGGTAACAGAGTTGTTTGAATCATACTATTTAAATAGCATTTAAAATTCACATATATTGGACTGGAGTGATAGCACAGTGGGCAGGGCAAACGCCTTGCACGTGGCCGACCTGGGTTCTATTCCCAGCATTCAATATGGTCCCCTGAGCACCGCCAGGAGTAACCCTGTGCATTGCCAGGTGTGAACCGAAAAGAAAAAAGAAAAAAGAAAGTTCACATATTTTAATCTTCATTCTTACTAGTGATTTTAACAAATAAGGACAGAGTAGTGGGTAAAATGAGTCCAGTTATTTTATATGAGAGATCTTAAAGAGATATTTTTTATGAGAGGTCTTAAAGCATTTACTGTTCACACCCTAACTGAAACTCCAATGCCCTCTTATAACCCTTAAAGATAATTACAAACAACTGTAAGTAGAATTTCATTTGGCCCAAAGAATAGCACTGACTAACCTAAATACAGTGCCTGTCCGATGCATAGATAGAAGTTGATTTATAATAATGTATACCTGAAACTCATAAAATGCAATGTTTTTTCAATAAAGAAACATCTTAAAAAGATGAAATGTCAGTTATTTGAAATTCTTTTGAGTATAGGCATTGCTTTTGCTTTTAAAAACTAGTTCTGGGCTGTGACATATTATTTATTGTCATTGTGGACTAAAGGAAAAGGAATAGAAAAGAGATTTTTCAGATTTTTTATCGTACAACAATAAAACTCAATAAAATGACCTGACTTCTAAATGCCAAAGTACACCTAGAATTCCCCAGTAGGAATTTAACATTCACTGATTGTTAGGATGATGTAACACAGTATATATATTACATCCCACCTTACCCATATGTTCCAAATATCAAATGCCACTTGTTTGGGGAGGTCTTTCCTGAGTCTCTTCACTAGGTCTGATTCAAACTCCCTATAACTGTTCCTATATAATAGGCATTTGTACAATTAAGAAGGTTACATTACATTAAGAAGGCATTTGTACAATTATTTGCCTCTACTGTGTGGTGAATTCCAGGTATGCAACAGAGCCATCTGTTTCACATCATTGTTGTATCTTGGACCTAGCACAGAGCCCTAGCCTAATCAGAGTACAAAGCACTCAAAAGCTTTAAACAGAGAAAAAAAAAAAAAACATGTTGTCCCACTTTAATCTCAAAGTAAAGTGAGAATCATGTAGGTTCCTCTACAGGTGAAGTTCTAGAGCATATTAGTAACATACCTGAATATACCTAACATTTATTTCCAATTATATGAATTTAATATACAAGAATTATTAAACAACTATTGTTTATAATGACAATAACTTTGAATTACCCTAAATCCCAACAGCAGGTGATTAATTAGAAATATTTTAGCACATACTTAGAAAGGATGAAGACAGAGTCATAAACTACAAGCATTAGGCATAGAACAAAATTAGTATACTAAAAAGTCATATATATAAAATGCATACTACAAATAAGAACAATTCTGAAAATATATCATTAGGAGAGATTAATTTTAATTTATGAGTTTATACATAACTCATTTTCTTAATTATGATACATCAGTTTTCAAACTTTAGATATAAACCTCATTAAAACCTAAAGTATCAGGGGGAAATCTTTTAAAATAAAATATTATACAGGAGACAAATGCCAAATATATAAATAATTCATAAGACTAAATAGAAAAATTAAAATATAATTTAAAAATAGAAAAATAATCCAAACAGACATCTTTTCAAGGAAAAAATCCAGATGGCCAACAAGTAGAAAAAAGATACTCGCCATCGACAATCATCAGAGACACGTAAACCAAAACCACAAGGAGATTTCACTTCACAACTGTTAGAATGGCTACAAGCAAAAGAGATGATAAAGGGCATGTAGCTGTGGATATAAGGAAAGAAAACCTTTGTGGTGGCTATATAAATTGGTGCAACCCCTACCAAAAAATAGTGGTTTTCAAAAAAGTAAATGAAAAAATAAATTAGCTTAAAATGCAGCAATCCCATTTCTGGGTGATTTTTCCAATAAGATTTAAAAACTGGTTTGGAAAGATGCTTGTGCCCATATATTCCTGATATTATTACTTTCAATGGCTGAGATATGTTCTAAATAGCCACCAACAGATAAATATATTTAAAAAAATAAGCAGTATGTGGGCCAGAGAGATAGTACAGTAGGTAAGGTGCTTGCTTTTATGTGGCCCACCTGACTTAGATCCCAGAAACCCTGAAGGTCCCCTGAGCCCTGCTAGGAATGATCTCTGAACACAGAGCCAGGAATAAACCCTGAGTATTGCCAGGTGTGTCCCCAAAACAAATTGAAAAAAAAAGAATAAAGAAAAGAATGAAAAAAATTGGCCTGAATGAATATTATTCAGCCTATAAATGTTACTCAACACCCCAAATATATATTGCCATTTTCAATGACATGCATGAAATTTGAGGGCATTGTATCAAGTGAAATACAGCCATCATATGATATCACTTATTTGAAGAAGGAAGGAAGGAAGGAAGGAAGGAAGGAAGGAAGGAAGGAAGGAAGGAAGGAAGGAAGGAAGGAAGGAAGGAAGGAAGGAAGGACAGAAGGAAGGGAGGGAGGGAGGGAGGGAGGAAGGGAAGGAGGGAGGGAGGAAGGAAGGAAGGAAGGAAGGAAGGAAGGAAGGAAGGAAGGAAGGAAGGAAGGACAGAAGGAAGGGAGGGAGGGAGGGAGGGAGGGAGGGAGGGAGGAAGGAAGGAAAGGAGGAAGGAAGGAAGGAAGGAAGGAAGGAAGGAAGGAAGGAAGGAAGGAAGGAAGGAAGGAAGGAAGGAAGGAAGGGAGGAAGGAAGGGAGGAAGGAAGGAAGGAAGGAAGGAAGGAAAGGAGGAAGGAAGGAAGGAAGGAAGGAAGAAAGGAAGGAAGGAAGGAAGGAAGGAAGGAAGGAAGGAAGGAAGGAAGGAAGGAAGGGAGGGAGGGAGGGAGGGAGGGAGGGAGGGAGGGAGGAAGGAAGGAAGGAAGGAAGGAAGGAAGGAAGGAAGGAAGGAAGGAAGGAAGGAAGGGAGGAAGGAAGGAAGGGAGGAAGGAAGGAAGGAAGGAAGGAAGGAAGGAAGGAAAGGAGGAAGGAAGGAAGGAAGGAAGGAAGGAAGGAAGGAAGAAAGGAAGGAAGGAAGGAAGGAAGGAAGGAAGGAAGGAAGGAAGGAAGGGAGGGAGGGAGGGAGGGAGGGAGGGAGGGAGGAAGGAAGGAAGGAAGGAAGGAAGGAAGGAAGGAAGGAAGGAAGGAAGGAAGGAAGGAAGGAAGGAAGGAGGGAGGAAGACCAGATAGAAGGAAAGAGACAAGAAGATGAGAAAGGAGCAAACTCAAATTATATAATAAGCAAATCATGAGATATAATAACATGATGAATATAATTAATAATTCTATGTCACATATTTAAAAGTTATTGAGAGTTAATCTTAAAAGTTCTCATCCCATACAAAATTGTAACTATGCACATGGTGGCAGATTTTAACCAAATGCAGTGACCATTTTTCAAGACATACAAACATCAAGCCATATATACACATGAATTTAAGATTATGGTATAATCCAACCATATTTCAATAAAATAAAGCTCTAAAAGTAAAAAAAATCAATAAGAAAGATTTTGATAATAATATGGATAGGGTGAAATGTCTCTTGTATATGATCCTCTACTACCTCACATGAGACTATGAAGTCCTCTGTATTAGATTAAGACAGAAAAAATTAGTTGTATTTTAAACTGCTATTAATAAATAATGAATGTTTATTGTGGTACAAATCAATCACCAGACACTTAAAATTAATTATCTAAATCTGTCACTTTAGTAAGGGCAGAGAAATTCTGTGCACTTCACAGAGAGAAGCAAGATATGCCAAATTTTTCTTTTTGTAGGAGACCAAGCATATACACATAAAAATGAAGTCAGGATATATATGAAGTCAGGATATTATATTATCTGTTAAATACAAACTGAAGCCTATCAGTATAAAACCTAGGTCATAATAACATTTTAGGCTTCCTTTATATTTGTGGTCATTGGTAAGGGTTTTGGATTGTGATGCTGGTTAAGTGACTGAATTAATGCTAAAATCCCTGAGAAGAAAGAACTCTATCTAGCAGTTACTGTGACTGTGAAAATAGATGCAAGCATTCACACCATTCCTAATCAAACCTTCATTCACTGCTTTTGTCATGGCTGCCGCTGTTGCTTTTGGGGGCAGAAGGTTGGAAAGAGAGTTTGCTCCTACTACCCACAAAACTGTTCCAACTTCTTATTTAAAATTGTCACTGTTGGAGGGAACCACTGTTTAGATTGACAAGCAAATCTAAAGGATACCAATGATAGTTCAGTAAATCATTTGATGCCAGCTTAATATTTAATGCAAGCTAGAGTATTCCCCAAGGTAAGTCGAAGCATTCCCCAAAATCTCTGTTGCTGCCTCATAGTAGTTCTGTAACAGCAAGTGTTACAGTCTTCCAAGGACATGAGGATGCTAATGTAGCATTCTTGATCAAATAAAACCAGGTTGCTACTCCCCTTGACATCATAACAAAGCTTTGATGGATGTGCACTCTGCGTATTGAATTGATCTGTGTTAAGTCCGAGCTCTCATACTATTTTATCCTAATGTGCCTAAATAAGCAATGTTGACTCCTTAATTTACTCATTTTAACACTGGCAGCTTCCAGGACTCCATTAATATGAGGTTGCATTTAGGTTGTCTGCTGAATTTGCTAACCTCAAAAGTATGAAATTTGAATTCTTAAAATTGATAACACTGCCAGGAAAATCATTTCCTTTAAGACCAATAGGAAACGGTGTATCAGCACATCACTAGCCTGATCCATAAATATACTGGAGGAAAGAGGAAATTAATTAGGACACTCTGTTTATTAAGAGGGTTGACTACAAGTACATGTTACAAATGTGACCCACAGGCTATAAAGAAATAGTTTAATGTTTTGTCACCAAAAGGAGCTAGTGGAGATACATTCATTGAAGGAAATCCAACAAAACAGAATGCAATTCAATAGATATATGGATTCTGCCAAAAGCAGAATAGACTATTAGGGTCTGAAGTAATTTGGAAATAAACAGTAAATTCTGTTAGAAAAAAAAAGAAGAATAGAATTCAAGTAACACAAATAGCATTTTAAAAGAAATTGGAACTGCACACCACACTAGAAAATTAATTTAACCAAGGGAAATTCAAGAAGGGATTTCTGTTAAGTATATTTGCATGATACAAAATGATGCTAAGCCTTTGGGGCCAAAAGTACGTATCTTTCTTTGGGAATAGAAGAAATCTATTGCCTTCTAAGTGAATGAAGGACATTGTGGGTTCAGGCTTTGTTCCATTTCTTTTTTAACTATGTGGCATTTACTTTTGAGTGTTTGTTGGTTGTATTTTATCACTCAAAGAACCAGGCTATTACAGACTGATATTGTCAATGAATTTCTCCTTCCATCAAGTTCAGTGTTTTACCAGTTTTAAAAGCAGTCGTTACTTTTATTGTCTCTAGCAAAACTAAATAAATGCTTTAGTTTAGTTCCACATCTGTATAGATAATGATAAGTCACCAGCTCTTCAGTTCATGCAAACTGAGACACTAAAAAAGGCTGTTTCCTTATTGAAACTTAGCCTTTGCTTGTAAAAACAAGGTGAAAGTCCAATTAGCAATTCAGAGAAAAAGGGCAGTTCTTTGTGTATAGGCATCCCCCTTTGAAAACCTATAATCTATAATGAGTCCTGTTTAACACGATGGATGCTTCCAGACAAGCCCAAATACCAGGTCACTAATGAGCAAGAATTTAAAACGTGAAAGCCATGAATGAAATAGGTTATTGTGAAAATTGGCTCATATTAAGAGAGTTAAAAGACTTGGCTGGTGTTGTTTGGCCTGACAGATCTAGCTAATTAATCAAATGCTTTGATAAGTAACTAACTTACTGCATTTTAAAAGGAACTGGATCTGACAAACAGTGAAGGAAAAGAACAATCTTGGTGCTGCTTAAAATCTAAAGAATGGAATATCGCAGCCATGTGCACAAACCAGGCTTATTTTGACAAGGGCGTTCTATTAAAAGCTGTGATATCTGGAACACACCAATTAGAACACATTAAAAATTAGCATATTTGTAATGCCCCTTTAACAAGCCTTTATATCGGAGGATAAAAAGGTGACAACAAGGTAGAAAAGACTTAAGAGGCTGTTATCATTGCCCCTGTTTGTTGAGAGGAGCTTGTAATGAGACAAAGCAAGAATGAGCAGGGCTCTCCTTTAGCCTCCAAGAATACGGTTCCACTTTATCACTGTCACCGTTAAACATAGGTGACACAAGGAGCTCTAGGTTAATTAGAATGCCTAAGAGTCCCCTTCCTGGCCTTAATTGAAACAAATAAATAAACAAACACAACCAACATATCAGGTGCTGAGAGTAAATGAACAAAGTGAAGAGATGTCCGTATGCATCACCATACCCTGGGGAGGCAGGAGCTGAGTGCTGGGGAGACAGGAAAGGCCTTGGACATTCAGAGCTGGGCTGAAATACCAGGGCCTTGGGTCGCAGAGCTAGGGTCAACTGCTGCAGCACAGTTGAAACATGCTGAACCTCATTTTTCCTACCTGACAAATGTGTAAAGGCGATTACTTCTTTGTACGACAACTGTCTGATTAAAGACAACGACAGGCCATAGTAGTGATTCATTAAATTGCAGCTATTTCTTTTTCCTTTCACAATTGACTCTGAACCCCAGGGCACTAGATCTCTGCTTTTATATGCCCATGGACAGTCCTTCCCACTTAGACCCTGGCCTTTGCTAGCTTTGGCCAAAGGGACATTAACACTAGCTTTGGCCAAAGGAATATGAACAAAAGCTTGACAAGTGGTCGCATATTGTGACTTGTCCTGTAGTAAGGCTTGCTCTTAAAATGATCCCTCTTTAAAATGAGTTGACAGTGTGTGAGAAGTCCAACCTTACAAAGCGGCACTGCTGCATGAGGAGAAATAAGAACCCTGACACAGAAGCTGTGATTTGTCAGCCATGCACACGGAGCTGTCTTTAAAGAGGCTCTTCAGCTGTTCTGACTGAGCCCAGCCATCAGTTGCTAGGTGAATCAGAAATTAGTCATCCCCACAGAGCCCTGTCCAAAAGGTAGACTTGTGAGCAAATAAGTAATTGCTCTTTAAACCACTAAGTCTAGAGATGATCAGTTTCAAATAACCAAAACATTCATCTTTTCATCATGTGCTACTTGTTACTGATTCCCAGTAACTGTGCACAGTGTTTTAAAAAGCAAACAAAAACCTACTCTCTTTAATGCCTGTGACTATGTAAGTGTTTTCAAAAGCCTTCAAAAATTTCCTAATTTGGATTCCTTTTGAAATTTGAAAACCAAAATCCTAATCTGGATTCATTTTGAAAATTCACTGAATAAATATGAGATGGTTTTAATATATACATATATACATATGTATATAGTTGCACTGTAGCACTCTCGTCCCGTTGTTCATGGATTTGCTCGAGCGGGCACTGGTAACGTCTCCATTGTGAGACTTTTTGCTACTGTTTTTGGCATATTGAATATGCCACGGGTAGCTTGTCAGACTCTGCCATGAGGGCAAGATACTCTCGGTAGCTTGCCAGGCTCTCCGAGAGGGGTGGAGGAATCGAACCCGGGTCGGCATGCAAGGCAAATGCCCTGCCCACTGTGCTATTGCTCCAGTCATATATATAGTTACATAATGTTATATATAATACTCCCTCTTTGTTGCTATTCCAAATAAACAAAGTTGCCAAAAAAGTGATTAGTGCAGAAATAAATTTTATAATGCATCATATAATATTTTTAAATTGTATGTGTATAGATTTGTGTTATACCTGGCAACGATCAGATGCTATTTCTGGCTCTGCACTCAGATTTGACCCCTAGAAGTGCCTGGAGGGACAACATGAGGCATTGAGAATTTGAGGCAGAGTCAGTGGAATGCAAAGCAAGTGCCATCCCCCCATATTATCATTCCAGTCCTAAATTGTCTGGAAATTTTATAGGGTCTTTTGCCCTGGTATTTTCCCTTATGATCTACATAATTTTAGATAATTCTTCAGCTATCTATATGCTAAGTTGATAAGTATATCACCTGGCTCTCTAACAACAGATAATAAATGTAATTGTAATTTTGAGTGCATTCTAATATATTTTTTAAATTATGTGACAAAGGTTGTTGTTTTCTATTTCATTATCTAGTTTTCTCTTATTTCTTAGTAATACACACACACAAATACAGACACATACACATTTGGAATAGTATTATATCCAACTGTAATCCTAGAATTCCAAACTTCTATGTTACATCTGACCAATAAAATTTAAGTGGAAATGACAAACAGGATTTATAGAAAAAAATCTTTATAAATAGAGGATAGCCATTCAACTGCCTATTCCATTATTTGCGTTTTTTTTTATTATAAAGGCTTCCATTGCAAAGGAGAATTTAGGATTATGGAGTGATCTTAAAGATGAAACTTATATACTAAGTATACTGGTAAAAGTTGAGGCACCACACTAATTCAGGACTTGCTATCTCTACATTTCTCTTACATGAAGATGGAAAGGTTTACCCAAAAGGGACTAGACAGATGTTTTAATACATCCAACCCTTTTCCCTCAACTCTCAGCACTGGTAACTGTGGCCCTGCCAGTTTGAGCAGCAATGCACACTGGCCTGGGAGAGTATCATCAGTGGTATAGACCCCTCACCCCAGTACTGTGGGGAAGACCCTATTAAAAATTTACCTCAGGGCTGGAGAAATAGTACAGTGGGTAGGGTACTTGCCTTGCACACAGTCAACACAAGTTTAATCCCTAGCACCCCAAATGATTTCCTGAGTCCATCAGGTGTGTTCCTAATTAAAAAGCCAGGAGCAAGCCCTGAACACTATGGGTGTGGTCCTGAAACCAACCAACAACAAAAATTAACTCTGACTTTATTTAAGCCATTATTATTTTGAGATGCCTGTTAACTTGCAGATAAACTAAATTTTAACAAATTAAGTTTTGCTGCATATGAAAGAAAGAAGAAAGATTTCATTAGGTTTTACTGTTTTTGCATCTCTCAAATGGTGCAGGAAGAGCCATGTGGTAGCAGGGATCAATCCCAAGCATAGAACATGCCACTCATGCACTCTACCTTTTGCACCATGTCCCTGCTCCCACGAAAGATGTCTTATTTTAATTTCAAGTTTTTGTTTTTGCTTTTTTCTAAAGATCAACAACTTGAAAACAGGAAGAAATTTGCTTTTAGAAATCAATATACACAATCTAGAATCTAGTAAGGATACTTTTTCTGTTATAATTTTTGAAAATATACTCAAACTCCAATAACAACCACAGAATATGTAAAAGCCCAGGAAAAACATTAATTACTTCTGTATTTCTTGAATGCTATTTTAAGAACACTTTGAGAGAAGACTATGTCATTTAAGTGCACTTTGAGAAGATTACACTAGAGAAAACTACTATACACATTACATATTATAAGCTAAGTGAGTTAATTTGCTGAATTACAACTGAACAGTAAATTTAAAAATACAGAAACATATTTTCATTATATAACTGAAATATAACTGTAAATTAATACAGAACATAGAACATGTCACAGAGCATGCCAATATAAAGACATGGAATGAAGAAAAACACAACAACAAATGCATACAGAAACATGGGAAAAATCATCAAAAGTTCTAAGAATATTTTTACTCTTCAGAGGAAAGCTACAATGAGGCTTTAACGGTTTTTTTTTAATGTTTCAGAGGTGCTTTATCCTGAAATCTCAGATTTAATATCAGACTGAGGGAAAATGGTTATAGCTTCAGCAAAATATTTATAAGCCACAAGGAAATGCCAACGTCCAATCCTTACGCCTACTAATCAGTGAAAAACACAACTCGGAAGAGCTATTGACTTCTCCAGCACATACCCAGTGCTACAGACAGTGTCCCAATGTTGCTTTGGATTACCAAAACTCTACCTGAATAACTGAGTAAAGAGATATTGTGGACAACAAGTACTCCATCAGATACAATATATTTTTATCTGCCATTTAAAAAATGTTGATATACCCTAAACATTTTAATGACTATAAAATATAAATAGTATTCATAAATTAAATTATTTTTATGTTTCCCCACTTCTTTTATTTTATAGTTATTAGATATATTTTTATTATAACACCGTGATTTGTAAAGTTGTTCATAATACAGTTGTTATAGGCATACAGTGTTCCAACACCAATCCCACCACCAGTGCAACCTTCCTTCCAGCAATGTTCCTAGTTTCCCTGCTACCCTCCCCACCTCCCAGCCGGTCCCTTTAGCAGGTGTATAACAAATAGACTTTATATTGCTTGTTATAACAAAATGGCAAATGGAATGATCAGAAAACTGGGCAATAAAAATCAATTTTTGATGATTGCTATATCTCACAATGGTATTAACTAAAATCATTGTCTTAAGATAAACTGAGCTGCTTGAACCTTTAATATTACTGTTTTCACTCATTGACCATGGTGGGCTTATACACAACTTTCCCATCAAATTTTCTGTGCAACTACCAGGCTGTCAGTACTGTGAAATTAAAAGGAGGTGTGATGGCTTATGCAGCTCTGTGGTCCAAGAGCTATGAAACTGGGCCTGTTTGTATGATGAAGGAGGTGGGGTGTGGGTGGCAGCTGCTAGGTCCAGCTAGAAGAAAAGAAAATATTCCTGCCCCCATTCTGAGAAGGCTACTGAGTTTTAATCTCAGAGATGAATTGGCAGCTACTTGGGATGATCTGGCAGTTTCATGACTTGTTATTAAAAAATATTTCTTAAAATTGGAGGTAAACTTCTGAATTAATTATCTTTTGAAACCATTATACATATACATATATATGTATATATGTGTACACTTATGTTTTATATATGTGTATATATATATGTGTATATATACATATATATATATATATATTGTGTGTGTAGTTATTAGGCCAGATCTAACAGTGCCAAGGAACTACTCCTCTTATTGGCAGCTGTTCTTGCTGGTACTCAAGGATATCATATGCTAATGGTATCAGACCAGGCCTCCTACATATAAAGTATAAACTAAATGCATCAGGTTGTCTCTCAGGTCATTGCTACCTATTTTACATGGGAAAATATAAGGAACTTCAACAGTATGAATATGTCTCACCATTTCCCCTTCATTTCAAATGTAAATATAATCATCATCAAAAACATGAGGCTAAGGCTAAGGTTAAGGATAAGAAGAATATAGTCACAGCAAACATATATAAATTTTTAAAGAAATAAGAATTCATATTGAATAGGAGCAATAGCACAGCGGGTAGGGCATTTACCTTGTATGTGGCTGACCCAGGTTCGATTCCTCCACCCCTCTCGGAGGGTCCAGCAAGCTACTGAGAGTATCCTCGCCCGCATGGCAGAGCCTGGCAAGCTACCCATGGCTTATTCAATATGCTAAAAACAGTAACAAGTCTCCCAATGGAGATGTTACTGGTGCCCACTCGAGCAAATTGATAAGCAATGGGATGACAGTGATACAGTGATACAGTGATTTGAATAGGAGAATATGGGCTTCTAAAAGCATCATGTACCTACTTACAGTATATTTTTTAATGTGACATTTTGTCCAAATTCCTTTTTGTATGAAACATTTGTTTTCTAAATGAATTTTAAAAGCCCATTTAAAATGATAAATGAATCTATATTTTTGTGAAAGGTCTATTCTATGAGATGAGACAGTACTTATGAGATAGACCATTTTTACTGATGGATGTTCACTGGTCTTTACTCATGACTGTGCCAGGACAATTTGGGAAGTGCCAACGTGAGTCTGAGAAAAACAGATTCACCCACAGAGAGTTACAGTGGTCTTGAGTTTTTTCTCTAAGTTTATATGTCAACTGAAGTACAAATGGAGTTCTTCGAATTTACTTGAACCCCTTAATACCTTATTCTATCAGTCTATGATCATGTCTTGAGATGTGAACCAAACACAGAGAAAACAAAAATTCCACCCTAGTGAACTCTGCTGTTTTGTCACACATGATGCTAACTCTGTTCTCAAATTTGCACATTAAAATTACCTAGAAGCATTGAAAAATCCACATGCCCAAGCAGTGCCCAAGCTATACTATTTAAGTCTGGATTTGGGGAAGATGGAACTCAAACATCAGGTCTCTAAGTTCCCCCAGGTGATTCCAATCATCCCATTTGACCAAACTCTCCCCTAGCTATTGGCATATAAAAGATCATTAAGAGAACAAGGAAAAGAAAACATGTAATTTCCCCCTGTGAAATTCTGAGATTGTGGGTATACATTAAACTACTAACTGCCAGGATAATGTAATAACTTTTGTTTTATTACAGTGAATAAAATAAACCCATCATTTTACTTTAATTTGTTCAACTGCTAACGGAATAATGTAATCCAGTGTCAATGCACCAAACCTAATACATTTCACTTGAAAGACGTCTATTTATGAGTTTTAGCAAGAGTGGAAAACTGCCAATACACGTTTTCCAACAGATCTAGGAGGCTTAACAGGTAGTAATCTGAGCTGGTATGTAGGGTCTTGTGTTAATAAAAATGTAGAACTTTGGTTCCTAACTATTCATGATTGGGAAATTAGAGTTTATGGTTCCAGAGGCTTTTTAAGCACTTCACATCATATGGGCATAATGAAAAACTGACACCTAAATACCCAGGCATCACATGAACAGTGTAAATACTATATAGAGAGGTGCAGCAGCTTAACCAAACAGAGAACAAAAACACAGCAACAATGATTAATAAGTAAAATCCCTATGAATCAATTTACTTAGGCATAATACCCTAAATCCGTTTTTAAAAAGGAAACAGGAATCCTTTTCTGTAGTATACCCAAGGGTGACCAATGTAACAAACTGCTTAATAGCAGTGCAAGATCAAAACAGCCTCTAAACCCCTCTGTGCCTAGATTCATATTACTTAGATGAAAAGTTAACTTAAGACATTACAAAAAAGCTCATCTAATTATACTGTTGGTGAAATTATCATTTCTTAGGATTAGCAGTTATGACTTGGGCCTAACTCTCCTGACCTTGCAAACTGTGTCACATGCTGTTCTGAAGAGATCACAGTAGCTGATCCTTATAAGAAAAGGATCAGCTTCCAAATCATAAAAGAAAAGCAAAGAGAATTAAAAAAATAATAATAAGAAGAAGAAAAGTATCTGGCACCCCACAATCTTTAGATTCTAAAATAATTGTATCTGCATCACCCTTTAGAAACAGAAAGTACAGTTCCTCCAGATTCATGGTAGATCATGATTCATTATTGATAAAAATAAACTTCAGTTTTACCAATCTTTCTAGAGGCTTTCAGGAGGTATTTTACTAGCACCTACTGTTTAAGTCAGAAGCCAAGACAATGGCTTAGTTCTCCCCAACTCTTTACTGAAAACTCAGTTGCCACTCCTTTCTGAGCCTTCAACGACATTCAGACAGATACACATATTTCTACTCAAACCAGCAATATTCTGCAATTATCATCAATATTATTTGTGGTTTCCTTCAATCTGTCCAATAAAGTATGAATCTTTCTAAAATGCAAATCATGGTTCAAACCTTTCTCCTATGGATAGAAATATCATCATGTTTCCATCACATGACTCCAAACACTTCATCTTCCCAGCGTTTTCTGCTTCTATTCTCCATATTGAAATCAATTATCAAAGCCATACTGCCACTTCCTTATCAGAATTAGACCTGTGCATCCTTAGATACACTCTTCTTTATGTCTGGAACACTTTCCCTAACTCTTCCCTTTTCTTTAGTTTATAGTTATTTTTAAACTTTTACCTTAGAAACCACTGTCTCAAAAATGCTTAATTGATCCCTAAAACTGATTAGATCCTCTGACTTGAGATTACATAGATTCCCTCTTGCCCATTATAACCCTCAGAGGTATGCACTGTTTTGCTTTGTATCTTACCAAACCTCCCTACTAAACTGTATGAGTGCGTGTTTGTTAGGGTAGAAGAGAACCCTGTTTATGGTGGTTTTACAAGTACCTAGTTAAGTGTCTTACCTATAGTAAATTTACCAGTCAATATTGTTGAACAAATATATGTAGATGAAGCTTAGGTCTACTTATGTTTTGCCTTGCCTTTCTTGTCAATAAGTTTGGACAAGTGTACATCACAGATCAAAACACCTGAGTTCAAAAAATAGACTACTTTTGTGATTTTAGATAAGTTAATTAACCTCTCTGTGCTTTAATTTAATTGATATAAAGTGAAGATAGTAATCTGCCTTGTACAATGTCCATCAAGCTTTTAGAGATAAGGCGTGTCTGTTGACACATGGCAAGCATGCCATAAAATGGTAACTAACCACAACTACCTTTGGCAGCTTCCTCTCTGAAAAAATATACAGAAGAGTAATAAAAAAAAATCTCGACATAGTGTTGTTGTTTTTGAGAATATAGCCATCCATTCACACTTCTATAATTGCACTTACTTCTCTTAATTGATGAATTTATTTCCTTCAATATTATACCTTACACTATAACTTCTTCAGTCTGAATAAACCCAATACGTACCTGTCTTTGTCTTTTTTAATGTGAAGGGTCTATAAACATAATAATCCTTTACATGAAACTATAAATTTGATATGCAGTTCCCATCTTCTCCTCTAAGCAGACTTGAAATATTTTCATGTCAAAATACCAGTCATATGAATATTTTACCCAAAGAGAAAAATGAAAGTACTCTAGCTGTAACAACATAACAATATTCTTTTCCACAGAAATGTATTCTCAGTGGAGCTAAACGCAGACTACAAGGCTATATTTAGGTACACTAAAAACTGAAAGAAGGCCAAGGACCCTTTAGGGTAAAGGCATTGGGGTTCTGTAGGTAGCCATTAGTATTGCCTACATACAATGTTATTAAGATTCTGTACTTTCCCACAGTTTGAGTAAATAATTCACTTTTCTGTATATTTCAAGCACATTTAATATTTCCACTGCTTTGCCTTGACTAAGCATTCAGTGGTGGCCATCTGCCATATTTCCCGTGTCTGCTTCTGTGACTGAAACATTGGTCCTGAGTTTTTCTACTTTGTTGATCTTTTCTGATCAACAAACATATTTAAATTAATGAATTTTAAAATGCATAAATGAGTATTCTACCTTTATTTTTCTAAAAAATTCATGTGGGATCACACCTTGGGTGTTCAGGATTTCCCTGGCTTGTGCTCAGAGATGAATTCTGACAGGGCTCGAAGGACTCTATAGAGTGCCAGGGATTCACCTCACGTCAGCCTCATGCAAGCAAGTGCCCTACTCACTGTAATCTCTCCAGCCTCTTCTACCTTTATACAGATGGGATTAAAATAACACTTGAAGGACATAGGCAAACAGTCCTCTAAGAATTTTCAGACATTGTTGCTTAGATGTGTTCTACTGACTCCCAACTACCATTATCTGATTTGCTTTGCCTTTGGGATTTCTGAAGTGACAAAGATTACTCTGCCCATCTATACAGCAGACCAGGACAGTCAGGGAAATCGCATCTTATTCAAGCCCTGTGGATGAATGCAGCAAACATCTGATGAGACTTGGTGTATAAATACCCCACCTCCCTCAAACTCTGGGGAAGATAATTCTGAGTCAGTTTTAAATTACTTCAGAATTCTTCCCAATGCCTCTAATTCTCTAAGTTATGTATCCCTATAAAACACTAGAAATAAACTAGCTACACAGGAACTACTAACATGCAGCAAAATTTGAGGGAAGTTTCAAATTAAGACAGATTCACACACATTTACATACAAAGATATGAGGAATACAAGAGTTAATGTGTAGTTAGATTAACATAGTTAAAGAAAGATATTCTCTCTGCTAGGCAAAATGTGCAGATAAATGCAATTTTATTATAACTGTATTGCATTTTATTATAATTCACTATTTTATTATAATTCACTAAATTACATATTCTGACATAAAGAAGACAACTTAGCATATATATACTTTACATGAAATTTTCATCATTAGATGCATTAAGTACAGGAAAATTTGCATTTTGGGAATAAATAAACCAGTGAATCCATCATAAAAGCAACATGTGCTTAGTGACAGAACTGGCCTCCTGCCACAAAACGTTTTATTAAGCATGATTTCAAATGTGATATATGATTTGAAAAAGAGTGGCATTTCAAAATAAAATGCTGTGAGATTGATTTGCTAAGCAACAAATATATCAGTTATAAATCTTAACATTAATCAGCACACTCATATCAAACAAGAGAATGAAAGGGAAAACTGTAAATCGACAATTTTAAAATAAAAAGTATAAATAGCCAAGTTTTTTTAATAACATTTTTGAAATCACACTGCTCAGTGATAATCATTCCATTTCACATGTTCTTTAAAAAGGTTAATGTATATGATTTAAATATTTGAGAGATAATTATGTAAATTAATTTTGTTTTAATTAGTTTATATCATTTATTCTATATAGCTATAGCATCTTTCACTTTGCAATCATTTATTTGTTATTATTTTATACAACTGAAGTGCAGTTTTTTTTCATCAGAAGACATAACAGAATGACAGTTTTAAGGCCAGAACCTCGTATAATATAATTCAGTTTTCCATTACTCAATTTGTCCAACAAGTTTCCCTGAAAATAGTCATAAAAAGCACCTCTCTCTCTCCTTTCCAATTCACATCATAATTTTTCCGTTTGAACATTAAAGTAAAAAATGGGAATATTTATCTCTGCCTTTAAGAATACAATTTATCTATGTACAAATCAAAGCTGGAAGTTGCTCTTTTTGTAAAAAATTGACTCAAATATTAAAGAAATGGAGTACATCTTTGCAGATTAAAACAGAAGTATAGAGCATTAGATTACATAACACATAAGCTTTGACAAGCTCTTAGTAATTTCACTTATTTAATACATAGTAACTTCGTGAATTTAAACCCCTGTCTACCATAAGTTATCCTGGTCTAGTTTATAACCACAGTATTAAAAAATGATGACTTTTTTAAAAGCAACAGTTGGTTAAAAGTAAATAGAAAAAACTGAAGTTTTGGACAATAGAGAAAAAACAGGGAAACTTCTCAGTTTTATAGGGATCTTTTTTTTCACAATGATGAAGATAGTCCCTCTTTTTCTATATCTTTCTATCTTTTAATAAATCTCTTACTTTATTTTTCTTTTTTGATTAGCCCTTATTTCTCTCTTATAAAATTCTACCATTCCATCTTCTCATACAGTAATTGCTGAATTTATGGAATGGATAAACTTAGGAATCTATCCTTCCTTCAGTAGTCTATGGAATCTTTTCTAATATGAGTTCTTATCAGTTAACAAGGTACCTTCTGCAAGGCAAGGAAGAGCAACTCAACTGTTAGAGTATAAAAGAAAACATTCCTATTTCTTGGGAGAGGATATTTATACATTTTGCATCCATTAAGGGGTTAAAATCCAGAACATATAAAGAACTCACAGAAGTTAACAATGACAACAATAATAAAACACACAAAGCAATGAAAAAACTGATAAATTACCTGAATGGGCAGTTTTCCAAATAAGATATGTAGATGATCCACATATAAAAAATGCTCAACATCACTCATTATTTGGAAAATGTAAACTAAAGCCACATTGAGATTATCACCTCACACTGGACCTGAAGCCAGAGAGATAGTACAGCAAATAGGGTCTTTGCTTTGCATGCACTGAACCCTGATTTGATCCCTGGCATCCCATATAGTCCCTTGGACCCGCCAGGAAGGAGTCCTAAGCACAGAGTGAGGAGTTAGTCAGGAGTACTGAGACACGTGATTCCCCAAAGCAAAACAAAAAATAAAGAGTAAACTGGTTGAAAGTTTACTGTGTCATCAAGGACATAGATAAAAAAGAACTCTGGTAAATTGTTGATAGGAATGTAAATTGATGCAGACTCTATGTAAAATGATATAACGATGTCTTGGGAATTAAAAGGAAGAAAAGAAATTCAATATGATTTAGCAATACCATTTCTCCTAGGCATTTATCCAAAGGCTATGAAAAGGCAAATTATTTTTTTTGTGGTGGGGGAGGTCACACCTAGCGGTGTTCAGGATTTGTTCCTGGCTCTGTGCACAGGCTCATTCCTAGAGAGGCTTAGGGCGTGGGGCACCAAATGGGATTCAGGGGATCTAAGCTAGGTCAATTGCACGCAAGGCAACTACCTACCTGCTGTACTATTATGCTGGCCTTGAAGTGACTAATTCAAAACAATATCCACATCTTTATTTTCATAGCAGAACTATTCATAATAGTCAATATAAGGAATAAAACTGAATAAATACCCATCAACAGATAACTTGATAAAGACATAGTGGGGCATATAATGGAATACTACTTTGCAATTTAAAACAATAAAATTGTGCTCTTGAGGATGAAATTGTGCTCTTGAGGATGCTGTGTAAAATTGGTAAAGTAGTGAAAGACAATTAGCAGATGGCTTTACTTGTATCAGTGTCACTGTATCACTGTCATCCCATTGCTCATCGATTTGCTCGAGCGGGCACCGTCTCCATTGTGAGACTTGTTACTGTTTTTGGCATATCGAATACACCACAGGGAGCTTGCCAGGATCTGTGGTGTAGGCCGGATACTCTCGGTAGCTTGCCAGGCTCTCCAAGAGGGGCGGAAGAATTGAACCTGGGTTGGCTGCATGCAAGGCAAACACCCTACCCAATGTGGTATTGCTCCAGCCCAGCTTTACTTGTATGTAGAAATGAGTTACTAAAGCAAACAAACTAGTTTGAAACCAAACTTACTCATAGATTACCTGAAAACTAGTGGCTATAGTAGGGAAAGGCAGCAATGGGAAAAAAGTATGGCTAAAGGGATTATTTCTGTGGTGATGTAGTGCTTGGATATTGGTAGTACATGTGGTAAAATGATATACAATTAAGCTTTGCCCTTTTACATCTATAATAATGTATACTAATAAAAACAAAGGTGGAAAAATAAGTAATACATATAAAAGTAAATTGAACTGCTTCATGCCACTATGACGTGGCATAGCAGATATGACTTTAGATAATATCAGAAAAAGGCCCCAAACTCTGTTACCAAGAATCTATCATTGTTCCTTTATGCTAGTTTGGGGGCCACATCTGGCAGTACTCAGGGCTTATTCCTGTCTCTGTGCTCATGGATCACTCCAAATGGGGCTTGGGAGAAGATATGTGGGGCAGTCATATATGGGAAACCAGGTCAGCTGCATGCAAGGCAAATGATTTTCAACTACAAATCTTTATTTCTATCTTATCTTGTGCCTTCTTGAATGCCTTCTATACAACTGTTACACTATTTCTACAAATTATACAAACTAAAAATGGGTGCCATCATCACTCAACAACCAAAACAAAACAGACAAGAAAAACATTTGCCCTACAAACAATATCTTGACCACAACTATTTTTGCAAACATAATTTATTACAACCTGACCATGCCCGTATTTTTCTTCTATCTTCTTGAAGGAAATTTTTATTGCAGTGTGAATGATCTGCCATTTTTATCCATTTGTATTTTCTTTACAGATCATATCTTAGAAACAAATAAGATTAAATTCTTATCTAATGCTATTTACTAGTCTCTCAAATTCATCCACCTCCTTTGAAAGGTAGAACTGAGAGAATAAGTAAGCAACTGTGAAATCTTCATAAATTTATTTCTTTGTCAATAATACTTTAAGTTTAAAAACCTGTGAATAAATACCATTTGAAACATCAAATTCAAGGTCTGGTTCATAAAATGGATAACATAATTAAATAGTGGGTTTCCTGAAACCTTTGATAAAGCACAATTCATTTATTGTACTGCATTCAGTAATTACCTGATGCAAAACTCTGAGGCAGTGAATGGGTACATAGTGTCTTGCTTTTCTACAGTTATGGTGACCTAGTATATGTATAATTTCAAATTAAATCTGTTACTTAATATAAACTTTTCTTAGATGTGGATAAGAAAAATTGGACTCTGTGGCTCATAAAATGGCATATTTGATATGCCAAAAGCAGTAACAACAAATCTCACAATGGAGATGTTACTAGTGCCCACTTGAGCAAATCGATGAGCAACAGGATGACAGTGACAGTGACAGAATTCATTTAATTTGTTCTGAGCTGAGATGTTCTCTTTCATAAAATAGGATCGATCCCTAATATCTGCTCAATTCAATTCCTTTAACATGAAAAGGAAGAAATAAGCTGAAGGACATGAAACATTTCTATATATTGATGAGAGAGTTAATACGTAAATCAAGATATTAGAGTCCTGATTATGCCAAAAGAAGTTAAAAAAATATTGAAAGGAAAGAAAGGACAGCATGGCCTTCAGGAAATCTGGATTGGTTTTGGGAGGTCTTATTATCTGAATATATAATTTCACCTTGATGTACCTGCTCTGACCTACTTTCCTGACAGTTAAGCATTGAGATCCTTCTTTATTTGAGGGTCTTTAGAAACACTAAAAATACTGTATAATCTCCAGTACCATTATTACATATTCCAAATGAGAACCTTGTTTTCAAAAGTCAAATAAATCCTGGTTACACCCATTGACAAAACCCTTCAAGTTCCCAGCATCAAAGCAAGACTATATTAAGACTGCAGAGATAGATCAGGGATTAAGCTCAAATGTCTTGCATGTATGAGGACCCAAATTTGATCTACCTAGTTAGCCTGGTTAGACCGAGTAAAACCTGCCTGATTCGCCTGATCAGGTTTGTAGTGCACCTGGGTCTCATGAATACTTCTTGGGAAGCCCCCAAAAGGAGAATAGAAAGATAATATCCAAGCAAAGATTTCTTATTAACATGGGATATATGCAAGAAGAAGAAAATTAAGAAAGGATAAACGATGAGAGTGCAGCATTACTGCAGGTCTACCTTCATCAACTGAAGAGTAAGAGCACCATTGCAACTGAAAACAGGGGAAAGAAAGAGGGAAGGGACCATTAGATGATGCTATGAAGAACCCAACTTTTTGAGAGCAAAATTAGCATCTAAATAGCCTAATTTAATCGCAGTAATTAGATATCAAGAGTTGAGTAGAATTGCAAAAATACTGATGGGTTTTGTTTTTGCTTAAAGCCAAACGTGGTGGTGTTCTGCAGCTACTCCCAGCTCAATCTTAGGAGTTTCTTCCTGCAGTGGGTGGGAGAGAATCTGAACCTCCTGCTTTCTCTTGCCTATTAAGCTATATGCTCTGTCTAAAATGTCAGCTTTTAAGGAGAAATGGCCAATCACAGATTTGATTCTTTAAAAGAGGTCTGAGTTTGTTAATCATGAGGGTTCGATGAAATCACATGTGACATGAGATTAACAATACTCTCTGGCATATAATAAACACTAAATATTGTTAGGTATTGTTAATATTATTACTAATTGTGATTGAATATTACACTATGCCAGAGAGGAAAACTTCTTTTTAAAAGTAGGTAAGAAGGTCTTGAGCGATAGCACAGCGGGTAGAGTGTTTGCCTTGCACGTGGACGACCCGGGTTCGATTCTCAGCATCCCATATGGTCCCCTGAGCACCAGAAGTAATTTCTGAGTGTATGAGCCAGGAGTAACCCCTGTGTATCTCCAGGTGTGACCCAGAAAGCTAAAAAATAAAAAAATAGGGAAGGATTTAGCTGTAAAAATTTAACAAATGTTCATTTGTTAAAGTACCTTTAAGACTTACATACCAACTTTACATATAAATTACTAAAGGAGGAATTTTTGAGGTCGAGAGATAAACACATACACATAAACACAAATGCACACAGAAGTGATTTCAAGCAACAGATACAGTTTAGATACCACTTTAGTAGAATTTCAATCTATGAAAATAACTATGTCATTTGGAAATGTGGATATGAAAAAAGATTTATAAAATCACATCTTCCATATTCTCTATTAAAAACCATGCACTTGGGGCAGGGGAGACAGCACCAGGGTAAGAGACCACCCTGAGCACTGCATCCCCCTCCTCCAGCACTGCTGCATGGGAGAACCTGATGTGACCATAGCGGTTCCTGACACTGCAGGGCCTGAGCAGGAAGACGTCTTTGGATGCCTGCACTGAACCCTCTGTACCACTCGGCTGAGTATTACCAGGAGTGACCTTTGGGGCCCCTGAGAACCACGTGGGAGTCCTTTTCCTTCCTCATCAACTCAAAGCATGTACTTATGATTTTAAGGCATACTTATTTTTTTATTCCAAGAGTCATTCATTGCAGGCTTTATCTAACAGAGGGCACTTAATTTTACCTACTGCCCATTATTATTATTATTATTATTATTATTATTATTATTATTATCATTTTTCAGAAAAATAAAACATCAGTATCCTCCTAGGGGCTGGAGCAATAGTATAGCGGGTAGGGCGTTTGCCTTGCATGTGACCGACCCCGGGGTTTGATTACCAGAATCCCATATGGTCCTCTGAGCATCGCCAGGGGTGATTCCTGAGTGCAGAGCCAGGAGTAACCCCTGTGTGACCCAAAAGAGCAAAAAAAAAAAAAAGACACAACACATCAGTACCCTCCTAAAATCTAAAAGCTACCTTTCTTTAAATGAACTCAAGAAAGCAGCCCCAGGTACACCCAAGACGACTTCTGCTCCCCAGGGTTAATCCAGTGTTCCTGAGGAGGCACTACTGTCCGCTTTGGAAAGCACTTCTCAAAAACACACAAACCTGGAAATTTGAAATCAAGCATCATATGCAGAAATTTGACCTATAAAATTATCTTGGAAAGAATAGCATGCAGTTTACATCATTGAAGATGTTACTCAGGCCCGAAATGTGGCTGGACATCATCTTTCATTGGGGAGCCCTTGGCTTGATCTCAGCACTTGTCCCAGGATTCTCACTGCCCAGGGCTAGAGCACGATGTCTTGTGGCCCCACAACAGCAAATATAAATGCCACTACATATTTGGTATATGTGTGTTTTGGGAGGGGAAATGTCGGATCCATAATGCTGCTTCTTTTTGCTTAAAGCTACAGTGCTCTATAATATGGCTTCTCCCTTGAAAATGCCATTAGCCATTGTTTTAATTTGTCAGATCCCAGGCGGCTTTCTTAAGACACAGAATTTAACCAGGTGATAGTATTGCCTTTAACATATCATCCAGATGCTTACTCAATCATTCAATAAATGTCAAATACATGTAACTTCTATGACTCTTTCAAGTCCTAGAACCAACAGCCTCTTCTTCTGTAATATTTAAGCACTCTTTTCCTCTGTTATCAATATTATCATTGTCATGATCCACTGATATCTTCCCTTTAAACAGCAATCAAAGGGAAGATATCAGTGGTTTACGTGTGTTTATTGCTCCAGAAAATAACCATGTACCTTAAACATGGAATATTTCTACAGCTGTTTGATAAATAAAGGATAGTCACAAAACTGCATTTTTTCCTTAGAAGAAAATATAGCTCAAAGTTTCTATTAAATTAGGACACCCACCTATCTCTAGTGATGATGAAGATCTTAATTTGTGTTTTGCTTTTTGTATTACAAACTCAGTTTTAATTTTATCCAAAAATTATTTATTATATATGTACAGAACCATCTAGATAACTTATTAGAAACATTTATAATAAAATATATACTCGCCTTTGCTTATGACTAATCCCTGTCTGATTCCCAGCACTGCAGAGTAAGTTTACAATTCAAGGCATTGAGTTGCATCTGGTTCTGCAAGCAAGGCCATGAATGAGTGCTGAGCCCTGCTGCGCGTGGCCCAAACAAAACAGAAGAAAACAAAACAGGCCTATCTAAATAATCTTTTATAACATGGAAACAATGAAAACTGCAAGGTAGACTGAAATACTCTATTCTTATTGGATTTCATTATTTCAGCAAGATCTGTTTTATTTTTTTTTCCACACCTGGCAGTACTCAGTGGTCACTCTTTTAGTTTAGTTTAGTTTACTTTTTTTTCGCCTCACTCAGTGATGCTCCAGGCTTTCTCCTGGAGCAGAAGTTATTGAATTATTCCTGTCAGTACACAGGGGTCCTTATGGGATGCTGGGGACCCTACCCACTGTAGTACCTCTCCAGCCCTCAGTGCAGAGCCAGGAGTAACCCCTGAGCATTGCCGAGTGTGACCCAAAAAGCAAATAAATAAATAAATAAAAATATAAATAAATAACAAAACAAAATACTATTACTGATAATTCAGTCATTCCAAAGTTTTTACCTGTAAAGTGACATTAATATATGTTAACTCTATGTTATGTTAACTATGTTAGCATATGTTAATTTTAGGTTTAACTTTAACTAAGGACAAACTAAATATGCTAGAAAATATGTCATTGACATTTTCTTTAATATCTGACTTAATTTATTAAAGTGTCATTTTAAATAAGCATAGAAACTCCAAAAGCAAAACGAGTGGGAAAGACTGAGCAATTCATCAATAAGTTCCTTGATATGTCCTCTTTTTAAAAATGCCAATATATTTCACTTTAGGAAGCCCTGTATTTTCCTTCAGCTCATTCTACTAATAATTAATTCATTTTGCTTACACTGCAGCCAGTTTCAAATCATGGTCTCCATTTCTTGGTAATAGATTCTGCCACAGGCAATATGCTGTGCCATAACCTCAATTACAACTTACAAAGGAGAAGACTGCACTTATTTTCTGCTGGAGCCGTTATTTTGTCTTAAATGAAATTGTAAATGGGTGATGGAAGGGCTGTTGTAGTAGGAGCTGGTGCCTCCCCAACCATAAGTAAAAATCCATTCCAACTTAGAGTCTACAGATGAAATATCTATGGATATTAAGCAGCTGGTGAAGGATGACTAATAAAAAGAATTCGATAACAGTAGGAACTCCATAGACAAACATCACTTTAATATTATAATTTAAAATGAAAAATCAGAACCCAATGAAACTTTCTGTGGCTACAAACAAGTTATGAACTCAATGATTTCTTTCATAATCACAATTTGGAAGAGCGAAAATGGGATAGCAGTTAGGGTACATGCCTACCATGAACCTGACTCAGGCTGGATCCCTGGTAGCATGCTGTCTTCTGAGCAAAACCAGACTGGGCACTGCTAGGGTAGCTCTGTCATGGCCATACCCAGCTAACACAGCATTCTTTGGCCCTATCACTGAAGCATCAGCCCAGCTGACTGAGTGTTGACAGAACTGGCCCTGCAGACCACATCGGCACTGACTGGGAAGTCCCCCAATTAAAAAAAAAATCTCATCATATGTTGATGTAGAAGAATTAAAAATACAGAGACATACACAGACACAAAGATAATTACTGGTAATAAAATGTGAAAGGATGTGATAGGGAATAACTATTACCTTGTTTTATTTAATTTATTATAGATACAGCTATCAAATATATTTTGGTTTAAATTATTAGTGGTAAAACACACACTTATACTCCAAATGTGAAATAGATAACAAAACCAAATTAGAAAGTATAGTGTATGCATCTGTGAATGTGCAAGTACATATAATGGTGTGTGTGGGGGAAAGTACTGGTTTTAATAGCATTTTAGGGTTCTTAAATTTCTTTCTGAAATTATATAGCAGAAGAGAATAGTTAACAATGACTACAAGGTGCCCTAGAACTTTAAGTCTTCCTTTAATTAAAGTAACTATAAATGGGAAACTCAATTACTGTAAAGGTGTCTAAAAGTATATTATAACCATATTCAAGTTCTTTGCTCCAATTTCTACCTCAAAATTCTCCCACTAGTGAAAAAAAAATCTCTGTATTTTCTGGTCAGAAACAGGTTGCACAGTAATAGCAAATGTGGATACTACATATGCTTAAAGGGAACTCAAGCTTTTTATATATGCCTCTCAGCTCAGGGTATGTGACATCATGGTTGATAATGAGATGAGATGCCCTTGTCAACCACTCACAAGCTCTGTAATTTGGTAGAGACATATATAATTAATTCCACTTTGTCCCTGATGCTTCTGGAACTTAATTATGTTGAAGTCCTGAAAGTCACTGATATTGACCCACTATGCCCTTGATGGGTGAAACTTAAGAAAGAGGTTGCTAAGATTTCATCTTTTGGAAAGTCAAAAGAAAACCATCAGAAAAATAGGGCTGAAAGATGTAAAAGTAAATTACAGTGTACTCTGTAAGTATCTGCATTTCTGCTTCTGCCTTTTCTTTCTTCTTATTTTTTCTTCAAAGAACAATGGAGATGTCCAATTAGAACAGATATGGACCACGAGATCAATCACTTAATTTCATATGTAAGGCATCAGATAGAACAATAAGGGTCACACAGTTTCCAGGGAGAAAGGTCTCTGCATCCATTTAGGATATTTGACTATTGCACACCATACTGGCCTTAACTTCTAGCTTATGGAATGATGAAATAATGTTTCCTAAAATATCCTCTTTTTAAAAAGAACAATGTTATGGAAAGAAACAACTAGAGAGAAAGTGAGAGAGGAGAGAGAAAGGAAAAAGAAGAGTGAGGAGGAAATAGAAAGGGAGAGGAGAGAGGAAGGAAAGAAAAAGAAAACATTTTGGTTTTGCTTCAACAGTATATATGAAGGTTAGTTGTGAATATATCTTAGCCTAGGCTAAATAACATTGACATGCTAACAATGCCATGCTTATTGCCATGCAAAATATTTTATATATACAGAACTGAGAGACCTTCCAGGAAGAAAATATTCCTTCTAAGAAAATATCTATAAACAGTGGCATACTTAAGGAAAGAAATGATGAAACTGATTTGCTCTAGTCGGGAAGAATGCATGCTTTTTTTCTTGATATAATATAGAACTATCAGCATCTGAAAGAATTAAAAAGCAAGCCAAATTTATGTCCTTCTGTTATACTACCACATTTTCTATGAAGAAGGCAGCACAATATTTTCTCAGACCTGGATGGACTTTAGCCTCCTGCTTTTTTACCCTCAGATCCCTACCCTGCTTCTGCCCCACCGAGAGGCTCTAGTTGCAACTCAGTGAGCTTAACTGCAGAGTTCTAGGTGCTTAGTGTCAGAAACTACATGTGTGTGAGGGGCAGTACCTTTTCGTTTTTCAGAGCCCATTAGGGAGATCTGGCACGTTGGCATCACGAGTGACAATAGGGGTCCTGGGGACAGAGTACAGCCCATAGTACATGTAAAGCTGGCCTAAAATAAGAAAGGAAAGAAATAACTAGCACATACACACTCTGCAAGGCAGACTGGATCACTGGAAAACATATATGAAGTTGCTTCTGAGAGTCCGTTACATGTTTAGTCATTCTGATGGCAGATTTTTCAGAAGCTTTAAAAGTTTTGCTTTAAAAGTAGTTCAAAAGATGGCACTGTAGTGAATTCTTTAAAAAAAGTTTCTGATATGATAATCTGTTAAGTAGATTCATAAAGAAACTCAGTGGTAGTTTTAATTTCTGGAGATAAACTCTCACTGTCACTGTCATCCCGTTGCTCATCAATTTGCTTGAGCAGGCACCAGTAACATCTCCATTGTGAGACTTGTTGTTACTGTTTTTTTTGGCATATCGAATATGCCATGAGGAGCTTGCCAAGCTCTACCGTGCAGGCGAGACACTCTCGGTAGCTAGCCGGGCTCTCTGAGAGGAACGGAGGAATCAAACCCAGGTTGGCTGCCTGCAAGGCAAATGCTCTACCCACTGTGTTATCGCTCCAGCCCCTGGAGATAAACATTAATATTATATACTTTTATGTGTGTTTTATTTGTATTATGCCCCAGGCTTACTCCTGACTCTGTACTTGGCTATTATGGGGGGCCAGGGGTGCTCAGGGAAGCACAGGCAGTGTCAGGAATCCAACCAGGGTTGGCAGCATGCATGGTAATCTTCTTACCTGATGTACAATATTTTGGCCCAATCATTGTAATTTTGTTTGTTTTATTCTACTTATGGGCCATACCCAGCCATGTCCAAAACTTACTCCTGCTCTGTGTTCACAAATCACACCTAGTGGGGTTCAGGGAATGTTGGAGATAGAACCCAGACTAGCTGAATTCAAGGCAAGAGCTCTACCCGTTTACTATGATTCTAGCCCCAATCACTGTAACTTTTAACAAGTTTATGAGTACACAAAATTTGAACACTTAGACTAATAGAGATACTAATGAACAAATTCACCTAACAATGGAAGTGTAGGGGTGGGGAACTTTTTTCTTCCAAGAGCTGTATGGACATTTATAACATCATTTTTGTACCATTTGTATCTGCCCAGTCATGTTCCAGGGCCAGATCACAGGAGTTTGTGGGCCTTACATTATCAGTGTTCTGATGTTCCCCATCCTGGAAGTAAAACTAAGGTCTTGAGGTCTGTGCAGAGGCCAGAGTAATTTTAAATGGAGAGAAGCACTGCTTCATATACAGTGGCCATGTTCTCGGTGTTGATGGATGCCGGCATGAAGTCTTACCACACTACCCACAGTTATGCCGACTAACCTATTATAAAGCATGAATCCAACAAATTCTGAAAGACCAATTTGTCGTAATTATTGAAAAGTCTTTTACTAACTGCTTCCTTTTTAAAACTTACTTTGAACAGATTTGTGATCACATTTCCCACTTTCACTATTTGAAGTTGGGATAGCAGGAGAATGATACAATTATGTGGTAAAAATTCCTTTTATACAACCACTGAGTAAAGAAAAAAAAACACATGTGTGTTGTCAAGCTAAATTATGGGTGAAATGGAGGACTGTAACCATATGCGTCTAAATGCGTTAGCTGTGGTGGCAGATTTAATTAGTAAAATTAGTTAAACCTACCAGCCAAGCTGTGTCAAATCAAACTGGCACAACCTGTGTTTGTTGGCAGAGCACTACTGATTAAATACACTGGGATTTTTTTTTTTCAGTTCAAGACAACTCAGGCTATATCTAAACTTCAAATGAAATTATAAAAGTATGTTGGTCTTTTTTTTTTTTTTGCTTTCTGGGTCACACCCAGCGATGCACAGGGGTCACTCCTGGCTCTGCACTCAGGAATTACCCCTGGTGGTGCTCAGGGGACCATATGGGATGCTGGGAATCAACCCAGGTTGGCCTCTTGCAAGGCAAACGCCCTACCCGCTGTGCTATCGCTCCAGCCCCGAAAGTATGTTGGTCTTGAGAGAAAAAGGCATAAACAATTTCCTAAAGTCTTCAAAAATACTTTATTTTGGAAGTATTTCTTTTAATTAATTTTGAAAATATTTTAATTGGCTGCGAATTTATAGGAAAATTCCTTGAGGAACAAGCAGATAACTTTTTGCAACTCAAATTGCATCCAGTGAACTAATCTCATCAGATCTCATCAGATATTGGTTTAGTTAAGCTATGAAATGTTTTGTTTTCAAAGAAAGATGATTAAAAATAACATTAGCAAAGAATGATTTCTATCTAGGCAAATTAATATAAAATTGAGCCAAGTTAAATCTGTCCATAATCATCAACAGAGCTTTGATAAGAATTTCTTTGAATAGCTCAGGAATCTTAAAAATATTTTAAATATGTTTATTTACTTTTCTCAAATACTTGGATGGAGGGGAGGACATCAATCTGATTTGCAGAATTCCCTCTTTTACATAAAAAAAAATACTTCAGAATTTTCACCCTGGTTTCTTTCCTAATTTCCTTTCAGGTTTGGCCCTTAAAGTTTCATAAAATTATGCTGATTTTTTATGAGAAATTATAGATTTACCTAAAATGGAATAAGAAAAAAAATGTGACATGGAAATCATGAAGGCAACTTCCTCCCCAGCTTTCTTACTATTCACTATTCAATAAGCTTAGTAAAGGTGGCCCCGGTGGAATGTTGTCTGAACTGTCTCTTTGACTTAGTATGTTCCTAAAACTTTTCCATATTGGCATTTAATCTTTTATTTAGCCATGGAAGCATGAAGTCACCATTTTTTAAACTGCCAAGAGAAGTGGGAAGAAAGAATGTTATCTTTCCTCAGCTCCCAGCAAAACATTGCAAGATAATAGGAAGAACAAAATATTTCTTCCATTAACCTCCTGACCCTGTACGTTAATGGCTTTTTGTTGCAGATATATCAACAAACAGGGGTCCATGTGAGATTGTAATCCAGAAAGTAAGGTCCCCGCTATTAAACGGAACGCTGTCGGGGTGCTACAGACTGATTCCTGAAATATTTCATGTAAGGTCCAGTTTTCCTTAGCAGTGGGTCAAAAAACGTAACTACTAGCTTCTCAGAGTAGCTTCTAAGAAATACACAAAGGCATTTAAATTATCATTTTAAACATAAACACACTAGAAATGCTGCCGTGCTTAGTTTTTGCCGCCAAAGCTCTCTGACTACGGAATGAAGGTGGTATTTCATTGTCAGTGCAGAATTCAGAGTATTTTATGCTAAGATTAAAGTGAGGGGGAAAAATAACAACTTGGAAACACAATTTTAAGCAATTTCCTCAAAGGAAACACGTTGCAATTTGCATAAACTATCCAAATGGTATGCTTTAGCTACTGTTTAAAATGATGACAATGACAATCAAAATTACTATCACTTCCTAGTTTAATATTAAGATTGTGCTGGGATTTCCCAAATTAAAATGTTAATAAGTAAGGGCTTCATCAAGTTGATTTGGGATGCATGAAAAAATGACTTAATTTCTGCAAAATCAAAATCTCATCACAAGTGTGCTTATAAAAATGAGAAATCTTTTAGGAATAAAATATTAAACTATTTCAATTTCATAGCCTTTTTTCTTATTGTAAAAGTCTTTTCCAGCAATTTATTTTAGGTAAATTCATAAAAAATATGATATCAGGGAGCATGTTGAGTGATTTCAATATATTTCAAAACTTAATAATAAATTAATAAGTTCTACTGTAGAAACAATGCTCCAATACACATAATATTACATTTTTGAGTAACATAAATTTATAAAAAATAATTTTAGGCAGAGTGATTTAACTCAAATCACAATTAGATCTAGTTTGGAGTAAAAATTCAGAAGACATATAAATGGCCATAATTTCTGTTATTAAAACAAGCTATAGAGATACATTTTCTAATTTGTATAGCTGTACAATTAATTAATTTATTAATACAATTAATTTGTAATCATATATCAAATTAAATAAAGTATTAAAGCAATTAAAGCATTAAACTAGTCAATTTACTTCCTAAATTAAAAGTTGCACTCAAATTACATGATGGTATTTATTATGATCAGTTATTTATATATTAACATATAATATATTATACTTACATATTTATAATGCAGTATATACTAATGAAGTGCATATTAACCACTACTTACTAACAAAATTATTATAGTTTGACCTATAAAATCAACTAACAAGACCGAGAAAACTACTTTATCTAATAATTATGTTACTACCAATCATTCAATGTGTACAATTCAAATAAAGTGAGTGAGTTAAGCAGATAAATAAAGTAGGAAGTAAAATGATAGGTCATGACGGCTTAGTTATGGCAAAAGAAAGATTGAAAAATCAATATTTTTATTACATCTGCTAAAATAAGCAAGTAATAATGGAATAGGGGCAAATATACTGAGAAATTCCATAACTTTATCCAGACACAATGAATCATAGACAGTAAACAGGTCAATGAAAGTATGACCCACAGAGAACTTGATAATTTGTAGGGCATCCATCTGGAGATCATTGGTATAAAGCAGAAATCGGATGTCTCTTAGAAATAAAACAAAATTTAAAGAAAAAACAAGTTTACTCCTTCAGTAAAAGTTTTTACATTAAAATATGTGCTATAATTCATCTGTGGAATATGGGAGACTAGCACCCAAGAATAGTAGAGACAAGTACGAGGAGGTTGACCCCATGGCTTGGAAGCTGGCCTCACATGCTGGAGGAAAAGACAGCTCAGATAGAGAAGGGAACACCAGGAAAAGTGTGGTTTGAGGACCCACTGGGGATGAGAGATGTGCGCTGAAGGTGGACTATAAATCAAACACGATGGCCACTCAATACTTCTATTGCAAACCACAACACCCAAAAGGAGACAGAGAACAAAAGGGAATGCCCTGCCACAGAGGTAGGGGGATGGCGAGGGGGGGAGGGATACTGGGATCATCGGTGGTGGAGAATGGGCACTGTTGGAGCATTGTATGACTGAAACAGAAGCACCAAAAATTGTAAGTCTGTAAATAAATAAATAAATAAATAGAAATAATAAAGTATGTGCAATAAAAACATAGCATCTAATATTAAAACATTTAAGATAAATACTCTTAGACTCCAGGTAATAACAAGTAAGCATATATGTGAAAGTAGAAATGGTACACTCTGAGAATGTTGATGAGTCAACATTCTCAGTGAACAGTAGGTTGGCAATGTCTTCTTTATATCGGGAATAAAAAAATAGAATATTGTTAAGGAAAAGAAAATACTGTTTTTTATCAAATAAAATAATTGTCGATAAATTTGCTTGTTCTCTTAATAAAGAAGTAATTTAATAGCATCTACACATACTAGAATTTCTGTTACAAATTAGCCTGGGAAGGTAAGATTTAACTTTAAAGTTTGAATATTTTATAGCAATATTAACTGAAGATGAAATCTTCATATTATTAAACAAATTGGTTATTCAGAAAAAAACAGCTCTTATTTTTCCTTTGTTAGTTACTACGAGTTTTTACAGTATGTTTGCAGTAAAATAATTTTTGGTCTTCATTTTCAATGACTTCCCTACAGAGAAAAAGTCTAAGAGATTAAACAGGAGGATAGCATTCTTGTTACGCTGGATCAATTTTCAGTTATAGATTCCAATCACAGAGGAGGCAGAATACCTTTCAGAGCCACTTACATCAAATATTATCCCTTAACTGAAAATGTGATAAGTCAGCAGACAATTCTTCCTCAGACTTGACAAAAATTGTGATGATTATTATTCCTTCCTATCAACCACCTGAGGCTCGTAAGAGCTGAATATATATAGGCTCATAAAACCTTACATAATAGGAAACTGCTCATACCAAGGTCAGCGTAAACTCTGGGTGTAGAACCCCAGTGGATCCTTTCTCTACATCTACCTGGACTTCTCTATTCCTGGCTTCTATTCAACACGGTGGCTCTTTCATTCAGCCAAGTCTTCTCCTATGGATTTATAAGGTTCAACTTGTGCTTTTCTTAATGCCTCCCAGATTGAATTTATTTGTTTCTCCTGCTGCTCTTCAAAATACTAGGTAGTCTCTTTACAATGCAAAGGGTCTTGTTATGTTATCACAACCCATAAATTACATGATGATAAAGAAATAGAGTACCATCACTGATCATTGATTTTTTTCTGTAATTTCTAAACTTGTGTATTTAACTACAAGTTTGACAACCACATTTGAATATTTTGTAGCTATCACAAATATGCTACAAGTATAAAATCATATTTACTTTTATTTTATTCATAACTATTAATTCCTCTCATTATTTCCACCAGTTCCACAATGACATCTATATCTACCAAGTTGTTTAACTCAACCCATAAAAACTGCTTTTGATTCTTCTCTCACCTTCCATCTTCCACAATCTCATATCCAACTCCTTAACTAGTCCTTCAGGGTCTACTTCCAAAGTTTATCTAAAAGCATTATCATTATTTATGTCTAGATTATTACCATTTCCTAATATCTCTGTCTCTACACCATCCAATGATTCTTTCTTCACAACTATCAAAATGACCTTTAAAACCTTCCTTCCTTCCTTCCTTCCTTCCTTCCTTCCTTCCTTCCTTCCTTCCTTCCTTCCTTCCTTCCTTCCTTCCTTCCTTCCTTCCTTCCTTCCTTCCTTCCTTCCTTCCTTCCTTCCTTCCTTCCTTCTTTTCTTCCTCCCTTCCTCCCTTCTTCCTTCCTCCCTCCTTCCTTCTGCCTAAATAAAGTCTAAACTACTTACTGTGCCCTATATAATCCTTCATATTCTGGCACAGAACCTCCTACTTCAAACTGATTCATTTCCCTTGTTTCTAAACCAACCTATAATACTTGTGATTATTATTACAGTACCTTGAAAATACCAACAGCTCTTCTACTTAAAGGACATTGTCCCTGCACTTAACAGTTTACTCTCTACTCTCTCATTCTTTTTTTCTTTTTTCCCTCCCTCCCTTTCTTTCCTTCCTTTCCATCTCTTTCTTTCCATCTTCTTTCCCTTCTCTCTCTCTCTCTCTCTCTCTCTCTCTCTCTCTCTCTCTCTCTCTCTCTCTCATTCTCTTCTTGGGGCCATATTCCCATGGCAGGCTTGCTCCTAATTTAGGAATGCATGTGCAGGAATCACTCACGGTGGCGCTCAGGGGATCATACTAGGGTCGGGGTATCAGACCAGGGTCTGGTGCTTGCAAGCAAATACCTTATCTGCTATACTTTCTTTCATCCCTTTTGTAGGTAAAAAATTACCCTTTGTAATTTTTTCTTATAGCCACACTCAGCAGTGGTTGGAGTTTACTTCTGGCTCTGTGCTCAAGGATCACTCCTAGCTGCTTGGGGACCTAGATGCCAGGGATTAAACCCAGGTTGGCTGCAAGCAAGGCAAGCACCCTATCCATTTTGCTATCTCTCAAACCCTGAGTTAACTCTTCTTCGTATGCCTTTCATAGGGCTACTACCTCCCATTCAGTCCTTCAGGTTTAATTGTAAATAGCATAGATCTTCAAAAATATATATTTATTTTTATACATAACCAAACACACTTCCAAAACAAGCTTATAGCATTTGACTTCATAGCATTTTTTCATGCTGCTCCTGTGTTTGCTAACTCCTTATCTTTCTCCATATCTCCACTCCTATACTGCTGCTTCCTGCATGTCTTAGATTGAGATTTTGTTCACTCTGATGCCTTATTGTTTGACACTTGTGAGACATATTTTCAATGAACTAAAAGTCCTACAATAATTGCATACATTTAATTTTACAAATAAATAAAAAATTTAGCATACTTCAAAATTTTCTGGTTTTCTTTAGAGGTTGTGATATTCTAATTATTTTAGTTCATGCTAAGTATATCAACAAATAAGTCTTCATATAATTTGAGGGTGAATTTTATAAAAACATGTAAATTTTACATGTGCATGTAATAAATTCTATTTCCATTATATACTATTTCCAAAACATAATGGTCATTTCTCTAAAATACTTATCCTATGAAAAATGACTGTAAGATTTAA
The DNA here is from genome assembly GCF_027595985.1 of Sorex araneus. NCBI lineage: Eukaryota > Metazoa > Chordata > Mammalia > Eulipotyphla > Soricidae > Sorex > Sorex araneus. The sequence goes on along the minus strand of NC_073304.1, from coordinate 135,505,320 downwards.
GTAAATAATATTTTCTACATAATCATAATAAGTATTTCTCTAAAATTCTTATCCTATGAAAAATGACTGTAAGATTTATTTAAGTAAATAATATTTTCTACATTATCATTCCCTTTGTTAATACTTATATAATTTTACAAAAATTTGTATTTTAGAATTTTTCTTTTTGATTTGCTTTTTGAGTCACACCCAACAATGCTCAAGGGTTACTCCTGGTTCTTCACCTTTGCACTATATATATAGGCACACATACCTTTCAACTTTCATGTCAATTTTAGTCTTTAAAAGTGAGATTTCATTTTAGTCCCTTGTTATCAGCACTAGCTCTTTAAGGTAAAGGCACACGTTTTATGGGGAACTTTCTTCAAATTCTAGACTCTGATAGCTGAACCACTTTAATTTGTTCTCCCTTCCTATGACTTACTGTTAGCTCAGCATTTAGTTTCGATCTTTGCAGTCCTACAACAGATATCGATAATCAGTGCTCTACTCTAGGTAGTCTCAATTGGAGTAACTACAAAGGATGTGCAACTCCTAACTAGATTTTGGATAAAACAGAACAAGACAAGGATGATAGATTCTGGAGAACTAAAAAGGAATAAACCTGAAAATATGTTGTGAGTTTAGAGTTAAAAGTGTTTCATAATAGATTGAGGTTTTGTACGTCTCATAGATTATATCAATAAATATTAACTACAATGATGACAAAAATCTTATTAGTACCACCATGTTGATGCAGAAAACCATTACACATGTCATCATGATGCTTTATTGAGTTGTGCAAAATGTTTAGTTCCCAATCAGTACTACAATTCAGTGCAAAATATATTATACTAATTTTTAAGACACACAGCTTACTCCAGAAGAATATAGAGAAGATAACAACCAAGGATGTTGAGGTAATAAAAGACTGAAAATTTCAACCTATGTCTTTAGGACCCAAATTACTCAGATTTTCCACTCAATAAAATTGTTTTCATTAATTTACCTTCATATTCTTTGCCCCAAAAGCAACAGAATTCTGAATAAAATCAGTGTACCACAAATATTTGTAGAGAATATGATTCAGTAAATCACAAATTTTTTTTAAAACTAAAGTAACTGAGTTGGTATTTTTTATATTGACATTGATAATTAGTTCTGATAAGATTACTGTATTAAAGTAACACTTTACCAGGTATGATTCAATAGATGCATCATTATAATAAAAACAAGTTCCACTGCCTACTAGGGCAACAGCATGTGTGTGTGTGTGTCTGTGTCTGTATGTCTGTGTAAGTGTCTGTATATGTACATGTGAGTGTGTATGTCAGATGGAAGAGTGGTAGTTGAACCAACCTGGTAAGTGAAATGTTAAATATGATGAATGATAATATAATAATATTATGGTTTATACCCAGATATACAGCTTTAATTTGGTGTTCAGTCCAAAATAGCAAACGCAATTAGAAGCTTAACAGAAAGAATCTGGAACTAGCAGGGGACTATAAGTGTGCATTGATTATGATCCAGTAAAAGGGAAAGAAAAGTATTTAGGAAGAAAGGACGATGTTGTCTCTTAAAATATATGGAAATATGCACAATTAATATAGAATAATTCAGAGCTAATATAACAATATAATAGTCATACAGATTGTATAGAGAAGAAATGACTGTTATTCCATAATTTATTCCCTAAAGTAAATCCAAAAATATGTGATTACATCATATATTGTACATACATAATATACAGATATATATCTTTCTTGAAAAAAAATATCAAAGTTATTGAATAGAAATATTATTAAAACAATGAAATTTCAGGATAAAGAAGAATTCTTAATTTGGGGAATGGTAAAGTTTCATAGGAATAACAGCAAAATATTTTTTTAAAATTTAACATTATCAACAGAGTTTTTTTTTAAATTTTTTATTAGTGAATCACTATGATGTACAATTACAGACTTACAAACTTTTGTGCTTGTGTTTAGTACTTAATTTTTTTTCTTTTTTGCTTTTTGGGTCACATCCGGCGATGCTCAGGGGTTACTCCTGGCTTTGCACTCAGGAATTACCCCTTCGGTGCTCAGGGGATCATATGGGGTGCTGGGAATCAAACCTGGGTTGGTTGGCTGTGTGCAAGGCAAAGGCCCTACCCACTGTGCTATTGCTCCAGCCCCAAGTAGTACTTAATTTTAAAATAAAAAATAAACTTATAAAATTTTGAAAAAAAAAAAAATAATTGACTTTTAAAACTCAAATACGGTACTTGATTTCAAGGTTTTAAAACAATAAACTGAAAATTATTAATTAATTTTAAGGTTTCAAAAGGGAAATGAAAGTGAGATTATCACACACCCGTGAGAAAGGCTCATTTAAAAAGCCCAGAAGCAACAAGTGTTGGTGAGAAAGCAATAGAGAAGAATCCTTCTTCCAGTATTGGTGAGAACACTGGCCAGTAAGCCTCCATAGAAGGCAATATGTAAATTTTTCTAGAAGTAATAATAGAACTTTTATATGACTCAGCAATTCCACTTCTTGATATCTACCTCCCAAATAAAAGTCATCGATTTAAAAATGTAATTTGAGTGGGTCAGGAAGAAAATCAAGGAAGAAATCAAAAAAATACTTAGAAACAAATGAGAATGAAGACACGAGCTGCCAAAACCTATGGGACACAGCTAAAGCCGTGATAAGGGGAAAATTTATAGCTCTACAAGCATTCCTCAGGAAGGAAGAAAGGGCCCACATAGACAGCTTGACTTCACGACTCAAGACCTTAGAAAAGGACCAGAAAAAGGAACCCAAACCAGATCGAAGGAAAGAAATAATAAAAATTAGAGAAGAAATTAATGACATGGAAACCAAAAAGATAATCCGAAAGATCAATGAAACAAAGAGCTGGTTCTTCGAGAAAATAAATAAGATTGATAAACTGCTAGCAAGACTCACAAAGAAAGAAAGAGAGAGAACCCTAATAAATCAAATCAGAAATGAAAAGGGGGACATCATAACAGAAACCAGTGAGATTCAAAAGATCATTAGAGACTACTTCGAAAGTCTATAATGCCACAAAACAGGAGAACCTAAAAGAAATGGATGGATTCCTCGATTCCTACAATCTCCCAAGACTGAACAAAGAAGACTTGGAATACCTGAATAGACCCATCAATGTTAAGGAAATTGAAACTGTAATCAAAAACCTCCCCAAAAACAAAAGCCGGGGCCCAGATGGTTTCACTGGCGAATTCTTCCAAACATTTAAAGAAGACCTGTTGCCTGATTTCCTCAAACTTTTCCAGGAAATTGAAAAAACAGGAACTCTCCCAAACAGTTTCTACGAAGCACACATCTCCCTAATACCAAAAGCAAACAAAGACACCACTAAGAAAGAAAATTACAGACCAATATCCCTGATGAACACTGATGCGAAGATCCTCAACAAAATACTAGCAAATAGGATCCAACAACTCATCAAAAAGATCATACATCACGACCAAGTGGGATTCATCCCCGGGATGCAAGGATGGTTTAGCATTCAGAAATCAATCAACATAATCCACCGTATCAACAAAAGTAAAGATAAAAACCATATGATCATAACAATAGATGCAGAGAAAGCATTTGACAAGATCCAACATCCTTTCATGATGAAAACCCTCACCAAAATGGGGTTTGGAGGAACTTTCCTCAAGATAGTTGAAGCCATCTATCACAAGCCTATGGCAAGCATTATCCTCAACGGGGAAAAACTAAGGGCCTTTCCTCTGAGATCAGGCACAAGACAAGGATGCCCACTCTCACCACTCTTCTTCAATATAGTACTGGAAGTACTTGCGATAGCTATTAGACAAGAAAAAGAGATTAAGGGCATCCAGATAGGAAAGGAAGAAATCAAACTCTCACTATTTGTAGACGATATGATACTATATCTAGAGAAGCCTAAAGCCTCTACTAAGAAACTCTTAGAAACAATAGACTTATACAGTAAAGTTGCAGGCTACAATATCAATACCCAAAAATCCATGGCCTTCATATATGCAAACAATGAGGCAGAGGAAAGGGACATGAAAAAAGCAATCCCATTCACAATTGTGCCCCAGAAAATCATGTACCTCAGAATCAGCTTAACCAAGGAAGTAAAAGACCTCTACAAAGAAAACTACAAAACGCTACTCCATGAAATCAAAGAGGACATGAGGAAATGGAAACATATACCCTGCTCATGGATAGGGAGAATCAATGTTGTCAAAATTGCAATACTCCCCAAAGCATTATACAGATTCAACGCGATACCTATAAGGATACTCATGACATTCTTCAAAGAAATGGATCAAGCAATCCTAAAATTCATATGGAACAACAAACATCCAAGGATAGCTAAAACAATTTTTGGGAAAAAGACGATGGGAGGCATCACCCTCCCCAACCTTAAACTCTACTACAAAGCGGTAACAATTAAAACAGCATGGTACTGGAACAAAGGCAGAGCTGCAGACCAATGGAACAGGGTGGAACATCCCCACACACAACCTCAAAGGTATGATCATCTAATCTTTGATAAAGGAGCAAGAGATGTGACGTGGAGCAAGGAAAGCCTATTTAACAAATGGTGCTGGCACAACTGGACAACCACATGCAAAAAAATGGGCTTAGAACTCGACCTGACACCATGCACAAAAGTCAGATCAACATGAATTAAAGACCTCAACATCAGACCACAAACCATAAGGTACATTGAAGACAAGGTCGGCAAAACCCTCCACGATATTAAAGATAAAGGTATCTTCAAAGATGACATGGAACTAAGCAATCTAGTAAAAACAGAGATCAACAAATGGAACTACATTAAACTAAAAAGCTTCTGCACCGCAAAAGATACAGTGACCAGAATACAAAGACTATCCACAAAATGGGAAAGGATATTTACACAATACCCATTGGATAAGGGGTTGATATCAATGGTATATAAAGCACTGGTTGAACTCTACAAGAAGAAAACATCCAACCCCATCAAAAAATGGGGCAAAGAAATGAACAGAAACTTTACCAAGGAAGAAATACAAATGGCCAAAAGGCACATGAAAAAGTGCTCTACATCACTAGTCATCAGAGAGATGCAGATCAGAACAACCATGAGATACCACCTCACACCACAGAGACTAGCACACATCCAAAAGAACAAAAGCAACTGCTGTTGGAGAGGATGTGGGGAGAAAGGGACCCTTCTACACTGCTGGTGGGAATGCCGACTGGTTCAGCCCTTCCGGAAAACAATATGGACGATTCTCAAAAAATTAGATATTGAGCTCCCATTTGACCCAGCAATACCACTGCTGGGAATATATCCCAGAGAGGCAAAAAAGTATAATCAAAACGACATCTGCACATGTATGTTCATCGCAGCACTGTTTACAATAGCCAGAATCTGGAAAAAACCCGAATGCCCTAGAACGAATGATTGGTTGAGGAAACTTTGGTACATCTATACAATGGAATACTATGCCGCTGTTAGAAAAAAACGAGGTCATGAATTTTGTATTTAAGTGGATCGGCATGAAAAGTTTCATGCTAAGTGAATGAGTCAGAAAGAGAGAGACAGACATAGAAAGATTGCACTCCTCTATGGTATATAGAATAACAGAGTGGGAGACTAACACCCAAGAATTGTAGAAATAAGTACCAGGAGGTTGACTCCATGGCTTGGAGGCTGACCTCACAATCTGAGGAAAGGGCAACTCAAGAGAAAGGATCACCAACTATAATGTAGTCGAAGGCCATGTGGGGGAAGGGAGTTGCGGGCTGAATGAGGGCTAGAGACGGAGCACAGTGGCCACTCAACACCTTTATTGCAAACCACAACAGCTAATTAGAGAGAGAGAACAGAAGGGAATGCCCTGCCACAGTGGCAGGGTGGGGTGGGGGGAGATGGGATTGGGGAGGGTGGGAGGATGCTGGGTTTACTGGTGGTGGAGAATGGGCACTGGTGAAGGGATGGGTTCCCGAACTTTGTATGAGGGAAGCATAAGCACAAAAGTGTATAAATCTGTAACTGTACCCTCACGGTGATTCACTAATTAAAAATGAATAAATTAAAAATTAAAAAAATGTAATTTGAGAATTATTCTCATTGCAGCAAATATAATATCCAGAATATGGAAACAGCACAAAAAACTAATAATAGATGAACGAAGCAAGGTGTGATATATATATACATATATATATTTATACATATATACACACACAAAATGAAATATTAAGCAGCTATAAGTTGAAATCTTGCAGTTTGCTGCAACATGGATGGAACTGAAGGATACCATGTTATGTATAATAAAATTAGGAGAGGACAAATATTGGATGATATCATTCCTCTGTAGTTATCTATAGAAACAAAGCAAGGAAATAGTTTCAAATGCCAACAAACCCATGGATTACAAAACTGAAGTTATCAAGCAGTGGGGGCAGAATCAGGGTGAAATGAATAGGTGGACTAGAAGTAACATAAGAACAGTAATGAAAAATCTTAGGCATTTTGGTGGTGGAGATGCAGTGATGTCAGAACCATAAAAGTTAACATGATTATAACCATGTTACTGAAACTATAAACAAACCAAACAATTTCAAGCGTAGGGCCTTGGGAAATGGGTCAAAGTGCTGGTGTGCAGTTTTCATGTATGAGACCTAGGTTTGATCTGTAGCACCACATTGTCTCCAAAGCAATCAACCACTAACTACAGTGCATGGGGGTAATCTGAAAATTGAAAAAAAAGAAAAAAAAGATTTCAAAGATACAGACTTCTAATTGAAACATTTATAAATTTTTTAATGACATGAATTAGAAATAAATTAATGCATATGTAAACACAAGATGAATTCATTTATAATGATGGTACAAGTCCTGCAAAATCCTGAGGTCTGTTGCTGGTCCATGGTGGGACAGACACAGGCACATCCTCAACTACTGATTGCCCATTTGCTTCTGCTGTTTATCCTGTTAACTGATGTCAAATATATCCAAACAGCCCTTAGAAAAGATTCCACATTCCCAATTAAAAGTGTACATTATTTAAATATATTTTGAAGGACTTTATAGTTTTACTCCACAGTTATAGATATCATACATGTAGAAGAAAATATACAAATAGTATACTGAATTTAGAGATGCTAGCATACATCTTGTGGAAACTGCGAAACTGCAATGGTAAAATCAAAGTCTTTGATTTATGTCTTAGCTCAACATTCTGGGGAATACTTTTTTTTTTAATTATACTTTTGTGTAATTTTTAAAATTTTTGTGTCAATTTCTCATGTTTCACTTTAAGAAAGTGAGACCAAGAAAGATTACATAACCACAGGCCACAGCAAAACAAGGGCCGGCAACCAGATCTACTGATGACAGAATCACTATTTTTATCATTTTGATTCTGGGCCTTAGTTTACTCAACTGGAAAATTAGAATAAAAACTCGTCTGTAAATCTCACATATTTTGTAAAAATCCAAAGATGATAAGCTCATAAAAGTGTTTTTGAACCATGATGTCCTCTATAGACATAGGATTGCTGAAATACTGATATGACATATTCCCTCTATCTCTTGTATATGCCTGGGCTCAAAAATTAAGTCCAGATATCTGCATGCATAGTTCAATGTGCTCAATTTAAAGTCTTTTTCTCTTTCATTAAACTGACTTTATTTTATTTATTTATTTATTTATTTATTTATTTTGCTTTTTGGGTCACAACCAGCGATGCTCAGGGCTTACTCCTGGCTTTGCACTCAGGAATTACTCCTGCTGGTGCTTGGGGGGCCATATGGGATGCCGGGGATCGAACTGGGTTGGCAGAGTGCAAGGCAAATGCCCTACCCGCTGTGCTATCGCTCTGGCCCCAACGGACTTTATTTTTAATACAATATAGAGAACTGAGTAGTTTTCATTATACAGCAACAATGAAATATAGAAACTCTATCTGAAGTTTTACACAGCTTTTTTTTTAAAGGAAGAAAGTCTATTACATACTGGTGATAACTTGCCCATAACTCTCTCTGATCAGCTGAGCAAACCTGCAGCAATGAATATTTTCTTTTTGGTTGCTGACAATTTCCCACCTCAAACACTTAGCTCTATCTTTTCTGCATTTCTCAGGCACCTTAGATTTTGCACAGAGGTGCAACCTGGAAATCAAATGAAGAAAAGCACAAGAGAAGACTTTATACCCCTAGAGCAAATCTCAACCTGGACATGTGGCGGGTGGGGCGGGGGGGGGCGGTTAGGAAGAGGCAGAAGCATGAATTTTTTAGTGTCTATTTTCAACCGCATTTGCATATTCGTGCTGAAACTACATTATCTCTTCAAAACTCTAAGGGGCAATTAGTTAATAGTGTCTGCTTTACATGTGGGCCTTTAGGGTCTACTTTGAGTTGTGAATGAGGTAAAGTGATGTATAACTGACAAACATATGAACACATGAAAAATGGTCACTGCAATTATTTCTGGCTTGAAATTTAATTAATCCCTCAAGACCTACAACCCGTGTCTCTGCCTTGGCAAAGGTCATTTAGATAGTCCTACTACATGAAATGGTTGCTTCTTTTAAAAAACAGAATAACTTCAATGGTGGCTGATTAAACCAGCTTGTTTATAATTCCTTTTATAGGGGTAGGTCTAAAACCTTACTTCTGACCCTTCTCAGAAATCCTATCAATTTATATTACTCAGAAAACATACTATATTCTTTTCTGAGTTCTCAACCCCCTTAGCCCCAAGAAATAAAATCTGACAATAGCAAGAACGTGGGTTTTTTTTTAAATGAGTAAAATTACCACCTCGTATTTATTGAGCACTTTGATAATTCTGTCATATTTGCAATATAGAAAACCAGTAAAATTATTTAACACAATGTTTTTATTTCTAAGTAAATAACAAGGGAATTGCCAAATATGAAATAGAAGAGATAAAACAGTTGCCTGTTTACATCAGGAGAAAGTGATGGCATATTAAAATTACATAACTGAAATGTTGTTTAGGTTTGTTTAAAATCTGTTTACAAGTACATAAAAGCACATTTATAGCTCTTGGTAGTAATTTGAATATCCTATTTTCTAATGAACATGCAATCCAAATTTCATTTTAAATTGCTATTTTTAGTCCAAGTCCATATTTTTCTTTTTTGATTCCGAGTATATGGAAATTTGTATTTTTCATCATCTTATTTATTCAGTTTTAGGAAGGCAACTACAATCCTATCCCTAACAAAAATGAGGTTGGATGGCTTATAAGTTTGTAGCACAAAAGATATTTTTCAAGAGGCCCTATGTAATTTTTTATCTGGGGAGAGGCAAAAGGGGGAAATTGGAGGATATTATGTTCTGGATTCCAATAAATGGTGGAAAATAAATGAGTCCAGATAATTATGCTTAATCACTGCAACACCTGGGCTTTATGAACAAAAACTAGAGATGTTTTCATTACAATTGATTTTAAGCATATATTATGCAAATAAAAAGTTTAATAGTACTTTCCCATTCAAATATATTGAAATATCTCATGTAACATTTTTTAAAGTATTGTTAATCAAAGACTAAAAGACAGGATATCTTTTCTTAAATCACATGATTAGAATTAATTTCATTTTCATTTTAACCTTGGAAGACAGTCTGGTGTCACACTAAACAGTGTTCGTGGTGCCGGAGGTGGAGCTCATGTTGGCAGCATGCAACACAAATGCCTTAATCTCTGCATTATCTCCCTGATCCCTTGATTTTTTTTAAATAATAAACATAAAAGCATACCCTGTCAATATGTTTATAAATAATCAAACAGTTTCCAAAGAATATCAACAGATTCCTCTTTCAGAACAATCAATCTTTATTAAAAAAATATAGTAATTGAGATTATTTTAAATATTGCTTATCTTCAGGATGTGCAGCAATTGTCCTAATACATAGTTCCTTCTTTTCTCCCTCTCTCCTTTCCCTCATTTAATCCATCCATCCATCCATCCATCCATCCATCCATCCTTTCATTCCTATCATTTAAAAGGAAGGATAATATTATAAATATGTGTAACTCAATCCACTCCTTGGAGATTAGTGGAGGATAGTTTTTCACAATGGTACGTATTTGCCTTATTTCACTTTAAGAGTTGTGTAATGGTTCAATATTTAGAAAATATATGCTGGCTGAGTCTTAAAATTCAGTGTTAGGGAAAGACTAGACTAAATTTAATAAAAGGTAAACTTTGTTTTGTAGTGGACACTAGTAGACACAGTAAAGAGATTTGTTAAACATTTTCTTTTGCTTCCTTTTGATTCAGATGGTTCAAAGTATCATAGAAAAAACTCCCCAATATTTCTTTGGGAAGTATTATTTTGAAAAAAGTATTATTTAAAAAATACTAGCTTCCAGCTCTTCTCAAAGTATAAATACAATTATATCCTTTACAAACTATGTTCTAAAAAAAGAGAAGGAAGAAATGACAGATTCTTTAAACATGGGAACATGTCTTCTCTGTTTTGAAAAGGTGTTATGTTTACACTGCTCTCCTTATAAAACACTGGTTGTTGCAAAAATCTCCTGGATCCTTACAAGGCTAAACAGAACAAGGATTTTGTTTTAGGTGAAATTATGAAACAGATGATAAGAACCAAGATCCCTCAATAAATATTACCCTCCCTTTCCTGCCAACCCACCTTTACTCTGACTTCATATTGTATCTCCCAAGGGAACTTACTTGTCAGTTGTGCACTTTTCTGAGGTAAAATTAAAAAGGCTATATGCTCCTTAACAATGACAGGTGTTCTTTATATGACCTTTGAGCATGTCAAAATTTGTACATTTCGTTTTCTTTACTCTTTACAACATATTCAGTGACTTTTTCTTTAGTAAAAATTTCAATAATGATCATTTGAATGGCAAAAGGTAACTGAAAATATTGACAGGTAAAAGATAAGACTGATAAAAAATAAGCACTGTCATCCCATTGTTCATCAATTTGCTTGAGTGGGCACCAGTAGCGTCTCTATTGTGAGACTTGTTACTGTTTTTGGCATATTGAATATGCCATGGGTAGCTCACCAGGCACTGCTGTGTGGACAGGATACTCTCAGTAGCTTGCTGGGCTCTCCAAGAGGGACAGAGGAATCAAACCCAGGTAGGCCTCATGCAAGGCAAATGCCCTACCTGCTGTGCTATCACTCCAGTCTTATAAAAACTTATTCTAATTAATTATTAAAATATAAGGAGGAAGAGCCTAAGATAGTATGAGGGTAAGGTTCAAACCATACCACCATGTATGGTCGCCTGAGTATTATCAGGAGTGATTCCTGAGCACAAAACCAGATGAAAGCACACACAAACAAAAAAAACATTTTAGAAGTATCTCTTAAATTGACATCCAATAAAGAATCAAATCGTTTATCACATTGATGATTTTTAGTTGGAAGAGAAGAATAAAAAATGCCTATAACTGGCTAAACTTCTTAGTGATGCCTGCCCTGTAGGTTCTCTAGTTACTGCATCTTTTAATTTCACCTGTTGCCTTGGCCTCATAACTATTTCTCTGTCACTGTCACGGTCGTCCCGTTGCTCATTGATTGGTTAGAGCGGGCACCAATAACGTCTCTCATTGTGAGACTTATTGTTACTGTTTTTGGCATATCCAATACGCCACGGGTAGCTTCCCAGGCTCTGCCGAGCGGGCACGATACTCTCAGTAGCTTGCCGGGCCCTCTGAGAGGGGCGGAGGAATCAAACACGGGTCGGCCTGTGAAAGGTGAACGCCCTACCGCTGTGCTATTGCTCCTGCCCATAACTATTTAAAATACGTATTAGGAAATTTGAGAAGATAAGAATGTAGAATCAGAAACCCAAGGGCCAGAGGAATAATATAGTCCGAAGGACAATTGCTTTGCACATGGCCAACCTGGGTTTGATACTCAGCACCACATATGTTCTCCTGAGCCCAACTATGGGTGATCCCTGAGTGCAGAGCCAGGAGACTCTGAGCATCATTGTGTGCCCCAAAAAAGTCAAAACAAACAAAAAGAAGCCCAAGGATTTTGCATCCATGTTTAACTAAAGAGTGGGAAATTCCAGATTATTTATTCTAAATAATTCTATTTATTTATAATATAAACAACATAAATATATAAATAAAATAATAGAAATAATAAATATAATATAATATAAATAATTTATTTATTCTAAATAAATAATTTATTTTATATAATCAGCACATGCCGCCACTCGGGCCGGGGCCTTGGTGTTCCTCGGCTGGCGCCAGCCTCAAAGATTTAACCTCAGAACAGAACTGGACCAGACATTCAAAGAACCTGGTGATACAATAGATAGTTCATTTGCTAACAGTAATTTCCCTCCCCACACCAAGCAGAACCTAGGCAGAGAAAGACCTCCGGAACCCAACCACAGCCATGCTCAAGGCCCCTCTCTACATGTTCAGACAAGCCTCATGCATGAAGGAACCGGAAGAGGAACCCAGGTGTGCGGGATCCAGGGCTGGGGCTGAGATCTCTAAGCCTGCTGGGATTGGGACTGGGCCTCCTCCACCCAGACCCTCCATTTTCCAGTAGCTTGGCAGTCACATCCACAAACTGCCCCTGGCACTGTGTAACCCCATAAACGGCCAAGATCCAGAGACTATAAAACAACGCTCCAGGAAGCACGAAGCCGCAAATGCCTAGTTATAGCCTAGTTCTCTGTCTCGGAGAAACTGGCAAGGTACTGAGAGCATCCTGCCCACATGGCAGAGCCTGGCAAGCTCTCCGTGGCGTATTCAATATGCCAAATACAGTAACAGTGATGGGTCTTGTTCCCCTAACCCTGAAAGGGCCTCCAATGGGACACCACTGGGAAGAACGAGTAAAGAGAGGCTGCTAAAATCTCAGGGCTAGGACGAATGGAGAAGTTACTGGAGCCCGTTCGAGCAAATCAATAATCAACAGGATGACAGTGATACAGTAATTTATTCAAAATAGGTGGCTTGTCATTTCAACACAAAGCAGTGAACATTTGTCTCTAACAAATGCTATGGATTCTGGTATTCTGGTATACTGAACCTGGAACTGACTGCAAACTTGGAAACTACTCTCCATTGTGTGTATGTGCATGTGTGTGTGTGTGTGTGTGTGTGTGTGTGTGTGTGTGTGTGAGAGAGAGAGAGAGAGAGAGAGAGAGAGAGAGAGAGAGATTAAAAACAGATTTCAGTGTCCTGGACCTCTTGGCTTTCATTCCTCACAAACACAACTAATTTTTTTTTTTTACTTCTCTTAACAATGGATCCATAAAAGTTTAGAAGTAGATTTAACTCAATTTTATTCATAAAAATGAGAATGAACAAAGTGAATTTCAGCCAGTAAAAAGAGAATAATGATACATATCCTTAAAGACCAACCTTTCCCTAAGGCAAGAAATGTTTAAGGCTCTTAAGAAGAAAGGTTCAATTCAGTTAACAAGGATCTGAGATATCCTGTCTTGCATACAGAACAAATATCCAGTGGTGCTAAAAAAATGCAAGCAATCTCAAATAGATTTAAGGATTTGAGAAATTTCCAGAATTTGCCATTTGCCTTCTTCTGTCTCTCTCTCTTACACTTACACACATACACACACACACACACACACACACACACACACACACACACCCCACATATGTTCTAGAGAGACAAACAGTACCAACAAGTGACTTTATCACTTACCTTTTTTTTAGGCATAGAAATCATGCTGAGATCACCATCCCCTTTGTAGTGTAATTTACTTAAGAACCTAAATAGAAAAATGCTCTGTATTCTATATATTCTCCCTACTTAACATTCATTTTCTCTGCTCTTCTTTCTTTAAATTTAAAATATTTTTCATAATTTTCTAAGTTTCAATAACATATTTACAATTGTGCTAACTTCCATGGTTATGATATACAAATCAAGTGCATCTTCACACCACCAAAATATCCAGGACCCCCGCCCCTACAGTCCATGTTACCCCTAGTCTTTCTCTTAAGCCCCTCTATGCCTCACTTCCCTTCTCTTTGAGAAAGAAAATCTAAACAAGGAATATAGACACTGTAGTGCATTTTCTTCTCTCACATTTGATAGACGTGGCAAATGAGTTATAAGAGGGTGGAGTTTCCAAGAAAGCTCTTCAAACCATATGGATCAACATGGTAACATTATTTTTGTTCTTTATTTTCCTTGCTTATTCTTCTTTCTTACAATACAGTGATAAGTAATACACACTATCAAGTAATTTGGGACCAGGAGATGATAAAAATAAAATCAGACATCAACAGAGAAAGATGATAAAAGTCTTAAGTGATCACTCTCAGCATCGCAATGCTGAGTTTCCTTTTCATACGATATTTTATAATCAAAAATTAAAAAGAGCAACACATAAACAAAATAACTCTACAGTTAAAGTAATAGTCATTTGAGTTTTCTGTTTCAAAGCTTGTTGATATAGTATGTAGGGCTAGAGTGATAGCATAGAGGATATGGTGTTTGCCTTGCACGCAGTCGATCCAGGTTTGATTCCTCTGTCCTTTATTTTCTCGGACAGCCCGGCAAGCTATCAAAAATATCTTTCCCTCACAGAAGAGCCTGGCATGCTACCCATGGAGTATTCAACATGCCAAAAACAGTAACAACAAGTCTCACAATAGAGACGTTACTGGTGCCTGATCGAGCAAATCAATGAACAACTGGATGACAGTGACGGTGATGAGGTTCATTGTTTGGGTTAGACTTAAGGGAAATATGAGACATTTGGGGAGAGCGGTTGGGCCACATTGGTGGTACTCGGGCCTCACTCTTGCCTCTGAGCTCAGGGATCACTCTGGTTGGGCTCAAGAGACATGGCGTCCTGGGGATCAAACTTTTGTTGGCTGCATTCAAGGTAAACACCTCATTCACCATACTGTCACTCTTGCCCCCATGTGCGCTGATTAAATAGGACTGTGAGGATGGAGAGATAGTTGGAAAACCTAGAGCACACACTTTGCAGGAGACCTAGATTTGAACCATGGTCCCTCATATTCCTCTGAACACTTCCTGGAGTGATATCCTAGCACTGGATCAGGAGTAGTCTCTGAGCACCACAATGTGGCTGTAAAATTGTGAGGATTATCATGAATGTGCAGCCCAAGCTTCTCCCTTGCCACTTCCCTCAAACTATTGCTTCCTTAGAATTTGTTTAAATTTTTTTGTTGAAATATTGAATGTAATCAAAGTAAAGTGAAGTAAAGTGAAATTTACCAGTTACACATGCGGGGTGGGGGGCTATGGAGGTGGTGGGGAGGGGGGAGGTATATCGTGATTCTTGGTGGTGGAATATGTGCACTGGTGAAGGGATGGGTGTTTGAGCATTGTATAACTGAGACTTTAACCTGAAAGCTTTGTAACTTTCCACATGGTGAATTAATAAAAGAATTTAAAAAAAAAAAGAATTTGTTTAAACAAAGTGTGGATATTTATTTCTGTTAATATCCCATGAGAAAACCCCCTGCCCCTTTCTGAAAATTAGATTTAGCTTATATAATTTTGTAACTTAAAAAAAAAACAAAACACCAACAACTTTGTTTATGGTATCACTTGGGCTGGAGCGATAGCACAGCGGGTAGGGCATTTGTCTTGCATGCTGCTGACCCGGGTTCAATTCCTCCATCCCTTTTGGAGAGCCCGACAAGCTACTGAGAGTATCCAGCCCACACAGCAGAGCCTGACAAGTTACCCATGGCATATTCAATATGCCACAAACAGTAACAAGTCTCACAGTGGAGACATTACTGGTGCCTGCTCGAGCAAATCTATGAGCAACAGGATGACAGTGATACATGATACAGTGAATTTTGCAATATGTGAAAGGCCAAAGACCAATATTAGACACAAACAACTAACCTTGCCCAAAGCCTAAAACTATGAACAGTCTTCCTTGCACTATCCCTACCAAATGCCTAACCTCAGTTTGTTCAGGCATGCAGATAAGACAGAGGTATGTCTCATGGGACCTGCTCAGAAAGGGATTCTATTTTTTCATTCTGGTGCCCACTAGCATGCAAGCCAGCTTTCCATCCATGTGCTTTTCTGATTTAAAAACAAAATAAACAAAAATCCTTTCCTTGGGCCATGGACATAATACGGGGTTTAGGAAGCATGCCTTGTATGCAGCTAGCCTGATTCAATTCCCGGTATCACATGGACCTTGGATGGCACCAGGTGAAGAACAGATGGCTCCTGAGCACTGCCAGGAACGTTTCTGGAGGAAGTGACCATAGCTGGGGCAGGCCTGGCAGTCCCTGTCACCACAGGGTGCAGGCAGCACCACATCCTTGGGTCCTAGTACTGGAGCACTGACCTTGTTGGCTGAGTACTGCAGGGAGTAACCCCCAAGCTCCAATCACTGCTTGAGAGGTCCTCCCTACCAAATACATAAATCAAAATAAACCTTTTTATGTGGCTTTTCAGACACTTGGTTGCTTTGAGGACATGAATTCCATCTTTCAACCACTCACACAACCTGTCACCATCACTGTGTCTCTCTTTTGATTGGCTCTAGGAAGGCAGTGGATTATAAGCATCATGGTTGAAGAGCTGGGGGATTGAGGTAGGAGTGGGATACAGGTTTTAGGTGTTTCAAATAAGATGGGGAGGGGAGAACCTTGCCTGGGTCCTTATTTCCTGAGCTAGAGGTGAATGTCTATCTAGAATCCTAAAGTGTCTCCCAGAATTCTGTGCACAAGAGTATGTGAAGTATCTCTGTAAGAGAGAAAGAGAAAAGCAAAATCATTCCCGTTAGCAAACTACCACAGAGAAGTTAACTGAAATTATTAAAAGGTAACTGAATATCCACTGTCTACTTTTTATGAGAAAATGCTTTTTACAGAAATGTACTATCTTCCTATTACATTTTCTCTCTTCTCAGAAAGGCATATTACAGAGCACCCCTGCCTTCAGGCCCTGATTTCTCATTTGTAATGATATACTATATGTAAAGTTATATTGCCAGCACTTGCAATTTCCCAACTGCTTGATGCCTTGATGTCACAAAATTATAACTAAGAGAGGCCGTTACATCTCCTGCTCCAAGGCACTGGGGGTATTATTTCAGCAACAATGAAAGCATATAATAAAGGACTTTAATTTCAATGACAGCTTGCATGCAAGCTGTTAGAAAAAAAATGAGTGTACACTTTTCTGATCCAGGTAACCGAATCAGGTAGCTTCCTCAAAACAGCACTATTTTCCAACTTGCTTCGGATTTAAAATATTCCATTTAATTCAACAAGCATTTATCAAATACCCATTATGTGTGAAGCTTTGCCAGTGGGTGCCACAGTAATTGAACAGCAACAACAGTCCTTCAGGAGTTCACAATTTAGCAAAAAAGAGGCATATGCCTATTAATAAAACTTTAATACCAGGCAGATTGGGAGGTGCACTAAACCCTTTCTCTACTAAAATGTCACAAAGGAAAGCAGAGGCATGTCCGAGGTATCTTGGAGACGAACTTGGAGAGAGACTTCAAAAAGAATAGCATAGGGGCTGGAGCAATAGCACAGTGGGTAGGTGTTTACCTTGCACGTGGCTGACCCTGGTTTCATTCCCAGCATCCTATATGGTCCTCCGAGCACCGCCAAGAGTAATTTCTGAGTGCAGAGACAGGACTAAGCCCTGTGCATTGCCAGGTGTGACCCAAAAAGCAAAAAAAAAAAAAAAAAAAAAAAAAAGAATAGTGTATATGTGTTTGTGTTTGTGGTGTGTGTGTGTATATAAACAGAGTAGCAAAGAGCCCCGACCTTTAAGTTAAACGAAGACTCAAAAGTGAGAATGTTGGGGGAGTACTAAAGGTTGAGAAACCAGGCATGTGTGACCAGAGACAAAAACAAACAAACCAACCCTATTTAAAACCCAAACCCAAACAGCTAAGAGAAAAGAGAGAGCTTGTGGTGTTAGCACCGAAGTCAGATGGTAGGTAGCAACTGTAAGAATGAGGTAGGAACACCTAGGGCTCTGCATGGGCTTACAATTATGTATTTCTGTTCACTGTGTCCCTGATGCCAGCCCATGCCATAACCATTTTATTGCCCAGAGACCTGACTGCCAGCACCTGCATTTCAATTAATTAAGGGCTCTCTCTGGCTTTCACAGCTTGCTTTGCTCAAACACATGGGGAACAGGAAGGATGGATATAAAGAAAGAGGAAAGCTATTGCTAAGAGATGCCTGGAAGTAGTTAGTGTATTAATAGTCAAAATTCCTTTGCTATTGGGTGGGTAAGAGTAAAGTTCCTATCCGACTGGGGGCTTTTAGATTTCCCCAGTTGGATTAAACTCCAGTCACTTGACAATAAATCTTTATAAGCTATTTTCTTTTATCTAACTCACTTTTCCTCTTCCCTACCTTGAGACATCTTGCTAATAAACTACCTGTCCTCAGAATCCAGCCTCAGGGTCTGCTTTTGGAGAAATCTAACTTGAATCCATCCATTATGGCTGATGACAAATTGGTCTGCAACCTTATTAAAGTACTATTATATCACGACTCTCCAATGATTTCCTTTAGAACTGCATAGCAGTGTGAGTACAGGGAAACAGAAACCGGAAGTATAAGGAAAGTCATACTGAGTAGACACAGAAGGATCTGTGACAGAACAAAAGATATTTACAACTAACACCTGGCACAAGAGCAAAGTTTACTTGAATGACTATTTTGTAGTTTCCTAGAAGTGAAAAGCAACATGATCTTTGGGGAAAGGACAGAAATGGACTAGTATTCTAATGTAGTAAACATTAACTACCTTCTCTCTCATCCTAGTGGGCCACTGCTGCTGAGATGGTATTTCTCATAGATCATTAAGATTTAGAAGGAGGCTTCAGAAAGATAACACCCTGAGAATGTGATCACTCAAACTGCTTTGTGCTGTTGTGAATAGACAAGCAGAGAAAAGTAGAAGTGCTGATTTTTTAACATGCTAAAGTGGATGATTAATGTGCATGAAAAAAACAAAAGTTTCCTGTAAGACCTTTTTTTTTTTTTTTTTTTTTTTTGGCTTCCTAAGGAAGTCTTGGCTACTTTGTCTCTTAGCTATCTCCTAGGCTTTTGTGATGGTAACATATTCCCTCAACTAATTTTGTCCTTTTGTCCTACCAAGTATGCATGCTGGGTTTGGTTTTTGTTTCTGTTTTTGTTTTTGAGTGTGTGAGGTGGGAGGTGGGAGTGGAGGTATTGGATAGGCCACACCCAAAGGTACTCAGGGGCTACTGCTGGCTTTGTGCTCAGAAATGACCTCAAAAAGGTTCCTTGGGGAACCTTCTATGGTGCTGAGGATGCACTGGGCCCTGCCTCCTGAAAAGGCAAGCTCACGCACTAGTTCCCATTACGTTTTGTCTTTTAACTACTTGGCAATTCTTGAAAAGAATTTAGCAGCCTATTTTCTGGTCCAAAGGCTTGCCAGTGAAAGAGGAAGCCTCAGTTTCCCCTTGCCAACAGGAAAGGGCCTACAGTTTCTTTCCACCAACAGTTTCATTTCTCTCCATCAACCTACACACCTCATCCCCAAGGCCCTATCATCAACATTCCCAGAGTTCCTCAGGGCCATATTATCTGTCCCGGATTTAGGAATTCCCCCAGCCCTGCTAGGAGTGATCTTTGGACACAGAGCCAAGAGTAAGCTCCGAGCACCAGCAATTGTAGCCCCAAAACAAAAGGAAAAAGTAATATCTCTAGTTTTGCTTTGTTTTCAGCTCCCACCCCTCCTCTGATGTTTGGAACACAGTCAATGCTCAGGACTTACTCCTGGCTCTGTGCTCAGGGATCACTCTGTAGGTGCTCAGGACATATGGACATATGCAGTACTGGGTCAAAATAAAGGTCAGCTGCTTGCAAGGCACACAGCCTTACCCATTGGACTATCCCTCAGACACCTCAGCGTTTCTCTCATAATGCTTTGTTTGAATCCAGTTGATTCTACCTTAGTTGCTTTTTCCTGCTAGCATACTATAAACTGCAATATTATTTAATTCAGCAAATATATATATGTGTGTGTGACTGTGTGTGTATGTATGTGTATGTATTTTTGCGTACACATATATATTGGAATTCTTAGGGAATAAAGAGAAAATTCAGTTCTGTTTTGTTGTTGCTGATGTTGCTTGCGACTGGATAAATTCTGCAATTAAAAAATTGACATAATTTTTTTCAGCATACATAAATGTATCGCTGTAGCACTGTTGTCCCATTGTTCATCAATTTGCTCGAGTGGGCACCAGTAACATCTCCATAGACTTGTTACTATTTTTGACATAGAGAATATGCTACGGGTAGCTTGCCAGCCTCTGCTGTATGGGTGGGATGCTCTCTGTAGCTTGCTGGGCTCTCCGAGAGGGACAGAGGAATCAAATCCGTGTTGGCCACGTGTAAGGCAAACGCTCTACCCACTGTGCTATCGCTCCAGTCCATATATAAATGTACATGTAATAAAACATGACAACTAAACAAAAAATGACTTTAAAATGTTTATAATGTGCTATCACTCAACCATAACATTTAACAATATTCACCTATACTAAATAAACTTGGGTTATGCCAGTAAGGACTAAAGTTAGAATCTATTGAATAAGGGAGATCTGTGAGCCCATTCTGACCCACTGACTAAACATTTGTAGGGCCAGTCATATGTAAATGATGGCTACAGGAGGACCTAGTATGATAACAAAATTCCAAAGTCCTTTTTGCTTCTGAGTGGAAATGAGAAAAATGCAAAAGAGATCTTGTCACCATGAGTGTGTAATCACCTGAAGGCCAACACAATTATTGAAATTGCATTTAGAAAGATGAAAAGTGCAATGTGTCTCTGAAAGGAGAATAAAAAAAAATCCAGACTTCTACACACAGACATGGCCTGAGCTTTCATAGACAACAGAAAATTAAATGACCACAAACCTGACTTATGAAAAAGAAGAAACTCCCATGGAAATGCTGTGAGTAGCCAGTTTGATGGACACTTTTGGTTTCAAATAAATCCCTTACAAAGAATTGTAGTATTATATGTCTTGTTTGTTTTTCACTAGTAATCCTGTTCAACCCAGTGGTGATGCTTAAGCATTACTAGTCCATTTTGGAAATGAAATCTGTCCTGAGCAACTAAATTAACTAACTGCATTTTGCTTAATTTGACTAATCTTCAAGATTGTAATGACAAATAAGATATTTATTTATACACAAACAATAACCAGCAGTTAAATAATATAATGTAGTAAAAAGAGGATAGGGCTATGTGTCAGATGAATTTTTAAGGGCAATACCGGGGAGTTCTCAGGAGCTATTTCTGGCTTTGTGCTCAGAAATAACCTCTGCTAGTGCTCAGGAGACAACTGGTGCTTCTGGGTATTTAAACTAGGGTTGGCTTAGGTGAGGCATATACCTTTACCTCCTATATCCTCCATTCAACCCTTAGCAACTCTGACTTTTTTCCTGGATTTGATCTATTTGAGCTTCAATCATAAAACAAATAGAAACACATTCCTCACCTAGACTACTAGTTCCTATCTTAAGTTCTAGCTTCATCAGAAAATCAAGTCAAAAATCCTAGAGAACCTTTACTTTAACTAAATCACGAGAACCAACATGACAGCTCTGATGCGTTTCCAACTGTGACTAAGCAAGACTTGTCTACTTATATTATTCTCCCAAATTACCTCCAATGCTCAATTCTGTATGAATGCCTCTTTAGTAAAGAACTATGGACAGTATAACCTATTTTACAAGAAGACACTTAGATAAGAGGGCATCTACTTAGAATATTAAAGCACTGGGAAACAGAGATGGAGACAAACATAGAGGTGGAAGGACAACAAAGACAGTTGTCTAGACTTGGCTGGCCTTTTTGAGATAGCAGAAGGTAACATAGCCAAATGGCATTCAGCTACTCTTACCAGAAAGAATGGAATGCTAGAGATTTAAAAAATATTTATAAAGTCTACCAAACATTTTTTCATAGTGTGAATGCCTCGAGAGCCAAAATGCATAGCAATTTCTTTTCTTTTCTTTTCTTTTCTTTTCTTTTCTTTTCTTTTCTTTTCTTTTCTTTTCTTTTCTTTTCTTTTCTTTCCTTCTCTTTTCTTTTTTTTTTTTTTTTTTGCAGTCACACCCAGCAATGTACAGGGGTTACTCTTGGCTCATGCACTCAGGAATTACTCCTGGCAGTGCTAGGGGACCATATGGGATGCTGTGAATCGAACCCAGGTCAGCCACGTGCAAGGCAAACGCTCTTCCTGCTGTGCTATGGTTCCAGCCCCAGCTATTTCCTTTTATATCTTTCTAGCAATGTGATAAAGAGAGAGCACCTGGATTTGAAAACAGCTCTACTATTTGGAAACTGAAAAGTTGGCCATGTTACTTAGCAGGTCTGAGAACAACCTACTAGTGAGTGACAGAATTGTGAAAATAGACAATCTGAAGATTTTGAGTATTAAAGAGTGTAAGACTTTGAACTCAGTCCATTAGTGAAATCTCCACTTGTTCCTTCTCATCTGTGGTTTTAGCATGATTCCCTCTCCACCCATCCACCCAATACAGAGGCTGGCAAATGGTTTGCATTAACACAAGGTATCATATTTATAACCCATTTTTCTCCTCATTGCTAAAATTAGAGGCCTCCTGATAAGGCGAAACTGTTCTTGGTATGGGGGAATGTCAGTGTGAAAACTAGCACATTCCTTACATGAGCTGTCAAACACTTCTACAATTTCAAACAAGTTTTTCTTCTTAACCTTTTATGTTTAAACAACATATTACTGAATTTCATGCCAGGATCTACTAGTTACCTAACAAGTTAAGTTTTCTGCTTATTTTTTATCATCTGGCGCCATTCTAGCCCATATTTGTGTTATCTAATATGCCTCCACTTAACTTGTGTGGTCTATATGAATTGGGCTGCTTTCAAACTCATCTCAGTTTCCAAGAAAACAGTAGAAAAATAAATTCACAGCTGCTGCTGTTAAGGACTGCCATAAAACTGTGATCAGACGCTGTGATAGAGCAATAGGTATGGTTCTGACTGGTAGCTCTCTAACCGCACATGTCCTCAGAGGGCTAACACTGCTTAATGCTGTCTATGTGAATCTTCTGTCCACCAGACTAGGCCTTAACAAAATGTCATTCTGCTCAGTGTTATGCTTCAAAAGTACTGATGAAGAAACTAATTCTCACCAAGCAATAATTAAAATAAACCCCGTATATTTCAAGAGAGAATAAATTAACACAGATGTGATTTTGAAAAGTACTAAGAAAACACAACCTCCAACCTAGCAATAGCAAACTTAGGTTACACATTCCATAATACTATGTCTATTTCAGCATGGGAAAAGAGGAGTCTTTTTTTATTATTATTTTTATTAGTGAATCACCATGGGGTACAGTTACAAACTTATGAACTTTCATGTTTGTATTTAGTTTACATCCCTCCACCAATGGCTATTCTCCTCCACCAATGATCCCAGTATCCCTCCCATCACCCCATCCCAACCCCCACCACCCCATCCTGCCTCTGTGGCAGGGCATCCCCTTTTGTTCTCTCTCCTGTTGGATATTGTAGTTTGAAATAGAGGTATTGAGTGGCCATTATGTTTGGTCTACTTTTGGTATGTAGCTTTCAACCTGGAGTGGGTCCTCCCAACATTCTCTACTTGGTGTTCTCTTCTCTCCCTTCTCTGTCTCTGCTGCCTTTTCCCCCAGCATGTGAGGCCAGTTTCCAAGCTGTGGGGCAGACCTCCTGGTTCTTATCTTTACTACTCTTGGGTATTAGTGTCCCATTCTGCTACTTTATAATCCACATAAAAGTGCGATCTTTCTATGTCTATCTCTTTCTTTCGGACTCATTTCACTCAACATGATACTTTCCATGTTGATCCACTTATATGCAAATTTCATGACTTCATCTTTTCTAACAGCTGCATAGTATTCCATTGTGTAGATGTACCAAAGTTTCTTTAACCAGTCATCTGTTTTTGGGCACTGTGTTTTTTTTCCAGATTTGGGCTATTGTAAACAGTGCTGCAATGAACATACAAAAGCAGATGCCATTCCTACTATGCCTTTTTGCCTCTCCGGGATATATTCCCAGGAGTGGTATTGCTGGGTCAAATGGGAGCTCAATTTCTAATTTTTTGAGAATCGTCCATATTGTTTTCCAAAAGGGCTGAACCAGTCAGCACTCCCACCAGCAGTGAAGGAGAGCCCCTTTCTCCCCACAACCATGCCAACACCGGTTTCTTTTGTTTTTTTGGATGTGGGCCAGTCTCTGTGGTATGAGATGATATCTCATTGTTGTTTTGATCTGCATCAAAGGGAGGGAGGGAGGGAGGGAGGGAAAGGAGGAATCTTGATATAAAATATCTATTCGGATTATCTTCAAACCTAAAACTATCAAAAGAAGAAAGCTGGGCCAGGGAGATAACTCAAGTGGTAGTGTACATCTTTGGCTTGGGTAGTGCCTGAGTATAAGCCCTTCCATGGCTCCTAAAGCACCATCAGACATAGCTCTACTTGACATCCAACCCCAGAACTGCCAGGTCTGAGCACCAAGTTACCTGCTCCAAGTATCAAACCCACATCAGGCTCACATCACTGGGTTTTGAATTACCTGAGAGACCTCTGGCTTCCCCAAGACCCAACACCAAGGTGAAGATAGAGTGATCTTTATTGTTGGAAAATAATAAAGTTGGGGCTTAAAACAAAGCTTTCCTTAAACAAAGCCAGTCTGAGTTGATACTCAGCATTGCCCTGAGCAAAGCTAGAAAAGAATACTGAGCACTGAAACAGGAATAAGCACTGAGCACCATCAGATGTGACCAAAGTGCCTCAATTCCCCCAAAGAAGTTAACATACAAAGTTATAGAAGTACCTATCAATAGGAAAGTGAATAAAATGTGGAATAGTCATAAAATATAATATCACTCTAGAAAGAACAAAATATCCCTACATTAAAGCATGGATGAAATTCATATGCTTACTATAACCTCAAAAATTAGGATATAAACATGTGTAATCTATATGTATCTATTTCTATACATTTTAAAAGTAGGTGAAACTCATCTATTAATGATCAGACACTTTCTACATAGGAGCAGGGGAAGGAGGTTAACAGTTGAAGAAAATGTTCTTCTTGCTTGGTTTATAGTTAGAGCATATACAGTGGTTAAATGGCCAAGTTTTGTAAAGGCACTATATTAGATAGAAACTATGTAATGAAATTATTAAAATATATGCTTATTTGGGGTCAAAGTACTAATAGAGCTATTAGGCCTCTTGCGTGGCTTGCCACCAATCCAGGTTCTTCCCTAGCACTTTTTATGGTCTCCCAAGCACTGCCAGGAGTAATCTTTGAGCAGAAATGCAGGAGTAAAACCTGATCATAGTTGTTTATAGCCCCAAGACAAATACACAGAAATATCAAAATACAAAAATAAAATAAAATGTGTGCTTATCTTTAGAAAGAGAAAGCAAGAGAAAACAAATACCCAAGAGTGGGGAAAGATCTAGTGGTTTGATCATGACAATATAATCAAATTTCAAACAAAAATTGTGTTATAGTCTGAGTGTTCTAGAAGTCATAACATGAAACCAAATCCCAGGACTCAGGTGTTTGGAGGTGGGGTGTATGCATTACTAGAACAAAAGGTAGAATCTTCATAATTAGAGTGTGCCCTTAACAAGAGACTTCAGATGTATTTCTTCCTTCTCTCCTGCCATAGGTAATTAATCAATATTTAAAATGGAATTAATTAATGGGGCTGCAAAGATAGCCATAGAAGGTAAGGTGCTGCCTTGCACGGAGCCAATTTCAGTCACCAATCTCCATATTGTCTCCCAAGTACCACCTCCTGAGCACAGAATCAAGAAGCCCAGAGTACAATAGTGTGGGCCAAGACAGCCTCAAAAAATACTCCATCAAAAAATACCAACACAAAACTCCCAAATTTATTTTTTCTGTGAAAATCATATATTTATTAAGAAAGTTGTGTCCAGAACATAAAAAGAACACTCACAACTTCATAATAAAGTACAAGTTACTCAATTAAAAACTGGGTAAAGATGGGGCCGGAGCGATAGCACAGCGGGTAGGGCGTTTGCCTTGCACGCGGCCCACCCGGGTTCGATCCCCGGCATCCCATATGGTCCCCCAAGCACTGCCAGGAGCAATTCCTGAGTGCAAAGCCAGGAGTAACCCCTGAGCATCGCTGGGTGTGACCCAAAAAGCAAAAAAAAAAAAAAAAAAAAAAAAACTGGGTAAAGAATGTGAAAACTCCCAAATTTATTATCAATACCAGTAATAACTATCAGATTATTAAACCAAAATCCTTTATTACTAATATTAAGTATTAATACCAATACAGCACAGCAGTTGGGCGTTCGCCTTTCACGTGGCCGACCCGTGTTCAATTCCTCCGCCCCTCTCAGAGAGCCCGGCAAGCTACCAAGAGTATGGAAACCGCACGGCAGAGCCTGGCAAGCTATCCATGGCATATTGGATATGCCAAAAACAGTAACAATAAGTCTCTCAATGAGAGACGTTACTGGTGCCCGCTCGAACAAATCGATGAGCAACTGTATGACAGCAATAGTGACCAATTCACTTATATCTATATTATTACTATTACTATCTCTGCTATTTGCTGGGCATTATATTGAGACTTTCATAAACATTCTCACCAAGAACAGAGATTATAACATTGTAATTCTCAATTTGTAGGTGTTGTGATAGTGACTCAAATAAGGCTATAAATAAGTCTATTCCTTTTAATTGTTGGAAATGCCAAGAGGCAGATGATCACTTACACTGTGATCCCTTAAGTTCAGACTACAACTTCAGTGCCCCACTCTCTGGCTGCAGGAAGTTCCCTCCTCGTTGGTATTTGAGATGACAATGGCTTGTTCCTTTGGCATCCATTTCCTCTGTGGGTTCAGGTTCGTTCAGTCTGTGTCCTTAGTCAGTCTGTGAAATATTGTTTAGCAGCCAAGGCAATATCCGGCTTCTCTCTCTCCCACACACATGTGGTTCAGTTCCACTGATCCCAACATCAAGGCTGCCAGGCTGGATGGGTTCCAGGGACTGACTGTGATCACAATTTGCTGTTGGAATTATCGATGTGATCACAGGAGTAACACAATCTCCTGTTTGCTTTTGGATTTTTCAAAGGTTAATATGAGGACAGCTATCTTCAAATTCCCGAGGAAATTTTTCCATTTTTTCCTATATAGATTTATAAAAAAGTGGTACACCACATGAGCAAATTGGTGGAGCTATTTTATAGTGAAAGGGAATATGGTCACTGTCTACTTAGACAGATGATCTTTGGAGACATGAATCTCTTCTAATCTCTATCAAAACCAACAGGTCAGTTTCTTTATCTAATATGGTAAAAAACACTTTAATTAGATGATTATAAAGACAAATGATATACGTGGAAACTACTTTTTGATCACTAACATGTGATATATGTCATAAGTAAATACATACAAAACTACTTTGCAAGTTGTATAAGTAATGTCATGCATTAAAAAAATGTACATGCAGAGACTCACGAAAAGTGGAGGTTTGTGATCCCTCACTCTTCAAACAGCTACAATCGCAAATTTTGCTTTCAAGACAGTTTAGTAATGATGGGAGTTTTTAAAAGAATAAAGCTGAGAAGTGCAGAAAAATATCATGAACAGCACTCTAGTAAATAATCTATAAGGCACAAGATTGTTTTAAAGAAATCTGAATGTCTAAATTTTGAGAAATCGCTATGAAATCTGTGTAGTGTTAGGCATTTCTAGGCCACTTACTCAAATAACAACTTTCACCATCTGTGACTCTTGACTTACATGCTGTTACTCATATATTTTGAATGCTTTGCCATCCATTGTCTTTCCTTATTTTTAAAGACAACACGAGTTCCACAGCTTTCCTTTGCCTACACTCAGAAAGCTAACTTGGAATAAAATTCAAGAAAATTCTGTTTCCTTACTCCCAAGTGTTTAATAATTGTACGTCCTCATTTACAGTTCCCTTGCACCAATACAGAGAAAATAATTAGACCCTGAACATTGCAATTACAAAAGCAGATATCTTGTGCTTTGACACTTTTGCTAACAGACTAGTCGACTATTAAGGTGTATTTGTCACCCTCCTGACAATTTTTTTTAAGGTTACACACTATTCAGGAAAAAATAAATCATTGGGAAGTATGACCTAAGAGTTAAATATAGATCCAAAAAGGCATACATACAAGAGCTCATGTTTTTCATGCTGCCACATTCTTTAATACATGCACTAATACTATATTTTGAAGGTTTAAAGGTTATTCTTCCATAGTAATATCAGCTATAATAAATCAAACTTTAACCTTGGGTTAAAAAACACCAGTAATTAAGTAAGTTTATGTTGTAAAGATAACATATAGATCCCAAAAATGTTATTAGATACAATAAGAGTACTTGGGAAGAAATAAATATGCTTCTTTTTGGTGTATATTAGAAATGTTATTAGAACTTTTGGCACAGGAGAAGAAATTGTGCTCCATCCATTAAGCAAACTTGAATCAAGGTCCATGGGGAGATTAGTAAGATTTTATTGTTTGGGCCATCCATTTATGTCATAATATTATGGAAGCAATGTCAAATTAATGCAAGTAGAAAGCTTGACTTCAGACAAATACCACAATGAATTTAACTATTTATTAGAGGTACTATTATAACTTATCATATATAATTTATAAAATTTATAATATATTACATACTACATATACAAACTATCATTTTGGTAAGTTTCTCTTATAAAGCCACTGTTACTTGGGGTATACTGTGAATTGAAATGAAACGTTAATGTGAAACAGTCTATATTCTACCACTGTCAATGCAGTTGGCAGGCATATGCAGTTAAGAAATCTTTCATGATAGTGATAGTTATTTCTCTGTTTTATGTCACGTTGGAAGTTTAGGTTCCATTTCTCTACTTTTCTTCTCATAAAATCATTCATTGTAATTATATATAATTATTTAATATGAAAAATTCAGACCCTAATATTTTACATACATTTTGTGTATAAATTAATTCATATTATTAGGATGGATAAAATAAACTGCTTAGGATAAAATGAACACATATATGTGAAATAGAATATGATTTTAACAGGAAGGAAGATGCATTTTTAAATGTGGAAACAAATTGGTATGGAAGTTGGACTTTAAACATTAAAGTGTAAAATCATTTCATTTTACTTTGTGGAATGTTAAGTAGTTTTGAGCTAGCATGTACAAAGTGATTTTTGTAAAATTTAAATTTACTTTCTGAGTGTTTGAATTTTGACACTAAGAAAGTCTAAACTTGAGATGCCTTTGATAACTGTCATTTCTGAAAGCAAGCTATGAGGTGATAATGAAATGAACCTTTGATAACAGAGTGTGCTTTTAGGTTCGAGTTATTTTATAATCTATGCAACAACAACAGCAATTACCTATCTGACACAGATAAAATAGAGATAATAAAAATTTCCAAAGAAAAAATATTGAACTATATTTCAATGTTTGCACAAAGGAATTTTCTTTAGCATTCATATACAATGAATCATACATATAACTAACAAAGAAGTTATAAATTGAAATCTAGCTTATTAAAGTCACTTGTAAAAATAAATCTTTTGTTATATTTCATTTTATGTAGAAATATTACTCACTTATACATAATTTCAAGGATAATAGACTAATATGCTATTTGAAGTTTAGTCTCATTTTAAATTAGTGGATTTATTAATCTCAATTTCAGTAAGTATTAAAATACAATGACATTTATTTTATACATATTTGTATGGCTCTGGTGCCAATCAGTTTGACTTGAATTCCAGATCTATTAGAACACTGTCACTATCAACTCCAATGAATATTTACTTTTTCTGGACTTCACATTCTTGCTCTTAAAAATACTGACCAACATATTTTGAAAATTAGGTAAGTAAATCCTTGTAAGGTACTATACATAGGTCTGGGTCATGGTTAGCAATCAGCATTTAATGATTACATTAGAATAAAAATGTAATAATAAAATCTAAAAGCCCTCATCACCTATAATTATTTGACAATCAAATGGAAACAATTGAGATTAAGATTAAAATAAATTAGGATTAAAAATGGCATACAAAAGTGTAAGTTCAGCCACCCTGTGCCGGCCGACATTTAAGCACAGAGCCATGTGGGGACGCTCCTTTCCGGCCCTGCGCGAGATCGACCCCGGAGGCAACTGAACCACTTTGGACACGAGTGGCGCCCCCAAAATGCCTCCAAACTGTGTGCTCGGAGCTTCTGGCCCAGGCACTGCCAGCGAGTGATGTAATTAACAAAAGAATTTTCCCTGGACTTCATATAGAAATCCAAGACCGCATGGCTGTGATAGCAAGACCTAATATCTCTTGATTGTCAGCAACGTGTAAATGTTCCTTTTTGGCAGGGCTTACCGTGGGGGGAAACTCCAAACAATAGTACTGAATTTTTTGTTGAAGGGTAAAAGATTGTAACGATAGAATTTTAGGCAGAATTTTCCCTGGACTTTATATAGAAACCCAAAACCGCGTGGCCTCAGCAGCCTAATGTCATCTAATCATCAGCAATATGAAATGGTTCCTTTGTAATGGGTTGGACTTTGGGGGGACCATAATAGGGTTAAAGTTTGTAGCGACGTGTAATTTCTGGCTGTACTTTCCCTGGACTTTATACAGAAATTCAAAGCCGCGAGGCCGCTGCCATGGCCGCGCAACCTATTGTCATTTAATCATCACCAATATGAAATGGTTCCTTCTTAACGGGTCGGACTTTGGTGGGAAATCCTAACAAGAATAGTAAGTCTTTTGCTGAAATATTGAAGGCTACCAAAGTGGTAGCCATCTCTATAGACTGAACTAAGCCATATCCCCAAGCCGGCTGAGAAGAAATATCCTTTCTCGGGAAGAAACGCGGCGTGGTGTTAACCATAGTATGATGTCCATTAAGCTAACATGGATCTGGTGGCGTGGGAATGGGATACAAGGGAATAAATTATTATGTACTTGGAACAGCGGGACGCTGGTGGAATCTCGAGCTGGGGCCGATACCAGCGTATTACTTTTGGTTCCAGAAACTGCTGGCAGAGATTCTTCCAGACTATCAACTAAGCCAGAGCCCCACGCCGGCTGATGACGGCAAATAACCATCTTTTTCGTTTTTTTTTTTTTCCTTTGTCAGGCAGTGTGGTGATTACTAAACAGGCGTGAACTCGGTGGCGGGGGGGGGGGTGAAAAATAGAAAAGTTATGTAACAAACAGCGGGACTTATTATCTCTACATTCTCAGCAATGGAGAGCCATCAAATGCTTCCTCGACAGTGGGACTGTCTTTTCTTTTTTGGGGGGAAACCCTAGCAACAATAGTGAGTTATGTGTTGAAACATGGACTGTAACCAAGATAAAGCGTAAACGAAGTGAAACTTATCACTTACAAGGGCGGGGACTGGGGGGGGCGGGAGGGGGCGGGAGGCATAATGGGGTGGTTGGTGATGGAATATGGGTATGGGTGAAGGGAATGGTGTTTGAGTATTGTATAACTGACATAATCCTGAGAACTATGTAACCCTCCACATGGTGATTCAACAAAATTTAAATTAAAAAAAAAAAAAGTGTAAGTTCACAAACTCATAAGTGAATTATATATCTTGGGATTATCACATACCAAATAACTACAGTTTTTAAAGTTATATCTTTGGGGTTGGTTGTTTATTGTTGTTTATTATTGTTTATTGTTGCTTGTTTATCTCTATGAAATGGAAGGAAAACTACTGGATCAGGATAAACTACTTGCGGTTGATTTCTTCAGAATCCTAATCCCTTTTTTGAAAATGTGTATATTTTTCATGAAAGTTTTTATTATATTTGTGATGCAAATAATATATCTTCATAACAACTGAAAATATAAAGTAGCAATAAATAAAAAATAAATATCATGTTTTTATTATTAAATATAAACTGTCAGCTTGATGTGTAGAATATTTTCTAGCTATCTTTAACAATAAAATAATATATTCTTGGTATCAAAATCAGACCACACTATTTATATTGTTTGTAAACTGATCCTTTTATTAAGAAACACTTGAAATGATGCTCATATAAATGGTATTGCAATATAAGTAATTTTACAGTACCATTTCCAATAGCTAATTTCATATCAAAATTCCTGACACCTTATGTTAGATATTTGGCTTCAGAATTTTCTCTGTCATAAACAATGCTTGATATTTCTTGTAGCAAATAAGTGTTGATATTTTTGAGATAAAATGCTTTGTAGGGTATTGAGCTAAGGCACAACTGCACTCCAGATGATAAAAATTGCTTTATCATGAGCAATTTTTAGGCAATTCAGTGTGTCTCTCTAAGTATCAGGAAAGTGACTTCAAAACAGGATGTTTTGAAGCAGCCTTTAATAAGGCTGCTCTAAAATTCAAGGATTTTTGAGGAAATGGTTGAGAAAGTTGGAATGCATGCTTTGCAGGCTGAAGCCCGGGATTCCATACCCAGCATCATGTGGCTCCCTGAGCACTGCTTAGAGTGACTCCTAACTACTGCCAGATGTGGCCCACAAACAACAAATAACAACAAAAAAATCTTAAGAAAAAAACACCTATTTTATAAATTAGCAAGTGAAAGAAACTCCAGAATCACTTTGAGCATTTCGACCCTAAAGCAAACATAGTATTTGACTTGATTTCATGTAGCATAAGCCCAGGTGTAAAAGTGTTAAAACTAAAAACTTGTTTGAGAGATATTTAAAGGATGTATCACTGCACTGGTTTAAAGCAAGAAAATTATATGAATAATTCATCCCTTCCCCAAACAACAACAACAAATGTTTTTACACTTTCAAATAGGTGTTAAAATAGAAACAGTTTTGCCAAAAGTCAGTAAGAGCATACATTTTCTTCCTCCCTAGGCAGAAAGTGTTCTTAATCACAGCAGGGTAAGGAAGAAGCACTACCAGAAAATATTCGAGGAATGACCTCTTTGCACAAAAGATCTCAATGAAAACCCAGTCAGACAATCAACGGGTCCCATTTAATATTTATATTACATGAAGAATGATCACCCGGGGTCAGATTTTCACTATTCTAAATTGCAGTGTGAAAATCTTTCCAAGATAAAAATTTATATGTGTGGGCAAGTTTCTCAATGAATAGGTTGTAAGGGAGATGGTTCATATTCTAGAAGGTGGTCATTTCTAAAATGAGGTCTAAGGCCTTATTAATAATAGTAGATTAGGAACTAACTTAAATTCAGCTCCCTGGTCCCAATAAAAAAAAAAAAAGCATTTCAGAATTCTTTGAATTTTGAATCCTAAGGGGGATTTACTACTTCAATTCCTCTTTTTGAGCAATAAGTTCAAAGTACTCTTTAGGGGATGCTGGTTCAATAGTTACTGTTACTGGCATTCGCTGATCTCGATGGTTGTTTGCCAAGTAAGATGAGTAATCAAATGTTCTCTTAAGAGAGGAAAGTTAAGTCCTTAGGATTCTACATGGTTCATCTGAGAACAGAGTAAACAAAGTATTATAAATCCCTGAGTTCACAGAAAACATTAGCATATGGTATCTCACTGGGTTTCTAATACCAACCCCAGGAAATAAGTCAGACAGGTATGGTTTGCCAAATTTAATTTTTAAAACATGAGTTTGAGAAAATAGAGCAGATTCTAAAGGGCACAATAATATACGGTGGGATTAGGAGTTAACCCCATTCCTCTTTTCATATTTATTGCATTCAGCAAATTGTCACTTAGTTTTTATTACTAGCTAAGAGTTCTAATTTAGGGAACTTATTTTTTTTTATTTAAAATTTTTAAAAAGTTGCTAATCCTTTTATGTTGCCTGGTTCTTGATAATTCTTGACCAAGCCTACTAGCTTTGTTACAGAGTTAGTGGCTATGGCAATG
This sequence comes from Sorex araneus, assembly GCF_027595985.1. Lineage (NCBI taxonomy): Eukaryota > Metazoa > Chordata > Mammalia > Eulipotyphla > Soricidae > Sorex > Sorex araneus. The sequence goes on along the minus strand of NC_073304.1, from coordinate 135,471,346 downwards.
CCTTAGTTAGAAGTATCTAAGTATCATTTGCAGGCCACTTAACTTGATATGATGAGTATTGTGTAAATCCATGGTTATACTAGAGCTGAAAACTGTTTTGACTATATGGCAGTACAAAAAGGAAAAAAATTAACTTTCCATTGTACTGATTACAAGATCATTATCTAGACAGAGATAACTACCACCATTTAGTTGAAAGAATAGTTTCTTTAAATCATAGAACTAATCAATCTTATGTAGGGCATTTGGAGCATAGTCTTCATGATTATGTATTTTCAATATTAAATTTGAGAAATCATTTCTTTCTCTCTCTGCATCTGTAGAAGCTAAAATATGTTTCCACACTAGACTGTCAGATCCCAATCCCTCACGCCCTGGCCCCAGCTATTGTACACACAATAACTAGCCAAGGTTCCCAATTTTAAGAAGAGGTTTACATTTTTCCTTCATGTTAATAAGGAACTGCCTCCACTGACAACAATCTCTGATTTTTGAATTTCAACCTCTTTCAGAGATATCATTAATCTGCCTTTTACCATCCATTCACATTTTTTTCAATTGAGTCACTGTAAGATACAGGGTTACAAAGCTGTTCATGATTGGGTTTCAGTTATACAATGTTCCATCACCCACCCCTCCACCAATGTACATTTCCCACCACTAATGACCTGTTTCCCCTCAGCCACCCCCACAGTCATTTTTTTTTTAGGGACAATAGTACTCATAATTATATGTGAAAGCAGAAAGAATGATATTGACAGAGTAAAAAATTGCTTAGGGTATAATCTAAATAACCAAAGACCTGCAAAATGTATATTCAGATACTCCTCAGCTAAGAGTTTAGGATAGTGTTCACTTTACAGAACGGTCTATAAAGTGTTCACTTTACAGAACCAGAAAAAAAATCCATCATTACTAAACTTTACAGTTTCAACATACAAACAAAGCATTTTAAACATAAAAATATTTAAAAACAAGTTACTCTCTAATAAGTAATATAAGAGCAGTGCCAAATTTAGTACCAGGCATTATTTTGAATTTAAGATAAATTTTTAAAGGCAGTCCTAGAAAAAGACAAAGTACTGGGAATCAAGAGGCAGTTGTCAGGACATCACACAGTAATGACCATGAAAGGAGCCAGAGTTGTTCTCAGATTTCCAAGTCAATTTATATAGAACAAGCAAAACCTTTTTCCATGCATTTATTTACATGTGTACGCACGTGTGTGCAAGTGCGTATGCATGCATGTTTGTGTGTTTGGGCCACACTGGGGTGTGCATAGGGCTTACTCCTCCCTCTGCAATAAAGGATCACTCTAGCAGGTTTAGGCAACCATAGGGTTCCAGGGATTAAACCCAGATTGACAGCGTGCAAGGCAAGTGCCCTACCCATTCTACTATCATTTGTTCGATTATGGGTTTCTGACATTTTATTCCATCTTTTCTCTTACGGAGATATGAGATGAGCAGTTTCATGATTGCCATCACAAATGATCCTATCTGCCAACCTCTGATGAATTATTGACTGGGCCACATTCAAGGATGGCATGTCATGAACATTGAACAAGGTCAGTAGCCTCCAAAGTATCTGATGTGTCACATTTCAATACAAAGTCAAGAGAAAGAAAATTTGTTCTTGATGAGATGTGTCAGAAAGGAAAATATGGCAGGAGAGGCACTGATAAGAGTAGAGGGGCAGGGAGAGTTCAGCACTCTGCTTATACCAGTTTTACTTCTAACAGTCCCTTTATCTCATCAGAGAAGGAAAAGAGACAATGGGAGATGGGGCAGAGAGGAGAGGAGATGAGGGAGGGGAGAAGAGAAGAGAGGAGGGAAGGAGTAGTGCAGAGAGGAGAGGAGAGAGGAGAAATGAACTGCTAATCTGATTGTTAGAGCAGTGTCTTATTTTTTTTTTTAAATTTGCAACCCTTAAAGATTTTCCAGTCTAGGGGCCAGAGAGATATCACAATGACTAAGGTGCTTGCCTTGTACACATCTGACCTGGGTTTGATCCCTAGCACCACATATGGTCCCCCAAGCACGGCCAAAGGTGATCCCTGAGTGCTGAGTGTAGAGCCAGGAGTAAGCATTGTCAGGTGTAGCCCCAAAATGTGCCCCCAAAAACACGAAACAAAGCAAAACAACATAGGGGTACCATGCTGCCCATCAGGTCATGGGGTGAGTGCATCAGCAGCCTTCAGGCTTCTTGATACACCAAAATTGCTGATGTGCCTCTGGCCATACTCCAATTTGGGACCAAGTTTCCTGAGAAACTCAATGGCCAAAAGTTAGGCGTGTGGGAGCCACACCCACAAACCACCTCTGGCTAGCTACATAAGCTCACTTATTAACCTTGCTTCAGAGACCCATAAATAAATCTCAAGAGATAAAAAAAAAAACATTAAGTGCATTAATGGCCATGATTCAGAGACTCACAAATGAACCTCAGGGGAGAGCAGCACACCACAGAGTTATCTCCCCACCCTGCACCCCACCTTTCACCTGGGTTCCTCAGAGGGGAGCAGGTGTGTTTCGTGTTTCTCTGTCTGCCTTAAATGAAGCCTGGTATCCTCAAACCTCCAGAACCCACTCGCTGCCACGCTCATAGCTGACCTTCACAGACTCGTCCTGAGCTCACCACACATGAAAATTAATCTGCTAAAAAAACCATGTATGCGGGATCAGTGACTGAAAACTCCAGGCTTCATAGATGGGTGACCTCCTCCAATCTCCCTGCCCTTCCTGTTTTCTGGCAGTCACGCCCAAAAAGTGCCTTTGGGCACCATTTAAGAGCATTAACGGCCATAATTCAAAGACTCACAAATGAATCTCAGAAGAGAGTAGCACACCACAGATAGGACACTGGACCCCAAATATTTAAAAATTTTAGAATTCCAGGAGTGCACAGCCACTTTTGCGGATAGGTGATACCTCATACTATTCATGGCAAGCAATAGAAAATTAAAGGCCAGGCTGGCATGGTGGTGGGAAGATTTAAAGTAATGTTGGTGTGGAGGTGCAATAATTATGGGGTTGGTGTTGAAATATTGCATGAAACAATTGTTGTGAACAGCTTTATGAAAAATTAAAAGTCTTTAAAAAATATTTTAAAAAGTAATGTAGCGTTCACGCGCACTTCAATCAGCTTAATCAGTGGCTGAATAAATAGCAGTATTCCTACATTAAAAAAAGAAAAAGAAAAACAACAACAAAAGAATTTCCACTCTAGATCCCTTTTTGCTAGAGGAATGCAGCAAGTGCTGTCAAAAACACCTTAGATTCATTATGTACTTAATGAAGTAATTTCAAATGAAGTTGCTTTCAAATTGTCAGCTGCTTTGGGTTTTTAGAGTCAAACATAGTTACTGAGGTTGATGTGGGGTCATGACCCCTAGTTTAAGAAACTAAGATTGGGGTCAGAGAGATAGTATAGAGGGTATGGCACTTGTCTTGCACACATCTGACCTTTGTTTGATCTGTTGCATCACACACGATTGCTTGAGTTCCACCAGGTGTGATCCCTGAGCACAGAGTCAGGACTAAACTATGAGCACTGTCAAGGGGTGGCCCCACAAACCAAACCAAAACAAACCAAAAAAGAAGCTAAGAATGAATTACCAGGAGATAGCACATGGCTAGGGTGCAGGCCTAGCAAGCTATTAATTGAGTTGCATTGTCTAAAGGGTAAGGGCAATGTTTCTTAAATTACAGATAGCCAAAGTCTTGCTTCATCTGCTTGCACAAATTTAAATAGAGTAGTCACTGGACAACTTGGTACCGAATCAATACTTTGGTGATTAATTCACTGTCACTGTAAAGAGCTCTCTAGGCAACTGCCAAGAAATAGTTTAGCTAGGTAAGGTTGAAACATCCCTCAGTTACTTAAAAAAATCTATCCTGGGGCCACAGTGAAAGTACAGCAGGTAAGGCATTTGCCGTGCAGACAGCCAATTTGGGTTTAATCCTCAGCATTCACTACCTATGGTCCCCTGAGGATCACCAGGAGTAATTTCTGAGTGCAAATCCAGAAGCAACCCCTGAGCATCGCCAGGTGTGCACCCCATCCCACGCCTAAAGTCTATCTTAATAACTAGCACTTTTTTAAATTTAAAACATGCAGGAATGTTCAGGTTAAATCAAAGCATTTAGACTTTCTTAAGTAGTTAATATATATATATATATATATATATATATGTAATTTACACGGATATTCAGTTCTTGTGTTTCTATTTTCTTCTAAGCTCAGCAATATACAACCCAGTCCTAGGATTTTGGGGACATGCATAATGGGTTTACCTTAACTAGGATATATAGTACTATGATCAACCTGCCCCCAAAGCTGTTTAAAGAACAATAATTGAGAGCACCTGAGGATTCTTTACTGTACTTAAAAGAAGTCACAGTTCATAATTTACATGTCACATCCTGAGAGTGAAATCAATTCTCTCATGGCTTACTAGAATTTCTTGTTTAGAATTTTGGTATTTTTTGGTTGTTGTTTGTTTTATTTGGGTCATAAAAGTCATCACCATCATCATCATCATCATCATCATCACTATCATCCCATTGGTCCTCGATTTTCTCGAGCAGGCCAAGTAACATCTCCATTCATCCTAGCCCTGAGATTTTAGCAGCCTATCTTTACTCATCCTTCCCAATGGTGCTTATTGGAGGCTCTTTCAGGGTCAGGGCAATGAAACCCATCATTGTTACTGATTTTGGCATATGAATATGCCATGGGGAGATTGCCAGGCTCTCCCATGTGGGCATAAAATTTCTCAGTAGCTTGCCAGGTTCTCCGAAAGGGAGAACTAGGCTATAAGATGTCGGCAGAAGAACCCAGGTGTGTGGGACCCGGGGCTGAGATCTCCAAGCCTGCTCAGATCGGTCACAAAGGTATTTTCAGTATATTAAGCAAACAAATAAAAACATATCAGGAAAATTTCATAACGGTAAGAGAAGAGCAAGGGCAGGATGGAATTCTCACAATAGCACTGAAAGCACAAAAAAGGGAATGATTTTACAGGAGTCGTCTGAGTTCTAGTTTCACAGGAAGAGTCTTCTGGATAGGAGTAACAGTCATAAAGGAATACAACCTTTGTTAAAAAGGAATCCAAAGTGATGGAAAAGGAGGGGAAAGGGGTGAAATTTCTCAACTTTTATCTTCTCACCCCTTATTGCTTCTCACCTTCCAATGGATAAGCTGTGATTAATCACATTTACTGACTGGTGAGAAAGTCCAAACTATCAGCCTGCAGATATAGCGGTACATGCACTTCTGTGGGCAGTTAGACATATGCATCACAGGGCTACAGGTGAACAAAACACACACAGGCAACCACAAGTTTTGTGAACTCTTAGGAGTCCACTCAAAAATTCAAGGTTAAGGAAATGTTACATTAATAACTCTATATACCCATCTTTACATAAATGAGTATCTGTGTTTATCTCCATATCTTTATCTTTCTCTCAAGCTCAGGTTTTAAATATACAACTACCTACTAGACATGGTCTCTCAAATATTCAGTAAGAATTTCAAATGAGGCTGCACAAAATGGAAGTTAGAATCTTTTCTTCCTATTCTTTCACCCAGTTTTTGTTTTCTAGCAACGTAAGTCAAATTTGATAGATGCTTCAGAGTCTTGCTTCCTTTTCCCCTTTGTTCTCTAAATCCCACCAGTAACTAAATCAATTTTAATTCACTGTGTGTGTGGGGGGGGGGAGGCAGGGCTCCAAGTAGTGCTCAGGGGACCAAGGGGCCACAGAGTCAGACAGCTCAGTGTGAGGAGAGCCTGAGGATCCAGTGCAGCTGAGAGTTAGTAGTGCCCTGACCACCATGATCACACTGTGACCTCCAGGGCTACATATGTCAATAATCAGTAGGTCACGAAGTGAAGCATGGAATCTGGGTCCCTATGCCTTGTGCTCTCCCTCGGTCAACTGGTCAACTGTACCTTCTTTATGGCTGTTATGGCTCTTGAAATTGTTAGTGTCTGGATACAGATTTCCATCACCACTGATTTGAACCACAGTCATCATATACTTCATCTACCTCTTCCCACTGCTCTCTACAAGGTTAAAGAAATATTTTAAATAATATTTCATTTCAAAGAAAATTTAATGTTCAAAAATCTTAAGAAAATTTCATTATGTTATTTCCTTGATTACAATACTCTAACCTGTACATTTTAGTTATAGAATTTCAAATTTATCTAAATTCAGATATATATACATATATATATATATATACATGCTTTTTCCCTACTATGCTCGAAACACCAAATAAGTGACACCACTATTTTTTTCTATATCTTTTTAAAAAATGTTTTTTGTTTGTTTGTTTTTGGACCACACTCAGTGATGCTCAGAGCTTACTCCTGGCTCTGTGCTCATGGAAGACTCCTGATTGGACTCAGATGACCAAATGCAGTGCTGGATACTGAACCCAGGTCAGCTGCAAGACAAGCAACCCTCCCCACTGTACTCTGGCCCTGAGTAACTTATTAAATGCCTTTTTCTACAGGTTTACCTTTAATGACTTGGTGAGTCTTTGTTAATTATTTAGAACTAATTTTTAAATTACAGTAGATTTTTAAGTATGAAAGTGTCTCATACATCCTTTCCCCTGTATTATATTATTTTCCCCTGATATATATTATTTCCTTAATATCCACTTTTAGGATCATCTTCTCTGGTCCTAACTTTATCCTGTGAGGTTGTCTTCCCCCTGTCTTTAAGTTGCTCCATTTTTCCATTTTCTAGTATAACTGCATTTTCTATATCATTCTGTGTTTTGTTCACCATAAGTATGTCACTTAATAGGGCAAATACCTTAACAATACAGGTGATGTATTACCAGGGACTACCACAGAACTTTATTAGAGTAGAGAGTTCCCCTCTTTTTAAATGTGCACCTAGTAACTAAGTGGATACCCTATCTTATTAAGAAATAAAACAATAAGGGTGCCATGGTCAGATTTGGAAGGGTGCTGTGCTTTATTATGATTTGATATATATTTTTGTTACTTTATAAACCGAGTCAATACCACCACTGGCTCTGCCATATTTCAAAGGAGCAGAGAAAGAAATAATCTGTCAGTCTGTGAAGAGATTCCATCAGTCCACTCTGAGTGAGTTCCCTAACTTTGTACATGAGAAGGTACCAGTTAAAGACAAAGGATGTGCTACATGAGTTGAAAGTTGTGCCAAAAATATTACACAGTAACTGATAGTCATGGAAGGAACAGTTTATCTCTCCTGAGGAAGGCTAAGAAAGGGCCAAGATCAATGATGATATTTCATTCTGGAACCGCCAGCATCCTAGCTAGAGTAATTGCTTTCTTTGCTTTTCGCAATCAGCTCTTTCTCATTTTCAAGTTATTCTCAATTTCACTTTCTATTTGTCTCTCTCTCTCTCCCCCTTTTTTTTCTCTCTCTCTCTTCTTTCAGATTCCCCCAAATAAAACTATTTTACTAAAAAATACAAAGGTAATGTGAACTACCAGAGCTTGAAACCCTAGACAATGGGACAGTCCCACTAACCAGCACAGGCCTTCTTCTAGAAGAGATTTAGGGGAACATGCTGGAGATTAAGTTTTGGCAATTTGTGAGTGAGAAGATACCTAAGTAGTCGATGGTTTGTTTTTATATGTGACCAAAACTTCCTTCAATTGCATAGCAACCAGAGTGCTTACACATTCTTTTGCTGAGAAGAAAGGGAAGGTTAGGGCCCATCCAGCAATGTTCAGGTGCTACTTCTGGATCTATGCTCAGGGTTCACTTCCAAAGATGCTTGGGGGTGGGGCTGGAGTGATAGCACAGTGGGTAGGGAATTTGCCTTGCACACAGCCGACCTGGGTTCAAGTCCCAGCATCCCATATGGTCTCCTGAGCACCGCCAGAAGTAATTCCTGAGTGTAGAGCCAGGAGTAACCCCTGTGCATCACTGGGTGTGACCTGAAAAGCAAAAAAAAAGAAAAGAAAAAACCAAAGATGCTTGGGGGTGAGCTTGGGGGCATATGTGGTACCAGGGAATCTGCATTAGCAGCATGCAAAGCAAACACCTTCCCCTGTACTATGTCTTCAGCCCCGTGCGTATGCATTCTTAAGTAAGGAATTCTGACTTGGGGCAGGAATCCTATACTTTAGATCCAAATCAAGCAGTATGTTTTCCAAATCAGCTCACTTGCATCACTGCCAAGAGGAACCTGCATTCTAGATTGGTAGCCATGACAAGGCAGTTAAAGAAAAGGCACCCCAGGAGAGGAAGTTGAAGAACATAGAACAAGTGTCAGGACTCAGCACTCTTAGATTTTCTTTCTCATATCATTGAGCTGAAACAGCTCTCTGATAATGAGGAGCTTGGGAATACAAAACAAATGTAGCTACGAACAACATTGGGGTAAGAAGGCAAAATTCACTGAACTAAATGTATAAAATTCCGAATATTCACCAAAAATAGAACACAGTCACTAGGCATGAGCACTATTCTGGGAATTAAATGAGGAATTTGTCACTCATTTTAACTCAGAAATAGGTATAAAACTTAACTGTTAATAGCAGACAGCAATGAGAATGTTTCACTAGATTACATCTGAAAAAAAGTTAATACTCAGCAAACATTCAATGGCAATTTATTCACTGAATGATTTTCAAAGTTACTTTAGACAATTTTCTTCTTAAATAGCATTTTCTCAGTACTGGAAGCAAAGATCTTAATAACAGTCAAATAACTATAAATACTATATATCAAAGAAGAAACTCCCAACAGTCAAAACACAAAATGGTGGTGGCAGATGAAAGTGGTCCAAGAGCAATACAAAATTCAAAAAGAGTCTCAGAGAGATGGCAGCCTCTAAGAAGAAACCTGAAAAAATAAGATCTTTATAGACTGGAGAAAGTCTATTAAGAAGAATTTCAAGAAGAGTATTGCTAACAGCCTTAGACTGCAAAGGAGTCCAAGAGAATAAAAACTAAGCAAAGATAGGAAAAATCTGTGTAATGGAGATCCTTGGTTCTTCCATTATCTCAATCTTAGTAAAGATAAAAAAACAAGCTTTGTTTTAGCTGAGACTGAAATGGTAAATTGGTAAATAAGGTATCAGCAATGACAAAAAATATCCAAGATTTGTGAGCTAGTAACAATTATCTAAGCATAAGAGAAGTGTGAACCAGAAAGGGCATATGTTCATTCTGAGAAAGTTGTTGCATATGAGAGCAAAAGAGGTCCCTGAATGGAAGTGAGGCTGAGAAGAAAAGGTACACTCTACTGTAATTTCTTTCCAAATGTATATAACTCATGATTTAGAAGGCTGTGTTCAGTAACACTAACTATAAATAATTTTCACTACTAAATGTATGAAAAAACAGAAAATAATAACATTAAGTTTTACTCTGAACTTTCTTAATACTCAATGTTTAAATATTATTTTGAATCATCTCTGTGTACTTACAATATCAGGTACCCCAGAATAGCCTAGAACTAAAATTTGAATAGTTCAAGTACTTCCAGGGTTGTAAATGTCTAACCTGTCAACCTGTCAACACTTTGAAATTTAAAAAAAAAATTACTATGAATTCATAAGTCTTTCCTTCCTCCCCTTGACCCTACCACCCGCCTTAAGGATCAGTGTCATCCAAGGAGATTTTCATCAACAATTATTATCTCTGTTCTGTACATGAATTTTACATACCTCTAAGCATTTTAGGATTTGAGACTCACTTTGTTCTATACTTCCGAAAATTTCCCTCAAATCAACATTTTTTTTCCTTAATGCAATATTTTCTTCTACATGTCTCAGTTCTTTCCTGGTTACCTCAGAAATAGCAACAGGTACACTGCTTTTTTTTGTAATAACTTACATAAAAATAGTAAATAATAAATTATTTTTCCTCGGTTCTATCAATTATCCTAAGTCAAAAGTAAATGAATCATATTGATAAATGGATGATTAAGAAGTAAAAATATATGTATTGTAAAGTATGCTTGTATAGTATGACAAATCCAACTCCCTTTAAGTATACCCAGATTTTCTATCTAAAATCTACATAAATGACATATGTATCTAAATTTTATTCTTCTAATTATAACTTTTTTTGGTCTTGGGCTTCAAAACTTAAATAAGGTCAATTTTGGCATTATTTTTCTTACATTTTAATAAATAAAGTAGGCTTTCCTGCCATTCTCACTGAAAAACTAACATTATTTCTTCTGTACTATGAGGGAAACAATGTTATGGGGGATTAATGGAAGATCCTGTTTAGAAAATTGATTGCTCTGAAAATGAATCCTGTAGACTAAATAACTAATTTATTAAAGTACTTTGTAATAAAATTCTTTCTATGTTGGAAACTGCATGAATATAAAGATAAAATATATTATATTATCATGCAAATTATAACATGAGAATCTAATCGAACATCAAATATGTATTTTCTAATATCATTAATTATATTTTACATAGCAGTTATGCTATCAACTACACTTAGATTATCCCTAAAATTGCTCATGTTCTTTTGCTGTTGAAATGTCTATGAAAATGAACTCAAAATCTTGAACTGTTTTAAATGATTTATATTAACATATGAATTGTATTTATTGTTCAGATAATCTTACATAAATATTCATCTACAGTCTACATTTTGAAATGTACCCCCAAATTCACATGCTTAGGTACAGCTACTTAGTTTGGGCTTAGGAAGTAAATTCAGGACTGCATGCTTTAATAAATAGTGAAACATTCTGCATATGGAAATGCCATTGAACAATCCATGCAAACTAGTTCTACATTATACTATAGAACAAGTATTAGTATTATGTTAAAATAGATATGGTATTTAAACTACGAAGTAATACTTAGTGCTACATAAATCTAATGGTAGAAGTGATCTGTCAAACTTACAATAGGGCTTTTGAAGAGTAAAAATTCTAAACTTGTTTTTCTTTTTTAATAAATCTGAAGTCAGTAAAATAACATAGTCTTAAAATATATCAGATACTTAAAATAGAATATTGGATCTACTTTATCTTTCTTTCCTTTTATTTTTATTGTGTGTGTGTGTGTGTGTGTGTCCGCGCGCGTGTGTTTTGGGCACATTAAGCTATGCTCAAGGGTTACTTCTGGCTCTGCACAGGGATCATTGCTAGGATGGGGGACTGGAGGTCAAATCTGGGTCAGCTGTGTGCAAGACAAGCTACCTGTCCCCAGAAGTATGTTCTCTAACAAGATGTCTGCTTAAGAAAATAATATTATTTTTTCAAATTAATACTTTTTAATATCTTAAAACTAATAAGGTTTATTTTGTCTTCCTTAGGTCTATTTCAGAGTATAATATCTTTGAAATTTAATCTAACCATGCTTTTAAATTTTACTCTGCCTTGCTATAGACCACACACAAGGGAGATGTTATATGGTAGGAATTTAATATATCCTTTCATAGAAAATTATCTTCTTTTATTTTGTTCAGGTATTATTGATAAGCAACATTTTTTCAATGCCTTTCAGACATATGCTAAAATCAAATCAAGGTTAAACATATATTGTATAAGTTAAAGATAAATTCTATTCTGTCTTCACCTGTTTTAACATGCTATAGGAATGAGAGATATAGTACAGTGGGTAAGGTGTTTGCCTTGCAGCCAGTCCAGGTCCAATCCCCAGCAGCTGATATGCTCCTGAGTCTGCCAGGAGTGATTCCTGAGAACAAAGTCAGGAAAAGCCCTGAGCACTGCTGCAAAAGAATAGTTTATCTATAAATAATATGTGGCTCCTCAGTCCCCAAAGAAAAATTATATTACCTTTATATTCTGTATTTATTAATCTTAAGCAATGTTTCAAAACTAGTAATTTATTTATTTTACATGCAATTAAAGCCACAAACAGATATTTTCAGAGTATAGTATATTTATCCAAGAAACTATAGAACAGTCTACAACATTAAAAGACAAGAAACAATTATTTAAGATAAACATGTATTTAATAATCTTTTGTAGTTCACCTATATATATATACATATATATATGTATATGCCTCAAGCTCCCTGTGGCGTATTCGATATGCCAAAAACAGTAATAATGATGGGTCTCATTCCCCTGACCCTGAAAGAGCCTCCAATACAGCATTGTTGGGAAGGATGAGTAAGGAAAGGCTGCTAAAATCTCAGGGCTGGGACAAATGGATACGTTACTGGTGCCCACTCAAGCAAATCAATGAACAACGGGATAACAGTGATGACAGTGACAGTGATACAGTGATATATGTTTCAATTCTGAACAGTGTGTAGTATTGTGTTGAAACTAGTATTGTGTATAGGTTAAATCATAGAACTTTAATGCTGTTCTTCAAGGAAGCACTTTATCAGAAGCGGCCTCCCTGGTGATGCTCAGGGTTGAGAGGTCTTTGTGGCAGTACTGAGCTTAGTTGTACAAGTCTGAGAACACAGTGTCCAGTGTCCAGATCCAGGAATGTGGGTGCCAGGCCTGAAAGGGTGTGAGTCTTACCAGGCCACCCCGGGCATGCAGTGTCAGGGATAAAATCAGTTGTCTCAAGAATACAAGGCATGCACGCCAGCACGGTGAGTTGTCTAGCCAGCACCCAAGGTAGCACTTTTGTTGTCATTTTTTATGTTGGGTCACACAAAATCGTGCTCAGGGTTATCTTCTGGTTCTGTACTCAGAGGTCACTGTATTCAGGAAATCATATGTGGTAATGGGATTGAACTGGGGTCATGGCTGAAGCACCTGCCAGCAAGGCAAGTGCCTTAACTCCTATATTAACTGTCACCTTTTTCCACTTTGTTTTTATTTCTTAGAAGAAATTAAGGAAGCATTTTTGGGAAAAAAAATTCTTTATAGATTGCTCAACAGACTGAGTGCTACTTTTGCCGTCTTCCATCCCTGACACCACATGGTCTATCAAGAGCCCCTGGGGTGACCTTTATCACTGAGTTGGGAGTAGCTTCTGAGTACCAGGAGTTGCGCCCTCCGTCGCTGAAAGAAAATTGACTTTTTCTTGTTGATTGTTGCAATATAGCATCAAGACTAAAAAATACTGGGTTCAAAGATAGTCAGTGAAAGGAAGAGATTTCAGCTACCACGTAGAAATAAGTAAAATGACAAGAATAAACATTACACAGTATGATAGAGTTCTAGGTATCTGAAGGAAGTTGATGGTAGAAAATCTGGTAAATTAAAATAGAGCTCATCTCTTTGGGTAAGGCTTTCACACAATGCTCAAGTATTTGGACTTTATGATGAGGAAAAAAACACTAAAATACTTTTGAAAAAAATGTAGTAAAATTTACTACAAAAAATTTAGAAAAAATCTTTGGGGATAGGTAAATATCATTTTCCAAACCAGAGATTCTTTTAATTGCAAGGATAGTTACCAAAGAATTTCTGCAAGAAGAATAAAATGTTGAATTTGGGTAGGTGATTAGCTAAGGCCAGTCTGAGGAGAAATTATGCTTAAAAACAGACAAAAAGGAGAAGTATAGAAATAATAAAGTAAGAAGAAAATAAAGCAAGTAGTGAGACTCTGAGATTAGAAAACATCTGATATATTTTGGGAATCATGGAGTCAAGCAGTTTGAAGTTTAGTGGGAAATTAGGAAACAGGACCTTGAAAATTTCAGTAACATTCTTGAATTTATTATAAAATTGAAAAGTCCCAAATGACTGCAGACTTGCAAGGATAAGCACCATGGATTTAGAAAGTTGAATGAATGGATGAATGAATGAACATAAACATTTCAAACGACCCAGTTATGATTTTTTAAAAATAGACATATTGCTAAAACAAAGTAAATGAGTTATAAAGTATAGCAAATTTTATGTTTACAATAAGAGCATTTTTGAGGCTCGTTTTAGTAACAAAATACTTGTTTTTTTCTTAATGTCATACATTCTCATAGAGAAGTTTCTGAGATTCTTGAAACTGTATTTTCGGACCAAAGAAAAGACATAGAAAGCACAAAGTATAATTAGAAGAAATTTTTATTAACATTTTTGCCACGCCCAGTGTGCTTTAGATCTTCCTTAACTCACGAATCACTCTTGACAGGGTCTGGGGGGCCATATGGAATCCTAGGGATATAAATTGGGTCAGCTGTGTGCAAGGCAAACCTCCTACCCACTGTAGCATCACTCCAGTCCCATGTATTAACAGTTTTTATTCAGATTTACTTAAACATGAAGTCTCATATAAAATACATTGTATTATATGACCCTCTCAACAGTAAACTGAAGCAAAATCCTTTTAAGGCCTGAATCTGTTTTTCCTATAAGGGAAGTTGGGAAAGTCACTGAATTAACTTTACTAATCAAAATTCAGAGAGTCTCTTGCCCGCAGGCCTGGCTGTCTTCCCCAAGGCCCCTCAGAGGGATGGGGCCCAGCTTCCCTCTCGAGTAGAGCTCCCGGTGGCCAAAGACCACCGGAATCTAGCCACAGCCATGTTCAAGGCCCCTCTCCACACGTTCAGACAAGCCTCACGCATGAAGGTACCCGCAGAGGAACCCAGGTGTGTGTAATCCCATCAACGGCCATAATCCAGAGACTTAAAAGCAAGCTCCCAGAAGCAATATCTTATAATTTACTTCTCCCTCTGGGAGAAACTAGCAAGCTACTGAGAGTTTCCTGCCCACATGGGACAGCCTTGCAAACGTTCCATGCTGTATTCATATGCTAAAGCCAGTAACAAGCTGGATCTCATTCCTATGACCCTGAAAAAGCCTCCAATGCGGCATTGTTGGAAGGTCAAGTGGAGAGAGGTTTCTAAAATCTCAGGGATAGGACAAATGGAGAGGTTACTGAGCCCGCTCAAAAAATCGACAATCAACGGGATTTCCTGATCATAATTGTGAAGCAAAATTCAATGTGATTATTATACATATGTAGAAAGATTTCTATGTATGTACATATACACTTGTATGTACATACACATTTGTGTTACATATGTATGTTAAAGTTATTAGGAACTTGCTTATGATTTAAATAGTGTATACAGTCTAAGAATTAGACAAGAAATGTACTCAAAGATGTTTCTTCATCTAAATATCTTTGGTGAGGAATGATGTGATTTGGTTGATGTGACATCTCAGAATGATCATAAACTGGAATGATGAGAATGTGAATGAGACGATCGCCTATGAAACAGCCCAAGGCTTTAGAGTAAACTGTCCTGTTCTGATGGAAACTTGGTCCTAGCACATAGCACTCTGCTTTTTCCGTGGGTCCAAATTTAAAGGAATGATATGAGATAAAGAGATTGCAAGTTGAATTCCAAGTTAGAGTTGTCTCTCCACCAAGATAAAACCTGTCTTTTGATTCTAAGCAATTGTCATCTGTCAAAAAGTAAAATCAGGAACTTGAGGATAAATGTGACATTACTTTTGCTTATTATAAGCCATTTTAGAGTCAGACTTTTTAAAGTCAGACTTAAAGGCAACCTGATACTTTAATCTACACACACATACACACATGCACACACACACACACACATAAACATACACACAAAATTCAAGAAATTTCTTCTGTTGCATACTCAGTTAAGCAAAAGCAATAATCTTTAAAATTTGTGTGGTATCTCTCAAACAAACAAAAACAAAAAAAAGACTACTTTAAATATGTCTCACATCCAGGAGTATGTGAGTCATGCAACAAGAGGTAGTCTCTAATTTCCAATGTATAATAAACCACAGAAAATAGTTCTCACAATGCTTATTCTGTGGGAGAGTGTTCTGGGGGAACTGACATGACAGGCAATGATTTGATGGCTTCAAAGTCTGCAAGCCCTTTCCCGAGTAGAGGCTTGTGCATACTGGACAATTACTCGGTGGAAAGAAAAAATTCTATGCCCACTGCATAGACAATATCCTTCTCTACATTTCCCAAATATAGGCATACACCAGTTGACACCAGTATTGAAACAGACATGACTATTTAATAAGGTATTTACTATGTTAATAATTATTTTGCAACAATTAACCTCTTAAGTTAATTTGAGGTAGGGGGTAGGGCACAACTAGAGATACTCAGGGCTAATTCCTGGCTCTATATGCAGGGATCATTCCTGGTAGTGCAGGGGGACAATATCTAGTAGCAGGAATCAAACCTAGGTCAGTAGCTGAGATTTGATAGTAAATTAGAAGTAAACTGCTCTGGCTTCTCTTCCATAAAAAAATGTTTAAAAAAGGGTTCATAAAAATGATGAATTGGAGTAGACACTTTCAGAGAAATCACTTCATTTCATAGCATATTGCCAATTCTGTAAAATCTCTATAAAGATGGAGACAAGATCCATACTATATGTCAGTGGTACTAAATTATTTCTGCATGGTAAATATTCACCATTTGTTGATTTAGTTTGTTGATTTAATGATAATATGAAATGTAAAATGAAATGTAGAAAGAATTCTGAAAGTATGCAACTTGCTATTGATGTTACATTATGAAAATATTTCATTGCATGAAAAATAATTTATGTAGATTTCCACCTGCCTTTCCATTTCTTTTTTGGTTATTATTATATCAGTATGAAACCAGAAACTAAAAATGCATTTATTTTCACAACACGTTTCCTCTTACAAAAATACAGTTCCAATTTGAGAAGAATGTAATTTGAATGTGATATTTTAGAGACAAACTCACACACACACACACAAACACACACACATACACACATACTGACCTAAGTCCTCAACTTTCCTTGCTTTTTGGCATTATTTAACTCAGGATTATACAAAGATGTACTGAAGGAGCTAGTTATTTCACCTTTACTTAAAAATATCTCTCTTATTAAAGATTATTCAGATAAATACATTTTTGAGAAAAGTATAACTAGTATAAGCAATTAAAATCAATAAAGATCTTGTAATATGCTCCTTCATATGATTGGCCTTAAAAATACAATTTTTGTGGTAGAATTTGACTGTATAAGTACTAGGGGGGAAAGAAATACATAAAAACAGAGTAAGAAATTTTACTTTGCTTTGTGAGAGGCTAGGCAGGGTTGGGGGGGAGCCATACCTAGAAATGCTTAGGGGTTAGGGGTTATTCCTGGCTCTGCACTAAGAAATCACCCTTGGTGGTCCTGGGGGGACCATACGGGACTCTGGGGATCAAACCTGGATAGGCCACGTTCAAGGCAAGCCCTAGTAGCTGTTCTGTCTCTCTCGTGCCAGATTTCTTAACTTAAAATAACTCTTTTACTAATGAAAGTAATCTGTTATGCCCTGATAGTTCAACATTTCTCTTTAATACACATGTACACAAATATACATACACATACATGGAGTTGGACTTACATACGCATTAAAATATATTAAACAAATGTCATATATCACATTTGGTGATGACAAGATAATGATGCACTGTTATCTCATTGTTCATCGATTTACTCAAGCGGGCACCAGTAACATCTCCATTGTGAGACTTGTTGTTACTGTTTTTGGCATATTGAATACACCATGGAGAGCTTGCCAGGCTCTGCTGTGAGGGCGGGATACTCTCAGTAGCTCGCTGGGCTCTCCGAGAAGGATGGAGGAATCGAACCCAGGTCTGCTGCATGCAAGGCAAACGCCCTACCCACTGTGCTAAAGCTTCAGTCCATCACCACAACAGCAGTGGATATAGAGACATGTGTTTTTGCTGTGAAAGATGGAAGAACTTCTCCTTTTTTTCTGTTTTTCTCTGTTATTGAACCCAGTGATTACCTCGGATTGAAGTGAGGTCTGTAACATGAAAGGCAAGTATCTAAAACTCCTGCAATACTCCTCCAGCCCCAAGATCCTATTTTTGCTTGTTATTTTTTTAATGCCGAGGTTCTCTGGTACAGGATTGAAGGGTATGAAAAGACATAGGAACTAACTAAGCAATAATGATGAGGGTTCGCAAAGTGTGGCTCTGAATATTGAGGGAAACAAAAGCATACAAGTGCAACTCTCAAATAGTGGGAGCTAATAGATGCATCCAAATAACTGCTCATTCCTCAGACATACAATTACAGATTCAAATCTGTGTCCTTCCCAGAATCTTGCAGAATCAAGTCACCACTGACTATAGCAACAACTTCTGCAAAGTACTCTCACAACAGATTTCCATCTTCTCTTGTTCTGTGTAGATCCCATTTGCTATTAAGAGAAAAAAGAGACTAGATAGAAAAACAGGGATTAGAGAGAGAGTGTGTAAAATATCTAAATAGCTCAGGCTTACACATGAGGTGGTGCCATTGGAAATGAAAAGTTCTGTATAAGAGGGTAAAAATAAATACTAAAAATTAAAAAGAGAATATATAATAAAAGTCATTTTTGAGAAATTAGGTTGGATGCTACAGGATTTCATACTAATGATGATAAGGAAAGCAGAAGACACCCATCTGCTAACATTCCTTCTAATAGTTTATTCCTGATTTACTTTCATTTTCTCAAATTCAAGTATGCCTTATATCAACAGAGATATGAAAATAGTAGATGAAGGTTGAAAGGTTGTGGTTATTGTTATTGTTTGCAATTATTGTAGAACCTGTGTACTACATTCTCAATCTTCTATCTCACTCCTAAATTTTCCCTGGATCTCTCTTCATTCACATGACTAAGAATCTCAGAGGCAAAAAGGTAATAGAAAAAAATGGGGGGGCTTATTTCTTATGAAGGCTGCTATTGACAAATATTTTTTTTTCTACCAAGAAATTCTACCTAAACCCCTATCTGGTTTTATTATTTTCTTAGATAGGGTTGAGAGTTACAAAAGATTTAAAACCTAATCTCACTTTAGGTCTTCAACCACCCACTCACCTTGCTCTCAACCTTTCTCACTTCTCTTCATCCTAAAGTCTTACTACATGGTCATCACTGTCACTGTCATCCCATTGCTCATCATTTGTTCAAGGGGTCACCAGTAACGTCTCCAGTGTGACTTGTTACTGTTTTTGGCATATCAAATACGCCACGGGTAGCCTGTCAGGCTCTGCCGTGGGGGCAAGATACTCTTGGTAGCTTGCCGAGCTCTCCGAGAAGGGCGGAGGAATAGAACCTGGGCCGGGTTATCTTGCCATGTGCAAGGAAAACGCCCTCCCTGCTGGGCTATCACTCCAGCCCACATGGTCATCATGTAAAATTAATTGTAACTCTTCATTCTTCTCACTCCCTATATCTTGACACATCACCTTTACAAAACAAATTCAACTATGCTCAGCCCATGATCCAAATACTCAAAGTTGGTGCTGCTGAATTACAACTAGGCCATGCACTAACTTCACATCATTTTCAGGAAAATTCCAGCATACCTACAGTCCTGACACAGAAGAATGAGCACCGAGTTTTTGAATATGGATCCTAAAAAGCACATTACATTGGTATGCTTTGCTATTTATATTGTTTAGACAGAGTAGCAGCATACACTGAGCATCTGATGGGTTAAGTTTGTTTCTGTGGACTATTCTGGGAACACACCCAACATCTGAAGCTTTTATTATTCTATTAAAAAAGTACCTTCTATGTTCCAAATAACCAAGTCACAAATGAGTTTTTGGAATATAGTGGTTTGTAATATGAGGGACTGACTGTAATTAGAAGGAAACAATGTAAATTGAATGAAAATTCAATTGAATTAACCGAAAAGCAAAAAGATGAAAGGCTATTCCACAAAGCTAAGTAATTTCCCATGGAAAGATACCATTAGCCAGTAAATTAGACTGTTTCTGAAGCCTACATTAACTCTTTGGGGACACAAGAATAGTACACTGATACCTTAGAGTTTTAGAAAGTATGTCCTGAGGACCTCAAATGAGTTTCACATTGGGAAAACCTGATTCGTTTTAAATCAAGTAAGGATGAGATGATACAGTTGTTTATCAAACAACAAAGTAGAATAAAACATGAAATAGATGTAGTTTTCATCATATCATTTGTTGTTGCAGACTATTTAGAGGCATATGAACAGAAAAAAGACAAGGCAATCAGATATTCAGATCTTCCTAACATAAATATCATGGCTCATGAAGTGTAAATTCTTCAACCTTAACCCAAATGTTTTTAAAGTTTAGTAAGCACCTCTAATCATCTCATTTTCAGTACAAAATATTTTGCAAAATTAATAAATCTTTTTTGTAGGGATGTTACAAATCATAGTTTTACTGACAAGTACTATTAAACCCCATTTCAAAGTTTAATTCTTGCATGAATAATGGAATAAAACATGCGTGAGTTTAGAGAGTATCATGCTGAGTGCAGTCAGAAGGAGCAGGTAGATTGAATGATCATTCTCAGATGCAGGATATAAAGGAGCATAATGCCCAAGGGCAATAGAAACTGAGACCTGGTCTTGAATAGAAAACTTATTGGGTTGGGTGGTGTGTGTGTGTGTGTGTGTGTGTGTGTGTGTGTGTGTGTGTGTGTGTGTGTGAGAGAGAGAGAGAGAGAGAGAGAGAGAGAGAGAGAGAGAGAGAGAGAGAGAGAGAAAGCATGTGCGCACATGAGTGGGTATTGGGATAATGTGGAGGAGGGGGTGATGCTGTAAAGTTATTATGTGTGAAACCCTACTATTAACAGTTTTGTGATCCATGGTACCTAAAGTAAAAACAAATTTATGTATGAGTCTGTAAACTTTAGTGGCCATAGCAAAAGACAACTTCAGGGCTTTTTTGTTCAAAATTTTAGAAATGTAAGAAATAAAAATTTTTAAACAGTTTGGAGGTCTAAGGTGTTATTACAGTTGACTGAGCTCATAGTGAAGGGTACAGACACTGTTTCCTTCCCTATGGGTACCTGTTAATTTTTCTTATCCCTCGAAAATAAATATCTCCTCAATATGAAAGAAGTATCTGGGATGCTGTAGCTCTAGAGTCAGGTAGAAATTTAGACATTGTATGACCAAGGCGTCTTCAAATTTTGATCTGTTGAGCCTTCAAAATTAATACACAACTCTTCAAAGACCAGGACAGGGATATTCCTTTATGTCTTATTATCTCAGGGATATTCCTTTATGTCTTATTATCTCTTATTAAATTTCCTGGTTGAGTTCATGGGAATGAAAGGGTATCTTCACTGTTTTGTGCCACTCCTACTTCAATCACCTCATTCAATATCACTAACGAGGTAAAATATTATTCTTGTTGACTACACATTCCTGATAATCATATATATATATATAAATACAGTAAGTATTTACTTATACAACACTCATTTTTCTTTCATTCATAGTATATTCATGTGGTAAAAAGATGTTACTAAAATATTGATAATCTAACTTTTTAATTAGATGTATTTTGGAGTATGAGGATCAAAAAAGATTAACAGGACTGAAAAATTCAATTCAGTGCACATGACTGTCAGTCATTTTAGGATACCAAGAAAGCCCCTGATCTAATTTTTTATATATTTTAATGAAAAATAAAGGTTATAAATGATTAAAAAGAATTATAACTGAATAGGACATCTAAGCACCATTTTATTATGATTGTTGGAGTGTAAGTCATGTCTAAAATATTCTCTCCAATGTGAAAATATAAATTCTGTATTAATTATCTACTGTTGAGAAACAAATGACCCTGAAAGTTGGTGTATACTTAAAGGTTTATTTTCTTATTATCCCCATTGGTTAACATCTGTGGGTTTTGTTTTCTTTAAGTCTGGACCAGTTATACAGGGATATAGTCATCTAGTGTAGCATCATTTCCATGGCAGTGGCTTTAACTGAGTTTTTTATGGGATCATGTATCCTACAGAAGGCTAACTCAGCCTTCTTCAGACCATAAAGTAAAGTGACAGTCACCAGAAAGAACAAGTTCAATAAAAAAGCAACTTTTAAACCTCTGCTTGAGTCACCATTGATACTGTTTCATTCTCCAAAGAGATGGATCCAGAGCATTCAGCTGCCTTCAGGTTCTCTGGACAGCAAGACGAGTATGAGAGGCAGCAGACATCTTCAGTGTCGAAGCTCTTTCAAAATTGTAGAGCTGATGTACATATAGCTCAGTGACTCTTTGATGTTAGCAGCAGCAAAAACAGGAAACTCTAATTAGAAACAAAAGCCCCAGTCATCACAGCTCCTTTATTTTCCTTCTTCTCACTTCTCTTATCTTCTCTTTCTCCCCCATAGCTCACTCTCCAAAGCTCTTTCTATCCCCTCTTCCCTCTTTACATTCTCTCTTCAACATCTGCATTGTCGGTGTTCACTGTCCATCTGCACACATGCCTCTCGACTATCTGATGGTCTTCTCTTTCTACTTGCTATTTGCTAAACTGCTGTTCTAAGTAGTGACTGTGTGTGTGTGTGTGTGTGTGTGTGTGTGTGTGTGTGTGTGTTTGTATCTGCCTTAGCTGCTTCTCCTATCAGATTGGTTACACCCTTTGCGAATGACGATTTGTGGGAAGACCACTCGGATTGATAAAGCCTACATAAATGCGATTTTGTGAGACAACTTACTGAAGTTCTTCATTATCTGGCCCTTCCTTCATCATTCCTCCGGAAGAATAACATGGGTCAGACTCAAAGCTAATATGGAAAGAAGAACTGTGAAAATGCAGTTTGTGAATATAGCAATATGAATTACAGTAAACATTTTCTAGGAATAAATTTAAGTTTTGAGCTTTGATTCATTTCATAGATTTACTACATAAGTAAAAGGACTTATTTTCAAAAATACAGTTTCAAAACTTTTACTAACATCATATTTATTCAACAAATCAAAAATTCTCTTGTGTATAGGTAACTTCTTCTTATATATATATGTATATATATAAATTTGTATCTTTAAATTTGCCTGTATTGATTTATTATTACTGCTGCAACAATTAGTAATAAGTACTCAACCACTTAAAACAATATGTTTATTAGCATATAAACCTGAAGATCAGAAGTCCAGAATTCACTTGACTGGGCTATAAAGTTAAGGTGTTGGTACAGTGGTTCTTTCTGGAGGCTTCAAAGAAAGATCATTTCTGTGCCGTGACTGGTTTCTGGGGTCTGCTAATATTCTTTTGCTTGTGGTCTCCTTCATTTATCTTCAAAGCTAGCAATGTTGCAGCTTTCTGTGGCTATTCCATGTCCGTTTTCTATGACCACAGCAGGGAAAGGTTCTCTGCTTTTAAGGATTTCTATAATGAAATTAGGCCCACTCAAACAATCCAGGATTATCTCCCATCTCAAGGTTTCAAATCTTAATCACATTGGCAAAATCCTTTTTACTATATGAAGTACACTCATAGGTCCCAGAATTTAGAATCTGAGCATCTTAAAAGAGTAATTTACTCTGGCTATTATAATATGTTCTTAGAATACTGTATCTATGTGAAATTTCTAAATTCCAAGTCATATTGAACTGCATTAAAGTTAGTATGTTTTAAAATATTCTCAATTTTATAATGAGCTTTTTTATTGGGCCACCACATGGCCTAATGGATAAGGCGTCTGATTTTGGATCAGAATATTGAGGGTTTGAGCTTTTTTATTAAATTCAAAATTTATTTACAGTTTTAATTTAAAATTACTTGTTTGATTTTAGGACTTCAAGGTAATTGCAACATTGTATAACTGCTTTTGATATTTTCCTAAAAGTAGTATCCAGGGGTAAGTATTTTCATATATGTGAAATTAGTATAATTTAGATGTGTTTCAGATTTCAACCATGACTTTTAACAAATGAAAAAAAGAAGAGTTTTAATAGTTTAACTATATTGAGAAAAGCATACTTTGAAGTGAATTAATACTAGTTTTTAATCAGGTAATATTCCCATTCATATTCTCTTTCTTTCCCTTGCCTCCTTCCCTTCTTGCTCTCTTTCTCCATGGAGAAATAGCTGTATATGACCATGAGTTCATATTTCTGTGCTTTTTGAAGGTATTAAAACTTCTATTGCAGGGGCCGGAGCGATAGCACAGCGGGTAGGGCGTTTGCCTTGCACGCGGCCAACCCGGGTTCGATCCCCGGCATCCCATATGGTCCCCCAAGCACCGCCAGGAGTAATTCCTGAGTGCAGAGCCAGGAGTAACCCCTAAGCATCGCTGGGTGTGACCCAAAAAGCAAAAAAAAACCAAAAAACAAAAAAACTTCTATTGCAGTCAGTTCCATTTCTCAGGTTAGGAAATCATTTTTAGGATTGTCCCCCTTTTTTCTAAAACAATTGAAGTGTTTTTTCAGGCAATTCACATTCTGTTTATAAACAATTTTAATTTACCCAGTTATAACCTTAGCAAAAATTTGGCTTTGATAAAATTTCTTCTAAAAGCTGTTCTGTAAAAGAAGTTAATAAATCCTTTAGTCAAATCATTATGAACAAAATTTAAGCAAGGTTTTAGAGTAGAGACTTAATGAAAACAATATGTCTATGTTTCCAAGTATTCTTGCTCTACTCTAGAACTCGTCATTTTTCTCCCTTCATGTCAGTAAAAATGTTCAGTGCATTGAACTTCTGTGAAAGCAGATGAAGTGTGCAATGAAAAATTAGTTATGACTCCTGAAGTGCTCAATGTATTTTTTCTGGTCTGAAAAAGTTTTTGAACAACTGCTTTATTTTATAATCTTCCTAATTTACTAGTCTCTTTTATTTTTTAAAAAATTCATGTTAATTTATGAACTTTTGTGACTAGATTCATATACTGTTTCTTTGAGGATGAACTTGACTTTGTCAAGTCTTTCCCTTATAAACATCACATCATCCATCGAATAGGGAATTAAACAATTGATGTCAAATTTAACTTTAAAATATTGGGGGCCTGAGAGATAGAGTACAGCAGGTAAGGTGCTTGCCTTGCACACTGACTACCTGAGTTTGATCACTGATACTACATATGGTTTGGACAATGCTAGAAGTAAGTGGTAAGCAAAAATAAAAATATGGCTGCTACTGGAGAGACAGTACAATAAAACATATGCCGAACATGCAGTCCACCCTGGTTCAACCATAGTCACCACATGGTCCCTGAAGCATTCTTTTCACCAGTCCGTGTGGAGGGATGGCTGGCGTCTCAGGCCCGTGAAGCACTGCATTCTTGGACTCCTACATTGAGATGCTGTCTTGGTTGATCAAGAATCTTCCAGAGTGGAGCCTATGTCCCTGTACTACATTTTGGGAGCCCTACTCCACAATTGTTGGTAAGGGGTAATTTTAGTTATTCTTGCATTCTTTCACTACAAGACTTGTCTTTTTTCTGACATTCAATTTTCTTTTTTTTAAATTTTTTTTAAAATTTTATTGAATCACCGTGAGATAGTTACAAGCTTTCATGTTTGGGTTACAATATCACAATGATTAAACACCCATCCCTCTACCAGTGCACATTCCCCACCACCAATATCCCGGGTATACCCCCCCTTTCCCACCCTCCCCCTGCTCTAAGGCGGACAATATTCCTCATACTATCTCTCTACTTTGGGGCATTATGGCTTGTAACACAAACACTGAGATAATGAACCACATGCTTGGTCCATTATCTACTTTCAGCATGCATCTCCCATCCCAAATGATTCCTCCAGCCATCATTTTCTTAGTGATCCCTTCTCTATTCCATCTGACTTCTCCTCTCCGCTCATGAAGCAGTCTTCCAGCTATGGGGCAATCCCCCTGGCCATTGTATCTACCGTCCTTGGGTATCAGTCTCATGTGATGCTACCTCACACTCCACAAATGAATGCACTGACATCCAATTTTCATAGACTAAAATCAGATAATAAGTAGAGACAAAATATTACTAACATTTCAGACACAGGTTTTAGAAAATGATGATGATATAAAATAGCACAAATAATATCTTCTATTACTCAGCACAATTAAAACATATTACTGCCTATGAATTAAAATTATTAGGAAAGTTTGAAGAGATGAACATGATAAAAAATGAAACAGAATGCCTAAGTACAATTGTATAAGTGCTACACACACAATATTTTTGGGGTGAGATTGTGCTGTACCTAGCAGTGATCAGAGAATATTCCTGCCTCTGTGTTCAGGAGAGAACGCCAGTGCTATTTGGTGACCCAAATGCTGTGCCAAGGATTTGAACTGGGGTCGTCTACATGCAAAGTAAGTCCTTACATTGTGCACTCTCCTTTGAGTTCCATACAGTATTCAAGAGTGAATATTGGGGCACTTCAAATTCTGAACTTCTTCCCACTCAAAAAATTAATAAAAGTTGGATTTTACCTTGTTAATGATGGTAATATATACATGTCCAGAAATGAACACTGTCCATTTGTTGGCAAAGCTTTGAAATGAATAAGTTAGATTAATTATTTCTGAATGATTTACTTTTTTCTTCCTAAAATCCAATATATTATTAAGATGCCTAGACATTCTTGATAATAGACAAAGGTGAATCTTCTGTCAGTACACACAAAAGAGCTGAAGCAGAACTCACAATGGCACATACAAACCAGTATGCTAATCTGCATCAAAGGAGCAGAACCCACAAAGGACCAAGATGGAAAAAAAAAAATCTCAAAAGAGTGCCGCTCTTTAGTAACAAGATTTTCCAAAAGCTCATTAATATCTACCAAAGGCAAGAGAGCTGTTTTTTTCTTTCATTTATCCACAAATGCCTCCATAAAATTATTCCTATATTGAGACAGCATTAGAAAAATAAACTATGCATATAAAAGAAGCTTTAAATGAAAGACACACAGCTTTTAAGATAAGCCTGCTTTCAAAGTGAGCATCTGTACCCAGAAGACCATTTACACAAATTAACATATTTTAATCTACTGTAAAGAGAGAGAGAGAAAGAGAGAGTTCATGAAATAATTCACATATGCAATATTGTTTAATTTAAATTGGCATCAGGGAATGCTTATTAGCACACCCCACTAAAAACTAAAAACTTAAGTTCTGATAACCAAGGAAAGATATGACACTTTTGAAAGAAAAATAATGGAATAGATTTTTTTAAATTGTAATCAGCAACTCATCAAATTATTTAGCAATACTATCAGGAATTAAGTCTTGGGGCAGGAGAGAGAGCTCAAAGTGTTGAAGCACATGCTTTGCATGCTGGAAGCTCAGATTCTATCTCGAGTGCAGTATGGTTCTCGAAGTACTCCTGGGTGTGGCCCAAACATTTTCATTTAAAAAATGAAAATGAGGGCTGGAGTACAGTGGGTAGAGTGTTTGCCTTGCACGCGGCTGACTAGGGTTCATTTTCCAGCATCCCATACGGTCCCCCGAGCACCACCAGGAGTAATTCCTGAGTGCATGAGCCAGGAGTAACCCTTGTGCATCACTGGGTGTGACCCAAAAAAGGAAAGAAAAAGAAAATGAGTGTTCATTCACCATTGGTCATGCAGTATTAAATTGCTCAATCTCTCTGAACCTCAGATTTTTTGTCAAGCTGTTAATAATACTGCAATTAAGTAATCAAAGCATTTTTTATAGCTTGGCACTCTTCCTATTCCCTCGACAAAGCTAAGAATAATTTTCTGAGGTTAAGAAGCAAAAACAGACTTGCAGTAGGCTTGTAGTTTGGAGAACGTGATAATCTTTCTCTGGGAGAAGACACCTTGTTATACTTTGGGTCTTTGATTTCGAGACGACAGTCACTTGAATAACTATACACTGGTAAGGAACCCAAGATCCCGGCTGAATGGTGCTGGTTGATGGAGAATATGCAATGCTACCTACCTCAATCTAGAGTCATTACATTCCTAATTACCATACTAAAACAAACACAGTGCCCAGGACATTTTTCCATAATTTTCTGTACATATGATATATTTCATTGCATGTTCCTCAACTCAAATGCCTGCTTTCTCCCCTCATAAATACACAAGCTTTCTGAAAAAATACTGAACATGTATAGACTTCTAGGTCACCCTACTTCTACCTGGCACAAAAACAAATCTACACCTACTGTTTTCAAAGCTTGCCATGCAGCCTATGTTGGCCAGACCAGTTTTCCAACTTAACTTGTTCCATTGCCAATGAAGCTCCTCATTCCTATTATGTTGTTTCTTGCCTTGGAATGTTAAGAACTTATCTTGATGATTGTATACATATATTTTAAAGAGACCATGGTCATCAAAAGTTTAATATAACATGTTGGCCAATTTAGTAAATGTTGAACATATTTATTTCGGTAGTTAAAGTATTTATTAGAAAAATCTAAGAGAATAAAATTTATAAAGAATCATCATTTCTATATACCAGACAACTACTCTTACCAAGTGATGTCTATCTTTCTACTTATTTTCTGTATGTTTGAATAACCTTGTCTGTGTGATTTACAAATACTCATTTCATAGTTATAAATCCACTTTGCATTATTATAATTGCTTTTTCTAACCCATCTACCCAAACAGTTTAGTTTAAATCTATTTCCATAGCTTAAGCTATTATTTTATAACAATTTTGATTCTTGATGGCATTTCATTCTGTGAATATACCATAGCACTTGGCACATTTCCAGTATTTAAACAGTGTAAGCAATGCAATGTATGCACTTTGCAAATAAATATTTGCATACATCCTCAATTACACAACTAAATTAACATTCCAAAAACAACAGCAAGTATGTGATCCTCTGAAAGTATGAATTTCAATACATCTCACATTTTCTACATCTTAATGTTTACAGAAGATGACATATTTGCCTTTTGAGATTTTTAAATATCCAAATATAAATAAAAGTAAATAGTAAGGTATGCTTTAATCCCTACGTCATATTTTCCTATGTTTTGCCCCATTTCATTTTCACATAATATGGTTATTAATGTATATGCTGATTATTATCCATAAGCACATATGTATATACACAGTAGGTGTATTCTTCCTTTTTCAATGAAGAATAGCAAACAGTATATAATATGTTATCACTGTAGCACTGTAGTACTTTCATCCCATTGTTCATCGATTTGCTCGGTCGGCAGCAGTAACCTCTCCATTGTGAGACTTGTTATTGTTTTTGGAATATTGAATATGCCATGGATAGCTTGCCAGGCTGCCGTGTGGGTGGGATACTCTTGGTAGCTTGCTGGGCTTCTCTGAGAGGGATGGAGAAATTGAATCTGGGTCAGCCGTGTGCAAGGCAAACGCCCTACCGGCTATGCTATTGCTCCAGTTCAATAATATGTTATACTTAGCTTTTAAACTATTATGCATATTCTAGTTATTTTATATCAGTTTATTATGAAAATACAATAAATTCTTCTGCAGATTGGTCTTTGTTCATTACAGCACTATTCGCAATAGCCAGAATCTAGAAACAATCTCAGTGTTCAAGAATAGATGACTGAATAAATAAACTATGGTTCACCTATACAATGGAATAGTATGCATCCACCATTAGAAATGAAGTCATTAAATTTGCTTATAAATTAATGGACCTGGAGAGTATCATGCTGAGTGATATGAGTCAGGAGGAGATGGACAAGCATAAAGTGATTGTAATTGTTTGTGGCATATGAAAAAGCAAAGTATGAGACTAACACCCACGAACAGTAGAAAGGAGGGCCAGGAGGACTGATCCATAGTTGGAAGTTTGCTACAAGTGTGGGGACAGGGCAGTTAGGACAGAAAAGGAACCACTGTGACAATGATAGTTGGAAATGATCACTCTGGATAAGAACTGAGTGTTGAAAGTAGTTACACAAAGAATAAACATGATAGTCTTTCAGTATCAGTAATGCAAACCATAATACCCAAGAATAAAAGGGAAAGAGGACAAGAGAGAGAAAAAAAAGTATCTGATACAGAAGCAGGCTAGGGATGGGGTGGTGGTAGGAGGGAAACTGGGGACATTGGTGGTGGGAAATACACACTGGTGAAGGGTATTGGAATATTGAGTGACTAAAATCCAATTTTTAACAACTTCAAAATTTGCTAACTAGTTTACCAAACACTTTTTAGAAAACAGACTTTTTAAGATGATCTCCTAAAATATAGAGATTTAAGTATATCATATATATTTTATTCCTAAATTTCAACTGTGGTTCAAGGATAAATGAACAGCAGTTGATAAATTGAGACAAAAATCAGAGTTTCAAAGAGAAAATCAAAGTAGTTCATAAAAAACTGAAAAAATACATACAGGAACTATTGTCAGAAATAAATCTGAACAGAAACAGAATGAAGTTACTCCTAGCATATGTTTCTATTTTTTTTAACACCAAGCATTGGCCAGGAAGATTAAGCTGTTCCAAACAACTGTTTTTGTTCTGCTACAGAAAGGCATAAAGACAGAGTATGATATGTATGCTACTGTTTATTTTTCCTAATCCCTACCAATCGGAAATCAAGCCCATTAGTATCTCTTTAGGCCCTATTTCTGTCTTAGTGATAAAACAGTGAATTGGAAAAAAGCCTTTGATTTTGTGAATAAGCCAACTAGAATAAAATAAATTCCTTACATTGTATATTAAGTAAGTGAGTGCAAAACATCTCTCTGTACCTCAA
This sequence comes from Sorex araneus, assembly GCF_027595985.1. Taxonomy (NCBI): domain Eukaryota; kingdom Metazoa; phylum Chordata; class Mammalia; order Eulipotyphla; family Soricidae; genus Sorex; species Sorex araneus. The sequence continues at coordinate 135,440,972 of NC_073304.1, read as the reverse complement.
TTTCTTTATTTTATAAAAATAATCTTTGATAGTTGTGTTAATGATTAAATGAGTAAATCCAGGCAGAACACTCAGAACAGAACAGTACCTGCTGTCAGTGTTCTGTTGTTATGCATAAGTCTCTTCATATTACTATTACTAATACAATTATTAAATTGTAATCAGTAACTCATCAAATGATGTATCAATGTTATCAGGAAATAAGTCTTGGTGCAGGAGAGAGATCTCAAAGGCTAGAGCACATTGTTAATGATGATAATAAATAATATATATAAATCCAGAAATGAACACTGTCCACTTGTTGGCAAGCTTTGAAATGAATTATTTCTGAATTATTACTTATTTCAGAATGATTTGCTTTTATCTTCCTAAAATCCAATCTATTATTAAGATACCTGGACATTGATTATTGCACAGTCTCCATCAACCGGCATTGTCCAACCTGGATCTTAGATTCCTTAACAATGCAAAATTATTAGAATGACTCTGTCTTGTCCCAATCAAAGCCCCAGAGTATAACTAGATGTTTTCTCCAGAAAAAGGTGATCACATTCTCCAAACTACAAACCTACTGCAAATCAACCTACTTCACTTTATCCCAAGAAACGCCCAGGATGCCGGACTACCGCTCCTCACAATGCTAAAAATGGCTGGATTCTAGATCTGCGATGTCATGTTTGGGTCTAGTAGTGCTTGTGGTCACCAGGGAAACCTGGCAATTCTTGGGAGTCCTCAGGGCTACACACAGTCCAAGGCATGTTCCCCAGCCCTTTGAACTATCCCCCTAGCTATAATTTCTTTGATATTAAATTTATTATCAATGTTGCTGTGCACGTATTTCTTATACAGAGAATAAGGTATGATTTAATTGATAGCCCATAATACATTAAAAAACACTCCATTTATTTAAACCAAATATAACCATTTTAGTATATAAAACAGCAGTATTTATTAGTTTAAAATGTTTTGCCATGCTACCTAGCTCCAGAACATTTTTGTGTACTAAAGGACATTCAATACACACTGGATAGTATTCATTCTCTCCTCTCCCTTAGTCTCTGGAAACCATACTTTTTTATGACTCTCTGGACTATCCCATTGTAGATATTTTAAATAAAATGAATCATATAGCATATGATGTCGTTTTGTGTCAGACTTTTTTCACTTACTGTATGTTTTTGAAATTTATTCATGTTGCACCATGTATCAATACTTCATTTGTTCTTATGATTGGCTGAAAAATATTCAGTTATATAGATATATGGCATTTAATTTATCCATTTATCAATTATTGGATGAGTTAGATATTTGGTGATTGTGAATAGCAATACGATAAGTAATTATATACAATTTTTTTGCTTAGCATTTGTTTACTAGTGGGATTGTTGATTGGTAATGCTATTCTAAGTTTCACTTATTTAGTAATCATGAAAGTGTTTTCCGAATCAACAGAGAAGCGGCAGGCATTCTGGTGAGCAACGCGGCCCGGAAAATGCTCCGGACCCGAATTGGGGCCAGCAACACCGGGGAGCCGGAAGGAAGAGGTGCCGCCAGCACACCTTCTCCAGATGGAGCCCAGGCGACACTGAGCAGCAACTAACATGGCTCCAGGATTCGGGACTGGGACACATCCGAGCCGCGCGGCCGCTTACACGGCCACGCGACCTTTTCTAAAACCTGAAAACATACAATCTTTTAATGGAAACTAATTATCAAATGCTTCCTTATTAGGGTTATCTTGTTTGGGGGTATAACTCCCACAACAATAGTGAGTTTTGTGTTGAAATATTGAACGTAATCAAGGTGAAGAGAAAATGAAGTGAAATTCATCAGTTATACAGTTGGGGTGGGGGGCGGGGGGTATACCGGGGATTTTGGTGGTGGAATATGGGCACTGGTGAAGGGATGGTGTTTGAATACGGTATAACTGAGACATAAACCTGAGAACTCTGTAACTTTCCACATGGTGATAAAATTTTAAAAATATAAATAAATAAAAAAAAAGAAAGTGTTTTCCATAACGGTTGAATTGCTTGACATTATCACCAGTACTTTATGGTTCCAAATTTCTTCATATCCCCATTGATATCTTTTAATCTCCATGTTATGAATTTATTATAGCATCCTTATAACTATGAACACAAGTCTCATTGTCGTATCATTTGTATTTCCTCACTAATAACCAAATAACTTTTCACATGCTTCCTGTGCTTGTTGCTCATTTGTGTATTATTCAGCGAGATGCCAACTCAAGATCTCCATCCAATCTTCTCTTTTCCCTTCCTCCTTTCTCCCTCCCTCTCTCCGTCCTTCCTTTCTTCTTCCTTCCTTCCTTTCTTCCTCCTTCCTTCCTTCCTTCCTTCCTTCCTTCCTTCCTTCCTTCCTTCCTTCCTTCCTTCCTTCCTTCCTTCCCTCCTTCCTTCCCTCCTTCCCTGTTTTTGAAATTCATTCATGTTGCACCATGTATCAATACTTCATTTGTTCTTATAATTGTCTGAAAAATATTCAGTTATATAGCTATATGGCATTTAATGCCTCTCTCTCTCTTTCTCTCTCTCTCTCTCTGTCCCTCTCCCTCTCCCTCTCTTATTTTAAGAAAGAAAATTTGGGCCACACTTGGCTGTGCTCAGGGTTTACTCCTGAGTCTGTGCTCAAGTATCATTCCTGGTGGTGCTTGAGGGACTATATTTGGTGCTGGCAAGCGCCTAATCCCTTGTACTAACTCTCCAGCTTGACCTCTGTAGAACTTTCAGTTGGATATTGTTTTTTGGGTTTTTTCTTTCATTTTTTATCTCTCTCTCCTTTCCCCTCTCTGTCTGTTTCTATTTGTCTGTTTGTCTTCCTTATCCCCCTTTTGATTGTGAAGTTTTGGTTTTTGGCTATTCCATTTTTTGGTGCTTGGCTTTTGGAGGTGCTCAGGGACTCTGTGTTGCTGGGGATAGAACCAAGACATCACTGATATAAAGCCCTTTGAGCTATCTCCCAGCACTGTTTCTCCTTTGGTTGTTAAGTTACAGGAGCTCTTTGTATATTTTAGATAACAGGTTCATATTAATTCTCTATCTTACAGTATTTTCTCTCATTCTGTGGATTGTCTTTTGTTATCTTATGGGGACCACACCTGCAGTGCTCAAGGGTACCATGGATCCAACTCCGAGTCTTTCACAGTTTACAATATATTTTCCCAGTCCTTTCTTGTTTCTTTGTTTTGTTTTGTTTTTTGTATCTTCCATGATAATATCATCATTTGAGAAATAAAATAGATTTATTTTCATTTATTTTCCATGATTTATGAGAGTGTTGAGAGAGTTGTAACATTCAGTATTTCAATTCCCAAAACCAATGTAGATACACACACTCCAATGACTTAAGTTTCCTTCCTCTTTTCACCCAGCCTATGTAGCCAACTCTCAGTTTAAAATTTTTGTTATAATTTGGGCCAATGCTTTTCCATAATATTGGCTTTTATGTTCTAATGTACATAGTTACTTTGATTCCATATACATCACTGAAATGTCTAAGAACTTTCACCAATGCCTTTATGTTATCACCAGTTCACTCATCATCCTCCTGTCCTACCTGCACTTCCCTTTCTTTGGCAATCTCTTCTCTATAAAAATTTTTTAAGATTTTTTTTAAGACTTGAATGGTGTCTAACTTATTTTTTGTTTGTGCTTTCTTAAATAAAATAAATATTATTTTTTGTTTGCTAGTTATTTGAGTAGCTAATTTTACTTCAAGTATCTCCATTTTTCTACAGAAAACTAACAGAGACTTAGAAAATCAAACATTATAAAGGTTTCTTCTATGTGATTTCAAATAAAATTTTTAGTTACAGAGTTTGTATGCATATCTTTAGTCTGTTTGGCTCAATCTTTTCATGTGATATAAAATAAAGCTCTGATATTATCCTCAGTTAGATGTGGATAATCAGTTGTACAAATACTATTTGTTGAAGAAAATTCAATTGTTTTGACAGGCTCTTGATGAACAATGAACAATTAAATGCTTTTCACAAAACAAGTAACTACAGATATACTGTATTCTCAGCTTTATCCCAGTAGAGTACTGTTTGATTAACTTATTCCAATACTGTACCCGAACTATAGTTGCTGTGCAGGAAGTTTTAAGTTGAACAATATGGCCCTACAAACTCTCATCATCCTTCCTAAAACTGTTCTGGCTGTTTAGAGTCAGACCATTTCATTTTTTATTGGCAACATTGATTTACTAGAGTATAAATATTCCTACATTTTAATGTTTTAGGGGTATAATGTTACCATACATCCACCTCTCCACCACAGAACATAAGATTCTTTTAAGATTACTTTCCCTAACACTGGTAACTTCAGTTTTGGAGTCAGTCTAGAGATAAACCCTTTTTTTAAAGTTATTAACTAATGTAGGGTTAGTTTGGGTGATATTATAAGATTCTGGTAGCTATCTTTTCAGTGTGTATTATAAAATATTTCCCAGTCTCATCTAGAGAATTATTTTTAAAAGGATCTATTTTCAGGGTTTGTAGCAAATTTTAAAACATATCAAAATAGAGGAAATTGGAGGACAAAGTAATTTAAAACAACGACAATAAAATAAGCTGTTAAAAACCAGTTACATTAGGTTGTTTTGAAAGCACTTGCATATATTTTATCTGATATTTTCTCACAAATATTCTTAGAAGTCATCAGAGAAGCATAATTTCCTTTAATATGAAAATGTATACCAGTGGAAAACTGAGCTTGAGAATTTAAGAAATCAATCCAGTATCTCTAGCAAATAAATGTCATGAATGCAATACCATGTGTTAGTGCCAGAACACAATGCCATACCCGTGACCATGTCAGGTGTTTTAGCTTGACGCTGCAATAGTAACCTTAGATAAACTTGGCATATATCAAACTCACCTGCAGTTCTGAAAGAAATCTACTTTATCACCAATTATAGTTGCTTCTGCAAATCATTTGCTTATTCCAAATTTTCAGAGAAAAAAAGTAAAATGCAGATTTTAAACAAGGATTTCAGCTCTCCTGAGAGATCTTTTTTTGTAGATTTAAGGGGATTTTTGGTTTTGCTTACACTCGAAATTGTACTTGGACTCGTTTTTACAGGACTTTTACTTTTTTTGGAGGGAGGGTGCTGCCAAGCGGTGCATAAGGGGTGCTCATGGGGTTCCAGGGCACTCCTTTGGGTGAGTTTTGGCCAACTAGGGAATAATTCAATGCAATGGTCAGGGTGCAATATCCTGAAGCTAGCAGTATTCTGGTTGCCCAGAACTGTCCCCAGTTGGGCTACTGGGCCTCCAGGGCTCTCCTCTGTGATGTTTGAGGGGCCATGCAATGCAGACTATAAAACAGGGGTGTCAGCATGCACCATATGTGCCTTGGCCACCCTATGCTCTCTCTCCAGCCCTTGTTTTTGTTCATTAATGTTTTAATCCCCAGTGCTGCAAGAAACTTTTCTTTGATATTTCAGTAATTAGCAATAAAATATTTTCATCATGGAATTAAGCAGCAGATATCTGTCTGCATAATCTATGGTGAAAAAAATCATCAGAAGCCAAAGGTGCCAATTCAAACTACCTGCTATGTATTCATCTACTAGTTTCATCAAAGGCTCATATTTTAAAACACGAAAGGGTAAAATTAGAAGAAGAAATTGTCTGTTTCAGGATTAAGTAAAAAGGAAAGATAAACACTGTATATTTTATAGGTCAATAGAATGGACTTTGCTATAAAAAAGAAACAAAGCAAAAACCAGAATATACTCACTTTTATAAGAAAGAGGATATATATAATTCTTAGATTTTAACTGTGTTCTCAAGTTCATCTATTTTGTGTTTTTATCCTTTGGTGAGATGATAGCCTTAGTACTAGAATATTAATTTTCACCAAAAAGTATTCTAAATTCTTAAAAGAGGAATTAAAACTTGTTAATTCATTCCTTAACACAGGAACAAAGTACACAACTTGCTGTATAAGGAATAAGAACTCCTGGGGCCAGGAAGGTTTGATCAATGATTGGAAGAATTTTCTTTTTAAAGAATGAGAAGGCTCAGCAATGGAAAACAAATTATCTAATGCTTCCTTTTCAGCAGGACTGACTTTAGGGGAGAGACTCTCCAAACAATAATAGTGAGTTTTGTTGAAATATTGTATGCAATCAAAGTGAAAGTAAAGTGAAATTTATTAGTTACAGGCGGGGGGGGTGCTTAGGGTGGGGGGGCTAGGGGCGTGGGGGGGGTTGGGGTGGGAGGGGGCGGGGTGGAGCTATACTGGGATTCTTGGTGGTGGAATATGAGCACTGGTGAAGGGATGGGTATTCGAGCATTGTATAACTGAGATTTAAACCTGAAAACTTTGTGACTTTCCACATGGTGACTCAATAAAAAATTAAAAAAAAAAAAAAGAATGAGAAGGCAGAAGAATGTGAGGAAGTCACCAAACTCTTCAGGGAAGAAAAACAAGAAAAAAATCTTTCTCAAACTCAAAGTGAAGTAACACAACAGCAATCAGAAGCAAGAAATCCTATTGAAAAACAGGCTACTAGATCTTTTTTTTAAAAAAAAATTCCACATTAATAGCTGATAAAATTCCAAAACTCAGGTTTATATTTCATGGCATTGTTAAGTTTGCATAAGACTGCTTTTGCTACTTGTGTCTTACATGACTTAGGGCCAGTATTTATTTTCTTCCTCATAAATCCCCAAATGTTCTCTACCTTCCCACTAGACTCCGAATATATATTGGTGTCTCTCATAAAACAACAGTTCAAGGTTGAAGCTCTAAAACACATAGACTCCACCATGAGAAAACTCTACAGATAACAGATAATACATATCACTTCTTGACCAAGAAATACCAGGCACACTTCCTTCTAATACAGACCCATTTTATTCTTTCTTAATAAATGAGCTAGGTAAGGAAGTTAAAAAGGGACTCATGCCAGACTCTATAACACATCTAGATAATTCTATTCAAAGTATTACCTGATATGTAAATATTCTTTTTTTTGGAATTAAGACTTTAAATCTTTTAAAACTTTAAAAATTTTAAATGTTTTAAATATTTAAGAATGTTTAGTTTACCAAAGCATACATAACCGGGAGCTTAAAAATGTTAATATATTTAAAAGTAATGATTAGTTGAATGGATAGATCTACTAGTTCGGTAATCATTAATGGCATTAGGCTATAGATGGGTGAGGTAAAGTACATAAACATATCAAGATGGCAAGCTGTACTTTCCAAAACTTATGTAGATTGTAAACCAATCATAAATCAGAAGAAATATTTAAAAGAATGCATGCATTAACTTAACACAAATAACATATGCATTGTAAAATAAGCATTAAAACCTCCCAAAATCCAAGTGAAATTGTCACTTTTATTTTTTCTTTTTTTGGGTCACACCTGGCGATGCACAGGGGTCACTCCTGGCTCTGTGCTCAGAATTTATCCCTGGCGGTGCTCAGGGGAACATATGGATGCTGGAAATTGAACCCGGGTCGGCCGCATGCAAGGCAAACGCCCTACCCACTGTACAATCACTCCAGCCCCAAATTGTCACTGTTTTACAAGTTTACCAAAAAGACTGAAAGATTCTCATATTCTTTCTACATTCTATCTGTTAAGGGGCAGGAGAGATAGTACAGGGCTAATTTGCATGGCTTGCATGCAGCCAACCCTGATTCCTGAGCATCCATAGGGGTGATCCTTGACCACAGAGCCAGGAATATGCCTGAAGTACCACTGGGATGGCCACAAAACAAAAACAAATCAATCTATTAATATATCATTATTCTGTAGCCTTAGAAAAAAAATCATCTACTTAAACAAGAGTGAAAAAAGGGCAAATATCTTCAAAGTATTACTATAAAGATCAGAACCCCCCTACCCCAAGAATCTTGAGTATTCCCAGAGATCCTCATAAAAACAATTTAAAAGCTATTGCTTGAGAATATAACTGGTGTTTGAGAATATCACAAGATCATGCAAGGACTGGAACCACATAAAGTAAATAGCTATCGACAGACTCCTGGCAAATAACTATGGCAGAATCCTGTTAAAGTTTCCAGGTCTATTTCTTCTAAATAAATGTCACATCAGTTGACACAAGTGAATTTGTTACATAACCCTGAATTACTAAAGTACACAGTAATTCAGGAAAGCCATGCTTCTTCCTAGGTTAGTTCAGAGCAATCTCTTATCTTTAAAATGCAGCTCTCAATGATATCTTTGGATTATTGAATTTATGACTTCCAGATGGCCAGGACTGATCAGAGACTAATTTTACACTTCTCTGATTGGATTTAAGTAAGACCTACAAGATAAAATACACAAAATTAGCTTTTAAAGTACAAACGGCAATATTTTTGGCTATAAATCAGTAGATGATGGATTTTTCATAGATTTGGGAAATATACTTTTTAGTGGAAACTTGAAAAATAAAACATACTTCATCTAACAATATTTAAAGATGGTACAAATATTCCTCTTGATTACTAAAAAACCCTTAAGTTGAAAAAATTCTGATCCCCTCTCTTCAGCTTAAATATAATTTTCCAGCATTATTTTATATGTTTGAATCCTACAGAGATGCTCTTATTGATTTTATTAGATTTATACACATTTGCTTTATTTTTATCATTTTATCTTCCATCAGAAGGTATGGATCTCACTTTGGACTTTCCTTATGAGATTGTGTTTGTTCTTGAAGTATATCATCTAGAAAATCCTTTAGTCAGTTTGCTACTGGGAATCAAAAAACTTTTCTTTCAATTCTTATTTTTTTTAGTGGTATCCTTCATTCTCATTTGTTCTTGTAGGAGGGCAACATTGGATTATGCTCAGGACTTGCTCCTTGCTCCTGGTTCACTTTTGGTGGGGTTTGAAGGAACCATCTGTGGTGCTTAGGAGAGAACCAGGCTCAGCTACATGTAAGGCAAGAGCTCTGACCACTATTCTCATTCTTTAAAAAAAAGTTTCACTGTTTCTAAATATAGTTTGATAACAATTATTCACAACTTTAGAGCTCTAGCAAATGCGCCCTGATCTTTATTGATGCTATCAGAAAGACTTGTCAGTCTAATAGTTGTCATTCATAAAATTAAGTTGTCTTTTGATGGTGACCTGCTCTTAAGCATCTATTTTTGTCTTTGGAGTTCTATGGTGCTTCTTTTATTTTAATTTTTTTAACTTTAACCTGAATAAGATCTGTTAGTGTTCCAAATCTATCTGCTCTTTATAAATTCTGAAAATTTTATGTCATATTTTCAAGTAACACTAATCAAAGTTCTATTTGCTCAAAAGCCCAGTTTAGATATATGTCAGACCTGTTCACCATATACTGCATATCTCTTACTTGGGCTCTTTCATTATCCATCAATTTGCTTTTATTGAGCACAATTCTTCAGACCTTTTAGTTTGTCAGTTCTTAATTGTCCAAACTACATAGATTTTTTTTCATTGAATCACAGTGAGATACACAGTAACAAGGTTGTTCATGATTGGATTTCAGTCATGTAATATTCTAACACCCAACCCTCACCAATGTATATTTCTCACCACTTAATGTCTCATCCAATCTCTCCCTGTCCCCACAGCCTATCTGCATGGATGACACTTTTCTTCTCTCTTTCTCTCTCACTCACTCTTTCCAACATATATTTATTATTATTTTAATTGCTAAACTTTTATTTGTTAGAAAATTCATTTATTTTTATAGATTTTACAATTTATGAAGCACTTTTTTTATACCACTGAAATCTGAACTCTATGAAAGCTCAAACAACCATGTGATACAAAACAAACACAATGAAAATGTTTTCCCGTTTTCACTAGAAAATGTTATGAAGACAGAAATCATCAAAAATTCATGCAGCTCAATAACCTGTGATTTGAAAATTCATACACCCATGTATCACCTATGAGCTTAAAACTAACATAAATGATTTTATGTATTTAAATCAACTTATCTATTAACTATATTGACATTTAGTCCTCTCGGATAGAAAAAACACAACAAAACTAGATGTTATTATGCAATTAGCTTTATAAATGCTCACACATGGAAGGAATAATCAGATATAATAAAATGCTGCCTTAGCATGCCAACTAATTTACATCTCATATTTTCCCCCACCTTTTTAGGTGGTAATAAAAATCAACAAGGATAACCTCACTATGTAAAATAATAAATATCATTTTATAAAGCTAAAATTATTATAGGGGCCAGAATCTTGACAGAAGCTAGCATCAAACTTTAAATAAATCCAAAAATATCTAGGGATTACTACATGACTGTACTTAAAGCAGACATTATAAACTAGCATCTGATGCTCTATAAGGTTTTCCAGTGAAATATGACATCAGAAAAAACAGACCTTAAAAAGAAATTTGGGTAGTCAATAAATTCATTATTAATTATTTTATGTAAAAAGTCATGCCAGGACTAATGACAGAAAAATAAGAAAATAATTTCAATAGTAAGCACCTAAGTCAATTTACTTCTAAAGTACTTTTTTTCAAAATATTTATTTTAAATGATAATAACTCGGGCTTAATTTGGTTTTGTTTAATTCTACTAACACTGAAAAGCTACAAATTGCTGTCTCAGTGATTAGAATTCATAAGAATATGGCATGAGTAGATTTCAAGCATCAGATACTCTGTTTCCCTTTAATCTGAAAACAACACCATCAAAAACTTAGACACACATACTTATAAATCTGGTATTCAATTTTGGGACACAGAAATCTTGTATTTAAAATCATGCAAGTAAGACTGTATAGTAAATTCTTCTGTGAATCTATCTTACCATAAATGTAAGTGGACACAGAATGTGGGGGCCATATGTTAAGCATCTCCTATTATAAAAATTCATAGCTATGAAACTATTATCCATGAGCCTTTAAATCTCCTCCTGGAGGATTTAGAGTCACCAGTATAAAGCAGCACAGGAGCAGTAATCATGGTATCTTAGGGCTAAATGAAACAAAAATGTCTTCCATATGGGAAAGGTATCTGCTTCTTCAGAAGGGAAAATCCCAAAAGCAGTTTGTTCCCATTAAAGAGAGATACAGATTTCCCTTCATTATGAAAGGGATCTCCTTTTAAAACTAAATACTATCAAAAATATTACCGAGGTCAGATGTTGTAATATTAGAAACTATACCAAAATTATAGACTGGTTATTTAGTGGAGATGTGTAAGATAATAACAAAAAAACTCCATAAGTAATAATTAGTAAACTTAGATTTGGGAAGTGATAAAGCAGTAATATCTTTCTGAGGCACATACAAAAATGACATTCGTAGAATATTTCTCAAGAAGGAGCTGAGAACTTTAAAATTTCTCTCCAAAGTATATAGTATCTAACTGGCAGGCATTTCTTAATGATATTTTTATTTAAAGCTTATTAGTCTTGATTTTTCTGCACAATTTTAATGTAAATTAAAGACAAATAAATAAGATGTTTTAAACATGATATATATTTTTTTAATTTGAGAAAAATCTCCTGGAGATGAGTTGGGTTTTTGGTTTGTTTGTTTTGCTTTTTAATCCTCTGATAAAATTATTAGTGGAGCAATTTATAGGAAAAATACCAATCAAATCATTTGTGTGATTTGTCCCAGAAATTCAAATAGCCAGTGACAGAGTTTATAACCTCCCATGACTAAAGTTTGTAAAATAGTGATTCAAGAGTGTAGACTCCCAAGACAGATCTGGTTTGAGTTTATGTGAGTTGGATTGGTTAACATTTGGTATCACTGTGCAAAATGATGATAATAATGCTGCCTTAATTCTAGTTCCATTCTGAGAACTAAATTAGTACATAGGGAGATGCCTGGCATACTCCCTGTGTCAGAAAAGGGGAAAAGAACACCAGATCGGCTGTTACTTCACACAAGTCTTGGTCTGAATACTTGCACTTGCTCAGCTAAGAAGCTTAAAAGCAATTCAGTTTCATTTCACTTTTGTCTTATGAATTATCCTAAAAATCTAGAATATAAACTGACAAATGGATATCTTTAATAAGTTGATTTGAATGAAATAAATTACTGGAGTTGTTATCATCTCCATTATGATAACAACTAGATTGTTTAATAACATTAGGTTATTAAATAAAATTCCAGTAGTTATGGAACTTAGGTCAGCAGGAGCAGAGATTAGTGCATGAATTAAATAATTCTAAACCCACACCTCATACTTTCAACTACTACAAATTTCCTCTGTATGGCTTATTAGAGAAAAGTAATTTGAAAAAAGTTAGGCAAATTAATGCACTCATTTCTATGAGTACCTGCTTCCAAAGACTCAGTATGCTTGAATAATTCTAAGATTCATGAAATATCCACAGGTTTTAATAATTTATTTTGAGAAGCCCTGGTTGATTGATGATTGATTACATGTGTTTGGCGCTGAAAACTGAAACCATAGTCTCATATACATAGATCACTCACTAACCACCGAACTATAATCTGTGGATCCAAGTCTGGATGTTCATGCTATGGAGGTGCACCAAAGTACTCATCCTCTGCATCAGTCACTCAAGAGACTCAACAGTTTAAGTAGCAGGGTCCAATTTTCAGGATTTTTTTTCACAGGAAAATAGAGACTCCAGATTACAATAAAACAAAATTCATTTGGAATGGAAATCACCAGGGGTATGTTCAGTAACATTTCCTTTCTGAGACTCTAACTATATTTGACACATATACATATACTTTTAATCAGAATCATAGAGTCTCATTATCTCTTGACCTACAAACCAACTGATGGTTATGTTATATATATAACCATCTCATATATATTATATACACTATAATAATGTCAATATCATATATTGTATATTTGTCATGCATATTATATATGATATGAAATAACATTATATATACATATTATTGTATATATTATATATGAGATGGTATATATAAGGGATGGTTATATATCATATAAATAGTTGTACATATATCTGTATATAACCATATATACATAAATATGTATTTATATAATTTTATGAATAACATCAAAACCAAAATAGTCAATAAAATCAGCTTCCTAATGAAAAAAAGGAAAATTAGTCAAAATTATCACAGGGACATTAAATACTTAGAAAGGATTCTAAAATCATTTTGATAATTTTTTACAGTGAGTTTCCAGCATGTTGGATGTTACAGCCCATGCATGCTTTCTAAGAAACAATATATTTAATCACCCAGATGTGGGCATTCAAAGAACAAATAAAATATTCATTAAAAGGAGGAAAACATTTTTTATAATCATTATACTGACAATAATAACATTAGCCTTCATGTCAGACTTTAAATGACTTGCAATGACACACAAACACATTATTTAGACAATGTTTTATCATGTATGTCATCTTTCACAATTCCCTCATATCATATAAATAGTTGTCATATTGCATAATCAAAAAGAACACATATAACAAAGTTTTCATATCTAAGTTAAACTCCTAGTAAAGAAGATGAAGCCCAGTTAATGAGTGCTAATAAGATCTCTATTCCAATTCTACCTTTCTTCTTCCTTTTCACCTAGTCTCCACACTAGCAAGATAGCAAACAGGTACATTTTTGTGTATTTGCTTTTCCTATACATCTTTGCTTTGGATGTCATTGGCAAAAGGAATGCCATAAAAATCTGATTTTAAGCCACTTTCTTAAAAAATGCCAGAAAGCCCTAAGAATGAAAGAAAGGTATTTGGGTGTCAGTTCTAATCTGTCAGGTGGTCTTAGAAAGTAGTTTTTCCATCAGATACCTCCAATGGTCATTGTCAGGGACCAGTGAAATTAGCATAAATTCATAAGTCAATTCTAGTTATCTCAAGTTTGCATTAACATAATTTGATCTAGTCTAGAAATCTTTCCTTTCTCTGCATATGATAAAGTCAGATAATATCACTCAAAGTGATGACTAGGAACAAAGTGCTACTCAGAGGGAAAAAAAAGACGGCATCAGCAAACTGCCTTGACTCCGATGCACAAGCATCATTAACTCAATCGTTTGATTGACAGAAACACCAAGCAGAATGACAATGAATGTGAAAAGGCATGATGTTCTCTATGTGCAATTTCTGTAGGGCCATTTCACTTGCCTGTCAGAAAATAATACATAATTTGTATATCATTCATGTACTAAAACTAGTTCTCTCACTTTTATCTAAGAAAACATAAAATTTTAGGTTAAAGATAATATTAACATGACATACAACTTCATTTCCAATTAATCCACAAGTCTGTCATTTTTTTATATTTTAAAAGTAATTTTTTTTAACATCTTTAGGTTTGGGAGATGTCATAACCTATTAAATGGCAACTTGGTTCTATTTCAGTAGCACTATAGCACTGTTGCACTGCCATCCCACTGTTCATCGATTTGCTCAAGTGGGCACCAAAAACATCTCCATTGTGAGATTTGTTACTGCTTTTGGCGTATCTAATACACCACAGGTAGCTTGCCAGGCTCTACCTTGAGAGCAGGATACTCTAGGTAGCTTGCCCGGCTCTCTGAGAGGGACGGAAGAATCGAACCTGGGTCGGCTGCATGCAAGGCAAACACCCTACCCTCTGTGCTATCTATTTGAATATCTGAAAAAAAATTAAGAGTTATGAGAATGTTATCAGGACTTGAATTCAGCTATTCCAAATATATTTTAATAAAAGTGCAAATAAAAACAGATTATAAATTTATGACTAAATATGCCATCCACCTTCTCTGAGAAAGAGACAAGAAGGTCCAGCAATAGATCGCTACTTGAAGTCTTTATGATGATTGAATCCAACATGGGGGAAGAAATGAAGAACTTAAGTGAAATAATAGAATTGCATTAGGTGCTTAAGAAAAGGCAGCTATTTCAGTAACGAGTTAAAGCAAAGGAGACTAATTGAACAGGATGCACCTATTTGAGACTGAAAGAAAAAGAAAAGCCACGAGCTGGTTGAGGAGAAGAAAACACAAAGGCAATGTTAGATTTTTTAGCACTTTTGTGTCACATGTTATGCTGTAAACAGAACCTAGATAATCTGTAGTAATCCACAAGTAACATGATTTCTGTGAAAAATTACATCCTACAGGAGTCATTGTTTGTAAAAATGTTTCCTAATTGTTTAGCTTCTTAGAATTTTAATGTTTTCCAAAGATGTCAAAATTGCTACCATTTACAAATGTATCATTTTTCCCCAGTGATACAATCTCCTTAGTGTAAAATTATATAAATGATGGTTTACATACAGCAGAACATCTGGAATTTCTATTACTCTCCCCCACCCCCCCTAAAAAAAAACCCCTGTATCCCCTGTATCCTAATGATACATAAAAGAATTGGAGATCCACTGTGAACTTCTAAACTGAGCCCTGCACCTACAGCTGATAGCAGATAACCTCATAAATTGAGGAGAAATATACATTTATTTAATGTAACAGAGATTTTGTGGCCATTTGTTGCAAGATATTACTGTGCCAGCAACTGATGAATATAGCAAGTTTATACAAGGGAATGGTTTGCCCAGGACTTCCCTTGCAGTAAGAAGAGCCCATTCTAGAATACAGATCCCCAATGGTTTTGAGTTTATATTATTTCTACCAAACCGCCCTGAAGAGATTGGTTGGATTAAACATGGCAATACAAGATCTGGAAACACTTATGAAGCAAGTCATAGATGTAAGAAGGAAAACTGATTTGTTGAAATTGACATAGGTGGCCTAATGAGTCCTGAAGCTAGGAAAGTAGCTATGGTTTTAATTGAGAAGAGCCTTGAATAGAAGGCTCAGAAAATTCAATTTTATTTCAAGAATCTGATAAACCATCAAAACCTTTGTAATACTGAAATAACCGAGTAAGCAAGACAATTTAGGAAATCCCATTTAGTACAAACACTTAATGGAATCACTCACTGGCTTTTGCAGTAATGCAGACAGAAAATAATAGATAATAGGCAATAATTTATCATGTCTAAGTCAAGATTAATTGTATTTCCTAATGAATACTCCTAATAGAATTGAATAGTTTATTTCTATTTTAAACATACCTTCTAGATTGGTCCAAGTGCAAATTTTGACTACATAAATTTTAACTTTCAATTTACTTCAACATTTTTCTCATCTAATATTTATTTGTTCATTATGTGTGTAAGTAGATGATCTAGCAATTTATAAATGTGTTTAAAAGAAGTTGTTTGGCAGCTGGGCAATGAATCAGGCTAAAAGAAAAGTCAACCTACTGCCTCTAGGCTAAAATGCTAACGAAAGAGAGATGACTATGGTATGACAACTGTATTAATGAAAATTACTCATGGTGAATGTTCATGCCAGAATTGGTTGGAAACCGTTTCAAAACCAGCTGCATACCAAAGGCTTATAAGGAGGAAATATGTATAGTTTAACTTATTTCCTTTATCATAAAGTATGTATGTACCCCGAATATAACCACATATGGAATCTTAAATGAACTGCTTAGAAGTACTACAATTTACTCTAGAGGTCAAATAGGTAATCTAGTCGAAAGATACACTTTTCATTTTTGAGAAAGTTGGAAATTTACAAACTATTATTCATTTACAAATTATTATTCCCATGGACTGGAGCGATAGCATAGCATGTAGGGTGTTTGCCTTGCATGCGGCCAACCCAGGTTCGATTCCTGTGCCCCTTTCAGAGATCCCGGCACGCTATTGAGAGTATCTCCCCCACATGGCAGAGCCTGGCAAGCTACTGTGGCATATTCAATATGCCAAAAACAGTAACTACGAGTCTCACAATGGAGACGTTACTGGTGCCCACTCAAGCAAATCAATGAGCAATGGGATGACAGTGACAGTGACACAGTGATATTCCTATTGTGTACTTATAACTATACTTGAGGAAAGCATTAACAGAAGGATAATTTTAGCAAATATCATCTATCTTAAATATAAATACCTTTCAAGAAAGTTTTCTGCAAATAAGGAAGCCTCCAGGAACATAAAAAGTTCAATTTCAGGCATGAAAGAATGGAGCAACCTATATCCTACAGTCTTCAATCCCTTCCTCTTCAACCCCAGCCCCCACCAAATATCTTTTTTTTTAATCTACTGTTTTCTCCCTACTGGAAGTTCAAAACAGTAATGAATCTTAGATATGGTATACATAAGGAAGTGGAGGAAGAAGTGGGACTCCAGTTTTTAAAAGAAAATAGCTCTTTTTAAAATTTTCTTAATATACATTTTTTATTATTGCTGTAGTTAAGGTAACATATTTACAATGTGTTAATGTTTATGGTGGGCTGGAGCCATAGCACAGAGGTATGGTGTTTGCCTTGCATGTTGCTGACCTGGGTTCAATTCCTCCGCCCCTCTCGGAGAGCCTGGCAAGCTATCGAGAGTATCTCGATCACAGGGCAGAGCCTGGCAAGCTACCCATGACGTATTCGATATGCCAAAAACAGTAACAAGTATCACAATGGAGACATTAGTGGTGCCCACTCGAGCAAATCAATGAGCAACAGGATGACAGTGACAGTGAATGTTTATGGTCTTGATATACAGTGACTGTACCTCACTATTACCCAAGTGCCTCATCACCTAGATAAATGTTGAGTCTTCACCTTTCTATCTCCTCACCACCAACCATCACTATCAATATAGTAATCTCACTTTTATAATTTCATGCCAAAAATAACAATAATTACTTAATCACTAGTTACAGACTTCAAATTAGAAAACCTATTGCAACTGATCAATTGAAACCCCTTCTTTTCTTTAAGATGCACACTACTTCTAGAGATTTGAAAGCATTTTTAGAGTTTTACATGTTTGGGTAACTTAAATGTGCTATTATATGTTGTCAATGTTATTTAATGGATGAGTAAGAGAAGGGACGAGTATGAAGAAAAGTGCCTGCCATAGAAGTGGTGGCGGGGGGGCGGGGGGCACAGGAGGAAAACTGGGGACATTGGTAGAGGGAAATGTACACTGGTGAAGGGGTACATGTTAGAACATTAAATGACTTAAACCCAATCGAGAACAAACTTATAATGGTGTATCTCACTGTGATTTGATAAATAAATAAATTAGAAATATTAAACAGATCCTCCATAGTGAGAAATTCTATTTCCCTATTTCATTTGCATGAGTACTGAGAGCAGTGTACTAGTATGACCTTTTAAGTCATTATGACATTCAAGGAGTCAAAATGCAGAAACTCTAAAATTGTTTCAATACTATGGGAATTCTGAAATAAGTCTTTCAACGGATCAAAAGAGTTATTATTTTGTAAATTATCATCAACATTTAGATTCAACTATAAACTTACTATTTGTACACACATATGAATTTAAAGTATGATGTATAAGCATTCTAGACAAGAAGCTATCATTTCCTCACTATTTATGTTTCTTTAATTAGTGAAAACAAAGACAGAGTTACTAGAACTAGATGAAAGGATCATATATCAGGACTCAGCTCTTCCTTTTCTGGGTTGAGCACATCTTACCTATTATTTGTAGCATGATTTTCTGGAAAATTTTCAATATAATAAAATATTTCTAGCTATTATATTTTTGAAACTCAGGTTACTCTAATTCCCTGATAATTTTTCTCCTAAAAGGGCATCCCATCTTGGAAAACATAGTGTGTTGAATAACAGTGAATTGTAGGATCTAAGGCTACATGTATTGTCCCATCAGTGCCAAAGACATAAAGTTGAATGTCTGAGAGCAGTGAAAGTTTGGGCTTCTGATTGCTGACTGAGGGAAAGAAGGTATTAAATACATTCATTTACAGATTAGTTTCTCTCTCTGTCTCACAGTCTTATTATAGGAGTTTGAAGACACGGGCCACAATTTCTTCTAATACTGGGTCCTGTTATGGCAATAAATGTGCTCAAAACAGATCATCCCCAAGACTTTCAGAATCAGTTTCCAGAATGTTTGACTCTGGCATGAAGATTTTTAATAGCTCAGAATTATGATGGCCCTGGAGGCAAAAGAGAAGCTCTTGCATTTATAGTGTGGGTGGCTGCGAGTTGTCATACAGGAATAGGCTTATCTGTAGAAATATCCTCATGGAGAAATCAATCTTTATTTCAGAGCACAGATGAAGTCATTCTTTGCTATCTCTTCTCTCCTCAGTATCCCTTGGCTCCTTGGGGTAGGATTTGCATTGTGTGACTCCTGACAGAAATCAGGACCTGCATAATAACTGGTTTGTCCTCTCCACATATTATTAAATTGATGCTTTTCTCACCAACCTATGTGATATTGCTCTGTGTTCTCAACTAGTTCAAGAAGAACCCTTGGGGCTGGAGAGATAGCACAGCGGGTAGGGCGTTTGCCTTGCACGCGGCCGACCCGGGTTCGAATCCCAGCATCCCATATGGTCCCCCTGAGCACCGCCAGGGGTAATTCCTGAGTGCATGAGCCAGGAATGACCATTGTGCATTGCCGGGTGTGACCCAAAAAGAAAAAAAAAAAGAAAAAAAAGAAGAACCCACTCATGGAAGACTTTTCCCTTCTTCCCATGAATACACATAGATAGGTATATTAATTCACAAAGATATTACTGAGATCAGTGTCATCTCCAGGAATGTCAAAGTGCTTGAAGACCTTCTCAACAACTCTTCTGCTTTTTCAGGGTCCGAGGCCAGTAACCAAAACTTCTTCAATATCCTAATGACTCAAGAACAATTCCACTACCTTATCCCAATCCTTTCCCTGGGTCTCAAAACTTCGTTTCTTTCTCTCCACCTTGGTTATCTTAAATCTTGGAGGAATTAAAAACTTAAACTTCTCCCTGCAAAAGGCAGGTTACTTCTCAGGTGAATAGCTATCACTAAAGGCATTTGAAAAGGAGAACTAAAATCCACCAGAAAGATATTCAATATAGTAATCAGAAAATAACCTAGAGATTAAAAACTAAAGGTAAAGTTAGCATTTTATGAGATTAAAAATTTTATTTAGTGCCTGATCTTTTCTATTTTCTATATTAAAAAGATTTTTTAAGTTTACAAAAGTACATTCCTCCAACCACATCCAGTTTTCTAAACCCTCTCCTACCCTGCTCTCACACATGACCCCCTAGAGTTTAGAGAAAAGGCTAGAAAGAACATCCAAAGTGACCTGCTTGCTAATGACTCTACCAGAATGTCAATTATGCAAATACCCGTAGAATTTCAAAAACAGTAACAAATAGTATAATGTATTTCTTATACCTAGATTTTATCATAATCTTATTAAGCTAACAATTCTGATTCAGTTTAGACAACTGTACGCCTTCATAGGCAGTCTGCTTTACAAAAAAAGAGAATTTTTAGAGCCAGATTCTATACCGCTAAGTACTCAAAATTAATTTTATTTAAGTTACATTAGAAAAACAAATTAGGAGTTTAATGTTGTCAGTTGACACTCACATTTAAATATTATTTAAAGGACATAGTGCACATTTATTTTCAGAACGTAGAGATAGAAAAGTCTCACCTCCATCTCTGAAAACAAAACCAATTAATATGCTAGGTTCCTTTCTCCCAACAAAAAAATAATGAAGCATTTGCATACAGCAGAACTAGGAAACTAGAAAGCTAGTTCATCAGAATATTATAATGCCTCCTGACAGCTTCACACACTGCCTCATCAACATCATACTGTTTCAATTACACATTTTTTTACCCACTTCACGTGTTAAGCCATCTTCACTTTTATTTCACCTCGAGCTGCAGTATTAAATTTAACTACATTTTCCCAAGTATGGATGGATTTTCTGCAAGTCAAAAACCAAATCACTAACATTATATTGTTCCAGACCACAAAGGAAAGAGGAAAAGGCTAGAGGGAAAAGAACCATGGTGGATTTTAAAGAAACAAATAATCCCTCCCTACAAAAGCCTGACCCTCTGAACCAATGGCAGAAAGAATTAAGAATTGGCAGGAACACAGTATGGGGTCCCCCTGCCAATGAAATGGAAATGGCTTTTTAAGAAATGCTGAAGCCTGCTCACTCCCCTGTGATCATCCTACCAGTTCAGCTCCACCTCGCAAGAGTAATAAAGCGAGGTCTTTGATTTTGCCAGCAAACTATTGAAAAAACAAAATAGGGACTAGACTTGAAAAGATGAGCTTTAATTTAACATACACCATAGAGACATGTCTCGAGACAACTGCCACCTCATAGAAATAGTCTCTTCTCTTTAAAGCATAGAAAGAAATTTCTGAAACAGTACAACAAAATTAATCAGAAAAGATTTTTACCTAGGTATTTTACTGGAAAACTAAGAAAAGATGAAAGAAAACTTCTCATATCACTGCAGAATTCATGGTTCGGAAATAATTATATTTGCATGAATATGTAGTGCTCAGAAGGCTGAGATGAGAGTAAGTTTTCATAGCAACAAAGCAGGTTGAAACTCAGAATGAAACCCCTTCATTCCTTGATATTTGGATGATTTATGAAAGTTTAGCATTACCTATCTCTCAAATTGGCATTTCATCCTGATTGGTTAATTACCATTTTTCTGTTTCAAAGGCAAAAGGATTTTGAATAATGCAGTTGCAGCTGGATTGTCTTTACATGAATCTCAGGTTTTGCAATTTCCATGTTTTCTCACCCTCTGTGTATGCTTAATTTTCAAACTACAACAAAAATAGTTCTCCTTGGCTTACAGATCCCAAGCCATATTTTTAAAATGGGAAATAAACTAGCAATCTTGGTCTGGATTCTTATAGGGTTAGAAAATCACTATATTTTACCAGAGGATATAATTGAAGAGAGGCTTTTTTTGTAATTTTTTTTCTTCCTCAGAAGTTCTCTGTATTTCAGTAAGTTCCATATTCCATATTCCTGCTGACAACCTGGGCTGCTGGAATTCTGAGATGCAGACCAAAATGCATAGCCTTCGCCCAACACTAAAGTAATCAGTTGTAAGTGATTTGGGAATATAATTTTACCTTTATATGGCATTTCCTTTATAAATCATGTCACAAGGATTTAAAAATAAGTAGCATTTCCCAATCTGCAATCCTTACATATAGAAAATTTCACATTATCTCAGATTCTTATCACTGAATCTAAATCTAAAGAAGTTTGTTCTATTGCCCATACTATGTATTTATTGAGTCTTCTGTGAAATTGATAAATGATAGAGTCCTGATCCATATGCAGAACAAAACTAGACTGTGACTCCTGAATGGAAACCAGTATTAATTAAAATATAACACTACATGCAAACATAGCAGATGTAGTAGCAATAGTAGCAACTATAAAGGAAAAATTGGGGTTATCAATAGAGTAACTTGGTCTAGTCTAAGGGGTCTAAAGAAAAGTCCACTGATCTGAATGATAAGGAGGAATTAACAAGACAATAAGTGAAAAGCAAAGAAAAAAAATTCCAAGGAGGGAATAGCCTGTGCCAAGGACCCACAAAAAGAGGGAGCACGGTGAACACAAATAATAGGATTTTTTTAAATCTAATATGTCTATAGAAATAAAGAGTGAGCAGGGTAGAAGGGTAGAAGATAACACAGAGAGAAAGTGGAGGCTACATCTTATAAAACACATTTAGGGGTTAAAAATCCCTTCAAAGGTCTGACTGAGATTTTAAAATATGGGATGACAAATCCTAAAATCTGAAAATATTACTCTGGTCACACCGAAAAGTGACTCGGTAGGTAGAGGAACTGTACATAACCTTGTGTTGAGAAGTTTACATGATAAGTTCTTGATCTGACCCCCTGCAATAAAGACATGATATTGCCTCAGTCTTGCAGATATTCATTCTTATCTCTTATATTTTGCTCCTTGAGAGATCCTTCAGCAATATGATATGTACATTTTCTATTTATAGCTCTTGCCAAGTCCTCATAGTAAAGGCTCAGTTTGAGCAGACGCAAGAGGCAAATTTCAAGAAATCATGAAAATATATTCCAACTTAAGCTTTTGTTGAAGGGTGCTTCTCCACTCTGATCTGTGGAAAACTCCACTCAGCCCAAAGTCATTTACTTACCTTCCTATCTTTGTTTCTTTCAATCCACTTGAGAAATCCTTAAACTATTGCTTGCTTCTCTTGAACACTTGTGTTCAGAACTGAAGTGACTTCACTCTGTCTTCATTTTCTACTTTCTGCCCATCCTTTTCTTTCTAACTTAAAAAACTTCTTTATTTTCTATTTTTTTTAAATCCCCAGACCACAGCAGACTAACACACACACAGCTCAAGTTCTTCCACATAGATTTCTTGGGATTTGATAATTAGTATGCTCTGCTTTCTTATACCAAATTGACAAAAGTATTCCTTAGCTTCTAGTATCTGAATATTGTAGCCTCTCATCTAGTTAATACAATGTTAGTGGCAGGGACCATGTTACTTATTTCTTTATACCCTTCTCAGTACCTGCACACTGCTTTCTATATTTCCAAGTTTACAGTGAACAGTATTGCTAAAACGAGACTGTAACATATACTTTACATTGACACATGTCAGTATGAAGGAGTTTGGAGGTCTTCCTACAATCTAATTAGATTTATAAAATTAATGGAGTAGTATATGTGATTAAATTTCCATAGTATTTCTCAATTCTCCAATAATTACAGTTTTACCAATTTTTTAAAAGAGATCTTGGAATGATAAATAATCATTCCTGGCTCAATCATATATTCTAAGAGATGTGAAAGAATTCCTCACTTCTCTAAGATTCTAGCTCTTCATATAAAAATTAGTATCCATTTAGTAAAATCTGACAAATCTATTAGCTATTTAAATGCTACATAATCATTATATTTAAAAAATATTTTGTTAGCTTCCTTCATCGCCCTTGCTCTAATGTACAAGTACACAATTGCACATGCCTGGACATATATTTACCAGCGCTTCTTTTATTCTTCCTTAGTGTCTATTTGTGACTGCAATGACTTCTCAAATCTACCATCATTTTTTTTTCTTTTCTTTGGTTTCTTTTCCCTTTCTCCACTTGATGAACACCTAACAATAGGACTTTGGAAATCACAATTGGAAAAATACAACCACCATTGACAACCTATTCAATATACTGATTACATTATTGAATGTAAACAGGAAGGGTAAGAACTTCTACCAAATTCCCTTTTCTATTGTCCAGAAAGCAAACATTTCTGGACTGAGCCATTAATCCCTCTATTGTATTTTCTTCCCCACAGTCTGAGTAAGATTAGAAATCAAGAGAAAAAACAGTTGAGAGATTAGGAGATACTGAGAATTCAGCTCACAAAAAGTCCGAATGCCTGAGAAACAAGAAAAGATTGGCCTTTCCTCCCTAAAATCTATTTGAATCAATGCTAAGTCTGCAGCCAAGACATAATGTTTATTTGTAACTATTGTATGTTTCAGGTGTAGTAAAAAGAATTAAAATAAAACTGGACCCTTTTGACATTAATTTCTCTGAATGTCCAATAATGATTATTCATCTAAAAAAATGTAGGGCATTCAACATGTAACAAGTGCTATAAGAAACAAAAAGAGTGTCATCCAATTCCAATTCTCAATATTTATAAAATTGTAGATGTGAACTATTTGTTTTTACATGAAAACAAACAAGGACTGCTCTGTGGCTGTTTACCAAGAGCCTGGGACAAAGTCCACTTTGGCTGCTGTCTCTATTTCTCAATTGATTTTTAATAATGCATACTGATTTTTATGGACCTGGTGTTCTGTCAGTCACATAGTTTGTCTTAAAAATCACCTCTAAAGAATTGTAGGAATAGAGCAAATGCAAGCTTCCAAACAAAAGAGACATACACCTGACTAAATTATGTCACCCTAATATGGAGCATTTTTTAAAAACACACTCAAAATTTCAACAAAACAGAACAGAGTCAAAATGATAGGTGAATTTTCTTTGAATGTACTCGATCTATTCATTGTTACGGTTATTTTAAACAAGCCTCTACTGTCATTAAACTTCTGACATGAAAAAGTGAGTGTTTCATACCATTGGAAGGGGTCTGGGCAGCACTTAAGAAGCCGACTAACAGTGGCTTAGTTAGCTCCAAAGTGGTTCCTATTAGAATGAAAAATAAATAGACTAAGTGCCAAACTCAAAACTATTCTCTCAGAGAGATAAACTGTAAGTGCTTTACAGAAAGCGAAAACAGCTCTCTGGGGAATGCTTGGGATTTGGGCAAAGGAACAATGCAACTGTTTCTGTAAGTCAAGTGAAAATAGTTGGAGGAAGAGAGAAGTTAGCAAAGACATGAGAAATGGGCAAGGAAGAGCAGAGCAAAGAAGGGGAGGACCCACTTAGTTTGCAGACCTTGCAGACAAACAAGGTTGGTTCTAAAATGTAAATGAAGACATGTCATGATGAACATGGACCCCATTTATAACAGGGAGACTAATTATATATTTAAGTCATTGATAATATATAAACCACCACCTCATCCTTTGGATTAATAGCATTTCCCAATGCTTCACAAGATATTTCTTAAACATGACTAATAATTTGTACACCCTCCTTTTGCCAAACCACTTCTTCAACAAGACTGAAAATAACCTTGAAGAACTACAGAATAAATGGAGACATGATTTACTCTTCTTCTCTTTCAATATAAAAAAGCTAAAATTAGTCATAAAAGAATCATCTGAAAGCTGTAATTATTCTTCAACAAGAGACCCTAATAAATTTAAGATTTTTTAAAAAATTCTGAGCTGAAAAATAGGATGAAAACTTGTGCTTCTTTCCAGAGCAACTTTCTAAGCAACATTCTCAATCTTACAGTACAATATCAGCTAGAATTTATCTCTTGGTAATCAACTTGGATATAATTCTGAAAAGATAAAAATGCTTGCTCTCAGTTTTCAGTCCAGTACACTTTGGCAGGATCCTCTCTGACAGCGGGAAGATCCCAAATGCAGAGAGAATCTGAATCCTTAAAAGAGGGCCCAGGGACTGGAGAGAGAGCGCATCATGGGGAAGGCACTTGCTTAACTTGCATGTAGCAAACTAGGGTTTCATAGCCATTGTTAAGTATGTCTGAGCCCTGTCAGAAATGATCCCTGAGAGCAGAGCCAAGAGTAAGCCCTGATCACTACTGGTGTTCACTACCAACCCCCCCACCCCCTAAAAGGGCACAAATTGGACTCCACTTTCAATAGTACTGTATCACCTAGACAAAAAGGCAGAAAACATGTCTATTAATTAGACAAAGACACTGGTCCAACAGCTCAATAATGTGTTTAAAAGATTTGAAAATATTGGTGGCAAGAACTAGTAAATATATAGATAAAGATTGTAAAACTTAAACAGAATAACAAACCAAAGTAATAAGTTTACTGTGTGAGGAAAGTTATAGAACACAACATGGCAAGGAAGGTGATGTGATCTCAAAGGCAGGAAATCAAATCAAAACCACTTTGCTAAGTAAATACTTAATTTTTGTGGCATAAGATGTCTAAACTTTTACATTTCTTCCAAGGGAAGTTTCCACCAACAATATGAACAAATAAAAAAATGAGTTATTTATTGCAACAATAACTATTTTTGGAATTCTACATGTGTGACAATGATTCCCATGTTTGTCTTGTTTAAAAAAATTTAATACAAGATAAAAATGTAAGCCAAATATTTACTGCAAGTTTGATTATTTAATGCTATTCAAAGCATTTCACTTAAACTTTTGCAAATTTAGCTAAAAGCACTTACTGCCCCGTCACATTCTCCGAATTTTTTGAAACTCTGTCTCCTTTATCTATGCCTTCTGAAAATTTAGGACTCCCAGGTTAGAAAAATCCAAACAAATTGGACTTAGGCTCATAGTCTGAAGGGTGTGACAGCCTCTGTCCCTGGGAGAGGATGCCTATTACATATTCTTGGCTCTGTTTAGGCCAAGAACTTTAAGAACTGGGCTGGAAAGATAGTACAGAAAGTAGGGCGCTTGCCTTTTAAGCACCAAGGCATGCACTGCAGCCTTTGAGTTATATCCTTTGCCCTGTCTTGAATTTTATTTAATTTTATGACTGGTGAAGGGTGGGAGAGGAAGTGATATTCATGCAGTCAACTGCCCTTCTGGCAATCGCCAGCCATCCTAGCCCACGGTTCAGTGTTAAAGCCTGAGGCCACGTGCTGTTTGGTCCTGAGGTACCAGGAATTGCCCAGGTAACACTAGCACTGCCTGGCGCTTCCAAGACTTCACCAAATGATTCTCTGGGAACTATCAGGGTTAATCACATATTAGGCATGCATCTTAACCCCTGTACTATTTCTCAGACTCTGACTTGATTTTTTTAAAAAAGTGAAATTTCCCATAAAATGAAATAAAAGCAAGGGTGGCATTGGGGTCCTTGGAGGAGGAGGTGAGTACACTGGCATTGAGTTTGGTGTTGAGATTATGTGCATGAGAAGCCATGTCACTGTCACTGTCATCCTGTTGCTCATCGATTTGTTCGAGCGGGCACCGGTAATGTCCATTGTGAGACTTATTGTTACTGTTTTTGGCATATCCAATATGGCACAGGTAGCTTGCCAGGCTCTGCCATGTGGGCGCGATACTCTTGGTAGCTTACCGGGCTCTCTGAGAGGGGCAGAGGGATTGAACACGTGTCTGCCTCGTGAAAGGCGAACGCCCTACAGCTGTGCTATCGCTCTAGTCCATGAAAAGCCATGGTTAACAGTATTACAAATCACAGGCTCATAACAGGACTGGGTGTCCAAAGAAGGAAAAATGATATGGATGATACACTACTAGGAACATTATCGTAAACTGCAATGACAAAAAGGGTGGGGAGGAAAACGAGAAAGGAGAATGTGTGTCTCATAGAGGCAGGCTTGCAGGGCAAGTAGGAAACTGGAAACATAGTTGGAGGGAAATTGAAACCAGTGATAGGATTGATCTTGGAACTCTGTATTCCTGAAACTCAATCATTAATAACATTGAAACTTTATAATTCATGGTGATTAAATTAAAAACTTAAGCAAACCTATATCAAAACATACAAGCAGAATGATCACAAGAACTCCACACTCTAACACATAATGCAATTGCCTGTTTCTCTGTCACTGCATAAGAAATGTCTACTATAAACTAGTTTTCAAATTCCTGAACTAAAAGTTAGATAGAAATCAATGGATATCAAGTTGGCATATTCCAACTAATTAGATGATCTCAAAAGCAATCTTTTTTATAATGTGCTCTTATTCATAAAATATAGATAACACCAAATAGTTGCTATCTATATTTTATATAAGAAATAAAATATAAATAAAATAAGAAAACCCATTGTAAGTTGCCAGAAATAGGAACGATCTGCAGGTCAAACTTGCTAGCCCGTGTTTTTATAAATAACTTTTGCTGAAACACAGATAACTCCCATTCATTTACATGGTCTCTGGCTTTTTTCACACTACAGATGCTGAGTTGCGTAGTTACAATAGAAACTACATTGTCTACAACAAGGATATGTATTCTACATAGCCCCCTTAAAGAAACATTTACCTACACTTATTATATGTTATGATTCAATATTTTTCATAAATATATACTACATATATTATGTTATAATGCTATTAGGAAGATCAAATATGATAATGAACAGGAATATATATTAATATAAATAATGTAGTATAAAATATTAGCTTACTATCTTACTACAGTGGTAAATATTATACTTGTCACCTAATTTAATTTTTAGAACAATCCTATAAGCAAGTAACCATAATTATGTCTCTTTTATAAACAAAGAATCTGAAATCCAGAGTTCAGTAATTGCCTAAGTATATCTAGTTCTTTATATAAGAACTCAAGGATCATACCATTATTTCTAATCTAGAAAGTCCCTACCCCTAGACTATATTGTCTTTATATACTCAAAAACATCCTGTCAGACTTTAAATAATTTTTATTCATTGGAATATTATTGGGCATCATTTTCATGTAATTTAAGATTATATACAACTGAATGTTTGGTCTGCATACACTAATAATGACAGGCAGGTGAATTTTTCTCCTCTTCTTTAGATCCAATATTTCTTTAAGTGTTAACCTTTTTTACTTATCAGACTATTTGTGGTTTAAATTCCCAATCAAATGTATAAATGATTCTGCTGAGTTTGAATCCAGTATTTCCAGAAGCAAAGAAGCTACCTGGTTCTTTGAGCCTGTGGTGAGTATTGTAGAAAGCAAACTGGCAGGACTGGGAGAATATCAGTCATGTAAACCACAGCAAAGACCCCAAATCAGGACAATGTTTGCTTTGGTTTTCTAGAGATGCAAGAGAGAGTGATACATTCTCTCAATTTTCTAGAAACACAGTTCTGGCTTTTTTGTAGAAACATTATGATATACTATCTGCATAAAAATACACAAAGAGCTCTGTTCAAATTGTTTCATATTTAGAACTAGCATGGCTGAGTTTAATTCAGCAGACTTCAATAAAAATTTTGGAGTCAATGACTAGGTCTCCTGAATGAATGTCTGGCTCAGGGTCTTTTGCCCTGCGTGCCTTCTGTGAAATCTTCTGTACTCTTCAAAGGTCAGGAAGCTCATTCCACATGGTCACCACCTCAGATTTTTAGAAGATGAAGGGAATTATGCCCAATTGTACATTGTTATACATTTCCAACAGAGGAGTGAAATCATTTACAAATTTGAATCCTATCTTTTCACCCCTGCTAACCCCATCAGTCTGGTCATTAAGGAGAAAAGTAAGACAAAAAAGGAAAGAGAAATAGAGATAGAGAATTAGAGAATGCATTTAAATTTTAGCTCTTTGATATCTGTGATCCTATTTTATGAACTCCCTGTGAAGGATATCATTTATTTATTCATCTTATTTCAGACTAACAGCTTTTCCACAGCAGAACCAAATCTGTTAAAATTAGAATGAAGGCTGAATTGAAAGAGGACTTTTCAGCAATTGTGCCCTGCAGTCTCTTTTCTGCCAACAAGTAGAGATAATCTATGATAAACTCTGGAGACAATGGAGGGACAATGATAAAGTCAATTTAGAAAGAATAAAGCAGAGCAAAAGCAAGAGAGGCCTCTTCTGCCACTTCTGCACAGGCTGTGTGCTGTTTGCAAAGAACTGAGTCTGGGAACTAAGCTTTGAGGAATATATTTTACAAAATGGGCTCAAACAAATCTTGAACAGAATTATTTACAGTGGGTGTTTGTGTGGCGGGAACAGGGGTCGGGGAATAGAAGTATTTCTCAGTTTTCAAATTCATGGAATAATAGTCAGCTCTTAGTCAATGGTTTGGAAAAGAGAGGCTGAGTGTGCTGATCCTTATTTCATAAAGAAAAGAAAGACATTTTAAGCTAAGGAGCAATGGTCATTTGCTAAACTAATCCCAAATTTGTGAGATCTTTATTTTTTATTTATTTTAAATTATTTTAATTTACAATTATTTTACGATTTATAATATCAAATATCAAACCAAAATGTAAAAAGATTGGGGACTGGAGCAATAGCACAGCGGGTAGGGCATTTGCCTTGTATGCGGCCAACCTGGGTTCGATTTGCAGCATCCCATATGGTCCCCCAAGCACTGTCGGGAGTGATTCCTGAGTGCAGAGCCAGGAGTACCCCTGAGCATCCCTGGGTGTGGTCCAAAAAGAAAAAAAAAATTTTTAAAAGATCAAGTTTAACAGTCATGTAATTAGAAAATCTTATTTTAACCAGGCTGACTCTTCACAGGAAGGAAGGAAGGAAGGAAGGAAGGAAGGAAGGAAGGAAGGAAGGAAGGAAGGAAGGAAGGAAGGAAGGAAGGAAGGAAGGAAGGAAGGAAGGAAAGGAAGGAAGGAAGGAAGGAAGGAAGGAAAGGAAGGAAGGAAGGAAGGAAGGAAGGAAGGAAGGAAGGAAGGAAGGAAGGAAGGAAGGAAGGAAGGAAGGAAGGAAGGAAATAAACTCCATCCCTTCATAGGGGTGAGAATACCTAAAGCAAAGCATTTAGAATTATTAAACATTTTAGTTTGAATCGACTGAAGTGATAGAACAGCAGGTAGGGCATTTGCCTTGCACGAGGCTGACCCAGTTTCGATTCCTTCATCCCTCTCGGAGAGCCTAGCAAGCTACCAAGAATATTCTGCCCACACGGCAGAGCCTGCCAAGCTACCCGTGGCATATTCGATATGCTAAAAGCAGTATCAAGTCTCACAATGAAGATGTTACTGATGCCCACTTGAGCAAATTGAGAACAGTGCTACAGTTTGAATCATTTAACATCACTAATTAAACATTTGAGTTTGTTTTAAAGTTTATATCATCCTGACAACTTTGTTTATTTTTGCAGTGCCAGGGATTGATTTCAGGATCTCACACATGCAAGGCAAGTACTCTACACCACTGGCTATATCCCCTGCTAACAATAACTTTTAAACAAATCTATAGATAAATTTAGAAGTAAAGGCACTAGATAAAACTTAAAAATTCTAATTTCTATTCCCCAGTACACACACACCAACCTGGTTATGGTAATTTCTGCCAATTTGTATGTAGTGCTCTGAAGAAGAGATTATTTCTTTATAATAACAAACTAAAGGGCCTTTCTATATCCTTACTGTCAAGCCCTTAGGAGGTCACTGAGAACCACAAACCTAACGTGAAGTTAATTAAAAAGCAAAGAAATCCAAGAAGAGAGACGAAATGGCTGACATCCACAAAATCAAGCCTGGGGGTAGAGACCTATTACGGCTAAATTATTCATTCAATGACAACTTGCGACATGCATTAGGTCTATGCTCGGCACTAAAGGGCATTAAAAACAAAAACAAAGTAACCTGAGAAAAGAGTTCCTGAATTTGTCTTATGATAGAGAAGAAGAGAAAAACTAACTAAAAAATATATCACATACAGCCTTGCTTGAAATTTATCAGCAGGTTTTATGAGATGGTCTTAACTTTCTCTACATGGATAGGTAAAACTTCCTTTCAGTGAACCTAATTTTGAATACATGTATATGCTAAAACCTGTATGAAGAAGAGAATGCCTGGACTCATCTTCAGCGCCAACAAAAAATTGTCTTGTTTTTCAGCAAAAAAATTCTAATAAATTGCAACAGCAAAGTTCCCATTTATTCATTTAGTTAGTAAGTTAAAACCTCATTATAGTGTCATTGACAGGGCAGCATAATTCAGCAGCATAATTCAGCATAAGGGCACCAGCTAGAGTGATATAATAACTGAATACTGAGAGGCCTTTTTAGTCAAGTGGTATCACCAATGGAGCAAACCCAAAGAAGGAATCATTCATGTTTAAAAGTACAGATGACCATAAATCAACAGAAAATGAACAAAGACCATTTCGTTCTTAAATTTAGACAAGACAAGCTTGAATGAAAGAGAAGATAAATAAACATGTAAATCATACATGTGAGCTATCAGAAAATAACTATGAAATATGAATAGATATCACTGAGATACAGAAGTATGAACAGCAGGAGACAAGCCCACATGCTGCAGGACCAGAAACATCATTATTTGTGTGCCTCTGCTTATGTCTATTATAAAGGTAAGCAAATAGGACAGCATTGCTTTCTGAGAATGCTTTATGTAATTCTTAAGCAACAGGATATCAGTAAAATTACCACTCATCTTTTAAACTGTGGGATGAAAAACTGCAGAAAAAAAACACCATTACAAAGGAAGTAAGAAGGATGTGGTAGGGTCTAGAACGGTGTTTATGCCAGAGAACTTAATTGTATTCATTGGAAAGCCTGCTCTAGGTCATCAGTGATAAGCATTTTGTAGAGATAGAGGGAGAGATTGCTTCGCTGAAAATGCTCACTCCCACAATTCCAGCAGTGCTGTTTCTGTTTAGGAAGCTAAATGTGTATGTTTGGTATGTAGATTATGACTGTGTCAGTGTCCAAATCAGCATGCATCAAAAAGTATCAGCATTCACAGAGGGAGATGTATTTTGCTGCTATAAGCAGTTTAGATACCCCATTGAAATGGATTTTGTACTATGTGAGGATAAAATAACTTAAAATAAATGTATACACCATAAGATTCTTTCCCTCTTCTGTCTAGGGTTCTAAGCGCAGTTTTAGACTGTATGGTATGTCTACCATAGCCACACACACAGAAAATTGAACACACCAGGTGTGACTCTAAAGAACAAACTGACCCATCTGCATTCAAGAATGATTAAATAACTTCACAAACAGATCTTCTGCTTCATCTTGTGCTAGCCATTTAAATATGGTCTTTAGATTATTAATAAAATATAAAACTCAGTTTATAATACAATAAAAATAAGTTATATATTATCTTCCCTGGAGGCCCTGAGCACTGCCTAGGTGGGCCTCACTCTCCTTCACACCGCAAGGCCATAGTAGCACCACCTCCTCTGCCTAGCACTGAAACTCCTGCACAGCTGGCTAGCTGCGGCCTTCAGGTGTGGTCCAAGAACACAATCTGTGCACAAGGGAAGTTGCACAATGGGCTTAAGCACATGCCTGGTTTACAGAAGCTTCAGATTCTATCCCCAGCATTTCATGATTATCCCTCAAGATAAGCATGTACTCCTGGTGGTCTCCAGCATCACCATATCTGAGCACTTTTCTGGCCCATGAGACACAGTGAGTATCCCTGGGATAGTCTCCAGGCTCCTTGATCACTGCGTACAAGGTCTTTGTAAAAGAAAAAAAAATGGCATTATGAACATTTGCATTATTATCTGATACCCAAAATAAAATTTCATCAAAGTAGAGTTTATAAACCTATATTGAGCAATAGCACAGTGGGTAGGGTATTTGCCTTGCATGCGGCTGACCCAAATTTGATTCTTCTGTCCCTTCTGGAGAGCCCAGCAAGCTACTGAGAGTATCCCACCCACATGGCAGAGCCTGGCAAGCTACTCATGGTGTATTTGATATGCCAAAAACAGTATCAAGTCTCACAATGAAGATGTTACTGGTGCCCACTCAAGCAAATCGAAGAACAATGGGACGACAGTGCTACAGTGCTATATTATAAACTATACACAATAACACGCATACACAATCATTTTTAAATGCTGTCTCTCAAGGAATACCGGTACTATTCTTTTAATATAGGAGAAGTTAATCCAAAGTTTTAGAATTAAAGAACTATAATGAAATTGGTACTTACAAGAAAGTGGTATTCATACAGGAAGAGGACTTACATATTATTATATAAATGCTGAAGAATATTTCAAATATTGTTCAAGTTTTGAGACTGGATTCTGTGATAAAATAAGAATAGCTATATTTGGCCTTTATACCTTATTATTGACAGAGTCCAGTCCCCTGGAATTTCCTGTATGATAGAGATGGCAGGAGTGTCTTCTAACTCACATAATAAACATTTAACCATTCCATCTTATGCCAGTTAGGTGACTATTGGTGGAATTTTCCATAACTTCAGGATGGGAGGTGGTTGCTAGTGAAAGTACATGAATATGGGGTTGAAACTTTCATTGAGATACACCCCAACCTCCAGAATGGGAGGGGGGCCAGTGACTGAGCTATTCATTAATACTGAAAGATTTAATCAGTCAGGCTTCCTAATGAGACCTTAAGCAATGGGGTTCTGAGAACTTCCAAGCTGAACATGACAGGTGGCAAAGGAGTGCTATGTCCACAGAGGGCACAAAGCTCCTTGACTCCCACACAGTGCTCTCTTCCTCTTCTCCTCTGAACTCTCTGAGTTGTACTATTTATAACCAACTAGTAATAGCCGTCAAAGTGTTTCTGAGTTCTTTGAGCCATCCAAGCTTTCAAGTTATAACCAACCGGTAGCAGCAGCAGCAACAACAAAAACAAAAACAATAATGGTCTTTCAGCCTCTAAAATGGAGGGCAGTTCAGGGAGACTACACACTTATTGTGTGGCATTTTACATTAACTTCAGGAACATAATGTTAGATCTAAATTATATTGAGGAATATTGGCTTAGTGTCCAGAAAGGTAGAATATTGGTTGGTGTTACCTACTCCCCAACAAGCAAAACAGAACCCCTTATGGTTGATTTTAGAAATATTAGCAAAACAAGATGAAATGTGTTGATAGAAGTAAGCTCTATTGTAAGAAACACATTGGGGAGGGAAGGGGGGAGAAAGAGTGCTGAAAAAATAGTATAGTGGGTAGGGTGATTGCCTTGCATGTGACTGACATAAGTTTGATCCCCAACACCCCATAAAGTTCCTTGAGCCCAACCAGAATTGATCTCTGAGTGGAAATCCAGGAGCAAACCCTTGAGCACCATTAGACTTCAGACATGACCTCAAGACTCTCCTCCCCTGCTGCAACCCTCTGAAAAAAAAAAGAAAGAGAAAGAGAAAGGGAGGCAAGTGAAGAATCCTTGATTCCAGAATGGCTAACTAGTCATCCAACATATGACAGTGTAACTGCACTATGAAAAGGTAGCACCGTAGCACTGTGGTTCCATTGTTCATTGATTTGCTTGAGCGGACACCAGTAACGTCTCCATTGTGAGACTTGTTACAGTTTCTGGCATATCAAATATGCCATGGGTAGCTTGCTAGGCTCTGCCGTGTGGGCGAGGTAGTCTAAATTAAAAGTTACCAATCAATGGCCAGGGAGAGTGTTCAGTGAGCTGCAGCCCGCCTTCAAGCGTGAGGCCACAATATACTGCATGATACACAAGAGCATTCCAGGTGCGTCCCTACAGTGTCCAGCACCACTGCCTCTGAGCAGCACTGCTTAACAAGGCCTGAGCACAGAAGCAGCGAGTCTCCAGAGTCAGGCTGAGGGCTGCAGGCAGCTGCCCTAGGCTCACCGAGAACTGTTGGGGACGCACCTGCCACTCCTCCCTCTCCCCACAAAAGTTTCTGATGTTATTCAGAAATAACTAGTATATATGAATGCTAAGGAATTGACTCAGTGGATATACAAGGCAGCAGAAAAGAATAAGCATCTTAAACATGTTCTTTTTTTTTGTTTATTGTTATAGATAAGAGCTGAAAACAAAATAAAAGAGAGTGCTGAGTTGTGTCTGGAATATGCTCAAATTCTGGTTAGTCCGAAAACTGCCAACTAGCAATTAGTCTCAAATGTTCCCAAATAGGGAAAATTTCTACTAGTACCAAAAAATAAGTTAATTCTGATTATAACAAAAGTAGATAATGTGTGGGAAAGGAAAAACTAAGAAACTACTAAAGCCAGTGTAGAATGTTAAGAGCTGTCTCATTTGGTGAACAGTTGTCAATAGTTTCTAGAAGTACCTTTCTGAAAATAGACTATGAGAGTAACTAATTTAGGGTCACTGACTGCAGAGGAGGAGGAAGCATGTTTGTGATGAAATGGGACTGGCAGATGGCTATGTAATAATCACAGATATGACCCACGCATGATCTAACCATACAACATATTGTTTTTAAGGGAATAACTAGCATCATCATGGAAAATTGATTACAAATTCTGTTTATGCTGAAAAGTGGGACTGTGAAATTTTCCATAAAAAATGCTAGCTAGAATAGTTCAGGTGAAGCAGTATATTTGCTTCATATGCAAGCTGCACAGAACTGGCTTTCTGATAACTGGAGTATGTACCTGTTATCCAGGTTATGGTAAATGTTGTGGTGAAAAGAACTATTTTTTTCCATGAACAATCTCATGTGACTTTACTGCTGCAAAATGAAGCAACAGTTCAAAAAAAGTTCTTGGATTTGTTTCCCCGACTTCCCTTCATGGATGTTACTGATGCTACTAAAAAATTAGCTCATAAAATGAGCTAATAAAAAATGCTAATAAAAATGCTAATTAATCTAATTAACCTGAGCATGTAGAGAGGAAGTAGGGACAGGAAAAAGATTTACTTCACCACGGTAGAATGTTTAGATGGTCACTAGTAAATAAGATGAATACAGCAAATATTGGTGTTGGTGAAACAATGAGGTAGTGAAGCTGGAATATTTAAATGATGATGAAGCTGAGTAAATCCAAACCAGAACAAACTAACTTAAAGGTTTATCTATCAAGGAAGCAGACTGAAGGGTGCATTGGAAAATAAACACTGGGGATGGAGTTGATACTTGAGGTGGAATGGCTAGAGTATAGTATGCTCAACTGTGGATAATTTGGTAAATCACAGTGTCTTAATTTTTAAAAAGGCATTTAAAATTGAAGATTTTTTTCATAGTAACAACTAAAATAAATTGAGTGGTTTGTGGCAGTAACTAATTAAAATGCATATGACCCACATTCCAGACTAGTAAAAAATTTTCATTCTAATTAGTGAAAAGAAGTATGTCCATTTTATCACTAAAAAAATGAAATAAACTGAGTGAATTAAATACACATTGATGGAGTTGAGAGAAGAGATATTAGTAAAAAGTACTATTGAGGACTGGGTAGATCAAAGGACAGTCTCTGTTTGCCCTACAATATTAAAGGGTTTCAAAGAAGTTTGAACTGTGTCCTATCTTTGGAAAAATGTAAACATCTAGAAAGTAAAAACTAATAAATAAGATAACAATGAGAAATCAGACTGACTAATAGTAAGTCTCGGCAAGATAAAGACTGAAAAAAGAACTCTGTTGGAGATCTGTGCACAAGTAAATAAAACATTCGTGGGGTAGAAGGGAGATGGGGAGAGAGAGCTCTTGATTGAGACTTCTCTTGATTGAGATTGTTGAGACTTCTTGATAAGGAAGCCCTAATCAATGTCTGGAATTATTCTTTA
This sequence comes from Sorex araneus, assembly GCF_027595985.1. Taxonomy (NCBI): domain Eukaryota; kingdom Metazoa; phylum Chordata; class Mammalia; order Eulipotyphla; family Soricidae; genus Sorex; species Sorex araneus. The sequence continues at coordinate 135,403,357 of NC_073304.1, read as the reverse complement.
CCTAATATTATAAAGTAGAGGGTATGCTAATTTTCCCTTCAAACAATATTATTGAACAGATAAAGTGGGAACAAATAAGATTGCCTAAACTGAGAAATGTATGCTAGAACCCAGAAAGTTGATAAGGACAAATTCTCTGTGCAACAGTCAAGAAGAAGCTGGGGCTGCTGGTAAAAGTTGCTGAGTATGTCTCAGAGACAGTAGCCGTGATTCTAAACCAGAGAAGTTCCCTCTGAGGGGAAATCATGATCTAGCTATTGAGCATTAATTGAAATTATCTTGATGATGGCTGAAGGCCATAAAATATATTGGATGTTGAACTACCTATGATGCCTCGGTTAATGTTAGTGAACCATTCTAATGGAGAAGGCAGTGCCCAGGAAACATTCCACAACAAAATGGAAGTTTTTTTTTATTGAGATCATGCCACTGGGGAGAGGGAAGAACTCATGAAATGAAAGCCTCTTTTTCCCAGGATAATTTGAGTATTGCATGATGAATACAGTATTCCATCATCAATTCAACAGGCCTCTTTAAACAGCTCTCAAAGGACCAGCCTAAAGCTAGTTGGTTTGTAGATGGTGCACTCAACATGCTATAAAGTTCAACAATTAGACAGGAAAATAGCTTCCTCAAAGTATTAGTTTAGTAGAGAATTGTAATTGGCAATTCAAATATTGGCTTGTCTAAGATGGGGAATAAAAGACAAGACATAAAGGATTACCTTAAATGCCTTGATGATTATATGTTCATTATGAGTGCGACTAAGGGGATGTCCCAACTAGATATCACTGTTTTTTATGGTGTAACTGGGGAAAAAAAAACAAATGGTGGTGGAGGGCATATCCTAATGACTATGCATTTACTACCAAGGGAAGATGATGGTAGCTGATAGTGTGTGTGTGTATCAGATTTAAAAATAATGTTTGTTGAGATTATGATATATATTCTCCTCAACAAACATTTTTAAAATATCTGATACTGTGGTTTTAGGGCCACAGTTCAAAATCAGTGCTAAAAGTGGAGATGATTCCTCAGGGAAAACATCTCTCGTTCTGTCTCTCTGTCTCTCTCTCTCTGTCTCTCTCTCTCTCACCATAAGTATCACTGTATCACTGCCATACAGTTGTTCATTGATTTACTCAAGCAGGCACCAGTAATGTCTCCATTTGTCCCAGCCCTGGATTTTAGCAGCCTCTCCTTACTATTCTTTCCCAATAATTGGAGGCTCTTTCAGGGTCAGGGGAATTTGTTACTGTTTTTGGCATGTTGAATATGCCACAGAGCTTGCCAGACGCTGGGCACTCCAAGAGGTACCGAGAGTATCCCGCCTGCATGACAGCATGCAGTGTATATATATGTGTGTATGTGTGTGCGTATATATATATATATATATATATATATGTGTGTGTGTGTGTATGCACACATATATTTATATATACACATATATATTTATGTATATGTGAATATATATGTATATAGAGAGAGGGAAATACATACACACATACCTGTGATACTCAGGGCTTACTATTAGCTCTGTGCTCAGTGGTTACTTCTCGTGGGGTGTGAGGGGAGATATGAGGCACTTTGGATCCAACCAGGGTTAGCTACATACATGACCAGTGCCCTACAGTTGTGCCAATGCTCTGGCCCAAAAAGCAACTGTATTTTAAAGCCTATTATGATGGTGCCTTCACCTTGTCTAGTGAAACTGGGGTTAACAGTGAATGCTGCTATATTATGTTGACCGGTCAGGTAATTACCTATCATAATAAAAATAAGTTTTATTTGTGTCAAATTAATATTTTTAAAGTACGGATGCATTTTATCTTTTTCTCTACCTCAGGTAACAATTAGCTCTGGGATCTTAAAAGAAGAAGGCCCAAATCACTCTAAAGAAATAATGGATTTCTCTGTTGCTGTAACTATGTGTCCCTATTATCCTATTTGTGAAGAGCAAGTTGTAAAGCTTTATTATGTTCCATAAATTCTGAACAGTTTGATTGCAGAAAACACACATCAATATTTCCCCCTTAAACACATTTCCATATAAACTGTGAGCACTGCAGCTAGCAGTCTCAACAGAAAGTCATTCCTAGCACATTTCAACCCCATAAAAATCATCACTTTATTTTAATGAGGTTTAACAATAAATTGAACTTAGAAATCATCTTTCTTACATGATCCAAATCCCTGGAAAGGAACACACAATCAATCCCACTAGCTTTTATTTAGCCAAATCATGACACTGTTCCCAGGTCATAAAGAATTTTAAATCTCTCTTTTCTCTTGACATTATTTTACCCTGATCTCACCACTTTTGAAAAATAGGAAAATATGAGAATCCCACCAAAACTATTATTAGTAGGTATACTAAATGTCAAGTATGGACTTGAATTTTCATCATATTTATGATTTATTCACAATGATTAGCCAAGTTGCTGTGAGTCAAATGTCCAGAAAATAAAATTAAACACATACATTTATTTGAGTTAATCCAGTAACTCCATTAATAATTATATATATCTAGACACATTTTCTTGTATACATACATTTATTTATCTACAAAAAGCTTTTAGAAGGCCATAGGATCCATAGATATAATAATTTTTAAAAGTTTTTCTGTTTCCATGGAGATTACGTTCTAATGGGAGTGGTAAACATTCAATGAATAAAACAGTAAGTATACACAGGGACTTTGATGGTACTAAATGTAAGATGCCAGTCAAAGTAGGTCAGGAGGATATAATGATGGAATTTGAAACAGAAGTGAATTTGACATCACTGGAAATTATGTAACCTTATGTAATGTTTACTCATTGACAATACTGAGTGCTACACAGACATTAACTCATAATCTTCAACATCTCTGTGAAGGTGAAGTTATTCTTATCTCTATTACCAGCTGGCAAACAGAGGCAAAAATGATTTCAAAACGTTCAAATCCAGAGATGGGATTTTAGCCCAAATCATTGGTTCACAAGTCCATGCTCCTACTCATAGAATATGGATATCCAAGTGAAGAAAGGTCCAAACAGAAAGAGCATTCAAAGAAACACTTTTTGTGGATTGAGTCTGATTTCAAGAATTCCAAATTTTATCTTTAAGACTGAATTACAACATAGTTTATTCAATCAAAGAGCTTGATAAAAATTTGAGAGATTTCATTTTCTTTCTGAAATACTTAGATCTCAAATCAAGATTAACTATTGAAAAAATATTTACAAATCCCTGCTTAACTCTTAACTAAAGTAAAACATTTAAAGTTTTATATAGATGAGGCTGGAGAGACAGCACAGTGCGAAGACACTCATCCTCCACACAGCCGACCTAGGTTCAGTCACCCCCACCCGGTGGGTTCACTGAGCCTGAGCACAAAGCCAGGAGAAAGTCCTGATCTCCACTGGGTGTGGCCCCCAAACAAAACAAAACAAAACAAAACTTTAATACAGGTTAAAAAAATTGTTCAAGCTATCATTTGTAAACATAAGCAAAGAACAGAATCTCCTGACCCGGCACCAGGCTGTCTTCACTGGGGCACCGCGGAGAGGGGCAGGTTGAGGTTCCCTCCCCACCCCAAGCAGAACCCCAGCAGCCAAAAACCTCCAGAACCCAGCTGCAGCCATGCACAAGGCCACTCTCCAGACACTTGGATGAGCTCACCCATGAAGGAACCAACAAAGGAACCCAGGTATGCGGGACCCGTGGTTGAGATCTCCAAGCCTGCTCACATAGGAACTGGGCCTCCTCCACCCAGATCCTCAGTTTTCCAGTAGCGTGGCAGTTATACTCACAAACTGACCTTGGTGTCATGTAATTTCATCAACAGCCAAGATCCAGAGACTATAAAATAAAGCTTCCGGAAGAGAGTTATGCAGTATTTCCTGGAGCCCACTGCCGCATTCGCAGCTATGTGAACTCTTGTACTCTAGCCCACTGATGTACCTACAGCAGCACAGATTTGTTTGGTTTCAACATACTTGCTTGTATTCTCTTATATACAGGCTTGAATGGCTCCAGAATGAAATACAGCAACCTTCACACACTTCCCTCTTATTGTGGTGGGAAGATGCTCAGTGGTGGGGTGCGTGTTTGAATATTATATGTAATGAACTATTGTGAACTACTTTATGAAAATAAAATGTATAAAAATTGCAAAAAATATAAAACATATGAAAATAAAATATTAGGAAGCTGTTGTATCAGACGCCACTCTAAAAAAGGTTTGCACCCTGATGCCAAGTTAACACTTTAAGAGTAATTTGTATCATTTTATCCTCCTCTTTAGGTTACAAAGGTCTCACAGTCCTTTTCTACTATCATTGAATAGGAAAACCCCATAAAGGCAAGGTGACCAATGTCACCAGCTTTTTCATTATTGTAGAATGTTCCAATAAAGTAGCCATGAAAAATATCCAGAACCATAGATAAGGAATCAGGCAACTTGCAGGACTGAAGAGTGCCCGTACCATGGTCAGGGCTCTTGCCTGGCATACTGCTGACCCAAATTTGCTCCTCAGCACCCCAAAGGAGCTTGAGTGCCATCAGGAGTGATCCTTGGGCATAGACCCAGGAGTAAACCCTGAGCGCCACTGAGTGTGCTTCCCCGCACACACACAAATGTCACCGAGGGGAACAAATAAACAGAAAACCTAAACAACCTGTATCAATTGTTAGATTCAAAATAGAATATGTTAATATGCAAAACAATTGGGCTAAAAATATTGATCCCATTATTTCTGAATGAAATAATAAGAGAAAAAGGCTGGCATTGTGATGGTTGCTTTCAACCTAGTCACAAACAATAGAATTTTACTTAAAGTATGATGTTTGATGAAGACAACAAATTTAGTGCCCATGAAAAGCAGTTAATCTCATATAGAACAAAACACTGGTATCTGAGGCACCTGAGAATGTTAACCCTTTAAAATGGTCATTATCTAAATTTCCCATAGAGGTGAGATAACTGTATAAATCTTTTTCGCTTGTTTGTTTGTTTGAGGGGCCACACCTCGTGGTGCTCATGATCACTGCTGGTGAGCTTTGGGAAACCATATGGGATGCTGAGGATCAAGCCCTTTTGGGCACTGTGCAAGGCAAGCTCCTAACTGGCTCTGGTCCCATCTATGTCATTCTTGTAACCATGTAATATTCCAGCTATAGAGTTTTGGCAACTTTTGAACTGTATACTGTAATGTAGGTTTTCTCAATCTTTCTATTTGTTGCATCCACCCAACCACTCAGTCAATGGATACTATTAGACAAGAAAAATAAAGAAGAAAAATAATCAACATGAATTTTAAAAAATTAAATGACAGGTAGCACATGCCCTGGGCAATGGAATAGGGAGGTCAACCTTGCCAGTTTACTAGGACAGCTGTTCGTTCTCCACATGTCCTTTCTGAAATCCTTGCCATACATTTTGGGGGCATTCATAGGGATTGCTATCTCAGTTCAATTGAATCACCCCTAAACCTAATATCCTCAAGAATGCTAACCCAGAAAGCATCACAAACTAGAAAAATATCCTTGATTTCCATACTCATATATCACACCCTAAAGTAAATGTAATCACTAAAAGAATAAATTTCTGATAAATACACACAAAAATGGCATGTCTAATCCTATGTGTATAATGTAACCAAGTGTAAGAGTAATCTTAAAAGTGGATCCAAATTACCTGGCCATGCAAATAAAGACAACAAGTTTAGTTAGGCATCAGGTATTCTCCTTTAAGGAAGAAAAAGCTGCATATATGCAAATGAAAAAGACAGGGTTGTGCCTTTCAATGACTTCAAAGGGATAATAAGACTCTAAATACAAGACAGACACTGTTTAAAAGAGAACTTGCTGAAATATGTTAAGGTTGCTTCTGATGATTTTCACTAAGCAGAATAAATACAAGGGGGGCCAAATCTTTCCTCAAATGTCAGAGGTAGGAAGAGGAAAGCTTTAGGAAATTATAGGGATTTCGCAAAGAGTGTGTGATTAGAAATAGTGCAAACTTTGGTTCTGAAAAACGAAAGAGCTAATGGGACACACTGCCTCACAGAGCCAGCAGACTCAGAAGGGGACAGCTACAAATGTAAATGGGATGTCATGCACTGAGCCTAGCAGCATCAACATTGACGAGAAGCTGAATTAACTTTTTTCTACTGAAAAATGGCAATTCCTATCAGCAAAAACGTTGGTAAGTGGCCAGTATATAGAATACAAGACTAAAAAATAAAGTAAATACTAATACACAAATGTGTTTTGGTTAGGGCAGCTTTTCTTCTCACTCACCTTCACTAAAATTTGGGTTTTCTTTGACTCTAATTAACTTAATTTCTAAAATGTGTGAAGTGACAGCAATTTCCATTTAGAAACGTTTTTTTACAACTATTCTGCTCTCTATGCCAGAAGCATGGCCAAAGAAGGTGGTTGCATGTCATGGCTCACTCATCAAATACAGTATTACTCCTAATTCTACTCTCTTTTTATGTCCCACTGAAGCTTCTCCCTCAGCCCGGCAGGCAGGTCACATGCTGAGAAATGTGGTAGATACCAACAGCTCTTGGGGTTCTCACCCAAGTTTAATGAGGTTCATGGCCATCATTGTTGTATTATTGGTATTGCTATGCAACGAATATTCTAAACCTAAAATAACAAGCTTTCATTATCTCACAGATTTACAGGTGAGAAAATTGAAACTAGTCTTACTGGGTGGTTCTGGCTCAGGGTCTTTCATGATGATCTAGGCAAGCTGCCAACCAGCAACGCAAGCAGCTGAAAGCTTGATAAGGACTCAAAGAAAAGACATGATCCGAAGTTCACTTTTGAACTAGGCTGTTGGCAGATCTCATAAAGTCCACTTCTAAGCTTACTTACTCTATGCTCACTGACACTTCCGGGCAGGCATAGTTGCTCACCATATAGCCCTCTGGAAAGACTGTTGGGATTTCCATATAATATAGAGGCTGCTTCCCCTCTAGTGAACCCTTCATGGCATCAAAATTGACTAACTTTACCCAGTGAAACTGTATAGACGTTTGATGGGTGATCCCCAAACCGAGGGCTATGTTCTGAGATCTGGATCCTGTGAATTCAAATATATTTGGAAAAAAAGTGTTTATGCCGATATGATCAATAATCCCAAGACCTTGAGATCATCCTCAAATAGAGTGGAGCCAGTGACCAGCACTGTCATAACAGGAAAAAAGTGTTGGGGGAGGAAGAAGATATCGGGAAAGCAATGAATGTGGAAGCATAAACTGGAATTTTGTTGCCAGAAACCAAAGAACACCTGGACAAAGAACACCTGGAGTTATCATATGCTGTAAAAGGCTGAGATGGAATTTTTTACTCTTGTTTGCAAAGAAGAGAGAGCAAATGTCCATAGCTCGGTTTTGGACTTCTTGCCTCCATAAGTTGTCCCAGACTCTGAGAGAATAAATTGCTGTCTTAAACCATCATATTTGTAATAACATGTCCTGGCAGTCCTAGAACACTAATACTGAGTGATTTGAAATTGAGACCGCAAGAGGGGGCACCACAGACGCAAGCCATACTTTGTAGACTAATCACAGTAACCCCTATTAGCCTGACATATTCCAGTCGCTAGAAGGGGATCATTAAGCTGAGTCTGTGCAACAAGGGGAGACGAATTAAACTCTATCTCCCTGGGGGAGAAATATCAAAGAAAGTAGGGGCCTATCTGAGAAAAAGCAATAAAATTGTCAGCAAAATCATTCTCAAAATGATTTTAGAAGTATTTCCCTTTCCTCTGAAGACAAGATACTGGTAGAAAGCAAAAGCAAATATCTGAATCTTGAGAAGGGCAAAGAAGCTTTCTTAATCTCTAGGTGTGACTTCCACATTTTATAGGTACCAGTCATTGCTGAATATGCTTCAAAGGAAATTGTCATAAACTTTAGAACTAAAGTCTATGGCATTATCATTAATTCATTTGAAGCTTAGCAAAACTGCTATTAATAATACTATTAATTTATAAGAAACATGAAATAAAAATTGAGTATCTCAAAATATGTTTGTAAATGCACAGTTAATCATTAATTAACTTCTCACAATAAGAGAGTATGATCAGAAGACTAGGTTAAACAGTATACTTTAGTGGAGGAGAAGCCGTCTTTTGCCCTGTTCTTTACAATATCACCCTGATAAACTGAAACAATACTTTTGAGTTTCTGTTTTCTTCAATATAAAAATTGGAGGTCGCATTAGGTGAAAATAAAGGTCTCATTAACTCCAATAGCAGCACTCTCTCTGTTACTCCCCAAATCTAGACTAAAACTAAAAACATAGCATAGCTAACACTTTTGTAGTTAAGAAAAGCATTAAAAAAATCCATAGATATCTTATTTTACACATTACATACAGTAGAATTTTTAACTCTTGGCAGTTAAAAATTTTTAGTAGTTGAGGACATTATAGAGATATATAGCTCAATTATTTTTGCTCTATGTTATATCTCTATAATGTCTCTACATTATATCTCTATAATGTCCTTAACTACTAAATTCTCTGCCTGAATGCTCTCCCATAATTGTATGGTTTTCAATTCAAATACCACCTCTGGGGAGGTCTTCCTGGACCATGAGAGAATATAACCCTTTTTTCCATTCTCCAAACCACTGGCAAGCTTTATTTTCCTCAGAGCCCTTATCATTATCTGAAGTTCTTTGCTTATTTTTATTTTTTAATTGGTGGTGGGGTGAGTTGGGGCCACATCCTATTGTGTGCTGGGCTTAATCCTGGCTCTGTGTTCAGTAATCACTCCTAGTTTTTCTCAGAGGAAAAAATTCGGTGTTACCATGGATTGAATCAGAGTCAGCTGAGTGTAAGGCAAGCACCTAAATCCCTGTACTGTATCTCTGGCCCGTTTCTTTATCATCTGCTTCTCTAGTGTAAAATCAAAGATTTGAGAGGACTGGAAATGTTTATGACAGTTTGCACTATAGTGTACAGAAAAACACGTTAGCTCAAAATAATCACTAAATTGGTTGAATAAGAGATACATGCTAAATATTTTAGCAAAATAATTGAGCTATATATCTCTATAATGTCCTCAACTACTAAAAATTGGTTCTGTGTTTACTTTACCTTAACAAACTCCAGGGGGTACTATTTCCAGATAATCAGAAATGAGAAAACTCAGGCTGAGAGGCTGAGCCTTCCCCAAGCAATTAGAGTACCTTGGATTTGGTACTTTTAATCAGACCTTCTACCCAAACATTTAGCCTTCTTGACACAGAAGCAATCCTTTATTCTACAGTTCAAGGCTTGGTACCATCTGTTCAAAATTTTCAGCTGGAAACATCTCTAACAAGCTATAAAGAAGTCTGATATAATTTTTTTGAATTAGTGATTAATTACAAGGATAATGAATACATTTAAGAACTATTCTGAGTCCACTTTTTGTTTTTGTTTGATATTTTGGCTTCCCAAGCAGTGCTCAGGAGACCCAGGGGCCACTCTCAGGATACAAGATCAGTTAGACTAGGAGTTTAATGCAAGAGCCTGAGGATGCAATGCAATTTGCACTTTGGCAGTGGGGCGATCTCCAGGGCTAAACACAATCATGTTTGACTGCTGGAGATTAAACCAGGGTCAGGCACTTGCTCCTTAAACCCTGTACTATATAATCAGATCCCATGTCCATTTTAAAACCAATTCATACATGTTACTAATAGCTTAAGGTCTATATTTTTCTTTTCATGTTGTACTGGGAATAGAACCCAGGGCCTCAAACATGCAAGGCAAGTGCTCTACCACCAACCTACATCCCCAGCCTTCAAGCAAGATCTGAAAGTTGAGAGAATATTTATATTTAAACCAGCGCTCATTACTTATTTCAATAGATGTATTCTGCAATTCTTACACATTAACCGCCGTAACTCTGAGATTAACCTTTCATGTTTGCTTATGCCTGACCTCTCAGAGCATCCTAAATTACTCAAAGCAACTCTGATCCTTCTAATTTATGAGAACACCTTCAAATATTCATCGTTGAAATTCTGAAAATGATTATCTCTGCACAACAGTGGCTCTCTTTTTAATCTTAGATGATAACCCTGATTAAACACATCCAAAGGCTGATTACCCCCACTGTGGTTAATGTCAATGTTGCAGCTAGCTACTTATTTCACAGCAGGAATAGTCTTTATAAGACCATTTAGATTATTACCAGAATTGATTTAAACTATTATTTCCTATTGATCAGATAAGCAAATGATGGTATAGACAGGGTCCTATGAAGGTCTGCTAAGGTGTCAAATAATGCAATCCCAATAGATATTTATTCTGCACTCCACCATAATATAAGAACTTCAGTGCTAATCTTTCAAAAATGGAAATATTTTAAAGCTAAAATATAATAAAGATAAAATATAATACATATATAAAGATAAACTATTTCTCACTATCAGAAATGTCCAGTCACTTCATCACAAAGCTAGTTGGTTATGTAGTCAGCTATCACAATGGAGAGTGCAGAATCGAGAAAAGAGAGAGGGGGAGATAGAACAGATGGAAGCAAAAAATATACTTTAATGTATATGCATGCAATGTGGAAAAACTAGGCAAATTTCTCTGTTATTTCTTATACCACTACAGTCTTGCATGGGTGGTGACAGGAAATAGAGATGCTACAAGTGATGGCGGTATTAGTTCTCTAGATTTCTGGAATTGTGTTATCCTAACTTATGTGTGCTCCTGGTTGGTTTCTGGAAGCTGCAGCCATGATCATGACAATCACAATGTTTTCATTGATTCACCTAACTAGAAATGTTCAGATAACAACATTCTGCATTTGGTATGATATCAGGTGCTGAGATTAAAGGAAATGAATGAAATCAACATTCTATTTTCCTGAAACTGTTTTTCTGAGAGTTGGCAAAATAGTTCAGTGGGTAAGGCACTTGCTTTGCATATAGCTTACCTGGGGTTTGATCTCTGGCACCCCATATGTGGCCCTCATCTACCAGGTGGAGGACTAGGAGTAAGCACTGAGTACTGTCAGGTGTGTCCCCTCAAAACCAAAAAATTAATAACTACAGAAAAAAACGAAAAACAAAAAACCAACAACACTTATTCTGATTGGTATGGTAGGGAGTACTATACATATAAACAAGTATAGGCAGCACCAATATCATAAATATGAAAATTCTACAAAGAAAGTAAACAATATTTTTAATATTTTGCTACATAGAGAATGATGCATTAGCACACTGAAACCATTGTTTTTACATTATATACATTGTATATACACACTATAAATGCATCAATATGCATACACACAGAAACAGTATTTTTTAAAAGTAAACCATAGTCCGTGACTCAAATGGATGCCTGGGTTTTATGTTAAAAAGGATGCAGGGCAAGGAATCAAAGGCAAGTGTTCTACTTAGAATTCCACCATTGGTCAATGGTCAGTGACCCTCATACCTGATTATACATCATAGTTACCTTGAGAGGTTGCCTTTTCAATAACAGTTTATTGTTCAATTGGTCTGGGAAGGAGCATAAAAATTTGCATCTCTAATTCCCAGGTGCTTTTACTGCTGCTGCTTCAGGAAGAACATTCTGAGAACCACTCTTCTGAATTTTGCAATCTCGTTCCCCTTCTTCCACATACATCATGAAGATCACTAAGGAGCTATAATGCATGAAACTGCTTAATATAAAAGAGGTGGCAATTATAGAGAAAATAGATTCAAATAGAAATTAAATTCCTAAAGCACTTAAGGAAAATGAGCCAATCAGAGTTGATTTTAGGAAGAACAATCCCATCTCTTTCTTCAAGAAAGAAGATGATTTTATGTTCTTCAGAAGTCATTTTTTCTCTTTATGTAACATAAGTTGTCTAATTATGGAAGGGGCTCAGGAGGGCCCTCAGGTCTCCATCAGAGACCGGCAGAGTCACACTCGTAGCAGCAGGCCCACTCCACTGCCTTCACAATCAGACACCTGCTGGTAGAACTCACGATGGCTGAAATCAGGTCATGCATTGCAGAGCACTAACTCAGAAACACCTTTTCAATTACCTCCTCAGGAAACTGAATTTCCTCCGAGTATAGACTCCCCTGCAGAAAGTGCCTGTGGTAACACGAGTAGAGGAAGCACAGAGTAAAGATGTATTGTCGAATATTCTGGATGTTTGAATGAACTCTTCCTTCAGTGACTAGACATAACTTCCTTTCTGGTTCTCATCTTATAGTGAAATCTGACTATTTATTTCTAGCACCTTTTTTTTTAATTTGCCAGGTGCCCTAATAATTAAGCAAGTCCTGCAGATGATATATTTCCAAGGTAATGTTTGGCTGGGGCAACAGAAGCAAGGACTGTCACTAGAAACAGACAGTGGGTAGTTCACACTCAGCTTTGTCAATGATTTGAGTACAATATAGCACAGGGGGTAGGGCATTTGCCTTGCACGCAACCGACCCAGGTTTGATTCTTCCATCCCTCTCAGAGAGCACGGCAAGCTACTGAGAGGATCCAGCCCCCATGGCAGAGCCTGGCAAGCTACCCGTGGTGTATTCAATATGCCAAAAACAGTAACAAGTTTCACAATGGAGATGTTACTGGTGCCCGCTGGAGCAAATCGATGAATAATGGGACAACAGTTCTGCAGTGCTACAGTGCTGAATACATTAGATGAGAGAGAGAGCCCGGCAAGCTACCTAGAGTATCCCGCCCGCTCGGCAGAGCCTGGCAAGCTACCCTGGTAAATTCTATATGCCCAAAACAATAGCGATAGGTCTCATTCCCTTGACCCTGAAATAGCCTCCAATCGTTGGGAAAAATGAGTAAGGAGATGCTCCTAAAATATCAAGGCTGAGTGTATTAGAGACGTTACTGGTGCCCACTTCAGTAAATCGACAAACAACAACGGGATGACAGTGATACAGTGATACATATATTAGAAATGATTTAATAAACATCACATCAGAATCTCAGTTTTTTATTGAAAAAATGAGGACTTCATAGATAATGAGTTGGCAAACTTTTACTGTAAAAGGAATGCTAGTCAATTTTTCAGGCTTTGCAAGTAGACAGTCTCTGTTTGCAGCTACTCAACTGTCACATGAAATCAACCTCAGACAATTTATGAACAAGTAGAATGACTGTGTTATAAGAAAATTTCATTTACAAAACCAGGTGGTAGGACTGGCCAGCATCTGTCACAACTCAGGGATACTTGCTTACTGCCTCTAGTGCAGAATTTGTTTATTTGTTGGAGCAAAGACTGTAACTACCCTGCTTGTGATTTTTTTTTATGTGCATGTTGAAAGAAAATATCATTACTTGTCATGGCACTTCCTCATAGGAATTTCAAAAGGACTGATGAGCATATGCTTAAAAGTACTATGATTTCTTGATGAAGGGCACAAGAGAAGTACTAATTATTATTATTCGTACCTTTTAAACTACTATCATCTGATTATTATTGCACCTGGGAATAGAAGAAAGATTCTAATTCATGGCACTTTATGTTATTCAAACATATTGTACTATGGTCTTTCTCACTAGTTTTCTTTCAAATGACTAATGAAAAACTGTGTTGGATGCTAATATTACCCTTTGATGTCTTCCAAAATCTAAATAGAAGTAATAAAAGAAAAAGATTCCACCATTTTAGGTACAGAGATTTAATATTTATTCCACTTATCTTAGATAATTATTTGTGCTTAAAGCCTAAATGTAGAATATTTTCAAGAAATAGAATATGTGAGCTGTGCTAAAAATCATAAAATAAAATTTATATAGTGTCTTCACTCTTTTTGGTTCATTTTTAGGAAGCACTCCATTCGGAGTGCATTTTTTTTAGATGAGAAACTTTTGAGTTACATGTATGCTAAAACAGTAATTCATATTAAATTCATTATTTCTTAGGGATACTAGTATAAGAAGTATAACTTCACTTCTACATCAGCACCACCACCCAGAACCAATTATCAGCCAGTCTGTCGATAATCAATTATTTTGTTTGATGTTTCTCTAATGTCTTTTATAAATAAGGGACTAATGGAAAGGTAGAAAGTTGCACATCTGACACTAAGAAATAGAACATAAACAAGTGCCCTTAGTGTACTAACATGGAATATACTGGAGTATGGGAAATGGGAATGTATTTAAGCTGAGTTGATAAGGAAAGACTAATTTCAAGGCAGAAGTAATATTTGAGGGACATGAACAATAGTAGAGCAGATAGGACAACTGCCTTGAATGCACCTGACCCAGGTTCAATCCCCACCATCCCATATGGTCCTCTGAGCACTTTCAGGAGTAATTCCTAAATGCAGAGCCAGGAGTAACCCCTGAGCATCACGGGGTATGACCCAAAAAAACCTGTTCCTCCAAAAATTAACATCAATAAGCTAAAATATAAATTAAAATAAAAGGAGTAATATCTGAGTTAAGCCTGGAGCAAAGATAAAAATGAACAAAAGAAAGAGCTTTCTAGATAGTTCTAAATATTCACAGACATATCAGTGGGAACAATTCAAATGATATTAAATGTTGTAAATGGTTCAAGATATTCCAGGAAGGCCAAAAGTAATCAAATTAACATGTTTGTATTAAAAAAAAAAAACACTGAAAGGGGCTGGAGTAATAGCACAGTCAGTGAGGTATTTGCCTTGCACACAGCCAACCCTAGTTTTATTCCCAGCATTCTATATGGTCTATTGAGTGCCAGGGCTAATTCCTGAGTGAAGAGCCAGGAGTGAACCCTGTGCATCGATGGGTGTGACACAAAAAGAAAAAAAAACACTGAATAATTTTGCTAAGTGTAGTTTTGTTAAGTATTCATTTAACAAACATACCTTACCTATTACTATATGCCACATATTATCATAAAATAATACAGCAGTAAATGAAAAGCAGTAAAGACAAATACTCCACAGATAACCAAAAATGTTAAGTAAATGATAGAGTCTTTTAAAGTTAAATGCTTTAGGATTATATGTAAATCAGAGAATAAGTAGATGATTATGGTGACACCTGAGGCCACATTTGTATAGGAACTTGAAGTAGGCTAGAGGGAAACCCAGGTAGATATTTAGAAGAATAAGGATCCAGACAGGAAATGCTAATGTAAAAGCAGTGGACATCAAGAAAAACGCTCTGCATGAGAAAGAAGGAAGGTAGCAGATGGTGTTAAGAGAGATAAGAGAGTTATGTACTAGTTGATAATTCTAAGGACTTATTTTAGGAATGTTAGTCAACCAGCCCTGGACAGAATGGATTTCAAGTGCAAAGAATTAGAAACAGCAGTGACAATTAAATGATGTTTTCAATTTGAAAGATCTAAAACAATTTCTTCTTTTGATCAATCACTTATATACATTATTTCTGCACATAGTGAGGAAGCATTATGCTAAATATTGATTGAAGTGAATATTGACTATTCATGGCTGAGATGGACAAACCCTTTTGCACATGAAATGTCTGACAGAATGAAGATAGCATGGGTAAAAACACACTTCACACTAAAAAGGATATACAATCCAGAGAAATCTAAAATTTCTCTGAATCTATAAACTATCTAAAATTGTAAAAGAGGAATTCTCAAAACGTTAAATTTTATAATCATCCCTTAGTTCACTTTCAATAGCATTTCTGAAGCAAACATCTTTAGTGAAATATTGGCCAACAATCTCTCTATTCTATAGATTACTTTTGAAATTAATGCTTGGATACTCTGTTAAAAGAAATAATTCAAAACTTCTTCTATGCAGTGAAGAACAGCCTAAATCTCTGAAACTTATTAGACCAACCACAGTGAATCACAGAATAGAGAATACAAGTTTATTAATTAAATACAATCATTTATGAATTGATTAATTTAGCTAACAAAAAAAGCAAAGACCATTTCAAAATTATCAAGTCTCTTACCCAGACAACAACATTTCCCAAACAAATTGCTAATGCATGAAGATATTATCACTGGTGGCTGGATGACTGACTTTAGTGCCTCTACAGTGATAAACCCGCTGTCACAGAGGACAGATAGATACTAGTCTCTGCTGTCAAACTGTCATGGAATTATTAAATATAGAGGGAAAAAATGACCCAAACAGTATGTAATGAGCTCCCTTTTCATTTTCTCTCTACAAAAGCACATCTGCGGATTGTTAATGACTCTAAAATGGATTAAACAAATTGATGAAAAATAAAAACAACTCTGAGGGATACAAAAGGGGAAAGTAAACACATACAATGTATTTAAAATATAATTTAAGATATGAGGAATTTTAATGCATGATTTGCATGTATGATGTGTCCTGGGTTAAATCTCTGGAAGCATTTCCTTAACCCTAACCCTAAACTTAAACAATTTTATATGTGTGTATATACATACATATACACACACATACACACACATACAGATACACACACATGTATGTACATAAGTACTTGTAAAACTGTGAAATGCTATAAAGTAACATAAAACAGAAGTTATTTCAGTTTATCTTTTGTTGTAAATACATTCAGAAATCCTTGGGACATGGTCTTAGTGGGGTTTCCTTAAGTAGCATGTATTTTACTGTTCTTCAAGTTATATCCCTGACCCATAAATTATTTGTACTCATTTTTGGATTTTGTTTCTTTTCATTTTGTTTTATATATGCCATTAATATTTCAAAATATGTAGAAATATCCAGACAATTTACAAATAGTCCATGTATGACTTTCAGGAAACAGCACTGTCATTTTAATTTGGAAACATCTTATGCTATTAGATATTTTTTTTTACTAGACACACCTTTTGGGCTGTGTGCTGTGACTTGACAGGGGTCCGGCTCTGCCTTTTTTAGTTCATAAAGATTATGGACCAAATCATATAGAATGACTTTCCAAGTTTAGTGTAATTGCCCCAAAAAGCCTCATGTGGATGCTCAGGAAAGCCAACGCTTACCTCAGTGATGCCACTCATCCATGGGCATTCCTCATGCACAGCACAGGAATTGATGTTACTGACTTTATACACCAGTAGGGTATGATACAAGTCATCAATAACTGGGAAAAGCTAAATGGTATTCAAAAGAAGCTGAATAATGTAGAGGAACTATTAATTGAAGTAAACACTTTAAAAATTATACTAGTGTCCATAAACACTGTGCCCTCCATATTTTGACCATATTTTATGATTCTGAGGTGTTTGTCTTTATAAGTATCAGAGCTGAAAATTTTATAACAGTCTAGGTAACATAGTTACAATAGTATAAATGTGTATGATTTTGATATACAAAATACCTCACGACCACTACCAAAATGCAACTTTTTCCACTCTAATATGTAAGAAAAAAATAGTAAAAGAATAAGAGACAGTCCTTATTTCCTGACTTAAGGAAAGAAATAGCTCTACAACTGAAAAGTAATCTTATTTTCAGGGAAGTTTCAATTTGTTATATTACAAATGTACTACAGTCTTAATGAGAAAAAAAAATATTGACATCTGAAAACACAGACCAATATAATTCTGAAGAGAAAAATTCTAAATACTTAGACATTCTCTAAGAGTGAAAACTACTCTTAAAACCATGATACTTTATTTGGAATTTATATATATATGCGTATATATATATATTATGTAGTTGAACTATGCATTAGGAGTCATTTTGACTTTTTCATACACTAAAAAAGAAAACTAAGAATGTCATTAAGGAAAAAGTATATAGTTGATATAC
Organism: Sorex araneus; assembly: GCF_027595985.1. Classification (NCBI taxonomy): domain Eukaryota; kingdom Metazoa; phylum Chordata; class Mammalia; order Eulipotyphla; family Soricidae; genus Sorex; species Sorex araneus. The sequence continues at coordinate 135,385,661 of NC_073304.1, read as the reverse complement.
ATTCACTGGCAACTCCTGAGAAATAGAGTGCAGTATTACAAAGTTTTAAAATAGAAACACCATTTTAATACATCAATATTTACATCTAACTCTAAAATTAAACATGCACTAAAGTAAACATTAAAGTATAACTCATCTCTCCACTCATTCATATCCATGGGAAATTCATGCTTATATAACCTGTCTATGAAGGACTCTAGTATCATTTTGTACATACAATAATTTTTTCAGATGCAATTTCTCCCAACTTTAAAATGGAAATAGAACCAGCTTAAATTTTTTCATAAAATGTTTCAGAGACTCAGGCAGTATTGTAAGAAGCAGGTAAAAGAAAAAAAAATAATTGGTGCCCTAGTTTCTGGATCAATGCACACCTTAATGGCATGCTGAAACAAACTACTATTACTCCCTGTGGCCTGATGATTAAGTGATTAATACACACGCGCGCGCGCGCACACACACACACACACACACACACCTTTTCTGTTAACCAGCTTCTCTCGTAATATTTTTAAAATACAGCACTCTACCCAGATGGCTAAATGGCTAAGCAACAAGGTCAATCAAATTCAATACTTCTCTCTATTCAAATATAATGGAAATTTTGACCATTCAGCATTCAAAGAGCAAATACATTCTCACACTGACAACCACATTCCATTGGCTTTCCCTGAAAGCAAAGTGTGACAGATGCCTTGGCTGTAATTGCCAATCAGCCTTTACATGGCAGCTGAAAACACAATACATCACTTTGATCTCTTTTGCTCTAAACATATCCACAATCAAGAAACCTGAACAAGAAATAAGAAGTTGGCATCATTTCTAGAACCTGTCACTCTGTGGCACTTAAATACTATAATGTATATTTTGCTCAAATATTTTTTAGAGACCCTCTGCCAAAGCCTTAGCAAAAATCGCCTACATTTAAACATGTATATCTATGAATGCCTATGCATAACTGTACATATCGCAAATATCTAAGAATATATATTATGGATATACAGTATATACATATATGAGATATATTCTGAAAACATTTCAAACCATGTACAAAATCTAAATATAAAGACAGTTAATCAAATACTGCCATTTCCTTATTTAACTCTGCACTGGGAAATGAAGCATAGTAAGAGTGATCATCTGATTTTAAAAGTGCTCAAAAGAGCTGGACTCACATTTCGCTGGCAGATCATAGCCACCTGTGATTTTTGCTTGTCCAGTTTCACAGCCATTCAAGGTACGACATTCAGCTAGCAAACAGGGGCCAGCTGCTCTGTGAATACAGCCATCCACTAGGGGAAAGAGAGGGGAAAAAAGTTAGCACGTTTTTGTCTTTTAAAAAAAGTAAATGTAGAATTCAAGGTGGAAAGTGAGAGATAGTTTAAGTCATTTGATTTTTCCTCTTGGAAATCACCAAAGGCCAAACACCTGACAAGTACTACATGTCCTCTCTTCCGCCCTTTCTCTCTTCCCCCCTCTCCTAGCTCCTGTTCCTATGTTAAAGCTACTATGCTGTTAAAAGTTAAGCATCGAGTCAGGCTCTCTTGGAGTGAGATTCTCTTGATTATAATTTCTTCCGATTTTAATGTGTAAACATTCATCTCATTTTCAATGTCTAGGTACCAATCCAAGGTCACTTAGCACAGGGTTGGGAAAAAATGCTAGCAACTCTTTACTTTGGAGCTTGTACAAGTTGACTCCATAGGTTATAGAGGCTAAAAAGATCTAGAAAAATGGGAAAGGCACTCAGGAAATCCATGCTAACTTCATAACTGAGGAAGCAGAATTGAACGAAAGCTATCAAAATAAGAATGAAATCTGGAGCAACCTACAGTGTCTAGGATGCTTGCCATGCCAACCCAGGTTCAATCTCTAGTACATAAAGTCCCCTGAGCCATGCCAGGAGTATGCCTGAGGTCAGAGTCAGGAGTTAGCTCTGAGAACAGCTGGATATGGGCACTCCCTGCCCATCCCCCAGCCCCCCACCAAAAAAAAGCACAGTCATACAAACAAATATGAACTAAACCAAGACATCTAACTCCTTCAGCAGCAACATAGCACAATAATTAGCTTATTTAGGCCATCCAATGCAGTGCTAGATGATGGGGTAATGGGTTTCTGTTAGCACACAGAAAAGCGCCCCTACTTCATCTGACCAGAGTAAAAACAGAATAGCTACTGGTCTTCAGTTCTGTGGACTGTCACCAACCTCAGAATTCATCAGTTTTCTGCCCTAGTCTTTCTTCCCCTTTCTGATCTAAATGATGAGGATTTTTTTAAAGCAAGACACCTTTGAGACACAAATATGATGCCATTAGAAACTAAAATTTTATCTAACCTGACTGGGATACATGCATAAGAAAAGGGCTAAAAGACTATAGACGCATGAATCCGGAAACTAAGAACCTAAGCTATCAGTTGTTGAATGAAAACTTCCGAGAAATAAAAAATTTAAAAAATTATAAAACAAAGGGTAAGAAGGTTCATAAAAGGTAATAGAATTCCAGGATATGAAAGAAGGCTAGAATGTTAGCAGTAGGAAGACTTTCTTTTGTTTTTCATTATCCACATCCATTACAATATAATCGATCATTGATCTTTATTGTTATTTTTGTTGCTACTTAGAAAAAAAGATGAATATTGGATGGAAAGTTTTCATGAAGTGGTTTAGAGTTCATCTAATATCCAAGTGGCTACTGTCATGGAAACACCATTTTTGACTGAAGAAGTATCCAGGGGTGAGGGTGGAGGGGGATCTCCTAGGGGCATTACAAGGCTGTCATCTGCATGTCTGTTAATATTGACAATAAGCCTGAGCCAAAAGCCCTTATGAAACAAAATGAATTCACACCAGATTATTCTACTCTAGTGCTTCAGAAAACTCTCTTGAAATACAGATTCCACCTGTACTAGCTGTAAGATGCTCCAAACATGCTTTCCCTTGAAATTAGTTTCAGTGGGTTTCTACAGGGCATGGTCTCATATGGTTGTGCATGGGTGCGTACAGTACATGGCATTTTAAGAGTATAGAAAGGCACCAACACAGTGTCCAGTGTTCAGTTTAGTGAACAACAGTGTCCAGTACAGTGCCCCATCGATACTGGATATAATCTTAAATTCCTTAGAAGAAAATTTTCCATGAATTTGAAAATACCTGTTTTTCTTACTTCAAATGAGAAATAAAAGGAAGTAAGAAAATATATAAAAGCCATCATTTATTCTACCTCCCAGAGAACTCTACAACAGAGATTTGAGAACTCACTGACTATAACAACATACACACATATATTTTAGTTTTCCTTACTAAAAACATTTTGATAAAATGTTATCAAACTCACATTGCAAATTTGTATTTTAAATTTTATTCTAATAATTTAATAATCGTTTAATTATAAATTAACACTGTACAAAAGATGTAAGTACAAGATATCAAAGTTTTTTACAAGAGAGAAAACTTGGAACTATTATTCTAAATAGATTATACCAATGTCTTTCAATATGATAGATTTTTACGCAGTAACAAAGAATGGATAGATCTGTATTCTATGCAATTCTAAACATGCAGAAATTTCCAAGTGCAATTCAGGTTTATAAGAGCATATTTAATATAACAATTTTAATAATATATAAAAATACATGAACACCTATAATTTATATATAGATACATATATAGAAATATAAGATGTACATCATAATACATAAATAAATGATAGTGCATGGGAAACAAACAATAAAACTATTTGAGAAAACACTAGGTTCTGATTTCTCTATGTTTGAATTTTTTCCCCAGGGATTCAAGGAAAGTGTTTTAAAATGAGCAGTTTTTTTCTTGGCAAAAAAGATAATTAGTTTGAAACGGCTATACTGAAATAGGATTTGCTAGTGTACTTAATCATATGCTGTCAAATATGATCTGCATTATTTAGATTGTAGTATAATGCAGTTTGTAGATATTCAATTCTCAAAATCTTCATGGTTATACTAGCACTCATGACTGCATTAAAGCAATCACAGTCTAGCTGAATTGCTATTTAATAATGACTACAACTTAAATGTATTGAGTACATCTATGTGCCAGGAACTATTCTGAAGACAACCTTATTAGATAGATACTAATTTTATCATTTCTATTTTATTGAGGATTATAAGAGGTTGGCAATTTTCTTATGTTCAGAAAATACAAGCAATATGATTAGAAGACATGTTCTTAACCACTATAATCTGCTTTTAGGACTTAAATCCAGGAATTCTTAGTTCCTGCATGTAAGGGAACTTTTTAATTCTTCTCTCCATTAAATTTTATCTCTCAATCTTCAAAGAGCACCTGTGTGATTCATATTATAAGCTAATCCTGGCCTATCATATGTTTTTAAATATCATGCAAGAGATCACGGGCTAGCTTTTCCACTCAGTATTTTTGTTTTTTCAGTATAATAACTATATTGTTATATTTTAAAACATTATTAACACAATGAATTTAATTAACACCCACCATCTCAGAAATGTATGAAAATTAAAAATTGTTTTTGCTTTTTGGTAAGAGCTCTTAGGATCTTTATTAATTTTAGGGGTCATTGATACCCATTGTCAAAAAAAATCACTATGGAAACAGCAGATTTGAACAATAACATAGACCAAATGGACATAGCAGACATACACAGAACATTTTATTCAACAAAACCTGAATACACATTCTTCTCAAGCACAAATGAAATAATCCTAGAATAGACCATATGTCAGGCCACAAGAAATTTTAGCAAATTCATGGAGATTGAAATAATACCAAGTATATTTTGTAACCACAACACTACGAAACTAAAATGGATAACAGAGGGAATTTGAAAAATTTGCTAATACTTGGGAATTATATTGTACTCTCCTAGACAATAAATGAATGAAGGGAGAAATTAAAGGGGGAATCCGAATTGTCATCAGAGATTGGAGATAGATTAAATGGCCAGAATTCATTTTTTTCGTAAGAAAGTTATGGGTCTGATCCCCTATACCACCTGATCCCGACAGTACCACTGGGAGAATCCCAAGTATAACACGTGACCCAAATCACAAAACAAATGAAAAATTAGGTATCTTGGAAACAAATTAATCTGAAAACATAATATAGTAGCAAAGTAATTCTAAGAGAGACATGTATAGCAATAAACACGTATGCTGTGAAACAAGAAAGTTCAAAAAAAGCAGAAAAAAGTCAAATTTTTAAAAATGGTCAGAATAATGATTTCTATTTTTTGGCGGGGGGTCACACCTGACAATGCTCAGGGTTATTCCTGGCTCTGCACTCAGGAATTACCCCGGTGGTGCTCAGGGGACCACATGGGATGTTGGGAATTGAACCCAGATTGGCTGCATGCAAGGCAAATGCTTTACCCACTGTGCTATAGCTCCAGCCCCTGATTTAGATATTTTCCAAAAAAGATCAGATAAGTGTCTTATGGGTACATAAAAATATCACGAATAATATGGGAATGCAAATCAAAGCCACAGTGAGAATCTCTCCCTTTACATGTTAAAACAGCTATTGTAAAAAAGATGGTAAATTATGGAAGTGGTGAAGATATGGAGAAAACTAGTACCATATTATTAAGAATGTACATTGGTGCACCCACTATGGAAAACAGTATAAAAATTCCTCAAAAATTATAAACAAAATCACTACATGATCTATTAATTATATTTCTTCTGAGTATTCTTCAAAGGAAATGAACACCAACTTTAGCTTTAGAGATATATGAGCCTTTATGTTCACTGTAGCATTGTTTACAAAAGAAAAAGATACAACAGAAGCAAAGTATTCACACAATGAGTAGATAAAGAAGATGTGACAAAGGTCAGAGACATAATTCACAGGCATGGTGCTTTCCTTTTATGTGGCCAAATTTATCTTGGTCCGAGGCACTGTATAGGTACCCTGAACGCTAGTAGGAGGGAATGACTCTAAGCACAGAACCAGGAGCAAGCCTTGAGCGCTGCAGAATGTGGGCCCCAAACAAACTGAAAGATTTAAGAAGAGAAAATGTACAAATATACAACAAAATAATATTTTATTAAATCAAAAAATTGCTTGTCATTTGTGACAGCATGCATAAATCTTGAAGGCATTTTGCTAAATGAAGTGAAGTTAGACAAAGACAAATATATTACATGATCACTATTATATGTGAATCTTTAAAAAGAAAAAAATAAAGAACTCTTAGATAAAGAGAACAGGTTGGTGGTTTCTGGTGGTTTTACCAGGGGAGTGGGGATGAGTAGGCAACGTGGGTGAATACAGTCAAAGGTATACAATAATAGGCAAAAACTAAATGAATCCTGGGAACATAATATGCAGCATGGTAACTATGGTTAATGATCCAATATTTTATATTTAAAAATTGCTGAAAGTACATTTAAAAAATTACTATCCTGAGGGAAATATACAACTAATGTGTCATGACAGATGTGAGCTAGACTTATGGCAATCATTTCACAATATACACAAATAAAAATACCAGATGTCAATTTAATCTCAATTAAACCTAAAGAAGAAATATACCATGTAACCTAATTCTAAACATCACAAAATAGTAAAAGAACAACTGAATCCTATATTAGCACAACAAAAGAAATAATGGAGACTAGGTCAGAAATCCACAAAGTAGATCGGAAACACAACAGAATAGATGAACAAATCTAAGCACCTCGGGCTCATTCATTTTGGCAGAGAGAGGGTTAGAACATTCTCTGTGGTGTTAGGGGCTACTCCTATTTCTGTGCTCAGGACTATTTCTGTGCAAGAGAACAAAATCAGAATCTTCAGAATGCAAGACAGCATCTTAATCACTGAACTAACTCTCAAGCACCTGATCTTTAGCTTTTTGAAAACACAACATAAGAAAATGGATGAACTGTTGCTAAGTTCACTCAGCATCTTTATGAAATTAATTTCCAATGTTGCTTAGTTTCATTCTTTATTCCTTTTCTTCATGAATAATATTTCATTGACAAATATAACATAATTTCCTTAGCCATTCAACTGTAAGTAAACACTGGATTATTAATAGTGTTATCTATTACAAAGATATCTATATATTTTTTGTAGCTTTACATTTTCGTTTCCTATGAGGAAAATTGCTAGATAGGTCTGTATTTTACTATACAAAGCACAAGCAATTTTATTCACTTGATCATACAAACTTACATATGCCAATAGAAATCTGAGAGTTTGTTTGATAATCCTTTGGTGTTGTCAGCCTCTTTTTTCAGCAATCCTTAAAAATATGAGTGTTTCACAGTGCTCTCAATATACTCCGTGACTGATGATTTTAAATTAGTGCTTTCTTCTTTTGACTATTCATATATATCATTTTGGAAGTGTCTGTTCATATCTTCTGCTAGTCTGTATTGCATTTGTTATGACAAAGTTATAGTATATCTGGTATTCCTTTAAATTAAAAAATTCAGATATTTTAATTTTTAGTTGTTAATTTTTTTTACTTTATTTTTCTTACCATTTTCAAGTTACTCCTGAACTTTCTTAACTCCGAACAACTTTCACAAAATATCTTAACAGATTTCACATAGTGATTTAAAAGTCCTTGTCTGCCAATTCTAATATGCAGGTCAGCTATGAATCTATTGATATTTACTCTCGGTCACATTTTCTCTCATGTCTACTCTCGACTGGTAGCATGTGACCACTGTGGATATGTTGTAAAGCCTTTGCATTCTATTATCTTTCTCCAAACAATAATGGAATTTGTTCTTCCAAGCAGTCAAAGGATTATCAAGAAATATGGAAACTTTTTGAAAGCATTCTTTAATTTCAGTTCAGTTTTTGTAGTGAGTAGCATTTTTTTACTCCTAAAGCATGGGGTTTTTAGGGTTTTCAAAGGAAAATGATGTTTGTCAACTCCCTCTACCATGGAGAAACTTAATTATAAAAGCTATATTTATACATTGAGAAGTGAATGAATAGTTTGCTCTTTTCTTGAAGTTTTCTAATTTTGCTTCCTTGTGAGATTCCTTGGAACCTTTCCTGTACATGCAAAGTTCAAAGCTAAGCTGACAGTTACTCATTTATTGATATGGGGTTCCTCTAGCTATCTCTCCTTTCTGGGATCTTCAGTTAGTTCCAAATAGTTTAAAACCCTAAATTCAGTCCTATATTTATAACATGCAATCTAATGATTGCTCTGTGTTGCAATTCTATCAACCACTTGTCATGTGGAATAAGGAAAACCCTCAAGAGATATAGCTCAATTAATGTAACGTATCCTTATGTTGCCATAATATTTTCATTTGTACTCTTATTTTCATGGTTATAAATTGCTTTATAAATATTGCATAAACATAACAGAATGCTTATATGCTAATAACATATCTCCTTCCTTCCTCAATCAACTCCTCGAGGGCATAAGCAGTGACTTAATTCTTTTATAACCCCAACTATATAACTGTTTTTCTTGGGGGGCAGGTATTTAATTCAGTGGAATTATGTGCAATTAAATTTGAGAGCAAAACTTGAGGTTAATATGTATACATATATATATTATATAGTGAGAAAAAGGAAGTGATCAGAACACTTAAATACAAAATCTCAAGAGTTAGAAAGTAAATTATAGAGTCACAAGATTCTAATTACAAATCTGGTGATGAGTTTCAAGATTAGCAACTTATTCATATTTTCTGCATTCAAATAGTCATTCCACTCAATTCAGAGAAACTGAAAAGGCACATGCTTCTCTCGGACTGATGCAGCCTGCTAGAAAACCTGCTCCTCTAGTCGCTTTTATAATCAAACTAAAAGACAGCAGGCTGAATAGTGGCCAGGTGTGATTCCACACAGTTGCATGTGGTTCATGCTTCCTATGGGTCCCTCACCTTTGGTTCTGAAAGGTTGGAGGCACTTATGATCAATACTCAAGCTGACACAGAATGTATTCAGTCTGACCAAAAATGTCTGACTCAAGTTAGAATAATAAAATAATAAAAAAACAACAAAAAATTCTAAGATTCTAAAAAAGAAAGGATAATAAATACAATTTGCCATGAAGCATGACAACATAGACTTCTATCCTACCAAGGAAATAAAACCTAGAGGAAAAAAAAGAACAACTGAGCAATACAAATTTTATAAACTAATACTGAATTTTTCAAGACCATGTGCAGAGTCTGCTATACTTATCCAAGTCCATTTATGCTTCTTTCTGAACATATACCCAGAGAGAACTTCCCAGTCTCCCTTGTAGCTATGGATCAGATCATGCGATTGAACTTGTTTGAAGGAGCATGAGGGAGTTGATGTATCTATTTGTATGCTTAATGCTTTAATCAAGCCCCTTATCCACCTGCTTCCAGTTCTCTAAGGACACCCATTTTCTGTACTAGATGCATTTTCTGTAGGCTAGATGTAGTATAAGACCACCAACCCCCTGAGCATTTCTAGGAAGAAAGCATTGGAATCCCTAAATAGCTGTGTAAAGCAGAGTTATCCTCTATCCCACTTTGCATACTGTGCTTGTGAAATCAAGAGACAGGTAACCTTCACTATATAAAACCATTGAGATTCTGGTTGTCTGTGACAATAATTTGCTTTAACTAATATATCACTTCTGTTGTAAATGCTATAGTTATATTTTTCATTAAGCTTAATCTCAGTAAAAACTTTATACAAAATTAAATGAAATAGTATACTTGGTATAAATATATTTCCCTGGCCAAGTTTGCTCTTCTATGTCTAATCATGCTAGGCTAAGGATTCAGAACACCAAAGTTAGTCTGCCCTATTCATTCAAATATCTGTTTCTCCTACTTTATGATTGAAACCAGACTAATAAAAGATAAAGAACAAAGCCTGCTTACAAAATGCATGTGGCATGATCTACCGGTAATGTACTGAATGTTGAAGTCACCTTTAGGGCTGCTCTTCATCAAAGTTAAGGGGCAACTTGCTATAACTTTTCCCAAAGAACACTGTTGCTGTGATCTACTAACTCTTTTGCCACTGACCATCCTGACAATGAAGGCAAAATGCTTGAAGGCAGATGGTTAACTAGGGCAAAGGCCTTTGACTGCTGGCTTATTTCTTCCAGTTATCTAACATAAACTAAATTCAGAAGACTTCAGGCTATTAATTAGGCCATCTTGGGTTGAAGGAAGGGTAGAGAAGTGAGCTTCAGTTGAGCTTAAAAAGGATTATTTTTCACGTTTGTCAATATTACCTTAAAGAATAAGCTTGAAAATGTTCTTACAGGATTGTCATATTCTACTACTTAAATAGTTCTAATAAGGACAAAAGAGATAGACCATAAAACCACATAAATTTTCCTGGCCCAAGATTTATTTTACTCGATGCATTCCAGTCTGTCTGGCTGGCATTCTTCAGGTGAAGCCTCTCTCCACCCTTATTTAATATAAACAAATGAACAATTTTATCTTGAGAACAGGAGACAAAAATCAAGTTGCAAAGCCTGAAAAGGAATTCCATCAGATATCATTGACCAGTAAATATAAGAGCAAGAAAAATAAAGATAAGAATTTTTTTCTATATACATGTTTTTAAAATATTCTATTTAGTGAAATCCAGTTAAGAAGTTGGCCAATCAGTTTTTTCCATGTCTTACAAATACAATTTTTATACAGTTTTTAGCAAGAAAGATTTTTAAGTTCTTAGACTTACACATATTCATTTAATCTTCTATAAATAAAAGATGGTAACATAATCTAAAACCAGCCACACAAATAACATTAGCAGGAAAAATAAGAGACTCTTTTGTTGAATACATCTCTTAGAAGCCCAAGAGGATACAACAAGAGTTCTTTCCAAATCAAATCAACATAAATTAAACAACTATCTTGCACAAAGCATTATGTAAGAAGCTGTTAGGGGAATTAAATAATGATAGTACTTTGAGAATTTACTATATTATTCCTGGTATGCTAAATTACTTGCAAGTTTTCCCTTTATGAAAGGCATTGTTATAAAGTGGAAAGAGGATGGTTCTGGAGCCTTAAAGCTAAGATTTTGAATTCTAGTACTACCATGCTTTGATTTTTTTCTCTTTTATTGGTGGGGAGAGGCAGTTGGAGAGAGTTAGTGCTACTCTTAGTGGTGCTCAGGGATCCAATCTGGCAGGGTTCAAGAGACCAGATGTGGTTCTAAGGACTGAATTCAGGTTGGCCACATGAAAGGCAATCACCATACCCACTGTACTATCTCCTAAACCCTAAGCTTTAATTTTCTTAACTGTAAAATAGAGAACACTGGAGCCGCTATATTTAAAATTACAGTGTCAATGCCTGAGACATACTGTAAGAGGTAAAACACCATAAAGTACCACCAGCAATGATCTTTGAGCACAGAACCAGGAGATGCCCTGAACAGAAGAAGGTGGAATCTCAAACTTCACTTCTCAAAAAATGATAAGATTTTATGAGTAAGTTTGCTGTTATTTAATAAGCAATTTGAATAAATATGTAATAGGCTGCATTTTTTATATTTGATCAACACCAAAAATTATAGTTAACACTTATTAGTATGGCTATTTAAAAAATAAAGAACTGGAGTTAAGTAATTTGTGCAAGATCATGTAGGAGCTGCTATCAGAGTCTATGATTGTTTGAACTACTGTCTCTTAATACCAGTATGGCAAGAATAATAAAGGAATTATTAAAGAATTATTAAACATGGATCCTTCTCTGAGGGCACAATAGAGTAAAATGTTTCAAACACTTTTTTACTAAAACCAAAAAAGCAATGGACTATAGAGATCATTTTAGTATACAAAAACTATCTTTTAATAGGCCTCAAATCCTTTGGTAATAGGTCAAATGTGCACATTTTATATATTCAACAAATCATTCGTTTACCTAAAAAGAAAAAATGAAATTCAAATTTACAAATATTGAACTTTTTTATGGGTAATGGAGGTGAGTAGGTGGGTTTTGGCCACAGAGGCTGTGTTCAGGGTTTTCTCTGAGCTCCTTGGTACTCAGGGGACCATATGGTGGTCCTGGGATGGAGCCCTTGTTAGCCATGGGCCAGGCAAATGCCATATCCATTATACTTATCTGCCTACCCACCCCAGCCCTTGTAGGGACTCATACACACTGAATAAGATATTCCATTAAAGTGCTTAGTTTGTGATGTGCCTTCCCACGTGCTTAAATAATCTTAGTGTTGGGCCAGAGTGAGAGTACAGCAGGTAGGGAATTTACCTTAATGTATCTGACCCAGCTTCAATTTCCAGCACAACATATGGTGTAATCCCTTAATCCCTTAAGCATTGCTGCTTGTGACCCCAAAACCAAAAGAAAAAAAAAAGAATCTCACCGGAGTATGATATTAATGCAAAGTAAATTATAGCAAATAATTGCATCAAGAAATGGAATTTAGTCATTCACGCACTTAATCTAGGTTGCTCTTACAAAACTTTAACAAGTGGAATGAGGCAAAGTCACTCATGCCCATTCCAGTCTTGTCCCCATTTTCTTGCACACCTCTCAATCTCTAAAAACACTACTTAGCTCCCATGTAAACAATTTCAAGGTTAGTCTTTGCTAGCATAGTGGGTAGTACATTTGCCTTGCACGTGGCCGACCTGGGTTTGATTCCTCCATCCCTCTTGTAGAGTCCGGCAAGCTACCAGAAGTATCCTGCCTGCACGGTAGAGCCTGGCAAGCTACCCATGGCATATTCTATATGCCAAAAACAGTAACAACAAGTCTCACAATGGAGACGTTACTGGTGCCTGCTCAAGCAAATCAATGAACAACGAGACGACAGTGCTACAATGCTATAGTCTTTTGAAGGCTAAGGGGCCACATGAAGCAGACAAGGTATTCATACTATCCTAGAATACTAAGTATTCAACTTTTCCTGCAACTAACTACAGACATTAAGAGTGAGCCGAATTAAGAGGAACAGTCCTGCTTATGAAGAACACATAGGATTATGAGTTATATCAGTAGATTTATATAAAATTGTGGAAGTGATTTGTTACACATAAAGAGTTAAGTGATATACATAGGCACTGGCTGTTAGAAAAGACACAAAGCAATAATCTCCTCTTCTGCATAGGCATGATGGATTAATATTAATATTAAGGTCTAATAGTTGTCCTAACCCCTCGGGGAATAAAAAGAAGATATCTGAAGTAATCAGGTGAAAAGCTGATTCCAATAGAGGTCACCTATAGCATGCACAGGAGATTTATGTGTCAGGCACTGAATAGTATCAGTGTTCCCTTCGGGGAGAAGAAATGTCTATGAGAAAATAAAATACAATCACAAGGGAGATCCACATCTTGAAGGTTTGCAGACGCAAGTAATTCAGCTATTTGAAACTGCCTTGGGCTTACTTAGAATTTTGTTTCTACTAGCAACCTTCTGATCTTGCTGGTCAATTTGAGGTGCCACTAAAGGATTCTGAGAGGAGAATGTGGCTCATAAGTCTCTGGAAATCTACCTTTCGAATGAGTGTAAATTTGCTCTCAGAGATGACAGGAACTTTAAGACAAAGGATGCACTAACTGGAAGCTCAGCAACTCAGAAATACACATTATTATTTTTTTTGTGGGGAGGGATAAATTTGGGAAGTTTGATAGGAAAAAGAAACTGCAACAAAGCTCTTATTTAAGAGTTCCTCCTCTACACTAGCAGAGAAACTTCAAAAAGAAAAAGTGAAAATAAAGTTTCCAACACTATATGTTGGAAAAGTAATTCAAAATAAATCTATAGAGTGTCTTTGGGTTAGAGGCATAGATCTTGCCCTGACTTCTGGAAAATTCTTTTTAATAGAGATGAGGTGGATCAAAAACACAGAGGGAGAAATTTTTTAAAATTTTTTTCTAATGATTAAGAAATGAATTAACTTAATATTTCCTATTTTATCAGAAACCTTCCAATGTCTGGGAAACAGGTTCAGATGTAAGGATAATGTAGTTCAATATTAACAGGGAGCTTAAATAAAACTTCATTTGTTTTATCAGAAAATGAAACCCATGGAGAAAGACAATCTTACCTCAAGGAATTTAGCTTTTCAATTTCAACTGTGTTATAAACTAGAGTTTTTATCTTTGTTTTCTTCCTAAAAATAGTAAATATGTCATTATGTGGTTCATTTCCCCATTTTCTTTAGGAAACAAAAACTAATGGTTTTAGGTAAAATAATAACAGATTAAAAATATTTCGTATAAAAAAATGTATCAGTGAAGTTTCACACACAAGACTAAAGGAAAATGGTAAACAGACTTTCTGTGTAAATGTATTTGCAAAAATATATTTTAACACACGCAAAATTTTTCAACACATTCTGCTTTCCAGAATTTTTAAAGCACTAATGATTCTGTATTTATAGGTTTGGGGGAAAAAAAAAGGCACCACTTTTTCTATTAAATTCCATGCATAAAAACAACACTTATCAGTCCCATTCCAAACACTGACTTTTTATTCTCTCATAATTTATTTTCAAGAGATGTTTTGCAAGATAATTTTATTAAAGAAGAACTTAAAAACAAAAACCATATTGATCATTCTGCTAAGCAATAAAATAATTCTCCTTTCTTTTCTGCTTCTCCTTCTTCCGATGCACTTGGCTGTGTTCAAAGCTTACTCCTTGATCTATACTGAGGAAATCTTATGTGGTGCTGGGGACAAAACCTGGACTGGACACATGCAAAGCAAGCACCATATCTGCTGTACTATTTCCCCTGCCCCAAATTATTCTTTCTTTAGCATTAGGTTACTTTTCTACTTGCATTTATAACTTGACTTTTTTTAAGTAAAAAAGTCAACCCAAAAAAACTTAAGATAGTTTATAGTTATGATGAAATTTCCTTAACTAGTGCGTATTGGATATGCCAAAAACAGTAACAATAAGTATCTTAATGAGAGATGTTACTGGTGCCCACTCGAACAAATCGATGAGCAACGGGAAGACAGTGACAGTGATTTCAGTAAATATATATTCCAGTAAATACATATATATTTACTGAAATAATAATAATATATACAAATATGGATATATACACATACCAGTATATATTCATATGACTCCATGGATAAAACTTTGGCTTAAAATTTTTAATTCCTGATGTAAATATAGCTTAGATAAATGTTCTGAAAGAGTATACAAGGTATTTAATTAAAATTCTAACATAATAAAGCAGTATGCGACCTAAAATGGAGAGAACAGAATAAAATGTGAAGTGGGTTCCGGAACTAAATCCGCATTTCCACACACTCAACTACAACGTTTCTAAATATATAGAAGGAGGTCATTTCTTTCCTCCAAGGAGTGTTTCCACTTAGGAAAAAAGAGAATTTTAATGACTACTCTGTGAATGGATAGAGCCCTTTGCCAGATGGAGGCACAGAAGAGTCTAACCCTGACTAGACCCGCCGGGGCCCTTTAGTCTCCAAAACTCAGGCGTACAGGTTTTAATAGAAGCTGAACCCACCATCTCCAAACCCACACAGTGACGGTCCCTGCAAGGCTGCTACCAAAGGAAAACGTATTTCCAGAAGAAAATGGAAAAACACCTCCAATTTGTTCCTTGTCCCCAATTTCTAGACCAGTCAGCATATCCAAAATAATTTCTGGTAAGATCTCTTCTAGACATCTTTGTTCCCACTCAGACACTTGGTATGTTCAGCCTGTTACTGCAGCAGAATTTGAGAGAAATCTCACAAAGTTCCATTGGTGAGAAATTTTGATTAAATAGTATCCATTAAAAACTTTAAAATTGAGGCTAAAACAAGTGGGCGGTTGAGGAGAGGAAAATGTATTTTTCTGATCCAGTAGAAAAAGATGTATTTGTTCCTGAAGTTCATAGGAAAAGAGAGGGAAAAAGACCAGATAGAATAGAGTCATGACTTAGATGATTCTGCAGTTCATCAAAATGTCTATTTTCTTTTTTTTCCCCCAAAGGAATCACTCTGCCCCATCTAAAATGCTTATGGCAGAAGCTGAAATGAGCCACATGTGCTTTGCTCTACAAAGGAGCCCTATATTTAACATACACAGACACCCAACACCTCAAGCGGTTTTGAAGAGAGCTGTGTTTATTATGTGGGCTTATGAAATAAAAAAGTACAAACTTTCGCATCCTGGAAAAATATGCGATGAAATTTACAGCCAAAATAAGGAAGCTGTGTATAATGTAACACTCGGCAAGAATTTTAATCAGTAGATTGGCAAGGCTGGATGTAATACTTAGTTCCTTTCTCAGACATGTCTGAGCTCCTTTAATTTAAATACCACACACTGGGTCAGAGGGGAACATTTGGAGACATTGTGCTTTCTGCTGGATTGCTTCAGAGTAATACAAGCTAACTGAAAAGGGAAGATCATTGATGTGCTAACAGTTTCAACCTTAGGGAATGAATGATGGCAAGAGATACAATCACTATGTCTAGAGCAAAGCAACACAGATTTACATTAGGATAAGGCATTCCAGCCACATTACTTTAAGCAGGTAAAAGAAGCTTCCAGGTATCAGCCTGACTCCAGTTTGCTCTAAAGAGCACAATTTGGGATCTTGTCAGAAATGTTCACCCGTGATTGTATTTTCCCTGTTGGAAGACAAAGGAACTTTCCAATATCCCTCAATTCCTCAGCATCCAGAATGCAATTCAAACAGTTGAAAGTCAGGTCACATAACGTGGACCCCAACTGACCATCACAGAGAGAGTTATAATGTGATGAAAAAGCTCCAGGGAACCTATTAAATCTTCCATTCCTGTCTGGATGAAACAAGAGCAATCCTGTTTCTGCAACTATGATCTTTAGAGTTCACTATAAAATATTTTATTCCTCTGTGATCTGCACAACACTCAAGTAATTAGCATCCAGTACATCATATGGAATATTAAGAAAGTAATTTCAAAAGTCAAATGATAGAGATGTAAATTACAGAGTGTTTGGATTTAACAGATCACCTGCACGAGGCTTTTATCTTTTAGAGAAAATATTATTTTAAAATACTTAAATGTCCTTTAGTTAGCAAATGAAGCAATGCTTGGAAACAAAGGATATTGTTTAAGAAGCATCTCTAGAGCTGGAGAGATTGTACAGGGGTGAAGCACTCTCCTTGCATGCAACTGACCTTATCTGAGGTTCAATTACGTATATTAGAACCACAAAGTATGACCCCTGAACCCCAAGCCAGGAGTAGAACTGAGTACAGCTGAGTGTGATCCCCAAACAAAACAAGAATATGCTGCAACAATTCACTAATATCAAAGCTAAGTGGGTGGCAATGGTTTACTACACAAGAATCAGCAGTAGATGGACACAGAAAAGCTTAACTTCTGTAAACTTCTTTGCTTAGAATAGTTTCAGAAATTCATAAATGAGATATGCTGAGAGAAAATGCTGATAATTTAATACATGGTATTTTCCTGCTAGGTACTAACGAATTTATACATATCAACATACTGGGGAAAAAAATGCTATTCAGGTGTTTACCACAGTAAGTTCTGTGAAAAGACAAATAAGGATGAAGATACGTGGAACAGCTTTGCTTCATAAGTCACACTGTAGCACTGTAGCACTGTCGTACTGTTGTTCATCAGTCATACTAGTATATTTATTTAAATAGTTGTTGTTCAACTACATAAAATACAATGTAGCGTAGATTAAGTAGCTGTTCATCAGTGGGGGAAACAAAAATCTAGAATCTTGACAGAGACTTGGAACTCTAGCACATAGACACTGTTAATGGTCTGTGTTAATTTGACAGAAGAATCTAGACTTTTGTTGGTCTTTGTGTTGCACTCAGCAGTACTTAAGACTCTGGGGTCTATGTTCAGAGATCACTGCTGGGAGGTCAGGGGGACTTTCTGGGGTGTGGGGGAATCAAACTCAGATTTGCTGATTGCAAGGCAAGTGCCCTATCCACTATACTATTGCTCTGTCCCCAGAATCTAAATTTGTTTTAAAAGGACTTTTAGGAGGGTATGTTTTCTGAAAAAATTATAGGCAGGGAATTATGATTAGTTCTTTTGAAAATTAATATTGAAATTGAACAGGGGAAAGAAAGGTATTGCCAGGGCTGAAGAAAATGGTTCTACTAAATTCATGTGGACCCTAGGGAGAATATGAATAATAGCATTCTCACACAGGGAGTTGAGGGCGGATAAAAGTGCCTTGGAGAATCTGATGAGCAAGTTTAGAAGTTATGAAAGAAATATAACTAAAATGTTGTGTATATGTAAGTCAATTATTCTAGGAAAGATGACAGAAAAAAACACAAAATTAAATTAATATAAAATTAGTAGACATCAAATATAAAATACTAGTATTATCAATGAAGGGGAAATTTTAAAAATAAAAATGACTGGAAGGAGTAAAGAAGAAAAAAAGATAATTACTACTTTCATATCTGTGGTGGAGAGATATTGGTTCTTTGGTGTAGGGTGTGGTATGGTAATATATGTTGAAGAGATATAAAATTGTACCCCTAAAATATATACAACTGGTAAAGCAACATTACGTCAATTAAAAAATATATGTTTTATATGCCCATCTTCTTACTAGAGTAATGTTTAAACATGTAATACTTTAAGTTAGGTATTAAAACTTTCTAATTTTCTATAAATTTTTGTGCATTTTTCCTGCCTCCTTCATCCATGTTGTGTTTAAAAAACAAAACAAAACAAGACAACAACAAAACCCAACAAAAAACTATCAAAATTGTTCCTGAAATCTTAACTAGCAATCTCCCTTTAATTTTTTAAATAATTAATTTGGCTGCTAAAGTCCGTAAAGAGCTGTTCTATTTAGCTACTTCCGGATGTTATTCACTCTTATTTAACAAAGGCTCCGTGGATAGCCACGGCATGCCAAGGTAATAGTGAGTATGGTAGAGAGAAACATAAACAGCCTTTAGGAACGTAGCACTAAAGCCATGAGTCATAATTAAGCGATCTAGCAGAATTCTTGGCCTTTATATCAGATTTTTCAGTGATTCTTCACTCTATAGCAGTTAGCAAATCTGCTGTCTGATTGAAATCCTTTATATTTTATTATTGTTCTATTTTCATGGAGGTATTATGAATAGCGTTAGCATTAATATTATAGGAATACAATGTTACCCCACTACCCCAATCACCTTTACAGAATTCACTTAGCCATGCCCAAATCCAATTGTGACCCTTCTGATTTGGGGTATGATTTGTAAAATAGACACAGGCTCCAAGGTCAGAAAAGATAAGCAAAAGTTTCCTCTACTATATTTGTGATGCAAAATGAGCTGCAAAAAGAGGTATAGATTTTTATTTGTAAAATGCAAACACGCCTTATATTCAAGGTCAACCTTAAAGATTAGCTTGGAGGAGGGGGTTGGGTGTGGTCCTGACAGTAGGTAAACCTGTACCTGTGGGCAAGTGCATCAGCAGCTTGATGATGTTTTCAGACTTCCAGATACCCCAAAATTGCTGCTGTGCCTTTGGCCAGACCCCAACAACTTGGGGCCAAGTTTACCAAGAATTAAACAGCCAAAAGTTAGGTATGCAGGAAACATACCCACAAACCACCTCTGGCTCATCAATATAAGCTCATTTATCGGCCTTATTTCAGAGACCCAAAAATCTCGAAAGAAATAAAAAGATGCAGTTAGAGCCTACAGCGCAGAGTAGGTGGTAATCCATGACTGAGAGCCCCAGGCTCGCCTAGATCAGGACTGGGCCTCCTCCCCACAGGTCCCCAGTTTTCCAGTAGCTTGGCAGTCACACCCATAAACTGCCCCTGGCACCTCTGGTAATCTCATCAGTGGTCAAGGCCCAGAGACTATAAACTAAAACTCCCAGAAGAGAGCACCACAGAATGCCCTGAGCAAACACCAAGCTGTCTTCAATGGAGCACCTTGGAGGGGGGCAGGTTGAGTTTCCCTTCCTGCACCAAGCAGAACCCCGGCAGCTGAAAATGTCCAGAACTCTACTGCCACCATGAACAAGGCCACTCTCCACATGCTCGGACGAGCCTCACCCAAGGGGATGAACCTCATCAGAGAGCGGAACAGCAGGAAAACCAAGATATGTGGGAATCTGTGACTGAGATCTCCAAGCCCACTTGGTTTGGAACTGGGCCTCCTCCCCGCAGGTCCCTAGTTTTCCAGAAGTTTGGCAGTCACACCCACAAACTGCCCCTGGCCCCATGTAATCTCATCAATGGCCAAGACCCAGATACTATAAACTAAAGCTCCCAGAAGAGAATGACACAGAATTTCCTCCACATTATACCCTATCCATAACAAGCAATACAAAACAAACTGTCTAGCATTGCCTTTTCGGCAGGTTTGACTGGTGATGACACTGGTGTTGAAATATCGAATGTAACCAAAGTAGAGAGAAAATATGGGGGAAATTGTCTGCCACACAGATAGGGAAAGGGTTGGAACACAGGGGCTGGGGGGAATACTGGGGATTTTGGTGGTGGAAAGTGTGCACTGGTGAAGGGATGGGTGTTTGATGATTATATGACCAAAGCTCAAACATGAAAACTTTGTAGCTGTGTCTCACGGTGAATCAAAAAAAAGGTGGGGTTGGAATAATAAAATAAAGTTAACATTCAGAATAGAATTTAAAAAAAAGTAATGTGGAGTTCATGCCCAATTCAATCAGCTTAATCAATGGCTGAATAAATAGCCACACTCCTACATTATTAAAAAAAAAAATTAGCTTGGGGTGGGAGAGAGTATAGCGGGTAAGTAAGGCTTACATGCTGATGACCTGATTTATCTCCAATTTAGTCCCTGGTTTGATCACTGCATGAATTTCCCTGAATCCTCCAAGAGTGATTCCTGAGCAAAGAGTCTGGAGGAAACCATGAGCACCATCAGGTACTCATGAAACCCAAGAAAATATTTACTTGGATCCAGAATATAAGGCACTTACAATATGGGAAGTGCTCATCTGCATTGTGCATACTGCAAATCCAATTAACATTATTATTTTATCTTATTGCAGGGGTGTTCTGTCACTGGTAATGTTTTAGAAGAGAATCAAGAGGGTCAAAGCTAGCCTCAGTTCCAATTCAGGGCAATACATTTTGCAGGAATTACAATTCTAAGGTAGAGAGACAAAAGTCATGCTCCAAACTACCATGCATTGAAAATAGTCTACATGCTTCCAAAGTGAATAACAGTATATGCCTAACCAAAAGCTGAGAAGTCAATGGTTATAATACAAGCAAAGGTAATTTTCTCTTTTAAAGAGGATGTCATGTTCATCATTCCATTCTCCTGAAATTATTTCACATGTTTTCAGCCCACTCTGCACATAAGGGCTTGCTGAAACATGGGTCTGGTAAATATGCGTGAATGCCAGGATTTTGGCTCTATCAGTGGAACTAGGAAGGACTCCAGTTGTATCTTTCTGTACTCTTCCTGATTTATAAGCCAGAACCCTGACATTTTATGCACATGTGAGAAAATACAATATTTTCTTTTTTGTTTATTATAATTTTTGGGAAACCAGCAGTTACTTCATGACATGATATTATTTCCTAATAATCAGAATTTAAAAGTAAAATTGTATTATCCAACAGTGAAAAGGGAACGAGACTACAGACACAAAGTATCTTAATTTTATCATGAAATTATAAGATGCTTTCTCTATATAGTAACATAATGGGAGACTAACACCCAAGGATAGTAGAGATAAGGATCAAGAGGATTGTTCCACAGCATGGAAGCTGGCCTCACATGCTGGGGAAAAGGCAGCTGAGATAGAGAAGGGACCACCAAGTAAAGGATGCTTGGAGGGCTCGCTTGGGTTGGGAGATGTGTGCTGAAAGGAGACTATAGACTGAACATGATGGCCACTTAGTATATATTGCAAACCATAATACCCAAAAGGAGAGAGAGAGATTAAAAGGGAATGCCCTGCCACAAGGGGGGTGATAGGGTGGTGGTGGAAGGGATACTGGGAACAATAGTGGTGGAGAATGGGCACTGGTGGAGGGATGGGTACTCAATTTCAATTATTGTATAACAAAAATGTAAGCACAAAAGTTTGTGAGTCTGTAACTGTATCTCACAGTGATTCATTATTATTTTTTAAACTGACATTTGTTAATTTATTTTCTAAGAATTCTATTTGCCATTCATTTAAGGTTTGTTGGAACAAATAATATGAAATAAATTTGTAATAAACCTCCCAAGGTAATAGACTGGGGGTGGGAGGGAACCTAGGGACACTGGTGGAGGGAAGGGGATAACTGGGGGTGGGGTTGGTGTTGGAACATTGTAAGCCTGAAACAACTTTATTATGAACAACTTTGTAAATCATGGTGTCTTAATAAAAATGAAAATAAAACAAAAAAATAAGATACATTCTAGAACTAGAAACCTAAAAGAAGAGTTAGAGAAAATTTAACATATCCATTGGTTTATATAGGCAGACATTCATCTTCCTGTTAATTATCATAAAATGTAAAATGGTAGTGGAGGAGAGAAAACTCTTTTAGTGTATTATTTTTTTCAAAGTCAGAAAAAGAAATGTCTACTCAAAATGTTATATGATCAAGTATTTTATGAATCGTTTGACTATAAATCTCTATGTCATGAATATATACTTATTTTTATTTTGGTTTTGGTATCACACCCAGCAGTGAGCTAATTCCTGACTGCTTGTTCAGGGATCACTCCTGGAAGGGACTGGGGAAAAATATAGGTAAAAGGGAAGTGGAACTATACAGGTACTAGGGATCAAACCTTGTTGACACATCCAAGGCAAGTGCCTTATCTACTGTATTATTTTTTCTATTTTTTTTAATCTACTGTATTATTTCTTCAGGTACATAACATTCAGATTTAAATTAAATTGCATGACTAAAGAACCTCGGGTATCATGGCAATGAATGCAAAACTAACAGGTTTCTTCACTATCCTCAAGTAGTATGTTCTTTATGAAGCCCTTTATAATTTCAAGTAGCATTAAATAAACAACCTTAAGTCATCATTAATTTGTGTAGAAAATATTTTTTTTTGCTTTTTGGGTCATACCCAGCAATGCACAGGGGTTACTCCTGGTTCTACACTCAGGAATTACTCCTGGCAGTGCTCAGAGGACCATATGGGATGCTGGGATTCGAACCCGGGTCGGCCGCATGCAAGGCAAATGCTCTACCCGCTGTGCTATCGCTCCAGCCCTTTGTGTAGGAAATATTTTGAGACTTCCCAAACCTCCCAAGTAACCTATCATATCTAAAAAAATAGCCCATAAAATCTAAAATAACCCTAAGTTAGTGTAAAAGCAAACATCACACAATGTGAAGTGTGTATAAAACAGTAAGGAAATGGATCTTGCTATTGCCAATGTTGTCACTTGGAATGACCCCAGCACCACCATTTCAAACAAAATACTGAAGGCTATTTTCCTAATTTGTCATAAAAGTAAAAATACGTCTTGGGGCTAGAGAAATTGTACAGAGGGCTGATGCTTGCTTTGCATACTGCCAATCTGGGTTCTATCACTAGACAATATATGTTACCCCAAGCCCCTCCAAGAGTGATCCTTGAGGATAGAGATAGAATAAAACCCTGAGTACTGATAGATATGGCCAAAATTAGCTTAAAAAAATTTAAAATCCCTCATTAGATGTTTTTTCATTAACAAATGCAAGAATTAATGTAGGTCTTCTGTAAAAGGAAAGTGGTACAAGTTGGACTTGCAAAAAGTGAGGTTGGACATATATTTTATGGTGCTTTCACTGAATTTCTCTCTGTTGAGAATACCTCTCAAGCACTGCTTTGGCAAGGCATGGGATCAACTCCAGGTGTTACTGTGTCAAGGGAACCAGGCACTTCAATAATAGGGCTATGTGACATGATGTGGTGTACATCATATCACATACAGGTGCTAGAGGGTTTGTGGGTGCTAGAGGGCCTCCAGAGTTATACCCAGTGGTGCTCGAGAAACTATTAAGCAGGTAAATGAATTTGCGGCCTCACACATAGAAGGAATGTGCTCCTGGACCCTGAGCAGTCTTTTCAGACCTGTTCTTTCCTCCCTCCCTTCTTCTTTACCTCCCTCCATTCTTTCCCACCGTATTTTGCACTGTTCCTTATTGACAAATGTAGTAGTAAAAGTAAAGACCTCTACAAAATTCAGAAGTGAATCAGTAAAGATAGGGAGAGGAAAATATGCGTTTGAAGGATTTGAGCTTATTAAATGGATTCCACTGCTTAAACTCAGATCTGTTAGGTAGCATATTAGTGGGTATTCAATCCCAGTTTTCAAAAAGACATAGTTATAAAAAATTGTATTTAAAGTGTCACATCAATCGAATAGTACACATATATATGCTTAACATGGTATCAAATAAAACCTTCCTCCTGATAAACAATTAACACAATAACTGTAGGAAAACATTTAATAAAACACTTTGAATATTTTTTTAAAGGAGAACAGCGATTAACATGTGTGTGAGAAGCATAGACACATATAGTATTCTATAATGTTACATATAGTTTGAGTATATGCCAACATCTTGAGGATCTTTTGCACCAATTTATTTATTTGTTTTAATAATGGAATATAGATGTTTTTCTAGAAAAAAATCCCAGATATAACTATCCAGCAAGGATCTAAATACTTTTTCCATCAGTAATAAAGTATGACATTTAAATGTGGCATACTCACTCAAGCCAGGATGCAATTCAAGACCAGTTGAAGGGCAAAAGGTTAAGCCATGGCTGTATTTATCAATATGCTTTTAAACCAATGAGTGGATCAAATAACATACTGAGTGAATAGGAATTAAATGTAATTAAAATCACTGTCTCCACAGACCTGGCAGGTTATAACCTCCATTCTCTCTAAATAAGCCCTCTTCAATCACGTGCCTCTAAGAGTCACAAATAAAAGAGACTGAGACTTCAGGAAAAAATTAAGAATGTGGTATTCAGTTTGTTTTATAAAAATCTGAAATAAAAATATAAAGCAAAGGTTTTCAAGAGAAGAATGTTGGAAGAGAACACCAACAGAAATGACTAAAACTGTGATGCCATATTTTACTTTGTTTTATATTCTTTTGTTTGATTTATAAGAAGCCCCAAGTAAGGCTAATTCATGTTAAATGAACACACTCCCTAAAGGGAAATAGAATTTCAAGCTTCTGGGAATACTGGCACTCAGCATTTGACCACTAGATCTCTTTTGCCAGTAATATTTAGGTTCACAAAGAATGTTTTGGAGTTTTAAATTTAGAGAAGCCTTAAAGAATAGAGAGAAGAAAATAAGGGGGGGGATAACAATAATTAAATCATCATTCCCCACAGATTCAGTATTCCCTATTTTGTTTTGGCAAAATCAGAATAGCAGTATGATAGTAATTGAACAATTGTCTGATTCTTGATGAATGAAAGCTCTCTCAATCATAGAAGATTTCTTGCTTCCGGAAAATAATAAGAATGGAGATTAAGTCATGCACTGTTATAAAAATTCAGAAGTAAAAATAAACACTGAGGAAAGACTTACTAGCTCAATAAATATTTATTTAAGGTGTTCATTTTTCTGATAAAAATGTATGCTATTTATAAACTTACAGTAAATATGTAGAGTACACTAAAGTTAATAGTACAAAACTGTCCATATTCCTATAATCCAGAGATAGCAAAAATAATGTGATATATTTCCTTAGCAATCTCTTGAGAAAAAGACTCATGATTGTAGAGTATGAGTTCTGTATGTGTGAATTGGGAAGCAGCAACAATATCACTTGAGAGCTTTGTAGAAATGAAAATATTGGGGACTCTCTTAGGTTCTTCTGGCTGAATGATTCAAAATATGGACCTTGATAAATTACTTAAAACAATTATTATGCCAAAATTTGAGAAACACTGTTTTAAGATAGTCTTCAGATATAAATTGAAGATTTTAAGTCAAATTGAGGATTCTAAGCCACCATTCACCTTTAAATGGAAAAAATATGTTAACAAAAACACACATTTATAAGAATAAATAGTACTGAGCTTAAATTATGCTTAATTTATTTAACAAGTGAGGGATCAAGCAACAGAATGTATTCTGACCTTATTTCTAAAAGTACAGTTTGTCTGATGATTTTAAAAAGTACAAGTAGGGAAAACAGAACAAAAAATTTTATCATATTATACTTTCATGCTGATTGTATTCCAGAAAGCATTAAGAAGATTTATGTTTATGAAATCAAGATACCTTTTTATGACAATTTTAAGAGGTACAATGTTAAAACAACCTGATTTCTCCAAAGTGAATATAACTTAGAAGAACAATATTGAACATCATATGTAAGAGTATAATTAAAGAAAATAAATAGACATAACTAACATTAAATTGTCTTGTAATAGAGATTATATACCTTAATAATTTCCCCCTCATTACTATAGGAGTGGGATTGTTTATTGAGGGAATACTACACAAATAGATAATTCTATATTAATAAGCTAAAACCATTAAGCAACTACTGTAGTTATACTATTTATTGCTATTTCTTTTTACAAAGTGTTTGAAATTAAAGAAATATATCATATATTTCAAATATATTAAAATCAGCTGCTGAATATACAACTCAAGTTAAAAATGAAAAGTCCAAATTTAAATTATCAGGTACTTATAGTCTTAAAAAGAAACAACTAAAAACATGTGTATATTTACTTGAAACAGGAAAGGAAAAAGCTCAGAATGCTAAGCCATGTAAACATTTTAAAAGAACCTGCTTACCAAACAAGTGTGACTTAGAAGTCAGAAGCAAGTTATTACAAGCCAATGATTTACTCCTTGGCAGAGCAACATTTGTCCCTGGGTGGTCTGATAAAGACTGGTAATCCCCTAGAATTATCATGTACTTGAACTAAATAGTAGTGGAGGAAAATTAAAAATAAAAAGAATAAGCCAAGAATAAGCTTCCCAAAGAGTTTTTTCAACTCTGTTCTACACTGTTTTTATGTGTTTCTGTTTAGGGGCTTCTTTTATTTTTCTTTTTGGGTCACACCCAGCGATGCTCAGGGGTTACTCCTGGCTTTGCACTCAGGAATTACTCCTGGCAGTGCTTGGGGGACCATATGGGATGCTGGGGATCGAACCCAGGTCGGCCGTGTGCAAGGCAAATGCCCTACCTGCTGTGCTATCGCTCCGGCCCCTGATTAGGGGCTTCTTATCACCGCTTAACCAGAAACATGTATGATGGTTTGTGATAATAATTTAGTAATTTTATTATTCTTGCCTAGCCACACAGGTGGCATGTTTCATGAACAAAAGGGGAAAATAACAAAAGTTAAATAGAAGGCCAGACTCCAAAGACATATAATCTTTTTTCACAACGTGTAACAGTCTGGCTGGTATTTCTCTATACGCTGCCCTGTAGAGCGTTACTCTGCCAATTCTGAACAGAGACTACTGGTATATTTCCAGCTGGTGCTGAGGTTTTTCATCTGATTTTATTTACTTGTCTAAAGAGGCTGTAACAAGCACCAAATAAGCCACACTTGCCAAGAGCAGAATATAAAATTAAAGGGCTTCAATTAATGAATAAGTAATAACACATTTAGGGATGGATGCTAACTTGAATCAGTGAATGAGGCACTGTAACTTATTAGATTATAGTTCTAAATGATTTTGAATCAACATATTGAAAATTATGTAAATGTTCTTTGGTACATGAATTTTAAAATCCATAATGTTAATACATTGGAAAATGTAAAATAAAGTACAGATGTATGAAAAGACAAATAAATGGCCACCAGTAAACATTCCTCACTATCCTGAGAATGTGTATAGGTGTGGTGTGCATGCGTATGTAGAATGTCCTGAATCACATACATGCTACAGCATGTATGTACACCCACGATATGAAGAGGTCATGAGATTTATAATGTGATATTTCTAATGTTAAGATATTCATGTATATCTTAACACTTGTGAGCTAAGAAATAAAGACCTTTTCAATAACACAGAGAAAATACTAACCAAAATAGAGAACAATTTTCAAGAAGACCAAAAGTCCCTACTAAGACTATTGGAAAATAATCTAATTACAACAATACAATCCACACAATAATCATACCTCTCATTTCCACCAGAACATTTCCTGGGCTGAAGCCACACTCAGTAGCTGGCATTTTCTCAGATATAATCACAAGACACATATGTTAATTATAATGCAAACAAAGGACTGCTGAATGTATTATAATAATTTTTTTTGGCACAAGCTATGGTTCAGCCAACAAGCATTGCCCATTTCAGTAGGGATGTTCAACAGAGGTAGAGACCAGCTAACCTATACCTTAGAGAAAGGGAAATGTATACATAAACTAAAATATAACTAGTGGATCCACATGGAGATGCATAGCTGTTATATACCATGCCACAAATTCTTAAGCTTGGGTGGACAGTGCTCGCGAGGCAGTTCAATGGGTCAGAGTGAGTACTCTGCATGCAGCAGGCCCAAGTTTGACACCCAGAACTACATAGTTCCTTTGCCCATACCAGGAGCAATTTCCTAAGCACAGTCAGAAGCATTCCCTTAGCACCAAGGGAGAATAGCCCAGAAATCAAAAATAAGTATATTTTATGTTTTAATAACATTTAATATTTTATATTAAAATATTTTGTTATTAAAATAATGTTATAAATAATATGGATCATAAAACAGTTTAGCTTGAGTTCTGTAAATAGGTCCAATCCCACTTAAAGTTAGAGTGGGTGTAGTGTGATTCTGAAGAAGTTATATAAATTTCCTCATTATACTAACTCCTTACTCCAATTACCTCCTTTATAAGTGAGATGGAGGTAAAAAACTTCTTATTTTTTTTGTTTTGTGCTGTCTGTGGGGGGAGGGGCACCCAGATGTACTCAGAGCTTACTCCTGACTCTGTGCTCAGGGATCCCTCCTCACAGTCTTGAGGGGACCATATGTGTTGCTGGGAATTGAAACTGGGTTAACTACTTGCAAGGCAAGTGCTCTACCTGCTCTACTATCCCTTAGGCTCCAGAATTAGAAAGTTTCTGATGTCCTTTATTGCCGGAATATGCCATGATCCCTCTGATGCTACTGTGCCAGACAGGTCCAAGAGATGCACAGCTAGCCTTTGTAGTGATGCCACAAGGCATTTGGCACAACAATTAGGCTATTGTGGCAGAACAACTAGGATAAAAAGAAATGATCTGACTATGGGAACGGTGAGATCTACTTCAAGTCCCATCCTTTATTTGGCTATGTGACTCTGGGAAAGTGCCACAAACTCTAGTGACCTTCATCTTCTCATTAATAGGAGGAAAGTGACCATTTATCTCCATTGAGTCTACTTCCCATGAGAGAGAATCAATTCATCTCTACTTAGCAACAGTGACATATACTCTGAAAATGAAAAGACTCCACAAATCTCTGGGACTTAATATAGCTGCCATCATTTCATAGAAAGTAGTTATAGATAAAATGTACAAAAGCAACAACTGTGAGTGCATGTAGGCCGATAGTCTTTTATTGAGTGATTGCAGGGGGGTAATTTCTACTTTATAATAATGCTTTTTAATAGAAAATAATATGAAATGCATTTACATATAGCCCTCAAAGTTAACACATAGAAATTCTGCTTCATTAGGCAGAAGAGGAAATGAGAAAAAAATATTAATAGGAGTGAAACAAAAGTAAACTTAAGGCAAAACATAAGCTAAAATGTTCTTCCTTTACAACCCGGAAATATGCTACTGGAGTTCGTGAAGAATGATATTTGAGAAAAGACCAGCAAGTGCTAATGCACGAACCCACTAGAAAATGATATAATGCTCATTAACTTATATCTCCCTTAATAATTTTGTGTGTAAATATATAACTTTTAACAACCATACAAGTACAGTAATAAAGCACAGATATAAACACGCATGCAAGTTCACATTTAAAACATACACAACATTTACTCTTGTATTATACATAAACTTTGCATTTAATAGCTTATTAGTACACGACTCATACACTGACACTTTTACTCTACTAATAATGAATTACGCTCTAAGAATAAAGAGTTAAGGTGCTAGAGAGATAGTATAGGATATAAGGCACTTCCTCTGAGCGAAGCTGCTGAATATAGAGTCAGAAGTAGTCCCTGATTACAACTAAATGTGTTCCTGCTTCCCTCTGCAAGAAAAGAAATAAAACGATGAACTGAGGGTGGTATCCTCTGATCTAATTTAATTTTTTAAGGTTATAATAAGTGGATAGCCATTCTTAATCTAAAAATCAAGAAACACTGATGGTAATAATTATGGATATTGCCAAGGACAGCTATGGTTAGAGAAAATATTTAACAGACTTACAAATAAACACACACACATACGTATACACGTGTGTGCGCACACACACACTTGAGTTTGTGCACACACACACACACACACACACAACACTGTATATGAAAGAACTCAATCCATCCTAGTAATTGCTTTCTCTGAAATCTAACCCTTGGTCCAAATTAATGAGTTACAGGTGTGAATCTAATGCTTTTCATTTTGCCCAAGATGTTACTGTTGCTTTATCTGAGACTCTTGGCCTCCAAAGGAATCAAAGTTAATTTATCATAATGTGCTATCAATGTTCAGTATTCACTAAATGCAGGAAACAGCTCTTTTGGTGAAATAAAGAACCCTGCTTTTCTACAAGGCTGTTATATACTAATGAATTTTTAACCCTATACATTTAAAAGAATGCTTATTATTACTTTTCAGAAAAACTACTAGACTAAATTACGTGTCAGAATTTTTAGTTTAAAGGGTAGAAAAATCAATAATTGTCCAAACATTCCTGCCAAACATTCTCCCTCTGTTTAAATAGGAAATGAATATTCAAAAATGCTAAGTTTTGAAACAAGAGAAGGAGGGAAAAACAACCAGAGCAGGGGTGGCAGCCATGAAGGTGGTTGGCAAAAAATTAGAGTTCTTTAGTTTCTTGTATAAATACATATATCATCTGGAATTAATCACTTTTATTGTTTATTGTGTGCCAGCATGTTGTGTTACTCATGTATCCTGAGTTCTCTCAGAAGTAGACCCTAAGATAGGGATTTGGGTGCAAGTAATTTATCTGAAAGAAAATCCCAGAAAAACCAGTTAGGGAAGAAGAAATGAAAGTAGAAAGAATAAAAGAAGGTTCTAACAAGCAGTTAAGATCTCTGGGGAACTGGGGCTCGATTTCCAGGGAACTCTGGAAAATGTGCACAAAACACATCAGAATTATTCCAAATGAGAAACAGCTTTTAGAGGCATTGATTTCATAGACTTCCAGTATGCCTTGTGAATGAGCCAACCATGTTCCTGCAGTCAAACTGAAGGCAAGCAGCAGGAGAGAAGGTGCTCGGTAGGTGTCGTCTGAAGAGTATAAATGAGGGCCCAGGGAATTCAGGCAGGAACCGTCTAGCCAGTTACACCATATTGTACCATTTAAGCTTCACAGTGAGCTTATGATGTGAATAAGACTTCCATTTTTCAAATGTACAAGCTGAGGCTCAGCGAGGGTTAGCAGCTTGACTCAAGGATGATATACAAGGCTAATAAATGATGGGTGGAGATTAAAAATTCTGGGTGGCTTGACTCCAAACATCATCCATGACTACACTGATACATTATCATATGGATAAGGAATGAATATTGGCTTCATTATAACATATCTGAAATACCAGTGAAAAGAGCCCACAGTATAGCTAAAGGTCTAATCCTTCTCCAGCGCAGATGCCAAGAACTACTAAGAATAAGGAAAATGGATGGAAGGTCAAACATAGTCATGATGACCTTGCCAAGGGCAAGGAAACAGATGAGAACTATGACCCTTAGGTATACATTTTTATAACCTTGGAGTTATTTTTGTCAAAAGGTCTTTAGCTTTGGACTTTCTTAAATTTGGTGGTCTTGAGTAAGCTTAGGGCTTTAAAATATGGTACACAAAATCCATCTGTAAGCTGAAATATTAACTGTTCTTGTGTGGGAAAAATTTTAGTGGTATTTTAAACTTTCAAATTATTTGTTTTCTTTAGATTACTATTTTATTGCTTAAAGCTGAGGTCAACAAATCTGACACTGTTTCCCCAATATTAAAAAGGAAAAATTTAGTAAGGAAAGGTAGAACTGTAGTGTTTGAAAGATAATAATATTAAATGACTGGAAACCATTAATGACATTTTATGACTAAATGAAATCAAAATTGCTCGATTACAGACAGGATCTATTGGGGCAGGGGACGTGGGGGAGGCATCCCTGGCCATGCTCAGGGTTTACTCCTAGTTCTGCACTCAGGTGCACTCCTGGGGGGTGTTAGGGAACTGCATATGGTGCTGGCGATGGTACCCATGCTGTCAGCATGCAAGGCAAGCACCCTACCCACTTTATTACCGCTTCAGACCTCGAAAGATCTATTATTTAAATTATGAGGAAAACTGAAAATTATTTTTCCAGAAGGGCTGAACTAATTTACAATCCTACAAATGGCGTATGAGGAATCCCATTCTTCCACCAATACTTGTTTCTGGTCTTTTAATGGTGACCATTCTCACAGAGCATAGTAATATCTCATTATTGTTTTGATTTGCATTTCCCTGATAATAAGTGATGATGAGTAGAGTATGCTTTCATGTGCCTGTTGACTATCTATATGTCTTCCTTGGCAAACTATTGAGATCACCCATTTTTATTTCCCTATTGTTAAAGTTATTACTTCTTTGTCTATCTTAAATATTAGCCTTTTGTAAGATGGAAGGATGTGAACGGGGTCATGTTAAGTGCAAGAGAGAAGTCGAAAACAAAATGCCACATGAACTCATTCAACTGTGGGATATAGAGAAACAACGCTGGGTTACAGAAAGGGGGGAAAAGCCAACAAAATAAAACTCAGAGTCAGACATGGAACTAACTGAGTTTGCCAGAGGGGATAGGATAAAGAACGAGCAAAGATCGGGAGGGGCCAGATGGACTGTGGTGGAATAATATCTGTATTTTGGTGGGTATTGTGTAGTGGAAAATATTTAGAAGAGGCATGAAGCTGAACCCACTAAAACGCATGTAGTTTTATATTAATAAATGATAAAAATGCTTAAATACTCAAAAAGTAATAACAAAAATTTTATGATAGCTATAAATCTCCAATAATTTAATCATATAATATCTTAAAAGAAACATCATATTGATGCCATATACCAGAAAATATTTTGGTAAATTAATTTTACTGCAATTTTCACAGAAGTAAAACTAATATTATAATCAGAACACTAAAAGTCGCTGATTACAAAGCAATTGTACTTGAAAATTTTTAGAACGAAAATTCTCACTAGTCAGCTACCTTAACCTTTATGAAAACAAATATAATAAACCAATGGCAGAAAAATAAAATACAAGGTACTATTTCCACAAAATTTAGAGTAATTCACAGGGGTTTGGTATATATGTGTGTGTGTATATATATATATATGTATATATATACAATTTATTTGTGTTATATATACAGACATGCAATTTCTATATGTGCATGTGTTTAAGATGTATATATACACATGTATAATGTACATATACATATATAAAAATATATGTATATATTTTAAATATCTGAAATATAGTTTAAGCTTGAAATTCTCCAAAAGCATCAAGACAGAGTTTCAGGAAATATATGGTATTTGGCAAATTACCTTGAATTGGGCCTGCCATAAGCTAGTTGTAGTCTACACTGAACTGGTCAACACAGCTCTGCCTAGAACTGAAGACAAAGGAGTCTCAGAGAATCTGGACAGGCATACACTAATATAAAATTACACCAACAGCATTGATGTTGTTTCACAGTTAGGCTTCCTCACATTCTATTAAAATACTACATATATATATATATACATATATATATATATATATATATATTGTAAATTGTAAGTTTTACTGGAACCTGGTGGAGTGATAAATTTCAGGACTGAAGTCAAATGAACCAGGAATAGTCTTTATTTTTACCACAAAATAATCTCTATTCTACCACCATATTCATATCCTTCCATAAATTATTAGTCCTATATACCATTGTTGATTTCAGCTTGGTTCATGCAGGATTTGAAAAACAAACTTCAATAAAATCTACTGTGTGCCTTCCTGACTCCTCTTACCTCTTGTTTTTTTTCTTAACTGTATCGAGATTAGGATCCATTTATTACTAGTTGTTTGGAGGCACCAATTTCTTATCATGAATCATTTAAAAGAATTCCTTTCACATTTCCCGTGACTTTTTCTCTTAGGCATTTCAGGCACATAACACATGGTCCAAGTGGTATCCTTGAACCATTCAAGTTCAGACATAGATAAAGTAAATGCAGCACGTACTGACCCCACTGTGGATATTAATAGTACTCAGTATTGCAGCCAATGATACTGTAAGAATACCTTCTTCATGACATTTAATTCAGTATATCTCAAGCTTATCTGACCACTGAACCCATTTTTATATTCAACCATAAAATCCCCCCCTTGACTTCCAATGAGCCTAGCTATATGGAGAAACTCCGTGAATCTATACTACTTCTATTTCACTGTCTATAATTTATAATGTTTACCTCTTAGACTATAAAGCAGATTATAAGCATTACTGCTATTGTTTTTCTTTGAATGTTTATCATAGACCAAATGACCTGTCCTCAATTTATATTTGAGTCTTTAGCTGAAAATGCTCTGGAAGCTATATTAAATGCTGCATTTTATGTAGGTGTATATTTAACTCTGCACAAAGTAATGAGTTTACATTTTTTTGTATAAAAAATTCTCTTTGGTGGGGAAACAATATAAAAGATAAAAGGAATTAATCTCCATTAGGATTATGTAACCATAGAGGAATAGTTAACTGTTTGCTATCAATCTATCTGAACAACTGAAAGACAGAAAAAGTCAGTTTGTTATTACTTCTTAATCCACAAACAGAAATTATTAATTTTTGATCTTCTCATGGTTAAGATCACTAACAAATATATTATAAATTCTAATCCCCATTATCACTTTTTAAAAGCCCCAAACTGGTAAAATGGGGTAGGATGGTGGTGATGGAGGTTTGCAGGGATTAAGAGTCAATTATCAATGTTGTTTTTCCAGTTTAGGGTAAGGTAATAGATCTAGATAGAGCCATCAACAATTTGACCTGAAGGAAATAGGAAGTCAGTAATGATAACCAACTTTTTAACAGAGCCAGTCATGTTTACATAACAAGATGCTCAGACTCTCTACTGTCAGACACACCTAACTCTTTCAGTAAGAAGAAATGCCTACCTAAATGCTCCAGTAACTAGCATGAGTAGACATCATTCAAGCACATGGAATAAATCCACTGGGATTGATGAAACGATGTATTATGCTGAGGCACTAAAAATAGGCTGCAAATTCATGCTTATATTATCTGCCTCAACTCTGAATATGTGAATTTGATTCTTCCGAGATAAAAAATTATTGGCTCAAATGAAGGTTTCAATCTACAAAAGCATTGCCAAAACAAGTTTTATCAGTATATAAATGTGTTAGATTGGATCCAGTGGCAAGAAATAAGCATATTTACTCTGTACTCCCAGCCCCACCCAGACTCAGTGAGAACCAAGCCTACACATAGATGTGGCATTTTAATAAAAGAAAAGTTCTGTCATTAGCCTTTGAATACTGAACTCGTATTCATTATACCCAGCCTCAGGAACAACTTACAGACATGACCTAGATGCTAGCCTCTATACAAACTTATAGAACTGCACCTAGACCATAGCCCAGTCTCATGATGAAGCTCCATTTCCATTTCTTTGCTATCTATTTCTATCATTGAAATAAATGCAGTGAACTCGAACACTTAACTCATAGGTCTAAGTATTTGATGCCCTTCACCATCTTCTCAGGGGTTATTTCTTACTTTCTGTCCCCACCAAGGCTGTGATCAGGGTTCAGTGAGAAACTATATGCTATAAGCAATAATTATGAGTCTTCCCTCAAGACTTAAATTGGTAATGTCATGAAAACAAACCTTGTACATATCAGAGCTGATCAATATCTAATGAATTTACTGTACCTTTTTAAAAACCAGTTCTACTAGCCCTGACCTCACTAATCTCTAAAATTCTTTTCTCTTACCAGATGGCTCATGTGTTATGTCAATGTTAACTGCACCCATGGCAGAAACGGTATGCTTTACACTAAATACATAACTCTTCTTTTTATTTCTAACCATGGCCTAAGATGTAACCCTTTCAAAAGCTGGTGAAGAGCCTTAATATGAATGGCCTTGTGCATAAAGTAGAGGAATGCATAAATACCAGATTCCAGTTCTGCAGACTGTTCCACCATATAAAAAAAATTTCAGAGATTAACACATAGACCCATTGCATGTCACATTTTGAGGGAAAAAATGGATTTTTTATTCTTATCTTTCTCCATTTTCTAGGTGAGAGACAGTAACTTAAATTCCTAGAAGAGTAGATTAATTGGTATAAGAGATAATTAATAGTGATGTTTGGACTGAATACATAATGATACAAACTATAAAATAGTATAAACTATTAAAATGATATATTAAATTTGTTAATATCCAAAAGAATGTTCACCATATGCTTATTTTTTTAACCTTAAACACTATCATTTACACTCAATGATAGGATTTCATGCATACAGGCTGGAGCCGTAGTACAGCAGGTTGGGTATTTGCTTTGTACATGGCTGATCTGGGTTCAATCCTCAGCATCTCAGAAGATCCTCCAAGCACTGCCAGCAGTAATTCCTGAGTGCAGAGCCAGAAGTAACCCTTGAACATTGCTGGGGGTGACCCAGAAATAACCTTTCCCCCCCAAAAAAGTTGCATGCATGCAACATTCCAATACCACCACATTTACCACCAAAGTATTCCTACTACCATTAACCCAAGGTTTCCTTCTCTTCACTCCTTGAGACCCTCTCTTTGGCAAACATCTTTCTATAGACCAGGTTAGGTTCTGCTGCCTCTAGCCATTTGTCATTCCTTTACAATATTTCTTTACATCTCTCACATAACTATATCTCTCCCTCTTCTTACAGATTTGATGCACCATGATACTGTCTAATTCCACTCACACTGTATGATTTCTTCTTTCCTTATAGCTAAGTAGTATTCCATGTTGCTTCCTTATTCAGTTTTCTGTTCTTGAAGATAACTTGGGTTATTTACAGCTTTTGTCTGCTGTGAATATTGCTGCAATGAACATAGGAGTATGATGTCTCTTCATAATAGTGTTTTGGCACTCCTGCAGGAGATGACAAGAAGTGGAACTGTTGCATCTGACACCAACCCAACTCTTTGTTTCTCGAAATGTCACAATATTGTTTTCCATAGAAATTGAGTTACATAATATTCCCACCAATAGCAGAAGGGCTCCTCCCGCGCACCATGCCCATGGCACTGGTTATAACTATTCTATTTTATGTGTGCCTCTCATTGGTTGTGAGCTTATATCTCATTGCTGTTTAGATTTGCACTTTCTTAATGTTACATGATGAAGAGAAATTTTTCGTGGATTATCTCAACATATGTATGCCTTCTTTGAGGAAGTGTATGAGTGTGTGTTCAACTTCTCACATTTTTAATGTAGTTTTTTAATGTTGATGAATTTTGTGATTTATAAATCTTGGCTATTGGCATTTTTCCAGATATGTGGTAAGTGAATATTTCTCTGATTCAGAAGGGTGACTTTTTAATCTAGCCATTATTTAATTCATAATGCATAAGCATCTTACTTTGATGTAGTCCCATTTATTTTTGCTTCTGTTTTATTTGCAATTGGCATTCTTAAATATCCTTCTATAGTCAATATTATGGGGAGTTCTTCACAGAGTTTTCTCCTGGTTCTATGTTTAGGAATAACTTGGTGGGGCTCAGAGGCCCATGTATAGTGCCAGGGATGAAATCAGGGTTTCTGCAGTGAGCACAGAGCATTGCATAAGCCTATACCACAACCAGATGAGACCCAAATGGAAAATAAATTAAAGGCCTTGAGGGCTATATGTCTTGTGAGAAGACCAGAAATCAAATGAGAATTTGCTTCACATATTATTGAGGTATTCTGAGCCTAAAAATCATCCATCTTCCACCTTTTCTATTTTTGTTTTCTTTTGGGACCTATCTCATGGTGTGTAGGACTTACTCCTTGCTCTGTACCCAGGCATCACTTCTGGTGGTGCTGGAGACCATCTGTGGTGCCAGGGATCAAACTCGAGTTGCCATTTGCAAGGCAAGTATCCTACCTGCTGTATTATCTCCCCAGCTCCTCTTTCTCCTTTACAATGCACTGAAGTATACTCACCTATTTTATAACTGGCACTCCTTTCCTTAGATACTTGAGTTTTTGTTTTGAAGCCATACAAGGCAGTGCTCAGGTGAGCTGCCAGTTTGGAGCTTGGTAATACTCTCATTGGTATTTGGGTGTCTGGCAGTGCCAGACTGAACCCGGCATCCCAGCATGCAAAACTTGCTCTCCAGATCTTTGAAATATCATTCTAGCCTGAACGAGAACAGAGGGTTAAGGTTCTGGGCGTGCATGTAACCAACCCAAGTTCAATACATGGCACCACAGATGATTTCTGGTCCTCTGTGCACCACCAGTAATACCCTTTGCAACATAGAGCCTAAAGCACCTTGAGCACAGCCAGGTTTGACCCTAAGGTGACTGTCACCCACCCCTTGCAGAAATCATTGCCTCTTTTTATCAAAAGGTTATCAACATATTTCATATGTTCACCCATTAGCATTATTTATAGAGCCAACTGAGATTCTTGACTCCCCCCAAAAATGTGAAGGGAGAGTAACAGCTGCTGAAAAAAAATTCAAGTAAATAAACTGATTAACCCATTTAAATCTTTAAACTTTTAACTGGAGGAACTTTAAGAACTTCACAGTCTGTTCTTTTTACAAAAAGAAATTAAGAAATTAACAAAACACACTCAATAGTTGTTGGGACCACAGTAAAGACCAGTAAGCATAGGACATTTTAACTAAGACTCTCTCAAATTGGTTTCAGCGGCAAAATGCTGAGTATTATGATAGCACATGAGGAATGTCAGTGTGCTAAAGACATTAACAGAAAGTTTATGAAGTAAGTTAATACATTCCTATCTCTGAACTAGAACCCCCAGAAATCCACACCTATCATGAAGATAGATAGAGAAATACAAACACAGAGGTAATGGCTATTTTAGCAGAATGAATGATGGTATGGTGAAGAAATATAATTACACAGTGCCTTCAAAAATTGCTTTTACAAAGAGACAAGAAAGTAACTATAATCTGATACTAAAATAATAAATGATAAATGAATTAATTACTTTAAATAATAGTTGTTCTTCATAAAATTGTGTACCATTATGTTAAGAATAAAGACTTAATGACACCACAGATGATTCAAAGGGTGAAAGTGAAATGTGCTGCGTTGTTTCTATAACATAAAAACAAAAATTCCACTCTAGAATTATCATGAGAGACAATTTTCTTCCTAGGGAAGAAAAAAATCTCATTATTATAACTTTTATGATGAATCCACTGAGTTCTTTGATTGACATTTATATATAACTAATTATCCTGCTATAGCTGGGTAACATAATGGCAGTATAATGGATAATATAATGGTACTATATTAATAGTCATGAATATTAATGAAAGATTTGGCTAAATATGAAAGCTGTTTGTTTGGAAAAAACACGTGAGAAATAAGTTCTCTTCATCAATGTTAGATAGATTTTTATCACAGGTTTTATGATATATCATGGAACATAAGTGCTTTTATGAGTTATAAAAATTGCTTCAATATTTGATACTCTGCACTTCAAGGAATCCTGATTGGCAGCTGATTAGACTCTTGCTCCAGTCATTACCTTCTTTAGTAAAATTAGTAGGGTAGAAAATTGCATTGTAATTTATCAAGGGAGAATCAACACAGCGATAGATCTTAAGTCTATGATAACGTATTACTTAGTAAACAATATAAAAAATTTTGAGCAATTTCTAATAAACAATGTGCCAAAAATTATTTATTATCAATTCATCTGGAATGATGAAAATCCATTTCTGCACATGTGGTCTCTGTAAATGGTGAAAATTTATCTGCCTTCAATTTGCTGTGTTATGGCACTAAAATAAATTACAGAAAGAATGTGTTCTGTTATTATTGTTTCTTGCATGTTCCATTTAAAATCACTGTATGTTCTTCTGAAAGGATCCTTCAAATGCAACAAATGTTAACAACACATTCACCCTAATACAAAGTAAATAATTTACTATCTAGATTTTTTTTTCCTGGTTTATTGGTTTCCATAAAACCAATATGTTAAATTATGGGCAATGAAGAATGATCTTGAAACCTTGAATGTGATAATATGGTAAATAGTGCTGTTAACTGAATGTTATGGGGATATACTTTATGAACAAAAATTTTCAAAGGTTACAGATTGAAGAAATGTCTACCTCCCATGAAAGTTGATTAAACTAGAAGAAAGCAAGTCAACATATTATTTAATTTATTTTCTTCTCTGTCTCATCATTTTCTCTCTCACTCTGTCTCTTTTTGGAGCCACACACAGCTGCCCTCAGAACTTACTCCTGGCTCTGTGCTCAGGGATCATCCCTGGTGGTGTTCTGGGAACTTATGGAATGCCAGGGATTACACTGGGTTAGCCACATACACGGCAAGTGAATTACCCACTGCGCTATCTCTCCAGTCCCAATCTCTCATTCTCTTAATTTTAAAGGATAAAATTTTTATAGAATATTAAAACACTTGGGTGGTTATAAAAAGAAGCATCAGAGGGTGAAAAGACCTATCAGAATGTATTATTTTAATTCTTTCAGCTCCATTTCTTAACATACCCTGAAATGATGGTAGACCCCTTGTTAATAGAATAAATATTCTGTCACTTTTGATTGAAGAACACTCATTAACAGACTGTATTGACCTTTTTTACTGCCATTTGTATATGTGAGTTCAAAAGCCAAATGAAATTGCTATATGACTCTGCTGTGACTTAATTCACAGCTATCATTTTAACTTCTGTCACTTTGTATGAAAACTGAGGTTTCTTAAAATATGTTTAGAAAATATGAGTAAGTAAACGAGAGGGAAGATGAATTTTTAATATGTGGATATATATTGTGGATATATATATATTGCTTTTTGGGTCACACCCGGCAATGCTCAGGTGTTACTCCTGGCTTTGCACTCAGGAATCACTCCTGGCAGTGCTCAGAGGACCATGTGGGATGCTGGGAATCAAACCTGGGTTGGTCGTGTGCAAGGCAAATGCCCTACCCACCGTGTTATTGCTCCAGCCCCAATATGGATATATTTTTAAAAAGTCAGCCTACATGCCTTTTCTGTGACATGAGGATACTTATCTGGTGGGATTATTGTGAGATTTTAAATCAATTTTGTTTAAAAGTACCAAGTAGTTTTTTTAATTTATTTTATTGAATCACCATGTGGAAAGCTACAAAGTTCTCAGGCTTATGTCTCAGTTATACAATACTCAAACACCCATCCCTTCACCAGTGCCCATATTCCACCACCAAAAACCCCAGTATACCTCCTACCCCCCGCCCCCCACCCCCGCCTGCGTAACTGATAAATTTCATTTCATTTTCTCTTTACCTTGATTACATTCCATATTTCAACACAGAACTCACTATTGTTGTTGGGGTTTCCCCCCAAAAAGACAGCCCTACTGCTAAGGAAGCATTTGATAATTAGTTTTCCATTGCTGAGG
This sequence comes from Sorex araneus, assembly GCF_027595985.1. Taxonomy (NCBI): domain Eukaryota; kingdom Metazoa; phylum Chordata; class Mammalia; order Eulipotyphla; family Soricidae; genus Sorex; species Sorex araneus. The sequence continues at coordinate 135,343,928 of NC_073304.1, read as the reverse complement.
ATGAAAAGATATGAAGTTCATCTGTTCCAAGTACATAACTCTTTTTTTTCTCATTCCCATGCCACCAAGTTTGTGGCTGCTTAATAGTCCTCATAATATGGCTGACACCACGCTGCCCGAAAAGGGAATAAAAAAACTAAAAAGAAGGATATTTCCCATCCTTGGCTGGCGTGGGGCTATGGCTTAGTTCACAGTCTAGAGACATGGCTGCAAGCAGTTTCTGGAACCAAAAGTAGTCTAGTTGGCCTCCAGATTCTGGTCAATCAGCAGCAAAGTGGCCACACTTTTTGTGGCCACCCGGATGGAATCTCGGCGTAGTGTGCACTGGTATCAGTCCCGGCCCGAGACTGCCCAAGCGTCCTGCTGTTCCAAGTACATAATTATTTTTTCCCCTTCCCACGCCACCAAGTTCGTGTCTGCTTAATAGACCTTATAATATGGCGGACGCCATGCCGCATTTCTCCCCGAAAAGGGAAAAGAACCGAGAAAGAAGGATATTTCCTCTCCTTGGCCGGTGTGGGGCTATGGCTTAGTTCAGTCTAGAGAAATGGATGCTACTTTGATTACCTTCAATATTTCAACAAAACACTCACTATTATTGTTTGGAGTTTCTCCCCAAAAATCAGACCTGCTAAAAAGGAATCGTTTCACATTGCTGACAATTAAGAGATATTAGGTTTTGGATTTCAGTATAAAGTCCAGGGAAAATTCTGCCAGAAATTGCATCACTGCAAGCTTTTACTTCCTTTTGTGGTGTTCATAAGATGGAAAAGCCTGGAGAGAGAAACTCTTCCTCGCTGGCACCGCATGGGGCGGTGGCTCAGTTCACAGTCTGGAGGCATTTCTGAGAGCTGCTCGTGTCCAAAGTAGTTCAGTTGGCCTCTGGGATCATGCTCGTGCAGCAGCAGCAGCGGAAAGGCCGCACACCTGTGGTCATTGTGCTTAAATATTGGCAGAGGGCGGGGCTGGTACTCCGCCCCCTTTGTTCTCCCCCCGCACATCCCGCCGCAGCTGGGCTGTACCAAGTAGTTTTAAGAACAGTTATCTAACACATAGGTGTTAAATTATTCTTCTAATATAAAATTCTATTTTAAGTACTTTTCATGTCTGTCAGTCACTAAAACTGTCTCTTTGAGTGAAAAATAAAAGTGAATTTAGATTATTGATCATTTCTTTTGTGCCTACAAAATGATGTTTCACCTTGGGAAAAGGGGCTTTTTTTTGTGACCAAGTATCTCATGAAGTTGTTTAACAACTACACGTCAAAGTAATCTGTTAGCTAGATATCAGGGCTCTATAAATGTGAGTACTGATCTCCAAAAGTTCATTTCAAATTTCTTTTGCTACTTTGTAATGGTTCAGCTGTCTTTTCTTTGTAACTTTTCAAGATCAAAATTTTATCTATCCCTATAGTTTTTAAGAGTTATGTTTATAGTTAGTATTCCAATTGATTTTATAATTTAGTATTCCGATTGATTTTATATTAAATTACTATATGGGAATTTGTAACCTTCCTGCTTCATCTCAGTGTAATTTAACATGTTCTTATTATTATGACTTTCACAAACTCTGCAGTGAGTTTTTGGGCAGTTTTCTATTTATCTACCAAATGTATAATAAATGAGCTCTACCAATATAATATTTTAAATATATGCTTATTAAATAGAACACTAATGCATTTTATGGTTGCATGTGTGCCATGGTTTTATTTTTGCCTCTTTGCCTGATTTTTGGCAACAGCTGCAAAATTATATCACTCTTGCATTCACATGTAAAATACTAGAATAGTAACACCATCTATGTTTGTTGACTCAGTTAGTGGGTAGTTAAAAGTCAGTGACAACAAAAACAAATGAATGGGAATGGAGCAGAAAGGGAAAGAATGAGGCAAAAAAACTGATTATAAAGTTTCTACATGACTTTTCTGATGACTAAAGAATACAAAGTTTTGATGATAATGGTACATGTATAGATAAATATTTTAACTTTAACTCTAAAGTAATGACGTTAGAGTTATTTCTTGTCAGTGATAAATAGTTTCACTTAAAAACAAAATCCAACATTCAGAAGTTGTTTAATTCTCCGATACCACTTTATTATCATTGTCTTCCCTTATCTCGTGATTAAATATAATTTTAAAGCTCTTTAAAAAATATATTAAGCGCTGCTTCTTAAAGAATTCAATGATTAAATGTATTGGCCTTGCCTATGGAATATAAGAAATGAAGGTAAAATTGGTAATGTTGAATTAATATTTCTCTTCCTGTTCCCATTATCTTTCAGGAAGAGTAAATAATTTCAAATATACATTGTAAATATATATATGTAATATATTAAATGTAAAATATAATGTAAAATAAAAATTTTAGTCTTTTTTTAACAAAAAAAATGTACATATATTTGCAAGTGTTCCCAAGGCTCATCAAAACTGTCTTTACCTCAAGAAAATTAAACCTATGAAACTTTTAATAGCACTTGCACAAAATCCCAGTGCCACTTATCCCAGTAAATAAATACACCAAGTATACACCATCATACTCACCCACAACTACATGGGTTTTGTATCAAGTAGGGCTCACGACACCAATGTATCCATCTAACTGCACTATAACACTTCATCACTCAGTATCCAGGTTCTTAGCATTGACTTAACAGTGCTTCTGTAAGTCTGTATTTAAATCCAAACATTTACTTTTTGTATGAACCCAGATTTCTAAATTTTGTATGGCCCCAAATTTCCAGAGAGACAGATAAAGGGGGCGGGGGCTTACGCTGTGCTACAGAAAGCATGCAGGTTTTCTCTGGATCTTGTGGCATAGAGCAGAAAAAAAAATGTTTAACTTTTTCTTTTTTTTTTTTAAATTTAAATTTTATTGAATCACCATGTGGAGGGTTACATAGTTCTCAGGATTATGTCAGTTATACAATACTCAAACACCCTTCCCTTCACCAGTGCCCATATTCCATCCCCAACTACCCCATTATACCTCCCGCCCCCCCAGTCCCCGCCCTTGTAAGTGATAAGTTTCACTTCGTTTACGCTTTATCTTGGTTACAGTCCATGTTTCAACACATAACTCACTATTGTTGCTAGGGTTTTCCCCCAAAAAAGAGAAGACAGTCCCACTGTCGAGGAAGCATTTGATTTACTCTCCATTGCTGAGAATGTAGAGATATTAAGTCCCGCTGTTTGTTACATAACTTTTCTATTTTTTTCCCCCCTCGTCCCGCGCCACCGAGATCACGCCTGTTTAGTAATCACCACGCTGCCTGACAAAGGGAAAAAAAAACGAAAAAGATGGTTATTTGCCGTCATCAGCCGGCGTGGGGCTCTGGCTTAGTTGATAGTCTGGAAGAATCTCTGCCAGCAGTTTCTGGAACCAAAAGTAATACGCTGGTATCAGCCCCGGCTCGAGATTCCACCAGCGTCCCGCTGTTCCAAGTACATAATAATTTATTCCCTTGTATCCCATTCCCGTGCCACCAGGTCCGTGTCAGCTTAATGGACATCATACTATGGTTAACGCCATGCCGCATTTCTTCCCGAGAAAGAAGGATATTTCTTCTCAGCCGGCGTGGGGATATGGCTTAGTTCAGTCTATAGAGATGGCTACCACTTTGATTGCCTTCAATATTTCAGCAAAAGACTTACTATTCTTGTTAGGATTTCCCATTTCATATTGGTTATGACTAAATGACATTAGGTCGCGCGGCCATGGCAGCGGCCTCGCAGCTTTGAATTTCTGTATAAAGTCCAGGGAAAGTACAGCCAGAAATTACACGTCACTACAAACTTGAACCCTATTATGGTCCCCCCAAAGTCCAACCCGTTACAAAGGAACCATTTCATATTGCTGATGATTAGATGACATTAGGCTGCCGCGGCCGCGCGGTTTTGTATTTCTATATAAAGTCCAGGGAAAATTCTGCCTAAAATTCTATCGCTACAATCTTTTACCCTTCAACAAAAAACTCAGTACTATTGTTTGGAGTTTACCCCCACTGTAAGCCCTGCTAAAAAGGAACATTTACACGTTGCTGACAATCAAGAGATATTAGGTCTCTTACAGGCTATCGCAGCCGCGCGGTTTTGGATTTCTATATGAAGTCCAGGGAAAATTCTTTTGGTAATTGCATCACTCGCTGGCAGCACCTGGGCCAGAAGGCATTTTGGGGGGCGCCGCTCGTGTCCAAAGTGGTTCAGTTGCCTCCGGGGTCGATCTCGCGCGGGGCCGGAAAGCAGCATCCCCACATGGCTCTGTGCTTAAATGTCGGCCGGCACAGGGCTGATCCGGAAGTCCCGCCCCATAGGCTTTCCCTGGCTTCCTGCATAGTCTAAAAACCGGCTATTGCCTCGCTGCGTTCAAAAAGAAAGAGTTGAGAGAGAAAAGACCATACCCCGCTGGCAGCGCCTGGGCCATAAGCTCCGAGCACACAGTTTGGAGGCATTTGGGGGGCGCCGCTTGTGTCCAAAGTGGTTCAGTTGCCTCCGGGGTCAATCTCGCGAGGGGCCGGAAAGGCTGTTTAACTTTTTCTTAAGGTAACTATTAAATTAGACCTAAAATTTTGTTCTTTTTCATAATATTTCACTTACTTTAGAATTGATTTTGGAGGCACAAGAAGAGATTAAAGGGTGCTAGAATCCCCACTGCTGGCATTATTACACCCTGCCACCTACTACTTTTACTTGTTCTAAACTCCTCAAGGACTGAAAATGAGACTTACAGTTCTCAGCATCTTCAGGGACTTTAGGTCCACAAACTTAGGTGAGAAAAAAAAAAATCTTTAGTAGCATAAACTCAACTGAAACTTACCATTTCTTTCATTTACGAAGGCAGAGAACAAATCAAAGCGATTTTAGGGAAACCTGTAACCTTGTCAACTGTGAAAATCACATATATTTTCCAACCAGTCCAGCTGATGCAGATTCCAAAGTATCATTTACACCCACCACTACTTGTGAATTATGGTAATTTTTAAGCCTGTCAGTGCTTGTTATTTGTATTAATATAAAGCCACATAAATTAGTATTTCACAAATAAAATCTTTTTTTTTTTTTTACAGATTTATACACTTTTGTGCTTATACTTCCCTCATACAAAGTTCGGGAACCCATCCCTTCACCAGTGCCCATTCTCCACCACCCGTAAACCCGGCGTCCCTCCCACCCTCCCCACTCCCATCTCCCCCCCACCCCACCCTGCCACTGTGGCAGGGCATTCCCTTCTGTTCTCTCTCTCTCTAATTAGCTGTTGTGGTTTGCAATAAAGGTGTTGAGTGGCCGCTGTGCTCAGTCTCTAGCCCTCATTCAGCCCGCAACTCCCTTCCCCCACATGGCCTTCAACTACAATGTAGTTGGTGATCGCTTCTCTGAGTTGCCCTTTCCCCGGAACGTGAGGCCGGCCTCGAAGCCATGGAGTCAACCTCCTGGTACTTATTTCTACAGTTCTTGGGTGTTAGTCTCCCACTCTGTTATTCTATATACCATAGATGAGTGCAATCTTTCTATGTCTGTCTCTCTCTTTCTGACTCATTTCACTCAGCATGAAACTTTTCATGCCCATCCACTTGACTACAAAATTCTTGACCTCCTTTTTTCTAACAGCTGCATAGTATTCCATTGTATAGATGTACCAAAGTTTCCTCAACCAGTCATCCGTTCTGGGGCATTCGGGTTTTTTCCAGATTCTGGCTATTGTAAACAGTGCTGCGATGAACATACATGTGCAGATGTTGTTTCGATTGTACTTTTTTGCCTCTCTGGGATATATTCCCAGCAGTGGTATTGCTGGGTCAAATGGGAATTCAATATCTAATTTTTTGAGAGTCGTCCAAATTGTTTTCCAGAAGGGCTGAACCAGTCGGCATTCCCACCAGCAGTGAAGAAGGGTCCCTTTCTCCCCACATCCTCTCCAACAGCGGTTGCTTTTGTTCTTTTGGATGTGTGCTAGTCTCACACAAATAAAATCTTAAGTGTGTGATATTTCCATATTTTTCTACAAATTTATCTGTATTTTTATTATATGCATCTAAAATATTGTGAGAATGGGTTCATAAGGAGCAAAGACATCAACCACATACCTTTTAAAATTTTTTAAGAAATCTCCTGTATAGCATATACACGAAATGAAAAGACAAGTATAGATTGTTAAGAATTAACTTCAATTTCACTCATGATCCACTTATTTTTCAATGTCATTTAAATTATATTCAATACTGATCTTGCATGAAATGTTATTTTACATTAGACTGACATGGATTATACTTGTGCAATATTCTCTGAGTGTTGATTCCTAATACTGAAGCAATCCAGAAACTTAAGAACTTTAATCAAGGAGGAACTTAGAATGATAGCTCAGTAAATCCTATTTTTGATGTTATACAGCTGTATTTAGCCAAAGGCCTGTGAATTGCAACAGAATTAGACACTTTAGACTCTTTTTTGAATGACAGCTATTCTGTAATCAGCTTCTGAAGGAGGAAAAAGGGTGGAGAAATCCCCACTGAACTATGTAAGTATATACTGATTACAGATGAAAGAAATGACAATCCAGCCTGGCCATAGGTCATTGAAGAACTACCGATTAAAAGAGTTTCCCTTGTTGTAATCATTAACTCCATTTTAGCCTTTTAAGGTAGTTGGAGAAATAATAGCAAACATTTTAGAGCAGATAAGAATTGACTAGATTACACAAAATAGAGCTTGGAATAAGTGAACTCTAAGAATAATTTGCATTAATCATAATGATGTGCTAATTCCTTTCAAAGGCAAACTCTACTTAAAAATAAAACCTTAAGTTTACTCACACCTGAAGAAAGGAGAGATTTCTTTGGACTCTGTTATAATCATTAGTTGTACTTGGTTTACACTTATTAATTTCCTTTACATAAATCAGGAACCCCAGAGAAGCAAGTGAGGAAATGTATTGCTGCCATGGTAGTTCTATGAATCACACTGGTAAATAAGATGTCCAATGGCCCTGAATCAAAACTTGAAGCTAGATATAAATTAAGTATTGCATATATTTCTTTATCTGGGACATAAAATATACTTACACTGCTAACCTGCCTACGTTACATATACTAATTCATACACCCTGATAACATGAACACAGCTTTATTATTTTCAAAAACTTATGGGGATATGAGAGGGTAAACAACTTTTTCAGAAAACTGGGGCCAAGATGGTGGAAAATGAAGCAATCTGAGCCCCCACAACCAAAACTGCACAAAACAAAAGAAAACAAATCCAAAACTAAATACAGGATCCTGCTACAAAGTTCGCTGGAGAACCCAACCACCATGTCTGCTGCTGTGTGTCAGCAACAGCTGATTTCAAAGATACAATACTCAGGCAAGAGAGAGGGAGGAGAGAAGAAACTATTAAGGCAGAGTTTTGCTCTAGGAAATGGGAAGGACCAGCTTAATACTAGAACCCTGTTTAAAAATGTATATTCATAAAATCAGATCTGGTGTTAAGAATGAAACTATGCAAGATACTCAGGGCTGGCATACAACCTTGGCAAAGTTGGGGGCTACTGTCCCTGGGAAACTGTCAAGCAACCAAAGGGTCCACATCCTTTCAGAATGGAAAGCAGCAGGAAGGAAAATGCTGCCATTTCAAGCATAGTGTGGAGCAGAGGTAGAATAGATGACTGGATGACTAGAAAAACAAAACCAGTCCCCTCCCAATCCACATTTGACTGATTTCAGCAGAGAGATGAATGGCTTAGAGCAGAGGTGGGAATCTTTTCTTACTAAGGGCCATTTGGATATTTATAGTATCATCAGATAATACCATCTGACTCAACACAGGCAGATGGGCTGAGGGCAGCTAATGAAAAGCATATGTGTCTGTCCTATCATATATCAGGGCCAGATCACTTGATTCTAATAACTTTTATATGACCTATGGGTCATGCGTTCCCCATCCCTATCCTAGAGCCAGAAATAACACTTAGCTGGGAGTAGCCCCAGAGTACCATGCAGCGTGGGTTAAAAAGGAAGGGAAGAAGAAGAAAGGATTTATAGACCCTAAAAGAACAGATCTTCCATGTATTTACTATCTGTTGTGCTCATGTCCAGCCTTTAGTTGAACAAGTAAACATTTTTTTGGACTTTAGTCCTTGTCAAACTTAGGGTCAGACTTAGGGTCACATTCCACATTGGCTTAAGCCTGGTGATAGAGAGACTACAGGTCTGACAAACACAAATCACCGTATCACTGTATCACTGTCATCCCGTTGTTCATCACCTTATTTGAGTGGGCACTAGTAACATCTCCATTCGTCCCAGCCCTGAGATTTTAGCAGTCTCTCTTTACTCGTTTTTCCCAATGATTGGAGGGTCTTTTCAGGGTCAGGGGAATGATACCTGCTATTGTTACTATATTTGGCATATCAAATACGCCACAGGGAGCTTGCTGGGTGCTTCTGTGTGGGCAGGATGCTCTCGGTAGCTTGCCAGGCTCTCTGAGAGGTGATATATATATATACACACACACATATATATATACATATATACATATATATATTTCCCTTTATGTATCCAGGAATATTCCTGGACAAACACAAATACCTTAGTAACAATAAGTCTGTACATATGATATTGGGCACTCCTGACCATTAACCTCTATTTATTGTCCTGCAACTGTAGGATGACATTACCACAGCCATTGTAGTACATGAGAAATTGCTAAGTATGGAGTGTAGTACAGTTCTACTTATATTAAGACTATAACTGATGCAATAACTTTATGACCAAAAATTTCCAATAGTGGGTAGAAAGAAACAAAATCAGAGCTATCAGTTTCTAATTGGAATTAGCAAGTGTGAACCTTAGACAGCTACTTATAGCTACACAAAATCAGGTCCTTACACCAGCCCTCAAGTAAAACCAGACACATGAAGAACAAGAGGTATTAAATGTGCATAAAAGATAAAAAGAAAAGCCCAGAAGGATCCCAAACACAAAAGAAGTCTCTAAATTTCCAACCAGAGGGAAGGATGTCTACTGAACTGAGGAAAGTGATAGACTAGAACTGCATTAAGGACAGACAATTTTTGAAAAACCTTCAGTCAGGAAACATCGATCTGAAAAGCATAGGTGAACAATAAAAGCAAAACAGAAAAGCTCAGAATCAGCAAAGATAGATGCTAAAGCATGAATCAGTTCTTGAGAATGAATTAGATGGAATCAGAAAGATAACAGAATTTTTTTAGAAATAAAATAATGTGGAACTGTTTCAAATGGAATAACATTCACATTATAGAGGTTTCAGAGATAGAGAAATGAGAAATGAGGAAGTATTGCTGGAAGAAATTATAATCAAGAACTTTCCAAATGTAAAGAAAAAGTGTTATATCCAGATCCTAGAGTAGTTAAGAATTCCAAGTAAAATAAACCCAAATAAAATAAAACGAAGATACCCCTAGTTACCATGGCAAATGCCCAATATAGAGATAAAATCCTGAAAACAGCAGCAGAAAGAAAAGAACTCAGACTTAAGGGAAGTCCAGGAGATTCACAGCAGAGAGATCAAATGCTACAGGACTGAATGGAACAGTATGATATATATAGCCAACATATTTAATGAAATAGGCATCTAAACAAAAATATTCTATACAACTAGACTGTGATTAAAATTTTAAGAAGCCACAGAAAATTTTACAAACTAATAAATTCAAAATTAATAATCCTTTCTGTAATCATCAATAAGTGGTCTTCTCTAAAAGGCAAAGAAATCTGACCGTGAAGCAATTAGATAGTTTTTTAAAAACGTTATCACGAAAAAAAAGGACATGAGTAAAACTGGGGTCTCTTATAAGAATTTGAGGCTACTTGCTTTGAATTTAATAGAGAATGCAAACTCAAAACTCCAGAAGTAAAATTCATGGCAAATGTTCCATGCAGGAAAATAGTAACCCAAAAACAGACTGTGTATGCCATAGTTATACTAGGCAAAATAGACTTCAAATTAAAGAATTAATAAGAGAGTGAGACTGGAGCAATAGCATAGCAGGCAGGGCATTAGCCTTGCATGTGACTGACACAGGTTCAATTCCTCTATCCCTCTTAGAGAGCCCAGGAACCCAGAAAGCTACTGAAAGTATTCTGCCTGCACAGCAGAGCCTGGAAAGCTGATATGCCAAAAACAGTAACAAGTTTCACAATGGAGACCTTACTGGTGCCTGCTCAAGCACATCAATGAACGATGGACGACAGTGCCACAGTGCAGTTACTAATGTTTAAATGATGAACACATCAAGAATACAACATCCAATGACCTATACACACAAAATGAAGGAGTATCAATATGTATAAAACAAATAATAAAAGACCAGAAGAAATATCTACAGCAAGGGATTTTACTTACCCTCACCACAGGATAAGTTTACAGACAAAAAATATCAATAAAAATATAATAGCCTAAATGGGAGGCTGGAGCAATAGCACAGCGGGTAGGACATTTGCCTTGCATGCTACCGACCCGGGTTCGATTCCCAGCATCCCATATGGTCCTCTGAGCACAGCCAGAAGTGATTCCTGAGTGCAATGCCAGGAGTAACTCCTGAGCATCGCCGGTTTGACCCCAAAAGAAAAACAAAAGAAAACACACACACACACCAAAAAAAAAAAATAGCCTAAATGGGGTAAATGGAAAAATCAGGCTTAATTGACACAGATCAGGTGCCCCACCAATCAAAGTTGAGTATCCATTCTTCTCCAGTACACATCTTTTTCTAGGATAACTCACATGTCGGGACACAAAACAAGTATCCATATATCATGAAAGACAGAAATCATACCTTTCAAGTACCTTATCAGATCACAATGCTATGAAAGTAGAAATAAGTCTAATATTTCTTGAAATCAAACTTCAGAAAGTAAACAATATGACCAACTTTTGAGTTAAGGAAGAAATCAAAGGAATATATATATATATTTCTTGTATATATTTAGAAATACAGAAATACAGAAGAATCCTGGAAACAAATGAGATTGATGATAAAAGCTACCACAGTAAGGGGATTTAACAAAAGATGTGTCAAGAAAAAAGTTAAAAACAGTACAGACATACATTAGCAAATAAAAAATGGCTCAAATAAATAATTTAACTATATCTTATAGTTAGAAAGTAAAAAAGTCAAGTGAAGTTCAAAGTAAAAAGAAAGGAAAAAGTGAGTAGAAATCAAAAATGGAATATTTTCCTCATAGAAAAGTTCACTGACAATAAAGTTTTTTCAAAAACATAAACAAGATTGGTAAACTCTTAGCTAGATTCATAAAGAAAAGGATGGTGAAAACTTTAACAAATCAAGTCATAATTGGAAGGGGAGAAATTACAATTACTTCAATATTCTGACTCCATTAGCAACAAATGAAGGAGCATAAATAAACAACTTAAATTTTATCAAGCTGAAATGCTTCTGTACTAAAATAAAAATACATATTACTGAAAGGAGAATATTTGCATACCTTATCTGACAGAGGACTAGTATTTAAGAGAAATAAAGCACTAGTGATCTCAACAATAAAATCCTCACAAAATGTGCGGAAGGAGGTTCCACCTTGTACTGATCCTTGGTACCACATTGGTTCCTGGCATCACCAACTGTATCCCTGGATACCCTGAGTATTCTGAGGTGTAACTCTAGGGGCCTCCCAAGCACCACTGTGAAGGCTCTGATCTTTCAGACACTGCAGAGCCCATATAACCCCACATCCTCCTAACACTGAACCACCAGCTTCCCTGGTAGAGTATCTCCTAGAGTGGCCCTTGGTCCTCTCAACATCAGGGGAAGTTTTTTTTTTAATTTATTTTTTTATTAGTTTATTTTTAATTAGAGAGTCATAGTGAGGGTACAGTTACAGATCCATACATCTTTGTGCTCATGCTTCCCCCATACAAAGTTCGATAACACATCAGGGGAAGTTTAACAAACACTTCTCCTAAGGTTGACAGGCCCACATGAGATGTGTTTATCATCAATGATTACCAGAGAAGTGCAATCAAACAAGAATGAAATATCATTTATACCAGTGAAAATTACCCCAAAAAGCTAGAAACAAGGGTTCCTGGGACTGCTCAGAAAAAACCTCCATTTATCCTTGGAGGTAAGAGTGTAATCTAACTCATCATCTATGAAAAACAGGTTTTTGAAATGACAACTTTACATTTTACTAAAAACAAACTTAATACCAACGTTCTCCCTTCTGAAATCCGACACGCCATTTCGCTGGTAAAGACTCGAACAGCACCTGGTCCGGACAAGGTCAGACCTGAACAGCTGAAGAATCTGCCGCCAGTACTCATCAATACACTGGCCCGACTCTTCACACGCTACCTGTCTGAATGCAGGGTTCTGTCCCAGTGGAAAACCAGTAGGACCGTTCTGTTGGACAAGAAGGGAGACATCCACGACATTGGCAACTATCACCCAATCTGCCTGTTGTCTGTCGTCTACAAGTTGTTCACTCATGTCATCCTGAATAGAATAGGCAGAACACTAGACGAAGGACAACCATGCAAGCAAGCCGGGTTCTGAAGGGGATTCAGCACGATACACCATATCCACACAGTGACCAAACTCATTGAAGTTTCGTGAGAGTTCAAGATGCCACTCTGTCTAACGTTCATCGACTTAAAGAAGGACTTCGATTCTGTTGAGACTGAGGCGGTCATAGAAGCCCTGGCCAAACAGGGCATTCAAACTCAGTATGTCAAAATCCTCCGCGAGCTGTATTGTGAATTCACTGCCAGGATCTCACTATTCTACAAGGAAGTGATCATTGATGTAAAGAGAGGGGTACGGCAGGGTGATACTATTTCACCGAAACTCTTCAGTGCCACCCTTGAGAACATCATGCGAGGACTGGAATGGGAAGGAATGGGAGTGAAGATAGACAGTCAGCAATTACACCACCTCTGCTTTGCTGATGACATCATTCTCATAACGCCAAACATTCACCAAGCGGCAAAAATGCTGGCCAACTTCGACCACGAGTGTGGAAAGGTCGGATTGCAGCTGAATCTCAACAAGACGATGTTCATGAAAAACAAACTGGTCCCTGAAGCTTCATTTGCTCTCAATGGAATTAACATCTCCAAATGCAGCAGCTATGTGTACCTGGGTCGAGATATCAACATGAGGAATGACTTGGTGCCAGAACTGCGCAGGAGAAAGAGAGCAGCGTGGAATGCATTCAAGAGCGTCGAAAAGGTGGTTAAGATAATGAAGAACCTCCAACTCCGGGCACATCTTTTAAATTACACCGTTCTTCCTGCACTAACATATGCCTCAGAGACCTGGGCCCTACACAAGCAGAATGAGAATGCTATTAGGATATCCCAAAGAGGAATCGAAAGAGCTATGCTGGGAATATCATGTCTCACTCAAGTGAGAGAAGGAATCCGGAGTTCTGACCTCCGTGGATGGTCAAAAATCAGGGATGCTGTCTCGTTTGCCAAGGCATCAAAAATCAGATGGGCTGGTCATGTAATGCGATTCAGAGACGACCGTTGGGCTATAGCTGTTATAGACTGGATTCCACGGCATGTCAGAAGACCTTGTGGCCGCCCTTCAACTAGATGGTCAGATTTCTTCGTTAAATCTCGGAATGAACGATTTGAGGCTCTTTCTGTTCCTGGAGCAAGCAGGTATCATTGGGCTATGCTAGCTCGCGACAGGGACAAATGGAGATGTTACTGGCACCCGCTCGAGCAAATCAAAGATCAACAGGACTACAAGTGATACAAGACTTACTACATGACCCAGTAATCCACTTCTTGGTATCCATCCCAAGAATACAATATTAATAATTCAAAAAATATGCACACACATATTCATTGTAGTACCATTTACTATGGCTCCGATCTGGAGACAACCCAAGTTACCAACAAGGATTAGATTAATAAACTTTGGTGTATATTCACAAGGGAACACTACTCACTTACAAAATAAGATGAAGTATTACATTTGTACAATTTATATGGAACAACATTTTATTAATTAAGTACATTGAGGGAGCAAATATCAGGTTATATTATTCATATGTGAGAGATAAAGAAAGAAAGCAAGGGAACAGACAATGGCCAATAGAAACAAACCATAAGATGCAATCAACCAAAACTGAGTTTGCCAAGAAAGGGAAGAGATTTTAGGAAGGGAGGGGTTGGCCAGATGGGACCAATATCCCTAGTGGAGGGATATTGTCACTTTGGTGGTAAATGGTATAAACATTGCATATCTAAAACATAAATATAATAGTAAACCAAAATACTTCAAATGAAAAAAAAAAGGAAAAAAAAACTTGCTCAAATGTACATAAATACTAACAGATCAGGGGCAGGAATGATAGTACAGCAGGTAGCATTGTTTGCCTTGCACAGAGCTGACCCGGGTTTTGTCCCCAGCATCCCATAGAGTCCTTCAAACCCACCAGAAATAATTCCTGAGTCCGGAGCCAGGGGTAATTCCTGAGTATTGCCGAGTGACCCAAAAAGCTAATAATAATAATAATAATAATAATAATAATAATAATAATAATAATAACAAGTAGCATTGTCATCCCATCGTTCATCGATTTCTTCGAGCGGGCACCAGTAACATCTCCATTGGGAGACTTGTTGTTACTGTTTTTGGAATATTGAATATACCACGGGTATCTTGCCAGGCTCTGCCATGCAGGCGGGATACTCTCAGTAGCTTGCTGGACTTTCCGAGAGGGACAGAGGAACCGAACCTGGGTCAGCTGCATGCAAGGCAAATGCCCTACCCGCTGTCCTATTGCTCCAGTCCAATAATAATAACACTATCAGAATCAGGTTTGAAGCTATCATGTGTTCCACAATCACATTTTCTAAGCTTCTTCAATACATATGATACTGTAGAGTTATAGATACCCCCAACTAGCCCAAACTGGAGTACCAAACAAAATAACTGGAAATTAGATTTTAAAGTAGAGAAGAAAGAAAAAGCCTTCAGGTAATTTCAAAAACTTGAATTTCAGAAAATTTTCAGTGTTATTTATTTTCATTTTTATTTAACAATAATTATTAGTTAAATATAGTATTCATTATCAAGTTAATGAAAATTTTATCAAATTATAAGTTTCATCCAATTATAAATTAAGATTTTTTATTACAATTGACTGCTGACTTTTGTATAATAAGTTTTCAGAGACAATCGCTGTCCCTATTTATTTTCTATCATAATTATAATTTTTTATTTTAGAATAAAAATTATGGGTTAAAAATGAAAGACTTTTGGGGCTGGAGTGATAGTATGCAGGCAGGGCACTTCCTTTGCACACGGCTAACCTGGGTTTGATCCCCAGCATCCCATACGATCCTTCAAGCCCACCAAGAGTGATTCCTGAACACCTATACATCTGTTGAAAACAGAGCCCCCCCTAAAAAAAGAAGAAAGAAGGCTCATTAAATTTCATTCCTTAGTTATCAGACTAATAATAAAACTAATTTAAAACTTATTTTCCAATTTATATTCCTTCTTTCCCCATAAGATTTTAGGGGCTCTGGAGAAAAGAAAACAGAAGATTAGAAAGAAAGGTGTATAAGTGAATAATATTCCCTTTTCTCATACCCTTTCAATGTATGCTCTTTTTGACTACATATAATATATGCTCTACATGTAACATATAATAATGTGAAATGAAATATATAAAAAATAATGTCCTAAAAATTGTCTGTCAACATTTGTTCACACATTGAACAGAGTTTAATTTCAAATATCACACTAATAATCCTGAGTACTACTAGCAAAATAAATCCCATCACAATTTTGTTGATAAAATCAATGTAGAGATATCACTGCTAGAGAGAATACCCTCTATATAAAACTAAGACATAATAGAATTGAGCTGCCTTTTCTTCCCAGCTCTAGGGTATGGGGAAAATAAACTTTAGAATCATAATTCGTACTTCAAAAATAAGATTATAGAAAATCACAATTGAAAAAGAGTTTCTCCCTGACTTCTGAAATCTTGACAGGGCACTTGACAAGAAACGTTTTCTGGAAGTCAACCATCTGAAATGTTTTTTATTCATAATGTTGCAAAGGTAGAAAATACTGAGAGAAAAATGAGATTGCAAGCTCTCCTTGTCCAGCTGTCAACGAGGACAGAAAAATTCTCTTCCACTGGAGAAGCAAAATGTGAAAGAAAAAAATCCACCCACACTGTGGAAAAATGTACATCACCTCAGTGGGTTTTAAGGAACATCCAAAAATGGAGACTATGTGACAGCCACCACCTGGACACCTATTCAAAAATGACAAAGATTAGTGCTGTATAGTAGAGAGAAACAAAAAGAAAACTGGCACGTCATAATAAAGAAGAGAGTCTACACATGTAAAATGACATGAAGGCATGATTTGATCATCTGGGTGTTAGCAAACAGTTATTGAGCATGGTGACAATGTAAAAGCTTCCGATGTAATTTTCCCACTGGAGTTGATTTTAATATTTGGTTTAGTCTTTTTACTATTATACCTATTAGACAGTTTGATATAATAAATCAATGACTAAAAAAGTTGTTAGTTTTTATAAGACTTATACATCTAAGCAGTCGACCAGAGTACTAAATAGTACCCAAAGAGTTGTTCTTTTTTGTGGTGATGGTCACTGTGCTCAGGGACCAGATTAAAGCCGGTACCTCACACAGGCAAAGCACGTGCTCTACCACTTGATAGAATATGAAGAGCATTTTTTACAAAGTTCTAAAAGCTGGCGAAGTCAAAGTGTATACATAAAGCTGACTCTTGGAAATACAGTAAAGGCAAGCTAATCCTTTCAACAGGCATGGACAGGAGGCTGATGGAAATCCATTTCCTTCTCTTCACACACTACATTCCCAAATGATCTTCTCCTACTGATTCTTCTGATTTTCATTTTCCAATGGGTGTAGTATATTTAAAAGTACATATTGTTTATAAAATATAAAAAGCCATGCTAGTGATTCTATTATTATTCTACATTGTGTCTGTTGGAATTTTTTTATTATCTTGAATTCTATTATTTGTATGTGTTTATTTCTCCTGTTTCATTACTTCATTTACAAAAACTTCTCCACTACATCAGTCTTTCCCTTCAACTGGCACCCTTTAACCTTATGTATAATCAATATAAATTTGATATTTTTGCCCAGATAAAGAAATTTGCTTTGTAAATTTTTGAATTATGACATAACATCTGCTCAATAGGAACTGAAAATAAAATTCTTATAGGAAGGGGCCCACAAGATAGTACTTTAGGTAAGGCATTTGCCTTGTACAGAGCTGACCTGGATTCGATTCTGGCACCATCAGGACACTGAGAGTTATCCCTGAGCATAGAGATAGGATTAAGTCTGAGCACTACCAGATATGATCCTCAAACAAGAATTCTTATAGGATATGAAGTAAAATATTCTGAAAAGTTCTATAATACTGTATTGTTATCTTCATCTTGAAAAACAATAAAATAACATTCTATATGTAAATATGAAAAAGAAACATTCAGTATAGGCACAGACCACACTTTCAGTAAGAAGTCTAGGCATCTAGTCAACCTGGTGAAAGAGCAGAACACAATCTCTGTGCATAATTTCCCTTACTGCACAGGTCATTTATTCATATTCACAGGATCACTTGTTATTTGCTTGTCTCAACAGTACAGCTATTTCTCACAGTGCTCTGAAAAGAGATGCAGTAGTATAAGTATAAATGTATAAGTAAACAGGTAAACACAAAGATAAAACAAATTGATTTCCTAATATTAAAAAAAACTCCATATTAATGAAATTCCATAGAACTTTCACATTTATTATCTCTTAATTTTTATTGACCCTCACTTTCAAACAATATGGCAGAGATGCTGCATAGTTTTAGATAGTAAGCTATTAAGTATATTCTGGTTTTATTTACTTGTATGTGTGGGGGATATTGCTGGAGAGCATAAAGTTAAGGAATCTTCAGATAACCCACTATGGTTAAGATATTGGTGAATACAAGGGGAGAAGTGGAGAGTAATTATTTCCTCTGAAGTAATAAAGGGAATAAACATATCTTTAAAAAATTGTAATCTCAATTTTGCAGATGGAATCGCAGAGAGTAAACATCTATTCCTCATATCAATATTACTTCCAAATATAGCCAGCAAAGAGGAACTTATAAGTAAATTCTATGTTAAAAAAATGAGTAAAAGTAGGTTAAACTCCTTTTTAATTCATGATCACATTAAGATGATATTTAATAGAATTCTTATTCTAATAAGGACAAGCTTTGTGTACTGTAATAAGTAGACAAATTATTACTTATTATAGTACAGAATTACATAGAGCAAGTATGAAGATAAATAGGTCTTAATATAAATTGTTCAAGTATTTAAAATTTAACATATATTAAATAAAATGTAAAAAAACACATTTTACTTATTTCTTTTACTAAAAATAAGACTTATTAGCTTATAAACACGTTTTCATGTTCTGTCCCAAACATGGGGGCGGTGGGAAGAGAGAGTTTAAGAGTTTAGTTGCTTCCATTGCATCTATATGACCCTGGTCCAATCCCTGGCATTGCATATGGACCTAAGTACTGCCAGGATTGATCCCAGAGTACAGAGCCTTAAGACAACTGGTGTCTACTGTAGAGGCAGGGTGGGGTGGTGGGGGATGGGGTGGGGGTGGTGGGAGAGATACTGGGAATATTGGTGGAGGTGAATGGGCACTGGTGGAGGGATGGGTAAACGATCACTGTATGACTGAAATGCAAACACAAAAGTTCATAAGATTATAACTGTACCTCACGGTGATTCACTAATAAAAACTTTTAAAAATTTAGAAAAAAAGACATCTGGGTGTGGCCCCCAAATAAAAAAAACTGCATCTAATATTCTGTCAAATGTGTCTTTTATCATTGGGTATAATGGTATCTATTCCATTTCTTTCCTGTTACACTTTTATTCCAAGATTATGTGAGAATTAATTAGGGAGGATCCCAAGCATGCTCAAGATTTCCAGGACCCACTCCAAGCAATATTTGGACAAATGATTGTTCAGAGTCTAAGGATGCAGAGTTAAGTCCTGCAGTGCGGGAGACCATCAAGGACACCCCTGTGGTGCTTGGGGCCCTTCAAGGCCACATCTGGAGGTGCCACAGATTGAAACACTGTACTATCATCTCTGTGAGAATTAACTTTATACTTTTGCCTTTGCTTTTATATTTTTGATATTTTTGATGGGTACCTGCATCCAAGTGTGTGTGTGTGTGTGTGTGTCTTTGTGTGTGTCTGTGTGTGTTTCAGGTCACACCCAGCTGCACTCAGGGTTTATTTCTGGCTCTGCTGAGGATTCACTCCTGGCATCGTTCAGAGGAATCTGTGGGGTGTCAGGATCTAACTCAGGCTTGTTGCATGCAAATGCTTTACCTGCAGTACTGTCTCTTCAACCCCCAATATTAATGGCTTAATCCTTGAAGACATCATCCTAAAAAGAACTTCAATATAATAAGCTACATGCATGAAATAATCACTGATCAAATCAAAGACTGATCAAGGCTTAAATATGTATGTTTCAGTTATAAATCTATCAGCCAGAAAGTGCTATTAAAACAACTGCCAGCACAATTAGTAATTTAATTAAAGATTTTTCCCTTGTTACGCATTTCTGGACATTGACCTGATGGGACACTCACTATGACCAGAGAAAATTAAGCAACAATGAAATGAAATTTATCTGTTGTCTCTAGATTTGGGGAAGTTGAGAATGGAGATTTTAGTGATTTTTTTTCCCCAGGTGAAAATCTTGCTCTGCTGTGTTTTTATTGTATCATCAAGCAGTCCTTGGCCTAGCCTAGAATTTACTGACTAAAACCAATATAAAAAAAAAAAAATCAACGGATAATTTGTAAGAGTGAAAATAACACAATGGGGATATCATTAATCTACACTGATTCCTGATCACAGAGTACATAGATCTGATTATATAGCTGGGATCTGTGTAATTTTTAAAATCATGGAATTTTTCTGTAGGTTCATTTTTAGATAAATATTAAATGCATAGCTCCTTAAAGATGCCTTTTCATTGCCTTATTCTCATTGCACTCAATTAAATATTCATCACAGAAAATTGCCCCAAAATTTAATTCTAAAGTTGTGCCTGGGAGAGGCAATGAAAGTACAATTTTTTTTCCATACCATAAGGAAATAAAGGAGGTGAAGTTGGAATATGACATAGTCTTTTACTTCTACATTCTATACCCATTTTGAAAATCTTGAAAACATAAAAAAGCTTCAATGGACTCTACTATTTCCCCATGTACCACAAAAGATATTTGTCTATTTAAAGGCATTTTCTTTAAAACAATTTCATCAAATTCTAGTTTTCTCAATTCTCTGAACAATTATAGTGAGACTGCATATGATAATAAACTTTAACCTTCAGTTGAGAGGAGAGTCTACTATTAGTGTGCAATTGTTAGGTTTGAAACACATTCGAAAGGTGTGCTCTAAAGTCTAAAGCACATAATTTGAAATTTGTGAAGTTTGCTACAATTAGGAAGAATCTTATTATTTCCTACTTCCTCTCTTACTTAATTTCACTCCCACTTTACTGCATAACTGTCATATTCCGGATTAGAGCTGCTTCGAGCTAAGGTCCTCAAATGAGAGGATACATAAAATACAGAGCTTTAATTTACACTTTTACTCTCTCTTTCTCTCTCTCTCTCTCTCTCTCTCTCTCTCTCTCTCTCTCACACACACACACACACACACACTCACACACACATACACATACACATGCAGAAACAAAAAAAACATTCTAAAACTCTTACTAATTTGTGAGGTATTAATTAAATTAGTACATAAACCTAATAAATTTTCACTTTGTTTAATTATGTTTTGTTTTTTAATAACTATGTAGTGAAATTTAAATTTTTTACCATTTTTATGATATTATGATTTATTTAAATACTGTCACTGTCACTGTCACTCTGTTGCTCATCAATTTGCTCAAGTGGGCACCAGTAACGTCTGATTGTGAGACTTATTGTTACTGTTTTTGGCATATCAAATATACCACAGGTAGCTTGCCAGGCTCCGCTGTGCAGGCACAATACTCTCAATAGCTTGCCGGGCTCTCCTAGAGGGGTGAAGGAATCGAACATGAGCCGGCCGAATGCAAGGCGAACGCCCTACCACTGTGCTATCGCTAGTGTACAGGATTTATATACATAATCTTTATATATACAAACTATAATATATGTGGACGAGCCTTATGCATGAAGGAACCTACAGAGGAACTCAGGTGTGTGGGACCCAGGGCCGAGGTCTCCAAGGCTGCCTGGATCGGGACTGGGCTTCTTCCACCCAGATTCTCCATTTTCCAGTAGCTAGGCAGTCACACCCAGAAACTACCTCTATAATCCCATCAATGGCCAACATCCAGAGATTTTAAAACCAAGCTCCCGGAAGCACTCCGGGCTGCATGACATCTGATAGTCTAGTTGTCCCTCTTGGAGAACCTGGCAAGCTACTGAGAGTTTACTGCCTACATGGGAGACTCTGGCAAGCTCCCCAAGGCATAGTCATATGCCAAATACAGTAACAATGATGGGTCTCATTCCTCTGACCCTGAAAAGCCTCCAATGTGGCACCATTGGGAAGAATGTTTCCAACAAATGTTTAATTTCATTCACTCCTGTATAATTTTCCCCCTTTACCTGATTATTACTTCCTTCTACCTTTCCCTCTAGCAATTATCACCTTGTTTTATAATCTGAGAGTTTTTTGTTTGCTTTTTTTGAGTATATAAAGATGTCAAATACATACACACGCAGAGTAGTATTCCAATAAAAAATATGATTAAATCTTGCCATTTGAGACAGACAGGATATTCTGCTACATGAAAATTATATTTACTAAAATCTACATTTACTCATATGTAAAATTAGAAAACAAAGAAAAATTTCCCCTTAATTACCATAAAGCTCTTAGTTTAACCTAGTTATCTAAGGTAAAGCTGGAATGCAATTTTCAATAATAAAAATATAAATTAAAACGCAATAATTAAGACAAAAGCCTAGTCAGGTTCTTGAACAATATTTTATCAGAGCAGAGCAGGAAAAAAGAGAAGACTGTGCATGTCAATATGAAAATTGAAAATTTCTATAGCTATGTTCATTAGAAAGTTAAAATGTGGTAGAAAGATATCAATACCCTAATCTTGCTTGTGGTGTAGTACAGGAACCTATATTTTGAAGTAGCATGAGATTGTACCTGTAAAACTTATGAAGCTGTATAAACCTATACTCACTTGTCACTTGTCATCCTGTTGATCTTCAATTTGTTCGAGCGGGCACCAGTAATGTGTCCATTCGACCCTGTTGTGTGCTAGTGTAGCCCAGTGGTAACTGCTTGCTCCAGGAACACGTTCATTCAGGGTTTTGACGAAGAAGTCTGACCATCTCATAGGTGGGCAGCCAAACAGTCTTTTGACATCCCATGGAATCCAGTCTGTAACAGCTCTAGTTCAGCGGTTGTCTCTAAATTGCATTACGTGTCTGGACCATCTGATTTTTGATGCCTTGGCAAACAAGACAGCATCTCAGATTCTTGATCATCAATGGAGGTCAGAACTCTGGATTCCTTCTCTCACTTGAGTGAAATGTGATATTCCAATCAGAGCTCTTTCAATTCCTCTTTGGGATACCCAAATAGTTTTTGTAGGCCCAGTCTCTGAGGCATAAGTTAGTGCAAGAAGAATGGTGGAGTCGAAAATATGTGCCTGGAACCGGAGATTCTTCATCCTCTTAACAACTTCTTCGACACTTTTGAAGGCATTCCATGGTGCTCTCTTCCTCTTGAGCAGTTCTGGTGTCAAGTTATTCTTCATATACCTGGGTGAGTTCTCGATCCAGGTACACATAGATGCTGCATTTAAGATTTTCATTCCGTTGAGAGCAAATGGAACATCAGGGACTAGTTCGCTTTTCATGAACATTATCTTGGTGAGATTAAGCTGCAGTCCAACCTTTCCACACTCGAGGTCGAAGTTGACCAGCATTTGTGCCATTTGGCTAATGTTTGGTGTTACTAAAACAATGTCATCATCGAAGTGGAGGAGGTGTAGTTGCCGACCATCTATCTTTACTCCCATTCCTTCCCATTCCAGTCATCACATGATGTTCTTGAGGGTGGCACTGGAGAGTTTTGGTGAAATGGTATCACCCTGATGCACCCCTCTCTTTACATCAATGATCACTTCCTTGTAGAATGGTGAGATATTGGTGGTGAATCCATAATACAGCTCGTGGAGGATCCTGAGTTTGAATGCCCTGTTTGGCTAGGGCTTCAATGAGTGCTTCAGTCTCAACAGGATCAAAGGCCTTCTTTAAATCAATGAACATTATATAGAGCAGCGTCTTGAACTCTCGTGAAACTCAATGAGTTTGGTCACTGTGTGAATATGGTCGAATGTGTTGAATCCTTCTCAGAACACAGCTTGCTCGCATGGGCATCCTTTGTCTAGTGTCCTGCCTATTCTATTCAGGAAGACTCAAGTCAACAACTTGTAGATGGTGGACAACAGGCAGATTTGGAGATAGTTGCTGATGTCGTGGATGTCTCCCTTCCTGTACAACAGAATGATCCTACTGGTTTTTCACTGGGACGGAACCTTGCATTCGGACAGGTAGTGTGTGAAGAGCCAAGCCAGTGTATTGATGAATACTGGTGGCAGATTTTTCAGTGTTTTGCTCTGACCTTGTCTGGACCGAGTGCTTTACACATCTGTACTGATGAAATAATGTATCAGATTTCGGAAGGGAGGATGTTGGGAATGACATATCTATCCTGCAGAATTTGGTATATTGGCAGCTGGACGTGGCTGTTGAAGAGATATGAGTGGAAGTTGTGAATAATCCTCCCCATTGCCCTTCTAGAAGACGTGATAAATCCAACAGGACATTGGAAAGCAGTCATCTTGTTCTTGTAGTTGGCGAAGGACAGGCGAGTGTTGTGAATACTTTCCCCAGCTTCTGCAGCATCAGCCAACACTGCTGCTCTTCTCTTTGAGGTCTTCCTTTATCGCTTCTCTGCACAGCTTTGCGAGCTCGGATGTTAGCATGTGATTGCCTGAGGCTCATGCCAAACCACACTGGCAAATGAGCTCGAGAGTTTCCAAAGACAGGCATCTGTTTGTGGCTTTCCCACTCTCGGCATTCTTTGTGCAGTCATGGAGGTACTGAACCAGTTGATCATATTCCTAGTCAATGTTGTCAATGATGGCATCTTCCCACGTTGCCTCAATAGTGCCAAAGAGCTCCCAGTTGGTGCTCATTCTGGGAGTTCTCTTCTTAAACTTAAACTTTGCAGATCTTTCTCCTCACTCTGTGAAGTAGAATTTTGCACAAAAGCAGCGGTGGTCCAATCCTGTTTGGAATTTGGGGACAACAGCGACATCAGTCAGGCAAAACTATCGATTCAATACTGTCCACCGGAGGACTCTCATGTCCGTTTAGGTTTGGCCTTCTCTAACTGTGAGTTACCATGGATGATCTTGGTTGACATGATGAATTCAGGTAAGCTCTCACCTTGTTCATTCCATTCTAGGCCATGGGTCCTGATGTGGAGTTCTTTGGGCGATCTTCTCAGTCCTATCTTGGCATTGAAATCACCAACAATGATCTTGTAGAAGGTGTGGTATTCTTTATCAAACTTCTCCAGCTCCATGTAGAATTTCTCAATTTCTTCTTCACCATATTTGGATGTTGGTGTGTAGACGACGAAGATAGAAATTGCCGACAGTGAGCCACATTTATTCAAGCATAATTGTCTGATTCGGGTTGTTAGGCATTCAAATGAATCAATGTTCATGGCCAAGTTCATGTTGACAAGGACATCGACACCACCAACGTTTCTACTGTCACATGTTCCGAGGAACAGTTCCTCTCCAGTGTCAAAAATGGCGTGATGTGATCGATGCTTTGGTCAGACCAATGATGTCGTACTTGATCTTCTGCACTTGCACCATCAGGTCCTCGATGGATGCTTCTGATGCCAGCGCACGTGCGTAGAAAGTACAGACAATCATTTTAGTCTTTCTTCGTTTTGGCAGTCTAGTTCGTCCCTGAGATTTTATCAGCCTCTCCTTGCTCATCCTTCTTAACACTGCCGTATGAGGGGCTCTTTCAGTGTCAGGGGAATAAGGTCCATTGTTGTTATGGGACCCGGAAACAAAGTTCTTCTGTCTGCTTGCCCCAATCTCTGGTGCCCCAGGGAATCATACCCAGACGGCTCCACCTTACTAGCACCAGATAAACACCTCATCGACCGACCTCTAATATCTCGACTACCCAGCCATTGCCACACTCCAGGCTGCTTTAGGGCTGCATGACAGGTAATAAGACACTTAATACCCATTTTCCATTATTACTGAACCATATTTGATGAGGTTCAAATATGGTTTGAACCATGGGAACATCTGTAACGGCGACTAGAAGCTGCCCTAAAAGCCTCCATTCCTCTCGGAGAACTCGGGAAGCTACCAAGAGTATCCCGCCCGCATGGCAGAGCCTGGCAAGCTTCCCATAATGTGTTCGATATGCCAAAAACAGTAACCACAGTAAACCTATATTACCTCAATAAATTTTAATTGCAAAATAAAAAGCAATTTAAATTCATTAAGCAATAAAATCATGCCCTCCATGGATAGAACTGTATAAATTGATTTGTTACATTTTTAAAAAGGATTAGAAAGATATTTTTAATTGATTACTTTGTACAGTATAGTATAAAGAAATATAACAATGAACAATGCATAATCCCTGACCATGAGGGCTATTTTCCAAATGGTTGAATTACCTATTGAAAAGGTAACTCAAAGTAGTATCATTATGAACACTGTGAGCGTGAGAAGGAAAAGATTTAGCTTCTAGAAACATTATAGAACTGAATGGCTGGGGCTGGAGCAATAGCACAGTGGGTAGGGCTTTTGCCTTGCACGTGGCTGACCTGGGTTCGATTCCTAGCATCCTATAATGGTCCCCTGAGTACCACCAGGGGTGATTGCTGAGTGCAGAGCCAGGAGTAACCCCTGTGCATCACCGGGTGTGACCCAAAAAGTAAAAATAAATAAATAAATAAATATATAACTGAATGGCAACTTGTTTTGAAAGGCAAAGAAGTAAAAAGGCCGTTAGGAAGGAGAGTGATAATACAAAGCATTAGAAATCGGAGGGAAGACATATTAAGAGGGTCTAGAGTAGAAAAGTTCACCTGGAACCTAAGGGTCAGGTGAAAACAACCTTCTAAATAAGGCAAAATTAGTAGAACTAAGGTAATGAGATTATATTTAATCACACACAGAACAAGAAACCAAGCAATATATTTGTGAAGGAGAAAACATGATCAAAATACCAGTTTATAAATATTATCTGGTGAGCCAATAGAATAAGAATAAACTGAACATGGCTTGGCCTGTAGGAAGCTATCATAAATATTTCTTGAAACTAAAGTCCTTGATCATTATAGTCTCAGTGGGCATATGTACCTGTGAGAGAATTAACTTATGCAGTTTCCTAATTTCAAGCTTATGGTAATTTATTATTGAAACTATAGTAAATTAACACAAGTATAAGTATTATTTCTATCATTGAAGAAAAATCTAAACCTATGAGAAATCAGTCTATGCTCAAATGGTGACCATCAAAATAATTAATACATAATAAAAGACTAATAGAAGTCAAATAATTTTTATAAATTTAAAATATTTTCTTGTTTTACTTTATGTTAGAATATTTTATTAAAATATTTTTGAGTTAGAGAAGTCATGATTCAAAATTATAAATTATTTAACTTTACTATACTTTAATGAAAATATCTCTCCATCAAACACTATCTAAATCCTTCTTGCTTTCCAAATTGGAGAGAAGTGTCACAAATCAACAACATTAGATTAATTTTTAGATACTAACACTAATAATATGAAAACAGCAAAAATGAAAGCCAACAATGTAGGAAAAGAACTCATTGGGGTAAGAAATAGTTATCATTATATACCAGAAAACAGAAATACTTTCTGAATATGCTTTTTCTGCATAAATTATAGTGACAGTTAGGAATGTTCCTTATCTTTCCCATTTCACAAACTTGATTTACCCATTCCATCATAGAACCAAAGAAGCAAGTTTTCATATTATTTTCCTCCTAAGAAATTCTAAATTTTAATCCTAACTCTAGACAGGAGTGATGAAATTAAACTGTAGTGTTAATCAAAGTGTTCAAAAAAAAATAAATCAGATTTACTTTTGTCAGAATTATTACTGCCCCATCCAATTTGGAAACACTAATCAATGAAAAGAAGCAATAGTACTGGGGTTTACTTCTTAATTCATTATCCAAGATGGCTCTTCAACCTTGAGCTTAGACTAATACAATCAATATACTCTGTATCTGAATTACTGCATCCTAAACAAACAAGCAAATATATAAAAAACCCTCAAAATGTCCTTTGAATCCCAGGGGAAATTTTTTAAAACTAAAATTCCCTTCTAAAAACCACAAATTATATACTAAAATGACAATTTTAAATTTTATTATTTAAAAAAATTGTTTTTAAAAATTTATTTAGTTGTTTTCAGGGGCAAACTCCAGCACTAGAAAGATGGCAGGGCTACTACCTTAAATTGTGCTCAAAGGGTCATATGTCATGCTAGGAATCAAACTAAACATATTCTTAGACCTACTAAAGAATTAAAAGATAAAAAAGATTTAGAGAGTTAAGACAATAAACCAAGCATATGCTTTGCAGACAGGAGACCCATGTTTGATCCCTCACACTGTATGGTCACCCAGGCACAAAACCAGGAGCAGCCCACAAGCACTTCCAGATATGGCACTAAAGTAATAAGAAAAAATAAAGAAAGAATCCCTAAAATCTGGCTTCCTATTCAGGTACTTACTATCTAAGACTCCAAATGTCACGCTCATTCCAGTAGCATATGACTGATGTTATTTCAAAGATTTTATGTAGTGTGTAAGTTCATAAAAAAAAAAAAGTCCTGCATATTCTTTATATTTTTTAAAAAAGGTAGCAATTTTAAACAGATGAAAAATATAAAGGTGCCAATAATCTGAACTAAGTTTAAGAGGAAAATCACAGTTGTTAAGCCATCAAAAGGCCCAAATATCCTTTTAAAAAATGATTATGTAGTAAATTTTTCTTATTAAGAAATATATGTGAAATATGTAATTTTTATATGAGAAAATATCAGAAACTGTTGAATTCAGTTAATGATGTGTGACTCATTTCTTGAAAAGAAATATCCAATATAATTTAACAGATCAACTATGAAATTTTTTCCAACATATATTAAAAAATATTCTTTGATTTAGATTTTGTTTACCTGTCTTTTTGAAATACTTTTAAATGCCTAAACAAATTTATTTTCTTGACAACAGTCATATTTCAACTCACATGCTAGCCTTTCGTGCTGGTGTGAACTAATTAAAATCCTATTGTGTACAAGTTCAATAATCTAGAGGGAAAGTCATAATTAGAAGTAATCTGCATATATAATTTATGTTGTTTAGAAGGCCTAAATCATTCTAAGAGTTACATGAATTTTTAGAAAACAAATGCTAATTTTAATTCACATGAATTTGATATTTCAGTCTCTGAGGTCTACTAGTGAGTCAAAATTATCTTTCTCTGTGCAGCAAGATTAAGCAGAAAAAAACATGTTTTTAATTTATCAAGATATCTTGATTTACAAGGCTGTTCATAGTTAAGTTTTAGGCATACTGTATTCCAATACCAGTCGCACTGAACTCCCCGTACTGTCTACATTTTAGACACTGGTGTAAAAGTTCTTGGGGTTTTAACTCTTAACCACCAAAGAAAAATTTATCTTATTTTAATTCCCATTCTTATTCAACCCCCCCCCCCCAACTTCATTTGATAGCACATCACATATCAAGTTGTTTTCAAAGCTTGCACTGTTGAAAGATGGGCTAACAGGAGAATGGGGAAGAGGGTGAGGGAGCTCAAGAGGAAGTAACTAAGAGGGAAAACCTGGCCTTGTTACTTCCTAGCAAGAAGACCTGGGAGGGTTGCCTAACATCCTGTCCTCATTTTCCATCTAACCAGGTAGATAATAATAGTGCAAATACATTCAGCTGTGCATCTCAAGAATTAATGGGGTGGAAAGAAAGAGATAATAGGCTGGGTATGTGGTGCAGTAATAGAATACACATCTTGCATTCAGGTGACCCAAAATTTCCTCCTCAGCCCTTAAATAAATAAATCACTGTATCATTGTCATTCCGTTGCTCATCAATTTGCTCAAGCGGGCACCAGTAATGCCACCATTATGAGACTTGTTGTTACTGTTTTTGGCATACCGAATACACCATGAATAGCTTGCCAGGCTCTGCCATGTGGGTGGGATACTCTCAGTAGCTTGCCAGGCTCTCTGAGAGGGATGGAGGAATCAAACCTGGATCAGCCGCGTGCAAGGCTAACACCCTACCCGCTGTGCTATCACTCCAGCCCAAGTAAAAAAATAGTGTTAACAAACATGAATGAAAATGAAGCTTGACAATAGTGCTTAACAGGACCCGTAAGAGTTAATGCTCTGATATTATGAATATGTGTTTCACTGAGACAAAATAACGAGGGCAAATCTTAGTGTTTTAGTGGTCACTATCACTGTCACTGTCATCCCGTTGCTCATCGATTTGCTTGAGAGGGCGTCAGTAACATCTCTTTGTGAGACTTATTGTTACTGTTTTTGGCATATCCAATATGCCACAGTAACTTGCCTGGTTCTGCCGTGCAGGTGTGATACTCTTAGTAGCTTACCGGGCTCTCCAAGAGGGGCGGAGGGATTAAACATGAGTCGGGTGCAGGAAAGGTGAACACCTTACCACTGTACTATCGCTCCAGCCCGTTTTAGTGGTGAACAAAGAAATGTTAAGATTGGCCCAGAAATTAAAAGATGAACAGAGGTTCTTTAGGATAGGAAGAAAAAGAGCTTGGCAGGAGGATAATAACTTCCCTCCTAAGCAAACTTGTAGTTGTATCATTGTAATGGGATTCCTTCCTGGCACCTGTGCATTCACTGTCCCTCTGAAATTTTGGAAAAAGTGAATCAAGGAGAAAATGATTAAATCAGTCAAGTTTTAGAAAAGCCACCTCCCCTACAGTACAGCTTCGCAATAACTTACTTTGCCATACATTTATAATATATTCACTTCAGGTAAGAATCAGCTTTCAAAATCACTTAACATCTTCCCAAATAAAATTAATAAACAAAGATTCTAAGCATGAAGTGTCTCTTTGTACAAGGTAACCATAAGTCATCTGCTTTTAAGGCTAAAAGTTTTGTTTCTAAGCAATGAAGTACAAAAGTTAATTCTCACAAATCAAGACTTTGTGATGTGCTTTCAATTACATTTCAGGGATTTTTTTCCCACTTTTATCTGGGATACAAAAAAGAAAGGTAGAAACATTTGCAAGGGATGAAAAAAAATAAATGCACACTTTACTCTATCTGGTATGAAAAACCAATGTCATTCTAAATACATATCCTGACATGTTCTTTGTTAAAGGACTGCATTGATCCTTAGGCGCACAGGTTTCTTATGATATGCAGGATATCTCAAACTACCTCTGAGATACCTAATTTAGAAAAGTTACAAATGGTGCTAATGTTTTTCTGAGGCAATGGTGCATATGCCACCATAGGAAAACATCTTAATTCTGTCTTGTCAAAAATGATGACAATAAATACGATGTGTCTAACTCAGTTCTACACAATAAATTGGAAAGATGACATATTTGGCCAAGTTTCAAAATAAATTATCATTAGAACACTGAGCAAAGATAAAGAAGTTTTGGACTATCAATATATGATAGAGAGAAGGTGAACAGACATTTCTTCAAGGAAAACATAAAGATGGCTAACAATCATTTCAAAGGTTGTCATCATGACTGGTTACCAGGCAAATGCAAATCAATCTGACAATGACACCTGGCACCAATGAGAATGGTCTATATTAAAAATTCCAGAAACAATAAAAATTACAAAGACGTAGGAAGTTCACTGCTGAGAGGACTGTTTTCTGGTCAACCTCTTTGGAACACAGTTTAGAGAATTCTCAAAAATTAAGAATGAAGCTCCCATATCACTCTGTAATTCCTGAGCAATCAACCCTAGGAATACAAGAACATTAATTTGAAAGGACATATATAAACCTATGTTTATCACACCATTATTCACAATAGCCAAGATCTGGAAACAAGCTGTCTTTATTTTTCCCAGATAAGGTGAATAGAAAAAAATTGTGGTATATAAACATAACAGAATAGCATACAGTTTTGAGAAAAGATGAAATATTGCTATTTTCTGCAACTTAGATCTTCATGGTATTACTCTCAGTGATGTGAGTTAAAAAGCAAAATATAAACATATGATCATTTTACTCATATATGGAATATACAGAAATATAGGAAAGGAGTTGATTTAATACCAATGAAAACAAACCCTATGATATGGACAATAGAACTTTAACCTGAAGACACTGATGAAGAAGTAAGGAAGGACCTTAGGATAATGATGTAGGGGTCATGATACACGGGTCATAGATGTGGTGCAGCAGCACTGCCAATATTAAACAATGACATCAGTAAAACTATGATAATTCAGTAAAAACTTATTTAAGGAAAGAAAATTTGTATTATTCATTTGGAAAAAGATATATTATTAAGCAATGTCTTACAACTCAAAGCTCCTGCAAAGATGATGATGATGATGAACACAGGTAACTTAGTCATTATCTTTGCTTATGAAAATTTCAGTCCTACTTTATTCTTACAGCTGTATCTGATCCCTAAGGTGAAATCATTCTATGGTACAATCTCCCAAACCATTGCATGGTATCACTGTATCACTGTTATCCTGTTTGTTGATTTACTCGAGCAGGTACTAGTAATGTCTCTATTCCTCCTTGCCCTGAGATTTTTAGCAGCCTCTCCTTACTGTCTTTCCCAATGATTGGAGGTTCTTTCAGGATCAGGGGAATGAGACCTATTGTTACTGTTTTTGGCATATCAAAGATGCCACGGGTAGTTTGCCAGACTCTGCCTGTGCAGGCGGGATACTCTCGGTAGCTTGCCGGGCTAATGTGTACATATATATATATATATTACTATACATATATTACTAATATATACATATATATTAGTCTCTATGGTTTGTTGCCTACTGCCTGAACTCCATCTAATATGGTGTGGTAATTATGGAAAATGGGTAGGAATTGTCTTATAATGTGTCTGGAAAGCAGCCTAGAGCATGGTGGCGGTTGGGTAGTGGAAGTCAGTTGCCAGGGCTGGGTCCCATGGGGCAGGGAGGGTTCTCACCCACCTCCCTCTGGGTTGCCCCGAGTGTAAATAGCCTGGCACGGAGTCCAGTGGCATGGCTATGGGGCCTCATTTTATACTCCCGTCTGGGCAGGGCAGCCATTCTATCCCATGGTACAACCTCCCAAGCCAAGATCTCCATAACCACAAATCCAATTCCCTTTCCATCCCAGTTTCTTAAAAGAAATATCAAAATGGAAAGCTGTAATTTCTCAGCTTTTATGAATTCCCACTAAAAACATAAAACAAAATTGGCATGTACCACTATTACCATTACTCCCACCACTTATTTTGCTAAATTGTACTTCTAAATCTCAACCTATATAGATACCTAGGGATATTTAAAAATATGGCTCACATCTCCATATTAACTGCACACGTACCTTTATCCTTCCTATCTCAGAAATTCATTATTTTTTTTGTTCATCTCCTCTACCACTGTAGTAGTTTAAGCCATCGTATCTTAGCAAGTTGCTGCAAGAATTTCCAACTGATTTCCTCTCCATTGTATCCTCTCTTTTCCCCCTGAATTAGAGTAATAAATGCAAGATAATAATGTGATCTTATACCTCCTCTGAATGGAGTAATTCACTGAATTGCCAAAAATTCCCTGTAATTCATAAAATATCTACCATAGTTCTTGCTTTGGTTCTAAGAAAGCACTTTCTCTCCTCCAAACCCTTTTCACATCACACTGCTCCTAGTCTTTAAATATAAATGTAGTCCTGGGGCTGGAGTAATAGCACAGTGGGTAGGGCATTTGCCTTGCACGTGGCCAACTCAGGTTCGATTCCCAGCATCCCATATGGTCCCCTGAGCACCACCAGGAGTAATTCCTGAGTGTAGATCCAGGAGTAACCCCTGTGCATCATCGCCAGTTGTGACCCAAAGAGCAAAATAAATAAATAAATAAATAAATAAATAAATAAATAAATAAATGTAGTCCTTGCCAACATAATTTCCATATATCATGAAGATTTAGTTGTTGTTTTTTTCACTAAGCCTGCCAGATTTCTCTCTGCAACTCTACTCAACAATCTAAACCAGAAGTCCCACCTCTCAGCTACAACAATACTCTAATGAAAAAATTGAGATTCTGGGGTTTGCAATACTGTTAATAATGGTTTCTCATAACATCCTCTGTTAAGCATAGCATAGGTACCATGCTAATTTAATAGTTTCTCTCATTCAGCCATCAGGTCATCAAAACCAGAATATCAATACCTGGCTTAGATCCTAATACACAGCAGGTTCTTTTAAACATTTCAGTTAAAATGAATGAGTTGAGTATATGCAAGCCATAACGTTTAAAGTATGAAAAGAGAACAACTGAGGTAGTTTTTTTGGATATGCTATCAGTGAGAATTTACTAACACACTCTCTCTTCTTTTTAAGTACTTAAAAGTCAAATTGTATTTTGATGTTGGGGTCAAGATCCTACGTTTGCTCTTTCCAAAATAAAGTCAGAAGCACAGCCTTTTCTTCAGATATATTTATTGGGAAGTTCTCTCAGGAACAGTGCTTGCAGGGAATAACAGAAAGACTGAACAATAGAGGAAACTCAATGGGTTGTAACACAAATCTTATTTTACAGGGACTCTAGTTTCTGTATTGGCCCTGCAGATTGACCTGAACCCCATCCCCTCGAGGGAATGGGACTTGGCTTTATTGTCCCCTGATCAACCAGTGCTGGGGGAAGGCCATGAGCCCGCAGAAATACCTACTTTCAGAACAACCCAATCCCCACAGAGGAAATTAGTTTTAAAACGCTAACAGCTAATACTTCCAGAGGGAACGATGTCTCACTCCCAAAGAAAATCATCAGTATGGTATACCTTGCACCCAATTCAATTCACTTTGTATAGTAAATTGCATAGTATAGTTTGATATTGTATATCAAATCCATTTGCTTTGTACAGTGAATTCTTACTATTCAGGAATAGTTTTGCATGGATTATGGTAGTCTATTGTTTTCTACAGAAATTTGCCACAGGAATTTTAGAGGGAAAAACAATAGATGTCACTGTTAGGTAGTTTCAAGGACACAACTGACATTTGAATGTGCTATAAGTGAGAATGTATTAACATTCTTTTCATAAGCATTTAAAAGTCAAATTGCATTTTGATGTTGGGGACAAGTCAAAATACAATTTGAATGGAAAAACAATAGATGCCTTGAAACTGTAGGTAGTTTCAAGGACACAACTGACACTCATTGTCTTCCTCCTCCACTCCTGATCTTAGTTTCTTGCATCTTTGGCTATCACTCTGCTTGTACAGCAGGTCTACTTGGTTGGATCATAGAGACTCTCGTGGCTTAGGGGTCTGAGTTTCTGGTCATGATAAATTTCTCAGGGCATAACTGTCACATTTCTCTATTTGAGCAGGAGAATACAAAGTAAATGAACTGGGTGCCAGACATGCTTTTAAGACCATTTTGCATGAAAAGTATATTTCCTACTGATAACAGGGTTAATTATCCCTGCCAATCTGAATGACTGTTTTTTTTTTGCCTGCTGGTTTCATGGCATAAGGAACCAGTCAATAGAAATATATATGTAAGCAAACAGAAGCACTGCCTTTGAAGTTTGATAAAACTCTTACCATGTCTTCTGACAAAAGTGCTTTCCCTGTTCAGTCCAGTATTACTATACAAAAATACCTTTAATATGTAGAAACAAAGCACAAAAATTTCTATTGCCAGAAGTGATAATATATAGGGCCACCCCTATTACTACTACATTGGTCCTTGAATGTATGTATTATACTATTGTAGATAAGACACTGCAAATTTTCACTGATGCAAGACATATACTGTGTCAAAACATGCCCAGGCACCAGAGCAATAATACAGCAGGTAGGTATCTTACCTTGTAGGCAAGATAGAGTAAGTTTGATCCATGGCATCCCATATAGTGTCCTGAGTATCACCAGAAGTGATCCCTGATTCCAGAGCCAGGAATAAGCCCTGGCACCACTGGGTGTGGAACAAAAACCAAAAAAGTCTTCTCTATGGTTTTCTGTCCAAGTAGTTTCTTTGTAGCTATTATTCACAAACTGACAAATTTACCTTCAAAGGGTCTTTATATCAAAAAATAGTCATCCCACACTGACAAATGACTGAGGCCATTTCAAATCAGTGGCAGAGGGTTTTACCGGTGGCACAGCAACTCTGTGCACCAAGAGTGTTAGTACTAACACGTTTGAACACCACGTTACACCTTAATAGCAATAAAGTGAAAAATTTTAAAAAGTCATTCCATAGTTTTCTCCAGCTGACAATTTCCAATAAGTGTCACATGAAGATTATCAATATGGAGCCTACAAAGACATATCAACTCCTGAAACTTGCTATCAAGTAAATTACTTGAACTAACTCAATGATATACCAAGCACTGCACTGGTAGTTCAGATATGCTGAAACATTAAATCAGTGATGTGAGACAGACTCCAGAAAGCAGAAAAGGCGAAAATCACACAGTGGAATATATGTTGATTCAAAACAAGATAAATTACTATCCTTTACAAGGAGAAAAGAGTGACATTACACTCTGTCTCCAAGTAGCTGGATCTTTCTAGGACAGAGGTGACACTGCACGAAGATCACAGAAGTCTTGTTGTTAAGGAATTAGACATTCAGAGAGAGATCAAATGAAATATTTAAGTCAGCCTGATGAGGAGTCTTTGCTATTTGGCCCATTTTAGGCTTTATTATTTCTCTATAATACAGTTATTCCATTAGTGTAATCATTTCATCCATTATCACTAAAGTGGCCAACAACAGAGAATGGCTGATAAAAAGTCATCTTTTTTCTATTTTATTTTCAGTACTTCATTAGTGGGTGTCCACTAATGACATGATATATAATTAAAATGTATAATACTTCAAACTCACCCAATAGGCTTGCTTACATGCTGATTCTTAAAATTCCTTCATTTGTAAACTTTGAATCTTTGACTTTCTAGGTCTCTGACCAATTGGCCAACTTATTCCCCATTACACATATTGGTAAATATCCTTAGCTTGGTCCACACAAAAAGATGTTCTGGTACAAATGTCCCAGACTTTTCCCATTGGGAGTACTTCCTCTCATTGCCATCATTCAGGGCACCCTGGATAAGGCAATTGTGCAGCAGAAACACATTTCTGGCAGGTACTAATCTATTAAGTTGACACATTCATAAATCAAGCTTGTCCTTTCTCTTCCATTGTCAGATGGGAAGAAGTTCCCCTCCCCTAATGCGGTTATTAGTATGAACAGAAAAACAAAGCACTGCTGCAATAATAGTGTTTGACATGCAAAACTGAGCCACCTGCTTACACAATGTATCCATATGTGCTGGCCCTGGTTGTGCTCAACCCCAGGTATACCAGTTCTATCTTAGAATGGATAAGTTGAGCCCACCAGTCCTATAATTTGATATATTAAAATTTTGTTCATGATGTCTGGCAGACACAAGGTCACATAATGCCAATGGTTAAACATTGTATCTTACTCTGCTCAGCAAAACATTAGCAGCAATTTTTCAAAAGCAGCATAATTATCATTTTCAGATTGCATGACCTTCTTCCTTAACCTAGGGTCCAGTTTGTGGTTTGTGTTTAGACTCAGTGAAGTTTGTCATAGGATCTGTCAGATTATAGAAGCAGAGCTAATTTTACTGTGGAATTACCTTACTTTTGAGCCGTTACTGCTGCTGCTGCTGCTGCTACTACTACTAGTAGTAGTTTAATAGTACTTCTTTTTTTTTCCTGTTTTGTTTCACTTTGTTCTGTTTTTTTTTTTAATTTATAAGTCAATCACTGTGAGGTACATTTAAAAACTTATGAACTTTCATGTTTGCATTTCAGTCATAGGGTGATCATTTACATCCCTCCACTAGTACCCATTCTCCTCCACCAATGTTCCCAGTATCCCTCCCACCATCCCCACCCCAACCCCCACCACCCCACCCCGACTCTGTGGCAGGGCATTCCCTTTTGTTCTCTCTTCTAAGAGTGGAATATGAAACCTTCAAATCCAAAGAGCCTTCCGGGTATGATGCTTTCTTCATAATCTTAATGCTGGAATGTGTTAGTTATAATCATTTACTTTGCAGAGGAAATTATTATACTTTGCAGAGGATGCCCCGGAACACTTCAGACTCCTGAGAACTTTACTGATATAGAATAGCCATGAATTTCTATTAAGCTTATCTCCTACCTTCTTGATCACACAGGCCTTACTATGACTTACACCTTATTTCCAATCAATCTGATAAATATAATGTTGTGAATAACAAGTCACCATGATATCCAGCAGATCATTTATACAACACAGGTCCCTTTAGAGGGAAACATGGAGAACATAATGCTGAGATAAGAACATACATTTTTACAGTTATCTAATCCAAGTGAATGCAAACTGTTTCTGTTCCTCCTTCCTAAAGATGATTTGATGTGAATTTCAGATTAGTAAATGCAAAGCATTAACTTGAATCTTTCTTGAGTTTATACATAGATCTTTTATCATAAATAATGGCTCACCTCGCACTGGTGATTTCATCATAACTTTAGTTAATAGAGCACGCTTTAGGTTCTACTTTACAATGAAAACACCTGGCTGTATTTCCAGTCTTATGTATATCAACCTAGTCTATCTAGCCATCTTATTTGGGCCATTTCATTCTTTCATTTACTTTCTATTATATAAATTTTGACATTTCTGATATATTTTTTTTGTTTTTTGTGTCACACTCAGTGATGCACAGGGGTTATTCCTGGCTATGGACTCAGGAATTACTCCTAGCGGTGCTCAAGGGACCATGTGAGATGCTGAGAATCACACCAGGGTCGGCCGCGTACAAGGTAAATGCCCTACCCGATGTGCTATTGCTCCAGCCCCCATCATCTCTGGTATTCATTCTGTAGGCTTTCATATAAAAAAAAATTGGGAGCAGGGGCTTTTAAGTAGTGTTCAGGTCACTCCTAGTGGAAGCACTGCTTAACATTTCAGTGCTTGATCCAGTGATGTGCTACCGAGACCTGGAAGTGCTTGGCATCAGCAGAACTGTACTCTGTGATGTTCAGGAAGTCATGCTCTTCTAGAGGCTTGATTCAGTGCCTACGACACATACTCTAGTGTTCTGATCTATCTCTGTCTCTCTAAGTCATCATTTCCTGGCTGCCAAGAGTCATCCTTGTAATACACTAACACCATTTCACCAAGTCCTTCCTTTGGCATTAAACTCTGCAAAAGGGAAAAGTCCTCCCAGGTCGAACCTTAACTGATTAAACTTCATGCTGAATAAAGATAATTTTATATATTCAACTTTGTTTTCCAGCCATGAATACAGTATTTCCCAGATCCACGTGCACTCTCTCAGTTCCTGTATCAGTTAGGGTCTACAACTCTTTTGGCTTCTTCCTGTATCATACAGAAAACTTTCACAGGCATGTGATTTTGGAAACTGGCCTTACCTGTTACCCTGATGGCCCAGAGATTGGTTGATAAGAGAAACTAAACTGCAATTCAGTTGTAACGGAGGCCTCTGCCAATTCTATAGGAAGTTCTAAAGTTCTTAAATTCCAATTCTTAAGTAATTTTTAAGAATTGGCCCTCAACTAACTCAGGAGTGAAGGCCTTAATCTGTCTATACTGAACAGTCACTGAAAATTACCTAGCCTCTCAAGGAAGGAACTTGGGGACAGAAAGAAACTCTTTAACAGAAGACTCATGTATATTTGATCTATATATGACTGAATGTTATGCACATGATGTCATCAGAAGATTATATTTCTAAAATTTTACTTTATTACATGAAGTAGCAGTAATTTCACTTCAAAGGGAAAAAGGCCTACTAATCAAAATGCCAGAGAGAGTCATTTGTTTCTTTATATGAGATCTTTTCGCATAACAGAGCAAGATTGAAGTTAACCCCACCCCTACCTTTATTTTTATTTAGAGGAAGAAAGATATCAAGTCCAGTAGAGTAAACGTACCTATGACTCATCAGCAAAAAATATAAAAAATAAAAAATTGTATTAGGAGGGAAATAAGTGTCTCAAATCTGAAAAAGGGAACTGAGTGGCACATAAGAGAATAAATTTTAGGTTACAAACACATGTATAAAAATAAGGGCACACACCTTTAAGACCCCTGTTATATCTTCCTTTACTGTCTGAGACAGATAAACATCTCTGTTAAATATGTTGTCATCTCATAAGGTCAACAGTTTTAGGAGAAAAAAATGGAATTGTTCTCCTTTCAAATATTTGAGTAATCACAGAAGTGAAATATTTGGGAAAAAATATTCATGCTGCAATGTAGCAAATAAATAAATAAATAAATAAATAAATAAATAAATAAACAAATAAATAAAATAAAGTGTCCCCTGGTCTTTAAAGACTAGGATCTGAAAACCAGCCTCTCTGAAGTTTCTGGGAGCATTTATCTCCCATGACATTACAGTAAGATGTAATTTAAAAATTAAATTGTGTGATTTAAATTTAAATATTAGGCTATTTAAACTTAAATCGCATTTGGCTAAGATATTTACTCTTTAATTTATATATTTATTTGGGAGGATGGGATTACACCTAGCAGAACTTATAGGCTACTATTTTGTGCTAGGGGTCACAGTCAGTGAACTGTGGGGTGCTGATTGAATCGGGGTCTCCTGCATGCAAAATATGCACTTAACCTATTGAGTTATCTCTCCAACCCCAAGATTCATCCTTTTATTTATTAATAAGTCTTTCCTGTACAAAAAAGTCCCTATGGATTTTAAAATACAATGATAAACAGCACAACACATAGAATTAAAGAGAAACAAACATATAATAGAAACAAAGGCAATGGCCAAAGCTGTCCATCAAATGTCTGACATCCTTTTGACATTATTTGATGAATATCTCCTCAAATGGACCAATATCAGCTTTCTCAGCATTTATGTCAGATAAGAGACATAACTTTATAAAGTTTTAATAAAATAATATGAATTTATTACATTTTAATATTCCCCAAAGAATACTGTTGACCAAAAACAAACTGCATTAGTTTAAAGCAGTAAACACTATAAAACAATTTGTCTAGTTTATTTTACTTATAAAATAATTAACTTTGACTCTTTTTAATTTTTAGAAGTAACACCTGTTGATGCTTAAGGGTTACTCCTGGATTTGCTCTCAGTAATTACTCCTGGCAGTGCTCAGGGTGGGACCATATGGAATGCCAGGGATTGAACCTGGGTTGGTCAGGTGTAAGGCAAACACCCTACCTGGTGCAGTATCACTTTGGCCCACGTTCGACCCTTTCTAGGGCCATGTTAGGTTAGCAGAACTTATTTTACATACACACTTCCATATGTAAACTGAGGAAATACATTAAATTATTTTGTCAAAATCCTAACAAGAAATATTCCCAAGACCTACACATTTCCTTTTGCCTTAAAGCCACTGTTATTTTGCTGTACTATGTAGTCATCTATAAACAGGGTGTACAGTTGACCTTCAAAAGAAAGTTTGTTTTCACATTTCAAAAACACATTTCCCAACATAGAGGCTAGAAGGTAAATGAAAATTAATTTGGGTTGGGGTTTTAGCTTTTTACAAATGCAAAACACAGCCACAAACCAACATTTCTCTTCTCAGGAGGATACCTCTCTTGTTTTCATCCTTGAAGCAAACACTATGGGAAAATTACAAAAAGCTGTTTCAGCTGTTTTAAAGTTTATCTCCAACATATTCTAGCTCATACTAAAGCAGAAAAAGCCTGAAGTTTCAAATTTTGCACTTTGTTAGACTTTATTGAAATATAGGGCTATATAAGATCTTAAAGAATTGATACTTTTAGAGTAATTTCCATTTTTTAAAAGGAAGATCATTTCCTATCTTTTTATCTTGAAGAGATACTCTTCATAATGATGATTACCCTAGCTACTGAATATTTTCTCCAGGCGAAAAAGGGACTAAAGCAGCACATCTGTAAACGAATCCCCACCCAACAATCCACGTGGATAGCAACTTCAAAGCAAAGAGAAGCCCTAATAAAAATTAAGCACAACACACTAATAATACTCCTTCATAATAGCACCTAACAATTATAAACACTTTGCACTTTCAAAGCATTTTACAATCATTAATTAGTTTATCCACACAACATACCTATGACTTATGCCAGTATTATTATCCTCATTTTAAAGATGAGGAAACTGAGATCCAAAGTGATGAAGTGCCTTGCCTTAGGTCACACAATGAATCAGTAGTAGAATCTGCATCTGAGTGCATGATACCATCCCATTTTCAAGAGTAGGAAATTCTTGAAATCCACAAAAAAAAAAAAACATGTATTTGTACTATAAACTTAGTACAATCTCCAAAAACCCTTTTCATTGTTTTCTAAAGCACAGATCCAAGAAATTAAGAATTCTTTAAAATATCCAAATACATAGTCAGCCCTTATAAAGAAAAAGAAAATCAACCATATTAAGAACTTCAGCCCCAATAGCACTATCATTAAATCAGACGTATTTGTAATGCCTCACCAAATGAAGTTCTGTTTTTAATAGAAATTAGCTGACAACCCAGCCTTATTCTGTAGCCACAACCAATGCGATTCCTTTCACTGAAATATGACTACCGACTAACATCAGTATCATAAATGCTAGTCAAATGAACCAATTTAAAGTATCTGGATCATTTTCCCTATATATATGTTTTACTATTGAGATAGTGAAACTTAACTCAAAGCTCTTTAACTTTTTCAGTATATAGGAGCAAAATGTGAATAACAAATTATGAGGAAAAGAAACTATCTTTTTCAAAACTTTCAGGCATTTATTCTAATGTTTTCCCTATCTGAAACAGAATGCACTAGGATCATTTGCAGTAGCAAGTAATTTTCAAATCTCAATGACAAAACACAGAGGAAATATTTCCTTGCTTCTACTGTGAGTACTTCTTAGGTTAGTAGGGGGCTATACTCCAATGATTCATACACCCAGGATCACAGAGCCAAAGAATCTGAGTAACCCTTGAAAAAAGAAAGATTTCCAAAACACACTAGATCTTGAAACTTCAGCAAGGAAGTGTCACATTATCCTCACTTATGCTTACTAGTCAAAGCAAATTATCTACTCATGACTAATTCAAGTGGGTAGAGAAATGTAATCTTACCATGTATGCAAAGGAGGAGAATCAGAATATATGTGAATAAGAATAATGAAAAGAAAAAGTCATCAAATATTTGACTCAATTATACTTCAGTCTGCTTCTTGCCTCAAAGTGATAACCATAAGGTCTTTTGACCAATGAGATGTGTTAAAAGTCTAAGTGCAGTGTGCCAATTCCTTCTCCATATTGTAGCACTAAGAATGGTTCAAACAGTGGAGGCCCTGTAGGCCTAAATCCCCAAGTAAGGATGAGTCCATAGTTAGTCAAGAGTGGGATAAAGCATAAATAAAAATGTAACTTTTCTATTGTTGATTTAAGTCTTAATATTATGAAGATGTTTAATATGGCAGGCTAATATGGCCAGTTCTGACTAGGATACAATCTCACAAAATATTGTAGATTTATGCCAGCCTTATTTTCTAAAGGTCAAATGAAAAGCTCCATTATCAATTAGCTCTGAAAGAAATGGAAAACAAAAGTTCAATGGTGACAAAATTAGTGTGATATTCATTATGCCTAGTATAATCCATGCTCTCTTTTCTTATCAATTCTTTCCCTTTCTCTCTCCTACCTCCCATTTGATCCTCCACCCCTCCCTCCCTGCCTCCCTCACTCCCTCCCTCCCTCCCTTTTTTCCTTTCTTCCTCCCTCCCTCCCTCACTGCATTCCTCCTTCCCTCCTTCCTTTCTTCTTTCCTCCTGTCTCCTTACTTCTTCCCTCCCTCCTACTCTCCCTTCCTCTCTTCCTCCTTTGCTTCTTTCCTTCCTTTTATGAACACTGAAAGACTTTTGAAAGCAGCCTGGTTAGAAAAAGAGTTTGCAATCAGAAATACCTGGTATTATTAACATAAAAATTATCACATCCCTATAGTATCATTTGTCTTTGGAGAGATAAATAATACTATAATAATAAATAAGGCAGGACACTTGTCTTGCACTGACATAAGGGACCTCATTCAATCACCAGAAGCCGTGTGGTCCTCTGAGGCCCTGGCAGGAGTTATCCCTATGCCCAGAGCTTGAGTGATAATACAGCAGGTAGTGTGCTTGTCTTGTACGCAGCTGACCCAGGTTCAATCTCTAGCACCCACTATCCCCTGAGCCTGCCAGGATTGATCCCTGAGTGCAGAGCCAGGATTCAGCCCTGAGCATCGCAAGGTGTTAAACAAAATCATTTTTTTTAAATCACAAAGCATCGATTCACAGGCTAACTGGCTTCAGACCTTGCATGATCATTGTACTTTACAGACTCTTAAAAACAAATAAACATAATAAAAATAGTTGAAATAATACCACATTGACTCTTAAACAATTTATCCACATGAGATCTAGATATCGGGAATTATTTTACTTTATGTAACTAGGAATATACGGATAAGGTGATT
The DNA here is from genome assembly GCF_027595985.1 of Sorex araneus. Lineage (NCBI taxonomy): Eukaryota > Metazoa > Chordata > Mammalia > Eulipotyphla > Soricidae > Sorex > Sorex araneus. The sequence goes on along the minus strand of NC_073304.1, from coordinate 135,299,972 downwards.
AGTATGAGGGGAAGAATGGAATATACATTTTATTAAGTTATCCTATAATTCAGGTTATTAGTTGACTTATCACTATGGTCAGTATGCTACTCTTCTTAGCTTAAGAGAAGAGGGATTGAAAACTTTGATTTATGGCACCTTTCAGTTCCAGAAACTGCTTGGTAAATAAGTCACCTAAAAAATAATTACCAAAGTCACAAATCCTATTCCCTTCTCACTTTGTTAAGAAACTTTTATTTAAGGAATTGGGAACGTCATCCTTAAGTGCTCAGATTTTTCAGAAATGGGCAAAATCTAAATTCTGCAGTTTTCTAGCACCTTGACAGTACTTGTGAAAAATGAAAGTAGATTTTAATTTATCAGGGATATAAAATGGATGCAAGAAGCACATGAGTCAATTCTTTAAAATAGATGACTAGTTCTTAACAAGAAAGTTGTTTATTTTTGCTTTTTTTTTGGTAGCAATGGGAATCAAATTGTTTATTATCCCTTAATGTGACTTCTAATTTAAGTACTAATAAGCATCTTAAGAGAAACCTAAATGAATCTTCTTTATGGTTTCTTGGAATTTAGATTAAAGAACTGTTCTTGCAGAAAAACAAAGAATGACACACATCTATCATTAGGCTGAAAGTAATTTGTGTTCAGGTAATGATCATATCCACCACTAGGAGAACAGAACTTGTCTTAAAGACTAGGAGAATGGTAATCTCTCAAATATAAACTCACCACTGAAACCGGAGGCAGACAGGTGATAAATGAGCACAGTAAGCCGTTATTCTAACAGTTTTTTTAGTAAATATTAACCAACAAAGAAAAAACGATTGGGCACTTGGAAATATACACTAAGCACTTAGGGTGAAACATAAATTATTTCAAAGACCTTTTGTTGAATCTGGTACTTTAAAATGGGATAAATGGGGAGAAAGATGATAGACAAAGAGTAAAGGAGAGAAGTAGAGAGGGGAGAAGGAGAGAGAGGAGTGTAGGAGTAGAGATAGAGAAGAGAATAAGAGACAGGAGAAAACGGAGGTATGGGAGAAAACAAGCGAGTGAGAGAGAGAGACAGATAAAGAGAGAACAAGAACAAGTTATCAGTGAAATCTGGGTTAAATGATAATCTCACCTAAGGAGTGCTTGAAATAAGTCAAACAAAGTAGTTCAGGCAATAAAACTGGATAAAATATAACCAGGAACTTCACAAACATTTCTATTGATTTCTTTGAGAAATATTTAAGAGCATAATCATAGAAATGCTAACCTGAAATTTCTTTGTTGAGAAAAATATTGAGATTTTCAAGTGCTTATATCTCAATTACTTTCATCCAAGATTTTAAGATAGAAAAGGAGATTGTACCTCATTCTTCACGAAGTGACTACCGTGGATCTAATGATATTATAGCAAAATTCATTTTGCAAAGATCTCCTTAAACTATTCTTAAATGAAACACCCAAGACATTATGATAAAGGGAAAAAGTTTTTTCATAATGAGAAATTATAGGATGATCAGTTCAACCATTTCATTTCTGTCAGAGAGAGAAAGGAGAAAACTAAATTATAACAGTATTAAGATATACTATGTCCCACAGCTGAGCCCTTTGTAAGGTTATGTTTATAACATTCCAGGACTTACTTCTGTGATTAAGAAGCTACAGTATGACTTGATTTTCCAATTTCTTTAAATCTGGAAAATATTAGTCCTCAAAATTAAGTCACAGTGGATGACCTTACATTTAACATTATTTCCAGGACTTAAAATCTCCTTTGTAGAAAATAATACTGTCCACTGAAATTTATTTTACAAAACTTAAAATTTACAAAAATAGACACTTTGACTTGCACCTAAGGAAGTAGACACAAAGGCCAGAAGGATCTCTCCAAGGTTTGGAAGCTTGGCTCATGTGCTGGGGGAAAAGGCAGTTGGGATGGAGAAAGGACCACTAAGTCAATGATGGTTGGAGGGATTATTAGGGATGGGGGATGTGTGCTAAAAGTAAACTAAAGACCAAACATGAAGGTCACCCAGTATCTGTATTGCAAACAATAATGTCCAAAAATAGAGAGTAAGAAAGAAAGACCTGCCACAGACAGATGCAGGGGGGTGGATGGGGTGGGGGTGGTGGAAGGGATAATGGGAACACTGGTGGTGGAAAATGGTAGATGGATCGTTGTTCAATCATTGTATGACTGAAACTCAATCGTGAGAGCTTTGTAACTGAATCTCATGGTAATTCAATTAAAAAAATTAGAAAAAGTACAGATACTTCAGTGATGATAGATATAGAGAAACATACTGTGATATATGTGATGACCAATCATTTGCATAGAGAATAGAAAAGATAAAAGTAGAATATATGAAGACCCTGAAAGAGATGGTTAGAAATAAGAATCACCTAGAAGATTTCAAGTTAAATGAAATAAATCAGGAAAAAAAAATGACAAACACAGGATGATCTCACTTATCTGTGATAGAGAGAATAACTCGACAAGGAGGTGCAATGCATATAAAAAGGACTATCTGTATCACCTGCCCCACCCACAACCCCAAATTTTAAGAAGGATAAGGGAAGAGAAAGATAGAAAATAAAGGAGTAAATAACAAGCTGAAAGGAAGCAACGGGGGCAGAGGACAGGACCTCAAATACATCAGTGACGTACAGAAGTGGCATAGTTAAACATAAAAACAACAAAACCAACAACACTGAAAACATGAGATCCAAATTCAACAATCAAACTTAAAAATGTGCCTGCCAAGGAGGAAGGCTGAGGCACGGGAGGGATCCCGTAAGCCTTGATGGAGGGACGTTGACACTAGTGGTGCTGGAACATTATATGTCTAAAACTCAATTGTGAGTAACTTGTTAAACATCAATGTTTTAATAAAAATCATAAAAACAAAAACATAAAAGAATGAGAACCTCAATGGCTGGTATTATAAGAACAAATGTTACTTATTAAAAGTTCTACCTAGGGGCTGGAGCAATAGCACAGTGGGTAGGGCATTTGCCTTGCACATGGCCGACCCGGGTTCAATTCCCAGCAACCCATATGGTCCCCTGAGCACCGCCAGGAGTAATTCTTGAGTGCAGAGCCAGGAGTAACCCCTGTGCATCACCAGGTGTGACCCAAAAACCAAAAAAATATTAATAATAATAGTTCTACCTAGTATCATCTCCACCGTTCTTCCTGCACTAACGTACGCCTCAGAGACCTGGGCCCTACACAAACAGGATGAGAATGCTATTCGGGTATCCCAGAGAGGAATCGAAAGAGCTATGCTAGGAATATCACGTCTCACTCAAGTGAGAGAAAGAATCCGGAGTTCCGACCTCCAAGAATCAGGCACGCTGTCTTGTTTGCCAAGACATCAAAAATCAGATGGGCCGGACATGTAACGTGATTCAAAGATGACCGCTGGACTAGAGCTGTTACCGACTGGATTCCATGGGACGTCGAAAAACTGCATGGCTGCCCACCAACAAGATAGTCAGACTTCTTTGTCAATACCCTGAATGAATGGTTTGAGGCTCTTCCTGTTCCTGGAGCGAGGAGATATCATTGGGCTACACTAGCACGCGACAGGGACAATTGGAGATGTTACTGGCACCCCCTCGAGCAAATCAAAGATCAACGGGAAGACAAGTGATACAAGTGATACTTAGTATCATCTAGGACAATGCCCTAACATGACTAGGTTCTCCACAATTGCCAGGACAAAATGACCAGATGTGTCAGAAAGTTTGAGAGTGATATAAGAATAGAGGATTTAAATGAACTTAAATAACCTATTTTCATGTTCTTCAGTGCTCAGGTAAAACCTAAGGGAAATCTTGTCTCCTGCTTCCCCAATAATTATTGAAAGCTGCTATGCTTTCTGAGTCATGTTTTCCTATGAAAAGGTACTCCAATCCCCTACCTACTGAATACCCACACCAGTAGTAGGGCATTTGCCTTGCATGTGGTTGACCCAGGTTCAATTCCTCTGCCCCTCTCAGAGAGCCTGGAAAGCTACCGAGAGTATCTCACCTGCATGGCAGAGCCTGGCAAGCTACCCATGGAGTATTTGATATGCCAAAAACAGTAACAAGTCTCCCAATGGAGACGTTACTGGCGCCCGCTCGAGCAAATTGTTGAACAACGGGATGATAGTGACAGTGACAGTGACATATTCATCCACCTGAATCAACCCAGATATTTTCCGTTTTCTGCCATTGGACCTATTTTAAGATTTCCATCTTTATACTCATATTAGGGTACAGTTTCATCAGTCTGCTTCTCAATCTGCATGATTTCTAGTTCTGATCCCTCATATTTATATCACTATGCAATTACTATTTCTAAAGCATACTAGTATATGTTCCTCCCTGCTCCTGAATAGAACCAAATTAAGCCCAAGTTGCATATCCTGACTTTCAAAATTCAACACTTCTGAACAAATTAATGTTTTATATTTCCCCAGCTTAACCTTTACTGTTTCCTGTACTTGAAATAAACATCTAAGCCTCTTGAAATTTTACGTAATTTTAAACACCAAATTGCAATAACAGTCATTATAGAAGATAGTCCCCAGTTCATTCTTTGCTCCTCTCCACCTGAATAAATGTGATCCTTTCTTTGCTGAGTCAGAATAACTTTGCGGCTGGCACTAGTGCTTCACAGTGTGTTGGAAAGTGTTAATAAAGTGTTAATACTCCAACCAAATAATTCAAGGATGCATATTCTTGTTTTCTTAGAGAACTGTCAGAAGAATTGCTCCATTTTATGTGTCAGCTAGAGAAATGTCTTACCCAAAGTCACTTTTTCCAGTACTTATACACAATCACTAATCAACGTGGAAATATAAAATCCTCACACCTTTCATTCAGTACACTTGAGACTATACCCAGCTGTAAAGCACCAAATGAGGTTACCTAAAACTTTTGTGGAGAGTAAGTATACTAAAACTTCTTCCTGCCAGTGATTCTATGATGCCCCCTGTTCTCCTTCACCAGAATCAACCACAGTAGCATTCCAAACCAATATATTTCATGCTCCATCTTTGCATCTGTTATCTTGGAATCCAAATTTAAGGTGGCACTTAAACATAGTCAATTTTCCTTCTGTCAACGTCATGTATATATTTAATAGTGTACCACATCATACACAAGATAACTAACTTCCCAGAGCATGGGTTGAACTTTCAAATCACATATGCCTTCTGTATATTACATGAAGATGCTAAAATATGTATAAATGAATAAATGAGGGAATTAATAATTAATGCTTAAAATTAGCTCCACTGAACACAATAAGACCATTATGTTATGTAAATATCAATAACACTTTTTAATTGATAAGTATTTAGTGAACATTAGTTACAAATATGGTTCTGAGCTAGATTTTATGGGGACAAACCTATAAAAAGAAGACATATACCTCCTTCACTCAATAAGTTTATCATTTTGTCAGCAAAATAGTTTACAATATTTATGACAGTAATTTATAATTTTAGCTATTCATTGAAATCACTCACAGAATTTTATCTTTTCTTTTGTTTTATTTTTGGGGCCAGAACCAAAAAACATGCTCAGAGCTTACTCCTGGCTCTGCAGTCAAGAAGAAAAATTACTCTTGGCGGGCTTGGGGGACCATCAAAGGTACCAGGGATTAAATCTGGGTCAGCTTCTTTCAAGGCAAATGTTCTCCCCACTGTAGTGTCACATCAGTCCTCACCCAGGGAATTTTAGTGACTCCCATGACTGGTCCCCTCTCCTAATAATTCAGATTGAATTGTTCAGGTATGTGGCTTCAGTATCAAGTTCTTTACATGATTTCCATGTGCCATAAAAGTGATGAACTGCAAAGAGTTTATATATGTTAAGTGATATTTTGAGTGCTTAACTTAACAAATGAGGACTTGAACATAAACTCATGATTTTTGCTGTAACACAATACATTTTTAGAATAGTCTACTAAAAGTTAGGCTCAGTATTTATGTTTTGAAATGATTTTCTAAATTCCCATGAAATTTGTTAAACTTGAATTCTTTTTCAGAAAGACTTAAGAATTTTAAACCTTGGCCCCAGACTGCTGCTCTGGCTGGTGGCATGCCCTTCCCTAGCACCTCAGCTGTTTCTCTTCTGGCCCAGGTGTGTGACCTCCCTCCCCCCACCTGTCCTTCCCTCATCCCAGCCAGCATCTGGTACCCAGCTACAGGGCGGCAGGGGGCGTGACCTATGTTGCAGGGGGCGTGGTCTCTGCTGAAGTGGGGGTGGCCTCCTTTGGAGCCAGCAACTGTTCATGCAGCTGCAGTTATTTTCTTAAAGCCCAGTAATCGGTTGTCACGTCTCAGTCTTCATTACCTAAGTCCATGAGTAACATCCTAGCTAACTCAAACACAGTAGGCTAATAAGCTGCTAGCCTATTCCAATTTCACCAAAATACCAATAAGTACAAGCAGCTCTACAAAGCTCAATATAAAAGGCACGTTCTCCAAAAGCATCACCAGAGACCTTATGTAAGGAACAGAGGAACATCTGAGAGGAAGGACATGTTCTAGAAGGGGAAAACAAAATGGCGACCACCATCGACCTAGCCCATCCAGAATCCTTGCTCACAACAAGAGGGAATAGGGATAGTGAACTGAAAGGTCACTCCTCCATACCACAACAACATGAAGAAACAGCACAAATCTGCACCACAAGGAGAGGACAATGAAAGGAGGCCAGAAACCTTAACAGGCATTTCCCACAAATGTGAGCTCTCCAATAAAGAATTCAGAGATGAAATGCTGAAGATGTTCAATGAAGTCAAAGAAACTATGGAACAGGTATCCATTAAATTATAGGAGGACATGAAAGAAACAATGAAACGGACAGCCAAGAAAATACAGGAATAAATGAGAGCAGAAATAAAAAAGCTACAAAAAGAAGTGTCACGAATAAAGGATTTGGTAGATCAAATAAAAAACTCAGTGGGTATCCTCAACAATAGAATGGCTAGTGGAAGACAGAATCAGTGAACTTGAAGATGAGCTGCAGGAAGCCTACTGGCAAAAACAAACAATGGGAAGAGACCTCAAAATACCTCTAGGGTGAATCAGAGTCCTAGGGAATGATTTCAAGAGGAACAACATTAGAATCCTTGGAGTACCAAAAGGACAGGGAAGCAACCCCAATGAAAAAGCCACAGTCAAAGGAATCATTGATGAAAAGTTCCCAGAGCTGGAGAATGCAGGCATCCAGATTCAAGACCCCAAAGGGTGCCAGCTAATAGAGACCTTAACAAAAAACTCCAGGAAATATCATAGTTAGAATGATTGACAGTATGGATAGAGACACAATACTGTAAGCAGCAGGGTCAAAGAAGGAAATTACATACAAAGGAGCACCCCTTAGATTCACAGCAGACCTATCAGAGGAAACCCTGCAAGCCCAAAGGCAATGGTGGGATATAGTGAAAATAAAAAACTCAATGAAATGAATGCTTCACCAAGAATACTTTATCTAGCTAAACTCTCACTCAAAGGAACGATACATTATTTTGTGGATATACAATAGCTCAGGAACTTCATAGACTCGAAATCAAATCTAAAAGAAGGACTAAAGGGGCTACTATAAGACAAGAAAAAAACCCCACGACCACAACAAACCCTTACAGAAAGATGGACGGCACAAAACCCCATAACAATAATCTCTCTCGATTTCAATGGTCTAAATTCACCAATTAAAAGACATAGAGTGGCAAAATGGATTCAGAGACTGAACCCAACATTCTGCTGCCTACAAGAAACACACCTGAACAGTCAGAGCAAATACAGACTCAATGTCAAAGGATGGAAAACAATCCTGCAAGCAAACAACTCCCTCAAAAAAGCTGGGTTGGCAATACTAGTATCCAACAACATAGATTTCAGGTTGAAAAAGATTAGGAAGGGCAACGAAGGTCACTTCCTATTTATCAAGGGATATGTGCAACAAGAAGAAATCACACTCTTAAACGTATATGCACCTAATGAGAGACCAGCTAAATACTTAAAACAACTCCTAACAGACTCTAAGGAGGACATCGCTAACAGCACAATAGTAGGCGGAGACTTCAACACTGCCCTATCACCTCTAGATAGATCGACAAGAACAAAACTCAGCAAGGGAACACAGACTCTGAAGGAAGAAGTAGAAGAGATAGGCCTAATAGACCTATAGAGGGCTTTACACCCCAAAAAGAAAGAATACACATTCTTTTCCAGTGCACATGGAACATTCTTCAAAATAGACCGTGTACTGGGCCACAAAACATACCTCAATAAAATCAGAAAAATAGAAATTGTATCAACTATCTTCTCAGACCACGATGCACTGAAGATAGAAGCTAATCACACACAGACACAAAGAATCAAAACAAACACCTGGAAATTAAACAGCTCAGTGTTGAACAATAAGTGGGTCAGGAAAGAAATCAAGGAAGAAATCAAGAGATACCTCAAGACAAAGGAGAATGAAGACACAAGCTACCAAAACCTATGGGATGCAGCTAAAGCTGTGTTAAGGGGAAAAATTCTAGCTCTGCAAGCATTCCTTAGGAAGGAAGAAAGGGCCTACATAGATAGCTTGACTTCACAGCTCAAGGCCATATGATCATATCAAAGGACCAGAAAAAGGAACCCAAACCAGACAGAGGGAAAGAAATAATAAAAATTAGAGCAGAAATTAACAAAATGAAAACCAAGAAAACAATACAAAAGGTCAATGAAACCAAGAGCTGATTCTTTGAGAAAATAAACAAGATTGACAAACCACTAGCAAGACTCACAAAGAAAGATAGAGAGAACCCTAATAAACTGAATCAGGAGTGAAAAGGGGGGCATCACAACAGAACCCAACAAAATTCAAAAGATCATCAGAGACCTCTTCGAAAGCCTGTATGCCATGAAACAAGAGAACCTAAAAGAAATGGATGAATTCCTTGATTCCTACAATATCACAAGACTGAACAAAGAAGACTTGGAATACCTGAATAGACCCATTAATATTAAGGAAATTGAAACTGTAATCAAAAATGTCCCCAAAAAACAAAAGCTCAGGTCCAGATGGATTTACTGGCGAATTCTTCCAAACATTTAAAGAAGACCTGTTGCCAGTTCTCCTGAAGATTTTCCAGGAAATTGAAAAAACAGTAACTCTCCCAAACAGTTTCCATGAAGCACACATCTCCCTAATACCAAAAACAAACAAAGACACCACTAAGAAAGAAAATTATAGACCAATATCCCTGATGAACACCAATGTGAAGATCCTCAACAAAATATTAGCAAATAGGATCCAACAACTTATCAAAAATATCATACACCATGACCAAGTGGGATTGATCCCAGGGATGCAAGGATGGTTTAACATTCGGAAATCAATCAACATAATCCATCATATCAACAAAAGTAAGGATAAAAACCATATGATCATATCAATAGATGCAGAGAAAACATTTGACAAGATCCAATATCCGTTCATGATGAAAACCCTCATCAAAATGGGGTTTGGAGGAACTTTCCTCAAGATAGTTGAAGCCATCTACCACAAGCCTACGGCAAGCATTATCCTCAATAAGGAAAAACTAAGGGCCTTTCCTCTAAGATAAGGTGCAAGCAAAGAATGCCCTCTCTCACCAATTTTCTTCAATATAGTACTGGAAGTACTTGCAATAGCTGTTAGACAAGAAAAAGAGATTAAAAGCATCCAGATAGGAAAATAAGATATCAAACTCTCACTATTTGCAGACGATATGATACTGTATCTAGAGAAGCCTTAAGCCTCTACTAAGAAACTCTCAGAAACAATAGACTTATACAGTAAAGTTGCAGGCTACAAAATCAATACCCAAAAATCCATGGGCTTCCTTTATACAAACAATGAGGCAGAGGAAAGGGACATGAAAAAAGCAATCCCATTCACAATTGTGCCCCAGAAAATCAAGTACCTCGAAATCAGCGTAACCAAGGAAGTAAAAGACCTCTACAAAGAAACCTTAATAAACAGAATCAGAAATGAAAGGGGGCACATCACAACAGAAACCAAAGAAATTCAAAAGATTATCAGAGACTACTTTGAAAAGCTGTATGACACAAAACAAGAGAACCTAGAAGAAATGGGTAAATCCTGGATTCCTACAATATCCCAAGGCTGAACCAAGAAGACCAGGAATACCTGAACAGTCCTATTAATATCAAGGAAATTGAAACTGTAATTAAAAGTCTTCCCAAAAACAAAAGCCCAGGTCCAGATGGATTCACTAGCGAATTCTTCCAAACTTTTAAAGAGGACCTATTGCCAGTTCTCCTCAAGCTTTTCCAGGAAACTGAAGAAACAGAAACTCCCCCAAACAGTTTCTATGAGGCTCATATCTCCCTAATACTAAAAGCAAACAAAGATACCACAAAAAAAGAAAACTACAGGCCAATATCCCTGATGAACATGGATGCGAAGATTCTCAACAAATTATTAGCAAACAGAATTCAACAACTCATTAAAAAGATCATACACCACAACCAAGTGGGATTCATCCCAAGGATGCAAGGATGGTTTAACATTTGGAATCAATCAACATAACCAATCATATCATCAAAATAGAAGATAAAAACCATATGATCATATCAATATATGCAGAGAAAGCATTTGACAAGATCCAGCACCTGTTTATGAAAAAAAAAAAACTCTTGCCAAAATGGGTATAGAAGGGACTTTCCACAAAATAGTCAAAGCCATCTACTACAAGCCTATGGCAAGCATCATCCTCAATGGGGAAAAACTAAGAGCCTTCCCTCTAAGATCAGGGATGAGACAAGAATGCCTACTCTCTCCACTTCTGTTCAATATAGTACTGGAAGTACTTGCAATAGCAGCTATGCAAGAAAAAGATATTAAGGGCATTCAGGTAGGAAAGGAAGAAATGAAGCTCTAACTGTTTGCACATGATATGATACTATACTTAGAGAACCCCAAAACCTCTACCAAGAAACTCCGAGAAACAATAGACTTGTATAGTAAATTTGCAGGCTATAAAATCAATACCCAAAAGTCCATGGCTTTCCTATATGCAAATAATGAGAGAAGAAAGTGACATGAAAAAAGCAATCCCATTCACGATCGTGCCTCAGCAAATCAAGTACCTCAGAATCAGCTTAACTAAGGAGGTAAAAGAATTGTACGAAGAAAACTACAAAATGCTACTTCAAGAAATAAGAGAGGACATGACTGAATGGAAAGATATCCCCTGCTCATGGACCAGGAGAATTAACATTGTCAAAATGGCAATACTCTCCAAAGCATTATACAAATTCAATGAAATCCCTATAAGGATACCCATGACATTCTTCAAAGAAATGAAGCAAACATTCCTGCAATTCACATGGAACAATAATCTCCCATAAATAGCTAAAACAATTCTTGGGAAAAAGAAGATGGGAAGAATTACCCTCCCCAGCCTCAGTCTCTACTACAAAGTGGTAATAATTAAAACACCATGGTACTGGAACAAAGGCAGAGCTGCAGTCCAATGGAAAAGGATGGAATATCCTGACACACACCCTCAAATATATGATCATCTAATCTTTGATAAGGGAGCAAGAAATGTGAAGTGGAGCAAAGAAATCCTCTTCAACAAATTGTGCTGGCAAAGCTGGACAGCTACATGCAAAACAAAAAGAAATCGGTTCAGATCTCTACCTAACATCATGGACAAAAGTCAGGTCAAACTGAATTAAAGATCTCAACATCAGACCAGAATCCATAAGGTACATGGAAGACAAGGTTGGCAAAACCCTCCACGACATTAAAGCTAAAAATATTTTCAAAGATGACATGCCACTGGCTAAGCAAACTAAAAGTGTTAAAAAAAAATGGGACTATCTTAAACTAAGAAACTTCTGCACCTCAAAAGAAACAGTGAACAAAATACAAAGACAGTCTACAGAATAGAAAAGGATATTCTCCCAATAGCCACTAGATAAGGGGTTGATATCAAGGATATAAAAGGCACTGGTTGAAATCTACAAAGAAAACATCCAACCCCATCAGAAAATGGGGGGGTGGAAATGAACAGAAATTTTCTCAAAGAAGAAATTCTAATGGCTAAAAGACACATGAGAAATTGCTCTACAACACCATTCATCAGAGAGATGCAGACTTAAACAACAATGAAGTGTCATTTCATACCGCAGAGACTGGCCTACATTCAAAAGAACAAAAGCAACCAGAGTTGGCGTGGATGTGGGGAGAAAGGGACTCTCCTTCACCGCTGGTGGGAATGCAGACTGGTTCAGCCCTTTTGAAAAACAATATGGACGATTCTCAAAAAATTAGAAATTGAGCTCCCATTTGACCCAGCAATACCACTCCTGAGAATATATCCAAGAGAGGCAAAAAGGTATAGTAGAAATAACATCTGCATTTGTATGTTCATTGCAGCACTGTTTACAATAGCCAAAATCTGGAAAAAAACGGAGTGCCCAAAAACAGATGATTGTCTAAAGAAACTTTGGTATATCTACACAATGGAATATTACGCAGCTGCTAGAAAGATGAAGTCATGAAATTTGCATATAAGTGGATCAACATGGAAATTATCATGTTAAGTGAAATGAGTCAGAAAGAGAGAGACAGACATTGAAAGATCGCACTCATCTGTGGAATACAAAGTAACAGAATGGGAGACTAACACTCAAGAACAGTAGAGATAAGAACTAAGAAGCTTAGAAACTGACCTCCCATGCTGGGAGAAAAGGCAGCTGTGATAGAGAAGGGAACACCAAGTAGAGGATGTTGGGAGAACCCATTTGGGTTGAAAGATGCATGCCGAAAGTAGACTATAGACCAAACATGATGCCCACTCAATACCCAAAGGGAGAGAGAACAAAAGGGAATGCCCTCCCGCATAGGCAGGGTGGGTAGTGGGAAGTGGGGTGGGGTGGGGTGGTGGGAGGGTACTGGCAACATTGGCAGAGGAGAATGGGCACTGGTGGAGGGATGGATAAATGATCACTGTATGACTGAAATGCAAACACGAAAGTTCCTAAGTTTGTAACTATACCTCGCAGTGATTCACTAATAAAAATTTAAAAAAGAAAAAAAACAGGTGTATAAACAAGAACCAGAAAAATAAGAATTTTAAACCTTTATAATGTGGCTCAGAATATTTAAACAGCCCTATAAATGCATTTATGAAGTAAAATCAAAAGTGTAATGGAATATATAAACAGAAAAGTAAATGTGTAAATATTGAAGTTCAGACAGAACTAGAGCAACAGAGACAGAGATATAAAGAGTAGAGCACAGATGATTTTTATTAAGTGATAGCTGAGATTTTTCTCAAACCCAAAACTTCTGTAATTTTAATTACTTTTATAATTGAAAAAGTTATAAATAACATTTTAAAATTCACCCTCATCAGATCTACTTTAAGATCTTTAGATTCTTAGCGTGATAATTTCAGAAGCACCCATCTCATAAGACTATTAACTACATTAAAATATGGTATGTGCATTAGAGACTGCTATCTGGTACTGTATAAGAAATGAACTAGAGTGAATGAATGAAATAAAATATCCAATTTTATGTTTAGGCTTGTGAGATATGTGAGTGGGTTTGTGGACAGTGGTTCACTCTCCCTCATTTTCATAATTTTCATAGCCTACAATTAATTGATATCATTTACAGTGCAACATGGTGGGAAATTACAATGAAATATTATATCTGTTACAATATCTAAGCAGCATAGAATTATGAAGGAGAATGATGAATATAAGAAATATGAAAACTTGGGAAGATACCCATAATGGATAAAAAAATCTCTAATTTTGCAGTTTTAAAAAATTACATATTTGTATCATTCATGTTACTTAAATAATTATATTTATGTGTATTACAAGGGAAAAAAAGCTGAGTTTGTAGCCTACTGCTGAGAATTAAATACTTGATAAATGAGGACTGTGTTAATTGTATTTAACTTGTTTCCCTTTAATGTTTAAACATCTGGCTAGATAATTTGCACCTAAAAATCTCTATAAACAACACAGTTCTTATCAGATAGAGCCCACCAGCTTTTAAATGACAATTTGATTAAAACTGTAAAAAAGAATCCAAGGCAAATACGAATTTTAAAAAGAACCTAATTCTACTTCCTTTCACATATAATAATATCCTACCTTTGCCTTTTAAAAAAACTGACACTGTTTACATTTGAAATGTTAGATGAGTACCTGAATAATCCAGTATGTAATTTCAAATCATACATTTGAAAAGGTAGCTAATTTAGGAACAGAGAAAATATTAGACATCTAAATGAATGTGATTTTTTTAAAAAAAGCTTAATATTTCAGACATAACACTATACTTTCAACACTTTGATTTTCTTAATAGAAAAGGGCAAATTTCAGAAAAAAAGACTATGCAGACTCACTAAGAACAGAAAAGCAACACCTTTTGTTACCAAGTGATGAAATGGAAAGAAGGCAGGTCCTCGAGGGTTCTCCATGTGGTTACCTGTTCCTTGGTAAGAACACAGATTCACAAGCAGTTTTACTTTTCTCCTTTGGAAACCAAACCCTTGTTCTTTTACTTTCTATGGGATATAATAACTAAGCACTGTATGAACTAAATGAAAACAATGTCATATGTTTGCATATAAGAAGAAAATTCCAAATAGGACCAATGCAACTTGATCAGTCACTGTCACTGCCACTGTCCTCCTGTTGCTCATCAATTTGCTCGAGCAGCGCCAGTAACGTCTCCATTTGTCCTTGTCGCCTTCAGAGTCAGGGGAATGAGGCCCATTATTGATATTGTTTTTGGCATATCGAACACGCCATGGGTAAATCTGAATTTTTATCAGATCTGTGAAAGAAATAATCACCAATATTTGGTTTTGTGGGGAGAGGAAAAGGCATCTGGGTCACACCCAGAAGACTTCCTTCTGCCTTTGTACGCAGGCAGGTGTCATTCCAAGTAGAGATCACAATGGGGTAGCTGTATGCAAAGCAAAGCCCCTAATCCTGGTGCTATTTCATTTCCCCTTTTTTTCCCACTATGTGTTAGCCATTCTTCTAATACACTATATATTTTTCTCCCTCTAATTCTCAGAATTCTCTCCTTGTATTCTTATTATCATCAATGTATTCACTTGGGCTTGGGGGTGGGGGGGAGGGAGAGGCATGGAGGTGTGACACACCTGGCAGTGCTCATTTAGGAATCATTCCTGGTGGGGCTTGAAGGTTGTCAGTGATCAAACCTGAGTCAGCTGCATGCAAGGCATGTCCTAAGTATATAAAATAGTATACACTGCACTTTCACTCCAGCCCCTATTATCATCATTTTACAAATAGGAAAGAAGTACTGCATAATTTCCAAAGGCTCTTACAGTTCACAAGATACATCACTGTATCACTGCATCACTGTCATCCTGTTGTTCATGGATTTGCTCAAGCGGGTGCCAGTAATGTCACCATTCGTCCCTCTCGCGCACTAGTATAGCCCGATGGCATACAGGGTGCTCTTTCTGGGTTAGGGGAATGAGGATTGGACATTGTTACTGTTTTTGGCATACTGAGTACACCACGAGTAGCTTGTCAGGCTCTGCCATGTGGGCGGGATACTCTTGGTAGCTTGCCGGGCTCTCCGAGAGCAACAGAGGCTTTTGGGGTGGCCTCTAATCGCCTTTACAGGTGTTCCCAGTCTATCAAATCTAAGATTTTGGTTGACTGGCATGTTGTAACAATCTTCACACTGACAAACACGAGTCAAGTCAATACAATAATAAATTGTTCGCCATTCCTCTCCGAGGCACAAGACGAGGTGGGTCTCTGGGTGGCACCTGAAGGGCTGAGCCCCGCTCAAAGTCTGCCGCTTGTGTCTCCTGAGCAAAAGCCTCTGACCTGGGGCACCAGCCCTGGCTGCCCTGAGGTCAGGCGAGGAGCTGTGGTGGGGGGCAGGCCAAGGGCCTGGATCCAGTGAGATTCTTGTAAAAGGGTCACCAGTGCCACCGGGGCCTCAGTCTGTCCAAGCCAGCAGCCGGATCAGAGGCTTGGCACTGCGAGAAGAGATTCCAAATGTGACCTTGACAACACCGCCTGGGCTCTGTCAGTGACATTTGTCCAGGGTCGTCTCCGAGGGCACCTGAGCTTCTGTCGGAGGCCAGCTGCTCTGAGCCTCGGAAGGATTCTGGAGCCTACCTGCCCGTGCAGCCCCTGCTGCCCTTTGGAATGTGCCATCTCAGTCCCGTGGCTGAGTAGCCAAGGCCTCCACACTGAGTGGCAAGCTGGGGGTCTCTGAAACAGGGCCAATAAATGAGCTTGCATAGCTGAGCCAGAAGTGGTTTGTGGGCGTGGCTCCCACATACCTAGCTTTTGGCCGTTTAATTTCTTGGTAAACTTGGTCCCAAGTTGTTGGGTTCTGGTCAAAGCACAGTGGCAATTTGGGGGTGTCAGGAATCCTGAAGGCACCATCAGGCTGATGTACTCGTTCTGCAGGTACAGGTTGACCTGTTGGCAGCACCATACCCCCATAGACACACATAAAAGTATAAAAGCACTGCATAATTGGCAAAGGCTCTTATAGTTTATAGAGATATGGGTGGGAGATATGGGCTTTTGCTTATATATAAAACCTATAGTGTATATGTATGTACTTTATATATACATATATATGTACTCCTTCTATATATGTGTGTGTATATGTGTGTGTAATGGAGCACAACTGTAGAAGCAAGGAAGGGTGATTGCAGTGAAAGGTATATGGGACAGAACTCTGGACTCAACATATGCAAGACATGGGGTACATTTTTAAGCACTACATCATCTTACAGAAAAACTTGAGGCAAGTATTAGCTATCCGTGGGCGTTTATTGTTCCATATAAATTTCAGGATTGCTTGCTCCGCTTCTTTGAAGAATGTCATGGGTATCCCTATAGGGATCGCGTTAAATCTGTATAATGCTTTTGGGAGTATTGCCATTTTGACAATGTTTATTCTCCCTATCCATGAGCAGGGGATATGTTTCCATTTCCTCATGTCCTCTTTTATTTCATGGAGTAGAGTTTTATAGTTTTCTTTGTAGAGGTCCTTTACTTCTTTAGTTAAGCTGATTCCAAGATATTTGATTTTCTAGGGCACAATTGTGAATGGGATTGCTTTTTTCATGTCCCTTTCCTCTGTCTCATTGTTTGCATATAGGAAGGCCATGGATTTTTGGGTATTGATTTTATAGCCTGCGACTTTACTGTATAGGTCAATTGTTTCTAAGTGTTTCTTACTAGAGCTTTTAGGTTTCTCTAGGTATAGCATCATATCGTCTGCGAATAGTGAGAGCTTGATTTCTTCCTTTCCGATCTGAATCCCCTTAATATCTTTATCTTGCCTGATGGCTATTGCTAATACTTCCAATACTATATTAAAGAGAAGTGGTGAGAGTGGGCATCCTTGTCTTGTCCCCGATCTTAGAGGAAAAGCCCTTAGTTTTTCTCCATTGATGATAATGCTTGCCCTAGGTTCGCTTGGGAAAAAGATGATGGGAGGCATCACCCTCCCCAACCTTAAACCGTACTACAAAGTGGTAACAATTAAAACAGCATGGTACTGGAACAAAGGCAGAGCGGCAGACCAATGGAACAGGGTGGAATATCCCCACACACAACCTCAAATGTATGATCATCTAATCTTTGATAAAGGAGCAAGAGATGTGAAGTGGAGCAAGGAAAGTCTCTTTAACAAATGGTGCTGGCACAACTGGACAACCACATGCAAAAAAATGGGCTTAGAATTCGACCTGACACCATGCACAAAAGTCAGATCAAAATGGATTAAAGACCTCAACATCAGACCACAAACCATAAGGTACATTGAAGACAAGGTCGGCAAAACCCTCTACGATATTGAAGATAAAGGTATCTTCAAAGATGACATGGAACTAAACAATCTAGTAAAAACAGAAATCAACAAATGGGACTACATTAAACTAAAAAGCTTCTGCACCGCAAAAGATACAGTGACCAGAATACAAAGACTATCTACAGAATGGGAAAGGATATTTACGCAATACCCATCAGATAAGGGGTTAATATCAATGGTATATAAAGCACTGGTTGAACTCTACAAGAAGAAAACATCCAACCCCATCAAAAAATGGGGCGAAGAAATGAACAGAAACTTTACCAAGGAAGAGATACGAATGGCCAAAAGGCACATGAAGAAGTGCTCTACATCACTAATCATCAGAGAGATGCAGATCAAAACAACCATGAGATACCACCTCACACCACAGAGACTAGCGCACATCCAAAAGAACAAAAGCAACCACTGTTGGAGAGGATGTGGGGAGAAAGGGACCCTTCTACACTGCTGGTGGGAATGCCGGCTAGTTCAGCCCTTTTGGAAAACAGTATGGACTATTCTCAAAAAACTAGAGGTTGAGCTCCCATTTGACCCAGCAATACCACTGCTGGGAATATATCCCAGAAAAGCCAAAAAAGTATAGTCAAAATGACATATGCACTTATATGTTCACCGCAGCACTGTTTACAATAGCCAGAATCTGGAAAAAACCCGAGTGCCCTAGAGCAGATGACTGATTAAAGAAATTCTGGTACATCTATACGATGGAATACTATGCAGCTGTTAGAAAAAATGAGGTCATGATGTTTGCATATAAGTGGATCAACATGGAAAGTATCATGCTAAGTGAAATGAGTCAGAAAGAGAGAGACAGACATAGAAAGATTGCACTCATCTGTGGAATATAGAATAACAGACTATATGACTATCATCCAAGAATAGTAGAAATAAGTACCAGGAGATTGTCTCCATGGCTTGGAGGCTGGTCTCTCATTCTGGGTAACTCAGGGAAGGGACCACCAAGTAAAATGTGGTTGGAGGTCATGTGGGGGAAGGGTGATGCGACCGAATACAGACTAGAGACTGAACACAATGGCCACTCAACACCTTTATTGCAAACCACAACACCTAATCAGAGAGAGAGAACAAAAGGGAATTCCCTGCCATAGTGGCATGGTGGAGTGGGGGGAGTCGGGACTGGGGAGGGGGGGAGGGATGTTGGGTTTACTGGTGGTGGAGAATGGGCACTGGTGAAGGGATGTGTTATCGAAATTTGTATGGGGGAAACATGAGCACAAAGATGTATGGATCTGTAACTGTACCCTCACGATGACTCTCTAATTAAAAATAAATTAAAACAAAAAACTTGAGGCAAGTATTCTAAAAACATTCTTTGAGGATATTCTTTTACTAAGGCTTTCTACAGAGTACTAAAACAGCATTTCTAAAAGTGCTTGTCAAATGAGTCTGCTACAGAATCAGCTGTTTTTTGCTTAGTTTAATGCTTGGATTATGAAGTGAACTAGTAGCATTATCATGCCGACCTTAATGATCAGAACGAACAATAATAAAGGTAGTTTACATTTCTATAGTTTTAGCATTTTTATCTGAATTTGGTTCGGCTTTTGTTATTTCTATCAATATAATTAACTAACCCATGTATTATATTGCTCAAGGCAAAATTTAAAATATGAAAATAATTTATACTAGACTTTACTGAATAAAATCTATTAATATTCTAGATGATTTAAAATAATAAAAATAAAGAAAATGTGTATTGAAGCCCAAACAAAAGATCCACAACTAAACATTGAACTCACTTTTATTCATATACATGAATAAAAGACATTTCTTACCATCATAGAATAGCTGTTTGTGAATTTGTACCAACACAATTGCCAACCTGAGAAGTAAACTCATCAGTATATAGAAAAGAAATCCCAGGTAGAAATAGAAAATTATCACCTTACAGTAAAAAAAGAA
Source organism: Sorex araneus (assembly GCF_027595985.1). Classification (NCBI taxonomy): domain Eukaryota; kingdom Metazoa; phylum Chordata; class Mammalia; order Eulipotyphla; family Soricidae; genus Sorex; species Sorex araneus. Next base: position 135,280,136 of record NC_073304.1, on the reverse strand, counting down.
GAAGAAGAAGAAGAAGAAGAAGAAGAAGAAGAAGAAGAAGAAGAAGAAGAAGAAGAAGAAGAAGAAGAAGAAGAAGAAGAAGAAGAAGAAGAAGAAGAAGAAGAAGAAGAAGAAGAAGAAGAAGAAGAAATATAGTAGCTAATAAACACATAACTCATTGAGGAAAAAAATGAAATATTTTGTGTATTTTCTTAGGAAATAAAGTAAAAGTCCAGGAGGTAATTTTATCTCTGCATTAATTGAGACATTTAGATCCACATAGTACAGAAAGTCAATCATGTGATATCAAGAAAACTACTTTTAAAATCATAGCTTGAATCATTAATTGTTGTAGACTATTGGAACCCCCTGCCATACACCCCTTTCCTAAATAAATGATCCATCCTATTAATTTTGTTGTTGCTTCTTCCTCTCATTTGTTTTCCGAATCAGATTTCCTCAATTTAAAACAGCAGGAACAGCATTTGGATTTGGTTACAGAAAAAGTCTGCTTACATTTGCTTTGAATTTAAAACCAAGAGAATGCTGTAAGACCATACTATATACATGGGCTTTTCAGTAACTTTCTTTCTGTAAGAAAACAGAGAAACAAGAATTTCTTAATCACTCAGTAAGAAGTTTCTTGTTTGGGGGTTTGATTTTGTTGTTGTTGTTAAAACACTGATTCATGGGAGTCTGCATTTACTGAGGGGGAAAAAGAAGCTTCAGTGCTGGGGAGATAGACAGGAATCTATCATGAAATGTACGTGATTTGCAAGTACTAAGGTTCTATTCACCAGCATTCCACAGTGCCTGGAGCACTGCAGAGTGTAATCCTCGAGACAGTGAATACCACAGGCTCAAGTAGTACTGCATCCTGAACTCCTAGCACTGGACCACTCCAAGACCCAGTGGGAGGAATATCACCAAGAGGGGATCCTGACCTCTGCTTGGGAGACCCAGAAAAATATTAAGGCAACTTCATTTTGTTCCATGGCACATGACTCAAGTTATTATGCAATCTACATAGATAATTGATCACAGGAAGATGAAACAATATTGATGTCTGTTTCCATATAAATTGGTAGACATAGTCAAAACACATTTAAATACCTGACATTAGTCATTTTTCAATGTTCATATATATGTTTAGAAGAAAACAAAAGTTGTATACAATAGTGTTAGGCACTTTAAAATTAATATGGAGACAAATTTCACAGATAGAGTTAATAAGAGATAATCTGAAAGATGAACATTCTAACTTTGAGTGAATGTAAAGGAAGAAAAAAAGACAAAAGACTAGAACAAAGTGAGGGCAGAGAGACAACACAGAGGACCTGGTGCCTGCCTTGTGCACAGCTAACCTGTGTTATATCCCTGTCAACACATACAGTCCCCTAAATACTGTCATGAGTGGTCCCTGAGCATAGAGCCAGAGTAAGCCCCTGAGCATTGCCAAGTGTGGCCCCCAAACAAACAAAAAAGAGTTCAATGAGGTAAACTTTAAGTTTACCCTTTCCCATATACATATAACTATTCACAAAGTGAGAATTCTACGTCAAGAAACAGAAACACATTTATCCATTACTCATGTGCAAAATATAAGAACTGGACAGGAAGTACAACAGGGAAGATGCTTGTTCAATGTAGCCAAGCCAGGTTTGATTCCTTGCACAGCACATGGTCCCTGACAGGAGTGATTTCTCAACATAGAACCAGGAGTAAGCCCTCAACATTCCTAGGCATGGTCAACATACCCTCAAAAAGAGAAAAATAATCAATAATCATGTTCATCTCTTTTTTTACTGCATAATGAATGCAACAGCAACAATAAGTTCAGCTTCCATATCTGATTCATCTACTGTCCCTGATTTTAATGTTTCACCTCAAATAACATAATTTCTCGTGTCTTTAAGAAGTTCTTAGTGAACCATGGTTAAGATAGCCAATTAGGCAGTTTCTCTGTCAGCCTTCTTCCTAGACTACAGTCAAATATACACCAAAAACATGAATTTACTGCAAAATGTTGCTTGAGATTACATCACCCAAGAACTGGGGAAGCTCTCGGAAGGAAAAGCTGAATTGAATGGAATTAGTTTCTCACTGAGAGAAAAAAGTACACTAAGGAACAAATGCAGTACAGAAGAAAAAGCAAACTTGCTGAACAGACCTGAGGAACAAATAGTGGTTGGGAAGACATCAAAGTTACTGAATATTGCCCTGGAAATAGGAATGTGAGTACACTGAGCTCCCAGCATCCCAATTCTACAGTCTAAGTTTTATTGGCTGCAACTATTATTTATATCCCTGGGTGAGAAGTCGTGGGAGGCATCATCTTAGTGGTCTTCAGAACACTCCCTGGGCAGCATTATGACACAGGTGAGCTCAGACCCACAACCAGATACCATCCAGGCCTGCTCAACTAGGATACACAAATAAAGTTACCCATGATATGGAACATTTAGTGGCAGTATAGTATTGCCGAGACTCGGCACCTGAGGTCTTCCCCAAATTTCATGATGTTGCAAAACAATAAGCTTGATGGATGCTTGCTACTTACGCCTGCTTGACTTGGCATTCTTATTTTATTTTATTTGGTCTTGAGGCTACACCTTGTGGTTCTGACTCTTCACTAAGGGTCTGGCAGGCTTGGGGGACCATATGGGATGCTCGGGATCAAACCCGGGTTAGTCATGTGCAAGGCTAGTGTCTTCCAAGCTGTACTACTGCTCTGTCTGCAAGACTTGGCACTCTAGTTGCTGCCAGATACCAGTAAATGAAAATTTTCCCAGTGGTTATGAAGCTGCCATTGGTTACTTGTGACTTCTACCTTTAGATGCTGCCCAGACCTGCTGATCAGGACACCACTGTCACTGCAAAGCTCCAGCAACTCTAACCCTGCTGGACCTCAGGCTGTTTCTGCTGCAAGGCTTTTAGGACTGCAGCATCTTGGCAGTAGGTCATGTCTATAAAAACTCAGAGTCACAGTCTCAGTTTGGAATTCACCATTGTGAACCCTTTATTGTTATCCGGTTTGGCTCAAACTCATTCCTCGACCTCATGTAACACAGGGAAAATAAAGAATCAGAATTTACCCACATACATAGTTGAAGAATCAATTTCCAGGAAAGAACCTGAACACATCATAGCTTTTTGAACACCCCGATAAAGACACCCAATACTCACAGAAATAAGGAAATCAATGGAAAGAACTTTTAGAGACAAATATAGTAAATTTTTAAAGTTTTAAATTTTTATTTATTTATTTTATTTTTTTTAACTTTTTATTAAATCACCATGTGGAAAGTTACAAAGTTCTCAGGTTTATATGTCAGTTATACAATATTCAAACACCCATCCCTTCACCGGTGCCCATATTCCACCACCAGAAACCCCAGTATACCCCCCGCACCCACCCCCTACCCCCTACTGTATAACTAATGAATTTCACTTCATTTTTTCTTTACCTTGATTACATTCCATAATTCAACACAAAACTCACTATAGTTGTTGGAGTTTCCACCCAAGAGAGACAGACCTACTACATTTGATAATTAGTTTTTCATTGCTGGAAATGAATAGATATGTAGCCCCACTGCTACAAGTACATAACTCTTTCTCTCTCTTTTTTTTTCCTTTTTCCTTTTTTTTTTTCTTTTTCCCCCATCCCCCTTCCAGCGCCTCATAGTATGGTGTATGCCACGCCACGTCGGCCAGCGTGGGGTTTTTGCTTAGTTCACAGTCCAGAGAGGTGGTTGCTACATTAAAAACCTTCAATATTTCAACAAAAACTTACTGTTATTATTTGGAGTTTCCCCCCCAAGTCAGACCTGTTCAAAAGGAACCATTTCACATTGCTGACAATTATAAATGTTAAGTCGTGTCCAGGCGGTTTTGGATTTCTGTATAAAGTCCAGGGAAAATTCTGCCAGAAATTACATAACCCAGCTCACAGTCCCAGTGCATTGCTGTAAGAAGTCTCTGAATTCAAAGTCTTTAGGCGCAGAGTGTCCGATTCGCGCTCAGCGGCTCTGGATTTATCTGGGCCGAGGGCATGCCGGTTACTCCCCCTTCCTATGAGTTCCTGGGAGCCCCAAAAGTAAAAACCGAATACCTCTGGGTTTGGAGTCACAGAAGATGGCGCCTGCCACATGGGTGCCACCAGCCCGCCGATTTCCGTGAAGGAAGACAGGGTGGGGAGGAAAAAAAATTCCACCCCCGGCAGCACAGAGTTGTAGCCCAGTTCGCAGTCCCAGTGCATTGCTATCGGATGCTGCGCTGGATGCCCGAATGTGTTACATCTCTGGAATCAAAGTCTTTAGGCGCAAAGGGTCCCTAAAGTTTTAAATTTTTAAATTAAAGTTTTAAATTTTTAAAGTTTTAGAGACAAATAAAGTAAATTAATGGTCACTAAACTGTAGGTGATACTAACTGTTCTTCCATGAAAGGTAAAGAAACCGAACCCAAACCCAAACCATCAAATAAGCGAAAGTAGGAAACAACAAATTGGGGCCTACTAGAATAAACATGAAAGAATATTTTTAAAATCTAAATTAAGATCTTTTATTTAAAACAATAAGATACATAATTTATATTATATATCATCTAATTACATACATGTAAAGGATATTATTTTATGTATGTTTGTGTAAAAACTACAGATAGATAGATAGATAGATAGATAGATACATACATACATACATACATACATACATACATACATACATAGAGAGAGAGAAGAGAGAGAGAGAGAAAGAGAGATAGCTTGGGGGCCACACCAGCAGTGCTCAGGCCTTGCTCCTGGATCTGCACTCAGGAATCACTCTAGGCAGGCTTGGGGGCCCATGTAGGATGTCAGGGATCGAACCCTTGTAGGCTGTGTACAACAAAAGCTCCCCACCCATTGTACTATCTCTCCAACCCAACTACATATTCTTCTCCAGAACACAGAGAAAATTCTCCAAGACTCCTCCTGTTCTTTAGAGTGGCATACATGATAAAGTTTTCCCTAACATGACCCGGAGTGATTCCAGAGTGCAGAGGAAATCTGAGCTCAGAGTAATTTAAAAATCACTGGGATTTCAATTAAAAATGCGAAAATATACAAAAATGCTCAATGAATTTCACCTGTTTTCACTCTTGCAGCCAAAAATATCTTTTTAAAACTTTAATTGAAAACATGCTAATTCTACTGCTCAAAGCCTCTAATGGCAGCCCATTTAAATTATAATGGAACCAAACTGCTTTCAGTACTCAGACACCTACTAATCCTATCTAATCAAATAACACTGTTTAAATCTGTCTCTGCCCCCCTTGTTTTCTCCTTGCAGTGAAATAAACTAAAATCTATATTATAGGAAAGACCGTGAATTTTTTTTTTCCTGCAACACATTTCATCTCCCTTTTTTCTGGAATATATATAGTATTTAGATCTTGCTCTTCCTCAGCTACTTTGAGAAACTTTCCCCAATCAGCCTATGTAAATGATATCCTATTAATTATATGCCCACTTATTTTATTTTTTAATTTAAAGTCTCTCTTATTGGTTGAAATTATATTATTCATACATTTGATATTTGATGTATAAACATTTGCAAATTATTTACTGATTATTTATACTTGTCATTACTCCACGATAATGGAGAAGAACTCTCACAATTCTAGTACCCAGTAAAGGTCCGGTACATTGTCAATGATCAATAAATATCAATTGAATGAATCAATCAAATTCAAAGAAAGTCCAGGCATATATGCTGGTCTGAATGGTTCCCAACTTCAAATATAAAATGATCAATACTTCTTCTATATATGGAAAACTGTAAGTAGCATAAAGTTACGGCACAAGTAATTTTCCATGGGAGGAAAATGACAAATTTTTGCTCCCATTCTATACTTGACAATATATGAAATTTGCTTCCTTGTCACAACTGGAGAGATATGGGCATGCTTCTGGTGTCTAGATGGTAAGCTGAACAGTCTTCAACTAAGCCAAGGCTTTCAAACCTGGCAATGTAGGAACAACTCGGAATGAGAAACACCACTTTATTTTTTGAAAAGTCCCTTTTTGCAGTAAAGAGTAAAGTAGCACTACGGTGAAATTTATGGATGCTGAAGAGGAAAAAGTATAAAAAGACCCATAATGCTATAAGGTGAAAGTATGATGCATCATCAGTAAACATATTCCAGATCATTTTACAAATGGCACTCAACTATAAAGAAACAAAAAGAAACCTTTTACTTTATTCTGTCTTCTGCTTTTTCTTCTTTACCCCCCTTTTCCATATCTTTTAAATGTGAACTTCGGTTTCTCAATTTTAAAAATTCAATACACTCTCCAGGGAACAGGATAATCCACTTCCTTGTCCTTTATTTTGTCTTCTGTGTTTTGTTCTTGAGTCCCTTCTCTGTCTATAGCCTTTAAGTGTGATCTTTTGACATTTCTCTGGTTTCTTCTCTACTCAGACTAGTCCAAATATATTAATTTACACTCCCCACAAAAACTCATACAGTAAAATTAAAATAATAATTTGGCCTGATTTTGATGTAGTGATCACAAAGAAATCTATTTCATTTGAGGAAGGGAATATATTAAATTAGATTAGTAAAAACAAAAAAGATTAAAGATTAAGACAAGAATTCACAGGGGGAAATACATAAAACAAAAAGGAGGAGCTGCAGAAGGTTTATCTCCTCATTCTTACAAAAGCAATGTGAATATGAAACAGAATTAGATTCATAAAATAACAGTGCATTTGAAATAGTACTGTTCACCTCTTCATTACACTAATCCTTGGCCAACTCTCTGTGTTAATACAGGTTCATCTCATTCAAGATCCACATGGCCAGTTATAGTCAGAATTTAGATGGTCCACGGGGGCTGGAGAAATAGCACAGCGGGTAGGGCGTTTGCCTTGCACGTGGCTGACCCAGGTTCAATTCCCAGCATCCCATATGGTCCCCTGAGCACTGCTAGGTGGTAATTCCTGAGTGCAGAGCCAGGAGTAACCCCTGTGCATCGCCGGGTGTGACCCAAAAAAGAAAAAAAAAGAATTTAGATGGTCCTGAATTTTAGAAAGTAATCTAGTACATATGCCACAAATTGCAAAACTCCAGAGAAGAACCTAGTGCAACACACCCTAAAATGTACACTGTATTAGACTGCCAAACACATTCATAGTCACATCAAGCATGAGGAATAATAAATACAAACTGCTTCATATTAGTTAAGCTATAATTTTTTTCATAGAACATTTTATATTCTGAAACTCAAATTCAGATTTGTCCATAAAAGATTTTTTGAGTGTTTAAATATAAAGAGGAAAGACATATGCCAAAGAAATAAACTGTCATTAGCTCTACTTGGCAAGAGAGACAGGATAGAATCGAAGAGAATGACAGGCAGTGGACAATGAGCAAACTCATTTTTGTGAGTGGAAAATTTCTTAGCCCCATAAACTTGTTTTTCTCCACTTGATATTAGGCAGTGGAAATTATGGTTATGAATGCTACTACTTCTGTAATCCTGATGGGATCAATTTCCACATGGAAAGAACTTTAGGTTGTGTGACAAAAATCAAGTTTCTGTTGTTTCTACTTGCCATCTAGATTCCTCTGTGAGGATCTGGCCCAGGACAGACCACAGGAATCTATTTAACTTTCTTAAGACTCTTTTTACAGGAGCCCGCATTCTAAAATAACTTGTCTATCTGTCCCAGAGCAAGGAATTTGGATACAGGCACCCTGGGTCGCAAGAAGGGTGGTGGTCAGACCAGATAACCAGACCCATATCACACAACCCATATCACAAGACCCAGGACTGCCCCCAGAACCAGGACATTCCTGAATATTGGCGCAAATACTGATCTCTAAAACCATAGGCTAAGGAGTGATGTCCTTTTAAATGGATTGGTTAAGAAAGTTTGTAATATTACAAATCTATTGGCTATGAAATGCGCGGGCTCTGCTGTAACAGCTGGGGAAGGCCTATATAAGAACTCCTTTGGAGAAGCTCGGGGTCTTTTGCCCAACCTGCTGGACCTGCGTGTCCGCATAGGTGGCTGGACCCTGGCTAGCCAGTCTTACAATAAACCTGCTTGCTCTTTGCAGTCTCTGGAGTCTTTTTGTCGTTATAGGGAGATTTTGATCCGCGACCTAACATCTCTTCATGTAATTTTTGCTTTAATGATCCAAGTACATAATGCCAAAAATATATTTTTCTTTTCAGACTCAGCTTTAGCTCAATAGGTTAAAATAGCAATTATAAGTTTGTTGGAAATTATTTAATTAATGTTAACAATGTAGTTAATATTTAACAATGTAGTTAATATTTAACAATGTAGTTAATATTTAACAATGTAGTTAATAATTCTGAAAGAATCAGAAGTGATTAATCAGACCACTAATAATTAAATATCTTAATGAATAAATATGCTAATAGTTACTGGGCAATATCCATTCCAACAGGATTCAAATATAATTTTAAAAACATTGTGATGGTGGGGCTGGAGCGATAGCACAGCGGGTAGGGCGTTTGCCTTGCACACGGCCAACCCAGGTTCGATTCCCAGCATCCCATATGGTCTCCTGGGCACCGCCAGGAGTGATTCCTGAGTGCAGAGCCAGAAGTAACCCCTGTGCATCGCTGGTGTGACCCAAAAAGCAAAAAAAAAAAAATAATTAATTAAAAATAAAAACATTATGATGGTAGTTTCTGAAAATCTAATTTATATGCTGGATTTCCACTCCATCCCCTTTATGGGTTGAATTTTGTTTCCTCAAAAGATGCCAAAATTCTAGGAATCTGTGACTATTATTTGGAAATAATACATCTGAAAATATAAGTGTGATAAAGCTATATACAGACAGCAAATAAGTAAAATATCCAGATGGAGTTCATTTTTAAGTGATACATCTTATAGCAGTAGAAATACTGATTTTTCTGGCTTTTTAAAGATAAATTCTTAATTATGAGAATGTGATCAACAAGACAACTTCTTAACTGAATAGGGGAAAGTGTTTGCCATGCAACTAAGGATGCCATTTATTAGAGATTCTTCATCCTCTCAGACGAAAGAACTTAAGCCTACTCTGGCTCCCTAAGATTCAATGTCTGACAGACTAGTTGGGATGAAGCAGTAGGATTTCTGTCAAGATCCTTCTGCAGGAAAGAGCAATAAGACACCGAGATAATTTCCTGTGGGAACACGAGCACTGAGTGCTTGGGTCTGTCCATATGTAGGCTCTTCACAGTTGACTTCAGTGTGCAGCTTCTGCAGGAAGTTCTGTCAAACTCTGTCACTATACCACAATGGCATTGCTTTGGAGAATAATGATTATATATGGAAATGGGAACATGGACGTGAAAGAATTTTGAAATTGGTAAGGGATTTATGCCTAAGAAGATGACTAGCCATGGAGAATAAATACTGGCTGCATAATTTTTTAACTTGGGCCAAGAACAGTAACAATGAATGGTGCTCTGAAACAATGAGCTGAACAGATGAGCTCAATACAAATAGAATGGAGAGGGTACCTCCTTTATATTTATTTATATTTAGCAAGCCTCAGAGTTCCTGAATAATTAATGAGGAATGAAAATAATCTAAGCAAGGTGAACCTAAAACTCTTGCTTCACATAATTTAATATAACTCTCTTAGCTATTAACTTGGAAAATAAGAGCACTGTGACTTGTTTAAAGTCAAATTGAAAAAATAATGTTTAGCACTATATAAAAAACCCATGTCATAGGGAACAGACCTTGCGTTGAAGTTTTGGTGGGCAATGAAGGTGGATAAGATATCTAAGTAAAGTGGGTTTAGGAAGGGTCAATGGAAAGTCTTTCTTTTTCTATTACCTTTCAAATTTGCTGGGATACCTGTAGTCATTACTGATTTAAAGGATTAAAGGGGAGGAAGCTACAAATTATAAGAGAATTTAAATACAAGATCCAGAATTTGATCTTAGTTCTTCATTACAAATTGTGAGATCTTGCCTAAGTGACTGTAAATCCACACAGCTTGGGAGTAGGGTGCCCCAGCAGGTCAACCTGTACCTGCGGGGTGAGTGCATAAGTAGCCTGATGGTGCCTTCAGGCTTCCTGACACCCCAAAATGTCTACTGTGCCTTTGGCCGAACCCTAACTATTTGGGACCTAGTTTACCAAGAAATTAAACGGCCAAAAATTATGTATGTGGGAGTCACACCCACAAACCACCTCTGGCTCAGCTATATAAGTTCATTTATTGGCCTTATTTTGATTTCAGAGACACATAGATAAATCTTGAAAGAGATCAAAAGTCACATTTAATCTCGGACCCACACATGGTGGAATAAACTGGGGTAAGTCAGAGGAGGGTAGGTTGGCTTGTGCTTGCCCAAGCAGAGAGAGCCCCCAGCAGCCACTTGCTTCCACAATTCAAAATCGACACCATACCCCCGGCCTGACTCCACTGTCTCAGGACAGTCCTCCCAAGATATAGTCTGCTGAAAATCCGGGTATGTGGGTTTTGTGACTGAAATCTCCAGGCTTTCACAGAGTTGGGGTGGGCTACCTATCCCCACTTCCCTATACACATGAAAGCACTGGCAGTCACCTCATGAACCAACCCTAGCACCACCCAATAAACTCTATTACTGGCCTTGCTTCAGAGACGATAAATAAATCTCAAAAGATATCAAAAGCCAGAGACACAGAAGTGAGTCTTGGAAAACACCACAGAGCCAGAGATCTCTCCAGGCCCACTATACTGAGCCAATTTCACTGGGACACCCCAAATAGAGCAAGTGCAGTCTCCCTGCCTACTCCAGATGGAATCCCAGTCACCAAGAGCTGCCACAAGCAAGGCCCAGGTATGCAGGTTCCAGGACTAAATCTCCATGTTGAATGGTGGCAGAAGTGCCAGCTGTCCCTCCCCAGCTCCCCACCCACTTGTTGACCTGTTTGTCACAACCACAATGTGTCTCCAGATGCCATCTTAGCACACCATCAACCCTGGTCCAGACACACCCAATTGAATCCCAAAATGGATTAGTACCCTACAGAAATATCTCTGGAACCCAACCATCTACAATCTAGGATTCCAGAAGCACGCGGCTGCAGCACCCATGATATTCAAAATGATCAATGGACAATAAATGATCTAGCATCTGCCCTTGGCAGACAGGCTTGAATGGTGGTGGGAAAATCCAAGCAAAACATAATGCCAAAAAGTAGAGAGAGTAACAAGGAAAGTGTCTGCCACGAAGGCAGGTGAGGACTGGAATGGAGGGGGGGGGGATATACTGGGGACACTGGTGGTGTAAAGTGTGCACTGGTGGAGGGATGAGTGTTCAATCATTGTAAGGCTGAACCTTGAACATGAAAGCTTTATAACTGTACCTCACGGTGATTCAATAAAAAAAAATCCAGATAGCTCAGTTTCCTCATCTGTAAAATATTGAGGTGACCATGTTTCTTATAAATTTATAATCATAAAATGAAATATCTATGCAAGCATTCTGACAACTCAAAGAAATTCCAGTCTAATAGCCAATACCCTCAAAAATATTACAAAAATGAGGAACTCATTCAGTAAATATTCACAGGACAATACTTATCCATTCTTTAAAATAAAAATCAATCATCTTTCCTTAAAATTAGAAATGTAAACATCTTTTTAAAAACCCAACAAACATGAATGCCAAGTATTACATTATGCCAGAAGTCTAAACTTTCTTTCTATATACATGAGCGTATACATTAGTTTTTTTCCACAGATAAATTCAGCCAACTCTCTTTCAAAGAGATAATTATCATAGAAAGTAATCCATGCACAGAGCGAGTCCTAAAGCAGGCTATTGTACAGGACTAGATTAAAAAAAAGCAAAATCTATCTTTTCATTCCAACTCTTTTCTGGTGTAATTGGGACCATCATCTGCAATTGTCCAAAGTGCAGTTTCTTTCCTGCCATACTCTTACATACACCACAAACTATTAAGATGCAAAACTCTTTGAGCATGAGGAAGTTATAAATCAAAGAGTAGGAAAATTAGAAATAGATGAAAAACAGTGTGGTACTTGTTTCTTTAAAAAAAAAAAACCTGCTTTATGATACAGACTAATCAGTAACAAATCTACAAAGTTATATGTTATGTTCCTCTTCGGAGAAAATGAAATTTCATAAATAAAACTAAATGTGAAATGCATTGTCCATAAAGTCAGATGCTTGAACTCTTGTAGTGATATATGTTATTTCTTATTCTACAATTAAGTAATGCTGGTATGTTTCTGGCACTGAGGAATTAAGGCTCATTTGTCACCCTCACACTGTATTCCCATTAGGTACGTGGGACATAAACTCATTTATAATATAGAACACATACATGAAGATATCAAAAGGCCTTGACTGTTTTCACCGGCCCTTTATCATTTAACTTAGCATGGGATTAAAGTGGTCTTGACAAATATATTTATTGAATTTCTAGTTTTTAAAGACAAGTCAGGTTGGTAGAAAGTATAATTGCAAGGAGGCAGGGATGTGGTAGAGCACTTTCCTTGCAAATGTAAGACCCTGGATCGATCCCCAGCACCACCAAAACTCAAAAGGAAATAAACAAGAATCTTAGGGGGAACTAATTTTATAAAAGTGTTAATAAACTTTAATTTCAGGTATCTAAATTTTTAGATGGAATCTTAGTTACACAGCACATTTACAAATGGCACACACTATCACTGTTACAAACAGAATCAACGAATGACTTTCTACATGTCAGGTACTCCACTATCTATTGAGGATATACAGTAGTTGATAAGATACAATACATGTTTGTCAGACACTTTGATGGTATAGTGAAAGAGATAAATGTACAAAGTAGTTTTAATATGGTGTAAAAATTTTAGCTACACAGCATAGAGTTAGAGTAAACAACGACTTAGGAAGATGTTAGAAAAATTCCTTTAAGGCTGGGGATGTGGGTCAATGCAACTTGTTGGATAAAAAAATACAAAAGTCAATTTAAAGTTTGTATTTAACATAAACTTAAAGTTAGCTGACTTTTATTTCAATCAACTATTTGAAGAAAGAATTATGGCTCAGGTGCTAAAAGTATCATAAGTGATATAAGAGTGATGGCTACAGTTATGACTTTCATGGACACAAAACATTACTGCTCTTTCAAAAATATAAAAATTACAATTTAAAATTAAATTGGTGATGGACATGCTCAAATTAATATCATATAGCAAATAACTATTAAATGTAACACTTCATATTCCTTTCTGATTGAAAAAACACTAAAATATTTATGTTGGTTACCAAAGTGCCATGGGTCCTTGATTCTGTGTCTACATTTCAGTTTATATCTGGTGAATGATTTATGTGCTAAATACTATGAGACGTTTTATCCATATTATGGTTAATATATTATTAAGCCCTCTCCTACTATTTGTTAATGAGAGACCAGGTTTTAGGGTAGTAAACCTAAAGTCCAGGTTTGAGCTATGTTGCACAGTTAACAAGACAGAAACAAACACAATGAAACCATATATTTGTTCTTTCTTATATGGGGGAACAGAGGCCTCCCAAGCAAACTCAGTGGACTTCAAAGCCACTCTCAGAGATTCTTTTTTTTAACTGAATCACCATGAGATAGTTACAAAGCTTTCGTGTTTGAGTTTTAGTCATACGATGATCGGACACCCATCCCTCCACTAGTGAACACATTTTCTACCACCAATGTCCCCAGTCCCCCCCACCTTTTCAACCCTCCCTTTGCCTCTATGGCAGACAGTTTACTGCGTAGTCTCTCTTTACTCTTGGGCATTACGGTTTGCAATATAGATACTGAGATGCTATCACGTTTGGTCCTTTATCTACTTTTAGGACACATCTCCAATCCTAAATGATTCCTCCAACCATCATTGACTTAGATATCCCTTCTCTATCCCAGCTGCCTTCTCCCCCAGCTCATGAGGCAGGCTTCCAACTATGGAGCAATCTTCCTGGTCCATGTGTCTATTGTCCTTGGGTGTCAGTTTCATATTACATTGTTATTTTATATTCCACAAATGAGTGCAATCCTTCTATGTCTGTCCCTCTCTTTCTGACACAGTTCCCTTAGCATAACACTCTCCATGTCCATGAACTTACAAGAAAATTTCATGACTTCATCTTTCCTAACAGCTGCATAGTATTCCATTATATAGATGTACCAAAGTTTCTTTAACCAATCATCTATTCTTGGGCACTCAAGTTGTTTCCAAATTCTGGCTATTGTGAACAGTGCTACAATGAAAATACAGGTGTAGATGTCATTTCTACTGTGCTCTTTTGCACCCGTGGGATATATTCCCAGGTACTTCAGGGTCATATGGAAGCTCAATTTCTAGTTTTTGAAGGAATTCTCATATTGTTTTCCAAAAAGGCTGGACCAGTCGGCATTCCCACCAACAATGAAAGAGAGTTCCTTTCTCCACACGTCTGTGTCAGCACTGGTTGTTCTTGTTCTTTTTGATGTATGCCAGTTTCTGTGGTGAGATGCCATCTCATTATCAGACCTGAATCCATAAGGTACATAGAGGAAAATGTAGGCAGAAGCCTCTGTGACACTGAAGCTAAAAGAATCTTTAAAGATGAAACACCAGTGACCAAGCAAGTGGAAACAAACATAAACAAATGGGACTACATTAAACTTAAAAGTTTTTGCATCTCAAAAGACACATTGACCAAAATACAGAGAGCCCACAGAATGGGAAAGGATGTATACCCAATAACCATCTGAAAAGGGTTTAAAAGCTCCCAGAGATTCTTAGCCAACACTGCTGGCTATTGAGTCTACAGATGCAGTGTTCAAGCCCTTGGGTGCCAAGAATTTCCTAGGCCACCTAGAAGTAATCGGAACCTCTAGGGTCATACCTGGTAATAGCAGGGCATATCCAGAGCTGTACTCAGTAATACTTGGGGCTCCACATGGTGCCAGAGATAAGCCAGGTCAGTGATATGCAAGGCAAGCACCTTAACCTCTGCACCATCTCCTTGTACCATCTATATATTCGGACTAAACCCAAGGTTTGTATATTTCTTCCTGTTCCAATTCTCTGCATGATACACAATACCAACAATCAATCAATTTAAATTCAATGTTAAAAAAACAGGTATGTGGGGCCAGAGCGATAGCATAGCGGGTGGGGATTTGCCTTGCACGTGGCCGACCCGGGGTCGATCCCCGGCATCCCATATGGTCCCCCAAGTACCACCAGGAGTAATTCCTGAGTGCAAAGCCAGGAATAACCCCTGAGCATTGCTGGGTGTGACCCAAAAAGAAAAAAAAACAGATATGTGATGGAGAAGGCATAGCATTTTGACCATACATGACATGACCTATACTGTCTCTAAAATGGAGGTAATACAAGATAGTAGACTATTATTTAAGATTATAGTATTTTAATACTTTTATAGTACTTAACATTATACTTGATATAGAGTAAAACACTGAAAAAATTAATTTACAAATTTTATATTCACAACATTTTACATTGTATAATTTGAAAATTAAAATGTTAACTAATTTTTTCTTCTTGGAGCTTTATTAATAAAATAAGAGCACACATATTTGTATATAGGCATAAAATCTCTGAATAATAGATAAATTTTCAATTTAAACATTACTTCTAAATATAATCCTAGAATCTAAGATATAAAAGATAGAAATGGAGCTGGTAGTATTTTCTCTATTAATATCTGAGAAAGTAGCCATTGAGAAATGATGTAATTTGACTAGGATCTTGGAGGATCCCGCCCCACACACACTCACACACCACCACCACCAGAACCAGCACCATCGTGTATTCCTAGATGATGGTGGTGGTGGCCATGCAGTATTTTCAAAACTTAAAAAAAGTATATCCTGAAAAATATCAATTACTCATATATAAGCACTGCCAGATAGTTTGTAGGCTCAATTGTTGAGTCTCTTCTACTCATTAGCCTCTTAATTTCCAATGACTACTGAAAATGTCAGTTTGTATGTGCTTTTATGTGATTTCAACACCTTAATGCAACTCTCAATCTTATTCTTACTGTAGTGATAGCTATCTCTGTCCCTGGTACTATTCCTCTCATCACTAGAGCTCAAACCTCAATTCATCCTGAAACACTCATTCTTCTCACATCATGCGGCCAGTGCCAAGTATTGTCAATCCCTCATTCACAGGATCTCCTGCATCTGTTACCACCTTCCCATTAGTACTGCCACTGCTGCTCCATTGAGGTCTTATTAAATCTCCCTCCTGACCATTAGAACTCAATTACTGCTTCCTGACATACAGCACATAATTCCACTTTCAATCACTTTACCTCCAAAGCTGCCTTTTCCATTGCTCCTCAAAAAGCTACCTGTATATAGAATTACTGACAACCCAGTTTGGTATCTTAGGCTATCTACAATCTGATCACGATCTATTTCCCAACATTTTCTACCTTTTACACTCCATATGCTCAACAAATGGGGATATGATATTTTATTTTTGTATTTATTTTTTTTTATTTGGGGGGATCATACCCAGAGGTGCTCAGGGGTTACTCTTCGCTCTGCACTCCTGCCAATGCTTGGGGGACCATATGGATGCTCAGGATCAAACCTGGGTCAGCTGCATGCAAGGCAAACACGCTACCTGCTGTACTATCGCTCTGGCCCCCAAGTGGGAATTTTAAAGAATAAGTTTAGCATGTTTCTACCTTCATGGCATAGCAACTGCTATTTGACTTTCTGAACGCCCTTTACTCTTCACAACTGTCAAAATTCAACCCACAACAAAAAGCTTCGATCAAATGAATTGTTTTTAGAAAATTCTTCTAACTCCCACTACTTCTTTCTTAACTTTTCACATCATCATTTTCCATGCTTTAATAGTATTTTTCACGCATTTTAGTAGGCTCAAAATAAGTGTAATTTTTTAGGAAGACTTTGCCATTCCAGCTTCAGTTTCTCCTTTCCTCTACTTCTCAGAGTTCTATTTTCCATACTTGCATTATTGCACTTAGTACATAGTTTCCAACTGCTTCAGATCCCTGTAAATTATTCTATAATGAATTCTTCATACTAACATCCAGAATAATTTTTGTGAACTTCATCAAATTTAATCAATGTGGATAAATCAATATAAATCTTAATTGATGACAGTATTTCACAGAAAACTTCTAAATATGTATACATTCATAGCCAAGAAACTTACATTGATGTGATTATAAAATAAAATTAACAATTAAAATGTACTTAGATTATAATATTTTTCATTTATTAAATGTATCATCTATATGTTATATTTATTTATTATTGAATCTAGTCAAGACTTGTTTCATGCCATAGAACCACTGAGAATATATGCAAGGTGAATTTTCAATAGAAATTTTCTGAATCCTCCATTTACAACCCTTCCTATGTTGTAAGGGTTTTTCTTACTGCATTTCCTCATATGAAATTAAACCTTTAGCAAAGATTCGGAGCAAATAAATGCTATCATGTTCACAATAAGTACCCATGATAACAAACGGCTTAATTAACATATAAATCAAATAATATATTTAATTTCGCTAATGAAATTTTGGCTAACCCAATATGAAAATTAAGAATTCAAAATATAAACAAAACTTAAAACTGGACAAATAATTTCTTTTAATATTATAGAATTATATTCTCTACTATCACTAACATTTTAAAGTCATAGTCTATAAACCAAAAACTCCTTATAGTTCACCTCTACAATATGAGACTCTAAAAAGAAATGCCACTGGAAAATGGATGAAGAGAATGTAAAACTGTATATAGGAAATAAGACTAAACCTTGGTTTTACCTTTAAACTAAATTATAAGAACAAACATGAAAGAACTTAATCAACATATTTGAAAACATTTTAAATATGATCATGAGGGCTGAGTATGTGGATTAACACACTGTGTAAAAAAATGCTTCTAGGAATGTCCTTTACATTTCTAAGTAATATTCAATTACTTTAGAACTCTAATTAAAATTAAAATAAGCTTACAAACCTAGTCACTTACTTGGGCTGAAAGTAAACAAACAAAGGTAGAAAAATACAGATTTGTTTGTATTGATTGTTATGTTGTGATAAGAACTGAAAAATCAGTGATTAGAGGAGTAAATCTTTAATCACTCAGATTTGATCAGAAAGCAATAATGCAATAAAATACTTGAGAAAAATAAAAAGTTCCAGAAAATAACTCCAAAGTATAAGTTTTAAAGATCAAAATTTTGATTTTGAGTTATTACCAGTGTATATTGTATAACTGAATTTACCAAACTTCTCTATTTTCTATTAAAATTATAAAACATAAAATCTTAAATTGAAAACATTAGAAGACTTTAAAAAGAGAACCAAAAAAATAGTAAATGATAGGACAGACAATTGGATTTGCACATCTGGGCTGAAAAAGCAACAACTAAGCTAATTATAGCCTTTCCTTTAAATGTGATTATCCCTAAGGCTAGTGAATAATGAACCAGATTTTTTTTTCTGTCAACTTGCCTTCTCTATTTACCTTGAAATAAGATAGTTGGGTGAGCCAGTTCCTCAGTGTTACAGGGTAAATTTTCAAAGATCTTCCAAAATGATTCCAGATTTGAAGACAAAGTTTTGTAATAATTTTGTTTTGAATAGTTTTGAGAGCTAAACAAACACTTCCAAGTCAACTTTTTTGGGCATTCTTCCATCTCTCCAAAAACATTTTATTTGAAATTAAAAAATTAAGAAATACTTTTGAAAAGACATGAAAAGCCAAGGACAAAACACTGTGTACATTTGAATATGACTTTTTTGGTTTCAACCAAATGTTTACATAGTCATTTATTTACATAGAAATGTAAATAGTTTAATGTGTATAGGCAAAAATGGTGCAATTTCATCAATAGTTCTTCTCTTACTTCCCTATGAAGTATAAGACTGCAAAGTGTGTTATTCAAACATGTGCCTGTTGAAAACTTATCATCTGAGAACAAATAGGCATTTTGAAAAGATGATAGTTTTGTTACAAATATTCAGTATAGAAAATGTTTAATGCTGTGACACTTAAAATCAAATTTCAAACTATAATAATTTACATGATGGAAGTATCTATAAAATATTAAAAGTTAACAAGTTGAATGTGTATTAGGGCTTGGCAGATTATACATTGCATTTATACACATATCTCACTTGATTCTCCAAACAATTTGATGCAGTAGATACTATTTACAGACAGGCAAACTGAATTTATAATAAGCTGAGTAACATAAATTCACAAGTTTAACAAGCATAACATAAAAGGAATCAAAACTGGGTCTTTTGATGCCAATTTATTTTTCTCTATCACCTTTCAAAGTCTAAGTATTGCAAAAAAAGGACAAGGCCAAAATAATTTGATCATAATTTTACTGATCATGTAGACTACCTAAAAATACTAAAAACAAACAAACAAAACAAAACCAACAGCACTAAATGAATATCAGAAACTCAATTTTTCCACATACTATAACCATAAATTTTATAGGATAAAATGCATTCAAATTCTGTTCTCAATGAAAGTTTTAATTATGTGGGAGAAAGACATAATCATTCCAATGTATGAAAACTCACATTTATGGGCTCTGTGGTAGCATTTCCTTTCAGAGATTTCTGATCATGAATTTAAATGGCTTCAAATGAGATATTTTCTGTAGTCATGAGTAGCTGTATAGGAATAAGCGAGCAAACTGAATTCAAATAACATGGGTATATAAGATAACATATGAGATGCAAGAAGTTGAAGATATTTGTCAGCAGTTGTAATGATAGCCAAAGTGATCAAAATAAGATGAGGAGGGAAATGAAGAAAGAGAGGCATATGACAGTAAGGAATTGGTGGGGCTCAGTGGTTTATTCACTTCATTTAGGCCAAGTAATTTTAATAAGTCTATCAGAAGAAATAAGAAAATGATTGCACAGTGTTATCTCAGAAAATAATATTTCGGGAGTAATACAATTTCTGATACAAGACCAGAGTATAGTGGAGGAAAACAAGTAAATACTGATTAGAAGAACAAAAAAATTAAGAAGTAAAATCTTATCAATTGAAATTGGAAGGGAAATCTGCATAAATATTACATTCACTTAGAATGACATTATAATGACATTAAGACGATATTTCTCAAAAGAAAATAAAAGGGATTCAAATGTTTGTTTCTCTAGCGAATAGGCAAATGAAGTAGGAGATCATGACAATTAAGAGGAAAAAGGACATATTTTACAATTAAAAAAGTAACTATAGATCATAACAAAACTGCAATCCTTTACTTGTGGATCAAAAACATGTATGCCATCAAAGAGTGAGACAATTCAGCTACAACATAAATATGATTTAAATTAACAAAATTTTAATATATATATTTGGCTGCAACAAAAGACTAGGAAGCTTTATACTCATTTCTTAACCCTAAAAATAATAATACTTGTAAAACCTATAAATTCCTAATGATGTCTTTTTTTGTTCATTTAAAGAGACTGAAACTTAAAAATAAACTCCAAAAATGTTAAGTTAAAAAAATAAAAGGATACCAAAGGCAATCAAGTGAGAAGGAATATTTAAAAGACCACAGATATAAACTAGACAGAAGAAAATAGATTTAAAAAACTGCTGAGATAAACCCCTTGTGTGAATAGTGGAGCAAAAAGCTTGCAGAAGACCCAGTTTCTCTTAATTCTTACAGCAAACTTCTGTTCTCTTTCTTGTAGACTTTGTTTCTTTATAGCCCTTAATGGAATTTATAACAGTATTTGTGTCAATTTATAACAGAATTTACATTGATTATGTTTTAATTTGACTTATCAACTATATTATATATTATATTGATAGCCATTAATGTTTATAACAAATAAATATTAAGGACATAAACAATATTTCCTCCAAAAAAATGTCATGATCTGGGTTATTCTTAGCTTTTCCAAATCACATTTGTCCTGCTACCACAAAGCTGTTAATTAAAGCAGTTATATAGAGAGACTCTCCAAACAATAATAGTGAGTTTTGTTGAAATATTGTATGCAATCAAAGTGAAAGTAAAGTGAAATTTATTAGTTACACAGGCGGGGGGGGGCTTAGGGTGGGGGGGCTAGGGGCGTGGGGGTGTTTGGGGTGTGAGGGGGCGGGGTGGAGCTATACTGGGATTCTTGGTGGTGGAATATGAGCACTGGTGAAGGGATGGGTATTCGAGCATTGTATAACGGAGATTTAAACCTGAAAACTTTGTAACTTTCCACATGGTGACTCAATAAAAAATTTAAAAAAAACAAAAAAACAAACAAACAAAAAAAAATAAAAAAAAAAATAAATAAAGCAGTTATAATGTAAAACTACTGAGTCTGTTAATTATATTCTTCCCCTCTTCCCTCCTTCACCTCAGCTTGTTCTATTCTTAATTCGTGTTGTATATAAACAGCAATTAAAATACAAATTAAAATATTACTTGCACATATACATTTCACTATACGTACAACTTGTACTCTTAAATACAACTGTATTTTACACAAGAGTTAGCCCTTATTTTCTTCTAATTAAACAAGAGAGCTAAAAAGAGTATATTTATAATACAATTTATTATATAAATTATTTATAAAATATTGCTATACTTATAATAGCAATAATATACTTTCTAAAACAAGGGTCCAGAGAGAGAGTTCAGGAGTTAAGGCACTAGCATTGCACGCAGCCAGTCATGTTTGTTCCCAGCACCCTGAGCCTTGCCAGCAGTTTTTCCTGGGAACAGAGTTGGGTAAGGTCCTAACCACAGCCAGGTATGAGCCAAGAGTATTTTATTTTATTAAAGGAACATACTTTACAAAGTTAATAAGAGCTGGGTTTGGGATATACTATTTCCAGTACCAATCCCACCATCAGCGTCTTCTTCCCTCCACCTGGGTTCCTAGATTCCCTTCCACCTACCCTCTGCCAGAAAAAATTCACTCTTATTTAAAAGCTCACATAGTAGAAAACAGAACCTAACATTACATATGGAAGACTCTGAATTGATCCAGAAAAAGTGATTTTTTAAAACAATGACTCATAATTTAGGTTACCCACTGGTTCCGGGGGGTGGGGGGGCGGGGAGTGTGTGGGATAGAGTCTATTGCACTGTGTTGGGGACCCTGCTGGCACTTTGGCCATGAGTGCTGTGATAGCACAGCATGCTCTAAAACACAAAATTTACACTTGTGAAACCAATGTTACTCCAATAAATAATAAAGTTTAAAAAGTGAATCAAACTTTTTAATATATACCCTCAAATAAAATATTGACTTAAGACTTTGGCATAAATCTACTGACTAATATTGATTGGAACTATAATCACCACTTCATAACACTCACACTATACAATACCACTAATATTTTAGAATCAACAAGTTTAAAATTTAAAAAGTGACTTGCCCGAGCTAAATTTTCTAAATATGAATAAATAACATGATAAAGGTAAAAATCACAAACAAATGAAATATCTTATTTTACATGCTCTCACAAGAGAAACTGAAATGTACTGCTAGCTATTAATATTCAGATAGCTGTGTTATAGCTAGAGCTAGTAAAGAAGCGTAGAACAAGTCTTGCTTAAATGTAACACTGCACTATTTTGAACTGAAGGTAATCAAGACCCAGGGGCATTACCTCCACCTTAAGTGGCAAAAAAGGAATTGAGATGTTCTGTAGCAGTAAGGGAGCTATCACTAAGATTCGCACAATGAACAGGTGTCTTCAGACTAAATGAGATTTGGAAAAGCCTATTTATTCACACTCATCTGTGTCCCTTTGTCTGTTTGTCACGAAATGGCAAATGTTTGCTTAGTAGGCACTTTCTATTCCTCTTTGTTGCAAATTTCCTTCCTTCATTTTGTTTGTTTTGGGGTCACAGTTGGTGGTGTCCAGGGCTTATTCTGGATCAGCACTCAGGGATCACTTGGGGTTCTGGGTGCCAGGGGATGCTTACAAGGCAAGCACCCTACCCTCTGTACTATGTCTCTGGCCCTGTCTCCCTCCATTTTGAAGCCCCAGATTCCATTTCTGTCCTTCTGTCAGGATGGCATATAAGCCTATGTTGGTCCAACTGGCTTGGTATCTCAGAATTCCAAAGACGTCAAACATATAAAGTTTTACTGTTTGTTTCCTTTTCTTTCTGTTAACCTATCTTTCAGCCAAGAAACAAGTAGATGGAAAAAGCTTTCCTCTATGTAGTCCGATACAGTAACCTCTCAAGGTAGAGAATTAAAATATCCAGAGATTGACTGAGGATCTTGGGCACATTGATGGTCGTGAAGCAAGGTTACCACACACATCAAAACCATAAATATTAACACTAATAAAATAAACATATGACCAAAACTAATGATTAAGACATGAAGAACAATGAAACAACATGGATTTCTTCTGCATTATAATGTTCATCTTATTTTAGTAGGCCAAGTAAATGTCCTAAAGTTTTTAAAACAAACTGCATTGCACATATTCTAATTTAGTCTAGCCATACCATAGTCATATTTAACCATCTAAAATACACAGGCTTTGCTAGAGAGATAGTACATCAGGTAGGACATTTGCCTTGCATGCAACCGAGCCAGGTTTGATACCTAAAACGTTTTATGGTCCCCAGAGCCCCGCTAGAAGTGATCCTTGAGTGCAGAGCTAGGAGTAAGCCCTGAATATATGTGGGGGTGGGCCAAGAAAACCTCAAAACTAAAAAGTAATATAAAATATATAGGATTTCATGTTACCTCCTCATCCAAGTATCTTTTATTGGCTGTATTTTACCTACCACATAATACCTTTATAAAATTATATTTTACTTTTAAAATTTCTTTTTATTTTATTCTATGAGTTCAACCAAGTAATGTTCCAGAGCCAAAGAATTCACTGCTGGCTAAACTCAATGAAATAAGCTAGAGCTTTCGATACCCAGGTCATAGATGCAATGCTGCTCAGTCAATCTGGATGTTTTCAGGGGCCCACAGAGTACTGAGGGTCAAATTTGGGTACCTGTTCATGAAACTCCTGGCCTCTGAGTTATCTCTCATAGTCTATGACTGCTTTAAAAATATTTATTATTTTTATTAAAATAAAACTGGTTTACAAAATTGTGAATAATTTTGTTTGAAAGATATATTTGGCCATACCCTCCAACCTCCATCCTACCAGCAAAGTGCTGAATGTCCCTCCACCACAGATATGCACATCCTTTCACCCACTTCCTATTCACTGGGTAGCAGCAATCATGTGACAGAGTCAAAGGGGACACTGCTCTGTACCACATGTCAGTGAGATCAACTAGTACTGGTATGTTTCCATCTAACTTATTTCTCTTCAGTATGACCTCCTAGTACTATCAGTGTTACAGCATAAGGCAGTATTTCACCTTTTGTAAAAAAGACTAAATAGTATGTCATTGTGTATATATAGCACATCTTCTTTAACCACTCACCTTTCATTGTTGTCTAATTTTAAAGAAACTCCAAAGCAAAAAGACTCCCAACCCACCTAAAAGTCTTTTATATTTATTTTTATATTTATTTATTACTGTATTTACTTATATATTTATCTATTTTTGACTGTTCGAGTTTTAGATTGACTGGATAGTATCCCCCGCGCACTCTACCCCAGGCTTCCCTGCACCCCAAATCTAAAGTCTTAACTGCAAATACCCAAAAGACCATTGGGGGTTTGGTCATACTTTTTGAATTCCTATTTGCTAAACTCTACTAGGTTTCTTAGCCATCATGTTTTTCTTTCCCCTGTCTGTCCAATGATTTCCACTGTCTTTCTATTTAATCTAAATCACTTAACAAGGGAGCAAATGCTTCTTTCTTCAAAATACTATTGTACTTGATGTACATTACTCCGGTAGGCAAAAATATAGTATCTGTATATTTATGTATTTCTAGAATTCTTAGCATATGGATTGGCATCTAGTTGTCTTTCAATAAAATTTATTTTGCTATTATTGTAAAAGGCTTTTGCAACACTAACCTGTAAGGATAATACTGTTTCTATTCCCAGAATCTGACTTACAAAGGCATTACACTCAAACTTAAAGTACACTTAAAGAGCTCTCTCAAACTTTATGAGGCTATACATTTTCTTGTAGACATGAAATTGTGCTAAGGTAATGTTCTTGCTTTGTAGACATAGAATGGTGATGTGCAGTTCATTATTGGCGGTGCTCAAAAAATTACACTAGAACAAGAGGGGATTGGATTTAAGCTGCTGCTGAAACAGCTTTTAGAACCGGTACCTCTGGAAGTATTTTGAGTTTCTTTTTCTATGAGATAAATTTCTAGAGAATCAATCTAACTCTATAATAATTTACAAAAAAGCAAATGATCAATAAAGGTAGAGAATAAAGAGAGCTGACATGATAATTTTGATAGGTCTCATAAATCAGAAAAAAATGACTGTTAACATGCCTGTGTACTTCTGAGGAAGAAAACAATGAGTGGAACAAATCATTGTATTTATTAAATTTGCAGCTCAAAAGGTTTAATTTGTTAGAAACAAATTACTAACAATAAAAAAAAAACTCAGCTAATGTGCTACTACATGAGCAAGGTAAGTCTAGATAAAATAATAAAACATATTAAAATGTATACAAAAACAATAATTACCACAATATATATAAAATGTAAAGTAGTAAACATGGGAGAATGAAATCATACTTAAGAAAATGTAAAATGGATCAATTAGGACTCACATATGCCTTTTAGAATGTGTGCTTACAACTTGACCTTGAGAGTAAGCATATGAAAATCAAATTTATCTTACCTAAGTCATAGGACAACATCATAATCTCACTCAATACTAATGTCTTTGTGTTATAGAACTTTAAATGAAACTTTAAACACCTTGCCACGATGCCTCGAAAGATTTTTATGGAAGACAACATTAGAACAAATCTTCATTCATATTATACCTAGAATATCTCTCCTCTATCCTTTTGGAATAAGAAGACTTTATATTTCATTTTTCTCCAAATGGTCTAAGTTTGTACCTGTTTAGACAATATTAATAGTGCTCTTTTTCATGATCAAAAGCACCGAGGCTTGGATATTTATGATCACCCAAATGTAGTTAAAATACTTTAAAAGTGATTCAAATATACAAATTATAAAAATATTAAAAAATGAATTATTTAGTTCCAAAGGAAATAAGAAACCTTTTGCATCCATCATCCACATTTCTCAATACCAACCCCAAAAATCTGTCATACAAATGTATGACATAGTTCAATACAACTCTTGACTCAGACATAACGAGCAATGCAGTACACATGTCTTACAGATGGAAAGTTTGAAAGGTCACATATACACACATTCTCATTGTCATCATCATCATCATCATCATCATCATCATCATCATCATCCCATTAATCCTCAAATTTCTTGAGCGGTCTCAGTAATGTCTCCATTCGTCCAAGCCCTGAGATTTTAGAAGCCTCTCTCTACTCATCCTTCCAACGATGCCGTGTTGGAGGCTCTTTCAGGGTCAGAGGAACGAGACCCAGCTTTTTACTGGTTTTGGCATATTAATACACCATGGGGACCTTCTCAGGCTCTCCCATGTGGGCAGGAAACTCCCAGTAGTTTGCCAGGTTCTCCCAGAGGAAGAAGTTGGCTATAAGATATCTCTCTTCCAGGAGCTGGCTGCTCTGGATGCTGGCCGTTGACAGGATTACATGGCGCCGGGGGCAGTCCCTCAGTGTGACCGCCTAGCTACTGGGAGATGGGAAATCTGGGTGGAGGAGGCCCAGTCCTGATCCGAGCAGCCTTGGAGGTCTCAGCCCCCGGTCCCACACACCTGGATTCCTCTGCAGGTTCCTTCCTGCCGGAGGCTCTTCCGAATGTGTGGAGAAGGGCCTTGAGCATGGCTGTGGGGCTAGGCTCCGGAGGTCTTTGGCTGCCAGGAGCTCTGCTCCGGGTGGGGAGAGAAGCTGGAGCCCATACCCTCCAAGGATGGCCCAGGGAAGACAGCCAGGCGTGCAGCTCTCTTCTAAATATATGTACACACATATTATACATATATTTAGAATATGTATCTTATATATACATATATATGTATATATATCAGGAAAAATATATTGGGGGGCATGCCTGGAAGTGCTCAGGGCTTACTCATAACTCTGTACTCAGAGATCATTCTTAGATGGCTCAAGGGACTATATGGCATGCCTAGAATTGAACCCAGGTCAATAGTGTGCAAAGGAAACACAGTTGAACTATTTCACCAGCCTCTGGGAAAGCACATTTTTATAAAGTGCTGCATAAATTCACATCATACAGAAGTATGCTGCATGTAGAAACCTGTCCTCAGATACGCTGCCTTCCAGGGGCTGTACTAGTGCATTTTCTTTGAGTTTAAAATAGATTTTACCTGTACTTTCAATTAATCTAACACCTGGATAGCCACATAAGTATTGCCAGAAAAGCAGTATTAAAATAAAATGAAATGTAGGATTAAATCCAAACAGTTCAATAATTATAACAAATATTAATAGCTTAAATTTTACTAAAATACAGGAACTCTAGATTTATAGACTACCTAGATAGTTAAATGGTTACTGAAAGGTTCTAATTAGAAAATGTGTATTATAGTATGACAATAAAAGACATGAAAATGGTATATCACTATCAGGTGAAATGGAATTCAATGTAAAAAACATTAAATAAAGTGAAGAAAAATATTTTGGCGAATCTATAATCAATGGGCTGGAGCAATAGCACGGCGGGTAAGATGTTTGCCTTGCACGTGGCCAACCTGGGTTCAATTCCTCTCTTCATCTCAGAGAGCCCGGCAAGTTACCGAGAGTATCCTGCCTGCACAACAGAGCCTGGCAAGCTACTCATGGTGTATTCAATATGCAAAAAACAGTAACAAGTCTCACAATGGAGATGTTACTGGTGCCCACTCTAGCAAATCGATGAGCAATGGGATGACAGTGACAGTGACAGATAATCAACAATAGTTTTACTTATTAAGATGTCATTGGGGCTGGAGCAATAGCACAGTGGGTAGGGCGTTTGCCTTGCACGTGGATGACCCGGGTTCGAATCCCAGCATCCCATATGGTCCCCTAGCACCGCCAGGGGTAATTCCTGAGTGCAGAGCCAGGAGTAACCCCTGTGCATCGCCAGGCATGACCCAAAAAGCAAAAAAAAAAAAAAAAAAAAAGAAACAAGATGTCATAAAAACATTCTTTCAAAAGCTTAAAGCAGTAACAGAAACAAGTAGACACTGTCCATTTTACATGAATAATGAGATTTTAGCATAAATCTCAGAATTACTCAAGATAATAAAAATAAGTAACTAAATTATATATTATAAAACTGGTATAGATATTATATGTATAATAATCGATCATGTTATACTATCCCTTTAATGAATTATTGATCATGGAATTTTATTGATCAAATTCTACTTGATCATTTATGATTTTTAAAAATATATTGTTAAATTTGGTTCGCTCAGATTTTATTGAGAATCTTTACATCTATATTCATCAGGGATACTGGTGTGTAGTTTTCTTTTTTTTCAGTGATGATTCTTGTCTGATTTTAGTATCAGGGTAAAGCTGGCCTCACACAATTGTAAGACATTCTGTTTCTCTGATTTCTGGAAGAGCCTAAAAAGAGTAGTAAGTAAATCTGAAAAGTTTAGTAGACCTTACTACAGAATCAATGTGAACCTTGCTTTTGTTTGGGGGGGAGACTTACTATCTGATTTGACTTCTGTGGTAGTGACTGCTCACTTCAGATACTCCAATTCCCCCTAATTTAGGTTTTGGAGTCTATAGGACTGTACACATTTTTTTTCAGGAGTTTCCAAATGTTATGTTATAAAGTTTGTCATAGTAATTTTGTTTTTCTCTGGTCTGCTACAATTTATAAGCCAACTTATTGGTGTTTTCTCTTTCTTTTTTCTTTCTGAGTTTAGCTAATGATTTATCAATCTTTAAATCCTTTCAAAAAGTATTGTATAACTGAGACATAAGCTTGAGAACTTTGTAACTTTCCACATGATGATTCAATAAAAAAATAATAAATAAATAAATCCTTTCAAAAAGAACAAAACATTCTTGGTTCATAGAACTTTTGTTTATATGCTCTATTGTTTAAACAATTTTTATTGTTTAAAAATAAAAAATACTTTTATTGTTTATTGTGATTCCTATGTTAATTTTTATTATTTCCCTTTAATTTACTATGGGTTTCTAGTGACTTTTTTCTAGCTTTATAAGATGTAAAGTCATATTAGTTATTTATACATATTCTTGTTTCCTAATGAACTGCTTAGTCCTCTTTTGCAATGTCCTGTAAAATTGGTAGCTAGTTGTTTTTGTTTGTCTTACTTTTTTATTGAATCACTGTGAGATAGACCCTTATAAAGCTGTTCATTATTAGATTTCAGTCATACAGTATTCCAACAACCATCCCTCCACCAGTGTACATTTCCCAGCACCAGTGTCCCCAAGTTCCTTCCCATCACCACCAACCCCTGCCTTTCTCTATTGTAGGCAATTTTCTATTTTCTTCTCTCTCTTCTCTCTCCTCTCCTCTCCTCTCTCCTCTCTCTCTCTCTCTCTCTCTCTCTCTCTCTCTCTCTCTCTCTCTCTTACACACACACACACACACACACACACACACACACACACACACACACACACACACCCCGCTTTTGGGCATTGTGATTTGCAATATCGACACTGAAAGGTTATCACGAATATCCATTTACCTACTTTTAATACTCAGATGTAGTCCAGCATGATCATTCACTGTCATTATTGTCATACTGGTCTCTTCTCTATCTTCCTTACCCTCAGCCCCCACACTTATGGTTAGTTCCAACCATTGACCAGTCCCTCTAGCCTCTGTTTTCCCTGGCCATGGATATTAGTCTTCTAATATATATATATATATATATACACACATATATTTAATATACCACAAATGAATGCAGTCATTCTTTATCTGTCCCGCTCCTTTTGACTCATTTCACTCAGCAAGATACTCTCCTTGTCCATCCATTTACAGGAAAATTTCATTACTTCGTTTTTCCTGACAGCTGCATAGTATTTTATCGTGTAGATGTGCCACATTGTTGTTTCTTTATCCATTCATCTATTCTTGGGCACTCAGGTTGTTTCCAGATTCTGGGTACTGTGAATAGTGCTGCAATGAACATAGTGTTTCTGTTGAGTGTTACAGGGCCCCAAGGTATATTCCCAGGAGGGGTATTGCTGGTTCAAATGGGATTTCAATTTCTAGTTCTTTGAGAAAGGTCCATATTGTTTTCCAAAAGGGCTGGAAAAACTGGTAGTTAATTTTTAATTCTCATTTATTTTCAGATTTTTTTAATTTCTTCCTTGATTTCCCCTTTAATTCATGATTGTTCAGTAGTATGTTCTTTGATTTTTAAGTGTTTCAGTTTTTCCCAACTTTCTATCTATGGTTTATTTCCACTTTCTCAGCATTGTGGTCTGAAAAATGGTTGATATTATTCATTGTCTTAATTGTAGGAACATTTTTTTTCCTGTAGCACAGCATATGATCTATCCTGAGGAATGCCCACTACTCTCCAGGGTGTATACTCAGCTAAACTCTTCTAATTCTTCTTTTATGACCAAAGTTTCCTTAATTTGGCATGTGTGAGGTGGGGTTGGGGGCGGGTGGTGTGTGTGTGTGTGTGTGTGTGTGTGTGTGTGTGTGTGTGTGTGTGTGTGTGTGTGTGTAGTTAATTTATCCAACAGAGAAAGGAGGTGGCAAAAATCTCCTACTACTATTAGTGTTGCAACACAATAGTAGTAGGCCTGTGAGTGCTTCCTTGATTTTTCCAGGCTTCATTTGTTCTTTATTATGTTAATCAGTTTGAAATCTCCTTGATCTACAGATCCCTTGATCACTATATATTGTCAATCTCTATACCTTATAACTTTTTAATCTGAAGTCTATTTTGTCTGCTTTAAGTATGCCATCCTGGATATTTTTAAGTAACTGCCTATAAGACCATGTTTCAGCCTTTTAGTTTGAGCCTGTTTATTTTAAAATTCAGAATTGTCTCAAAACAGTAGAAGGTTGGGAATCAGTTTTCTAAACCAACTGGCCACTTTTGATTGGTTAAGTTCAGACCACTGATATTAAGCAACCTTATTGAAATTAAGGATTTTATCACCATCTTTTCGTATCGATTCTGAATGTTTGTGATACTTGCCTTTTTTTCCTTACCGCTTTAGTTTCTTTAGCTAAACATTGATGTCTGCCTTTTTTCCAATATCCAGGTTCCAGCTGCAAACTTTTATTTGTGTTTTCATATGTTATCCTTGAAGTTGCAGTGTAGTTTACCTCTGAATCTCTAAGACTACATACACACTTTTTTGTTTTGTTGTTATTGTTTTGTTTGGGGGCCAACCTGGCAGTACTCAGGTCTTATTCCTGGCTCTGTGCTCAGGGATCACATATGGGGTGCATGAGATTCAACTTGGGTTGGCCACATGCAAGGCAAATGCCCTTCCCACTGTACTATCACTCTGGCCCCTATATTCACTCAAGTGAATTCAAAACAAGTGAGTCTCTCATATTGCAGAGGGCTGTTATTTCTTTCATGCTTTTTTTAAAAAAAAATCTTATTACCTCCAAGTACAATTTAGTTGCCTTCTATAGGAGACCCTATAGTGCCTCTTTTATCTTGTATTAATGATTATGAGCTTTTTAAGCTGTGTTTATAAAGCTCTGAGTTACTTCCTTTGAATTTGAATGAGAATCTAGCTTGAGAGAATATTCTTACTGCAATGTTTATTTCATCCATATGTTGGCTTTGCTGTACCATTCCCTCTGGCCTGTAGAGTTTTATTCATTCTCCACTTCAGTATTGTGGGAATTTTCTAATATGACTTTAGTTTCTTTGATCTTTCAGCTCTCTGGATTCTTTCTCCATCTTTGGCTTTTGCCATTTTAATTACATTTTTGAATAAATATCCGAAAAGTAGAACAGCACAATCATATGGTAGTTCCAATAATAATCCAAATTAATTGACAAACTTAATGAAAGAAATTTAAATAAAATAAAATAGAAAATAAATAATAATAATGAATAAAACCTATACCTTAAAATATTTAAATAGTTATAAGCTCCGTTAAGGATCTTGAAAATGTAATTTAATCATGAGGGGTCAAATCTACAAAGTAACAAAAAGAAAAAAGAGACTAGCAGATAATTATCAAAGTTTTATCTAAGTGAAGTTTTAATTAAAATAATATTATGAGAGCACATGCAGCAGTGCAGGGCTTACTCCTATCTCTGTGTTCTGGGATCACTCCTGGCAATGCTCAGTAGAAACATTTGCAGTGCTGGGGACTGAACAAGTGTTGATCATGCAAGGCAGTACTTTTACAACCAGACTATCTTTCCAGCCCCCAAATACATAGATTTTGTAGTAAAAGATCGATAACCAAAGTTAAAAAGACAAAAATCACTGAATAGAAAAACTATGAGTACAAAATGGAAGGATAGTCAAATATCTACTCAGGAAAAAAAAGATTCTATATAAAAAATTAAGAAATAGAAGATAACTTTAATCTTTACTGTCCATGATGTCCCATGATGAAAACTTGTTAATTTCAGCTAAAATGAACATGATACTCGATACAAAGGTGTAAAATAAAAAGTAGGAAAAATTTAGCCTGCTTTCCTTAAAGAATTAGGATAACAATCAAATCTTTGCATTTGAAAGAAATGGTTATATTTTCAATATGCATGTACCAAAAACTTATAACATTAATCTACTAAAAAAAGGCAACATTGTCATTCTAAAAGATAATTATAAAATAACATATAAAATGAAACATATTAAAAATGAATGAATCATGGACAACAGGGTTTATCAAATATAGTGAAGGATGGTCCAATGTTATGAAATCTATTAATGAATTTCCTATAGTTTATTTGAGGTGATCCTGGGAGGCAGGTTTGAAATTGCATAAATAATTAGAGAAGACAAAAGCAAAGTCAATGTAAGGATCAATTGCTGAGGTTACTGCTGTGTGAAATCTGGGTTTGAATCCTGTAGAACCCCCTAAAATAGAGAAGGGATGCCTCCCAGAATTACTCACTTAAATATTAAGGTGTTAAGAAGTGTATCTTGGTTTTCTGAGCCAAGTGGGTGATACTTTTCCTCGGGACCTTAAAACCTTCATGCTTTGGGCTTTACTGGTATTTGGGTGAAGAAGTTCCAGCATCACAGAGGAAAGTTGAGTCAGGATGTTAAAAGACATGTTTGTGCTTGAAACAGAGTGCTGTTAGCTAAGGTGAGTCTTATGTGTGAAGTCAGAGAAAATTCAGAGACATGGCAGAATACAACTTAGTCATCTGTGATTATCACATAGTCCCTCAGTTCCCAAGACCTGAAATTTTCTCACACAGTAGAACTGTATCATCCATACACATAACTTTCATGTACTCAACTGCATCTGCTCAACCAAAAGTCATAGTAATGATGAAGGATTCAGATTATTTTGATAGCATATTATTTGATATAAAAGCTTCAGAGTCAGTATAACTCCAAAGCTATGACTCTGCTTATCATATTAATATTTCATGAAAATTTCACAATAGGGGCCGGAGTGATAGCATAGTGGGTAGGGCGTTTGCCTTGCACGCAGCCGACCCGGGTTCAATCCCCGGCATCCCATATGGTCCCCCAAGCACTGCCAGGAGCAATTCCTGAGTACAAAGCCAGGAGTAACCCCTGAGCATCGCT
The DNA here is from genome assembly GCF_027595985.1 of Sorex araneus. Classification (NCBI taxonomy): domain Eukaryota; kingdom Metazoa; phylum Chordata; class Mammalia; order Eulipotyphla; family Soricidae; genus Sorex; species Sorex araneus. The sequence continues at coordinate 135,246,365 of NC_073304.1, read as the reverse complement.
GGGTGTGACCCAAAAAGCAAAAAAAAAATTCACAATAGTGTTCAAATATGTGTGCCCTTTTATATCTCATGGTCAACTGAAGAAAACTAAATGTTTCAAAGTCAGAGGGAAAATGGATGCTCTGTTCTTACTAATATATCTGTTAATTGAATTTATTTCCTGGGTAACAGAAAATGCACACTAGGACACTAAGTACCAGATGCTTGCATGTCCAGTACGTGAAAGATAAAATAATGCATCAGCACTATTTTTCTCTCTGCAAAATCTCCTCATTTTATATAATATTTTGATGATGCTACTCAATTATGTGATTTGAATGTATAAAACATTTGTTATACTGTTTAAAGTGAAAGTATGTGCTGACCAAGAGTACAGGGCAAGCTGCTGGGAGAACACCAAGAAAAGTGATCAAATAAGTGAATATAATCAAATCACAGGTGACAAGGTAAACAGATACAAGAACAGAAACACAAACCAATAATGTATGTATGAGGGTAATTGCTTGCCTCCAAGATATGGTAATAAAGAATTTCTTGTCATATTTTTATAAAGCCACCATACTAAGTTTTTAAAAATCATATGATAGCAAACCACAATAAAAGTGAAACACACACTAAAATGAACCTGCCATAATTTCTTCTCTCGATTGTTTTAGCTTGGATGAAACTTAAATGCTGCAGTTGAAATGAGATCTACTGTAAATGTAGCTTGTGACAGCAAAAACGAAAAAAGAAAAAGGAAAAAGGTAAAGAAAGGAATTATGACTGAGAATACTAAGACATATAAACAGGAAGGGAAGCCAGTTCAAGATGTGCAGTTGACTGGAGACTAAGGTTCATTAGGACCTCATCCAGGGAGGAAATGAACAAATACATTTCAGAATTACCTTGCTGAACCAGAGGAACATGCTACTGCTTGCTCCTCATCCTATACTGATCAAAGACTGAATCATGTCTGAGAATGTGCTGGGCAGTCAGTAAGTAGTACTGATGTATGCAAATAGCTGTGTCTCAAGAAAAGTAGCCTGTAGGGGCTGGAGCAATAGCACAGTGGGTAGGGCGTTTGCCTTGCACACAAACTATGCGGGTTCAATTCCCAGCATCCCACATGGTCCCCCAAGCACCACCAGGAGTAATTCCTGAGTGCATGAGCGAGGAATAACACCTGTGTATCCAATGGGTGTGACCCAGAAAGAAAAAAAGAAAGAAGAGTAGCCTGTAATGCCCAAAGTAGCATATAGTGTGAAGTGGAGATAAGGGGAGAGGAAGTGAGACTGAAAGGCTACACATCTGTTCAGTTCATGCAGCAGTAAGAAATAAAGCAATTAAGTGGACTAGGATTATGTGAAACTGGGCATGAAAGATATTGATCCATCACATTAAAATGTACTCTCTGTTCACTAAAGTGATCACATAACTCAACCAAATGATCAAGTTTCATATATTGAAGTAAAATAAACCCTCAATTATCCATTTTTATGATGCTCCAAAGTTGAACAAACAGAAAGTATATATTAATAGAAAATCTTCTAATATATGTAAATTTATATGTAAATTTATATGTAAATTTTATTGTATGTTTTACTCAATAGAACAAAAATAATACCATAAATAGGAAATATGTGCTTAAATTGGTGACTTTTAACCTTAGCTACACTCTGGAATCCACATAGAGAGCCTTGACAAAACACAGATGCTAGCGCTGGGTAGACAGAGTAAGATTCAGAACACAAGCCTTATAAGTTCATGACACTGACACCTGCTCAATCCCAGGTATCACTTGATCCCCAGAACCTTGACAGATATAGCCCTGGGACCTCTCATAATACCAGATATGGCTCTGCAGTGCCCTGAATACCACTCGGTATTCTCTTCTAACCCCCTTTAGAAAAAAAGTAGAAAATATAGATGCCCATGTTCCACTATCAAAGATTAGATTGATTGTGATTAAATTGGATTGTGATTATTAGCTTGTGATTAGGTTGGAATGTGATGTGTCCAGAACACATTCATTTTTTTTTTTTTAAGTTTTCTGGTGATTCTTACTGTGCAGGCAAAGTTGACGGGCACTGTCTTAAACAAAACACAAGTAAAATGCAGACTTTGTTTTTAGTAACTCACAGTCAACAATCCAACATGTCCTTTTCCCTAACTGCTTAAGGGTATGCTTCCACTGAGAACATCTGGATTTGTTATTATTGTTCGAAATACCCAAAGGGACCAAATCCAATATGAAATTCACATCAACCCTTGAAACTGTTTCCAAGTAAACTGGTACTCATTCTTTTTATAGACTCATAATAAACTGCCAGGTGACCAGGGCACCAGTTTTACTTTTGAAATATGTTCCTTGGAGATAAAGCCTTACAATCATGACTGAGTAAATAAAATCACTGATAACTAATGAAGCAATCTACTACTAAATGTTCCCTCCCCCACAAAGTATGCATTACTAAGTAAGCTTGAGGGCATTCAAATGTTGAACAACTGAAAATGCAAGGAGAAAAATACATAGACCTATTAGATGTTATGCCTATTAGTATAACTTCTTGGCTTTTAAGTTTTTCTTAGTTAAAAAAAAAGGCAGTTTGATAGAAATGCTGTTAGAAAAGGCATGAATTTAATTTTTAATTTTCATTTCTAATTTTGACTTTCAGTTTTTAAGCACAGATCAGTATTTGATCTGACTGCACCTTCCCGAGACATAGGGCCATGCCAGTACTTGTTTACATCACACAACCCGGAGCATGCCTTTGTCCTCGTGCTATCATCAGAAATGTCTTGAAATACAAAATTCAGACACAAGAGATGACATTCAATTTAGGTTTGACAGTTACAAATAACATTTTATAATGAGACTGACAGTGCTCGCTTTTGGAATTTTTACAGACAGAAAAAAAAATCAAATCCATTCCTTAGATAAATTGAAAAATGGAGTAACCAAGGTAATGGAATAATCCATTTAGAGCCATTACATATTCAGTATGCACAAATTTCCATATTTCAAAATCTAAAAAAAAATCACTCTGAAATGCTCTTAATGCTACAACTACTTATGGCATCAGCACTGCATTACCAATCTGAGCACCAAACCATCAGGCTGGCTAGATGAGTATCTCTAGGAGAGGCCATGAATATCCAAGTGATGCTGGGGCAGCTTCTATATTAAAAAATTCTATGAAACTACTCAGAGTTGGAGAGGATTTTGCTGAGCGATTAAATTCATTAATGTGAACATCTGCTACCATATTCAATATTGTCAATTTTCTTTCAAATGTGCCTCCACCTATGTAACTGAGTTAGCTTTTTCAACTACATTATCTGGACTGAGACAATTATTAATTTTAATTTTTATTTTCTTCTCCTTTCCTTCTTTATTTCCTTCTTTCTTTCTTTCTTTCTTTCTTTCTTTCTTTCTTTCTTTCTTTCTTTCTTTCATTCTTTCCTTCTTTCTTTCTTTCTTTCCTTCTTTCTTTTATCTTTTCTTTCTTTCCTCCTTTCTGGCTCTTTTTTTCTTTCTACTTTTTTTTTTAACTCTAATCAACCTGCTTTGAAAATTTCTACTTAGCAACAAGGCACTTAATTATCCTGCTAACCTTTTGTTCAGATGCTTTCCAAATAATGACATGAAACATTCCTTCTTTATACTTCCAAGCCTTTCTGCTTCCTGATTAGATTCTACTTAAATAGCATCATGTTCCTTCAAGTTCCTCCAAGATGAGGGATTTTCTTTAATCACCTGAAACCTGCTGGTCTGCCTCTTTAGCGTTCTGAGATATCTTATTCAACAAGCTTAAACCAACAATACAACTACTTACTCCTAACAGGTTGAGTACATTAATTCTCATCTCCTTATCATGCTTTTATATTAATTCAAGCACACAGATATGCAAAGTGGATTTTGAAATCCAAAATGATTGCCCTGCATTAAAGTGGGATTCTTCCCCATCCAAGCTTTTTAATAAACGCCTTATATAAAAAGAAAGTGCTAATGAATCCAACTTAGAAATGTGCTAGAAAATGAAAATTCTATAAACAATAAAATATACATTAATCCAATATTAAAATTTTTTCCCCTGAACAGCTCAAAAGCAAGCATTAGATGTATATTTTCAGTCTAGTTACAAAATGTCTTTACACCAATCGAGCAAAGACTGCTTATCAAGAATTGGACTCATTTGTTGCCCAGAAAATATTTTCTACAGGATAAGCTGTTTTATTGGCCTAGGCAGGCACTTGAATTAGAAGAGATGAAATGGTAAAAATTAGGGGTTAAGGCTTTCAGCTAGCAGCATTTTGAAGAAATGCAATCCATTATATTCATAAGTCATTTCAAAATATGAGAACATTTAAGCAAAGACTTACAAAGAAAATGAGGAGTTTGTATATGAAACAAGAAATTTTGCACATAACCCAGTGCCACATTACACTCTATAAAGTTACAAAACTATAAAATTATGAAATACAGAATTATCATATACGTATCCACATAAAAGTCATATAAAGCTTATATATCAATAAATTTATTTCCAACTGCTAAAAAAATTTTCTGTTATGCATGTTTAGAAAACTAATTCAAATTAAACTAAATTTTCAAACTAAAATCAGACTTTATGACTAAAACTAGATTTCGTGACTAAAATCAGTTGACTTTTGGTTATAATACATTTTAGAGTCTTAGCTGAATTAAGACAAAGGCATATGTAGTAATACGTGAAGTTGTCAAAGTTATACTGTATAACAATTTAAGGGGGATAAAATTTTCTAAGTAAATTTTTATTACAGAGCAAGATAAACATCTGAATCAACAGAATTCTAAAAACAAAATCTAACAAATTAGTAAACATTAAATATCTGTGGACTGGAGTGATAGCACAGCTGGTAGGGTGTTTAGCTTGCACGTGACCAACCCCAGTTCAATAGTTCAATTCCTCCGTCCCTCTCGGAGAGCCTGGCAAGCTACCGACAGTATTTCGCCTGCAAGGCAGGGCCTGGTAAGCTACCCGTGGTGTATTCGATATGCCAAAAACAGTAACAACAAGTCTCATAATGGAGATGTTACTGGTGCCTGCTTGAGCAAACCGATGAGCAATGGGATGACAGTGATACAGTGATAGATATCTGTAGGTAGGGTAGCTATCTGAAAAAAAAAATAAATGATCAATTTATAAATTGAGAAAATGTTTTATCAATTAAAGTTAAAGATAATAGCAGAATATCCAAAATTCTATATGCATAAAAGTTGACTGTTTCCTATTATCCCACCATCAGATTATTAAAAGATTATAAGCTACATATAAAGCCAAATTATGGAGAAAAACTCAAAAACTTGATAAAAATAAAGGCATTTAAAATAACTCATGTAATATCTGCATATTTATTTTATGCATTACTATTCTTCCACATATTATTAGTTTTTCTTTTCTTTTTGCCAGCAGTCAGCTCTGAACACTCCAGATTATGTCTCTGCCCCTGCTTCCAACCAAAAAGCGCAAACAAGTATCAACTGGGCCTGGAGAGATAGTACAGTGGGGAGGGCATTTACTGTGCACACGGCAAAATGGGGTTCAATGCCTGGCATCCAGTATGTTCCCTAGACACCTCCAGAAGTGATTTTAAAAAATGTTTATTTGTTTTTGGACAACACCTGGCAGTACTCAGGGCTGACTCCTGGCTTTACCCTCAGGGGTCAGTCCTCTTGGTGCTTTGAGGGACAATATGGGATGCCAAGGATCAAACCTGGGTTGGCCACGAGCAAGGTAAATTTACTATACAATTGCTCTGGCTCGAAGGGTAGTAAATAAAGATTTATATGTTTTAGGGTTATAATGTTAGTACAACATGCCACCCAGAGTACCAATCAATACCCCTTTTCCACACAATCTTTCCTTCTAATCTCAACACCCAATATGTGGGTCATCTCAGTTCTGTTATCAGAGTCCAAGTTTGTTTTCACTGGATATTGTTTATTCCCTCCCACTCTTTATATATGACCTATGAGAGATCAGCTGATATTCGTCTACTAAAAAGTTGGACTTTATCTTTTCTAAAAGCTGAGGAGTATCTAATAATGTATATATACCACAGCTTTTTTATCCACTCATCTGTGGTTGGACACTTGGGCTGTTTCCAGATCTTGACTATTGCAAATACCACTGTACTAAACAGAGATGGGTGAGCATATTTGAAAACGAATGCTTTGTGTATTTTGAATTTACATGTAGGAGTGGAATTTCTCAATCATGTGTTATTTCAACTATAATTTTATTTATGTTTTCAATTAGAAGCTGGACTAGATGGCATTCCTACTAACAGTGAGTGAGTGTTCTTTTTATTCCATATTCGAACAGCACTTACAGTTTCTGGTCCTTTGGCTATAGGTCACTCTCACTGGTGTGAGGTGGTAGCTAATTGTCATTTTGAATGGTATTTCCCTGGCAATCAGTAGATGCTGAACACTTTTTCTTTGCCTGTTAGCCATCTGTATGTCTTCTTTGGAGACTTATCTGTTTAGCAATTTTCCTCATCTTTTGATGCAGTTATTTACTTTTTTGGTCGCTGAGTTATGAGTACTTTATCTATTAGATACCAGACTTTTAGCTCTTCACCAGAAATATACTGTATGAATAAATTCTCCCTCTACATAGGATATTTTTGCTTTTATTAGTGAGCTGTTTTTGTTCATTTTATTTTTTTTGTTTTGCTGTGTAGGAACTTGTTTGATGAAATGATATTATTTTTGTCTTTGTTTATCTTGCTAATGCAACTAAACTACTGAAGATAACACTGAATCAAATATTAAGTATTTTAACTGTTTTAACTCTATGTATTCTATTATTATGCTTTAACTCAAATACTAATATCCTTTGAGTTAACTCTTTTACATGGTGTGAGATGAGAAAGTACCCCAAGTACAATCTTTTGCATGTGCTGAACAGTTTTCCAAGTTCCATTTATTTAAATATTTTCCTTCCTCTACATGTCCTAAGCAATTTCACTATAAGTCAGTTCTCCATATAAATCAGTTCTCTACAACTAAGTGCCCTCCCCAATATATAAGTTCCCCCCTTAATGCCCTCCAGGAATAATCCCTAAATGCAGAGTTAGGAGTAATCTCTGAGCACTGTTCAGTGTTCCTCCCCCTAAACACCACAGAAATACAATACCTTATACCTTATACAAGTCAATTCAAAAAGTATTAAAAACCTTAATATTAGACCTTCACCCATAAATTATATACGGGAAAACAGGTAGAACCTTTCAATGACTCAATGCTAATGGCTAAGCAAAAAAGAAGTAAAACTAAATAGGACTACAAAAATTTTAGAAGCTGATGCACTACAAAAGATATGATGACTAGAATAAAAAGATGTCCCATGGACTGGAAAAACATATTTGCCCACTACTATCTGCCAAAGGGTCAACATTCAAGAATATATTAACAATAAAAGGGTTAATATTTAAGAATATATAAAACTCAACAACAACAAAAGAACACACAAACCCATCCAAAAAATGGGGAGACAAAATGAACAGACAATTCCTAAAAAAATACATACAGATAGTCAATAGTTATATGACAAAAATGCTCTTCAACATTTATTATCAGAAAAATACAAGTCAAAGTAACAAGAGTATCACCTCACACCAGAGTGACAATGATGAAAAAGAACAAAAGCTAATCAGTGCTAGTGTGGATGTAAGGGAAAAGGAACTATTGATTGATAGTTCATTTGCTATTTACTATTGTATCAATGTATGAATGACTACTGGTTCCACTTTGGAGAATAACATGAACATTTCTTAAAAAACTAAGACATGCAGTGTCCCCAGGCTGTCAGGAGTGATCCCTGAGTGCAGAGCCAAGAGTAAGTCCTAAGCACTGCTTGGCCTGCCCTCCCCCAAACAAACAAATGGTAATATGGGGCTCACATACACAGTGGAAGACTACTTTGTAATGAAAGATGAAATCATGCATGTGGATGGAATGAAAGAGCAAAATGCTAACAGAAGTCAGTCAGAAGATGAAAGACAGAATAGATCCCTTTTGTATGTGGGCTATAAGGAAACATAGTGAGGGAATAACAAATTGCCAAAGACAACAGAACTGGAGATGTGTTCAAAGAACTGAGCTTACCTGAGCAGGAACAAGGGAGACACTGGGACACTGATGGAGGAAAGGAGGGAAGCTGCTTTAGGTGTGGGATAGAAAAACATATGCATGAAAGTACCACTAATTGTATGCAAATCATATCACTTAATAAAAATAGAAGAGATATGAAGTTGACTAAAAGGGCTGTAGCAACAGTACAGTGGGTAGGTGCTTGATGTGCATGTGACCAACCGAAATTTGATCCCCAGCAACTCATATGGTCCGGTGTCTGCAATACGTGACCCTGAAGGACAGAACCAGGAGTAAGCCCTGATCATTGCCAGGTGTGGCCCAAAAAGTCAAAAATAAATTAAAAGAAGTTGACTAATAAAGGATGTAGTTCTATACTCCCTTCCCCTCCCCCTGTGTGTGTGTGTGTGTGTAACTGAAGACAAAAATTTATTACATGAATCAAATGTCATCATTAGCTCAACTAGGAGAGAAATTGAAAAGGAGAAAAGGTCAGTCAGTAGGGATACCTTGGAAAGGTGCAGTCAAATTCTGCTTTCACCATGGAAAAGAGATTAGGAACTAGGTCTTTCCAGTCCAGTGAAGGAGACATTTTCTGAGAACATATATGTGCATGAAATCAAGCTGCAACCAGCTTGAAGACCTGCTACCAGGAAATTAACCTTTTGCCAAAGACATATTTGGGGGTGGCAGATTTTTCTCCTGTGGAGAAAACTTTAAATTTTATATCTTAATGTATTTTATAACTAGGTACTTTACATGTTAAGCTCCTTCCATTTTCTTTTTTACCAAGTGCAAGTCTCAATATCATAAACAAATTTTCAAGCAAGCCAAATCAAAAGAGTTGTACATGGCTAAAAATCATGGGAAAAGTCTTATTTAGCAAACCTTTACACAAGGACTAAGGGGGTTTCCTGAGAGGATACCAGCACAAGGTTTGTTCAGAGGTCATACTAGAAAGTACCAATAGGAAGCCAGTAAAGGCCTTTTCTAAGTACATAGCTACTATAACATCTAAAACTTGGTTCCACTGGGGTCTCTAGGACAAAATGTAGGGCACTCATCTCAGAGTTGTACCACCAGACCAGAAATAGCTGGGGGTAATAATCCACTCTCTTACTTTTCTTGGAAAAATACCTCCAGGGGGCCATTAACTCCAGCACTTAGGTCTGCTCTGTGTCTGTATGGAAGATTGGATCCCAAGGCAAGAAAAAGGCCTGAAGGCATAGACACAGCTATTCAAGTCACAACTGCTTATTCTGTAGAGTGAGATGGTGCAGGCAAAATGGCAGGGGGTGGGGAAGGGTGCTGGAATGACCCCGAGTGAGGTACTTTCAGTTTCTGTGCTTAAAAGGGTGTATTCAGGGAGATGCTGAGAATCTTTATTTTTGAAAAAGAGGTGGTAGGACAAATAAGGTTGGGAATCTCTGATTAACATTTTTAACTCAAAAGATCTGTAGAAGTAAAATACCCAGTTAACTAGGGTTAGAGGACAATGTAAGTAGAGTTAGCAAAGAAGTTTGCATAAGTTTCCAGTGGGTTTTTCCTTATGAAACCGAACATTATGGGGGGGAGAAGTTTTCAGACATACCTAGCACTAAAAAATTCAAATCAACAAATGTAGGAGTGAACACTACTGGGAATTATCCTTGAGCATGAAACTAAGAACCCCCAGATGTGGCCCTAAAACCAAAATTTAAACAAAATAAATAATATATCTAAAATTGGATTAAAAATAACAAGCAAATGTAGGAATGAATAAGGGAGTGAGTTTCCATCTCTAGGCTGAAGGGTGTTGATAGGCAACTCCATAATATGTTAGGCCTGATTAAACCTAATTGTTATTTAAGTCCCTTGACTGAAGAGATAGCTGATTAAGAATTATAATATATAATTAATGAGCAGTACACTAAATGCCAGATTCAATTTTTCTGGAGACTTTATTTTTCTAGCCTTACTGATATATAACTAACAAACAAAATTATAGGTATACAAAGCAATGATTTGATATACACAGAAACTGTGAATGGATGCCCCCATCAAGTTAATTAATATGTCCATCACATATTTATTATTTTGTTAGCTTGATTTGTGTGAGAGCATTTAAGGTCACTAAAATTTCAATTATATAATATAGTGTTACTAAATCTTGGCAACTCTAGTAAATATACTTTATATTAGATTTTCAGGTCATATTGATCTTATAACCAAAAGGAAGTACACTTTACTCCTTTTTCCTCTCTTTTTAGTTCCCTCACCCAAAGGAAACCTCTTTTTTAAATTACAAGCTCTTTCTGACTTTTTAATATTTTATATATTTAAACTGAGATCATGAAGTGATCTTTTTTTTTTTGCTCAATTCCCAAAACATAATGCCCCTATGCTTGTCTATATTTTTGCAAATTACAGTATTTTCTACATTTTTAAGAGACTGATTCCTTTGCATTTGTGTATGTGTGTATATATGCATCACAGTTATTCATTTATCCATTAGGTTTTTTTTCCATACGTAGGCTTTTATGAAAGATAATTTGTTATGAAGCTGAGAATATAGGTATCTTTGATGTGACTATTTCATTTCCTTTGAATCATACTCTAAATGAAACTGTTCCATCATTTGACTGCTATATCTAATTACACTTGGGGGAGACCACCTTAGCTTTGTTTGGAGACCACCAAGTTACCCCAAGTGGTGCAGGGAGAGGAATTCAGTGTTGGGGATGGAACTTCCACTTTACACATGCAAGGCATGCACTGGGGCTCTTTGATCAAACACCTGTTTCTTTGTAGTTTTAGCTTATTACAGAATTTCCATACTGGTTGCCAAAGTTGATGCTGGAATTAACATTCTCACCAGCAGCATACTGTTCATTTTTTTCTCTAATTCTCCAGCAATTGTTATCATTTTTCTTTTAAAAATAGGCAACCTAGGAGGTGCACAGTAATCTTTCATTATGGGTTTGATTTGCATTTTCCTGATGATTAGTGATTTTGTACACCTTTCATGTACCTATGCATTATTATGTATCTTCTCTAGAATAATGTTTATTAATGTCCTTGACCTATTTTAAAACTGGGTATAAACGCATGTGTGTTGTTTTATTATGTTTTTGATATTAAGTAATAAGACTACCTTGAACATTTTGGAGATTAGACACTGTTGAATACACAATTTGTAAATATTTTCTTCCATTCCAGAGACTCTTTTGATTTAATTTTTATTGATGCTTTCTTTTTCTGAAAACATTTTTGTTTTGATGTACGTTCACCATTATGGCTTTGCTTTTGCTGCCTTTGCTTCTGGCCTAAGTAAATATTGCTTATATGACTATTGACAGGGATATTAATTCCTATGTTTTCTTCAAAGAAGTTTATGAGTCCAGGTCTTATATTCAAGTCCTAAACTAATTTCCAATTGATTTTTATAAATGACCTTAGATAGATATCCAGTTTTCTTATTTTTTTGTATGTTGCTATTCTCTTTCAGCTTTGAGTAAGAGTCTGTCAGTTAAATGCATCAACTAAGACATGCAGAGATTTTTCTATTTCCATAATTTTTTTCATTATTTTTATTACAGAAAATTATTGTCTTAAGAAATACTTAGTAAATACTAATTACTCACCAGACATAATTCAAAAGACTTGCCATACAAAAATGAGTAATATCTGCATTGGTGAAAATCACATTTTAATAAACAAACAAATGACATAATTTATAATTAAAACTCACATAGACCCCTAACTTTATATATGATTATATTCAACATTTATATAAACAAAACAAGGCCTAGCAGGTTTATATGACCTGGTCCAAGAGTTCAAAGCTTTTCAAAGACAAAGCCAGAACTCAAACTTGATTTTCCCATACTAAATCCTGATGTTAATCTACTTAAGTCTACTATTTTCATACTATACATTAAAGAGCTTGCCAAGGAGAGAGAATTTAATTGTACCTGGATACTTGTACTATTTTTACTTTTCTCGGCAGTCAACACATCCTAAATTAAGATTATATGCATGTAAGTGTGATAAAAACTTGAAATTTTTAGCCATATTGGGTCAGTGACAAAAATGCCTGCCATGTGTGTGAGGCAACTTTTATTCCCTGGGTACCCTGCATGTTCCAGGCACAGTCTGGCAGCTCTACTATTTGGGATCCTCACATCTCCAACAAAGTGTGCAATCTCAGCGCCCCAAAGCCAAGTGTGTCCAGACACTGCAACTACGAGTTTGTGACCCCGCAATAGCAAGACAACTAAAGAGTATGATCTCTGGCGAGCACAACATTGTGTGTGTGTGTGTGTGTGTGTGTTTGTGTGTGTGCATGCTCCATGGTCATTGAAACAAGAACAGCAGAATAACAAGGGTGAAAGGGCAGGTATAACCCAATAAATCATGTGTACAACTTAACAATATTCAGAAGCTGAATATACCCTTCCTTTGTGGTGATGGTGCCACACCCAGTGGTGCTCAGTATTTATTTCTAGCTCTGTGCTCAGGGATCACTCCTAGAGGTGCTCAGGGGACCTGTATGTGGTGCTGAGGATCAATTCAGGATTGGCTACATGCAAAGCAACTATCTTAACCCCTATTCTGTCTCTTGGGTCCCTGAATATACACTTCTAAGTTGCAGCAGTAAGAAGAACATCACTACTCCTTAAAACCAACTTCATGATCCCTTACAACTCCAAAGGGTAACTACTATTGTGATTTCTTGTAGCAGAGATTAGTTTGGGCTATTTTTATTCTTGAATAAAATAACATATATACTTTTAGCAATTCACTTTTTTCTCTCAATATATGTATGTGAATGATTTGTATTATAAAATTAGGAATTGTTCATTCTCATTCAACTTATTTATCTTTTGATTATTGATTGATATTAATTTCCTTTTGGGGACAATTATGGATATTGCTGCAATGAAGATGCTTAATTTAATTAAATTATTCAAAAGTTGAATGAGACCCCAAGTAGCTGCCTATGAATGATTTCTCTGGCTCCTGATCGAGTTGCTGAATGGCCATGATCCCAGAGACTCAGAAACAAATTTCGGAACACAGCAGCTTTTGGCAGAAATGCATCTGGACTCCAAATTAGGTTTTTAGCCCCGGGGCCACCCCAGGTGGGAAAAGGTGCCTATCCACTGCCTTTTCTCCCTAGAGGCTCAGGGGCTGCCATCTTCTAGAAGCCAATGGACAGCCAATTTAGGCCTACAGTGAGGAGGCACAAAGGGCCTCTTGAGATGGGGGTGGGGCCAGCCCTTTCCTGCCCTGTCCAAAGGAGACTCCAAGTCACCACCCACGAACAGCCTCTCTGACTTCTGATTGAGTTGCTGAATGGCCATGATCCCAGAGACTCAGAAATAGATCTCGGAACCCAGCGGCTTTTAGCAGAAATCCCTCCAGATTTAATTATTAAAATTCCAGAATTCCCAAATTGCAACATCCTATGCTATTCATAATCAGCAATAGAAAACAAAGTGTCTAATGTTGCCTTTTCAGCAGATCTAAGTGTTGGGGAAATATCTCAAATAACAATGGTGGGGCAAGTGTTGAAATATTAAATGTAATCAAAGTAAAGAGAGAGTAATGTGGACATCATCTGCCACACAGGTAGGGGGAGGGTTTGAGACGAGGGGGAATACTGGGATTGTTGGTGGTGGGAAATGTGCACTGGTGAAGGGACGGGTGTTTCATTATTGTATAACTGAGTCATAAACCCGAAAGCTTTGTAACTGCTCTCACAGTGATCCAATAAATATTTTTTTAAAGTAGTAATTGCTAAAATCACTTAGTGATAATTGTAGATATTTTTCTTGAATGGCATTATTATAGGAATAGCACTACTAGCTTATAGGCTAGGTATAAGTTTAACTTAGTAGATACTATGAAAATGCTTTCCAAAGTGGTTGTACTAATTCATTCTCTGGTGAGCAGTATTTCCAATAACTCATGGTCAAAATATTTAAACTAGATATAAAATGCTTTTAAAAATGGAAATAGATTTCATGCTAAAATATCTCATGAATTTTTCACCCAAATTTAGTTATGAGGGGCAAGAGTAAAAGTGCAACAGGTAAACCACTTGCCTTTCACACAGCCAAACTGAGTCCAATCCCTGGAGCCCCACAAGATCACTAAAAGCACACCAGGAGAGATCGCTGAGCCTGAGCACAGAGCCAGGAGTTAAGCCCTGAGCACTGCCAGGTACATTCCCATCCCCCAAGAAAATTCAAGTATGATTACTTTATATTTTTAAAAGAGAAGAAAGGATGAAAACCCTTGCCCTTGAATTATAAAACTGACCACTAAGAAGTGGGAGGACGCTGGAGGGAAAAGAAGATCAAACTAGACGTGATAGAGGGAGACAGATAAAAAAGTCCCAGCCCTTGGATGGTGATGGGTATGGTAACTTTGTACATCAGTACCATGAGCTTTAATATTACTATAGCTATGTTAATGAAATTACCATAAAATAAAATTCTAAAAAACAATTTTATTTATTTATTTATTTTATAAATTTTATTGAATCACCATGTGGAGGGTTACATAGTTCTCTCAGGATTATGTCAGTTATACAATACTCAAACACCCTTCCCTTCACCAGTGCCCATATTCCATCACCAACCACCCCATTATACCTCCCGCCCCCTCCCGCCTCCCCAGTCCCCGCCCTTGAAAGTGACAAATTTCACTTCATTTACGCTTTATCTTGGTTACATTCCATGTTTCAACACATAACTCACTATTGTTGCTAGGGTTTCCCCCAAAAAAAGAAAAGACAGTCCTACTGTCAAGGAAGCATTTGATAGCTCTCCATTGCTGAGAATGTAGAGATATTAAGTCCCGCTGTTTGTTACATAACATTTCTATTTCCCCCCCCCCTCGTCCCGCGACACCGAGTTCACGCCTGTTTAGTAATCACCACGCTGCCTGACAAAGGGAAAAAAAAATGAAAAAGATGGTTATTTCCCGTCATCAGCCGGCGTGGGGCTCTGGCTTAGTTGATAGTCTGGTAGAATGTCTGCCAGCAGTTTCTGGAACCAAAAGTAATACGCTGGTATCAGCCCCAGCTTGAGGTTCCACCAGCGTCCCGCTGTTCCAAGTACATAATAATTTATTTCCTTGTATCCCATTCCCACGCCACCAGGTCCGTGTCAGCTTAATGGACATCATACTATGGTTAACGCCATGCCGCATTTCTTCCCGAGAAAGAAGGATATTTCTTCTCAGCCGGCGTGGGGATATGGCTTAGTTCAGTCTATAGAGATGGCTACCACTTTGATTGCCTTCAATATTTCAGCAAAAGACTTACTATTCTTGTTAGGATTTCCCACCAAAGTCCGACCAATTAAAAAGGAACCATTTCATATTGGTTATGACTAAATGACATTAGGTCGCGCGGCCATGGCAGCGGCCTCGCAGCTTTGAATTTCTGTATAAAGTCCAGGGAAAGTACAGCCAGAAATTACACGTCACTACAAACTTGAACCCTATTATGGTCCCCCCAAAGTCCAACCCGTTACAAAGGAACCATTTCATATTGCTGATGATTAGATGACATTAGGCTGCCGCGGCCGCGCGGTTTTGTATTTCTGTATAAAGTCCAGGGAAAATTCTGCCTAAAATTCTATCGCTACAATCTTTTACCCTTCAACAAAAAACTCAGTACTATTGTTTGGAGTTTACCCCCACGGTAAGCCCTGCTAAAAAGGAACATTTACACGTTGCTGACAATCAAGAGATATTAGGTCGGTTTTGGATTTCTATATGAAGTCCAGGGAAAATTCTTTTGGTAATTGCATCACTCGCTGGCGGCGCCTGGGCCAGTAGCTCCGAGCACACAGTTTGGAGGCATTTGGGGGGCGCCACTCGTGTCCAAAGTGGTTCAGTTGCCTCCAGGGTCGATCTCGTGTGGCAGCACAAAGTAAAAAACAATTTTAAAAGCACACCATTACTAGTAAGTATGGTGTAAATTGTTAAAGGTGCTTACATGAACTAATAGGAAATACAGAACATAGGTGGGAAAGAAGCATCGAAAATTCTGGAATCCCATACTATGACAAACTCTTCCTCACATATCATTGGACTGTATAAAAGTTATCTCTTTTTCCCCTTTTTTATTTCCTTGTATTTGTGCACTCTTGAAATAATAAAGTGCCTTCCCCTAGAAACATAGTAATTTCTTAATATGTAAAGACAGGATATTAAGCAAGCAAAATTCCTAGGAGATTGAATGATTTGGTTTTCTTAATGGAGAATGAACCCATGAACAATTTGCAAGGACTGGTGAATCTCCATTATAATAAACTAAACCCATTTCTGACAATTACTCTGCCTTTTAATTTTAATAGAATGTCTATCAAGGAACCCTGAGTAGGCAAATAGTTTTCCATATTCTAATTCTGAAGATATAAATACACCAAAAAATGCATAAGGCCCTGTACATTTTGGGAAGTTATCCCCCTACCCCTTAATTATAAATTAGCAATGAAAGAGACTATGTGACATTTCAGAAACCAAGAATATAATACGTTCTTAATAAAATTTAAAACTGGAAGACTACTTAATTTTATTATTATAATTCGTTTTTAAAAAAAAAGTGATATAAGGGCTGGATTGATAGTCAGCAGGTGGGGCGTTTGCCTTGCACGTTGCCAACCCTGGTTCCATTCCTGGTATCCCATATTCTTCAAGCACTGCCAAGAGTAACTCCTGAGGCTCATCAAGTATGACCCAAAAAGCAAAAATAAAAAGTGATAAAAATATAAAAGTAAACTCAACATTCTCCAGCTAATCTGAAACAATTATTAATATAATTAAACAATACTAAAAATAACTTAAATCATTAGGACTTTATGATTTCCCTAATGTTCATTGACTAAAAGATGCTATAAAATTGTCCCTGGAAGATAATTAGCACAATATTCATTTCCCAAGTATATATTTTAAAGCCTCCATATAAACAATGTTTGTGTTGAAGAGATAGCATAACAGGTAGGGTTCTTGCCTTACAAAATGCCAACCCGGATTTGATCACCAGATCACATACAGTCCCCTACCACTGTCAGGAGTAATTCTAATCCCTGAGTATTGCTGGGTGTGGCCCCCAAACGACAACAACAACAACCAAATCATAGATAATAATAAATAACAGAACAGTCTCAAAGAACAAACTATCTATATGGACAGTATTTTCATCTTTATCTCCATGACCCAAAATATATTGAGACCACTTGCTTCCTAATATATGCACTAAAGTGCTTACAAAAAGTGCTTAGCCCTTGAACTGAATCAAAAAGAGAACGACAGACATAGAATGATTGCACTCACATGTGGAATATAAAAATAATATAATATGAGACTCACACCCAAGGACAATAGAGACAAAGGCCAGGAAGATTGCTCCATGGATGGAAGCCTGTCTCATGAGCTGGAGGAGAAGGCAGCTGGGATAAAGAAGAGATCACTAAGACAATGAAGATTGGAGGGATCAATCGGGATGGGAGATGTATGCTGAAAGTAGACAAAGGACCAAACATGATAGCCTTTCAGTATCTATATTGCAAACAATGATTCATCATTTTTGCTGATTCAAAATATACATTATAAATATATTTTATATATAAAGGGTGTCTATTGGCTCATCCTGTTTGCTACATTAATATTTTATAACAATATGCCATGGTGGATTTACACCTTCTACTGTCACTTATTTTCACTTTAGGACTATTACTAAAGTGGTCTTCTGATATACCAATACATATTTGCATGGAATACATAGATTCATGTGTGTTTGGTGCACATCTCAGAATGAAATTTCTGAACAATAAGGTAATTATAAGTTCAGCTTTAGCTCTGTGATATGAGAATGGATAGTGCTATGTTAGGAAATTCTCTTAGGGAAAATATTTCTCTCTGGAAACACTGCAAGTTTTAACAGCTACTATTTCACTCTTTCCTCTACCCCAACCCCAAGGACAATTAGCCATCCTGTCTCTTGATATGCCAAAAGGATTACCTACCTTTTATTCTCTTTGATCTTTACTTTAAAACATATCAACAAAGATCACCTCTTTGATCCTGGTTCCCTTGAACAAACTTTTGGGCTTCCTTAATATTTTACATATCAATAAATGTTACCTCTTTGATTAAAAACTTGCTCTGCCAGCCCAGAGAGAATGAAAGGGATGCCAGTTTAAGGCCTTGTGTTACAAATGGTAGACATCAAAAGTTTGGGCCAAAGCAGTTTATAATTGTCATGTCAACCACTGAAAGTGACTATTTCTTGTTAAAATCTGGGTGACACCTTGAAACAGATAAAAAAATCATTTTTTTGTCTCTTTTCTAACATTTAATACATAATTTTCCTCAATAACTTCCTGTTTCTATACTGATATAGTCTAGAAATTTTTAGAAGCTAGAGCACTCTCTGTCATATTATGCTCACTCCAATTGTTAATAAACTATTTTATTCTATTTATCTAAGTTGCCTTTAAATTCTTTCCTGAGATGACGTCAAGAATCTGGCAGATTGAAGAGAGGACTATATTTTCCAACCATTTACTACCAAAGAGTCTTCTGAGGTGGAAAAAAAAAAAAACTTAGTTGTCCTAGTACTTGCTTCTCTGTTTTTTTTTTAATCATTTTGAATACTTATTACTGTTCTGATTTGCTTGTTCTATAAGTGGTTTCTAACTCAACTGCGTACAAAATGATGATTAGGAAAAACTATCAACCCCATAAAAAATTCAGGGATGAGTTGAAAAAATATTTCCTCAAAATGGACATATAAATGACCAGTAGGAATATGAAAAATAAAAAACCTCATGCATCATTGATCATCAGGGAAATGCAAATCAAAACAATACCACCTAATACCACTGAGACTGGCACACAACAAAATGACAAAACTTTTAAAAAAAAACTGAAAATTGAGCTTCCATATGATCCAGCAACTCCATTTCCTCGCATCTATCCCAAGGGCCCCAAAATTCTATTTAGAAATGATCATTGCACTCCTATATTCATTGCAGAATGATTCACAATTACCAATTCTGAAAACAACTGAGAGGCCAAGGACATAATACACCTACACACACACACACACACACACACACACACACACACACTTTTAACTATAAAGAAAAAATTCTGCTATTTGCTGCTTCATGGATGAATCTAGAGTTTACTGTGCTGACTGAAGCTAATCAGGAAGAGAAGAGGAAGAGATCTAGAATGATTTCCCTCACCTGTGGTGCATAAAGAAATATAAGTGGATAACTGATGATCAAAGAGAAACAGAGGCAGGGAACTGGCCTACAGAAATGAGTTACAATAGGGAAGGACACTCTCCTGGAGAGTGTGGCACTAGAATATTATATGCACGAAACCCTATCATTTACAGTACAAGTCACGGTAGCTAAAATAAATTTTTTATTGTATATGTGCTTAGGATCCAGACTTATTTTGTAGTTTTACCCTTTGAAATCTATAATTCTTATAATTGATCATGTTCAACCCAGGATCAAAAGTTTAAGCTCCTGAATAAATAAGAATCATACAGAAGTAAATTCACATCAAAATAAATGTGACTATTTTACTTTCAATTTATAAGTAAAGGTAGAATAGGTCAACTCAGGCAGGAACTCCCTAAATTGGCCCCATATTTATAATAAAGTTAGTATATTTCTGAAATAAAAATCTAGCAGATAACTTCATCCATGAAATAGTCAACCTTTGTAAAACAGGACTGGAGAGGAGACTGGAAAAGCACACAAGACACAAAATTTTCATTCAGAATAAAACTACATCTTCCTGACCTTAGTATCCAACCAACAAAAATCATTTTCAATAATATAATATTAACTAACGTATTTGTAAAAGTAAAGCATCAAATTGACATTTCAAGGTTTTTTTTTTTTAGGTAAAGAAAATGTAATTAACTCACAGAAAACAAACCAATGACAATATTTTGGGACCTGGTGCTATTTTCCATCTTCCCTGTATGCTACTGTATGCTATTTTTCCACTAAAAAGGCATTGCAGATATGGTTTTAAAGCACTGTGTCAAGAATACCAGGCCATTAATGATATCCTTCAAAGATACTGAGACAAAGAACAAGAAACAATTGCTGGTTTGAAGAGAATCGTGTTTGAATAAGAATTCTTTTTTTTTTAAGCAAAACAAAACTTCAGATTTATATGCCACCGGAATATCTTTATGTCTCTACTTAGCATAAAGACAGACTAGGTTGCAAAGAGAAAGAACAATTTTGTGTAGTCCCCCATGTTTTGAGGACCTGATAGAGAAGTGGGGCTGTAGCTGTTTTCAGTGAGGGGGCATCAGTTGGAGAGCCAGGTATAATACAGATAATCTACACCTTCAGGTAAACATTGAAGTGGTATTTAGGGAGAGTTTTAGGAGGAAAAAAATCTCTTACATAGGAGAGCACGTTATTTCTCGGTAAAACTTAAATGTCTCATTCATAAATTAGGCAGGATAAGAGAGTTCAGTAAGATTTCTATAACACAATTCTCTAACATGAATTTTTTCTAAGTATAAAGGTTTTGTGTTTGAACAAACACATTTCTTCTACACCACTGAACAAATTTGAGGCCAATTAAACCATTACAACACATTAGAAAACACCCTCACTTGCTCCCTAAACCACAGTCTTCAGGAATGAGTTCCAGTGACCCACAAATGGAACAATAAGAAAGATGTTAAAAGGTACTGTCAAAGGAACTGAATGCTAAATGATGCAAGCTCTGTCTAAACTCATCAAATAAAGCCGACAAATTGCCATGTCAAGCATTGGGGACCATTTCTTGTAAAGACCTGGGTAATAATGAGATCCTTTGCCCTCTACAGTGTCAGATCATATCAGATACAAATGTGCAAAACCTAAACTGAATATATTTTTTAAATAATCACTATTTATAAAACCAAATTATTCTATTTTCTATTCTCATTGCTTTATATAGAAGATACATAATGCAAATCATATAAAAGTTAATGTAAAACATGCTTATTTATATACCAGTTAGCTCAAAGTCCTTAGTAATTATCATCTCTCTTACGTACGAATGCATCTCTATCACATGTTATGCTTTATATGTTCTACAACAGTATTTTCTATACTTCAGACTCTATCACTCCTAAATATTTGCTCCAATATTCCAGAAGTCTTTGGAGGGAATAATGAAAAGGAACGTTTTGTCTCTATTTAATTTTAAAATACATATAATCTTGCTCTACTTCTACATGCTATGCATAATGCATATGAGTATCTATTAGAAAGAGCTTACCACATAGAATTAGTTTGTGCCCTAATTCATTTATATTTGTCATACACATAATAATATCTAGATCAAATACTTAATTTTTCAGCCAAAATGTCACACACAGAATCAGAGAGAGTGCAAAGAACTGAGCACGTGCCTTGCAGGTGAGGCCTGAGTTTGGCCCACAGCATGAAGTGATGCCCTGAGCACCACGGCAATGAGTTCTAAGCACAGAGCTGGAAATAGCCCTTCAGCACCAGTGAATTTGTCCCCAAAACAAACAAAAATAAACAAATGCCTGGTACCACCATTTCAAGGCCAAGTTGTAGCCAAAATAAAGAGAAAAGTCAGCTACCTTGAAAAAGTGTCCCTGAGGGAAGGGTTTAGGACGTCTTCCTTAAGACTGTTGGAGGGGCAGGGGATCGGTATTTCAGGTTCTCCAGGTCCAAATTTCAAGTAATAGTATTATCTCCATTATCACATTCCAAGCTTTGTTCTGTGCTATTTCCTCTTCCCAAGGGGTCTGTCCCACTGTCCACTAGACAATTCTTCCCTCCCATTTATCCTGCGATCCCAATCCTTTCCACAAATACATAAATGTAAAAATTCTAAATGACTCTTAAGTAATTATTCAAAGATATTGACTCAATATTTTCATCTATAGTCATAAGGCAACTTTGGACCAAACCAACCTGTCTCAAAGATCAGGTCATTTAAGTAGAACAATTTGAATTAGATGCCAAGAAATGGCATGGGTGAATCAAATGAGAGTCCAGTTCTTAGATTTTTGAGGACTGTCTGTATTGTTTTTCTGAAAGGCTGTACAAGTCAGTATTCCCCACTGCAGTGAATCAGGGTCTCTTTTAACCACATTCCTACTAAAACTGGTTGTTCTTATTCATTCTAATGTGTGGCAATCTCTGTGATGTGAGATGATATCTCTTAGTTCTGATTGGCATTTCCAGACTGAGTAGTGACATAGAGCATTTTCTTTTTTTTTTTGGGGGGGGGGTCACACCTGGCGATGCACAGGGATTACTCCTGGCTCTGCACTCAGGAATCACCCCTGGCGGTGCTCAGGGGACCATATGGGATGCTGGGAATCGAACCCGGGTCGGCCGCGTGCAAGGCGAACGCCCTACCCGCTGTGCTATTACTCCAGCCCCAGAGCATTTTCTTAAATGCCTTTTAGCCATTTGTTTTGTTTCTTTGTTTTGTGGGGAGCATACTGCCAAATGCTCAGGTATTATTCCTGGCTCTGCACTCAGGAATTACTCCTCGTGGGGCTCAAGGGACCTTATGGGATGAGGGTGATCAAACCTGGGTCCGTTGTGTGCAAGGCAAGCATCCATCCACTACACTGTCGCTCCAGCCCACTGTCTTTTAGCCATTTGTTGTATTTTTTGAGAAAGTTTCCATTCATCTCTATTCCCCTTTATTCGATTTATTTTTTTTTCATTTTTTTAATACTTCAAATAGTGATTTATGTAATTTGGATATTAGCCCTTAATCAGATGCATAATGGGAAAAAATTTCTCCTAATATGTAGAACTGTCCTTATATTTTGGTCACTATTTACTTTGAGTTGCAAAAGCTTCTTAATTTAATATAGTCCCTTTTATTTATCTTTGCTTCTGTTTGTTGGCTAATGGTATTGACAAAGATGCCTCTAGCTCCAACATCATTTAGAGTTCGGCCTATATTTTTCTCAATGTAACTTATAGAATTAGGTCTGGTATTAAGGTCTTTAATCCATTTTGATTTGACTTTTGTGTATGATGTTAGAAAAAGGTATGAGTTCATTTATTGTATTTGACTGACCAGTTTTCCCAGCCCTATTTGTTGAAGAGGTTCTCCTTGTGCTACTTCAATTTTTTTATTCTTTATCAAAAATTAGCTGTCCATATGCCTGTGGACCTGTCTCTGGATTTTCAATTTCATTCCGTTGATCTAAGTCTGTCTTTATTCCAGTACAGTGCTGTTTTAATTACTACAACCTTGTTGTGTAGTTTGAAAATGGAGAGAGTGATACCTTCCATCTTCTTTTTCTCTAGAATTGCTGTGACAATGACAGGGGAAAGTAGGAGTTGGGTGTTGTTGTTCTTTGATCTCTTTTAAAAAAAATCATGGATATTTCTATAGGATTTCATTGAACTTCTATACATTCATAAACACAATGGAGGAAGATATATGCATCTCTATGTTTCTTGTAGCACTATCCACAATAGCCAAATCTGAAAACAATCCAGTGTCTGAGAACAGATGATCGGATAAAGTAACTCTGGTATGTATAGATAATGGAATGTTACTCAGCCAAAAGAAAAACTGACAACTGTACTGTAAACCATTATGACAAAACTTATAAAAATGTACCTCTTATAGAGGTAGTTGGGTGAGTGGGAGAGATATAGGGGACAGTCCATGGAAGTGGACACTAGTGAAGAGATTGGTGTTGAAACATTGTGTTCCTGAAACCCAATCATCAATAACTTTGCAATTAATGGAGAATTAATAATTTTTCAAAGTGACTAATTTGAAAATAGCAGTTTACCAATTAGAGTACAATTCTAAAAGTAAAATTAAACCAAATACAATGATTTTAAATAATATAATCTTAGATTATGAAAGATGCTTTGTATCACATATGTGTACATAAATAAATAATAGATATTTATTCATCTATTTGTGTCATTGTAAATTTATCACATATCTCTATCTAGATACCACACTATAAGATTCTGGGGTCTAGTTAGTTAACATATCTGGATAATATATTAATTACCACATATTTCCACAAAGCAATAAAATATAAATTTTATTCATATGAATAAAACTTCATATGAATATGAAAGCCCATCTGCTAAAGTTCTAGTACTTTATTAAAATAAATAAATCTTTATTAAAATAAATCAACCTTTATTCCATTCTAGTTCCTTAGGTCCCCTGTAGATTAATATGGTCAAATTCTAAAATTTATTCAAAAGCAAAGAGATAATTGGGGTTCAAAGGCAAATTAAAATTCAATAAACTGTATTAGTTTGTTTTTAATGAACACTAGAAATAAATGTCTCTTTGGAATTAATACCAAAGTAAGTGTTGCCATTCACAAGAAATCAATTAATAATCTCCAAATTGGTGGTAGCAAGGAATGGAAAAAATATATAACTCACTCTAATGCATATCTGTCTACTCAAGGACATAAAAAATGAGTATTCTTATAAAAGTCATCCCCCCAAAATGCTGTTTGGATTTTCAAACAAAAAAATTATTATGGTAATAAAACAGGGAGACAACTCTTGATGGAACAGGATGCAATGTTTAAATTTTATCTATTTAGGTATTGTTATCCTTATAAAACCTCGAAATTCCTATTATTGGGCCCTAATGTCCTGTAGTAAAAGCCACAGACTAGTGATTTCATCTGAATAATCTGAGATCAGTTTTTAATTTTTCTTTTAACTCTACAGCCTTCTTTTTCTTTTAACTCTTCCCTTTCTTTGCTGCTAGCTGTTACAATGACCAGAAAGTGATTTCATTCCTGGTTGTAATGCTTGTATTGTGTACCTTGTTGAAAGTTGTGTTCCATCAGTGGTGATATTTGCACACATGCTTTCCAGGGGTCACTGTGGTGTCTGTATAAGTCCTTGCAGAATCATACATAATGTGTAGGATTCCAGCAATCTCTAAGTTGTGGTATTCACCGGGGCTCAGGATCCTTTGCTAGATGCTAACACAACTAGCTGTGACGTAGCCAGAAATCACTTGCCCCCCATGTAGCACAGAGCTGCCAGGCTCAAGCAGCTAAGTTAGCAGGACTGTTCTCAGTACATATGTGGCTACCCTGGGAATTGAACTCCTGACATTGCTCTTCCAAGGTGAACTTTCTAACACTGAACTATTTTTCTAGGTTTTGGTGTCAGTTTTTGTCCCAGGCATGTCTTACTCCCTTTTCAATTCCTGTATAACAAAGTGTGCATATGCAGGTACATATGAATAAATTAATTACAGCAATCCATTAACAAGAAACAAAGTGCATTTGGCATACAATTCTATCTGCCTAATATCTCCACCAAACTCACGTTCTTTAAAGTCACTAGCAAAGACACATACTCTCTCCACCAGAAATTTTTGGGTTAGTTAAAAGTATAGCAAGAACATTATCTGTTAATAACTAAGCAGTAGAGATTTAATACTTAAATATGTAAATATGCTGGCTATTAAGACTCTTTCAGATTCAGGTGGTTAAAACAATAGGAAATGTGAATAGATAAAGGAAATAAAAAGGCTTTAATTGAAGTTTTTCAGTGGACTTCTATGTCCTGCTTGACTTTAGAGTGGCAGGAAAGCGGCATAGCAGCAGTCATCACTCTCTGTATTGAAGACACAAATAAAACCTCTGGGAACCTTGGAGTTTCCCAAAGGGATACACAAAATTATGCATGATTTGTATCTTTAGCAGTCAGTCCACTTAACTTCAAAAAACAGAGACTTCATTACCAAAAATATTGCGACCAGGTGTAAAACTATTTACACATAGAAAGAACTAAAGAAAAAAATGAAAATTATAAATATATAAAAATAGGGCTAGAGTATCCAGGAGTGAAGGTACTTGCTTTGGACATGGCCATGCAATGTCAGAAGTGTCCCTGAGTACAGAGCTGGGAGCAGACCAGGTGCACAGGTGCAGCCCCAAATCATATATATCTCTCTCTATATGCATATATATACATAAAAGCTTTTAAGTTTTTAGAAATAACAGTAAGCAAAAAATAGCAAGAGATTATAGAAAGCCAGTAGAAAAGTGTAAATATTCTAATGTTCTAATTTTGTACAGGTAGGTTAAGAGATGATGCTTGAGGCTGATATATCAAATATAGAAATGTGAAAAAACAAAAAGAGCTGACCAAGCAACAGTTAACAGCGAAGCGAGGGTTGGTGGTAAAAGGAGTCTCATAAGCTTATTACCTTGATTTTCATCTGCAAGTGATTGTATTAGAGGTTCTAGTGGATAGGATATAAAGAAGTAACATATTAAAATTACCAATTACATTTTAGTGTTTATATAAAACATAATTATTTGTCTAAATTAAATTAATATTTAATTTTGTGTGTTTGCAAAAGAAAGATATCATACTGTTTAATTTGTATCCTTAAGAAAAGTAAATTTAAAAACATAATTGTTAAACTTATGAGGTTCAGACATATAGCTGGCGATTATAACTCAATTTCACAAATGTTTCTAACAGGTATTTTTTAATTCAAATATGAATACTTAAATTTTCCTTTACTTCTGAAGTTATTAATTTCTCCTGTGTTAGAATTTTTTTTAATCTTAGCAATCGATAAGAAATACTGCTTTTGAACTGATGTAATTAATTTAATTATAAAATTAATTAAGGAAACTATATATGTGTAGATATATATATGCATATATATGTGGATTAAATGGATGCTCTGCCTTCAGGGATCTGTATTTTTCTGCATGTGCCATAAAAAGAAGTTTGAAAATTTTATCAATTAATATTAAATTCTATCATTATAGAATAAAATTAATCTATGTTGTGAACACACACAATTCAGCACATAATGCAGCACTGTATTTTAAGGTGGAATGACCAAAAGGGTGATTATAGGGACGATACATAATACTGTCATAGCAGTGTCGTAGTCTGTAATCCTGTTGTTCATCCATTTGCTTCAGCGGGCACCAGTAATGTCTTCATTGTGAGACTTGTTACTATTTTTGACACATCAAATATGCCACGAGTAGCTTGAGAGGCTCAGCTGAACTATGAAATGTTACATAGTTATAAGAGGAAATAATGTTTTTTTTCCCACAGCATGAATGGAACTAGAGTACTCCACGCTAAGCAAAATAAACCAGAAGGAGAAAGACAAACATTGGATAATCTCAATCATATGTGAGAAGCAAAGAATCTCGAATAAGGACAAAGCTAGGGAATTATATCCATATCAAATAATGAAATGAGCCATACTAGTTAAATGAAAGATAAAAGTAGTATGATCATATCTTTGATGCAGAGAAAAGTAAAATAAATAATATCAAAAATAGGGATAGAAGGATCATATTTAAATGTGGTAAAGTCCATATACAATTAACTCACAACTAACATCATACTCAATGGCAAAAGATGAAAGCCTTTTTTCTGATATCAGGCACAAAGCAAAGGATGTTTTCTTTCTCCACCATTATTGATCAGTACGCAGTATTGGAAATCCTCAACACAGCAATCAGGTAAGAAAAAGAAATTAAATGGATTCAAACTGGAAATGAAGTCGAAATGATAGTAAATATATAAAACCCTAAAGAAAACTATACTAAGCGTTCTTAGGAAGAAGGAATCAATACAACAAAAAGAAAGCTGTACCATTAATTTTTAAAATCTTCTGTGTTACTATATACAAGCAACAAAGTAGAAGAGAAATCAAAAGAACAACTCCATTTAAAATAATGTCTAGAAACATCAAGTATGTAGGAATCAGTTTAACAAAAGATGTAAAAGACTCATTCATTGAAACTGAGATGATTAATGGGGGAAATAGGACAGGAAGGAAAGGAAAGAATAGCAAGGAAAAATGGTACATGTTCATTGATTAAGGAATTAATATTGTTAACATGACCATCCCACCAAAAGCACAGTATAAATTTAATGCTATCCCCATGAAAATACACATAATATATTTCAATGACTTAGATAAATTTCACTAAATTTAGTAATGACCATCACTGTCACTGTCACTGTCATCCCGTTGCTCATCGATTTGCTCGAGCGGGCACCAGTAATTGTGAGACTTGTTGTTACTGTTTTTGGCATATCAAATACACCACAGATAGCTTGCCAGGCTCTGCCATGCGGGCGAGATACACTTCATAGCTTGCTGGGATCAAAAAACTTTCAAATATCCAAAACAATTCCAATTCTGTGTAGAAATAAGATGGGAGTATTGCATTCCCTGATTTTAAATTATATTACAAAGGTATAGTATCAAACCAAAATTGCATAATACAATAATATAGATTTTCAGACAGATGCAATAGAGACAAACCCCCCATATCCAGAAAGCTAAAATGTAACAAAGTGGGTATGTGCATGAAATGGACAAGAAGATCTTCTTCAACAAAAGATGTTTGGGAGACTGAATAACCAAAGGCAAAAAGAGAAAAAAAAAGAAAGAAAAATGAAAATAGATCTGTATCTCACATTGTATATAAAAGTTAATTCAAGGGGCCAGAGAGACCATCGAGATACTCAGGGATTAAGATGCTTGCTTTGCACTCTACCAACTCTGATTTAGTCTCTAACATCAAATATGGTTCACTGAGCACTGCCAGGACTGATTCCTGAGCACAGAATCAGGAGTAATCCCTGAGCACTCCTAGATATAGTCTATAAACCAAAAAGAAAAATAATTTTATTCAAAATGGAATAGTTGATGATGCTCTTCGATAATAAAGTGAATACCTTGCATGAGACCTGAGTTCAATCTCTAGCACTGAAACACACACACACACACACACACACACACACACACACACACACACACTGGGTTAAAGACCTTGAGATTAGATCAGAATCCATTAAAAACATTTATAAAAAATATCTTCAGGATACAGACCTCAGAGATATCTTCAGTGCTTTGTCTTCATTTGCCATGGAAAAAAACCCAGAAATAAACAAATGGGATTGCACTGAGCTAAAAAGACTTTGCATTGCAAAATAAATATGGGTTAAAATTAAGGCACCACACTGAAGAGGAGAAAATATTTTTATAACACTTATCAAACAAAAGGCAAATATACAAGTTATATAAAGGTCTCACAAAGCTCAACAACAACAAAAATCCAATAACCCAATAAAAAATGGGGTTCAGGATATGAATAGACATTTCAATGAAGAGGATATATAGTCAGCTAGCCAGCACATTAAAAAACTGCTCACTGTCACCTATTATCATGGAAAAGCGAATGAAAAATGACAGCGAAATATCATCTCACAAAACTGAGGATATAACTTTAAAAATGACTGAAAGTAAAATGTATATGGTGAAAGGGAATTATTTCTTTATTTACTACTGGCATGAACAATGTCCTGTTCAGCCTCTATGGAAAATAGATGGAGACTTCTCAAAATACTAAGAATAGGGCTTGCATATGATCTAGATATTCCACTTCTTGGCCTCTATCATAAGAACATACAAACAATTCAAAATACATATGCACATTATATGTTAATTTAAATACTAAGTATAGTTGTTGGAATATGGAAACAACCCCAAAGTCCTATGGTAGATGACCGGATAGAGAAGTTGTGATAGTCACACTGGAATATTATACAGCTATTAAGAAAAGATGAATACTTGGAGTTTGCTGAAACTTGGATGGAACTGGAGGTATCTGTCACAGAAGAATGCCCAGATCTCAGTTGTCTGTGTTATATCCAGATAGAAAGTTAGTTAACATCAAATGCCAAAAATACTTGGCTACTCATTACGTCTCAAGTCTTTGAGATATTCATGCAGTGAAAGGACAGAGAGGGGAAAGGAAAAGGCAAACTAAACATAACATAGGGACAGTGGTGGAGTTTCTTGAACATTTTGGTGGTAGTGAAAGTGTAATTTTTTTTATATCAAAACTACAAACATTAAAATGCTGTAACCAGACCAGGGAGAAAGGCATTTGCCTTGGCTGACCCTAATTTGAATCCCCAGCACCGCATATGGTCCCATGACTACCTCCAGGAGACACCCATCAACAGAAAAAGGAAATAATTCCTGAGCACTGCCAGGTGTGGCTCCAGACATAAAACAATAAAAACTATGGCATCCATGGCATCCAAAATAAATATGAATTAAATCAGCAACAAGAGCGAGCGAGAGAGAGAGAGAGAGAGAGAGAGAGAGAGAGAGGGGGGGGGGGGGGAGGGAGGGAGAGAGAGTGTACAGGAGGGGTTAAGTTGCTTTCTTTATATGCAGTGGATCCTGTTTCAACTAGAGGATCCACACATGCTCCTCTGAACACCTCCAGGAGTGATCCCTGAGCAAAGAGCTAAGAGCAAGTGCTAATCACCACCAGGTGTGGTCCCCAAACAAACAAAAATTATTAGTTTATTGCCGCATATCAATATATAAGTTTTCTCTTTCTTTTTCTGTTTCTGTTTCTTCTGGAGTCCTCAGAAGTTCTGGGAATTTCCCTTCCAACAATTCCTAGGACTTCTTGGTCAATCAAGCTGGGCGTTCAATATGAGAGCCAGAGAATTTGGTGCTTCTGAAAGGGTCCTTAAGTGAACAGAATTACCTAGGCCATCAGAGTTGGGCTCAGGGGCCTTCACAGGTACACCTACAATGGTGCTTGGGAACTTCAGGCCTGCTCCTATGGGTGCTCAGGGGACCATAAGGTGATACAGAAAGAAATAAGATTTGGCTACATGTAAAGTATTCACATAAACCCTTGTACTATCACTGTGAGCCCTGATCATGTTTGTTGTTATTTTTTGTTGTTGTTGTTTTTCCACTATGCCAAAATCTATCTTTTTAACAGATGAGTACTTAAATCATTTACATTCTTAGCAAATTCATTGATTCTTATATAATACAAATGTTTCATGTAAAGTCTACAATGTAATGATTTTGTATATTCATAGACTAGTTCAACCATTACTGCAATATTTTTCTAACATTTGTATCATCCCCAAGGAAGCCCATACCATGTAATATTCACTTTGTATTTTCCTCCCAGATCATTTTCCTCAGTCATTACATAAACTGTTCCTCCTCTCCCTTGTTTTCTGACTTGCCTATGGTTATTTTGTCTTAGTTAAGGTCTTTTAAGTTGATTTACAATTATGTCTTTGTATATTTTTCTCAGTGGTTGTTCTGTAGTTGGAATATAATATGTACATTGAATTTATCACAATCTATTAGTATTAGCATTTTGTTGTGGCGTGACTAACTTCCTGTTCCACACACCACTAAAACCATAAAGAGGTGGGGGTGATGAATGTGTTTTATCACGGCTTTTACAAATACCATCATTTTCTCCCCCACACTTCAAAAATATCCCCTCTATCCATTGCCTAATAGAAATAGCATGTTTTTAAAGTATTTTTCTTGTTTTCCTGTTGGTAGAGGCACAAGAATGGATATTTCTGCAGCACTCTGCCCAGGATATATGAAGCAAAATGGACACTCAAGAAAAATCACGAACTTCTAGAGCCTCAAGTACTTCGTGTAGTACTAGACTAGTAATACTAGTCTACTAGTACAAGACTAGTAGTCTAGACTAGTCTACCTTCTTTAGATCTTTCTCAAAGTTTCTATGCTAGCTTTTTGTGCTTTGTCTAGGCATTTCTCGTTGCAAAGAGATGGACCTGGGGAAAATGGGAGTACTCTATCTTGATGGAATGGAAAGTAAGCTTTCATTTTAGCAGTTCAGAATGCCCATTTGAAGTTCACTGATAAACTGATATTTCCACCAATAATATCTATAAAAGGCTAGACTATTTGGGTGAAGGTACCAAATTACTCCTTTTGTTGTTCATATGAAGACAAACATTCATTTAAATTTATCTAAAAGTAATTGTAAACATTTGAAAATAATTATATGGTTAAGTCACTTCAATTAGTTAAAACAGTTGGATGAGAACACAACAGAATATTTCAAGCAACAGCTGAGTAGAAGATTTTAATCTCGTTAAGACTGATGTCAGCTTTCTACCCGAGGCAAGCCTAATTGCAGTGCTTCCGCCCACAGTCCCAACTCATCACATACTCACTGAATACCCCTAATAAAATGTTAATAAAGGGATATAGAGCACACAGAGTTTTTACTTGGGACTTTATAGTCAGGCAGTAACTTACCACCTGATATAGTCAGAATCTTAAGTCCATAGTAAAAGGTTTCCATAACAGTTCCCAGTCCATCCTAAGCACAGATGCCAACACTGATGGTGTAACTCTGGATGGCAGTACTTCTGGTGGGAATAAAAGTGTGGAGTTTGAGGATAAGACTAACCTAGCATGTCCGTTCCACTTTGGGCAAAATAATAACATCCCTAAATCCGTTTAATTCATCATGTAAAATGCTGATGCTAGTATCAATCATGGTATCCAACTCAAAGAATATACTAAATGTATACTGGATTTTTAAATTTTTCCCAATGAAACAGTGGGGCTAGACAGAGCTCCCATACCTCAGGGCAACCAAGATTGGCTTTGACATTCACTCATATTCAAATTTAAAGGGCAGAACTCCAACTCTATAATATAGAAAACCACCAAAGCCACTTTGAATTCCCAGACCTGTTGTTTGTTTGTTTGTTTATTTTGTTTTGGGACTACATCCAGCAGTGCTCAAGGCTTACTTTTGGCTCTGTGGTCAGGGATCTCTCCTGGTCAGTGCTTGGGGGACTAGATGTAGTGCTGGGGATCAAATTAAGTCAGCTACCTGCAAGACAAATCTCTTATACTTTGTCCTATCTCACTACTTCCCTGTTCCTTCAAACAAACAAACAAAAAACACTTGTTTCCTGGACTGGAGAGATAGCACAGTGGGTAGGGCTTTTGCCTTGCACGTAGCCAAACTGGGTTCAATTCCTCTGTCCCTCTTGGAGAGCCTGGCAAGCTACTGAGAGTATCCTCCCTGCATAGACTGGCAAGCTACCCGTGGCATATTCGATATGCCCAAAACAATAACAAGTCTCACAATGGAGATGTTATTGGTGCCTGCTTGAGCAAATAGCGGGATGACAATGCTACAGTGTAGTGCTACTTGTTTCCTAAAATAGTTTTTAAAATTGGTGTCAAACTATTCATGTTTAACTTAAAAAATATGAAAAATTAAAACCTTTATGATAAATCTTTCATTACTTCTTTTAGTTTCAGTATTTATTTTTAAGATAAACTCAAAGACAAATCACAAAAATTTCTCCTTTAATTTTGAACATTTTTCTGGAGAGTTGTTTGGGGATTAAAACAAATTTTCTGAGTTAACAAACTATATATTTTGTTAAATATTTATATGTATATAAAGTTACAAAATCATAAAGCAAATAAAAACCTATATATGACACACACTAAAATTTAAAAATAAAGTAAGAATAACTAAGGAAGGGAGAATTATAAGAATTAAATTTGATCACATTTGAGAAATAAATAATATGCCTAGAGATTTTTTAATGCTAATGTTAATATATAAATTGAGGACCAGTTAATCATTCTTTTTAAGAACATAGTGCACTTTCTGTCTATAGGGAAGCAACTTCCTAAATCAGGAACTAAATAAACTAAGAATTAAAATATATTTAAAATGTTTCAAAGGAAATTTTAGAAAAAGTAATGACTCTCCCACACAACTCTTTTAGAACAGTAATAGAATTCTATTTAAATACTTATCTATCCCTCCCATTTCCCCAGTGCCCCTTGTAAACTCAAGTGTAATTCTAAGTTAAGTGGAGTTTCTAAAGATCAGGCTTCTGTCATAAATCTTACCACTTTGGCCTACGGGGACATGGAAACATTTGAAACAATAACTCCAGTTTATTCATGGAATGTTC
This sequence comes from Sorex araneus, assembly GCF_027595985.1. Classification (NCBI taxonomy): domain Eukaryota; kingdom Metazoa; phylum Chordata; class Mammalia; order Eulipotyphla; family Soricidae; genus Sorex; species Sorex araneus. The sequence continues at coordinate 135,212,385 of NC_073304.1, read as the reverse complement.
TCTGCAAGTGAGCCAAACTCTCCAGGTTGAAAACTAGGTTCACCACTTCTGCTTAGCCTGCCTTGGCAAATAAGAGAGCTCTTCAAAGGCTCAGCTTCAAAGTGGCTAGAGCACTACAGCCGTTCACTGTTAGCTGGCATTTTCTCCTCACATCTGATCACACCTTTAGTGTTAAAAGGAATATTAGTATTCATTACCTATCTCATTTAAAGCCAGAGAAATTAATGCTCCAGAAGCAATGGTGCCTCCTAAACATAATCTATTCTGGATGAGTCATAGGCAGCTTCTGAAAAAGGAGAAATACTGGAGGAGAAATACTCGTTTTGAGGGCAGAAAAAGTAAAACTGGAATGGAACATGGACATAAAAAGAAATATTAGGAGCCCCAAATAATAACAGAAATTAAGTTGAGAAGTAAAAGAATATAAAAGCTGTGCAGATCATGGAGAAGTGAGACATTTAAGAACACTGTGTAGTGAACACCTGACTTTGTGTCAAGGACCAGGAATTTCAATATAGAATAATCAGCTAAGCTCTATAATGAATGGAAACCCACACCTCAAAATTTTGAAGTAACTTGTACAGTGGAAGACAGAGGTTTAGCAGGAAAGCCTCCCTATTTTCTTTTTCAAATTGAGAGAGGTCCTAACTTCTCTATTGCCCACTTTGATAGATCTTATCCAGTTGTCAATCAATACTCCTAGGATAAGAAATTCTGCTTCAGTACACTCTAAATTTTAGTTTTTAGGGAGCTGGAGTGATAGCACAGCGGTAGGGTGTTTGCCTTGCACGCGGCCGACCCAGGTTCGAATGCATACCATACGGTCCCCTGAGCACTGGCAGGAGTAATTCCTGAGTGCAGAGCCAGGAGTAACCCCTGTGCATCGCCAGGTGTGACCAAAAAATAAGAAAAAGCTAATTTTTAATAATGATTTCTATTGAAGTTACAGCCCAACAAAGTTTGAAGTGCTTAACTCTATCTCACAAAGTCTTTCTGATTATTGTTCATGCACACTTTAGTTTTTCTATGAGGGTAGGTGTGATTATTTGCTACTTCTCTAAGAAAAACATACCTTCTTCATAACCCTTACTCCCACCTTCCCACCCAGAGCATATGAATAGTCTAGATTTTACTTATTATAAGGATTTTTTTAACACAAGTCAGGCAGCGCAAAAGTTAAGAACACATAGAGTCACTGAAATGTAAATGAATCAAAACGGAGTTATTTTGAGAAAAGGATCTAGGAGACATTGCATCATTCCAAGGTCAAATAAAATAAATAAATTTTAAAGAAGATGCTCTGATATGAGGTTTAACGTGCCAGGCTGCTTTCTGACCTTCCCTGTCATTTTAAGAGAAAATCTAAAGGCATATGCTTTTATCTGTGAAAGGGATTAGAGAAATTAAACATTTTTGTTAAATGCGATATTCATTGAATGGTATCTTTGAAACACATTTATTATATCAATAAAAATGTGAGAAAAATAGTCTTTAAAACTGTAAAAATAACTTTTAAAATAACTAATGTCATTAAAATGCAAAATAATATTTTATATTCAAAATCGTACATAAAACTAAAGTTTATAGTAGTAATTATATAACATCTCAGGAAATGTTTCATGGAATAATAAAGTTAAAACAAGGATGCTAAATTGTCTTTTTACAAAATTATATCAATGTGTATATCTTTACAAAATGCAAATACAGATTTGGTCTCAACAATTTGGGGTAATATACCCAAAAAATTTATTAAAAAAATTATTTCTTTTTTACTTCAGTCACTTATGAGATAGATAATAATTGCTATAGCAAAACTTATCATTCCCAAACTGTATCTCTTTTACTGGGAATGTTTATAAACAGAAATCTATTGCCAATTTAATCTCTCTCTTTTCCTTAATACAAATTAGTGAGGCAGAGATTATAAGCTATAAAAAGGCCTATTTTAATCTATTTTTTACATTTGATTAAATTACAAGAGATGGAAAACATCTTCACAAAATTCATGTATCGTGAAAGCAAGATTTACCTTTTCAACCATATCAATGTCATATTACTTAAATCATTATCTTTGAATTCATACGGAGATAACTGAATCAAAAATTGAATTTATTCTAAAACTATGCTCTGTATTAAGCATTGATTCTAATACCTTATTCTATACAAGTCTAAGGACAAGGCAGATCTTAATTTTATTTTATGCTTTCCAAGAGTGTCTTAATTTTCATGTCTCCCAACAGTGTCTCATGATGAAACTGCATACACAGGGCTGCAGAGCGAGCATCGGTAGACGCCTTGTGTCATACAAGTTAGTTATTCAAAACCAGTAACCATTATACTGGGTGAAAAGGAAAATAGTCTGATTCCCCCCCCCAACTTCTATATTTCCTAGATGAAAAAATAGAATGGTGGCAAAAACATGAAGTTCAAAATACAATGTAATCAACCTCAGGTATTCATTGTTAATTGAGACTCTGAGGGAATGAGAGCAACATTCCTCCGAACAGCCCTGCAGACACTGCCTGGAAACAAGATTTGGTGTCAGCACACCAGCATCCTCCACCATTGCTCCTTCCTCTCACTTATAAACTAAGAGCTGATTCATATTGTGATACCATCGGCTTGCTCCTGGTTTTCTCGCAATAAGAATCCCCTTGTCTTATTCAAGGTATTTTATTTTAGCTATGTATTCAATGACCATCCCTTCCTTTAGTGATCAAGAAACAAAAGCTGCCTCAAGGAATAGAGCTTTAAGATTACAGAATACTGCCTTAATCCATTTAAAATAAATAGCACTGTAGCACTGTCATCCGTTGTTCATTGATTTCCTCAAGCAGGCACCAATAACATCTCCACTGTGAGACTTGTTGTTACTGTTTTTGGCATATCAAATATGCCACGGGTAGCTTGCCAGGCTCTGCTGTGCAGGCGGGATACTCTCGGTAGCTTGCCGGCCTCTCCAAGAGGGATGGAGGAATCGAACTTGGGTCTTGCAAGGCAAATGCCCTACCTGCTGTGCTCTCATTCCAGGCCTGCTATCACTCCTATATGCATGCATACATATTATATGTGTGTACATATACACACATATATAAGCATATAAATATATATACATATATATATATATATATATATGTGCACTCATCTTGAGAGGAATGCTCTAGCCTGCCCCCTTAGAAGAGTGATGTTCCCCTTGGCTCCTGTAGGTAGGTACTCTGCCATTGTCACTTTTGCCATCTATGTATCTATAGATAATCTCTAAAATACTGATATATCTAAAGGTGGCCTTGAGGTGACTTTTTTTTGAAGGCTGATAAAAGAAAACATGAATATATGTCCTGAACTAGTGAAATGTTTTTTTATTTTATTCTTTTATCAGTTTTTAAGAATTTATTCTTCCATCATCCAGATATAAACCTTGTTTTTCTGGATTAGAACATGAACCCCTTTAAGCTCTATTCTAAAAATGAGAGATAGTGAAAATTAGGTGCTTCAATTTTTTTTTTTTTAACTATCTCTTATGTTTTGATGTTACCTGAAACGGCTGTGATAGCTAAAGAAATGTGTATTGTTTTCTTTTGGTGAAAACTGTACGGTAGGAGGGGGAAATTGCTAAATTTGTCATTAAAAGGTGTCTAATGAGGACTAAGTCATCTTTCAGGAAAAGAATTAGAGAGTAAATAAAGGCAATGGTGGATAAGATAGTTGCTGGTGATGATCTGCCACAAACCCCATGGTACTGACTATTTCCTTTGTTAGGCCGATATCTAGTACATGTATATCTTTGCTTGAGAAGATTGTCTAACTGTGGGTATACATAACCACTAAAAAAAGGAATGTCCTTCAGTTCACTCATTCCTCAGGAACTGTGCCTCTACGACAAAGATCCACAATATTTCATGGTATTTTCGAGTAATCTCTTGTTCTAGAGAATAATCTAATTTATTCTAGAGAATAATCTCTTGCTGTAGGTTAACTTGCTTGATGCACCTTTTTTTCTGTCTCATCCATTCTCTGCCTGACACCATTCCCCCACATCCTCCACTTTCCTATTTGTGCTTCCTGCAATTAGCCTCCAAATATGTGACTCAGGGTCATATATAAATAAGTCCAAACTACACAATTATACTTGAGTTTACTATTTATAAGAAAAATGAAATGGTTAAATATGATAAAAATTAAACTATAGAAGAAATATTTCAGATTAGTATTACTGAACAGAAAGGTAAGTTTATTAGACATTTTGAAGTAGAGGTAGAATTATTATTGGGATGTTGTTCATTAATTTAATAAAGGGGCTGGAGATAGTACAGCAAGTAGATTGTTTGGTTTGCATATGGCTTACCTGGGCTTGATGCCAGCACAGAAAATGCCTGCACAAAAAAATCCCCTCTGCCCCAGCACCACCAGGAATAATCCCAGAGTATAGAACCAGGAGTAACCCCTGAGTACTGGTGGGTGTGGTCCCCACAAAATAAAATAGAGGAAAGTTCTTTCTCCAAAAAAATGTGAAAAAAAACAACCTTTCATCTAAGAAAACAGAGCATAGTCAGAAAGGCTAATACTGAGTATAAAGATAATTTCTAAATATGGTCCCCTCCCATCACAGTGCTCCTGCCCCTCCACAAGATGTCTTTGCTGCTTTGCTTCTCAAGATTTGGGTCTATTTCCGAACACTCTAAATCTTGAATAGCCTTGTTACTGGCTTGAAAAACTGAGCACAATAGAATTAACACCTGAGACTTCCAGTGTAGTCCTCAAAAGGACTGAAAACTTCTAGTTCCCTCTCCTGGAGTCTAATCACCATCCTAGAAGTCCAGTTAGAATGCAGACTAAATATGGCCACAGGGAGCAGATGTGCTTGGGTAAGAAACTCCCAGTTCCAAATAGGAACCAAGCTGAAAACAGGCATATGAACTCACTCAGCTACACCAGCATGGAGGAAAACACTACCAGGAGAGCTCAATTAACTCACAGAGTCATGACAACTAAGTTCTTTTGTTGTTGTTGTTGTTGTTTTCTTGTTTTATTTATTTTTTTTATTAGTTTATTTTTAATTAGAGAGTCATCGTGAGGGTACAGTTACAGATCCAACTAAATTCTTTTAAACTAGTTTCTCCCTCAGTAGATGAGGTGAATCCTCAGTAGACCTGGTATATTCTAGGGGGCGCCGTGACAGTAGCTCCAGATACAATTGTGCAGGTGAGCATTCTGTTTGTTCACGTCACTGTCATCCGTTGCTCATTGATTTGTTCGAGCGGGGACCAGTAACGTCTCTCATTGGAAGACTTTTTGTTACAGTTTTTGGCATATCCAATATCCAATACGCACGGGTAGCTTGTCAGGTTCTGCCTCGCAGGTGGGATACTCTGGGTAGCTTGCCAGGCTCTCTGAGAGGGGGGGAGGAATTGAACTAGGGTCAGTCACGTGAATGCCGAACTGCTGTGCTATCGATCCAGCCCAAAAGAAGATACCTTTCAGGGGCTGCTAAGTAATTTTTTTTTTTCCAGAGAAGGCAGCAGTAGCTGAAAGTAGGTTTGGAAACCTCTGTTTTGAGCCAGTGGTTTCTGGTGACTGTTAAATAGTTAACAGGTATCTGAAAAAGCAAGCAATAACAATTGCAGACTCAGAAGTACAATGTGCAAAGAAATACAAAAAGACTAACATATGGTGACAGGAAATGTACATTGGTGAAGAGATGAGTGTTGGAACATTTTATGACTGAAATTCAATGGAAAACAACTTTGTAACTGTGTATCTCACAATGATTCAATTAAAAAATAATTAAAGAATAAAGACTACTGTTTTGGGGTAAGAAGATCTTATTATGAGTTATTAGTACAAAAGAAACAAAAGAATATAAAATGTGGCTTCTGCACTAAATATTTACTTCTTTCCTGGGGATTATGGCTTTTATTTTTGTTTGAAGAATGTCACATCAAATATGATTGTGACGTCAAGTACAATACAACTTAGGGGGTAAAATCATGAAGTTTACATCAACTGAGCACTACCTGGAATTCAAAGAGGGAAAAGGCATCCAGGAAGACTTAAAAAAATGAGAGGCCAAATAGAGATGATAACAAGACTCTGGATGACAAGGCATGTTCAGGAGTGGGAAGTGTGGATAGAATGAGAGACCAACTTCTTTATTTTCTCACTCCACAGTTTTAAATCTCACTTTGTAAAAACCATGATGACTAGGAGTTTGAGTAGTTTGAACTACTTAAAATAACCACTTACAAGAAGGAGCAAAATATCAACTATTGTCTAAACACTGTCAAAAAGTAGATTTGTAAAACAGTTTGCTTCTTTCTCCCAGAGGAATTCTTTAGGCAAACCACATGTAAGTCAACAGGACTGTTGGTCTAACTACGTCATATCTGCTGAAACGCTGGCCTTAATAGCTGATGCTATCAATACAAGAAACATTATGAAAATTATTTTATATTGCCATCTGTGACAGATTTTTATCATACTTTAAAAGAGTTTCAATTGCTCCTAATTTCTACAATGTGGAGGCACAGTGTGACATGCTTCAAAATGAATAGGGGGAGGGGAATGTCAGCTTTCTCGTTTTATTCATATGTAGTCTCTGTTCATCTATTTACTTTCTTAATATGTCCTCATTTTAAATAATGCCTCTGCACTTCAAAATTAAATAAAAGAAAGCAAAGTTTTGATTTAATAAAAACACTGAGCTCATCTTTTAAAACTGTAAGCAATCAGTCAGTGCAATCCCATCTTTGTTAGGTGTCCAGGAAATAGCTAAAATAATATATAGATATATTTAAATATATATGTAAATAATGGTTTATGGCTTTCAAATCTTCTCAGGTTTATTGAAGAAGACACCTTCAGAACTTCCCAAAGGTAATAGTTACTTGAACATACACAGTTTTAGGAGAGGTCCCTTATCTCTCTCCTCCACACCTTCAAATTAATAGTGTTTCCTAAGCGACCACAATTTTTCAAAAGTGAACTTTAGCAAACAAAGCATTTAGATGTTATGAAATTCACTATCTTAATACTCATAAAAGTTATTGCTTACACCCTGCATGATTGCTTAATTACTATGATGGAGTTAGGAACAAAACAAATGCAGAAAGCAGATTTCACTTGCTCTCTTGCCCAGAAACCACATCCCATAATTAAATTGGAAGATGGTGGGATATCTTCTGAAACAATGCAAGGGAGTGGTGGAACAGCTTCTTCCTGCTCTGTAGTTCAAGGTTACAGTTGAATCATTATGACTAAGAGATCCTACAGGACTTGAGTAGTGGATCACCTTAGACCAAGGCTGCTGGTTGGGAATTGCACTTTACTATAAAAGGTGAGTTCAGAGGAAAGAACTCTCACATCCAAGGAACAACCACTAGTACACAAACTCTAACCAGGACCCAGACAGAAGATTGGTAAAAAGGAAATGTGTGCTAATAAAACTACTCATCAACTGAGGTCAGAAAAAAATGTCAATGATCATCTACCCTTATATTTCATTTCACAAAGAAAGACATAAAGTCTACCACCTTCATCATATGATCTCATCTTCATCACAAGGACAGATACTATCAGGGGTCCATCCACATGCACTTAGCTCTGAAAATTTCAGTGATACCAAGCAGCCAACACAATAGTCATTACCTGGGGGCTTTCTCTCCCTGCCAAAGACCATTCTGCTTATGCACGGGACAGGCTATAAATGCCAAAGGGCCAACGTTCTTCTGAGAATAATTCTCAAATGACTGACAAGAGTTGATAAATACCCCAGCTCCCTTATCTCTCAGATGAGATAACTAAGTTGCATCTTCTACATTCTCTCAGAATGTCCAAGCATTATTAAACATTTGCCTACCTCTTCTTTGTGTTCTTCCTTCTCTGTATAATTTATTTATACCCCTACCAGTTGTTTAAAAGCAAGTCCTAGACTCTGATCCCAAATCCTTCTAGTAGAATCTTTGTCTCAGGATTGGTTCTCAAGAACACAAAATGAAACTCATCAACATCCTCCTCCTTACAGCCATCCTCATCTTCATTCTTATCACCATCCTCATGATCACAACAATAACTGTATCCATCACTTTGTTATTATACAGACCTGAGGACTTTTGATCACTCTATTAAAACTATTATTTTAAAAACTACATTTTTTCCTTTAACTCAGACATGAGGGGAGAAAGGCATGGAAGGGTTTAAAGAAGTTGCTGAGTCTGCGGTCACTGAATTCAGAATATAGGACAAGATTTGTTTGATTTCAAAACCATTTTGCTCATTTTGCTGCACTCTACTTCAATCCATGAAAAATAAATTGAAATAATTTACAAACAAAATTCTCATAATCTTCTCTGTTATCTAACAAATATGTCATTTTATTAGTACTACTATATGTCCAAGAATACATTAGTTGACAAGAATATATGTTTAAAGGGGTTATCCAAAAATTGATAGTACTTAAATTCATTTAGAAAATTCTTCAGTTAAATGTTTGGTTGTGTCTTTATTTTGCTACAGTAGTTTATTATAGGAATTAAAGTTTACTTGTGATGTGGAGGGGAACAGTGTTTCTGTATTTCCGAAACTCAGTCCAACAGGCATTCAGTGAATGCTTCTTACAAACTCGGATTTTTCATGTGTGTGCATGTGTGTGCATACATGTGTACACACAGGAGATCGTATGCAGGAATTCATACATGCAAGTCATGAATTATACCACTGATTCACATTTTCAGTCCTCTATTACATTTTAATTATTTCAGAATATCTGTATAGGTATATTGGTGGGTGGAGGAGTCAATTGTTTTGATGCAATTCAACCAGAATACTAAAGGAGACTGGTGCTTACTGTTAAGAAAAAGAAATTTTACAAAAGCAGAAGAAATAAGGCCTATATACTTCCCAATGGTGTTACCTTTATAGAAAAGCATCTATGTCCTTCAAAAATATCTGAAATTCCCTGAGTACAAAGTCAAAGTATGCCCTAAGCACTGCTAAGTGTGGCCTCAATCAAAATCTAAAATAAAACATAAAACAAAGATGCCTGGTATTATGTAAGTAGAGCTTTGATATAATAGTTTATGAGAGTTAAACCTCTTGTATGACTTCAATTTGGAATGGGAAGGAAAAGAGTCTAAAATTTAGAACTCTAGATGATACAGAATAGATCTGGTTTATGTCACTGAAGATATCTCTTGGAAATAATGCTATTCTGTTAAATAATAGGTAGCATTTTTCCCAAAAGGCTTTACTTGAAGATTTCATAATCAAGTTCTATCATTAACAAACCAAAACTTTTCACTAACAAAATGTGTCCTCTAAGCAAGAGTAGGATATTACTTGGGCTTAGGTCATTTAATCATTACCTGTAACACCTTGTTATTTTAAGTATTTACAATTATTATTTTTAATAGTCTGATAGCCTAGTATTTATAATGTAGAACAGAAATTTCCTGAAAAACAGCCTGTCACAGACAAAGCTTTAAATTATGCCAATATGCCAATTTGGATTAAACAAAACAAAACAAAAAACTAAATATCTGTTAAGTTATAAAGTATAGAATGAAAATACAGTCAGGAAAAATTAATTGATTCACCATGTATGACTGTATGAAAAGAAGAGAAAATTAAATAAAAATACTGAGATTGGCCAAATATTGGTCCTGTGAATATATCAGTGAAAAAAAAAGACAAGCAAAAAGGATGAATTTTATACAAAATAAAGATACCCCATAATTATGTTTTCATAATTTTAATCACTTTTTCTTTTATTTTTTAAAGTTCAGAAGACATTTTATTTTTTAAAAGCACTTTATGCCATGAATTTATAGGTGTTTTTCATTGGTTCATACAAATTGTACTCCTCTGAGTAAAGCAGACTCGTGCTTCAGCCGAATCCAGGTAACTTTCTCTTTGTTTTCAATTTTTTTCTGATCATTTTCCTTCACATATTTCTGGAAACTAACTGGACTTTGGAGTTTTTAACATGCCTAGCACAGACATTAATTCTCTTGGCAAGAATCCTTCCCTGCTTACTTGTTTGTGACAGCAGCATACTGGGTCAAAATAAACTTTCCCAGTTTTGTCACAGTAATGTGTGGAGTCTCCCTTTTTTGAGAGATACCTATCCCCTTAATGTCTACAATTATCATATCTCTTGCAGATATGCACATAGTCAAAGGAACAACCCATGTTTTATGAACTCCTAGAGAATACTCCTCTTTCCCTTTGTTTTGGTAATTTTGATAATTTATTAGATGATGATGACTCGACAAAAGACTGTTTTCAATTAATTTTTATCTGAGGTACCATGACTTAACTGAAGCAATAGTACAGCAAGTAGGGCGTATGCCTTGCACATGGCTGACCCAGGTTCGATTCCTTCGTCCCTCTCAGAGAGCCCGGCAAGCTACCAAGAGTATCCCACCCGCACGGCAGAGCCTGGCAAGCTACTCGTGGCGTATACGATATGCCAAAAATAGTAACAACAAGTCTCACAATGGAGATGTTACTGGTGCCCGCTCGAGCAAATTGATGAACAGTGTGACAGCAGTGCTATAGTGCTACAATGACTTAAAATACAGCTACTGTAGGATTTCATACAAGCAGTATTGCAATATCACACCCTATATCCAATGTTTGATTTCCTCCACCACTGTTTCAGTGTCCTCCCCTCATTTAAGTCCCCATTCCATTGTTCCTAGTAAGCTCAGTGACTTTTTAAAATAAAATACTCTTGAAATAAATACCTGCGAGTAGAACAAAAAATTATCGTAATTTTCCACTTAACTATTCATTATGCAAAATTTTAAATTTTATTTGCAGAAAACACTTTTATAAAAAGCAGTTAGACAAAAATTAGTCACATTTATTTTTAGGTAATGTTCCTCAACACTTTATTATGAATACCTCCATCATATAAGAAAGTTAAAATAATTAAATTCCATATAAACACCATGAAGATTCCACTATTATAAGTTTACTATGATTCCTTGATTTTATATTTGTCCCTTGAGTTATTTATTTATACATGACACATACACACATACACACATATATGTACATATATACATATATATATTCTTTGCCCCATTCACTTATCTAACTGTTTTTCAACCATCTCAAAGTGATTTTAAGAAATCAAAATCTGCAAATATTTCTGCATTTATACATAAACATTGTTAAACATTTGCCTCTACTTTATAACATTAACATGTAATTACATGCAAAAATCATGTCCATTCATTTATTTTTGACAAATGTTTACACTTACTAATGTATAACGCTCTCAAGATAGAGAACAAGGCTGGCCACCTTCCAGGTCACACTGCTGCTTCCCCCAGAAGGGAGCATAAAATGAGGCCCCCATAACCATGCCACTGGACTCCACACCAGGCTGTTTCACACGGGGCGCCCCAGAGCGGGGTGGGTGAGAGCCCTCCCCACACCAAGGGACACAACCCCAGCAGCCGACCTCCACTACCCAACTGCCACCATGCTCCAGGCCACTCTCCACATGCTTGGGCCAAGCGTCACATATGAGTGACCATATTCCTAGACTGTACAGATGCTTCTGCGGCCGCCCAACACATCATAAGACACTCCCTACTCATTCTCCATAATTACCACACCATATTTGATGGGGTTTAGAATGTAGGCAACAAATCATAGAGGGAATATATATATACATATATATATGCATGTATACATATTTTCAGATTTACATTTACTAAAGCTCACATCACCCAAACTTTAACAACATGCTAGTGATATCCTATAGAATGTCTTAATGGCTCCTGCCAAAATAGAAAAATCTTCACAGTTTCCCATGTGAGCACTTTTTTGTAACCATGTTCAGCAGTTCTTCATAACAGACAATACAAAATATATTCTTTCAGTTGTTTTGGGACAGGGATTTGGGCTTGGGATGGAAACATCCCAAATTTGGTGGTGGGAAGGTATAATGGTGGTGGGATTGGTGTTTGAATATTAAATGTAATCAAACATTGTGAACTAATTTATAAAATAAAAAATAAATAAAAATATAGAGAACAAGGACTATAGATTATTTTGAAGAAAGTTTGAAGAAAAGAATAAAGTTGACTTAATCCTTTTTTTCTTTAAAATATTCCCAAATATTTAGAGTGTTTAAAGTAACACAAAGGATACTGCTTGCTCTTCCTTTAACTCCAAATTTTTAACTCTATCTGGCAACTAAATAGAGTCAAGCATCTGAAATGCTACTTAAAGACTAGCTTCGCTTAGAAAAGATATAAAAATGCAAAAACAACAGTGTCTATACTTAACAGTGTCTATACTTAATGTATGAGTAAGGTTGCAAACATACAAAGAAAGTGGAGCCTATGACCAACACATTAATACTCAGCTTCAGCTAATGGGTGTCATAAAGGATGTGAGCCCAGGTTTTTTAATAAAATATAGATCAAGATCTAATGGGTAATAAATTTAATCTCTAAGTTGCTAAAAATTTAACTTCAAAATTAGTATGTGGTTTAGTCAAAATGAAACAATGAACCCCATTTTACTTTCTCTTGGTTGATGTTCCATGCTAATTCATGTTGTTGCCTGTAGTGACATCTGTTTATTATAATCAGATAACGTTTGAGTCAACAGGTGAGTCCTAGAATAATAAGATGCAAAGGATCTATTTATAATATTATTTCAGATTTGGGATGTTCAGGGCTGGAGAGATAGCACAACGGGTTGGGAGTATGTTTCGTATGCAGATGGTTGAGTTTAATCTGTGGCACCACATACTCCTCCAGGCACAGGGCCAGGAATAGTCTCTGAGCAATGCTGGCTGTGCCCTCCCCGACAAATCCCATTATAATGGACATAAAAGGAAAATGAGAAACAAATATTAAATATTAGTTCAGTCTCTTTCCTCTTTTAGGAAATATAACCACATATACTCCCCCAAATGGAGCAGATAATATCAGTGGAGTTTGAAGGCATCATTGCTTCTCAACCTCAACATGTTCATTAATTTATTAATTCAATTTAAAAAAGAGAGTTTTCATATGTACCATATACCACTGTAGGTCTAGCAGTATAATAGTAAGCAAAAGACCCAGGCTCGTGGAATTAAAAGAAGAAAGACAAAAATGTATAAATGTTTTGTGGTTATGTGATAGGATAAAAGTTAAGCAGGATTAGGCCGAGAAGCTCATAGTAGACAGAGATTATGACAGGTTGACAAATGGACAGAGATCAAAGGAATTGAAAGAAAAAAAAAGTAAGAATACCCAGAGGGAGAAAGAATCTACCCAGAAAAAAAACTTGCCAACTAAAACAGAAATGTTTCAAATTCATCTTTAAAAGTGTGTCACCAAATGTAAACTAATAGTGCATAAACCCCTTCAAGAAATCTATTCTCAGACAAGGTATATGGCAAAGTATATTTAAATTACAAAAATAATATGCGATTTAGGTTATAAAGCTATGCAATCCCAGCAAGGATTTGGCTTATTATTAAGAGGAGATAATTATTTAATTAAAAATAATATTATTTACAGGCGGCTGGAGCAATAGTATAGCGGATAGGGTGTTTGCCTTGAACATGACCAACCCGGGTTCGATTCCCAGCATCCCATACGGTCCCCCAAGCACCACCAGGAGAAATTCCTGAGTGCAGAGCCAGGAGTAACTCATGAGCATCACCAGGTATAACCCGAAAAAAGCAATATATATATATATATATATGTATTATTTACAATATTCAATGTATTTTGATGTACAACGCATTTATCACATGAAAGTACTCTATCAGTGGAATCTGTAAGCATAGGCAATGTGGAGTAAGGAGGGACATGTTGTGGACATTTTTCAGATCATATTCATACAGGAAAATGAAATATGAAGAACAAAATCTGAACTTAATGTGTAGTCTTCAGCTAGAATGCTTTCTTTTCTTTCTTTGAGCCCCTCTGAAAAGGGGATATGGTTAGGAAGTGAAAGAGCCTGTCTAAGGCTAAGTCTCTTATAGCAGGTGGTGCTAATGTACCCTGACAAAGGATTTTCTTGCTCAAGAGCTCAAAACTAGGGAAAAGGGATTATGCCAACAACTTTACCTGACCCAGCAATGTCTATCTTTTGTCACCCATCATGCCAGTTTCAAAAAAGTCAGTATAATATTTCAATCAGAAACTGTCAGATTCTGAATTTTTTTACAGCTGTCAAGACTGATGGTAATTGTGCTCCCAAGACCATTTCACATGAAGGAAATATATGGAAATTAGAAATATGCCACATTCTACAAGATACTGCTAGTTTCTGAATGCCTTTGTGAACTCCCTTTCTTTTCCATTTAGTATAAAAATAGAAAAGTGGAGAGGGGAAGGAAAGGGTGGAAGTATGCAGTAAAATATGTTCGCTAGCCTAGCCTGCAGTGTTACCACACTTCAGCTCTGACTGCTTCTTGCCTTGACATAAACACTTCATAGTCTCCAATTATATTAATTGCTCATGTGGTAAAAAACCATCTGGGTAATAAACATAACCAAGTTCACAGACATGATAAATCTGAAAATGTCCTGAATGCAAATGAAGCAATTGAAGATGTCCAACCAACTTGGATAGTTTTATTTTTAGTAAATTGGGACACTGTTGAAAGTTTACATTAAGTTCAGGTAAAGATTTACAATTGGCTGTGTTACTAATTAAGGACATTGGTATTACATCTTTCTTCTTAAAAAATAGAGAACATATCTTTACATCAAATCACTAGAGCCAAAGCCTAAGACCCAAACTACAATAATTAAACCTAAAAATGTGTCACTTAAGGAAGTGGGCTGAAAAGGGAGCAGGGAGAAATGGAAGAAACCCGGGCACACTAGTGGAGGGATTGGTTATGAACAATGTATTTCTGAAACAGTTTCTTAAATCACAGCACCTATAGATTGAAATTTACAATGTGACATATAATTAAATGGAAACCATAATTTTCTGTTTCAAAAGCTACCAAGCTCAGTGATAGGTAAATGCTGTTCAAGCTCTGAGTCTGATCTGTGGCACCACATGGCCCCTGAATCTGGCATTGCCCAGGTGCCCCACCTCAAAGCACCACAAATACCACCTGGAGAGTCTTTCACAACCAACAATACAGCACAATTAAATTAAAAGCTACCAGAACCTATAGAAAAATGGCAAAATCATCTCCAGATGATAAAAGATCTAGAGACTCTCACATATGAGGCAGATTCACTGAGCCCCCAGAAACTGAAACAGCTGCCATTATGTCTAAAGCATTTCTCCTTATCTACTTCCTCACTCTATAAACCAGTAAGAAAATGTGAGTCGCATCCTTAACAGAACTTAATATCTCTGTATGTGAGCAGAAAGCAAGACCCAAGTCCCCACTTTCTCAAAAATAAAAATAAGCATCCTGTTAATACATCAGAAGGATTAGTTTTCATTTCCCCCAAACAGGATTTATGGTACACATGCTAAATGCATCTGGTTACTAAGTTTTAAGTTACTCACTAGGGAAGATTACACACACCCTTTTTTTGTTGGTTTTTGGTTAGGAAGAATTTTATAAAATACCTTAGTGGTATGAGTGGCGATATACTTACTGGTACAGAAATGATCTCAGTTCTCAGAGTGCTCATTTCTGCTTATTCAGCCCTTTATATTGCCCTTCTTCCCTAAATGATAGTAACAAATCATTTTCAAGATGTTCTACCTTAACACCTAACATTTTCTCATATTCTTTCCCAGCTTACTTTGCTATATTATCTCCATTTCTCTAAGAGTGTAGAAGTCGAGGGAGAATAGCAGAAGTAGATATGTTTGGAATACGATCATTTAAACTTTATGAAAAAAAAAAAGCTAAAAGTCATATAACCCATTTTATATAGGTACCTTCCTGAGCAAAACACAACTATATGCCCTCTTTGCCTTTAAAATAAAATGAGATTTTGATAAGAAATATGTTGAAATAGTTTTGAACATTCACATGAACTAGCCAGAGAAATGTCTCAATCTCAAATATGTCAAATTGTATCTAAGAAAAAGGTGATAAAATATTAAACCATTCTTCTAATCCATCCTTTATTCATCAGTCATTAATATTATAGATATTTAGTGAGAACTCAATTTATGCCAGATAAGCTCTGGATATTTGAAATACAGCAGTAAAATAAGAAACAGTAAATCTGGCAGAATTTACATTTGGAAGGTGGGTTGGATTTAGGTAGACTGACAAAAAAGCACAGAGGCCCCAAATCTTTGAGGTTATAATATATGGCATACTTTGTCTTTGATCAGAAAAGTGAATTAGCTATCAAAAACAAAATTGCATGCTGGACTCTGACCAAGTTCTGCAACTCCGTAAGCAGAAACCAGGTGGAGCAGCTGCTGATGCCTCAGAGCCCCATTGGCCCCGAAGCCATCAACCATTCCTAGACATGCTGGTTGTTCCCACCCACGGGCATCTGGATCTGCCTCTCCACCTGCTCAGCTCAGGATTAAGGGCAGATGCAAGTGCCAGAAATGTATTAATACTAAAGGTGACAACTTCAACTACTGAGGGATACCATCAGTGGATAAACATACATCTTCCTCTCCCTGAGTGGAAACAATTCTGAAACTATTTGATACAGGATCCCCAGAATAAAGCCCCAGCTACACATATATTTAATATGGTGGTTAAAATACACCCCTGGGGTTACTTTTCTTTTCACATTACCTGCTGAAAATTATCAATTAAATGATCATATCTGAGTCATTTTCTTAGGTTTTGGTTTTGGAGAAACTGAAAGCATCTAGTGTCCATAACAGCTCAATAGTCCTGGAAATGCTCTTGCACAATAGAGCAGTACTTCCCAACCACTACTGCAATGATCAATCCCAGAGGAAGGAGAATGGACAGAATTTGCAAACGCAGGAGGGAGAAAACTCACGTGTAGGAGGAATTCTAAACTAACGTCATGGCCAAGACTGTGCCTTAATTGTTTCCGACTAGACCTACAGTCACAGAGACATTTCCATAAGAAAAATGTACAAAATGTCCGTGACATTATTATCTGACTCAAAATTTTGACAGAATTCAGTTCAAAACTGAACATGTTGAGACAGACTTTGGCACAAAGCCCCAACCCAGTCAGATGTACATCTTGATTTACTGCAGATGGGAACCAAGTCATTTACCAAATTGGATGTTCCCAACAAGGTTTCATAAATAGATCTGTTCTCCAACAGAATCTGCATTTAGTCAAAAATGGAACAAATATAAGAAACATAACTTAATGCATATATACACATATTGATCTTTCTGATAAAGTTTAAATCTAGTTATTTTGGATTTTTTGAAGTTCAAATTAATCTATTATTAGCACTGTTATATTTGTTTGCCCCTAAGAACTTACTGTTAATCTTTTTAATACTGAATACTTATTTTTAAAGGTACACCTTTATTTATAAAGGTGAGCCTCAAACATGAATGAAATATTGCCAACTAGTTCACACATTAATTATTCACAAAACAATTACTATTTTGCATATTTCTCTGCACGCTCAATTCTCATCTACTTTATTCTTCTACATGCATAAGAAACTAAGTTCAACTCTCTTGTTCACATGTTTTTTTTTATTTTCTGTACTCAGTTAAATCATATTGAAACTTAAAGCTTATAAATATTGTTTGGTCAAATTCTACTAATGTAATTAAGAATGTATTTCCAAGAAATTTTAATAGTAGGGGCCGGAGCGATAGCCCAGCGGGTAAGGCGTTTGCCTTGCACTCGGATGACCCGGGTTCGATTTCCTGCATCCCATATGGTCCCCCAAGCACCGCCAGTAGTAATTCCTGAGTGCAAAGCCAGGAGTAGCCCCTGAGCATCACTGGGTGTGACCCAAAAAAGCAAAAAAAAAAAAAGAAATTTTAATAGTAGCTGAGAATTATTATATATTAAATTACAGTCATGAAAATCTATTCTTCATACACTTATTATTGGGTATTGTGGCAAAATTATTCTTTGTCATATTACTATCTATCTATAGGTTTTTTTAAGTGATAGATAATTTAAAAGATTTTACCTTAAAATATTATCACATACTAGCTTTTGTTTGTAAAGCTGCTGTGTCTTTCTAAAATAATCAAGACTTCTTGATTATTGACTAGATAGAAACCAATTAATATGTTCTAGTTAGTATATACCACTCCAGAAACAAATGACATACAGACCAATTATAATAGTTTTACCTACAAAGACAGGCACAAGAACCAAGAAAATCACCTATAAATTCAATTTTATGATTTTTTTTAAAGATATGACAAGTTCAGATTTTCATGCTTAAGACTACTAGTACAAGCTGAGTACTACCTGACTGTCCAATTGAGGAAAGTGAGAGTCTTGGTATGTGCTAAGGAGTCATCAGGGCATAAATGTTTTGTTTTTCTTATCACTGTATCACTGTCATCCCATTGTTTATCTATTTACTCAAGCGGCACCAGTAATGTCTCCATTAGTCCCAAACCTGAGATTTTAGCAGCCTCTCCTTACTCGTCTTTCCTAACGATTGGAGGCTTCTTTCAGAGTCAGGGGAATGAAACCTGTTATTGTTACTGTATTTGGCATATCGAATACACCATGGGGAGCTTGTCAGGCTCTTCTATGTGTGCGGGATACTGTCGCTAGCTTGCCGGGCTCTCCAAGAGGCATACATATATACATACATACACACACATATATACATATACATATTTCCCCTTTATGATGATGTGTCCAGGAATATGTTCACTCATGCATGAGGCTCTATCTCCACAGTCCCTGTACATATATATATATGTGTGTGTGTGTGTGTGTGTGTGTGTATGTAAATGCATGTATATGTGTGTCTATACATAACATATATATGTATATGTATCTATTTTGCCACACTCTAGGCCACTTTCCACATGCTCAGGCCGAGCCTCACGCATGACAATATCACAATATAGAATATCCTGCAAATACCCAACAGGACTCTTTCTAGATTAAGAATGTAACCCTTATAAAAGTGCTTAACCTATTCAAAACATATTCATAGTTTCACCATAAGCAACTTCACTACTTAGAATTCACCAATACATTTTTGTTACAAAACCAATTGTAGTAAGTTGCTAGTTACTTAAAAATACTACTTGAAATGTTGATGGAAATTCACTAAAATTTGTATTCTATATTTTGAATTTTGATCTTTTTCCACAATAACAATAAGTGTTACCATACTCTCTAATGATGCTGGGCAGAGCAATAAGCCAGATATTTAAGTCACATGATCAGAAAGATTAAGTTTGATAAAGTTTGATAAAGTTCAAGTTTAAGGTCTGCTAGGTTAAGCAGTAAGTTAAATATATTAAAGGAATTTTTTGACTTTTGATATTTTTCACTTATAATGAGTTTGAGACATAACCTCATTGTACGTTTTAAAAAAGACTATACATCAGTATGCAAGCTACTTACATTCTTGGATGCCCGCATAGCTTTTATATGGATATATGTGTATACACACACACACACACACACACACACACACACATATATATATATATATGCTAAAAGCCTGAAAAACAAGAATTTAGGCACCACCCATAAAAGAAAAAATATTTTGATCAGTACTGATCAAATACACATAGGCTTTATATTGCGTATTTTATTTTATTTTTTTGTGGAACCTGAAATGAATTTTTTCTTTTTACTTTTTTATTAATGAATCAGTGTGAGGGTACAGATATAGATTTACATATTTTCGTGTTTGTGTTTCAGTCATGCACTGCTTATGTACCCATCCCTCCACCAGTGCCCATTCTCCACTGGTGATCCCAGCATCCCTCCCATCCCCCCATCCCATCCCCCCATCCCCCCACCCCACCCCACCCCACCTCTGTGGCAGAGCATTCCCTCTCTCTCCTTTTGGGTGTTGTGGTTTGCAATGGAAGTATTGGGTGGCCATTGTGTTCAATCTATACTCTGCTTTCAGCACGCCTCTCCCATCTCGAGCGGGTCCTCCCACCACATTTTACATGGTGTTCCCTTCTCTATGTGAGCTGCCCTCTTCCCCAGCATGTAAGGCCAGCATCCAAGCCATAGAGCAAACCTGGTACTTATTTCTACTATTCTTGGGTGTTAGTCTCCCATTCCGTTGTTTTACATTTTGCAGATGAGTGCAATTCTTCTGTGTCTGTTTCTCTTTCTGACTCATTTCATTTGGCATGATACTTTCCATGTTGATTCACTTATATGCAAAGTTACATTGAGTATTTTATACTTTATCATTTTTGTAATGTATTTGTGTTCAAATTGTTTGCATTTCTCTCATTTTTAATTATTTTTATGTTTCATTATGTCTTCTTCTGAATGTCCTGTTTATGTTTAATTATTTTCTTTCTTAAAGAATATGTATCTATGGACAGTTACTTATGGGGCTGAAATGTTTTCAGTGAAAATATTTATATCAAAACTGCCTGAGAGAGACACTTGTGGCAAAATTCCCTAGGACTGACTCAAAAAAAGAATAAGGGGCCTGGGAAATGGTTCAAAAGGCTGAAGAACATGTTTTGCATCCTAGAATCCTTGGTCTTATCTCTGGCACCACACTGCCCCTGAACACTGAGCTGGAATTAGACCTGAGAACCATGGCGTTGGGGGCCTCCAACTTTCTTTCAATTAAAAATAAATAAAGTCAACAAACCATATTGGGGATGGGATGTGGCTCAGTGGCACAGCACCATGGCATTAATCCCCAGCACCTCAAGTTCACCAGAGCACCATGGGAGTGACTTCAGAGCCCTGCACTGGAAGTAGCACCTCCAGCACCAAGTGTAGCCCCAAACCAAAAAAGTAGAATGATGATATTAAAGAAATGATGAATGTTACTTTAATCACAAAAACTACCGTGAGAGTACCTCAGGTTAAAATAATTTATCCTCTGCTCATATATTTCTAAGAAGGGCATCCTTCCCACTCCCCCTTTGGTTGTTAGCAAGCTCTTTCTGGTTAGGTCTAAGCCCCACCTTACTTCCTTTCATCAAATTATCTAATATACATAAGGATAACAGAGAATATTTATTTGTTCTGTTTTGTTTATCTATTTAGAAACTCTCCCCTCCATTCACTTTAGGCCTCATAAGGTAAAGGAATTACTGTGGGCTTTGCACAAAGCCAGAACTCAAGAAATGTTTACTGAAAGACTGAATAGACATAAAGCAACTGTGACAGTCTTTTTAGATACATTCATAAACAGAGTTATTCTTATCAACAGAAATATTGGTCTCCTACTCATTCATACTAAACAAAACTTTACTTTTTTTATATAAATCCAATTCTATTTCAACAAAAAACAGAATATATCAAACAAGTGATTAAAAAATTACATGTCTATATTTAGACATAGTTTACGAGTTTCAAAAGTACTATATTTTAAATCTAATTCAAAGAATAAAAATTCAAACATGAGATCCAGAAAAGTATCCCAATTCTCCATCTGTCTTTTACCACTTAGTTCCTCTTTGTTTACTATTTAATCTAAAAAAAAAATGAAAGTACTCTTCAGGGTAAAGGAGTGTTGAAATCTGACAGTGATATTCTATGTTTAAGCTTTTCTTGCTCAGTATTTATGCAATCCTCAAAAAACACAAGGGTGGGGCTGAAGCGATAGCACAGTGGGTAGGGCATTTGCTTTGCACAGGTTCGATTCCCGGCATCCCATATGGTCCCTTGTGCACTGCAGGAGTAATTATTGAGTGAAGAGCCAGGAGTAACCCCTGTGCATCCCCGGGTGAGGCCCAAAAAACAAAAACAAACAAACAAATAAACAAAAGTGCAAGTAATAAACATTTTTTTCTTTTCTTAAGAAACCTAAATTTTTTTGCTTTTTCAACTAATGTTTATTGAGAAGAGATGCTGAGAATTGTAAAGAGCACCTCCTCCCCTACAGAGATCTACTTGACTATATAGTATTTCAGGGACTGGACATCAGATTGCTACATGGAATATATAAGAAGTTATATCTGATCCCATTTGTTTATTTTTGTTTTGTTGTTATTTATTTTGTGATCTCACAGAAGATTCTTCTGTTGTCAATTTCCTGGAAAGTTCTGCTAGTGTTTTCTACAATGTATGCAGAGAGAAAGAAACCCAGGCTCTCAAGCATTAAGAAAAGATACCCTGTTGAAGGGGAGAAAATATTTGTACAAAATACTTCTGATAAAGGGTTGATATCCAAGATCTAGAGATCATTCACTAAACTTAACCCCCAAAAAATCTAATGACCTCATCTATAAATAGGTTGAGGGGATGAAAAAACACTTCCCCAAAGAAGACATAAGGACTACAGATGGCCAACAGGCATATGAGAAAATGCTCACTGTAACTCAAATTAGAGAAATAAAAATCAAAACAACAATAAAATACCATCTCCTATCTGTGAAAATGGAGATATAAAACCAGTAAACAAAACTGGAAATAGCCACTATTGGTGGTAATGTAGTCTGAGTCAATCACTTATGAAAAGCAAAATTGAGAGTTCTGCCAAAAATAGAAACAGAACTACCATATGATCCAACAATACCACTTCTTGGCATCTATCCCCTAAACATAAAAGCATTAATTTAAAAGGGTATATGCAACCTATGTTCACAGCTGCATTTAGTACAATTGTCAATAAATGAAAACAACCCAAATGCCCAACCACAGGTGAATGGATCAAGAGTTGTAAATATACCCAACAGAACACTATGACGCTCTAATAAACAACAAGATCATGCCATTTGCAGCAAAATGGACAGAACTAGAGGATAGCATGCTGACTGAAGTCAGTGAGAATGAAGGGGACAGATACAGAATTGTCTCTTTCACATATGGGACTTAAGGATATACAGTGAGGTAGCAACAAAGATCCAAAAGCAAAATAATGGGGAACTGACCCATACAATTGAGTTTGGGTTGAGAGAGAAGGGGGCTGAGGTACTTAGGGAGAGAAAAAGCTACACTGGTGATGGGGGAAGTGTTGCTACCATGTACATGAGAAACCATTATTAATAGTATTGTAAACAAAATAATTAAAAATTAGTTTTAGAAGAGTTACACCTAGTTACCATTGCTTTAAGATGACAGTAGCTTGTGCATATGTTGGCACTTCCAAAGAGTGACTCCAAACATAGATAATAATTTCAGATCAAAATACTTAAACTTAACTGTAGAGCAAAATATGACAATAATAGGGATTTCAATAAATTTATTTTTAAAGAAACTGACTATTCTTCAAAGAAAGCAAAAAAGGATTGTTAATTGGACATAAGCATCTTAAATCAATGCTACTTAAGGTTTAAATTATATGATAACTCATATTATGACTATATCAATCAAAGATTAATGCAACTTTGTTATTTGCCTCCTATTATAATTCTTTATTTTTGTATATGTGTGTGGGGGAAGGGCACATTGGTGGCCCCTAGGGCTTACTCCTGACTCAGTGCTCAGAGATCACTTCTGGCAAGCTTTGGGACTATATAGGGTGCCAGGGATCAAGTCACAGTCAGCTATATGCAAGGCAAATGCTCTACCCACTGTACTCTCACTCTGGCCCTGTCTTCTATTCTTTTTGCAAAATAAAATTTATAAAATCTATATAAAAATTAGCAACAATTTGTTTATCTACAAATTTCTGAGCTGTAAATAAGATATTATTTATAACATATAACTACACACTGTGTGACTAAATGTTTTTTACAGGTTAAACATAAATTTTCTTTATATCTTTTATTTTTGCTTTTATTTATTTATTTATTTATTTTTAATTAGTGAATCACCATGAGGGTACAGTTACAGATTTATACATTTTTGTGCTCATGTTTCCCCCATACAAAGTTCGAGAACCCATCCCTTCACCAGTGCCCATTCTCCACCACCAGTAAACCCAGTATCCCTCCCACCCTCCCCAGTCCCGTCTCCCCCCACCCCAAACTGCCACTATGGCAGGGTATTCCCTTTTGTTCTCTCTCTCTGATTAGGTGTTGTGGTTTGCAATAAAGGTGTTGAGCGGCCATTGTGTTCAGTCTCTAGTCTACATTTGGCATGCGTCACCCCTCCCCCACATGACCTCCAATCACATTTTACTTGGTGTTCCCTTCTCTGAGTTGCCCAGAATGAGAGACCAGCCTCCAAGCCATGGAGTCAACCTCCTAGTACTTATTTCTACTATTCTTGGGTGTTAGACTCCCAGTCTATTATTCTATATTCTACAGATGAGTGCAATCTTTCTATGTCTGTCTCTCTCTTTCTGACTCATTTCAATTAGCATGATACTTTCCATGCTGATCCACTTATATGCAAACGTCATGACCTCATTTTTTCTAACAGCTGCATAGTATTCCATTGTATAGATGTACCAGAGTTTCTTCAACCAGTCATCTGTTCTAGGGCACTCGGGTTTTTTCCAGATTCTGGCTATTGTAAACAGTGCTGCAGTGAACATATAAGTGCATATGTCACTTCGACTATACTTTTTGGCTTTTCTGGGATATATTCCCAGCAGTGGTATTGCTGGGTCAAATGGGAGCTCAACCTCTAGTTTTTTGAGAATCGTCCATATTGTTTTTTAAAAGGGCTGAACTAGCCGGCATTCCCACCAGCAGTGTAGAAGGGTTCCTTTCTCCCCACATCCTCTCTAACAGTGGTTGCTTCTGTTCTTTTGGATGTGTGCTAGTCTCTGCGGTGTGAGGTGGTATCTCATGGTTGTTTTGATCTGCATCTCTCTGATAATTAGTGATGCAGAGCAGTTTTTCATGTGCCTTTTGGCCATTCGTATCTCTTCCTTGGGAAAGTTTCTGTTCATTTCTTCACCCCATTTATTGATGGGGTTGGATGTTTTCTTCTTGTAGAGTTCAACCAGTGCTTTATATACCATTGATATCAACCCCTTATCTGATGGGTATTGTGTAAATATCCTTTCCCATTCTGTAGATAGTCTTTGTATTTTGGTCACTGTATCTTTTGCGGTGCAGAAGCTTTTTAGTTTAATGTAGTCCCATTTGTTGACCTCTGTTTCTACTAGATTGCTTAGTTCCATGTCATCTTTGAAGATACCTTTATCTTCAGTATCGTGCAGGGTTTTGCCAACCTTGTCTTCAATATTTTTGCTTTTTGAGTCACACCTGGTGAAGTTCAGGGGATACTCTTGGCTCTGCATTCAGGAATTACTCCTGGCGGTGCTTGAGGGACCATATAGGATGCTGGGAATCAAACCCACGTTGGCCGTGTGCAAGGTAAGCACCGTACCCACTGTGCTATCGCTCCAGCCGCTTTATATCATTTTTTTTGAGGGCTGGAGTAATAGCACAGTGGGTAGAGTATTTGCCTTGCACACGGCCGTCCTGGGTTCAATTCCTCTGCCCCTCTTGGAGAGCCTGGCAAGCTACTGAGAGTATCTTGCCCACACGGCAGAGCCTGGCAAGCTACCTGTGGTGTATTCAATATGCCAAAAAAAGAAAACAAAACAAAAAAACCCAAACTAACAAGAAGTCTCACAATGGAGATGTTACTGGTGCCGGCTCAAGCAAATAGATGGGCAATGGAATGACAGTGACAGTGATCATTTTTGGGGGCAGGAGAAGATTTGGGTCATACCCACTACTTCCCGTGCTTGCTCCTGTCTTAGTGCTCAAAGGTCACTCCTGGCAGTGCTCTAGGGACCATACATGGTATGGGGATTGAACTGAGGTCAATCTCATGGAAGGAAAATACCTTAATCCCTGAACTATCTCTCCAGCCAGGACTTCTTCTTTAGGAACAAAACACCACAAACTCAGAACATTCCAGTAATCTCTGCTACACAGGCCCAGTCCCTTATATCATGCACACTCAACAGTTCAAATGCACATAAATAACTCAGTATTCTGAGCAGAACATGCAGTAAATTTTCAGCCAAAATGAAGTAACAAGCAAACTAAGAAAATGTCAATGGCATGTATTTGAACATTCAGGTGTCCATTTGAATCACCATCTTAACAAACAGGAAAGGTGTTGGGGGTAGGGGGTGGGGAGAAGGCTTATGAAAACTAATCGGCCCAAATACTGAGTTAGTATAATTGACTTCAAAATTGACCTCAATCACACCTGATGAGAAATTTGAAAGAGTATATTTTTAAATAAAATGCTGAAGATAGACTTCTTAAAACCCTGAATCTTAAAATCATTTTGCCATTAGTGGCATTTAGAATAAACAAAGATTAGGCCTCCAGCAGGTTCTAGGTGAATTTTATTCAACAAAGAAATGAATGAATCTGAAATGAGCATAAGTTAAAATCATATGGTATAGAAAAACAATAAAGTTCTATGTGGATCAATATAGTAGATGTAGAATAATAAGAGGAAATTTTAGTGAAGAAATTGAGGCACATTTTTTAATAGGTCAGCTTCAGAAAAGGAAATCTGAAGCAGGCAGATATAGCTTTCTACTGGATTTATTACTCCATTTGGGGCTTGAATAAGTCTCTCAAGTTCAACCCCATAGAACTGGATAGCTATGAGCTAGTGATTCTGTACCTGACCCTTATCTAAGGGGAAGTCATTTAGCATTTCTTAGACTTTCAGCTCACCTTTACGTACTGAGGAAAAGAGCTAATAACTTTTGCTAAGCAATAAAACTACAAACAAAACTTATGATCTCCATCATCATTACTACCACTGTAAAAATACCGGTTCTATTTTTAGGGTCCCAAATAACAATCACCACTAGCATGATACTTAAAAACAAGAGAAATTTAATCTGTGACATTTCGAGAGATTGAAGTCTGACATCAGCAAGTCAGCAGCGTTGAGTTAACCTCAGGTGTGGGAAAAACCGTTCCTTGCTTCTTCCAGCTACAGACATTAGTGACCTTAAATTTGCATAACTCCAATTTGCTCCATTTTTGTTTGGTTTGCTTTTGGTTTTAGTTTTGGTGATGCCACACATGGTGATGTTCAGGGCTTATGCCTGGCTTTGCACTCAGGGTTAACTCCTGGCAGGGCTCGGGGAACCATATATAGAGTCCCGGGGATTGAACTTGGGTTGGCTGCGTGCAAGCGCAGCACCTTACAGGCTGTACTATCTTTCCAGTCCCTCTGTCTTTATTTTCACTACATCTCAAACTAATTCTGTTTTTTAAAGACTTGGTCTAAATCTAGATCCAGGAAAATCTCATCTTTAATTCCTTAATTACATTTTAAAGAGCCTTTCTCCATAGAAGATCACATACATCAATTCCAGAGGATATGTCATTTTGGTTGGTGGGGGAGGGTGACGCTGGGCCACAGCCAGCAGCGCTCAGGACTTAGTCTTGGCCGTGTGCTCAGAGGTCACTCCTGGTGGTGGTCAGGGAACTATATCTCATACTTGGATCAAACCTAGATCACCTGTGTGCAAGACAAGTCTTAACCCCTGGACTTTCTTCTCCCCGCCAGTGAATATACTTTTGTAAAATTCTATTTCCAGCAGAAGACACAACAACTAAGCCTATTTTATACCTTTCCAGTCCTTCTGCTCCTTCTCTGCCCCACCCCCCAAAAAATAGGAAATAAAATTTTCTGTTTCCATATATTTTCACCTAGTTTTGGCTACCTGCTTTATGCTCTTGGGAAATTAAAAGAGAAACTAAGAAAGTAGTCCATGGATAAAAGTACCTTTTGCTACATAGATGAACAACCTTGTTTCTCTAAAGTTGGACTTTTTATGAGTTACAATAGATAGCCTACTTCTTTTAGTGCTTTTCTTACTTTAGCTATTATAGTTGGAATTGTTACATAAGGGATAAATTAAAAAAATTAAACACACACTTAAAAATTAAAGCTAATTTATTTTTCAGTGCTCTTAATCAGCATGCAAGGTGTAAGGATACCAGTATTAAAACCAATGCCATAACATCAAAATGTATTCAGCTAACAATTACAGCTAATATTTTTAATGTAAGCTTTCAACTCTTAAGCTGCTCTAAGTAATCATCAAAACAAATCCTGCAGGTGAAAACATTTATTTTTAGAACTGTTAAAATCAGTTTTCTTTAGTCAGACCACCTAAAAGTGAGTAGTGTGCAGGGAAACATAACACTACCCATATACATACAACACACACTGTGATTTCTAAATGATATAGGTTGAGATATGACCTCTTTTGAATGCCATGTTAAAATGTATAATATATATTTTACATTTTTAACATGTGTATATATACATATATATATGTATAAATATATATATATATATATATATGGCTTCTCCTTTATGACAGAAAAATTCCTAAATAGGTTTGCAGACTCTCTAACATTTCTGGTCTTTATACCATTCTGTGGACATAAGGAAAGGAATATGATCCTTGCCCCATATTCATCAGAACCCCATCACCTCAATTCCCAACGTTTGTATCTAGGCCTGAGAGCTTTTCCATACACTTCAAAAACTAGGCGCTTGGGGTCATTAACAGCCTCATGGATTTTTCAACCAATGGCAAAATTTGTAATGAAGATATTCCAGTTCCCTTATGTGTCATGTGGCTTAACTCAGAGTCTAACTCTACACAAGTTCCCAAGTAATGCAGTAGCTTCTTCTATCCACAATTGTAACCAGTTGATTAGACTTTAGGCTGCCTTCCTTGCCTCTGTCATTTTTGTATTCCTATATTACTTCTCATTTTCTCCAACTTTTAACATCCAATTCAACTTTCAACATATTTTTCTGCTTATAAATAAACCTAACCCAACTAAAATGGAAAATAACCTTAAAAAAAACTTCTTGCTTTAGAATGACCTTGAAAGTGAATGTTATTTAAAAAAAGTCACACATTGAATACTAATACTAATATTAAATATGGGAACTCATAATTATAGAATACAGTATCAGGTACTGCTCACTAATAAAAAGACATGCCCAGATGTCTTTTTTCATGATAAATATCCCAATTTCAATAAACTGCTGAATGGTTATGTAACTATGTATAACTCACCTCCTCTGCTGAGCTAGGGAGCAAACCCTAACTAATTTCTTCAGTCTTTCTCATTTGAATGACATTCTAACTGATTCAAAGACATACTCTGACTGATGGGACCAAAATTGGAGTTTTATGGATAGAATCTAAGCATACTTATCTCAATATTTATAAAGATAATCAAGAACTCTGAAAAAACTGGTGAGTTCTCAAAAAGCCTTAAAAATATATCTTCCACATAACCCTACAATTCAATTCCTCAGTATCTTTCCAAGAACATAAAAAACATTAATCCAAAAAAGACAATCATATACCTAAACTCATCACAACATTATTCACAATGCCAAAGATCTGGAAACAGCTTGAGTTCCCAATAGCAGATGAGACATGGTAATATGATTCATAATATAATGAAATTCTCAGAAGAAAGGATGAATGTTGAAGTTACTTAAACCTGGATAAAATTGGAGGAAGTCATGCTAAGTGATGTGAGTCTGAAAGAAGACAAAAAAATGATGACCTCAAAGCCAAAGAAATAGTACACTGGGTAGGGTGCTTGCCTTGCATGTGATAGACCCAGATTTTACCTCCAGCAAACTTTATGGTCCCTGGAGGCTTACAAGTATGATTCCTGAGTTCAGAACAGGAGTAAGACCTGAGTACCCCTGGGTGTAGCCTAAAAAAGGTGGGGGGGGGGGGAAACACACCAGATGAGCTCACATTGACACTTCACTAGCCAATAATGATAAAAAATTAGTCAAAAAAGAAGAAAAGTGGGGGCTGGAGCTATAGCACAGCAACTAGGGCGTTTGCCTTGCACACGGCCAACCCAGGTTCTATTCCCAGCATCCCATATGGTCCCCGGAGCACCGCCAGGAGTAATTTCTGAGTGCAAAGCCAGGAGTAACCCCTGTGCATCTGTGCATCGCCGGATATGACCCACTGTCACTGTCATCCCGTTGCTCATTGATTTGTTCGAGCGGGCACCAGTAATGTCTCTCATTGTGAGACTTATTGTTACTGTTTTTGGCTTATCTAATACGACACGGGTAGCTTGCCAGGCTCTGCTGTGCGGCGCGATACTCTCGGTAGCTTGCTGGGCTCTCTATTAGAGGGGTGGAGGAATTGAACATGGGTCAGCCACATGAAAGGCGAATGCCCTACCACTGTGCTATCGCTCCAGCCCGGGTGTGACCCAAAAAGCCAAAAAAAAAAAAAAAAAAGAAGAAAAACTACATAAAGACAGTAGTAATGGATCTTTGGAACTCTGGTGATGGTATACTTAATAATTATGCCAAAAGCATGAAAAAAACATTATTAATAGTAGTGCAAATTATAGAATATCAATCAATAAAACACAATAATAAATAAAATTTTAAAATACACATGAGTCATATCTTTCCTAACTTTTACATGTTATAAAGATCATCAAGATCGTCAAGTAGCCATATCACTGCCAAAATTGTAGTACAGGTGTCGGAGCAATAATACAGTGGGTAGGCGACTTACCTTGCATGTGACTAACTCAGTTTCAATCCCTTGCACCCCATGTGGTCCCTGAAGTCACCAAGGAGTTATCCCTGAGCACAGATTAAGCCCTGAGCACTGCCAGTTGTGTCCTCCAAAAAACCCCAAAACATTGTAGTACAAAATTGACGTACAAATATTTTAGTAGTCATACCACAAGCATGAAGCTACAAGTTTGTGGAAAAAAGAGAGCAAACTAAGGATGATGTAAGAGAAAGATATTTGATATTCATCCTTGAAAACGTGAAAAAGAATAATAAAAAGTGAATTAACTAATCCCAGAACTTCCATATCTGTGGACTTCTGATATGAGATAAAAATTGCTTCATTGCTTAATCTTTTGGATATCCTATTACTAGCAACCTAGAAGGAATATAAATGTATTTTTATGATCAAAATGCTTGCTCATGGAGTATCTTATCTTTTTAGGTAATAGTCCAAATACTGATCTCTCCATCACAACTCGTTGCATGCTCTCTTGATAAATCATTGAAAATGGGAACTGAATAAATACTACTATTTGCAACTAAATTTTAACCCCCTGGATCTAGCGTTATGTAAGCAAAGAATTAAAATAAAATAAGAAGCAAAAGGAAATTTAATGAAAAATAAGTTCTTATTCTGTATTACATTACTGTATATTATGAGTCATCATATATATCGTATACTTTATGTAGTGGTTAAATGTCTGTCATATGGTTTCACAATTGTTAGATATTCTATTATTATATTATTCCATTATATTTTATTATGATAAAATAAGATAAAATTCCATAAGACCCTAAAAAATAATTAACATCAGCTTTATAGACAATACGAGCCACTAATTCCTGAAATAATATACAACGAGTTAAAGAGATATTATTGTAAGAGAAAGGTATTTTAAGAAGGGTCAGCTTAGCAAAAACAATGGGGTAAGAAAAACAAGAAAATGTGGGATAGTTGTTCACAGAACTAGATAATAGTGAGCAGAGGCTAGGTCATAGATTTAATGTGCCATATTAAGAAGCATAAACTTTATTCTGTAGAAAAAACAGGGTAATTAAACACAGACATTATCTTAAACTGATTATTAAGGTTATATAAGGTGTTAGTTTATATTATATTGATGGTCATTGAGGATAAAATTGAGAAATTCCTAGGGGAGTATCAGACCATTTCTCCCAAATGAAGGGTGCTTTTAAATCCAGCCTTTCCATAGATACTTAGTGAGTCCATTTTCCTAAGCCCTGATAATTAGAATAATTGCCCACTAAGTGGACATGGAAAATAATAGTAAATTGAGAGGTACTCATTTAATTCAAAATACTTTGTAATCAAACATCATTGGTGCAACTGAACCACATGTGAAAAACATTAGGACAATCCCAGGACGTTAACAGATCATTAAGAGTTTCCTGAGCATGTTCTCCTTCTTAGCTATTTATTGTAAACCACAGAAATAGACCTATAAAAAATCGTGATTCCACAATGTATAGTGTGAGTGTCCTCAGAACATTCTTTCTGGGACAATCATATTTTCCTATAATGAGAGTATAGCCAATAAATGTATATTTCAGTTATGAGTTTTCTGTTTTCTAAAAGTCTGTTTGAGTTTTTTTTTTTTTAATGTCTATGTAATCAGGACTGATTGTGTGTTCTGAAGAACTGGCTGATGTAAGGAGTATTGTATATTGACTATAAACTCAAATTTGTGTTCTGAAAAGAAATATAAATCAGACTTGAAATATTTTTGTCTATATAGGAAAAAGTTACATGAAAATGCTAATAAAATGATAACTGATGGTTTAACTTGAAATGCACATGATAAGATGACTTCCCTTGATTTACTCATTGTATGTACATACATCATATATATATATATATATATATATATATTTATGTATAGGTTAAATCCCTGGCATCCCATATGGTCCTTGGGGACAAGAGTAATCCCTGAATGCAGAGTCAGAAGTAAGTCTTGAGCACCACATGATGTGGCCCAAAAAGCAATAAAATAAAGAAAAATTTTAAAAGAGTGAATGAGTAGAAAGCAAATAAAATTGTGAAAGTCAACACTTGACTCTTCAAGAGTCAATGTCTACAAAATAATTAGATATTTGTAAAGGCACAAATTTTATCTTTTTTACTCATTATTTTATTTATTTTTTTTATTTTGGTAGGGGAGAAGGAAGTTTGGGGAATACTCAGTATACTTGGGGCTTACTCTTGGCTATATACTCACTCATCCCTCCTGGAAGACTCAGGGAATGTTGGCCCAGGTTGGCCATATGCAAGACAAGTGCCTAACTCACTATAATATCACTCCAGCCCCTTATTATTTTGACTGACATTGTTAAAAAAAAGAGATAAATAAAAGGAACTTCAATGAACCACCAAACAATTACAGATAGATCAATCTCCAGGCTAAACCCTTTTGAGGCCTTTTCAGAATGAAGGAGGGGGAGGGTGCAGAAAAATTCTCCCTCCCGGCTAGGTGCCACAGCCTCCATACCTGTCCTCCTCCACCAGATAAACAGGCCCAGCTCCACAGCTCCTGAAGAATCTGTGCAATATCTCTTCCAAATTTCACAGCACTAACATCCCAATAGGAACACAGCAAATATGATGGGGAAGATAGGTGGAAGCCTATCAAGCTCAATGAGTAAAAATAATAACACAAAAGGTTCAAGCAGCACTAACCAGCTCAATGAATCTTCAGACAATGACTTTAGTAACACCATTATGAAATATAACAATCATCACAAATGGACTTTCATTGATTTTTCCCCTGATAATTCTATTGCCATTTTATTGGAGCAAGCAAGCAATATGAAGTAAATCTTTTATATGTGAAGAGGAAGGCCTTGTGGGTAGGGAAGGAAACTGAGGACATTGGTGAAGGGAAGGTCACCCCGGTGGGGGAATTTGTGTAGGAACATTATATGCCTGAAACAAATGCATGATGAGCAACTTTGTAAATCACAGTGTTATAATTTTTTTAAAAGAATAGAGTAATAAAAGGAATCAAGCCTTATTTTATCAGGAAAGTACATTTTTTCTATGCAATACAAGTTCTTTAGAAGTATAATTGTGTTGATATATGAAAAAATAGTGATATCAGAATCATTCTGATAGTTTTCATTGAAAACTTATTGTAATTTCAGTATAGTATGCAAGATAATTATAGTCATCATGATAATAAAACATTGCCTCTTTATTTTAATTAGCATCCTGGCACTAGCCTAGTTTGTTACCCTGTCCTAGAAATCAAATTTACACTAAATGTCCCCTCTCTCCAAACCTCAGGAAGCATCATCACACAGAGTAGATTTAGCTCGGTCTTCATTGTGGATGGAATATTTGATTGTTCCAGTGAACTTAGAAGACCAACAGTTGGAGAGAGAGAAACAAGAACTCATTTGAAATTTACATGAATATATGGTTTATATGACATCTTCATTTACCACTCTTTGGAAATGCAAATGATTTAAAAAGTTATTCCAAGTGCTTTAGCATCCAAGTCCCCTAATTAGCATGCCTAAATATCATTAAAATGCAAAGTAGGGTAAAACACCTCAGTAAAATTATTCTTTGCCTAAAATAGGCACACCAATCTGGTAAAATATGGGCATGCAAAGGCAACCACATGGCATTGTTGGGGAAAATTTCAGTTTTAGAGTCAGACGAGTTTGGGCATGAAATCCAACTTTGACATTTACTAATTGTATAACCTTAAACATCTCACCTTTCCTTTTTATGCCTCAAGTTCCTTATCTGCAACATACAAATACTACTTGCATCACAAAGACAATGTAGTGCTTCACATAGCACCAGTTGCATAATGGATACTTAATAAGCATTAATGTTCACCATTAACACATTGCTAATGTTTAACATCTTGTAGTGAATGCATTCAAATGACAACAAATAAAAAGTGCAGACAGACCTTATTTTAAATAGACAATTCCCAAATTCTAAGTAAGTAACTTGTAGAGCTAACTTTGGATTTTTTTTTTTTTTTTTTGCTTTTTGGGTCACACCCCGCAATGCACAGGGATCACTCCTGGCTCATGCACTCAGGAATCACCCCTGGCGGTGCTCAGAGGACCATATAGGATGCTGGGATTTGAACCCGGGTTGGCCGCATGCAAGGTAAACGCCCCACAGGCTATGCTATCACTCCAGCCCCTAACTTTGGATTTTTATTAGAAGTATTTTTACACATAGTAAGCAGGTTTATATGTAATAGCACAATGTCTATATAAATACCAATATACTCAAAGGTAACTTATGGTACTATTCTAAGCTAAATGGTTAGCTATAAAGGAATTTCAAGGAAAAAATAAACTCTGAATTCTAAATTAAGATGTAAAAACCACATAGTCTCCACATCTAATCTTGATTTAAAAAAAATAGGTATTTAGGGTTCTTTTAAATCTCTCATCCATAATACTGGGACAATGGGGTTTTCAAAGCTCTGAGATTTCTCCTATGTTACATGAGGGAGCTATTGATAGACAAAATGCTATCCCAAGAGATTGAGGACATGTGAGAAAGCATGAAATGAGCTCTTCCATGAAATGTGGTATGGAAAATCACTAAGCACCAAGGAAGAGGAGTTGTGGAAGCAAATAAAAAGGTCACAGACGAGAAGTATCAATGAAGGAGGTGAAGAGGGAAAAAAAAGATTCTAAACATGTCCTCCATTTCCCCTTCAATAGAACACTTAAGGTATTTAAGAAAGGTGTGAGTCAGAAGCTAAAGTGCAGGAGGTGTGACTGTCAAAGACATCATTGCCAAGACGTTCCCATAGATGAAGAGCACATGCGAACAGATTCAGGAGGCCTAAAGTGTACCAGCTAGAACAAATCCAAATAAAAATACCCCAAGACACATCCTGATCAAAATGACGAACACCTTAAACAGAGACAAAATTCTGAGAGCAGCAAGATCATAGAAAGAAATTATCTATAAAGGAGCATCCTGTCAGATTGACAGTTGACTTATCTGATGAAACACTCAGGACCCAAAGATAGTGGTGGGATATTGTGAAAAAATTCAATGAAATAAATACCTCACCAAACATACTTTACCCAGCTAGACTCTCATTCATATCAGAAGGAAAAATACAGAGTTTCATAGACAAACAACAACACAGGAACTTCATAGACTCAAAAATATGGTTACAAGAACAATGTAATGGGCTACTTTAAGACAAGACAAGCCACTCAAATACACCAAACTTTGACAAAAACATGGGACAAAATGCCATAAACAATCTCTCTCAATGTCAATAGGCTGAATGCACCAATTAAAAGACACAGAGTGGCAGGACAGATCAGAAAACTGAACCCAACATTCTGCTGCCTGCAAGAAACACATCTGAACAGTCAGAGCAAACACAGATTCAAAGTCAAAGGCTGAAAAACAATTCTACAGGCAAACAACTACCTTAAAAAAACTGGGGTGGTCACTGATTTCAGACAGAAGATCACAAGAGACAGTTAAGATCATATCTTATTGATCAAGGATCTGTACAACAGGAAGAACTTCCCTAAATGTATATGCACCTAACAAAGGACCAGCAAAGTACTTAAAACAACTACTCATAGACTTGAAAGACATCGATAGGAACACAGTACTAGTGGGAAATTTCAACACCGCTTTATCACCTTTTGATAGATCAACCAGACTCAAGCTTAGCAGATAGACACAGGACACTTCGTCCTCAAAAGCTGAATAAACATTCTTCTCAAGTGTGCATAGGACATTCTCCAAGAGAGACCACATGCTAGGCCACAATACATACCTTCATAAAATTAAGAATATAGAGATTGTATCAACAATCTTCTCAGACCTGATGTGCTAAAAATAGAAGTGAATCACACACACAAACAGAAAATCAAATCAAACACCTGGAAATTAAACAACTCACTATTGAACAACAAATAGCTTAGAAAGGAAATCGAAGAGGAAATCAAGACTCCTGGAAATGAACAAAAATGAGGACACGAGTTACCAGTACTTATGGCACATGGCAAAAGCTGTATTAAAAGGAAAGCTTATAGCTCTACAAGCATTCCTCAGGAAGGAAGAGTGAACCCACATAAGTAACCTAACCTGACAGCTTAAGGGTTTGGAAAATGACCAACAAAAGGAGCACAAACCAGGCAGGATGAAGGAAATAATAAAACTTAGAGCAAAAATTAATGAGATGGAAGCCCAAAAAAGAAATCCAAAAGATCAATGAAACCAAGAGCTGATTCTTTGAGAAAATAAACAAGATCAATAAACCTCTAGCAAAACTCACAAAGAAAGGGGGACAGAAAACCCTAATAAACTGAATCAGAAACAAAAAAAGGGAACATCATAACAGAAACTACAGAAATTTAAAGGATCCTTGGAGATTACTTTGAGAATCTTTATGCCACGAAATAAGAAAACCTTGAGGAAATGGATAAATTCCTGGATTCCTATAGCCTCCCTAGGCTGAACCAAGAAGACCTGGAATACCTGAACAGACCTATCACCATCAAAGAAATTAAAACAGTAATAAAAAGTCTTCCCAAACACAAAAGCCCTGGCCCAGATGGAGTCACTAGTGAATTCTTCCAAATCTTTAAAGAAGACTTACTCTGAATCTTCTTTAAGCTTTTCCAGGAAATTAAAGACTCAGGAAAACTTCCAAACAGTTTTTATGAATCAAATATCACTGTGATACCAAAAGCAGACAGAGATACCACAAAGAAAGATAATTACAGCCCCATATCCCTGTTGAACACAGACGCAAAGATTCTCAACAAGTCCTAGCAAACAGAATCCAACAACTCATCAAAAATTATCACACACTATGACCAAGTAGGATTCATCCCGGAGATGCTAGAATGGTTTAACATTCGCAAATCAATCAACATAATCTATCATATCAATAAAAGAAACAATAAAAACCATATGATCATACCAATAGATGCAGAGAAAGCTTTTGACAAGATCCATTACTCCTTGATGATAAAATCTCTTAGCAAAATGGACATCAAAGGAACTTTTTTCAATATAGTCAAAGCCATCTACCACAAGCCCATGGCAAGCATTATTCTCAATGGGAAGAAACTAAAAGCCTTCCCTCTAAGATTGGGCACAAGACAAGGTTGCCTGCTCTCGCCACTCTTATTCAATATAGTATTGGAAGTTCTGGCCATAGCAGTTAGACAAGAAAAAGATATCAAGGGCATAAAGACAGAGGAAAGGAGGAGGTCAAACTATCACTATTTGCAGACGGTATGATACTATACTTAAAAAATCCTAAAGACTCTACAGAAAAGCTCCTAGAAACAATAGGCTTGTATAGTAAGGTGGCAGCCTACAAAATCAACACCAAAAAGTCCATGGCTTTCCTATATACAAATGATGAAAGAGAAGAAAGAGACATTAAAAAAACAATCCTATTCACAAAGTACCTCAGAAAACCAAGTACCTCAGAATCAGCTTAACTAAAGAGGTGAAGGACTTATACAAGGAAAATTACAAAACACTACTTCAAGACATAAAAAAGTATGCTAGGAAATGGAGACACATTACCTGCTCATGAATAGGGATAATTAACATTATCAAAATGGCTTTACTCCCCAAATCATTATACAGATCTAATGTGGTCCCTATCAAGATACCTATGACATTTTCAAAGCAATATAAAAAACACTCCTGAAACTCATATGGAACAATAAACCCCCTCAAATAGCTAAAGCAATTGGGAAAAAGAATATGGGTGGCATCACTTTTCGGAACTTCAAACTATACTACAAAACAGTAGTAATTAAAACAGTATGGTACTGGGTGAGAAACAAACCCGCAGACCAACGGAAAAAGCATAATTATTCTGTCACAAACTCTCAAATATGTGATCACTTAATCTTTAAGAAAGGAGCAAGAAATGTGAAGTGGAACAAGGAAAGCCTCTTCAACAAGTGGTGCTGGGAAAACAGGACAGCTACCTGCAAAAAAAAAAAAATGAACTCTGACCTCTGTCTAATGCCAGGTACAAAAGTCATTGAAGCTAAAAGCGTCTTTAAGGATGAAATGCCATGACCAAGCAGGTGGAAACAAATATAAACCAATGGGACTACATCAAACTAAGAATCTTCTGCACCTCAAAAGAAACAGTGACCAAAATACAGAGAGAGCCCACAGCATGGGAAAGAATATTTACCCAATATCCATCTGATAAGGGATTAATACCCAGAATATACAAGACACTAGTAGAACTGTACAAGAATAAAACCTCCTACCCCATCAAAAAATGGGGACAAAATATGAACAGAATCTTCCTCAAAAATGAAATACAAATGGCCAAAACGCACATGAAAAAATGCTCCACATCACTAGTCATCAGGAGGATGAAATCAAAACAACAAAACAACAATGTCTCACACCACAGAGACTGGCACACATTCGAAAGAACAAAACCATCCAGTGTTGGCGTGGATGTGGGGAGAAAGGGACTCTCTTTCACTGTTGGTGGGAATGCCGACTGGTCCAGCCTTTCTGGAAAACAATGTGTACATTACTTCAAAAACTAGAAGTGGAGCTTCCATATGACCCTGCAATACCACTTCTGGGAATATATCCCAAGGGTGCAAAAAAGCACCGTAAAAATGACATCTGCACCTATATGTTCATGGCAGCACTGTTCACAATAGCCAGAATCTAGAAATAATCTGAGTGCCCAAGAACAGATGACTGGTTAAAGAAACTTTGGTACATCTACACAATGGAGTACTATGCAGCTCTTAAGAGAGATGAAGTCATGAAATTTGCTTGTAAGTGGATGAACACGGAGAGGTATCATGATAAGTGAAATGAGTCAGGAAGAGAGGAAAAGATATAGAAGGACTGTACTCATTTGTGGAATAAAATAACATAATATGAGACCAACATCCCAAGGACAGTAGACACAAGGACCAGGAATATTGCCCCATAGTTGGAAGACTGTCTCATGAGCTGGGGGAGAAGCAACTGGAATAGAGAAGGGATCACTAAGTCAATGATTGGAGGAATGGCTGGAGGAATCATTGGGATAGGAGATGTGTGCTGAAAGTAGATAAAGAACCAAACATGATAAACCTGTACTTGCAATATTACAAATAATGCAACATTTATAATATGTGTATTGCAAACCATAATGCCCAAAAATAGAGAGTATGGAGGACATTGTCTGCCATGGAGGCAGGGGGAAGGTTGGAAAGGGGGGGGGGACTCTACTGGGGACATTGTTGGTGGAGAATGTGCACAGTTGGAGGGATGGTGTTTGATCATTATATGATTGAAACTCAAGCATGAAAGGTTGTAACTGTAAAAACATAAAATAAAATAAAGCAGCAGGAGACAGGCATGAGCAGATGTCTGTGGATCTATACGTAGAAGGTATGCTCTCTTTCTTCATCATATTCTTCAATTTCCCCCTCTCTGTCACTCTTCCCTTGTCATTACTAGTCATTTTTTGGCAATGGGACAAAGTGAAAGTGAATTATTTATTATAAAATCAGGAAAAGAAAAATTCAATTTCTCTAATCAACTGATTTCTGTCAAATAAGAGTTTAGGCCACCTCTAGAACACTTGCTAACTTCTGAGGTTAACAATGAAGAAGGTGCCTTTTAAATAGTTATCTCACCTTCTGCAAATTGAGTTTTTTATTCTTGAATCTTTGCCAATCAGGCAGTGATGTGAGAGTGATGCAAGAAACCAAAGGGATATTGAAAACTTCTTAACTCTAGTGAATAGGAAAACCAGAGGTAGAATTAAATTTTATTAATGAATGCAGTAGCACCTAGAAGGTATAAGCTAGTGAGTTTCTAGCTTAGGTACTAGGATACAAAAAATATGTTTGCATCAAGTGGAATGAATGACTTATAGAAGGGGACCCCTATATGATACTTTTCAGCAAGTTAGTTAGGATTCCTGCTGTTTTATGAAGTACAGCTGGAGTTCAATACTGTAATACTTCAGTGGACACTAAAATTACTTGTCTTGATTTCTTTAATGATAGGAGCTTCCAAAGAGACCCAGGATGAACCAGGAACTAAGCTATGGGGTCGGGGAGAGGGATGATACAATGTCAGAAGGTAGAGTAACCTAATATCTTGAGGAAGGAGGCAGAGTGATTACAAGAAGTTCAAGAAGGGCAGAAAACATGTTACACTAACACCAACAGAGATAGAAGCTGGAGTCCTCTGATTCAACCATGGTGTAAAGACATTGGTACTAGGATACAGAAAATATGGTTCCATCAAGTGGAATGAATGACTCAAGCAAGACAGAAATAAGGTTTTATTTTTTTTCTGATCAACAGAATAGAAAGTAATATTTTTTCTCAAGAACACTGAAAAAATATGGTGACAAATCAAAGCACTTTGAGGGTATATATTACCATATCTTTCCAGCTGATAATCTGAATAAAATCAAATGATCTTGTGAGGCCTCAAAAGATACTTTGGGAAGGGGAACAGAGTAGAAATATATATATATATGCATATATATATGTGTGTGTATGTGTGTTCATGTGTGTATACATATATACATGTGTAATATACATGTATATGTATATACACACGTTTTAGATCACACTGGAGGTGCTCAGGATTTTCTCCTGACTCTGAGCTCAAGGACCACTCCTGGCAGGGCTTGGGGGTACCAAATAGGGTGTCAGGATCTGACCAAGGTTGGCAACATGCAAAGCAAGTGCTCACTTTGGCCCCTATATTTTATTTCCATTCCTTCAAACAGGAAAATAGCAAACTTTGATTACTTTTCCCCAGAAAGAGCATTTATAACAATAGGAACACAGATGAGAAACTTCTCTAGTACTGTATTCTGCTCAAAGCAGAGAAATCATTTAAACACAATAAAGAGACACTTAATTCAAGAAGATATTAATTTACATCACAATTAAAGAACTCACTTGTTTCATTCGGTTATTCACTCAGTCATCCAATATATATTTACTGTCTACAAACTACCAAACAGTGCTAAAGGATATAAGCATGTATCTATGAATGAAATGGACCCAAACCACGGATCTTAATCTCAAACTTTGGCTCTCCATTGAGACAATATCCACCTGCAAACTCCATGGAAAAATCTGGGGCTGACAGGGAGGTCAAATGGCCCCCAATAGAGAAGCACTACCTAGACCCATGAGGGTGGATTTTTATTACTGACTAAAACTACAGATTGCATCAGAAAACTTTCTCAATTCCATCCAAGAACTGACAACCTGGGGAAAGGCAGTAGCAAGACTAGAACATAGACAGGGAGATAAATAAGAGAGTTTTAAGAGAGTTTGAAGGGAGAAAATAAACTAGAAGTTCCATAAATTGGGGGCTGGAGCAATAGTACTTCAGGTAGTGCATTTGCCTTGCACACAGCTGAGTGGGGTTCGATTCCCAGCATCCCATATGGTCCCCCGAGCACCGCCAGGAGTGATTCCTGAGTGCATGAGCCAGGCCAAAAATAACCCCTGAGCATCACTGGGTGTGACCCAAAAAAAGCCGAAAAAAAAAGTTCTGTAAATTTAAAAGAAGCAATGCTTGCATAATACATACCAAATGCATCTCTCACCAATGAGAAGTTGAAGGAATAATAACCAAAGAAATAGAGATGGATCACCCAAACACTAAAAGTCCCTCACACCCCAGAGTAAAGCCATTCACTTTTTATCAGGGGCTATCATTAAATAATCTAAAAAAGATCTCATCCTTACACATGATTTTATTTATTTTATGAATTTATTTTAGGGAAAAGTCCTTGAGCTAGAGCGATAGCACAGTGGGCAGGGTGTTTGTCTTGCAAGTAGTCAACCAGGGTTAGATTCCTCTGCCCCTCTTGGGGAGCATGGCAACCTACCGAGAGTATCTCTACCCCACGGCAGAGCCTGGCAAGCTATTCGTGGTGTATTCAATATGCCAAGAACAGTAACAAGTCTCACGATGGAGACATTACTGGTGCCCTCAAGCAAATTGATGAGCAATGGGATTTCAGTGACAGTGACAGGGAAAAGTCCTTAGGTGTGGTATCATTTCATTCTCATAAGTATAGATGCTGGCCCAGTCTCCCAGTATTCCAGTGGCAAGGACACATTATATGATACATTTATATTAGTTATGCAGCTATTCTGATTTTTTCATTTATTCTAATTGGGAAGGGGGCTTGAGGGACATATTAGGCAATGATCAGGGCTAATTCCTGGCATTGTGCTCAGAAGTCACTCATGGCTTGAGGGACCGTAATCCATAGCAGGGTCCCTTGTGCCTTACACCCTATACTATCTGTCTAGTCCTGATTTTGATATCTTAAAAATAACAGTAGGTTAATAAACTGTCATTTTTCTTGATTTTGGTACCGTTTTAAATATATATTAAAACTGGTAGCATTTCATCCCCAAAATAAATACGTCAAATGGCAGATGTAGAGCTGAGCTAGAACTGGACTACACAGAAAGAGTCTTTCTAAATCTCCCATCATGGTCATTTGTGAAGGGCTTTGTGAAATCCTGAGTAATGCAAAAAGCATAGATTGCAAATTCTAACTTACCTACATTGGCAGTGTACATCACTGTCTCCTCTCTTCTTCAGCCAATAACAATGTTCCACGTTACTGAAAGGGGATGTGTCAGAAGGTATAAGCCATAGCAGTATAAACAGAGAGAGTCCTGATTAAAAGCTTTCCCATGGACTAACTAATCATC
Source organism: Sorex araneus (assembly GCF_027595985.1). NCBI lineage: Eukaryota > Metazoa > Chordata > Mammalia > Eulipotyphla > Soricidae > Sorex > Sorex araneus. The sequence continues at coordinate 135,169,180 of NC_073304.1, read as the reverse complement.
AGAACTCAAAAACTGCCCTTACCCATGGAGAGTAGAGTTACAACCAGGGCCTGTGATGACCACAAGGAGAATTAACAGAGGAGAACCATGGTAAAATGAAAACAAAAAAACAAATACAAAAAGAATTGTGACTGAGGTTATTGTAAGCAGGGCAATTATTCTCATAACCAAATAGACTGCACTCATACAGAGAAACTCTAAGAAGACTATGCAGTGCTTACTATGTACTAGCTATGTTGCTAGGTACTAAGAATACAAAGAATAATAATACACAGTCATCACTGGGAAAAGTCCCACAGTTGTCTATAGGAGACACACCTACAGGTCAAGGAATATAAAGAGAATCTTGTTCAAATGTATTTCTGAAGTACGTATTATATTCCCTAGAATACACTGTTAAGTATAATTTTAGAGATTACTTATTTATATTGTTCCCATTCACTGTATCACTGTCATCCCATTGTTCATCGATTTACTTGGGCAGGCACCAGTAACGTCTCTATTCCTCCCAGCCCTGAGATTTTAGCAGCCTCTCCTTACTTGTCTTTCCCATCGATTGTAAGCTCTTTCAGGGTCAGGGGAATGAGACCTACTGTTACTGTTTTTGGCATATCGAATATGCCACGGGTAGCTTCCAGGCTCTGTCTGTCAGGGTGGGATACTCTTCATAGCTTGCCGGGCTCTCCGAGAGCTATCTGTCTGTCTGTCTATCTATCTATCTATCTATCTATCTATCTATCTATCTATCTATCTATCTATCTATCTTTCTATCTATCTACTTACCTATCTATCTATGTATATATACATATACTTAGGCATATGTATATAAAAATATCCCCATTCACTGACTACCAATATATATGTGTATATATATGAATATATATGTATATATATACATATTCCCATTCATTGACTACCAAAATAGGAGAGATGAATTATCAAGAAGTTAAAGATCTATAAGCAAACTTTTAGGGAAAAGGCAACCAAGAAAGCACATTTTGGAAATAAAGAGTTTTGCTTTGGCAAGAAGTTATGCAAGCTAATGATGATAAGGTGACAAAGAGAACATTTTGGGAGATATATGGAAGATAATATATCTTAAGAGAGAAAACTACTATGTGGGGGAAGAGAAACTGGGCATTCAGTTCCTTTTTTTTAAGCTTCCTCTTTGTATTGCATGAAGCTAATACTCTTCCCTGCTTTCTCATAAAATCTTTAGTAAAATCAGAATTGCATTTAGAGACTGGTCCCTGGTTGAGGAAAGCAACTTCTGAAGGAGAAAGTAACTATAGCAGGCGTTGATCACAATTAAGTAAACAAAATAAAGCAAACCACAGCAGAATATATCATCATTATGGATGAATATAAAGGAAAGGGGAAAGGAAAATAAAAACAGAAAGAAAAATAGTCCTTTCAACAGGTTATACAAATAGGTGACACTTCAGTAGGTCATAAAAAAGTGGGTAGTTCAGCAGGGAAGATAAGGGAAAGGAAGCATGAAAAATTAAAATGTTGAAAAGTATGCAGACTGTAGCAGGTCAATTCCAATAAATAAAAGGAATTTAAGAAACAGAAGCTGCAGAGAGAGCAAGAGAGAAGTTCAACAATATAGCATCTTGATCTCTTTTCACAAGGATAAAATCCAGTCCTTAGAGATTAATCAAAATAAAAAATTCAGAGGTGGAAAATTAGAGCAAATAAACTGCTTTTCTCAAATTTTTCTTTGTTATCATTTTTGTTGGATCTTTTAAAAGTAGTGATATAAATTAACCTTATATTTTTCTATCTTAAAATAATCCCTAGTTTTTTCACTTAATGAAGTAACAATCTACCTATACATTCTGATCTCATTCCCTGTGAATTATAGACACCTAGTGATTTCAGGAATAAATAGTTCACTACTCTCATGGGCTTTCCTTCTTTTTCTGAATATATTCTATAAAGTCAGTGAATATTGCCTTTGTAAAATACTTCATCATACCTACACTCAAGCAAAGAAAAATGGTTTAGTTTGTCGAATTGTGAAGAAGTGTTTTTGAGATTAAACTTGCCAGTGATTAACAATTTACATTGCTAAGATTTTCTTTGCTGAACTGATGGAGTGGATTAGTCATTTCTGTTATCAGTTTCTACTGAAGAGGCTTGTCTTATCTTTACTTTTAAAGCCACCCTAATTTTTTATTCCAGAAGCTGAAAAATTTAACCAATTTTCAATATGCAAATTTTAATTATTTAATCTTTTTCTGCATTCACAATTTTATGTATAATCTCTCCCATTTTTTAATGTCAACTATAAGGATTAACATTTTTTCAAGAAACTGTTCTTTTGGAATCCAAATTTTTATATATCCTGTATGCTTCCCTTGATTGCATAATTTTATATGTCATATCCAACTAGGGTTGATATAAACACTTAAGCTCTTTCTCCCTCACTGAGCATTTCACAAGCACGCTCCCTACCCACTATACAATCTTGCCAGGTCCCTGAAATGATTTCTATTCAAATAAAGAAGAAAGGTAGGTAATGCTTCATCACTTATATTTTTAGCACAACTTTTATGTTCTAAAAAAATTAAATAAAACTTCAAAATGTATTTGATTGATTGAGATATTGGGGGAACAAAGGACAGACATATTTTATTTCAAATTAAGGAAAAGAGTGAGCTAAAAGAATTCAATGTGATAGGCTTAAATAACAGCAAAAAACAGTGGTACTTAACTATGAAAATAGTAATAATTATTACTGCATAATAAAATAGCCTATTCACAAAATCAATATTAACTATAAAAGGTAAGAATAAATTCATAAGGTATAATATAGCCTATTTACTATAGCCACAATCTGGAAAAAACCAGAGTGCCGAAAAACAGATGACTGATTAAAGAAACTCTGGTACATCTACACAATGGAATACTATTAAGCTGTTAGAAAAGATGAAGTCATGAAATTTGCATATAAGTGGATCATCATGGAAAGTATCATGTTGAGTGAAATGAGTCAAGAAAAAAGAGATAGACATAGAATGATTGCACTCATATGTGGAATATAAAGTACCAGAGAGGTGCAAGCTAGCAATGATGCAACTTTTGGCAGAAATTTCTCTTGACTTAGTTAGTAAAATACTAAAATACAGAAATCCAAAACATCGCAGCCACTATTGTGGCCACACAACCTCCTATCTCTTCATTCTCAGCAATGGAAAACAAATTATCAAATGCTTTCTTTCCAGTAGGTCCAATTTTGGGAGGGGGGGAACTCCAAACAATATTAGTGAGTTTTTTTGTTTAAATATTGAATGTAATCAAAGTAAAGAGAAAGTAAAGTGAAATTTATCAGCTACACAGGCGGGGTGGGGTGCTGGGGGGGGCGGTGGGTGGGGGAGAGGTTTACTGTGGTTCTTGGTGGTGGAATATGTGCACTGGTGAAGGGATGGGTGTTCGAACATTGTATAACTGAGACTTAAGCCTGAAAGCTTTGTAACTTTCCACATGGCGATTCAATAAAAAAAATAAATTAATTAAAAAAAAGAAAGATGCCATAACGAGTATAGATATGGTTACTGGATATGTATAATAAAACAAGATGTATAATCAATACAAATACAGTTACTGGAATAGACAAAATACTAGTGAAGAAGAAAATATACATATCTAGAAGATAAATTATTAAAGTTGCATGTTAAATCAGTGAGGACATGATTATTAAATGGCTCTAATAGTTGTCATCCATGTGAAAAAATAGCTAAATTTATATTCATATTTTATACAAAATAAGTAAAATTATATATTAAAATAATTATGTGAAAAAATAGAAAAGAGAACAAGGTATGAAATCTTAAATAAAATAGGAACACAGATGCTTAAAGGCTTTACAAAATTTTCACTATGCCTTCCATGTTCATTTCAGTTTTTCAGTTAGTTCTATAATTAAATTTATTTCCATTTTATACTTTATTATAAAACATTACACTTTCTACTCTAATATTAATTGTGCATAAGAAGGAAGATTGTTTTTAGCCTATCTGCTTAGCTGACCAGAGTTTTCCCCTCACAGCTCCCCGTCACCTCAGGGGATATGGTGAACTCATTCCTGTACTACCACAAATTATATGCAGCTGAGTTTCCTGCATTTGGGAGAATAACAGAGATTGGCACATGCAGAGTACAATGGTTAAGTCTTACTTAGTGAAAAGTACCTTTGTGATTGCGGTCGTTCCCTTGCCACTTAAGTATAGCGGACTTCATTTTATTTTTAATATGAAACATTTTTGGATTCTCTTCTTGGGTGTGCATCTTCAATGTTCTTTGAAACTTGTTTCCTCTCTTGTACAAAGTTTTCATCCAATTATTTTGTCAGTTACATTCAATGGGAGTCTAGATGTTTCTTATCTAGTCTCAGTAATTTTTTTTTCTTATTTTTCCTTTCGGTAGGGCCACACACAGCAGTGCTCAGGATTACTCCTGGCAGTGCTTGGGGATCATATATGGTCTCAAGGATTGAACCTCAGCCAGCTGCATGTAATTTAAGCACTTTATTCCCTGCATTATCTCTCTGGACCAGTAAATCATATTTAAATGTCCTTTCTCTTTTTTTCTCTTTTTCCTTTCTTTATTTTTATGTTTTGAGCCATAGCTGGATGTGCTTCATGCTCAGGGATTACTCCTGACAAGGTTTGGGAGACTATATAGCAGTCCAAGCAAATGCCCAACCAACTCGACTATCTTTTCAGCACCCTCCCTTTCTTCCTTGGATATTTTTTAGCAGGTTAAAAAACTAAAGTAGAAAAAAATTTTTTTCAAGCATAAGAAAATTTCTCAGAGAAGACCCAGTTAAGGGTTTTATTGTTGGGGCCAGAGTGATAGTACAGCGGGTAAGGTGTTTGCCTTGCATGCGGCCGACCTGGGTAAGAGTTTTATTGTTAGCACTTTGTGAAAACTGAAGGCATTTTATAATAACCCAGGTCTTTTGGTAGTAGCTGACTTCTTAAGACTAGTTTCATTCAACACACCAAAATGACTTTCTTCCAATTCTTCTTCAATTAACAGGATTAGAAAGAAGGATTTTTTATCCATAGTAGTGAAGGTAACATTAAGAGCCAGAAAAAATTAGTGGCTTAACCCAGCTTAAGTTTATTTTCTGCTCACACAATTATTTCTTGTTGGTAGACAATTTTCCTCCAAATGGTGATGCAGAAATCCATACTCATTCAATCTTGTGGCTCAGCTATTCCCTATGTTATCAGTAGTTTCTACAACCAGCTGCAGACAGGGAAAGACAACATGGAGAAATCATGCCTGTTTCCTAAACAGCATCAGCCTAGAATGACACACATCATTTATTTCAAGCTTTGTTTATGAAAACCAGACACAAGGTCCCATTTAAATGCAAGGGAGACCATGAACTATCTTCTGGCCTAGTAGCTGCTTCTTGGCAATAATTCTCTATTATTGATGGGGAGCTCACATTTCAGTGAACTATTATAGGTCTGTGTCATATTATCCTAGTCCTCAGAGAGAGTTTAAGCTTCTCTTCTGACCCTGGCCCTAAGTCTTTCACAGTATAATTAGGCATAAAAATCACTTTTGATTTAGGATATGGCCAAAGAATTAGAAGTCACTGTATGACAAGAGAGTCAGGCAAAGATCCTAATAAGTATTTAGAAAAGTATAAAGACCCTAAAGTTAAGTTAGCTTGGAACATCTCCAGCTTGAATTCTTCAAAATGTAAAAATAAAAGCAGCACAAAACTTGAATATCTAAGAAAAACAAGTTAGATTTTGGGGAAAAATTGATTTACAATTTTGTGGAATTTCAGATTAGCTCTATTCATATGTATGTATGTAGATGTATGTAAATGTCAATACCTCCTTACACACACAAAAAGGGGGAAAAGATGTCTCCTATGTGTGTGTATATGTGTGCCCAAGGGGATATGTGTGTGTGTCTGTGTGTGTGTGTGTGTGTCTTATATATTCGCACGCGCATGCGAAGGAGAAAGAGGGGGCGGATAGGGACACAGTAAAAGAACATCAACTGGTCAAAGATATTGTAACTGAAGATTTTGCCTGTGGAACTAAGCTTTCATGGCAGTGATGGAGATGTTTGCATGTTTGGGTGTTTGGGGGTGGGTGTTTGGGGGTGGGGAGGTATCCTTGAGGCATTAGCAGAGCGAAGTGGGCTCTGTTGCTGGGTGTGATGTTAGAACAGTATATTCTTGAAAAGTGTGATTAGCAGTGTGATTAACAGTACTGTGAATCCTGCTACCACAACAAAAATGATTTTAGAAAAAGATGGTGGGAGAGGTAGGGCAGCAGGGACAGCACTTGCCTTGACTGCAGCTTATCTGGGTTTAATCCTCAGAACCCCCCATGGTTCCCGGAGCCCACCAGGAGTTATCTCTGAGCACAGAGCCAGAAGTAAGCCCTGAGCATAGCTGAGTGTGGTCCAAAAACAAATGAAAAGGAAAAGAAGCTTAAAAGCTTCTCATTTCATGTAGGAAATAGAATAATATATGGTGGCACATATAAAACACAATGAAAGACTGGGGCAAAATATATAACTAGTCTATATGCAAATGGTAAGACCTCTTAGTTTTAGCATTTTTCCACCTAAAGAGGCAAAACTTAGATATATCAAATCAAATACACTTAAGTATTATATATTACTTGCTTCTTTTGGGGGTGGTGCAGAGAATGAATCTAACTGGTTCCCAAGGAGCTAGGGGCACTTCCTGTTATTCCTGACCAACTGGCTCAGCTGTACAATGTGAGGTTCTAAGGACAGGGTGATGCTGGGGTTCTGTGGTACCCAAGAATCCCCAGGCCACATGGTGCTTGGATGCTTCCAGGGGTGCACTAAAGGATATTTGGGGATTCATGTGGTACCAGGGATGATCCACATGCAAAGCATCAGATCTAACATCTGTACTATCTCTCTGGCTCCTAAGATACTTTCCAGTGTATAATTTCTTCTGCAGAAGATATTTATGATTTATTTGTTTATTAAATAGGAGCCATTCAAGCTCAGATCCAGAAATGTATTTCTCAGAGGCCACAAGGATCATATCTAGTGATGCACTGGGTGCATGCAGGGGCCCAAGATCAAAGCCAGGGCTTCATGCATGCTAGAAATATTCTCTACCCTCTAATGCTATCTTCCCATATGTGCAGCTTTTTTATTCTTCTGCATGATTTTAGTAAAATATATCATATATTAAAAAAGAAAAGAAAAAGGCAAAAACAAAATATCAAACAAATTTCATAGTCACTGTAAACTTTAAACTTCTTCCATCAAGGAATTAGGAAATTTAGCACAACTCTATTTCCCTCACTTAATATTTTTAACTCTGAATTTGTGTCTTAGAAAACATCTCACAAAAGATTAAAGAAGAAAAAAATGCAAGGAATGACTAAGTTTCCTATTAACATAACTAATTAGTGTATAGTGTTCTTACAATCCTATCAATTAAGACTGATTCAAACTTTTGTCACACATCTTTAAAGTTCTATGCCAAAACCAGGCATTTACTCAGAGAATTTATGATTCATACGGTAACTGAAAAGCCTCTAAGATAACTTTAAAGAAACAACACCCCCCCCAAAGAACACACGAGAATACTCTTGCAAAGGAATCATGTCTCTCATTCATGCCAAATGATGAATAGCTTACAGTCAACAAATAAGACCTCACAAGGATTCCACACAGCATTTATCACAACCTCACTCACCAGACCCAGTCCCACTTCAAAACCTTCAAACTAAAAGAAACCCAGCATGGGAAGTTTGCCAAATCTTCTTGCCAAGTTGGCAGAGCCTTGAAATTTTGAATGGGCTTCTCGATGTACAAGATAAAAGGATGGATTTTGATCCTGTGAAGTCTCCCTTGGCACACTGAGACCATAGGTGAAATTCCATCAACTATTTGCACATACTGTTAGGCAGGCAGATGCTACAATGACTGAGGGTTCTAGTGATATTAACAGTCTTACTATGAAAACAAGACCCCAAAAACCTTAAACATAAAATAGGAAATATTGTTTCACCCTCAAATATAATTTTTATTCTATTGTATAATAAAAGTGAACCACAAGAGGACAAACTTGATGTCAGATAAGAACAAATCCTCACAGATCAAGTACATGTATACTCATGAGAGGCAAGAACAGACTTAAATACCTGAAATTCTTCCTTTCCCACTGCCTTCTTAGCCAGAAACATCATTCCTGAGCCATTTCCTAGTTTCCAGGCAGTAGCAAAGCCTCTGTTCACTTATAAATGAGCATGCAATTAAAATTATTTTTGATTTACTATTCTTTCCTCCACGTTTCTTTATCTGGCTTTGTTTTATTTAGACTATCATGATACTATGTTGTCTATACTTTATAGGTCCCCAACCTCTACTCCATCCAGCCTTCACTCAGTTTCAATATTATCTATACACAGTATATTCTAATCCCAAGACGGTAAGAACTAAAGGCACATTTCCAATAGATAACAGATGAAGAATGCTTCATCCTCTACTAGGAAACAAACACAAACTCATTTATCATGAGATTTTTAAATAATTAAGTTTCCCTTACATTTATTTTTTTTTTTAATTTTTGGAGGAAGCTGGTGTTAGCCTATACCCAAAGGTACTCAAGGGGACCTTGCCATGCAAGTTGTCGAATCAGAGTCTACCACATACAAAGCAAATGCATTAACACATGAACCCTATTTTTTTCTATGAATATATTCTCACTTTGAAAAAGAAAATCTGCCATTTTTTTTCTTGCAATTTTCAGATCTCCTGGGCATTTACAGATATGCCTCACACTAACTCGGCATTTTTAAGTTCATTTTTGCTTCAGTCTATTCTGCTCTTACCTGCAGATTTCAGAGCTCAAAAAGTCCTATAACTTTGTCTTATTAAGTGTCCATCTCATTTCAAGTATAACAAAAATTCTTATTTTCCCTCTGTAGATTATATCTCTTAAATTATAGACACATTGAAAAAATTAACTATTGAATTGCATACTATAATGGTATTAAACAAGTTGGCTTACTCATATTAAACCTTGTACAAGTAAAATTTATTGAATCTTATTATTCTTATTGTGTTCTCAATGAAATTATTTTATCAAACATAAGTAATACATACAACTGTTTCTTCATTGTCAGCAACTTTGTATAATTAGTGTGAATATACTTATACTGAAAAATCTTAAAAAAACATTTGGAGAATCATCATTAGAGTTATTATTTTTTTTTAACAAAACCAAACTAAACATCATATTTAAGTAGTCTAAGTATGGTTTGAAATTAATCATTTAAATTTTATTTAAGGTAAAATACCTTTCAGAATGTTTCAGATTATTCCTAATGAAAGCATCTAAAACCATTTTTAGGAGAAATGAAAATTAAAAAAACTGTCAGTTATATAGACAGGCCAGTCTTCTTTCAAAACATTGTGTGGCCTTGGTAGCCTTTTAGAACCCCATGGTTTGTGTACCCCTCATGATAACAACAACAAAACATCTCTAACCTTCAACTTAACTTCAGTTAACTATTCTAACTTATCCAGCCAACCATCTTCTTTCATAACTAAATCAGCTCTACAGAAAAGCAGTTCACTCACAAACAGTTAAGAATTGGCTTTTGTTCATAATTGTCTTGCCAAAGATCTCTAAGGATCATGAGGAAAATAAAAGTCATGTAAGCAATAACAAATTATCTTTAAACAAAAAATTCTGCCAACTTGCCATTCTGGAATTGGTCCCACATACCATTATCATACTATGCTCTCCCGACCCTAACCACCTTTCCCCGGAAATCATCATGGAACATAAAGCTGTTAAGAGCTCACTTTCTTAGCTTTGGCATTTCTTATGATACAAGCCACATAACACACAGAATAGAACAGAATTATAAAACAGAAGTTTTATTTTGTGAAAAAACTTCTTTAAAAGATCTCACATGTTTGTAATATGGAAAGCAGACTAAGTTCTTTGTGCACTTCCAAAACTAAAGACTTGTGATACTGATTAAAGAGTCAGATTAAGATAAAGGGGTTATACCAATTTTATATCTCTTCTCTTTCTTCATCTTCTGCCATAAACACAATACAATTATGAGTTCTCCCGAGACAGGACAAAACTTGCTCCAAAGTCATTACATCATTCCATCATTTCCATCATAATCTTGTATGTGATCCAAATTAGTCCCATTTAATAACACTAAAATATTCAGAGAGGAAAATTAAAAACTGGCAACTTTTACACATCAAATTCCTTATGAAAGGAGGTAAAAACAAAAAAGTGAGCTTTTAAATGTTCATTTCATGTGCTAAATTTTATTAAAACACAAACATTTGAATATATCAAGGAATCACACATTGAATGAACACTCAAAGGACAGTTTTCTTTTTAATGCAGATTTCTATATTATTCTTAGAGCCAAAGAAAAACTTTATTTAATCTGACACATGACTTGATCAAATACAGCACTAAAGCAAATTTAAATGCCACATGGTTGTGAAAACAATATTATTAGTTAAAGATACTAGAAAGCATACAACTATTTTAGGCAATCACTCAGCATCTTAAACAAGCTCCAAGAGTTTCTAACATAGAATTTTACTTCATTTTTCTAAATAACAATTATACTAAGGTAAGAAATTTAATAAAATAAATATATATCTGCTTGAATTACTTCAACATTTTGTAGTTCCAACCTAGTTTTAATATTTAAATGACTAAACTATTAGGTTTCATTTGCCTTATTTTATTGAAACATGTGGATTAAAATAGTCATATTTGTTCTGAATAAGAAGTTTAAATTAAAAACTGTTAAAGTATGTATAAGTATTATATTAATTGTGGTTTGTAGATGGTCATTAAAATATTGAGATACATTCCTTCGATTTCCACTTTATTAAGGGCTTTCATCATGAGTGGGTGTATAATTGTCAAACAATTCTCTGCATCAATAGAGATAATCATATGGTTTTTACCTTTCCCCTTATTAATGTGGAGTATCACATTAATGAACATATGTATATTGAACCATTCCTGCATCCCTGGAATGAATCCCACTTGTTCCTGTTTTAAGATACATTTACACTCCTGCATTTGATTTGCTAGGACATTATCAGAGATACTTGAACCTACATTCATCAGAGAAAATAGCCTAAATTTTTATTTGTTAGTGACATCTCTGTCAGTTTGGGAATCAGAATAATATTCATCTCATATAAACTGTTTGCCAAACAGAAGAGGAGGATTTCTGCTTCTTTCACTTCCTGAAAGAGCTTAAATAGATGGATACTAAGTTCTCTTTGAAGGCTAGAAAAACTCTATTTACCAAAATTAACTATTTGGCCCCAGACTTTGTTCTTGCAAAAGATTCTTTTTTTTTTTTTGCTCTTTCTTTTTTTTTTAATTTTATTTTTTTTATTGAGTCACCATGTGGAAAGTTACAAAGTTTTCAGGTTTAAATCTCAGTTATACAATGCTCGAATACCCATCCCTTCACCAGTGCACATATTCCACCACCAAGAATCCCAGTATAGCTCCAACCGGCACCCCCACACCCCTAACCCCCCCACGCCCCTAGCTCCCCCACCCTTAGCCCCCCCCGCCTGTGTAACTAATAAATTTCACTTTACTTTCACTTTGATCGCATACAATATTTCAACAAAACTCACTATTATTGTTTGGAGAGTCTCTCCTCTAAAGTCAGACCTGCTGAAAAGGAAGCAGTAGATAATTTGTTTTCCATTGCTGAGGATGAAGAGGGAATGCCGACTGGTTCAGCCCTTTTGGAAAACAATATGGATGATTCTCAAAAAATTAGAAATTGAGCTTCCATTTGACCCAGCAATACCACTCCTGGGAATATATCCCGGAGAGGCAAAAAGGTATAGTAGAGATGGCATCTGTATCTCTATGTTCATTGCAGCACTGTTTACAATAGCCAGAATCTGGAAAAAAACAGAGTGCCCCAAAACAGATGACTGGTTAAAGAAACTCTGGTACATCTACACAATGGAATACTATGTAGCCGTCAGAAAACATTTAGTCATGAAATTTGCATATAAATGGATCAACATGGAAAGTATCATGTTGAGTAAAATGAGTCAGAAAGAAAGAGACAGACATAGAAAGACTGCACTCATATGTGGAATATAATGTAACTGAGAAGTACAAGTTGGCAACTATGCAACTTCTGGCAAAAGATTCTTTTTAATTCTCTTTACTTTATAGTAAATTCTAGTTCTACTTCCTCCTGCTGAAAAGGCTCTTCTAGATTCTACTATTTAATTACAAAAAGTTTTCACGGGAAACTCTTACAATCTTTTGCATTTCTAAGTTGTCTTTTGAAAATTCTCCCCTTTCACTTCTGAGTCAATTTATTAGAAATCTCTCTTTATTTTTCTGTGAGCCTCACCAGGGTTTGTCAGTATTATTAATTACTTTAATGTGGAGGAGGGGGTTGATTTTATTGATAGTCTGTATTGTTTTGGATTTCCATATCACTTGATTTCTACTTGGAATTCTATTATTTACTTCTTTCTACTTATTTTGAATACCTTTGCTGTTCTTATTTAAGGTTTTTGAGATATGATGTTAGGTTGTTTATGTGTGCCTATTCTTATTTCCTGGTGAACACATATACTGCTATGAACATTCCTCTGGCAACTTTTGCTGTCTCTCATAATTTCTGATAGATCATACATTCATTTTCATTTGTGTCATGAATCTTTTTCTTTCATTTTTTCTTTAACCCAATATTTGTTGTGCATTGAGTTGTTCCACTTCCAAGTGTCTAAATTTTTCCCAACTTTGTTTTTGTTTATTTCCATCTTAAAGGTACTGTGATTTGAGATTATACTTGATATTATTTCCATATTCTTGAATTTATGGAGACCTTTTTGGCGTGCCAGTATTTGGCCTATCCTATATAATTATCATGAGCACTGGGGGGGGGAATGTGTACTTAAATTTTGGGGGGTAGAGAGCCTTGTAGATGCCCATTAAACCCATCTTTGACTTCTTTTAAGGCCATCTATTCCTTACTGCTTCTCTGTCTAGTCAGCAAGCCAGTGGAGATGGCTGAGGTCTAAAATCTTCTACTGCTGGGTCAGAAAGACGGTGTTTAAGGCACCTGTATGCTTCCGGCATGTTTGATGTCGGAAGGTTCGATCCAGGTTTGATCCCGGAAAGCATATATGGTACCCCAGCAATGATAAAAGTGATTCCTGAGCACAGAACTGGCAGTAAACTGTCAGCACAGTTGAGTGTACTATTACAGATTAAAAAATATTATTATTGTATTGCTGTTTATATCTTCTTTCAGGCCAGAAATTAGGTTAAAAAAAAAAACCATATGTTGATGCTCTCCCATTTTAACTAATGACTGCTGAAGCCACAGCTATTAGTCGGCCCTCCACCTCTGTGGAGATTTCTCTATCCTCATGTCTGTATGGTATCATTCACTTCAAATAGCAGGAAGTGTGACCCAGTAGCCAGAACCAGGAAATAGAGGTGGCACAGTGCAATAATATGATGGGGGCTTGCCCACATTCTTCCACTTTGTCTGTGCTTCAAAGATACTCACCTGTTCCTAGGACCAGAGAGGAATATGGAGATGCACTGACTCTTGATAGATCTTTCCTTTCTTATTGTGCATGGGTACTTGGTTCCCTCCTGGGGCTCAGGATTGGCATGAGGGGCACAGAGGCTATCCACTGCGGTGGCAGTGCATGCTGGTGTGTACCACTCTTCTCCCCCAAAATGTCAAAATATGGAGATCCTAGTTTTTAATTTTAAAACATGTAATGATGAGCCACAGAGAGTACAGTGGGTAAGGCATTTGTCAGCATTTGGCTGACCTGAGTTTGATCCCCTCTACCACATATCCACATATGGTGCCCTGAATCCTTATAGGAGTGATCACTGACTGCAGAGCCAGGAGTAAGTCCTGAACACCATTTGGTGTGGCCCCCAAACCAAAATAAATACATGTGTGCAATAACCAATACTGCAATAAAACTTCAACTGTTATGAATAATAACAACGGAAATAAGGAAAAGAAAAATACGGTTACCTAAATCTTATCATTTTAACAGATAAAGGGGGACTACATCAACATATTTCCATATCTCTGGTTCTTATCATTCATATAATTTGGTTTTAATAATTAAATAACAATAGTTGATTTTATATTCCTTCTCTCACTTGAGTGAAACGTGATACTCCAAGCATAGCTCTTTTGATTCCTCTTTGGAATACCCAAATAGTGTTCTCATCCTGTTTTCATAGGGCCCAGGTCTCTGAGGCATATGTTAGTGCAGGAAGAACAGTGGAGTTGAAAAGATGTGCCCGAAGCCGGAGGTTCTTCGTCCTCTTAACCACTTCTTCAATGCTCTTGAAGGCGTTCCACGCTGCTCTCTTCCTCCTAAGCAGTTCTGGTGCCAAGTCATTCCTCATGTTGAGGTCTCAACCCAAGTACACATAGTTACTGCATTCATTCCGTTGAGAGCAAATGGAACATAAGGGACTAGTTCATTTTTCATGAACATTGTTTTGTTGAGATTTAGCTGCACACTTGCGGTTGAAGTCAGCCAGCATTTGTGCCACTTGGCTAATGTTTGGTGTTATGAGAACGATGACATCAGGGAAGCAGAGGTGGTGTAGTTGCCAACCATCTATCTTCACTCTCATTCCTTCCCATTCCAGTTGTCGCATGACGTGCATGACATTCTCAAGGGTGGCACTGAAGAGTTTCGGTGAAATGGTATTGCCCTGTCGAACTCCTATCTTTACGTCAATGATCACTTCCTTGTAGAATGGTGAGACTCTTGGTGAATCCGTAATACAGCTGGCGGAGAATCTTGATGTACTGAGTTTGAACGCCCTGTTTGGCTAGGGCTCGATGACCGCTTCAGTCTCAACCGGATGGAAGACCTTCTTTAAGTCGATAAATGTTAGATAGAGTGGCATCTTTAAAACTAATGAAACTTCAATGAGCTTGGTCACTGTGCGGATATGGTTGATTGTGCTGAATCCTTTTCAGAACCCAATTTGCTCACCTGGTTGTCCTTTGTCTACCGTTCTGCCTATTCTATTCAGGATGACTCGAGTAAATAACTTGTAGACGACGGACAGCAGGCAGATTGGGCGATAGTTGCTGATGTCACGGATGTCTCCCTTCTTGTACAACAGAACGGTCTTGCTGGTTTTCCATTGGTACAGAACCTTGCATTCAGACAGGTAGCGTGTGAAGAGCCGAGCCAGTGTATTGACGAGTACTGGTGGTAGATTCTTCAGGTGTTCGGGTGTTCAGGTCTGACCTTGTCTGGATTGGGTGCTGTAAGCGTCTTTACCGACGAAATGGTGTGGCGGATTTCGAAAGGGAGGACTTTGGGAATGACATATCCATTCTTTGGGATTTGGTATGTGGGCAGATGGACGTGGTTGTTGAAGAGACCCAAGTAGAAGTCGTGAATAATCCTCTCCATTTCCCTTCTGGAAGATGTGATAGATCCATCAGGACATTGGACACAGTCATCTTGGTCTTGCAGTTGGCAAAGGACAGGCGAGCATTGTGAATACTTTTCCTGGCTTCTGCCGCATCGGCCAACACTGCTGCTCTTCTCTCTTTGAGGTCTTCCTCAAAGAGAAGACCTTGCAAGCTTGGACGTTAGCTTGTGATTGCCTAAGGCTTGTGCCAAACCATCTTTACGAATGAGCTCGAGAGTTTCCAAAGACAGGAGTTTGTTTGTGGCTTTCCCACTCTCGGCATTCTTTGCTCAGCCATGGAGGTGCTGAACAAGTAGATCGTATTCCTCATCGATGTTGTCAACAATGGCATTTTCCCACATTGCCACAATAATGCCAAACAGCTCCCAGTTGGTGGTCATTCTGGGAGTTCTCTTCTTAAATGTAAACTTTGCAGACCTTTCTCCCTGCTCTGTGAAGTAGAATTTTGCACGAAGTAGACGGTGGTCTGATCCCGTTTGGAATTTTGGGACAACACCGACATAGGTCAGGCAAAACCTTCGATTGAATATTATGTGGTCAATTCTGTTGTGGAACTGTCCACCAGGAGATTCCCATGTCCAACGTTTAGATTCGGCCTTCTGGAACTGTGAGTTACCATGGTGTTGGTCGTCATGATGAAATCAGATAGTCTGTCACCCTGTTCGTTCCATTCTAGGCCATGGGTCCCAATGTGGAGTTCTTTGGGCGACCTTCTTAGTTCTATCTTGGCATTTAAGTCACCAACAATAATCTTGTAGATCTTGATCTCCATCGACGATTAAGAATCAGGGATGCTGTCTTATTCGCCAAGGTGTCAAATTTTAGATGGGCTGATATGTAATGCAATTTAGAGATGACTGCTGGACTAGAGCTGTTACCGACTGGATTCCGTGGGACGTCAAAAGACCGCGTGGCCGCCCACCTACGAGATGGTCAGACTTCTTCATCAAAACCCTGACAAAATTTTTGAGACTCTCGTGTTCCTGGAGCGAGCAGATACCATTGAGCTACTAGCATGCGACAGGGATGAATGGAAATGTTACTGGCACCTGCTCAAGCAAATCAAAGATCAATGGGATGACAAGTGATACAAGTGATTTTATATTATTTATTGTATTTGTCAATAAAGATAAGATTTTCCATTACATGAAAATTAGAAATTTGAATGACTGTATTGTGATTTCATCAACTTATCTAACCAATTTTCTGTAAGCAGACATACAGATGTTCCATTTTTTAGTATAAAATCAAATGTTATAAGTAAAAAAGACTCACACATGGATAAATGGGAATATAGAAAGAGATATGATATGATAAATATAGCCAAATATCAATGGTAGATCTGGATGATGGTGGACATATGGGAGATCACTATAAATTTTCTTCAACTCTCCCATGTTTAAAAATTGTCAAAAATATTTGAAAAAATTCTTAATGAATAAATGAATTTGTTTAATAAAGTGTTAAATTTATGAGGATGGGTATTTTTGTCTGATCTGATCATAGTTATACTGCTAGCACCTGGAATTTAGTTGGAACATTTTGTTGAAAGGAAAGTTTTTAATATACTAATAAAGTAACTCTAAAATCCAGATTCCCTTCCTGGGATTACTGTTGTCTTTTATGCGCAGTTGACTACATTTAGATATATAAAAAATATTTATATGAATACATTCTTTGTCATGGATGGCCACTGTGGTCTCCAATGTTTTAAATATTGGGCAAAATTTTGAAGAGAGGGGAGGGGAGAAGAGAGGAATAGAAGGGAGGGGGAGAGAGGAAAGGGGAAGGGAAAGGAGGGGAAGGAAGAGAAGGAAAGGGGAATGAAGGGGAGAAGAGGAGGAGAGAAGAGAGGGGGAGGAGAGGTGACAGGAGGGTGAATATAGATTGAAAGCACAAAAAGATTTAAAAAAAAAAAAAGCTCAGGCATCTTTGTAGTTTGGTCTGCATCGGAACACTTCTTTAATGCTTACTCGGTTATTTATTTACAGTTCTACCTCAATCTTCACAGTCTCAAGTTGAGCCAGAGGTAAAAATCAAACATCTATTTGAGACTTTCCTGAGCTTGTATCCAGCCCAAAACTTGTACATGGGAGTTGATTATTAAGATTATCTAGAAAGAAGCAACTTTCTAGATTCTCTGATATGTTCAGAAGTCTTCCAAAGCATTTGTTCCCTCATGTACTTCTTCCCCAACAGTTTCTTCTTTCCCAAGTTTTTTGGCCAGCCGGTGGTTGCATGATCTCTTCTCCTTTTTCTGAAGTGGCAGCAGATAGTATATTTTCCTCTCAATATTTTCATCAAACACCTTCAGAAACTGCCCAAACCTGGAAAAGTTCTGAGGTAGGTGAAATAAAGGTATTAATCTGAGGGAGGCAAAACAAAACAAAACAAAACAAAAACAGGTCAAGGTATACAGCCATAATTGAGTACAAGATCAATAAAAATTCCTTCTCTGGTTCCAGCAAGCTACAAAAAGAACACGGCCACTGTCTGTATGGCCATTGTATTTCTCAGGAGTGTGACTTGGAGGAAGAGAACACTGAGATCTAATAATCCTTCTCATCAGTTTTAGTTATTTACTTTTCTCTAAGTGTTTTTGTTGTTGGGAGCTAAGGTTATAGGTAAGAAAGCTAAAAAATTTAATTATAGCCAATTTTATCTGTTTAAACACTGCTTAGCAGAAAGAATGAAGATTTAGAGTTTTCTATTCTGCCATTGTTGTTAATGACATTAATAAGAAGAAATATTTTTTATTAGTATTGTATTTCTTTATTGGTCATAGATTATTCAGACTTTATAATCTTGAGTCAGATTTGATAACCTACATGTTTTTAGGAATCTCTCCAGCTCATCTAAGTTTCTTAATATTTTTCTATAAGTGATTCTAATATTCTTTCTTTTAATCCTCTTAGTTCAGTAGGGAGGCCCCATTTTTCATTCTTGATATTGGTCATTTTGCTGTCTCTCGGTTAGTCTAGTATATCGTATACATCAGAAAATGTTCTGCATTGCTAGAAATAATATGTATTCTGCAGACACTGGATAGAATGTATTACACAGAGCAGTTAGGTGGCATTAGTTGATAACATTGTTTCATTTTCTTTGTCCTTGCTGATTTTGTTTGTTCAATTATTGAGAGTAGTACATGGAAAGTTTCAATAATTATTGTTTTTGTTTTTGCATCATGATACTTTGTTATGTGTATATACATTTATAGTTGTTATATTTTCCTGATGTATTGACCCTTTCATCATGATAAATATACCTCTGTCTCTAGTAATCCGTCTTGCCTTAATGACTATTTTGTCTGATATTAATAGAGCAACTCTAATTCTCTCATGATTAGTGTTTCCATGGTATATCTTTCTCAATCCTTTTAATATATTTGTGTCTTTGCATGTAACACCTGCCTCTTGTAAATAAATAATATATATACATATATATATATATACATTGCTGCTTTTATGTAATCTGACCACTTCTGCTTTTGATTTATTTAGAGTGCATGTTTAGAGAAGCTGTTAAAGTGACTGAATTTATGTATAAAATGTGCCTATTTGTATTGTTTGCTTCCTAGTTTCCCTTGTATTGTCTTTTTCATATCCAATTAAAAATATTTATAGTTTTATGTATTTTGACTTTTTACTTATTTTTAAATAAATATTCCTCTCGGTTAATTTAGGTAAAAAAGATATTACCTTTGTATTACCATACAAATCCTAATTCATCACAATCCCCTTTGAATCGATATTAATGTAATTTCTACAAAAACTATAATCTTTACTGTAAAGTATTTTAATCTCATATGCCAGTTTTGTTTTATTTTTGCTTCTAAGGCCAACTCTGGTGGTGCTCAAGACTTATTTCTGGCTCTGTGTTCAGGGATCACTCCTATATTCATATGATCTTAATTGTGTGATGGTAACATACAGTTTAAGCAAACAGACTATAAAACAAACAATATCTCAAAGGAAAAAAATTAACTCTTTTTCATAGGGGCCATGAATGGTAGTGTTTGTGGGATTGAGGTAATTACTGGCAGTGTGACTTGTCAGAGGCACAAGAGATTGTACCTAAAACCTTTTATGCATGTGTTTTATTAATTGAATGATCTACTGGTACAAACAGATTTGAGAATATGAGAAAAAATACAGCTAGAGACCACTTTTAGGTATTTTTATCAGAGTGTTCTTCATTGGGAATAGTTTTGTGAAAAGCTATCAACATGCTAAGTTTTGGGGTCACATAATTAGACCATAGGTGTAGGCACTTGTCCTACAATTAGCTAATCTTTATTCTATCCCTAGTACTGTATTATGATCCCCTGAACACAGACAAGAGTGATCCCTGAGCACTGATTCAGGAGCAAATCTTGAGTACTGCTGGGTATAACCAAATTCCTCACAAAAAATGAAGCATGTTGAGTGTAACCAACAGTACCACTATTTTGAACGTCCAGCACTATAACAAATGGTGTATTGTTTACTGCATAGTGGCCATATTTGTACAAACTAAAATGAGTTATCTAAGTGAGCACTGGAACTAAACGTATTCAGTGAGCATCACGATCAAGCCATTCCAACACCACAATGTAAAGAAGGAGGGAAGAAGTGATTTTTCATTATTTAGATTTTGGAATATTGAAGCATTCTCCTATACTCTCAACTCAATTATCAAGAATATATTTTGATTCTTTAGAATTACACAACTTAATGTTACTTGATATGTATTAAGACTGGGCATAATTCAAGAATACCTACTTGAATGTTATCCAGGTAAACTACCCAGCTATATTCAAAGGTGTGGGAAATGAGATTTAGTACTTTCGTTTTTATAATAATGTATTTTAAGCCAAATTAAAAACACTTGGCTGTGCCAGGATAGTGGAGACATATTTTTGTTTTTGCTAAATGTAAAATTACTAAAAGCTAAATTGTTACTGTCACCGTCATTCCGTTGCTCATCGATTTGTTCGAGCGGGCACCAGAAACGTCTCTCATTGAGAGACTTATTGTTTCTGTTTTTGGTATATCCAATACACACGGGTAGCTTGCCAGGCTCTGCCGCGTGGGCTCAATACTCTCGATAGCTTGCTGGGCTCTCCGAGAGGGGCAGAGGAATCAAACTCAGGTCGGCCGAGTGAAAGGCGAACGCCCAACAACTATGCTATCGCTCCAGCCGAAAAAAGCTAAATTACCCATAGAAATGTGTATTTAGGAATTAAACCATAATTCATTCAATTAAAAGTACCTATATGTGATTTATTTGGTAATTAATGACTTAAATTTCTATGAGGATATGTTTAAACAAAAAATATTTAGCAAAATAAAAGAACTATAGACTTATCATAATATGTATTTTTAAATGCCTTAAAACAAAACATTGTTAATATAGATAAATACAGGTAAATGTAATACTATGTCAAATAAAAAGTTGCATATCAAATGCATTGCAATAAGAATATGTGTCGAAGGAAATAAAACTGAAAGGTTAAAAGTACCTTAATTTTGCTTTGTTGCTCTGACACTGAATATGACAAAAATCCTCACACATTCTGATATTTAATATACCATCTGATAAAGGTGGATTGTAGAGAACAACCCTTGAGTTAAAAATAAAGGAGAAAGGGGTATGGTGCCACCCACAGTTCAACCGTACCTGCCTTCAGGTTTCCTGAAACCCCAAAATTGCCACTGTGCCTTTGGGCGGACCCCAATAACTTAAGAACAAGTTTAACAAGAAACCAAATTAAATGACCAAAAGTTGGTTATGTGGGGGCCATGCCTACACACCACCTCCGGTTCAGCTATACAAGCTCATTTATTGGCCTTATTTCAGAGACCCAGAGATAAATCTCAAAAGGGATCAAAAGCCACAATTAATCATGGACCTGCACATAGCTGAACATATGAGTAAATCAGAGGGGGGTGGGCTGGCCTGGTGGCCCGCCAAGCAGAGCCCCCAGTAGCCACTAGTTTCCACAATCCAAAATCATCACCATACCCTGGCCTGACTACACTTCACAATATACTGGCAATCACCACCACATACCAACTCCAGTGCCACCCTGTAAGCTCTACTACAGGCCTTGCTTCAGAGCTCCCGACTGCTGCTTGCTTCCACAATCCAAAACCACCGCCATATCCCTGGTCTGACTATGTCTCATGATGGATCTCACCAAGATATAATCTGCTGAAAAATTTGGTATGCGGGTTTTGTGACTGAAATCTCTGGGCTTTCTTGGGGTTAGTATGGATTACCTCCCCAGACCTCCTTGTACTTCTGGAAGCCTCAGCAGTCACATCCACACACTAAAGCTTCCACCCAATTTAAAAGCTACTCCAGTCTTACTGTCCCATTAAAAATATCAAATGCTCTGAAAAAACACCATGACCTCTTAGCACCTGTATAGCAAACCATAATGCATAAAAGGAAAAGGAGAGAGAGAGCAAGAAGGAAAGTGCCCCCATAAGGGCTGGAGCAATAGCACAGCAGGTAGGGCCTTTGCCTTGCACATGGCCGACCGGGTTCAATTCCCAGCATCGCATATGATCCCCCACTGAGTACTGCCAGGACTAATTCCTGAGTGCAGACCCAGAAGAAAACCCTGTGCATCACCAGGTGTGACCCAAAAACCAAAAAAAAAAAAGAAAAAAAGAAAAAAAAGTTATGTGGAATTCACACCCAATTCAATCAGCTTAATTAATGGTTGAATAAATAGCATTACTCCTACATTTAAAAAAATAATAATGTAGAAAATACAGACTAGGGAGGTAGCTCAAGCACTGGATATAACCCCTGCAAGCCTCCAAAAGGGAGTTTACCCAAACTTACAAAAGTATCCTTAGACAAGAGATAAGAATAAACTGTCTTGCTCAAGCATTACTGACTTTTCCAATATAAGAATATATCTCAGAAAGAAAAAATTAAGAGAATAAAGGCAAGATATGGAAATACAGCATCAATATTTGAAAATTAAAATCTGTCACCAGAGAAATTTATTTATTTATTTTTGAGAGGTACACTTGATGATTATTTGTTTCTTTGTTTTGGGGGGAGAGCCAAACATATACTCCTGGCTCTGACTTAGTGATCACCAGTAGAGTGAGTAGGAGAACCATATATGCTCCTGGGGGTTGAAACTGGGTGTGTTGCCTGCGAAGTAAGTGCCCTGCCCACTGTATTACTGCCCTAACCCCACCAAAAGATTTTTCAGAACTACCTGGTTCTGTGCTGGAGGTCACTCATAACAATGCTCTGGGAACATGTGGTGCCAGGGATTGAAAGAGATTTGGCCACATGCAAGGCAAGAGCCTTAACTCCTATAGCAACTCTACAAACTCCCCTGACCCTACACACACATATACCACAAAATTTAAATAAGTGTGCTTGGAGACACAGTGATATTGCTATATCCTTTTATCCAATAATTAACTTCAGATAAACTTAAATTCTCAAGTTCACAGTGCCTTGGTTGAAAATAGGGATTAGAATCAGCCTCAAGTAAAATATTGATTCTGTACTACTTTTATTTCAACATTTCTGTTATTCCTATCTTTAATCTGTAAAATGAAAGTACTAGCAGCATCCATCTCCTAGAGCTAATGGTAGGATTAAAGGAAATCATATATTTTTCCAATCTCAGTATGGTGCCTGGAGCAGAGCCAGTATCCCTAAAGGTCTAGTTATTATTACCATTCCTTTATTCATCTGTCCAACAGATAGTTGTTAAGTGAATCCTCCATACCAGACACACTAAAATTTTCTGAAGGTACAGTAAATGAATAAAACAGACATAGTCCATGCCACTGAGGAAACTTTCATTTAGCAGGGAAGAGAATCCTATTCTGATGAAAATACACATACTTTGATGAAGACAAAGCAAGTGGGTGTTAAAGTTAGAGAGTGGCCTGTTGCGGAAGTGCTGAGTGGAGATTCAAAGGATGAGCAGGAAACAGATGAATAGAGAAGGGGCTTGGGATGTGGTTTAACAAAAGCCAGCCAGTAAATTATGATGATCTCAACTATGGTGAAAATGAATTTCAAGCTGTATTCAAAACTTTTGATCTTTGTATTGCCAGACTGACCCTGCAAGTGTGGTCATCATAAATGCATTTCTGAGTCAGAGACCTCAGTTGTGCTTAACCTTCAAGACATTGTAGATGTGGGGGGATATATGTTTAGTTTAGAAGAGGGTTTTTACCTCCCTACCTGTTGCAATGGATTGGTTGGTGTTGGAATTATTGTTGTTTTCTATAAATAACTTGGTAGCAGAGGAGGAGAAAATATTTTAGCAACAAACAACTGGCAAATCATTTCTTGCTTATCATTTATGTAGATTGTGCCAATATTGTGCATACCCCAGAGCTCTTGCTTATTCCACCCAATGGCTGTTTAGTTCATTCACACTCCCTGTTCCTCTAGCCAGCTGGAAAGCTTCAGACATTTAAGTAGCTTAAAACTTCTCTGAGGTGTAGCTTGATGTGAGTCATCTTTTTATACTTGGAAATCTGGATTCCAAACGTACTGTTGACTGCTGGGTTCCAGACTTCTGCTTGGGATTCTGCTGCTGCCATTAAGATCCAGAATCCGGTACCATACAAGAAATACTAGGCCTTCTCTGATCCTTCCAAAAGTATACTAAATCCCCTCCCCACTTGCTCACAGTAATCTTCTGCAGGGTTTCTTCTCCTTCCTTCTACTTCTAGGTATTCACTAGGTACTTACTGCTGGTTGGAAATATACATTATGTAGGCTATTGATTCCGTTCTGTGGGATACCTTGCTCCTCCCAATTACCATGTAATTGTCTGAATAAGAAAACACTCTAACTTCTCATTCCCCTTTTTGTGCTTCTGGAGAGAGCCTGAGCACATGTCGTATTTTAGAAATATGTCTAGATCATTTTGTTCCAATTGATAACGGAGTGTGAAGCTGGAGTACCTCTTTCTCTAGGATACAATGATTTCTGACTCTGGGCTTGAAAGAAAGGGTTCTTATAACCATCTCTGTATAAAATGAAATAACTACTATTAGAATAATCTCTATATATTTAAGTATAAAATCCATGGGCTTATTTGGGGTTAATTAAAGTACAATTATCTATACTATCTTCCCACAAAATAAATTCACCTTTACCACACACAGGTATTTGTATTTCATTTATCCAACAGTTCAGGTTATTCCTCTTTCTTTGGATATAACATCATCATCTATTGCAATTATCCATCAACTTTCATCTTTCAGCTTTATACCATAATGATAATAATAATGACAACTACAGTAATGGCTATTTATCTAACGCTTTGTTTTTGAAGACTCCCTACAATGAACAATTAGTTATTCTACCTGTGTAAAGTAGTTATGTACCTCCATTATTTCAGAGGTGGAAAATAGAACATAAAATGGTGAATTTGTTCTATCCCATGAAGATAGAACAATAACAAAAATAGAACAGCAACATAGAACAGCAACAATAATCAATAGCATTTCATCAAAGACAGAGCTATAGAAATAGTGATCATATTATAAAAAGATTTTCTGAGTTGATCAGGGGTCTGCAGTGACTATGTCAAGAATCTAATATCCCCTTAGGTCTGTGGACATTGAGAAATGACCAGATTCACATCTCTTTTTGCTTTCTACATTACACAACTGTGATAGTAAATTGAGGCAACACACACACACACACACACACACACACACACACTGGAACAAAATTATTTTATTCTGGGGATACAGCCAGCAGTGCTGAGGACTTACTCCTGGCTCTATGCTCAAGGATCATTCCTGGTGGGGCTCAAGGAAATTTAAGAGTGCTAGGATTAAACACAGTTTGAGCATATGCAAGGGATACACCCTACTGTATTAGCTCTCCAAACCCAGAAATGGAACAGAATTCTTAATAATGTCTAAGTTGAACAGATTTTTAAATAGTGCCAAAATTATAAAAAGTAATTTTTAAAGAAATTTCCCCCTTGAAATTTCTGTTTGTACACCAGTAAAAAACAAAAAGAACCCATAAACTTCCCTAAAAGGAATGGATATAATCTGGGAACCCAGAATATAAGAGAAACAATCTGTAGTGATTTATTTGGACTCTCATGCCCTTACAGATCACATCCAGAGTCTCCTTGAAGATAAAAGACACATTTTAAAAAGGTTCTCAATAAACTTTTGTATAGCTTTGAAAATATGTTACCTTTAATACAAGGAGATAAGCTACATAAGCATTATACTATACCTACTATATAATTAGATAGATATATAGACATAACCTGGCAGCTCTGTAAAGTACTTTCTAACTCTAAATTATTTGTGTTTTTTAGATATAAATCTGTACTTCTTAGCATTTAAATTCCATCTAACTAGTCAAACACACTGAAAGAGCTAATAAAAGTCCAAACTTTTTACCAAGGCATTTCCACTTTTGAAAAGAAGCCTCTCACATTTAAAAATTTTAAAAAGTTATAATCCTTAGTGCTATTTTAGAGTACAATCTGCTTATTCTAACATTTCCTCATAGAATTACTTAAGCTTTATTCTTTTCTTCAAAATGTAACTATGAGTGAAAAACACAAAAGCACTGTGAAATGATATTTATTAATTATTAAACTACATTTTTAAACGAAAACAATTAACAAGTCTATTAAATCACGTAAGACTATGATTTAAAGATACATATTGAAATTGCAGATGGAGAAAGAATTCATATGTTGAGACAATAACATGTACACAAAACATGAAGGAAAAGCCCTCTGTACTAAGAAAAACAGCCTCTTTAAATAAAAATGAAACCAGAGCTTGGGAGATGCTCAGTATGGTTGTGTGCCCCTCGTCTTGAGTTCCAGCCCCATCCACCTTGGCCGCAAACACTGCCGCCAGGTGTAGTCCTGGAGTCCGCTGAGCACTCAGAAGGGCCTCAGCAGCTCGGCATCCCTCTGACCTCTATGAAGCTGTCCGACCCGGCTGCTTTGCCCCAGTATCACCGGAAGTGTTCCCAGCATGCTAAATAGTGGGTAACCATCCCCTCTAGACAATAAACAGGAAACTATATGTGTATGTACCATGCAATTTGAATCAGTTTATCAACATAAGATTTATGCTGGTTTTTTGGTTTGGTTTGGTTTGGTTTGGTTTGGTTTGGTTTGGTTTGGTTTGGTTTGGTTTGGTTTGGGTGCAATTCCTGGCAGTGCTTAGGATTACTCCCAGCTCTGCATTCAGGAATTACTCTAGCAGGGCAAAGGGGAATATCAGTGGTACTAGGCTCAAACTGCAGTCATCTTGCTATGCTCATGGCAGGAAGCCACTGTTCTATCTTTTCTGTCGCTATAGACAGACAGATATCCAGCATGCTATATGGTTCCCAGAGTGCGCAGTCAGGAGTAAGCCCTGAGCACTGCCTGGTGTGCCCCTCAAACCAAAATAAATAAATAACTAAATAACATTTAAACAGAGTCAAGCCATAAACTGTAAAATCTATTTTTAAAGTAATGAGAAAAAAATAGCTCATGACTCTATCTAAATAATCCAGACATGTAAATCATGTATTTATACGAATTATTATAAAGAAAATCATGTTATATAAAATGCATACTAATACAGAATGAAATGATAAAATAATAAAAAAGGAAAGGTAGTCGTCTGTTCAGTTCTTTACTAAAGAAACTGTAATCACAAAAATAATATTCCCAACAGAGATGCTAAATATTAAAAACACAACAAATGAAATTAAAGCATCCATGGAATCATAAAGAAGAAAGGATGGATATGGACAAGCAACAAATAAATGAAATTAGATATAAAATTTCATCAACAACATAAACTGAAGAAAAATATAATTTAGGGAAAATGAAGAAGCCCTCTGAGAACATAAGATTATATTAGAAGAAAAAACAGAAGGATATGGGCATACCAGATTATATACTAAAACATAAAAAGACAGAAGGGAGCAAAGTGCCCAGTGAAAGAACTAAAAGCTGTTAACTTCCAAGAATAAGAGAAGTAACCACAGACAGTGGGGAAGCTAATATCTTAAAATGCATAATGATATACAAGACATAGGAAGCTAAATTATCAAGTCAATTTTTTAAAAAAATGGCTGCAGGGGGTATGTAATATTCAAAGGTACCCATTAATCTTCATCAAATTAAGAAGCTTTTAACAACTAGAGAAAATATAATAAGAGCCTACTCACTGGGAGAAGATATTCACATAATATACAAATCAAGAACTGATATCCAATATATAAATAAGTCAATATAAACAACTCAATAATAAACAACAAAAGTGTGCATTCTTCAGCAGCATAAAACAACAATTAACCAATTCAAATAAATCAATTTAAAAATAGACAAAAGGAATAAAAACACATTTCCAAAAGTGCATACAGATGGTTAATACACTCATGAAAAAATGCTCAATGTCACTTATCATTAAGAAAATAAAAATCAAAAGAGTGAGATATCATTTCATCCCTCTGTAGCTGGTCTATTTGAAAAATATTAGAAACCAATGTTGATGAGTGTTGAGTCAATGGAACTCTTGTTCGCTGTTGGTATGAATATAAATTGGTGTGGTTTCTTTTGGAATAATACGGAGATTTTTAAAAAACTAATAATTTGGGCAGTGTGAAGGCATTGCAACTTTGGTGACTAGGTGAGGGTAACACACATATTAAGCTACATTCCTGAAAAGTAGAGTTATAAACTGATGTCAAGTCAATAAAATTTTATTGAGGAAATGGACATGAAAAAAGCAATCCCATTCACAATTGTGCCCCAGAAAATCAAGTACCTCAGAATCAGCTTAACTGAGGAAGTAAAAGACAACTACAAAGAAAACTATAAGACGCTACTCCATTAAATAAAAGAGGACATGAGGAAATGGAAACATATCCCCTGCTCATGGTTAGGGAGAATCAACATTGTCAAAATGACAATACTCCCCAAAGCATTATATAGATTCAACGCGATCCCTATAAGGATACCCATGACATTCTTCAAAGAAATGAATCAAGCAATCCTGAAATTCATATGCAACAACAAACGCCCACGGATTGCTAAAACAATTCTTGGGAAAAAGACGATGGGAGGCATCGACCTCCCCAACATTAAACTTTATTACAAAGCAGTAATAATCAAAACAGTATGGTACTGGAACAAAGGCAGAGCCTCAGACCAATGGAACAACAGGGTGGAATATCCCTACTCACAACCCCAAATGTATGATCATCTAATCTTTGATAAGGGAGCAAGAAATGTGAAGTGGAGCAAGGAAAGCCTCTTTAACAAGTGGTGCTGGCACAACTGGACAACCACATGCAAAAGAATGGGCTTAGACCTTGACCTGACACCATGCACAAAAGTCAGATCAAAATGGATTAAAGACCTCAACACCAGTCCACAAACCATAAGGTACATTGAAGATAAGGTTGGCAAAACCCTCCATGATATTGAAGCTAAAGGTATCTTCAAAGATAACATGCAACTGACCAACCAAGTGGAAACAGAGATCAACAAATGGAACTACATTAAACTATAAAGCTTCTGCACCTCAAAAGATATAGTGACCAGAATACAAAGACAATCTACAGAATGGGAAAGGATATTCAACCAATATCCATCAGATAATGGGTTGATATCAAGGGTATATAAGGCACTGGTTGAACTCTACAAGAAGAAATCATTCAACCCCATCAGAAAATGGGCAAAGAAATGAACAGAAAATTTCCCAAAGAAGAGATATGAATGGCCAAAATGCACATGAAAAAGTGTTCTACATCACTAATCATCAGAGAGATGCAGATCAAAACAACCACGATATACCACCTCACACCACAGAGACTGGCACACATCAAAAAGAACAAAAGCAACCATTGTTGGAGAGGATGTGAGAAGAAAGGACCCTTCTACACTGCTGGTGGGAATGCCAACTGGTTCAGCCCTTTTGGAAAACAATATGGACACTTCTCAAAAAATTAGAAATTGAGATCCCATTTGACCCAGCAAGACCACTACTGGGAATATACCCCGGAGAAGCAAAAAAGTATAGTCAAAATGACATCTGCACTTATATGTTCATCGCAGCACTGTTTACAATAGCCAGAATCTGGAAAAAACCGAGTGCCCGAGAACAGATGACTGGTTGAAGAAACTCTGGTACATCTATACAATGGAATACTATGCAGTTGTTAAGAAAAAATGAAGTCATGAACTTTGCATATAAGTGGATCAACATGGAAAGTATCATGCTAAGTGAAATGAGTCAGAAAGAGAAGGATAGACATGGAAAGATTGCACTCATCTGTGGAATATAAAATAACATAGTATCAGACTAATATCCAAGAATAGTAGAAATAAGTACCAGGAGGTTGTCTCCATGGCTTGCAAGCTGGTCTCACATCCTGGGGAAAAAGGCAGCTCAGAAAGAGAAGGGAACACCAAGTAAATTGTGGTTGAAGATCCCACGCTGGAAGGGAGATGCGTGCTGAAAGTAGACTAGAAAATGAACACAATGTCCACTCAATACCCCTCTTGCAAACCACAACACCCAACTGGGGAGAGAGATCAAAATGGAATACCCTGCCACAGAGGCAGGGTGGGGTGGGGGGGAGATGGGATTGGGGGTTGGGAGGGATACTGGGTTTATTGGTGGTGGAGAATGGGCTCTGGTGGTGGTATGTGTTTGTGAACATTGTATGAGGGAAAAACAAGCTCGAAAATGTGTAAATCTGTATCTATACCCTTATGGTGACTCACTAATTAAAGAATAAAAAATATATAAAAAAATTAAAAAATAAAATTGTAGGATA
The DNA here is from genome assembly GCF_027595985.1 of Sorex araneus. Taxonomy (NCBI): domain Eukaryota; kingdom Metazoa; phylum Chordata; class Mammalia; order Eulipotyphla; family Soricidae; genus Sorex; species Sorex araneus. The sequence goes on along the minus strand of NC_073304.1, from coordinate 135,138,846 downwards.
GAGGCCTAAGTAAAAAAATTAATCATTTTGAGATGTATAGATCAACGGATATATTATTCTGTAGGATGTTCCTCTATTGGGCATTTCTTATATATTACTCTTAGTTATATTAAGTTAAAGGTTTTTTCAGATGAAAGGACATAATATTGCAATTACATCATCATAATGATTTATTAATCGATAGCACAGCAGGTAGGGCATTTGCCTTGCATGCGGCCGACCTGGGTTCAATTTCTCCATCCCTCTCGGAGAGCCCATCAAGCTACTGAGAGTATCCTGCACACACAGCAGAGCCTGGCAAGCTACCAGGGGCATATTTTATATGCCAAAAACAGTAACAAGAAGTCTCACAATGGAGACATTACTGGTGCCCGCTCGAACAAATCGATGAACAATGGGACGACAGTGCTTCAGTGCTACAGTGCTGATTTTAGCTGTAAGGTTTTCCAGGGATAATATACCACTTGTTTTGTAATTTTTGCTGACGGGATCATTTGGGAGGACTCTTGATTTTGTGAAAATCCACTGTGGCCTAGGAATTAGATACCTACCCATGGAGTGATTTTGAATATGCCTCTGAAAGTAGATCTAGGATCAATTTTTCTATTGTTGTCTTATGTTTGGGAGTCTCAAATACATAGGTATGTAAAGTTTTAAGCATAAAGAAGTTGCTGATTTTTTTAGGAAATTTAGAAATAATTTTTTTCATCTTTTAAGTCAGTGTTTGTTTTCAAGATAATTCTTCTAATGAAAGTACCAATTTGAGAAATATGGCTTTATGTACAGTTTAAATCTCCCACTTTAGCAGTCCTACCTTCAACTGAGAACTAACAAGTGATCCTGGCATTCAATGACTAACCATTCAATGCTGCCAAAAAGGCTTCTGCAGTATTTAGTTTATATCAGAACATTAATTCACTTTGATTTTTCAGTATTCCTTTATTTATGGCTCCTGAGATTCAAAGTTCATAATGTACTTGACTTACAGGAAGTTTTTCTGTTATTTTTTTTGAGTCTGCCAAGTTTATAAGCACTTTCTTCAATCTTCATAGGTTTCTCTTCCACTTAATAATATAGCACTGTAGCACTGTCATCCCATTGTTCATCGATTTGCTCAAGTGGGCACCAGTAATGTCTCCATTGTGAAACTTATTACTGTTTTTGGTATATTGAATGCACCATGGGTAGCTTGCCAGGCTCTGCCATGCGGGCGGGATACTCTTGGTAGCTTGCCAGGCTCTCCGAAAGGGATGGAGGAACCGAACACGGGTCGGCCATGTGCAAGGCAAATGCCCTACCCGCTGTGTTATCACTCTAACCCCACTTAATAATACATGCTAATATGTTATTTTTCAGGTCAGTCAAAGCGTACAGGAATTATGTGCTTGCCTTGCATGTGGTTAACCCCAGCTACATCTGCTGCATCAAATATACTACCCCAAGCACCACCACGAGTGACATTTTAGCACAGAGCAAGAAGTAAGCCTTGGACAATACCGAGTGTGTTCAAAAACACCAACCCCAAAATGGTTTTTAAAAGTTATTCCTCAGCCAGAGTTTCTAGTACAGTGTGTAGGTGTTTTCCTTGCACATGGCCCACTCAGTTTGGATTCAACATCCCAGATGATTCACGAGCCCACTAAGAGTAATCCCTGAGCGCAGAGCCATGGGTAAGCCTGAGAACTCCCTAGTGTGGCCCCCAAATCAAATAATTAAATTAAATAAACAAAATATTATCCCTCATGGGGCCAGACAGACAGAATAGCAAGTAGGGCATTTGCCTTGCATGCAGCTCACCTGGGTTTGATCTCCAGCATCCTAGATGCTCCCCTGAGCACTGCCAGGAGAAATTCCTGACTTCAGAGCCAGGGGTAACCCCTGAACATTGCTGGGTATGGCTCCCCCCACCACACACAAAAAGTTATCCCTCATATTATCTGTTCTATTATAACTATTTTATTCTGGATGTCCAAAATCTCAGTGGTTTAGATTATTTGTAGGCAAAAACATTAGACTATTCCATCATATTATCAATGAAATAATGAATAAAAACAAAATTTATCAGTGTAACTTAAGTACAATTAAAAATTTAAGATATACTGAACTTCAGCTATGAAAACTTAAGAGTAAACGCTTTTACTTTTTTTTTTAAGATTGAAAGGTCTCACAAAGTTTTTATGGCACACTTACAAGCTAATAAAATAAAACACACATTAGTGAAAGGAAATAATTAGTTTTATTAGTTATAAAATTGAGAATATAAAAAGAGATTACTTATTTTAATGAAACATAAAATGTAGGTGTCAATATCAACACTTATTTCTTAGTTACCTAGTATTTTTTTCTTTCTAAATCTTTTCCTGTCCAAATATTTCCAAATGTTAGACATGCATCACAAAAAGTATTCCTTGTTTTTATTCTAAATATCTAAAACTAGTGCAATGCTTAACATTTCCTGCTCAGGTTTTTCATTGCCCCCTGCTTTCTGACTATAAAGTAGAAGAATTCAAATCTAAGCTAACTATTTTTAAAAAATTTTAAGGTGTGCCATTGATCTTACCACTTATAAGTGCCAAATCTTATTAACTGGCATATTAGCACGTTAAAGTTTTGCCAATAAATAGGAACAAAAAGATCAATAATAATATTTTAATTGAATTACATGGCTGGATAAATACAATATTATAAAACATCAATAAGACATTAGCTTTTCCTACTTTCTATAAATCAGTGTAATGTAAACATTGTATTTCTTTTCCATAAATATTGGCATTTATTCTCCAGAATTCAATCCTGATATTTTTAAAAAATCATCAGATTAAAGTAGGTAAAGGGATATACATGATAATCTTTCAGTATCTGTATTGAAAATCATAATGCCAGAGAGAGAGAGAGAGAGAGAGAGAGAGAGAGAGAGAGAGAGAGAGAGAGAGAGAGAAGTGCCTGCCATAGAGGTGGCAGGGAGGAGGGTCAGGAAAGAAACTGGTGACAGTGGTGGTGGGAAATGTGCACTGGTGAATAGACAGGTGGTGGAATATTGTACGACTGAAACCCAATCATGAGCAACTTTGCAACGGTGTATCTCACAGTGAATCAATTTAGAAAATAAATTTTAAAAAATCTTCAGAGCACTTAAGAAAACTATAAAAACTTGACTAAACATTTTAGCTATGAAAGAAAATATAATGACTAAGGTAATTACTGAAAAAAATATGATGCTCAGGTTGCCTGCTACAGCATTTCAAACACTTTTGATTTTTCACGTAAAGATCATTAAAAGATAAAGTATTATCTTTTCACGGGAAAACTTGTCAAACGGAAAAATCTAAACAGAATTCAGGCTTAAGCAGAATTTAAATCTAAATTTAAACAGAAATACTTATTATATATTCCAGAAGCTAAAGAGGCTATAAAAATGAGGAAGAGAGTATTTCTTTTCATGTTCATCTCCTAATTAGAGAAGGTATCTTTCAGGTTCAATTATTTGGCCAGATAAAAGAAGGGGCTATTAACCCTATCACAGGATTTTTAATTGAGCAATTTCACGTAGATGACAGGAAACAACATAATGAACATAATACATGTCAATATTATATAGTCAATATAAGAAATTACTTTAAAATATAACTTTAGAAAAAAAGAGATTATGATAACTAAACTGGAATGTCCTTGGGAAAATCAGGCAATAGTAAAGTTCAAACAGAAATGTGGCCTAGATTCCATACCCTTCTAGAACCCTTCATGGAAAATAACAGAGCGATGCAACAAGAGATCAGTCAAACTTTTAAGAATAGAGCCAGTAAAACAGATGGAATGATGCCTTCTCCAGATGGAGTCTCAGTGACACTAAGCTTCTATTAACACGGTTCTGGTATGTGGGACTAGATATCTCTCCAAAATGCGTGGGGGCACTGGCGGGGGGGGGGGTGGCGCACCAGCCCAGACTCCAGCCTGACCTGCTGCCAGAAGTCACGCCCTCAACCCGCCCTCGGCGCCATTTTGCCACAACAGTAGCAGCAAGAACCTGGGCCAGTGGCAACACAAGCCGAAGAATGCTCCGGATCCCTTATGGGGCCAACAACACCGGGTGCCAGACGGAGAAGGTGCAGAGTCCCCGCCTTCTCCAGATGGAGCTCCAGCCTCACTGAACTTCTCCTAACACAGCTCCAGTTTGTGGGACTGGGATATCTCTTCAAACTGTGAAGCCACTTACGTGGCCATGTGACCTTTCCTGATATCCAAAGAAAACGCTCAGGAACAGCTCCGCCATCCCTGAGCGGCCATTATACCAGAGGCACAGAAATCCAGAGGCTGCTGGCAGCTACACTCGTGGACTTTAAACTTAACTACGGTCCCGTGTAGCCCCAGGAGGGAAAGGGTTTTTGTTCTCATTCCTTTTCCTCTCTCGGCAGCATGGCGACCACCATTGTTTAGTGCCAATTGGACAGAGAGGTAGGAGCTTGCAATGATGGGACGCATGGGAAATCTCGAGATGAGTGGGGGGAAGAACCGGCCCTGCTTCCTGCCCAAATGAAACCCCAGCGGCCTCCCATGAACAGTTTCCCTGCTCCTAAACAGCCATGATCCCAGAGGCACACAAACCAATCTGGGAATGCAGTTGGCAGAAATACCTCTGGACTTAATACCAGAATCCCAAAACTGGACGGCCAATTTCACGACCGTGCAACATCTTATGCTCATTGTTATCAACAATAGAAAACATACGATCTAATGATGCCATTCTGACAGGTCTGACTGTTGGGGGGGAAACTCCAAATAATGATACTGAGTTTTTGGTCAAAAATTTAATGTTATCATAGCAATGAGAGAGTTAATTGAAAATCATCTGCCACACAGGCAGAGGGGGAGGGAGAGGGAGGGCCTCTGGGGTTCTTGGTGGTGGATCATGTGCACTGGTGAAGGGATGCATGTTTGATCATTGTATGACTGAGACTTGATCCGGAAAGCTCTATAACTGTTCTCATGGTGTCTCAATTAAAAAGCATAAATAAATAAATAAATAAATAAATAAATTAAAAAAACAGGTGGAATGAGGAAAACATATACGAAAAATCCAACTGGTAGAAGAGAATTGTTATTGGGGATGACTACCAGATTTTGCCCAATGACCCTGAATGATGGGAAAATAAAAGTAGATTGGTTCAAACCTAGCCTGTGTTCCAACATCCCATTTTACTTCCCTTTTTTTACACTGAGCATTTTTTTTAAATTTATTTTATTGAATCACCATGTGGGAAGTTACAAAGTTCTCAGGCTTATGTCTCAGTTATACAATGATCAAACACCCGTTCTTTCACCAGTGCCCATATTCCGCCACCAAAAAAAAAAAACAACCCAGTATACCTCCCACCCCCACCCCTCCACCTGCATAACTGATAAATTTCACTTCATCTTCTCTTTACCTTGATTGCATTCCATATTTCAGAAAAAAAAACTCACTATTGTTGTTGGAGTTTCAACACAGAACTCACTATTCTTGTTGGAGTTTATCCCCCCAAAATACGGCCCTACTGACAAGGAAACATTTGAAAATTAGTTTTCCACTGATGAGAATGAAGAGATATAAAGTCTCGCGGCCACATGGTTTAGGATTTCTGTATTTTAGTAATTAAGTCCAGGGAGATTTAAGTTGGAAATTTCATCATTTCCCTTCCTGGGGCAGCATGGAACAAAAGTTTAGTTCACAGTCTGGAGACATGGTGCAAGCACTTGCTGGGACCAGAAGTAATGTAGCTGACTCTAGATCTTGGTCGTTCAGCAGCAAAGCGGTCGTGCAAAAGCCTGGCCACCCGGGTCAAATCTCGGCGGAGTGCGAGCCGGTACCAGCCCCGGCCCAAGACTGCCCAAGGGTCCCACTGTTTCAAGATCAAAACACATCTTTTTTATCTTTTCTTCTTTTTTTTTGAGGGGGGAATGGGGTCTCAGGTACCCTGTGGCGTGTTGTTCAGAAAGCCCAGAGCTGTCAAGGCTCATAGTCTCCTGCTTACCAAACATGCGGAGATTGTTAAGTGATCTCTGACCCCACACTGAGCTTTCTTTGCTTCTTTGGGGGCTCAGGGGTTACTCCTGGCTCTGCACTCAGGAATATTTCCTGGTGGTGCTATATGGGGTGCTGGGTACCAAACTTGGATCGAAGGCATGAAAGGCTGACCTGTTATACTATCTCTCAGCTCCACACTGGGCATTTTTTAGTTCTTCTACTATGCTTAGCCAACTGCAGAGTTCAGGGTTAATTTCATCTGAATTAGCAGACATTTCATACAATTCCTATGTTAGCATCACATTCCTTTCTGCAATGCTATTTCTACTTGAGCAAGAAGGCCAGTGTTTCTTGGTTTCTCTCTCCCCCTACCTGAGAAACTATTGTCCTTTCTCTGTTCATAGATGGAACTTTCCTATATCTGACTTCCAGGCATGCTTGGCTGACTTCTGCGGAGTAACCTATCCACCCCTCTCAACATATACCTGCTTTAATCAGCTTCAGTCTTTCAGCACTGACCATTATTCTAGATTCCTTACATGAGGCCTGAGGTCTGACTGAATCTCGAGGTTTAAGAAAGAAATGCACAATCACTGTGGAGATTTTAAGCAATGGTGTACTATATATCAGGGTAAATCGTTCTTTTGGGAGAGGTAAGATGAGGGTACTTTTACCCTCCTTGTGAATGCTTAAGAAGTAATTTACAAAAATATTCTCAATTGAACACAATCAAAACGCCTTTTACTTTTTTGCTTTTTTCCCCATTTTTGTGGAGTGGGGGGTCACACCCAGTAATGCACAGGGGTTACTTCTGGCTCTGCACTCAGGAATTACTCCTGGCGGTGCTCAGGGAAGATATGGGATGCTGGGAATCAAATCCAGGTTGGCCACGCGCAAGGCAAATGCCCTACCCACTGTGCTATCACTCCAGCCCCTCAAAAAGCCTTTTAAACATGTTGCTTTTATATTAAGAACTAATAATTTATTTATTTTTGTGAAATAAATATTTTTGTGAAAAGAATACTTCTCAGGATATCTATTGTTATATTAAAATCTAATATCCATTATATTGCTAAAGTATCATTTTAAGTCAAAAATTATATGCAAGGAAAATTTGTGGAGCACTTGGAAGAATTTGGGGAATTATAATTTCCAGATAATTTAGACAAACAGGGACCATCACTGGTCATAGGAAAGACAAGTGTAGAATAAACAATTAACAATTAATCATAGGCCACTAAATCTTGTTGATCTTTGGACATAATTTTAGGTCACAGGAAAGCAAAGAAGCCATCAGAGTGGGGAAAAAATGTCATAACATATACCATGTTTTCATTGTGTTAAGGTGGCTTATTGGTGCATTTAATGAGGGACTAAATATTCATTTCATAGTAGCTTCTTAAATTTCAGTTTTCAAATTAAGAATCACCTCAAAGATAAGGTACTGAATTAAAATTGGCATAAATGCTACATATAAATACAGATCATCATATCTTTTCTGTATAAAACTGCATAAATATATTTGTATGTATGATTAACACAGCAGTCTCAAAAAGTATGCTCATATACTGGAAGTATTAGCAATAGCCATCAGGCAAGAAAAAGATATTAAGGGGATTCAGATTGGAAAGGAAGAAATCAAGCTCTCACTATTCGCAGACGATATGATACTATACCTAGAGAAACCTAAAAGCTCTAGTAAGAAACTCTTGGAAACAATTGACCTATACAGTAAAGTCGCAGGCTATAAAATCAATACCCAAAAATCCATGGCCTTCCTATATGCAAACAATGAGACAGAGGAAAGGGACATGAAAAAAGCAATCCCATTCACAATTGTGCCCCAGAAAATCAAATACCTTGGAATCAGCTTAACTAAAGAAGTAAAGGACCTCTACAAAGAAAACTATAAAACGCTACTTCATGAAGTAAAAGAGGACATGAGGAAATGGAAAAATATCCCCTGCTCATGGATAGGGAGAATAAACATTGTCAAAATGGCAATACTCCCCAAAGCATTATACAGATTTAACGCGATCACTATAGGGATACCCATGGCATTCTTCAAAGAAACAGAGCAAGATGATGGCAGGCATCACCCTCCCCAACCTTAAACTCTACTACAAAGCGGTAACAATTAAAACAGCATGGTACTGGAACAAAAGCAGAACTGCAGACCAATGGAACAGGGTGGAATATCCCCACACACAACCTCAAATGTATGATCATCTAATCTTTGATAAAGGTGCAAGATATGTGAAGTGGAGCAAGGAAAGTCTCTTTAACAAATGGTGCTGGCACAACTGGACAACCACATGCAAAAAATGGGCTTAGAACTCGATCTGACACCATGCACAAAAGTCAGATCAAAATGGATTAAAGACCTCAACATCAGACCACAAACCATAAGGTACATTGAAGACAAGGTTGGCAAAACCCTCCAGGATATTGAAGATAAAGGTATCTTCAAAGATGACACAGAACTAAGCAATCTAGTAAAAACAGAGATCAACAAATGGGACTACATTAAACTAAAAAGCTTCTGCACCGCAAAAGATACAGTGACCAGAATACAAAGACTATCTACAGAATGGGAAAGGATATTTACACAATACCCATCAGATAAGGGGTTGATATCAAGGGTATATAAAGCACTGGTTGAACTCTACAAGAAGAAAACATCCAACCCCATCAAAAAATGGGGAAAAGAAATGAACAGAAACTTTACCAAGGAAGAGATACAAATGGCCAAAAGGCACATGAAAAAGTGCTCTACATCACTAATCATCAGAGAGATGCAGATCAAAACAACCATGAGATACCACCTCACACCACAGAGGCTAGCACACATCCAAAAGAACAAAAGCAACCGCTGTTGGAGAGGATGTGGGGAGAAAGGGACCCTTCTACACTGCTGGTGGGAATGCCGGCTAGTTCAGCCCTTTTGGAAAACAATATGGACGATTCTCAAAAAACTAGAGGTTGAGCTCCCATTTGACCCAGCAATACCACTGCTGGGAATATATCCCAGAAAAGCTAAAAAGTATAGTCTAAATGACATCTGCACTTATATGTTCATCGCAGCACTGTTTACAATAGCCAGAATCTGGAAAAAACCCGAGTGCCCAAGAACAGATGACTGGTTGAAGAAACTCTGGTACATCTATACAATGGAATACTATGCAGCTGTTAGAAAGAATGAGGTCATGACCTTTGCATATAAGTGGATCAGCATGGAAAGTATTATGCTAAGTGAAATGAGTCAGAAAGAAAGAGACAGACATAGGAAGATTGCACTCATCTGTGGACTATAGAATAGCAGACTATAAGACTAACACCCAAGAATAGTAGAAATAAGTACCAGGAGGTTGTCTCCATGGCTTGGAGGCTGGTCTGTCATTCTGGGCAACTCAGAGAAGAAGACGACCGCTGGATTAGAGCTGTTACAGACTGGATTCCACAGGCGTCAAAAGAATGCGTGGCCACCCACATACGAGATGGTCAGACTTCTTCATCACGACCCTGAATGAACTGTCTGAGGCTCTTCGTGTTCCTGTAACAAGCAGATGCTATTGGGCTACACTAGCACGTGACGGGGACGAATGGAGATGTTACTGGCACCCACTCGAGCAAACTATTGAACAATGGGATGACAAGTGATACAAGTGATCTTTTATAAACTTGTAGCCTTGGAATAGCAAATATCCTAAGCCTCATATTTCTCTATGCCACTAGCATCATCGCAACCCTGATCTCATCTGACTAACCTGCCCAAAACAAAGATGTGGTTTACCATAGCACTTCCTTTTCCTAGGAACTCAGGAAGATTCCATGTTTTCCTAGCCTTCCTAGTATTAAGACTGGGGTTCAATTGTCTAAATTTTGCCCAAAAAAATAGAAATGATGTAGTCATTTCCAAAATAGTTTAATAAATTCAGTGAGAATTTATAGTTCTCTCTTCATGTCCTGAGACACGATTAGCAGCCACACCTGAGCTGGAGTAGAAACAATATACAGAAGCAGCATTGTTCTCTTTGTCATCACTTGTAGGAGAGCCTTAGAAAAACCAACATTATCCAAGCTTGGTCAGTAAGTTGTAAACCTTATTTTATAAATCTGTTACAATGTTAAAGTTTACTTATTATCAGAGCATAATAGTTTATCCACTAATAAAAGGATTAAATGAAAAAATAAAATGTACTTCTGTTACAGATCAACGTGTTATACAGGGATCATCAGTAATGGTAATGGAAAGCTTGTGAAAATTGTAATAACTTTAAAATTCTTTCCACATTTTACCACTGCATTAGCAATGTAAAGACTTCCTGAAAGTTAGAAAGCAGTCACCATAAGTAAAGCACACGTTTATGTAAGAAACTAGAGATGTTTCTGCCTTTTACATATATAGGGCATATAGTCACATATAAATTTTAAGAATCATTTCAGATTAAGTGTCTGGACAACCGAGACCCCATAGACTACCTTAATTTAAATGAACTGATTTAATGACACTGAATTACTTCTACTAGCACATGGAAATATTTAAAATCCTGCCTCAAGGCGAAGTTAAAAACCAAATTAGAGTGAGTTTTTACTTTAAAATAAGAAGTAAAAATGAAACTATCAGCCTTTAAATTTTATACATTATCTCTTTTCTAAGTTACATTTTAAAAGAACAATAAATTGCTAAGAGTTTATGGATAATACAATTTTGTATACAGTGATATTATCTAAATCACTTAATCAAGTGTTACTTATATAGAATTGGGGTAGTATGTAGAAATCCGTTTTATCGCTTCTTGGCCTTTTGGCTAAGATCAAGTGTAGAAATCCGCTTGAGAACCTGAAAAGAACTCTTAATGTACCATTATGATTATTTTGGTGGTGTTAAAATTTTAATCAAATTAATTAGTAAATCAATAAATTTCCCCCTTAGGACACATTTAAAGGGATATTCAAGTCTATGAAAAGAATTGTTGATTAAATACAAGAGAATCACATCAATTCAGCCTCTCCTTATTGGATGATTACTAGCAATTGCTGTACAAATATTATTAACAAGGTTGAAAAGATTTGTCTTAAAACCAGAAGGTTAAAAATCTATTCAAAGGAAGCTAAAAATATTTCTTAAATTTAATTTTTAAATGCTGCTTTCAATATATGAGACATGTATTTTATAGCAATCTTGACATCTCAACTAGTGCATAAATGAATTTAAACCTTGTCAATGACCTACTTTAATGAAAGAAATCATAGCCATTTGAAATATTTATAATTTACCTTTATGATGATATCAAGTTGCAAATTTTAGAATCAAAAGTTAGAAATTATGGTGAATAACTGCATTTAGCAAAATCAGCTATGTAAAAGAGGACAGTAAAGTATGTACTTAAGACAGACAGAAACCTTTGTCAATTCTTAAATTTCTTGTCATTGCCAAATTTTACAACATATCTTCCCACACAGGTTAAAAACAAGGGAATACAGGCCAAGACTTAATTCTATGAAAACTTAATTCTTAATTCTTAATTTATACTTAATTCTATGAAAACTAACGATGCATGCATGACTTTAGCAAAGCAGCCTGATGAGGCATCGTGAGCATCAGTGCAGCTTTACCCCTTGGAGGGATCACTCAGACACAAAACTGGGGTTTCTGATAAACAGATTGCTTCCTAGAATAATGCCACCTGTAGCCAGAATCGAAGTCCAAGGTCAATGTGTGTCTTCAGACTAAACTACTTATAGAAAACTGACCCATCTTGCAGTGTCCTTTTTTTCCCTCTACCTTTAACCTTTCCTAACTCCCAAACTTATGAAAGCTCCAGTAGCCAACATAGAATTAGAGAAATATTCATAGGGAGAAAATAAAAAAAAAAGAAAACCCAGCTTGAATGCAGTTTGAATGCTTTATGATACCATGGAATTACCACACAATCATTCTAGACTATATCTAGAGTATTTTAACATGAGACAGAAATGCATTTATATCCTTTAGGTTTTGCTGTTATGGTAGCCAAAATGGTTTTAACTATCATAATTAGTTGATAAAAAAGTATTAGTTAGGAACAACAAGTATTCTGCTTTGCTAATTTGTCTATAGTTTTAATTTGACAAATATATTTATATGTTCAATTTCAAATATTCTTTATTATTTCTTTAAATTTTATCATTTTTAAAAATATTTGCCAAATTTATCAAAATACTATTATGTCTCAAAAGAACATTTTAAACATAGACTATGTTAAAACTTTATAAATAGCAATATTAAAATCTAAAAATTATTTTAAAATTTTCACAAAATTTTTTTTTCACATAAGAAATCTATGAGCACTGCTGGGTGTAGGCACCCCCCCTGAAAAAATATTAAAAAAAGAAAAAGGAACATAAAAGAAGTCTAGAGGAAATGCAACTCCCAAGTAAAAGTTTTAACTGCCAAGAAAAAAAAATCTAGTAGAATAAGAATTTCTATAGATTTATAATTTCTAAATTTATGAAAAATGAAATATATTACTATACAATATGCATATATGCATTGATTTATGATAATATAAATATCAATTTGTAGTTTAAACTGTTCTCTATTATTCCTAATTCTGATTCCTTTTTGCTTAATTTAGTACTTCTTACAATAGAAAAACTGGTTAAAGTTTTAATTTCAAATAAAAAATTTCATTGAAACTTCCTAATGAAAAAATACCACTTTGGGCAAAACGTCAGAAGAAACACTTTTTTATTTTGAAAAACAAAAGTTCTTATACAGTTATGCACTCTGACTAGAAAATGAAAAGTTAGAAAATGAAAAGACAGAGCAAGAACAACAGGAAAAGAGAAAAGAGTGAGGGAGTGAGACAGTAAACCCATATATTCAGCTGGATCTTAAATTAAAAGGACAGTAGAATGGGGCTAAGAGAGCTTTAATATTCCAACTTATAAAATAACTAGCATTTACAAGACTTTGTCACTGTTACTGTCATCCCATTGCTCATCGATTTCTTCGAGCAGGCACCAGTAACGTCTCTCATTGAGAGACTTATTGTTACTGTTTACAAGACTTTAGTATAAAGAATTCTGAAGTCAGGAATCTCTCCCTTCCTCATCTTATTTTGATCACTTTCCTCTCTAAACAGGTCAGAATGAAAAGCAAAGTGATATAAGAGCTTACATTTCAACTGCTTAAAGTATAGATTATGACAAAGGTAGAAATAATGTTTGACAAGAAAATAGTATTCCATATTAAAAGAAATCCCAGTTAAAATAAAATTTGGACACACTTCAGGCAGTATTACTAAAGTTATTTTCTAGAATAATTGTTTTTGTGATGTTGCCTGTAGCTAAATCAATTTTCTTTTAAAGTAACAAAGAATTTAAAACACATCAGTGTGGCTTGTGTAGTAATAAAGGAGCATATTAAGTGAAGTAATATTCAGGACTTACCACCTCCTCCTCCAAGAAGACTGGCATTTGCTGTTTAAAACAAACAGACAATAAAAAAGATTATATAACATAAAAATATAGTGTACAGTGGTAGCTAAATAAAAAGCAGATAACAATCATATTTTTACACAAACACACAATATGTACTTTCATGTATAAAAAAAGGATTTACTCAGATGATATGGAAATATATGGAAATATGTACATTTTTGTTTGGTTTTTGGTTGGGGCCACACCTGGCAATGCTCAGGAATCACTCCTGGTAGTGCTCAGGGGACCATCTAAAGATTGAACTCCAGCCAACTGAGAGTACAGCAAGTACTCTACTCACTGTACTATCACTCTTGTCTCAGTATACAAAATATTTAATACTTTAATTTTTTATCTAAAATGGCAACTTTTATAATGTGCTTCCCTTTTTTTGTTGTTGTTTATTAGTTAGTGGGGCACTCGCCGTGCTGTGCAGGGCTCACTGCTGACTCTGCCATCAGGGGCCTGGTGGACTTAGGGGATCATCCATACAGAACTGAACCCAGGTCAAATGTGTGCAGCCAAGTGCTTTACCCACTATTCCATCACTCAGGCCCCATATATTGTGCATCCTTTAATTATAATGAAGTACATATTGTAATCCTTTCACTTCCCATTCTTTATCTACCTTAATCATTGAGTTTCTTTGTTTTACCAATTAGAGAAAGAACAATTTATTCTTTTCCATAAAGTTTATTCCACAAAGTTCTCATGCCACTATCTCATGCCACTATACAAAATAAAACAAAAATAAGATAAAATTAAAAGAAATTATGTAACAGTATAAATAATATGTGTGAAAATTAACATTATTTAATCAGTTTCAATAATTTCAAATGACATTGTATAAAAATATTTAAAGACTAAATGCCAATTTTTCAGATATATCTGATAAGAGCTCCTGCCAAAATTTATGTCAACTTATATCTAACTTTATCTAGTCATTGTAACTGCCAGAAATATAAATCAATAGACAATGCACTGAGTTTATTCCACAAAGTTCTGTCTCACTAGCTTTATCTCATGCCACTATACAAAACAAAACAGAAATAAAATAAATGAAAAGTATATAACAATATAGAGAATATGTGTGAAAACTAACATTCTTTATATTTTTGTGTGTGGCACAACCCAGGAAGGATACAATTAATAATTTCAGAAGAGGAGAAAGTTGCTCTGACAGAAATTTTAGTGGGTGTCCACAGACAATTCATTAATAAATGCAAATAGAATGTCAATGAATGCGTCAGTCAAAGAATGAGTCAGTTTTAAGAATAAGAGTCCAGGAACTGGAGAGAGTACAGTGGACAGGGCGCTTGACTTGTGCATAGCTGACCTGGGATTCAGTCTCTGGAACGTCATATGATCTGCTAAGCCGAACCCCACCAGGAGTGATCCCTGAGCATGGAGCCAGAAGTAAACTCTAAGCTCCACCAAATACGGCCCCCAAATAAAAAGTGAAACAAAAATGAACAATGGCCCATAGGTTTAATAGTTCCCATGAGCAACATATGCGATGACTTGCTGCAATGTTACAGAGAATACAATGAAAATGTTTAGAGAGTTAATAACTTTGAAGGCTTTTGTCAAATACTAATAATAGAGTATTAAATCTTTTCCACATACAGGACCATCTAATTGCTGTTTTTGCCTTTCTTTCAGTGCTTTTATCACAGTACGGACTGATTAGCAATGTCACTAATAAACTGTAAACAAAACTCATTGGTGTCAGAATGTCTTCTGCTACCCTATCATCTCAGATCCCTAAACCTCTTCACAGTACAAAAGTGTATGTAGCACTTTCTAGTGTTTAATGTCCTGTCAAACACTGAACTTGGTAAGTGTTGAAGTAGTAATTCTTTACAGGAACAGGCAGAAATTTATTGTAAATTCTATTGTGATTACATTGTCCTTACTGGATGGGGAAACAATGATCACGATTGTCTTCTGACTAATCCAAACACTTTCTAGGGCCACAGAAATAAGTAAAGGGCAAAGTGCATGCTTTGCATGTGGCTGACTGGTTGGAATTCCTCCTAGCATGCTTCGGTAGTCTCTAAGAGGACTGACAAGACTGATACTTGAGCACAGAGAGAGGAATAAACCTGATCACTGTTAGCTGTGGCCTCCACAGACATACAAAACAAAGGGGAAATAATCACTTTCTAAAACCTTACTACATGAATTTATAGAACCACCTGGCATTTCACACTGCTGCTATTTAAAAAAAAAAATTATCTGAAACCTTCTTCCCTATCTATCTGTAAATGATCCAGATCCCTGATGCTCCATTTTCTGTCTTCCAATTTTCACACATAAAGTAAAAGGCATTCCAACAACAAATGGTAACACCACTGAATACTAGTTTTTCATCCAAATCATTATTCCCACAAACACAACAATAATATGTATTCTAATTTTCATCTCTATTTTTCTTAATAAAAGTGGACATCTTCTACTTTGGGAGCACAGCCCAAGGGCCATCTGGCCCTTGTCAAGTAGATGTAGGTTGAATTGGGAGGTGTAGAATATAGAATTGAAATTCAGAGAACCATCAAGTCAATTTATATCAAATGTTTGCCCGTGTTTAGATCAAAGCAGATCTGGCTTCATCAATCTAGAACTAATTTTATTAAAGTGTGACATTCTTTTATATTATACCCAATACAAAATAATTCATGTGTATTAATTTATACCTTAAAATAAATTCATGTGTAATACCACTTATGTAATGGAATCAAAGATGCTTAAGCAGTAACAGCAATCCTAAAATCTGATATGACTTTTCTAAACAATCTCTCAAATAAAAGTATATTACCAATTTTTATTTTTAAAAAATTAAAAATAGAATTGTATAAGTTGAAAGAACATAACTTTTCTGAATCAAAAGTAACATCGATGCAGACAAGTATATATAAAGCCCTATATGAGTTCTAATATTACTTTACATTCACAAAGTTCCCTATACATATATACCTGACTTAGCTTTTATAGTCTGGTGAATTAATATTAGTTCTTCTATTTTATAAAAGTAAACAGGACTGTGGGTGTCTAGACTTAGTACTCATTTAACTTCTATTTGATCATTTTCAATCAATCTTGCTATATCCCAATTAATTGGAATCTCTTAAAGACAAAACCCAAGTTTAATAGTTGAACTGCATCTAATAAGCTTTCAATACATATTTTATAATAGTGAGTTAATTGAAAAATTTAGTCCAATTTCTTTATTGACATATAAATGGTATTTGTTTAGTGAAGTGTGCAGAAATAGAAAGCTTTGATCTTTTTTTCCCCCATAAAATCAACATCTATTGAAGAAACTTTTATGTTTGAAAGTTCTAGGTGATTAAGAATATGTGGAATAAATTTCTATCTGTTTCCCCTACAGAAGTTGTTTGCTAAAGGAAATTTTAAACATGAAGTTATCTGAATTTCACAAAAAAAGAAAAGAAGAAAATGCATGAAAAAATCTTCAAGTTTCTGAACATGATGCCAGTTATTCTACTATAAGATTTTTAAAATCTTCTCTAAACAACGTATTTTTCACTCATTTTTTTTTATAAATGAAACATCCCTTTTCCTGAGCCAGAAAAATTGAACAGTGGTAAAGTAATTGCCTTAAGTGGGGCCTATCTGGATTTGCACTGTCAGGGGTGATCCCTGAGCACAGAACCAAGACTAAGCCCTGAGTACATATATATGACTTAGCTTTTATAGTCTGGTGAATTAATATTAGTTGGGTGTACCTCCTTCCCTTTGCCTCCCCCATAAACTCTCGTATTCCACCAAAATATAAATAAAATAGGAAAAAAGCGCTACTTAAACCTAATTCAGAATTATGAATATGGCAATTTAAACACTTAATATTTATAAATGATGCTTTTTTCTACTTGAACTCAGTTTATAGCATTCTAGTTGAAATCATTAAATCACTACAATTAAAATATTTATTTTAAAATCATCAAGACCTCCAAGTATTTTTTCTCTGTAGTATATAGAAGATAACAAAGCAAATGAACAAATAAAGCAGACTAATAAGAACAACAAAGTTGTTAGAAGAGAGAATAAAATATTCCAGTAAAGTATGGAAACAAGACTTCTGATGGCAAACATATGTAGCTTATACAGATGTTGCTTTATAATATGGTGTACATGGAATATACATAACATTACAAACCAATGTCACAGCAATTAAAAATTATAAAAATGCCAAAACCAAAAGAAAAGTGAATACAATGTAGGAATTTGAAAAGGGATAACTGTAATAAAAAACAATATTAATGGAAATGGCCAACAGTGTCTTTATGTTTCTCTCAAAATTTAAATGAAACATTATAACTATTTTCTAAAAGTTGTTTTTTAATGATTCTGGGTCTGTGTATGTTCTTCAGTATATAATCATAATCAATTTGTGGATCAAATCATAAAACTAAAACTAATATATAGTACAAGTAACATTTATTACTGAAATCTCCCAAAAGGAATGTATGCCATAATATTACTAGAAATGTTAGACAAAGCTATAATTTGGAGCTTCTTTAATCCTAAATCATCAAAATCCTTTTTAGTCTGTACAGCTAAGTAAACTTTCAATTCTGTCTTTATTATTAAATATCTAGGTTATTTGGGCAAATCATAGTCAGTTTTAATTTATATTTTTCTATATATTCTTATATTTCTCCATTTAAAAAGTTAGGGCAATTCAGAGATGGAAGCAGATTTCAAATAATTCAGTTTTATTTGTTACAAGACCCTAACATCTAGGATTTGAAAATATTTCTGAGGCTAAATCTGGTCTTGGTGAAAAGAATAACACAATCAATTTTGTTGCAGTATTAACACTTTTGTTCACATTTATGAGTGGGGCAGGGTGAATAAGAAGGTAGCATAGGCAGGAGAATAATACAGGGGGCAGGGCACTGATCTTACACTCAGCTGACCTGGGTTCAGCCCCCAGCACTATATAGGATACCCTGAACCTTGCCAGGAGCAGTCCCTGAGCACAAAGCCAGTAATAAGCCCATGGCCTAAAAGAACAACAAAGAAATGTAACATGCATTCTATCTCTGTCTCTCCACACACAGAAAAAATAGATATATAAATATGTAACACATGTCACATACAAACAGGAATCCAAATATTGGATTAGATAACATCATTTATCTTTGAATAATATTATAAAATCTTATTAAATGATCTTTATAAAAGAGTAACAATGGTTAACCTAACATGCAGGCACTGAATTTTTGTATTCCAATAGCTCCTGCAGTTTATTAGCTGAAGTGGCTCAGTCTATGAAGTTATCCAGAACTGTACAAAGTAACACATGTCAACTATGAGCCAAAATGATAAATGTGTGGAATGATTCTCTATTCCACTAGCCCCCTAAACTTCTATTTTTCCACAATAGTTATTTATTTTCCCATTCCATGTTGACCCCCATCCAAGACTGTCCATCAAACAAGAAACAGTCTGAGGGATTAGTCTTAAAACATTGATGAAAACTATTTATGCAGGGCTTTTGCTTTTTTGATGTTATAGAGGAAATTATTGTTGCTTTCATCCTAACAGAATCCTGACCAGCTAGTTTAGTTTATTTATCCTGCTTTCTTAATACTATAAAGCACATGGATGTCAAAATTTATGTGGCAAATACTTCCCCACGACCTCTACTTAAAACAGCATTTCATTCCCATGTTATCTTGAAAGAACTAGAAAGACAAACTATCACCTTTTAGAATGGCATATATTATATTTCCTACAGTTTCAAATGTAAAATAAGAAGTGCTAAAAAACCTGTTAAGCTTAAAATCCAAAGCACGCTCTAGAATCACTTGATACAAAGAAAAACCCTCTCAACTGACAGCTATGGAAATACAATCTACACAAATATAAGCATCAATTTGGTAACCATTTGTGTTTCCAGCCTTCTTAGATTTACTCATTTTAAACAAAATCGATGGAATGCCAGAGGTTTTGGGCAATGGTGTAATTTCCTGCTTTGAAGCTGACAGAGAAGAATTAAGAGTAGGCTAATCTACTTCACATGTAGAAACTGGGAATAAATACATGATTAATACTTCACAATTCATACTACAGAATTCAAAGAAACCATTGATTATTTTAGGATCATTGTGGTTTTCATAACACATTGTGAAGCCCAAAACAGAACATGAATTCTACTACTGATAATTAAGTGAAACAATGAATTAAAAAGCTCAACTGGGGCTGCAGCAATAGTACAGCAGGTAGGGCATTTGCCTTGCATGCAGCAGATCAGGGTTCAATTCTCAGCATCCCATATGGTGCCCTGAGTACCACCAGGAATAATTCCTGAGTGGAGAACCAGGAGGAACCCCTGAGCATCACCAGGTGTGACCTCGAAAGCAAAAAGTAAATAAAAAGTTCTACTGAGAGTAATAACAAATACAACCAGTAGAATTATTCTCATTAAAGAGAGAGAATGTAAAACTGCACCTCTGACTCCCCAGTCTGTGTAGTCCAACTATCATTCTGGGTACTCTGCGTCTGCTAGAAATACAGCAACTTGGAAGAAAAGTTACTGATGCATCCAATTCTTCCATTTTGAAATGATCTTCCATTTTGAAGTGACTTAAAGAGGACCAAAGAAGCTAGGTAACTTGTCTCGGATCAGACTGGAAGCAAAGAACCTACAATTACTATCAATTTTAAAATACAACTATGGGTATGTAGATATGTATATATAGTTTGCATATATTATATATGTGCAATACATGATATTGCTTCAGAAATGACTTCAAAGATTGAAAGAGAACATGATGTGCATGGATCTATAGAGAGCCATACTGAAGATCACTTAATTATTAAAAGATGAACAAAGCATTGGCAGTTCCTACAGCTCTGTACGCGATGCAACTAATGCAAAATGAGAGGAATTAGCATATGCCTCTATGTAGCAGTCATCCTTCTTGACACTGTGTTCTGAATCAATTATAATTTTGATAACTATAATACTGGCTCAGTTACAAAAATGGGATTACATAAGTAACCCAATCTGGGGCTTTCTGAAGAGTGAATAAGCATGTCTAAATAGAGAAAAACTCAGTTCAAATGTATATTCGCTTTGTGGTTGTAATGATAAAAGACATGAACAGCAGTTATAGCTTGTCTCTGACAGGATGGTTTTGAATACAAATCAATTCTCAACTTGAAAACTGAGAGATGTATTTATTTATGGGAATATGATATACTTTTAGTCTGATTAAAACATAAGCCAGAACATGCACCTTCATTTACACACTTCTTGGGGAAACTAATTTGTTTTAATAAAACCAGACTGCATCTTTTTAAAGTTTTATGTGCTTTCTTTTATTTCATCTTTCTGAAATAAAATCTTTTCTCCAATAAAAAAAACTGGAAGGCATTTATGAAAAGGGGTTAATTTGAGCTTATTGTTTAATTTAACAGCAAAAGAATAATTCTTCGTCATTGCAAACAGGTAGGAAAAAGGAAATGTGAGAAAACCTCAAAGGAAAAGACATTGAAAGCTAAAATAGATGCACATAATTGCTAGCCTGAAAACATTCATTATATTCATCTGTAAAATCCAAAAAAATGCTCACATTTGTTTGTATCAATGTATCATGCACAATTCTTGGCACAGGGCAGATAAAGAATAAATATTTACTAAGTAAATGAATAGAAGACAGCAAGATGAGAGAAGGTGGAAAGAGATGGGGCTAGAGAGATACTGGAATTGGGAAGGGGCTTACCTTTTATGCAGCTGACCTGGGTTCAAGACAGCACCATATATGGCTGTTGAGCACGGTCAGGAGTGATCCCTGAGCATATAATCTAATTAAGCTCTTAGCACAGAAATGTCTACAGAAGAAGGAGAAAGAAGTGAAGGAGAACAAGAATAAAAAGAAAGAGGAGGAAGAACATGAAGAAGGAAAACAAAAATCATACTTTTAAAATAAATAAGGACTTTTGTCCTCACTTTGAATTATCTTGTGAAATACTATCCTTTAGAGTTTGAGGATGAAAACTAGGATTTATGCAGAGACGGAAGTGAGAAAGATTAAAGGGAAATGTAGAAAAATAATTCAACAAGCCTATAAAGAAAAGGAGACTCAATATCTTGCATTTTATAACTATTTTCCCCCTTTCTTGGCTAATTTGATTACTTAATTCAAAAATAAAGTTGGCTATATTCCACCAGATAAGCTTCATTTTACCTCTCAAAACCTATTCTAAAATTCTATCCAAGGAAATTGGCTTCTCTCGATGACATCAGTGGTCATTTTACCTTTTGGCTGGGCTTGACTACCCATCAAGAGACCCTTGCAGGATCTGCTTATACAGATAAGAACAAGTTAAAGGTTTCTATTTCCCTGGTTTCACTCCCTGATTTAACTCCTTGTCAGTTTATCTTGAGCTTACTATGCTGCTGAATAAAGACGATCACTTGAAAATAAGAACACTTAACATAAAGCAAACTTCTCTCTTGGGTTTTGATATTTTCTCTCTCTTTTCTCTTTAATCTAAAACGAGCAATATTTATACTCTTGGTAATTTCTGATCTCTAGAGAAACATTTAAGGTTCTCCTATAGCTCACTTGCCTTCCCTCATCTAAATATTCTAATTTGAGGGGCGGCAGGAGCGATAGCACAGCGGGTAGGGAGTTTGCCTTGCATGCAGCAAACTCGGGCTCGATTCCCAGCATCCCATAAGGTCCCCCGAGCACCACCAGGAGTAATTCCTGAGTGCATGAGCCAGGAATAACCCCTGTACATTGCCGGGTGTGATCCCAAAGTCCCCCCACCAAAAAAATAATTCTAATTTGATTGTCTAGTTTCCTTTGGGATCATGATTAAAAAGATGTTTTTATCTTCTGTTTCTTTAAGGAGCATACCCTGCTGTACCCAGGACTTATTCCTGCGCTCAGGGATGACTCCTGACAGGGTTTGGGAGTTCAATATTGGGTGTCTGGTACTGAAATAAGTCGACTGTGGGCCTTACTCCTCACATTATGTCTCCAGGCCCCTAAGTCTTACATTGCTTCCCACAGAACTCCTTCTCTCCTCCCACTTTATTCAAACATCATGGTTTACAAAGTTGTTCATGATGATGTGTTCCAGGCATTCAATATTCTAGCACCAATCTCACCACCACTGTCACCTTCCCGCCACCATTGCCTCCATTTTTCCAACCAACCCTCAAGCCTGTCCCTGTAGCAGGCCCAGAATAATTAATTTTATATTGATTGTTACCACAAAATGGCTAGTGAAACAACAGAAAAATATTTCCATAGATTAAAAGTTTTTTTAAATGATTTCATTTCACCATTTGGATGTTACACCAAAGTATTGTCATTGGTGAGATACAGATTCTTTTTTCTTGAAGTTTTCTTGCAGTTCAGTATTACTCATATTGTTGTTTATAAAACAATGGATTCTATTATGAAGACTACCATGAAATCAGGTATTCTTATTTCTGAATAAATCATGGCTCTAAGTAATAAAAAAAATATGAAACACACTGTAGTTTTTTGTGTGTGTAAGTGAAAATACTCTATTATTGAGGGACAACTAAGCTGCTTCTAGTTTTGACATTACAAGCAATGTTTGAGTTAAAGTCTGTGCGAAGATACACATATTGCTACATACTGGTGTTCCTATCCTAAAACATAGGTGATATAACAAATCTTCCAAATAATTTATTGTTAGAAGGGAGTTTAAATCAGTTGAAGGGATTAATACAATTATTAAACATAATCAAAATGAGCAAAAATATGCCTTCCATTTATATACTCTGGAGGGTGCATAAGCATCAGTATCATTTGATGCCTAAGTAATTTGAATCAAAATGTCTTGACATGTTGATGAGGTTTGTTGAACGCCTACAACTGTGGACCTGAAGCTACTAAGTCTGAAATTCTAATTGTTTTTAAATACATAGAAATTAAAATATTTATTTCAAATGTAAAAATAGTGAGGTTATGTCCATTGACAAGTAGACTTCTTAATCACGTTTTACGATTATTAGATGCAACTCATGACCGGTCATAAATCTCAAAGCAAATGAAAAACTTTTCTATGAGAGACTAGAGAAAGTTACTTCTAAATTCTAAATAAGTTATTTGCAAATTTAAAGTACACCTCAGCATTTTAAGAATAGAAAGGTTCAAATTTTAACATATTAGAAGAGTATGACAGGAAAATGTGTCTCCCCACCCGCCCAAATATGGATATTAAGCTCAATCATTAAAGACCATTTTTTAAAAATTTCATACCACTGTGGAGAACTATGGATACTGCTCACATCGCAGAAAACCTGCTTTGCATATGCAATACACTTGAATACATTCTGGCACTCCATGACCCCACCCCTATCAGTATCAATAAAAGAATATTAAAGACTATAGTTTTTACATATGAATCTTAAAGAAAGTTCAAGAAAACATCTGTTTTATTTCTTTTTCTAAACTCATTATTTTTGTTTTTTAAAAATTTTTATTAGAATCACTGTGATGTACAGTTACAAACTTATGAACTTTTGTGTTTGCATTTTACTCATATAGTAATCGTTTACCTATCCCTCCGCCAGTGCCCATTCACCTCCACCAATGATCCCAGTATCCCTCTCACCACCCTCACCCCATCCCCCCACCACACCCTGCCTCTGTGGCATGGCATTCCCCTTTGTTCTCTCTCCTTTTGGGTATTGTATTTTGCAATAGAGGTATTGAGTGGTCACCATGTTTGGTCTATAGTCTACTTTCAGCTCTCATCTTCCAACCCAAATGGGTCCTCCCGACATCTTGCACTTGGTGTTCCCTTCTCTATCTGAGCTGCCTTTTCCCCTAGCATGTGAAAAATCATTATTTTTAAATAACACTTTGTCATTAAAATAAAAAATTTATTTTGTAACTTTGAGAATTTTTATTCATTTGGGTCATATATTTACAATAGTATTAACATTAATTGCTTGATTTATGCAGTTTTCACAGTTTACAACCACCAAAGTTCCCAAGAACCCACACACGTCTTTTTGTTACTACGAGCTCACCTTGCATTAACCCCAGGTTTGTTTGGTATTTTCATTTCTGTAATACAGGGCCAAGGGTTTGTTATCATTTTATGCTTCCTATCCCCATATTTTATCTATATGCCAGAGTGAGGTCAGGTGGAATTTTTTTTCTCCACTTGACTTATTTTTACATAATATGATATCCTCCAGTTCCATCTGAGTTGCAGCAGACAGAGAAATTTCATCTTTTCTTAACAGCTGCCTAGTATTTCACTGTGTTTACATATCACAGCTTCTTGATCCATTTATTCATTAAATATTTGGGTTATTTCCATGTCCTAGTACTGTACCAAATACTTCAGTGAACATAAATCGTTTAGAATCAGCAATTTAGTATATCGAGAGTATATGTCAATAGTGGATTTACTGGGTCAGATGGAATCCCTATTCTTAAAAAAAAATTATAATCTATGCAATCTGCAATACTGTTAAAGTTTATGGCATCAATGTATAAAGCTACTACACCCCAGTAACACTAAAGTGACTCACAACAGTTCACCCTCTCCACTCTCTCTCTTATGTCACCTATGGGTTTTGGAGAAATCTCCATATTATTTTCTACAGAGGTTAAACCAAAAAGCATTGCCACCAACATTGAATGAGGATTCATTTTTTCATCACATTTCCAATAATCCTGGTTAATTCTCATCTTTCATATGCTCTTATTCTTATTGGTGTGAGATTGTTTCACATTATTGCTTTGATTTACACTTCTCTAAAAATTAATGACAATGGATATTTTTTTCATAAGCTTATAGGACATCTGAATGTCCTCAGTAACCTTTTTTTTAATACAACCAAAGTGTGTTGGATTACAAATGAGCTGACCTGGCTTTCCAGCCACCCTAGTGCAGTGTTTAGATCATCAGACAGCACTGATCTAAACTACTTGCACCAAATTTGGTCCTGTGACACAGCCAATTTATAAAACTTTTAAATGAACTCTTGTATGACTCATGTCTATCAGAGAGTCATGCTCTGAATCAGCAAGCCACTGGGCAGGCTGACACATATTTTAGTAAGCTTATCAAGGTAGAAAATACATTCATTACCCAGCAAAAAAAAAGAAGTAAACATCATGATGACAAATTTTTCTTAGCTATTATTTTTCAAGTAGTGTTTTAGCATTGATCTGTATGGTATTTGTCATTCTCCAAACGACTTTGTAAAGTGATAGTTTTACTTCCCTATAGCAGAAGAGGAAGCTAAAACTACAGTGACACTAAACTTCTTTATCCAAAATAGGTAAATTACAGTTGGTAAATTAAGTATTCATTTCAGTATCTGAACCCTTAACCAATGCTTTCAACAATATGCCAGACTGTCTTGTACAAAATTATTTCATTTTGCCATAAAATTATTTTAATGGATACACCAATTCTATAACAACGGATTCAAATGTATTCAAGTAACACTGAAGTCAAACATTATGGGCTTCTTAAACCCAAATCTATAAAGACCACAAAAGATAGAATTTACATATATCATACAATTGCTAATAATAAAGGTAAATATATTTATAATTTCATGTTATTGAATAACATTATTATAATTAAATATAACTCAGATCTCATAAAAAAGAAATTTGTCTATATATAAAAGTGCCCTTTATTTATTTATTTATTTTCCATCTTCCAATTAGGATAAAATGGCACAGTTTTTTTTTTCTGTTCTATTCTTCACTATTTTAACAAGTACATAGAAGAGGGAACAAAAGAAGTCTGAAAGTTACAAGGAGTAAAGTGAGCTGGTTCAAGATGCCAGGACAGAAGGAACCAGATTGATGCATCACATCTTGAAATGACTCTTGGGGCTGAAGCGATAGCACAGCAGGTAAGGAGTTTGCCTTGCACACAGCTGACCCTGGTTTGGTTCCCAGCACTCCATATGGTCCCCCAAGCACTGCCAGGAGTAATTTCTGAGTGCAAAGCCAGGAGTGACCCCTGTGCATAGCCGGATATGACCCAAAAAGCAAGGAAAAAAAATGATTATGTAGGGAAAATATGGGAGGGAAGAATCACTGACAAGGGGAAGCGTTCCTACCACAAAAAACAGTGAGGCCTTCATCTTGTCAGTTCAGAGATTTTCTTTTCACTTAGAGCGCTTGGCCTCAGAAAATTCCTACTGCCACCTCAAGCAGAATCCAACAGGAACAAGGAGAGCCCCGTCCATCCTAGTTAGAGCAAGCCAACCAAAACAACACTACATAAGCTACTGAAAATTAAACAGTCATAGCAACGAGAGCCCACTAAGGTAGGCCAGGACCTTTAAGCTAAACCCAAACAAAGTCACTGCCAACTAAAACAAAAGATTTAAATAGGACAAAGGGTCTCTTAAAATGAACAGCGCCTCTGGGAATCATGGACCAAAATTAAAAGATCCTAGAATTTGAGGGTGGAGGGGATAGGGGAAGAGAAGAGTAGAAGCAAAAGAGAATTTGAATAAATTATGACTTAAAGCATTGCAAATTTGGTGAGTTATTAACCAACAGATTCATAAAGCAAATGCCAAATCAGATAAACTCTTAAAAGTTCTGGCAAAGATTACTGAAAATTAAAGTTTTTAAAAGCTAAATATGAAGAATAAAATTTAAAGAGCAGTCAAAGAGAAAGAAGAGAAATTTTAATGAAATTCTATTTAAAAAGACAAATTCAGAATATGTGAGTAACAAAACCAGAATGAATTAACTAAATAGAGAGGAACAGACAATAAATATAATATGGTCTAATCTTTCCCCTCTTATTACTATAAAATATTACATTATGGTAAAACACACATACATTAATTCATAACCCTAACACAAATTAATTTGTCATTTCATCTTCTACTCTTTCACTAGTGACAATGCTTTCGATATATCCTTCACATTTTTTGTTGGTTCCTAATAATTTTTTGGATGTTTTGTTTGATATTTTTAGGCACTATTTAATTTTTTTTCCATTTCTTTCCTTCCTATCTTTCTATTTGCTTATAAAAGTGCAGCCAGTTTAGGAGCAATGTCTTTGTAGCCTGCTACTTTGCTGTATTGTCTCCAACCACTTCCAGGAGTGAGAGCTGAGCACAGGGCCAGGAGTAAGACATGAGCATCCCTTGATGTGGGTCAACCCCTCACTCAAAATAAATAAAATTAGCGCCATAAACCTAGGGATAATGGTGGAAGGATGGACTCTTGATATAGATGTGATGCAGCAAATAATAACAACCTAATAATGATAATAAAACATGATTTATCTCAGAGGGTAAACTCTTTGTACTGGATATTATCTATAAAATCATCTACACTTATCTTCACTTATTTGAAACTTTACATTAAAATATTAGAATAAAATAAAATTTTCCAAAACAGAACTTTCAATGAAATTTGATATTTATTAAAAACATGAAAATAAACCTTATGACTAGTTTTAGAAAAATAAAAAATTAGCATATGTATGAGTAGTGAGAAAAGGAGAATAATTAATATTTCTATTATATATGAAATATTTAAAAAGTTAAAAATTTTATTTCCCCAAGATTTTTAAACATGCTGAGAAATACCCATTTTAGTAATAAGATTATATAATGGTGAAAGCACTTCCAAATGACCATTTTCAGAATATTCATTCTAGCATACTTTTGAAAACACTTATTATTTCATTCTAATTCAATGTTAGGAATATTGTATTTGGAACTGTTAAGTGTATTTGTTTTTTTTTAAGTCTTCCTGATAGCCAGTGATTGTTACAAAAAAAGGTCAACTGCATTGGCGTCTTGTGTATTCTATATAACTTATTCCATATAACTTCAGTGTGCAGCAACAACAATTTTTAAGTGCTTTATCACCAGAAAACCTACTGACCTAAATGTAAGTTAAAGTATTTCTTTGTAGGGGCTCAAGAGACAGTATTCAAGTACCAGGACTGCATCCCACAGAGCCCAATTTGAATTCCAGTTTCTGAGCATGTCAGGAGTCACTCCTGAGCATAGAATCAGGTAAAGCCTCTGAGCACTGCTTGGTGTGACTCCAAACCAATAAGTGAATGAATGGTTTCCTTTTAAGTGTTCCTCAATTCACTAAAGTGTTTTTAAAGAATCAAATCTTTAACAGTCCCTATTGCATGAAATTATATACCGCAAGAGTACATTGCAGTATATAAGTCTTAATATGTTGCAATATTAGAAAGTTCATAAATAGAAGAACTTCTTTCAAAGAAGACCCATTAGATTGTGTAGTTTTCATTCTTTATTTAGAATACCCAACATCTCTGGTATATTCTGGATGTCGATCTTTATTTATTCCTGAATTGTAAAATATATAAATAGGGGGTATGAGAAATAGTATAAGGAAGGCACTTGCCTTGTACATGGATGACCCAGGTTCTATCCCCAGCACCCAATACAATCTCCAGCACCTACCAGGATAGATCCTTCATCAGAGAGCCAGAAGTAAATCCCGAGAAAAGATCTTTCATACCCTATTATGGACATTTAAATGGATCTCCGTTCCCAATTTAAAGCTCAAATAAAGTGTTTTAGCTCTCTCTTTGGTGCACAGGAAACATCCTCATTTCTGAACATCTTCATCTCAACTCCAAGGAAATAATGAAAATTACAATAAGTGTGATTCCTTGCTGGGTGTCTGGGTAAATGCTGTCATATGTATACACATGTCACATATGGTCCCATAAATAAGATACATATTAAAAGAATGGAGAACTTTATTGACAGAAGACAGAAGTTAGAAAAGAAAGAAAACGTTTTCTTGGTATGTTCTAGCAAGTAAAAATGTGTTTTAAAACTTTCTAAACAGTTATAAAATACTCTCACTTCACAAGTTCCCAAAGTGGAAAACAGTGGTAAACCCACATAGCCCAAACCAAACTCAATCTGGAGATAAGAGTGCCTAAATCTCAAAGGCCTTTAGCACCAATCAAGTACTACTAAAGTTATTTAATACCGAAAAAAAAAAGTCACTAAATAATGATTTTAATCTTCTAATTGTCCTAGATTAAAAGAAGGAAGAAAATGTCCCTGAAATCTCAGTACCTGAGCTGCAACACATTTAAGAGATTCATCATAACCACGCATCCTTGAAATACAGTATTAAACCACATTGTTTTATTCTGGAGCAATATATAAAGCTGGAGGAGCAAATTGGTGAGATAAGGTATATGTATGATGCATTTTTGGAAGATAGCATAATGTTTACAAAGGACTGCATAGAACAGAGGGGAAAACTACAGAACCAGATGATTATATGCTGGACTAAAGGAAGCTCAAAAACTATGATCCTGCTACATAAAGAAAATATGCCCTACTCTATATTTGTATAAGAAGACAGAAATGAACATTTTAGAAAGCTCTTCTTCCCCAAGAGTTAACATACTAAAATGTGTCCCTAAGGTTGAGAGGCCAGATTTTACTAGCTAATGAATATAAACCAAGACACAGAAAACTGTAGAGTGAACTCTAAATGTTGATGCTTTAGTTAAGAAGGCTGCCTGTCTCCTAAAATAGTTTGAAATTGTTCAAAATTAGCTGGACATACTTCTTTAGATTTAGAGTCTTTAATCATGAATTGTAAGCTCCTTTTGAAGTATCTGAATTGCTTTAGTAAGATCTGCAATCACTCTAAACCAACATAAAGCAAGCTAAAAGAAGTAATATTCCATGCCAGATTAGCATACTCCAAGTCTTGGTAGATTAAGTGGATAATTAGAAAAGTGAAATGTGTGACCTTATTCAATCCTAGATCTATTATTGAAAGATTAAAAATGAAACAAAAGTCTTTTCAACACTCATTAAAGGCTATTATTTAAAGACCTTTTTGCTAAATTATATAAATTATATAAATGTTCACCTCAAAGAAATCCTCACAAATATGCTATTATCTGACAAATAGTACATCAAAGCCATAATTTTGATAATGACCTCTGAGAAGCAAAATAATTAACATATCTACTAGTAACTAAAAATCTGTTCTTGGTTTCTTCATCTTAATTAAATAAATAAAAATAAAGTCTATAGTAATTGAGTGTTTAGGTAAGTAACTTCCCCAAACTGAGATATATGAGTTTAGGTTCATGGAAACCATTTTTAAATTTCAATAGATGCTATTAAATAAGTACTTGTATAGGTATTACCTCAAAATAATTGAAGTTAAGAAAATTCATTAAACATTTTAGAGTAGACACGCTTTCCTATATGGCATTCAATTCACAAGTTCTTTCAGCTACTATTTTCATAGTTCACAGCTGAAAATATTATTTATTGCCTGTGCTTTCCCACCTCACATATAAACTCAGAGTCAGACTAAATACTTTACACAGATGTTGGTTTAGATTTGCTAAGAGAAGATTACAGATGGTGGTAGGAACTTATTTTTTGATCAATCAAAGTTAACCTATCTAATATTTCACTTCAGTAAATTTCTGAGTTTACTGACCATGAATTAGTCTTTAAGATAGATAGATAGATAGATAGATAGATAGATAGATAGATAGATAGATAGATAACTAAATCATTATGTTAAAGATTGGACTCTATCACATGAAGTTCTATTATATCAGTGAAAATATTTCTGAATAGGGTTTTCAATTCAGAAAATATTTGATTCAACCACATTATAATAACAAATTATTTTATCTATTTCAGAATACTAAATGACAGATTTTAATTTTCAATACATAATACTGGTGCTGAAACAGACTTAAAATTGCAACACAATAATAATTATATGCATTAATAACTACCAATATGAGAGATGCAGTACAATGATTAACTGATAGCATAGAACATTAGAAGAGTATAGAGACTCAGAAAAAGAAAGTATAGAATTACCCCAATAGAGAAACAGGTCTTGTCATTTCTTTTTGCAACAGTTTACTCAACTAATAGTTTTTACAAATAAATTTTGATAACAATTAATATGTCAGAAAAAAACTGAAATGAAATGATAGTACTGAGAAACAAATGAACTACTACTATTATAGCTTTCTATATATTTTTGCCTATAAAAGAAAATAAAACCTTCCTCTTATGTAAGCAACTATTAATGAGTGTTTCTATTACATATGGTAAATGTATTCCTCAAGAAGAAAATAACAAAAAAATTACAAAGCAAATAATCAATACATCTGACTATAAAAAATTAATTTTAAAAACTGTCCTGGAAAATAATTAAAATTAATATGATAAAAATTTAATATATTTACTATATCTCTGTATCACTGTCATCCCCTTGTTCGTCAATTTACTTGAGCGGGTACCAGTAACGTCTCTATTACACTCAGCCCTGAGATTTTAGCAGCCTCTCCTTACTGTCTTTCCCAAAGATTGTAGGCTCTTTCAGGGTCAGGGGAATGAGACCTATAGTTACTGTTTTTGGCATAATGAATACGCCACAGGTAGTTTGCCAGTCTCTGCCCGTGCAGGCAGGATACTCTTGGTAGCTTGCCAGGCTCTCTGAGAGGTATATATACATCTTTTACTGTATTTGGGATATGAATACACCATGGGGAGCTTGCAAGGCTTTCCCATTCAGGCAATAGACTCTTGGTACCTTGTCAGGTTCTCCAAGAGGGAGAACAAGGCTATTAGATCCATTTGGATGAGCCTCACGCATGAAGGGACCAGCAGAAGAATCCGGGTGTGTGGGACCCAAGGGCTGACATCTTCAAGCCTGCTCAGATTGGGAATGGGCTTTCTCCACCCAGACCTCCCATTTTCCAGTAGTTTAGTTGCCACACCCACAAACTGCCTCCGGTGTCCAGTAATCCCACCAATGGCCAACATTCAGAGACCATAAAACCTAGCTTCCAGAAGAGAGCAATGCAGAGTCTCTTGCCACCCCCTGGCCTGACGGTCTTCATCCCCTTGGAGGGGACAGGTTGCTTTTCCCTCCCCGCCCCAAGCAGAGCCTTGACACTTGAAGACCTCCAGAATCCAGCCACAGCCATGCCAAGGCCACTCTCCACACGTCCGGAGGAGCCTCATGCATGAAGGGACCCGCAGAGGAACCCAGGTGTGTGGGACCCGGGTCCAAGATCTCCAAGCCTGCTCGGATTGGGACTGGGCCTTCTCCAGCAAGAACCCCCATTTTCCAGTAGCTTGGCAGACACACCCACAAATTGCCCCCAGGTGCCATGTAATCCCATCAACAGCCAACATCCAGAGACTATGAGACCAAGCTCCTTGGAAGTGTATGACCGCTTAAATTTATATTTATATTTACTATATTTATATTTACTATAGTATCTAATTTTATATTTACTATAACTATTATAGTTATATTTATATATTTATGTTATATTTATATTTATTTATATATTTATATTTAGTTTATTATATTTAGTATATTTATATTTATTATAACTATTAGTTATATTTACTATAACTATTATTATAAGAAAACTATTGAGGAACTAACAGAGAACTGGGGAAAGAATAATACAAACTAAAATTTACAATGAAAAACAGAGGCTTTTTTTTAAGTTTTAAAATTTTTTTAATGTACCACCGTGAGGTGGACTGGAACGATAGCACAGCAGGTGGGGCATTTGCCTTGTACGAGGCTGACACGGGTTCAATTCTTCCGTCCCTCTCCAAGAGCCCGGCAAGCTACCAAGAGTATCTCACCTGCATGGCAGAGCCTGGCAAACTACCCATGGCGCATTCAATATGCCAAAAACAGTAACAACAAGTCTCACAATAGAGATGTTACTGGTGCCTGCTCAAGCAACTCGATGAACAATGGGACAACAGTGCTACAGTGCTACCACCATGAGGTACAGTTATAGACTTACAAACTTTCCTGCTTTCATTTCAGTCATACAATGATTGAGTACCCATCCCTCCACCAGTGCCTATTCTCCATCACCAATGTTCCCAGTATCCCTCCCATTCCCTCATTCCCCCACCTACCCTCCCCCCCACCCTACCTCTGTGGCAGGTACATTCCCTTTTACTCTCTCTCCTTTTGGGTGTTGTGTTTTGCAATACAGGTATTAAGTCACCATCATGTTGGGTCTATAGTCTACTTTCAGCTCGCATCTCCGGTCGGGAACAGGCCCTCCAAGCATCCTTTACTTGATGGTCCCTTCTCTATCTGAGCTGCCTTTTCCCCCAGCATGTGAGGCCGGTTTCCAAGCCATAGAGCAATCCTCCTGGTCCTTATCTCTATTATCCTTGGGTGTTAGTCTCCCATTCTGTTAGTTTATGTTCCACAAATGAGGCAGTCTGTCCCTAGAGGCTCTTTTTTTTTTTTTGAGGGGGGCCACACCTGGCGATGCTCAGATGTTACTTCTATCTCTGCACTCAAGCATCAACCTGGAGAACTCTAGGACCACTCCTAGGTCTGAAGCATGCAAGGCAAATGCCCCACCCACTGTACTTTCTCTCTGGTTCAAGAACAGTTTTAAAAGTATACAGCATTTGCTTAGCCTTGCTAGAAGTTCAATAAATTAAAATTATAATAAAAATTTGACATGTTTTTGTCTAGCAGATTATCAAAAATGGTTTTAATTAAAATATATAAGCATGGTTTAGTAAAATATACAATATCAAACATTGCTAATAGAAATAAAAATATATGCATTTTGAAGGGAATTTGATGATATGCATTAATATTAAAATATAGCGGGGGGATAAAAAATATAACTAGGGATTTGAGTAAACTAAAGCATGAAAATCCTTTAAAATATCATGTAAATATTACATCTATAAATTATTCATATTAATAAACACTACTTATTTTTTAAATAGATTACAAAATTACAGATATAATTATATATGTATAAAGTGTTTATTTTTGGAAAAACTATTACCAATGGTATTTTTCTTATGTAACATATCTACAAAGGTACAGTTTAAATGTATAGTATAAAATTTCCACTTGGAACTTAAAAATAATCTGTCAAAGACTCAAGTTGAGGGGTGGGAGGGAAACTGGGTTCACTGGTGGAGGAATGAGGTCATGGGATTGTGGCTCTGGAGGCAGGAACACAGTTTGAGGAAAACCTATTGTAAATAATTTTGTAAAACATGGTGTCTAAATGAAAAATTAATTTTTCAAAAAGTTTCCACTAAGAGTAAGAAACACTGTAAATTCATTTTTTTAATTAATATAAAAGATGAAGGGATTACATGCATAAAACATTCCAGCACAAACCACACAGCACCTAAATTTTTTTCTTTTTAAAGATGAAGACTGCTAACATCCCTGATGTTTGGAACATCAGTGGATCAATGTACATTAAAGAATTTGATCAACTTCCCATCACTGAAGCATGTTGCTTATGCTTCACTGAGGTTCACAGGAATGGAAAGATAGATAGATTGCAACAGAATTCCTAAGTAACTGCTTATACAGTGAGATGAGATGAACTGGAACAACCACATGCAAGGTAAGCAAGAAAAAAGAAAAGAAAAAACACTGTAAAGCTACATAACCAAACAGCCTGAAGCAGAGGGTTATTAGGAAATGACAGCAGTGATCAAAGATAGATGGCACCACTTCAAGAAGAATGACCCTGAGCCCATGGGCTAAGTAGGCACAAGCATCAGGGAGGAACACCTAAACCGCTGACAAACTACAAGTATCCTCAGGGCTGAAAATACAAGTCACATGAAGGCCATGCAGTCTAATATCCATAGGAATGCAATAACACCAAGCAGTGCCAATGCCAATGCATGTAAATGAGCATAATTTTCAGGTTAGAACAGATAAAAACTCTATCTTCACTCAGGCACATTTTTCCTTTAGAAGCCTTTTTATAAAATAAAAATATATTTTAAGCTTTTTTTCAGAGAGGTATCATATTTCTCACTCCTTGTACTAGGATCTGAGTAGGATAATTGAAATCGATAGTTGAGAAATGATTCCAGCAAGTATACACATTCTGCAATAGATTGCAGCAACCATAGGTGGGGAGACTATCTCTGGATAAACTCTATTATGAGAAGAAATGTCAAGATTCAGAGGCATTAAAAAGCAATTAAAGTCAATTTATAAGGCAAAATAGCAGAAGTACATAACACTTTCAGGTCAATCTAAATTGAAAAATCTTCACTTGAGTCAAAGGTAAGACAATTTAGTTTATAAAAGTATTTAAAACAGTATTGTTTTGAATAGTAAGCTTTATTAACAAAAAATCACATGTTCAAGCAGCATATATTGTACTAAATCCTGAGATAATGCATTCCTAGACACAGTCTTGACACTAATGAGCATCACATCAGACAACTCCCTTATCTGAGTTTCAGTTTTCTCATCTGTAAATTGGTAATAGTAAGAACTTATTGCTAGAGTGAATTATTGTAAGGATTCACTGAAATTAAGTTGTTCATTTATTTTAAATAATGAAAAGTACTGGAAAAGTAGCATAAGGTAATTAGGTTGTTCCTGTTATAGATTGTGGACAGAAATGAAAAGTTTTAGATTAACCTACTAGAAACACTAAAATGTTTTTAAAATTACTATCCATTAGTATTAAGGATTTTTCTATCATGCATCACCAAAATAATTACTCAAGAAAATAACTTTTATTTAGCACGTTACTAATGAGTATAACTTGTTATGTACAATTAGAATAAGAATGACAAATTTATTAACAATCAAAAACAGAAATGAAACAGGACTTGATATAAATTATTACTCTCTATCCTCTAAACATAGAAGATCCCTATCCATTTTCTCTACTCTGTTGGTAGAGTGGAAGAATCAAACTTCTGCTATAAATATCTGTCTTCACCCCTGACTCCTTGGGGTGGGCAGCCTCCCCTCAACCACCTACTTACAGAAACCCCAGCAGCCACACCCACCTCCCATAGCCTCTGCCATGTCCACTCACTGGCCCAGACCACAGATCCTGAAGTCTCTAACCCTTCCAAATTCCTCAATATTGAAATTCCAGTAGGAACACTCCAAATTAGAAGGGAAAGTAACATAAATGCCAACTAAACTAGAGAAACAAAAACAATAAAACATCTGACTCATCTAAGCTTAATTCTTAGACCAGGCAGGGCTCAACAACCTTGTGGTCAGATATAACAATACTCATATTAAAAATGATTTTTAAAAAATTTTATACTACTTTTAATATTGGAGCTTGTAACTAATCAATTTTAACTCTAGAATTGTATCAACAATTGTGGCTTTTGTCTACATTAAAAATGTTATTTTTAAAAATCCTGATTCCTGATTTTTTTGAGATGATTTTTTTAAAGAACTATGATTTACAAAGTCATTGATAGTTCAGTTTTAGGCAAATAAAATTCTAGTCCAATCCCAGAACCAGTGTCAACTTTCCTCCACCAGTGTCCCAGTTTCCCTCCCGTCCCTCCATGGCATGCCACCCTGACAAACACATTGTAGAGTTTGAAGGTCGTACTTTATATTTGTGTCTCACTGTTGTTGAGTTTGTATATATACTTTGAATATAGAACTATATAACTCCCCTACTCTACCGGTATAGCACAGTCCCAGCCCCTGTTCTGATACTTTGCTTTCTCATCTTCCTCATCTGCCCTCAGTTTCTTTCTGCGCTCCTCTCCCCTGTACTCCAGGGCCAATGGCATTCTAGGAAAAGCCCTTTAAAACACGGCATTCCCTCATGCAGTTATTCTACCGACTCCTAATCCTTATGCCCAGTAATTTAGCCGTGGGACATTCAAAAGGTTAATATACTTTTACTGAGGGTAAATTTTGTCCCATATAAAACAGACATAGCGTATGTCTGTTCGTACACTATTCATAAAAATTCAGTGTTCAAATGGCCACCAGAATTCAAGACAGATGAACTATCCGTTACCTTCATGTATGAATTGGCTATCTGAGAAACTGAAAAAAGAAACATAAGACAGATGCCAGGAACATCACTCTACTAATTCCCCTAGGACCTCAAACACTTCATCGCCCACAGCCCCTTTTGAAAGACTATTCTTTCACTGCTTTGCCTGTATTTCTTGGGCCTTCAGTGCTGCTCTTGTTCATGGGGTACTGAAGCAGGATTAGTCCACAGCAGTAACTTCCTTGGTGAACCCACTCTATACATCTACTTTCCCCATCTCACTTGACTAATCTCACTTTACCATACATCTACCAGTGTACATGGAGATCATTTCCCCCCAAAATTTATTTAAATCCTTTTATCGGAATATAACTTTGGGATGAGCAGGTGGGGGAGAACCCATCCCCTCACCCCTCTACCATGCTCCTTAGCTGGTAAACTTAATCCATTTTCAAAATTAAAGTACCATTGGTTTATACCATGTAAACTTCAGGTATAAGGCTTTATAAACCAATATCTGTATATAACACTGCATTATGTTCAGTAGCAAGATTCAAATTTCATCCATCACATTACAGTTCACATTACAGTTGATCTCTTATACCAGTTTTAGTCACCCACCTTACCTTTCCCTTCTGGTAATCACTGTTTTACACTTGTTTTCTAAAAGTTTGTTTTTTATTTTTCTTTGTCAATTCATTTGGGACTTTTACTGAAATTCTATAGTGTCTGTTTCCATTTCTATTTCACTAAGCAAAATACACTGAAGCTGTATCCATATCATTGCAGATGACAAGATTTCATATTTTCATATAGAAGTATTCCACAGTATGTATGCATAGGTGTGCATATATAAATAAGTGTTTTAAGATCCAATTATTTGTCTAAGGACACAGGGTTTTTTTTTTCCCAACCCTAGGGTAAATGTAAAATTGTACAATAAAACTTGGGGATATATGTGTTATTAGTATGTAATCATCTAGTTCAAAACTCAGAAGTGAGAGGCTGAATAATATGGCATTTCTAATTTGTAAGTACATATGCATGCATAAAATCCTGCTTCTCCAAAAAGCTAAAGGAAATGCCCTGCCACAGAGGTGGAGTGGGGTAGAGGGGACGGGTTGGGGGTGGTGGGAGGGATTCTGGGATCATTGGTGGTGGACAATGGGCACTGGTGGAGGGATGGGTACTCAATCATTGTGTGACTGAAACAAAAGCACCAAAGTTTGTAAGTCTGTAATTGTACCTTACTGTGATTCATTAATAAAATATCTAAAAAAACAAAAACCTATTTCTCCAGCAGCACATTGCTTGATTAATATCAGTTTGTAAATGTTTGAAATTGAGAAGCATAATACCTCCATGTTTTTTTTTCTTTTTCATGAGGAATGTTTATACTATTTGTACCACAACTTTTTGATCCATTCACCCAGAGTTGGATATTTGGGTTGTTTCCATGTCTTGGCTATTGTAGTAAGTGCTCTGATGAGCATAGATATGTGTGAATACATTTGACTATATTCTTTGTGTTTTTTGAAATAGATGCCAAGTAGTAGTACTGCAAGGTAGTATCTCCAAATAAATTTCATGATCTCTTGTTCTATTTCCGAGATGATTAAATTTTCGTACAGATTGCTTTTAGTCTGTATATTGCTTTAAATGAAATTTATCTTAGTAACAATATATTTCCTAGTCCATGAACATAGGATATCATCCCATGTGTTGGCATCTTCTTTTATTTCTTTCACACAGCCTTATAACTTCAGTATACAAAGTCTTTTACCTCCTGGGTTAATTTTATTCCAAGATATTTATTAGTTTTGGTATAACTGTAAACAGAATTAAATCCATAATATCTGTTTCTGATGGTTCATTGTATAAAGGAACACAACTGTTTTTGTGTGTGTATATTGATTTTGCAACCTGCACATTTACTGTATTTATTATTTCTAGTAGTTCTATTGAGAATAATTCGGGTTCTCTTTGTATAAAATCACATTATTTGCAATAGCTGCAACTTTAGTTATTCCTTTCCTGTTTTGATATCTTTTATGTCTTTTCCTTAGTTGTACTCATCACTTTTGATACTATGTCAATATAGTGATAACTGTGACTATTATAGTCTTGTTTCTCAGAGACAAAATTTTCATATATTAACTGGTGGAGTATGTTACTTTGTCTTAATATTATTTTTATTTTGTTGAAGTTCCCACTGTGCTCATTTATGTTTTTACTACATTTTTCTTGGTAGCTTCCAATTAATCAACTCAATATATTGAATCCCTAATTAGCTCTACTCATGGAATTAAAGTTCTTCCACCTTCGTTTTTTACGATCCTTTGTGTACAATCCTTTGTCTACAACTTATGAAAAATTACATCTTGGCTATATTGTATGCAGCTCATTTTCATGTGGAATGGGTCTTCAAAAACACATAGCTAAAAATTAAACGGGCATGAATTTCAGTTGCTAATATTATCACCTATAAATGATCTGATATGGACAAGATGCTGAGGCGCTCTGGTACTTTAATAATAAAAAAAAGATAATAAACTAACATTTATTTAAATTCAGAAAAGAATCAGTTTATCTGTATTATTATTAATAATTATAGAAATGATTGTTTTTTATTTTTTTTCCTGGCTGGGGGAGTTTGGGGCACACCTGGTAGCATGCAGTACTGACTGTAATGTGGCTCTGTGCCCAGTGATCATTCCTGGCTGGGCTAACAGGACTCAGTTGAGTACCAGGAATAGAACCTGAGTTGGTCACGTGGAGGACAAGCACTCTACCTGCTGTACCATTTTTCCAGTTTCTCTTTTTATTATTCAGTTATTCAAGGTAGAATGGATTATTTACTCAACATTATTATTGAGTATAATAAACTTTCTATATAGTCTACATTTGACTTTTATAATATTGAAGTATTGGAGTTATTTACATATTTTAAAATCAGACCATGTGCCGTGGGCTCAATCACCCAGACTAACATTCTCAGATGTTAGTACGGGTACTTGCATGTGGTAGCTCTCAATAAAAAGTTCAACGACTTCAACTGTACTTAATTTGAAATTTTTGATGTCAGACAAGGTACTTATAGTTTGGTGAATGCTAAAATGTCTATTGATTGATCCAGCACATTACATAATATGATGAAGTCTCAGAAAAATGAATACCAAACCAGTTTGCAAACACCATCTACTCACGTATTTGATTAGGGAAACTTCTCAACCGAGAGAAGAATTAAATTAGTCAAACCTAAACTTTATACAAAATTTAATTTCAAGGAATCATATAAAGGAAAAAAATACACAAGATAAGCCCTACTCACTTAGATATCCTCATGGACACCTAACGACTTAGAAATTGACTACAGAGCCAAATAATAAGGGGTAAAGAT
Organism: Sorex araneus; assembly: GCF_027595985.1. Classification (NCBI taxonomy): domain Eukaryota; kingdom Metazoa; phylum Chordata; class Mammalia; order Eulipotyphla; family Soricidae; genus Sorex; species Sorex araneus. The sequence continues at coordinate 135,098,134 of NC_073304.1, read as the reverse complement.
GTTTTGCCTTGTATACTGCTGACCCAGGTTCTATCCCCAGCACAGCATATGGCTAAGAGCATTGCCAGAAGTAATCTCTGAGCAAAGATTCCGAGCAATCCCTACCAAAATTCCAACGACATTCTTCAAGGACACATAAGAAATGCTAAAATTTCTAGGCATTGTTACAAAAACTCCCAAAGCTATCCTGAAAAACAAACAAACAAACAAATATAAACAGCATCATTTTCTTTGATTTTAAAGTATACTACAAAACTATAGTGATCAAATCAGTGTGGTCACTAGATTAAAAGTAGACACTTAGGCCAACTGAATAGAAGTCTCAAAATATGCCCTCGGGTATACAGAGTTTAAATTTATGAAAAGGAATTATGAGCATAAAATAAAGGATAATCAGAAGTGGTATTGGGAAAACTGTTTCACCATGTGTAAAAGAATGTGGCTCATAGTATGGACAAAAGTTAACTCAAAAATAGTTTAAACACTTAATATTAAAACCAAACCCATAAAATGCATTGAAGAGACATGGGAAAAGCAATATATAATCATCACTTCAGTGGCATCTTTGGCGATTTGATGCCATTGCTAATTGAAACAAAGGCAGAGATAGATAAATGTGATTAAATCAAATTTTAAAACTCCTACACTGTGAAGTAAACTAACATTAAGACAAATGCATATCTTTCCGAGAGTAAATATTTGCACAGCTGACAAAGGGTTAGTAACCTTTTAGGAACACAAGGAACTCACAAAATTCAACAACAAATAACAACAATCACACTGAAAATTGGGAGAAAAGCTGACCCCAAACTACTTAAAAAAACAAAAAAGACAAACAGATGGCAAAAGGGAACATAAACAAAGTACATAGTAAGTGAGTGAAAGTCAGTGATATTCAAACCAAAATTATAATGAGGTAATAATCTCACCTCATATCAGTGAGACAGGCAGGCCTATATACAAACAATAAAATAAAACAAACAAGAAGCAGAAACACATTTACTGAAGGAAATGTGGAGAAAAGGAAAACTAAAATTCACTGTTGTTGGGAATGTACACTAGTCCAGCCTCTACAGAAAATATTATTGAGAGTCTCAAAAATTAAAAATTAGGTTCAAGATTACTCAAAAGTCAAGTTGTAAGTATGCGTGCTTTGATTCTTGACACTGGATTTGATCCCTGAAACTGCATATTCTCTGGAACATCATTGGAAATAACTCCAGAACTGTGTGGATGTAACCCCTGAGAACCCTAGGGTGTGGCCAATAAACAAAAAAAAAAAAGAAAGAAAACGGTAAATATAACTACAATGTGAACCAAGAATTTTATTCCTTAGGATTTATCTCAAGAATTTAAAGGAAAAAAAAGCATGAATCTAAAGATATGTGAACACCAATGCTAATAATAACATCTATAATAGCCAGGATCTGGAAATTACTTAGCTGGCCAACAAAAATAATTGGTCAAATAAATTAAAGATAAAATCTACAGATGACATCTGAAATATGAAAATTAAAACTTGCATTCTTATACAAATAAATGGAACTTGACAGTGTCATGTTAAGCAAAAAAACTAGGAGATGATGCCGCTTATATGTAGTATAGAGAGAAATAAAACAAGGAAATAATATCTCCAATAAAAATAAACCTTTAGACACTAAAGACAGAACTGTGGTTACCAAAATGGAGCTGTGAGGTGTGGGTGTGAATGCTTCTCTGGAGATACTGACATTTTCATGATGGATGTGGCAACATTGTACCACTTAAAACACTTTTAAACATTGGTTAAATACTTTAAAATCAATATCAAGCACAATCAAAAGAAAATTAAAGAACAAATAAAATTTAAAAGATATTATTCAAATGGTGAATTTGTCTTAAAGTTTTATAATAATTCTCAACATATTTTTGACAAGGTGAATGATGCTAATCAACCACAAGTCAATTAAATAATAACTATCGAAGCAGAAATGTAAAATCTATGTATCCTACTAACCATATACATAGCTATGGTGCAAAAGTAACAAAAACATATATAAGTGCAGAATTAAAAGTGGTTCAGAAGATTCATATTTATCAAAGAGCAATATTTTTCTTATAATGCAATCAACATATTGCACAAGGGTAGCAATTCTGTTTATTGTTCCATGGGTATAAAAAGCAACTTTATATTTTCAACCCTCTGTCTTTTTATACTATATTCATAGGGACAACTTTTACCCTTCCAAATGGATAAAAACTCTAGCAGGCACTACATTTCTGAACCCTCTTAACAAGTCACACTTTCAGACAGTTTCAAATTAGTAAATAAAAGTTTCACTAAGACACTAAGCAGCATGTTTATCTTTTGTTAAATTTAGTAACCATGAAATTAACATAATCATAAAACATTTATCTTCATTCAAAGGTGAGATCATCTTCCCTAGCTAGAAACTTGTACACTGACCTCTGTTAAGACTTAAGTGAAAGGTAAAGAAATGAAAGGTAAAGAAAGACAAATCAAAGGTTGTCACTGAAAGGTATTACTGCAAAACAGTATCAGGTATAATCACTTGCCTTACAAATATTTATACCATTCCTTCCCTCCCCTGCTTAGAATTCCTAAAAAATCATTATTCAAAGAATCTGCTAGTATTCTTTTGTCCTCAAATTGGAGTCAAAATTTTCAGGACAACCTTCTCTGCTACCTGAATCTCTTTTTCTGGTTCCCCCGGACTTTCAAACCTTTGGCCCATTAAAAACAGGAGTCATTCTATGTCTCGAAAGATTGCACTCATTTGTGGAACATAAAATAACAGAATGGGATTCTAACACCCAAAAATAGTAGAGATAAAGACCAGGAGGTTTGCTCCATGGTTTGGAAGCCGGCCTCACATGCTGGGGAAAAAGGCAGCTCAGATAGAGAATGGAACACCAAGTAAAGGGTATTTGGAGGACCAGATCGGGTTGGGAGATGCGAACCGAATGTAGACTATAGATCAAAGGCAATGGCCACTCAATGCCTCTAGTGCAAACTACAACACACAAAGGGAAAGAGAGAACAAAAGTGAATGCCCCACCGGCCCCTCCCACCGCCGAGATGTGATCCCGGGGGCCGCACGCATGTGCGGCCTCTCCGCAGCTGCACAAGCATGAATCCAGACCCAGCAAAACCTCTTTCGGCATGGGCAACTCCTCGCAGAATGTCTCCAGCCTGAGAACTAAGCCTCGGCCCCGTGCCCGCCCAGGAGGGGAAAGGTATTTCTCTCTCGCCTCTTTCTCTCCGGAGATGAAGGGCGCGGTGGCCGCCATATTAAGACGACCACAGATTGGGTTTTGAAGCCTGCAATTATCTAATATCTGGAAGAAATCTCCCTGGACTTCTTGTTAAAGTACAGAAATTCAAATTCAAAAATTCTTATTTGTCTTCACAGTAGGTCTGAATCTAGTGGGGTACTCCTAACAACAATAGTGAGGTTTGTGTTGAAATATTGAATGTAACCAAAGTAAACAGAATGTAAAATGAAACTTATCAGTTACAAGGTAGGGGGTGGGGGGGCGGGATGGGAGGTGTACTGTGTGGGTTTTTGGTTTTTTTTTTGGTGGTGGTATATGGGCACTGGTGAAGGGATGGTTGTTTCAGCATTGTATAACTGAGACCTAAGCCCGAAAGCATTGTAATCTTCCACACGGTGATTTAATAAATAAAATTAAAAAAATAAAAAGTGAATGCCCTGCCACAGAGTCAGGGTGGGGTTGGGGAGGGGATGGAAGTGGTGGGAGGGATACTGGAATCATTGGTGGTGGAGAGTGGGCACTGGTAGAGGGATGGGTACTCGATCACTGTATGAATGAAACACAAGCACGAAAATTTGTAAATCTGTAACTGTATCCCATGGTGATTCACTTATAAAAAAATAAAATAATAATAATAAACAGGAGTCAGCTGCCACCTACACAAAGTCCTCCACTTAGTTCGCAAAGATGGGCTGTTTTGCCCAACTTTCAACTTTCATATACCCTAAGGGTAGGGAGGAACAGGGGATACACAAACCAGCTAAATGTGATGGTAGACTGATATTAGAAAACCTGATTAAATCTTTGTTCAGCACCTAACTGTTGTTGATGTTTTCATGCCTCAAATTTGCCATCAATAAGATAGTAGTAACAATACTCCGACTGTGCAGGTTTGTAAAAAGTTTTAAATATAGGGTCAGAAAGCGAGAACAGGAATCAAAGCAGATGTCTTGAATGAGGCTCACCCCACTTCAACCACCAGTAACACAACGCCTCTTGGGTATCACTGGGTGCAGCCCTGGAGGCCTCCAGCACCACAGGGTGGCTGGGACACTGCCAGTACCACATATCCAGGCGGCACGTCTTCAGGTTCTCCAGTGCACTGCCAGTCCCACTGGCTAAGAGTCACATGAACAGACCCCTGTCCTCCTAATCCCTGCTTCGCCCTCCCCCAAGGGAAAAAAAAAGAATTTAATATATGTAGAATTAATTGCAAAAAAGAGATGATGATCATGATAATAATGATTCTTTTCAATATGAAGCAAGAAAAGGGTCATGGAATTGGTGATAGAAGTTTAGGAGAAAAGGCAATCCTGACTCGGTTCAGCTTAATGGAAGAACATTATCTCACAGTGCAAATAAAATTCTGGGAAGGGAAATAAAAATTTCAGAATAAGAACATTTAGGAAAATTTGGAATCAAGGTAACATGTAAATAATCTTTAGAAAGAAAAAAAAGCAAGTAATATTATGATTAGAAAATATAGTCCTTGCTCTAATTATTCAATAGAATACATCATTAGAAATACTCTCCCTTCTCTTTCTGCTTTTTCTAAGTCTCTTCTGGGCTCTTCTCACCTACCCTTTCTCTGAATACCAAAATATCCAAAGGGCATTACTCAATGTTTTTAAATAAGCAGTGACATATATACAAATAAATTCTTAATGGTGCATATAACTTTACTTATTGGAAAATTATGTAAAAAATGATGAGTTCAGAAATCACCCATAATATAGTGAAGAAATAACCACTGATTTAAGACCAGCTTCTGTTCTCAATGCCGAATATATGTAGTGAATAAAAAGACAAAAGTCTCTATCCTTTGGATATTCTGGTATTTAGAAAATGGGCAGATAAGAAGGACTCAGCAGAAACTTAGAAAAAGCAGAAAGAGAGAATAAAAACTTGGAGAATGAGGTATCCTTGTGAATAGTTAGAGTGAAGAGTATATTTTAAAGCAAGAAATTGTGCCACAAAAGTAGCTCTGGTTTGTGAGTGCTGATTGTGTTATGCACTGTGAGAAATGCTTTAAATTCATTGTTCTTCAATTCTTATCTGATTCTGTAAGAGAGGCTCTACACTTATTCCCATTTTACAAACAAGAAGGCTCAGAATTAGAAATTAAGTAATCTTCCCAGTTTATCAAGTTGTCAGGTAGCTGAGTCATGATGCAGAATAAACTTGATTCCGTAATATGCTAACTTAATCACTATACAATATACTTGCTAGCATTCCCTTGGCTGTCCTGAATCAGTTTGACATTTTCTTCATAATCTACTCATTTTAAAACTAAAATTAAATGAGTTCAGGCCATATACTGTACATCCCCTATTTAAAACTGAGTGTAGCCCTTATCAAAAACAAATTACAAAAAACTAGGAATTGGAGTGAAAGTTAAAGTAGGAATCTATATGAAAGCAGTTGGCATTTGCTCTTCACTTTATTTTTAGCCCACATATAGGTTAAAATAATAAGAAGGTAAAGTGAAAGTTGTGGGGTTCCAATCAATGCTTTTCAGTTTGAAATAAAAATTAGTAATTCTTTAGCTTAAAACCACATAAGAAAATAGAGAATTCTGAGAAACTAATACTTGTACAAACTCATGAGATAGTAAAATTATTCAAAATATTAATATTCAAGTGGAGGGATAGCGCAGTGGGTAGGGCATTTGTCTAACATACGGCCACCTAGGTCTGATTCCTCCATCCCTCTCAGGGAGCCCAGCAAGCTACTGAGAGTATCCCACCAGCACAGCAGAGCCTGGCAAGCTACCCAGGGCATATTTGGTTTGCCAAAAACAGTAACAAGTCTCACAATGGAGATGTTACTGGTGCCCACTCGAGCAAATCGATGAACAACAGGACGATAGTGCTACAGTGCTACATTAATATTCAACTACTCATTTAATATTTCCTATGATCTAAACCTAGTTGATTTATCTTTTTTTTCCTTTGGAAAGATACTTGGCATCTTTCTAGTTTCTCAGATTCTTGCTCCACTTTCTACTGGACTCTGGGACTTTATTTTAGTTGAGCAAGTTCAAGCAGTTCTTTCTCCAGTTGAACCTTTCTATAGACAATGCAATAGGCCCATCTCAGTGACAATGTAACTGAAACCACACAAAGATTGAACTGTTCTTCATTTTTAATATTCCTGAGTCTTTTATTGTAGACTTCATCATGCATACAGTAACTAGACAGGCAATCAGCCAGAAACATTTTCAGGCCATAAGAGTATCAAAAAATTATTCTGGAAATCTCTGTAGACATTTTCTACTCCCATAGACCTAAGAGATCTACATAATGCAGTAATATCTCTGTTCATAAAAAAGAGATGCTCTGTCTTATCATAAAAAATGTCTTTACTGGAATATAAGAGAATCCAAGGATGGAGATGAGTTTTAAATATGAAATTACATCTGTTCTTTTCTATTTGGCCTGCTTTGCTGTATTGGTTATCTTTTACTATGTAAGTAACTATTCTCAAACTCAGAGCCTTAAAACCAACGCCATTACATTTTACTAAGATCCAATGTATCAGCAATTCTGCAGCCAGGCAGTTACTCTTTTGATGCTGCCTGAAACCAGGCATGAAGATGCAACTGCCAGGATGTACTGGATATCAGCTAGAGTGCCTCTGGTCTTTATCCTGGGACCTCCTATCCTCAGTAGACTGAGTTTCTTACATATATTGTAATCTCAGAGAATTCCAAGAAGATAAAAATGGATTGGTGTAGCCTTAAGAGAAACATAAAGTTACTTCCATGACATTTTATTAGTCAAAGGAAAGCCCCAGACCACATCAGATCCAAAGAACTGACAAACAGACACAGATTACGAACATGTCCTCTGACCAGGCAGATTTCTCTTCATCTCAAAGCCCTGATTATTTCAACAGAAGAGTCTTATTGCTCAACTTGTATTTTATCCAAGGGGTGATTGCTGGGCTCCGTCTAACTCCACATCTCTATTCCCAGAGATAGAGGTATCTCTCAAAGTCTGCACACAGGTAGCATATGGAATATATATATTCTTTGTGAAGAATTTTAAATATGGCTCTTGTACTGAAGTTTTTGGCTTCCCAACTGCCATAAAATGCCTAGCTCCATAGTGCTAATATCCCCAGAGTTCAATCTAAAAGCTGCTTTAATTTCAGCAACTACCTTTCCTAGGAGTTGACTTTCTTTTTCTTTTTTTTTTTTTTTTTTTTGCTTTTTGGGTCACACCCAGCAATGCACAGGGTCATTCCTGGCTCATGCACTCAGGAATTACCCCTGGCGGTGCTCAGGGGACCATATGGGATGCTGGGATTCAAACCTGGTCAGCCGCGTGTAAGACAAACGCCCTACCCGCTGTGCTATCACTCCAGCCCCGGAGTTGACTTTCTAAGGTGGGATAGGAGGGGAGGGGATAAAGATATTGCCTTATTATTAGTTTATTTTGGGCTGGAGCGATAGCACAGTGGGTAGGGTGTTGGCCTTGCACGTGGCCTATCCGGGTTCGATTTCTCCATCCCTCTCGAGATCCCGGCAAGCTACCGAGAGTATCCCGCCTGCACGGCAGAGCCTGGCAAGCTACCCATGGCATATTCAATATGCCAAAAACAGTAACAACAAGTCTCACAATGGAGATGTTAGTGGTGCCCGCACCAACAAATCGATGAACAACAGGACATCAGTGCTAGAGTGCTTTGTTTATTTTTAAATTATTTCTCTGATATCCCTTTATTTTATTATTACTGTTGCAATACACTAAGTTGCATGCTTGGTTGTGATGGGCTGTAACTAGACCACACACATTTAGCTGCAGTATGTCAGAGGTTATACTTGTGGCATTGATCACAAAGGCAGTGTTGGTGACTACATCAGAGTACACCGGATGGTGCCAGAAATCAAGCCAATGACCTAAGCAAAGCACTCTCCTACTGAACCACACTGCCAGGCTCCTAAAATTTTATTTCATCAAAGTCTTCCAACATCCACTGATACACAGGAATCACTATTGTTAATTGGTATGTCACAGAAACCAATACCTTGGATTTGGGGGCTAGGGCTCATGCTTCTAATCACTGCATTATCTCCATATTTCCCTGAATATATAGAATAATGTTCAGATTCCCACTTATGGTATGCCTGTCAATATCCTAAGAGAGAGCCTGTAGGTGTGGCATCTTTTTGCTTTTCCTTTGCATTTTAAGGAAAGGACCTCTACAACATGGACTCTACTATACTCATTACTGGTTCCCACAAATTTCATTAATTCCTCCCTTTCCTTGTCCATGCAGCCCTCTCAAACTGGGAAAAGAAATCTCTTCACCTATTCCTATTCAATCATTAGAATAACCAATATTTGTAGGTGCTTTCTATGTATCTACCAACATCCCAAATACTTTGAAGGATTTCATTATTTCAGTTCTCAGTAATGCTGTTGGTGTTTGACTTCATTTTATTTTAAAAAATAAAACTGAGACACAAATTAAATATTCTAGCCAGAGTTATAATAAGACAGTTATAAGCAAAATTACCCATATTTGAGGCTTGAAAAATTTTCTTGGTAGTCCATTATCTTGACACACATCAATGTTGTCAACAGCACAAAATATATATATATATGTACATATATATATATACTATACACTGCTATGTGGTATTTAGAGTAACTGAATGAGGAAATGCAATGGTTTAAAGAGGGGAATGTCTAGATCAACCTTGGCCCTAGAGTACAGAGAAGAGAAGAAAAGAAACAGAGTGAAGGGGAAAGGGAGTAGAGAGAGATAAGAAGCAACAGGGAAAGGAACAAGGAGACTCAGGTACATAGATGGTGTTAAGAAATGATAGAGATAAATAGCCAAACCAGTGAGTAACAACACTGAAATCATGAGACCCAAATTTAAAAGGTGGCTGTCAAGATGGCATGCTGGGGTTGGGCTGGGTGGGTGGGTGGGTGGGTGGAGAAAGAATCTGGGAACACTGGTTGAGGGAAAGTGACACTGGTGGTAGAATTGGTAATGGAACACTGTATGTCAAAAACCCAATTCTGAATGACTTTGCAATTCACGGTGCTTTAATCAAATAAAGTGTTGAGAAACAAAAAGCTATTAGATCCAAGAATTCATGACCTAAACTATAATAATTTAAATCTCAAAAATGAGTGTGTTAAGGAAATATCCTAAGGATACTTAGGGAGGTTAAGCTTTGGATATCGGTGGAGGAACACTGACACTGGTGGTGGATTTGGAGTAGTAACACTGTATGGCTGAATTCTAAGCCTTGTAGATCATGCTGCCTAAATAGAAATTTAAGTAATAAATAATACAAGAAAAATATTTTAAAATATCTTAAAATAAAGAAAATGTTAATGTAAAATATTTTAAAAACACGGCAAATTTGGTCTGGTAGATATTTCAAAGGGCCTGAGCACATGTCTTGCTAGCAGTCTTGGGTTTGATTCCTAATGCCACCCGGTCCTCAAAGCATGACCTGAACTGACCCTGGAGCTAAATAAATGCCAACAGTCTGTGAGCATGACTGGATGTGACTCCCAAAAGCAAAAGGCAGAAACAAACATACAAAATAAAATAGAACGACATGAGAACGTACGAAATATAAAACAATGAGGAAAGTTAATATTTGCATCCAATCCAAGAAAGCAGCTTGTGAAAAACAGTAGAAATCTTAGGAAATGTCACTACATATTTTTCTTTTTGTAAGATTATGATATAATCATGTAGACAATTTTCCAAGCTCTATCACAAAAACAGTATATAGGACTCCTCACTTAGTCACAATTTTGTCTCCCAAGGTTCCAATTGCCTGAGTCAACAGTGATCTAAAATACTATGCACAGTATGATATTTTGTAAGAGTGAAAACTATATTGACATAATACTGATTTTTTTTTCTTTTTGGGTCACACCTGGCGATGCACCGGGATTACTCCTGGCTCTGCACTCAGGAATTACTCCTGGCGGTGCTAAAGGGACAATATGAGATGCTGGGAATCAGACCTGGGTTGGCTGCATGCAAGGCAAACGCCCTACCCGCTGTGCTATCGCTACAGCCCTGACATAATACTTATTTTTGTAAATTATTATAATACTATTTTATAAGTTATTGTTAATCCATTCATGTATTTAATTTATAGATTTAACTTTATTATAGATCTACACACGTATTACATATATTTTAAAAGACCATATTCACAGAACTTTTAATTCAGTACACTATTATAATGTTTCAATTTAATTATCAATAGTTGTTATTAATTTATTCCTGTGCTTACTGGACTGTACTTTATTATAGATATGCAAACATGCACACACACGTATTGTACCATCCACAGTTTGCTCCATACACTGTGATTCCTAGAAGGCATTCTCTGTAGATAAGAGACACCTGCCACACTTAATATATTTTGAAATTACATCATTAAATTATTTCATACCAGTGATACTGTCACATATTACAAAGAACAACAGCAATCAGTGTTGTCATAGATGTGAAGACTGTCGTTGGGAATGTTGACTGCTTCAGCCTTTTTGTAATGGGCACTTCTCAATAATCTAGAATTTGAGTTTCCATATGACACAGCTATTCCACTTCTTGGAATCTACCCCAAGGAAATATCTCTATTCAGGAAAGACATTTGCACTCCTTTCTTCTCAGAGGAACTACTCACAATAGTCAAACTCTCAATACAGCCTAAGCGTTGAAGAGCAGATGACTCAATAACGAAATCATGCTTCATACACATAGTGGAACACTGTTTAGATATAAGAAAAGATGAAAGCCTTCAATTTGCCACTATGTGCATGGATCTGGAGAGTACCATCTGAGTGAAGTTAGCCAGAAGAGGGACAGATACAGAATAAGCATTCTTACCTAGGATATAAAGTAACATGATAGGGGAATAACAAATGTCCAACGACAACAGAAGCTGAAAATCGGTCTTCCAAAGCAAGCTTAATAAGAGGGGAAAGGGGGTGGGGGAGGAAACGGGATGGGAGGGGCCCAGGACAGAGTTGGAACAAGCAGATGCTCAGGTGGAAGGCATGGTGCTAGAATGTTTTAATGCATGAAGCCCTACCATAAACACAATTGGAAACTGGCACTGAAAATGAAAACTTTTAGTTTTTTACAGGAGAAAGAGGAGGAGAAGGAAAAGGAGGGAGGAGTAAAGAGAGAGGAGAGCCTGAAGAGGAAGGGGAAATGAAAGGAGACGGGGAATTAGAAAGGGGAAGAAGGGGAAGAATAAGAGGAATAAGGAGGAGGAGGAGGAGAGCAGGAAGTGGAGGAGGAGGAAGAGAAGAAGGAGGAGGAAATATAAAACAGTTTTTGTATGAGGGCAACATCTGAACTTGGAGTACAGTGAATCCAGTGCCAAGGATGAAACTCGAGTCTTATATATGCTAAGCCTGTGGTACACCTAAATAATGTATTATGATTTTTATGTATCTCATGGTTATAATTCTAAACATAGCAAAGCAAAAATTTCATGTGTTTCAATTATAACATATTTTAACATATGAAAGTCTACCATGTTATCAGAATACATATTTAAAGAGGGGATAACAAAAAATGTGAGCCAAGCAATGTTTATGGAAATGGTTAGTATAAACTAACTATACTCCAGTTACTTTACATGAATTCTACCCTTCGAGTTGTACAACCTCATAAGTCCTTTGAATGTGCTAACTCTATTTTTCACAGATGAGGACATCAACGTAGCTAAATTAGCCAAGAAGAATTCAATTTAATTTCAGACTGTCTGATGATACAGCAAGGTCACTTCCTATCCAAGCAATCTTGTTCCTGGTTGTTACCAAGCCCACAGCTGACTAAATTTGATTCAACATTAAATTGCATGTCAGATGCTGTGTAAAGTGCTGGGAAAACAAACTGAAAATAGGTGGCCTCTCCTCTCAACAAGCTCAATGAGAGTGTGTACATGGAAGCACTCTGTCACAACAAAACCTAATGGTTACTGGTAGGCTAAAGGGAGTGAAGCATCAGGTCTTCAGGCATATATAAGTACTCAATCAGTGTTAATAAGAATAAAATATATACAGGTTGGAGCTGGGACAAGAGAAAATACATTTAAATCCTCCAGGAAAGGAGGGTGCAAGAGAGATTCCACAAAGAAATAGGTGATTTGAAATTGGCTTCATGGTACAGGAAGATGGTACAATGCTCATATTTATTTTAATTAGACTAATAATATGGTATAAATAAACCCTAATGAAGGAAATTAGGGTTATTATGGCATCACTTTCTTATTTACACTAAGGGTTTACAATCACAAAAGGGTCTTTGCAGAAGTAACTTAATTAAGATCATGAGATGACATCATCCTGGATTATCTGGGTTGGGCTAAACCAAATAACAATTGACCTTATGAGAAACATAGAGGAGAAAGACATACAAGACAAAGAAAAGTCTATATAAAATTAGCTTAAATTGAAGTTATGCAGCCACAAATCAAGGAACAATTTTCAACTACGAAAGCCAGAACTAGTGAGGAAGGATTTTTTTCCTAGAAACTTTAGAGTTTGAACTTCTGACTCCCCACCCCCCAGAAATATGAAAGAGTATATATCAATTAATTTTAAAACATAAGGTTTGAAATATTTTGTAATGGCCACCCTGGGAAACTAATGCAGTTATTAATATTGTGGATAAAGTCTGCTACAGGCAATTATCTTATAACTGATTTTATTGAAAAGTTATTGGAAACTTATACTAATATTCCCTGATATATGAGAAGCACATATGAAAGGATCATTGGCACGCACTGGTGACCTTGATAAGAGTAATTTCGTATGTGGTAGATTGATTTTGTATCTCTGTGTGTGTATGTTGTGGATGTTGGGGTGTGTGTGTGTGGGATGTGTTTATGTGCATCAGTGTAGGTGAGAGGATGTATGTTAATTTCAGCCTGCTGGGGAGGAAAGGAAATAGAGAAATTGAAGATGTGTTCAGAATGGAGAACCACTTCAAGGATTCTCACTGAAGAGTTGTAAGGACTATAGAAATGAGAAATAAACCAAGAGGTTTTGAAAAAGGAAAATAGCAAATCTGTAAGACAATTAGCACAGATCTGTTAAGAAGGGAAAAGAACTAAGGCAATGTCCTTGCTTCACATTAGTTTATAACAAAAACTTATATCCCATCCTATAAAGAGTTTTATTTTTTCATCTGACAAAAAATTCATATGAGAGACTTCATTGTTCTCCCAGCATTACTGAGGCATATTTGACAAATAAAACGCATATATCCTTATATTGTAAAACATAGTGCTTTTTAATATATTTCACTGTTAAACAATTACTACACTTCTCTCCTAACTTTCCAGCTCCTGATAACCATGCTTCTAACTCTGGTTCTACGAGTTTGGCTTTTTAGATTCCACAAATCTTACCATACCTGCATTTCTTTCCTTTTTTTCATTCCATTTTTTGGGGGACTTACTTTGTATAATGACGTCCAGATTCACCCATGCTATTGCAAGTCCCAAAACTTTTTTTGTTTTTTTAAAGACAATCATATTCTATTATGTATTGCAATGAGAAATTATTCAGACATATCTTAAGAAATATCTGTATATACATATATTAAAAGGGACAGGTTGCTTCCATTGGTCATTATGAACAATGCTTCAATAAATATGAGGCAAGATCTTAAGCCAACTATAACCAATTTTTTTTCATTTCTACATGGTAAAAAAAAGAGGTGCCCAGGTCATCATGGGAGGGGGCCAGGTCACATTCCTGACCAACCAATGCCCAGGCAGTTGCATGGACCCCAATAGCTGCTGTCAGGACTGCGCCTGGACTCCATCTCCTCCTGAGAGAGAGCTTCACAGGATTGCACAGTTAAACAGTGCACAGTGAAATATTATAACTAATCCACAGTTAAATATTCTGGATATTCTGGAGTGACATCTTCAAATCTACAATACTAAGATTTCAGAAGGAGCACACCAGATTGTATGGGAACGCAATGTAGAAGCCAACTAATCTTGACTAACAAAAACATTAACACAGAAGGTTTAATTTACAACAGCTTAGTAAACCCTCAGACAAGGATTTAATGCCCCAGTGGTGAGATGAAATATCACTTGTATCACTCACTTGTCATCCTGTTGATCTTCGATTTGCTCAAGCGGGCGCCAGTAACGTCTCCATTTGTCCCTGTCGCGTGCTAGTGCAGCCCAATAATATCTGCTTGCTCCAGGAACAGGAAGAGCCTCAAATTGTTCATTCAGCGATTTGATGAAAAAATCTGACCATCTAATTGGTGGGCGGCCACGAGGTCTTCTGACGTCCCGTGGAATCCAATCGGTAACAGCTCTAGTCCAGTGGTCGTCTCTGAATCGCATTACATGACCAGCCCATCTGATTTTTTTTTAATTTTTTTATTTTTAATTAGTGAATCACCGTGAGGGTACAGTTACAGATTTATACAATTCTGTGCTCATGTTTCCCTCATACAAGGTTTGAGAACCCATCCCTTCACCAGTGCCCATTCTCCACCACCAGTAAACCCATCATCCCTCCCACCCTCCCCAAACCCATCTCTCCCCACCCCACCCTGCCACTGTGGCAGGGCATTCCCTTCTGTTCTCTCTCTCTAATTAGCTGTTGTGGTTTGCAATAAAGGTGTTGAGTGGCCACTGTGCTCAGTCTCTAGCCCTCATTCAGCCCACAACTCCCTTCCCCTGAATGGCCTTCAACTACATTATAGTTGGTGATCCCTTCTCTGAGTTGCCCTTTCCCCAGAATGTGAGGCCAGCCTCCAAACCATGGAGTCCATCTGATTTTTGATGCCTTGGCAAACAAGACAGTGTCCCTGATTCCTGACCATTGATGGAGGTCAGAACTCCGGATTTCTTCTTGAGTGAGACGTGATACTCCTAGCATAGCTCTTTCAATTCCTCTTTGGAATACCCTAATAGCAATAGCGTTCTCATCCTGTTTGCGTAGGGCCCAGGTCTCTGAGGCATATATTAGCGCAGGAAGAACAGTGGAATCAAAAAGATGTGCCCAGAGTCAGAGGTTCTTCATCCTCTTAACCACTTCTTCGATGCTCTTGAAGGCATTCCACATTGTTCTCTTCCTCCTGCACAGTTCTGGCGCAAAGTCGATCCTCATCTTAATTTCTCGACCCAGGTACACATAGCTGCTGCATTCAGAGATGTTCGTTCCATTGAGAGAAAATGGAATGTCAGGGACTAGTTCGTTTTTCATGAGCATTGTCTTGTTGAGATTCAGCTGCAATCCAATCTTTCCACACTCGTCGAAGTCGGCCAGTATTTGTGCCACTTGGCTAATGTTTGGTGTTATGAGAACGATGTCATCAGTGAAGCAGAGGTGGTGTAATTGCCAACCATCTATCTTCACTCTCATTCCTTCCCATTCCAGTCGTCGCATGATGTTCTCGAGGGTGGCACTGAAGAATTTTGGTGAATGGTATCACCTTGCTGCATTCCTCTCTTTACATGAATGATCACTTCCTTGTAGAATGGTGAGATCCTGATGGTGAATCCACAATACAGCTCCTGGAGGATTCTGATACAGGGAATTTGAACGCCCTGTTTGGTTGGGGCTTCAATGACCGCCTCAGTCTCAACAGAATCGAAGGCCTTCTTTAAGTCGATGAATGTTAGACAGAGCGGCATCTTGAACTCTCTTGAAACTTCAATGAGTTTGGTCACTGTGTGGATATGGTCTATCCTGCTGAATCCTCTTCAAAACCCAAGAGCTTGCTCGCATGGTTGTCCTTCATCTAGTGTTCTGCCTATTCTATCCAGGATTACAGGAGTGAACAACTTGTAGACAATAAACAGCAGGCAGATTTGACGATAGTTGTTGATGTCGTGGATGTCTCCCTTCTTGTACAACAGAATGGTCCTACTGGTTTTCCACTGAAACAGAATCTTGTATTCAGACAGGTAGCGTGTGAAGAGTCAAGCCAGTGTATTGATGTACTGGCAGCATATTCTTTAGGTGTTTGGGTCTGACCTTGTCCGGACCAGGTGCTGTACGAGTCTTTACCAACGAAATGGTGTGTGGATTTCAGAAGAGAGGACGTTGGGAACAACATATCCATGCTGCGGAATTTGGTATGTGGGCCGTTGGACATGGCTGTCAAAGAGATTCAAGTAGAATTCGTGAATAATCCTCTCCATTGCTTTTCTGGAAGATGTCATAGATCCATCGGGACGTCAGAGAGCAGTCATCTTGGTCTTGCAGTTGGTGAAGAACAGGGAGCATTGTGAATACTTTTCCTGGCTTCTGCTGCACTGGCTAACACTGCTGCTCTTCTCTCTTTGAGCTCTTCCTTTATCACATCTCTGCACAACTTTGCGAGCCCAGATGTTTGCTTATGGTTGCCTGATGCTTGCACCAAACCACGTTGATGAATGAGCTGAAGAGTTTCTGAAGACAGGTATCTGTTTGTGGCTTTCTCACTCTTGGCATTCTTCACACAGTCATGGAGGTGCTGAACCAGTCGATCCTAGTCCTCGTTGATATTGTCAAGGAGGGCATCTTCCCACGTTGCCACAATAATGCCAAACAGCTCCCAGTTGGTGGTCATTCTGGGAGTTGTCTTCTTAGACTTAAATTTTGCAGACCTTTCCCCCTGCTCTGTGAAGTAGAATTTTGCAAGAAGGAGATGGTGGTCTGATCCCGTTTGGAACTTTGGGACAATAGCGACATCGGTAAGGCAAAACCTTCAATCGAATATGATGTGGTCAGTTTCATTGTGGAACTGTCCACCGGGAGACTCCCATGTCCAGTGTTTAGATTCGGCCTTCTGGAACTGTGAGTTACCATGGATGGTCTTGGTCAACATGATGAATTCAGACAGTCTCTCACTCTGATCGTTCCATTCTAGGCCATGGGTCCCAATGTGGAGTTCTTTGGGTGACCTTCTCAGACCTATCTTGGCATTAAAATCACCAACAATGATCTTGTAGAAGGTGTGGTCTTCTTTATAGAACTTCTCCAGTTCCATTTAGAACCTCTCAATTTCTTCTTCATCGTAGTTGGAAGTTGGTGCTTAGACGACGAAGACAGAAACTGCAGACAGTAAGCCACATCTATTCAAGCGTAATCATCCGATTCAGGTTGTTAGGCATTCGAATGAATCAACGCTCATGGCCAAGTTCGTGTTGACAAGGACTCCAATGCCACCGACGCCTCTGTTGTCACATGTTCCGAGGAACAATTCTTCTCCAGTGTCAAGACTGGCATTATGTGATTGATGTCTTCTTGTTTCGGTCAGACCAATGATGTCATACTTGATCTTCTGCGCTTGCACCATCAGGTCCTCGATGGATGCTTCTGATGCCAATGTCCATGCGTTGAAAGTACAGACAATCATTTTAGTCTTTCTTCGTTTTGGCAGTCTAGTTCTTCCCCAAGATTTTTTCAGCCTCTCCTCACTCATCTTTCTTAATGCTGCCATACTGGGGGCTCTTTCTGTGTCAGGTTAATGAGGCCAATTGTTGTTACTGTAGTTGGCATATCAAATACATCAAGGGTAGCTTGCTAGGCTCTGCTGTGCGGGCGGGATACTCTTGGTAGCTTGCAGAGCTCTCCAAGAGGAATGGAAGATTTTAGGGCGGCCTCTAATCACCCTTAGAGGTGTTATCATGGTTCACACCAAATTTGAACCCTATCAAATATGGTGCGGGGATAATAGGTATTAAGTGTCTTATGGAGTTCTGTGCGATGTAGTTGCATCCACTACCCAACCACCGCCACGCTCCAGGCCGCTCTATAGACACTTGGGCCGAACCTCACACATGAATGAGACCCCCGCAAAACCAGGTAAGCAGAATTTTGCAACCTTGAACTCTAGGTTCAACGAGACCTGGAAACAAAATCCTCTGTCTGCCTACTCCAATCTCTGGCATCTGAGGAAGGGGTCAAACCCAGACGCCCCACCCTATCCAAGCCAGATAAATACCTCACTGGCCGACCCCCACTACATCCACTACCCAGCCACCACCACGCTCCAGGCCGCTCTCTGGACTGTGCGGCCGCTTCACGGTAGCAGGACACACCATAAGACACTTAATAAGAGATGAAATAATTTTCACAAATTTTTTTTACTTAATTATTTTTTTATCTTTCCACCAGCCACTTAATGGTAACAAACAATCTAAAATAAATTATTGTGAGCCTCCTATGGGGCAAGCTTGAGAGGTAGTTGTAGACAGAGGGACAGTGACAGTGGTGGTGGGATTGGTACTACAACATTGAACGCCTGTCTCAAATCATCATGAACAATTTTGTAAATCATGGTGTTTAAGGCAAAGTGTGGAGAGGGTGTGTACTGGGATGGGCAGAGAAATAATAATGAGTAAAATGTCTTAACAAAAAGGCCTAATTCTGTGAAAGAGAATGATGATGGATTACTGAAGCTTTTGCTAAAAAACCATTATCAAATCTAATTAGAAAATGTAGAAAGAGAGGAAAAGCCTTAAAGATAAAAACTCAAAATATACTGAATGCTCATATCAATTTTAGTCTGCCTATGTAGATTTGGTATTCATTCCACTTATTTCATAAGGTACACAGCAATTTTTTTCCTCTTTGCTTTGCATGTAATATCATATGGAGTCATATAGCATTTGGAACTTAAATTAGAAGTTCTATATCTCTCTGCTCAGTCAATCACAAGATTAATTCTGTGCCCATTTCTCTGCTTCATTATCAATAAAGAAATAATGAATGAAATAGAGCTTAGCCATTCATGGCACTTTAAATATTTAGAAAATTCATAAATTGTCTATAACTTCTAGATTAATGTTTCTTCAATGATAGATGGCAACACTTAAAAGAAATGTGTATTTTCTGCCATAGTATTACAACATTAACTATGTATATAAGCCATTCTAATAGATAAAGCTGCATTGGGGACAGAAAAATTGCCTGATGAATTTCTCTATTTTAAATCCTCTAGGAACCGCTTTCCCAAGTTGCAAAATAATAATAATAATATGTTGCTCTGCTAAATCACATAAAGCCAAATCAATTCTTCTGACATTGCTGCAGAATACTAATAAAGTATCTTTTGAGTAAATATTCAGGTAAACTGGCCATTTTTCTTTCTATTTTATTGCATTGCTGCCATGTGCTAACTGCTAAAATTTTATCTCACCCACCCTTCAGGAATCTTAACCAAAAAACACTGCTTTGCCTACTTAGGAGTCACTAACTTCCTACCGAAATTTAATTTTAAAATTTCATATTATTGCTATTCTGTAATTCTATTTTATTTTTTTAATTTATTTATTTTTAATTAGTGAATCACCATGAGGGTACAGTTACAGATTTATACATTTTTGTGCTCATGTTTCCCCCATACAAAGTTTGAGAAACCATCACTTCACCAGTGCCCATTCTCCACCACCGGTACACCCAACATCTTTCCTACCCTCCCCATTCCCGTCTCCCCCCCACCCCACCTTGCCACTGTGGCAGGGCATTTCCTTTTGTTCTCTCTCTCTCATTAGGTGTTGTGGTTCGCAATAGAGGTGTTGAGTGGCCACTGTGTTCAGTCTCTAGACCACATTCAGCCCGCATCACCTTTCCCCCGCACGGCCTCCGACCGCATTATACTTGGTGATCCCTTCTCTAAGTTGCCCTCTCCCCAGAATGTGAGGCCAGCTTCCAAGCCATGGAGTCAACCTCCTGGTACTTATTTCTACTATTCTTCTATTCTTGGGTGTTAGTCTCCTACTCTGTTATTCTATATTCCACAGATGAGTGCAATCTTTCTATGTCTGTCTCTCTCTTTCTGACTCATTTCACTTAGCATGATACTTTCCATGCGGATCCACTTATACGCAAATTTCATGACCTCCTTTTTTCTAACAGCTGCATAGTATTCCATTGTATAGATGTACCAGAGTTTCTTCAACCAGTCATCTGTTCTAGGGCACTCGGGTTCTTTCCAGATTCTGGCTATTGTAAACAGTGCTGCGGTGAACATATAAGTGCAGATGTCATTTCAACTATACTTTTTAGCTTCTCTGGGAAATATTCCCAGCAGTGGTATTGCTGGGTCAAATGAGAGCTCAACCTCTAGTTTTTTAAGAATCGACCATATTGTTTTCCAGAAGGGCTGAACCAGTTGGCATTCCCACCAGCAGTGTAGAAGGGTCCCTTTCTCCACACCTCCTCTCCAACAGCGGTTGCTTTTGTTCTTTTGGATGTGTGCTAGTCTCTGTGGTGTGAGGTGGTATTTCATGGTTGTTTTGATCTGCATCTCCCTGATGATTAGTGATGTAGAGCACTTTTTCATGTGCCTTTTGGCCATTTGTATCTCTTCCTTGGTAAAGTTTCTGTTCATTTCTTCACCCCATTCTCTTTCTTTTTCTTATTAATAGTTTATTTTTAATTAGTGAGTCAACGTGAGGGTACAGTTACAGATTTATACATTTTTGTGCTCATGTTTCCCCCATACAAAGTTCGATAACCCATCCCTTCACCAGTGCCCATTCTCCACCACCCATAAACCAAACATCCCTCCCACCCTACCCAGTCCCGTCTCCCCCCACCCCACACTGCCACAATGGCAGGGTATTCCCTTTTGTTCTCTCTCTCTGATTAGGTGTTGTGGTTTGCAATAAAGGTGTTGAGTGGCCATTGTGTTCAGTCTCTAGTCTATATTCGGCACGCATCACCCTTCCCCCACATCACCTCCGACCACATTTTACTTGGTGTTCCCTTCACTGAGTGGCCCAGAATGAGAGACCAGCCTCTAAGCCATGGAGACAACCTCCTGGTACTTATTTCTACTATTCTTGTGTGTTAGTCTTATAGTTTATTATTCTATATTCCACAGATGAGTGCAATCTTTCTATGTCTGTCTCTCTCTTTCTGACTCATTTCACTTAGCATGATACTTTCCATGCTGATCCACTTATATGCAAACGTCATGACCTCATTTTTTCTAACAGCTGCATAGTATTCCATTGTATAGATGTACCAGAGTTTCTTCAACCAGTCATCTGTTCTAGGGCACTCGGGTTTTTTCCAGATTCTGGCTATTGTAAACAGTGCTGCGGTGAACATATAAGTGCAGATGTCATTTCAACTATACTTTTTACCTTCTCTGGGATATATTCCCAGCAGTGGTATTACTGGGTCAAATGGGAGCTCAACCTCTACTTTTTTGAGAATCATCCATATTGTTTTCCAAAAGGGCTGAACTAGTCGGCATTCCCACCAGCAGTGTAGAAGGGTCCCTTTCTCCCCACATCTTCTCCAACAGCGGTTGCTTTTGTTCTTTTGGATGTGTGCCAGTCTTTGTGGTGTGAGATGGTATCTCATGGTTGTTTTGATCTGCATCTCCCTGATGATTAGTGATGTAGAGCACTTTTTCATGTGCCTTTTGGCCATTTATATGTCTTCTTTGGGAAAGTATCTGTTCATTTCTTTGCCCCATTTTCTGATGGGGTTGGATGTTTTCTTCTTGTAGAATTCAACCAGTGCTTTATATACCATTGATATCAACCCCTTATCTGATAAGTATTGTGTGAATATCCTTTCCCATTCTGTTGAAAGTCTTTGTATTCTGGTCACTGTATCTTTTGCGGTGCAGAAGCTTTTTAGTTTAATATAGTCCCATCTGTTGATCTCTGTTTCTACTAGATTTCTTAGTTCCGTGTCATCTTTGAAGATAACTTTATCTTCAATATCGTGGAGGGTTTTGCCGACCTTGTCTTCAATGAACCTTATGGTTTGTGGTCTGATGTTGAGGTCTTTAATCCATTTTGATCTGACTTTTGTGCATGGTGACAGGTCAAGGTCTAAGCCCATTCTTTTGCATGTAGTTTTCCAGTTGTGCCAGCACCATTTGTTAAAGAGGCTTTCCTTGCTCCACTTCACATCTCTTGCTCCCTTATCAAAGATTAAATGATCATACATTTGGGGTTGTGTGTAGGGATATTCTACCCTGTTCCATTGGTCTGCGGCTCTGCCTTTGTTCCAGGACCATGGTGTTTTAATTGTTACTGCTTTGTAATAAAGTTTGAGGTTGAGGAGTGTGATGCCTCCCATCGTCTTTTTCCCAAGAATTGTTTTAGCTATCCGTGGGCATTTGTTGTTCCATATGAATTTTAGGATTGCTCGATCCATTTCTTTGAAGAATGTCATTGGTATACTTATAGGGATCACATTGAATCTGTATAATGTTTTGGGGAGTATTGCCATTTTGACAACATTGATTCTCCCTAACCATGAGCAGGGTATATGTTTCCATTTCCTCATGTCCTCTTTTATTTCATGGAGTAGCATTTTATAGTTTTCTTTGAAGAGGTCTTTTACTTCCTTGGTTAAGCTGATTCTGAGGTACTTGATTTTCTGGGGCACGATTGTGAATGGGATTACTTTTATCATGTCCCTTTTCTCTGCCTCATTGTTTGTGTATAGGAAGGCCATGGACTTTTGGGTATTGATTTTTTAGCAAGCAATGTTACTGTATAAGTCTATTGTTTCTAAGAGTTTCTTAGTAGAGGCTTTAGGCTTCTCTAGATATAGTATCATATCGTCTGAAAATAGTGAGAGTTTGATTTCTTCCTTTCCTATCTGGATGCCCTTAATCTCTTTTTCTTGTCTAATAGCTATCGCAAGTACTTCCAGTACTATATTGAAGAGAAGTGGTGAGAGTGGGCATCCTTGTCTTGTGCCTGATCTCAGAGGAAAGGCCCTTATTTTTTCCCTGTTAAGGATAATGCTTGCAGTAGGCTTGTGGTAGATGGCTTCGACTATCTTGAGGAAAGTTCCTCCAAACCCCATTTTGGTGAGGGTTTTCATCAGGAAAGGATGTTGGATCTTGTCAAATGCTTTCTCTGCATCTATTGATATGATCATATGGTTTTTATCTTTACTTTTGTTGATATGATGGAATATGTTTATTGATTTCCGAATGTTAAACCATCCTTGCATCCCCGGAATGAATCCCACTTGGTCATGATGTATGATCTTTTTGATGAGTTTTGTTGGATCCTATTTGCTAATATTTTGTTGATAATATTCGCATCGGTGTTCATCAGGGATATTGGTCTGTAGTTTTCTTTCTTAGTGGTGTCTTTGTTTGCTTTTGGTATTAGGGAGATGTATGCTTCATAGAAAATGTTTGGAAGAGTTCCTTTTTTTTCAGTTTCCTGGAAAATTTTGAGGAGGACTGGCAACAGGTCTTCTTGAAATGTTTGGAAGAAATCACCGGTGAAACCATCTTGGCCTGGGCTTCTTTTGGGGGGGAGATTTTTGATTACAGTTTCAATTTCCTTTACATTGATGGGTCTATTCAGGTATTCCAAGTCTTCTATTACAGTTTCAATTTCCTTTACATTGATGGGTCTATTCAGGTATTCCAAGTCTTCTTTGTTCCGTCTTGGGAGATTGTAGGAGTCAAGGAATTCATCCATTTCTTTTAGGTTCTCCTGTTTTGTGGCGTATAGGCCTTCAAAGTAGTCTCTAATGATCTTTTGTATCTCACTGGTTTCTGTCATGATGTCCCCCTTTTCATTTCTGATTCGATTTATTAGGGCTATCTCTCTTTCTTTCTGAGTCTTGTTAGCGGTTTATCAATCATATTTATTTTTCTCAAAGAACCAGCTCTTTGTTTCATTGATCTTTCAGATTGTTTTTTTGGTTTCGATGTCATTAATTTCTGCTCTAATTTTTATTATTTCTTTCCTTCGGTCTGGTTTGGGTTCCTTTTTCTGGTCCTTTTCTAAGGTCTTGAGTCTTGATGTCAAGCTATCTATGTGGGCCCTTTCTTCCTTCCTGAGGAATGCTTGGAGAGCTATAAATTTTCCCCTTAACACGGCTTTAGCTGCATCGCATAGGATTTGGTAGCTCGTGTCTTAATTCTCATTTGTTTCTAAGTCTTTTTTGATTTCTTCCTTGATTTCCTTCCTGACCCACTCATTGTTCAACACTGAATTGTTTAATTTCCAGGTGTTTGATTTGGTTCTCTGTGTTGGTGAGTGGTTAGCTTCTATCTTCAGCGCATCATGGTCTGAAAAGATGGTTGATACAATTTCTATTTTCCCTATTCTATTGAGGTATGTTCTGGGGCCCAGTACATGGTCTATTTTAGAAAATGTTCCGTGTGCACTGGAAAGAATGTGTATTCTTTCTTTTTGGGGTGTAAAGCCCTGTATAGGTCTATTAGGCCTCTCTCTTCAATTTCTTCTTTCAGAGTCAGTGTTTCCTTGTTGAGTTTTGTTCTTGTGGATCTATCTAGAGGCGATAAGGCCATATTGAAGTCTCTGACTACTATTGTGCTGTTAGTGTTGTCTTTGAAGTCTGTTAGAAGTTGTTTTAAATATTTAGCCGGTCATTCATTAGGAGCGTATACATTTAAGAGTGTGATTTCTTCCTGTTGTACATATCCCTTGATAAATAGAAAATGACCTTCACTGTCCCTTGTTGGGGACTGCTCAGGACCCTGAACGAAAGAGGACCCCGAAACCTTTACCCTGGACAAACCGGAAAATTCTATTACCAGCTTTGCTTGACCTGAGGCACAGGTGCCCTTGTGACAAAGGAAATAGCCAAACTCAAGAGGTAAAAGTAGCCCAGGGCAGTTAACTAAGAGACGCCATTAAGCCCCTAAGTAGAATACCTTCCTCTACCTTGTGCCTTCCTCCTGCCAGATGCTCCTGCCACATAAACCCTTGCCTTCCTCTCCCCACTATTTCTCAATCTACTCTTGAAGAATGTTGTAAGCCCACCTAATACACCCCGAACCTTTCCTTATTTGGTCTGAGAAGACACTTCCCTGATGATTGACAACTTACGTACCAACCCCCTGCTAAGAAAAGTATAAAGCCAGCGTGGCAGTTAATAAAGTTGCCCTTGATCAGCATGTGTCATCTTGGGCCCCCTATTTATTATCCTCACTAGTTTTATTTCAGGTCGGAACCGCTCACAGAACCCACCCAATTAGGAGTGCTTTCCACTGTTGTCTCTCCGCGGGCCGGAGAGATCTCCAGGGGAACGCGAAGTCCCTTTTAATCTTTTTCAACCTGAAGTCTATGTTGTCGGATACCAGGATGGCCACTCCAGCTTTTTTAAGGGAGTTGTTTGCTTGCAGGATTGTTTTCCATCCTTTGACTTTGAGTCTATGTTTACTCTGTTCAGGTGTGTTTCTTGCAGGCAGCAGAATGTTGGGTTTAATTTCCGGATCCATTTTGCCACTCTGTGTCTCTTGATGGGTGCATTTAGGCCGTTGACATTGAGAGAGATTATTGTGATAGGATTTTGTGTCATATTTCTGTGGTAATTGTTGTTTTTATGGGGCTCCTCCTTGTCTTTCAGTAGCCCCATTAGACCTTCTTTCAAGTTTGGTTTTGAGTCTATGAAGTTCCTGAGCTGTTGTTTATCTGAGAAACAGTGTATGGTTCCTTCGAGTTTGAGTGAGAATTTAGCCGGATAAAGTATTCTTCGAGAGGCATTCATTTCGTTGAGTTTCTTCACTATGTCCCACCATTGTCTTCGGGCTCGGAGGGTTTCCTCTGACAGGTCTGCTGTAAATCTATGGGGTGCTCCTTTGTATGTGATTTCCTTCTTTGACCTTGCTGCTTGCAGATTTGTGTCTCTATCCATAGCATCCGTCATTCTGACTATGATATGCCTTGGAGTCTTTTTATTCGGGTCTCTTTTTTTGCTGGTACTCTTCGAACTCCTTGTATCTGGATGCCTGCCTTCTCCAGCTCTGGGAATTTCTTAGCAATGATGTCTTTGACTGTGTTTTTTCATTGGGGTTACTTCCCTGTGGTTCTGGTACTCCAATGATTCTTTTTTTTTTTTTTTTTGCTTTTTGGGTCACAGCCAGTGATGCTCAGGGGTTACTCCTGGCTTCGCACTCAGGAATCACTCCTGGCAGTACTTGGGGGACCATATGGGATGCCGGGGATCGAACCCGGGTCGGCCACGTGCAAGGCAAACGCCCTACCCGCTGTGCTATCACTCCGGCCCCCTGGTACTCCAATGATTCTTATGTTGTTCCTCTTGAAGTCATCCCCCAGGGCTCTGATTTGCTCTATAGCCATTTTGAGGTCTTTGGCCATGATTTGTTGTTGTCTATAAGCTTTCTGCAGCTCATCTTCCAGGTCACTGATTCTGTCTTCAGCTGTAGTCATTCTACTGTTGAGGGCATCTAGTGAGGTTTTTAATTCACCTACCGATTCCTTTATTTGTGTGACTTCCGTTCATAGGTTTGAGATTTCTGCTCTCATTTCTTCCTGAATTTTCTTGGTAGACCGTTCCAGTGCTTCATTCATCTCCTCCCTTAATTTATTGGATGTCTGTTCCATGGTTGCTTGGAGTAGGTCGACTCTCCTCCAGATCTCCTCTCTGAATTGTTTATCTGAGAGGTTGTAGATGTGAGTAGCCCCTGTTGATGTTTCTGGAATCTTTTCTTCTCCCTCTCTTGGTGGAGGGGATTTTCTTTGCTTCTTCATATTGTTACGGAAGTATAGAGTTGGAATTTTATAGTTATCTATTCCTGTTCCCTCTTGCTGAGGAAAGGAGGGGCTCTGCTTGTGCTAACCTTCCCTTATTCACTGACAGCTTTTATAGTGTCAAACTAAGCTAATGGATATTTTGCATGAGTGTTTGAGATGGCTAAAGTGATTTTCAAAGAAATAGACAGTAACTATTATGCTGAGGTAACAAAGAATAACTGTGCTGTGCAGCAGCTTTATCGGCAGCTCCGACAGTAGGCCACGCCCACTTTGAGACCATGGCCACTAAGATACAGGCCACGCCCCCAGTGTCTTCCTGTTAGAGAACCAGGCGGGAAGACCCCAGGCCGCAGTTAGAGAGCGGGATCGGGAGACAGGGCGCGCAGGACACGGGGCTGGGCAGCTGCAGGATCTGTAATTCTATTTTAAATCTCTTAAGTTTCTGGAAAAAAACACTTATTTGGGTTTTTTAATACAATTTTTTTTATTTTTTAAATTAAGAAAGTCAATTTTTACTTTTATTTCTGATATTGTTGTGACATTAGAAAATTTAATACTTAGTGTAAATTTTACATGCATTTTCTTAATTAAATTAAGACATTGCTCATTATATGTTCACTGATGGTTCTGGAGAGGATGTGTTTCAGTCACCTTTTCTTTGTTATTGATGGGTTTTGCTACTTTTTCTGTGTTCCTGAACTTACCAATATTTATTATCCTTCATTCATTTTTCTCATTATGACTATTAAAATAAAATTTCCTTGAGAAGAGGTAGAAACTGTGCACTATTCATTCTGCTTAAGGACAAAAACTGGTTCTTTAGCTCTCTAACCATAAAGTCTTCCTACTTAATGTGGAATGGCGGTACACATTAAAAACATATATCAGGGGCTGGAGTGATAACACAGCGGGTAGGGTGTTTGCCTTGCACGCGGCTGACCCGGGTTCGATTCCCAGCATCCCATATGGTCCCCTGAGCACCGCCAGGAGTAATTCCTGAGTGTAGAGCCAGGAGTAACCTCTGTGCATCGCCAGGTGTGACCCAAAAAGCAAAAAAAATAAATAAAAAATAAAATAAAAACATATATCAAACAAAGTATTCAAGAATAAAAACGAGAAGTTCAACAAATATTGCTTGTCACTATTATCAATAACATAATCATCCAACAGAACCACACTGTTAGGAAATGTATTTTTATGATGGGACATTTGCATACATAAATTTTCAATCTCTTTCTCTGTGGAAAGAAGAGTTGGATAGTGTAGGAAATCAAATTTTGAATAAGTATCACTGTATCACTGTCATCCCGTTGAGCAAAGATTTGCTTGAGTGGGCCCAGTAACGTCTCCATTCGTCCTAGCTCTGAGATTTTAGCAGCCTCTCTTCACTCATCCTTCCAAATGGTGCCACATCAGAGGCTCTTCAGGGTTAGGGTAATGAGACCCATCATTGTTACTGTATTTGGCATATGAATATGCTACAGGAAGCTTGCCAGGCTCTCCCCCATGCGGGCAGTAAATTCTCAGTAGTTTGCCACGTTCTCCAAGAGGTAGAACTATTACAATAAATAAAAGACATCAAATTACTATAAAAAGATTATATAGCTCTACAGATCCCAGACTTAGTTTGAAACTGCATAAATATTTCAGAAACTTGGAATAGTTGAACAAGAAAGATCTTCCTGCCATAATTTTTAAAACGTCTTGTACACAAAGTGTTCCAAATGAATATTTTTTAATATCTGGTATTTAATATACTCATTAAAGCAACTCCACAATGGTTTTTAGGTAAGAAAAAAGCTAAAACTGGAAAGATCTCAAAATTGCCACCTTTACTATGGAATGTCAGTTTCATAAATTAATACTAACATTTTGACCTCTTCATTTATTCAACATACCATTTACTGAGTACATATTATGTATTAAGTGCATATTATGTATTATTATGTATTATGTATCACTGCAATATGCATTAACATGTAGCAATGAAGAAAACAAAGTTTGTGCCCTCATAGTTCTCAAGAGAAGAACAATTTCATAGATGAATATGTAAACAATCATTTTAAGAGATAAGAAGTAATACATTCTGTGAAAGTGACATTTAATGGAATAGAGCTCCACACACAGTCTCAAAGCTGTAGAGAGTTTGAAATAGGGAGACTGTGAGTGAGGTAGTTCTAAAATAGCAACATATTAAACATATTTTAGAATAACAAAAGAAGTCAGTAAAGCTAAGAAAAGGTTGGGGTCAGAGCAATAGTACATCAGGTAAGACATTACCCTTGCAAACAGTCAACCTGTATCGATTTCCAGACTCTCCAAGTATGGAATGAACCCTTAGCTCAGACTCTGAAGTAAACCCTGAGAACTGCTAGATGTGGCCCCCAAACAAAAAAAAAAAAAAGGAAAAGGAAAAAAGAAAAGCACAACACAGAAAATGTAGTAGAAAACGATACAAGAAAAGGCTTTGTACGTTCAAATGAGATGCTGAACA
Source organism: Sorex araneus (assembly GCF_027595985.1). Taxonomy (NCBI): domain Eukaryota; kingdom Metazoa; phylum Chordata; class Mammalia; order Eulipotyphla; family Soricidae; genus Sorex; species Sorex araneus. The sequence goes on along the minus strand of NC_073304.1, from coordinate 135,068,873 downwards.
GAAGATGCTCTGTTTTTGGTCAAATAGCATATTAAAACACAATCACAGAATCTTGAAGAGGTAAGGAGAACTAATAATATTGCCTTGAAATAATTAGCCACAATGTTTAAAATGTGGCTAGACTTTTTGCTATAGGGAGTAATATAAAATAATACAAAAAAACCCACTTTAGAATTGGGAGATCAGGATCGATAAGAACTTCAAGAAAATTACAATGAAACTTTCCTCAGTCAGAAACTTAAATCAAAGTTAAAAATGTAAATTAGTAAATTAGAAGACATACAGAATCATTGTTCTGTCTCTACACTTAAAAAGTTATTAGTGGGGGGGCTGGAGCGATAGCACAGAGGGTAGGGTGTTTGCCTTGCACGTGGCCGACCCGGGTTCGAATCCCAGCATCCCATATGGTTCCCTGAGCACCACCAGGAGTAATTCCTGAGTGTAGAACCAGGAGTAACCCCTGTGCATCGTCAGATGTGACCCAAAAAGCAAAAAAAGAGAAAAAGTTATTAGTGGGGCTGGAGCAATAGCACAGCGGGTAGAGCAAACGTTTGCCTTGCATGCGGCCAACCCAGGTTCTATTCCCAGCATCCCATGTGGTCTCCTGATCACTGCCAGGAGACTGTGATTCACCGGGTGTGACCCAAAAAGCCCCCCCCTCAAAAAAATGTCATTAGCAAGTTATTCAACTTCCTTAGTCTCAGTTTATTATATGAGCAAGCAATCATTAGACTGGAAAAGTAAATAATTTTCCAACTTGAAAATTGGAACAGTGGTACAGTGTTGAACAGTGGTACAGTGGGAGTAGTTGGTCACTTTAAGTATCACCCACGGAACAGGTAGCCAATCAGGATAGATAATGGGATGGCCAGGGGATGGGATATGGTAGCAAATAAAAGGAGGTGCCCGGGCCCATCTTTTCTCTTACTCTCACTTTTTTCCTATCTCTCTCTTACTCCGATACTCTCAGATCTGGACTCAGCAGCGCACTGGCGGATGAGCCAGGGCTGCACGCTCTGGCAGATGGCCGAGGACAGGCAGGCTTCATATGCCCAGATGGGCACAACAGGAAGGAAGCTAAGATTCAGGCAGGGCCTGGATGCTCAGGAAGTGACAAGCACAGGAGTCTCACCCATGTGCATATGCCATAGCTGAAGACTGAGGAAAGTATACACAGGATAAGGAATGACACGGGGACTGGACATGGACATCACTCATTCACACAGGAGCAGAGTAGACTGCGTGGGACGAGACAGGGAGGTCATTCATGGGAGTAGGCAATGTCAGGAACAAGACCTGTGATGTCATGTGTGGGCAAGGGACAGGCATGGATATCTGGGGAGGACCCAGACACATCTATTGAAACTGTACAATAAACTCTATCTTCTGAATTTTGAATGCAAATCTTTCATTCAATTCTCACGGATCCACCAGCACAAGAAAAAAAATTCTACTTTTTAAGCTAACAAAAGTATTATAGGCCTTTTTATTTGTCTTGATATTATAGAAGCCCTCTTTTAAAAACCTTCTAAAACAAGAGAAATATTAGTCAACTTACTTAGCTCACTATTATGATTCAGATTGAAATGTCTTCATTGACATCAAGTTACCTCTGAGTCCTGTGGATCTCATATGTAGTATTCACAGTATCTGTTGGTAATACAATTTATTCTTATTCTTCTCACAGCTCATCCTCCCTTGAAAATAAATTCTATGATATTCCTCTTAGTTTTGTCCCTCTTTACAAAACAATAATACAACAGTTGTCACTTTAGCATCAAACAGATCTGGGTTTCAATTCTACCCTATCACTTACAAACTGTATATCTTTTTTTTTTTTTTTTTTTTTTTTTTTTTTTTTTTTTGCTTTTTGGGTCACGCCTGGCGATGCACAGGGGTTACTCCTGGCTCTGCACTCAGGAATTACCCCTGGCCGTGCTCAGGGGACCATATGGGATGCTGGGATTTGAACCCGGGTCGGCCGCGTGCAAGGCAAACGCCCTACCCGCTGTGCTATCACTCCAGCCCAAAACTGTATATCTTGTATAAGCTGTTAAGCCTCTTTCTGCTTACTTGACTACAAAATTAATGCCTAGCATATAATTATATGAATGCTAGTTGTTATTAATATTAATTTACTTACTTTTTTCTTTATTTCTGTCGGTGTACTGGAAGCTCAACCTGAATAAACTGCTTTAATTCAAACTCAGTATGCTCTAGGGTACCATTTCAATTAGATACAGCCACTATAAACAACTAAAACCAACAGTAATATACCAGTGGTTTAGAGAAGATGTAGTGTACTTCTCTATTGTATAAATAAATTCTGATGGTGAGTCATTTGGGACTAGTATGTTCTGACTAATCATTAGAAATTATTTTCTCCTTCCTTCCTTCCTTCCTTCCTTCCTTCCTTCCTTCCTTCCTTCCTTCCTTCCTTCCTTCCTTCCTTCCTTCCTTCCTTTCTTTCTTCCTTTCTTTTCTCTCTTTCAATTTGAACTTTTGGGCACACTTGCCTGTGCTCAGGCAGGACCTACATGTGGTTCTGTTCTCAGGGAAAACTCCTGACAGGCTTGAAGGACCATCTGTAGTGGAGGAGATCCAACCGTGGTCAGCTCTGTACAAGGCAAGCCCCATACCTCTTGGACTATCACTCCAGTCCCTTCATTAGAAATTCTTATCAAGTGGCTAAAGTCACCTAACAAATTTGCCACTGGACAAAGTTTTCAGGTTAAGTGTATAAGATGAAAGGGCACATCCCCATATAATGATTTTCCCATATGAAGATTTCCGTGAAGTCTAACAGCTCTTGTACTTACATTACTCAAAACTTAGTCACAGCATTACCAGCTGCTATGGAAGCTGGGAAATATTTCTTAGCTGACACATAATGAACTGGTATGAAATAGGGAGTTATAAAATAAGAGTCCAGAGAGGTTTTATCCAAAGCATAATATGATGAGCCATTCTAAGGAAGAGCTCACTATGGACTCAGGACTGTGATCCATTTTACAATAGAAATTTACTCATTGGTAATTCTGATTCAGTCCAGTTACTGAATGAACTAAGAATTAAATGTTTCACAAGTCACTTCCTGACCATACACATTCCACTGCTAATAAGCATACACAATTCTTTTTCTTAAATGAAGATTCTAATCAGCAATTTTACTAACACTATCCCTCAATTCAATAGTACTGCTATAAATCAACTTTGTTGACAATAGAGATGTGAAAAATTAATCTCCTACATAACTTACTTTCATTTTTAAAATCAAATAATTTTAAGACAAATACAAAAGTAACATGAAGTTAATAATGGGAAAATGAAATTCTATGCCAGTATATGTATGTATAATATAAAAAGGGAACAACAAACATTCTTTTATTTAACCTTTTACTTATTAGTCTATGATTTAAAACTTAAGTGATTTTTAAATACCAGATTGGTTTCTATCTGTGATGAGTATTAAATAAGCAAATACTAAATATTATTAGTCACAAAAATACAATAGTCATATATTTTTATATTATTAACATTATTATCATTTATAAAATTAGAAAGCCAAGATTTAAAACTGTATACCTTGAAGGCAGTTAAGTCTGACCAAAAGTTATTGCAACACTATTAACTAGTTTTGATTATACTTTCTTTCCTTATTAAAAACCATTAAAAACTGATTTCAGTCTATTTGCAAATGGTTGCTTAATATTTTCTATAAAATCATATTTAAGATAACACATTAAACTGCCTCACATGGCATTATTATAATATTAATATTTTCATTAAATATCCAGTCTAAAAGTCATAAAATCATAAAAGTCATACAAGAAAATGGAATCATTCTATGTTTTATTGGATATATAAATATGCCTAATTAAATATTTTTGAAGCAATTTTTTTTTTGCTTTTTGGGTCACACCCGGCAATGCTCAGGGGTTACTCCTGGCTCTGCACTCAGGAATCACCCCTGGCAGTGCGCAGGGGACCATATGGGATGCTGGGAATCAAACCCGGGTTCTCTGCATGCAAGGCACACGCCCTACCCGCCATGCTATCGCTCCAGCCCCATTTGAAGCAATTTTAAATGGACTAATTTTCTTGATTTTTAGCCCTTTTTTTCACTGTTGACATATAAAACTTTTGCATACTGATATTGTAGTTATTATTTTTATGTACTGAACTATCATCTCTATTAGTTTTCTTTACAATAAGTTAGAATGATTATTTTATAAAATACTGATACCTTCTCAAATTTGACTAAGAGACAGAAGTCAGGTAGTATAGCAGGTAGGGCACTTGATTTGCATGTAGCCAATTTGGACTTGATCTCTGGCATCCCACAAAATACTCTGAGCTCTATCAGGAGTGATTCCTGAGCACAAAGTCAGGAATTACCCCAAGTATTGCCAGGTATGGCTCAAAAACAAAAAAGAAAAAAGAAAAAGACACAAATCAACAAATTTAAGAAGTTCAATATAATAAGTTTACTTAGAAACACTTATAAATAAATATAATCAAACTTGTCAAAGGCCAAAGGAGCAAGAAAGGGACTCATCATACTAAGCTATCCCAAATGAGACTGTCTATTGGAATATCTTAAGAAACCTTGTAAATCAGAAAGAAGTAAGCTAATATTGTTTTAAGTGTTAATATGTGATCAACTAACACTTTCATCTCTAACAAACTATATTTCAAACTAAAAGAGAAGAAATTCCTAGATAAGCAAAAACTTAAACTTTTCATTACTAGATTTGCTAAATGAAAATTGTTAAAAGGAATCATCATGGTTGAAACAAAAATACATGAGGGAGTAATTTGAAGTCACTTAAGAAATAAAGATGTCTGGTAAAGATATAGATAGAGCAATACATTAGTATTATTTTATCATTTCCCCCACTATTTAAAAGACATGCATTAAAAATTATAAATCGATGTTACTGGGCACATAATATATGTTAATATAGTATGTGATCTCAATTATATAAAGTAAGAAAGAAAAAGGAATAGTGATGTGGAAGTAGGGTTTCTGTTAAGATTACTGTTAAGGTTGAAGTTAAGTTGAAATTCATTTAAACAATACTCAAAAACTTTTAGGATAAGTAATTCCCATGGGAACCACAAAGAAAATATCTATGGAACATAAATAGAATGAAAAAGGGAAAAAGAAAACTTGTCAGTAACTCAAGTTAAAAGGATATTTAAATAAATAATGGAAGCAGAAATTGAAGTTGGGCCTCACTATATTCCAGTGCATGTAACATTATACTGTGTTTTACTATAATAGAGAATCCAAAATGCCTTCTTCCAAACTACTTAAAGTAATTCTTTAAGAATTCGTTGAATTCTTTTTAAGACATGATCCATGTGTTTAGGTTTAAATATCCCAAAAGGCAATAATCCTGAGTATTATGAAATACTCAACATACAAATATGAATGTGATGTTTGCCAATGATCTGTGGAAATATTTAATTTCTAACAAAGTTCTGGCAGGCAGAGAAATGAGTCATATTATTTTACTTTTTTACAAAATAGTTTTGTAGCATGTTTTTTCAAAAATCTTTTCAACCATAAGTTTAGATTAGCAGTGCACCAAAGTCTGCTCAATTAGAATATTCCAAGATCCATGTCAACTAGGTAACTGAAATTGGTCCATCCCCACTTCATAGCTTCCCCATTGTAATGAAGAAAGTAGAGTACATCCTCTACTGAATATCTGTGTTTTTAAAAAAGGTCTTAAAATTCACCATTAAATTTAATATAATATCTAGTCTATGGATTAACAGTACTATAACTCTTATTATGAAAACAAAATTTGTTCATAAATATCTGTTATTTACATTTGATTTGAAGAAAACGTTTACTTCAGTTTACCACAGTGTACATTAGCATAAAAGATATTCATATTCAGCAAGTTAAACTATAATTCTAAGGAAAATATATATCAGTATCACAAGAGGCAGTGTTGATTTCCAGTCTCCTTATAGTTGGGAGGTTGAGTCAAGTATAAGTTGATAGAAAAATAAAATAGCTTCCAAAATTGCAAACTCCTGATTTATAACAAAAAAAGCAAAGGAACACTAACTGCAGGGAGCTAGTTTAATTTCTAAAATCCATCATATCTCACATGTATCATTTTTCTCAAGGACTTGTTAGTGCTACCATACAATATATTTTTTAGCAGTCTAAATTTTTTTTTATAAACTCTGAGCACCATACTTACTATGATGGACAAGTTTTCAAGTAGGATTCCAAAGAGAAATAATACAGCACTCAATCTCAACTTAAATACAGGTCAGATTCAGTCAAAAACTCCATTTTCTTTTAAGACTGCTAGGAACTCATACTAAGTTCAGACCTCCAAGTTTTCAATAAAAATATCTGTCAAACATCCTACATTAGAATGTAAAGACACTTTTTTTTCTTATTGAAATGAACCCATTTGTAGAGCTTTCTCAGATGGCCAGCCCTGCCATGAGCCAACATAAAGTTACTTCTGTAAAGGTATACACTAATAAGCATTTCTTCAGAACTTGCGACTATATAGACATTCAACATTGCAAACTAAAACCCAGACCCGAGAATGGGAATAAAGAAAAAAATATATAAACTAATCAACAACCTAGAAAGAAAACGGGCATAAAGGGGGCTGGGAGTGGGGAATAGTAGATTATGAAAACAGACTTGGTTCAATTGTTATGCTAACAGTATGTCAATGTGAAAGCCAAAAATATATAGACAAGGCAAGGTATAAATGTTCAGTTAAAACAATCTAAAGATCTCAACCCTTTATTAAAAGCAATAAAGTCAGTGGGCAATAGGTAGCAACTATAGAATTCCAGTAGGAATTCTGATATTTTAATTATATAATTAAGCTATTTTAACTACTTTCCTAAGAACACCAGGAAATAGGATACGCCTTACACCTACTGCTGGGACTTCAATTTGTGTGTTCTTCCCAATGTCACCAGCTTATCAGTTTAATCACCACAATTACTTGCTCTTTGCACAGTCCTCTGTTTCCTATGTGAGTGAAACAGTTCAAGGGACAGTTTCTCTCTGCAGATCTCTATTGCTATCAGGAGTTTAGTTCAATCAGTAAGATGAGTTACAAAGTAACCTTTTTTCTCAGAAAATCTTAGCTGGATTAACAACCCAGCATGGGGGTAAATCCTTACACAATAGTAAGGTTGTCTTGTAAACAAGCAGTAAATATCCATACAGAGAGTAACAGGCAAATATCTGGGTGAAGTTAGAACTTCATCATCAATTGCAAAACTCAAAAGACATTAGGCTGATAAAAATGACAACTGGTAGTGCAAGATTTCTAGCACTTTACAAGATCTATATAGCACTCAGCTGTTGGATTGTATATAGTCTGATACAAATTTTTTATCCCAGATCTGCAATTCTTTGCCTAGAATTTCTTTTTCTGTGTTTTCTGATGATAATTATAAAACAAAACAAAACACTGAATAATTCAACAATAATTTTATTAGGCATGTACTGTGTCAAACAGTATTTTAAATATGAAGAAAAAGTGAATTTCCTGCCTTTATGGAACCTGTACTCTAAGAAGAGGAAGACAGGCAATAAAAGCTACACAGGACATAGGTTCAAGCCAAGTTATCATTTGAGGAAATAGCATTCTCAGTAAAGGAAGGAGTAGTGCCCTGAGAAGCTCCGTGCTTCTCTCCTTAAGGGAAAAATGGCTGGTAAAGCTGAGTACTGGTCAATGGCAGGGCCTTGGGAACTACTGAATGGTTTTGGTTTTCATCCTGAGTCAAGTATTTTGGGAAAGGTTGGTGCTGAGGAATGATATAGTAATCTGTTGGGAGGTTAACTTTTAAAACATCAGTCTGAGGGACTGAAGAGATATCACAGTGGGTAGAAAACGTTTGCCAACTAACCTTCCATCCCCAGCATCTCATATGGTACCCAATACCATCACAAGTGATTCCTGAGCACTGAGACACGAATAAGTCCTAAGCACCATCAAGTGTGGCTCCCAAACAAACAAAAATCACTCAAGAAACAGTGTTCAGAATAAGTCAGGGAAATCAGAACTCTCTGGTGTGATGTCTCCTAAAGTTAACTTCTAGATTGTGAGATGCCATTTAGAAGTCTAAGTAAGGGGGCAGAGAGATAGTTGAAAGGGTTGGAGCATGGGAGCCCCAGCTTTCATTTCTGGTTCTACAAGGTACCTTAACTCCCCTGCTACCAGCATTAAGCTGGAGTTGCCCAAAAGTTACCTGTCCCAAAGAACAAAAACAAAACAAAACAAAAAAAAGTAAGTGGCAATGTCCATAACCAGTTAGATATATTAGTCTAAACTTTAGAGGAGCAACCAAGGTTACAGACATAAACTTGGAGTTGTGGCCAGTGGATGATATCTAAACCCAGAGATCAGATGAGATCCCATAGGAAAAGACTGTACACAGTAATGGGAAGTTCTTTAGTGTCATCTGCATCGCCCTTATTAACTCTCTGATAAAGTGCTGACAAGTCACTGCAGGTTCACATTTGTGTTTGCTTTTACGATCAATTTGCACCAAGTAGCATTATTTCAGAGGAACAAACAAAGGCAGACACTAAGCATATAAACACTGCATTCATTCTGAGGCTAAAGGTTGACTTTAGTCCCTTGTTTCATGAATGAAGGTTTCAAAGTCCCTTCAAAAGAAAAAAAAAAATGGTCAAAAAACTCTTCATCACATGGAGCATAGTATTTGTGCCATGTTGACCTCTATTAACCCTGTTTTGTCTATGCCATATAATTTCTCAAGTACCAACTTCATTTCAGTAAAACATCATTACCCAACACATGTTGTATGTTGTTTACATAATATTTTGTATTTTTGTATGCAAAATATTTTTATATATTTTGTAGCCAAAATCATTTATAGAAAATTATTCTCTATAATTTTGTAGCCAAAACTAATGCAAAAATTATAGGAGCTAAAAGCAAAAAAACGGTGGTTTCAGAAGATAGATTGTTTGAGCTTCAAAACCAGCTTAATCCTGTAACAGTTTTAGTATCCTCGTTTGTAAAATTGACATCACAACAATACTACATGTCATGAATTTAACTATGTTAAAGGCATATAAGCCCAGCACTCAAAGACTGAAAAATAATAATATATCGACAGATATGTATGTGTTTACATATGGTTCTAGTAGTCTAACATCTCCATTATTTTTTTTTGTTCTAAATAACTTTTCTTGGGGCTGGAGCGATATCACAGCCGGCAGGGCGTTTGCCTTGCAAGCGGCCGACTCGGGTTCAATTCCCAGCATCCCATATGGTCCCCCAGCACTGCCAGGAGTAATTCCTGAGTATAGAGCCAGGAGTAAGCCCTGTGCATTGCTGGGTGTGACCCGAAAAGTAATAAATAAATAAATAAATAAATAAATAAATAAATAAATAAATAACTTTTCTTCTTGGTCTATAAACACCCTAAGATCAGTCTAATAATGCCCCAGATAGCTCAGTGAGCCGAACACAAGCTTTGCTAGCAGAAGTGGATCCCAGGCACTGCACTGTCCCATGCACAGCGCATACACAGAGACAAAAGTAGGCCCACGCATTGTCAAAATGAAAAAAACAAAAAATTATAAAACAAAATTATAATCAGTCTAATAGTTGTCCCTCTATGTTATATTCCCATTACATCTATTGGGCTTCTACTAATTTTCTGATAATATTTCTTATTTGGAATTGTGTGGTACCAAATTATACTTTCAACATTAATAAACAATTTTGATAAACTGTGTAGCATATAGTATGAACTCGGTAAATAGAGTGGCTAAACTTTGTTCACAGGAAACAGACAGACTGAGTTTGTATCTGCCAGTTATTAAGCTTGGGGGTTTTATTACTCAGCCTCTCCATGCATCAGTTCTTTTATCTATAAAATGAGATAGCAATATTAGTCTACACAATTATGAAGTGAAATAGTTAATATGTGTAAAATAACACAAATAGTATTTATCTTATTAGGGCGTTTGCCTTGCACGTGGTCGACCAGGGTTCAATTCCTTCATCCCTCTCATAGAGCCCGGCAGGCTACCAAGAGTATCTCACCCGCGTGGCAGAGCCTGGCAAGCTACCTGTGGCATATTCGATATGCCAAAAACAGTAACAACAAGTCTCACAAGGGAGATGTTACTGGTGCCCGATTGAGCAGATCGATGAACAACGGGATGACATTGCTACAGTGTTATAGTGCTACATAATTATTATGTTAGAACACATTTCAATTTTACATGATAAATATGAATTTGGACTGGAGCAATAGCACAGCAGGTAGGGCGTTTGCCTTGCTTGTGGCCGACCCGGGTTTGATTCCTCAGTCCCTCTTGGAGAGTCCGGCAAGCTACCAACAGTATCCTGCCCGCACAGCAAAGCCTGGCAAGCTACCCGAGGTATATTCTATATGCCAAAAACAGTAACAAGTCTCACAATGGAGACGTTGCTGATGCCCACTCGAGCAAGTCGATGAACAACAGGACAACAGTGCTAAATATGAATTTTAGAATTGTAAAACAATTCTCAATTCTAAAAATGTTTCATGACTTATATTTTAATGTAGCCACTCCTTAGAGTATATTCAATAGTTCAAAAACTCATAGAGTAAGCCCACATTAACTAAGGTCAAGCTGTATCTTCAATTAAAAAATGTTTCAGTTTGCCTTGGAAGTAAAGTAACATCAAAATGAAAAGCTACTTCCAGAAGATTTTATACAGAACTGGAATTTCTTGTGGTCCAGCGTCATCCCTGATATAGAGGTTCCCAGTGTTATGTTTGATTAAGGTCTAGAGAGTAACAGTTCCTTCATACTGAAGGAACAGGCAGAGAAATTGCAATCTTAAAATCTGAATTTAGTCTGAGTTAAGAATTTTTTTTTTAGTGAATAGTAGAGACAAGGACCAGGAAGTTTACTCCATGGCTTAGAAGCCAGCCTCAAATGCTGGGGGAAAAGGAGCTCAGATAAAGGAACACCAAGTAAAGGGTATTTGGAGGATCAGCTCAGGTTGGGAAATGAGAACCGAATGTAGACTACAGATCAAACACAATGGCCACTCAATGCCTCTAGTGCAAACTATAACACCCAAAAGGAAAGAGAGAACAAAAGTGAATGCCCTGCCACAGAGGCGGGATGGGGGGGGGGGGAGTGGTGGTAGGGGAGGGGGTGGGGGTGAGGGAAGGGATACTGGGACCATTAGTGGTGGAGAATGGGCACTGGCAGAGGGATGGGTACTCAATCACTGTATGACTGAAATGCAAGCATGAAAGTTTGTAAATCTGTAACTGTACCCCACGGTGATTTACTAATTAAAAATTTTAAGAAAATAATTCTTGTAGAAAGAAAATCATTCTCTTGAGGAAAATAGATTGAAAATTTTAATTATATTAAAGTAGAATTCTGGGGTAGTTCTAGACAGGAGAAAAAAAGGTTAAAAAAACAGCAATAGCAAAAATTTTCAACTTCTCCAACGTTGCAGGTGTGCAGAATGAGGGACTTTTTTTTTTTTTTTTTTTTTTTTTTAGTTAAGAGAAAGCAAAATATCCAGCTGCATAAACTCCAGGGTATGAAATTCTTATCACAGTTATGTAAATTCTACCCCAGGAGTTTTACAGTTTTTGGACAGTGCATTTACATTGCATTACACAGAGGTTCTAGTAGGGGAAGGACTGAGAGGTAAAAAATAAAGAGGGTCCCAGGGGCCAACCAGTATGGGAAGACTGGCAGCAGAGTGAATGCCAAACCTTACTAATTCTGATACAGATCCTTAGCTGTAGATAGAGTGACTTAAAGTAATAATGAATTTGGAGTGTTCTGTAATTCCCATCCTTTAACTCGAGATTCAGGAAGGGTCTAACACAATGAACAGTATTATTGGAGTAAGGCTGTAGGGATTAATGCAGAAGGTAGGATGATGAAAGTTGGAGTTAATGAGAACCAGAGAGTGCTGCAGTGAAAAAAGATGAAAAGGAACTTAGGTCCAAAGGGACTTCAGTTGGGAGTAGTAATTTAGAGTTAGAGCACATGGGTGACTACTTCCCCCTTTGCCTCAACCTTGATGAATCCTCAAACAGGAGACAAATTTCTGAGGATTGAAAACTATAGTCTTTGCTTTTGGTTTTCAGTGGCTTGATTTTTACTACAAATGGAAAAAGTTACCTCAATTTACATTGGAAGTCTGGTTTATACTGAGTTTAGAGGTCTTAAGAGCAGGAAGAAAGCATCTTCTCAAAAAAGACTTCTGTCATTATGGTTTGCAATACAGGAACTAAAGGTACTTTTAGCACTCAGATCTTACCCCCAAAATAAGTAAAAACATTGTCTAAACACACACAAGAAAGAAGGAAAGAAAGAAAGAAAGAAAGAAAGAAAGAAAGAAAGAAAGAAAGGAAGGAAGGAAGGAAGGAAGGAAGGAAGGAAGGAAGGAAGGAAGGAAGGAAGGAAGGAAGGAAGGAAGGAAGGAAGGAAGGAAGGAAGGGGAGAAGAAAGAAAAAAAGGCTCCTGACATATCTCCAAGGGAATAATGCCAGCTATGCCCTCATCTGTAAACACTTTGAGATCGATATAAGCAATGTTCTGGTTATTTCAACTTGGCCACCTCATGTACAATAAGCTTTTCCTGGAACAAACTGTGAGGATGACCTCAAGTCAGTCAAATACTTGAGTGGGAAAAATGCACTACCTTGTTACAACTGTTCATTCTAGAACTGTTACAGTCATCTGCATAGATTGGATTTTATATGAAGATGATACTGAAATAAACTGAGGTACTGAGGTAGCTTATTTAGATGCTGATGACAGGAAACAAAGATAGAAAGTGGGGTAATCACAAAGGAAAAAGAAAAAGATAATTAAATAAATTAATATAGCAGCTTACTTTTGTGAGCAACTATAGTTAAATTTGATAAGAAAGTTCAAAGAGGAAATACTGCTTAGAAGATGCCTTTTATACTGTGGAATCATTCCTGCCCTTTTCCCATTTCTAATTTTTTAAGTCAATTAGAAGCCTACTGAGAATTTGAAAAGAAAGAATCTAAAAAGAAGGGAAAAAAACATGGAAGAAAACATCAAAGATAGTATACAATAAACTTCACAAATATACCAAATTAAAGACAAGGGACACTGAGCCATACTACTCAAGGTGTGGGTCAAAGGTTGGCATCATTAGGAAGCCTGTTAGAAATATAAACTGAGCTTTGGGTTTGACCTATAAAGAAATTTAAATTTAAAAGAATTTTCAAAGAAACTGAAACACACTAAATTTAAGCAAATCTAAATATTTATCCATCAGCTCCTGTCACTCACTGATTGAAAGTTCCTAAAGATAAACTGCCAAGGCTTTTCAGGTCTGTTCCCTCCCTTGCGCTAAGGTGAGCTATCTTCAGCAGCCAGAGAAAGCCCCTAGGCCAGAGATTAGTACTAGCGATAAGAAATCTGTCAACCTACCGTAGAAAGAGTAAATGCTTTGAAGGTATGGGAAGGTTGCAGCTTCAGGCCACCTCCCAGAATCCTCTTAAGAAAGAACAGGTCTGATTCAATTCACCATTGGAGTTTCCTTGTTGCTTGCTTGTTTTAGACCTTTAGAATTCAGAAAAGGAAGCCATACAAAAGAGAAGCAGTGGGTAAGGACCTAAGTTTGGAGTTCATGAGAATATGAGCCTAAGTGGCTCAGACATGTCACCAAATGGGCAGAGAAATTGTTAGCCCAGTTAGAAGAAATATGAACTTGACCTAGAGAAGGGCTAAATTCTAATGATATCCTCTCTCCCAACTCGTGTGGAACACACAAGCAGAGGTTATGATTGCTGGCCCTGCAGTCAGACCTAAATTTGAATCTCATCTTGAACAGGCAGGAGATCTGGATAACTCTAAGAACTCTGAGCCTCAGTCATTTCATCTGTAAAATAAGGCTGATAATAAAAAAATGCCTGTAGCACTGTAGAACTGTCCCATTGTTCATCGATTTGCTCGAGCGGGCACCAGTACATCTCCATGTGAAACTTGTTGTTACTGTTTTTGGCATATTGAATGCACCACAGATAGCTTGCCAGGCTCTGCCATGTGGGCGGGACACTCTCGGTAGCTTGCTGGGCTCTCCAAAAGGGACAAAGGAATCGAACCTGGGTCGGCCGCGTGCAAGGCAAACACCCTACCCACTGTGCTATCGCTCCAGTCCATTATAAAGCATGTTAATTTAATAGATACTGACTAAAAATGATGGTGGCCTTGACTGGAAGCAGGTGTAAGTTAGGAATCCCCAAGTAGGTTTTTTCTAAGATGTCAGAGATGTTTTATCAATCGGAGCCACTTGGTATGGTATGTGGAGCTAAGTTCAATAGAAACCCTGTGGACCATTATTTCCTTCTTTAGACACCATAATGTACAAAGCCCTTGTGAATATTCAATGTTCTAACTCCAAGCCCACCACTAATTTTAGTGTCTCCCCAGCAATGTCCCAAGTTTCCCTCTCTCCCCCCATCATGTAACCTTAGCAAACACAATGGAATACTATGCACCCCCATAAGAGAAAACAAAAAGATGAAACCATGCAATTCACTGAACCACTGGCCCAGTTGGTCAAAAATCACCAGGAGTGGGCCCAGAGCTTAGGTGAGCCCCCGCAAATATCTATATTTGATATTGCGATTTCTGGCAGATATTTCTCTGGACTTGGTTACTAAAATACTAAAATACAGAAATCCAAAACCATGCGGCTGCTAGTGCAGCCTCCTGGCCTCATATCTCTTCATTCTCAGCAATGGAAAACAAATTATCAAATGCTTTCTTTTCAGCAGGTCAACTTTAGGGGGGAGAAACTCCAAATCAATAATAGTGAATTTTTTTGCTGAAATATTGAATGTAATCAAAGTAAAGTGAAAGTAAAGTGAAATTTACCAGTTACACACGCGAGGTGGGGGGCTGGGGAGGTGGGGGGGGAGGGGGAGGTATACTGTGATTCTTGGTGGTGGAATATGTGCTCTGGTGAAGGGATGGGTGTTTGAGCATTGTATAACTGAGACTTAAACCTGAAAGCTTTGTAACTTTTCACATGGTGATTCAATAAAGGAATAAAAAATATATATCTATATTTGATTTTCCACCTCCCCTAGACTAATTTCTCAAATGAGTTAAGCATCATTTCACTGCAGTATTGATAACTTTTCAGCAAAAATTATCCCTTTTTGAAGTCCTCTTTTGAAGGAACTTATTGAAGCAAAGTTCCTTCAATAACTTTTATTTGGAAGGAACAAGATTTGCCAAGGTTAACTGTATCATATTAATACTTTCATTAATTTTGGACTAAGATAATCATATTTTATATATCTCAAACTATATTCTTCTTTAGTTTTGGCCTCCACACTATCCTGAATGCCTGAAACTTAGAATTTCTATGAGAATAACATGAAATTCTAAACATAAGCTGATGAGCACAATACACAATGCTTGGTATGCATAAGGGTTGTTGAACATGGAGAAGTATAGTTACAAGGATATTGTCAAACAAGTAAAAGAAAATGCATGGTTATGTCCAATTAAATAGGTTCCTGCTGCAAGAAGATTCAATAATTATACTCTTAAAGCACTTATAGAGGACTTATAATTTACATGGCATGACACTAGAGGATAAGGAAGAAAAACAAAAAACAGAACCAGAAAAGGACTTGGAAAAAAATAGGATACAGAAAAATAATATCTGGCTAAAAGGACAAAACACTTTCAGAATCTTGCATGTACTGTGGGCACAATGTGGGCAGAAATTATAGCAGGGCAACAGGCTCAGTATATAGTAGTTTCAACAAGACAGAGAACGTTATGTAGGATTATTTTCCTTGAATCAAGACCAAAGTCTTAGATTGTTATTGCAAATAGTCATAAAATATAAATTCATCACTAAAGTCAGAATTTTTGGAAAAATAAAGATTTTTCTCTGGTATAAACGAAATCTCTCTCTTCAGGCAAATCTTACCTGATCTGAAATATCCAGTTTCTATAAAAATAAGTATACCAGATATTAACACCTCAATTAAGAATTATCTATTGCTCCATGGTCAATGGCCCAATACAGATATATGGATGCTTAATTCGATATGCTGAATGTGGCTTCCTTTGGGATCCTTCCAGGTCCTAGGTCCCTTTGAGAGGTTAACACTCGAGCCTCCAGCAAAATATAGAGTCAGGAAATGATTAAGGATTCCTATGTGAGATCACTTTTCAGGCAAACCAAGTTCCACCACTGGAAATATGAATAAAGTGGGAAACTTTGTAAGACTTCTCTCAAGAAAGAATTCATGGGCAAGTGAAATAAGAATAGTAGGATCCTGCTTAACTAAACAAAGATGGCATGTACACAGCCATCTGAGGCGAGTTACACCGGTTTTTATTCTGTTAACTAATGTATGCATATCTGGTGTCAGAGACAAATAGGTGAGTCAATAGTGACAGTCATCTTCAGACCAAATGTTCTGAAGCCTTCTCACATGGAAGCTGAGGCCTCTTTCTAAATGAATATTGAACATTAACATCTATAAAACCCAACAATAAAATTATAAAAATTATTGACCAGGTTCTAAATATAAGACATGCACATTCCAAAGTATACACATATTATGCTGGTATATTAACACTCATTTAATAATTCTGGAAGATGAGTTATCAAATGAGCATTCAATAACTTAATAATTAATACAACAATGAATATTCCCACCTGGGGCTAAAGGATAGTGTGGATTAAACCTTGGAATCACATACATAAAGCAATTGCTCTACCATGGAACTACATCCCTGATTAAATATTGCCATTGTATGCCGATTGGTCCAGCCTTTCTGGAAAACAATATGGACAGTCCTTCAAAAACTAGAAATTGAGCTTCCCGCAATACCACTTCTGGGAATATATCCCAAGGATATATATGAAAAAAAGCACAGTAGAAATGATATCTGTACCTATATATTCATTGCAACACTGTTCACAATAGCCAAAATCTGGAAACAACCCGAGTGCCCTAAAATAGATGATTGGTTAAAGAAACTTTGGTACATCTACACAATGGAATACTATGCAGCTGTTAGGAGAGATGAAGCCATAAGATTTGCTTATAAATGGATAGACATGGAGAGTATCATGCTAAGTGAAATTAATCAGAAAGAGAGGGACAGACATAGAAGGACTGCACTCATTTGTGGAGCATAAAGTAACATCACATGAGGGTGACACTCAAGGACAGTAGAGACAAGGAGGATTGCCCCATAGCTGGAAGACTGCTTCATGAGCGGAAGGGAGAAGGCAGATGGGATAGAGAAGGGATCACTAAGAAAATGATGGCTGGAGGAACCAACTGGGATGTTAGAGGCAGGCTGAAAGTAGATAATGGAACAAACATGATGACCTCTCAGTGTCTGTGTTGCAAGCCATAATGCCCAAAAGTAGAGAGAGTATGGGGAATATTGTCTGCCATGGAGGCAGGGGGAGGGTGGGAAAGGGGGGTGTATACCCAGGATGTCGGTGGTGGGGAATGTGCACTGGTAGAGGGATGGGTGTTTGATCATTGTGAGATTGTAACCCAAACATGAAAGCTTGTAACTATCTCTCGGTGATTCAATAAAATTTATATAAATAAATAAATTTAATTAGAATTTTAAATTGCAAATTTACAACTGTAAATTTAACTATATTTTATCAGTCTAAATAAAATATATTGCATAAAATCTAAAAAAAAGGAATATTGCCCTTGTATAGATGAAAAACTGACGCAGAAAGAAATTAACACTAAATGTAGCATATCCATTAAATGGCAGAAGTGGAGTTTTAAGCCTACACAATCTTAGTATAAAACCTGCCACTTTCACCATGCTAATAAGCTAATAAGTTTTAAATAACAATATCTTGTAGATCTACTATATGCCTGGCCTAATTTAGGAATAGATTTGTCTTGTTCTATTCCTGAGTGTAGTATTAGGATCACACATAGAAAAGTAGAAGAAGATTTTTCTTTTTCTCAGAAACCAACAAAACTATGCTGTGATTTCCTAAATTAAGAAGCTCACCAACAAAGTTTAAGCATTGTGAATCATGTTTTGCCTAAATAATAGTGAGCAAGTATGTAATCAGACTATAAAATCCAACTAAAAGACTGGCAATTTCAGTAAATATCTAATGCCTTTCGGTGAAACCTCCGAAACATTACACATTTTCTTCATTTTGAAAGCATCCTTAACAACGATACCCACAGGAATTTGATCTTACTGAGCATGGCTTTTTAGTCTATTAAAATGACACATCACATCGAAACCTAATCTAGAATGGTATGACAAAGCTGATGATTACCCAGAATCAATGTTAGCAGTCATACCACACGGAAAGCCATATTCAAAGGTAACTCACTTTTTAGAGGCCTAAAGCCTTCTAGAAAGCCAGAAAATATAGTAATCTCTAGATATAGAAGTGATGCAAAATAAGAATGGCTTCCAAATGAATATAGAATGGTAGGGAATGACAGATTATACAGACAGATAAATTAATACAGAACCACAGATAAAACATGACAAGAAAACAAGGATAGACTCAGAGAGAGCAGGCTTAGAAAGAATTTAAATAAGTCTTAACTGCATATTCAATAAAAATGGTGCTGCACATTTTCCACCTGATTTTTCCCTGCCACTATAAATAGAATCACTGGACCATAATTAAAGAATTGGTGAAAAATATGGTGACTAAATATGTGTAGACCACTGAGATTTGTAAACTATAAATACTTTCAAGGCTTTTACTGTCCTTACAATAATGAAATCTGTGTTTGAACTGAACAACTTCATACAAAGAGCCATTCTGAGAAAAGCTCTTTCTTAGGTGATGAGGAACACAAAATTGCAGAAAGTTGGAGTTCTCCCCCAAAAGGCATATAAAATAATTTAGGGTTAGAATTATCAGAAATCCCTCTGCTTCTGGAAGGCCAATGATTAATATGTGATCCATTCAAGCACTTATCAACTGAACACTGAGATGGTGGCAAAGCCTTAGCTGGTAGGTTTGAGGGAATTGGTTAATAAACATTTAGCAGATATTTACTATATTTAAGACAAAGGCTGATATATAACAAAGAACAGTAAATAAGAAAACCAGAAACTATTCCTGAAGAATATGACATCTATTTAATTGGAAAGACAAGAGCTAACCACACCATGATATGGGGAAAGCTGCAGGAGTTCAAAGAAAGAAGAAAAAAACATGCATGATACCATTTTAGTAGATAAAAACCTTATAACAGTGCCACATTGTGGTATTGTGCTGGTCCTAGGAATCATTGACCACACTTATATTATTCTTGCTACTCTGCTACATTGTCCTCAACTCTCTCTATTGGCTTCTTAACAAGAACAAAGATATCATAGAACTCCTTACTAAATCCACCACTATTTTTTCTATTTACAAAAGATAATATTTAAATAACCAAACTAGCGCACACTTCTGAAAGAGATGTATAGAATAAGTCCACAACAAATAAACTATAAAAACAAAAATTTTTAAGGTGATCTCAGAGCTCTTTCTAGATCATATGTTAGAAATGAACAAATTGTCAAAAAAATCCTCATAATTCTATAAAAGAAAATATCCTCTAATTTCTTTGTCTGTTTTAACATAAAGATTTTCATTTTTATCAGTTAAAAACCAAGTATTTGCAATCCACAATTGTAGTTTGGAAACAGAGTTTTTTTTTATTTTATTTAAGATAAAGTCAGCGAATAAAATTCCACACTAATGACTCAGGTTATTTTGGACCTTGACCTTTAGGCAATAAATTTGAATTGAGTGGTTGTAAATTAACCTATACATATGTGATATTCATATCTTATAATTCGGCCTTCTCTCTAAAGTGTGGCACAAGTTCTGAGAACGAATTTAACCACATATATAAATATGTACTTGTTAGAAATCATATAAAGTTGTCTGTAAAAATTAATAAAGCATCAGTCCACTTAGGTGTTCTGACAACCATTTTGTATAAAAAGCTTACTGGAAGCAGATTCAGCTGCATTCTTACAATGAAATACTCATAAACATTATAAAAAGTTTAAGTGGTAAAATATCTCAAATAAAGATGAACACAGGGAAGGAGAGAGTTCTCTAAAAGGCTACCAGACTGCTGGATTTTTTTCCTTTTCTTTTTGTCCAGACCCAGTAGGCTCCGAAGCTCCCTGTGCACAGTGCTCAGGGCCAGTTCCAGAGGCGCTCTGAAGGCCATACTGTGCTGAGAGAACAAGCCCCAGGTTTTCACACACCAAGTATATATTTTATCACTCTCAACCATCTACCTGGGCCTGTTACTCCTAAAATGTTAACCTGTTATTCCTAAAATTTTAAATATTCCCAAGCCTGTCTAGTATTTCTAGGTAAGTCACATATTGTGAATCCATTTCATTACAGCAGTCATCTCCAACATCTATCAGTGAATTTATTCTTCTATACCCAGAAAAAAATATCTACATCCTTTATGAAAAAGAGCATGAGAAATTCTTCCTGCTAAGTAACCACCAGCTTCATGAATTAGCAAGTGACATAAAACTCTAGTGTTCTTTCAAATCTCCTATATTTTTACTGAATTTTTTGGTTTGTCATACAAATATCACATACAGATATATCAAAAAGTCTTAATATGGAGCCAGAGAGATAGGACCAGGGTTAAGTCACTTGTGCTGCACACATTGACTCTGGTTTGCTCTCTGGCACCACACATGAACCCCTGGGCACCATCAGGAGTGACCCTTATGCACAGAGCCTGTGATAATCCTAAATACAAGCAATGCTTAGCACTCATCCCGGCAAACAAAAAAAAGTTACAATGCAGATTTAGCATAACAAAATTATATTTTATATGTTTAACTTATTTTTTGATGCATACAACTTTGGAATTTATTTCAATAATATGCTTGCTTTAAAATCTGTATTTTGGAGAGAGAACAAAAGGGAATGCCCTGCCACAGAGGCAGAGTGGGGTGGCGGGGGATCGGGTGGGGATGGTGAGAGGGATACTAGGATCACTGGTAGAGGTGAATGGGCACTGGTGGAGGATGGGTAAATGATCACTGTATGAGTGAAATGCAAACACAAAAGTTCATAAATTTGTAACTGTACATCACAGTGATTCTCTAATAAAATTTTTTTTAAAAAAATCTGTATTTTAGGGGATACAGAGACAATACAGCATGTATAGTGTTTGCTTTGCATGTGGCCAACCTGGATTTGATTACCTGCACCCCAGTATGTTCCCTCAAGCACCACCAGGAGTAATCCCTGAGTACAGAGTCAGAAGTGAGTCAGAACAGCAAGGTTTAGCCCCAAAATAGAAAAGCCAAAATAAATAAACTCATATTTTCTATTAAAATTATAGTGATGCCATATACTAGGTTGATAATTTTCTGTTGTAGCTTTCTTTTCATACTTTTGTACCTTTAACTCATATATTTATGGTTTAAATGTATCCCTATTGTAACAACGTTTCCTTACTTGGTGAGCTTAATACATATGGAGTTAGTGCAACTCTCATATACATATTTTGGATTTATTTTTTGAGTTGTGCTTATTTACCCTAAGTTTCTAGCTAACATTATTAACTTTCTTTAGCACAGATTGAACTGCCTTGCTTCATTTCACTGAATTTCCCTTTCTTGGGTTGATATTTATATTTCAGTGGTTAATTTAGATATTATGACATGAATAATGAGCTAAACAATAGATAAGGTTAAATGACACATTTCCTTTCAAACAACACTAAGTCCATTAGAATCCAATATCAAGAAGCATCTCTTTTCTATTATATATGCCACTGTGCAGTATTTTACTGTATTTGTCAACCACAAAAAGTAAACAAACATTAATATGGAGTAAATATTTAGATTTTCTCACATAATTTACAAGCATTTTATTTAACACTAGTGTTTGGAATTAAAATTTTCAATACAGAATTTCTTTTTTCCTAATGTCATGCTTGTAGTTGCTTTGGTTTTGTTTCTTTGATAACCCCTTTAATTTGCCCTCATGGTAATTACATGCTTAAATTTGTATAAAATTCAAAAAGTACTATTCATTTTAAAGATAACAATCATATCAGCTTCAACTTCTATGGATGCTATTACTAAGCCAGATGTCTTTCTAACTGCTGTTAGATAATGCTATTTTAGAAATATTTTCTGCATCCGGTGATATATCATTCTACTAAAAAAAATATGGATTTACATTTCATCTGATTGGCCTTATTTTGTATAAAAGAGCTTCACAAATTATATCAGAAAATTGTTAAACCAATTTTTATATCTCTTTTATTACTGTGTGATTTGATTTTTGTTTACTTAGTCAAGTTTATATTTCACTAATTTACTCATCAAATATGTCCATTCTATAATCTTATACGTTTAATCATTATATAATTTGTATTGATTGCTTTTGTTTTCTCCAGTCTGACAGATTTTTTTTCTTTTTTAAGCATTAGCAATCAGTTTTTCACTTATTTAAAACTATTATTTTTTTTCATTTTATCTTTGAGAGTCACATTCAGAGATACTAAAAAGCTACTCCTGCCTCTGTGCTCAGGAATGACTTTTTATGATACTTGGGAGCCACTCTGAGGTGCTACGGATCAAGATTGGCTGCATTCAAAGCAAGAGACAATCCCTGTACCATATTTTGAGGTGATACTAATATCTTGAGGTTCTACTAATTTTTGCCCCTTTCCCTTTGTTGTAATAACCTGAGGTTGCACATTTTTGGCCGCAGTGTTTGCTGGGGATTATACACCTGGCTGCAATCCTCAAATACTTGGTTGTGGTACTGACATAGTTTTAGCTGTGGTACTCACACACACACACACACACACACACACACACACATTCACCAGGTTGTGAAATGCAGGAGACAATACACTTGGTTGTGGCACCAAGGAAGCAAAATGAGTGCT
Source organism: Sorex araneus (assembly GCF_027595985.1). NCBI lineage: Eukaryota > Metazoa > Chordata > Mammalia > Eulipotyphla > Soricidae > Sorex > Sorex araneus. The sequence goes on along the minus strand of NC_073304.1, from coordinate 135,045,896 downwards.
GTCAGGGTGGCACTCAGTAAGTGGAGTAGTGCTAAGGACTAAGGTTGAGGCCATAGGGAATGTACTTGACAAATTGAATTATACCCACACCCTTGAACTGGTTGTTTTCATTTACTTGCTTTTATTTTCAATTCTTCCATTTCCTTTATTATATTAAACATATCTACTGATATTCTATACTTAATTACTCCAATATCTAAAGTCTCTGAGGTTACTTGTATTCTTAGATGCCTTATGAATTTTTATTTAAACCTTGTATTTACTAAAACATTGCCTATATGACTCTCTAATGTCTGGCTGATGTTTTTCCTCTTAATACATTTTTGTTTCAGGCAGTTTGGGCATATCTCACTTCAAAACAAGTTCTCATTTTTTCACATTGTGGACAGGAAGGAATTTTGTTCAGGAGATTAATATTTTCTTTAAAAGATACTTATAACTTCTATATAAAGATGTAATACAGGAGCAGTGTGAAGAAGAAGAGGCGAGAACGACCCCTGGACCTACCAAAGCCCGCGCGCCGCTGCACCCCGTGTCCAGCGCCCGCGTCCCGCCGCTGCCGCCACCATGCCCAAGAGAAAGGCTGAAGGGGATGCTAAAGGAGATAAAGCTAAGGTGAAGGATGAACCACAGAGAAGATCCACAAGGTTATCAGCTAAACCAGCTCCTCCAAAGCCAGAGCCCAAGCCTAAAAAGGCCCCTGCAAAGAAAGGAGAGAAGGTACCCAAAAGGAAAAAGGGGGAGGCTGATGCTGGCAAGGATGGAAATAACCCTGCAGAAAACGGAGATGCCAAAACAGACCAGGCACAGAAAGCTGAAGGTGCTGGAGATGCCAAGTGAAGCATGTGCATTTTTGGTAACTGTGTACTTCTGGTGACTTTACAGTTTGAAATACTATTTTTTATCCAGTTTTATAAAAATGCAGAATTTTGTTTTACTTTTTTTTTTAAGCTATGTTGTTAGCACACAGAACACTTCCTTGTTGTTTTGGGGGAAGGGCATAAGTCACTAATAGATGGTCTCCAAAACTGGATCGCCCTGGGGAAAAACAACTTTTCCTCACTAGTTCTGAGAGACTCCGTCTTGATTTCCAAGAGGAGGGATTCCTTGACTTGACACGGTAGCCACCCTGGCACCCACTGCCCTGTGGTGGGGAAAAACGAAAATGTGTTTCTGTGTCTTGTCTCCCTCTCCGCCTTAACTCCCTTAACCCCAGAGAGACCTGTTGAGCCTGGACTCCCAAAAAGTGGTTACCAGGACGTCAGGCCATCTGGATTTTGCAGTGCCGCAACTGAGACGGCAGCCCTCAAAAGAACGGTTCCTTTTTAGACTGTGGATCTTCAGATTGATGATTCTGCCATTTTTCTTTCATTTCTTGAAAGTCAGGGTCCATGGCCTTCATATATGCAAACAATGAGGCAGAGGAAAGGGACATGAAAAAAGCAATCCCATTCACAATCGTGCCCCAGAAAATCAGGTACCTCGGAATCAGCTTAACCAAGGAAGTAAAAGACCTTTACAAAGAAAACTACAAAACGCTACTCCATGAAATCAAAGAGGACATGAGGAAATGGAAACATATACCCTGCTCGTGGATAGGGAGAATCAATGTTGTCAAAATGGCAATACTCCCCAAAGCATTATACAGATTCAACGCGATACCTATAAGTATACCCATGGCATTCTTCAAAGAAATGGATCAAGCAATCCTAAATTTCATATGGAATAACAAACGTCCAAGGATAGCTAAAACAATTCTTGGGAAAAAGATGATGGGAGGCATCACACTCCCCAACCTCAATCTTTACTACAAAGCAGTAACAATTAAAACAGCATGGTACTGGAACAAAGGCAGAGCCGTAGACCAATGGAACAGGGTGGAATATCCCTACACACAACCCCAAATGTATGATCATCTAATCTTTGATAAGGGAGCAAGAGATGTGAAGTGGAGCAAAGAAAGCCTCTTTAACAAATGGTGCTGGCACAACTGGACAACCACATGCAAAAAAATGGGTTTAGACCTTGACCTGACACCATGCACAAAAGTCAGATCAAAATGGATTAAAGACCTCAACATTAGACCACAAACCATAAGGTACATTGAAGACAAGGTCGGCAAAACCCTCCACGATATTGAAGATAAAGGTATCTTCAAAGGTGACACGGAACTAAGCAATCTAGTAAAAACAGAGATCAACAAATGGGACTACATTAAACTAAAAAGCTTCTGCACCGCAAGAGATACAGTGACCAGAATACAAAGACTATCCACAGAATGGGAAAGGATATTTACACAATACCCATCAGATAAGGGGTTGATATCAATGGTATATAAAGCACTGGTTGAACTCTACAAGAAGAAAACATCCAACCCCATCAAAAAAATGGGGCGAAGAAATGAACAGAAACTTTACCAAGGAAGAAATACAAATGGCTAAAAGGCACTTGAAAAAGTGCTCTGCATCACTAATCATCAGAGAGATGCAGATCAAAACAACCATGAGATACCACCTCACACCACAGAGACTAGCACACATCCAAAAGAACAAAAGCAACCGCTGTTGGAGAGGATGTGGGGAGAAAGGGACCCTTCTTCACTGCTGGTGGGAATGCCGACTGGTTCAGCCTTTCTGGAAAACAATTTGGACGATTCTCAAAAAATTAGATATTGAATTCCCATTTGACCCAGCAATACCACTGCTGGGAATATATCCCAGAGAGGCAAAAAAGTACAATCGAAACAACATCTGCACATGTATTTTCATTGCAGCACTGTTTACAATAGCCAGAATCTGGAAAAAACCCGAATGCGCCCAAACGGATGACTGGTTGAGGAAACTTTGGTACATCTATACAATGGAATACTATGCAGCTGTTAGAAAAAAGGAAGTCAAGAATTTTGTAGTTAAGTGGATGGGCATGAAAAGTTTCATGCTGAGTGAAATGAGTCAGAAAGAGAGAGACAGACATAGAAAGACTGCACTCATCTATGGTATATAGAATATCAGAGTGGGAGACTAATACCCAAGAACTGTAGAAATAAGTACCAGGAGGTTGACCCCATGGCTTCGAGGCTGACCTCACGTTCCGGGGAAAGGGCAACTCAGAGAAGCGATCACCAACTACATTGTAGTCGAAGGCCATGTGGGGGAAGAGAGTTGCGGGCTGAATGAGGGCTAGAGACTGAGCACAGCGGCCACTCAACACCTTTATTGCAAACCACAACAGCTAATTAGAGAGAGAGAACAGAAGGGAATGCCCTGCCACAGTGGCAGGGTGGGTTGGGGGGGAGATGGGATTGGGGAGGGTGGGAGGGACGCTGGGTTTATGGGTGGTGGAGAATGGGCACTGGTGAAGGAATGGGTTCCCGAACTTTGTATGAGGGAAGTATAAGCACAAAAGTGTATAAATCTGTAATTGTACCCTCACGGTGATTCTCTAATTAAAAATAAATAAATTATTAAAAAAAAAAAGAAAGAAAGTCAGGGTCGGCTTGTGAAAAGTTGTTAAACAACATACTAAATGTGAAATGTCAACCCTCACTCTAAACTTTCGCTGTTCAGAGCATCAAATGAAGATGTCATTGGTTTTTATAGTGGCTTTCTGATTTTGGTAGTCCATTGAAGAAGGGAGTTTAAAAGTTATTGTACACTGTTAACAATTGTTTGCCCATGTCCTGCCTGAAATACCATGATTGTTTATAAAAAGTATCTTTAATAAAGCTGGATACAGTTTGGCTTGGAAAAAAATAAATATGTAATACAGCTTTCATTAGCAAAATAAACACATTCTAATTCATATTTGTGCAGTTGAAAATTAAAAAAAATTAGCTGCTGCAATTCTACTTCATACTTTATAGTTAGTGATTTGAGGTATGTTTAGATAAAAAACTGGATATTGACTTAATTATCTGTTGATTACTATTCTTTGGACATACAAAAAAATACCAAGACTTGATTTTTATTTAATATAAAACCAAACAAGTTTGGAAGATGCAGAAAATACTTTGATTCTATAAAAGATGTCAAAATAAAGAACTGGCCTTTTTTCTTAACTATGGGAAATTACTCAATGACAGAAAAGTAAAATGGGGGAGAGGTAAAATTAATGAAAATTTAATGGTAAGCAATGTAGAAGGGATGGTTTTGATTTTTAGAGAAACCAAAGCAAGCATATAATTCCCCATTTTTCTCAAATTGGAAAAATGTCACTATGAAGCAACATAAATAACTTTTATTTTAAATAAAATTTTCTATCTACCCTCTTTAAGCAAAAATTTTAAAGGAAATTATACCTTTGTGAATAAAATATAAATTCTAGATATTCTATGTTTTTACATAAGCTATTCAGGCTTATCAAAGTCATTTAAATGTCTTTTGGCCTATGTATACACACTCATGAAAGCAGCTGCGTCCTCTCCTTTGAATGCAGGTTCTTCCTCTTACTCAAACATTAAAAAGAAAGACCCAACCTTCTATGGTTGGTGAAAGAACTATTTTAATTACAATTGAAAGCCCCAATGTTCTGAAAATCTTTTTCTCTTAAGAAAATATTTTTTTTCTTTTTAATTTATTTCTTGATCGTGGTTGTTGGGTAATTGAGATTCTATCAGGCAAGTTGAAAATAAAAGGACACAAAGTAAAAGGAATCATTGCTCATTTTTGTTAGATCATCACCTGGGAGTTTTTATTTAATTCAGTCATAACTGAAGCAAATCTTCTATGAGCTAGCAACACTAAGATTTAGTATTTGTAGAAACACACACACACACACACACACACACACACACACTCCCCTCATGAATCATGTGAAATCTTCCTTTTGATTTAATCACCACTTGGAATAAAATGTTTAACCTAGAAACCCACATAAATAGTATCAGCAAAAAAATAGTAATTATTATAAACAGCAAATGAATAATACAATTATTTTGACACATCTTTTTCCAAAACCTTATAAATCATATTTTCAAGTTACTAGAAACCTTTGTAGAACTTGTTCTAAAAACATAGAACTATTTTTGGAAACCATACCCTGTATTGAGATCTATATACATCTAAAGATGTCAAGTCACACTTGAATTCTATAGTATTTCAAACTAATAATAAATCAACAAAAAAGATAGGATATCTACACCATGCATTACAAAAGTGCTAATACTGCTCAGGGTTAGTGATTTTTAATTCCAGGGCAAAAAAATTAAAGACAGAGGACACTGAATAAGAGACATGTGAGTACACATACACACATAAACACACATACACACAACACACACACATTTAGAATGTAATTATAATAGCTATTTATTTGGAAACCATACTGTGTACTACGAAAACGCCTTCTTTACCTACAAATATTAAAATAATTGATAAAATCTGGAGTCTATTAGAAAATATCTAATTTGTTCAGCAAGTTGCCTCTTCGGAGAAGATGGATAACACTAAATTTGTGAATTCAATGCAGAACTGAACAGTTTTTGGCAAACCTTTTCTAAACATATTTAGCATCATACTTTATCAGAGGAGAAAAAAAAAGCAGATTTATAATCTAAATTACCAAATAGATGGAATGGAAGCATATAATGGCAGACTTGAATTTGCAGTTCCCCCACCAAAAGAAAATGAAAAAACAATATTGTCTACTAACAAAACCAATGTGAAAAGCCTTTTTACAGTGACAAACATCAATGCTGACAGGTGGGGAATTACAAAGCAAAACGAAATAAAGAAATAACATGCTGAGATCTAGTCAATACAGATAAAAACACTGACTGAATGGCCAGCTGTCAACACAGAATAAAAATCAAGAAGAAATAAATGTGAAACTCTTAGATGCAGATTCCAATTAATTTAACTAAAAGAAATTAACATTAGTAGAATTTCAGTCTTACTACATGTTACTTTAAACATATGAGAGTAATACATGCAAACTGACGCTTTTTAGGCAGTAAAAAATGGAATTAAAGCAAATAGTTAAAACTCTCTTGGGACCAGGAAGAGGTTTGGACTCTGAGTCTCAAGATTTGCACGCCCAGGGAGCTGAGTGTGATATCTGTCAATGCTTGCCAACCCGGCAACATTGAATATGACCCTAAGGGCCACATACATTACTGAAATGGTCCTGGCCTCTAGAACCTCTGATCCCAGTAGTGCCATATTGTCAGGCTGTACAACTAAACTATCTGGCTTTTCTGGCCAAGGATAGTAGGAGTTACTTCTGTCTTCTGTGACAACCCCCTCCACTCCAAATTCCATCTCTCCTAACACATATTTCTCATTCATTGCATTACACACTCCAAAAGGAATACTGCACACAATCTTCTTCAATCTGCCTGGCAAACTATAACCACATTTTTTTTTGGTAAACTTGAACATTGAGGGATATATAGTGTGATATTTCAAAGAATAACTTCAATGTCATCTTTATATATTTAAGTCATTAGCCTATTTTATAGTCATAAACAATATTATAATGACTATCCTTTAATATATTTTGTGATGGTCTCTATCTATATAGAATTCAAATTTCCTTAGGGAAATAAAAAAGTTTTCTCTTTATGTTTTCTAAGTCCTAAAAAGACTCTTCTGTGCTAACACTTTCAACTTCCCATTTTCCATCCTTCAAACATTTATGCATAACTTGTTTAATGAATCAACACAATTTGAAGTTAAAAATTATTCCTAAAAGTATTCACTATTCTCATTTCTATCCTTCATTTATTTCCATAAAATATTGTTATATATTCATTATATATATATCATATATATACATACACACACATACCCACACACACATGTATATACAAATACAGCCTGCATTCCAGTAATAGTAACATCCTGAGGCTAATCCAATGGCATGAACACACCAAAGAACAATGTCCATAAATAAATGATACATATTATTATTATTATTACAGATAATAATTATTCATAGTATAGTCTAAACATGGCAAATATACTTATATTGAAAACTAGTACAAAATAACAGGAAATAGAACATAAGCTTCAGCTTAAAGCAACTAAAAATATAACACACAAATATATGACACAATAGCTTTCAGATATATGACATCAAGTAGTGTAGAACAATGATCCCTAAGAGACTATAAATGAATGCAATGAGTCCTAGTATTGTTCCAACTTAACTGCCTGAAGAGATTTTCCATGTCACAACATAGGGAGAGGAACCAAGACAGTTTCAGGCAAATTTACTGAGTTGAGCAAATGGAGAAGAGCACCTACATACATATATCAAAGCAGTTATAGGTCAGTGGCAGAATACTGAAATAAGAAATAAGTACGGAAGAGCTATAAGATCTACAGAGTACCTCATATTTTCAGTTGAGTTACTGTTGCATACAAATGGGAACTCCCAAGGGGAATATTCTCCAGTACTCATGCATGTATGGAACAATTATGTTCCAATTGGACAGAACTGAAAAATTTCAGAATATATGGTAAATCATGTAGCGTATCCAGTGGATATTGAATTCAGTAGTGAGGAAAATTAGGATTTCTTAAATATAATAGATGAGGTTAACAGCTGATTATATTGTACAGAAGGAAAATCAGTGAACTTAAAAGTAAAATTAGCAGCAATAGACATATCTAAAATGAAGTGGAAAAGAACTGAAATAACCTTTAAAGATCAAATGATATCAATTCTCCAGAATGCTTACATAAATTTGAAGAGGAACACTTAATAATAGAATCTTATGATAAACACTTTGTCCTAATACCAAAATCTAAAAAAGAAACCTACTCAAATATAAAAAACAAATTTCAGGCCAATTCAATAATGAAACCACACACAAAAATATTAAATTTATAGTGAATTACATCCAATAATATGTTATTTAAAATATCACTATGATAAAATGGGAGTTATTTGAGAACACTGTAGCACCATCGTAGAACTGTCGTTCTGTTGTTCATCGATTTACTCAAGCGGGCACCAGTAACATCTCCATTGTGAGACTTGTTGTTACTGTTTCTGGCATATCAAGTATGCCATGGGTAGCTTGCCAGGCTCTGCCGTGCAGGCGGGATACTCTCGGTAGCTTGCTGGGCTCTCTGAGAGGGACAGAGGAATGGAACCCGGGTCGGTCGTGTGCAAGGCAAATGCCCTATCTGCTGTGCTATCGCTCCAGCCCCATTTGGGAATACAGTGATGTTTTAATATCTTAAAGTCAATTAATGTAATTCCCTAATCAATAAAATACATATGAATGTATTAGTAGATACAGGAAAAGATATATGACAAAATGAATATAAAAGGATGTGGTATGAGAGTACTTTTTAACAAACTGTATCACTGTATCAGTGTATCACTGTCATCCCGTTGCTCATCGATTTGCCCGAGCAGGCACCAGTAACATCTCCATTGTGAGACTTGTTGTTACTGTTTTTGGCATATCAAATACACCATGGTAGCTAGGAAATATAACTATCACTTATTTAAATACTAAGACACACTTAAACACAAAAATACTTAACACCAGTAAGGCAATGAAAGACAAGAATTATCCCAACAAGCTTCTGGAGTGATAGCACAGCGGGTAGGGCATTTGCCTTGCCCATGGCCAACCAGGGTTCGATTCCCAGCATCCCATATGGTCTCCTGAGCACTGCCAGGAGTAATTCCTGAGAGCAAAGCCAGGAGTAAGCACTGTGCATTGCCAGGTGTGACCCAAAAAGCAAAAAGAAAAAAAATTATTCCAACAAATCCATTAATCAATTAAAGAAATGAAATAAAGGAGAATAAAACATACATAAAGGAAATGAAGAAGTGGGGCCAGAGAGATAGTACTGCAGATAGAGCACTTGCCTCTCACACAGTTAACCCAAGTTCAATCCAGGCACCATATAAAGTCCCTGAGCTGTGTCAGGAGTGATGACCAAGCACAGAGACAGAAATAAGTCCTGAGCTGAGCCAGGTGTGGCTCAAATACAAAAACAAACAAACAAACAAAAAAACAAGCTTAATAAAGGTAACAAAAACAAAAAAACATAGACTCTAAGGTAATATCACATATAAAAAGAAAATGTCCAGAACTAACTGTAAAAGCATTGTAGGATTAAGAAACAATGCCAGGGGCTAGAGAGTCAGTACAATAGATAAGGCACTAGTTGGCTGTATGCTGCTGGCCCAGACTGCATCCCAGAACCATGTATGGTCCCCGGATCACCACCAAAAGTAATCCTTAGACAAAGAGTCAGGGTAAGCACTGAGAATAGCTGGGTATGGCCCAACTCCTTCCAACACACACCAAATTTACAATAAAATTGAAATAATAATAACAACAATAATAATAATAATGAAACATTGCTTCTGCAACCCAGCATCAAAGAGTTAAAAACTGATTGTAAACCAGTGCCAGTTACAACAATATAGAAAACATGTTGGCAGCTTCTTTTTTGTTAGCTAGATAATATATCATAATAAAACACATAGTGTTTATAATTTAAAGTATATATATAATTAGGGATAGATTTGATAAAATATGTGTATAAGAAAATAAAGACCTAAAATATAGAGAGAAATATACCACAATTGTTATTACAAAGATGTCAACTTTTCCCAAACTAAATTGATCTACAAATTTAACACAACAAATGATAGCTGATTACATATATACTAACAGCACTGTGCTATGATTAGGACACAATATTCCTGTCCTAGTTCAGACTACTAAAACAAAACACCACCAACTGGTCGTTTAAACAACAGATTTTTATTTTTCACAGATCTGTGGCTGGGTAATCCAAGATCACGGGGCTGGCAGATTCAGTTCAGATTTTTTATAAAAAAAGAAAGTATAAGACCAAGGATTAAACCCAGAACTTATACATATAAGGCATGTGGTCTCGAATAGAGTCAGATCTCCAGCCGCAGATTTAGTTTTCCATCCGTTGTGTCACCATCTTCATGTCTTACAGATAATTGTCTTCTAGCAGAATTTCCACATGAAAGAGGAAAAATTGGACTCTAGTGAGTCCTTCTCTTCTTATAGGGCATTAGTACTATCCAGGGGGTGCTACCCTTATGGCCTCCTATGAATATAATATCTCCAAAGGCCTCAATCTTTAATATCTAGATGACTAAGCTTTCAGTATATGAATTTTACAAACACTCAAGCCCTAACTACCCCCTTTATATAAGGAAAGCAATAAGGCTAAGTCATAAATTTAAAAGCTGTAAGAAAGTTGTACATATGCCAAAACTGCAGTGGGAATTAGGAAGAAGGAGAAATCACTCCTGTGTTGGTGAAAGAGAAGGTGGGAAAGGAAGAAAAAGAAAGAAAACTAACTTTGCATATATGAATCTTAAAGACCAGGTATAATGCATGGCTTTCAGTCAGGAGTGAAAAGAGATTCTGAGTGAAGGGAAAATGTTATGAAAATGTAAAAAGGGAAAATATAGTAAAGAACCAAGAATAACTTTTATTTTCTGGCACCGAGGGGCAGAAGGTTAATAGCAGCCTATAAAATGAAATGGAGTAAGATTGTAAAAGACTTGCATACTAGGTTATGAGTGCTAACACAGAGATCAGTTTACCATTCTCCCATTCTTTACTGGAATACATGAAGTCCAATCCACCAGACATGGTTTCGACATCCACATTAATGTTCTCATTCACAGTTATCCTAACCTTGTGAATTAAATGTTTCATATGCATTCTGCTTCAGATCATATCTCTGTTTAATCAGGTCCTATAACAGGATGTCATTTTAAAGTTCCTTCCTCCAAACTATATTTATAAACTCGTCTTCTATCTTTTTTCACTTTCTCTGATATAAAAGACTTGCTCTATCGAGGGTGAATGTTTATTGAGCTCTCAAAATAGTTTTACTTATCTACAGCTCATTTAGATTTAACCTGCTAATGAAGTTGTTGCTGATATTGACCAATCCATGGATACCTGTATTGAGTAGGACAGGTCTGAAATTGGTTAGAAATTCTGTTGACACAAAGTTGTGGCTTGACACTGAAGCCAAGCACAAATCCATATCTGGGTCATAACTCTAACAGGATCCAGAGAGTAATGTTAAGGAATTGGTTAGCTGAGGAAAATAAAGTAAACAATGGGCAGCCTAGATAGCAAGCAGTAAAGCTATCTAGATGAAAGTATTAGACTTCAGTATTCCCTGCAGTGTGATGTAGTGATTTAGTGTGGTTCATTTAATATTCAGGACAAAGGCACAGCTCCACTTCAAATACATAACACTTATACAAAGCTTCAAGAGGGCACTTACTCATATTCTATAATGCTATTTTGATGCCTACAACACTGTCTAGTTAAGGTAGAAATTGAAGCTTATACATTTCAAGTGAATACTACCAATTATTCACTTAAGGTAAATAGTAGTGATGGTGATAAACTCTGAAATCTATAATTATAGGCATAATTACAGGGGCATTTAATTTCTAAAATGATCTTTATAAAAAGGAGTAAATATCTAAAATATAGTTTTAAGATTCTATTTCTAACATAATGAACTACATCATTTTAACAACTACTTGACCTAAAATGCATTAAACCTTCTGTATAAAATGAATGCATTTCTTAGTTCCAAACATCATTAGCTGATTAGTAAATTCCTAATATATTCATTGAATCTTCCCACTTCACAAAATCAAGAAACTGTCCAAAATAAAGTTCTACCATACATCAGATGACTATTATCTCTTATCTTATATTAAACAATTTTCATAAATTTATCTAAAATTTACTGAGGATAAACTATGAGTACAAAAAGCACAATAGTGCAAAATTCTATCATATTTTCTGAGTATGCCAGGAAAAGATGAGTAATGACAGTAAAATGAGCTCTCTCGGGGTTTATAGATACATTTGCTTAAGACCAGAACATTTGATATTAAGCATCTTAGAGAATATCTGAGATCCATTAAGCAAAAATTAGCTTATGTGTGTCAGAATAATACCAAATAGAGTAACTGATACACTGTGTACCAACTTTTTCAAAATACTTGTCAAAACTATGCTAGCGTTCACATTGCTAAATATTACAAGGTAAAACATTTCTGGATTAAATATAAATATTTTGATAAGCAGCATTCTAACAAAACTATAAAAAAAACATAACTTTGAAGCCAGAAATGTCTTAAAGATCATTTTACTATAATTCTTTTACTGTTTTAGTATGAAAATTTCAAGCTTGTAATTTGGGTTATGCTGAATAAAAGTGATATGATCAAAGTCATCAATATGAGCCATGCATAAAATTTTTAATTTTAGTGGTCACATTTAATAAAGAAAAGCATATAATGTTTGTTCAACATTTTATTTTGCCTGACATACTATCATTTTAACATACTAATAAACTTAATTATTAATAAAATTATTAATGGATTAAGTATACTCATTAGTGAAATAAGAATTTAAATTTTATGCTATTTGCCCTTCTAGCACATTTGCACATATTTTATTTTGATAATCAAATGCTACATGTGGCTAGTGGCTACTATAAGAAAGCATGTGTTACAACCAAATACTGCATCACAGCTGAAATGAGAATTCTGAAATTCTGAGTTTTAACAGAATTTATTCAAATTCTTCATGATGCTCTTTAGCCTAATATATCAGTGTGCATCTCTGATAAAATTATTCAGGTAAACTCATTTGCCATTTGAGTTCATCTGAAATGGTCTTAAATGTCCATAATAAAAGTAAGTTACAATCAAAGTTTTTGTAACATATATTGAATAAATATTAAAAATCCAAGTAAGAGACTTCCAAAAAAAAATCACTGTATCACTGTAGCACTGTCATCCCATTGTTCATCGATTTGCTTTAGCAGGCACCAGTAATATCTCCATTCACCCCTCCTGCATGCTAGTGTAGCCCGACTTTCAAAGAATAGTTACAAAAATGAGACCTAGTATCCATGTCATCTATTTTAACAGAATATGGGAAAATTATCAAATTTTTACTCCAATTTGTATCACTGTGACTTATCCATATTACTAATATTTAAAGACATCTATTTTCTATTACTTTTAAATACAAATATGAATTTGATGGAATGTTAAGTACTGATATAAACTGGATATGTGTTTTGATTGTGTAATCATCTATTTACCCTTCTGTCTGACATTAATGTTTAAACATTTTAACAACAGATATATATTATTATTTTATCCAAAGCATTTTTGAAATAGATACAAGTCATACACGAGATTTATTTGCCTATCAAGATATTTATATTTAAATTTTATAAAATAATTCTCTATAAAAGTCACTTAAATTTTACTGAGAAACTCTAAAATGGCAAAACCTTTCACAGAGAGGAGCAAAACTAGCAATAACAAAGTACTTTACATTTTGCATTTGCCAAAATGTACAAGTTTTCCACAGTCAGTATCAAAATTTGTTAATGATATCATAACATGGCATTTTTTTTTCTTTTTGGGTCACATCTGACAATGCACAGGAGTCATTCCTGGCTCATGCACTCAGGAATTATCCCTGGCGGTGTTCAAGGGACCATATGGGATGCTGGGATTCGAACCCGGGTTGGCCGCGTGCAAGGCAAATGCCCTACCCGCTGTGCTATCACTCCAGCCCCATAACATGGCATTTTTAAGAATGGCATTTATAGCACATGAAACATGGTTTATCAACAAAAAGGGACTACACATTTAAGACTTGTTAATATTCCAAGACACTGACATGCAGTTATTGAAACATCTGCATCAATATCACATGCATCATTATTAACACTATAATAATCACCGTCATTATCACTACCATCACAAAAATTCAAATGACACTGATATCAGTTACAGAAATCACGGCTATTTTCCCCCAAGATTTCTGAAAATGTAAGTGACCTTTTTCATCTCATTATCAAACCATTTTTATAAAATTATGTCAGGCTGTCTCACTGTTGTCCCACTGTTCATCAATTTGCTGGAGCAGGCACCAGTAATGTCTCCATTGTGTGGCTTGTTACTGTTTTTGGCATATCAAATACACGACGGTGGCTTGTCATGGGCAGGATACTCTCGGTAGCTTGCCGGGCTCTCCAAGAGGGGTGGAGGAATTGAACCCAGGTCAGTCGCGTACAAGGCAAACTCCCTACCCACTGTGCTATCGCTCCACAAAATGAATACTCCTCTTGTTTTATTGAACTGAAGGGAAGGTCAGCAATTATTTCTGAGGACTATAAATGTATTGTTTGTAACTTCTAATAGAATAACAGATTAACAAAATTCCTTAAATCATTTTTGTTTTTAAATTACCCATTTTATGTTAAATATTTTATTATTTATTATAAGGTAAAATACAACTTTAAGGTATGAAATAATGGCTTTTAATATATAATGGTTTACAACATTAAACTGATGCAAGAAGACAGATTTGAGCACTGAAGTAATAGTACAGTGGGTAAGGCATTTGCCTTCGATGCAGCCAACCTTGATTTAACCCCAGCATTTTATATGATCACCTGAGTCTTTCAGGAGTAATCTTGGAGTGCAGAGTCAGGAATAAGCCTTGAGCACTGCCAGGTGTGACCCAAAAACAAACAAACAAAAAAAGAAAAATAAATAAAACTAGAAAATAAGTTTCTGTTCTATACAAATAAATGTAAACTTTGAAAATCATGTAAAGTTCAAATGCAGTCTAATTGAAGATATGTATATATGCAAGTCATTCCATAATAAAAGGAAAGAAGGAGATATGAAAGAAGTATGGGGACAAGTGTGGGATAAAGTAAGAAAGTAAAAAGTATTTTCATGGTAAACTTAAAAAAATGTCTAACAATGTACTAAATATATGAAGTGCAATTATCTAATTGAAGTTTCCATGTGGGACTTCATTAGAAAATCCAATTTGGTTTTATGTGGTGTTGATGAAATCTAAAAGTATTCCCTATGGAAACAGAATGATATTTTTTTTAATTTAAAGAAAAGAAGTACTATAAAAGTTTAATTTTACTGAGGCAAAAAGAAAGTCATATTCACAAAGCAGAAATATTTCTAATACCTTAAAAGTTTGATCTGAAAACCACAGATGAGGGCTAGAGAAATAGTCCAGCAGGTAAGACACAGCAGGGCACCTGCCTTACACAAGACCAACCAGATCCCATCCCTGGCCACCCATATGGTTCCCTAAGCACTGCCAGGAGTGAAAGCAGAGCCAGGAATAAGCCCTGAGCACTGACAGGGATGATCCCAAAACAAAAATACAAAAAAAGAAATCCACAGACTCCAATCAGAGTTTTACTTTGTTGACCTTCCAAATGAAGCTTGGGTGTCCAGAAAGTCTTCCTGGCTCGCAGTTTATTGTTAGAGATTTCGGAGGCTGTGCTCTTTGGGCCCTGTGATGCTGGGCATTTACCTAGTCACCATAAAGTGCTCAGGAACCCCCAGGATATGCTGGAGTTATATACTCAGTGATAACTCTAAGGATCACTGGTGCCAGGGAACAAATCAGGGTAGGGAGTATGCAATGCATGCACCTTCACCCAATACTATCTTTATGGCTCTTCAATAAGATCTATAAGAACATATCCATCTATCTTTTTAAAATTTTATTTTATTATTTTACAACTGATTTTCCAACAATACTTTACATGATTTAAGTGCCCAAACAAATTTTCTATAGTTGGCCAGAGAGTCAGTGTAACAGTTAAGGTGCTTTTTTTTTTTAATGTGACTGACCCAGGCTCAGTACCCAGCACAGTATTACATATAGTTCCCCAAGCCCTGCCATGAGTGATCCCTGAGCACAAAGTCAGGAGTGAGCCCTGATCCAGGCCACCGACGGGTATGGCTCTGAAACCAAAACAAAAACCAAAACTACTGTATAGTCCTCATATCATTGTTTATATAATATCCTCTCATATTTGGCTTTGCTCTTACTATATTTCTGTAAAACTTTTCAGATAAAGATAAAATGCTTCTGTGTCCTCATTATGAAACTTACTGAATGCCTACTATTTAGTCAATTCCAAAGTAATCATTAAAGAATTCTAATTTTATTAACTATTAATCCTTTGAGGGGGTAATCTGTTTAACAATGTATATAAAAAACTGTGATTATATACTTATATAATAAGTGAAATATTATTCAACTCTAATGAACAATAAAATATTATAACATACCATAATATGAATAAGCCTCAAAAATGATACACTGAGTGAAATAAGTTAGATGGATGATACATATGCAATATCCAGAATAGGTAAATCCGTAGACAGAGAAAAGATTTAGTGATAGCCAGAGGATCTGAGAAGATAAGGAATAAATACTATAATATGGAGTGATTTTCTGAAATGAGAAAAAAAATTGAAACTAGTATTTGGACAACGCTTCATGGCAATGCTTTTATAAACAGAGAGAGACAGCTGGAGAGGTGGGTGTGATGTTGGTGGACCCACTGGTGACATGTGAAGTGGGAGGAGAAAGATGGTCAATTTCTCCCCATCCGCCTCTGCCACCCAGGACCCAGGGTACTGGGTTCTTGTCTTACCTTGCAGAAAGTAATTTCAGGAGTAGACAAGCAGTGAGTGAAGTAAAGAAGATTTTATTTGGAGGTTTTGAAGGAGGAGGAGGACGAGAAAGTGGGAGAGAGTGGAGAGTAACGTGCTCAAGAGAGAAAGCGGGCTTTTTCAAGGGCACAGAGAGCTCCTACACACATACGAACAGTAGACACGAAAGCATGAAAGTACATATCTCAAGAGGGGGGATTCGGGCCAGAGTGATAGCATAGCAGGTAGGGCATTTGCCTTGCGTGCAGCTGACCCAGATTTGATTCCATGAATCCTGTATGTTCCCTTAAACACCACCAGGAGTAATTCCTGAGTTCAGAGCTAAGAGTAATCCCTGTGGGAGATGCGGGCACACATGTGCTTGGGTGCCACATGTGCTTGGCCATGTGGGCCCAAGCAGCATATGGGCTTGGGCAGCTTATGCACGCCTTTCCTTTGTTCAAGGTGGCTTAGTATATAGGGTTCTTCTATCCTGCCCCCACATGGGGCTTCTACCTAGATAAGAGTCCGTTGCTAGGGTTGTTGCTAAATTAGTAGAGTTGGATGGGACCTTTGAAACTCCTTTTCTTTGACGTTTAGTTCTGCTGAATATTTTCTTGGAGGATGGGTCCTGCCTTCTCTGGTCTGGGCTAGCTAAGGATTAAGTGGATTAAAATAAGGAACTGAGGGTTTCTCCAGTAATTTCCTTCAGGCTCTTTCTGTAGGCAGGAGCCCAGTTGCCTCAGGGTCTGCTGTTGGAGAAAGTCTATCAGGTCTGGCTTTCTGCATCCACAAGATGGGTCAGACTTAGGACTAGTGGCTTTATTAGTCCCAGAAATTGCATTTTCTTTTTTGTCATCAAGGGGGGGCTAGCGATAGCCAGCAGGTAGGGCATTTGCCTTGAATGCAGCTGACTTGGGTTCGATTCCTCCACCCCTCTCAGAGAGCCTGGCAAGCTACCGAGAGTATCCCGCCCGCACAGCAGAGCCTGGCAAGCTACCTGTGGTGTATTCGATATGCCAAAAACAGTAACAACAAGTCTCATAATGGAGATGTTACTGGTGCCCGCTCAACCAAATTGATGAGCAACGGGATGACAGTGGCAGTGACAGTGGCAGAAGTGGTATTTATAAATGTACCAAATGCAACTGAATTGAACATTTCAAAGAGGCTCTTTGTATATTATACTGGTTTCACCTCATTCTAAAGGAGGAAAAAAGATGACAAAACTAATCCATGATTTTGTAAAATTTGACTATTATTCTGTCTACTGTTTCTCAGTATCTTAAATATAAATTACACATTCTCAGTGGTAGTTAAAGTGCTCTGGCCATGTCTAGGCACATTTCAAACCTTCTACTTCCAACCCAGGGAAGTGTCTGTCTAATCCAAACTGGTAACTTAATCCTGGAATAATGTGTGAATAAAAAATATAATTAGCACTACTGTAAATTCTCAATAAAAATGTTTTAATAAAAAAAAAGTTTGTCAGAATCTACTGTCGGATCGAGAACCCAGATTTTAACCTACTTATCAAAGGCATAGCAGGCACTTCATTTATGAACAGACTCCCCTTTCTGGAGGTTGGGGTTGGGGGAACTTCAATGACCTGAATTCAGACAACACAGCAAAATGTGATCAAAAATGGTCCTTGCAAAGTACTTTTATTTACTAAAGTCAAGCATTGTCTTGAAATCATGGAAGAATCTGGGTCTCCCTCATTAATACACTTTGACTCTTGCCAAAGCTCTAGTTCTTTAAATCAATATACTGGTTTCCTAACATTATGTTTATTATGAAATAGCATAGGTAGCAAATTAGAAGGAAGATAGGAGTTGCTAAAGAATGACACACGACCACTGGTAACTTTTCACCAAGAGTATAATTTTACCAACTATGGAAAGCAGATGTAAGATCTCAAACAGCATAACAAATCCAGAATTCCCTGATAGACCAGGAAATAACATTTGTAAGTAACCAGTCAAAAGTATAACAAATTAGCTTCAAGTTACTATGGACTCAGAAAGAAATGGGCAAACCTTTGTTATTTAGTATATTAAACAGAGAAATGTGAAACAATTTTGAGAGACTTCCACTGAATGTACTTAAAATTAAAAGTTCTTAGCATTAAAAATATAAAACAATTATGATAAACGCTAGCTTTTATGCAATATCCCAGTGAACAATTTCAAGGGGATTCAAAAGTTAATTATACAAAATAATAAAGTTACCATTGTTTTTAATTTAACATCTTCTTTTTAAAAAGCCAAGTTTTTAATCTCATTAAAATCACTGTATCACTGTATCACTGTCATCCCCTTGTTCATTGATTTACTCGAGCGGGCACCAGTAACATCTCCATTCGTCCCAGCCCTGGGATTTTAGCAGCCTCTCCTTACTTATATTTCCCAATGATTGGAGACTCTTTCAGGGTCAGGGGAATAAGAATTGTTATTGATACTGTATTTCACATATCGAATAGACCACGGGGAGCTTGCCAGGCTCTTCCGTGAACCTCTTTAAAATATAACTACTATTTACTTTTGCTTGTTTGCTTTTGGACCACACCAGGGGTGATGCTGAGGGGTTATTCCTGGATCTGTATTCAGGAATTACTCCTCCTGGTAGTGCTCTGGGATCATATGAGATGCTAGGGATTGAACTCAGGTCAACCTCATGCTAAGCAAGCTCTCTACTGCATTTTAATAAAAAGATCTCTAACCTTGTAAATACGTAACTTCATATACTTTCTCTACTACTTTTTTTCTATTATTTTGCAAGACTTGACCTCTCTGGTTTTCCTTTGAAAAACATGTAAAGTAATATTCTCTTCACTCTAAATTCTACATCTTTGTATACCTCACATACTTGGAAAATTCACAACTTTCAAAGTTAGTCTTAAAAAGCAACAAAAATGATTTCAGACTACAAAGGTCTGAAAGTGTATGAAGAATATGATAACTCATGTCATAAAGTGAAAGCTAATAAGTCACAAGGAGAACTGTCATGATTTCTTTTGTTTGTTTGTTTGACATGACTTCTAATGAAATGTCTTCTCAAGTTACTGTTGGCCAGAGAATCCTGAGACTCATACATTTGAATCAGAGGGAAAATAAATTGACATCTTCTCCCTCAGTCGTTCATCACCTATTGGAACAATTTTCCCAAATCATAAATTTCATCATGTTTCCATAATTCCTTAAGCCTATTTTGTGCTGACTTTCTTAGCACCCTAACCCAGCATCACAATTTCCAGTAGTATCCCAGGTCTTTATTACCCTTTAGCATTTGAAACAAAGTCACTCACATAAAGAAGAATCTGGAGGGAAGAATATAGTAGAGTTCCATAGAGTCAGCACTATATCAGTGTTTTAGGAAACTAAGAACACAATAAGAGATTTTACAAAACATGGCCATATTTACTGCATGGTCCTGCATAAAGACAGGAGAATTTCAAAAGTTAAGCCCTGAAATTCTAGAAATATATCTGGATAAATTGTTAATAATGCATCTTAGATAATATATCCTGGTAGGTTCCATGGTCTCCTAGATCTCAGTAAATGGAGGAAAAAGAATGCATACCTTAGAGTTATGATGAAGACCAAATAATAAACAGAACTGAATGCATTTAGCAAAGGGCCTCATATATGTGTATACTTAGTGCAGGAAAAAATAAGCTGTGTGTATGCTTGTATGTTAAAAATCATTTGAGCCCCCTCCCCGCCCCCTGCCCGCCGCGGCTCGGGGCTTCCCCTGAAGCCCCTGCCTGGCACCTGTCCGCCGCCGCCGTCGGATCCTGACCAATCTCCATCCTGCAGGTAAACAGGCAATCCCTTGGAGAGCCTGCCTCAGCGCGGAGAAGTCCCCTCCCCGCCCCCTGCCCGCCGCGGCTCGGGGCTTCCCCTGAAGCCCCTGCCTGGCACCTGTCCGCCGCCGCCGTCGGATCCTGACCAATCTCCATCCTGCAGGTAAACAGGCAATCCCTTGGAGAGCCTGCCTCAGCGTGGAGAAGTCCCCTCCCCGCCCCCTGCCCGCCGCGGCTCGGGGCTTCCCCTGAAGCCCCTGCCTGGCACCTGTCCGCCGCCGCCGTCGGATCCTGACCAATCTCCATCCTGCAGGCAATCCCTTGGAGAGCCTGCCTCAGCGCGGAGAAGTCCCCTCCCCGCCCCCTGCCCGCCGCGGCTCGGGGCTTCCCCTGAAGCCCCTGCCTGGCACCTGTCCGCCGCCGCCGTCGGATCCTGACCAATCTCCATCCTGCAGGCAATCCCTTGGAGAGCCTGCCTCAGCGCGGAGAAGTCCCCTCCCCGCCCCCTGCCCGCCGCGGCTCGGGGCTTCCCCTGAAGCCCCTGCCTGGCACCTGTCCGCCGCCGCCGTCGGATCCTGACCAATCTCCATCCTGCAGGTAAACAGGCAATCCCTTGGAGAGCCTGCCTCAGCGCGGAGAAGTCCCCTCCCCGCCCCCTGCCCGCCGCGGCTCGGGGCTTCCCCTGAAGCCCCTGCCTGGCACCTGTCCGCCGCCGCCGTCGGATCCTGACCAATCTCCATCCTGCAGGTAAACAGGCAATCCCTTGGAGAGCCTGCCTCAGCGCGGAGAAGTCCCCTCCCCGCCCCCTGCCCGCCGCGGCTCGGGGCTTCTCCTGAAGCCCCTGCCTGGCACCTGTCCGCCGCCGCCGTCGGATCCTGACCAATCCCCACTCTGCTGCTTAGGGGCGTGTCCTCATCTTAGGGGGCGTGGCCTAAAAAGTGGGCGTGGCTTCTTTCCGGAGCGGCGGCGCAGTTATTCTTTGCTACCTCAGCCCAATCCGTACTGTGTATTCCTTTGAAAACTCACTTTTGCAAGCTCAAACATTTACGCAAAATAGCCATTAGCTTAGGCTAACACTATAAAAGCTATCAGTGAATAAGGGAAGTTTAGCACAATCGGAAACCCTTCTTCCCACAAAAAGGAAGAGGAATAAAGAACTACAAGGTGCCAACTCTGCACTTCCGTGACAATATGAAGAAACAGCGAAAATCCCCTCCACCAAGAGAGGGAGAACAAAAGATACTAGAAACCTCAAAAGAGTCTCCCAACATCTACGACCTCTCAGATAAACAATTCAGAGAGGAAATATGGAGGAGAGTCGACCTACTCCAAGCAAATATGGAACAGACATCCAATAAATTAAGGGAGGAGATGAATCAAGCGCTGGAACGGTCTATCAAGAAAATACAGGAAGAAATGAGAGCAGAAATGAGAGCAGAAATTTCAAACCTTCGAACCGAAGTCTCACAAATAAAGCAATCGGTAGATGAAATAAAAATCACACTAGATGCCCTCAACAGCAGAATGACTACAGCCGAAGACAGAATCAGCGAGCTTGAGGATGAGCTGCAGAAAGCTTACAGACAGCAACAAATCATGGCCAAAGACCTCAAAATGGCTATAGAGCGAATCAGAGCCCTGGGGGATGACTTCAAGAGGAACAACATAAGAATCATTGGAGTACCAGAACCACAGGGAAGTAACCCCAATGAAAAAAACATAGTCAAAGACATCATCGCTAAGAAATTCCCAGAGCTGGAGAAGGCAGGCGTCCAGATACAAGAAGTCCGAAGAGTGCCAGCAAAAAGAGACCCAAATAAAAAGACTCCAAGGCATATCATAGTCAGAATGGCGGATGCTGCAGATAGAGACACAATTCTACAAGTAGCAAGGTCAAAGAGGGAAATCACATACCAAGGAGCACCCCTCAGATTTACGGCCGATCTGTCAGAAGAAACCCTCCGAGCCCGAAGACAATGGTGGGACATAGTGAAAAAACTCAACGAAATGAATGCCTCACCAAGAATACTTTATCCGGCTAAACTCTCACTCAAACTCGAAGGAAACATACACTACTTCTCGGATAAACAACAGCTCAGGTCCTTCATAGACTCAAAACCAATCTTGAAAGAAGGTCTAAAGGGGCTACTGTAAGGCAAGGAGGAGCCCCATAAGAACAACAAATCCCACAGAAAGATGACACAAAACCACATCACAATAATCTCTCTCAATGTCAATGGCCTAAATGCACCTATCAAGAGACACAGAGTAGCTAAATGGATCCGGAAACTAAACCCAACATTCTGTTGCCTGCAAGAAACACACCTGAACAAACAGAGTAAACATAGACTCAAAGTCAAAGGATGGAAAACAATCCTCCAAGCAAACAACCCCCTTAAAAAAGCTGGAGTGGCCATCCTGGTATCCGACAACATAGATTTCAGGATGAAAAAGATCAAAAGGGACAGCGAAGGTCATTTTCTGTTTATCAAGGGATATGTACAACAGGAAGAAATCACACTCTTAAACGTATATGCTCCTAACGAACGACCGGCTAAATATTTAAAACGACTCCTAACAGACTTCAAAGAGGACATCACTAACAGCACAATTGTAGTCGGAGACTTCAATACGGCCTTATCACCTCTAGATAGATCCACAAGAACAAATCTCAACAAGGAAACACTGACCCTGAATGAAGAAATTGAAGAGAGAGGCCTAATAGGCCTATACAGGGCCTTACACCCCAAAAAGAAAGAATACACATTCTTTTCCAGTGCACATGGAACATTTTCAAAAATAGACCATGTACTGGGCCCCAGAACATACCTCAATCGAATCGGAAAAATAGAAATTGTATCAACCATCTTTTCAGACCACGATGCGCTGAAGATAGAAGCTAACCACCCACAAATACGGAAAATCAAATCAAACACCTGGAAATTAAACAATTCCATGTTGAACAATGAGTGGGTCAAGAAGGAAATCAAGGAAGAAATCAAAAGATACTTAGAAACAAATGAGAATGAAGACACGAGCTACCAAAACGTATGGGACGCAGCGAAAGCCGTGTTAAGGGGAAAATTTATAGCTCTCCAAGCATTCCTCAGGAAGGAAGAAAGGACCCACATAGATAGCTTGACTTTACGACTCAAGACCCTAGAAAAGGACCAGAAAAAGGACCCCAAACCAGACCAAAGGAAAGAAATAATAAAAATTAGAGCAGAAATTAATGACATGGAAACCAAAAAAACAATCCGAAAGATCAATGAAACAAAGAGTTGGTTCTTTGAGAAAATAAATAAGATTGATAAACCGCTAGCAAGTCTCACAAAGAAAGAAAGAGAGAAAACTCTAATAAATCGAATCAGAAATGAAAAGGGGGACATCATAACAGAAACCAGTGAGATTCAAAAGATCATTAGAGACTACTTTGAAAGTCTTTACGCCACAAAAAAGGAGAACCTAAAAGAAATGGATGGATTCCTTGATTCCTACAATCTCCCAAGACTGAAGAAAGAAGACCTGGAATACCTGAATAGACCCATCAATGTTAAGGAAATTGAAACGGTAATCAAAAACCTCCCCAAAAACAAAAGCCCAGGCCCAGATGGTTTCACTGGCGAATTCTTCCAAACATTTAAAGAAGACCTATTGCCTGTTTTCCTCAAACTTTTCCAGGAAATTGAAAAAACAGGAACTCTCCCAAACAGTTTCTATGAAGCACATATCTCCCTAATACCAAAAGCAAACAAAGACACCACTAAGAAAGAAAATTACAGACCAATTTCCCTGATGAACACCGATGCGAAGATCCTCAACAAAATACTAGCAAATAGGATCCAACAACTCATCAAAAAGATCATACACCACGACCAAGTGGGATTCATCCCAGGGATGCAAGGATGGTTTAACATTCGGAAATCAATCAACATAATCCAGCATATCAACAAAAGGAAAGATAAAAACCATATGATCATATCAATAGATGCAGAGAAAGCATTTGACAAGATCCAACATCCTTTCATGATGAAAACCCTCGCCAAAATGGGGTTTGGAGGAACTTTCCTCAAGATAGTCGAAGCCATCTATCACAAGCCTACGGCAAGCATTATCCTCAACGGGGAAAAACTAAGGGCCTTTCCTCTGAGATCAGGCACAAGACAAGGATGCCCACTCTCACCACTCCTCTTCAATATAGTACTGGAAGTACTTGCGATAGCTATTAGACAAGAAAAAGAGATTAAGGGCATCCAGATAGGAAGGGAAGAAATCAAACTCTCACTATTTGCAGACGACATGATACTATATCTAGAGAAGCCTAAAACCTCTACTAAGAAACTCTTAGAAACAATAGACTTATACAGTAAAGTTGCAGGCTACAAAATCAATACCCAAAAATCCATGGCCTTCATATATGCA
This sequence comes from Sorex araneus, assembly GCF_027595985.1. Classification (NCBI taxonomy): domain Eukaryota; kingdom Metazoa; phylum Chordata; class Mammalia; order Eulipotyphla; family Soricidae; genus Sorex; species Sorex araneus. Next base: position 135,021,169 of record NC_073304.1, on the reverse strand, counting down.
AACAATGAGGCAGAGGAAAGGGACATGAAAAAAGCAATCCCATTCACAATCGTGCCCCAGAAAATCAGGTACCTCGGAATCAGCTTAACCAAGGAAGTAAAAGACCTTTACAAAGAAAACTACATAACGCTACTCCATGAACTCAAAGAGGACATGAGGAAATGGAAACATATACCCTGCTCGTGGATAGGGAGAATCAATGTTGTCAAAATGGCAATACTCCCTAAAGCATTATACAGATTCAATGCGATCCCTATAAATATACCCATGACATTCTTCAAAGAAATGGATCAAGCAATCCTAAAATTCATATGGAATAACAAACATCCAAGGATAGCTAAAACAATTCTTGGGAAAAAGATGATGGGAGGCATCACCATCCCCAACCTCAAACTTTACTACAAAGCAGTAACAATTAAAACAGCATGGTACTGGAACAAAGGCAGAGCCATAGACCAATGGAACAGGGTGGAATATCCCTACACACAACCCCAAATGTATGACCATCTAATCTTTGATAAGGGAGCAAGAGAAGTGAAGTGGAGCAAGGAAAGCCTCTTTAACAAATGGTGCTGGCACAACTGGACAACCACATGCAAAAAAATGGGTTTAGACCTTGACCTGACACCATGCACAAAAGTCAGATCAAAATGGATTAAAGACCTCAACATTAGACCACAAACCATAAGGTACATTGAAGACAAGGTCGGCGAAACCCTCCACGATATTGAAGATAAGGGTATCTTCAAAGGTGACACGGAACTAAGCAATCTAGTAAAAACAGAGATCAACAAATGGGACTACATTAAACTAAAAAGCTTCTGCACCGCAAGAGATACAGTGACCAGAATCCAAAGACTATCCACAGAATGGGAAAGGATATTTACACAATACCCATCAGATAAGGGGTTGATATCAATGGTATATAAAGCACTGGTTGAGCTCTACAAGAAGAAAACATCCAACCCCATCAAAAAATGGGGCAAAGAAATGAACAGAAACTTTACCAAGGAAGAAATACGAATGGCCAAAAGGCACATGAAAAAGTGTTCTACATCACTAATCATCAGAGAGATGCAGATCAAAACAACCATGAGATACCACCTCACACCACAGAGACTAGCACACATCCAAAAGAACAAAAGCAACCGCTGTTGGAGAGGATGTGGGGAGAAAGGGACCCTTCTTCACTGCTGGTGGGAATGCCGACTGGTTCAGCCCTTCTGGAAAACAATTTGGACGACTCTCAAAAAATTAGATATTGAATTCCCATTTGACCCAGCAATACCACTGCTGGGAATATATCCCAGAGAGGCAAAAAAGTACAATCGAAACAACATCTGCACATGTATGTTCATCGCAGCACTGTTTACAATAGCCAGAATCTGGAAAAAACCCGAATGCCCCAGAACGGATGACTGGTTGAGGAAACTTTGGTACATCTATACAATGGAATACTATGCAGCTGTTAGAAAAAAGGAGGTCAAGAATTTTGTAGTTAAGTGGATGGGCATGAAAAGTTTCATGCTGAGTGAAATGAGTCAGATAGAGAGAGACAGACATAGAAAGATTGCACTCATCTATGGTATATAGAATAACAGAGTGGGAGACTAACACCCAAGAACTGTAGAAATAAGTACCAGGAGGTTGACTCCATGGCTTCGAGGCTGGCCTCACGTTCCGGGGAAAGGTCAACTCAGAGAAGCGATCACCAACTACATTGTAGTCGAAGGCCATGTGGGGGAAGAGAGTTGCGGGCTGAATGAGGGCTAGAGACTGAGCACAGCGGCCACTCAACACCTTTATTGCAAACCACAACAGCTAATTAGAGAGAGAAAACAGAAGGGAATGCCTTGCCACAGTGGCAGGGTGGGGTGGGGGGGAGATCGGATTGGGGAGGGTGGGAGGGACACTGGGTTTACGGGTGGTGGAAAATGGGCACTGGTGAAGGGATGGGTTCCCGAACTTTGTATGAGGGAAATATAAGCACAAAAGTGTATAAATCTGTAACTGTACCCTCACGGTGATTCTCTAATTAAAAATAAATAAATTTAAAAAAAAAAAAATAAAATAAAAGTGCCAATATACTTTCACCATAAACAAAAAAAAAAAAAAAATCATTTGAAATGTATAAAAGGCAAAGTTTCAAATGGTTTGATGAAATATCTCATTGTCTAGCATTTTAATAAGCTAACAACCCAGTATATGTATGTATACATGTGCATATACACATATGTATTTATCTTTTTTAAATAGAACAGATTATGTCCCAGGTAAGAGATCAACATGGAAAAAAGAAAAGCATGCACTTAATTTTTTTTTTATTTCTGCCAGTAAGAGGCCACCCACTGCCCCTGATTGTTTTTTAAGTCCATTAAAATCAGTAAAGGAAACAGATACTAAAAACTTTAAAGTTCTTCTGTGTTTACTTTCTTCAAGTAAAAATGCTATCTTTGTCATGTAAACTTTAAAGGGTTACACTACTAAGGATTAAACTGATCCATTAAAGGAATAGGATAGCCTTATGTTGATACTTATTTTTAAATTGTTAAATGATGAAAGTGATTTTTGTGGACCATTTAAAACTATGAATCACAACAAGTTAATGGAATTTAATATAAACATCAGTGAAATAATAAAACTGTAATTTGATCAAGGTATGCCCATCAACTTTTCAATAAAAATGTATATAATAATATGTATATCTAAAATGATTGTATCATTTTACTCCTTGTTTCATTTAATTGATTACTTTATATACATTTCCATTTTAAAAAAATCATTCTAGAGTATACTGTGCCTGAAAGAACTTTTTCTCCTGTGATTACTAAGATGAGATGTCATACTGTTAGCAGAGAGCATTTACAATGAAAGTTTTCATTGTAACTTGTCACCAATTTGATGTCTTCTAAAAATCCCTCAGTGTGAGCTTTAACAAACCCTGATTCCTTTTTGACACCTTTGAACAGAACAGAAGGGTGGGATTACATAAAGCAGTCTTTTGTGTTTCTTCCTTTCCCTTACCTGCATCCTCAATATATAATTATTGAGAAAATGGGTTCTTAGCTAGGAAAGAACTTCTAAGGATTTTTAAAGTGAACTCTTAAAGAAATAAAGTTCCAGGTATTCAAAAGCATCATCAAATAGAACTATGAAACTGAAATGAGATGTTATTTAAATTCGCTTAGCAAAAATTACCACAGAAGTGACAAGAGCTACAATAAATTCAATGGCACAAGAATTACAAACATGTGAAATAAACACTATACAGTGGATTTGTAGATTCTAAAGTTTAAAATCTTTCAAGCTCCAGTGCATTTGCCTTGCTTATGTAGATATTTTATTCACTTTCCCCAATACTATTATATAAGGCACATGGTTCCATAACTAATGACACTTCCTTTTTTTATTCCATATTTTAAAATCAATTACAGTGGAAAGCACACTCCTCTCCAAAAATATCACCACAGGGGACATCAAAAACCTTTTCTGTTACAGATGGAAAGAAAAAAAATATTTATATTAACACAACTTTAGTTTGTTTCCTTTCCTGGTTCCTTTAATGATTGGTGTCAATTAGAAAATGTCTGAAGTCCTGATTTTTTTCACAGTTGTCTCAAACAACTGTTTGTTTTATTTGTTTTTCAATTTCAGTCAAGTTAAAATGCTCTACACAATAATATATAATATTATCAGAGGGGCTGGAGCGATAGCACAGGGGGTAGGGTGTTTGCCTTGCACGCGGCCCACCCAAGTTTGATTCCCAGCATCCCATATGGTCCCCCGAGCACTGTCGGGGGTAATTCCTGAGTGCAGAGCCAGGAATGACCCCTGTGCATCATCGGGTATGACCCAAAAAGCAAAAATATAAATAAATAAATAAATAAATAAATAAATAAATAAAATATAATCAGATCTCTATTCCCTGATAATGATTCATTTCTCAATGGCTTTCTTCTTCTTTAATAGTTTCTGGCCAAAAACCTTCATATTTTTATGAATTTTAATCCTAAATGTATTAATCGCATGATACTTATAAGGGTCAAGTAATGTGAAAAACATGACATTTTTTCACTTTACCAAGCATCTTAGCATTTTAAGTCTTCTCTTAATTACAGACGAGGCTTCAAAGAGCCATAAGAATTGAGTACATTTTAGTCACCAAAGTTAAGAAATAAATATTTAATAGCAATAAAACATGAAAAACAGCAGTAAAAGCTGGAAAGTAAATAAAACCTATTAATTACTTATGTTAATAAAATAATAAAACAAAGTTATTATATCATTATTTATATTTCAAAGACTGCCATATGTTACATCACAAAATCAAGATAAAAGAATTCATGGAAATAGCATATTAAATTTTTCTATGAAATATACATATAAAAAAGGATCTAGAGCATTTCATTTTAGATTACTACCTTACTATTTATTTTCAATAAAACTTGAAAATTTTCATTTGTTTTCTTTGTTTTGGTTTTGGGCCACATTTGGCAGTGCTCATGGATTACTCCTGGCTCTGCACTCAGGAATTACTCCGGGGCAGGGAGAACAGGGGCTCACGGAAACATATGGATTCCAGGGATCAAACCCAGGTCAGCAGTGTGCAAAGCCATGCCCTACCAACTGTACTATCTCTCCAGCCCCTGCAAAGTTAGTTTGTATTTCAAATAATAGGTTCTTTCAGCCTTTACTCCACTTCACCCCTCCCAAAATGTTTTCTGGCAGCCTGATGGACATTCCCAGCAGTTCTCAAATAATCCGAGAAGCCCATTTAATCCCAAGGAAGCAAAGATGCAGGAATACCAGAACCACCAAGGTTGTGCGCAGAAACCAACAGGTTCTCACCTGTAAGTGCTGGGGGCCACTGGGGTTGTACTTAGTGGAGCCCCCAGGATTACACCTGGCGATGCTTGTGTGGTGAAGGGTTTGGCTGTGTGGAGATGGCGATATAGGTATTGAGCGCACACAGCACTCTAATACCTATACTGTCTTCCCCTGCCCCTCATTTTCATCAGTTTAAAACAATCAGCTTTAAAAAAATAATAGATTCAGTGCGATTCCTAACAAAATCGTATAACATTCTTAACAGAAACAGGAAAAAAAAATCATGAAGTCTATTTGAAACTACAAAAGACCCCAAATAATGAAAACCATGCTGGAGGTTGGGAGATGATGGATCAGTAAGTAAAGGGATCACTTTATACTAGAAACAGGCACACATGAGTTAGAATTAAATTGAGAATTTACAATGAGGGGCTGGAGCGATAGCACAGAGGGTAGGGCGTTTGCCTTACACGCGGCCGACCGGGTTTGATTCCCAGCATCCCATATGGTTCCCTGAGCACTGCCAGGGGTAATTCCTGAGTGCAGAACCAGGAGTGCATCGCCAGGTGTGACCCAAAAAGCAAAAAAAGGAAAAAAAAAAGAATTTACAATGAACAATAGTGGTTTGGGGAAGACTGGATAACCACATGTAAAGGAAACTAGGTAATTACCTCAAATTAATTGTACATAAAAATTCACTGTCACAGTCACTGTCATCCATTGCTCATCAATTTGCTCGAGCAGGTACCAGTAATGTCTCCACTGTGAGATTTGTTGTTACTGTGTTTGGCATATTGATAAGCCACGGGTAGCTTGCCAGGCTCTGTCGTGTGGGTAAGATACACTCAGTAGCTTGCCGAACTCTCAGAGAGGGGCAGAGGAATCGAACCTGGGTCAGCTGCGTGCAAGGCAAATGCCCTACCACAGTGCTATCGCTCCAGCCCACATAAAAATTAATGCAAAATATATGAAAGACTTTTGACATAAAATCTGAAACTATTAAATACTGAAAGATTTTTGACATAAAATCTGAAACTATTAAATACTGAGAAAAACATAGTATATTCTTTGATAGCAGACTTGACAGATATTTTGGGTCATGATGACAAGCAAGGAAAATAAGCAAAAATAAGAAAAATTAAAAACATGCAAATAAAACTTTTATAATAACATCCTACTGAACAGGAGAAAATATTTGCCTAAAAGGTTAATGTTCAAAATATGCAAAGAACATCAACAACAAAATCCCAATTTAAAAATAGTTATCAACAACAAATCAAAACATCAACAACAAAATCCCAATTTAAAAATAGTTATCTGCACGGCCGGAGAGATAGTAAAGCTGTAGGGTGTGTGCCTTGCACTCAGCTGACCTGGGTTCAATCCCAGGCATACTATATGAACCCCTGGGTACCGCCAGGTGTAAGTTTGAGTGCAGAGCTAGGAATATCACCAGGTAGGTGGCCCAAACACGGAACAGACAAAAAAAAAAAGATAGATAGTTATCTCTCCAAGAAGGCACATGGATGGCAAATAGACCTAGGAAACAATGGTTATTACCCATTATTATTAATAAAATAAAAATAAAAACAATTTTTATTTGTTTAAAGTAAAAATTAAATCTCATTCCTATGAGAAGGGATATAGTGAAAAAGACAAAACAATAACTATTTGTGATGTGAAAGAAAAAGACACATATGTATTATTAATGAAAATGCACACTCATTTGTGGCCACAAAGGAGAATAATATAGAGATCATTCAAAAAATTAATACAAAAATCATATGATCCTGTTATCCCATCATGGGCAGTTACCCCAAAAATACTGTACATTGGGCTGGAGCGATAGCACAGAGGGTAGGGCGTTTGCCTTGCACACGGATGACCCAGGTTCGATCCCCAGCATCTCATATGGTCGCCCGAGCACCGCCAGGAGTGATTCCTGAGTGCAGAGCCAGGAGTAACCCCTGAGCATCGCCGGGTGTGACCCAAAAAGCAAAAAAAAGAAAAAAACACTGTAAATAAAGATATGTATGTATATATATATGCAAAATTTGCATATATGGACAATATATTTGAGTATGTTTATTGCAGCCTTATGTACAGAAGCCAGGAATTGTAAACTGTAAACTGTCCATCAACTGCTGAATAAAAATGTGGTGTATATAAACAATGGAATTTATCCAGCTATAAAATAAAAGTAAAATCCTATCCATCATAACTACGTAACATAAGGACCTAGAGGGTATTAAGCTTAAAGAAAGACAAAATTCATAAAAATTATCCATGTAAGGCATATAGGAGAAGCAAAGAGATTAATTAAACCAGTGTTTCTGAAAGTGAGATACCTCACCCAAGATGGTGGGAGAAAGGATTGGAAAGACCCAGGGAGTGGCGATAGCCTTGGGTTCAAGGCTGCTTAGAGGATATTTTGTTCAATTAAAGAAAGCAGACTTTTTCATTGGGTGTTAAGTAATTTTTTTCCTGATAGAGTGTGGTAAGTTAAATAAATTTGTAAGCATCTGAATTAATTAAACCAAAATATAATTTTAGACTACAACACCGACTAATAATGAACAGAAGGAACAGAAAAAGATGTAAGGGAGAAAGGCAAACTGAACCAAAATGGAAAATTGTATGGTGAAGGACAGAATTTTACTTTAAGCTGTACACATTATGCCCTCACAAACATACTTTCAGTTATGCACATATGAAACAGGTAATGTTATTTCAAATACATAAATGGTGATATAGTAAATCTAAATTCCGATTTCATAACCAGTTCCTTGGTCATTCAGAGATTTATTTAAGTAAAAACTCTTTTCATTTCTTTAGGACAAATAGTTAACGTTGGCAGTCTATTTTTTTTGCAAATGACCAATCTTGAAAGTTGAACTACAATTCTTAGAGCAAATGAACGGCAAAAACAAAAATCAAAATTCAAGCATTCTAAGTTATGGTTGTCACTTTGTTCATAAGCTCAATGTACACAAAGAAAAATAAGGTGACATACTTCCTTGTTTGTTGTTTTATTTATTTTTTTTTAATTGAATCACCGTGAGAACAGTTACAGGGCTTTCAGGATCAAGTCTCAGTCATACAATGACCAAACACCCATCCCTTCACCAGTGCACATGTTCCACCACCAAGAACCCCAGCATAGCCCCTTCCACTCCCCTGCTGCCTGTGTGGCAGATGATTTTCACTTTACTCTCTCTTTACTTTGATTACATTCAATTTTCGACAGAAAACCAACTATTATTATTTGGACTTTTCCCCCCAACAATCAGACCTGTCGAAATGGCATCATTGGAACATATGTTTTTTTTTATTGCTGATAACAAAGAACCTATGATGTTGCATGGTTTCAAAAGCGGCTGCCCAGTTTGGGGATACTGGTATTTTAGTAATTAAGTCCAGAGGTACTTCTGCCCAAAGCTGCTGCATTCCAAGATTGGTTTGTGTGCCTCTGGAATCATGGCTGTTAGGAACTGAGTATCTGTTCATGGCCAGCTCATCGGGGTCTCATTTGCGCTGGAAGCAGGGCTGGTTCTGACCCCCCCAACACACACACACACACATTTTGAGATTCCCCGTGCATCCCATCACTGCAAGCTCCTACCTCTCTGTCCAATTGGCTCTGAAAGGTGGCAGTCACCATGCTGCTGCAAAGGGAAAATGATCGAGGGACAAAAACCCTTCCCCTCCAGGGGCTGCACGGGGCTGTAGCTTAGTTCACAGTCGAGGAATACATCTGCCAGCAGCCACTGCGTTCTGAGATTGGTTTCTGTGCCTCTGGGATAATGGCCGCTCAGAGGTGGGAGAGCCTCCTGAGCAGCTTTTTGTATATCAGGAAAGGTTGCGTGGCCACCTAAGCGGCTGTGCAGTTTTGAGAAATAGTCCCAGTTCCACATACCGGAGCCATATTATTAGAAGCTCATTGTCGTCGGGACTCCATCTGGGGAAGGTGGGGTAGCTGCACCTTCTCTGTCTGGCACCCCGGTGTCGTTGGCCCAGTCTGGGGTCTGGAGCATTCTCTGGCTTGCAATGCCCGCCGGCCCGGATTCTTCACTCTTATTTTGCATTTTAAACGAAACCTCTGTGGAGACTTTACTATTAAGTTGGCTCTGTGCTCACCACAGGGTCACATACAGTCATGGGGTCACATACAGCCATGGGACAAATCCCTGATCTGCAGCAGGGCTTCTTAAACTTTCTTCCATGTGCAAACACTCTTAACTGAAAAAGTAACCAAAGGTCACCTCTTTTAGAAACAACTCAGATTCATTATTTATTTGATTCATTCATTAATTTTTGGCCATTGTTCATTCCCAAAACCTTTATGACTGCCAAAATTTTCACGATCCCCATATTCACTGACATAACTCCCTAAGAAAACAGAGTTTACTAAACTTTTTCCACGGATGACCCTTTTGCCTGAGAAAGTTTTCTAGGTATATAAGTAAAGAGGTATAAAATGCAAAAATACATGTTAAAATAGGCACACAAAAAGGCATACGTCAATAAAAGAATTAAAATAAATCAATAAAAGAATTTAAAAAAAGGCATACAAAAATTATATACTGTATCACTGTCATTCTGTTGTTCGTCGATTTACTCGAGCGGGCACCAGTAACATCTCTAGTACACTCAGCCCTGAGATTTTAGCAGCCTCTCCTTACTCAGCTTTCCCAATGATTCAAGGCTCTTTCAGGGTCAGGAGAATGAGACCTATCGTTACTGTTTTTGGCATATTGAATACGCCACAGGTAGCTTGCCAGGCTCTGCCGTGCGGGCGGGATACTCTCGGTAGCTTGCTGGGCTCTCTGAGAGGTATGTATATATTTGTTAATGTATTTGGGATATGAATACACCACGGGGAGCTTGTCACTTTTCCCAAGTGGGCAACAGACTCTCGGTAGCTTGTCAGGTTCTCCAAGAGAGAGAACTAGGCTATTAGCTTGGTTTTATTGTCTCTGGATGTTGGCCGTTCATGGGATTATACAACACCGGGGACAGTTTCTGGATGTGACTGCCTAGCTACTGGAAAATGGGGGATCTGTGTGGAAGAGGCCCATTCCCTATCCAAGTAGCCTTGGAGATCTCGGCTCCGGGTCCCACATACCTGGGTTCCTTCGCCAGCTCCCCCATGCATGAGGCTTGTCCGAACATGTGGAGAGTGGCCTCGAGCACTTGTGTATACTGTATACAAATCAATTATTTATTGATATCAAACCATAAATAAATGTACTCTAAAATAAATTTTCAAAAAGTTATGAAATCCCATATGGAAGTCTCAATCCAAGATTATAAAGCTAGGGTCCACAAGATTTCAATGCATGTTGTAGTACTTAATACTTTGTTGCAGAATTACCAAAGTATGAGTTTGGAAAACTATTTATAATTTTTAAGAGTCAGAGCATCAAACACCAGTTTAGATGAAGAAACTACCTGGCCAAAATAGTTTTCTCTCTTGGTCTTCATTTCATCAGGTAGGTGTGAATTTAACAGATGAGTCAAATTTAAATCTAGCTAGACAACTGGTGTGATAATAAAACAGACATGTAGGGAAGGAATAAAGAGGTTTTCTTTTTCTATTCTTTTTTTATGGTAGAAACTCAGCATAGAGATTTAGTATAAGCATAATAAATACAGAAACTCTGATGTTAGAAAAGCATATTAGTTCCTCATGCATCACATTCACACTGGAAATGTTTTCTATACTGGTATTCTTCAACCACTAGTCCACAAACAGATGCTGTCTGCAGGTGTGTAAGGTTGAAAACCACTGGCATACCACCTTGGTTACAACTGCCAGTCTTGGACCAGTATTCAAGAAAGGCACCAGTTTGCAAGCATAACAACCACTGAAGAACAATTATTTATACTACTAAAACTTCTACTTTTCTGTTACTACCATTTTCCTTCTTATAATATATATAAATTAACTAAGAGATAATGCTAGTGTAAAACTTTTCCGAATATACATGTATTTGCCAAAAAATAATCTTTACTACAACTTAAGGAAAATCATATTAAATACTTAAGCACAAGAACTACACCATAGAGTGCTTACACATTTGGGAAATTTTTTCTTCTTTGTATCAGAAAGTCATAGAATTGCAAGAACGTCTTAAAAACCGTTTGCTATATATAAAACAGAACAAATGTGAAGACAAAGAATAGCAATCATAGCAAAACCTGTGCAACTAAAACAGGGATTAACAGAAAGAAAAAGAATGACCAAATTTGCCTAAAGATAAAAGCACTAACATCCTGAGGGAAAGGAGAAAAACTACTTATAGAAGAACTAATAAAAGCTCTGAATCACAGAACCAAAGTCATCTTCGATGATTTTGATGTGAATTAGATGTCTGGGGTTTCACTAATCACTAAATAACCCACAATAAACTTCCTCCAACCTTTAAACAAGACTGAGAGGGATAGTTAATTACTGTCAGACATGTATTTAACAAATACAGCATTATCTTATTATCTTATGCTGCAGGCAAGAATTTCTGGATACAGACTTTGAGATAAGGGTTAATCAGTGTGGAGTAAAAGGAGTGAGATTAGGCAGAGAGAAACATGAGGCTGTGATATTACTACAACAAAGGACTCAGTCAATCCTACAGGAACTGAGATGACCATTTCTCCTGAGTTGAAGCAAGGATTGTGTCTCTACTAGGCACTGCATTGACCAATCATTTATGGGAGCTGCTAGTGCAGAAGAGTATCACCTCTGGTGAGGCAGCTTTCAGACAGAGAGGGCCTGGGACCCATCACAGAGAGCTGTCTTTGCATTTGGGAATAAGTACCTAGTCCTGGAAAGTATTTGTACACTTTAGCACGTATCACCTTCAATTAACTTGTAGCAGCTGCAGTACCAGCTAAAAACATGTCAGAAATGCAAATTCTTAAATTCCATGCTACTAAAACAGAAAATACAGAAATCTGTGTTTCAATATGCCATTCAGGTAATTCTGTATGTATTAAATTTGAGTATCACTAATACATACTCTATGTTTATAGTTGTGATACAGTGTGCATCTTCTCATTACACATCATGACCTAATAATGTTTAATACTATTAGAAAACAAGAAAATTCAATGACTTTGGGTCAAGAGCTATTTTTTCTATTGTACAACGTAACAACTAAATTGTAGCAATATTTGATATAGCAATTTATATGTGACACAGATTGATAGAGGAGAGAGCTAATAAAACAATAAATCTATATTCATTGCAAAAAATCTATAAACATGAAAGAACATGCTAATAGCAAAATAAAATGTGAACTATTACAGCAAAGAGATGAAAGATGGACAACTTTAGCCTAAGTCATCTTCATAGGCATTTATCTTTCTCTCAGACTCTTAAGATCCTCAGGTGAAAATAACAAGACCTCAGAAAGAAAAGAGGGAATAACCTCAAGACAATTTATCTTCTTAAAGAGAAGGTTTTAATAGCCAAGAGGGATATACAGATTGGGAAAAAGTCAAGGAAAATCTCAAAGTCTAAATGAACTCTATGTAATAGATAACAAACACTAAGAAAAAATTCCAAACAGTGAAGGACAAGGTGGTGAAACTATTCTTTATGGATTATGTTCACTCCAAGGATTCAAAACTACAGAAGCTATGATGTGGTATGCAACTCATTAGAGCATTCCAGGAAACCATCTGAGAAAATGATAGATGAACTATTGGATGTCTCATGCAGTTTCAAATTTCAAGGATGCTCTTTCTGAGTCTGATACTTACAACTTAAGTAATCTGAATAAAACTTGCATCTAACTTTATCATTTTTCTCCATTCTCCAAAAACACTTTCACAGACATTTGTAATTTGATACTCAAAAGTACTCAGAGATAAGCCAGTGTTCTATTTGGGGCAGGGAAGGAAAAGGGAAAAGAGTAAAAGGGAAAAGGAAGGGAGGAATGGAGAGAAGAGAAAACAGGAGAGAAGAGAGGAGAAGGAATAGTGGGGAGGGAAAAGAAAAGGGCACTTAGAAATACCCAAGGTTCTATAGATTGAAAACCATGTTATGTATTTTTTATCATTATTTTTAACATGCTTCTAATATATGAGCAATTTATATAATTTGTATAAATATATAGAATTTATATAAATATTTTATAAACTTTTAAAAAATTTAAGTTTATATTATTAGTAATTATGAAACTGGTTCAAAAGCTGGTAAAAATTTATACTATAAATAATTATAAAACATGCTCAAAAACTGGCAATTTTACCCATCATCACATGGTTATAAAGCGGCAAAGCAAGAATTCAGAGATTAACTCTAAAATAATTACTCCTTCTACTCTATTTTTCAACTAGTCTTGGACACTAAACTTAAGTAATTTTAATGTTCCCTATGTGATTTTAATCTTAATCAGGATGGAATTATGGCTAAATAGTTATAATATCAAAACACTTTAAATTCTGAGCAAGACATTAGAACAAGTGTCTGAGTGAAATAAAAATAATGTAAAGTAAACTAAAAAAAAACTGACAGAAATAAGAACTCAAAATCAATTAAAGACTTATGTGTTAGACCTTAATCTGTAAAATACATTGAAGAAACACCACACTTCATTATAGTAGTTTCAGTGATGCCCTTAACACTCCACTTGCAAAAAATAAAAATAAAATAAATGCGGGATTATATTAAACTAACAAGTTTCTACACTGCAAAAGAAAATTATTGCACACAAAAAAAAGAACAGCCTACTGACTTGAACATGTTTACACACTATTCACCTGACAAAAGACTAACATCCATATATAAAAAGAATCCACAAAACTCCACAACAACAAAAAGTAATCTATTCAATAAAAATGTGGCCATCTAAATAGACACTTATCCAAAGAAGACATGCAGATAACCAACAGATACATGAATAGTCTCATCATCACTGGCCATTAGGGAAACACAAAACAAAACAACAATGAGAAATAGTCGTAAAGTTATGTTTAAAATGCAGAATAATCATAGGAAAATAATGTAATTAGTTTAGTTGCTATAAAAAACAATATTTGAAGAAGACTTGTTAAAACATTTTGTCAAAAGAAGCAGTTATGCTCCTACTTATCAGTCCAAAGAAGACAAAAATACTAATGAAGTATATATAATATACTTAATTACATATAGATAAGTATATATGATTATCTATAAGTAATTATATATAAGCAATTAAGTACATATATAACTGTTCACTTCAGCAATATTTATAATAGCTAATATCTGAAAAGAAGCCAAGTGTCCAACAGCAGATGAGTGGATAAAGATGTGGATGAGGTCTAAAGACAAAATGGAATATTCAGCTGTAGAAGACAATATGATGGAACTCGAGCAGGTCATGCTAGGCAAAAATAGTCAGAAAAATAAATACAAGACCACATGATCACACCTACATATGATATATAAAGAAACAAAATAAGGAAATATATAATGTTCAATGAAAATAATCTCTCAGGCCTTGATAATAGAATTCAGGATACCATGGGGTTAGGTGAGTAGAGGGAATGAGTTGAAAGGTCCAGTGGACTGTGGTGGAGTAATGTGGGCACTTTGATGGTTTATGTGGTGTGGCAGTATGGACTCATACAGCGTATCAACATTTACACTCTTGCAAAGCAATGTTACCTCAATAAAAATCTAAGTTAAATAAATAGAAAGACTCATGAAATAAACAAGTTACCTTTAGTAAGAATAATATATACTAATATAAAATTACACATTTTGCATAAATAAATACTGATATTAATTATTGAGTAGTTCACTCATCCTTATGCCAGTAGCAGAAGAAATCTATAGCAAGGTACATAACAAAGTTTACAGTATTAAAATGTAAAATCTAGGTTTTTGAGAATCAAAATTCAACTTCACGTATTTGACTTAAAAACTTTTTACTCTATTCATAGTAATTCATTTTTTTATGTTTTAAGACACTTGCCACAAATGTAAATAGTTTTATACACAATCAGTGTTTTAGTGGTGTGACTTCTTCAAAAGTTTGTTATATATTAACTTAAAAACTTTTTACTACACTTAGAGTAATTCATTTTTCTTATATTTTAAGATATTTACCACATATGTAAATAAATAGTTTTATACAAAATTGGTGTTCTAGTGGTATGGCTTCTGCAAAAGGTAGTTAAATATTGATCTGCCATTCTCCTAGCATAATGATCAGACAGAATACTTCATCAGTTTGTTGAACCAATGTCCCTAAATGCTGCCAAACAGGTCAGCAATTAATGTCTTTGCTGAGTAGTTGATTTCCATGATATCTACAAGGAAACGATTTTCATTGATTGAAAGCAAAACAGGAGACAGTCTATTCATTCACATGAAAGCTAACTTGTCATTTGAAACTCACAAGCAACTGAACTAGCAGCTTTTCTCAGACACCACAACTTATTTCCTCCTCTCAGCTGCCAATCTCCCTTTCACCTAGAAAATCCCCAACCTCCTTTCCTTCGCTATTAAATTCCATATTAACACCTCCCAGCTGCCAAATCTGCTAGCTCTCTCCTTTGTCTACTTTCATAGCTATGTGATCAAGAGCAAATGCTCCAACAAGCTTAGAATCTTACAGTTGCATAAAATATGTACAGAACCCAAACTGTGTGCAGTAGGACATCCTTTAACTAACATTCAACTTAACCAGTCTGTTGTTTAAACATACTTTTGCTACTGATGCAAAATTCCACATATTCAGAGGAGTTAGATGTTTTAGAAGTTTTCACTAGTAGTCATATCACTGAATCACAATCATCTTTTTTTATTCATTTAATTACATTTGAATAATTGTACTTAAGTTTACCTCACCAAACATTTTGCTTCTGCTTTGTATTTCTGTGACTTTTTAATCAAAATATCTATTTACAGATGATTTCTTAGTTATAAAAACTCAGTAACTGAATATTTCTAGAAATAGCATTCACTTTGATCCCCACTACCATACTGTCTCACATGGAGGAAACAATTTTATTTTAGGACAAATAACATAATTGTCCTAAATTGAATATAAAACTTCAAGATCTGTAAATAGAGATTCCAAAGCCATTTTAAAAGGTGTCTGAAAATAAAACAGAGTTAGAGAATTTACCTGGTCTCTAATATAAAAAGGTTTCAGAAAGTCATTTTTTTAAATAAACTCTTTAAAACAAATGCTTATCAAATTAACAACAAAAAACACTGAGTCCTCTAAACATATCAAGAAAAAAAAAACACTGATTTCTAATTTGGAAATTTATATTTTCTATGGCTTTCATACAAGTTAGCTAAAAATGCATAAAGCAATGGTAAATTTTTATAAATAGTTGATCATTTAGATTAATGACAGGTCTTAGAAAGATGGGCAAAACCAGAGAATGTATAGAAAAGTGTAATCTGATCTATTTAAAGTATTTTATTTCTAAGATTCTGTCTGATGATACAAACTGATCAGCCGATTATTGTTGCTGACTCTAGTTCCCATATTGAAAGTTCTTATAGAACAAGCCTTTCAAACAGGTTATCTTCAAAGATCTTATTAGCAAGACTGAAGAATGCCTTTGTCATATCAAATATGCTCAGCTGTTTACCGCATGGTAAAGTAGTGTTAAAATCATTTAAAGATGTGTCTGACATCATTAATCTATTTGGCCTCTGACCCACAGATCTAAACTGTAACTATGGTGACCAAGGCTTGACCTTACTATGCTGAGAAACTTTAAAGCTCCGCAGTATTTTGGGTCACATTGTTGAGTTGGACAAAGGGGTAAAGAAGTAATGTGACAGTTTCCTGGGAATTAAGGTCAGAGGGTCAATTGTGTCGAAGCTTTTTGTGATAAGAAAACTAGTTAAGTTTTTTGATCTGTTAAAATTTTTAAAACAGAAGTTTATAAGAATCAATTTTAAAATAAGAAAACAGAAAGAAATCAATTCATTAAACATTAAGAGAATTTTAAGTAAAAACATGATTGTTATATTAGTCCATATATAACATTCCTTAGAATAATTTATAGATATAATGCAATATAGCAAATATACCACTATCTTAAGATCAGTACAGTCACAAGTTAATAATTTCATCTGCAGATTGCTGCTTCAGCCTTTTCTTTAGAGCATAGAAACATTCTTGTAAACAAATGCACAGTCATGTACTTTTTAACATCTATTGCATAAACACTGCCTGCTGATACAAACAACATTTATTTGCAACACATATTATTTGAGAAAAACCTATAATAAACAGAAACCAATGGGCATGGGGTGCTAGTGTAACACTGTATACTGGAGGCTCCTATTCCTAAACATAAGCACATCCTGCATTTAGGTGTGCTCTCACAGCATAATTACAGCAGCACTTCACACAGAAAACTGTGAGCCTCTATTTTCAAGATTTTCTAATTACACCAATAATAGATTTACCTTTCTCCACATACAAAAAATAAAGGTTCTGAGGCAGTCTTTATAGATATCTATCCCAAGGTCCTGATTACTTCTATGCTAACAATTGGAAGCAAATTGTGTGTGTGAGTATATATATATATATATATATATATATATATAAAGACTCATGGTGGAGTTCTTTAGAAAAATAGCAATCATGTTATTTTCCATGTAAGTAAAGCAGATTCAAATTGTGCCCCAAACAACATAATTTTATTTATTTTTTGAGGGGAAAGGCTCATACTTTTATTTACCTGTCTATCAATTATAACTGCCCATATCTGACACATAGAAAAAAGGGTTTTTTAAATATCAGTTTTTATTTTTTTGAATCACAGTGAGATCAAGCATTACAAAGCTTTTCCTGATTGAGTTTCAGTCATACAATGTTCCAACAAAGCTCTACCAATGTAAATTCTCAGCACCAATGTCCCCAGTTTCCCTCCCACCCCCCAAACCAGCCCCCACCCCAGACTGCACCTCTCTTCTCTCTTCTCTCCTCTACTCTCCTCTCCTCCTCCCCTCCCCTCCCCCTCTTCCTCTCCTCTCCCTCTCCCTCTAATCCTCTCCTCTCCTCTCCCTCTCCCTCTAATCCTCTCCTCTCCTCTCCTCTCCTCTCCTCTCCTCTCCTCTCCTCTCCTCTCCTCTCCTCTCCTCTCCTCTCCTCTCCTCTCCTCTCCTCTCCTCTCCTCTCTTTCTTTCTCTCTCTCTCTCTCTCTCTCTCTCTCTCTCTCAGTTTAGGCATTATGGTTTGTAACACAAATGCTGAAAGGTTATCGTGTATATTCCTTTACCTACTTTCAGCACTCAGTTCTTGTTCTTGTCCAGAGTAATAATTTCCAACTAATGTCATAATGGTTATAATGGACCCTCCTCTATTTTAACTTCTCTCCACGCCCACACTCTTGCGGTAATTTGCAACCGTTGACCAGTCCTCCTGGCCCATTTTCCCTGGCCTTGGATATTAGTTTCATACTATTTTTTAATATCCCACAAATGAATGCAGTCATTCTGTATCTGCCTCTCCTTCTGACTCATTTCACTCAGCATAATATATCCATATCCATTCATTTATAAGGAAAATTTTATGAGTTCAACTTTTGTTACAACTGTAGGATATCATTGGTTTGTCCTTTCTCCCTTGCCACAGAGTTTGGGCTTATCTGGTAATAATTTCTAAACAATTCTAGACTACATTGGTATGTCCTGCTCCCCTTGCCACTAGGAGTTTAGGTATATCAGTCATACCCATCAAAGTGCTCCGGAGTCACTTCCATTCCTTTGTTTATCTGTAACCACTTCTACTAGTCAATCAGCTCTTCTCCTAATCAGACTGTTAATTTGTAAGGTCAGACCTTGCTAGGACAGTGAACTTGTATTGTAAGTTAATATTGCCTTACTCCTCTCCTCGTGTCTTTTGAATAGTTTACTTTAAAGCAATATCCTTTTTGTGTGGACAAAGAAAGACCGTTGTTAATATGCTTTGGTAACATGGGATTTAATTGGCTTCGAATATTATTCACTCCCGGGCATCTGCTTCCTCACTTAAGCCTCAGCTGCCCCTTACTTCCTAGCATCCCCAAAAGCAGGGTCCCGACGAGGGACGGGATGGACCCAGGACAAGTGGTGAGTTATGTGCTACCCTGGCATCAAGATAGGCCTGGTCAAAGTGCCTAATGCTTAACTATATATGTTAAGACCTTGGGCATGGACATGTCATGTCATGATCCAAAAGCAACGACGAGACTAAGACCCTGCTAGGGATAGGAAAGACTAATCTGGCATGAGCACTGTAGTCTGAGATCAAGATGACCCCAGGAGAGCAATTCTATAAGCTTAATGCATCTCTTGCTATGTCCATACAAAATGATTAATATTATGAATACTTATCTGTTAGTTGGACAAGGAGAGGAGAAACACACCCATGGGATTCCACTCTTGGGTGGGTGTCCTGCTGAAAGAGAATCTATCCTAGAAGAAGCATCCCCTGAGGGAAAGAACTTTATCCCTATTGATTGTGACCACACCTATGTGTAAGCCCCAACTCCTCATTCTTAGGGATATAACTAGGCTGTGAGAGTGGGCTGGGGGTCAGTCCCAGGGTCAGTCCCAGTGCGAGATCTGGAGAAGCTAGATTGAGATCCAGATCCAGAGGAGAAGGAGAATAAAGTAGGATGGGGAGGAAGAAGCAGGAGGAGAATCAGAGGAGAATGGAGATGGGAATGGAATAAACTGCAACTGAGACCAACCAGCCTGACTCCGTTCCTTCCTTCGCCTGCCTCATCATCGCCATCAACATCCCTGGGGTGAGGAAGCAGCTGGAGACTACTGAACACGGGTGGCGGGAGAGACAGCGCCGCTGCCCTGTGCCCAGTGCCTGGTGTGGTGAGGTGCTCCCCTCCTCGCCCCTCTATTCCTTTTTTTGTGTTTTTACACAACAACTGCCAACACAATTTTAAAACATACATCCTAATCAAATACTACAGATAATTTACATTTGGTTTTACTTTTGTAAATAATAAAATCTAGTTTATAATATCAGCATCTAGACAAAGGTGTCATAATTCAAGAACACTTCACCTCATGTGTAAAAGTAGGAAAATTAAACACATACAAAGAGTAGGCCAAATTTTATAAGATATAAAACTAACTGGGGAAAAAAAACACTCCTTATTCTCTTCTTATGTTTTTTCATTTGAAAATGGGTAGTTTTAGAAGTACTTAAGAGTAGACACCACTTGGGGCTGGAGCAATAAAACAGTGGGTAGGGTGTTTGCCTTGCACACGGCCGACCTGGGTTCTATTCTCAGCATCCCATATGGTCCCCTGAGCACCACCAGGAGTAATTCCTGAGTGCAGAACCAGGAGTAATCCCTGTGCATTGCCGGTGTGACCCAAAAAGCAAAAAAAAAAAAAAAAAAGTAGACATTACTTGCTGATTAAGTTTCTCATCTATCACATAAATATCTGCTAAAATGGGTATACTAGTAACTTTTCTGCAGTGATTTTTCAGTCTTTAGAAGAGCAGAAGGGACCGTTGAAGATTTAATAAAATGATAAAAGACTTGAAGAGAAATTCTTTAAAACATAAAATTTAAAACCAATAAATCCAAGTATAGTGACTCAGTTTGAGTGACTTTGGACCAAGAGAATGCTTCTAAAAAATACACTGGGACAATAGTTATCAAATCGTGATAGTCATATATATCTATATATAGATAGATAGATATGTGTGTATATGTATATACATACATACATATACATGTAGGCATATATGTGCCTACATGTATATGTATGTATGTATATATAAATATACACACATAGACAGGCTGGGGTGGGGGCTGGTTTGGGTGACTGGGAGGGAAACTGGGGACATTGGTGCTGGGAAATAATACTCCTGGAGGGGTGAGTGCTGTAACAGTATATAACTTAGATGCGTAATAATCCATTTTTTTATTATTAGAATTTTCATTTCCATTTTAAATACCTCACTAATAAATATATTAATAAGTATAGTCTGAGTTATTAAATTTAATTATCAAATACTAAGTATGACTGAAGGCTGGAGCGATAGCACAGCAGGTAGGGCATTTGCCTTGCACATGGTAGACCCGGGTTTGATTCCCCCGTCCCTCTTGGAAAGCCTGGAAAGCTACTGAGAGTATCCCACCCACACAGCAGAGCCTAGCAAGCTACCCGTGGCATACTTGATATGCCAAAAACAGTAACAACAAGTCTCACAATGGAGACATTACTGGTGCCCGCTTGAGGAAATTGATGAACAACGGGATGACAGTGCTACAGTGCTAAGTATGACTGAATCATCTTTTTTATTCATCATCATCATCATCATCATCATCATCATCCCATTGATTGTTGAATTTCTCGAGTGGTCTCAGAAACATCTCCATTCGTCCTAGCCCTGAGATTTTAGAAGCCTCTCTCTACTCATCCTTCCCAACAATGCCGCATTGGAGGCTCTTTCAGGGTCTGGGAATGAGACCCATCATTGTTACTGGTTTTGGCATATGAATACACCATGGGGACCTTGCAAGGCTCTCCCATGTGGGCAGGAAACTCCCAGTAGTTTGCCAGATTCTCCCAGAGGGAGAAGTAGGCTATAAAATATCACACGGCAGCTTTATGACCGCGCGCTTCTGGGAACTTGTTTTTAAGTTTCTGGATGCTTGCCGTTGATGAGATTCCACAGCGCCAGGGACAGTCCCTGGGTGTGACCACCTAGCTACTGTGAAATGGGAAATCTGGGCGGAGGAGGCCCAGTCCCGATCAGAGTAGGCTTAGAGGTCTCAGCCCTGGGTCCCACACACCTGGGTTCCTCTGCCAGTACCTTTTATATTATTTTATTTTATTTTCTAAATATTTTATTCAATATTATTATGCTATTGAGATATCATGGTTACATTATTGTATTTTAAAAGGATTGCATTACTATTGAATAATAAAGCTATATATAAGATTGCCCTCATAATATGATTTAAAAAGTCCTCATATCTGGGGCTGGAGCAATAGCACAGTGGGTAGGGGCATTTGCCTTGCATGCAGTGGACCCAAGTTCAATTCCCAGCATCCCATATAGTCCCCTGAGCACCACCAGGAGTAATTTCTGAGTGCATGAGCCAGGAGTAACCTCTGTGCATCGCCGGATGTGACCAAAAAAAAAATTAGTCCCTTTCTTTGAAGAGAATACAAAATAGATATAGATAGATATAGATATAGATAGATAGATAGATAGATAGATAGATAGATAGATAGATAATGGTATTCTGATATTCACATAACCTTTTGAAATTACACAAATAATTAAGTAGTTTAGAAACTGAGGCTCAAAGAGATACCTGGCTAACATATAAGCACTTGTTAAAGTAACTGAGATAGATATAAAAGTCAGGGTCTTTCAAAAGTGCTTAAAAACTATTAGAGACAGCTTTCACAGTTACGGATTTCCTTCATCTTTGTTTCCCCGGTAGACTATGAATTCTCTAATAGCAAACTTTTATTTTAAGTCTGACACAAAATCTGAAATAAACTGATACTTTTGTTGTCCCCAGAGAAAATCCTGACTATCACTGCCTCCTTTAGAGCTTTCCACTTAAGTTTGGCTGACCAAATTCATAGAACATTGTTTATTGATGCCACTTCTGCACTCTTACCACTGCATGATTTAAAAAACTCAGACTATCTTGCTGAATGGCAACACTGAAGTTAAGAAGAAAGACCAGGTACAGAGGCTACATGGAGAGAAAGATCCTGAAATTAAACTATCACACTGCACTGTAGCACTGTCATCCCGTTGTTCTTTGATTTGTTCAAGCAGGCATCAGTAACTTCTCCATTGTGAGACTTATAACTGTTTTTGGCATATCGAATATGCCACAGGTCGCTTGCCAGGCTCTGCCGTGCAGGCGGGATACTCTCGGTAGCTTGTCGGGCTCGCCAAGAGGGACGGAGGAATCGAACCTGGGTCGGCCACATGCAAGGCAAATGCCCTACCCATTATGCTATCACTCCAGTCCTAAGTATGGTGAACTATACCTGGGCAGGGTGAAGCCAGAGGAAACTCTGCTGGAAGTCCACAGTGGTCCTGACGTGCAAATAAGTCGTCCGACCTGGGTATAGGGGCGAAAGACTAATCGAACCATGTAGTAGCTAGTTCCCTCTGAAGTTTCCCTCAGGATAGCTGGTGCTCTCACACAACCACCCACACAGTTTTATCCAGTAAAGGGAATGATTAGAGGTCTTGGGGCCAAAATGAAACGAAATTACACATAAAACAAAAAACACAACAGTAGACTAAAGAAAAGCCTCAATCATACAGTGTGACACTATCAAATTCATCTTTGCTGAATAGCGAAACATTCAAGTGAAGAAGACAACTTAATAGTTCAGTATCCAATATTAGACATCTCATGGTACAGACAGTTCATCGAAAACTGTCTAAATTCTTAACAGATATCTGTAAGAAACAACAAAAATTATTGTGTTTTAAGACACTAGACTTTATGATAATTTGTTATGCCAGTACAGAAAACCAAAATAGCAATAAATAGAATAAGTTTTCACTAGATATTGTTAAATAAAAAAGTAAGAAAAAAAATCAATGAATGAGTGAAGAGAAAACTTGACTTATAATAGATAATGGACTCATTTGGTATAAATGCAATAAAACAACTTTATTTTCTATTTTTTGTTTTGTTTAAGCCACAACAGCTATGCTTGGGGCTTACTCCTGACTTTAAGCTCAGGGATCTCTCCTGGTTGGTTGAAGGACCATATTTGGTTCCTGGAATTGAACCTGGAGCTGTATTGTATCAACTGTACTTTCCTGGCCCCCCCTTTATTTTCTAGTAAGTTATTTCAAATTCATAATAGTATAAAATAGACTAGAAAATTGTTTTTACTGCTTCCAGGTACAACATCCTATATCACTCAATAGCAAAATAGTCATTAGATACCGCATACGTGACAAACCAATCTTGTTCAAGCCTCAAAAATTATATTGGGGGGGCGGAGCGATAGCACAGCGGGTAGGGCGTTTGACTTGCACGTGGCCGACCCGGGTTCGATCCCCGGCATCCCATATTATGGTCCCCCGAGCACCACCAGGAGTAATTCTTGAGTGCAAAGCCAGGAGTAACCCCTGAGTATCGCCGGGTGTGACCCAAAAAGAAAAAAAAATTATATTGGGAATCAAAACCAGATAAGATCCTTGTACTCAAAGAACTTCTACTGTGGTCTGAAAGGAGCATTTTAATCAAATTAACACACAAAAATGTTAAATTTCATGTAGTACTATGAGGGTAGAAGAGAAAAAAATATGTATTTAGAATATATGGGAACTCAAAGAAGGTATTCGAGAGAAATCTATGTCTAAGCTAACATCAGAAGAATGGAAAGACATTAGCTAGATGTAAAAAGTAAAGGAAGTATAATCCTGGAAGAAAGACTCTATATGCAAGCTTCTGGCAGGAAAGTCTGGCAAATAACCTCTTGAAAACATAAAATAACTATATCATTTCAAATAATTTCAATATACCAAATTCTCATTGTTCAGTATCATTGTCACCGTCACTGTCATCCCGTTGCTCACTGATTTGTTCGAGCGGGCACTAGTAATGTCTCTCATTGTGAGACTTATTTGTTACTGTTTTTGGAATATCCAATACACCATGGGTAGCTTGCCAGGCTCTGCCAGGCGGACACGATACTCTTGGTAGCTTGCCAGGCTCTCCGAGAGGGGCGGAGGAATCGAACATGGATCAGCCGTGTGAAAGTATCGCTCCAGCTCATTCAGTATGTAAGATAAAAATAGCAAACAACCAGCATTCTTTTTCTACTACTAATAATTAAAAAAGCATATATTCAGGGGCCAGAGCAATAATACAGGGGGTGGGCATTTCTCTTGCATGTGGCCAACCTGGATTCAATCCCCAGCATCCCATATGGTCCACTGAGCCTGCGAGGAGTGATCCCTGAGCATAGAGCCTGGAGTAAGTCCTGAACACAGCCAGGTGTGGGCCCCAAACCAAAATAAACAAATAGCATATATTCAGACAGACAAGAAAATGATCAGCAACATTTTAAAAAATAATAAAAACTAGATTAGTCTATATATTATGTATTCAATGGAATGCTCCATGTAAATTGCTTAAAATCACAAAGTACAGAATGTAAGTTTTAATTACTACAAGGTAAAAATAAATGAACACTTCGTAGGGGAAATAATTCAAAATTTTATATTTAAATTTTAGTATCCTAAGTGAATCTGTTATAATTAGCAATCCCCCTGCTGAACACAATACACATCTAAAATGATTTCTTTGTTAATATTAATCTAACAGTTATTTCATTTTTTAGTATATTCATCTTGCATTTATACTACAATGCTATAACATGCTAGCACACACACAAAAAATCTCTACTGAGCAACTGTTTATTTAACAAAGCACTGAAACATTCTGTGGTAGTTTCTTGGAAGAAAGAAACTGGTATTTATGTCTCCCTGAAAAAGTAATTAAATGGAAACTCCTGCATCATTTAAATAACACTGAGGTAGTGACACCAATGGATTGTGGCCAGGAAATTTAAAGTTAAAGTTAAAGCTGGTATTCTCTCCTTAAATCAGGCTATTGTACTGCTCAAACTCTTAGCCTTGCAAATTTAATTAATTCTAAGTTCTGACCAGTTGATATAAGTGATTCAGAAAACTTCATAGGCATTTCATCCTGGATGGCCTTTTGTATTCCATTTCCTCTCCTGGAGACATAACAAGTCTATATACATTTTTTCTTCTCTTTAAAATAAAGTATTTGGGATGAAAGAAATATTTTATTTTGAGTATTTAGTAATTTCCCAAACACAAGGTAGCAAAACTTTACGTGTAATGTCATTTCTTTCTCACTATCTGAATGAATGGAACTGAGGTCTCATTAAAAAGCGCCCTTTCTTTATTTAACTAGTTTTTATGTGTATTTTAAGTGTGCTATGCTTTGTGTTTCAATTAACCCAACTTTGTGGTAGTTAAAAAGATTGCTTAAAATAGAACTATAATTCATTTATACTTTAACACTACCCCAAAAACTATTTTTGGCAAATTAGTTTGCAAAATATCAAATAGCAGGCTAACAGTTAAGTTTAAAATGATGTTTTCAATATGTTGACAAAAGTAAATTTTTCCTTTTAATCTAGTAACAAAATCTTGAAATTCAATTCCAATATTTCTCATTGAAAAACTCAAATAAAACAATTTAATATCATAAGCATTTGCATTGCAGTTTTAAAATCTAGCTTTCCAGAAATTCAAATTGAGTTTAGAAGCTGGAAATTTTAGAAGCTAGAAATTTTTTAATTTCTCAAAGACCTACAGTGATTTCACAAATTTCTACAGTGGTCTTGTGTTATTTTATCTGACATTGTGGGGGGGCATATAGACTCTACTGCTTAACAAGGGCAGTGGATTTAGTATAGAGAAGACTTAAACTGCTAATACTTTATAAAAGACGCATGTAATTACATTGAAGGAAGAGTAAATAGGAAACCTAATGTTATATATAAATACAATCATCATTATATCCAAGGAACAGCATTTATCATATTGCTAGAAAACAAAGGCCCCCAAAAGAAACTGCAGGTTATGTCAGTGAACATTTCAGAGTGCACAGCTTTTTGTCCATGTTCTGAGCAAAACATTTAAAAAGTTCAGCAAAAATTAGAGAATTTATTTTTCAGAAATCTTTGAAACTATCTGATGTTTACAGTAACCAAATTCATTCAGGAAAAAAAAAAGAAAAAGTTAAAAAGAAAAAAAACAGGGCTGAATCAACAGCACAGCAGGTAGGGCGTTTGCCTTGCAGGAGGCCAAACCGGGTTCAATTCCCAGCATCTCATATGGTCCCCTGAGCACTGCCAGGAGTAATTCCTGAGTGCATAAACCAGGAGTAATCCCTGAGCACCACCGGGTGTGACCCACAAAGAAAAAACAAAAACAAAAACACCTTTTAAAGGAAGGACATATTCTATTTGAAATGTTTCCTTACTCCATATAACATCCTTCCTACCTCAATAATATCTTTAAAATGGCTGCCAATTTCCGAGTTTGCTGGGGTTCAAACTGAAGAAGAAAACACCTTACTTTCGAGGAATTGTAGTTCTATGTTCAAAACATTATAGATCTGAGGGAAGAACACATGTACCTGACTTTGTTTTTCCTAATAATTTGTGACCAAAAAAAAGCAGCTATTCCTGGAAAATATTTTAAGGACAACAAACTACCCATTTATTTGCGACAAAAGGTAATAAATCAGGCATCCAGGAACAACTAAAGCCATGAGAAAATGCTAGGGATAGAGCATTTTTGAAAAGAGGTTATGCATAGTACACATTTATGTATACTTTTGTATACTAGAAATTAAAAAAAACCATAAATCTATTCAGAAAAGACCTATTAATACCTTTTTTTCTTCCACATATGGGTGATCTATAAATTCAGTTCAAACAAGAAATTAAGGGTAGTCCACAGATTAAAAGTTCATCTTCAAATATTGGGGCAGGTTTTACTAATAGTTTCCCGTTTTCTGCTTCCTTCCTTTTTAATTTCATTTTATTTCCATTTTTCTTTTTTTCCTTTTTGTTTTGGGGCTACAGCCAGCGGAGCTCAGGGCTTACTCCTTACTCTGTACTCAGAAATCCTGGTGGGCTTCGGAGACCACAGGGGAAGGCAGAGATCAAACCCAGGTGGAACCCACGCAAGGTCCTACTCACTGTAATATCATTCGGGCCCCAATCTTTTTTTCTTTTATTATTGACTGGCATTCAAGTTAATATCTTACAAGACATTAGCATCCACATGTGATAACATATAAGGATTTTACAAAATTAGATTTTAAATCATTGAATAGTTATAGCATATAGCAATCAATCAACAAAAATAAACTCTAAGGAGGAGAAGAATGTAATTTCCAGAGTTACCACATTATAAAAGTAAAAATGTTCAGTTTTGAACATAAAAACCTGCAAGATGGACAGAGAATGACTCAAAGTGGCAGGACACACATATGTCATGTGCAAGGCCCTGTGTTCCTCCCCTGGCATCTCCAAGTCCCTTTAGGTTTGTCTCTGGTGGCACAGAGACAGGTAGCACTGGTGGCCAACAGTCCTACTGGGACCTGAGCACTGCAGCAAGTTGCTGAACACTGAACCATCAGGCCTATACTACTGGGGCCAGTATAAGCAGGAATGGCCACAAAGCCCTAGACACCACTGAGCACGGCCCCTATTAAAACAAAACAAACAAAAAAATTCCAAAGGACTAAGCAAAAAATGATGTTTTATTAACAAAAGAATATAAAAAACAATCACCAGACTTTTATCAGACTGTAAGTCAAGTACCTTAATAAATCCTCATTATAAAAACACTTTAGACCTAATGTCCTAATAAATCAGAGTTCTTTAAAAGACATAATATTTTTAGATGGAAATTTAAAAATCAGGAAATCATTTTTAAAATTCTGGAAATGAAAAGCACAATAACTAAAATTAAAATATCAGTAGATCATTTTAATTGCAGATATGAGAAAGAGAAAGAACCAGTAAATAGAAAGACACTAAGCAAACCCTAGGGTACATTTTACTAACATATATATATATATATATATACACATATATATATATAATAGGAATCCAACATGAAAAGCAGATAAAATAAAAGGAAAAAAATCTGTAGACATAATGGCTAAAAAAATCTCCAAGTTTGATCTACAGAATTTGAACTTGCCAGAGTGGTAAGAGGAGGGGGTGGGATTTGGTGAAGAGGTAGTAAAAGGAAGCAAAAACACTCTGGAATGGATGAGAGGTGGCATAAGGATGCTTTTTGCACAAAACCCAATCACTGACAGTATTGTGAATAGTAGTTACAAGAATAATATTTTTCTTTAAATTTTCATGTCTTTTAAAATACATCAATCTATATATTCAAGAAATCCAGTTGACTCAAAGAACACTTTGAAAGAGATCCATGCAGACACAATCAAATCTGACAATAAATTTGTCAAAGAATGAGGGTCAAGAGAAAGTCTGGAAAATAAAAAGGAAAGAAACTCATCATTCATACAAAGATCTTCAGAAAGATTAACAGCTGATTTATCATCAGAACTCCTGGACGTCAAAGGAGAATAAAAAAAATATTTTGAAGTGGGGGAAAAAAAGGTCAAATAAAAAAACTAATCTTCGACAAAAATTAGTCTTCAAATGGGGAGAAATTAAATGCCACAGAAAAACAATTGCTAAGTTAAATGTTAATAAAACCACCCTATAAGAAATGCCAAAGGGAGAGCGTTAGGCACTGAAAGGAATCCAAATGGAATTTGATATGAATAAATACAAAATTCTGGCAAAGTAACTATAGACTAAGTAAAAGAAGAAATATCAATATACTTTTGATTTATAGCTTCTGTTTTCATTTGTAGTAGGATTCGAAAAACACATAAAACTATGTTCATTATGTTAATAAACACACAATGTGAAATTATGCAATTTTTTGATGAAAACAATGTAATAATGTTAATGATGCTACCTTGATATCAATCCAAACTAGACTGGGGCCAGGGAAACAGTGTAATGAATAAGGCACTTGCCTAGCACACAGCTTATCTCAATTCCTTTTGATCCCAAACATTACATATGATTCCATAATCATTGCCAAGAGTGGTACCTGAGCACAGAGCTAAGGGGAAACTTGAGCATTGGTGGGTGTCGCCTCTAAACTGAAACAACAATAATGAAAACCTAGACATCTGTAAGCATAGTTTAATTGTAACTTCATGGTAGCCATTTAAAAAATCTTTAAACTATGGCCAGAAAGAGTATAACAGCTTAGAAGTGTGTCTTGCTGTGGCCACCCTGGGTTTGGTTCCTGGCATGAAATATGTTCCCCAGAGTGCCAGTAGTAATCCTAGAGCACAGAGTCAAAAGCAAACCCTGAGCACCAAATTGTATAATCCTAAAAAAAAAAAAAGAAAAGAAAAGAAATGAAGGAAGGAGAAGAGGAGGAGGAGGAGGAGGAGGAGGAGGAGGAGGAGGAGGAGCAGGGGGAGGGGGAGGAGGAAGAAGAGAAAAAGGAAAAAAATTTTAAAAATTGTTTTGATTTTTGTTAATTTTTAAGAACTGTATAATACAATCAAAAGTGATTAAGTGATTAAAGGAGAATCAAAGAAATTTATTAAAAAATTAAATAGGAAAGAAAGCAGTAATGGAAGAAAAGAATACACAAAGGAAGGCCATCAGATCTACAGAAAACAAAAGAGCTCAACAGTGGAAGCACTACCCTGTCAGTAACTACTGGGAATCTAAGTGAATGAACTTTGTAATTAAAAGTCAAACACTTACAAAATAGGTAAAACACAAGTAATACAATTATATGCTGTTATTTTCTTTAGGGCTTGACCAAACCCAGCAGTACTCCGAGGTTATTTCTGGCTCTCTGCTCAGAAGTGATCCCTGGTTGTACTTGGGAGACTATAATAGATGCTGGGGATAGAACCAGTTTGACTGCACACAAGGTATGTACCTAACTTCCCACAGTATGTCTCTGGCCCCTAGTGAGACTAACTTTAAATCCTAAGATGCAGCTAGGTTGAAAGTTTAAGAACCAGGAAAAATGTACACCATGCAAGTAGCAAAAAAAGTGTCACATTTAAACATATCAAGTCAAAAATCACTTCAAACGACAAATGAGATATAATGACATGTAAATACATCAAAAAGAAATAAAAATTATATACACATTCACCAGATAGCATAAACCCCAAATATTTACAATAAATGGCACAAACTACTTAGAGAAAAGTAAACAATTCTATAATAATAAATAAAAATTTGAATACCTTACTTTTAAAGATAAAGAGATCATGCAATAAAGGGTATATAACAAAAGCATAAAAAATAAAATACATATAAAAATACTGCATCATTAATAGCAGACTAAATATGTTTCAAGTGGTACAAGTATTTTCAAAATGCACCATGTCAGTATTAAGCCCAAAATAAGTCTTAATAATTTATAAAACTTTAAACAGAAAAACATTGTCTTCAACCACAATGGACAAAGACATAAATCAATTAAAAAGCAATTCAGAAGAATTCACAAATACACAAAAATTAAACAATATAACCTTAATCAACTAGGAAAATGAAACAATATAACCTTAATCAATAGGAATTTAAAAAAGAAATAACAGGAAAACAAAATATTATGAAAAAAATTAAAGTTCAACATTGTAATTTATTAGAAGGTGTAATAATAGTTCTCAGAGAAAAATATGTAACAAAATGCATATGGTATAAGAGAAGTAAGATAACATACCTGAAGGAACTACAAAAAGAAGACTCAAGTATACCAAAGCCTCCCTGGTGAATTCTACTAACACTGATAGAACAAAGGACACCATTCCTCCCCAACTTCTTTTGAGAAATAGAAGAGTACTAAAGACTGCCCAAATCATTCTGCAAGGCTAGGATTACTCCATAGAGACAAGGGCATTATACAAAATGAGAATTATAGACTAATAGTGTTTATGACAACAGATGTAAAAATTGTCACACAAAATATTAGCAGATAAGACCAGCAATTTATTAAGAGGTCCCACACCATGACCAAAGGGATTACACACCATGTCCCAAGAATGCACAGGTGGTTCAACATAAGAAAATCAATCTATGCAGTATACCACAATAATGGCAAGAAGCAGCAGCGAGGGGGGGCAGGGGTGAGGGGGACAAACAAAACTATATCACTATTGCATACATAGAGGAAAATTCAATATGATTTCTTGATTAAAAAGGAAGCAAAACACTATGAATAAACAAAACTTCTATCAAATGATTAAAGAGATTTATGAAAATCCTACAAGTAGCACCATTGGTGCTATTAAATTGTGTATTGCAAAAGAGAAAAAAAGGAAAAAGGATGGAAGGAAAAAAGAAAAAAAAACATAAAAATTTGAGAAAAATCAGCAAAACTAAATCTATCTGCAGATAATATAATCATATCTGCATAGAAAATCCCAATTCTCCATAGACAAACTTACTAGGTCACAACCAAATTCAACAATTTAGAGCAATATAATACTTTTGTCCTAACACATATAAGTAGCAAACAGTACAAAAGATATGTAAGAAATTAAATGTATTTTCAATAGAATGCAAAATAATGATACCAAAGAAATAATATACTACGTAGAATATTTGTCTTGTATGTGGCCAGCCTGTGTTCTATCCCTGGGACTCTACATGGTACCGTCAGCCTGCCAGGAGTGATATCTGGGCACAAAGCCAGGAGTAAACCCTGAGCTTTGCTGGGTATAGTCAAAAAAATTTAGTTATTTTTTGAAGAAAAAAATAATCCAAAATAACAAAATACTTTGAAAAGAATTTATGCAGGTAATATTACACAATGAAAACTGCAAATTATTGTTATTGAAAGAAGTTAAAGATCTTGTGGGGAAAATCTTAATAACATTAGGTGGCAATATTTTCACTTGTCACTTGTCACTTGTCATCCCATTGATCTTCGATTTGCTCGAGCTGGTGCCAGTAATGTCTCCATTCGTCCCTGTCAAGTGCTAGTGCAGCCCAATAATATCTGCTTGCTCCAGGAACAGGAAGAGCCTCAAATCGTGCAGTCAGGGATTTGACGAAGAAATCTGACCATCTAGTTGGTGGGCGGCCACGAGGTCTTCTGACGTCCCATGGAATCCAGTCGGTAATAGCTCTAGTCCAGTGGTCATCTCTGAATTGCATTACATGACCGGCCCATCTGATTTTTGATGCCTTGGCAAATGAGACAGCATCCCTGATTCTTGACCATCGACGGAGGTCAGAACTCCAGATTCCTTCTCTCACTTGAGACGTGATACTCCTAGCGTAGCTCTTTCAATTCCTCTTTGGGATACCCTAATAGCGTTCTCATCCTGTTTGCATAGGGCCCAGGTCTCTGAGGCATATGTTAGTGCAGGAAGAACGGTGGAATCGAAAACATGTGCCCAGAGTCAGAGGTTCTTCGTTCTCTTAACCACTTCTTGGACGCTCTCGAAGGCATTCCACGCTGCTCTCTTCCTCCTGCGTAGTTCTGGCACCAAGTCGTTCCTCATGTTGATTTCTCGACCCAGGTACACATAGCTGCTGCATTCAGAGATGTTCGTTCCATTGAGAGCAAATGGAGCTTCAGGGACCAGTTTGTTTTTCATGAGCATCGTCTTGTTGAGATTCAGCTGCAATCCGACCTTTCCACACTCGTGGTCGAAGTTGGCCAGCATTTGTGCCGCTTGGCTAATGTTTGGTGTTATGAGAAGGATGTCATCAGTGGAGCGGAGGTGGTGTAACTGCATTAAATGTAAATCTAATGCAGTCTATCAAAGTTATAGTGTAATTTTTCTTTTAATGTTTTTTAAAATTGCAAAAGCAAATTCTCAAATTCCTATAGAATTGTAAGTAGCCTAAAACAGCTAAATCATGTTGAAGTAGAAAACAAATTTGTGAGACTCACATCTCCTAATTTCAAAATGCAATGCAAAGTCATAGTAATTCAATCTGAAATGTCACAGGATAAACATCCAGATCAAAGAAACAGAATTAAGAATCCATAATTAAACCTAAAGATCTATGGCCAACTAAATTTTAAGAGATGTAAAACTATTTATCGTAAAACTGCAGCCTCCTCCATAAATAGTATTGCATATTCTCTTACACCATAATAATTTAGATCCTACCCCAGTTCCACATAGAAAATACAACTCCACATAAAATGACCTAACTGTAGGAGCTAAAAACATAACTACTCAAAGAAAACATAAATGTACACATCTATGTCCACTGAAGGGCTATTTACAATGATATATGAGGGATACAGAATGCACAAAATAGGGGCTGGAGCAATAGCACAGTGGGTAGGGCATTTGCCTTGCACGAGGCCGACCTGGGTTCGATTCCCAGCATTCCACGTGGCTCCCTGAGCACCACCAGGGGTAATTCCTGAGTGCAGAGCCAGGAATAACCCCTGTGCATTGCCGGGTGTGACCCAAAATTAAAAAAAAGAATGTACAAAATATAAAATGTGATATGTATATATACAATGGGTTACCCTTCAACTGTAAGAAAATATAAAATGTTTAACATTTGTGACACCATGAAACTGGTGTAGGTCAGGCTAAATGATGTAAATTATAAGGTGAAAGATAAACTGCAGATGACCTCACTCATATGTAGGGCAAAGAGAAGCAAATCAGTGGAACAGACAATGCCAACCAGATGAAGGACAAACACTTGAACTCTGCCCCTGGTTCAATAGAGGTTCAATGAGTTGCACCATATGGTTCCCCCCAACATCACTGGGTGCAACTGTCCAGACATCTGAGCATTGCTGGATGTAGCCCAAAGGTCTTTGAACACCACCAGGAGGGCTCAAATTAATCCCTGGCATCACAGGGCCCTTCTATCACTGCATTTTTAGTCTTCACATCAAACCACTAGCCCAAAAAGAATTTTATCAGGAATATATCCAAACTTATGTCTACACAGAATTTTATATTCTGTGTAGAATATATTATATAAATATTATATTATATTATATTACAAAATTATATTATAAAATATATAAATATATTATATTAAAATATATTATATTTATAATATAAATTTATATTTATATAGCAGCAGTATTTACAACAGTAAAAGTGTTGTAACTATCCAAGTGATCATCAATAAATAGCAGAATAAATTTTATTTGTAAGTATACAATGGATTATTATTCAGTCATACAAAATAATGAAATTCTAAAAAGCAAATCAAAGCAAACTGGGGCAGAGCAATAGTATAGAGGGAGGGTATTTGCCTTACACGTGGCTGACCTGGTTCTATCCCTGGCAACACATATGGTCCCCCAGCACTACAAGGAATGAAGCCTGAGCACAGAGTCAGAAGGAAGCTACAAACACTGACAGGTGTGGTTCCAAAACAAAATAAAATTAATTCAATTGTAGTGTGTATTATAATATAGATAAATTTTGAAAAAAAATATGGCAAATGAATGAAGCCAGACACAAAAGATATGACACCATTTACATAAAACATATAGATTGGCAAATTCGTGGGAACAGAAGATAGGAAAATACCACATAGAAGCTGAGGATAGGGGAGAACATGTAGAGTCACTTTTCAATGCATTTGAGCTTCCCTATGGTGGTATCTGTTTAACACTGTGAATGGAGTAGCTGCAACTAAATTATCAATGCATTAGAGATAATTTTATAAGAGACTAGAATGTAATAAGTTATTAACTTTACTATAATTATTATTATATTTTTTCAGCCCCAAAGCAACTACTTCATCTATAGAAGTTCAGAATCTCCAGAACAGAATCTTGTGGCCAGAGAGATAATACAGGAACTTGCCTGATATCCCACTGACCCAGGTTCAAATTCCAGGCACTACATTTGGTCCCCTGAGCACAGCGAGGGGTTACTCTTGAGCACAGGTCCAGAAAGACTCTTAAAACTGCTTGCTATATTGTACCCAAGCAAAATGAAGAGAATAGAATCTTAAGATTCTGTCCTTGAGGGAAGGGATTCTATCAGACATTAAAAATATTTATGCCTGAGCATCTTGACAAACTATCAATACTAAAATTATAAATATAACTTTTATTAAACCACTAAAAAAAAGAAAGTGAAATATGCAGACAGCCTAGAGGTGCTAATATGCTGGACCCAAAAAAGTTCAGTAAGCCCAAATGGAACAAAATGTTACTGTGAGCTCTGGACAAAACACAAAACCCCTAAATATCAGAAAGATGACGTAAGAAAATTACATTTATATTTATTGAGCCCTTTTTCTTATTCAGTCAATAAATTAGCAACTGGCTCTTTCCCCCCCTTTTTTTTTTAAAGAATCTTATTCAGTCTTAATAGTTTCTAGAGAGCTGCCTAGTCCACTGAACATTCTGGCAAAAGTGGTCTAAGAATCATATTGGACAGTTAAATTATCCTGTGTATTCTTTCCATCAGAGTGACATGCTTCATAGAAGCTGAAATACTTGGTACATAAGGAGGAAAGAGGTGTAAGCTATTCCATTTTTAAGGTTTTATTCTTCAGCATAATCATTCAATTGGGGGTAATATTTTTATCTCACTAACATGTAATTCTAAAAAGGACATGGATCATCTGTTTTATCTCCAGATTCATGCTAAATTTCAAAACAGAAGCTGAGTTCTGATATACAAAGTTCTGATATACAAAGTTCTGATACATAAGGCAGCATGTACTAGTCAAAAAAATACAGCAGAAGATAAGGAGTCATAGCCTTAGTTTCTTCTAAGCGCTGAAAAATGTAACAGGGGGCAGTGAGGGTAGGATTAAGATATAAAATCAAAAGTACCCCAGGGCTTGGAAAGATAGTTCAAAAGGTTAGAGTTGAATGTAGCCCCTGACCATTGCTGGCTGTGGCACTCCCAAATTGATATTTCTCCAGATTGTATAGGGTATCTAGTGATGGCAATAGTATTCCTCCCCAAATGATACATTCTATATCATCAAACCTGGATGCAATGTCAAAACACTTCCTAGTCTCCAGAGAACAAGCTGATTAACTTTAGAAAATGAGTGCACAAACTTGTAAATAAAAGGATTATAATCACTGAAAACTGAAAACGTGAATTACATTTCCCAAATTGCATTATTTTTATGTCATATCTACTGGAAAAGGCTAGAAAATCCCATTTTTCAGATATTATCCTGGCAGAATCTGTGGAGATAGTTTTATTTTATTGATTCTCTAAATGTAAGACTTCTGGTAGAAATGCAATATTAGTAGAATATGTTGAGTGTAATTATAAAACAAGCACTATGTTAAATACTTGACATAAATGTATACTATTCAATATAACAGTGAAAAATGGAGGGCCAAACTATAAAATGTGATTTTTCTACAAATAGGCATTTCTGAAAATCTCTTATAAAAAATATGCTTGAAAACAGCAGAACAGTAAATAAGAACTTAAAGGCTTGCAACTGAATGTGATGACCACAGTAATTCATTTTCTCTTTCCAACAACCCCTTGAGACAGGTAGGGCAGCCATTATTATCCTCAGGAGAGATAAAAGTGATTCACCCAAGATCTTGTTACAAATAGCAGTGGAGGTTCTCAAACTTCTCCCAGATTTCACACACATATTACCAGATGTAAAGAATATTGAGTAAAGAGTATGATCTATTTCACCTCCATTTTTGAGATTCACCTTTTGTATGAGAATTCAAAAAAGAATTTCTGGCAGAAGTTGATATAATACAAAATTCTCTAGCATTAATGCAAAATTAAAGCCAGCTAAAGTAAAATTTAAAAAAAAAACGCTTAACACTTAAACCGTCTCATCTGCAAGGCAGTCAGGAGCAGTAAATTAAAACAATTGATTCCAGAGGCATTCAGCTTAGATATGAAGCCGATTGAAATAATATGTAACTTTGCATAACTATTTATTTTATTTTGGATTATCAAAAGGGAATAACATTATTAACTTGACAGCATTGAATGAGTTAATATTAGTAAAGTGGTTTGCTATAAGGTATTGTCCCTCTTTGAAACCGACCCTTTACTCTGCTTTTGACTGAAAGCTAAAATTGTCTTTGCTTTATAAAATGAATAATTTTGTCATTTAGAGGAAAGAAATACATTAAAGTTGTAAAGATAAGTTGGCTATTTCAAAGAACTAAGGCTGGAATCTTTCAGAATAGACACATTTAATTAAAAAAAAAAAAGAAAAAAAAAGAAACTGTGTGAGATCAGGGAAAGACCCAAAGTTTTTTGAAGGAAAAAGCAGTCTCTTTGGCCTTTTCTCAAAACCTTGGAAGCACTGTGTTATTATCTAGTTCATTTGTGTGAATCTTATCAATGTCAGATGCACTCACATATTTACTGTGCCTGTCTTTCTTGACAGACGAACAGAAATTGCTCCGTCCAAGTTGGCCAGCAGATAAAGCTAGCAGAAGCTCCTCAGTTGTTTGCTGTCCTCAGTTCTAAGGAGAAAGTAGTGAGGACCACATCACAGGGTTTTATGGGCTACATCTGGTGACTGAGTTTTGCCTTGAGGATCCTCATATTTAACCCAGAAAAATGTGTGAATAAAACTACTCCTCCCTCACCCGTGGTTTTCTCTTTTGATTGTAATTTTGAAGGTCACAGCCACTAGAAACACAATCAAACTGAGGAAGAAGAAATATAAGAGATTGTCAATTTGACTTAAAAATCTTATGTTCACAGCATACAGACTAAGATAATAAAGATAAGATGTTTTACTTCTCTCTTTGAATTGTTCTATTACAGTTATAAGTTCAGCAGTGAAAAAAGGCAAAAATATAAAATACTTAAATAAATGTCATGCATAACCTGCATTTTGTAAAAAGTAATAGATCATTACCATGCACAGAATTGAGATTGTTCCTTCGGTGGTTCATAATCTCAAGAGTTGTGTGTTATCCAAAAGAGCAGTATTGTGGCAGAATGCATTTCTCAGAACTGACTACAATACTACTCCCAACTCTTCAAGTTGTACTTATGTTGTGACTTTGACACTCCAGACTTGGAGAAGTAGGTGTTCATGGTCCCACCCCTTCAGTAAGGATGGGGCAAGGTTAATGTAAATAATACTGAGTTCCTCATCAAAACAAGTTAAAAAATATATGATTCACTTCTTACTGATTCTCTTGATAGACTCCTTCTTCGAATCCAGCTATTCATTCCACAAGGGAGTCCAAGCAGTACTCAGAGTGACTCATCTGGAAATAGTCACCTGCAGCACACATTCCAGACTGAGTTCTTAGCAGAAATCAGAACCAATTTGCTTACTTATGTTGAAAGTATACTCTCCAGTCCACAGATGGCTACCCCACTTCATATGAAGCCATAGGTGATCTATAACTATTGAAAATCATTAATAAAACAATTTGGGGGTTGGGAGGGGACCACCAGGGATCAACACTAAGGGCCTTATAAATGAAAAGTATGAGCTCTGTCTACCACTGAGCCATATTCTTAGACTTGTGAAATTAACTATCATTGTTATTTTAGGACACCAAACTTTAGAGTGGTTTGTTTCTAAGGTAAACAGATAACTGCAATGCAATAGGTAAAGCTACTATTGCCAACATAGTAGGACGTTTTTATGTGGCAACACTGTAAGAATGACTTAAAATTTAATATCTCAGTTAAATTTAACAAATAATCGTATGATATAGAGATGGATATATTTCTGTATATATACAAAAATTAAGTAATCAGCCATAAACAGGCAGAACTAAGCTATAAAAAACTAGGTCCATCTACAAAGCCAGCACCATAGCCACATTACTGAGCAGTCAAGACACCACTGAACTGAATCATGGCCCAATAGTTACTCTTACAGTACAACTGAGTCAGATGCTCAGATTCTACTCTGTCATATCCCTTAATTAGAAAGACATACTATCACATAAACTACCCTCTCCAAATACAAACTAAAAATCCTTGCTATAAAAGGGCCCTTCCAACCTTAGTGATGATAAAATGAAAAAACAAACAAAAAAGAACTTTACCAAAGATTTTCTCGAGTAGGATTTTATATTGAAAATATGTATTATCAAACAAAACCCAGAAATTTAACACATACAAATCATAAAGAACTCATAGTATTACTCACATATAACCACAGAACATCTCCATATATTTCAAAAAATTTTCATTCATGTTTACTTTTAATTCCACAAGGAATTAAATAATTAATTTAATTTAATAAATTTAATAAATTAATTAAATTAACAGACGAGGAGGCTCCCTTCCCAACCCACACAGAGCCTCAACAGTTGAAGACCTCTGGAACCCAGCCACGGCCATGCTCAGGGCCGCTCTCCACATGTTCAGATGTGCTTCATGCATGGGGGAGCTGGTGGAGGAACCCAGGTGTGCAGGATCTGGGGCTGAGATCTCCAAGGCTGCTCGGATCAGGACTGGGCCTCTTCCACCCAGATCCCCCACCTTCTAGTAGGTAGGCAGTCACAACCAGAAACTGCCCCCCCACCCCCTGCACGCCATGTAATCCCATCAACAGCCAACATCCAGAGACTATCAAACCAAGCTCCCTGAAGCAACATCTAATAGCCTAGTTATCCCTTTTGGAGAACCTGACAAGCTACACAGTCTATTGCCCGCTAGGGAGAGCCTAGCAAGCTCCCCGTGGTGTATTCATATCCCAAATACAGTAACAGATATATACATACCTCTTGGAAAGCCCCACAAGCTACCGAGAATATCCCGCCTGCACGGCAGAGCCTGGCAAGCTACCTGAGGCATATTCGATATGCCAAAAACAGTAACGATAGGTCTTGTTCTCCTGAGCCTGAAAGAGCCTCCAATGGTTGGGGAAAACGAGTAAGGAAAGGCTGCTAAAATCTCAGGGCTGAGTGTAATAGAGATGTTACTGAAACCGCTTGAGTAAATCAACGAACAACAGGATGACAGTGATACAGTGATTTACATTTTATTTTGGATATCACCAAATCAGAAGGCATATACAAATAATCAAAAGGCACATATAAAATGATCATTTTCATAAAGTTTATATAATTTATATTTAACTGATAAACATTTGATCTCTTTCATTATTCTTTCATAAATTATACTTCAGTGAACATCTTTCTTACAAATTCTTTCCTAAATTATAAATTACTGAGTTAAGTATATTTATGAACTGGGGCTGAAAAGATAGGATAGCAGGTTGGGCACTTCTCTTGTGCACGTGGCTAACCAGGGTTCAATTCCCAGCATCCATATGGTCCCTGAGCATAAGTATGGTCCTTTCACAAATAATTCCTGAGTACAGAGCTAGAAGTAACCCTAAGCATCATTAATTCCTGAATACAGAGCTAGAAGCAACCCTAAGCATCATGAGGGGGGTGGTAAATTACGTGTTTATGTACGCATATGTATACATGTATATACTTCTAGAGTCATTGATACCGTCACTGTCACTGTCATCCCGTTGCTCATCAATTTGTTCGAGTGGGCACCAGTAACGTCTCTCATTGTGAGACTTATTGTTACTGTTTTTTGGCATATCCAATATGCCACGGGTAGCTTGCCAGGCTCTGCCATGTGGGCGCGATATTCTCTGTAGCTTGACAGGTTTTCTGAGATGGGTGGAGGAATCGAAAACGGGTCGGCCGCATGAAAGGCAAATGTCCTACCGCTGTGCTATCGCTCCAGCCCAAAGTCACTGAGAGTTTTTTAATACCATTTACATTACACTTTCAATCACAGAATCATACCTCACTCTGTTTCACCTTTAAATATTACTAAATGTCATTTAAATACTATTTCTACTTTGGTGGGTTATGTACACTACCTTTTAATTTTTATTTTAATACATATATTTAAAATATTACCAATACAATATAAGCTATTTCATTGGACACAAACTTTATTCATGATATTTAATATGGGTCCATATATAATCTATGAATTCTAGTTTTGAACCACAGTTTAGGAAGTTGACATTCAGACAGATTGAATTACTATCTTAAGTCACAGAACTGGGGATCCAAATCTCAGACAGAGGTTTGTCTGATACCAAGACTTACATTCTTTCTGTTATTTTGTAGTACCCACTGTGATACTTAATGACTTCAGTTGATGGTTAATAAAAGTAGAAATATAAATCAAGTTAATTTCTTTAATCTGCCTTAAGGAATACAAAGATAGAAAAGAAATTGTCTTCCAGACTGTATTTTCCTGAGGACAATTAAATAGATGTTCTAACTTTTGATATGAGCAGTATGGTCAAAGAATTATGTTCACGTGCAGTAATCATTCTCAAAAACATTCTTTCAGTCTTAAAAAATCATTCCATGAATATGACTGAGTGTAATTCCTGGGTTTTCAGCAGAACTGAGTACAGTCATCGTGTCCCTGAGCATCCCAGGGCAGCCCTGGTAATCTCAGTACCACAGGGCCCAAACAGCCTTGGGAACTAGCACTGAGTCAACAGCCACATTGGCCGATGGTGGCCAGGAGTGACCCCTGGATACCCTTGGCACTTTGAAAAAGACCTCCCTCATAGAAAAAGTTTTGAGTTCTCCAAGAGTTTTTATTTAAAAGATGTTCACTGAAGAATTATTTATGAATTTATGAGTTCCCCAAAGAGGGTTGCATTTTAAGTTTAGTATGTTATATTTTGAAATATTCACAAATTTAAAAATAACAATAAATATTTATGTACACAATGATATTATGTGAGAAAAGGATTTTAAAAATTGGAATTTTGGGGGTGGCACATCTGGCAGTGCTCGAGGCTTACTCCTGAATCTGTGCTCAGGTGGTGCACAGGGGAACATATGTGTGCTGGGATCAAGAAGGGTCTGCCACATGAAAGCAAGTGTCTTAACCCCTGTACTACCTGTCTGGCTTGCTCCAAATAAACCTTTATGCATGAGAGTGCCATTACTTTATCTTTCTGCAATTCACTGTTATGTGACATGAGAGAAAAAATGGGTCCCCATTTGGTGATCTTATTGGTCACAGAGATTGTATAATTGAAGTTTTTTATTTTGTTTTGTTTTGTTTTGCTTTTTGGGTCGCACCCAGAGATGCTCAGGGGTCACTCCTGGCTCTGCACTCAGGAATTACCCCTGGCCATGCTCAGGGGGCCATATGGGATGCTGGGAATCGAACCCGGGTCGGCCTTGTGCAAGGCAAATGCCCTACCCGCTGTGCTATCACTCCAGCCCCTATAATTGAAGTTATATCTATAAAATAGAAATACTTAAAGACTATATATGTATATAGTCTTTTTTTACATATAGTCTTTTTTTACACACACACACACACACACACACATATAGAGAGAGAGAGAGCTGGAGTGATAGTACAGCGGGTAGGGCATTTGCCTTGCACACAGCTGACCCGGGTTTGATTCCTCTGCCCCTCTCAGAAAGCCTGGAAAGCTACCAAGAGTATCTTGCCCACATGGCGGAGCCTGGCAAGCTCCCCGTGGCATATTCGATATGCCAAAAACAGTAACAACAAGTCTCACAATGGAGACATTACTGGTACCCGCTCGAGCAAATCAATGAGAAACAGGATGACAGTGATACAGTGATATATATATATATATATATATACATATATATATTAAATTTAAGGAGCCCATGGAAGAAGTAACTGTGAAAAATGCTAATATTTAGTATACAGGATGGATATTGTCTTAAAATTCACTGAGAAAGTTTTTTAGAATAATATTAATATTCATTTCATATAGAAAATAATTTTTGAATTAGACACAAAAAGGACAAATCTTTAAATTAAGAAAACTCTTTTTATTAAAAGTTAAAAGACAAGTCACATGCAGGCAGAACATACAACAAAAATATCACAGACAAACAATTTAGGATATAGTTTTTTTTTAACCTGATACAAATCAATGGGTACAAGAATAGAAATATTTTAGATTATAAGAAAAAACATAACAATAAGGCACTTTTCTTAGAAGGTAAAACTCAAAGGCCCTATATCTGTTTGAAAAGGTTAATAATTCACATGGAAGAGAGGAAAATGCCAACAAAAACAAGAGTACCATTTCACGTACATTATACTGACAAAACAAAACCCCTTACAATTAAGGATTCACATTCTACGTATCTCTACTCTTTAGAGATAGAGCATCAGCTGCTGAATTTCTACATGCCATCTACATTCTCCCTTCTTTCCCTGACTTCACCTTTTGTTCAGGTATCCACTTAATTCCTTCTGACAATAATTTTCAAGAGGAGCCGAGCCTGTCCCCAGCTATCACTATTGTCTTATTTACTCCTGTAAATAATCAACTCGGGCATTAACAGGTAATTGTATTTGAGATAATAAGATATGGAAGAAAGTTGGGTGGAGGAATTTCTGGGAAGTTTCTCTACCCCTGAGAATTAACAGGGAGATAGGGATTCTTTGGTTATTGTTTTCTCGGCATTTGATACCTTGTAGCTTTAGGAGACCAAGACTGAGAGTCAGTGAGTAACAGGGATGGTAGCAGCCCTACTTCTGGATTTTGCATTATGTGAGGCAATAAATTCTTAATTTAAGCTGCCTTGAACTGCAGTGTCTATTTCTTGCAAGTAAAAACATCTCAACAGAAAACAATTTTGCAACATCTATTCTAGGCAAAAGGTGGACATCCCCTATAGCCCAGAAATTCCACTGCTGGTTGTCTAAGATAGAGAAACTCAGACTGTGAGTAGGAGCTATATGAAGGAATGTGCCTTATAATCTTGGGTGTATAGGAGGGCAGTTGAGTGCAATTCTTCAGTTAAGAGATGAATAACTTAATAAGCATTAGAAATATACGATTATTAATGATAATGAGTAACTATGAATATCAATGTATTGTAATCCCCTTTCTCCTTTCTGGAATGATGATCCACTCTCTTGGATAATGACATCAAGTTCATCCACTGCAAAGCAATGATCTAGTTGAAGCCTGGATCATTTAATGTGTGGAGGTCCATGTCTACCACGGCTTAGCAATTTGTAATTTCACACAAGTGCAAAATAATTTCTATACTGCTTAAATTACTCTTCAGAGTTTGTGATGGCTTTCTAATGACACCAATTTTAATTAAATATTAAAATGCACTGAAAATGCACTACTAAAATTATGACAGTAGCTGGTTCTTGGAAAGGAAAAAAGTACATGGTTATAGAAGGGACTTTTCCTAAGGGTCCTTTCAAATATATGTATATACACACACACATATATATAGACCTCAAAGAGAGAAGAGCAGCAGTGTTGGCCAGTGTGGCAGAAGCCGGGAAAAGTATTCGGTATTCGCAACGCTTGCCTATCCTTCGCCAACTACAAGACCAAGATGACTGCCCTCCGATGTCCCAATGGATCTATCACATCTTCCAGAAAGGCAATGGAGAGGATTATTCACGACTTCTACTATGATCTCTTTGATAGCCATGTCGACCTGCCCACATACCAAATTCCGCAGGATGGATATGTCGTTCCCAACTTCCTCCCTTCTGAAATCCGATACG
This sequence comes from Sorex araneus, assembly GCF_027595985.1. NCBI lineage: Eukaryota > Metazoa > Chordata > Mammalia > Eulipotyphla > Soricidae > Sorex > Sorex araneus. Next base: position 134,976,274 of record NC_073304.1, on the reverse strand, counting down.
CCATTTCGTTGGTAAAGATGTGAACAGCACCTGGTCCCGACAAGGTCAGACCCGAACACCTGAAGAATCTGCCCCCAGTACTCATCAATACACTGGCTCGACTTTTCACATACTACCTGTCTGAATGCAAGGTTCCATCTCAGTGGAAAACCAGTAGGACTGTTCTGTTGTACAAAAAGGGAGACACCCACGACATTGGCAACTATCGCCCAATCTGTCTGCTGTCTGTCGTTTACAAGTTGTTCACTCATGTCATCCTGAATAGAGTAAACAGAACACTAGACAAAGGACAAACATGCAAGCAAGCCGGGTTCTGAAGGGGATTCAGCACGATACACCATATCCACACAGTGACCAAACTTACTGAAGTTTCTCGAGAGTTCAAGATGCCGCTCTGTCTAACGTTCATTGACTTAAAGAAGGCCTTTGATTCTGTTGAGACTGAGTCAGTCATTGAAGCCCTAGCCAAACAGGGCGTTCAAACTCAGTATATCAAAATCCTCCACGAGCTGTATTGTGGATTCACCAGCAGGATCTCACCATTCTACAAGGAAGTGATCATTGATGATCACTTTGAGAAGGGTGCAGCAGGATGATACCATTTCACCGAAACTCTTCAGTGCCACCCTCGAAAACATCATGTGACGACTGGAATGAGAAGGAATGGGAGTGAAGATAGACGGTCGGCAATTACACCACCTCTGCTTCGCTGATGACATCCTTCTCATAACACCAAACATTAGCCAAGCGGCACAAATGCTGGCCAACTTCGACCACGAGTGTGGATAGGTCGGATTGCAGCTGAATCTCAACAAGACGATGTTCATGAAAAACAAACTGATCCCTGAAGCTCCATTTGCTCTCAATGGAATGAACATCTCCAAATGCAGCAGCTATGTGTACCTGGGTCGAGAAATCAACATGAGGAACGACTTGGTGCCAGAACTACACAGGAGGAAGAGAGCAGCGTGGAATGCCTTCGAGAGCGTCCAAGAAGTGGTTAAGAGAACGAAGAACCTCCGACTCTGGGCACATGTTTTCGATTCCACCGTTCTTCCTGCACTAACATATGCCTCAGAGACCTGGGCCCTATGCAAACAGGATGAGAATGCTATTTGGGTATCCCAAAGAGGAATTGAAAGAGCTATGCTAGGAGTATCACGTCTCCAGTGAGAGAAGGAATCTGGAGTTCTGACCTCCGTCGATGGTCAAGAATCAGGGATGCTGTCTCATTTGTCAAGGCATCAAAAAATTAGATGGGCCGGTCATGTAGTGCGATTCAGAGACAACCACTGGACTAGAGCTATTACCGACTGGATTCCATGGGACGTCAGAAGACCTCGTGGCCGCCCACCAACTAGATGGTCAGATTTCTTCGTCAAATCCCTGACTGCACGATTTGAGGCTTTTCCTGTTCCTGGAGGGAGCAGATATCATTGGGCTGCACTAGCACAGGACAGGAACAAATGGAGACGTTACTGGCACCCGCTTGAGCAAGTCGAAGATCAATGGGATGAGAAGTGATACAAGTGATATACATACATATATATGTAAAAATATGATACAGACAAAAGTTTACTACCAGATTAAAAAAGGAGTTGGAGATGATCAACAAGGGTTAAGGTGCCTGCCTTGCACAAAGTAGATTCAGGTTTGAGCCATGTAGCGTATGGCTCCCTGTGCACAGCCAGGAGTGATCCCTGAAGAGCACTGAGCAAGGAAGGCCCTGAGCACAGCTAGGTCTGCCCCCCCCAAAAAAAACAAAACAACACAACAACAAAATCTAAGACAAAAGCAATTTAAGGGTTAACTTATTAACCCTTGATTTTGAACATCAAACCTTTCTCGCTTATATTTTACTTTCCTTTTCTTTAGTCAGTCAACAAACCTCACTTTATTATCAAAGTGTGATCTGGTAATCTTATTTCTGACTTGCTCAGAGAAAGAAGTGATGAATAGAGGTATACCTAGGATTTCAGAGTGACAAGTTTGCTTGCTGGGCCACTGAAGAAAACCAAAAAGGGAAGCAAGGGAAGAAAGGAAGCAGCTCAAGTAGTTTTATATTGAATTTATGTAAATATGAGAATTAACTATCAAAAACTTCTGTTAAGTTTAAATTGTTAGACTTTTACAGTATTCCACTTCCGATATGCCACTCTGCAGGGTATCTGTTCTTTCCCTTTCTTAGAGAAACCCCCCACTGGGGTTGGAGCAACAGCAACAGCTGGACCTGGGTTCAAATCCCAGCATCCCATATGGTCCCCCAAATACCACCAGGAGTAATTCCTGAGTGCAGAGCCAGGAGTATTACTCCTGTGCATCGCCGGGTGTGACACACCCGCCAAAAACGAAACCCTCCACTTTAGGGTTCAGAGTGATAATACAGGAGCTAGGGCGCTTGCTTTGCATGTGGCTACCCTGGGTTCAATACCCTGCATCCTATATAATTCCCCAGCTCTGCCAGCCTGAGTACTATGGATGGGGCTCCCCCCAAAATAAAGAAACTCCCCAATTTAACCCCCAAAAGAATAAAGTAAAATTATCTTAACTTTTTAATGTAAACAAAAAAACAGTAACACTCAAAAGTAAAAATTTATGGGTCTGGAGCAATAGTACAGCAGATAGGGCATTTGCCTTTCACGTGGCCGACCTGAGCTCAATTCCCAGCATCCCATATGGTCTCCCAAGCACCACCAGGAGTAATTCCTGAGTACAGAGTCAGAATGACCACTGTGCATCACCGGGTGTGACCCCCCCAAAAAAAAAGTCATAAAAAGTAAAACTTATGTTTAATTCTACTTTATGTTTAAAAACTAGTTTCCTCAAACTAAGAACTCGCTAAAGTGTAAGTAAAAGTTGGCAATATTTATATAATTTTAATAAAGATGGTCAGATCTGTATCTTAATTTTTAAATTAACAGATGAACCTGAGTAAATCATGTGTAAATTTGTTCACTATTACATTTTAAATGTCAAGCAAAAAGAATGAAAAAAATTAATGAAAAGGCTGTAAAATGCTTTTAAATTTTCCCGTATTCAGGGCTCCTCAACCCATGAAGGGAATTAGGCATACTATAAATGCAGTCTTATTTATATGCTACCAATTTGTTATGAACCATAATGAGAATATTTAAATAAAGAAATATCTTACAGAAAATTTTCTACTGTTAAATATGCTTTAACTTTTTTCCTATTAATATTTGGAACAGACCCTAGTATAAAATATTTAACTAATTCAAATCTAATTTATTGATAGTGCTTTTCCCTTGATAAATCTTGCAATAATGAATTTCTACCAGTTCCCCAGAAAGCAAATATGAGGTATAATACGTTTTTCTCCTAGAAAGTGAATAAGGGATTTCCACAGTTACTTATTAGCAACTATATCATAGAACAATCTTTAATTCTACTTTATACATTTTCTTTCCATAACAAGCAAGTTTTGATGTGAGTAATCTAGACTGCAGAAAAAATAGTAACTCATAAAAAAAATCATCTCCAACACAAGGTTAACTACAGAGCTGGTTTCCAGAAATAAGAAAAAAATGACAATTTCAGAAAATCTTCCTCTCAGAGAGTCTATTTGTTTCTAAAATTAGCACCAGTAAATACTTCAGAAATAGTAAAATGTAAAATGGTTTGTAAGGAATGACAGCTTTGGTTGCGATTTAGTAGACTGGCTTCAGGACAATCCATTTGTTATCTCTAGTAAATACATATCTCAATAATCAGACATACATTGATCTGCTCCCTAAAACTTAGCAATTCTTCCAAAGCTATCTTTCATATGAATCACTGCCAAGGAATTTGTCCTTTGATTTGTAAGTAAGTCTCAGATCCAGTTTAAGTTATCTCAAAGTCTGAGCATACAAGACAATAAGCAAAAGAATTTCTCAAATTGTTTCATTCTCAAAGATAAACTGTTAAAACACAGCTCAACATAACATTAGTGGATTATGCATTTTGAACAGCTCTTGGCCCGACTCATCACTATGAAGAGAAAAAGCAAATATAAACAGATTTTAGTTTGTCTAGGTGTGTGCCTTCTCAGACTGAGTAATGAACCCTTACATACACCACTGGATGTAAACTAAGGTGTATCTCACATACCCATCTTCATAAAAGAGAGAACTAAGGCCCCCCAAAACTGCAGTTCTTTCCCCAGAGTGACACAGAGTCCGATGAAAACTGCATTTACTCATCTTCTCAGAATCAGGGGAGTTAGGGGACATTTGTGATGCAGGGGATTGAACCAGGATGTGCTGCTCACAGGCAGCTCCCTCTCTGATGAACTATCCCTCGACTCTCCCTATAGCATTTAAATAAAGAGAAAAGGATGACAGGATATTAAAGAGTAAAAAGGGGCCGGTCTACATCAGTTTACCTCACCTGGAGGTTTATGCTTCATATTCTGCATGGCGATACATGAAAGTCATGAAGAAAAAAGAAAGTTGGGATTTCCTTTTTGTCCAAGCCAACTGCCTCACCCTACAACTTTTTTATTAGGTACTTACCTCTTCTGAGTCATTCTCTTTCCTCTCCCCGCTTCCTCTCTCTTCTCTCCCCTTCCCCCACCACCACATTCTCAGACAAAAGAAAAAAGAAGTACCTTTACTCTACCTTTATCCCAATCCCTGAATTGTTACAGTCTACCTTGGAGGTTGTAGAAAAGAATGATAAAGCAGAGGGTGGGCAAATAGGCACTCAGGCAGGGAAATAACCACTCTGATTTTGCTTTGATTTCTGTTTCAAGTCTTGTAATGACAGATCTCACTCCAGTGCAGTGTGTTTTGGAAATATAGTTAAAAGGTATGTGATTGCTTTTAGGCACATTTTAAGTGTTGACTAATAAAAGGCAAATATCAAAATAGAACAGTTTAATAAAACATTTTAAAGCATTTTAGTATTCTAAGGCATTTGTGACCTGCTGAAATTTAATTATTTCTCCAGTACCCCTTGGAATTGTTCAGAAAGATGTGGTACTGTTTCTATCTGGTGCATTAAGCATCTGGCCTGACTTCACAGAATTCCAGATAGCTGAATGCGCACTCTTTATATATTTTATTAACATCCCATAGGCTCATATTTAGATTGTAGTACTGATGTGCCCTGACATGCATCACTACCTGTTGACAGAAAAAATCTGGGCTAGACTTGAGAGGGTCTACAAATAGAAAATCTTTTAAGATGTTTTGGCAATTTACACATGAAAATCTGGCTTTAAAAATGAAAGAGAAGAAAAAGAGCAGCTTCAACTTTAAAAATTTATAAAACATGCCCAAGTTTCAGCATGCCAGATCCTCTGCAAGTGAATTAATTTCCAGCATCCGTGTTTTCATTCTCAAACCAATAATGTCCAATTTTCCTTTTGTCCACTCTTAGCCATGTGTCTGACTGGACTTGCCCCTAAGTATCATCCTTTAGGGGACTTCATCTCACCTGCACATCACTACTCTAAGCTCTGACAAGGGTTTCAGGAATAAGCATGGGATCAAGTTGACACAGTAAGAAGTTCCATGAAGGTACTTCTAGCGGTACCTCAATTTCCTGAGCACTACAATATGAGAATGTGATATGTGTAAGTTACTGCCTAAAAGAATGACTAGGGGGGCTGGAGCAATAGTACATCAGGTAGGGTGTTTGCCTTGCACTCGACTGACCCGGGTTTGATTCCCAGCATCCCATATGGTCCCCTGAGCACCACCAGGAGTAATTCCTGAGTGCATGAGCCTGTACATTGCCGGGTGTGACCCAAAAAGAAAAAAAAAAAACAGAATGACTAGAGCCGTCAACACATAGCCACCACTGAAAAAGGAAAAACACTAAGAACCATTGTTCAATATAAATACATACGCTTTGGGGCCACACTAATTGGAGAAATTAGTGCTCAGGGGCCACTCCCAGCTCTGTGCTCATGGATTGCCCCTGACAGTGCCAAAGTTTCAAACCCAGTCCACCTTCCTGCAAAGCATTAGCTGCTGCCCACTAAACTCCAGTCCTCAGAGTCATATTTTTAAGCCACTATGTCAGCTTTACCTTAAGCCATACTATACACACAAATTTCTCAGTTACATAAACAGACAGTAAAGCTTGGGTGGACTTTGACTCACTAGCTATCAAAAATGTTCTCAACTGATAACAGCCTAAGTCACTTAATATACCAAAAATCCATGTTTTTGTTGTTGTTGTTTTAACATAACACTGAAGACTTTATTGTCATGACAAATAGTGATAGGAAAATCATTAAGAATAATTCTTCCTAAGACATAAAGAACTTTAGTATATTTTAGGATTCAATCTCAAACATTATGGTTGGAAGTGGCTTAGAGATTCACTAGCCTTCTTAGCTGCTTCATCTGAGATCTTTGATGAATTTGTATAACTGAATGAATGAATGAATGGATGATGAATGAATGAATGAATGCAGTATCGTAAGTCAGAAACTGCCAAGAGAAATTAGAAGACCTGAACAAATTACTATGTACTAGTCATTTTGAGCTGGAAGTTGGTTTTTATTAACTTCCCTTCCCTCGTCACCCCTTTTCTCATGCCCCCCCTTCCCTTTCCTGTTTTTCACTGGAGATCTCACATACTCTCACAAAACAGAAAAAAAAAGTCCTCTGATGTTACCCATTAGAAAGTCATAGTTTTAAAACTGACATGTGCTACTGAAGTTCATTTTCAGGCCAGTTGCTTACAATGTGCATTTCTGTACGTGCAATATTTTTTTCACATAAAAATATTATTTTCTGTTAAAGAAAAAAAAACACAAAACAACAAAGTGAAAAATGTCTATAGCCACTCAACTAGGTCTAAGTACAACAACAAAATCACTAGGAACATCTACCTATTTCCTCCCATACTTCCTCAGCAATCCTAATTTTCTGGATTTTCTTCATTGCAACGTGAAATAATGAAGTCCTTTTCAAAAAGTTCTCCATGGTTCTTTCCCATCTCTCTTGGTATATTCTTGCACTAGTCTTCCCTTTTATCCTGGTTCTTGGATGCCTTCATCTTAACAATGGCAGCTGCCATTTATTAGCACATGTTATGTAATAGGAACTGAGCTAATGACCTCAATGAGATTAACTAGATTGTCTAGTACACAAAGATGGAATCGAGACTCCAAAGTCCATAAGGTTAAGCATAAGACTATAGTGATTCCTCCACTTAAATTCCTCACTTCCCATCACAGTTTAAAGGTTTTGATACCAAAAAAAATCACCTGGTTTCCTCGCTCATCAACTGGAACAGTCATCCCCTTACAGTGGCTTTGGTAGCTAATCCCCCTTAGGTTGGACATATGGAAAACTCAAGAAACTTAGGTTAACGCTTAACACTACCCAGAGGCAGTATGTATTATTACAAAGGGGCAAGTTCACCTCCAACTGCAAGAATTTCAGGCAAAAGAAAAGAATCACAAAAAAGGAAAGAAAAAAGAAAAAAAAAACAGAGACAAGAGACAGGTAGAATTCAGAGTTCTCTTAAATGTCTGTTTGTAAAGAGAGTGACTTTGTAGGGGAATTACAATTTTTCACTATCTCCTCTCTTCTACATTTTAATCTACATTTGGAAAAATTAGCAACTCTGCATAACTGACATTCAATAAATTCCTGCAACCTGTGATTAATAAAAGCCCAGAGAAGAAATATGAATTCATATAAAAACAACAGTCTCAGGAATAAATACCTCTGAGATCCTAACTCACAGGCCGCTTTTAGAAAACTATAACCACAATTGTTTGTTTATCTTTTCTGTTTTTGTCATTTAGGCCTTGCTAGTTGGAGACAAAACTTATTAAATATGGACAGCAATTTGGCCAGGAAAAATTACAACCAATTCCCAATGAAAAAAGCTCCATTTTTATATCATAGATATAAAATTATATATATATATACCTCCAAGAATTATATCATAAAATAAGTTAATACATAATGCTTTTCAGTAACAGACAAAACTTCATGACTTACTGAGAGATATTTATTATTCTATCCTCCCTTTCAACCAAAACTTAGCAGACACATTTACGTTTAATTTGTGTTACTTACCTCAAAAATGGGCTTTCCAAGACACATAAAAATCAAAACTCCTGAATTCAATGAGTGTGCCTTCAGAGGCCAGTGAAAATACAAACACAAGAACACTAGAGGTCAATATATCTTTTCTTAAGGGTCCACCTTCTACTTTGATATCATTCATCTCAAGAGGAACCCAAAAATCAAACTGTTATCAAAGAAGCATACAAAAAGTAAACTAAATGAAACCAACGAAGAGACCAAATCCAAAGATTCCTGGGAAAGATAACTAGGTCCTCTCCTTCAGAAATGCGCATTTATACAAAACACTAAAAAAAATCAAACGCTATGGACCTTAAATAATAGACACTGATTTAAATAAGATTTCAAGGAAACTAGTAAATATATGTTATCTTTAGAAGAAAAATTTAAGAGAGAATATTCTTCCCAAAAATACTAAACTATAAAATGTACTTTCTTGGTGGAAAACATATAGGCCCAAAATAATTGCTGAACAAATATTGAAGACCAGGCTTTGAAGATGAAAGGCTATACTTATATTAATTAGACATAAATCGTAATACTTTAACCCCACAATTGTCCGGTGCATTTCATGTACCTAAATTAAAAATACTTTAATAACATGCAACAACAATTACCTGAAAGTTTTTTACTTCTTAGAAAGTGTATACCTAAACCCATTTTCTGAGCAGTAAAAACCTCAAAAAAGGAAAATATTCAATTTAATTTTTCAAAAACATTTCTAAATGTCCCCAATCCTATAAAATATAATAACTACTATATTCTAAAGAAGATGAACAAATTATGAGAACATATGAGAAACATACTTTTACTTCCCCAAATCTGGAGCAGTAAGTTACTCGCTGCCTCTAGAATAAAGGTCTAATCACTTCCATTTATGTTTTCTTTTAAAAATGTTTTAACATGCCCATTTCCCTTGCTGTAAACAAAAAGGTTTTATTTGGAACTGCTTTCTATTCATTTGTCAAATAAATATCCACAGCTGGGGTTTCTGGCCTTCATAATTAGAATGTTATTATAATGTATAACATAATTTTGGGTTCATTTCTTTTCGATACAGAAGGCTGAAGAAATAAAGAATCTATGTTTTTCTATTGTGATCTTATAAATTTCCTTCTAACGTGCTTGTATTTTTTTTAATAAGCCTGTTACCACTACCCTGTTCCAGTAAACTTTGGAGAACGCTGAAATTCCAAAGGCCTGCCTGGGAACTGAATGGCATCCTGGCTTGGGCGGGCTGCACGCCTCATTCTGGCTTCTCTCGCGCCCTCTAGCGTTTCCAGAGTTCCTCTCTCGGGCTATTCAGTTACCTCACTGAATAGGAGCTCCGCGAAGTCCTGCCCATATATGACATCACCCGCTTCTTCAACCACTGCGAGGTGAGGCTTTAACTTCAGAATTGGAGGTGGGCTGCGTGCAGTGGACGGGAATGCTCTCCCTCGCGCACTTCTCCGTGTAGGAGCGATCCGGAGCGGGACGAGCTCAGCCTGCAGCTGCCTTGGCTTTGTGTGCAGTGGACTTGGCGCTCGGGAGCGGGGAGGGCGACCACTCCAGTTCACAGTCAGTGGAATTACAGCTAGAGCCGCAGTGTGTTGAAGATTGCTTTTCTCGCCTTCTTGGTAAGTGTTTTCAATGTTTCTCTTTATGATTGTCCCATAAAGTTTGCTTGGTTTTTACTCCCTGATGAGAACTGACTTGGTACCCTAAGACGTCCAAATCCAAACGTTTGCTCTACCGGCAGTATGAGCAATGTATGTGCGTGCAAGCCAGGACGGCGAGATTGGACTGATCAAGCGAATACTAGAAGTTTCTTAAAACTGTCTTCCTTCTTTAGGAAAAAAAAAAATAATGCTCGTGATAACCCATGGCCGTTTTCTGTGTCATGCATTTGCTATTTGAAAAGAGTCTTTGAGAAAATAGCAAGTTGGAAAGTTAAATGTCTCCTATTAAAAATACAAGGTGGGTTTTTCACAGAGAGGAAAGTAAAAGATCTTGCTAACTTGGTGTGTACTCTATGTGTGATATGATCACCAATTGCTGTTTTTACAACTGTGAAAGAAAATCAATAATCCCTCAGCCCATGAGTGCGCAATACATGAAAAGCATACATCTTGCTCACAGCTCGCCGAGCTACTCGGAGAGACTTAGGAGCCGCTGTGAGGATTAACAGCTACACCTAGATTTTAAAGCCAGCATTGCTATCCTACCAGACAGAGGCATTTCTAGCATTTCAGGCTTGCAAATCTCAACTAGTAAAATTCAACTCAGGAGGGGGAAATGTTTTTCCAAACCATATTCCCTCCCTAGCAGAATGCCAAAATTCATTGCTCAGGCAAATGCCTGTGACTAGCATAGTAATTGGTAAAATCTACTCAGAAAAACTAACACAGCTCAGCCTGGAAACTACGCTGCTAGTTCGGAGAGGCAGGGGGAAGAAAAAATACATGTAGAGTCCCCAGCAAGTAAGGTATATAGAGACTTCAATCACTTGAAACTCACAAAAATCTTTTATGAGAATGTTCTTATGCCACACAGCTTTTAAAAGCAGTTCAAGGCATCTACTTTTTTCTTTTTAGTGAATTAGCTCTGAAACAAAATGGATGCAGAGAGGTAAAGAGTGCAAAGTGCAACAGGCCTATATTTTCTCAACATCTGGAATGAGGGGTTGAGTTTCGATAATTAATACATTAATATTTTAAAAGATCTGATCTGTACCCATTATGGAAACAAATTTTCTAAGTTTTGGACCCTTAATTATTTAAATTTTTTTTATAAGTAAATTGATCTGCTTCATACTGCACATATATGTTAATTCGTTAGCCAGAAACAACAGAAACAAAGCCTGTGGAAAATCTGTAGCAGTGCCTTTCCTTCATCCCTTACAACACAAAAAAATATTCCCACTAGCATAAACATCCTAACCAGCACAAACATGTCTGGTTGTAGGGAGCATCATTTATGCCTGCCCTAGAGAAACAGATAGCTAGTACTCATCTCTTCTAAAGTAAGAAAAAAAATGAGGTTTAAAAGTACTACAAAATAGCAATATTTTCCCAAATACCAGATTGTTAATACTATCTCAGGCTTCTTTTTATAAGAAGATTAAATCAGAGATATGCTACTTACTTTGCAAATACTCATGTGTGTGCAATACATGTATACACTTACATAGACATATATTAAATTAGCCTAAAATAGAAAACAGGATTATAAAACATGATTATATCTCTTTAAGGAAGTCACATTTTTTAAGGTAGCACTACCAAAACACATGGCCAAGAATCAGCAAATATATTAGCAAATGAATAAATATAATAATAAATTAATAATTAATATTGTGTTGCTGTTATTAATTGGGCTTTCATTTCTCTACAACACTCCCTTTTAAATTTATTATGGTTAGGTTCAAAAACGCCCAATTAAATAACTTCCTAAACATTAATGTTTGTGAAACATATATAATTGGGGGCAAATAAAAGTTTTTACAAAAATAAAAGCAGTAAGAAATTTTTCATAACTTATTATGACAGCAAAATAGAAGGTATGTTTCTTTTGTTTTCGGGTGTTAATTAAGGAGCTTCCAATTCTATCAAAACTTTTTCAGGGCTAAATGAAGCGATGTGAAATAAATTTGGTTGAAATCTTGTGGCTGTCAGACTTTGTTAGCAAGCTATTAATTATCTTTATCCCAGTTTCTTCTCTAGATTATATTGCCCAATCAAATAGAAACTCCAATTATGTGCAGAATCTCCTGCCTAGGGACATGGGGTCTCAAGATGAAAAATACAATTATCAGTTTTAAATATGCAAATGTACTGCAGTGAGATTTGCCTGTGTTTTGCTTGGCCATACATTCTGCCTCTCTCCCCCTTCTGAATGGCTTTAAAACATTTAAAATACTTCCTATAAAAATCAGTATGCTTTGGGCTAATACTGTATTAATTTTTCTTCTGTCTGCTTCATTGGTTTTGATATGCCAGTGTTAATTCAGATATTAAATTTGATTTTAAAAATATTTTGTCTGAAAGAGCATTTCGGTGGATTTTACCCCTACCCCCATCCCAACCCCGTCTAAGGTGGGTGGGCTCCACAGCAAACAATGAGAATGTGATTACTGTAAGATTCAGAGCTAACTTAAAATTTCTGAATCATCCCAACACAAATATACAGTTAAATATTTATTTCAAACCAGTTTGTTCTAATAGCATAATAAATAATTGTTGAAAGTCAAGTGAAGACCACAAGGCAATGAGAGAAATCAGATTCCGTAAAATTTTCAAAGGCAGTAATTTCTTCCCTCCTTTTCCCTACCCCCACACACTCCCACTCTCTCCTCCTCCCCCCACCTTTTGCCCCAGAGGCCTTCACTGTTCTCTACAGGGGGCTTTGTTGTAATTAAACCAGAGAAAAACTGGCCGACAGCAGCCAACATCTGACTTGCAGCTTCTAAAAGCAGTGTTCTGGTAGAGTGTACCACCCCCCAGCGGGCAAAAACTCTACAGTAAATCTCTCAGAGATACTAAATCTCAAAACTGCATATTTCTCCTCAGAGCATAAAAAAGGCTGTTTCTTGGCTCCTTCTTATATTTCATCATTTCAAAAACTTACTGTAAGTCAACAAACCAATTTCCAACAAAGGGATGGTTTGTAAATGTCTTCTGGAAAAAGCCTTCTTCCTCTTAAGAACCCAAATAGAAATACAATTTTCAGAAGGCATTTTCCAGTTTCAGAAAGCGGACCAACATCACTAAATTGAGTTAATCCACACTAAAAACAATTTTGAAAGTCGTTTTTATATTGCATAGTACAGGCAAACTTCAGGATTTGATTTGCCCATTTACAAGAAAGAACTTTAGAGAAACAGATTTTAAGCAAAAAGTAATGACATATAATTTAAGCAACAGTTAAAATCGCCATTTGTTTTGCATATGCATAATCTCTCCCCTAGTCCCCAAATCAAGTGTACAAAAAGCTCTCTGGTGAGTCTTCTTAAATGCTAGAAGGAAGAAATTGCACTTACTTGATGAGACAATGACAGCTTTTGTTCTTTATTCTTTTCCTTTACCTGTGCACAAGTTCCCAGACAACTTGGAAAAGAAAACTCACAGAATCACATTTGTTTAAAGACTATTTTTAAAGTGTGCCACTGGGCTGTTTATGTGTCATTGATTTTCTTCCTCTTCATTTGGTTTAAATCAGTAATTCCCTACACTTTGACATGAAAAGATAAGGTATCTAGTGATTTGGGATATTCTCACCAGCTAGCTTAGTACTTGGCACATAGCAGATCAAAAAATTTGTTGAATTAGTGTATGGGAATTAAATATTAGAAACTCAGAGCACACTGACCAAGACCAGATTGTACTCAGAATGCTAGACTAGGTATTTCAAGGTTGCAATGCTAAAATGTTTGTGGCTTAAAAATTAGCATATTTTCAATGCAATTGCTCTAAAGTCTATGACAACTTAAAGAATGACTTCTGCACCAAACTCTCTACTGTTCTACCTCTATCACTGTCTAAACTGGATTTTATTTATACTTACAAGTCTTGATTCTGTAATTGATTTAGTCTGTCTTTAATATATAGGATTCACTATGATGAAGAATAATATTCCAGTGTGCCTTTTTTTGTCTTAAGGATGCTCTGTTTAACTTTACAAACCAAATAGAGGAAGCAGAATTTGATTCATTTTTCACAAACCAATTAGGGGCGGGTGGCGGGGGGGAACGGGGCTGAGGGGGGAGGAGCCAGTATCATAAAAGGTAAAAGGAGAAAGTACAAGTTCTTTGCTTTGGTAGTTTTATCCCCTATATTACATAAATGAAAGAATACCTTCTTGAGGCCAGAAAGTAGTCTAGACAAAACCAAGTATGAAAAGGCACACTTGCTTCTATGCCTATCAGCAAACCCTTCAGACTTCATAATTCTCAAGAGGAGAGTTAGAGGTCCTTTTGCTTGCCTGGCATTAAACAAAAGAATTGGAACTTTCCTGAAATCTGATGATCGTGGAAAATTTAACCACCAGACAGGCTGCTTAGAAAGCATTTTGCTGTCACTATCAACTAACCTGACGTATTCCAGTTTTTTTGATTTAACTATATGTGTAGTTTATATGAATTTCTATTTGTTGTAGCAAAGAAATAGCATCTACCATTAGACTATTTTGTTGTGCTTTCTAGCAATTTAAACCATTACAAATAACTTTCCTAATACTGTAGATAATGATTATTTGTGTATATATGTGTACACATACACACACTCACATATATATACACACACATTTACAAATGTATATATTCCCTTTTATCTGAGGATAGTCACAAACTTAGATGAACCTAATTAAGCATATATTTCTGTATCTCAAAAATTATTCAAAATACTAAAGAGTTAACTTGGATTAGAGTCTTTATATGTCAGCCTATTTTATTATATGTACAAATATATTAAAAAGCTACCAGCATTAACAAATCATAATAACAAAAAACATTAAGATGAAACTAAAATCTTAATCTTATACTTAATAACTTTTTGAAAATGAGCAAGAATCAATATAATTTAAGCCAAAGGCACAAGACAAATTATACCAAAGGACTTCAGAAATTAGTATGAAAAACATATTACATAATGTCACTCTAAGAGATAAACAAATGAAAAATATCTTTCCACCCAAACTCCAAAATTACTATAATAGTAAATAAGAATTTATATGTGCATAAATTGCTTCAATTTTAAAGTTTAATAAACTTAAACATCAATTTTTTATCCTAGCACAGCTTCTTAAATTATATTAGGCATATTTAAATATATCAAAATGATAGTATCCTTATTATCTTCCTTAGGTATATCATGGAAATAAATTGGAGACTTTTTGCAAACTTGACGATTACATTATAAATGCAAAGGGATAGAAACTCATAAAAATTTTGACGTTTCCCTGAGTAAAAAGATCACTCCTAAAAATGTGAGTCACTCATGAGGTAATTATGCCATTTTTTCCTTTTTGCTATTTTTTTATTTAAATGTTAGACACCTAAATAATGATTCCATTTAAAATTATTTTTATGATACTCTTGGAAGTAACTAAGAATTCCGCTTGTTTCCTCCAAGTTTCCTTTATTTAACATTTTTCTAAAAGATTGATTTCTTTTTGTTCAGAAGTAACGAATTCTTTCAAGTCTATGTAGATATAAGCCTCTGAATTGGATGTTGTAGAAACCTAGATACAGTGTCCATCCCAGTGAGATTCACTTACTTTTCATCATTCACATTCAACTATAATGTCTTAATGTGCATGAAAAGGAGAAAGTTTAAACGTGGGTCAGTGTCACTTATTTTCAATGAAGAGATTAATATAAACTTAACTATAAAAAAGCATAACTGGTTAGCACCACAGTTTCAAATTTTAAAAAAAAGAAGCAAAATACAAAATATGATAAAATATGAGACCAAACATTAATGAACTGTTTTGAACTTAAATAAAGGGAAGAGAGACTTCTGAGGGAATATTCATTTTGAAAAAGCATTATTCTCTCCAGAGAAACGTGCTTTACTTTTTTTATTTCTTCTTTTTATGTCTTGGATGTTAATGCAGTTTTGGAAAAAAAGAATGATATTTTCCAAGAACTTAATGAGATTTAAGGCCTCCTATTAATCCCATATTATCATCACTATTGTATTAACAGCAATGAAAATTTGCATATCAAACACAGCAGAGAAAGCAGTTTCACAAATGTAAAAATAGGAAAAATAAACAAATTAAATTTCCTTCATTTTATACCAATTTATTTATTTATCTTTCTGAGTTAAAAGGAAAATACCAAGATATTTTTAGAGCTTGATTTAGTGATTACAGCTAGGAAACAAACTCAAAGGCACTGATTTTGTTATCTCTGGTTATCACAATGATCATCACCTCTGACAGATTCTGAAGTTGATGTGACTCAGGGAATCACCAAAACATTTGAAATTCCCATTGAATAGATTCAGTTTCTCAACATGAGAGAATGTCCTAGGATATGAAAAGTGCTCATTAAAAATGTTATCATTGTCTCTCACCCTTTTTCTTTATAACTTCATAAAATTGTTCTATAAGCTTAAACTAACCAAATTTTCAGATGTTGAATTATTTTCAACCTTAGAAGAAACAGTTACCATGGACACCTTAAAAGTTACTTTGAAATTATACTTTCAATCATTGATGTTCCATTTTTACATACTGAGAAAGCAAGTTTCCTAGAAAATGTACTATTGAAATCCAACAGTAATGAGCAAAGCCCTAAAGGCATCATGGCAAAACCTCACATCAAACAATAAATCATTTAAACTTTTTGCTGTGGGCATGGCACTCTGCAATATCTACAGGATCCGTTTGCAAAATGCAATTTTTCTTTAAAGTTGGCTAAATAATAAATACATATATACATATATGTATATATAACTTCTTAAAAAGTTTTTTTCTACTAATAAATCTGTGACAGTGTTATCCAGTGGCAAACTGAAAGAAACTGAATTTTGAAAGAGACTATAAACACAAATTTTGCCTCATTTAACATTCACTTTTAGTAGTTTTGAATTCTGGAACAGATGCTATACTTGTTGGATGCTGTGTAATTAGTGGGGAGAAGTAAGTCACTTCTGCTTTAATTCTTAATTTCAGTGTCAAAAATTTCCAATGTACCCTAACGTTCCCTACATCTATACAAATCTGAGTGGGCTAAGAGATCCTAAGCCTGCCACCACCACCTCCCCTTCTACTGAAAAGAAATCCTCAGGCATATTAGATAATGGACAAAGAAGTTCCCATTAAAATAATTGGTCTTTGGTCAAGTCTTAAGTCTTTTCTTTCAGCAACAAACAAACAAACAACAAAACAAAACAAATACCACATTCATTGAAAAGTGTGATGTTTCTGTTCAGACTTGGAAGAAATGCCTTGTCATCATTTTCCTCTCCCATAGGTAATTGCTGAAACTTGGGTCATAGGAAGATCAAACAGGGCCCTCAGATGATAAGATGAAAAGCTTCTGAAAACTTACAGTCTTTAAGTTGTAGATTGTGTGACTGCCGAATATTCAGAAATACCTTCAAAGTTTCTACAGCATTTTTGTCAAAAGCCCTTGCTATGCAGTAGCTCGTCTTTGATGCCCTTTTTATTTTAAAACCTTTATCATTTTATATGTTAGATATTAAGGGAACTAAAGGTTGGACTAACCTGAATTTGAAAGTCATAAAAGGGAATACTGACTCCTGAATAAAGCTTTATTTATTTTCTTAATTCAGAGTATACTAATTATTTAACTATCTGGTGACCATGTCAACTTCAGCCTCCACTTCCTTATATAAGTAAAATGGGAATTAAAATATACAAAGGTCATCTTTTCCATCCCATCAACTATCATGATGAAAATTCTGTTACTTAAGAACTGAAGTTAAATTCTCTAGGGAATTTCTTTAGCATGTCAAATTCCATTACTAATAGCTCATTAAAACCTTTTACTTTCACAGGACATGCTCAGACCCAGTTTATTTTCAGGAAGAAAGATATAAAGGAAATCTGGTATGTCTCCTTTTCTTTCCCATGAAGAATATCTGAATGAAATCTTCTTTACATTCTCAAACAAGAATACCTGCTCTTGAGTAGTGTGACGACAACCAGAAGTTCTGAGAAAGCAGCAAGAAGCAAAAGCTAGAAATCGCTCTCTCCCCGCAGGTAATCATACCTCTGGACGTAGCTACTGTACAAAACTTATACTTGGATAATCCTGGATGGGAGTAAAGGTGGGGGGCAACTGGCCTTACCAGCATGAATGGCTTTCTTCATGAGGATCTGAAGTTACTATCTCTAACCACACTGCACAGAAGAGCCAATACGAATTTCAAAGAGAGCAGTTTCCACTAAGGGAATTAAGCTACACAGAAGGAACCTTCACATAAACTCTATCAGAAAAAATAAAATCAACGTAGAAAGCCATGAGTTCTACATAGTAACAGGAAACTGAATTGTTTCTGGCCCCCACTTTAATGAGCTTGCCCAACAAGCTACACTGCAGCTGAAATGTTCATTGACAAGAGCAAGCCCGGTCTGGAGATGTGTGCCGCATAGGATTACTTCAATTAACAGTGAAGAACATTTCCAAGGACTAAACAAGACTTGTTAACTCCCAGCCCCTCGCCAGGAAAATAATACACGTCCATTGGATTTTCACTCACGCCAAATTTACTCACATCGTTCAATAAGGTAGGAAAAATATTCAAGTTTCTTATTTTCATGCCTGGAATGATAAAGGCTAATGAATTCCTAAAATGACAGAATGGATAATATTACACAATTAATTATTAATCTATGGTTCTCCTGCTATGAGGAAAGTTGAATAATATTCTAGACTGAAATTATAAGAAAAATATAAATGTGAAATAGAATGTAACATAACAAAACAATGTGCGTTTAGCCATTAATCTATAGCATGAAACATAACAGAATATAAACAGAATTAGCTTAGCTTAAAAAGAAATTTTCTAGTGAGATAAGCCAGATATATTAGCTATATGATTCTTTACTCGCCTACAGTAGATAAGAAAGATCCCTACTGAGTTTTTGCTAAAAATATCTAACAGGGTTAAATATTGATAATTATTGAAAAACTTAGTGACTCTAATAAACAGCTGCTTTACTGGGATTCAGGATCTATCAAGAGGTGATTCCTAATTGGTTTTTTTTCACTACATATACATATATCTTGTAATCTACTAAATGAAAATTAGTATACCTCTGGTTATTATGAACAGTAATATTATCTTTGAATATAACAAATCATATTCTTATTATGTTAATTTATTGTACATTTTGAGAAAACATTGAATATTTGACTAGTGTGAACAGTGGCTGACTAGAAAATTAACATCAATATTACAAAAATGCTTCATAATATTCAGTAAGACTTTAATTTTATTTAATATCCAAAGTCAAAAGGATCAGGGACACCAAAATTCTAAATATAAAAACATTTAAGATTAAAAAAAATTATATGATTGTTTTCATAATTAGCTAGCTAAATATCCTAAGTTCAAAAATATAAATAGAAATTATTACTCTTTTAATTTCGACTTTTATTTTGAGCACTATTTTAAATATATTGGCCTAATTTTTTTTAACTCATTCCATTTTAGGACTTCGAAGCTACCTGGTATAAAAGACCTCAACACTGCTGACCATGATCAACCCAGCCTGGAGCATCTTCCTCATTGGGACAAAAATTGGGCTGTTCCTTCAGGTGGCACCTATATCAGCTATGGCTAAATCCTGCCCATCTGTGTGCCGCTGTGATGCAGGTTTCATTTATTGCAACGATCGTTCTCTGACATCCATCCCAACAGGAATACCAGAGGATGCTACAACTCTCTACCTTCAGAACAACCAAATAAATAATGCGGGGATTCCTTCTGATTTGAAAAACTTGTTGAAAGTTGAGAGAATATACCTGTACCGCAACAGTCTGGATGAATTTCCTACCAACCTCCCAAAGTATGTAAAAGAGTTACACTTGCAAGAAAATAACATAAGGACAATCACTTATGATTCCCTTTCAAAAATTCCTTACCTAGAAGAACTGCATTTAGATGATAACTCTGTCTCTGCTGTAAGCATTGAAGAGGGGGCGTTCCGAGACAGCAACTATCTCCGGCTGCTTTTCCTGTCTCGGAATCACCTTAGCACAATTCCCGGGGGTTTGCCCAGGACTATAGAAGAACTCCGCTTGGATGATAACCGCATATCCACAATCTCATCACCCTCTCTTCAAGGTCTTACTAGCCTAAAACGCCTGGTTTTAGATGGAAACCTATTGAACAACCATGGTTTAGGTGACAAAGTTTTCTCTAACCTCGTTAACTTAACAGAATTGTCACTCGTGCGAAATTCCCTGACTGCTGCACCAGTAAACCTTCCTGGAGCAAACCTGAAGAAACTTCATCTTCAAGATAACCACATCAATCGGTTGCCTCTCAAAGCTTTTGCTGACCTAAGGCAATTGTACAGACTTGATATGTCCAATAATAACCTAAGCAATTTACCTAAGGGTATCTTTGATGATTTGGACAATATCACTCAGCTGATTCTTAGAAACAATCCTTGGTACTGTGGGTGCAAGATGAAATGGGTACGTGACTGGTTACAATCACTCCCTGTGAAGGTCAATGTGCGTGGACTCATGTGTCAAGCCCCAGAAAAAGTTCGGGGAATGGCTATCAAGGACCTCAACGCAGAACTGTTTGATTGTAAGGAAAGTGCCATTGCAAGCACCATTCAGATAACCACTACAACACCCAGCACAGTGTATCCTGTTCAAGGACAGTGGCCAGCTCCAGTAACCAAACAACCAGATCAGAAGAATCCCAAAACCAGTAAGGATCAGAGAACCACAGGCATTCCAGCAAGAAAAACAGTTATGATTACTGTGAAATCTGTCACCTCAGACACAATTCATATTGCTTGGAAACTTGCCCTACCTTTGCCTGCTCTAAGACTCAGCTGGCTCAAGCTGGGCCACAGCCCCGCATTTGGATCTATAACAGAAACAATTGTAACAGGGGAACGCAGTGAATATTTGGTCACAGCCCTGGAGCCTGACTCACCCTATAGAATCTGCATGGTTCCCATGGAAACCAGTAACCTCTATCTCTTTGATGAAAGTCCAGTTTGCATTGAGGCTGAAACAGCACCTCTTCAAATGTACAACCCCACAACCACTCTTAATCGAGAGCAAGAGAAAGAACTTTACAAAAACCCCAATTTGCCACTGGCTGCCATCATTGGTGGGGCGGTGGCTCTGGTGACCATCGCTCTTCTTGCTTTAGTGTGTTGGTATGTCCACAGGAATGGGTCTCTCTTCTCCAGGAACTGTGCATACAGCAAAGGGAGGAGAAGAAAGGATGATTATGCAGAAGCTGGAACTAAGAAGGACAACTCGATCCTGGAAATCAGGGAGACATCTTTTCAGATGTTACCAATCAGCAATGAACCAATTTCAAAGGAGGAATTTGTAATACACACAATATTTCCTCCTAACGGGATGAGTCTGTATAAAAACAATCACAGTGAAAGCAGTAGTAACCGAAGCTACGGAGACTACAGAGACAGTGGCATTCCAGACTCAGACCACTCGCACTCATGATGCTGGCGCACTCGCAGTGAACTGTGTTGGTCCTTAGACACCTAAGGGAGCTGACAGTAGGAACCCCCGTTCTACTGCAAAACACTGGAAACGGAGACTAAAGCAATGTACTGTACATTTGCCATATAATTTATATTTAAGAACTTTTTATTAAAAGTTTCAAATTTCAGGTTACTGCTGCGATTGATGTAGTGGAGATGCCTGAACACAATTCTATATTTTAGTATTTTTTAGTAATTTGTACTGTATTTTCCTTGCAAATATTGAAGTTATAAATCATTTACTTTGTGTTCTACTGAGTAAGATGACTTGTTGACTGTGAAAGTGAATTTTCTTGCTGTGTTGAACAATCAGGACTGCATTCACATGAGATCCTTGTAGAATAAGCACAGGCCATTTTTCACTTTGGTATTAATAAAATGTGAAAAGAAAAGAACTGGCTGGATGATAAAAATTAAATTTCAAAAAATAGCTATGAAATAATGTTCTAATTATTAAATTTGTATTATCCCAGTGGTACATCATAATATGTGAAGTAATGGGCAATATCAAACTTGCTGCATAGCTCCATTTTTGCTTTTAGCAAAATAGACCTCCTTAAAGTAAGCATACATTCTGAATTAAGTACATCACCTGGCATAAGAGGAGTTGTGAAGTCTGGTTAAAACCACTGCTAACAACGCTTTGTGAATGAAGAGTGACTTGTTGACAGTCAGTAATGGAAGTGGACTTCCAAGTTAGGGTGAAATTTGTACTTAGGAAACATGAAAACTTAAAATTGCATAGTGCAATGAACAAAAATAGCAGAATTGCAGTTTGGTTTTACCTACACCATCCTTGATTCTTGGAAAGCCAACTATTTAAGACATACTTGCTAGTGTTTATGATGTTTTTATCATAAAGGATATCAAAGAAAAATTTTATACATATAAAAAAAGGTAGCATTACCATAAGCAACTCCCTGCAACAACTCAGAGAAAGTAGTACTTTAAATAGGTAAATAGAATTTAAAAGAAAAATAATAGGGATCAAATTTAAATCTGGTTTATACAATATGCGTTAACACTGTACATAAATGTTTAGTTTACTTTGATAATGATCAGAATACTGCCCATTACTGTCACAGTTTTCTTGATATGACATAATGAACTTGTAATGTAATGTTTCTTTTTAGCTTCCAACTGAATTGTGAACAATTACTAGTTTAAAAAACACTTCAATTATGTTGCCATGATTTTTTTTTCCCAACAAAAAACCAAAGTGCATTGTACGCCCTTTGGCCAGTCGTGTATGTGCCTTGATCCAACGCTATATGTATTCAGCTTTTAAAACTCAACAGACAAATTTTTCATAATACGTTAAATATGAAAAATTATGGTCTTATTGCTGAATAAAACAAAAAAGTACAAAATAATTGTGCTTGCTTGTTCAGGATTATGTTACTATCACTAAAGTAGCAAATAGCCCAGCACATTAGTCCTAAGTACCCCCATGTATTTTTCTAGGCATAAAAATAAAAGTTGGCTATAAATAAAACCAAAAAAAGGATTACCTTGGGCTTGCGTATCATTTTACTTCAAAAGTTCAGTGTTTTCTAAATTAATTTTCTAAAAGTCTTTGGAATTACCTGTATTTTATTTGTTCATTTCAAATATGGAAATTTTCAGCAGTGCTTTTGTGTGTTTTTTTCTTTGAAAACTGTTGTCATTGCCTTGATACTTTTTAACCTACCTGTGTGTGTCTTTGAAAAAAAAAATTACACATTTTTAAATACTTTCTGGTAGTGTGATTTGGCATCAGAGGATTTGAGATCTCAGAATTAACACTGATTAGTATGTAGCACTGTAACACTGTTATCCCTTGTTCATTGATTTGCTCCAGTGGGCACCAGTAATGTCTCTATTGTGAGACTTGTTACTGTTTTGGCATATCAAATACACCACGGGTAGATTGCCAGGCTCCGCAGGCGGGCGGGTATGTACTTAGAAAAAAACAAAATAGCTATTTATAGCTTAGTTTCCTTATCTATCAAATGGGACTATAAATATCCCTAACTTCCCAGAGTTTTGCAAAAATAAAATGAGACAGTGTGCTTAGAAACTATAATGTTACTGGTATTATATTGGTAGAAAGAATTAGGTGTTTTTTATCAGAGGTTTGCCAGATATAACTGCTTCTGTTGCTGAGTCAACAAATATCTTAAATTGCCTATGGAAACATTTTCATGTGTAATCTTCAAACATTTTCTTATACGTTCTCTTGATTTCCTGTTCGAAGATTTAGGAATAATTTAAAAACATATGATAAACATTAAATATAGAGAATGTTTTCTGAAGAAAATCTGACTTTGTTTCTAAAGATTTTGAGACATTCCTCTACCATCATGCTAAAAGTCAGGAAAGGGTTTGATAGATCAATTAAGTTTCCATAAAGTATGAGTTTAAGGGCCAAAGTGACAGTATAAGGGTTACTTAAGTGCATGCCTTAGGCCAACCATGGTTTAATGCTAGGCATGAGATGGGACCCTGAGCATTGCCAAGAAGGCATTAGCCCCCCAGCTCTATCAGAGTGGTCCAGGGCCTGTATAACACAGTATTCTCAGGCCATCACATTGAAATGCTGACTCTGCTGGCCAAGAATATTGCTGGAAGACGAACTCCTGAGCTTTATAAGTACCACTTGAGAGAGCCTGTCCCAGCAAGGAAATCATGAGTTTTGAAAAGTTTTTTTTAATTATACTGAATATTTTTCAGTTGGTATGCCTTTTACTTGCATGGAAAATTTTATGTGTTCTCATATGGTTTTTGATGCTATTACCAGGAAAAACTCAGCAAATGGAGGCAATACCAAGAAAGCAAACATTTATTCTTTACCTGGATTTGTTAGAAAATTAAGATGCTTCATTTAAAAAATCTATACCCTCTCTATAGAAATATAAAACACAATCTCAACCTTAAGGATACTGAATTAAGCATAATTGCATATATCTTAAACTAATTTTTCACAATTTGTACTGACACCAAGAGAAAATCATTGCAAAATTCCAATCCTGACTATGACAGTATGAATATTTAATAAGAATGAAACTGAAGTCAACTACAATACAATAGAAAAAATTACTCCCCTGCTATTTAATAAAAGTCAAATAGCAAAAGTTAAGTTTTGATGGAGTCACTTGTGACTGCATGAAATCCCCATACTCTCATTCCCCGTTAAAACAGGCACTATGCTTTTTCAGTAAAGTCTATTTATATTTTAAAAATTTGTCCTCTTTGACAATAGAACTAGTGAAAAAAAATCAAAACAAAAAACTCTTAGTTTTTGAGTAAAACAAACTTTATAGCTACATTCCCACATGACAGTTCTCTTGGGAATCTTAAGAGCCACACGTGTCTCAAGCATCTATTGTGTGGATATTCAAACATCTAATGTGTGGATATTAAAGGAACCAATCCCCACTGAATTTGCTTTTACATTTCTTCTGAAAACAGTAATGGTACATGACACTGTAATTCTTTCTCCTACTTAAGATGATTAGCAAGTCTTTTAGCTTAGTTTTTAGGATTTAAAACTATTGTAGTTTGTTTTCAGTTTTTGGTTAAATTATAGCAAGAGAAATGCTTATTTAGTTCTTTCTTAAAACCCAAGATAATGTCAACAGCCAGTGACCTTTGCAAGGACACTTCTTAGAGGCAAAGCTTCTAATATAGTACAAATATTCATATTTGTATATATATACTTATATGTATATAACATATATTCATATAGCACAAATGTTTATATAATAGTAAATATGTATATATACATATAACATATTATATTATTTACTATAAATACTATATATATATACTATATCTGCTATACGATCCAATTCCTAGAGGTCGTAAGGCATAGACATTTAATCTAATAAAAGTTTACTGTAACTGCAATATATTAGGAAAAAACAAGGATTATTTGGATAAGGAAGAAAAGAAGACCTCACAAGACATGAAATCAAGCTGAGTATTGAAGAGTAAGAAGGTATTTGAAGAGGAAGCAAGAAAAATAGACATCGGACCTAGAGAGAAAAATGCTGAACAAAGGTAATATTTCTCAGTGCTATGGTGAATCATTTTAGGAAGCTAAACACTTTTTAAAAGTAGGTGCAGCTCCCAATCTGTTCAGGGAATCCTGGGATCCTTCCCAACAATTCTCAGACAAATCAAACACAGGTTCACTGTGAGGGCTGGAAGATTCAGTACCATTCAGATCCTGCAATGCTAAGAATTACAAGGGCCACCCAAGCAGGTGGGGGCTAAAGGCCTCCAGGGCTCAGGACTTACATGTAAAGCATGCACTTTAACCCCTCTCTTTCTTTGGCCAAACTGGGAGAAGGCTTTTTTTTTTTTTTTTTTTAAAATAATGAGAACTCAGTACTGACTTACTATCAGGCTAAGGAAACTGAATCTAGCAGGCCAAGTTCATGTATTTAACTGTTTTAATTCTATAAGTGAGCCCAGTGCATTTGGGATAGCTGATTCAGGAGGTATTTTAGGAAAAGGTTAACAGCCCAGATGAAACAGAGGGCTGTTAAGGAGGCAAAGAGGTAAAGTGGGAAAGGTCTTTCACTGCAGGCTTTGTACGGTATTGAATCCCACAGAGAAGTCTTCATGATACTCTATGAAAACTGTTTTGGGGTAGGAATATTAATAGTTCATGGGACATTTTATAGAAATAATGTGTGAAGGATGAATGAGAATTAAAAGGCAGCTAGATAAGTTAGGGGTTTACTCTTGGCTCTGTACTCAGAGATCACTCTTGATGGGAAGCAGGGGGTCATAGTGATGATATTTTTACACAAATAAGTAAACACAAATAAGTAAAATGAGTCAGTTAATTATAGAAATAACGTACACATTGAATTACCTTAAGGTAACCTTATCTTACAGGGCATATATATATTGGCTAATTATTCACTGTGTACTGATTAATCTTCCATAGTAAATAAGTTTAGAAAATGAATCAGAGTCTCCGAAGGTTTAAAGCACTTTCATGTTATCCTTCTGGAAATGCCTATCAAAAAATTGTGGAGATAAAGAAGGATGTAGAGACAGTTTTGCATTACTGAGGAAAAACATCAAAATGGTTAATATTAAAAGTTGAGAGAATAAAACTTATGTTCCCCAGTACTAAGTGAGCAGAGAAAAGGAAAAATAAGAAAGAGTAAACCTACTCTTAATAGGCTAGAAGGAGGAAGAGAAGTCAAAAAACAAAACAGGAAGGGTCAGTCACAAGAGCAAAAATCATAAGGGAAAATATTATAAAATCAAATGATCAACAACACTTAAAGTGAAAAATTCAGTAAGAATAAAGACATAAAGAGAAGACTGTTGGATATGGTGAGAAAGGAGACCCTATGGAATTTTGAATACAGAGTCAGCAGAGCAATGAGACTGCAAGGAAAGTAAGAAAGGAAACGGTTAAGGGGGCAAAGAATTTTGGTCTTTCCTGTGGAAGAAAATAAGAATATCATGAGATATTTACTAGCCAGTATGTAATACTGTAATCTTAATAAGAATAGAAGCATATCTAATAGAAGGAAACTGAGATATACTAGATTAGGTTCAATTTGCAGTTTTGCAAGTATCACCAGTAAAATGTATAAAGCCACTCACAGAAATGTAAATGGTTGGGATGAAAATAAGATTTATAAGACAAGTACTCAGGAAAATGGAAAAAGACACAGAGAGGAAGAGGAGGAAGATGATGGAATTAGGTGATATAGTGGAAAACAAAGACTTCTAAAAATGCTACTAAAAAATAGTGACAGACACATAGTCAAAAAGTGGATTTTCAGAAGTGGGTCAACATTTTGGAACCTCATACTAACATCATATAGCCCTCCTCTTACCTCAGATTTCATCAAATAGTAATGACTGAAAACTGAGGCAGGGTGGGGGGAGTAAGGGGGTGGTGATGGCAAAAGAGGGAACAGGTAGTGGGGAAAGTGTCATCATAAGGCATCAGAAGTCAATTCAAGGTGGTAGAAAGAATGCTAAGAAAAAAGTCAATTATGTGGGAAGTTGGAAGTAAAAAGGAAAGGACTGCCACCAACCCACATGGAAACAGTGACAATGGGCCAGAAAAGAGAATGAGTGCTCAAAGAGAACAAATAGGACATAATAAAACAAAAAATGGAGAGCAATGTTTCTAGACTTCTGATCACAGTTTAAAAGGATGCCTTCTGGTTTTGAGCAGTTATTGAACATTTCTATTTTAAACGGTACAGATATTCTGAACAAGAACTAGAATAACCCTGGGGCCAGAGAGAGAGTTTAGCAAGTAGGATGCATGACCTGTATGTGGTTACAGTACTCCACATGGTAATCCCAAATCCTACCAAGAGTGATCTCTGAATGCAAAGCCAGGAGTAAGCCTTGAGCACCACGGGCTGTGACCAAAACAAACAAAAAACAGAATAGAGAAAAAAGAGCCAAATGAAACTTGTTTTAGTCTTTGAACATGAAAATGGAATATAATCCAACTTTATCTCAAAATATACACTGAAAGAGTGGCTCTTGCATCCCAAAGTTTATACTATGCTGTCCCACAACCATCAACAGGAATCTAGACTAAAGGATAAGCAAATCACATTATGGGCCCCTCTCACTTCCTACCCACCTCCCCCCAACCTCATTTTTATATTATATGGGTGAAATGAGATTAGAAATGAACTTTAGGGCAGCCTTTCAAATTCTTCTTTAAGAGATTTCAAAAGGAAGCATGCAGCCACAGGGGTGTGGAAGTAGGGGATAATGGGATTTTACAGGCTGATTGTGTGCAGACATAAAAGCAATGCTTCTTTTTCACAGCCAGCTGTTGGAGGGCGTGGGGGTGGGGTAGCCTAGGAAATTACTCCCCAAGTAATTACCCTTATGAGTATCTTTGCTCTGATAATTCCGATATTACAAGGCTGGAGAAAGTTCATAGCTAGATTCCATGCATGGAAACACTGTTAAATATCCACATTGTATTACCAAGGTATGAGGAGCAGTGGTGATTTTTAAATTGTAAAATAGCTTTAATTGTTTTCAATGTATTTTTTAATTAAAAAAGTAAATACTAGGTAAAATTAAATTACAAGATTATTAAACTTTTCTATGAGCATATTAAAAATATGTCTTATGAACATTAGCAATACCTCACAAATAGCTGTTTATCAAGCTGTTGCTGTTGCCACAGTGCTAAGTGCTAAGTACGTTATGTATTTAACCTGAATAACACAAGAAGTTTTAATTTTTTGGATGTTTTATTTATTTTTTGAGATGAAGTGAAATAGGTCTGTTGAACAATTCTAAGGATAATCTTGAGTTCTCTAGAGAGAGAAATAAAGAAAAGAGACTGGCCGAAAGGAAAATAGAAAGTTTGCTTAGAAAGGACCTGGGAGACCCCCTGGCAGAGTACTATACAATAGAGATACACAAAGAGAAACCATGTTCGGCTGTTAGGCTTCCCCAGAGTGGAGTCTACCTGCATTTTTACAATTAACAAATTAAAGCCTTAAAAGTTTATGAAGATTTTTAAATTCCTGAAACATTAACAGTGATTTATTGCATCCTTATTATATAACTGCTTGGGTATGCATGTACATAGATCAGTGAAGCAAGAAGATAATGAGAATTCAGCTAAAAAACTAGGAATTCAGATCTTAATTAAAAAAACAAGTAAACATAATGTTGAAAATTGTGACAAGTTGGTACCAGAGTGTTAGTACAGTGGGTAGGACGCTTGCCTGGCATGTGGCTGACCTGGGTTCAATTCTCAGCACCCCATATGATCCTCCATATTTAATAAATCAAAATTTAAAATAAGAGAAAGGTAAACAAGAAAATTGTGACCTGTCCCACACAACAGAAAATCACAGAGCTCTGAATGACTATAGGAGGAGACCCTACTCAGGTGGTAAAGGAAAACCTAAAATCTAAGGGACAGGGCGTCGGTCAAATGAAGAGAGGCAGACAATTTTGGGTACAGGTAATAGGATGTGTTATTAGGGTTTCAATTAGGGTGGGGCTATAAATTAGTACACGGGTTAAGGCCCATGCATGCAGCTAACTCTGGTTGTAGCCCCTATACCACAAGGTCCCCCAAAGCACCAAGCAAAAGGTAAGATAATGTAGGCAAGCCTGGATCAGGTTATATAAAGCATTACACGCCCGGGCCACAGTGAGGAGTCTTGATATAATTCTAGTACAAGAAATAAACATAGAGGCTGTTTTGCTGTTGTTGTTGGTGGTGGTGGTTTGATTTGGTTTGGTACTCAGACCTTCTTTAACTGGGTCAGTGGAGGGTGTCAGAAAGATGAAAAGGATGTTATATCAAATTTCAACAGGAATAAAAATCACTTTGTTCACTCTATGGAGGAAAATGAATAGTACAGAAAGGGAGGGTAGCAGAGAGAAGAGAGAGGTAAAAAGATGTCTGATATATTTGGAACTCCCATGGAACTCTTCCTAACATTCCACAGTTAGCAAATGGCGTAGAAAAGACTCTCCCTGCTGCCTACTGAACCTTGAGCTCTTAGGTACAGTCTTTACACTGGTATCAGAAATGTATTTTCAATGACTTTCAATGGAGTTTCAGCCCAAAATAAATGCATTTCCTTTTATTATAAGACATTTCTAGGATTAAATCTAAAAACACCTCTAATACGGCAAATGTGAATTATTTTTCTCCCAAGGTTTATAAATTTCTGTCTTGTGATCTTGAATGAAAGCTTCTGGTGCTGAATAGTTAATGGCTGTAAATTACCTGAGAATAACACTTGTCTTTTTTGCAGCTTTCAAAAATTCAAACATAGAGTTGTTGGACAAATCTTAATATTTAAATTCATTGCAACAACTTTCCATAATCCCTGAGTGTCTTCTTATATAATGGGAATACCAGTTGCTGATGCTTTGTTGCTTTGTTTGTGTAGAAACAACTGGGGCGGCTCCCCTGAGTTGGGCCGCACCTAGGAGTGCCCAAAGTCTGCTACACTGACTGATTACTCCCAGCGGTGAGTGCCCGGGAGACCCAGCCAGGCTGAGGATCTTGGTGGGGTGGCCATGTGCAAGGCCTGCACAATCTCACTGGTCTTCACTGAAGCCTTTTGCCATGCTAAGTTGCTGAATTTGAGACATACAAGTTTCATTATCTAGCCTACAAAAGTAATGTCAAGACTTTAAAACATCTTCAAGAATTGGTTATTTTATATATAAAGCTTGAATTATTAAAATGTTTTACTAACGTATCTTTATCTGACAAAATATGGGTAAGTAGTAGACATCTGCATTTATTCCATGCTTTTAGCAAATATGTCATAGAATCTTCGGTTGTCTAAGGGAATTCATTATTGTAGTGAAATTTTAATTAATTAAATTTTAAAATCAATATCCTCATTGTTTAAAAGAAATACAAAATTGAATTAGAAAAAATGTATTAAAACTTAATTTGCATTCTTTGAAAGTCAAGAAAGCATGTAGCTAGCTAAGTCTATGGACCAAAAATAATTCTTTTAACTACTGACTAGCATTTGGAGAA
The DNA here is from genome assembly GCF_027595985.1 of Sorex araneus. Classification (NCBI taxonomy): domain Eukaryota; kingdom Metazoa; phylum Chordata; class Mammalia; order Eulipotyphla; family Soricidae; genus Sorex; species Sorex araneus. The sequence continues at coordinate 134,945,485 of NC_073304.1, read as the reverse complement.
CTCATACAAAAGATAAATGTTACCTTTATTGTTGCTATTATTATTCAAAATATCTACTTGCATGTTATTATTCATGTCTCTAAATAGAATGCAAATTCCATGGAACCTACAAAAATTTAGTTCCTCACTCTTTCATTATTACTTTTATGATGTACAGGGGTCACTCCTGGCTCTGCACCCCTGGCAGTGCTCAGGGGACCATATGGGATGGTGGGAATCGAACTCAGGTAGTCCGAGTGCAAGGCAAACACCCTACCCACTGTGCTATCACTCCAGCCCTGCTCTTTCATTATTATAGCACTCAAACCTATTAAACAATGCCTGACACCTAGCAGACACTAAAAGAAAATTGGTTGGATGAATGAATAAAAAAGTAATAAGCTTCATAGGACTGTATCACTAAGTACCGTCTAAAAAATTCTTTCTGAAAGTTCCCTGCATCAGTTTCTGCACTTGGTTGGGATATGGCCTTAGGCAATTTAGCCACCCTCTAAGCCTTAGTTTCACCTTCTAGAAAATAGGATAATAATAGTACCTCTCTAATTGTAAGGAGAAATTACATATTTAAAGTTGAGCACTTAATTCATACCTGTTTCTCAGTAAATTTTATTTTCATCCTTGATGATAAAGAAACAGTTGCCTATTATCTTATCTATATCTATCTATATATAATATGTACATATATACACAGGTATATAAATCTTCTATTTTATTTGACCATCTGGTTAAAAAAAAGTTAGAAATGGAAAAGCAAAATTAAAGTTTGCATTTTTTTTCATTCCATATACCCTGCATCATTTGACAGAAGCAAATAGTAGCAAAGGCTTACTTTTGTCTCTCTTCCCAACCCTAAACTGGGCTTATTATATTCTCTGTCAACTTTTTTTTTTTTTGGTGTTTTTGGGTCACACCTGGCAATGCACAGGGGTTCCTCCTGGTTTTGCACTCAGAAATTACTCCTGGCGGTGCTCAGGGGACCATATGGGATGCTGGGAATCGAACCCGGGTCGGCCACGTGCAAAGCAAATGCCCAACCCGCTGTGCTATAGCTCCAGCCCCTCTCTGTCAACTTTTGAAAAAGGTAAAAGAAATGTCAACTGCTAAAAAATGGAATGGGTAACAGTTCTGTTTATTTTTTGGCCCTACAAATAGTATTCAATGGGTTTCAGGATTACTCCTGATAGTAGTTCTTCTAGTTCTGCTCAGGTCCAGCAGCACCAAAGGCCCCAAGGATGACCCCAGTGGTTCGAGGGGGTATGCAGTGCAGGGGAATCAAGCCAGGGCAACTCAGCTTGGCAAGCAGTCCAGCACTTTGAGTATCTGCCTGCTCTCAGACTAACAGCTTTGGTTTGTTTTTAACTTGTTATATTAAAAGATAAAAGCCCTGTTGATGTTTTCCAGAATCTCATTAATTTTTTCTGCTATAAAAGAACAGTATGAAGATGACTACTAGTTAAATTAGTGTCACAGAGTTACTGAGTGCATCCGCAGATGAGAATCAGAGACACTCTTTCAAATGAACTCATCCCTGACACTAAGAATTATTTCTATGGGCAGGGCATGTTTCAGATAACAATAGTCTTTTGTTTAAATGAAATAGAAATTTTCATAATGTAGTCTATTTCCTTCTAGTTATGATTCAAAATAAGGATGCCCTTACGAAAGATGGAGGATAAAGGTAGGGAAGGAAGGGAGGGAGTAAGACGTGGGGCGGGGTGGGAATCAATCTTTAAGTAAGACATTCTGATTTCCTAGTTTATCAGATGTTGATTTTTCCAACAAAGCAATTTCCTTAAGAAGTTTCTTCAGAAAATTCTCTTAAACAATTAGGATAAGAGTGGATTAAAGTGCACTCTTATTACCTAGAAGTATGCTAGTTCACAAGCACATTAAACCTTCTCACTTCCACAAACAAATTTCACAAGTTTTTCAGTTCTTCACCTTTCTTTAGAAGTCCCAGACAGAGGTAGCAGAAGGAACCATTAAAGCCAATTTAACACTCACCTTCATTTTTTGGATAAATAAAGGAAAAAAGAAGCTATTCAAACAAAAACCCTTAATAAATCTGTAAGAGTAAGTCTATTAAGTCATTTCAAAGTGAATGAAAACACTTACTTGTGATAAAACACTCATGAAATATTAAGTTCTCAAATGAAATAAAGTGAGTGCAATTTCTTATTAAATGTTTACAAATTATATTCGCCAGCTATATAATCCTTTAATATTAACAAGCATAAGGTCGGGGCTGGAGTGATAGTCCAGCGGGTAGAGCATTTGCCTTGCACGCGGCTGACTCAGGTTCAATTCCCAGCATCCCATATAGTCCCCCGAGCACTACCAGGAATAGTTCCTGAGTGCAGAGCCAGGAGTACCCCTCTGCATCACTGGGTGTGACCCAAAAAGCAAAAAAAAAAAAAAAAGAAGAAGTAAAGTATAAGAGTGTAAGGTTAAGGATCTTTTGAAATTATTAATCTTGTGTTACTCTATTAGATAGATTACTATCTAATATTTGATAACAGTAAGCAATTCATTCTTCTAAAATCTTTCATTTGGAAATCTAAATTCCCAACTACTTTTAAATTTTAACAACCAATACAAAGTACTTTAGTGTTGGTTAAATGCAGACACTATTTAATGTGGACACTGTACAAACACTGGGACTAGGTACTAGCATCGTCCAAACGTGCCATTCTTGCATCTAGGACTAGTGGTCGAGACCTCTGGAGTTGAGCCAACCAATCACACTGGTCCTATCACTTGCTACAAGAGTGACTGGGAGAAATATCTAAATTTTCTGAATCTGCCTTTCTTAACATTAATTTATAAGATTTTTTAAAAATTAAGAATATGGAAGTGCTTAGCATTTTGCTTAGTGACAATTTTGCAGTATTTTGTGGATATATACAAGACATCTTAAGGGATAAGACATTGTGAAATCTCAGGTTAAGAACCAAGTTTTCACGCTTGCTACTTTCTTGACTAGGTAGTTTACTTCTCTGTGCCATTGTTAGTGAATGAAATGACAGCAAGAGTCCTTTACACGTGGTTAAGTGTTCAGTACAGAAAAACATTTCAATTACTTCTACTGAAGTTTCATGCAAGCTAAAATTAAAAGAATGAATCAGAGCAATTTTGTTTTCTAATATTGAAGTTAGCCTGCATTAGAAATTAATGAACACTGCCAACTTAATCCACATCCATACATTTTTCCTATATACTACAATACAGCTATCCATTGATCAAGCTGCTAATGCACACTCCCTAGTTTAAAGTTTCCCTGAGCCTTGTCTCAGAATGTAAATCTCCCCGAGATAGTTACTAAACAGGCCTAGGGTGGATCCTTGGAATGTGTCTGCATAATAAGCTTCCCAGGTGTGTCCTCCAACTAACTAGACTCAGGAACCATGAATAAATTGATGTTTTATTCAATCAATAAAACCCTAAGAAGATTAACAGTTTCATCCCTGAAACGAATTACTGTCTTACAAGTATTCTGTGATGAAAATGCTAGTGTTAAAAATAATGTTTCAGAAGACCAGGGACATAGTACAGTAGGCTGGGTGCTTGCCTTGTATGCAGCCAGCCCCAGTTCAATCCCTTGCACCACATATGCCCCCCCACCAGCACTGCCAGGAGTGATCCATGAGTTCAGAACCAGGAATAAGCACTGAGCACTGTTGGGTGTGGCCCCCAGAGCAAAATAATAATAATAATAATAATGTTTCAGCCAACATATGTGTTAGTCAGTATTTACCAGCGTCAAATATAAGATCATGTATATACTGAGCATATATTATAATTCGCAAAAAAAGTATGTGGGAATTAATTATTAAAAATATTCCTTCTGGAAGCAGAGGGTGGAGATTGTCAGGAAACACACCCAAGTTCTCACACCTGCTAGCTGCTAGACATGGACGCTTATCCTGAGCTCTAGTCCAGTCCCACAAATAGTGTGTTATTTTTATTTACATTATTTTTACCATATTATTTAGGTACTATGCTTTAAAGTACTGTTATGTACACTTTTGGTGCTCATATTGTTCTAACAGTATAACTTTTTAAATTAGGGGGCTGGCAGTATTTCTCAATAGTAGAGTGCATGCCTGACTTGTGGAGGTCCCATGTTCAATACCTGGCACACACACCCTTCCCCCAAATGTAAAACCATTTGATAACTGACAGTGGAAAACAAAGAAAGAGCATCCTTATCAATACACAAAATTATATGCTACCATTTGTCTCAAGACATTGACAAGACTATAGGGGGCTGGAGCAGTAGCACAGCAGGTAGGGCTCTTGCCTTGCATGCAGCCAACCCAGGTTTGATTCCCAGCATCCCAAATGGTCCCCTGAGCACTGCCAGGGTTAATTCCTGAGTGCAGAGCCAGGAATAACCTCTGTGCATCACTGGGTGTGACCCAAAAAGTAAAAAAGAAAAAAAATTTACAAGCTATTGAGATAAATGTTTTATTAGTCAAAAATCCAGTTCTTCAGGAAATATGCTAGTCATTTATAATGCTTCTGCCTTTTTCTATGGCTGGGGTAGGAATCTTTTATCTCAAAAGGGCAATTTGGATACTTACAACATAATTCACTGGTCATATAAAACAGGGAAATAAGCCGAGTCAACAAGAGGCATACATGTCTGTCCCATCATGTATCAGAGCCAGACCACATGATTTTGTGAGTCTTTAAATGACCCACTGGCTGGAGGTGTCCCACCTCTAGCATATGGAATAAAATATCAATAATTAAGAAACAGTCAGATAAAAAGTTCGCTGCAAAGATAATTTAAAGAATGTAATTATTTTTCCTTGATACCAAGAAAATTAGTTTTAAAACTAATTATAGTTTATCTCATACAATTAAAAGTAACACAAATTGAGCATGACTTTTTAAAGCCCCATATTAGTCCTACTTTTTCCCTTCTCACATCACAAATGAAATCAAACTACAAAAATACTTCTACATTGTCAAATAAATCTAAGACCAAATAATCATATAAGGAAACCCCAGTACAGTACTCTAAAAATAGCACTACTATCCTCTAAATAAAAAGTACCTCAGATAACATCAGATAAAAATCCATAATCTTCAGTGTGCCCATAATCTTCAATCCATAATCCATAATCAGAATCCAGAATCCAGAATCTTCAGTGTAAAAACTGAAGAAAAGGTAGGCAAAACTGTCCATGATATTGAAGCTAGAGGTATCTTCAAAGATGAAACGCCACTGATCGAGCAAGTGGAAACAGAGATAAACAAATGGGGCTACCTTAAACTAAGAAGCTTCTGCACCTCAAAAGAAACAGTGACCAGGATACAAAGACAGTCTAGGGAATGGGAAAGGATATTCTCCCAATACCCTTCTGATAAGGGGTTAATATCAAGAATATATAAGGCACTGGTTGAACTCTACAAGAAGAAAACGTCAAATCCCATCAGAAAATGGGGCGAGGAAATGAACAGGAACTTTCTCAAAGAAGAAATTCGAATGGTCAAAAGACACATGAGAAAATGCTCTTCAACACTAATCATCAGGGGCTGGAGCGATAACACAGCGGTAGGGCGTTTGCCTTGCACGCAGCCGACCCGGGTTCGATTCCCAGCATCCCATATGGTCCCCTGAGCACCGCCAGGGATAACTCCTGAGCGCAGAGCCAGGAGTAACCCCTGTGCAGAGCCAGGTGTGACCCCCCCCAAAAAAGCAAAAAAAACCCCACTAATCATCAGGGATATGCAGATCAGAACAACAATGAGGTATCCTCTCACACCACAGAGACTAGCACACATCCAAAAGAACAAAAACAACCAGTGTTGGAGTGGATGTGGAGAGAAAGGGACTCTCCTTCATTGTTGGTGGGAATAATAAATGTCCCAGTCTTTTTGCAAAACAAAAAGGACAGTTCTCAAAAAACTAGAAATTGAGCTCCCATTTTACCCAGAAATACCACTTCTGAGAATATATCCAAGGGTGCAAAAAAGCACAGTAGAAATGACATCTGCACTTGTACATTGCAGCACTGTTCACAATACCCAGAATCTGGAAACAACCCCAGTGCCTGAGAATAGATGACTGATTAAAGAAACTTTGATACATCTACACAATGGAATACTATACAACTGTTAGGAAAGATAAAGTCATGAAATTTGTTTATAAGTGATGAAGAGTATCATGCTAAGTGAAATGAGTCAGAAAGAGAGAGACAGACATAGAAGGACTTCACTCATTTGTGGAATATAAAATAATACATCATGAGACTGACATCCAAGGACAGTAGACACAAGGGCCAGGAAGATTACTTCATAGCTGGAAGTCTGCCTTATGAACTGGGGGAGAAGGCAGCTGGAATAAAGAAGGGATCACAAGTCAATGATAGTTGGAGGGATCACTCAAGATGGGAGGTGTGTGCTGAAAGTAGATAAAGGATAGAATATAATAGCCTCTTAGTGTCTATATTGCAAACCATAATACCCATAAGTAGAGAGAGAATAAGAGGGAAATTGTCTGCCATAGAGGCAGGGGGAGGGGTGGGACAGGGTTGGGGAAGGGATACTGGGGACATTGTGGTGAAAATGTACATTGCTGGAGAGATGGGTGTTCGATCACTGTATGACTGAAACTCAAACATCAAAGTTTTGTAACCATAAAAAAGTACTTATATACATGCATATCCAGCAAATATGTATGTTTCAATAAATTTGATTATTAACCACAACAGTCAGTATGTTAGGGAATTATTAGTTTAAGGTTCAAGGTAGCAAATGCAAAGGTACAATGCTGAAATCATTAAGTAATCCTCTGTAATCTCCTGGGGAGAAAATTACACGCATGAATTTGTAATAAAATGAATTTTAAATTAAATCATTATATCTAGTCAAATATTAGTGCTCTATAAGATCGAGGGCTAGAAAAATATCTAGTTAGCTGCTCCTTAAAATATAATCTGCAAGAACTAGCACAAACCTTTCAAGGGAGACACAGGATAGTGGGCACAACACTTATCTTGCATACTGTTGACCAGGTTGGATCCCTGGCATCCCTTATGGTCCCCAGAGTCCCACCAGAAGTCATCACTAAGACCAGAGTCAGGAGTTAAGTTCTGAGCACTGTCAGGTACAGCCCAAAACCAAAACCAAAATTTCCTAACCCTACTATCTCAAGGATTAGAAAACAATCACTAAAAATAGTTAACCATACATGTAAGTGATTAGTGCTGAGTGATAAAATAATAGGCAGTGTTTTGTTTCTTTAAGAATTTCCAAATTTCCTAATAAAAATACCCTGCTACTTGTATGACAAGAGAAAACAATTCATTTAAGAATGCTATCTTTTGAATCAAATTATTTTATAGAGGAAACCATTAAGAAAGTTATCCTGAAGATGAAAAAAATGTTTGGGGCTTTCCTAATTTTTCCCATTAAAAAATAATTTGAAAGTAAATAGCAAGGTAAGAACTGAAATTCCATGTGCCACTCCCAAATGCACATCTTGAAAAGGACAGTACATAGCAGAAACACCAAGTGATAATTTCACAGTTTTGGTGGTAGTGCTAGAATTCCTTCTGTTCATCTAATGTTTGCGCCAAGACACACAAGAAAGCCTGTGAAGGTTGGCAAATGAAAAATGCCTACCCTCCCATGGAAAGGGAGAGCCAACTCTTGTAAAGGATTACTTTTAAGTGTATAAGACATAACTACCAATGATTTTCATTACTCATCCTTTACCTTTCTCTATCTTCAATTTCCGTTGTCCCTTAATAAAATGCCATTTTCTCTGTAGTGTTTACCTGTCACCATCTTCACAAACAATTCCTTAGTGAATCATTAAGTAATCTGTAGACAGACTGTCGGATTTATGAAGATCTTAACATTTCACATGCAGACACACATAAACACTCCTTGAAGCTAATCTACAATAGAAATGTTAAGGTGAATTTATAAGGACTGTAGTCACTATCCTTTTAGTCTTTTTCTAATCTTCTTGAACACTGTTCAAATACTCTCTCTCTAGGTTCACTGTGATAAAGCAGTTACAGAAACCATTAAGGATACAAAGGTGAAGGAATACCCTATAGTCTTAAAAAATAACCTTCATAGAAAAGCATCAATTAAAGAGAGTTCTATACAACAATCTGAAAAAACTCAGGATTCATAACTGTGTCATGATGTAATGCCTTCAGCAACTTTAAATTCAGATTACATGGCTCACTGTAAGACTCCAGCTAATATTCTTTTCGAAGAACTGACACAATGAAACTCAGCAATGCCAAGTACAGAGCTCACCAAGGTTCTCAAATTCAGAGCTATTTACTTTGGGTTTATATAGCTCAAAAACAATTTAGGAGGCATGTAACATAAATGCCATCACCATGTTCCAGCCGAGAAGTTTTTATTATAGCAAGGTTAGCTCTGGGCAAGTTGCTGCAATCAGCATGTTATGACGGCAAACACATTAACTATATTTTCTTACAAAGCAGCACATGGATTATTCCTGAGAAAGATGCATTGAGCAGCTTTAATTGCTACATAATAGTTGGAATAGTTAAATTTAATATAATTTACATGCTTTAATTGTCAAAATTGTTTGCTTTACAGATTAACAGTCAACATTAACTTTCAGTATAATCTTCCAAACCAGTTCATAGACTGACAAGACAATCTTTACCTTCCACCATCAACTGACATCCTCCAAGATGTAACTTCTTACAAAAGGGAAAATGTATAAAAATGGAAAAAATAATTTACAAAAATGTAGCACTAGAAGCTAAGTTAAATAGATGTCACCCCCTAATTTCAGACCATTGTTATTATTGATTATAAGCATTATTATAAGCATTCACATTGCTGAGCTTATAGCTGTATAAACATTAATAAATGAAATGTCTTCTGAGAATTAGAAAATCTTTATTCTTTTTCCAATTCATCATTTTGATCTCCTAACACATCAGTTTACTAGTCTCAAATTTTGAAAGCGCTACAAGGATTATGGCAGTTGTTATCTAGACCAATAATAGGGACCCTTTTTCTCTCTACCAAGGGCCACTCAGATCTGTAAAAAAAAAGTATGTGGGTGATACAATATAGGTAGACAGGCTCCAGGAAGTCCACAGGACTAAGAATAAAAGTGGTCACTGATGTCAACAGTTTGGATGAAACAGTGTAAATGAGATCAGTGTAGATGAAACAGATGAAATAATTATATTATATAAGAAAAAAGTTAAAATTCAGGAATCTTTGGAATAACTGCGGTTACCAAGACATGTACAGAAAGGTACTCAAAGAAACAAGCAAAAAAAAAAAACCCAAAAAACCAAATGATAGCCTTTTCATTGCCTAAATGTTAATGTATCTTGCAGTTATTTAGTAGGTACTCATTTCTATATCGACACTCTACCAGAGGCGCTTACCTATTAATATTTAGGTAACAACCACTATTGATAATGATATAATTTTGTTTTATGAGAGGCAACATTAGGTCAGTGAGTGAAAAAGAGTTGATGACATAGTTAAAAAATGGTGAGGGTTTGGATTAGTCACACTGATAAGCCCATTCAGCAGCCCTGTTGAAGAGCACGATAGGCCTCAATGGCAACGGGAGAATATGGAAGTGAAAAACACTTTACAACCAACCCAATAAATACCCTAATAGTGTTGTTATGGTACTTAGAGTCCTTCTCTCTACATCTACTCTTCTCAAGCAGTCTTAACTAGTCCCAAAACATCAAATACCTTGGCATCAATTTAACAATGTGAAATACCTGTACTAAGTAACTTTTGAAACTATACCTAAGTTTCACTTGTGAAAGTCACTTATGAAAGAAACAGGACACACAAATGAAAAATATTTCATGTTCTTGGATTGGAAGGATTGAGATTGACAAAATGACCAACATACCTAAAGTGTTACACAAATCCAAGGCAATCTCCCATCAAAGTTCTTCTGACAATCTTCAAGGACTTAGAATTATTACTAAATAAAAATTGTATGGAATCATACATACTATGATTCCATACTAGCCAAAGCTATTTTGAGAAGAATTTTGGAGGAGGGCTGGATAGACAGTACAGGAGATACAGGATTTATCATATATCTGGTTACATTGGCTGGGGTTCTAGTTAAAATTCCAGGCATCACATATGGCCACCTAAGCGCCACGCAGGGTCAATCCTGAGCACTAAGTAGGAAACTGCTAGATGAGCATTGCTAGATGTGGCCAAAAGTATATCTCCTCCTCCCCAATAGTAGTAAAAACAAACAAAAACAAAGTTGGGAGCTATCACACTTCCCAGTTTTAAACTACACAGTAAGGTTATAGTAATCAAAACATCATAGTGCAGGAATAAGGATAGACCATCTGGCAAAAAGTCAGAGATAAACTCAGATCAGTTTACTCATGATAAAGGAGCTGGGTATATGAAGTGAAGCAAAAAAACTCTCAACAGATGGTTCTGAAGAAACTGTATAAGCATATGCATACCTTGCCCCTCCCCCTACCAAGGATAAAATAAGGAGGAAGAGGAGGAGGAAAGTTTTAAAAGGAAAACTGTATCACTGTTAGAAAAAATGAAGTCATGAAATTCACTTATAAATGGATAGACATGGAGAGTATCATGCTGAGTGAAAGAAGTCAAAAAGAGAGGCACAGACATAAAATGACTGCACTCATTTGTGGGATATGGGGAAAAAAACAACACACAGCATGAGACTAATACCCAAGGACAGTAGCAACAAGGGCAAGGTGGATTGGTCCATGATTAGAAGCCTGCCTCAATAGCTGGGGGAGAGGGCAGTTGGGATGGAGAAGGGACCATCATGACAATGATGGTTGGAAGGGATCGCTCTGGATGGGAGATGTGTGCTCAAAGTGGGTAAAGGACCAAACATGATGGTCTCTCAGTATCTGTATTAAAAACCATAATGGCCAAAAGTAGAGAGAGACAGAGAGACAAGTGCCAGCCATAGAGGCAGGCTGGGGGGAAGGAGGTGGGTAGGGGTTAGGCAGGAGGGATATTGGTGATGGAAAGAGTACACTGATGGAGGGATGGGTATTGGAGCATTGTATGACTGAAACTTGATCATAAAAGCGTCGTAACTGTATCTTACAGTGATTCAATAAAAATATTAAAGAAACCCAACTGTCTGTATCTCACATCATATAAAAATTAAATACAAAGTGAAACAAAGACCTTGAGATTTGACCATAATTTATAAAATACATTAAGGAAAATATAGACAGAATGAATGCCCCATATTCTCGACTTCAAAGTAATTTCAATAATACAGTTTCATTGGAAAAGGTAACAGAAACAATAATAAACAAATATGACTACACCAATTAAAAAGGTCTTATATGGTAAAAGACTTCCTAGTGAATGAACTCAGTGCATCAGATAAAGGATACATCAAGCTCTCACAATGCTCAGGAAAGAAACCAATAACTCTATCAAAATATGGGAAGAGGAGATATACAAACATTTTCATGAAGTGGATAGAAGTATGCATGGCCATGAAGTATATAAGCACTTGTTCATTGTCTTTACCAAGGAAATCAAAATCAAAATAACAGTGAGGTATCTTTTCACACAAGGAACATTTCAATAAGACTAGAAAGAGCTAGGGATGTGAGTGTCTTAGCAGCATTGTGGTAAGAAAGAATAATAATTCACTAAGGGAGGGGCAGATAGTCTTATACATCTCCTAGTGTCAATTACCATAGATTTTATGTAGGGTGATATATATTGAATACATGTATACTTTCCCTCAATGAAACTTATTCTAGTGTAAAGAAGGCAGACAATTTTAGCCAATACTAAAAGCCATTGAGTAAAATAAGTAAAAAATATTAGAGGTAATTACAAATTCAAAGGCCTACAGGGAGAAGCATGTTTGAAATCTAAGAGAAAATTATGAGATATAGAACCATATCTAAACAGCAGTATTTAGAAGTCTACAAACAGATGTTGAATAGGTAAATGGCTAGACTAAACCACTGCTAGGGGTTGTTCAATAAGTAAAAAGAAAAGACAATGAAAATGTCTTAAAATAAAGGAACACTGAGCTAATAAAAAGAAAAAATGGAATTGGTTTGTAACAGATAGGAAGAAATGGGAGGAATCAAGTGACAATATACAATCAAGAGATAAAATAAGCAAGTAGAGTAAACAGAGAAATCAGGTGATAACAATGTAAACCTGAGACATAGAAATACATTTCTACTAAATATTCTAAGTGAATCTTCAACTTCTTTTTAAAAAGAGCAATAGTTGATCTTCACTAAATCATCACTAAATTCCTTTTTCTCTAAAACAGATACTCAATTTCCAGAAAATATAATGAAATATAGTGAAGTATAATTCAGACATATTATTGTAGGAAGCATCCTAATTTTCACTGTACTATGCAAGTATGTTTTTAAATGAGGCCCTGATAGTTTTCAACAAAGACAATCACCATAAGAAATGGTAATCATTCCTACTAGGAATAATCTTTTTTTTTTAACGTGGAAAGTATGATGGCATGAAAGTCCACATTCATAAGTAGCTAAGAGTAGAAAAGGTCTGAGGCATAAAGCAGGAGTTCCCATTACTTTATCTTAGAAGCAAAATGATGCAAAATAATGAAGAAGTTCAAAATGTGGTCATTCTGGTAAATGATTAAAAAATAGGGTTATGAAGCTAAGAGGCCACAGTAGTTCAAAGGTCAATAATGTAGATGCTGAATTCACACAATAGAATCATAGATGGGCCCATGACACAGCTGGCCCCAACTCTCATTAGGAGACCCCCAATGTACTTTACTGACCCCCAATGAATAAGCCCCTGTTATGACACTGATGAGAAATTTTCATTCTGCTGAACTTATCTCTAAGTGTATTGAAGGCGATAAGATGGAGGGACTATGAAAAGATATCAGAGATACTTGACTCATAAGAATCCTAAAACTCCTGAATTATAGGACTTAGAACAAAAAATTTTAATTGAGATATAATTAAAAATATTCGTACTACATAATAGGTTTACAATTGTGAAATGATAATCAGAAAAGTACATTCATTTTTATAGTGAATTTTTATTATTATAACTTTTTTAATACTCAAGAGGGCTTTTTAAAAAGTAAATAATTTATGTACATCTATACTGTAGCTATTATCAGTGACATATTCCTTGTGATATATTTTAGAACAAATTATAACATATAAACACATCATGCTACATGCACAATAGTGGGGGAATCACTTTTTAGAGTTTTTATGATAAGGTATTTTAATACAAAATTTATTAGAAATGTAATATTTTATAAGGACATTCATGCATATTATAAATAAGAGAAAGCTTGGTTTTTTTGGAGGAATTGACAAGAACTCAATTTATTATTACCAAAATAGGGTGAGAATATAGTTAGAATTTTATTTCTCTAATATCGATTCGGTCTTCTCTATTTAGCTCTCAGTTAATCTCCTTTTCTTTCATTTTTGGTTTTGGGGCCACACCAAGTAGTGCTCAAAGCTTAGTCCTGGCTCTCAGAGATCAGTCAGGGGACCATATGGGGTGCTGAGGATAGGACTCTGGTCAGCCCCATGCAAGGCAAAGGCCCTACTTCCTATACTGTTGATTTGGCCCCAGTTAGTTTAATTTTCTTAAACAATAATATGTGTACCACTGAATTAGTATCCCCCCAATTTCAGACTAATGTCATTGATTGCCACTAAACCTCACATATTTTCTTTTATTTCTCTAAAAGAGCCCAAGGATGATAGACTAATATATGGTGATAATATAATATAAATAATGAAATAAAAATACAAATAACTATATTGCTCAGAACATGTCAATTATGAATGAACTGAGATCATTATACTGATGTGATTTTTGTTAATCTACCAAGCGTATCTATTGTGTCAGTAGCACCATTAATTTCTAGAGAAGACAAGTGAAATAAGTCAGAAAGAGAGGGACATACATAGAAGGACTGCACTCATTTGTGGAGTGTAGAATAGCATCACATGAGGCTGACACCCAAGGATGATAGATACAAGGGCCAGGGGGATGATGCAGTCTTCCAGGTATGGGGCAATCCCCCTGACCCTTGTATCGATTATTATAACTTTTAAGATATATTCTCATCACACTCTTCAAACACAGCATTACTATTACTAACTGCAGTCAATATGAAATATTTGACAACTGGAAGTTTGTATCTTTTAACCTCTTTCACCATTTTGTCCAACCCTCCACCCCATCTCTGGCAATCAACAGAGTTCTCTGTCTATCTTTAAGCTCAATTTTTGTTTGTTTTGTTTCATAAGATTTTGCACATAGACTGCCGAGATGTGATCCCGGGGGCCGCATGCATGTGCGGCCTCTCCGCAGCTGTACAAGCGTGAATCCAGACCCAGCAAAACCTCTTTCGGTGTGAGCAACTCCTTGCAGAATGTCTCCAGCCTGAGAACTAAGCCTCGGCCCCGTGCCCGCCCGGGAGGGGAAAGGTATTTCTCTCTCTCGCCTCTTTCTCTCCGGGGATGAAGGGCGTGGTGGCCGCCATATTAAGACGACCACAGATTGGGTTTTCAAGCCTGCAATTATCTAATATCTGGAAGAAATCTCCCTGGACTTCTTGTTAAAGTACAGAAATTCAAAACCGCGCGGCCGCGCGACCTTATTTGTCTTCACAATAGGTCTGAATCTAGTGGGGTACTCCTAACAACAATAGTGAGGTTTGTGTTGAAATATTAAATGTAACCAAAGTAAACAGAATGTAAAATGAAACTTATCAGTTACAAGGTAGGGGGTGGGGGGGCGGGATGGGAGGTGTACTGTGTGGGTTTTTTTTTTTTTTTTGGTGGTGGTATATGGGCACTGGTGAAGGGATGGTTGTTTCCTCATTGTATAACTGAGACCTAAGCCCGAAAGCATTGTAATCTTCCACACGGTGATTTAATAAAATAAAATTAAATTAAAAAAAAAACTTAAAAAAAAAAGATTTTGCACATATAAGACCTTATATGGTATTTGTCTTTTCATAATTAATTTCACTTAGCGTAATGCCTCAAAAACTATCCATGTGCTTGCAAATGGTTATATTCAATTTTTATGACTTAATTATATTCAAATATACATTAGTACACGCATGTAGGATAAGTACTTATTTGTACACACACGAACTTCATTTCTTTAGCCATTCATGCATCAATAGACGTTTTGGTTTCTTCTGTACCTTATTATTATTATTATTATTATTATTATTATTATTATTATTATTGCTTTTTGGGTCATACCCAGCGATACTCGGGTTACCTTCTGGCTCTGCACTCAGGAATTACTCCTGGGGGGATGCTGGGGATTGTACCCGAGGTGGCTGTATGCAAAGCAAATGCCCTACCCGCTGCACTATTGCTCCAGCCTTTCTTCTGTGTCTTAGTGTTAATAATGCTGTGATAAACATGCACTTACATATATATTTTTATTTCCAAAGTAAGTATATTCATTTTCTTCATATAATTCAGAATGTTTAAAGCCTTAGCAATTATATACTTCATTTTTTAGGGTTCTCTATAATTTTATTGCACCAATTTACAATTTCATGCAATGATACATGAAAATTCCTTTCTCCACATCCTCACTAGCATTTAAAAATTGTTGTTTCTTTTTTACCTAATCATTATTTTAACAGGTAGAAGTGATATTTCAGCACAATTCTGATTTGATCTCATGGATAATTAGTGATACTGAACATCTTATGCCTACTGTCCACCAGCATGTCTTCTTGGGAAGAAGACATTAAAATTCTATGCCTACTATTTAATTATATTGTTAGATTTGAACCCTTTGTCAGATGAGTATTGGGAAAATATTATAATCCTAGTCTGTGGTAGATCTTTTTATGCCAGTCACAGTTTTTGTGGTGCAGAATCTTCTTAGTTTAACGTTCTCTCATTTGTTTATCTTTGCTTCCATATGCTTGGACAATGGAACTAAGTCATTTAAGATATCTCTATGTTCAATATCATGAAGGGTTCACCTATGTTCTTAGTGAAACAATTATAGTGAAACAAAATAGATTAAGTACCTAATTGTTTCCAGCATAATTTTAAGGTCCTTAATCTATTTTGATTTGACTTTTGTGCGTGGTGTTAGAAAGTAGTCAGAGGTGTTTTTTTTTCATGCAACCCACCAATTTTTCCAGCAGCATTTGTCAAAGAAGCTTTCCTTAAATGGTGTACAATAATGAATTATATTTAAAAGAATTAATTTTTTTTATTCAAAATGCCTGATTTACTATGTGGCTGATGAGAGGCTTTAATGCATACGATGTTCCATCGAACACCACCAGAATATCCTCTATCTTCTACCACTGTCCCAGGGGTCCCTCCCAAACATCACTCCCCTCCCCAAACCCCAAATTCAGTGAGCTCAGTTCTGTAAACCACTTCTTAGGTGTTTTTTTTCTAGCCCATTGTTATTCCCATATTCTTTCTTAATATGCCACATATGAAAGACAGAGTTCTGTATCTGTCCCTCTCTGGCTGATTTCACTCAGCATGACAAACTACAATTACATCCATAGAGTGGAAAACTATATAATTTCATTTCTTCTTATGCAAAGGATTTGTTTTTTAAAACTTCTCCCTTAAAAAAAAATGCAGTATATTTAAGGACATTGAAACTTTCAGAGAAAAAAAAAATTCCTATTTCAGATCCTCTGTTAATTTCAAAACTCAAGAATATACCATGTGATAAATACTTTACTGTCACTGAAATAAGATTTTTAAGAATGGTCTCCATTTACTTCCACCATCCCCTCAGAAAACAGGTGAAGGTGAAGGCAGAAATTGGCCAAGGATTTGACATGTCTTTGCTGACTATGAAGATGAAGAGAAACAAAAAGAACAGAAAGTGGCTCCCTGCTGAGGGTCAGCAAGAAACCGGAGACCTGAGTCCAACAATGACAAGGAGTTGAATCTTGCCAACAATCTGAGTGATGTTAAAAGCAAAAGTTTTACTTTTGTCTCCTGATAAGAGCTGAACAGACACCCACCTTAATTTCAACCTTCTGAGACACTTTAGCTAAGAACTCAGTCAAGTCTGCTAAACTTCTGATCTACAAAACTTGGAGATAAAAATATGCTTTGTTTTAAACCACAAAATTTCAAAGAAAAATTATTAGACTTCTACTGTTAATTTTATCTGTAAAAATATCTCAAATATGATTTTCTACATTAATATAAGAAAAAGATTTGCTTTAAAAACAGGTTAGGTTAAAAACCTCAAGTTCCACAATATTTACATTCAAAAGATCTCAATTAAAGCAGAATTTATATTTTATAAGTATATATGAATCAACCTTCAGAAGCCTAGGTCACATATGTTAAAATAAACTCTACAGGACTAGGGAGAAAGCTCAAAGTGAAGATATTTGCGCCTTGTATGTGCAAGACCCCAGTTCTGATCCGTAGCACTGCATGAATCTGTGAGGATGATTGGCTCTACTAGCCTTTGAGCCACCGGATCACTAGTTGACCCCAGTGGGCCCCAGTATTGCTAGATGAAAGCACTAAACTGTCAGAACCACACACCAGCTTAGCATCACCATGAGTGCTCCCAAAACTTGCAACCCTGTTAAAAAAAAAGCCCAAATCAGCAAATACACAAAATAAATTCTATACCTCCTTCAAAATAGAAAATGAAACAAAATATACAAAAAAGAACTTACCTCAACCCCAACACATAAGTGCTTGATAAGAAAGATTTTTAAGTAGGGCATGAATAAAAAACTTGTCAACCTATTTTTTGCTTCTATTGGAAATAAATGTATTACTAATATATAGACAAAAGCTTGATTTCTCTTATAGTCTAAAACTAAAAAAATCCACTATGAAGAATTATTTTAGCAGAAAATGGCACAGACTTTTGACATTGATGTATTTTAAAAAAAACACCTCTTGAGTCTTAATTCCTCATATCTAAAATAGGAAAATATTAGTATCCAAACTCAAAGGAGATTTTGGTTTAATACACAAATGCATACAACAGTATGTATTGTACATAATAATTTCTCCAATGATGTTAGCTATTTTTAATTATGATTTATATCTATGTGAAATCAATTTTTCTCTCTATAAAAACCAGTGGGGAAATAGCTCTCAGAGTACTAGTGGTTAAATGATTAAATCCTAGGTTTTATTTATAACATGCTTATATAAACATGAGAATTTGTTCAAACATATGAACTATAGGCAAATATGTCAGACAGTTCTAAAAAGTACTGCCAGAGTAGCTATGAATCAGAATAATAAGCACAAATAGAGTTATATGGTTGAAAAAATTCATATTTATTTCCATGGCTATCAACTAAGTTTCTGTGGAGATAGATGATTCTATCAGGTTGAATCAAGATGGATTATGAAACTACTCTCATGCTATCAAAGCACAATCAGTCTAAAGCAAGGTTAGACAAAAAATAGTACTCTCAAAATTCTGTCTGAACTATATGAAAAAAATAGTATACCTAATGATTTTTTTATAGTTCTTGAGTATTGGAAACTGATGATCTGGGAGACAGTAACATATGCAATAAAGCTTTTATCATCCAGTAGCATGTCAGTGGATATTAAAAGAATCCATTCAAGTTATATTACAAGCTCTTCAAAATACATCTGGATAACTGTAGGACACTTATGACAATTTTAAAGGACATTTGATGTCAAGTGGCTTGGAAAATTAGAAAATCAATAAATGATATACAAATCTTAGTTGCCTCTTGACCATATCAGTGAAATAAGGAATTTTAACATACTTTCTTCTATTCCTCCACAGCTTTGTATTCTATAATTTAAGGTGGCATGCATACAGATTCAGTCAACTCTACTGAGATATAGAAAGGCCAGGAATTTAGGAAATTATGTACAATAACAATAGAATTGATGCAATATACTGGATATAAATAAAATCATAACTTCAACTTCCCTGAGTATGACAATACTTTCCTATCCAAAATTTAAATAAACAGAATTGTAAATTAATTGTGTCAGAAATAAACATTACTTTGTTTAAAGTCAAGTGAGACCACAGTAAAATTTCCAGGGCTATATCAAAAATGGAAACTTGCTTACTCGTTCTCATTTATAACAATTACACTTAGAAGCCTAAACTACATATATCAAAAAAAGTTGCAAGTCAGGCACTGGGCTATGAATAGAGGAAGGGTTGGAGCACATGCTTTTGCATGATGGAACTCAGAGCACCACCAGGAGAGACTCCCTAAGTACTGAGCTGGAATTATCACCTGGACATCACTAGATGGGGCCCACCCGCCAAAACAAAAATATCTTTTTTGATTTGGTTAGAACAATATACCAAATAAACTCAGATAAATAATATCATAAAACACTGATGTGGAAAACTGACTTTTTCTATTGACATGTCCACATTTCGGGCACAGTACAATGAATGCTTCACTGCTTTGAAAAGCTCAGCTTTATTCATTCTCCACTTCAGAAGTAAGGCTGCGCTTTTACAAAAAGTGATGTAAAATAAATTCCAAAATTTCCAAAGTCTTCCTGTGGTATATATATTTTCCAATACAGTGAGGGTGTAAGAGAGAGACACTCTATGTTGAGTTTTGAAAGACCTGAGAACCAGTTACAAGACCCTGCAGGCATTTTATGTCCTTCATCTTGATCATTGTCCTCCAGTTGGATTACTGATAAATTCTCCTTGCTGGGTCATCACATCTTCCAAACTAACCAACTCAAAATAATTGACATTAGGTCAGCATGCTGTTTTAAAACCTCCAATGGCTTTTCCTTATAATTAGATTAGATCCAAACTTCTAGGAGTCTAGCAAGTGCTTTTAAAAGTGTGGTCCCCGACTACCTTCCTGAATTCAACCCTTACCAGTCCTACTTATGTGCTTGGATATACCCATCATTTGGTTATGTGCAGCTATATCCATCATTTGGTTCATCATTTTCCTGAAATATTCATTCCTCCTTCCCCAGATACTCACATAGATGGCTCCATCTCATCATTAAGATCTTACTTGAACTTTTATTCATTCCAATGGTTATCTCTGACCACATTTATTAAAATGAACCCACAACCAACAATTCAGATCACTCTTTATTCCACTCTTTTTAAATACATATTTAAAATTTTTAATTGAATTACTATGAATTATGATGCAATACAGTTATCATGATTTAATTTCAGGTATACAATGTTCCCTTCACCACTCTC
This sequence comes from Sorex araneus, assembly GCF_027595985.1. Lineage (NCBI taxonomy): Eukaryota > Metazoa > Chordata > Mammalia > Eulipotyphla > Soricidae > Sorex > Sorex araneus. Next base: position 134,925,247 of record NC_073304.1, on the reverse strand, counting down.
TAACCAGTGTCTACTTTCCTTCACCAAAATCCTGGTCTCCTTCCCACCCTCAAGCCTGCCTCTACAAAAGACATTTTTTTTCCTTTATCCTTCATTTTCTCTTTTAGCATTGTGGTTTACAGTATAATTACAGTTAGGGTATTATGCATGTCACTTTGCTTCCTTTAAGTGTGTGACTACTTCCCTGTGTCATTGTCATATGGTTCCTCCCCTGACCTACGCCCCTTCACCCCATCCAGTGTCAAGATTCCAATCAGTTCTCCTGCTCTCTTTAAGTTATTCCCCTTATTATGTTTTTTTTATATCCCACACAAGTGAGATCATTCTGTGTCTGTACCTCTCCCTGTTACTCATTTGCATTGTCCAGCATGATACTCTCCAGATCCATCCATGTACCAGCAAATTATATGACTTTATCTTTTCCTAGCAGAGTAGTATTCCACTGAATATATATACCATACTTGTTTATCCAGTTATCTGTTCTTGAACACTCAGATTATTTTCATATTTTGGCTATGTGAATAGTACTGCAATGAATATAGCAGTGTAAATGTTTTATCTGTGTTCTGTTTTGGCATCCTTGGGGTATATTCCCAGGAATGAAATTTCTGGATCTTGTGGAAACTCAATTTCTAGTTTTTTTAAGGAATGTCCATATTTTTATCCAAAATGACTGGGCATATGCTGACAGTGGTTGCTTTTTGTTTTGATAAGTGCAGTTTCTGTGGTGTGAGGTGGTATCTCATTCTTGTTTTGATTTGCATTTCCCTGATGATTAGTGATGTACAGCATTTTTTTCTATATGCCTTTTGGTCATTTATATCTTCTTTGAGGAAATTTCTGTTTATCTCTTCTCCCCATTTTTGGGGGTTGGATTTTTTTTCTTGTAAATTTCTACCAGTGCTTTATGTTTGGGAGATTAATTTTATATAAAATGAGTGGTGGACAAATAATTTTTCCCAGTCTGTAGGCTGTCTTTGCATTCTGATCATCATTCCTTTTGATGTACTGAAGCATTTAATGTAATGTAGTTTCTATTCATTTATCTTTGCTTTCCCTTGCTTGGTTAGTGACATTTTATCCTTAAAGATGCCTCTAGCTTCAGTATGCATAATTATGTCTATTACTTTGCCTATGTACCTTATGGATTCAGGTCTAATATCAAAGTCTTTAATCCATTTTGATTTGACTTTTTGCATGGCATTAAAAGAGGTCTTCGTTCTTTCGTTTTTTGTGGGTTTTGTTTGTTTTACAAGTAACCAACCATTTTCCCAATACCTTTCTCACTTTTTGAAAACGCTTTCCTTGCTCAGTTGCATTATCTAACCAATCACCTGACGGTCTGTCTCCTTCGGATTTTTAATTCTATTCTATAAATCTTAGGGGCTCTTTATTCTGGTACCACGGTGTTTTAATTACTACTGCTTTGCCACTTAGTTTGAAGTTAGCATCACACTCTTTTTAAAGGCAACATTTCTATTAAAATGTATTTATTTTTTGGTATAAAGTTCATTAGTTATTTTTTGTACTAGGTTATACTCATTGCAGAGATTTCCATACTCTTGTTGCTATATTTTCAGTGCCTAAGATGAATGTGATTTACAGTACTCAATAACAAATAATATTTTAGATAAATTATTAAAGTATTTCTATTCTTATTAGTTCAACCAACCCATAATAACCAATACCGTTTCCTTTACATATGACAAAATCACTAAACTGTGAATAGTACAACTTCTTAATTTTCTAGACTTCCTATAAGCAGAAGCCAAGCTGTACTCATCGCTCTTTTCTCACTATCTAGACTAGTGCTTGGTACAGATAGATTACCAATAATTTCTTAATAAACCAACCTACTGAGTAAATACATAAAAAGGAAAAATAAATGCATGTATGGATGGATGGACAAGGGTTTTGATTATTTTTAACAGATAAGATGTAAGCAAGAATGGTTCCTGCAGCTATAATTTACAAACACAGCCTAAGTAGAGGAAAGGAATATGTGGTAAGCAGGAACTGTTACTCTGCTTAGATTCCCTTTACTCAGTATTTTTCACTTAGCACTACTGACATTTTAAACTGGATAATTCTTTGTTGAAGAGAAGCTGTTCTTCACACTGTAGGTGTAGAAGCAAACTTGATCTCAACCTACTATATGGCAGTTATAACACAATTAGCACACCTACTCCTGAGTCATGACATCAAAGTGTTCTCTACACACTGCCAAATATCACTAACATAAGATTTTCATCATTAAAATCTATTATTCATAAAAAACCCAAATAGGCACTTCTCCAAAGACATACAGATGGCCCGGAGATACATGAAATAAATGTTCACTTACCAGATTTTCCAAACACCAAATTTTCTAAGGTGACTCATAGTTTTATATACTACTAGCTTGTATTTTACATATAAAAAAGAGCGTGTCTTTCTCATGTAAAAGTCAGACATTTTTACATCAAAAAAATTTTGTTCAAGCAATAACAATTAAAACAGCATGATACTGGAAAAAAGGCAGAGCCTAAGACCAACAGAACAGAGTGGAATTTCCCTACACACAACCCCAAATGTATGATCATCTAATATTTGATAAGGGAGCAAGAAATCTGAAGTGGAGCAAGGAAAGCTTCTTTAACAAATGGTGCTGGCACAACTGGACAACTACATGCAAAAGAATGGGCTTAGACTTCGACCTGACACCATGCACAAAAGTCAGATTAAAATGGATTAAAGACCTCAACATCAGACCACAATTTATAAGGTACATTGAGGACAAGGACAGAAAAACCCTCCACGATATTGAAGCTAAAGGTATCTTCAAAGATGACATGCAACTGGTCAACCAAGTGGAAACAGAGATAAACAAATGGGACTACATTAAACTCAAAAGCTTCTGCACTGAAAAAGATACAGTGACCAGAATACAAAGACAATCTACAGAATGGGAAAGGATATTCACCCAATACCCATCAGATAAGGGGTTGATATCAAGGGTATATAAAGCACTGGTTGAACTCTACAAGAAGAAAACATCCAACCCCATCAGAAAATTGGGCGAAGAAATGAACAGAAACTTTCCCAAGGAAGAGATATGAATGGCCAAAAGGCACATGAAAAAGTGCTCTACATCACTAATCATCAGGGAGATGCAGATCAAAACAACCATGAGATACCACCTCACACCACAGAGACTGGCACACATCCAAAAGAACAAAAGCAACCACTGTTGGAGAGGATGTGGGGAGAAAGGGACCCTTCTACACTGCTGGTGGGAATGCCAACTGGTTCAGCCCTTTTGGAAAACAATATGAACAATTCTCAAGAAATTAGAAATTGAGCTCCCATTTGACCCAGCAATACCACTGCTGGGAATATATCCCAGAGAAGCAAAAAAGTATAGTCGAAATGATATCTACACTTACATGTTCATCACAGCACTGTTTACAAATAGCCAGAATCTGGAAAAAACCCAAGTGCCCGAGAACAGATGATTGGTTAAAGAAACTTTGGTAAATCTATACAATGGAATACTATGCAGCTGTTAGAAAAAATGAAGTCATGAACTTTGCATATACGTGGATCAACATGGAAAGTATCATGCTAAGTGAAATGAGTCAGAAAGAGAGACAGACATTGAAAGATTGCACTCTCTGTGGAATATAAAAAAACAGAGTAGGAGACTAACACCCAAGAACAGTATAAATGAGTACCAGACAGTTGAATCCATGGCTTGGAAGCTGGCCTCACATTCTGGGGAAAAGGCAGCTCAGATAGAGAAGGGAACACCAAGTAAAATGTGGTTGAAGGCCATGCCAGGGAATGGTTATTCGTGCTGAAAGTAGACTAGAGACTTAACAGGATGGCCACTCAACACCCCTATTGCAAACCATGACACCCAATTGGAGAGAGAGAACAAAAGGGAATACCCTGCCACAGAGGCAAGGTAGGGTGGGAGATGGGATTGGGGAATGGAAGGGATGCTGGGTTTATTGGTGGTGAAGAATGGGCACTGGTGAAGGGATGGGTTCTTGAACATTGTATGAGGGGGAAACACAAGCATGAAAATGTATGAATCTGTAACTGTACCCTCATGGTGGTTCACTAATTAAAAAATAAATTAATTAAAAATAATAATAATAAAAAAGCTTTTTGTTCATACCATTTTCCTCAAAACATTTTACCTTATCTAGCCCCCACGAATAGCTAAAGCAATTCTTGGGGTAAAGAAAATGGGAGGAATCAACCTCGCCAACTTCCAACTCTATTACAAAGCGGTAGTCATTAAAACAGCATGGTACTGGAACAAAGGCAGAGCTGCAGACCAATGGAACAGGGTTGAATACTCTGACATACACCCCCAAATATATGATCATCTAATCTTTGATAAGGGAGCAAGAAATGTGAAGTGGAGCAAGGAAAGCATGTTTAACAAATTGTACTGGCAAAACTGGACAGCTACATGCAAAAAAATGGGCTTAGACCTCCATCTATCACCATGTACAAAAATCAGATCAAAATGGATTAAAGACCTCAACATCAGACCAGAATCCCTAAGGTACATTGAAGATAAGGTTGGCAAAACCCTCCATGACAGTGAAGCCAAAGGTATCTTCAAAGCTGACACGCCACTGGCAAAGCAAGTGAAAACAAAGATAAATAAATGGGACTATCTCAAACTAAGAAGCTTCTGCAACTCAAAAGAAACAGTGACCAAAATACAAAGACAATCCACAGAATGGGAAAAGATATTTATGCAGTACCCATCCGATAAAGGGTTGATAACAAGGATATACAATGCACTGGTTGAACTCAACAAGAAGAAAACTGCCAACCCGATCAAAAAATGGGGTGATGAAATGAACAGAAACTTTTCCAAAGAAGAAATCCGAATGGCTGAGAGGCACATGAGAAAATGTTCAACATCACTAATTATCAGGGAGATGCAGATCAAAACAACCACGAGATACCACCTCACACCACAGAGACTGGCCCACATCCCAAAAAAACAAAAAGCAATCGGTGTTGGCATGGATGTGGGGATAAAGGGAGTCTTCTTCACTGCTGGTGGGAATGCCGACTGGTTCAGCCCTTTTGGAAAACAATATGGATGATTCTCAAAAAGTTAGAAATTGAGCTCCCATTTGACCCAGCAATACCACTCCTGGGAATATTTCCCGGAGAGGCAAAAAGGTATAGTAGAGATGACATCTGCATTTCCATGTTCATTGCCGCTCTGTTTACAATAGCCACAATATGGAAAAAACCAGAGTGCCCGAAAACAGATGATTGGCTAAAGAAACTCTGGTATATTTACACAATGGAATACTATGTAGATGTCAGAAAACAGGAAGTCATGAAATTTGCATATAAGTGGATCAACATGGAAAGTATCATGCTGAGTGAAATGAGTCAGAAAGAAAGAGACAGATATAGAAAGATCACACTCATATGTGGAATATAAAGTAGCTGAGAGGTACAAGATTAGAATGTTGCAATTCCTGGCAGACATTTCTCTGGACTTAGTTACTAAAATACTAAAATACAGAAATCCAAAACTATGCTGCTGCTAGTGTGGCCTCCTGACCTCATATCTCTTCATTCTCAGCAATGGAAAACAAATTACCAAATGCTTTCTTTTCAGCAGATCGACTTTAGGGGGGAGAAACTCCAAATCAATAATAGTAAATTTTTTTGTTGAAATATTGAATGTAATCAAAGTAAAGTGAAAGTAAAGTGAAATTTACCAGTTACACATGCGGGGTGGGGGACTGGGGAGGTGGGGAGAAGGGGGGAGGTATATCGTGATTCTTGGTGGTGGAATATGTGCGCTGGTGAAGGGATGGGTGTTTGAGCATTGTATAACTGAGACTTAAACCTGAAAGCTTTGTAACTTTCCACATGGTGAATCAATAAAAGAATTAAAACAAATATTTTACCTTATCTTAAAAGTGCCTATATATTTCCCACATTTTAATTTCAAAATTCAAATGCTCCCCAAAATTTCAGTCATATAATTTTCTAATACCTGTCCCTTCACTAAAGTAAATTTCCCACCACTAATGTCCTAATTTCCCTCCCACACATTCTTGCATCCCTGCCTCTATGACAGGCACTTTTCTCCTTTCTCTCTCTCTCTCTCTCTCTCTCTCTCTCTTTCTCTCTCTTTCTCTCTCTCACAAACTTGTAAACATGTATCTAACTGTGATCCAATTAAAATGCTCCACAAAATTTCCCAAATCACAAGACTAATCATTCCTTCTCCTCAGTTATTTTTATGTATTACAAGATCTATTATATCTACTGTAATTCCATCATGTCTACTGTTAATTCCCTAGAGTGGAATAAGTTTTCTTCATCTAAATTGTATCAGTCCTTGCCTCAAGCCCTACCTAATATTCATCAAGGAAATGAACAAATGAATTAATGAGAAAAGCTTATTTCTATGAATTATTTGTTTCCTATTTAAAAATGTTGTTAAATGACTCAAAAAAATTAAAACAATGTAAAAGAATAGCAAATCAAGTACAAATACATGTTTTATTTATAGACTATAACAAATATACCAATGAACTAAACATATGAGCTTTATTTGAATTGCTTTTTTAGTAGAAGTATGTATCTAAAATATGTTTAAGGAACTGTGATAAAAATAAGGCCACACCAACTCTTTTTATATTTTTCAGGAAGAATTATCAAAACAGTTGTATAAACACAACTATCCCAGTCTCATTACTGAGTCTTCCAATTAGATTGGAAGTTGTAGGATGGAGGTTTAGCCAAGTCTAGTGACAGTTTCTGTTTGGAGCTAAAAATTTTCAGAATGGCCCAAATTTTCTCGGCCTTATTTGAGAAGTCATATCAACCTATAAAGATATTTCTTTGACCATCCCATGTCTTTGTTTTCTCTTCCTATAAATACAGAGATTAGCAGTGATGGCAAATGCCTAACTAAAAACAAATTAAGTATTATTATTAATACCTTCTTATTCACAATTTCACTTCTTTAAGGCTTTCATCTACTAACTTAGTTGTAAATTCTATCTGGGAAAAGACTGATATATTATTCATGTTTATTTTTGCTTTTGATTTTAGAGACACCCCACCCTGCAGTGCTCAGGGTTTATTCCTGTCTCTATACTCAGGGATCATTCCTTCCTGTTGCATAGGGACCATATGTGGTACTGGGTATTGAAGTCTGCTCAGTTTTATACAAGGAAAGCTCCTTAGTTATTGTATTTTCTCTCTAACCCAATTATTCATTTTTGTTTCCAGGAAGGTGGGAAATAAATATATATATATATGTATATGTATACTTTGTAAATAATTCTTTAAGTCAAATTTTTTTTTAAATTTAGTGCAAAATAAGAAATATGGAAGTCACAAAGTCTTCTCATTTAAAAAATAATACTTTATCAACATAAGACATAAAGCAGTAAGTGAAAGAATACTGAAGGGAAGCAGATGTCCTAAAAGAAAGCATAAGCCACAACTTTGTATCATTCAGTAAGAAATTGATCTTAAAATTTTTCAAAGTCCAATAATAAATTTAATACCATTTAATCTTATAATATTATACAGATGTATAGACTAACACAAAGTTTTGAAGAATGAGTCACTCTGTCATTCCAAAATTCTGCAACATCTGCATCAAGTATAGGGATATCCATTCTTATAACTGGTTTCTGAAGCCCATGATGAAGGTAAATGACCCAATTCCACTGAGTTAGAAGTGAATAATCCTATTGTAGTTAGAGAGTCAGAGAAGTGTCTCAGAGTCCTTATTTTCTTGGTATTTCTAACCTCAAGACTGATATGGAGCTTTCCCACTGCCGCACAAGCATGATCCCAGAGGCCAACTAAACTACTTTGGGCACCAGCAGCTTGCAGAAATGTCTCTAGACTGTGAACTGAGCCACTGCCCCATGTGGTGCCAGGAGGGAAGGGTTTTTCTCTCTTGGCTTTTCCATTTTATGAGCACCACAAAAGGGAAGTAAAAGCTTGCAGTGATGCAATTTCTGGCAGAAATTTCCCTGGACTTTGTTACTAAAATACAGAAATCCAAAACTGTGTGGCCGCTGTTGCAGCCATGCGACCACATATGTCTTAATTGTCAGCAATGTAAAACATTATCAAATGGTTCCTTTTCCACAGGTCTGAGTTTGGGGGGAAACTCCAAACAATAATAGTGAGTTTTTTGTTGAAATATTGAGGGTAATCAAAGTAAAGTGAAAACTATCAGCTACACAGGCAGGGGGTGGGGTGGGGTGGGAGGGAGGTATATTGGGGTTCCTGGTGGTGGAAAATGTGCACTGGTGATGGGATGGGTGTTAAGCATTGTATAACGGAGATTTAAGACGGAAAGCTCTGTAACTTTACACTACACATGGTGATTCAATAAAAAAAAGACTGATATGGAAGCTTCTTTTATCTTATTCTTAGATATCAGCTATTATATGTATGTATGTATATATATACATTTACATTATACATGTGGATATATACATTCATATATGTGTGTATATATATGTAAATTGGTTTGTTTGCCCTATGAGCCTTCCATTTCAGGAAAAATAAAAGTTAACAAATCAGGTAAAGCTTATTTCTCTAAAGTAGGAACAAGTTATAGAATGGAAAAAAATGGTTAGCTAAATTATTGCTACATATGAATACTGCTATAATTTCTCATAAACATTTTATGTTTCATTCTGATTAGAACTGGCATTGATCATATTCTGACTCTTGTGACCAGAGGAAACAAAATTTTCTAAGTGGCTTCAATTTAGTCCTTAGAGTTATTTCAAAGTTTTTTTTAAAAAGAAACAAAAGAAGAAGGAGGAAAAATGACAACAAAACAGAAATAAAGAACAATATACTAGAAAAAGGAAATGGAAAAAAGATGATAGAAAAGTATACCAGGAGATGGTGGAGCCATACTGGAAGAAAAGTGACAATTTTGAAGACATCAACACAAAGAATACCCCAAAACAGCATCCCACAAGTTGCCTCGCTGAGGAAATCCAGGAAAGAAAACAGCTGTCAATTCAGGAGATTGACAGCATAGAATTTAGAACCATAGACAAGGTCTGAGCTGAAGAGTGCTTTCCCTAGGTTGAGGAAGTGGCAAAGCAGAGACTGAAAGAGGAATGAAACAGTAACAAGACAGCACCAGACTGAAAATGCCAATGTAAGGTCGGAGGGTGTTGAGTATAAAGATTTTACAGTTTAGCTTTGTACATCCACTTGCTGAATTAGAAAGTGAATGAGAATTAGTCATGGACTTGTCAGACCCAACATAGACAGTGTGTGCCTACCCCATCCCCTACTTGGAGATGCCTTTTCTGAGGCGAGGCCAACTCAAAAGGTCCCCAGAAGCTCAGCTGACCTTCACAGGCTCACCACAGCACACTGTGGCCCCACCACAAAAGGCTTGCAGTGGTAATAGTGCTTCCTGGATATTCTTACAACCACAAAGCACCTTACTGGCTTTTACCAGCTACAGCCTTGCCCCAGAAGGTTGGTGGCCTTGTGCAAGGTCTGCAACCTCAGTAATACTGGTAAGTTTGCAGCCATGGTCAGCTCAGAACTAAAGGAAGCTTCTTCATCCAGAGTTAAACTCCAACCTGAGTCAGAGGATACCAAGAGCTGAAGATCAACAAAGGTTCATTTTTGTGCCTGTCTCTGTTGAGTCAATAAAAGACTAGGAATTGGCAATACTATGACACCCTAAAGGTGTTAATTTCCCAACATGTCATGGTTGAAAGAAGCAGTCATCACCCATATGGCCTGGATAAAGCAAAAATCTCCCAGTTCTATAACAATAAGCTTGCTTTATCAGCTATTATTGGGTACATGTAACCACCATCTCTACATCAGTTGCAGAACACCAGCCCTTGCAAACCTGAGCCAGGACCAAGGCCACCTAGACCTCAGCTCTGCAGAACCTACTGACAACAAATTCCAGGTTGCCATCAGGTTCAAACTACTCAAAGACATGGATAACAGTTTGTTCTTGCAAATGTAAAGCCCTGATTATTTCTCAGGCCAAGGCATACTCAGTCACTATGGCTAGCACTCATGTAACATCAGGTTCAACAAAAACAATGAAGGAATGACGTTGCTTTCATCTAGAAACAAAAGCATTGAAAGATCTTCAAACACTAGATATTTCTAAACTGCTTAAGAAAGATTTTCAAGTAACAAAGTTTTCAATGTTTAATGAACTGAAGAAATCAGTGGAAGAAACAACTAATAAGCTCAAAGAAAGGATGGGAAAAATTGTCATCAAAACATAAAGAAAAAAATCAAAGAATAGAATGACTGAGCTGGAAAAATGTCATTCAGGTCACACTAGAGTACAGAAAAAGCCAAAAATGCACCACACATGATAATAATGAGAAAAAAATAAGAATTTTTAAAATGAAGTAACTCAAAAGATATATGCAATAGCACTAAGAGGAACAACCTCAATATAACAGGAACTCAAGATCAGAGAAAAAGGGGAAAAAAATGGTTGTTGGAAGAAACAATTGCCAAGAACTTCCCCAATCTGAGAAATTAAACAGGTGTATTGATCCAGAAATCCAAAAGAGTTCCAAATAAATTAATTCTAAGCAGAAAATGCCAAGGCACAACGTGATTAAAAATGGCAAGAACTGCAGATATTCCTAAATGTGGCAAGAGAGAAGCCTCAGTATTTAGCTATTCTAGCAAGATTCACACAAGATTTCTCAAACATAAAAAAAAAATTTCTCAAATGAAACCCCTACAAGAAAGAAATGGAATTATATATTCAAAATATCTATTGAAAAGAACCTCCAAGAACTCTCTATCCAAACAGATTATCACTCATATTTTTAGAAATTTTATTTTTTAAAATTGTTGTTTAGCATAGCTTGTAATAGTTTACAATATTAACCAAGTTATTATCTTATAGTTGCAGAGTACCACACCAATTCCTCCACCAGCAATTCAAGATATCTTTACCACTTTCCCATGATCGCTTACCCCTCCCTCCGCCCCCTCAGTTCCCAGTCCTATTGATCAAGTTTCAGAATTAATTTCCATTGGGCACTGTCTAATTATCATTCAGACTTGAAGGAGTGATGAAAACATCTACAGACAAAAACAGCTGAGAGCATTTGTTGTTTCTAAACCAGACTTGCAAGGACCACTATGTGGTTTCCTCTACAATGCAAGGAAACAAATCTTATCTTGGAAGCAGAAACATAGATAAAAGTCATAAAATGGAGAGAAAAAGGAGAATATATAGGAGGACCTATAGATCAATCTCTGCTTTAAACTTGAAAGGAAACCAAATTTAGAACTTTAGGTGTAAATGGAACAGTAACCTTAAAACAAAAATACTTAAAAGAAGTAAGAAGAGGTAAATGGAAGCAGATCACGCTCTATATAAAAGGCCAGGAACACAATAAAAGCAGAGAAAAAGAAGAAAAAACAAAAGGAATAATGCTAAACTGCAAGAACACCCCAAATTCTCATAGTACAATGCCAACGAGTTACTTTATATCAGTAATCTTTTTAATGCCAATAGGTGAACTCCCATTTCAAAAACAGAGTTACTGGCTAGATGTCTAGAAACAAAATTCATCCTACATATCACTATGAGAAACAGTTGGACCCTTACAGTAAACAGAGGTATAGAGTGAAAGACTGGGAGAAATATGCAGGCAGTGGTAGATTTTAAAAATTAGGAAAGTTGTATTTGTATCAGACCAACTATTGTTTACACTGAAGAAAATAACATGAGATAGGGATGGCCATTAAGGACTTGTCAATGGATGAATGATCTTTTATTAATAGATATGCACCAAAGAAAGAAGAAAAGTTCATAAGGCAATTGCTAATAGACCTCAGAAGATACATTAAAAGTATCACACTCGCAGTAGGAGACTTTTAAAACTCCACTGAAATCATTCAACAGATCAATCAGCAGAATATCAATAAGGATATAGGAGTCCTAAATCAGAAAATGGAAGAAGAGGGATTAATAGACATAAATAGAACTCTCTACCCCACCCCCCCAAAAGCCAAATATACTTTCTTCTCCAATGCACATGGAACATTCTATAGGGTAGATGACATGCTCTGTCACTGAGTGTCCATAAGTCATGAAAATAGAAATAAACCAAGTATCTTTTCATACCACAATGCTGTGAAGGTAGAAATTAACCTTCAAAAGAAATACAGGAAGAACTATAACATCTGGAAATTAAATAAAATACTGTTTTCAACAATTGGGTCAAAGAGGAAATTTAAGAAGAAATATGGTTCTTGGGGGCTGGAGCGATAGCACAGTGGGTAGGGCATTTGCCTTGCATGCGGCCGACCTGGGTTCAATTCCTCTGTCCCTCCCAGAGAGCCCCGCAAGCTACCAAGAGTATCCTACCTCCATGGAAGAGCCTGGCAAGCTATCCGTGGCATATTTTATATGCCAAGAACACTAACAACAAGTTTCACAATAGAGATGTTACTGGTGCCTGCTTAAGCAAATCGATGAACAATGGGACAACAGTGCTACAGTGCTACAGATGAGGAGAAAATGGGATAGTCACATGCAAAAATTACAAATTAGCCTCTTTCTCACAGTGTACACAAAATTTTATTAAGAATAGATTAAACAACTTGAAACTATACAAGGATTCTAAAGTATTTGTCAAGAAAAACACAAATGGAATGCTTCAGGATTTGAATTTTACCAGCGTCATCAATGGTTTGAGTCTACTGGCAATGAAAACAAAAACAAAATTAATGGGACTACATTAAATTTAAAAGTTTTTAAAGATGCCTTGCTAATATATCTGTACTACATATACCAGTTAAAGAGTTAATAGTCAAGATATATAAAGAACAAAGCAAACAATAACAACAATAACAATAAGCTGTGTAATCATCGGGCGACTGGGAATTCCCACAGCTCTCTCTTGACACCTGCATTCGGTGGTCTCAGGTCACTTCCCCACCCGGGACAGCAGATGCCATGGGCAGACAAAGGAGGAAACGAGGGCCAGGCAGGTTGGTGATCAGTTGTCATTTATTCCATTCTCCCCAAGCTTCAGTCACATGACCAAAAACTATAAGAAAATCTAAGAAATAATGACTTTATCCCAGGTCATTTTACATCCATAATTCAATGAGGTAGTCTATTTCTTAGAGAAATAAAAAAATATTATTAGGAGACGAATAGCAATGTAAGGTAAGGGCCTCCTGAGATAACTTCCATTTCTTCTACCACTTATGTTCATACTCAGTAAAAAAACAAACAAAAAAACCCCCAGTTTTGAAAATGAAGGATAACAAAGGCAGTCAACAGATGTCCATAGTATTACGAAAAGTACTTAATGCATTCTTAACATATCATAACTAATCAATAATTGTTGGCTACCAAGGAACGGGGTGATAATTAAATGGTCAGGGACATACGACTTGCACAAACAGGGACCTGAATTTCATCCCCAGTATCACATGCCTTTCCCGTCAGCACCACCAGGAACAGCCCTGGAAACCCTCAGAGCACCTCAGAACATACTGCTAGCAGCCCCCAGGTTCCACTGCTATTGCGCTGGTGGTTGCCAGCACTGATACCCACAGAGCATACCACTGCTAGGTTGTATCACTGACTCACACAGTCTGGTTGTTGAAGTATATACTAGAAGTGGTCTCTGGGGCCCTATGCACTGCTTGGACTTCCAAACCCAAAATAACTAGAAAAAATAAAATAATTTTTAGCTCAATAATCATCATCACCTTTATCACTGGAATCAGCATCACTACCATCTTAGTTTTTTTTTTCTTTAGGGGGATTATTTAGGTTGTTATACAAGTGTACTTTACTATTGAGAAAGAAATGTTTCTGCCTCTCCCACCATCATAGTTTTCTCAAACTATTCCTCCAATATCACCACTACCTTGCCTAGTAGTCTATCAGCAAAGAATAAAGGCCCAACAGGGCAAATGATTTTATTCATATTACTTCTCGACTTTTTGGAAGCAACCAACTTTAAAATCTAATTGGAGCTGAATTTCCATTAGCACTGCACTGGTGATTCTTGTATATCCATCTGCCACTCCATTGCAAGTGTTTGCCTCTCAAGGATAGAACAATTTCTTGGTAATGCCTCATTGGGGAGGAATTGAAAAGAATAAGATAGGATACAGTACTCCAGGGGTTCGGTTAAGAATTGCAGGCAAGTCTACAGAAAATAGATCCATCACTCTGTGGAGTTAAGTTGAGGAGAAATGGAACAATTAGTTAGAGGTTAAGTAGCAAAACAGCTGCTAGAAGCCTTAGATAAAAATGTCAAGGAGTGGGAGGAAAAGATTTGAAGAATAACGTGGGAGTGAAAGTTATCAATTGCTTTCAAACCTAAATTTATGCATTTCAATATTACCTAGAAGAATCAATCTGAGCAACTGTTTAATATCTGGTACCAGAAGGTATTTTAAAAATTATGAAAAGAGTAAAAATAAAATACCTTGAAGAATCCTTCAAGACAGAGTTTTTACAAGACCATACAAATCCTGAGCTATTGTATTTTAGATGGTAATGTGTGAAAGCAAATTAATGTCCCCTAAATCAAGCAAAGACTTCAAAGCTAAGCTATTACATATAATGAAGTGAAGCAGAAAAATGAAATCTACTCCATGAAGTATATAAAACAAATAGAAATTGCTGTTATGAGACACCATAAAATAGTCAATAATTCAAAAGATGATTAAAAATAAACATATTAGTAATAAAATCCTGGCAAGGGGAATATTCTAATAATGGACTCTGGGTTTTGGTTTACAGTAGCTCAAGAACCTTAGACTATAAAGAGAATAAATATTTATACCCAAAACAATCATAGATTTTGCTTATGTACATTTTAATAGAGAAATAATGTTAAACAGGACATTTTATAAGTAGTAAAAAGTATCTAATGAATGATAGAGAAAATCTAAAGTGCAAAAATGCTAAAATAGAGTTGACTGAGGCATAGAAGGCATTGATAAAGATATAAAACGACTACATAATTTTTAGTGACTAGAATATTTTACTTATTTCTAACTTTTTTGACTCAAGCTTTCCATGTATGATTTTATCCTGTATATTATATAAACAAAATAATAAAACAAATGGTTTATTAACCCCCCAAGTGTTAGTGAATTTATAAGGCAAATAATATAATATGTGCAGAAGTTTTAATTTTTATAGAATTAGGTGATGCTTTTTTGTTGCTGTAAAATATGACATTCATGTTATCAGTGAAGGACAGTATCAAAGTCCCTACTCCAGAGTTCCTTCCCACTAGAGATTCAGCTTTATACAAAAGATGCAGGAACTGTGAAGCAAGACTGTGGAACACAATAAACTTCACCAATTAGTATCATTGACCTTTACAGAGAAGAAGGAATGAGAAAATATAACTATTAATATACTCAACAAAAGATAGTACAACTGTAATACATCTCCTATCAATGACAGATCAATTATAAAATATAGTATTGATAAAGGGAGAATATAAGAGAGAACAGTTCTCCAGTTTTTGCCTCCAAATTGGGTCTTTTTTTTTACTTTATATTAATGAGGTAAATGGGTTCATGCTGAAATTAAAAATCTTGCTGATGGAGAAAATGATGCATCAACTGGAATATTTATTACCTCAAAAGAGAACATTACAAGGTAATCGAGCAAGGTTCCTTTTTAATATATTTCTTCTCAAGGGGAAATGGTGTATTCACATTGCAACAGACCAAATGTGGGTTTCACTGATCGCTATGGAGTTCTAAACACACTCTGTTTAATATGTTTATTTTTATTATTTTGAATTTATTGATTTCCACTGTTTTATAATCACCAGTAAGACAAATATATTTATTGCATAAAAAATTTTAAAAACTTTTTACAAAACTGCATAATTTTATGTGCATAATAATAATCAGATAGAATCTAAACATATATACATATACATATATATACAACATGGTATCAAATTATACAAATATCTAATTAGAGTTTAAATCCTTCAATCTATTCTTTCTTTCTTAATCTTATTTCTCTAATTCATTAAATCAAATGGAGAATGTCATCATGAGACATCTTTTTTACCTTGTAAAATATTACCTATTTATTCTTTAATGTCCAGTTGAATGATCATTTTTCTTCATGAATTCTTCATTCTGATCCCTATCTTCTTCCATGACTCCATCCAATGATGAAATACCTTCACACACAGTGTTTTGTATAACTATTTCCCCTTCATGTGGCTCATTGTATGGATAAAATTAAGTATTTCATTTCTACTAAGGAGCAAGCACAGTTGAAATACAGTACAGTACCATACAAATTAAACTAAAAGTCATGATAAACACTTACTAGGTAAAAGAACAAATTAATGAGTATTTTGATATGGCAGGGCATCACGGTGACATGAGTTAAGAAAAAAACATGGTAAGACATAGAAAAAAAGATACTTTACGTATCAGTATAATAAAAGGAATAAAGCAGTTCAGATAACTCATAAAGTCAGTGAGAAATTCTATCAAAAATATTACAAGGTTATTTACATACAAAGCTCTTCAGTAAAATGTGAACTCTCCAAATAAAACACAGTTTGGCCAAAACTGATCAGAGAAACCACCCTGTTAGGCAAAATAAAATTGAACACAGAATTTAAGAAGTTCCCTGGGAGTACCATAAGCATTTAAAAGATATTATGCAACTTATAGTCTGTGAATCATAAGGGTTGTTCCCTTTAAACCCAATAAGGTACAAAGGTGTGGTGGTTATGCTATACCTTAGATTTTATCTGGAAACTAATATTAATAAGTTTATAGTAAAAACCAAAATAATGCCTCATAACTCTACATTTTCATTGCAAGAATATTTAAAACATACAATGTTCTTAAACGTAATTAAAATAGCAAGAAGGATTTCCAGGGATACCCTTACACTATATATAGCTACATAATTAATCTATATATAGTTAAGTAATTTGCTGTTAAAAAAATGGTTGACCATTTCTGTATATAACTAAAAATATATGCAGTTTTTGTACCGCATATACTTAAAGTTGGCAGCAAGATTCTGGGGAGAAATTTGGTCACTGGTTTCCAAATTTTACAATGTTTCTCTACCAAATAATTTGAAACAACTTTAACATTAAGATCTCCAGTATGCTGTGTCAATCAAATTTTAGCTTCCTGGGGCTGGAGCAATATATAGCATTTGCCTTGCACACAGCAGATCTGAGTTCAATCATTGACTTCCCATACTGTCCTCTCAGTATGGAGTAATTACCGCCAGGAGGTATTCCTGAGAGCAGAACCTGTAGTAATTCCAGAGCATCACTGAGTGAGATTCCTACCCCCCCTCAAAAAAAAAAATAAAGTTTTAGCTTCCCTGATACTGTTCTTCTAAGAAGGCACATGTATTTTATTTTATTAATTTATTTGTTTATTTATTTATTTATCTTTACTTTTTGGGTCACACCCAGCAATGCTCAGGGGTTACTCTGCACTCAGGAATTACTCCTGGTGGTGCTGGGGGAACCGTATGGAATGCTGGGGATCAAACCCGAGTCTGTCGCATGCAATGCAAACGCCCTACCTGCTGTACTATTGCCCCGGCTCATTTATTTTCAAACAGATTTACAAAGCAACTTTTAAGGGTGGCTAAAAGAATGATACTTTTAACTATCAAACCCCTCCCTCTCAATTACACAGATGCTTAATAATAAGTAAGCATTTCTAATTCTGGCCTGCATCCTTCCCATAAAAACTAAAAGAACATATAGAAAGCATTTTATCAGCATTTCATGAAAGGCAATTTTGAAATTGTAGCAAGATTTTTTTTTAATTCTCACTCTTTTCATCTCAATATAAAAAGTAAAATATTATATCTACTGTTCTGGATACATAATTTTTCCAAAAGAATATTTCATTAATTACAAGAACTAAGCCATGTAGCTCACAGCTTTAAATCTACTTCTGATAATCCTTAGAGAAAAACCAATGCACTTTCACTAAATTAAGAAGATATATAATTGAAAACCAGAACACTGATGCTAAAGTCATTAATATTTTATTTATACTACTCTTTTTATACAACATTGAAAAAATTGTTAAGTAATATAGTGTCAAAAACAAAGCTGATAGTTACAAATTGAAAAACAGGAAGATAAGCAGATAACAAAATACCACAAAACAAGCTAAATTCTAACTGCATTACATTCATTGAATTTGGTAGTAAACTTGAAATAATTCAAACAAAAGCATCCAATTAGAGATTGTTAATTTGCAAAACAGAAGTGGCATCAGTATAAAGACCAGTACTAAATTACAGTTAACATCAAGTTAGCCATGGCATTTACAGGTCAGAATAGGTCACATAGAGGAGAACAGATTAAACAGCAAATTATATCTGTTTTATTTTCATTTTCCTATTAACAAGTGGAACCTTTTTCTCTTGTCTCCAAATCTAGCCCTACCCTGAAATGTTGTCCAATAGAAGGCAGAAAAAGTAACCCCATAACTTTTCAGGTTAGTTGTTGTTGTTGTTTTGTGGGGATTGGGGGTCAAGGGGAGGGAGGAAGGGGGAGGAACAGGAGGGTGTTGCAGGGGCACACCCAACAACACTCAGGGCTTATTCCTGGTTCTTAGCTGGTTAGTCTTGAGGAAATAAATGGATTGCCAAGGACTGAACTAAGGATGTCTGCGTGCAGCTTTTCAGTTTGATTATATAGGTTTCTTTCTCTCTAGGATTATTTCCCTTGGAATCTAGTCCATGTCACATAAATTTGCCATAGGATGAAAATTAAAGTATTCTAGTTAGCTTTGTAAACCATGTAAATAAGCCATCTAAAACTGCCCAAGCCAGTTCAACCTGTAAATAATTGTAGCTTAGCCAGTATCACTTGGAGATCTGAGATTCCATGTTACATTTAATCTTTAAGTATAACTACAAGTCAAGTTTTTAAATAATATCAGAGAAATATTATCCACAATTATTCAAATAACCTAGTTTACTACTATGCCCTTCCCCCAACATATATGGAGAAGGCCATGTTTTGTACATATTTCATCCACTAAATACTAATGTTTTAATGATAAAATTAAAATATTAAAAATAATTTTGTACAAAAGTGTAACTGTAACTTTTGAGTTATTAGTCATTTTTATTGAATTAAATAGATTAATAAAAAAATGAAATGCCTAGAAAATAAACATTTATAAACTACAAAGATAAAATCTACATAAATTAAAATTCTTTGGGGGTTTTAGTAAAAAGAATTTCTAAGACCAAAACTTAGGGCTTGTAACTATACAGATTTTCTAAATTTTTATTCAACAAAGTCATTGTCAATGTCACTGTCATCCCATTGCTCATCGATTTGCTCAAGCGGGCACCAATAACGTCTCCATTTTGAGACTTGTTTGTTACTGTTTTTTGGCATATCGAATACACCACGGGTAGCTTGCCAGGCTCTGCCATGCGGGCGAGATACTCTCGGTAGCTTGCCAGGCTCTCTGAGAGGGGATTCAAGAAAGTATGGACATAATTTTCTTATATTTTCTTTAGATTACTGATTGAGAGGAATTCAGAATAACCATTAGCTTTTATAAAATGTGTGACTTTGATAGCTTTATTTCCCTCTTTGATTTTTTTTTAATTTTACTGAATCACTGTGAGATAGTTACAAGCTTTCATCTTTGGGTTACAATCAGACAATGATCAAACACCCATCCCTCCACCAGTGCACATTCTCCACCTAGTTGATATTAAGAAGAAATCATTATAACCAGTACAATAAAGTCATTCAAAATGGGGTGCCATGATAATATAGGGTGGAGTTTTCCTCCTACAAAAATGTTGTGTATGGGGGTCAGATAAATAACACAAGGGGTAAGCACTTCAATTGAATGGAGCTGACCCTAGTTAGACTCTCCATCACTACATATGTTTCCTTCAACACCACCAGGAGTGACTCTTGAGCACAGAACCAGGAATACCTAAACTCCACTGGGTGTGGTACAAACCTGCCCCAACACACACACACACAATACATAAGGTAAAATTCTCAGTTGTTTTTAAAAACTACTAAAGCTTTCTAAAAATAATAAATACACAAGCTCATCAAAGCCATGATCTAAACAACTTATGAGCCCTTTGTTACTTATGATATAATTTGCTTAGCTTCTTTGAGAGACTCCTGGTTCTAGTCGCCTCAGATGCCTATAAACTTAAATTATTTAGCAGAGATGGTGGGGGGGTGTTGTAGTGGGAAGAGGCAATGTTGGTTCACCACCAAGTACTCAGGGCTTATTCCTTGCTCTGCACTCAGGAATTATTCCTGGTGGTACTCAGGAGAACATATGTAGTGCTGAGGACCAAACCAGGGTTGGCTATCTGCAGGAAAAGCATTTTAACCCCTATACAATTTAAGCCCAATTTATTTTTTCAAATCAAATTTATCCTACTATCTCTCACAAAATATATTTTGTCGTTGCTTTCTGTTTCTAAATTTTAAAAACACAATCATATAGTATACCGAAATAATAAAAACTATACTCATGTTCTACCTGTGACTAAAGTTATAAATAAAAAATCAAAAATATGGAAGTTATCACAAAATATTTCTTCTCCCATTATTAAAAACACTATCTTAAATATAAGCATATGTGCTAGGATAATTTGCTCTTTGGTCAGGACTGAATATAAAATCCTTTTACTGGAAAATTATTCCATGGAGGGAGGCAGAAATTTCCCTCTGACAGCTGATCTTAATTTCATTAAAGGTCATCCAATTACTGCTTGTTGAATCCTCATGTGATGTACTAATTTAGAAGTATTTTTCATTAACTGACATCCCCCAAGTGTTGGAGAAAGTTTCACATACTAAACCACTTACTTGAAATATGAATTTAGAGAGGGAAAATATCTCTTAGACATTTGTATATAATTTTATGTCACATGAATATATTCTATAAAGGAGAGTGTAATTCGATCAAAAATCATGATTTGCAGCTTAGCTTGCTCTTTAAGCTTGTGTCGTCCCTGAACACATATCTCACTTACTCGTCTCTGTGTTTCTCTATTTGCCAATTCCCACTCTGGAAAAGCCTGTTTTCTCTTGATGCACACTTCTCCCACTTTCTAAATAAGTTTCAATTTCTGCCATTCAAATTATGCCATTGCCCCCTATCAACTTAGAGACCACAAAAAAGTTGAATCTTTCTAATGCTTAATGTCCTAAACTGCAAAAACATAAGCAAATTTTTGCAGACTAATTATCAAACTTCAAATGAACTGTTAGATAATATATTGATCACATTATTACAAGTTTTTATTACGAGTACTACAGCATGTCACTTAAGGTAAGATAGCCCCGACATGAAATTGAAGGCAATCCTCAGAGTAGAGGAATGACTATTACCTAAATGCATTGCCTAATGGCAATGGAAGGAAAAGTATGATTGCTCCATTATGAAAATACCGTTTCTCAGCTCTGTAAACACATCTTAGCTCTGGTGAGCTAGGAGTGCTCACGCATTAACAGATGTCCATGGGCTCTCCAGGTGGCTCTCTCACCATCCTGGTTCCCTGCTCTCGAACTGCTTCCCCACCCAGGACGGCCCGTGCCTTGGGCAGACAAAGGAGAAATGAGCGCCAAGCTGGTTGCTGATTAGTTACCGTTTATTCCATCTCTCCTCTCTCCCAAACTCTCTCCACAACTCCCACAACTCCTTCCCCAGCTCGCACCCAACTCTCTCCAACTCTTACTCGCTATCTCTCACTCTGCCCTCAGTTCCCACTCTGCCTCTCTCTCTCCAACACTCTACCCTTCTAACTCTCTGCAGCCACCACTTTCACCACCTCTTCTCTAACCATGCCCCCCAAACCATGCCTCCCCGCCACACTGGGGAGCGCAATCAACATGTTTATCAAGCCTTCCTGAGTAAACAGTACTTACAAAACTTACTTTTTTGAAAAGGTCTAATGTTAAATGAAGTTAATATTTAAACATCTAATATTTTAGTATTTATATATCAACATTAATGCTTAAAATGTATCTTTAATTTTTATAGTGGCCTCCCCAGCAGTGTTCTTGGGCTGGTAGACCACTTCCAGTATACCTCATTCCAATACTGTGGTCTAATTTTCAGTTCAGTGCTCGGACCTTGAAATATGGTTGTTATCAGGGGCTGGGGTCCTGGTTGTTTTCAAACAAAGGATATGGAGGGGAAGAAAGTACAATATTTTCTCAGGAACCGCTGGCCTGAAAACAACCAAGGATTCCTGACGATGCTTGGAGGCTACCCGGGCTGCACTTTGTGCATCTAACTCTGATGCATACAAGACATATTTTTTCACCCCTCTGAGCTAGTTCACTTGCTTTCAGTGTAAACCATTTAATATTTAACTTGATTAAATTTAAAAGTAAACAACTATAAAGATTTTCTGTTAATTAACAATTTGCAGTAGTTGATTAGCGTTGATATATCAGCCAGCTCTGATTGAATATCAACCAAGCATCAAAGTGCTTCTCTGCAATAGGCAGAGTTAATATTTTAACATAAAAAACTTTCATTTGCTTAATTAAAAAAATAGAAAAAATTGACACTGAATGTTGAAATAATTTTACCTGTTTTACTCTGCTGTTTTCTTTTTTGCCTTGAATTAGGAAGTGCAAAAAAATTCTAAGAAGTCAAGTTTATCTTTTTTCCATTTAATTTATTTATTTCTCCTCCTTCACTAGACTGTAGCACAGTAGGGTTTTCTAATTTTTGTATTTTTTTATTGTTTATGGGCCACATCTGGTGGTGCATAGGGGCTATGTCTGGTCCCATGTATTGGGTTGGTCCTGGAAGTGCTCAGGGGACCATGCTAAATATCCCACCCTGGTCCCCCACATGCAAAGCATGTTATCTAGCCCTTTGACCAAACTCCCAAACACTATTCTTTTAAGAATACAGTGCCTGGTAATAAAGTGTTACTAAATAAATATTGAATAAAATGAATGAATAAACAGGAATAAAACAACAATCTCCACCCTTTCCTTTGATGTGAGTTCTTTCATCACACAACGTTTAATTAGTCAATCACCAAATCCTTAGTTAAGTGGAAGAGTTGAGTTGGACTCAAAGGAGGAAAGGAAAATATTCTTTACTCATACAAATTATAACTCTTTTAACATGTATATATAACTATAGAACTTAAAATTTATTTGTTATATAATGAACCAGTGTTGAAAACATCCTTTGGAGTCAAAGCTAACTATACAGAAAATGACAATGACATAAATATTAGTTGACCTCAGCATTCTCTGAATTTTGTAATTAAAACAATTTCATGCATTAGCAATATCCATGGGAAAACCAATAGCACAATATTGAAAGGTTAAAAATAATAGTAGTAAGAATAACAGTACTATCAGACCTGAGTAGTATGTTTCAAAAACACAGTAATTCAAATAAGTTTGAATAGGTTACACGGGGCATAGTAAAAAAATGACATATGAAAAGTTTTTTTTTAATGGGCAAGATTTTGTCCTAAAAAAACGAAGCTTGAGAAGAAATAATAAGATTCTCTCATTTTATATTTATTTATTTTTTGCTTTTTGGGTCACACCCGGTGGTGCTCAGGGATTACTCCTGGCTCTGTACTATGGAGTTATTCCCGGCAGTGCTTGGGGGACCATATGGGATGCTGGGAATTGAACCCTGGATGGCCTTGTGCAAGGCAAACGCCCCACCTGCTGTACTATCCCTCCAGCCCCCTCTCATTTTATATTTAAATAGCTTTGAAAAGGGAGAAAATACATATAGGTAAATTCATTATTATTTAAGAAACAGAAATGAAGTGGAAATTCTAGAGAACAGAATTTAAATTCATTTGTAGCATATATTCTCATGATTAGCAATAACTTGGAATAAAATGACTTCGTATTATACAAACATTTATAGAGAATTTTATAGTTTCTTTTGAAATATCTATCTATGCAGGCATAATATAGAGAGAATATGTATAGTAATTTGTTAAAGCTTTATAGGTCTCAATTTAGATATTACTCCATATTCCTTTATAATCTGAGACAATATTAAGAAATGATTTAGCATATGACATCTTCCTAATGCCCTTCCCTATCATTTCCTAATTGAACACAATACATATTAATGCATATTTTATACAGATTTCTTGGGTAGTAGATTAACATGTTTAAATAATATCCCTGAGCAATGGGAGTACCCATCAACAGGAATTTTTCCCAGGATTAGAATTAGGAGTGGTAATCAGAATGTTTCAGTGAAATATATTATGTTTAAAGATACAAAGCCCCCAAAAATCTTAAGACCACTGCAAAAAAAATACATATTTGCCTAAAGTACAGAAGGAAATTGAGTCCCAGATTATGGCACATGTAAAGAATGACTTCAGTGTTATATAGCATTATATACAAAATTTAGCTAGAAAAGTTTACATTGTTCTTACTCTATTGTCTGTTTGTACAATGTATTCCAAAGGAACTATTCAAAAGGAAGACTTATTTCACATTATTTTCATAAAACATTAAAAGGAAGAGCAACTCTGAACTCTCTTCTATATGCTCTTTGCTTTCATACATCTTATTTATGTTGCTAAGGGCAATAAGATCTGACTTGTAAATACAAATATGAAGAGAATAAAAATAAAAATAGAATATTACTGTTCAATAATTTACTTTATCCAAAGACGTACATTTCTGGAAGTAACCTGTCCTCAGCAATGCAAATCAAACCATTTCATTTCTGAGAGAAATGAGTGCATTTTTTTCCCAGACAACCTCCATGTAAATTGGATATAGCCTTACATTCTCACTTCTAAATTAAGTGTCACTACATAATAGCTGCTTCTGTTTAGTGATTCAGCTATTCAATTTCTTTTTGGTTGATCTGTATGTTAGATAAGTTAATTCATGAAGGTCAGCATTAATTTTCACACAAGCAATAGGCAATGCACCATTCACAACAGGTTCTAACAAAGCAGTTTATATCACCAAATCTTGATTATGCTGTGCTGAAGAAGTCTTCTGTGGCATCTTAATATGGTTAGAGACTAGTTTGCTAGTGTCCACAGCTCTCAGCAATGTGCTCAAGTCCCTGTGTGTCATTACGACAACTCACAAATTGTAGGATAATTGCAGGAACTGTACTTTGGTATTTCTACTATGATGTTTATATAACATAAATATAAAATAAAAAGCACATTCATTCTAGGGACAAAGAGATAGTACAAGCAAGGAACTTGCCTTGCATGCTGCTGGCCTGAATTCAATTCTGGCACTGCAAATGGTCCTCTGTGCCATGATAGGAGTGATTTCAGAAGACAGAGCAAGGAGCAAGTCCTGGCATTGCTGGTTGTGATTCAAGAATCAAAAAATGAAAATATGTGAGGCGGGGTAGATCACATTCTCCACAAAAGAATGTAAATAAATATTCTTATTAGTTCTTTATAATTTGATGGCCACAAAAACTTTGGTATAGACCACAGATATACAGGAGTGGGAGATGATAAAAGACTACTTTTGGTAATATTTTTGGTCAAAAGTTTAAAATCTATGATTATCAAAAATCCCTAAAATACAAGTTTTATGCTGCTGTGTTTCCTCTGTGAAACAACATCTGTTAAAAAAAGAAAAGGAAAGAAAAAGAAACTGAGCCTGAATCTAGTCAAGCCCAACAACATACTTCTTATTTACAAGTACACAGGTTAGGGATTCAAGTTATGTAAAACTACAGGGGAAGCAAACACACGAATCCACAATATGAGATAACTGAACCAGTTTGCTTCAAAAAGAAGGAAGGTATGGTAGTGAATGACTGAATAAATAAAATGCAATCATGGCATTTCTTTGAATAAAAATCCAAATAAAGCAAATGAGAAAATACATATTTAAATAATTGGTAATATCTGGATGAGAACAGAGTATTAAATGGATGAAAGAATCAGAATTAATTCTGTTAGATGTGATTATGACATTGTGGTAAAGAAAGCATCCACTTATTTTTATAGATACCACCCCCAGCCTTGCAAGGAACCCCTCCCAGCATTCTCCAGATGTGGTATGCTGGCTGGCTCAGCACTCAACCAAGTCCTGTGGTGTTTGGCTACTCATGCACAACAGTACCCTGCAGTTCTAAGGGAGTTAAGTGGTGCTGGGAAAGCAAAGTTGGGCTTTCATAGGTGCCAAGTAGGGGCTCCATCCTTTTAAGCAATATCACTGGCCCGAAAAAGAAACCTTTTTTTTTCCAAAAAGGTATGTCTAATAAAATAAGTGAGAAATAACATGGAACCTGAGCTTTGCATTAAAAAGTTCAAAACAAAAAGTATTTCTGAAAAAAATTGGTGGAAAAGTCAACAAATTTTGAGTTTTGGTCATAATTAAATGAAGAATCATCATAATAAGCTGTTTTATACATATTTACAGTAAAAATCTTTTATTGAATATTATAGGTCACTAGAATGTCTTAAACTGCATTGAATTTGGACAGATCATTCACTAAACCTATTAATTTTCCTCTGCTTCTGAACTTCAATCTTACACACAGGGGGGTTTGGGTATATGTTTCCTTCTCAATTCACTTATTCAGGAGAGAGGCTGATGTCAAAATATTTTCCAGTATACTAGAGCCCATGAAAATATCGGGAATCATTAAATTAGAAGTCTCCTGAGAAAGATTTTTTTAGCCATTTTTGCTTAGGTGGCTAGTGTATTTGTAGATTACTTTTAGCAAATAATCAGAAATTAGAAACTACATGGCAGCTCTAATTAAAGTGTGTGGTCATCCTGGTTTGTCAAAAGTAGGCCTAATGCCCTGGCTCAGTTAATAAATTATGTGGCCAGTCTAACTCAAAATGTAGAAGAGAACATTTCTGGAATGCAAAAACTTGAAATAAGAATACTTTTTCTATTTACTGTTTTCTGTTCATTTTATTATAACTGCAAAAATTGACCCTCTAATAACTGTATATCAGAGACCATGTAAGTTTTTCCTGGCCAATTATCCTAAGTTTAAGAGATAATTTACATACTGTTTCATACTCTTGCACTCAGATAAAATTCAGACTATAGAGGATAGGAATATAGCCTAAGTGCTAAAGCATAATCCCACCAAGTATCCCCAAGAACTGCTGGATGTGACACCTACCAAAATAAACAAAGGTTAAACTACATACTCTTTTGGTATTCTTATAGTCTTACTCTATAGTCTAACAATAAAATTTTGGATATACAAATAGCTACCAAACTACAGGTTATTTAAAGTAATTTTCTTGAAACTTAAAAGGAACTATTAGGTTTTCTCACAGCAAGCTAGCCCATACATGGATTCATTATAGTATACTTCTCTTAGACCACTAGTTGTCTCTAGTGATAATTTGATCCATTATCTTCTCCATAATTAAGAGCTACCAATACCATTGATATTATCTGAAAAAAAATTAAACACAGTATGTCACACTGGTGTCAATGAAAAAAAATTGATTATTTGGCTATTTTAACTCTAAACTAAATTTGTTTTCCTGATTTTGCCATAGCTAAAAAAATACTGATTATGACATTTAATACTTAAAAAAATTCCCACTGTACTAAATAACAAACAATACCACTTCCTGCATAACCAAAGATGAAATAATTGGCATTTTATTTTATGGTATACTTGCATATATAAATATGTGTTTATCAACAGCAAATTATATCCTCTAAAGTTTCCATTGTCAAATGATAGAGCTTGATTTATGACAGGCAGAAAAGGATAATGATTCCCCCAGAAAGAATTAAAAATCTAAATTATTCATTACAAAATATAAATCTTTGTGTCATAGTTGAAAAATGGATATAGGGGCTGGAGCAATAGCACAGTGGGGAAGGCGTTTGCCTTTTACGCGGCCAACCCAGGTTCGATACCCAGCATCCCATATGGTCCCCTGAGCACTGCCAGGAGTGACTCCTGAGTGCAGAGCCAGGAGTAACCCCTGTGCATCGCCAGGTGTTGACCCCCCCAAAAAAAAGAAAAATAAATGTTATCTATTATATACAATTACTTAACAGAAAATGGTATTACTGGATGCCTCCATCCAAATATAAAACTTCAGCCTGTGTCATATAGCAGCAATAAAAGTCAGAGAATACAAAATGTAAATTGTTTTAATTTTAGTAATTATTTAGGTTCAATTAAGATATATTGGCTTCAGATGTACAACATATGAATATTTCTACATAATAGTCAGCACAGTTAAGTATCATTAACATATTGTTATGTATATTTATAATTTTTTTCACGATAAGAACCTTTAATTTTGACTCGCATCTCTATTTTCAAATATGCAGTATTATTAATTATATTGGTCAGGAGGTATATCACACATCATGACTTATTTATTTATAATTGGAAATACAGAGATGACATCACTTTAAGGGATGTTTCTCTAAAAAGGAGTTAAATTCACAAGCCACTGCTTATTTGTTCTCCTTTCTATAAAATACTGAATTTTAAAATATAAAATACAAAAATTTAAATATAAAAGAGCAAGAATTCATGGTCCTCAGCAGTCAGGAAACCATACAATTTCAAAATAAAAAGAACTTCTTATTTGGTGATGTAGCTCAAATGGTAGATGAGTGAGCCCCTCAGTTTGATTACTGGCACTGTGTGGACTCAAGTACTAAGCCAAATTTCTTTGAACACTCTGGTGCGGGCACCCAAACACAACACTGAAA
The DNA here is from genome assembly GCF_027595985.1 of Sorex araneus. Classification (NCBI taxonomy): domain Eukaryota; kingdom Metazoa; phylum Chordata; class Mammalia; order Eulipotyphla; family Soricidae; genus Sorex; species Sorex araneus. The sequence goes on along the minus strand of NC_073304.1, from coordinate 134,896,487 downwards.
AGAGAGTAAGGATGTTATCAACCTCCTCATTTTGCATATGAAAAAAACCTAGTACAAATGAATCCCCGAAGGGCCACATAACAATACTTAATATAAGAGCAAGATGGGAGATTTTGTTATGTGCCATTTTCTTAAAGCTGAGGTTTTGGGGGAGAAATCATGTAAAACACAAGCTAGAAGAAAAGAGAAGTTAGGATAAAACATAGGAAAAAATAGTTGAATATTATATAGAGCTTTAAAAATTAACAAAATAAAGTAAGTGGAAAATAAAAGAGCTTTTAAAATGCGAAACTAAGTTTGGGGTGAATGAGAATAAAAATAGAAAATTGCTTGCTAAATTCAATATGGAATTTTGTGGACAATCAACTTTAATTATATCATGCCACTGATTTAACACTTTAAAAATATTAAAAAGTGAAAAGGTGCTCTTAGAAGCAATGAAACCTGGCAAGTACTTTTTAATTTACCACATGGTTATAAGTCATTTTTTTTCCTTATGAAGATCATTAGCAACAACATTTTACCTAATACCTTCTCGAATATCTCAAAAACAAGCAATTCTTCCATAAACCTTAACCAGGATTTATTCCCAGACTTCTTTATGGTATTGCAGAAACAGTCTTCTGCTTACTGTAATTATTTAGTAATACAACTGTAGTAAATAATGATAATGAGGGGTATCACTGTCATCCCATTGTTCATCGATTTACCCAAGCAGGTGCCAGTAACGTCTCCATTAGCCCCAGCCCTGAGATTTTAACAGCTTCTCCTTACTCGATTTTCCCAATGATTGGAGGCTCTTTTCAGGGTCAGGGGAATGAGACTGTTATTGTTACTGTATTTGGCATATTGAATACACCACAGGGAGCTTGCCAGGCCCTTCTGTGTGGATGGGATATTCTTGGTAGCTTGTAGGGCTCTCCAAGAGGCATATATATATTTCCTTTTATGATGCCATGTCGCATTAAAAAAATCAAGGGTATACACTAAAAATTCTAGAAACCATTTAATGTTGGAAGCAAAAACAATTATTACTTTTTATGTTCAGTATATTGACTAGCATAGATGTGAAAGGGAGCACTAATATGAAATATCTGACCCCTGTGTATAATCTGCTGACACACAGTTCCCTCAAACCCTAGCAGGACATTAACCTATCCAGAACAGAAATTCTGGTTGATTCAATCACAGTTTTGATTCTAGGTACTTTTAGCTTTTAGACATCCAATAAAGTTTAAAACCTTTCCTGCCAAGGCCTAAATAGTATTGCTGTCCATTCTATGACATCCCTTTTTTTTTTTAATTTTTTTATTGAATCACCAAGTAGAGGGTTACAAAGTTCTCAGGATTATGTCAGTTATACAATACTCAAACACCCTTCCCTTCACCAGTGCCCATCTTCCATCACCACCCCCCCCCAGTATATCTGCCGCCCCCTCCCACCTCCCCAGTCCCCACCCTTATACGTGATAAGTTTCACTTCGTTTACGCTTATCTCGATTACATTCCATGTTTCAACACACAACTCACTACCGTTGCTGGGGTTTCCCCCCCAAAAGAAAAAGACAGTCCTATTGCCAAGGAGGCATTTGATAGTTCTCCATTGCTAAGAATATAGAGATATTAAGTCCCGCTGTTTGTTACCTAACTTTTCTTTTTCCCCCTTGCCCCGCGCCACCAAGTTCACGCCTGTTTAGTAATCGCCACGCTGTCTGACAAAGGGAAAAAAAACCGAAGAGGATGGTTATTTCCCGTCATCAGCTGGTGTGGGGCTCTGGCTTAGTTGATAGTCTAGTAGAGTGTCTGCAAGCAGTTTCTGGAACCAAAAATCTTGCGCTGGTATAGGCTCCGGCTCGAGATACCACCAGCGTCCCGCTGGTCCATGTACATAATTTTTCCCCTTATATCCCATTCCCACGCCACCAGGTCTGTTTGCTTAATGGACATCACACTATGTTTGACACCACGCCGCGTTTCTTCCCGAGAAAGAAGGATATTTCTTCTCAGCCGGCTTGGGGATATAGCTTAGTTCAGTCTAGAGAGATGGCTACCACTTTGATTGCCTTCAATATTTCAACAAAAGACTTACTATTCTTGTTAGGATCTCCCACAAAAGTCCGACCCATTAAGAAGGAACCATTACGTATTGCTGATACTAAGATGACATTAGGTCGCATGGCCGCGGCAGCGGCCGCGCGGTTTTGGGTTTCTGTCTAAAGTCCAGGGAAAATTCTGTCTGAAATTCTATCACTACAATCTTTTACCCTTTTATGGTGCTCATAAGATGGGAAAACCTAGAGAAATACCGGGGCCCCCGCACGGGCGGAAGTGGGAAAGCTCCCTTGTCCTCCTCCGTCATACTGGGGCTGCGGGCGCGGAGAAGTGGGAAAGCCCACGTGGCTGCACTCTCTTTAAGTGTCCGATGTGGGTGGTGACCGGTACTTCCCCGCCCTCCATCTCCCACCAGCCGCGCCGCACATTTGGGTGCATCTCTCCATTTTGTGCTCAGAGAAGTGGGGTGGAGTCTGTGCTGTGCTCAGGAGAAGTTGAAGGAGAGAGAGAGAGATTAAAAAAAAGAGAAACGCCGGGCCCCCGCACGGGGGACCTGGCGGAAACGCTCAAGTCACATACTGCAGGTTGCTGACGGGCTGCTGGTGTCCAAAGCAGCTTCCTCCTCTTCCTCAGTCATTCTGGGGCTGCGGGCGCGGAGAAGACATCCCTTTTTTTTTTTAACTTTTTATCAAATCACTATAAAATAGACCCTTACAAAGCTATTCATGATTGGATTTCAGTCACTCTCTCTCTCTCTCTCTCTCTCTCTCTCTCTCTCTCTCTCTCTCTCTCTCTCTCTCACTCTCTCTCTCTCTCTCTCACTCTCTCTCTCTCCCTGCCTCTTTTGGTCATTGTGGTTTGCAATATCGATAATGAAAGGTTATCAGGAATATCCCTTTAAATACTTTTAACCCTCAGACCTTGTCTATGACATTTCTTATCACAGCTCCAATTATCCACTATTTGATCTTCCGGTTGGACTGCCCTCCAGAGATCACCTAATTCTAGAAAGTTGTATATACTTAAAAAAAATAGCTCATCTTTGTCAAAAATAAATTCCTAAGTCTCTCACTACATACCACCAGATCAACAGTGGTACTCTCCTTGTAATCAAATTTGGACCATTACTTTCCCAATTTCATCTCAAAGCCTTCCTAGATATGATCTAACTGCATTACTCTGTACTCTCCCTGCTTGCTCTCTTCTCTTCCATTAATCCCTTTAATTCACTACACTGTAAAACTTGGCTCAGTCCAACTTGCCACTCCTAAGTTTGAGATAATCATTGCTAACTTTAATACCCATGTCAATAGTTCTTTCACAACCAGGTATGCAATCTCTTTGACCTACTCTATGACACATAAACCACTATTATGTTTCCATGAGACTTACTATAACAGAACTGTTCAACTTCATTTTAATTTCAGTGTTTTAGTCTCACAGTTTCCTATTTTTCAAATTATCTCACACTTTACTAACAATATATCCATATGGGTATCAGTGAAGCCTCTGGAATTGTTGTGTTATATGCACAACTGCAATCTCCCTCTCCTTATAAAGCTCAAGAAGCTTTGGAAACAGGATTCAGGGAGACCAACAGAGAAAGGTTACAATGAGATTTAAGTTACATACAAATCAGTAATCCACGTTATGCTTTCCATATTTTTTAAATGTTAAAATATCTAGAAGAAATGCTAAAGAACTTTTTAAAAAATAGAGGGAACTTCCTAAAAAATTATCTGAAGTTCTGCCAAAAGTTTGTTTGTTTGTTTGTTTGTTTGTTTGAGGGGAGACGATACACACAGCAGTGCTCAGGGCTTAATCCTGGCTCTGTGCTCACACATCATTCCGGGAAGGGCTCCAGGATATGCATATGCAGTGTGGGACCAAACCAGAGTAAGCCCCATGCAAGGCAAGCATTTAAACTCTATGCTATCTTTATGGTTCATGCCAAATGTGATCAGGAAAAAATAAATAAATAAGATATTTATCTGAAAAGAAAGTACAAAAAACAAAGGAAATTATTATCATATAAAAAGCAGTAACAGGGGCCAGAGTAGTGCAGCAGGTATGATGCTTGCCTTGCATACAGCAACTGCCATTTGATCTCTGGCATCCATCTAAACCTGGAGCACTGTCAGAAGTGATTCCTGAATGCAGAGTGAGGAGTATGCCCTGAGCATTGCTAGGTGTGGTCCAAAAAACAAAAAGAAAAAATAAATTAAGCAAAATGAAAAACAGTAACATCATGAGTTGAGTTTTTAAAATTTCATTACAGAAATAAGTTCATAAAATTTAATCTGAGTTTATAAAACATCCCTTTAATTGTGATGTTTATACCTTTAACAAAAGTTTTAGCTTCTTTATGTATTTGCTACATTTGAGGAACCCAGGTGTGCAGGACCTGGGGCCCAGATTACTAAGGCTGCTCAGATTCGGACTGGGCCTCTTCCACTCAGATTCCCCCATTTTCCAGTAGCTAGGCAGTCACACCCAGACACTGCCCGGTGGCACCGTGTAATCCCATCAACGACCAACATCCAGAGACCATAAAACAAAGCTCCCAATGGGGCCTCCCAACACCTAATAGCCTAGTTCTCCCTCTTGGAGAACCTGACAAGCTCCCCATGGTGGATTCATATCCCAAATACAGTAACAGATATATCATATCTCTCGGAGAGCCCAGAAAGCTACTGAGAGTATCCAGCCCACACTGCAGGGCCTGGCAAGCTACCCGTGGCGTATTCAATATGCCAAAAACACTAATGATAGATCTCATTCCCCTGACCCTGAAAGAGCCTCCAATCATTGGGAAAGACGAGTAAGGAGAGGCTGCTAAAATCTCAGGGCTGAGTGTAATAGAGACGTTACCAGTGCCTGCCCGAGTAAATTGACAAACAACAGGAAGACAGTGATACAGTGATGTATTTGCAATAACAATACCTTTTATCTGTACTTCTTTAGAAATCAGTTAAATAAATTTTACGTCAACTTTTTGTTCTAATATTTACAGTTCAGGACAAGTGAAATATATGAACATGATGATATTTTGAACATCACTCTATATTTTGTATATCTGTGTGCTCAGATAATTATAAAAAGCATAAGCTTGAGAATCTGGGGGTCTGAGTCAGGAGTGTATACACTTAAGTAATTTTGTTCCTTTCATTTTATCTTCCTTTCTTTTTTAAAAACTATCTGCATATACTACAATTAAGTCATATTAAGATCAAGGTCTCCCAGATATTGAACAAATATTGATGATTTAATCCTGATTATGTACACCCAGGAGTCCCAGTGGCTCCAATGGTGACTTTGGGCACCAAAAATCTTGTTCCATGAAAATAAAAGTCTTGTTTAACCCAAGAGCCCAAAGATGTGATGCTGCTTGGGTCCAGTATTGTTGGTTTACCAGAAAAACTGAAAAAAAATCCTACAAAATAAACTAGTGGACCCACTACCTATTATATCATAATATAATATGCTTACCCAGAATTTCTTCATTATGCACATTCATATAAACTGTCACTGTCATCCCGTTGCTCATCGATTTGTTCGAGCGGGCACCAGTAATGTCTCTCATTGAGAGACTTATTTTTACTGTTTTTGGCATATCCAATACGCACAGGTAGTAGCTTGCCAGGCTCTGCTGCTCGGACTTGATACTCTCGGTAGCTTGCCGGACTCTCAGAGAGGGAGTCATATAAATACTAATATAAATCTAAATAAGCATACTCATCTAAAAGTACATATGTAATTACCTGTGTATGCATACAAAAGCATAAACTCAGTGTTGTTCTAAGAATTCTTCTATCATATTATTGTGTTTTAAAATATTTCTTCCAATATCCATACACTTTTTAAGATTTGATGACTACAAAATGGCTGACATAAATTGGAAATGGATACAAAACAATAAGTAATGAAGTTCATGAATTAAGCAACATCAATTTGTTTCCAAATGATTTACACTACTTATTAGAATGTTGATCTGTAACAAGTAAGGTAATCACAATGTTTTCTCTGCTTCTCCATTAATTCTTTACAAAGGACAATAAATAGGAAAAATAGGAGAAATGACTTCAAAATAAGAAAAATAAATTCACTTCTTGAAAAATCTACCCACCATCTTTTACACATCATAGAAAAAGTAATATTGAAGCTCCTACCACTCCACATTTCTAAGACATTGCTCTGCAACGCTTAGAAAAGACTGGAATTCCATGATACACTCTAATTCTAGAGTAGCACTTATCACTCCATACTTTGTACATCTACGTGTCTCCAGCTATGTATCTCTACTCGGCAAATAGATATATTGACTGTATCTCTGTAGTCTAAAGAAAATATTATACTCAAGTTAATTTTGGAGTCCTATGTCAGTACATATAGCTACACTCAATAAATACTTGGGAAATGTACATGAAAAAAGCATATACTTTTCCATTTCTGCAACTGTGTCTGCAAACTGTTGTACTCACTATCTTTTGGAAAAGAGTATACACTCAACGAACGAAAAGCTAGCTGGATACAGACTATGGTAATATAACAAAACTTATCTAGAATTAGAAATTAATGTAATACAGGATAGGACCTAATATATTACAAATCACTAGAGCAAAAGTAATAACAAAAGTGGATCATAAACTCTAAAAAGATAAAACAATGGCAATATTGTTACTATAAACTATGATACTTTAATTAAAATGTACTTTACATAATTATAAAATTAAAAATAAAGAAACAACAATGATCTATTTATTTTTACCACCTTAAATTTACATAAAAATTCACTATGAAAATTCAAAATGTATCTAATTCTATTTCCAAACTAATTACTTCAGCTAATGGGAGCTGACACTGAAGAAATCTTTAATTAATACATCATTATAAAATAATTGGAACTTAAAATGTTTTTAGAGATAAGAGATATTCAAACAACATATATATTAAAATTTTTTAAGGGAAAGTCAGTGATTTATATTAATTTATAATTAGTTGTCAACTTTTACCATGGAATCTCAAAATAAGTATTACTTATAATAAAAGATTAATCTTGCTTATAAATCACAAGTAAATTACAAGGTTCCATTTATGTAAGAGAAAACATTTTAAAAGTCATGAAACATTTTATTTATTTTATGTTACTTCACATTTTAATTTTTTTATAGAGGTCACTACAGGGATGCTCAGGGGCCACCAGGGTGCCCAATGGTGCTCAGGGGCTTGTACTACCCAGGATTGAAATCAAGACCTTACACATGTCTAACGGTGCTAGACATTTGAACTGTCCTCCTGGTAAACTCTCTTCTAAGTGCATCCCCCATTGAGCAGGGTAAAGATAACTAGAATTATGCTGGATTTTGTTTGGTTTATTTTGTTTCCTATTCATATGTTTGTTTTGGGGTATAAGACAAATATATCAAATATATACTTAGCTGTAGGCTAGTACTAAGCACCAGAGACACAAAGCATATTTTCAATTCTACTTCAACGAAAAGTGAACTACATTAAGCTTTTTCTCTTCCTGACGACTTCTTAATAAGAAATGCCACATGGCCATGAGCAATAGCATTCTTGCCTTACATGAGGCCAGCTCGGGTTCAATCCCTAGTACCCCATATGGTGATCTCCTGAGCACCACCAGAAGTATCCCTGAGTTGTGCCTGAGTGACGCAGGAGTAAGACCTGAGCACCACCAACAGGTATGTCTTTCTCCCCACTACAAGAAAATGCCACAAGGGGAAGCAGGCAAACACTGCCGGAAACACTTTGGATTCATTACATGGTTGATTCTGAATGAAATTTGGGGAGGGTGTTGGGCAAAACTGCCATGCTCAGAAAAGACCATATGTTGTACTGGAGATGGAACCAGGCTTGGCTGTGTAAGGCACACATCTTAACCCCTGTACTATCCTATCTAGCCCTGAATTAAGTTTTGACAGAGTGCTCAAAACCCTTTGATTAGGGGCTGGAGCGATAGCAGAGCAGGTAGGGCATTTGCCTTGAACGTGGCTGACCTGGGTTCGAATCCCAGCATCCCATATGGTCCCCTGAGCACCGGCAGGGGTAATTCCTGACTACATAAGCCAGGAGTGACCGCTGTGCATCTCCGGGTGTGTCCCAAAAAGCAAAAAAAAATAAAATAAAATAAAACAAAATAAATTAAAAAATAAAATCCTTTGATCATTGCCATTTTTTTTGTGATTCCTCACATTCCCTGAATTTGTGACCCTAGTTTGAGAAACTAGGAACTAGAGTACTTAAGTGTCAATCACCATACTGAAATGAACTAGACCCTGGAAAAAATATTTAAAAATTCTTTGAATTCAGAGAAATGCCATGGCAGCAGTTAATATGGAAATACCAAGGAAGAAAAGAAGAGTAAATCTGCATAGTCAAGGACAGTAACAAAAATTTTCAGTAGTTGGGGCTGGAGTGAGAATATAGCAGGTAGGACGTTTGCCTTGCACACAGCTGACCTGGGTTCGTTTTCCACCATCCCATATGGTCCCCTGAGCACTGCCAGGGGTAATTCCTGAGTGCAGAGCTAGGAGTAACCCCTGTGCATCTCCAAGTGTGACCAAAAAAGGAAAAAAAATTTTTTTTTCAGTAGCAGTTGAGAAAGTGAGAAACCTAACAGAGCTCTAAAATGATTCTGGGGCTTGAGTGGATAAGAAATGAAAGATTATGGTCCAAGAAATAAGAAGAAGGGCAGGAGCAATAGTACAGCGTTTGCCTTGCACACAGCCGACCCAAGTTCAATCCCCGAATCCCATATGGTCCCCCAAGCATCACTAGGAGTAGTTACTGAGTGTAGAGCCAATCCCTGAGCATTGGGGGGTGTGACCCAAAAAGCGTGAGCACACACATACAGAAATAATAATAAGATCCAGGGGCTGTGTTTGTGCCTACTTCTGTTCTACCTCCGAAAACAGGGAACTCACGTCAGCTGATGCTGACCATTCAAACCTCTAAAAAGTGCATTTGTGCTGGTGGGAATATTGACCCTCTGAAAACACAGACAGAAATCTCAAGAAAGATTTCAAAATGGGAGAAATAAATAGGAAAAATAGGAGAAATGAATTCAAAATAAGAAAAATAAATTCACTTCTTGAAAAATCTACCCACCATCTTTTACACATCATAGAAAAAGTAAAAAAATAATAATAATTTAGCCATGTGAAGCAATGCACACAATCAAGATTTTCTTTAATCATTTGTTACAGGCATACTTCAAGAATTAAAGAAATATGAAATAAGAAAATTTTTTAAAGTTATGTTAAAATCTCGCGAAACTTCAATGAGCTTGCTCACTGTGTGCATATGGTCATTGTGCTGCATCCTTTTGGAAACCCGGATTGCTCCCATGGTTGTCCTTCGTCTAGTGTTCTGCCTATTCTATTCAGGATGACTCGAGTGAACAACTTGTAGACGACGAACAACAGGCAGATTGGGCAATAGTTGTCGATGTCATGGATGTCTCCCTTCTTGTACAACAGAATGGTCTTGCTGGTTTTTCATTGGGACGGAACCTTGCATATGGACAGGTAGCACGTGAAGAGCCAAGCCAGTGTATTGACGAGTACTGGCGGCAGATTCTTCAGGTCTTGATAGAGTTCAAGATACCTCTCTGTCTCACGTTCATCAATTTAAAGAAGGCCTTTGATTCTGTTGAGACTGAAGTGGTCATCGAAGCCCTAGCCAAACAGGGCGTTCAAACTCAGTACATCAAGATCCTCCACAAGCTGTATTACAGATTCACCACCAGATTTCACCATTCTACAAGGAAGTGATCATTGACGTAAACACAGGGGTTCAGCAGGGTGATATCATTTCACTGATACTCTTCAGTGTCACCCTTGAGAACGTCATGCAAGGACTGGAATGGGAAGGAATGGGACTGAAGATAGACAGTCGGCAACTACACCACCTGTGCTGCACTGATGACATTGTTCTAATAACACCAAGCATTAGCCAAGTGGCACAAATGCTGGCTGACTATGACTGCAAGTGTGGAAAGGTCCGACTGCAGCTGAATCTCACCAAAACTACATTCATGAAAACGAACTAGTCCCTAATGTTCCTTTTGCTCTCAATGGAACGAACATCTCCAAATGCAGCAGCTATGTGTATCTGGGTCGAGAACTCAACATGAGGAACTACTTGGTGCCAGAACTGCTCAGGAGGAAGAGAGCAGCATGGAACACCTTCAGGAGCATCAAAGAAGTGGTTAAAAGGACAAAGAACCTCCAGCTCCAGGCACATCTTTTTGATTCCACCATTCTTCCTGCACTATCATACACCTCAGAGACCTGGGCCCTATTAAAACAGGATGAGAATGCTATTCAGTTATCCCAAAGAGGAATCGAAAGTGCTATGCTTGGAGTATCACGTTTCACTCAAATCAGAGAAGAAATCCGGAATTCCAACCTCCATCAACGATCAAGAATCAGGGATGTGGTCTCATTTGCCAAAATGTCAAAAATCAAATGGGCCCGACACGTAATACGAGTCAGAGATGACCTCTAGACTAGAGCTGTTACTGACTGGATTCCACAAAATGTCAAAAGACCACATGGCTGCCCACCTACGAGATTGTCAGACTTCTTTGTCAAAACCCTGAAAGAATGGTTTGAGGATCTTCCTGTTCCTGGAGCGAGCAGATACCATTGGGCTACACTAGCACATGACAGGGACAAATGGAGACATTACTGCACCCGCTAGAGCAAATCAAAGATCAACAGGATGACAAGTGATACAAGTGATGTTAAAATATTTCTTTTGAACAGGCACAAGAATATATTTACCAACCACTACCAACAAAAAAAAAACCATAAAACATCATATATCTTAAGTAAAAGGTGGTCACAAAACTAAGAGAGGGAAATGTAATCTCTGAAATGCTTTCTCCAAGGTCACTCTTTATAAAACATCATTTTTATCTTTCTTTTTTTTTTTTTTGCTTTTTGGGTCACACCCGGCAATGCACAGGGGTCACTCCTGGCTTATACACTCAGGAATTACCCCTGGCGGTGCTCAGGGGACCATATGGGATGCTGGGATTTGAACCCGGGTCGGCCGCGTGCAAGGCAAACACCCTACCCGCTGTGCTATCGCTCCAGCCCCAAAACATCATTTTTAAACACACTGTTTCCCTCAAATGACAAAGCTTTAAAGCAAAAAATGAATGTGTGACAAACAGAACAACAGTTCTATGTTGTAAAAATAAATCTTATTAATTCAGAAAAATGAACTGGGCTTTACTTAAATGTCACAGTATTTAACTGTAACATTTCAACTAAATGTATGGCTTAAAACAAAGAACATTCAATATTTAAGACTGAAATTCACCCACTTATTGAGAAAGCATTTATTGAACACTTACTATTGCTAGATTCTACTCTAGAAGTTTGTAATATAACATTGAGCAAAAAATAAAATCCCTGTTTTCATGGAACTATATATACAAGCATAAATAAATAACCATAGTATATGAATATTTGAGTTAGAATGCACAGAATAAATGGAGAAAATACATTTTTAACAGTCATTTTCTCCCTTTGTGGGGTTGAATTTGAGTATAAGAAATGAGAATATCAGCAGAAAATCTTGAGATGAAAGTCAAGTATTCCTCATTTTTATTATTTTTCAATTCTAGATAGCTAAAATAATGATTTGGGAAGAAGGGTGAAAGGAAAGAATAAGGGAAAATCTCCAAGTAAGGATCAATTATGATCTGAGAGAACTGATTCAGTTAAACATAACACAGACTTGTGTAATTTTCTCCTACTTCTGATAATTATGCAATTCTATATTTATTTTGCTAGACTCCTTTCTCCATTTCTTATTTCCTATCTTACAGAAATAACTCCCTCCTCATATATTCAATTAACATAATATCATAAAGAAATGTGTTTATAGTGGGACAAGTGCAATGACTTTAAGTCATATGCAATTTTAACCTTTTATACTTTTATTTATAGATCACTTGTATCACTTGTAGTCCCGGTGATCTTCGATTTGCTTGAGTGGGCGTCAGTAATGTCTCTATTTGTCCCTGTCTCGAGCTAGTGCAGCCCAATGATATCTGCTCGCTCCAGGAACAGGAAGAGCCTCAAATCGTTCATTCAGAGATTTGAAGAAGAAATCTGACCATGTAGTTGGTGGGCGGCCACAAGGTCTTCTGACGTCCCGTGGAATCCAGTTGGTAACAGCTCTAGTTCAGTGGTCATCTCTGAATCGCATTACATGACCACCCCATCTGATTTTTGATGCCTTGGCAAATGAGACAGCATCCCTGACTTTTGACCATTGACGAAGGTCAGAACTCCGGATTCCTTCTCTCACTTGAGTGAGACATGATATTCCCAGCATAGTTCTTTCGATTCCTCTTTGGAATACCCTAATAGCGTTCTCATCCTGTTTGCATAGGACCCAGATCTCTGAAGCACATGTTAGTGCAGGAAGAACGGTGGAATCAAAAAGATGTGCCCGGAGTCGAAGATTGTTTGTTCTCTTAACCACCTCTTCAACGCTCTTGAATGCATTCCATGCTGCTCTCTTCCTCCTGAGCAGTTCTGGCACCAAGTCGTTCCTCATGTTGATTTCTCAACCCAGGTACACATAGCTGCTGCATTTGGAGATGTTCATTCCATTGAGAGCAAATGGAGCTTCAGGGACCAGTTTGTTTTTCATGAGCATCATCTTGTTGAGATTCAGCTGCAATCCGACCTTTCCACACTCGTGGTCGAAGACGGCCAGCATCTGTGCCGCTTGGCTAATGTTTGGTGTTATGAGAAGGATGTCATCAGCAAAGCAGAGGTGGTGTAATTGCCGACCGTCTATCTTCACTCCCATTCCTTCTCATATAGTCGTCGCATGATGTTCTCAAGGGTGGCACTGAAGAGTTTTGGTGAAATGGTATCATCCTGCTGCACCCTTCTCAAAGTGATCATCAATGATCACTTCCTTGTAGAATGGTGAGATCCTGGTGGTGAATCCACAATACAGCTCGTGGAGGATTTTGATATACTGAGTTTGAACGCCCTGTTTGGCTAGGGCTTCAATGATTGCCTCAGTCTCAACAGAATCGAAGGCCTTCTTTAAGTCAATGAATGTTAGACAGAGCGGCGTCTTGAGCTCTCGCGAAACTTCAATGAGTTTGGTCACTGTGTAGATATGGTCTATCATGCTGAATCCTCTTCGGAACCCAGCTTGCTCACATGTTTGTCCTTCATCTAGTTTTCTGCCTATTCTATTCAGGATGACATGAGTGAACAACTTGTAGACGACAGACAATAGGCAGATTGGGCAATAGTTGCCGATGTCGTGGATGTCTCCCTTCTTGTACAACAGAACGGTCCTACTGGTTTTCCACTGGGACAGAACCTTGCATTCAGACAGGTAGCATGTGAAGAGTCGGGCCAGTGTATTGATGAGTACTGGGGGCAGATTGTTCAGGTGTTTGGGTCTGACCTTGTCCAGACCAGGTGCTGTTCGAGTCTTTACCAGTGAAATGGCGTGTCGGATTTCAGAAGGGAGAACCACTACCCAGCCACTGCCACCCTCCAGATTGCTCTCCAGACACTTGGGCCGAACCTCACGCATGAGTGAAGCCCTTCAAAGCCAGGTAAGCAGAACTTTGCGACCTTAGCTCTAGGTTCAACGAGAACCTTTTCTTTTCAACCTGAAAAGAAGATCCTCTGTCTGCCTCCTCCAATCTCCGGCATCTGAGGGAAGGGGGTCCAACTCAGACGCCCCACCCTACCCAAGATAAATATCTCACTGGCCAACCCTCAATACATCCACTACCCAGCCACTGCCACCCTCCAGGTTGCTCTCCTGGACACACCATAAAACACTTAATACCTATTATTCCCACACCATATTTGATAGGGTTCAAATTTGGTGTGAACCATGGTAACACCTCTAAGGGCAACTGGAGGCTGCCCTAAAAGCCTCCATCTCTCTCAGAGAGCCTGGCAAGCTACCGAGAGTATCTCGCCCACACGGCAGAGCCTATTTATAGATATAATTAGAATAAGATTTAGGATTTTAAAGAATACCATGAAACTTTTGATGGTGATTCCACTGAATCCATAAAGAGCTTTGGGAAGGATAATTATTTTGATAATGTTAATTCTTCCAATTTGGGAACATGAAACATTTATAACTTTCTGTCTCTTCTATTTGTTTTAATAGTGTTACAGTTTTCAATAAATAAATCTTGTCTACTTAAATGTGTTGATTCCTAGATCCCTGAACTTTTTGCCTAATTTTAATAATACTTAAAAAATTTCTTCTACATCACTGTTTACACATAAATACATATTTTGCATGTGATTTCATAGACAGCAACTTTACTGTATAGGTTTACTAGTTTTTGGTGGAATTTTTAGGGTTGGGTTTTCTGTTTCCCATAATGTCACTGTAAATAGTGATAGTCTTACTTCTTTTATAATATTGCTTTAATTACTTTTTCTTATCTAATTGCTGTGGCTAAGACTGACAAAAAATACTGATAAAAGTAGATATCATTGTCTTGTGCATGATCTTAAAATCAAGGGTTTTTTCCCCATTGAGTATGATGTTTGCTGTGGGTTTGTAGTATATAGACTTTTCTATGTTGAAGTAAATTATTGATGTACATGTTTTAAACAGTTTCTTTAACAAATAATGTTGAATTCTGTCAAAAGCTTATTAGCAACAAATCATTCCTATTTGTATGATTACAAATCATACAAAGGGTTGATTATAGACAAAAACTTTATTCATAGTTGCCCTGGAAATGAGGCCATCTTTCAATCATGATACTACAGCATACAATACATAATAATAAACTACTTTGTAATTATTAGTGAAGCCTCACTGTGGGGGAAGTTTGGCTAAAAGTTTCTACAAGCTTGGTATAATAAAGCAATAAACAAACTGCATTACACATTAAAGGGCTAAACTGGATGGATCTATCTGCCACAAAATTTCTGACTGACTCAGATCAATCTGACCAATTTGACAGAACCAGATTAAATAAAGAAAACTGTTTTATAACAAAATCTTGCTTAAATTACTTACAATCAATATGCAACAATGATTTCACATACGAAAGGAAGCAGAAGTAGTGATAGAAATGAACACACTGTTATCTGTACAGATACCGAGAGATCAAAGAATTATATGAAATATACCAATTTAATTTAGAAATTAAGAGGGGCTTCAGAGAATAGGGATACTTTAAAAAGATTCATATATCACTGGGATTTCATGGAAGTCTCATAGGTAGTGAGAGGTGTACTAGGTGTACTATGTATGGTGTACTCTCTACTTCTTCTTAGCAGAGAGAGGTTTTCTGTTTTAGTATTCAATTTTAAAACAAAGTATTATAGTAAGACATAGAAGCTAAATTGACATCAATCATTATGATATTCTGATCTCCCCGGAAAATATCCTGCTTGCCTCATTTTAAAGCATCATAAGTGTGCTCTGGAATTCTTAGAGAAATCATGAGATTTCAAAACAAATGTGTTTGCTCCAGATTATATGAAGCAGAACTTTCCATGGGAGAAAACTTTATATTATAGGTTATTTTCTTCTAGCATTATAGAAGATGAAGTTTAGAAATGCTTATAAATTAAACTTTATGCTAAGCAGAATTTGACATTTACCAAGTGTAACGTGTCTCATCATCTTTAAATGGTTAGGGAAGTCTGAGAAAAAACCACAGCTGTACTTATGTCCACTTTCTAAGATGCGTAGAACCTGATAACATAGGCTTTATGATTGGAGGAGGTATGGGAGCTTGCTTGAATTCAATCCAGAATAGATTAGAGAGAATTAAAGGAACTGCATGATGTCCGTGAACTTTCATCTCTCACATTGAAGGGTGTCTGTTAGTGCTGGGTGTGGTAGGTAAGGAAACAGGAAAAAATCTCACTCTAAGTGTTGGTTTAAGTGCTACCAATAAGAGCTACAGGTGCTCTGGGGTAATTATGTAATACTGTATTAACGGCTATGCCTGATAACTAAGTTAATTATTTTCTGAATGACAATATTATTTCACATTTAGTGAGTACTCACTATAAGTCTAGTAATATAAGTGCATGCAGGAGATTCTGCATATTATGGTTATAAAAAATAATGAGTAACAATTCAATAATAGGTAATAAACAATGTCCAATGATAACAGATCCAAGAGTATTCTACTGAGCTGAGTTCTCCAAGAGGACTGAGACATGTGAGAGGGCACCTAGAGACCTTGATGGAGAGAAGCTAAAACACTATGCATAAGAGTGCTGTGGATTAAACAGAGTACATGTTATCACTTTCTAGAATATTTTGTTAAAAACTGACATGATTTCCTAAGAGAGAAGCAAATTGCAGTAAGAGTTAAATTCTTTGCTGCTCTTGAATTAACAGTTTATCTAAATGTCTATACTTTTCCCAGCACCAAAAATACACAGGTGGACACTTATCCCAGTGAGTAACTGAGCTATTTCCTTGCATCAAATGCCAAAGTGTTTACTATGAATTTTCACTTAAGTTTATCAAGAAGAGAGAATAGTATGGAGTCAGAAAAAAATGAATTTTTCTCCTAACATAGTTTAAGCACATGTTTTCATTAACTAGATGACAACATCTTAGCAGTAAACTTGTAGATTAAAAAGTAAGATTAGTCATCAGGGAGATGCAGATCAAAACAACCATAAGATACCACCTCACACCACAGAGACTAGCACACATCCAAAAGAACAAAAGCAACCACTGTTGGAGAGGATGTGGGGAGAAAGGGACACTTCTACACTGCTGGTGGGAATGCTGACTGGTTCAGCCCTTTTGGAAAATAATATGGATGAATCTCAAAAAATTAGAAATTGAGCTCCCATTTGACCCAGCAATACCACTGCTGGGAATATATCCCAGAGAAGAAAAAAAAGTATAGTCGAAATGACATTTGCACTTATACATTCATCGCAGCACTGTTTACAATAACCAGAATCTGGAAAAAACCTGAGTGCCTTAGAACAGATGACTGGTTGAAGAAACTTTGGTACATCTATACAATGGAATACTATGCAGCTGTTAGAAAAAAGGAGGTCATGAATTTTGCATATAAGTGGATTGGCATGGAAAGTATCATGCTAAGTGAAATGAGTCAGAAAGAGAGACAGACATAGAAAGATTCCACTCATCTGTGAAATCTATAATAACAGAGTAGGAGACTAACACCCAAGAATAGTATAAATAAGTACCAGGAGGTTGACTCCATGGCTTGGAGGTTGGCCTCACATTCTGGGGAGAGGACAACTCAGAGAAGGGATCACCAAGTATAATGCGGTTGGAGGCCATTCGGGGGAAGGGTGATGCGGGCTTTACGTAGACTAGAGACTGAATACAGTGGCCACTCAACACCTTTATTGCAAACCACAACACCTAATTCAAGAGAGAGAACAAAAGGGAATACCCTGCCACAGTGGCAGGGTGGGGTGGGGAGAGATGGGGTTGGGGAGGGTAGAAGGGATACTGGGTTTACTGGTGGTAGAGAATGGGCACTGGTGAAGGGATGGGTTCTTGAACTTTGTATGAGGGAACCATGAGCACAAAAATGTATAAATCTGTAACTGTACCCTCACGGTGATTTACTAATTAAAAATAAATAAATTTTAAAAATAAATAAATAAATAATAAAAAGTAAGATTAGAAAGAAACAGCCAGCTAAATAGAAGAAAGCAAAAAAATAACTATTAAATATCTAGTTAGTTTCATTATCTAACTATAATGGATACTGATAATACCTGTTATCAGTATTTTATTCTATTCAAAATAGTATGAAATCTGAAAAAAAAAATGGGGCCCACACCTGGCTGTGCTCAGGGACCACTCTTGCAGTGCTGAGGAAGAGGACGGTTGCTAGGGATCAGAGTGGGGATCTTTAAGAATAACCACTGATCATGTGAAACATGTAATAAATGTAAATGCAGAGCAATGTTTTACTTATCAGGAACTTTTTTTATTTAAGAAGACATTAATAAAAAAAATCTTCAAAAGGATATGGAAGGAAGTTCCTTTTACTTGGTGCTGTTTAATTTGATACACTATAAAACAATTTAGAAAAACTGACAGAAGTCCTTCTGAAAAAAAGTGTGAGCATACAGAATAAGATCATAATTAAAAGATTGTATGAAATCATATCCCTTGAACTGAAAGGATTTTTCGGAGCCAAAGAAATAGCACAGAGGTTAAAATGCTTGCTTTGTCTGGGCTGACCAAATTTAGACCTCTACTATCAAAGACAGTCCACAAGCACCATCAGGAGTGAGCCTTGAGCACAGATCGGTGTACCCCAAGACATAAAAAGCTTTTCAACGGTCATAAATGATGTCTATTTGAAATAGGAAAGACATTTTTTTTAATTAATGAATCACTAT
The DNA here is from genome assembly GCF_027595985.1 of Sorex araneus. NCBI lineage: Eukaryota > Metazoa > Chordata > Mammalia > Eulipotyphla > Soricidae > Sorex > Sorex araneus. Next base: position 134,878,011 of record NC_073304.1, on the reverse strand, counting down.
GAATTACAGAGTTATGAAGTTCTTAATGGACGGGAGTGATAGCACAGTGGGTAGGGCGTTTGCCTTGCATGAGGCTGACTAGGGTTCGATTCCTCCGCCCTTCTTTGAGAGCCCCGTATGCTACCGAGAGTATCTCTCTCGCACAGCAGAGCCTGAAAAGCTACCCGTGGCATATTGGATATGCCAAAAACAGTAACAACAAGTCTCACAATGGAGACGTTACTGGTGCCTGCTCAAGCAAGTCAGATGAGCAACAGGATGACTATGATGACCGTGATGATGAAGTTCTTAATGATTGAACTTAAGGCATACAATACTCCAACACCAATCCCTTCACCAGGTTCACTCCCCTCCACCAATGTCCCAAGTATCCCACCCACCCACAGCCTGCCTCTCTGAAGGCATTTTTTCTGGTTTTTCCCTTTGTGTATGATAGCACAGCAGTTGGGCCTTAGCCTTTCATGGGGCCAACCCGTGTTCGATTCCTCCACCCCTCTCGGAGAGCCCAGCAAGCTATCGAGAGTATCGAGCCTGCTCGGCAGAGCCTGGCAAGCTACCTGTGCGTATTGGATATACCAAAAACCGTAACAATAAGTCTCTCAATGAGAGACGTTACTGGTGCCCACTCGAACAAATTGGTGAGCAACGGGATGACATTGACCATTACTGATGTGCACCATGCACATACTTCCAGCATCCATCTTCCTCTAAAGTAATCATTTCCCTTCATCGTTGTCCATAGTGTTCCCCTTCCTAATCCCCATAATCTATTGGAAAGCTACCTACTGTAGACCATTTCTCAAGCTCGTCATTTCTATTATCACCGGGCATTTGTTTCTCCCACTGTGTTTCTTTACATCCCACCTATGAGAGAGATCATTTGGCATCTGTTCCTCTCGCTCTAACTAACTTTACCCAATGTAACACTCTTTAGATCCATCCACATAGCAGCAAATTACATGGTTTCACAATTTCTTATTGCCAAGTAGTAGTATTCCATTGTGTATATGTGCCATATTTTTTTTTATTCAGTCATCTGTTCTTGGGCACTAGTTTGTTTCTAGACTTTGGCTACCATGAGTAGCACTACAATGAGCATACCAGTGCAGATGTCTTTTCTGCATTGTGTGTTTATTCACTTATGGTATATTTTTATTTTATTTTTTATATTATATTTTATTTGATGAAGTCCCATTTGTTTATTTTGGTTTCTCTTTTCCTTGTCAATGGAACTATACCATTGAAAGCACCTTTGAGGTACAAATCTCAGGGCACTTTGAATTGACTTTTTTGTAGGTGTGATAAATTACTCCAGCTTCATTTTTAAATGAAGTTATCCAGTTTTCCAAGCACCATTTGTTAAAGAGGTTATAGTCATTTCATATTCCTAGATCCTATGTTGTAAATTATTTTATCAAAATTAGTTTGTGATTTGGTTACTTGTGTCTAACACATAGGTCATAGATTCTATTCTTATTCTAAACTCAAGCAATTTTAATCACTATAGTTTTATAGTATAGTTTCAAGTAGGGTAATAAAATACCACCAAATTTTAAAAATTTGCATGAATTTGGCTATTCAAAGTTTGGCAATTTATCTCTTCATGATTTCATACAAACCTTATTATTGACCATTCTCAGTTCTTGTAGAATCTAATTGGGATTTGAAATGGGGCAGCATTGAATCTATATAGTAATTAAGGTAGAATGGACATTTTTGATAATATTTTTCTTCTAATCCAAGAACATGATATATTTTCCTATTTTCTAAGGTTTTCTATCTTTTTTAAAAGTGATTTTTAGTTTTCATGATATAGATGTTTACATTATCTAAGTTGATTCCTAATTACTTGATGCTTTTGAACATTTGAATAAAGTGATCTATTTTGTTCTAGTTCATTATTTGCATATAGGAATGTTAAAGATTTTTGTGTGTTGACACTATAACCAGCTATTTTGCTATATTTGTTTATTGTATCTAGGAGTATTTTAGTAAAGTCTTTAAGTCTTCTGTATATATATATTATCATGTCATCTACAAATAATGATAATTTGACTTTTTAATTTCTAATTTGAATAACTTTATTTTTCTTGACTGGAGCACAGTGGGTAGGGCATTTGCCTTGCACATGGCCAACCTGGGTTCAATTCCTCCATCCCTCTCAGAGACCCCGGCAAGCTACCAAGAGTATCCTGCCCGCACGGGAGAGACTGGCAAGCTACCCATGGCTATTCAATATGCCAAAAACAGTAACAAAAAGTCTCACAATGGAAATGTCACTGGTGCCCGCTAGAGCAAATCGATGAACAACTGGATGACAGTGCTACAGTGCCATGATATATTTTAAGGTGTAGAATTGCTGTTTCACAAGAAATCCACTTTCTAGTTTACTGAAGAAATGCCCTTACTGTCTTTCAATAAAGCTGGACCAGTCAACATTTCCACAGCAATGAATGAATGTTCCCTGATCCCTACACCCATGCCAATGCTGAATGTTGTAGGAAAGACATATAACTGTCTTTCTCTACTTAAGAATTACACAAAGTTAGATAAACTCACCCACTGGCTGTGTTCTATCTATTCATGACTAAATCTCATGAACATGCAACCTACACCCCACACAACAAAGGCTGAACTCTACCACTTCACTAATATTTTCTGCAGAGACACCAAACTGCAAGTAATTTTAAGCACCCCAGTGCCCAGGCTGAGAATTCTGGAGTCTTCTTGGAGTCAGAGTGGGCTGCCTTCCCCTAACACAACTCTACTTCCAGAGTCCCCAGAACCCATACCCACCTCCCATAGTCACTGCCATATCAACTCATTGGTCAGACCACAGATGCTGGAGTCTGGACAGCATGGCTGCACATGACACCTTCTAAATCCCCAACACAAATATTTCAGTGGGAGCACAACAAATTATGATGAAAAATAACACAGAAGCCAACTAAATTCAGCAAACAAAAAACACAACACAAAAGGATCAGCTAACAACAAACCTTTTAGTAAATTCTTAGAAAAGGACTTAAAACCTTGTGATGAGATAAAACAATTTTCACATTAAAAACTGATTTCATACTTATTGGCTTTAATATTGGAGCTATGTTAGCCAATAAAATTCAGCTCTACAACTGTATAAGCATTTGTGGTTTTTGTCTACATTAACATAAATTTTATTACTTTTTAGAAATTTTAAAAAAGAAATATACAAAGTTAAAAATAGTAGAAATGCGAGTATACAAAGCTATATTTTCTATATTTTCCCAGAAATTATGCACATTAACATTTTAAATAAAAATATAATTAAAACTAAAATATTATACCACTCAATATGGAATTTTTATCATTCGAGTAAATAGAATTCACAACCTAAAATATCCTTTGACATAATGTCACTGTCACTGTCATCCCATTGCTCATCAATATTTGTTCGAGCAGGCACCAGTATCATCTCTCAGTGTGAGACTTATTTGTTACTGTTTTTGGCATATCCGATATGCCACAGGTAGCTTGCCAGGCTCTGCCGTGGGGGCACAATACTCTCGGTAGCTTGCCGGGCTCTCCAAGAGGGGTGGAGGAATTGAACTCGGGACGGCTGCTGAAAGGCAAACGCCCTACCGCTGTGCTGTCACTCCAGCTCTAAAGTAAATCTCTGGAAACTTCGTGGCATATGGATAGTCTATACTAAAATAACTTCTAATAAAACGTAAAACAAACTCAAGTTCATAAGTATTTTTAAATATGTGAAATGATGACAGAAATAACCACAAAATTCTAAATATCTATGTATGTGTTTATGTGTTTCTTTCTAGTAAGCTTATGTGTTGAAATAAATTCTGCAGTTTTTCACAGCACTGAACAAAAAATAGAAAATCTATCAGGAAGGTCAATACAAAATTTTTAATTATACCAATTAAAAAATAAGACTGTAGGGTCAGTGTGATAGGACAGTGGGTAAAGTGCTTGCCTTGTAAATGGCTGACCAAGGTTCAATCCCCATGACCCTTTATGGTCCCCAGAGCACTACCAGAAAAAATTCCTGAGCACAGAGCCAGGATTAAACTCTGAGCACCTCCAAGTGTGGCTCAAGAAAAAAAAAAAAGGAAGAGAAAATAAAAAAGAAATTAATTGCATATTATTCTGAAGAAGTCAAATCCAAACTAAAAATAGCAGAGAACAAATAGTTTCATTTCCTCAACATGAGAGAATTTTAATGACCTTTAAACTGATTTAACAGTAACTCACATGTCTTCTAATCCTAACATAAATGACTAGATGTAATTTTAAACAGTAGTACTGCTCAAATTAATAGCAGTCTATGACATCTATTTCAAGTCCCTATTATAAATTAACTAATATATTTTCTGAAGGAACCAATCTGAGATTCCTTCATTAAGTTCAGGTATTAGACATTCATAAAAACATAATAAAATTTAAAACCAAATGCAAAGGGATATTTTTCTACTTCTGCCTGTTGCTTTTTCTCCTGCTACAATGTCTCTCCCACTACTGTGCCAACTTCAACATGACATGTTATAAGTACCAATTATTCAAAAAAGTCTTAACTGATCTTCTATAAAATTAATGTCCTTATTATAAAACCATTAATATGCATGTGCATATATATACACACATACACATATACAAATATAAAATAGTACATATATATGTATATATATATATTTGGTTTGGGGGCCAAAACTGGCTGTGCTCAGGGTTTACTCTTGGCTGTGCTCCCAGGGAACACTCCTGCAAATTCCCAGGGGGCCATATGAGGTACCAGAGAACGGACCCAGGTCAGCCTCATGCAAGGCAAACACTCTACCCACTGTACTATTGTTCCATGCCCTAAAAGTATGTACATCATTACTTATCCTTACTTCAAAGCCCACTGATCACAGTTACCGTTTTACATATATATAAATATGTGTATATATATGTGTGTGATTTGTTAAATATCTGCTTATCCTTCTCATTGTGCATGCCTCTGTTTCTGCAATGTCTCTACTAACAATGTACTGAACATTCAGTACTGTTTCATATTAAGAGATAATAATAAATTTAATAAAAATTAATATTCAAATATTAATGCAAATAATCTTTTCTGTAGATAAACCTTGTTACGTTCTCAGATCTTTTGAAAAGTTTACATTTATATTTGAAACCAATATTACCATGGAGTAAAGGAATTTTTTTCTTTTTAAATTTCTCAGGAACATGATCCTGTTTGATATTACATTAATGTATATATGTAGTTTAACACATATATGTTAATGTATGTTCCATAACAAATATATGACAGATAGATCATAGGTGATAAACTCTAGCAAAAAGTGTGCAGTAGCAAATATTTTATTTTAATTCTTCGGTGAAATCAATTATTTAAGTGGAAAAAATTTCCAAAATAGTACACATGAATACAAACCTTGATACTAGCCCAAATATAGAATCTATACAAAATTTCAGCCCAAGAAAAAACTAAATGGAGTTGAAATCCCCATAGCATGCCCATTTAGTATATTAAAGAACTAGAAGGCAAATTGATGGTATCATTAGCTGGAAAAAGATCATTAACAATACACTAATTTTTTTTGCACACAGCCATCCAGTTTTCCAGTTTTCCCAGCATCACTTGTGGAAGAGGCTTTTCTTGTTCCACTTCACATTTCTTGCTCCTTTACAAAGAACAGTGATAATATATTTGGGGGTCTGTGTTAAGATATTTAACTCTAGTCCATTAGTCTATGGACCTGTCTTTATTCTAATACCATGCTGCTTTAATTACTATGGTTTTGTAGTATAGTTTGAAGTAGGGGAATGTAATACCTCCCACCTTCTTTTTCCCAAAGATTGTTTTACCCATTCGTGGGGATTTGTTGTTCCATAATAGAATGTTTTGTCTAATTCTTTGAAAAATATCTTGGTATCCTTATAGACATAGCACTGAATCTGAATAATGCTTTGAGGAGTAAGTATTGCCATGTTGCCGATGTTATTCTTTCTAATCCATGAGTAGGGGATGTGTCTCAATAATGCCAGGCACAAAAGTCAGATCAAAATGGATTAAAGACCTGAATTTTAAAAAATTAGACCTGAATCCATAAGGTACATGGAGGAAAATGAACCCTTCATGACATTGAAGCTAAAGGTATCTTTAAAGATGAAACACCACTAACCAATCAAGTGCAAGAAAAGATAAACAAATGGCACTACATTAAACTAAAACAACTCTTGCTGTACAACATACTGGTGGAGGGATAGGTGAAAATAAATAAATGAATATTCAGTTAAAAATCTAAAAAAATCTAAAACACCTCAAAAGAAATGGTGTCCAAGATAGAGACAGTTCACAGAATGGGAAAAATTATCTACCCAATGGCCATCATATAAGAAGTTATATTCAGATACATAGCGTGCTGGTAGAATTTTACAAGAAAAAGACATTCAACTCCATCAAAAAATGGGAGAAGAAATGAACAGAAACTCCCTCAAGGAAAAACTGAAAATGAACAAAGACACATAAGAAATGCTCTCCATCACTAATCATCAGGTTGATGCAAATTAAAACAACAAGGAGATCTCATCTTACACCACAGAGAAGGATACACACCAAAAAGAACAAGAACAATGAATGCTGAGAGAAAGGCATTCTAATTCATTGTTGGTGGGAATTCCAGTTGGTTCAGCCTTTTTGGAAAACAATATGAACATTTCTCAAAAAGCTAGAAACTGAGTTTCCATATGACCCAGCAATACCACTTCTGGGAATATATCTCTAGGGTGCAAAAAACACAGTAGAAATGACATCTGCACTCCTTTGTTCATTGCAGCACTGTTCACAATAGCCAGAATCTGAAAACAATCTGAATGCCCAACAACAGATGACTGGTTAAAGAAACTATGGCACATCTACACAGTGAAACACTATATAGCTGTAAGAAAAGATGAAATTCGCTTATAAATGGATGAACATGGAGAGTATCATACCAAGTGAAATGAGTCAGAAGGAGAGGGACAGACAGAATGACTACACTCATTTTGGGGATGTAAAATAACAGTATGAGATTAAAACCCAAGGACAGTAGAAACAAGGACCTGGAGGCTTGGTTCATGGTTGGAAGCCTGCCTCAAGGGCTTGGGGAAAGGTGAGTTGGGATAGATAAGGGAACCTTACGACAATGATGATTTGGAGGGATGGCTCTGGATGGGAGATGTGTGGGTAAAGGACCAAACATAATGACCTCTCGGTATCTGTATTGCACACCATAATCCCCCAAGGGGGGGGGCGAGGAGAGAAGAGAGAGAGAGAGAGAGAGAGAGAGAGAGAGAGAGAGAGAGAGAGAGAGAGAAGAAATGTGCCTGCCATAGAGCCAGACAGTGGGAGTGCAGATGGGGTGGGGGTGACAGGAAGGATACTGGGTACATTCATGGTGGGAAATGTACACTGGTGGAGGGTTGGGTGTTGAAATATTGCATGACTGAAACCCAATCATGAAAGCTTGTAACGTGTACCTCATGGTGATTCAATTAAAATGAACCAAAAAGAGATCCAGTAATTATGCAGATAAGGTGGGAGGGAATTGGACACTCAATTTAGATGACTGATGATTGCTATGGGACTGGATAGATAGCACAGCAGGTAGGACATTTGCCTTGCACGTGGCCAACCCGGGTTCAATTCCTCCACTCCTCTCGGAGAGCCCAGCAAGCTACCAAGAGTATCCCACCTGCATGGCAGAGCCTGGCAATCTCCCCGTGGCATATTCGATATGCCAGAAACAGTAACAAGTCTCATAATGGAGGCGTTACTGGTGCCCACTTGAGCAAGTCGATGAGTAATGGGGTGACAGTGACAATGATGATTGCTATATTTTTAAACTAGAAAATATATTTAAGTCCTGGCAGTGAAAACCTCCCCACTCCATTGCCACCATGCTCCCAGCAGGATTCCACTGCTCACATGAGCCACAGTCAGAAATTAATCTGTTGAAAAACTCAGATATGAGGGTTTTGTGACTGAAATCTCCAGGCTCTCACAGAGTCAGGGATGGACTATCTCCCCAGATCTTCTTGTACTTTTAGAAGGCCTGGCAATCATGCACATGCCTCGAAGCCACCACCCAGTTAAAACTTAAACTCCAGCTCTGTCACCCATTAAAAATTTTGGACACCCTGTAATGCATGACATCTCAAACTGTAGACACTGATAAACCAAGAGTAGCACACCAGACTAGATGGGACATAATGTAGAAGGCAACCAATCTTGATTAATAAAAAATTAATACAGAAGGCTTAACCTGTAACAACATCCTTGTAATCTCTTATACAAGGTCTTAATGGCTCCATAGTGAGATGTAACAATCTTCACTAACTTTCTTTTGATAAGAACAGATACTACACTTGATCTTGGCCAAAAGGCCAAGAAGTGATACTTTCTTCTAAGGAAAGTTTTCACCATTCTTTTAGAAAATTATTTATAACAAGCAATATAAAATAAATTACTGAGTGCCTGCTATGGGGGCAGGCTTAAGAGGTGGTTGAAAAAATTGGAAATAATGGTGGGGTGATGGTGCAATGGTGGTTGGATTCGTGTTGGAATACTGAAAGTTTGTAATAAATCATCATAAATAACTCTAAACTACAGTGCTTATATAAAGTGTAAGGGAAAAGTGAAAAAAAATTATATTAACAAACCCAAACCATCTGTAATATCAATACTGCTTCTTCATAACCCTAATATTTGAATGTTAACTGATTTTCAGTGTTTCAAAACTTTCAAGAAAACTTAATAGGGTTAATTTTTTCTCTCAGAGTCTTTCATGAGTACTTCAACAAATTTTTTTCATAGTTAAAACTGCTTTTTAAAAATATCTAAATTATTCTGAACTATAATCTGGGATCTCAAAGGATAAGAAAGAAAGAAATCTTATTATATTTCTCCTCTATAGACAGTGGGTCAAGTGTGATCTAGGCATCCCCCCTTTAATACATTTACTTATCCAGTATTCCATATAGCACAGAGATCATCCTGTGTTTGATCACTTATCATCAGAGAAATCTGAACCAAGGTAACAGTGAGATACCTTCTCACACCAGTGAGAATGGCATGACAGAAACCACAGAAACAAATATGTTGCCAAGGACTTGGAGAAAAAAGTAATTCTAATCTACTGCTATTGAGAATACTGTCTGGTACAACCCCTGTGGACAGTACAAAGAGGTTTTGGTAAATTTAAAATTGAACTACCATACGACCCAGCAATCCCATATTTGGCCATCTACCCCAGAACATTAAAAACACTCTCTCAAAAGAACATATGCCACACCATTATTTACTGCTGTACTCAGTACAATAATTAAGATATGAAATCAACCTAGGTGTATAATGACAGATGAATAGATTATGAAGATATAATATATATACACAATGGAATACTATGCAGCTTTAAGGAACAATGAAACCATGCAAATTTGCTGCAACATGGTTGGAACTGGAAGATATAGTGTGAGTGAAGTTGTAGGAAATTTTAAGTTTATCTTTCTACTGTAATTCTTTTTTTTTTAATTTAAATTTTATTGAATCACCATGTGGAGGGTTACAAAGTTCTCATGATTATGTCAGTTATACAGTACTCAAACACCCTTCCCTTCACCCGTGCCCATATTCCATCACCAACCACCCCATTATACCTCCCGCCCCCTCCCGCCCCCCCAGTCCCCGCACTTGTAAGTGGTAAGTTTCACTTCGTTTACACTTTATCTTGGTTATAGTCCATGTTTCAACACATAACTCACTATTGTTGCTAGGGTTTCCCCCCAAAAAAGAGAAGACAGTCCCACTGTCAAGGAAGCATTTGATGGCTCTCCATTGCTGAGAATGTAGAGATATTAAGTCCCGCTGTTTGTTACATAACTTTTCTATTTTTTTCCCCCCTCGTCCCGCGCCACCGAGATCACGCCTGTTTAGTAATCACCACGCTGCCTGACAAAGGGAAAACAAACCAAAAGAGATGGTTATTTCTCGTCATCAGCCGGCGTGGGGCTCTGGCTTAGTTGATAGTCTGGTAGAATGTCTGCAAGCAGTTTCTGGAACCAAAAGTAATACGCTGGTATCGGCCCCGGCTCGAGACTCCACCAGCGTCCCGCTGTTCCAAGTACATAATAATTTATTCCCTTGTATCCCATTCCCACGCCACCAGGTCCGTGTCAGCTTAATGGACATCATACTATGGTTAACGCCACGCCGAGTTTCTTCCCGAGAAAGAAGGATATTTCTTCTCAGCCGGCGTGGGGATATGGCTTAGTTCAGTCTATAGAGATGGCTACCACTTTGGTGGCCTTCAATATTTCAGCAAAAGACTTACTATTCTTGTTAGGATTTCCCACCAAAGTCCGACCCGTTAAAAGGGAACATTTCATATTGGTGCTGATTAAATGACAGTAGGTTGCGCAGCCATGGCAGCGGCCTCGCGGCTTTGAATTTCTGTATAAAGTCCAGGGAAAGTACAGCCAGAAATTACACGTCGCTACAAACTTTAACCCTATTATGGTCCCCCCAAAGTCCATTACAAAGGAACCATTTCATATTGCTGATGATTAGATGACATTAGGCTGCCGCGGCCGCACGGTTTTGGGTTTCTATATAAAGTCCAGGGAAAATTCTGCCTAAAATTCTATCGCTACAATCTTTTACCCTTCATCAAAAAACTTAGTACTATTGTTTGGAGTTTCCCCCCACGTTAAGCCCTGCCAAAAAGGAACATTTACACGTTGCTGACAATCAAAAGATATTAGGTCTCGCGGCTGCTATTGCAGCCGCGCGGTTTTGGATTTCTATATGAAGTCCAGGGAAAATTCTTTTGGTAATTGCATCACTCGCTGGCAGCGCCTGGGCCAGAAGCTCCGAGCACACAGTTTGGAGGCATTTTGGGGGCGCCGCTCGTGTCCAAAGTGGTTCAGTTGCCTCCGGGGTCGATCTCGCGCGGGGCCGCAAAAAAGGCTCTACTGTAATTCTTAATACACTTTTTAATTTGTATTTTAGATTTGAGTTTTGGGCCACACCTGTCTATGCTCAGGAATTTGTGCACAGCGATCACCCAGGGTGGTGATCAGGAAATCATACATAGTACCAGGAATCAAATGGAGTCACCCATAGACAAGGCAAGTGCCTTATTCCCTGATCTATCTCTCCATCCCATAATTTTTATATTCTTTTTTTTTCTTTTTGGGTCACACCTGGCGATGCACAGGGGTTACTCCTGGCTCATGCACTCAGGAATCACCCCTGGCGGTGCTCAGGGGACCATATGGGATGCTGGGATTTGAACCCGAGTCGGCCGCGTGCAAGGCAAATGCCCTACCCGCTGTGCTATCGCTCCAGCCCCAATTTTTATATTCTTAAATATAAGAATATAAATGAAAAGTCTAGAAAGCAATGAGGAAGATATATCTAAAATCATGCAATTGTTTTACTGTCTCTTTTCCTTTAAAACAAACATATGATTCATATCTAAATGTGTGATTTTAAGTATTGTAACATAAAAATCACTTAAGAAATCTTAGCACCAGGCTATGTTAAAAATATTTCCCTATTCTCTTCTCAAATATTATTACTTTAAGAATATAGAGGTTCCACTAAATTTCACTTTTAGATGAAATAGGTTTAATCAACCTATGCCAACATTTTATAATCTTTTTCATTTAATGTGACAGACTATAATTTTCATTAGAAGTAATAACATTTCCCATCTCACTGTAAGTTACATTTTATAATGTAACTCTGACTCACAGAAAGGTAGGGTCTAGAATCTTGGCTGATTTGTGTCTGAGTTAGAAGTGAAGGTATGACTTCTTGAGGCTGAAATTATATACTTGCCATGTTCCTTTGAAGCATTTGATCATGGAATGCTATCAGACTGTGAGGAAAGCCAACTAGCTCAAAGAAAGGCTTGCATGAATAAACCCAAAATCTTTTCTTTCAGCCCCAAACAGCCAATTAAAACAAGCAGCAATTTGCAAGCATTTAAGAGAGCAATCTAAGATGTTCAGGTTCCCACTCCAGATTCATGGGTGAAGAACAGAGGAAAAACTCTAAGAAGTACTATCCACAACAAATAATCAAAAGTTAAATAAATTATTTTAATTCAAAGACTTTAAAGTCATTTGCTATACAACAATAAATAACTGGATCTTTAACTTTATATTGTAAGCCAAATAAATATAAGGGCTAGTTTGTATCAATGTAATCTATATTCCAATGAATGCCTGTACCATAATTTAATTAGACATTCTCTAAAACTTAAATACCAATAGGACTATTTCCTATAGTTTTTCCTTAAACTTTTCCAGAAGCAAGTCAAATTTTAAATCATTAACCCATAAAATAACAATTTTTAAAACTTTCATGTGAAACAATTAGTATTCCCCTAATATTCTAAAAAATATCTGGAATACCTGTTGCATTTAAAGTAGCAGAAACTACTTTAGAGAAGAATACTGTATTTTATTATTTAAAACCACATGAGTTTACCTTAAATATATAACATGCAACTTTTACAAAATACTCTGTTTTACAAAACCACAAATCCCCTAAAAAACATAACTAAATGGGACACGGGATTTTTAGGCCATATGCCATACTCATCAGTCATGAGAGTCATTACTGGCTCTATATGCTGGAGTTATTTCTGACAGTTCTCAGCGAACTACTACTTTTAAATTCTCATCTTAAGTCAGACCCTAATATTTCTAAATCAAGATACATAAAAAACCAAAGATTTGTCTAAAATAACTTAAAGGCGGAAGCTTCAAATTCTTTGATCAAGTGTCAGGATGTCCTCTTCTGACTCTAGAGAAATATTTAATGATACAAATTACCATCCCTCTCCATTACTCACCCAAAGAAATTCTTACTAACTCAGAAATATGTTGATATTTGGTTGTGATGTTTTATTAACCACTACTTTCCCAGATACCTATCCCAAAAGACATGACTCATCCACATTCTAAAGTTGATTTCTTCAATTGAGTGTTGAAAACTATTCCATTATAGGAACTCCAGTCCATGTTTCTCTTATTTATCTTAATAGAATAAAGATATGTGTCTGTGTTACTTTATCACCTGCCACAAATTTTTCAAATGTTCAAAATTAAAAAAATATACTGAGAGGCCAGGGTGATAAAACAATGGGAAAGGTACTTGCGTTGCATGTAGCCAACCCAATTTAATGCCTGGCACTTGTATATAGTCACCAGAGCACTGGCAGGAGTGAGCTCTGAGCATAGAGCCAGGAGAAAGTCCTGAGCAGAGCCAAGGGTGGCCCAAAAATAATGCACAAAAATAAAAACAAATACCAATTTTATTCTCATTTCCTTTCTATTATTATATTCCTAGTCCTGACTACTTTTTATGTATCTTCATAAAAGAAAGAATATTAAATGAGATTCAACAGGTAAATATACTGATAATATTTTAAATATTTATAAAAATATATATTTATATACAAGATTGAATTTAGATGAGATAGAAAATGTAAAAGCAAACAGAAGACAGTTTAAGGATTAACCATTTAAGACATGAATATCTTGCACTTTGGCATATGAGACAGCAGCCAATAAAATTTATTTTAAAAATATTTTATACTTTCCAGTTTTAAAGATTACAATGCAAAAAAGGGAAACTTTCAATGTGACATTTTAAACATCAAGTAATGTCACATCACCATATTTTTGCAATACTCCTTCAGAGGCTTTTGCTGCTCAATTATAGTTTTTAGGCTATACTATTAGATAATCATTTCTTCTTATGTTGAAAAGAAATCTGTAATAATATGTTTAATTCATTCTTTCCTTCTATACTTCCTTCCTTCCTTCTCTCTTCCTCCCTACTTTTTTCTCTTTCCTTTCTTTTCTCTTCCCTCCCTCCCCAGTGACTGAACTCTCACATGCAAGGAAAGTATTACTGAAGTAGTCCTTTTCCTTTCTTTTAAACTGCTATCTATACAGAAGGTAGTTTATCATTTTTTATAGTCTATTGGTTGCCAACTTTTCTTCATTCACATTTACAACAAAAGGGACAAACACACTAGCATATTTTTCATTCCCCTATATAAATTATTGAGTATGAGCAAATATATTATGGAATATTATCGTATTTGTATTTATAAAAATCATCACACTAAGTTTGATGCTTTCACATATTACCTGCCAGTGACTTACTCTAAGTTCATATATTATATATATATATATATATATGTATGTATTTTTTTTTTCACTTCTTCAAGTGAATCAAGGTCTGGAAATCTAATTCAGGCTGTAAGCATCAACTTTCCAACTTTATTATGCATTCTGAACTTCTGACAATTGCCAACAGTCAGAACCAGATGGTGTCAATTTCTTTTTGTTCTGTTCAAGATGATAGCCTGCATCAGAACATCCGGCTATCAAGATGATAGCCTGCATGAGAACCAGCAATAATGGCAACTAACCGAAAGTTGTACCATGCTCTCTAAAGGTCAGCCTCCCTACCAATTTTCTACTTGTAACCTTCCTATGGGATATTGCCACACTCCAAAAAAAAAATCCCCAAATTTCTGACTTTATGCATTTCATATCAAAATAAAGCATGATTATTGAACAGTATTACCCATTATGCAATAATGACAGATTCTTACTACCTCATATTCTAAATTTATTGTTTTATGACCTAAAAATGTTGTATTTATGTTATATATCTTTTATAGGATATTTATAGACTAGAAAATTAATAACATTTTCAGTTATGTTTTGAACTTTTTTCTGTTCATGTCAAAAAACAAGATTCTCAAAAATTGACTCACATAAACCATACCATTGTTAATATTTGAAAAACAAACTTTTCAAAACAGATGCCATGATTGCATACATATTTTAAGAAGCTGTCAATATAAATTGAATTTAGAGAGGATCTGTAACCATCATTTTAGTTCAATTGTACACAAATTTCATATAGTAAATGATAAATTTTGTATTTTAAGATGTATCTCTTCCCTCTAAAGAATTTTGAAATATCACATATATTATTGGATGGGCACAGGATTTGGACCATTCTTGGAAGTGCTCATGGATTATTCCTGGCTCTACACATAGGAATCACTCCATGCATTGCTCAGGTAGCAATAAAAGGTTTCAGAGATAGAAACTGGGTCAACCGCATACAAGGAAAGTGCCTTACCAACTCTGTACTATCTTCTCTGGCCTGAAATATTCACATATCCCCTTTTCAAATGTTTTCAGTATTTATTATAAATTAGTGATTTAAAAGTCATTTAGTGTTTCCTATATATTTATGAATTTATTAATAGCAAATCCAAAATAAAATCTGTTACATCTGATAAACTGTATAACCTAAACACAGATGACAATCATCTCTGTAAAGAAGGTAATTCACACTGCTTTATTTCCACACAAACAGAAATATTACTTAAAACTGCAAACAGATGATTATTTTTTTTGCTTGTTTTGGGTCACACCTGGGAAAGCACAAGGGTTATCTTCTGGCTTTGCTCAGGAATTAATTCTAGCGGTACTCAGGGGACCATATGGGATGCTGGGAATCAAACTTGGGTGTGCCGCGTGCAAGGCAAACACCCTACCCGCAGTTGAGGCTCCAGCCTCAACAGATGACTTTTAAAGCACAGATTTCCTTGAAAAAATTTCAGATCTTATCTTCTTTAGTTATTTATTATTTTCCTTACAATTTTATTTTTCATCTCAAAGTTTAATTCTTTTGCCAGATATGCAGAATTCCAGAATTGCCGTTCTATGTTCCTAAACTGATTCCTAGATGCTTTTCAATGAGAGTTCACTGTCCTTCAGGAAGCAACTCAGACTTAAAATATTCAACACACCAAAACAGGTTATCAGAAGATTTATCATTGGAGCCTCCAGAGTGACATACAATTCAAATACTTCTTAAATACTTGGTTTAGTTTAAGCTTCTTGCATTTATACATTGATTCAAATTATTTCATTGGCATTTCTGTAGTAAATTTACAGGTAAAAATATACAAGTGATATTCAGTAGTTTATAGTTATACAGAATCTATACTACAAAAAGTTAAATAGGAAATATATCTGAATGCTCTAATACTATTGGCTCTAATCAGGACATATTCAGGATTTAGAATGAAACAAATACTATGCAGAGCACTTTCTATTTGAAAAAGATGCCCCTGAATCACATAGATGCTCAGTCATGTAAGTTTACAAATTCTATTTTTCAAATTAAGATATCAAAGCTTATAAAAGTTAAAATAGCAAAATCACAGAACTAAACAGATGATAAAGGAAAGTGGATTTCGAATCCATGCCAGCCATTGTAATGCCAAAGTCTGTTTTCTAAATCCCTAAAACACATTATGTTCCTAAATGAATCTTGCTACATGGTAACTGCTTTTAAAAAAATCATAGAAATTTAAAGTGTATAAACTTTAGGTTTTGGAGCCACTCTAATGTAGACCTACATGAGTAATTATTCTCCTACGTCCTTTCATAGTGCAGCATCTTAAGACAGTGTCCAAAATGACCAGATGTTCACTTCATAAAAAGGGCATATTAATTATCACCATCATTATGGGACACAAAGTACAGCAAGAAAGAATTTGCAGGAATTGGGGTTAAAAATGTCTTGGCTTTTGCTAGCCAACTGAAATAACTGCCTATTCATTTTCAGAAAGAAAAAGATATGGCAGGAAATGAGAAGGCAATGAGATCAGAGTTGATAAATAGGCCAGTGACATTAAAGTAAGCAGTTCAATTCTTCTGTAAGTGGCAAACTAATATGCCTAATAATATTTGACTAGAAAACACAATCAAAATACAGAAATATATAAATCTGAATATCTAGATTAATGGCTTTAACCTTTCTACATTTGTGGACAGGTTAAAATGGAGGAACCAGTTTTGTGAACTGCTAAGACACAAATAAAAGTCATTGTTATCAGTATCACCAGAAGATCAAAAATAGAAAATTCGTAAAGCAAACAACTATATTCATTTTGAGCACAGACAAAAAGAAAAAGAAAACACTCAGAATGCGCAAAGAGAAAGTCAACTTTACAGAAAGAGCATATAACCTAAGAAATTAAAATAAAACACCTAAGTACTAAGATAAGCATATTTCAATTTTATTTCAAGAGAGCATATCTCAAATATAAAACTAAAAGGCTGAATTTTTCTTAAAAAGTAGAATAATATTGGAAGTAAAAATCAAAATGCTTTATGAAAAAGATAAACTATTTTAAAAAAACAAAGTGAGTTATGACACAAAACTAAAAAGATATGATAGGTATTCAATAGTAGTTTCAAAAATTAAGAAAAGAGGAAAGATAAAGTGTAGGGGCAATGTACATAAAGAAAATGCATAACTATAAAATTTAAATAATACTGTGATTTGATAAATAAAATATTACATAAACATGCACATAAATAAATTCACTCCATGGCACAAAGATAACTTTAGGCTACAGAAAATTAAGTGACTGTAATACAAGCAACAATTAAGCAACAAATGTTAGAATATAATGAATTCATTTTTTAATTACTGAATAGAAATCTAGAACTTTATACCCAGGATCTGATGTCTTGAAAAACTAACTAAAACATAAAAATAAATACAAATAGTCAGGACATACAAAGAAAAACTATTTGCTACTGATATACTCTTACTAGAAATAATTTCAGGGCAAGAAAATAATAGCAAACTCTGACCTTTTAAATTGACAATGACATTATGTTTGGAAGGAGAATAAAAATAAATTGTGAATGAGAATAAAAATAAGGTGCAAATAAAATGTTGAACAATATGATCATTAATAAAAGACAGTATATACTGTTAAAAGGAGAGAAAACAAAGGAGAATGCCTTGCCATAGAGGCAGGGTGTGGTGGTGGAGGATTGGGTGGGGGTGGTGAGAGGGATACTGGGATCATTGGTGGAGAATGGGCACTGGTGGAGGGATCACTGTATGAGTAAAATGCAAACACAAAAGTTCATAAGTTTGTAACTGTACATCACAGTGATTCTCTAATAATTTTTTTAAAAAAATACAAAAAAAAACAGTATGTTGAATTTAAAGCATTAAAGATAAATCTACTATGGACTGTGGTAATCATTTAAAAATAGCAACTCCCCAAATAACAAAATAATAGTATCAAGGAATACACACGAAATTCATAAATGCAACTAAAGAAATAAGAAAGGCAACATCAGCATAACCTACAATGTAACATTTTATCTCAAAACAATTTGGGGTAAAAATATCAAAATAATCATTTTTGTTGAGTAGTCAGATGCTACCCTAAGAGGGCTTCACTAATTAAAGATTGAGGTTTTTATTGTATTATTATTTTTAACATTTTATTGTTATTGGGGTGTTATGCTGAGAGTATTCCGCCCACATGGCAGAGCCTGGCAAGCTACCCGTGTTGCATTAAATATGCCAAAAACAGTAACAACAAGTCTCACAATGGAAACATTACTGGTGCCTGCTTGAGCAAATCGATGAAGAACTGAATGACAGTGCTACAGTGCTACATAGTTTTCAACACTGTTGGTATTTCCAGGCGTACTAAAGCTACCACACCACAAACTGCCAAGTGTCCCCAAACCTCCACCACTGTCTATAAGTCTCTTCATCCACATAATCCCTCCTAGCCCCTCAACCCACCCAGCTCTATTTGGAAATACCAGTTCTCTTGTCAGAGTCCAAAGGTTTGTTTTCATGAACACTGTCCATTTCTTTGCTTTGATTCTTTATAGTCTAAAGATAACTGCATTTTATTCTATTCCTTTTTTGTTCATAAACTCAGTGGTGCTGAGGGGCTACTCCAGGATCTTTGCTCTGGCTTAGTTTCCAGTGATGTTCAGAGGACTATGTAGTGCCAAGTGATCCATTCTGGGCCTCCCACAAGTCTTAATTTTTTTAAGTAAGTAGGAATATTACAAGTTTTCAAGTAATGGATGTGGTTTTCTAAAGCTTAAAGGTCTCAGAAATTCCATAAACTGGAAGAGCTCTAATCTCTAGTTGATTCCTCACTTAACCCAAAACTAATATAAAATAAAACTGTCTTCCAATTTTGTACCATTCCAAGGAATGATCTGTCCAATTTTGCAACTGAATCTGAAATGATAGGAGAAAAACATAAGCTACTCAAAACTGTGGATATGGCTTCACAAATATTTTGTGTTTCCTGTTCAGTGACAAATAAGGAGATAGGAGGAATATAAAAATAAGTTTTCCCTAATAAGTGAAGTATAGAAATGAATTTTTCCAAATTCATTTCATTTTTCAGGAAATGTCATTAGACATGCTAAACATTTGTTTCTTATTTAAGTAAGTCACTAAGTACAGAAATTTTATATAACAGAAAGTCTATGAGCAGTATTTTAGTTATAATAAAAGGGTATTCCCACATTTTTTTCTTTTCCAGCTAAAAAGAAAAGGCTAAACTTATAAAGGATGAGGTAGTTTCAAAAGTCTATGTTCATGTACTTGTAAATGAGGTCTGCATCTTTTAAAACCAAAATAGAGTGTGAATGTCCCAGTAAATCTGCATCAGATGTGCTTCAGGTTGAAAGGAAATGATACCAAATTCAAGTAGTTAAATGAATCGTGAAAAAAGTGTAATCTACACAGACAAACCATGTTATGCAATTGCTCTACTTGTAGAACTTTATGTATAGGACAAAATAACTTAGTTATAAATTTTTTAAATAAATGTAGTTCACTATTCTCTACAGCTAGAAAGGTATTTCTTTATAATATGTTCAAGGCATTTTAAGGGGGGGCAGAAAGTAGTTATCTTAGTTATAAATGAGGCAGTCTAGTTTCATTGTTCAGAATAGGTGCTCGAACTGTACTGTCTGGAGTTTGAATTATGACCCCTCTACTATTTGAATAAGCTTGTGAAAATTTAATCACTTCATACTCCTGTTTCCTGACCAGCAAAAAAAGGGAACATTTAGAAGAACAACTGACATATAAGAAATTAATAAAGGTTAACTATTATCATTTAAATCTGAGGATATTAAATGTACTATGTTCATAGTATGGTTTAATAGTATCAGGAACAATTTAACTATTAGAAAGAGATACTTAATATCTGATTTTGAAATGGCCTTATTCAAGGTCTTGATATTAATCTACAATGTATACTAATATATATATATATATATTTTTTTTTGCTTTTTTTGGGTCATACCTGGCGATGCACAGGGGTTACTCCTGGCTCATGCACTCAGGAATCACCCCTGGCGGTGCTCAGGGGACCATATGGGATGCTGGGATTCGAACCCGGGTCCGCCGGGTGCAAGGCAAACGCCCTACCCGCTGTGCTATCGCTCCAGCCCCTAATATATATTAATATACATCTTCACTTCTGGGATAAATGAACCTTTCCATTTCCCATAAACATATTTTTAACTTAATGTGGGTTATTTTCAGGAAAATTGTTCTGTTGCAACAAAAATATTTCTCAGTATACAAACTATTTCAGTGTACAATCACATTGCTCATATTTTATGAACTGTAACAAATATTTTCGAGTATGAATTTAAACTTTATGCAATTCAATTAAGTATATGGTTATTCATAAAATATCACTTTCAAATTTGAAAATATTAGGCTAGAGATGTGGTATTATATAGGCTTACTTAAATAGGTATCTTTTTAAATCTCCCTAGAGTACTATGACTCATCCATTTAGTCCACCTTCTAACAAATTCCAATGGCCAACTATAAATAGAAACAGTCTGAGAAATTTTCCCCATATAAAAATCAGTAACTTGGTAAAAAATTACTTTGATTCATATTTAACTTTCAAAATATAATTACCAATGAAATCTGTTGCACTGAAAGGGAAAATATGAAAATGTTTTGCATATCCCAAACAGAAAGAAAAGGTTTCTGTGGTGAGGTGAGAATATTTGAGTTGATGAGTAATGCTGTCTTCCAAAGGAAGGGCAAGGCAGCTGCAATTACTCTTGGGTTGTTAAGCCTTTTGCACAAATACAGCTTAACTAAATATCAGAATGTATGTATATATAATGTGTGTGTGAGAGAGAGAGAGAAAGAGAGAAAGAAGGGTGTATATTCGTGTGTCCTGGGAGAGTTGAGGGAAGAAAAACTGAGAGATATTATATGTCATTAGCAAAAGACAGAGATAGTAGAAAATAGAAGCCATTGCAAAGAAACAAAGGATATAAAAAAATAACATGCAAAACATAGCACATACCAAAAACATGCTAATAATGTAAACTATCTACAATAATTAAAATAGCTTAAATAAAATAATGCCTAATTCAAGATATCTTGTGTTAAAAATATGACCATATAGCTCCAGGAAATACATACTCATAAGGAAATACTAAATATCCAAGAATTCAGAAAAGTGAAATTTAGAGACTTGGTTCTAATAATCAGGCGGTTTAATAGCTTCAATCATGTCCGCACATGATTCCTCACTTGTAAATGTTTCTAGAGCTAACACCCTGACAGTGAACTGGGCCACCACCTCAGCCTCTAGTGAATTTTACTTTAACAACATCAGATATGAATCATCAAGAACATTTTCTGACATGATCTCCAGGGAGGCCACTTGCTCATACAATGATGATTGTGTAAGTACATACAACATTGCTCAGAGCCAAACGAACTATTTCAAGATGCCAACTTGATGCGTATGAGTCAAAGGGATGTACTGTATTGGTAAGTTTCTACCAAAAAAGAAAATAAAAATCTGATAAAATTGGGGTAAAGTGTTTTAACTAAGTTCTGTTGGTTATTTTTTCCACTCTGATAAGTAAATTACTGTTTTAAAGCCCTTTCTTTAAACTCCTGGTAGGAGATACATACTAACATACATAGTACTGTCTCAGAATTGTCTTAAATGCTAAAAAGTTTTAGCTTTGCTTTAAAACTTTTAAGAAAAATAAAAAGCAGGGTGTGGTGAATGAAGAAATAATTACAGGGATGGCAACAGTTGAGACAAGTTATTGATTCATAGGGCTTCAACTTGATTCTACTTATCTACCTTAGAAAATGTTTGAAGATTCCCAAATAAAAATTTTAAAGGAAAACTTACTGAATACTTGCAATGTCCAAACAAATATACTATGCTCTTTTCATGAATTAACTTATGTAACCTTCATAGCAATCCAATAATACAGGTAATTTTATGATCCTATCATACTGATGAATAATGAGGTAACTAAGCACAGGGTTGGAAATCAACTAAAAATAATGCAGTTAGAAAGTGGGTGAGAATCACTCTTTCCATCCTGGCTCTGGAATCAGGCTCTTTACCATCACACATACAAGAAAAGAATAACAGAAAAGGTCAGAAGAGTAACCTAAATTAAACTCCTGCCTGGGGAAATAAAACAGCTTCCTAACTTCCCAGATCCAGACCTATAGCATATTTTTTCAATACACAGAATCCATATAAAACTTGCAAAAATACAAATCAGCTCTTGCCTCCTTGAGCAAACCTTTATTTCATTGCTTACCATCACATTTAGAATAAAATCTAGGGTCTTTACCACTGCCTAAAAAATCCTGGAGTTCTATGATCTTCCTGCTGCTTACTTAAGGAATCTCATTTATTGCTTTTCCACTTAGCTTGGAAAGTCCTCAAATGTTCTAAGCAGGCTCATGTTCAGTGAATATACACTTCTGTATTTACTGTTCACTCAACTGGAAACTCACTTTTGTTTCAGGTATACTCAGAAATATTTTCCTCACCTTAGTCAGGTCAAACAGCATCTCCTCAGGGAAAATGCCTAATCACTCTTAGAAAATATTCCTCCTTTCTCAGTTATCTCTATCCTCTACTCTATTTTTCCTTGCATCTACAAACAACTAAAATTTTATTACATGTGTGTTGATTGGTTTTTAATTATTCATTCAGTTTTTTTATTTTTGTTTTATTTCATACCTTTCCATTCCATTTTGATACTAATAACGAGTTCAGTTCACAAGTACTTGGTTGTGGTACTTCCCACAGGCGCTTGTTGCAGTGCTTTCACATACATTTGCCAAGAATTATACTCCTAGCTGTAGCACATTTTGGCTGCAGTACACACCAGAGATCATATCATTGGTTGTGATACTAATGCATTATAGTTGTGATTCGCATACAATCTCATTAATGCTACACTACAGATAACACAATTTGTTCTGGCACCAGGCATTCCAAAAAGCAGAAACTGTGGGCTCCTACAAGAGCATGCAGCATGGATCCAGAGTCAAACACTTAGTTTCACCATTCTCAGGTTTACAAGATAGGTAATTTTTGACATTAAGGTATCATTGGGATGGACCAAATTTATTGTATGCTACTAGAAATAAGTAAAAGAGATAATATATAATTATACATGCTATAAGTAATGAAAAATAAATATTAATCTTGGCAATCATTGAATACATAAAGTTATGAGAAGTAAAGCTAACTATTCTTCCAAAAAGAACTGTTCAAGCAAAAAAGAAGTGGAACTGTTGCTTCTCACAAGTTTACTTAATAGGCTAATAAAGATATTCTAAAATATGCAAGATTTTCAAAACAGAATCATCAAACCAGATGTTTAATATGTGTTAAGTCAACCTTTCTAATCAATTCTATAACCCTTTCTCAAAACAAATGCCCCCACATGCACATACACACCAAAAAATAGACCAATTTATCTCAGACTAAGCATAGATCACCATGCAGAGTACATAAAGGAAATCTTGAAGTGGGTTAGCTTTATCTTTCTCCTCTTTACTCTGGTCAGTCAAAAGCACAGACAAGACCAGTAAGACTGAAGGGAGTGAGCAGAGAGATAGCTGAGCTCAGTGCATGTTACCGTGTGAGAGACCCAGATACAATCATATACCCCTGAGCACCATCAAGAGAAATGCTAAAGCACAACAGTAGTAGCCACTGAGTGCCATCAGTTGTAATTACAAAAGAAGAATGATGGAAGCCACAATCGATAACCGATCTACCAGAAAGATTTTGTGTATATTTTTTATTTTTCACATCTTAGGCTATGGGATTAATGAACAAAGTATAAATATAATACTTCTGGTATTGTATCAAAAGCTCATCACCTACTCTAATATCACCTATATTATGTCCTATGTTGTATCTTAAGAAGTTTTATGGCTTTTCAGCTTACTCTTAGGATGTGATAAACCTTTAACTGGAAAGACAATATTCAATTAGAGAAAAGCAAAATTTTAGCAATTTTGAGCCTGTTCTTTGTGACTGCGTAATTTTTCTAAAGGAAACATTGAAATACTTAGACTAAAAAAATATACAGTTGGGATCTAAATTCAGTCAAAAACAAAATCCTTGCAAAAAATTGTCAAGATGTATATATAACAGCTACCATCACTAAAACCTCTGCCAAGACTAAATCCTCATTGTTCCTTTCTGACCCAATAATATGAGTGAGATTCTGCACTAGTGAGTGGGACACCACTCATATTATTGCTATATACTTCCCTTTATCCATTTCCTGGTGCTTAGCTACTTTCCAACATTCATGTTCCAATTCTACTCTTACCCTTGGGCATATACTCCCTCCCCACCCCTGACAAACTTTTCTACAAGCTCAAGAACCAAAGAAATGTAAAAGCAGGATCAAGTAATTTCACGGAATTAAGAAGTAATAGTCATTATTCAAACACCATATTAAGTTACACTCTGGTTTGAATAGACATTTGTGGGTGTTCTTGGGAACTTGCCATATATTATATCAGTTCTTGGAGAAAAGCATCACAACTTTAAAAAACTGACTTAAAAATAATATTTTGGATTACCAATGTTTGAAACTACTTGCTTTAGGCAATATCCCAGAAAATTGAAATCAATATCCATATAAAATCTCATTATGAAAGTCTATATTATAAAATATTGATTTATTAGTCTGTTATAATTATACTGACATGAAGTGCTTTCTACCTTAGCAAACTATACTTGTGATTTGATTGGCATAAATAAGGTTGCATTAAAGGCTTAAATGGTGCTATTGATTTGAAGATTCCAAGTTCAGTACTTCAAAGTGAAATAGTTTCAGTAATCATTTTATAATACACAGGAGGCTATAGATATAATATTTGAAAAATTAAGTATACATTGAAAGAAATACCTTAAAAGAAAAATACTCTGCTAATGTGAAGAGAATAACCATATGTTAATACATAATGTATAAGAGTTTAAAAAATAAGAGCAAATATCAGGCCATTAATCACATTTGTTGTTTTTATTCAATATTTCTCATGAATTTTTAAAAAGTGGTTATATTAAAAGATACTAATATATTCCCGAATTAAAGTTCTACTTTCAAGGGAAATACAAATGTACGAGTACATTTTAGATATTTGAGAAAAGATCACTTTTTTCTGACAGTGTGTTACAAAAGCATAACAAATGAGGTCATCCTATATCTTTTTCAAGCCAACAGTATTTCTTTTCATCCTGCAACTATTCTGAAGGAGACAACAAATTAGTCTACTGTTAGAGGGGAAAAAACTGGAGACTCAATAAGATTTTAAAATGTTTCATGAGCACACATCTGAACTACAACCTGGAAAAATTTCTCGCAAACAGGCAGATGGTAAATGACAAAGTAAGATCAGTAATTTAATCCCAGGAATTCAGACATAAACTAAAACAATGATAAAGCACAGCATTCACTGGAGTAAAACAAATAAGAATTCAATTCTGTAGACAACTACTTCAAACAACAGCATTTTAAAACAACAGGAACATGAAAATAAAAGTTATAATAAAGTAAAATGAAAGAACTGGACTGAGGATCATAAACAACATCATATTTTTAAAGTCCAGGCAAAATATTTAATAATTATTCCTCCTCATAATACGCTAATGAGAAAATAGTGACTATAAGCAGCCTTGTAAAAAATTAGTTATATCTCAAATATGCTAAATTGATAAAATTTTCTGAGAAAACTATTATCAAAGACTGGGAATATATACAATTTTTACTTACTAGAACTTATGAACAACTCCTAGATAACAGCCAAGGTTAATGGGAAAAGATGTTCAAGATACTACTGGGCACCCTGTGAGTTATTAGTCTCCTGTATCTAGAAAAAAATCCATAAGACAAGTCAACTGAGAAGAGTAAAGTTGGATCAATGAAACCAATACCTGTTTCTTTGATAATATAAATAAAATTTATACTAACTCCTACCAAGGAAAAAAAAGGACTGGAGTGATAGCACAACGTAAAGGCATTTGCCTTGCGCGCAGCCAACCTGGGTTTGATTCCTCTGTCCCTCTCCGAGAGCCCGGCAAGCTACTGAGAGTATCCCGCCCGCAAGGCAGAGCCAGGCAAACTACCCATGGCGGCGTATTCAATATGCCAAAAAAAAGTTACAAGTCTCACAATGGAGACGTTACTGGTGCCTGCTTGAGCAAACCCATGAACAACAGGACAACAGTCCTACCAAGGAAAAAATATACAACAATCATAAAAATAAGCAGAAATTAAAGAGCAGAAGATACAACTGACACTGCAGAAATAGTAAGGATCATGAGGTTATGATGATCATATATATAGAAGGAAGGGAGGGGGGAGGAAGGAAGGAAGGAAGGAAGGAAGGAAGGAAGGAAGGAAGGAAGGAAGGAAGGAAGGAAGGAAGGAAGGAAGGAAGGAAGGAAGGAAGATAGGAAGGAAGGAAGGAAGGAAGGAAGGAAGGAAGGAAGGAAGGAAGGAAGGAAGGAAGGAAGGAAGGAAGGAAGGAAGGAAGATAGGAAGGAAGGAAGGAAGGAAGGAAGGAAGGAAGGAAGGAAGGAAGGAAGGAAGGAAGGAAGGAAGGAAGATAGGAAGGAAGGAAGGAAGGAAGGAAGGAAGGAAGGAAGGAAGGAAGGAAGGAAGGAAGGAAGGAAGGAAGGAAGGAAGGAAGGAAGATAGGAAGGAAGATAGGAAGGAAGGAAGGAAGGAAGGAAGGAAGGAAGGAAGGAAGGAAGGAAGGAAGGAAGGAAGGAAGGAAGGAAGATAGGAAGGAAGGAAGGAAGGAAGGAAGGAAGGAAGGAAGATAGGAAGGAAGGAAGGAAGGAAGGAAGGAAGGAAGGAAGGAAGGAAGATAGGAAGGAAGGAAGGAAGGAAGGAAGGAAGGAAGGAAGGAAGGAAGGAAGGAAGGAAGGAAGGAAGGAAGGAAGATAGGAAGGAAGGAAGGAAGGAAGGAAGGAAGGAAGGAAGGAAGGAAGGAAGGAAGGAAGGAAGGAAGGAAGGAAGGAAGGAAGGAAGGAAGGAAGGAAGGAAGGGAGGGAGGGAGGGAGGGAGGAAGGAAGGAAGAAAGGAAGGAAGGAAGGAAGGAAGGAAGGAAGGAAGGAAGGAAGGAAGGAAGGAAGGAAGGAAGGAAGGAAGGAAGGAAGGAAGGGAAGTATATTATAAAAGGCTGGATTCTAAAATTTTTCTCCATTCTTCGAAAAAAATGGAGAAAGTTTTGAATCATGACTTTCACAACTTAACCAAGACAAAAACAGCTTAAACAACCAATTGCATGAATAGAAACTGAAACAGTAATCAAGTCTTCTTAAGAATAAAACCTACTCTCAAAGTTCAAATAAAATTTTAAAACACAAAAAAGTAAGAAGAAATAAACATATAGCCAAGCAAGACATATAGCCAAGCACATGCAAATATTCAGTATTCATTTCATAAAATTAAATGAGTTCCACAAGCTTTAAGTTTCCAGCAGGAAATCAATGATACATTCAAATTAATATAATTTGATATAAAGTTAGCAAAGGCACTATTGACCAAGGCATAGGCAGGAATTACACACACACACACACACACACACACACACACAGAGGATAGTTTGGAAACCTGAAGTTTACCAATGTTGTTATGTTGTTGTAAACTTGTTAAGTTTACCAAGTTTATTATGTTGACTATCATCTCTCTTAGACCAGAAGGGATACAGGAAGAGCAGTTCCTAAAGACTGAAGGTATTGTGGGAATTGGTAATCTTTCAGGAACTGAAACCTTCAATCAAGGAACATGTTAAGATGATAAATAGCCTTCCACACTCTGCTTCTCTCTACAGTATCCTGTCAATAACTTCTAATGGCCAAATCCAGTGAGAAACGTACTACAAAATCTAAAAATACAGTTTATATATGAGTCTCCAAGGCACAGGATAAATAAAGAAAGTCTTTATTCCAAAGACTCAATTTGGAATAAACAGAAGTTATCTAGCATTAGAACTAAACAGTGTCAAGGGTAGCATAAATAATTAATATTAGTTTATACTAGATAATACTATATATTGTATTAATAGGATATTAATAAATCTGCAACATATGCAAGGGTTCACAATAAATAGGATTGAAGATAGACTGTAACTTCTCATCCAACTTTATAAGATTTTGTTGTCAAATAAGTTATCAATTTTGTTTATTTTCAGAGTCTTTAGTCATAATCATTGTCTTTGACAAGTAAAAATGGAGGTTCATAAAGGTGAAATAACTTTCCAAGGACACAGAGCCAGTAAAGAAAAGTCAATAACTGAGCCCAGCTCTGACTCTAGAACCTAAGGGGCTAACTATTCTTTACTCGAGCTCATTATAGTATTGGTAAACCTTGAAACCTTGAAAAGTTCTGTATTTGTAGTTTTGACTCTCTTTGCATAATCTTGGCTAGCCATGTAAATATATTTCCTTTTATTACAAAATATGGTATCTAGAGTTAATAGATTTCTATAGCTACACTGAGTAACCAGAAAAACAGCCATATGAAAGTATATTTTCATCTCATAGATTACAAGGAGTACCGATATTTGAAACTTCTTTTCTTTTGCTGCATTTTACTCTTACTAATTTTATTAGGCACAGGCTATGCCTTAATTGCATCTTGTATACCTGAAAAATGTAATCAGTATACACTAAATAAAATAAAATTAATATGGATAATCTATTTTATAATTTTCCATTTACATTACTAATAGTACATCAAGTAATTTCATATCCAAAATGTGCCATAAGTCTTCAAAACCTGAATTAGTATCAAAGTTCTTGTTTTAAACTTTATTTGAGCACCATGATCTGCAATGTTGTTCATAATACAGTTGTTTCAGGTATTTAATGTCTCAACAACAATCATCCCAAGACCAGTATGAATTTCCCTCCACCAATGTCCCCAGTTTTTCATACCCTCCCAAAGTGCCTCCTTAGCTGGCATAAAATAACTTTCCTTATATTGCTTGCTACAACATATCTCTCCCAATGGTGTTACTAAAGTCACTATCTACAGATTTACTGAGATGTTTGGTGGTACTTGAGGCTTCCTTGCTACTGTTGTTCCATGTGGGCTTCTATGCAACTTCCCCATGTAATTTGCTAAGCTCTTTCTGGGCTGTTAGTAATGTGAAATTAGGAGGTGTCACACAGCTGCATACATGGCCATGCGTTCCAAGAGATGTGATTCTGGGACAATTTATCAGTTTGGCATCTCTTCACGGTCAATCATGCAGCTGTAGGGCCTAAGAGTAGGGCCGTTTATATGACTGAGGATGTCAGTTATGGGTGGGGCACTGTGCCTCTTGAAAGGGAGGAGATGTGGCCCACTATCATCCCCAGAAGATTCCAAAACTAAGCCTGAGGCCAGGGTACCGGGGCAAGTCAGGAGAGGATGAAATTAGTCCCTTATGAAAGCTCTTCCCAGCTCTTGCAGTAACAGTTCTGTCTTTTCCATACTGCTTCCAGACTGATATTTTCTGTTAACTACTCTTGACTACTGATTACTAAGTTACTGAAAGATGCTTTATATAAAGCATATCTGGCCTCCCAATTTTCTTTTTCCTCAGGTGCCCACGCTGGGTTCCAGTTTCACCTGCTTACTTACACCTGAACTATCCTCATGCCTAGTTTCCTGGTACTACCTATACTCTGAATCACATGGTACTTATTCTAATTCCTTACATTTCAATTTGATTTCTTATTCTTAGAACTGGACTGGAGCACCGCGGGTAGGGTGTTTGCCTTGCACTCGGCTGACCTGGGTTCGATTCCTCCATCCCTCTCAGAGAACCCAGCAAGCTACCAAGGGTATCCTGCCTGCATGACAGAGCCTGGCAAGCTACCCATGGCGTATTTGATATGCCAAAAACAGCAACAAGTCTCACAATGGAGATGTTACTGGTGTCCACCTGAGCAAATCGATGAACAATAGGACAACATTGATTGCTACAGTTCTTTTATATTTAATTTTAGGTACCTTGATTTTAAATACTGTTAAGATTTCATGCATAAAACATTCCAACACCACACCCTCCAGCAGTCCGTCCCACCTGCCACCCCTGCCACCCCTCCACAGCATGGTAAACTCTCACTGAAGACAAGTTCAGTGTCTGATGCCTTTGGATATTTGCCATTACCCCATATGTATAAACACAGAACATCCCACATATGAGAGAGGTTATTCTCTTTATGTCCCTCTACTAATTTCACTTTGCATGATACTCTCCAGATTCATCCATGTAGAAGCAAATGGCATGATTTTGCTTTATCTCACAGCTAAGCAGTATTCCACTGTGTATATGTACCATATTTTCTTTATCCAGTCTTCTGTTCTTAGACACTTGGATGTTTCCAGATTGGGGCCATTATGAATAGTGCTAGAGTGAAGTGCAAATGTCTTTTGTGAAATTTTGTAAATAAAAGTTTTAAAGAGTTTTTTGGTCCTTTGAAGTAGATGCCAAGAAGTCGAACTGCTGGGTCTGCTAGCTGGTTAGAGTGAAGACAATGCTTCGGATGAACTTCACACAAGCTGATGATAATAAGCCTCACTACCTGAGTCCCTGCCTGACTTCAACTTGTTTATTGGGGGGGTGGGGCACACCCAGTGGTGTTCAGGGATTCCTGGCTCTGAGCTCAGGGATCGCTCTTGGCAGGACTTGAAGGATCATAAGGGGTGCCAAAAATTGAAATCAGGTAGACCATATGCAAAGCAAGTGCCCTACCCAACAACAAGCCCACTCCCCACCACTTACCCCCACAACATAAATATGACTTCCAGAGGAATAGTCTTCTACTAATTTATTTATTAGTAGAAGACTACTAATTTATTTATTATCCTAGTAATATTACATTACAGTGTTCACACCATTTCTCAAACCTCCAAAATGATCTGGAATTTATTTTGCTTCAATTATTAGCATTAGCTTAATTAATAAAACATATTATGTAAGATGAAAGTATAACTTTAATTTTCTTTTCAGCACTACTGATATCTTTTGTAGAAAATACAAAAATAAATTTCACACTAATCCAGAGTCTTTCTGGGAGGAAGAGATAAGAAATTCTGAAATTCTCCCCAAAAAGCCAAAGTAAATGAAACCTCACTAACTAAACTTTTCTACAAAAATTGTATTGACTAAGGAGGAATTACAGAGAAAGAAAAAAGACCCAGAGAATAGCAGCTGTGAAAATAAATGAATTACAAAAAATAGCAACTGTGGTAGTTTTACCCTGGAGAAGTGTTTATATACATGAACTAAAAGTTGAGGCTCTCTAGCCAGTTTTGGTGCACTGGATGCTTTATAAGTTGTAACAAGAAGGAATTATTCTCACAATTTTGTTTTCATATTAACTAGATATTGCTGGGCATTATATTTTTCTAGTTTTCTCTCCTTTTATTTCTTTATGACATCTTCTTCACCACACTTTCACTCTCAGATGTGTAGGTTCTACCTCTCCTTTACTTATTTTGTTTTTCTTGAAGAATAAAAATGAAAGAAAAAGTTACAAAAAAGACAGAATTAAGAAGATCCATTCAGAATTAGAGCAATAGCACAGTAGGGCATTTTCCTTGCACATGGCCAACCCGGGTTTGATTCTCAACATCCCATATGGTCCCCTAGCACCGCCAGAAGTAATTCCTGAATGCAAAGCCAGGAGTAACCCCTGTGCATCGCTGGGTGTGAATCAAAAAGCAAAGAAAAAAGAAAAAAAAAGAAGATCCATTCAATAGCATCAATGGCCAGAAATGCAATTACTTTTATTTTTAATTATTTAGTAGGATATAAACTACTTTTGATAAAAATTATCTGAGTGCAATTTTTTTTGATGCACAGGGATTACTCCTGGCTGTGCACTCAAGAACCACCTCTGGCGGTGCTCAGGAGACCATATAGGATGCTGGGACTCAAACCCGGGTCGGCCGTGTGCAAGGCAAACACCCTACCCACTGTGCTATCATTCCAGCCCCTGAGTGCAATTTTTTAAATAAGCAAATCATAAGCTATAGCACAGAAGTATTGCTTCCAGTCTAATAAAACTTCCAAGTTTCTTTATTCAAAAGCACTGTACAAAATTGGGTGTGTATCAACTCAGTCAGTTTCAACACATGCGAGTGGTACTGAATCTCAAAGAAGAATCGCTAGAGACAATCAAGAATTTTAAATAGAGCCTTTGTATTTAAAATACAAGGTGGAGAAGAAAACACATATTGTTCAACATTGTCAAATGTATCATTGTAGTCATATGAATGCAACTAATTTTAATACAAAGTTAAAGTACTTGGGCTATCATATTTAGTAGTAATATGATGAAAAAAATTTATCCCAGGAGATCAAAGATTCACATTTATATCATTTTATGAATAAAATTTATACCTATTACTTGGCAATTTACAACTACAGTGAATTATTTTTATAGGAATGTTTGATAATTCAGGGCCAGAGAGATTACAGCTAAGGCCCCAAGCAGCCAACCTGAGTTTGATCCCTCCACATATTCAGAGACCTGAGCCCCTCTAGGAGTGATCTCTGAATGCAGAGCCAGCGTATAGCTCTATATTGGATACACAGGCCTGCTGGATATAGCCAAAATATTTAAAAACAAAATTAAATAAAAAATGCTTGAAAAATCAAGATTTTACTTCAATATTAAATCACAAACTATTTACATTGTCTATGTATGTATGGACACATTGCTTTACTTAATATAAATGTATATCAGACCTAAAACGTATATCCATTCTTTAAGGTTTATCATTAATAGTAATAAGCCTATGTAAAATACTGTTATATAGGTAATTATTGCTATTAAAATATATGCAGTATTTCACAATAACATGAAAAAGGCTTTCTACAGAATGATGTGCAACTGAGATACTTGCATGCTTCAAAGCAATATTTCAGACAAAAAGCAAAGAATCATACCTAATGTCAGCAATGAATACAAAACCAAAACGTTTGTTCCTGAGGAAATAAGTAATGTAAGAGTTGAACATACATTTTACTTATGCAGACAATTTATCCTGAAATAGATGAAAAGTTAGTTGAATTGGCAAAGGCCAATTATTAACTTATGAAATTATCTCAATCTAGTCATTATTAACTATGTAACTGTAAACTGACAGCTTTTCTTCCAGTCTATTTCAAAACTATCAGAGCTGGCTGCCCTCCAAGCTTTAGCAAGAGCATTAAGTGAAAAATGCTTCATTCACTTGCATTTAGCAAAAATATTGTCAATTTCTGTTAAAGTTACAATATTAACAAACTGGAATAAAAAACTCCTGACAAAAAT
Source organism: Sorex araneus (assembly GCF_027595985.1). NCBI lineage: Eukaryota > Metazoa > Chordata > Mammalia > Eulipotyphla > Soricidae > Sorex > Sorex araneus. The sequence continues at coordinate 134,844,427 of NC_073304.1, read as the reverse complement.
ATCAAATTCAGTTAAATAAATAATATTTTATATTCTATTTACAGCAACACAATTTCAAAGTTACTATGTTTTCGTCCTTTCAAGCAAAAGTCAAACATTACCAAAAGAGTGAGAGAGAGAGAGAGAGGCCTAAGTTGCATTATTATGGTATAAATTAAATCTCTTTCACCTGAAGATGAATATTGACAATTATATTTGAGATCAGCAGGATCTGTTATTGAAGAACACTTACATATTTAGGTCATTTACAAAGGGAATGAAAGGACATTTTGATTTCATAAATTCTCATAAATATGCATATATTATGGAAAGATGGAAAGAAAAATCAGAGAAGAAAAAGAAGAAAATAGAGAAGGGTGGGGAAGATAACAGAAAGAAATGGAGAGAGATAAGGAGAAAGAGAGAGAGAGGATACTGACTACAGTATTTTGTCAAACACCAAATAGAAATAACCAACACTCCCAAAGGAAACTATTTAATACATATGAGCAAATATTGAGAGGCGAGAATTAGTTAATATACAACAACTAACAATAACTAAGTTTGCCCACTAACTTCAATTTCCTCCACACATCCAACCAAAAAAATTTTTTTTAAATATTTTATGTTCATTTGATGAAAGTTAGATTTTTAGATCCTAAAAGTGTAAGGTAAGTTTCTAACTAAATTATAAGAAACCCAGTGGTTGACACAGAAATAGAAACTTGATCCCTAAATTTATATGATTTATTCAAAAACTAATACCCATCCTTAGGGGTACAGAGATTCAATTGCTAGGTACATAATCTATCTCACAGCATACGTAGATGTTTACTCCCATCCAATAAAAAGAAAAGAGAATGCTAAACTTTTAGATTAAAAAAATCACAAAGATCTCATTTTTAATTAAATCACCAAGCATTCTTTTTTGCCCACTAACTTCAATTTCCTCCACACATCCAACCAAAATTATTATTTAGTAGGAGACTATTAAAACTATGGCTAGAGATCAGTTTTTTTATGTCTCCACCTTGTGACATATAAAAAGGAAAAAATTAAGCTAATTTTTCCAACATTTCTTTTTTATAAGCACCTCACTTCTAAATAAATCCCATTTAACTAATATTTAGGATCAGCAGTCTGTGAATATATATATATGTATATTAAACATATATGAATAGTTATTTTACGTGCACTGAAGTTTAATGCTATAAATATGTTTCTAAATATCTATCTATTTTATACTCAGCAATCCAGCTCATATGAGAGAAATATTCCTCTTTTTACTTCAATGTCCATCATGTCACTGAATACCTGACGTTAGTAAGAGAATCTTAATGAGACTACATCAAATTGAAAAATTTCTGCACTCTTAAAGAAACAATGGCTGAATTTTTTTAAAAGACACCCCAATGAATGGAAGAATAAATATGCACAATATACCTCTGACAAGGGGTTAATATCCAGATAAAATAACCATAAAATTCAACAACAATGTTGAAAATAACAAGCAAATCACACACTCAAAATTGAAAAAGAGCTGGAGACACCTCCTCAAAGATATACAGATGGCGAACATATGAAAAAGTATTCATCATCACTAATTATTGGGGAAATGCTGATCAAAATAACTGATGTACTCACACCAGTGAGTATGGCCTATATTTAAAAGGCTAGAAATAAGGCTGGCAAGAATGTGACGAAAGAGGAACCTTTATTCACAGTTGGTTGAACTATCATTTAGTTCAGCCTCAATGGAAAAAGTCCCCAAAATAAAAATTACAGAACTTTCATATCAGGACCAGAGAGAGTACAGTGGTGTCTGCCTTGCATGAAGCCGTCCCAGGATTAATCCCAGTGCCTAAGCCCTGGAGGAATAATTCCAGACTATAGAGCCAGAAGTAACCACTGAGCATGGAAGGTGTGCCCCTCACACACATATACACACACACACACAAAAAATAAAAAAATAAAAAGAACTTTCATATGATACAGCAGTTCCACTCCTTTGTATGTTTTCCAATAATACAAAACATTAATTTAAAGAGTGCACACCAATTATTCGTGTAGAGCCATTTACAATAGCCACAAAATGGAAATAATGTGTTTAACAACAGATGAGTGGATAAAGAAAGTGTGCTATATACACACAATAAATACTATTCAGTTTTAAGAAAAGATAAAATCTTGCATTTGCTACAACATGATGGAACTAGCAGATGCTTTGTTAAGGGAAATAAGAGAGGGAGAAGGACAAATTAAAAATAATCTCACTCCTTTTATGTTTTTTTAAATGGATATTGTACAATGAAAACAAATCCTAGAAATTTGACATATGACATATGAACTGAGGTTATGAGTGGGGGTTGGGAGAAAGGATGAGAGATTAGAAAGGACCTAAAGACAATAGTGGAGGGTTTAGCACTTTGGTAGCGAAAGGTGGTGCAGTAACTATGTTATCACATAATAATAAAGGAAAATAAAAAGCAGCTTTCAAAAAATTAATTTATTAGAACTTGATAACAGCCTTTGGAAGGCAAAAAAATATTTCAATTAATCAGCAACATCTTTGCTTCATCAATTAATCATAGCATATTTTTCATTCCTTCCATCGTTTTCATTATTTTCCTACCTATACTCATATCAATTTATGCTTTAAAAATATACAGAAATTATATTAATGCTAGTCAACAGAAAAAAATGAAGAAAGTAAATCTCCAGCAAATATAATGTTATGCATTTCAAAGATCAAAATAAATTTCATTAAATTATAAAAAAAACTTTTCTTCCCCATCAATCCTTTCAAAAATGTATGTTATAGAGTTCACTATACAGATTTAAAAACAGAACTTTCAAAATCTAAATATGTGTAAACCAAAATGTTGTGTACAGCACAGATTATCTGGTTTCAGCACTACCCACATACACATATGAAAACAAACACACACTTAAACATTTGTACACACATACACATAAATGAAACACACGTGCTCGCGTGCGCACACACACACACAAACAACCTGGTTATGATTAGGAACAGAATTTTAAGATCCAAGGATTGTGGGTTAGTCAGAAACATAGATATTTTTCTAGTTGAAAGGATTTATTATGTAAAACTTTACAGGAGAGATAGCTCAAATGGTTGTGTAAATGTTTTCTTTACAGGAGGCTTGGATTCAGTCCTGGCACCAGGAGAAACCCCTAGGTATACAACCAAGTTTTTAGAGTACCATCGAATGTGGTCTCCAAAACTCTACAAGAAAACAAATATAAGAAACAAAGAGCTATCAATACCCATATTTTCTGAATGTAGAAATCACTGTGGAAGTACATGGGTAGACAGTCCAAAGAGGTGAAAAAGCCAAAACAGAAAACACAAGAATACCAACAAGAATACCAACAAGAAGCTTATTGCAGCTGTGCCAAAGCCTAGGTTTCTCCCGGACTTCATCATGCCTTAAGTCACATTGTGCTTTGCATCAGCATCTTTCTACACTCTCCTCTTATTAACACTATCTATTCTGGATCTATAAATACCAATTGCTTCATTGGCTAATTCCTTCAAATGGCTGACAGTGTAATAGAGAAGACACAACAAAAAGAAATGTGTGATACTGTGATAAGTGCATCACAAAATAAATTTGCACACCACAAATTATGCATATCTAGTATGATAATTGTCAGGAAGGAAATATTAGAAGCTATGAGAACCAAACTATGCCTAGAATCTTTAAGTACAAAAGAAGAACTGGCAAGGGGAGAGGAGAGAAGGTGTATTCTTAACACTTAATCAGAAAATGGCCAACTTAAATTCAAGATAAAACAAAGCAACAAGAAGTCTTCTAGGCCTAGGGAACTTTATGTGTTATATCCCTCTATCTTGAACCACTTTGACAACTTTTTTCTTTTATATCTTTATTGTACTTTTGTTTGGGGGGGCACACGCAGAAGTACTCAGGGCTTACTCCTGATTACTGGCTCTGTGCTCACCTATGGCAGGTTCAGGGGACCATATACGGTGCAGGGGATCAACCCCAAGACTTCAACATGTTAAGAAAGTGCCCTGTCCACTGTTCTATCTCTCTGGCTTCATCTTTTTTTCCCTTTTCCCCCCTCTTTTTCAACTGGCTTCTGCTCTCCACATAGCAAATTTCATGCAAAATAAGGTTCATTTTTAAAAAGATAAAATATATCCTATAAAGAAACTAATTATTCATTTTAGAATGAACTTCTTTAAGTACCATAATAAAAGGAATTCAGGAGCTAGAGATAGTATAGCAGATAGGGTCTTGCCTTGCAGGAGAACTGGGTTTGATCCCCAGAACCAATATGGTTCCCCAGCATTTGCCAGAGTGATTCCAGAGTACAGTCAGAGTAAACCCTGAACTGCTGGGTGTGGGGGAAAATAATTCAAGGGACCAGGATGTGGTTCAAGTGGCAGAACACAAGTTCTGCATGTGTAAGGCCATGGGTGCAATCCCAAGCACCTCTTGCCCCTTGGAGTACTATAAAATATAGCCTTATAGTGGATTCAGAGTGTACCCCCTCAAAATATAAATAAGAAATTCAAATTAAACTTAAGATGAACTCCATGCAATAAGGGAAAAAAATCAATGTCTATTACCTCTTGCTTTCACAGAAGACTGGGTATATATTCATTCACTTTTATATTCTCATTACACAAGGGTTGATAAACAAGTTAGACTTGGTAACATTCTCACATCTGAATTGCAGATCTAATAATCCCAGATAACAAATGTCTCAAACTTACTCATATAGTTGCACTGCTTGATTATGTAATAAATGATGACATTCTTTTTTAAACACCATGTCATTTTCTTTAGGCACCAAACCAAGTTTTCTTTTCCATACTAAATAGCCCCACCCTTGTTCTGCACTGAAATAATTTTAGAATCAGCCAAGAATTTTACTGCCAAGGTCCTCCCTACTTTGTATCTGGTACACTAGTCTTGGTCCCAGCTGACTTCAGAGGCTATTATTATTTGCCATGTCATCCATAGAAGTTGTGCTCAACTATTTCTGTTTACCATCTCATTACCAACCACAATTTGACCTTCCTACTGCAATCTAGGTTATTTTTAACTCCCTGTCAATTTAGCCATTTGTTACAGCAGTTGGTGACAGCAATTATCATATAACCCATAGAATACCCTGCGAATGAAGCCTGGTATGGTCTTCTCCCTTATTAAATTCACTTAGCTATTTGAGCTGAAATTTCCTGTAAGTTTTCAAGCCTTGAACAGAGAGTAATTCAAATTTTGGCAGGACAGGAATATATACAAAAGCAATTGGAATCAGGGCAGCTACAAGATGCAGTAATAGCCTTGATAAGCTATAGAATGCCATTTGTTTTGTCCCTGTTGTATACCACTTGCTTACCAATATATCTTAGTTTCAAGTCTTAGAGCCACATTCGTATTCCCAGGCAAACTGTTAAATGAGTAAATTGAAACCTATTCTTCAACAGACTTAGGGCTTAGAATAAAGTTCATCCTATGGACTTTGAGGCTTCAAATGTCTCTTTCATAATCATTGAACTCCCTCATTATGCTCTATGAAGAAAACCAGCTCCTTTCACTTCAAACTTCTGATAGATAACACCTATTCTGCCCCTAAGTTGTTTTTAAACCTAATTTATCTTTCTGCTCAATACATTTTCCTATTACTAGCTGAAGTCCTGATTTGTTCTCTTGCCAGTTATTCTTCCTTTGAGTCTATGAAGACTTATATTCTGCCCTATTACTTGTCCCAGGCTGGTTCTTAAGGATTTTATCATGAATTTTCTCTGCTGTCTGGCTTCCAGAGAAGAAAAATCTACACCATCAAAAGGAGATTAGAGATGGTAAGTGGTAAAAGTGTCAGAATATTTCTTTTCTAGCCCCTCTCTTTTCTAATTCCTGTGATAGGGAGCTACCATTTTGGTGGTACCTGAATCCTCACCCTACCTCTAAAATGGATTAATGAAAGCAGCCTAAGCCTAACTTTCATTTCAAAATTTGACTCTTGAAAGTTTAGGAAAAAGCTCATATTCATCAATATAAGCCTCATTTATAACAAGTACTATGAATAAATGGTTAGGGATGGACAGATGACTTAAGATGATCTAATTAGAAACTTAGAGCTTTCCATTTGGTGGGCAATAAAGATAAGCAAATAGGTAATATTATTCTGTGAATATAATATTTCAAATTATTTTTAAAATTTATTTATTTTGTCTTTTTTGGTCATATCTGGCAATGCTCCAGAGTTACTCCTGGCTCTGTACTCAGGATTGACTCCTGGAGTTGCTTGGGGGGATGCCGGGAACTGAATCTGGGTCAGCACATGCATAGCAAATGCTCTACAGCTATACTATTGCTCCGGCCCCAATATTTCAAATCCTTGAAAGTGAAGGCATCAAGAGATCACTATTTTGATGAAAATGACCTGGTAAAAGCAAATCAAGAAAACTAAAATTAAGCAGCCCTCATTGACATTATTTGAGCTGTTATATCAAAACTGTTTGAAAATAAGTCCATGTGGATTTTTTCTATTAGACTTTTGTTTCAGCTCCTTTGAGTTAGGTGGTCTGTCAGTCACACAGTCAAGAATTGTCAAGTATATAGCACCACTGCAAGATCCTAGTCCAATATTTTGCTAAACATATTTCAATTCTCCTGTTGACAGACATGTACGTAACAGACATATGCCCCAGAGGTAAATCAAAAGACTGTACTTCCAAGTGCCTTCCATGAAGATACTCCTTAGCCTACATTACTCATATGTTAATTTTAATGCCCTACTTGGCCACTTCAAACTTCAAAGCTACATGTATGCATAAAACACAAATAAAGATGGTGGAAAATTCTTGACATAATGTCTGATTAGGCCTCTCCTGGCATCTCTCACACAGAAAGCCAGGATCCATGTCCCTTTTCACATCTACCCTGCTTACTGAAAATCAACCACTATTCTTTGTAAATATATTATAAAATATACCACCAATCATGTGACTCCTGGGATGTTACCACCTTATCTTCCTGCACTTACCTTACCATCCCCTCTTGGATGCCTCTGCTTATTAGATATGTACATACTCTCTACCTGTTCCTCAAAAAATCCCTCCTTTGATGAGATCCAATGTATTTCCTGTCTTCCCCTAAGAATCCCCAGGTATTTCCAGAAAAAAAAAAGTACTTACTGCCTCATTTTCTCACACCCCCCACTTAGGCTGAAATATATGTGCATATATTTACTCCATACCAATACTTCTACAAAACTCTAGAGTTGTCTAATGGCTCCTACTCTCACAACAACCTATCTTACCCTACATTTGGCTATAAATTTTCCCAAAACTCTGTAGTCACAAACATTCATTCTTACAAAATAATTTTAACAATAATATTGCATATTTTTAAATACTAGATTCTACAGAATATGTAAATACAAATAAAACTGAGTCCAAAAAATCTTTCAAGTTTTGTAGAAGTAATAAGAATCAAACAAATAACTCATAAAAGATAAATCCAGGAAGAAGATATAACTTCTGGCCAGGAATTTCAGCAAGGGGAAGTGAGAAGGAAAGCACTGACACTTTTGGTTATTTTTTTAATTCTTGTAATGGAAGCAACATAGTTACAAGAGTACATCAGTAACTTGAGTATACAAAGCTACTGGACTTTTACCACCGCCAAAGTGCCAAAAACTCTCTATCACTGTTCTCATGTCATTTCTTGTCAAGGAAGGCATTACATTTATAGAATACCTACTACAGGGCAGATGCTCTAAGGGATTTTGTGTATGGTTTGTCCAACACTCAGCAAGTGTATTTCAACTGCCAACTCCATATATATTTTCCATCCCCATAAACTACACAGTAGTTTGAAAGTACCGAATTAAAAAAAAAAAGAAAAAGTTAGAGCACAAGCCTAGCAGGTGAGGCCGGGAGTTGAAGTCCCGATACCAAATACCCCGCCAGGCACTACCCTGGAGGCCTCTACCACCACTGAACTTAGCACCACCCCAACCAAGATAGTTAACTGAACCATCTGGCCTACACAGTCAGACTACTTGTCATTAAGATGGGCCTCAACCACCCTGAGAAAGACTTAGGAGACTAAGTTGATAATTAACTAATCAAAGATCATGTCATTCCTTTTCTCAAAACTTTCTATGACTAATATCATTCAGACATAAGTCCTTACTAAAACTGACCTAAAATACAAGGCTCAAACTGGCCTGGTTATTTTTGCCCTGATTTTCTTCTGAAATAGTCAACTTAGATATGCTGGCTGATCTTGGAACATGCTGTTTACAAAGTCGCATAAGACATTTTGCACCTGTAGTTCCCTTTACATGGAGTGTTCTTTCTTAAACTGTTCCTAGACTCTATGTTAGTTCCTGTTCCAGTGCTATCGTCTCAGTAAGCCATTTTTCAGACTATCCCATTTACAATTGAAACCTACTCTTCCTTTACTTAGGGCACTACTTATTCTCCCTCTTCTATTTCTGAAATTATGTGTTTAGTTCTATATTTTTCTTATCTAACCATTGCTACCAAAATGAATGTTTGGTGTTTATTAAACATATTTTTAATAAATATTTGGGTTTATAAGCATTTTTACCTGCCTATTGCAACCAAATAAACATATGGATATTGTATAAATCCATTTCATTCACTTATTATTTTATATCACTCCTTAAAATATGTTGAATAACAAAATAATATATAAGTTGTATTATATATCATTATAATATTACAGTTTTATCATTTAAAACAATCTAATATTTGGTTTTTGGTCATATTTTGCTGCTGAGAAAACTGGGAATTATAGTAATTATGGTATTTTCCTAGAGAACTAGCAAATTGTAGACCCCCAATTAGAATAGATTTAATGACTAATAGATTCTGCATCAGCAGAATCTCACATGGCAGAGCCTGGCAAGCCACCTGTGGCATATTCAATATGCCAAAAACAATAACAATAATGGGCCTCATTCCCCTGACCCTGAACTCGACAGGGACAATGGAAACATTACTGGCACTAGCTCAAGCAAACTGATGAGCAACGGGACGATGGTGATACAGTGAATGACTAATAACTATTAATCACTAAAGCCCATGTGCTTAAGAAAAATATGAAGGACCAGGATACAGAGGTTTACAAGATATTCAGAAAGGAATGTATCTAAAGACTGAGAATTTTAAAAACTGATGAGAGTACACGTAGAGATATATGGGCACAAAAGCTAGGAAGGTTGTATGAAATAATAATGACTACATAGAAGTAAACTTAAATGGTATGGATATGCATGCAGAAAGACAAAGAAGTAATGGAATAACAGTAAGACACTTCCTAAGATTTAATTATCAATACTATTCATTTTTTCAAAGTGCAACATACATAAAAATAAACTATACAAAGATTCTAAAGTTTGTTTATGCTATAGATGAAATACAAACTAATATTTTCAGCACCTTTTCAAAAAAATCCCTTACAAGGGGATAAATAAAAATTTAAAACTCGGGCAGGAGCGATAGCACAGCGGGTAGGGTGTTTGCCTTGCACGCGGCCAACCCGGGTTCAATCCCCAGCATCCATATGGTCCCATGAGCATTGCCAGGAGTAATTCCTGAGTGCAGAGCCAGGAGTAACCCCTGTGCATCGCCAGGTGTGACCCAAAAAGCAAAAAAAAAAAAAATTTAAAACTAAAATAGAGTAAAGATGTCTGACACATTTCAATTACTTGTTTAATTCTTCAATAGGATAAATAAGCAATAGTTGGGCATATGTTGACAACAAGTTCAACATTATTATTTGGTTATTAAATAACCAAAATTATTTTCTGTAAGCATTCTAAATACTAAGCTAGAATTTCAGCTCAGTTAATGAATCTTCAAAATTCTAAAGCTGATGATATGAAGATGCAATATAAAGAATATGCCATTTAAATCTTAAACACCCTGGCTTATATTATAAATAAGAAAAATTATATAATCATAAAAGTTTAGTACTACTGGCATTTTCAGAGGTCGATCACTAACTGCTTCATTTTGCAGATGAATAAGACAAGCCTAAAGAAGTCAAATGGTATGGATGGAAATACAATGGTTGGACACTTGTCTTGCAGGTGACCACATGGGTTCAATTCTGGCATCCCATACGGTACCCTGACCCTTTCAGGAGTGAATCCTGGGCACAGAGCCAGGAGTCATCCTCTGAGCACTGCTGGGGTGCCCCCATAACAACAAAGGCATCAAATGGCATATCTAAGGCTACAGAATTTATGAGTGTTGGAGTTTGGAATAGAACTCTGTTTTCCGACAAGTTCAACATTATTTCTGCCACATCAAGATTCTTCCTCTTATAAAAGTTCCAGATATAAAGATATAGTTCTGTGTATGAAATTCTTTAGTGCTGTTTAATGGTGCACTCTTAAGGGAATCTCTATGTAAATATCTTGGAACTAACAGTCACTGGTTCAATTTCCAGATAATATAAAGACTTTATTCATTGAACATTAACTGAAATAGGTTTTATGCTAATAGAGTTTGTTTTACCACAGATTTTCATAAAAGCATAATTAGGCATTTTAAAATACATGAAGCATTCTTAAAATACAGGAATTCTCAAACCTATTATTAAATAAAACCAAAATATCTTACATCTATGATGACATCTGTACAATTCTGGGTTCACATATTTCATTCTCTTTATAGAAGTTACATTCTCAAGAAGGCAGTCCCTCAGCCCTCTCATAGAGTTAACATTTCAACAAGAGCCTGACCTCAGTCAGCCTTACACATCATATGAAATTCTGTGCTCCTATTTCCTCCTCTAAATGTATAAATTTTAAACTTCTGTAATATGAGTCTCTGTTTGTAACCTCATGTGATAGGTAAAATAAATCTAAATGCAATTGTAATTCAATATTCAAAACAAATGCATTTAAACAAATTTCAAATATTCAGAAAAGCCTTTGTTCAAAGGAACTATAAAAAAAGAAAAATGTGCAATTATGCAATAATTTTAAAAGTTTAAGCATTTTTTAACTCACTGTTTAAATAAATAAATTTAAGGTTTAGTGCCCTATGTTCAGTTATCTCTACTATCTTCTAAAAACTTGGTTTTGTACCTATATAATTGCTCCAAATAAGAAATAAAGATGTCAATGTAGCGCCATGGCATAAAGCATCACATGTAAAGAACCAGAAAGAGAGTGTGTGTGTGCATTCATTCAATTGAGTTCCTTCTCTACTAGTGAATAAAGCGGAGAGAGAAAGATGAATGCCCCCAAACAATTCAGCATATTAAGTGAATGGAATAAGAAACACTTTAATTGGTTAAAATATAAGAGCCAAATTACAAACACCACATAAGTAAATAGCTCTAAATAATGTGTTTTTCAGTTAAATAATGACTTTAATAAAACAGATGAAAATGCAGGCTATGCTGTTTTCTCTGCCTGTCAGAATCTCATTAGCATCTCAATTTAAATTCTACAAGTGCACTCAAATCTCTCATTTGTACATCTGGCATAACTCAAAACACTGCCTTATTTGTTAAAAAAAAAAAAATTAAGGCAAATGAGCCAATTCACAGTATCTTGCAGTGGTATTTTAATGGGTGAAAACAATGTTGCTATTTCAATGTTGCATAACAGCAGGAATCTCCATGTGAAGAAAGTGAAAAGATTTAGATAACACTTTCTAAGAAAATTTGATTCTGTAAGAAAAACTCAAAAACATGGAATTAAGTGGAACATTACATTTAAACTATTTTTTTTAATTGAATCACCATGAGAACAGTTACAAAGCTTTCAGGTTTAAGTGTCAGTCATACAATGATCAAACACCCATCCCTTCACCAGTGCACATGTTCCACCACCAAGAACCCCAGTATACCACCCATCACCCCCCCCACCCTGCCTGTTTGGTAAATGATTTTCACTTTACTCTCTCTTTACTTTGATTACATTCAATTTTTGTCAGAAAACCCACTATTATTATTTGGAATTTTCCCCAACAGTCAGACCTGCCAAAAAGGCATCATTAGATAATTTGTTTTCTATTGCTGATAATGAAGAGCATATGATGTCTTGGAATTCTGGTATTTTAGTAATTAAGCCCAGAGGCATTTCTGCCTGCAGCCACTGTGTTCCGAGATTGGGTTTGTGTGCCTCTGGGATCACGGCTGTTCAGGAGTGGAGGAGCCGTTCGTGGGTGGCCACTCGGGGTCTTGTCTGGATGGGGAGCAGAGCCAGTTCCGCCCCCCAATCATGAAATTTCCCACGTGCCGCATCACTGCAAGCTTCTACCTCTCTGTCCAATTGGCTCTGAAAGGTAGCAGTCAGCATATTGCCGCAAAGGGGAAAAGGCCAAGGGACAAAAATCCATCCCCTCCCGGGACAGCACGGAAACGTAGCTTAGTTCACAGTCCATGAGTATTTCTGCCAGCAGCCGCTGCATTCCGAGATTAGTTTGTGTACCTCTGGGATCATGGCTGTTCAGAGGCAGAGGAGCCGTTCCTGAGCGGTTTTTTGTATATCAGGAAAGGTTGCACGGCCGATTATGCAGTTTGGAGAAATAGTCCTGATTCCCACATACAAGACAGGTTTATAGAAGCTCATGGCCACCGGGATTCCATCTGCACATTCCGAGGAGATAGCACCTGCTCCATCTGGGGCACCCCAGTGTTATGGGATCAATTTGGGATCCAGAGCATTCTCCGGTGTGGTGCCCGCTGGCCAAAATTCTTCACTGCTGAGTCACATTTAAACTATTTTATACTGAGAATTAAAATGAAGCAATCGTAGATATGCCCAAAGAGTTAAATGCTAAGTAAAGGTTAATATATTATTTTGAATTCCTTCGTGATATTTTCTATGAAGAGACATAGTTATGAAACTTAAAATTATAAAAGTACAGGGCCTAGCATGATAGTTAGCAGGTGTAGACTCTTCCTATGATTGTGGTTGACTCAGCTGGATCCCCAGCATTCTATAAGGTCCCCAGACCCCCCACCAGAAGCAATATCTGAGTGCAGAATCAGGAATACAACCTGAGCATCACCAGGTGTGGACCCCAGCCCCCAAAAAAAGTGCAGGGAAAAATTCAAACTATCTGTATTTAGCAATGGTTCTAAAACCTGTGTGTACATAATATATACATAGTAGATATGTATGTGTCCACATATACATAGTGTACATAGAGTCATATCTATGTACATATATAGAGTCATACATAGAGTCATAGTGTCAATTTGGAGGCTAAAATGATTGTACAGTGGATAGCACATATGATTTGCATGCAGCCCATCTAGGTTCACTCCGTGGCACCCCATTTGGTCATTTGATCAATGCCAGGAGTGATTCCTGAGGACAAAGCCATGATTACATCCTGGGTACCATCAGGTATGGCCTCAAACAAACAAAAATATTATTACATCAATCCATATTTAACACCTAAAATGCAAAACAAACATCATCTGACAAACAATTGAGGGAATCATCAGTTCTTCAGAATATTTTTCTTGGAAGGCAGCAGCTGTGATGCTGGCAGAAGCAGTTGCAGCGCAGACCCAGGGCAAGTGTTCCTAGAAAGCAACTATGCAGGATTCAAATGCATGGAACTCTACTAATGCCCCACCCCCAGGTCAGAAAGGTGCAGGATGTGGCTTTCCCTGCAGGCAGGGAAAATGGCTATGGGTGGCCAGTTAAAAACTCCCCTTGTATGCCCCTTAAAATCCATTTTCAAAGAAACTCCAGTTACACAAAAAAGGAAGAGAATATCCTAGAAGAAGAAAGAATAGTTCACCAGTCCGACTGTGACAGGCACTACGGGAAAACAGCACAGAGCCTCATCATGGGGAGAGACAAATCTAGGATTCCTGAAGCCTCCACAAGGAATACAATTTCTCTCTGATAAGAAATTCAGAGCAAACACAATCCAATGACTCATTTAAAAAAAATCATGCATTATCACCAAGTGGGATTCATCCCGGGAATGCAAGGCTGGTTTAACATTCACAAGTAAGTCAACATAATACACCATATCAATAAAAGAAAAAAGAAAAGTCATATGATCATATCTGTAGATAAAGAAAAAGTATTTGACAAGAACCAGCACCTATTTGTGACAAAAACTCTCAACAAAATGAAAGTTAAAGGAACTTTTCTCAATATAGTCAAAGCCATCTACCAAAAGCCCATAGCAAACATTATACTCAATGGGGAAAAAATTAAAAGCCTCCCCTCTAAGATCAGGCACAAGACAAGGCTTCCTACTCTCAGCACTTATATTAGATAGAATACTGGAAGTACTTGTCATAAGAGTTAGGCAAGGAAAAGATATCAAGGGCATCCAGGTAGGAAAGGAAGAAGCCAACTTCTCACTATATGCAGAAAACATGATACTATATTAAGAATCCCAAAGACATGTAAAAGCTCCTAGAAACAATAGATTTTTTTAGTAGAGTGGCAGGTTGCAAAATCAACTCTGTAACTCTTCTTCACTGTGACTCAATTAAAATATAAATTTTTAAAAGTATTTTTCTTAATCCTTTGCTATCCCAGTCCTTTATGAAATATCATAAACTTATATAACTGCTGTTGCAAATCCAGGACAATAATTCTGCATTAAAAACACAACCCTGATCCTAGGAAATAGTACTGCAGTCAGCACTGATTCTATCCAGGACACCATATATGGTGCTCCAGCATTACTACTGAGCAAAGGGTCTGAGTAAACCCTGGGACCTGCCAAGTGTGGCCAACATTTGCCCCTCCAAACACTGCTCTGCACCCCCAAAAAAATCAATGAATGCAAAACATGTTACTGTGTATTAGTCTATTAGACCTCAAGAGATGGGAAAATTCGGGTAGGGCGTTTGCCTTGCACGCGGCCGACCCGGGTTCGATCCCCGGTATCCCATATGGTCCCCCAAGCACTGCCAGGAGTAATTCCTGAGTCCAAAGCCAGGAGTAACCCCTGAGCATCGCTGGGTGTGACCCAAAAAGCAAAAAAAAAAAAAGAGAGATGGGAAAATTGAACTAATGAGTCAATAGATTCTCACAGTTATGGAATCACTGTATCACTGTCACTGTCATTCTGTTGCTCATCAATTTGCTCGAGCAGGCACCAGTAATGTCTCCATTTTGAAGACTTGTTGTTACTGTTTTTGGCATATCATCAAAATACACCACGGGTAGCTTGCCAGGCTCTGTCGTGCGGGTGAGATACTCTCAGTAGCTTGCTGGGCTCTCCAGAGGGGTGGAGGAATCGAACCCGGGTTGGCCGCATGCAAGGCAAACACCCTACTACTGTGCTATCAGTCCAGCCCACAGTTATGAAATACCATTTCAAAAACATATTAGACTTTTCTTCCCCTCTGCAGAAGCCCAAGTTCTCTCTTGAACATATTATCTGTGTGTGTGTCTGTGGAAATGAAAGATACTTTTTGAAAAAGACAGACATATGGGCAGTAAGCATATAAAAATAATGTTCATCATCACTTATTATAAGGAAAATCCAAACTAAAACAACAAGGATATACTACCTTACACCAATAAGAATGGCACCTATCAGAAAGCTTAGAAACAACCTGTGTTGGTGGGGATATGGTAAAAATGGAACTTTCATGCACTACAGGTGGGAATGTTGTCTGTTCAGCCTCTAAAAAAAAAGAACATGTAAGGTATCAAAGGTGAGAAAACACTTGCTCTGGATTACACAATCAAAAATGTCAAAGAAGGAGAGAAATGGAAGGAGAAAATAAAGAGTCTGGAAGAAATACAAGGGCAACTCATCCATAAGCGAATCTGCTGAAAAACCTAGGTATGTGGGACTTGTGACTGAAATCTCCAGGCTCGCAGAGTCGGGAAGTGGCAACTGCCTTCCTTCTCCCTGTGCTTCGGTAACCTAGAAGTCAGGTCCATGAACAGCCTCTGGCAACACAGAAGCTCATTAATGGCCAGGATCCAGAGACTCACAAATAAATCTCTTGGAAGAGAGCAACACAGAACAATATGCCACAGAGATGCCTCTGAACCCCAAAGTCACCATCCAGTTAAAAAACATTAAACTGACTTCAGCTGCATCATCCTATTAAAATTTTAGAATTCCTGGAGTGACATCTCATATTCTACACCACTGATGTACCAAGAACAGCACATCACATTGGATGGGGTGTAAAGCAGAAGGCAACCAATCATGGGATAATATATATATATATATATATGTATATATATGTTGCACTATATATACGTATATATATGCAGCACTGTCATCCCGTTGTTCATCCATTTGCTTGAGCAGGCACTAGTAACGTCTCCATTGTGAGACTTGTTACTGTTTTTGGCATATTGAATACGCCATGGGTAACTTGCTGGGCTCTCCGAGAGGGACTGAGAAATCGAACCAGGGTTGGTCACGTGCAAGGCGCACAACCCGCTGTGCTATCGTTCCAGTCCCCATGTATATATATGTGTGTGTATACATATATGCATATATATATTTATATATATTTATATAAGTACACAAGGCTCAACCTTTAATAACATGTTAGTAATCTCTTATACAAGGACCCAATGGCTCCAGGGTGAAATACAACAATCTTCACACACTTTCCTCTAATAAAACATTTTTTGGATCATTTTTAGCAGATTATTCATAACAAGCAATACAAAATAAATTATTTCTGTCCTGCTTGGGGGCAGGGTATGGAGTCTGGGGTGGAAACATTTGAAATATGGTGGTGAGTAGGTATAATGTTGGTGAAACTGGTGTTGAAATATTAGATGTAACAAATTACTGTGAACTTTATAACAATTTTTTTAAAAAAAGAAAAATACAGAGGCAAGGGGCAAGGCCTTTGGCCTGTACATTGTGTAAAGATGAGAGTTATCTGTACATATATAAATCAAAAGGCCCAACATTACTGTAGGCAGTGGTCTCAAACTATAATTATACTTTAAAATGTTTGTCAGGAAGTCAGGTCGGAGAGTGGGAAGAGACATGTGGTCACTGGTGGTAGACTAAAGTTGGGACCATTGGAGGCCTGATACCCTATTGCAAACAACTTCATAAATCTTGTTGTCTAAAGAAATTCTTTTAATATTTTAAAGAATATGAACTTTAAAGAAACAGCAACAGCAATCAAACAAGAGAAGAAAATCAAAGAGATTCAAAATTGAGACAAAGGAAGTGAAATTACCTGTTTGCAGATGACATAATAACATACAGAAATAATAAACTACTATAGCAAAGAAGCTAGCAAAAAGTCAATATACAGAAATTGTTGCATTTCTATATATAAATAATGAATCAGAAGAGAAAGAGATCAGAGACTATGCCATTTAAAATAGGTCCAAAACCATCAAGTACCTAGGATCAATTCTACAATGAGGTGAGAAAACTATACCACAAAAACTTCAAAACACTTAAGAAATTGAGGAAGAGCTTAGTAAATAGAAAAATATTTTGAGGGAGCATAAAGTGACACTTGTCATAACCATGCCACCAGACCCCAGCCAGGCTGTTTCATTTGGGTCCCCCCGAAGGGGGGGACGGTTGAGGCCCCCTACCCACCCCAAGAGTCCCAGCCCTGGCAGTCAAAAACCTCCAGAACTCAACCACGACCATGATCACAGTTGCTCTCCACATGCTCGGGCCAAGCCTTACCCACAAGTGAACCTATTCCTAGACCACAAGGCCACAAATGTGGCTTTGCGACACTTCATACCACACACAAGCCAAGCTCCAAGAGTACCTCACCACATTTGATGGGGTTCAAAGTAGGAGGCAATCAATCTTAGAAGGTAATATTTTTTTACATATATATGTATGTATATTTACATATATATGTATATATGTATATATATTTTACATATATACTTTTACATATATGTATATAATATATAATATTTTACATATATATGTATATATATTACATATGTATGTATACATACATATATACATACATATATACACATATATACACACACACACACATATGAGCAGACAAGGCTCAACCTTTAACAACTTGTTAGTGATCTCTTATAGAAAGACTTAATGGCCTCTCGGTGAAATACAATAATTACAATTTTTCCTCTAAGGAAACTTCTTTGTAGCATTTTCAGCAATTTTTTTTATAACAAACAATACAAAATACATTTCAGTTTTGCTTTGTGGCAGTACAAAATACATTATTTTGGTTTTGCTTTGTGGCATGGGTTGGGGTTCGGGATGGAAACATCCGAAATATGATGATGGGAAGGTGTAATGGTGGTGAGATTGGTGTTTTAATATTAAATGTAATCAAACACTGTGAACTTCTTCATAAAATAAACTTTTTTTAATTTTAAACAGTAAAAAAAATATTTTATACTCTTGGATTGGGAGAATCAATATTGTCAAAATGAAAAACCTATATAAATTACTGCACAGACTTAATGCATTTCCAAACCAAATTCAGACAACATTCTTCAAGGCTTTACAATAATAATAAAGATTGTGTGGAATCATAAAAAGATGCCAAATAGCCAAAAACATTGAAACAAAAAAACTGGGAGGCATCTCACTACCTGACTTGAAACTATATTATAAAACCTTGGTGATCAAGACACTATGGCAGTAGAATAAGGTCAGATACTGTTGATCAATCAATAAGAACAGACTATCCATGACAACTCCCCATAAATACAATAGCTAATTTTTCACAAAGGAGCTAAGAGCATGAAACAGAACAAACAGCCTCATCCATAAATGATGCTGAGAAAAACTAGATATCACATGTAAAGATTTAGAGCTGATTTATATCTTACACATTACACAAAAGTCAACTCAAAGTGGATCAAAGACCTTGAAATCAGACTGGAAACTGTAAAGAACATTTATAAAAATAAAAGAAGAATGCTTTAAGATTTGGATCTCAAAATTCTTCGACAATATAATACCATGACAAAGGAAACAAAATCAAAATAAATGAGACTACATCAAATTTAAGAGTCTCTGCATAGAGAAAGAAACACGGGCTAAAACTAAAAGACAGCTAACTGAGTAGGAGAAAATATTTGCATTCAACACATCAGATAAGAGTCGATATCTTATATGGCATCGGAAAATCATTCTATCACTTATTAGAGAAATCCAAATCAAGAACATATCAAAAATACTAAGAACAATCTCTGTGGTGGGGATATGGTGAAAAGGGAACTCTCATCCATTGCTGGTGGGAATGTTGTCAGGATTAAGCCTATAGAAAACAGTATGGAGGGTTCTTAGTAAACTTAGAATTGAGTTTCCATATGACCCAGAAATTCCAGTTGATTGTTATGGTTCCTACCCCAATAACAAATAAAACACCAAAAGTATTTATTCAAAAGGACGTGTGCACACCAGTACTGATTGCAGCATTTAATATAATAACTAAGATTTGGAATAAACCTAGATGTGCAATGACAGATAGATTATGAAGTTGTGGTACATATTCACAACAGAATATTATGTAGCTACAAGGAATGATGAAATCATGCAACTTGCTATAACATGTATGGAACTGGAAGATGCATTAAATGCAGTATGCCAGAAGATGTATAGACACAGGATGGTATCACTTGTGTGTGATATTTAGAATAACTGTGCAGAGGAAAGGTTTACAGGGAGGATACCTAAATCACCCTTGATCCAAAAGTATAAGGAAAAAGAATGAAAAAAATTGAGTTGGGCTGAGGGGAGAAGAGACAAAAGAGAAACAACAGGAAGCAGGATTCAGGTGGATTCAGGTTCATTGTCAATGTTAAGGAATGATATAGCTAAATATCCAAACCACATACAACAACACTGAAATCATGAAACACAACTTTAATCATCTTCAAAAGGTGCCTGTCAAGATGCAGGCTGGGGTAGAGTATGGGGCAGGGAATCTGTTGGTTTCCCTCCAATGGAGGAAAACTGGCTCTGGTGGTAGGATTGGTGCTGGAACACTGTATGCCTAAAACTCATTTATAAATAACTTAGTAAATCACAATGCTTTAATAAAAAATTTTAAGAAGAAAAATAACTACTTATAAATAATAAAATAAATTTATATATCTATAGTTTCCAAAAAGTAGCTAAATCCAAGCTTTCTGCCCTCAAAAGAAATCTACCAAATTATTGTATTGCATTGGTAAATTTTGTATTTTTACTATTTAACCATTAAATGTAGTTGTAACTTTGCTTTATTTACATTATCTATATTTCTATACAGAGCTTCTAACAGTGTCCTTTATACAGTTTAAATTTAATAAATAATACTTGAGTTGAAACTCAAGTATTACTGAGTTATAATAATATAACTTGTTATTTATATTAAATACAAATTAATGGTACTAGTGTGATAGCACAGAGGGTAGGGCATTTGCCTTGCACACAGGTGACCTGGGTTCGATTCCTCCATCCCTCTTGGAGAGCCCGGCAAGCTACCAAGAGTTTCCTGTCCACATGGCAGAGCCTGGCAAGCTACCCATGGCATATTTGATATGCCAAAAACAGTAACAACAAGTTTCACAATGGAGACATTACTGATGCCCGCTCGGGCACATTGATGAGCAACGGGATGACAGTGACAGTGACAAAAGTAATACTGGTATAAACATCCAAAAGCAAATGTACAACAACTAATTATGCCATTCCTTTAGGATTAAGTTTTGCTTTAATGCTTCCAAGACCAAACTGAGGCACCACTAAGTTTGATTCTGAGGAATTAAATAGAAGAGTATTTCAATATTTAAGAGTGTATGAAAATATGAAAGAACTTTCAGAGAAGGAAACATTTTTCCAGGTTAGAAAAACTGCACTAGTTACTAGTTTAGATTTCTAGTTACATAAACAAATCTCTTCCATGATAAAGAACAGAATTAAAATGTCATATACTATCTCTGTACCACGGCACATTCGTTTTATTCAAAAAATTATTGGGTAAACATGTGTCAGTTTCAGACAATGAGTAGTTTCCAAAAATGCTTACAATCACATCATTAAACTGTAAACTAGAAAATTATACTTGCTCAACTGCAAAGAATTAAACTTTTCAGCTTGTGAAACCGTGACTACTTTAGGAGAGACAAGAGAATAATTCTCCTACGTTGAGTAATGAGGAGTCATTCAAGCAAACATAAGTTCAGGCAAGACAGAGACTCAAGCTCAGAGACTTTCCATTTCATATAAGGAAACAGAAATGTTCTGGGAGAAAGGAAGTCCTCCTTGTTTTGTTTTGTTTTTTCATTTCAATCTTGTTTTTAGAAACTTAACACCTATATACACTATATATAAAATGTAATGCAAGACTAATCAGACCTAAATGTAAGAACTATTAAAGAACAGAAGATCAGAATAAATATCTATGACCTTAGATTGGCAAAAAAAATTTTATATTTGACACTAAAAGCACAAGGGATCAGAAGATTGTGCATATATAAAACTTAATCAAAATAAAAAACTGTTCTTTAGATAATGGTATCTTTAAAAGAGAAAAACTACTTCAACACTCCTCAGGAAATAAAAGAAAATATGAAATGCATGTCTGATCAGTGTCTAGCATAATAGAACATAATAAGACATAATAGAACATAACAATTTAATGATTAAAAAACTAACCCAAATTGGGGCTGGAGCAATAGCACAGCGGGTAGGGCATTTGCCTTGCATGAGACCAACCTGGGTTCAATTCCCAGCATCCCATATGGTCCCCTGAGCACCGCCAGGGGTATTTCCTGAGTGCAGAGCCAGGAGTAACCACTGTGCATCACCAGATGTGACCCAAAAAGCAAAAAAAAAGGCTGGAGACATTCTGCGAGGAGTTGCCCATGCCGAAAGAGGTTTGCTGGGTCTGGATTCACTCTCGTGCAGCTGCGGAGAGGCCGCACAAGCGTGCGGCCCCCGGGATCACATCTCGGCGGTGGGAAGGGCCGGTGCCTGAGAACTAAGCCTCGGCCCCGTGCCCGCCTAGGAGGGGAAAGGTATTTCTCTATTTCTCTCTCTCTCTCTCTCTCTCTCTCTCTCTCTCTCTCTCTCTCTCTCTCTCTCCCCTCTCTCTCTCTCTCTCTCTCTCCTCTCTCTCTCTCTCTCTCTCTCACTCTCTCTCTCTCTCTCTCTCTCTCTCTCTCTCTCTCTCTCTCTCTCTCTCTCTCTCTCTCTCTCTCTCTCTCTCTCTCTCTCTCTCTCTCTCTCCTCGGATGAAGGGCGCGGTGTCCGCCATATTATGACGACCACAGATTGGATTTTCAAGCCTGCAATGATCCAATATCTGGAAGAAATCTCCCTGGACTTAGTTGTTAAAGTACGGAAATTCAAAACCTCATTTGTCTTCACAGTAGGTCTGAGTCTAGTGGGGTACTCTTAACAACAATAGTGATGTTTGTGTTGAAATATTGAATTTAACCAAAATAAACAGAAAGTAAAATGAAACTTATCAGTTACAAGGCGGGGGGTGGGGGGGCGGGCTGGGAGGTGTACTGTGTGTTTTTTTTCTTTGGTGGTGGTGGTATATGGGTGCTGGTGAAGGGATGGTTGTTTCAGCATTATATAACTGAGACCTAAGCCTGAAAGCATTGTAATCTTCCAAATGGTGATTTAATAAAATAAAATTTTTATTAAAAAAAAGCAAAAAAAAAAGACCT
This sequence comes from Sorex araneus, assembly GCF_027595985.1. NCBI lineage: Eukaryota > Metazoa > Chordata > Mammalia > Eulipotyphla > Soricidae > Sorex > Sorex araneus. The sequence goes on along the minus strand of NC_073304.1, from coordinate 134,821,789 downwards.
AACCTAAATAAAGAATAGACAAAGAATCTGAAAAGAATTAGACAGTAGCAACAAAGGAAGCTTCTTAATTACCCTACTCCTCCAGATACACTAAATGTAAAACTACACATGAGGTAATTTCATCTGAAAAATTCAGAAACTAGCTGACTGAATTCTACATCTTGGCTAAATAAGATAATAGTGGCAATAAACAGGTAGGAAATATTTATATACTTTCTTAGAATTAACCCCAAAATTAGCACAACACTAAATAATCAGAAGAACATTCAAACTCTAAGTTCATCGAGTAATATCAAAAAAAAAAGGAAATCATGAAACTCAATAGCAATAATAATCTTAATTTGAAAATAGGCAAAAAATAAGGATACACAATGATAGAGACAGCAAATAAGTATATTGAAAAACATGTTTAACATCACTGTTTATAATGAGTCACCAACATTACGCCACAACAGAAACAACCTTACATTTATCATCTAATTAGAATAACAATTACCAAAAATGGTGATAATAAATCTGAGCTTATGAGAAAAAGGGAATCCTTGTGCATAGTTAATGAGTAAACTTGTATAGTTGATGTGAAAAGAAATGTGAAAAAAGTTAAAAACAGAACTACCATATGATCCAAAATCCCTCTCCTTGGTATAAATGCAAAGGAAACAAAAATCTGTATCTCAAAGAGTTATCTAGATTCCTATTCACTGCAATATTGTTTACAGTAACTAACAAAAACAGGTAAGTGTCCACTGATACACAGATCAGTAAAGAAAATGTCATGTATATGTATATAAATTATGTTACACAGGTGTAATGGAATATTATCCCACTTTTACAAAAAAATTTAAAAGGAGGCTGCCATTTGTGACAACATGGATAAGACTGGAGGGCATGTAACCTAGTGAAAGAAGGAAGACCAGACAAATCAAAGCAAATATTATAGTTTTCTTTGTACATATCCTTAAGTTCCACGGTTGGAAGCTAGCCATAAGTGGTGGGGGTAGAGGGCAGTCAGGATAGAGAGAAGGGACAACTACAACAAGAATAATTAAAAATGATCACTCTGGACAAGAACTGAGTGCTGGAAGTAGGTAAAGGAATAAAGATGACAGCTTTTCAATACCTATAGTGCAAACCATAATTCCAAAAGGAGAGAGAGAGAGAGAGAGAGAGAGAGAGGAGAAAGGTTCCTGCTTGGGGGCGGGATGAGGTAAGGAAACTGGGGACCTTAGTGATTGGTAGTGGGAAATGTACACTGGTGAAGGGATGTATGTTGGAACATTGTATTACTGAAACCCAATAATAAAGAACTTTATAACTGTATATATCATAGTAATTCAATTTAAAAAATTAATTATGTCATCTTATACAAAGAATATGAAAGCAAAAAGTAGAATTCATGAAAGCAAAAAGTAGAATTCATAAAACCAAAGTAGAACGGTGGCTGCTGCGAAGTAGGTTGATGGGTTGAAAGAAAGAAGTCAGTAAAAGCATACAAATTTTAGATTATGAAAGTAATAAGACCTGGAATCTAATGTATTGTTAGCAACTATAGTTGACAATAGTACAGTTGATAACTGAAATGATCTAAAAGAATAGAACTGGGGCTGGAGTGAGTACAGCATCTGCCTTGCATGCGGCCAACCTGGGTTTGATTCCCAGAATCCCATATGGTCCCCTGAGCACTGCCAGGGGTGGTTCCTGAGTGCAGAGCCAGGAGTAACCCCTGTGCAACGCCGGGTGTGACCCAAAAAGCAAAAAATAAATTAAATTAAATTAAAAAATAAAAGAATAGAATTTGTGTTTTCACCCCCCAAAAAATAAACTATGGGTGACATGTGCTAAATTAACTTGATAGTAGAAATTCTTATCAAAATATATCCAAGCATAAAATATTATGTACAATTTAAATAACCTTTAATTTTATTAATTATGCTTCCATAGAACTTTAAAAAGGAAATTCTAAACACATTCTTAAAAGCATAATAAGTATGTCCACAAAGCATATGAAAATGGTCAGAAAGCACATAGGAAGTTGTTTATTATCATCCTTCAACCCTTTATTATTTGAGAAATTTGCATTGAAACTACAATTAATGTTATTTCGCTAGTCTGACTCACATTTTAAAAAGTAAAAGATTTTGGGAGCTCCTGAGTGGTGCCTGAGGATTTATGAACCACTTCCAGTGATACTTAGCTTAGACCAGTGTTTCTGGGGGTGAGGAGTGGGTTATGTGGTGCTTGAGACTGAAATATGAGTCAGATCTTCAAGTCCATTGAGCTATCTCCCAGACCCCAACTTCAAGAAATTTTAATGGAACAGTGAAAGCTTGAGCAAGGATGCAAAGAAAGTAGGAAGTATATTGTTGTAGGGATGTAAGATTATATAGTCACCATATGATCCAGAAATTCTACTTTCATGGCTATCTATATTTATTTTCAAAGAAGTATCTACCATTCCTTAAATATTTTATTACTAAAGAATACTTTAAGAGTTACTGCTGAGTATTTATTTATTTCATTTCTTCATATCTATACATACACATATTAGAATTAAGATCTAATATATAGGGCCATGGAGCTCATACAGGGATTTGAGTGCTTGTGTTACACGTGACTGGCCCAGGTTCATTGACTATACTTGGTGTCCCTCTTCAACACCTCAAGGAGTGACCCCTAAGCACAGGGCCAGGAGTAAGCCCTGAGCACCTCTGGGTGTCACTCAAAAAGTGCAGAACCCAGCTAGCTGCAGGGAGCTGAGACCAGCACTCCAGACCCCTCCGGCTTTTCAGGTGCCTACCACACAGGAAACCTTGACGAAAATCATTTCCTAGAAGCCGCTGTTACCTCTTGTTTACAGTTTATATATATATATGATAGATGCGAGATATATATATATATATAAAAGGTACTGTCAACTACTGTAAAAAAAAAAAAACAACTAAAAAAGATTTTAAAGCATCCCGTAATAGGGATTTTTAGAATATTCACAAGGCTATAAAATCATCATCCCTAATTTCAGAATGAAGAGAATTGAAAACATTCACACAAAACCAGGATTTTAAGTGATAACAGAATTATTCCTAAGAACCAAAACATGGGAACAATAAAAACGGTGTTCAAGAGACACATGGGTAATAAATTTTGATATAGACATACAATGGAATATTATTTGGTTATAAAAAGAACTGAAATAAAGGATAGAGATGAAGATAGTCAATAGGTAAAAACTTCTTCTTATGAGATATGTAAGTTCTGAGGGTTAAGTATACCAACATAAACTACAGTTTAACTTTACTGTACTCTATTTGCAAATTTCTAAGAACAAATTTTTCAAAGAATATAAGGTGAAGTGATGTAACACACTAAACTTATTATGACTTATTTTGACACTGTTTTGCAACATGTACACAAAAGTTACAGAAAAATAAAAATGTTCTCTGTAAGTTTTCAGATAGAAAAACATATTTCTTCGTAGTCAAAATATTAGCACAATACACATACAAAATTACTGGTTTATTTCATAACATATTTTATGTGAAAATAATTTCAACTCATAAAACATTGGCAAACTTGTACTGCCAATTTCTATGAACAATACATAATATTCAAGCAATTAATCATTATTATTCTTTTAGTACATTGCAGAAATTAAACAAAATTGTACATTTTTACTCTGCCACTGACCTCTACATTCATATGTAAACTACAATGATTTTATGCCAGCTTAAATAGAAAAATAAGGCAAATATATATAATTAGTATTAATTACTTCAACTTTGCCTTTCATATGGAATATTTATTGATTCATATTTATTTTCAGACTAAAGAGAGAAATTAAAAGCTGAAAACACCTCAAGCAAGTTTAATACCTTGTTTGGATAGATATATCATTTTTTAAGAAAGAATAAAGACAAATGAAAATTGTAGCAGTTGTTCTTTTTGATATACTACTCTAGTTTAACCAAGTGGTATGTTATGGAGTAATAACACAATGCTATCATGAAAGAATATAAATGTTGCTTTGATTTGTATTTCCCTAATCATGAGTGATGATGAGCACTTTTCCATATGCCTATTGGCAACCCATATGTCTTCACTGGAAAATTGTTCATTTCCTTGCTCCATTTGTGGATGTGATTGATGGATTTTTCAATTGTAGAGTTTTGTGAGTCCTTTATAGATTTTGGATATTAGCCCTTCATGTGGTATTCTGTGGGCAAATATTTTCTCACATTAAGTAGGGTGCCTTTTTATTATAGCTTGGAGTTTCTCTTCCTTTGCAAAAACTTTTATTTGCACAGATCAAAATATCTTTAAATAGCAATTGTTGGTGAGGATGTGGTAATAAAGGAACCCCTATCTACTGTTGGTGGAAATATTAATTTGGTTCAACCTCTATGGAAAGCAATATTGATATCAGTTGAACAGAATAGGAACATAACTCATTCATTAACTGCAATACTACCTCTTGGCATCAATTTCAAAAAAATACAATAGGATATGACTCTCATTATCTACAATGCTACTTTATTCAGTCCTAGTATGTATAGAATTCCTAACCCATATCCTTTAAAAGACCATTCTTAATAAACAGCACAAAATATTTGTAGCTGTTTCAGTTCCTATACTTTCAATATGCATATAGTAATCATCTGTGTTATAATCAGGTCAACTTGTTACTATTTGTAATCATTTTGTAAAACCAAGACCATATGTCACCATGAACTTTAATGATTTGTTTGATATGGAAAACATTACTATGTGGTTTTAAAACTATGTCAAAAAGTCACCCTTCTACTCTATTATTATTTTTCTTTTTTTCTAGCCCACTTCTACAGACCCAGTATGGATATTCTCATGCTAATTTTTTGCTTCTCATTTTTCTATAGCATTTTTATCAATTAAGGACTGGAGCTATAGCAGAGCAGGTAGGGCGTCTGCCTTGTATGCGGCTGACCTGGGTTCAATTCTTCTGTCCCTCTCGGAGAGCCTGGCAAGCTACCCTGAGTATCTTGCCTGCACGGTAGCACCTGGAAATCTAACCATGGCATATTCGATATGCCAAAAATAGTAATAAGTCTCACAATGGAGATGCTGCTGGTGCCCGCTCAAGCAAATCGGTGAACAGGAAGACGGTGCTACAGTGCTACAGTGCTAACCATTTAAAAATTATTAATCTATGATAACTCTTGCCTCTGTCTATATAGATGGTATAAATAATTTCTCACACATTTTAATGGTGTTTTGACTTTGCTAACAGTATTTTTGACCACAGTGTTCAGTATCTTATGTTGTCAAATTTATTAGCATTTTCTTTTATTGTCTGTTATTTTGAGTGAGTACCAAAGTTTAACTTTTCTGCACTCAAGTTAAAGACTACACCTATGCTTTTTTCTAGAGATAATATATTATTTTAAAATTTATATCAAATGCAATATTTTTATATAAGTTATGATTTAAGAAAACTTTCCCAAATGGTCACCCAATTTTATCCCAGAACCATTAAATGAAATGTCTATCTTCATCCTAGTAATCTGAAGTGCCATATATTTATCACAAACTACTAAATTTTCATAAGTACTGGGACTGCAGTTCTAGGCATTCTCTTTCATTCCATTGTTCTACTTATCTATTAATATGCAAGTAGTCCAAGGTGTTAATTACAAAACCTACTCACTTTAAATATCTGCAAAAGTTATCATAAAAGGTCACCACTTTAACTGCACAAACACATTGTCTTATAAAACTAAGTGATAAAAAGTCACACACATTTAGTTCAAATTCTTTGCCATCTGTTGCATATGTTTAAGCATTTCAATTATTTTGGAGACTTGTAGAAGATCTACTTTTAAAACATGCCTTCTGGCAACCACAGCAACTCACAATCTTATGATTTATTGAAATTTTCAGATAAACATCTCTAACAAATCAGAGGTTCAAGTTTAATTCTTTTCAAATTTCTTATTTTAGTGTTGGCACTGTGAAATACATAATCAACTTATAAATATGGTTAGCTATTATTTATATGACAGGTATAGAAGTTAATTTTTGACCTCTTGATCATGGGAAGACATAATTTTTGCATTTAGTGTTAATAAGTAATTTATAAGATTTAAGACAATAAATAAATATTGAGGTAGCAACATACATTAAATGTTTCAAATTTAACATAATTTAGCTTAAAAACATAATACATGGACAGTTGAAAAATTTTTACCCACAATTTTATGATTTGCTGTAAAACTTGAAAAAGATTTTCCAGTGTCAGAAAACTTATGAAGAATACATACCCTATTAATGTGGGGAAATTTTCAGATATCAAAACCTATGAAGTAAACAAGTGGGTTCTTTCTTTGTCTATAATATGTTTATTAGCTAACCCCCTGAAAAAACTAGCATTAATACTATGGTAGGACTTGTATCACCTTTATGAAAAAGTCTACCAAAAACAAAAGCCTCAAAGAGGTATTTAGATAGTGGAGATTTTATACTACTTTTCCAAAAGGACAGTATATTTGTGGAGAATTAATAGAAAATTATAAAGAGTTTTGAATTTTAGAGATTATATGACAAGATGAATACTCATGAAGTCAATGATAAATTATTTCCTTAATATTTGTAAAGCTCTAAGTTGATGCAATTTTTAACAAACAACATTTAATTTTGTTGTGATTTTTTTAAGTATCACATCTTACCAATAAAGTGTAGAACCCTATTTAAAAAATGAAAAGATTTTTTAGCAGTTACTAATTAAAAATAAATTAATTAATTAAAACAATTCTACTAGAAACCAACTCATATGAGTTTCTATCAGAACCTCAAATGATTTGGAAGCAGAAAAATACCTGAGTTTAGTGACCCCCAAGCCACTGCAAGTATAAATTAAATACTTTACTCCTAGCTTTGTGGACTCAGCTAAGGATAGAAAAAGTAAAAGCACTTGTGGAGGTCACAGTCCAAGGAAACAGGTTTGTGTGAAAAAGGAGACTATACACAGAACTATAGAAAGCATGCTCTCGCCCATGCCATACTACCACACCAATATTCAGTCTCTTTTATAATAACAATGCATGTTTGACCCACACTCTAAGAAGGCCGTCATTAGAGAAATAGCAGAGACAACAAGGATACCAAAAGGAAATTTTAATTTCAAACACATACATCGATACATGGTTAAAGCCCAAATCCAAGTAAGAAAAATATGGCAGCTAACATTAAAGGCCTACTTTAACTCATTTCTTCTGCGTGATATGCCATATCTGGATTTCAACTTGGATAGAACTGAGGGCATCATTTTAAGTATAAATACTGGATAATCTCAATCATCTTTAATATATAGAGAAACAAAACAAGAGAATATACTGTATCAAATGAGAATAAACCCATGGCCTTTGATTACAAAACTAAGATTACCAAGCAGTGGAAGGAGGGGGTTGGAGGTAATAAAGAGGCAGACTAGAAGTAACATAAGGGCAGTGATGAAGAGTTTTGGTCACTTCAATGGTAGTGAAGTTACAGTAACTCTGTACATCAAAGTCATAAACATAACACTATTAACCAGTTTATTAAATTACCATAAAATTTAGAAATTAAAAAATATCAAATAAGACATAGAAAAATGGGAAAAATATCACAATCTGAAGAAACAAAGAATAAGAGCCAGACTTAAATATGGTAGAGATTTTGGAATTAGCAGACTAAGAGTTCTAATGGGGAACATGCATGAACAGATAAGTAACATAAATTGATACATATAAATGCTAGAAAATTATTTTAGTAAATATTAACAAATTTTCAATATTAAAATAAAAAATGTAAAGGAATTTATGAGCGCCCTAGATAGAGCCAATGGAAGAATCAGTTAAGTGAAAAATGTTGATAGAAACTTCTCAAACTGAAAAGCAAAAAAAAAAATCTTTAAATATAAGAATGTGCAAGAACTGTGGAACAATTATAAATCTTAGAACAGGAAAACAAATAATCAATTTAACAGTGAGAAAAAGATCTAAACTGACATTTCTCTAAGGAAGATGTGTGGGTGGTATTTAAACATATGAAAAGATGCTCAGCATCATGTCATTAGGGAACTGTGAATTAAAACAAATAGGAATAGCACTACATATTTAACAGAGTGCTTAAGACCTAAAACGGTAACACCACCAAATGATGGCAAGAATGTGGAGTAACAGAAACTGATTCATTGCTTATGAACAGAAAATGATATGGAGACTTTGGATGAAAGACTGGAACTTTCTTTAAAAGGTAAAGAGAGTCTGACCAGGTGATCTAGAAATTAAAACTTGGTAGTTCTTGGTACTTACTCAAAAGAGTTGGAAAATATGTTATATTTAAAGCCTGCAGACAACTGAAAACTATTAAATTCTTAATATATATATATGCATATATATAATCACTGTATCACTGTCACTGTCATCCTGTTGTTCATCAATTTGCTTGAGCGGGCACCAGTAACATCTTCATTTGTCCCTGTCGCATGCTGGTGTAGCCCAATGGTGTCTGCTCGCTCCAGGAACAGGAAGAGCACATTGTTGTTACTGTTTTTGGCATATCAAATACATCATGGGTAGCTTGCCAGGCTCTGCCATGTGGGGGGAAAATTATAAAATATAAATAAAAAAATAAAAATAAAATAAAAATAAAGAGGTCATTCGCAGCTGCGCACTCCAGGAAAAATTGCATCAATCTCTTTAGGGAGCTTTGTTTTATAGTCTCTGGATCTTGGCTGTTGATGAGATTACATGGTGCTGGGGGACTTTGTGGGTGTGGCTGTCAAGCTACTGGAAAACTGGGGCTCTAGAGGATGGGCCCAGGCTTGGAGATCTCAGCCACGGGTCCCACATATCTGGGTTCCTCTGTCAGTTCATTCATGGGTGAGGCTCATCTGAGCATGTGGAGAGTGGCCTTAAACATGGCTACAACTGGGTTCTGGAGGTTTTCAGCTGCCGGGGCCTTGCTTGGGGCGGGGAGGAAAACTCAACCCACCAAAGTGCGGGGGCAGGAGATTCTGATATATATATATATATATATATATATACGCATATATATATACACACACATACATATGTGTGTGTCTGTATATATACATATACATATATATGTGTGTCTGTATATATATATACATATATAGAGAAAAAACTTTTCCATATATATGGAAAAAACATCAAGACATTGTATTTTGCAAGTATTTCCTAGATATAACATGAATAGCACAACAGAAGAGTCATCATCATCATCATCATAATCATCATCATCATCATCATCATCCCATTGATCGTTGAATTTCTCCAGCGGTCTCAGTAACATCTCCATTCGTCCAAGCCCTGAGATTTTAGAAGCCTCTCTCTACTCGTCCTTCCAACAATGCCATATTGGAGGCTCTTTCAGGGTCAGGGAAATGAGACCCAGCTTGTTAATGATTTTGGCATATTAATACACCATGGGGACCTTTCAAAGCTCTCCCATGTGGGCAGGAAACTCCCAGTAGTTTGCCAGGTTCTCCCAGCGGGAGAAGTAGGCTATAAGATATCCCTCGGCTGCGCGCTTCCAGGAACTGGCTTTTAAGTCTCTGGATGCTGGCCATTGACAGGATTACACGGTGCCAGGGCAGTCCCTGGATGTGACCGCCTAGCTACTGGGAGATGGGAAATCTGGGCAGAGGAGGCCCAGTCCTGATCCGAGCAGCCTTGGAAGTCTCAGCCCCGGGTCCCACACACCTGGGTTCCTCTGTCAGTTCCTTCATGCGTGAGGCTCGTCCAAACGTGTGGAGAAGGGCCTTGAGCATGGCTGTGGCTAGGCTCCGGAGGTCTTCGGCCACCAGGAGCTCTGCTCGGGGTGGGGAAGGAAGCTGGAGCCCATCCCCTCTGATGAGGCCCGGGGGAAGACCACCAGGCACTCGGGCAAGAGACTAGTAACAGAAGAGTAATCAAATCGAATTACATGAAGATGAACAATTTCTATGCAACAAAATAATCAACAGAATAAAAAGCCAACCATGGAATTATAGAAAATATTTTTAAATCACATATCTGGCAAGAAGTAGATAGAATTCAGAGTACATAAAAACCGCCAGCAACAAAAATCCCACAAATAATTCAATTATAAAAATGGGTTAAGGATCAAAATGAGTAATTTTATGCTACCTTCTTCTCCAAAGAATAATACTAACAACCATTCAAGAGAAGGGCCTTTGTGGATCAAGTGAAGAAGATAGTACTTTGTGAGAAAAATATTCTGAAGCTGAAAAAGATTAAAGAATGTAAGAGAAGTACTTTCATTTTATTCATATCACCTCCTGCACAAGGCAGCCCAGTTCAGGGTCAATAGAGAACTTCCTAGACAGCAATTTCTCTCAGAAATAAAAGTGAGAGCTGAGTAATTACCCAGCTTCTTCTACTTTGAGGGATGCAACATGCCCCCAAAAACCAAATCCTCTATCAAGCTATCCAGAACACTAATGATTTCTGTGCAACTCAAGAAAGGAAACAACTTGACAGAATAAATGGCAGGCCTCAGAGAGGGCACAAAGAAAAACACCCTACTAACCCTTTGTGTACTCCATCAAGAATCCTACCCAAGAGCACTGATCAGGGATACCTTATCTCTGGATTCTCACTGCTGGCCCAAGTGTATCCACAAGAATTCATAAGCTTCACCAAAGTTCAGCTCCACTCTGACTGGCTACCTGTACATGCATTAAATATTTGGATATTCAGCCCTTGGTCATAAAGTACATAGCCGAAAACAGGGATTCACTCCAGGAGTTCCACTTCAAACATGAATTCAGATTCAATTCTAGCAGCAATTCAAAAGCAAGAAAAATTAATGGAACTACATCACATTAGAAAGCTTTCAATGAGAAAGAAATCAAAACAAAAGTTTAAAAGCATCTGAGAAGTATTAATGAGGTATTTACTTTGTACCATTATTTGACAAGGGGGAGCTATTCAAAATACATACCACTCCTGCGCCCCCCCCTTAACAATACAAGCAAAAAATATGCAAAAAACATGAATAGGCTCTCACCCAGAAGGCATACAGGTGGCTTCACAAACCACAAAAAAGTGTTTAACATTGCTTATATGCAAATCAAAACCACAATGAGATAACAGCTTACTACGATAGAACAGCCCATTGTATAATAAAAAGATTCACAACAAGTCCTGGCAAGAATGTAGAAAAATATCAGGAACCCTGATAGACAATGTTGGTAGAAACAGAAATTAGTGCAGTGCTAGGGAAAATGGTTTAAGGACTCCTTAAATATAAAAATTGAAGCTGGTGCCACTGCCGCGGTCGCTGTTGTGGTGCACTGAATTCCGAGACTCTGAGGAGAGTCGTGTCTCCTGCCTGCTGCCAGGAAAAGGATGCTCAAGGAGGCCTACTCGCTGGTACACAGACTAGCAGAATCAGTGAAGATCTGAGTGAAATACCTGAATCGGGTTCCGGGATTGCAGAAAAAGTGTCATCGGGCTCTCAGATTGTTGACACTGGCAAAGAGAAGTATCTGGTTTCATCTGAAATCACAGTGGTGATCAGTTCATGTGGATCACCTGAAAAGGCCACTTTTCCTGTTTAACTATACTTAACCATGGATTAGCTTTACAAGAAGGAAAAAGATAGAGATGGATTCTGGAGTGTGGCCTGCAGAGAAAAGGACACTTTGGAGGCTTGTGGGTTAAGTGCACTAACCCACTCACGTTTATAGCCGCCTGTTACCCTGCAGAACCTCTTCACACAGACCTGTCAGTACGTACTATCTGTAACTGGAGTTCATTCTTATATATATTAGTGGAAGATTTTGTTTCTTTAGAGTAGAAAACCATCATACAGGATTTTAGTTTTAGATTTTGTTTTTGTAAGTGTAGGATAACATGGGGTTTGTCCTTTTAGCCTTGCTTAGGGAACATAGTTTACCTTAAAGCAATGTCCTTTCTGTATGGACACAGGAAGACAATATTGTGCTTGTAACTTGGGAGTTCATTGTTTCCAATAATATTTACTCCTGGGCATCTGCTTTCTTAACTCAGTTGTCCTCAGTTCCTACCACTCCAAAAGCAGGGTCCCGAGGAGAGACAGGATGGATCCAGGGCAAGTGGTGAGTTATGTGCTACCCTGGCATCGAGATAGGCCAGGCCAAAGTGCCACAATACTCAACTATAAGTTGAGAGCATGATCATGGACAATGCTGTCATGATCCAAAAGTAACGATGAGATTAGGATCCTGCTGGGGTTAGGAAGATTAACCTGGCCTGAGGACTGTGGTCTGGAGATGCCCTCAGGAAAAACCAAACTTTATATCACTTACTGTGCTCATACAGAATGACATTGCTAGAAATATTAGAAGTAGATTTACTATAACTATTTAAGTAGATTACTACCTCACACCCTGACACACCCTTGTTTGGACCCCCACCCTTGAGTGGATCTCCTTAGATGAGATTTCCTTAGATGAGATTTTGTTAATCTCCTCAAGAAATGGTCTTACCCTTCTTTGTTGATTTGTTGATGTTAAACCCACTTTTGTGTCACCACCCTATGTAATTTGCTATATAAACTAAGACTGTGGGGCACTGAGGAGAGATAGAATAGAAGAGACGGGGTAGGGGGGAGAAAGAAGACAAAGGAGACAGAGGAAGAAGGAGACAGAAGAGGGAGATAGATGAAGAAGACAGAGAGATAGAAGAAACAGAGAGGCAGAAGAAGAAGACAGAGGAAGAAGACAGAGGAAGAAGACACAGAAGCAGAGGCAGAGAGACAGGCGTAAAGAGACAGGCGCAGAGAGACAGGCACAGAGAGACAGGCACAGAGAGACAGGCGCAGAGAGACAGGCACAGAGAGACAGACAGGGAAGAGAGCACAGTGGCACACACATAAGCAGAGCACAAAGTGAAAGAAGTGAGAGCGAGCAGGACAGAAAGGGGAATATTAGAAGATCCAGAGAGAGATCGAGAATGGGGAGGAAGCAACGAGAGAGACGGGAGTGTATAGAGAGGAGATTGGAATAAACTGCTATTGAGACCAACCAGCTTGGCTCCGTTCCTTCCTTCGCCTGCCTCATCATCACCATCAATATCCCCGGGGTGGGGGAAGTGGCTGGAGACTACCGGAACACTGGCAGCGGGAGAGATAGAGCCCCGCTGGGCCTTCTTCTTTTTTGTGTTTTCACACAGTAAGCACTATCCTCAATGGCTACCCCCTCCAGGGAATATGTTATATATAATGAGGTTATTTCCATTTTGAAGTATAAGAGTTATTAAAGTTATTTCCATTTTGAGGTAAAGTGAAAGGGAGGGAAATCGATACTGGATTATGTCTGAAGTGTTCAATGGAGAAATTTTGAAAGCATTCAAATTAAATCTTTCACAATCAGAATACTTTGTTCACTAGATTTTGCCAACTGCCAATCATGTTGGACTGAACTAATCTGTTTCTCTTTCTGAAACTATTAAAGTAAATAATTACCAATAAAGTATCCAAATAAAGGCAAAAAATAAGAAAAATACTGTATGATACAAAAATACCCCTTCTAAGCATTTATATAAAGAGTTATAAAAGACTAATTCAATAGGATATTTGTAGCATTATCACAATAGCCAAAACATGAAATCAGCCTAAATGTCCATCAAGAGATGAATGGACAAAAAAGTTGTGTTATATATACTCAGTGGAATACTGAAAGATATACATGATCTTTTGTTAAAATTGAAGTCATGCTATTTGGAACAAAATGGATGGAACTTTGGCAATTATACTAAATGAAATAAGTAAGAGACAATACTGAATGGTTTGACTTGTGTGTGGGATTAAAAACTCTTACAAATACAGTTTCAAGAAAAAATAAAACACATGGACTAAGTGAAAGCTACAGTGGTGACTAGAAAGGGAAAGGGTAGGAGGAATGAGCAGAAGCGTCTTCTGGATAGTCTGAATGGGGTGGCAGCGTAACTTGTGGTGAGAGTGATGACCATTGCACAAAGCAACTGAAACACCATATTAAAGAAATGCTAACAGATCTGAAGAGAAAAACAGGCAATAAACTTTAATAACCTGCTTTTAATAGTAGGGTTTTTAAAGGGATAATATAAAATATCCAGTAAGCACTTTCAATGGCATGAGAAAGGCTTCAGCATATGATAATAAAAGTGATATAAAAATTAGTAGAATACAAGATAAAATAACATGAGCAATATAATAGATGTAAAGAAGTGATGCATCTATTTTTTATAGATACAACATTCTTTTAATACAAAAATTCTCAACAAATTCAGATATAAGGTACATGAACATACAGAACACTGAAGCCAGAGAACCATTATAGGAGTTAAGGGGGTGGCCTCACAAGCAGTTAACCCAACTCTGATCCCAGTACCATGTGTGGTTCCTATGCACTGCTACATGTCATCCCTGAACTCAGAACCAGGGGTGACCCCTGCATACTTTTTGGTGTGTCCCCCCAAAAGAATAAAACATTAAATGAAAAATTATAACTAATATTATATTCAATAATGAAAGGCTGAAATAGTTTCTCTAAAATCTACAGAATATAATACTACTGTTAGGCTTATCCAAAGCAATTAGGTAAGGAAAAAAACAAAATGCATAAAATTCTGAAAGAAACAAAATAAAATTGTTATTTGCAAAGAGCATAATAGTAGGGGCCCCCAGTGACAATACCACAGGTAGGGCATTTGCCTTGTATTCATCCAACCCAGGTTCAATCCCCAGCATCCCAAATAGTTCTCTGAGTACCGCCAGGGATATTTCTTGAGTGCAGAGTCAGGAATAATCCCTGATCATTGCTGGGTGAAGAAAAAAATCTACAAGGGCATAACAGTAGCACTGTAGCACTATCGTTATGTCATTCTGTTGTTTCATTGATTTGCTTGAGCAAGTACCAGTAACGTCTCCATTGTCAGACTTGTTACTGCTTTTGGCATATAGAATATGCCACGGGTAGCTTGCCAGGCTCTGCTGTGTGGGCGAGATACTCTCAGTAGCTTTCAGGGCTCTCGGAGAGGGACGGGAGGAATTGATCCCGGGTCGACCACGTGCAAAGCAAATACCCTACCCACAGTGCTATTGCTCGAGTCCAAGAGCATAATAATACAAAAGAAAATTCCTAAGGGTTCCACCAAGAAAAGCTGTAGGAATTAGCAAACTAATTCAGTTAATTTGCAGCATACAAAATCTACAGAAAGAATCTGCCATGATTCTATACAAAAATAGTGAACAACCTGAAAAAGATAAATAAATCAGTAGCATCAAAAATACCTTGAAATAAATTTAACCAAAGATCTTTACTTGAAAGCTATCACAGATTTAAGAAATTTAAGAAGACACAAATAAATACGAAGATATCCCTCATAATTAGTGAAAAGAATTCAAGTGTCCAGGTTAGCCCAAATCATTAAGAGATTCGATGCAATCCTTTACAAAATATCAAGGACATTTCTCACAGATATTTTTAAAATATTTAAATTTGTATATAAAAAAAGACCCAAAGTAGCAAAGCCATCTTAAAAGAAAAACAAACCTAATGCTTCATTTTTTCATTTCAAACTATCATGAAACTATAATGAACAAATAATGTGACAGTAGCTTAAAACAACAGATGAAACAGATTACTAGTTCAGAAATAAATTCATGGATATTCAGTTATTTAATATCTTACAGGGTAGACATTAATTCTCAATAAGCACTAAATAGTTTCTTCAATAAAAAATGTTGTAAAAATTGCAGATATTCATACAAGGGAATGAAAGTGGACCCCTATCAAAATTGGACTATTCACAAAAATTAAATAAAAATAAATTGAATAATTAAATGTAAAATCCAAAACAATCACAGTAAAATTTCTGTGAAAATCATAAGAAAAATTTTCTTGATATGGATCTTCACAATAATTTTTAGATATAGCACCCAGGGCCCAGGAACAGAAATGAAAGTTAAAACATAAATAGTGGAGCTATAACAAATCAAAATCTTTCAGCACAGAAAAGAAATAGTTTTTGGTTTTATTTTGTTTTATTTTAGGATCACACCTGCCTGTGCTCAGAAATTACTCCTAGTTCTCTGCACAGGGATCACTCCTAGTGGTAGTCAGGAAACCCTATATGGTGCTGGGTATCAAATCCTGGTTAGCAACAAGCAACAAGACTTATACACTGTACAATCTCTCCAGCCTAAGAAAAAATGTTAGTGAAAACAACATATAGACTTGAATAAAATATTTACAAACCATATTTATTTAGATATGTTAATACCCAGGAGCGATAGGTGTGCAGAAACATGGGTGTGCAGAAATCTCTTCTGTATAGTGATTTCATTTCCTTAATACATGTACTCAGAAATGTTATTGCTAAATTGTATGTTGGTTCTATTTTTGTTTTTTGAAGAAGATTCCATTATTTTCCACAGTGCCTGTCCCAGATTATGTTCCTAGTAATAGTACACAAGAATTCTTCTCTCTATCCTCATCAACATTTGTTCTCTTTCTCTCTTTTGGTAATAGATCCAAACTCCAGGTCTCAAATATATGAGATAGTTGCTTTACTATTGAATCATATCCCTGGCCCTATTTCTTATTTTGTTTTATAATAACTATACTTAACAGGTATAAGATCATATGTAATTATGGCATTTTGATTATTAGTGATAATTACTGATGTTAATTAGTAAGTAGTTAATTAGTTAATGTTAAACAGATGATCTTTTCATCTGTTTGCTACTTGTATGTATTTCTTTAAAAATGGCTTTCTAATCATTAATCATTGTAAAATCAGATTATTTAAGTTTTCTATTGAATTGTATGCTTTTTTTCTATCTCCTGGGTATTCACTGTCACTGTCATCCCGTTGCTCATCGATTTGCTCGACCAAGCACCAGTAAAATCTCCATTGTGAGACTTGTTGTTACTGTTTTTGGCATATAATATCGAATACGTCACGGGTAGCTTGCCAGGTTCTGCTGTGTGGGCGAGATATTATTGGTAGCTTGAGAGGGACGGAGGACTCGAACCTGGATCGGCTGCATGCAAGGTAAACACCCTACCTCCTGTGCTTCATTACTTCACAATATAAATTATGAAGTAATAAATCTTAACTATGTTTATACTAGAAATCACTTATAGTATGTATGTGCACTCAATCATCCTGCTGTACATTTTAAATGTATGCAGTTATATATAAATTATATCTCAGTAATAGTAGAGAATGAAAGCAAAATATAAACTTGAATAGGCATTTCTTCAGATTATATACAAATGGCCAATAATCATACTAGAAGATGTTCAATATCACTAATTACCAAATATAAGCAAAACTACAATAGAATAAAATTCTTACCTCTTAGGTCACCTAGCTGTTATCTATAATGCTACCTATTAGGCAGTCACTACCAAGCAAACATAAAATAACCAATACTGGTAGAGATACGAAGAAATTACAACCTTATGCACTGTTAGTGGCAATGTAAATAGGATACTATATCAGTCATTAAAATACATCCAAATTGAGTATGTCCAAATTTAATTCATTCCTTCTTTTCACTGAATAATTACTGTGTCAACTAATATGACTAATCACACCATACACAGTACTACACAAAAGTGAAATTATTAACAATTCTTAATACTTGTTCTTAATACAATATTAGTAATTTTTGTTTCTTCAATTGACATTTTCAGATATATGGAATATATTATAAAAGGCATAATTTGCTAAAAGCTTAATGGTAATTATAGAATTACGGTATTTTAAGATACTACTTTGTAATGAAAAAATGATGTTAATTAATATTTAAAGTATAACAGTACGCTTTTTAAGACTTGACAAACAGCTTATATTTAGTTCATGAAACAGGTGGGGAAGGAAACTGGAAATAAATAATTCTGTATAAAAATACAGAGAATGTCACAATATTATAGATGATTAATTGTTAAATAAATGACTTAGATAAGTGCCAAAGCTCTAATAAGAAAAATGTGAGTATTTAAATGGAAAAGCTTCATGAAAGAGAATGATAAGAGTTTTATCTTGAAAGGGTGTGAACAAAAAGTGAAAAATATGAGGAAGAGAACGTGTGCAGACCTGTTTAACTAGAGTGGTTGATTTCAAAAGCTGAAGGACTAGACTCAAAACCAGAAATACAAGGTATAAAAATAAATTAACGATCATGAATTTCAAACTAATCAGTTTAAATATTAACTATAGAAAACATAAGTACTGAAATATTTTAGGGGTTAGCAGTTTGCTGAAATTAATATGTTGTACATAGTTCACATTTGATCAGGGAGGTGGGTGGACTAAAGAACAGTTAAGCAACTATAAGAAAAACTATTAAAGGAATCTGAGTCAAGTAACAGATTGGGAATAGGATAGTGAGAATATCAAGTAAGAAAAAAAACACTCTACAGAAAAAAAAGAAAAATTGGAGGAGAAAAGGATTAGGAGATAAAGTCAGTGGGATCAAGCCTACTTTTAAAGCATAAGAAACAATTCCAAGTATTGAGAGCGCGCGCAAGCACACACACACACACACACACACCATTTGAGAACTAAAAATGTTCTTTCTTGTCCCATATTATCATGAATATCCTTCATATAATCTCACCCCTCTCTAATAATTTGAAAACCTATGATCACTGTAAGAATAATATATTTTAAAGTATTTCTCCCTATTTGATATGCCAAAAACAGTAACAAGTCTCACAATGGAGATGTTACTGGTGCCCTTCGAGCAAATCGATGAGCAACTGGATGACAGTGACAGTGATTACATAAATACATTAGATCTCAAGATACATTCAACAGCAACTGCATTTTACTGTTAATGGTAATTCTTTAATATTCACATATTTTTCACTTGTAAACAAAAATCTAAACAATTATATGATTTGAACAGAAATCATACTCTGTTAATTCCATTAAAGTCTAACCAGAAAACTTGTAATTTCTTTAAAATGAAGATCACTCATTCTGTTGTTAAAATGATGGTCACTGCAACTCCAGAGATATTCCAGAGATTTATAAAGAGAAATTGTCTTAGGCCAGACAAGAAAGATAGCATAGACAAATAATTTAGAATTTTCACAATAATTAAATATTTTATATTTATGGGACTAGAGAGACAGTACAGTGAGTAGGGTACTTGTCTTGACCTGGCTGACCTAGGTTTGATCCCCAGCAAGCGATATGGGCCCCAGATCAACACTAGTAGTAATTAATTCCTGAGTGCAGGGCCAGTGTAATCTCTGGGATACCGCCCCAAAGCAAAATAAAACAAGATATATGTATTCATTTCCTCTTTGAATTGTTGAGTAACTACTATGTTCAGATGTTAAGAACAGAAATATAAGTACAATACATTTTGTAATAAGGGCATCACTGTTTTTAATCAAAAGCAGTTTTTCTTGATTGAGGGTCTGTGTTTACAATATTGCTAATAATGGTTTCTCAGTCACATAATTATAACACTGCACCCATAAACATTATATCCACCTCCCTTCCCAAGGACTCTACTGTCCCTCCATTTTAACTCAAAAATATTTAAATACGAGGTGATAAGTACCACTCTCCTATATATGTGAAGATATTAATTTTTAATTTTGCTTTGTTTGGTGGCCACTCGTGGGGATCAATCCTGGTGGATTTAGGAGACCATACTGTGTGCAGGGGACTGAACCTGGGTCAGCTGCATGCAAGGCGCGACACACCGTACTATCCCTCCAATTCAAAGATACAGTAATTTATGTCTAAGTTTTGTATGAAGTTCTTAAGAGTTAACAAAAGAATATGTATGCATGAATTAAAAGGCTCACTTGCTCCTTTCTGCTATCTTCTAATCAAGTAGTTTTCAGTCTTTCTACACTCACAGCACTGGTCCACAGACCTATAGTTCAAATTCACTGTAATAATGGCTTGGCAGTTAATTTAGTCAAGTCTATAATTCAATAACCCTAATAACATTTAAATACCAATTTCTTTCTTTCAAGAAATGGAGCATAAAGAAAAATAAATACCTTCTTTAAAAAACATAATTGGGTAACATTTGAAATCCATATGCTACCCACTATGGTAATAAACTACTGATAATGAGCAAAGTACCAAACTGTAGAATTCAAGTTTCAAAATCTCTTGGGACTCCTGGGATGGAAAACCATCTGTTCACAATGACCCTTAGGGAGGAACTACATTGACAACTTGAAAATAGTTTCATTGATTCCAGTCAGATACTGTGTTTTAAAACACTGCTTCTTGCTAATTGGCAATAAGCAACTCAAGCAATCACACAATGTTCAGTTTTTAAAATAAAAAGTTAAAATAAAATAAAAAGTTTCAGGAATACAGAAATTATAAAAGAACACTTCAGCTTAATAACTTTTACCTTACTGATTAGATGGTTCACAGAGAAAGCTTTCTAAAATACAAAAAATTGGGCTGAAAAGAAATTACTGTTGGCTGAGAGCATGCATTCCTGACACTGGATGAACAACTGGAGAAACCCCTGAGCACAAGTTAGAAATGGCCTCTGAGTATCACTAAGTGTAGCATAAGTATAAATAAAATGGGAATTAAGTGCAGGTCTTAGAAACAGTAAACTCTTTGAGTGATTATGCTTATAAATTAATTTAGCTTGGTCACCAGTTATAAAATTTAATGGAACTCAAAACTGTATTATTAGGTCATATAGGCAAGAAATGTGACTTTTAGTAAAACAAGAATTAATTTATGTTCAGGATATCAAGCTAATAAATAACCTGGAAGAACAAGTGTGGATCAGAAGCTAGCTTTCCAGTTTAACAACAATGCAAATAAAAAGTGTAAAGGCAGAATAAGAAAGTCACTGTATCACTGTCATCTCGTTGCTCATCGATTTGCTCAAGTGGGCACCTGTAACGTCTTCATTGTGAGACTTGTTACTGACTATTTTTGGCATATGGAATACGTCACGGGTAGCTTGCCAGGCTCTGCCGTGTGAATAAGAAAGTCAAAGGGATAAAAACCATTTTTAAAATACTGTTTCTCAAATTCATTTAGAAAATGGAACCACTCATTCACTGCTGGTGAGAATCCATGGTGGTTCAGCCTCTATGGAAAAACAAAAGGGAAACTTCTTTAAAAATTGAGAATCGAATTTCCACACAGCCCAGCAATTCTACTTCCTGACATCAACCTATAAACTGAGTCTTCCCAAGGGGGATGTGGGAAGGAAGGGAGCACTGATATTTCGGTGGAAGGACTCTAACATGCTGATTCAGGTGCATAGAGTGTCAGAGTATCATATGCCTAAAATTTTAATATCAATAAAATTGTAAATCATGGTGCCTAAATAGAAACTGATAGGGAGAAAAATAGATCTAAAAGAAGCAGTGAAAAATAACTATAACAAATTATGCCCACATCCTGCATAGGTTTCCAAGAATATTAAGAAAATTCTTGGTCATATAAGTAAAAATATTATTTTAAATTAATATTTTATATGATAATTATGACATAGGCACAGTCTTAAAACAAAACTTTATTTTAGTTTTGGGGGGCACACAGGGGTGACTCCTGGCTCTGCACTCAGGAATCATTCTAACGGTGTCCAGGGGATGCTGGAGATACAACCCAGGTCCTGCTGCATACAAGTAATGCTCTGGCCCCAATAATTTTACATTTAAAAGTGATATTTATAATCCAAATATTGAAATGTTAAACCATAAAATTTTTAAAGCCTGTATTTTAGTAATAAAAATTGATTCTACTTGTTTTAAATGTTTTCTACAATGAGCTGAGCCACACAGAAAAAAAAAATGAAGAAACATTATAAAAGAGAGTCTGGCATTTCCACTCTTAAGATTAATAAAGTTAGAAACACATCTACTTTCCTTGTTCAGTGAAGCATGATTAAAGACTTAAAGCTGAATTAAGTGAAAGTCAATAATCTCTTTTTATTATAGATATGTATATAAACAAAGACAAAGACATCCAGAAGACAAGAAAGCAGAGATGTTGGAACAATGTATACATGAAAATCCTATTTTAAACAGTATTGTAAATCATGTACCTAACATAAGATTTTAAAAATAAATTAATGAATTTTACCACATGCCTCATATATTCCACTTATATGTGAAATGCCACACTACAAAAGCCAAAATATTTTTTTAATTATTTAAAATATTTTTATTAATTAATATTAGTAGGGGCTGGAGCGATAGCACAGCAGGTAGGGCATTTGCCTTGCACACGGCCGACCCAGGTTAGAGTCCTCCCCTCTCGGCAAGCCTGGCAAGCAACTGAGAGTATCTTGCCCCCAAGGCAGAGCCTGGCAAGCTACCCGTGGCATATTCGATATGCCAAAAACAGTAACAATAAGTCTCACAATGGAGACGTTACTGGTGCCCACTCAAGGAAATCTATGAGCAACGGGATGACAGTGATACAGTGAATATTAGTAGATAAAACTATAAATGAATAAGGTTACATTAGCTTAAAGTCTTGAGAAACAAGCCTAATTAGTATTCCTTCTAAAACTTGTGGATTCAAAATATGGCTATTGCATCTGAGTGTTATTCACAGAGCAGCCATGGCAAAATGGCAAAAATTGTTGAAATTAGAATTAAAAACAAAAGTGAACAGGAGAACAAAAGCTTTGTCCTTTTTGACAGTGCATATATATTTATGAAAATATCTGCTTGTCTTTTTAAAAAACTAATATAAGAACTAAAATGTGGAGAGCTGGAGCGATAGCATAGCGAGTAGGGCGTTTGCCTTGCACGCGGCCAACCTGGGTTCGATACCCAGCATCCCATATGGTCCCCTGAGCAGTGCCAGGAATAGTTCCTGAGTGCAGAGCCAGGAGTAACCCCTGTGCACCACCAGGTGTGGCCCAAAAAGAAAAAAAAGAACAAAAATGTGTATTTTTAATGGCATAATTCATGTTTTTAATCAAGGATCTACTTTTCTAATTTATTAGATGTTTTATTAACATACATTTGTCTTAGCTTCTGCAATCACGAGATATACATAGGAAGCTAAGAAGATGGTCAAAGGACTAGAGGACATGACCTGTACCCATGAGGCTCTGAGTTCAACAGCACCACATAGCTACCCAGAACACTGCCAGTATGGCAGCTCCAAGTACCACTGGGTCTGAGCATACAGCATTACCAGGCTCAATCACTACAAAGATCCTCACAGCTGAATCAATGGCTGCAATGGCTAAATTAATCAATTAAATAACATTTTGAAATAACTATAAATCACATTTTATTTAAAAAAATTCCTTGGCCCTTATGTTCTATTTCCAATACTCTGAAACCACACTCTTGGACTTTGTATAGATTCCTTTGAAGATCAATGTTTGAGCATGATCAGTTCTCATTAATAATGTAGATATGATTATAACATATTACACACATATACATATGATAATTATTTATGCAGTTTTAGAATTGTAAAGTTACTAACTCCTTACTGAGCACAGATGTCCATAAAACAGCTGACACTATGGACCATTTCGCCTTCTAATATTCCCAGGTGAGCTTCTCTTTCCCTTTTTTCTTTATACTTTAATCATTCCTCATCTGTTTACAATAAACCTTCTACAGTTACCTGCCACTCACTAGAAAGGTTTTCCACTGACTTTTACTAATGACTATGCTTTCCTATCACAATTTTTATTTCTTAACCAAGATTGTTTTCCTCTTATCAAAAATACTATCACATTCATTGTGTGCTTGTAACTCAAACATGAAAGCTTGTAACTATATCTCACAGTGATTCAATAAAATAAAAAAAGTTAGGATCTGGACTCCGTCTACTGACCCGAGGGACACTCTCCCACAGGTTCCTGGGCAGTGGGGGCTCCCCTGGAACCCTCCCAAATCCCTGCACTGCATGGACACACCTCTCCGCTCCTCTGTAACACCCGAACTCCCAATGTATAATGTAATTTTTCTTATATTATACACTCCCTGGCCACCTAAATGATTTTCTGCAAAATAGTCCTTTAGCTGACTTGAACTTCACAAAATCTGTCAGTGAACAATATAATCTGCACAAACTCCTAGTAAAGACAGCATAGCCTTAAGTCATCACTAAAGACCCCACATAAACCAAGAGGAGCGTCTGAGAGTAAGGAAGTATTCTGGAATTGAAACAAAGCCACCATCATCAACTTAGCACAAACAGATTCCCCCCTGCAGAAAGAGGGAATAGGGATAGACAAATAGAAGGCTACAACTCTAGACTTCCACAACAATATGAAGAAACAGCAAAAATCCCCTCCATAAAGAGAAGATGATGAAAAGATTCCAGAAATCTCCACAGGGTCTACCCACATACTGGACCTCTCAGAAAAAAAAATTCAGAGAAGAAATCTTGAAGAGAGTCGATGTACTCAAAGCAACCATGGAACAGACATCCAATAAATTAAGGGAGGATATGAATGATGCTTTGGAATGGTCAACCAAGAAAATGCAAGAAGAAATTAGATCAGAAATTTCAAAGCTACAAACATGTCACAAAGCTACGAACAGAAGTCACAGAAATGAAGGAGTAGGTATATGAATTAAAAATCTCAGTAGGTGCCCTCAACAGTAGAATGACTACAGCCAAAGACAGAATCATTGAGCTTGAAGATGAGCTGCAGAAAGCTTACAGACAACAACAAATAATGGAAAAAGACCTTAAAATGGCTATAGAGCAAATCCGAGTCCTTGGGGATGACGTCAAGAGGAATAACATAAGAATCATTGGAGTACCAGAACCACAAGGAAGTAATACAAATGAAGAAAACACAGTGAAAGACATCATTGCTAATAAATTCCCAGAACTGGAGAAGGCAGGCATATAGATCCAAGGAGTCCAAAGAGTACCAGCAAAAAGAGACCCGAATAAAAAAACTCCAAGGCATATCATAGTCAGAATGATGGATGTGGTGGATAGAGACAAAATTCTGCAAGCAGCAAGGTCAAAGAAGGAAATCACATACAAAGGAGAACCCCTCATATTTATAGCAAACCTATCAGAGGAAACCCTACGAGCCCGAAGACAGTGGTGGGACATAGTGAAAAAACTCAATGAAATGAATGCCTCACCAAGAATACTTTATCCAGCTAAATTCTCACTCAAACTCAAAGAAACCATACACCATTTCTCGGATAAACAACAGCTCAGGAACTTCATAGACTCAAAACCAAACTTAAAAGGACAAAAGGGGCTATTGAAAGTCAAGGAAGAACCCACAAGAACAACAAACCCCACAGAAAGATGACACAAAACCCCATGACAATAATCTCTCTCAATGTCAATGGCCTAAATGCACCAATTAAGAGACATAAAATGGCAAGATGGATTCAGAAACTAAACCCAACATTCTGCTGCCTGCAAGGAACACACCTGAACAGAAAGGGCAAACAAAGACTCAAAGTCAAAGGGTGGAAAACAATCCTGTAAGCAAACAACTCCCTCAAAAAAGCTGGGGTGGCAATACTGTATCCGACAACATAGATTTCAGGCTGAAAAAGATTAGGAGGGACAACGAAGGTCACTTCCTATTTATCAAGAGATATGTGCAACAGAAAGAAATCACACTCTTAAACGTATATGCACCTAATGAGAGACCGGCTAAATACTTAAAACAACTTCTAACAGACTTTAAAAGGAGGACATCGCTAACAGCACAATAGTAGTCGGAGACTTCAACACTGCCCTATCCAACTCAGAGAAGGGAACACCAAGTAAAATGTGATTGAAGGTCATGTGGGGGAAAGATGATGTGGGCCCAATATAGACTAGAGACTGAACACAATGGCCACTCAACACCTTTACTGCAAACCACAACACCTAATCAGAAAGAGAGAACAAAAGGGAATACCCTGCCATAGTGGCAGTGTTGGGTGGGGGGAGACAGGACTGGGGAGGGGGAGGAGGGATGTTGGGTTTACTGGTGGTGGAGAATGGGCATTGGTGAAGGGATGGGTTATCAAACTTTGTAAGGGAGAAACATGAGCACAAAAAATGTATAAATCTGTAACTGTACCCTCACGTTGACTCACTAATTAAAAATAAACTATTAAATTAAAAAAAAAAACACTGCCCTATCACCTCTGGATAGATAGACAAGAACAAAACTCAGCAAGGAAACACAGACTCTGAAGGAAGAAGTAGAAGAGAGAAGCCTAATAGACGTATACAGGGCTTTACACCTCCAAAAGAAAGAATACACATTCTTTTCCAGTGCACATGGAATATTCTCCAAAATAGACTGTGTACTGGGCCACAAAACATACCTCAATAAAATCAGAAAAATAGAAATTGTATCAACTATCTTCTCAGACCACCATGCACTGAAGATACAAGCTAATCACACACAGACACAAAGAATCAAAACAAACACCTGGAAATTAAACAGCTCAGTGTTGAACAATAAGTGGGTCAGGAAAGAAATCAAGGAAGAAATCAAGATATACCTCAAAACAAATGAGAATGAAGACACAAGCTACCTATGGGACGCAGCTAAAGCTGTGTTAAGGGGAAAATTATAGCTCTGCAAGCATTCCTTAGGAAGGAAGAAAGGGCCTACATAGATAGCTTGACTTCACAGCTCAAGGCCTTAGAAAAGGACCAGAAAAAGGAACCCAAACCAGACAGAGGGAAATAAATAATAAAAATTAGAGCAGAAATTAACAAAATGAAAACCCAGAAAACAATACAAAAGGTCAATGAAACCAAGAGCTGATTCTTTGAGACAATAAACAAGATTGACAAACCACTAGCAAGACTCACAAAGAAAGATAGAGAGAACCCTAATAAACCGAATCAGGAATGAAAAGGGGGACATCACAACAGGAACCAACAAAATTCAAAAGATCATCAGAGACCTCTTCGAAAGCCTGTATGCCATGAAACAAGAGAACCTAAAAGAAATGGATGAATTCCTTGATTCCTACAATATCCCAAGACTGAACAAAGAAGATTTGGAATACCTGAATAGACCCATTAATATTAAGGAAATTGAAACTGTAATCAAAAATCTCCCAAAAAACAAAAGCTCAGGTCCAGATGGATTCACTGGCGAATTCTTCCAAACATTTAAAGAAGACCTGTTGCCAGTTCTCCTGAAGCTTTTTCAGGAAATTGAAGAAAACAGTAACTCTCCCGAACAGTTTCCATGAAGCACACATCTCCCTAATACCAAAAACAAACAAAGACACCACTAAGAAAGAAAATTATAGACCAATATCCCTGATGAACACCGATGTGAAGATCCTCAACAAAATATTAGCAAATAGGATCCAACAACTTATCAAAAAGATCATACACCATGACCAAGTGGGATTGATCCCAGAGATGCAAGGATGGTTTAACATTCGGAAATCAATCAACATAATCCATCATATCAACAAAAGTAAAGATAAAAACCATATGATCATATCAATAGATGCAGAGAAAACATTTGACAAGATCCAATATCCGTTCATGATGAAAACCCTCACCAAAATGGGGTTTGGAGGAACTTTCCTCAAGATAGTCGAAGCCATCTACCACAAGCCTACGGCAAGCATTATCCTCAATGGGGAAAAATTAAGGGCCTTTCCTCTAAGATAAGGCGCAAGCAAAGAATGCCCACTCTCACCAATTCTCTTCAATATAGTACTGGAAGTACTTGCAATAGCTGTTAGACAAGAAAAAGAGATTAAGGGCATCCAGATAGGAAAAGAAGATATCAAACTCTCACTATTTGCAGACAATATGATACTGTATCTAGAGAAGCCTTAAGCCTCTACTAAGAAACTCTCAGAAACAATAGACTTATACAGTAAAGTTGCAGGCTAAAAAATCAATACCCAAAAATCCATGGCCTTCCTTTATACAAACAATGAGGCAGAGGAAAGGGACATAAAAAAGCAATCCCATTCACAATCGTGCCCCAGAAAATCAAGTACCTCGAAATCAGCTAAACCAAGGAAGTAAAAGACCTCTACAAAGAAAACTATAAAATGCTACTACATGAAATAAAAGAGGACATGAGGAAATGGAAACATATACCCTGCTCATGGATAGGGAGAATCAATATTGTGAAAATGGCAATACTCCCCAAAGCATTATACAGATTCAACGCGATTCCTATAAGACACCCATGACATTCTTCAAAGAAACCAATCAAGCAATCCTAAAATTCATATGGAACAACAAACACCCATGGATAGCTAAAACAAGTCTTGGGGAAAAGACGATGGGAGGCATCACCCTCCCCAACCTCAAACTTTACTACAAAGCGGTACCAATTAAAACAGCATGGTACTGGAACAAAGGCAGAGCCGCAGACCAATGGAACAGGGTGGAATTTCCCTACACACAACCACAAATGTATGATCATCTAATCTTTGATAAGGGAGCAAGAGATGTGAAGTGGAGCAAGGAAAATCTCTTTAACAAATGGTGCTGGCACAACTGGACAACCACATGCAAAAGAATGGGCTTAGACCTCGACCTGACACCATGCACAAAAGTCAGATCAAAATGGATTAAAGACATCAACATCAGACCACAAACCATAAGGTACATTGAAAACAAGGTCGGCAAAACCCCCACGATATTGAAGATAAGGGTATCTTCAAAGATGACATGCAGCTGGCCAACCAAGTGGAAACAGAGATAAACAAATGGGACTACATTAAACTAAAAAGCTTCTGCACCGCAAAAGATACAGTGACCAGAATACAAAGACAATCTACAGAATGGGAAAGGATATTCACCCAATACCCATCAGATAAGGGTTGATATCAAGGGTATATAAAGCACTGGTTGAACTCTACAAGAAGAAAACATCCAACCCCATCAGAAAATTGGGCGAAGAAATGAACAGAAACTTTCCCAAGGAAGAGATATGAATGGCCAAAAGGCACATGAAAAAGTGCTCTACATCACTAATCATCAGGGAGATGCAGATCAAAACAACCATGAGATACCATCTCACACCACAGAGACTGACACACATCCAAAAGAACAAAAGCAACCACTGCTGGAGAGGATGTGGGGAGAAAGGGACCCTTCTACACTGCTGGTGGGAATGCCGACTGGTTCAGTCCTTTTGGAAAACAATATGGACAATTCTCAAAAAATTGGAAATGGAGCTCCCATTTGACCCAGCAATACCACTGCTGGGAATATATCCCAGAGAATCAAAAAAGTATAGTCAAAATGATATCTGCACTTGTATGTTCATCGCAGCACTATTTACAATAGCCAGAATCTGGAAAAAACCCGAGTCCCCTAGAACATATGACTGGTTGAAGAAACTTTGGTATAGCTTTGCAATGGAATACTATGCAGCTGTTAGAAAAAATGAGGTTATGAACTGCATATAAGTGGATCAGCATGGAAAGTATCATGCTAAGTGAAATGAGTCAGAAAGAGAGAGACAGACATAGAAAGATTGCACTCATCTGTGGAATATAGAATAACAGAGTAAGAGACTAATACCCAAGAATAGTAGAAATAAGTATCAGGATGTTGACTCCATGGCTGGAATCCGGCCTCATATTTTGGGGAAAAGCAGCTCGGATAGAGAAGGGAACACCAAGTAAAATGGATCGGAGGCTACGCGGGGGAAGAGTGATGTGTGGTGAATGTAGACTAGAGACTGAACACAATGGCCACTCAACACCTTTATTTCAAACCACAACACATAATTAGAGAGAGAGAACAAAAGGTAATACCCTGCCACAGTGGCAGGGTGGGGTAGGCAGAGATGGGATTGGGGGGGTGGGACGGATGCTGGGTTTATTTGTGGTCGAGAATGGGCACTGGTGAAGGGATGGGTTCTCAAACTTTGTATGAGGGAAACATGAGCATGAAAATGTATAAATCTGTAACTGTACCCTCACGGTGATTCACTAACCTAAATTAAATAAATAAATAAATAAATAAAGTTAAAAGAAAAAAGAATTCAAAGATTAAAAAAAAATACTATCACATAATTTTCTCTTTAAAAATACATCACAATGAGAAATTCCTAAAATCACTGTTTCTCTTTTTGCTATTCTAAGAACATTCTTCTAAACCACTGCTCTGGCCCTCTGTATATGACCTGTTCTTTCCTAACTATAAGCTTAATGTTTATTTAGAGGTAGATTATAAAAGATTTGATAACCAACACTGATTTACCACCAACAGCTACCCTTCAGTTCTATTTTAATTTCTGATCAAAGCATATTATGGTGTGTGGTTAGTATAAAAGAACTGTCAAGGCAGAGACAAACAAATGCAACTATACAATGATAAAAATCTACTTAATGCTAGGCAACAATAAAAATATAACTCTATAATATAAACCATGGAAAATTTTCACCAACAATAAAATAAGAATTGCCAAGATAATTGCATGAAAAACTCTAACGCAAGTATCATAGCCTGAACTAATTCAAAATATATAATACAAATAAACAAATATGTAGAAGATAAAACTGAGAGATCAAAAAGAAACAAAAAACTAAACTGACTTACATGATTTACTCAAAGCACTGAGGAAAATAGCAACTGTTCTACTGTCAAAGACAATAAAAAATGTGTTAAAACAGTAAAATATAATGTTTTATAGTTTATATCGACTGACAAGACTGTATATATCTTAGGAGTACAATTCACTATTCAACATCACTACCAATGAACCAGTAGACACTTTTAGATAACTGCCTCAATAAAAATTCTATTCACTATAAGTACAACTCAAAGTGTTTAAAAGGTAAGTAATAACCAAAGTTTTCCAAATAACAGCATTTACAGAGACATAATCACACCCTCGATCTAGAATGATTATCAAAGCATAGCAATATATGATTAAATATAAGCCATTTTCTATAGGTTTTAAACTGAAGAGTATCAAGATCAAGATTATTAAGAAGAGACTTTCAACATTGCTGACACACCTTTTTGATAGCTCATCTTTTTTTCGTAAGTAAATCTTAAGAATTGTACATTGAATAACACTATGTTTCCATTTCTTTGGGGAAAAACCTATCCAAAATTACTTGATGATCCTTAGTGACAAATATAGGCCTTATGAATTAAAGCATATCACTCAAAAAAATACATTAGTGGCTCCTTTCCGGCCCCGCGCGAGATCGACCCCGGAGGCAACTGAACCACTTTGGACACGAGCAGCGCCCCCAAAATGCCTCCAAACTGTGTGTTCGGAGCTTCTGGCCCAGGCGCTACCGGCAGGGTATGGTCTTTTCTCTCTCAACTCTTTCTTTTTGAATGCAGCGAGGCAATAGCTGGTTTTTAGACTCTACAGGAAGCCCGGGAAAGCCGATGGGCGGGACTTCCGGATCCACACTGTGCCGTCTGACATTTAAGCGCAGAGCCATGTGGGGACGCTCCTTTCCGGCCCCGCGCGAGATCGACCCCGGAGGCAACTGAACCACTTTGGACACGAGGGGCGCCCCCAAAATGCCTCCAAACTGTGTGTTCGGAGCTTCTGGCCCAGGCGCTGCCAGCGAGTGATGCAATTACCAAAAGAATTTTCCCTGGACTTCATATAGAAATCCAAAACCGCGCGGCTGCGATAGCAGCTGCGAGACCTAATATCTCTTGATTGTCAGCAACGTGTAAATGTTCCTTTTTGGCAGGGCTTAACGTGGGGGGAAACTCCAAACAATAGTACTAAGTTTTCTGATGAAGGGTAAAAGATTGTAGCGATAGAATTTTAGGCAGAATTTTCCCTGGACTTTATATAGAAACCCAAAACCGCGCGGCCGCGGCAGCCTAATGTCATCTAATCATCAGCAATATGAAATGGTTCCTTTGTAATGGGTTGGACTTTGGGGGCACCATAATAGGGTTAAAGTTTGTAGCGATGTGTAATTTCTGGCTGTACTTTCCCTGGACTTTATACAGAAATTCAAAGCCGCGAGGCCACTGCCATGGCCGCGCAACCTATTGTCATTTAATCAGCACCAATATGAAATGGTTCCCTTTTAACGGGTCGGACTTTGGTGGGAAATCCTAACAAGAATAGTAAGTCTTTTGCTGAAATATTGAAGGCCACTAAAGTGGTAGCCATCTCTATAGACTGAACTAAGCCATATCCCCACGCCAGCTGAGAAGAAATATCCTTCTTTCTCGGGAAGAAACGCGGCATGTCGTTAACCATAGTATGATGTCCATTAAGCTGACACGGACCTGGTGGCGTGGGAATGGGATACAAGGGAATTAATTATTATGTACTTGGAACAGCGGGACGCTGGTGGAATCTCGAGCCGGGGCCGATACCAGCGTATTACTTTTGGTTCCAGAAACTGCTTGCAGACATTCTACCAGACTATCAACTAAGCCAGAGCCCCACACCGGCTGATGACGAGAAATAACCATCTTTATTTTGGTTTGTTTTCCCTTTGTCAGGCAGCGTGGTGATTACTAAACAGGCGTGATCTCGGTGGCGCGGGACGAGGGGGGAAAAAAATAGAAAAGTTATGTAACAAACAGCGGGACTTAATATCTCTACATTCTCAGCAATGGAGAGCCATCAAATGCTTCCTTGACAGTGGGACTGTCTTTCCTTTTTGGGGGGGAAACCCTAGCAACAATAGTGAGTTATGTGTTGAAACATGGACTATAACCAAGATAAAGCGTAAACGAAGTGAAACTTATCACAAGGGCGGGGACTGAGGGGGCGGGAGGGGGCGGGAGGTATAATGGGGTGGTTGGTGATGGAATATGGACACGGGTGAAGGGAAGGGTGTTTGAGTATTGTATAACTGACATAATCCTGAGAACTATGTAACCCTCCACATGGTGATTCAATAAAATTTAAATTAAAAAAAAATACATTAGTATTTTGAAAAAGTTGACGAGCACTATAAACAGCAGCTTACAAAAATTAACCCTGATTTTTCTGCTTGTTTTTCATTCATATGGTTGCTCATCCAACCATAAAAATCATCAATAAAAGGCATACAAAAAGCTCAAGACAAGACTAATTAGCTAGATATTCTTAGAACTGAGCACATATAGAAACATGCCAAAAACTTATTTAGCACTTCTGGACAAGTAATTTATAACAAGACATAAGGAACAACTGATACCACCCACTCTACAAGACCAATTATGTCAAACCTTATTCCTTTAATCTGCATATTCCTTTCTTTGAAATCATCTTTAGATAATAATGATGAAGGCATACTAAACTGCATAATAATGGTCATAAAATCACAATTTATAATAATATTTTATTAAAAAGTATTTCAGTGAAGACATTGCTCAGTGGTAGAGTACGTGGCCTTGCATTTATGAGATTCTGGGTTCTAACTGTGGCATCTATAAAAAATATCCAAAATTCTAAAAATATCCAAAAAGATTTAAATATCCAATAATAAATTATTAAGCAGTTATACTTTGGGAAGTGTTTTTTAAAATAAAAAGTCAAAAAGAAGCACCAAACCAAGAGGAAAACTAAAACTTCATGGTGACATATTTATTTCAAATTATTGACTTTAGTGAATACACAACAATCAGCTGTACATATTCTCATTCTACCCCCAGCAATTAAAAAAAATGGAATTTCAAAACATAATCCTGGAAGAATATCTAACAGTGTACTAACCTTGACTGTAAAGAAATGTCAACAGGGTGAGAGAGAGTACAGTAGATCAGGCTCAGATTTGATCTCTGGCACCACATATGGTCCCCCTGAGCACAGCTAGGAGTGATTCATGAGCACAGAGTCAGAAGTAATGCCTAAGCACCAGCAGGTCTGACTCCAACCTCACCACGTGCCCCCCCACACACACACAAAAGTCAATAACCAAAAAATGCAAATCCTAAAGTCAAACAAGGCAAAATAAAATAAAAATTTCTGAGGAACTACTTTAAAAAAAAGGAGCAAAAAAATAAATAAATAAAATCTTACAAAATAAACTTAATAAACATGGTCTTCAGATTGCCAAT
The DNA here is from genome assembly GCF_027595985.1 of Sorex araneus. NCBI lineage: Eukaryota > Metazoa > Chordata > Mammalia > Eulipotyphla > Soricidae > Sorex > Sorex araneus. The sequence goes on along the minus strand of NC_073304.1, from coordinate 134,787,830 downwards.
ATAAATATCTTCCAAGGTAATTTATTCAACATGATAAGGTTTCACAAAATGTTTTCCAGTTACAGGACTGGAGTGATAGTACAGCAGTTAGGGCATTTGCCTTGCACACAGCCGACCAGGTTCAATTCCCTCCATCCCATATGGTCCCCCACGCACCGGCAGGAGTGATTCCTGAATGTAGAGCCAGGAGTAACCCCAAGCATTGCCGGGTGTGACCCAAAAAGCCAAAGTAAAAATGTTTGTCAATTACTAAGTTACCACTATTCCTACTCATTTGCTCATACTCATACATCCATCCAAACATGATTTCTGAATATCTACTTTATTCAAGTAGTATGCCCAGCACTACTGACACTCAAGAATGCTAAGAATAAACACAGGATTGATTATCCACAGCACTAACACCATGAAACGATAGCATTGACTCTTAGAAAGCTCAAACCTCAACTTAGCCCAAAGTCCAATAATTGCCTCATTATTACCTAAATTTTAATATTCAAAAGTAATAAAACTCAACCAATTTCATATTCCACTTTTCTTATGTTCTGGTAGATTTCTGTCATAAGAAATGTGAAATATTAAGAGGGATCTCAAAGAACTTAAATCTACTAACTTAAATAAAAGAGGTCTTCTTGAAGTAAACTGAATTAAAACAAGTTTCAGGTGTAAATCATTAAGAACATTGGAACTGCAGTCCAATTCCATTACTATCACTATGTCCTTCAGAAAGGCTGAAAGTAGAACCGAAAACAGCCCTAAAGGGCCCGGCCCTCTGAAAAGTGAGTGAGGTGAGTTCCCTAAAGACAAGATTCCCCAATAGAACATGCTTGACAGGAGACACTGGGCCATCTTTTAGAAAAGCATTCGGTGAATGCCTTCTTATCTAAAGTTTGGAAGAGTCTCAGGGCCTGGAAGAAAAGTTATTTTTATACAACAAAGTAATTCTTGCAACACTTAGCTCCCATATAAGCTCAATTTAAAAGAAAAAGATATCAGCATGAAGGTTGAAAAAAACAGGTTCTGTAGAAATACAGCAAACCCTAAGTGCTCAAGGACTCTAAAACTGGACTCTTTAAATTCAAATTTAGAAATAGTAAACTTTTCTGAAGCACAAATGTAAATGTGTACTCACTAGAGGCTTCAGTGTGGATAGTGGCTCTTGGCCTGGTTCCAGCTGACTTTTAGCATATCAAGCTAAACTACTTACCTGACTTTACTTCCATTTTTAAGAATTCTCAAGAAGCCCACTGAGCCTTCCAGAAGTGATTACTGAGCACAGAACCAGGGATTAGCCCTGAGCACAGTTGGATGTGACCCTCCACCCATCCCCCACAAAAAAAATAAGAGTACTCAGGTGAAAAAACCATATTACTTTCAGCAAATTGTTTACTGGTATTTACAGAATCTTTTTTCATAACTTCTGTAACGTGGAAGCATAGTATCTTTACACATGCTTTCCTCTTCAGTAGGCGAATAGAGAAATTATGGTAGATGCAATAAGTTAAATATTAATCAATACTTTAAAAAGAAATCAGCTGTCAAGTCACGAAACAAACAAGGAAAAAACCTACAGTAGTCTCAAAAGGCTATATTTCAAATGATTGCTACTATATATTTTGGAAAAAATTTACTATGATGATAGTAAAACAATCGGGATTGGTTGAGAAATGTTGAATAGGTAAGTACAAAAAATTTTAGGGAGGTGAAAATATTCTCTATAATATCAACATAATGATAAATGTCATTATATATCTGCCCAACCATATAGAATATTTAATACCAGGTGTGAACATTAAAATAAAAATGTAGCATAAATAATTATGATATATCAATATAGATTTGTCAGTGATAATAAAATACCAATCTGGTGGAAAATATAGTTAGTGGAAAAGGCTACAAATAGGTGAGTAGAGAGGATTTATGAGAAATCTTATATCTTCCTCTTTATTCTTTGTGAACAAAATTGCTCTAAAATAGTGTTTAATTAAAGGTCACTTTTACTTATGAGTACAGAATAGAAGTTAGAGAACTAGTTAAATGAATCTATAACATATGTCTTACATATAAGAATATATGTGTATGTGTGTGATTAATTAGTAGGAACACAAAAAAATCATACTTGGAAATTAGTCTCAGCAATTTAGTTCATTTATAATGTAAGAGAAGAATCACTTTTCCCTAGTAAGAGATGCTGAGCACTTTTTACATACCTGCTAGCCATCTGTTGGTCTTCCTCAGAAAAGTCCCTGCTCATTTCCTCTCCCCACTTTTTGATAGTTTTAGGATTTTTTGTTGTTGTTGTTAATCTTTGTGAGTTCCTCTGTATGAAGGTACTGGCAGAGGAACCCAGGTGTGTGTAATCCCATCAATGGCCAAGATCCAGAGACTTCTCCCTCTGGGAGAAACTAGCAAGCTACTGAGAGTTTCCTGCCCACACTGGACAGCGGGACAGCGTTGCAAGCTTCCCATGGTGTATTCATATGCTAAAGCCAGTAACAAGTTGAATCTCATTCCCCTGACCCTGATAGAGCCTCCAATGTGGCACTGTTGGGAAGGCCGAGTGGAGAGAGGCTTCTAAAATCTCAGGGATAGGAAGAATGGAGAGGTTACTGAGCCTGCTCCAGAAATCGATGATCAATGGGATTTCGTGATGCGTGAATATTTGTGAGTACTTGATATATCGTGCATATCAACCCTTTATCTGATGTGCTGACTGACCACAAATATTTTCTCCCATTTAGTGAGCTGTTTTGTAGTTTAAATCCATACTTCTTTTGCCATGTAGAAACCCTTTAATTTGATGTAGATATACCATATCACACCAGCGAGAATGACATATATCAAATATAATGGGAACAATCTGTGTTGGCGAGGATGTGGCGAAAGTGTTTTCATTCACTGCTGGCGGGAATGTTGTCTGGTTCAACCCCTATGAAAAACAGTATGAATGGTTCTCAGTAAACTTAAAATTAATCTACCTTGCAACCTTGCAATTCCACTTACAGGCATCTACTTACAGGCATCTACACCCCAGGACAGAAAAAAGAATCATCCAAAAAAGATGCATGGACACCACTACTCACTGCAGCATTCAGTACAACAGATTTGAAATCATAACACAATAATATTTAGAATTGACCTAGATTTCAAACAACAAATCAGTGACCCATGAAGTTGTGGTATATATACACAGTGGAAAACTACACAGCTGTAAGAAAGATGAAATCATTCACTTTGCTGCAACATGGATGGAACTGGAAGACATCAAGTTAAATGAAGTAAGCCAAAGAAGGTCAAACACAGGGTAACATCATTTATTTAGGTTTTTACGGTAACTGGAGGAGGAAATGCAACAGTTTTGGAGGCAGGAGGAGGGGCTAGATCACCCTTGAGCCTAGAGCAGAGGAAAGAGAAGGAAAATAGTGAATGGGAAGGGAAGAAGAAATCAATGCAAAGCAATGGGAGCAGGGCAAGGAGATTTGTGTACACTTGTGGTATTAAGGAATGATAGAGATAAATGCCCAAACCACCAAGTAACAACACTGAAATCGCGAAACCCAAACTTTAATAACCAAGTTTTAAAGGAGCCTATCAAGATGGCAGGCTGGGGCTTAGGAAATGGGGGTAGGAGAGGCAATCTGGGAAGACTGGTGGGGGAAAGTTGACATTGGCATTGGGATTGATGATGAAACATTGTCAAAAACCCAACCATGGACAACTTTGTAACCCATGGTGCTTTAATAAAATAAAATTTGGGGGAAAATAATAAAATTATCTTAATCTAAATTGAAGATAAATCCATTATTTTAATAATGAGAACTACAGCAAAAATTATCTTTAGAGAAAATTTAAAATATGTTCTTACACTATGAACAAGACAAAATTTCCATTTACTACTGCTGATTACTAATTTTTTTTACTTGAAGTTGAGGTAGCACGATTACAATAGTTGTTGGATATCATTGGTTTGTCCTTTCTCCCCTTGCCACTAGGAGCTTAGGTTTATCAGTCACACCCATCAAAGTGCTCCCGAGTCACTCCCATTCCTCTGTTTATCTATAACCACTTCTACCAGTTTATCTGCTCTTTCCTTAATATGACTGCTAATTTGTAAGGTCAGAACTTCCTAGGACACTGAATATTATAACATTGCCTTTCTCTCCTCTTTATGCCTTTTGAATAATTTACTTTAAAGCTATGTCATTTTTGTATAGACACAAGAAGACAATATTATGTTTTTGTAACTTGGGACTTAATTGGCCTCGAATATTATTCCCTCACGGGCATCTGCTTTCTCCACTTAAGCCTCAGTTGCCCTCAGTTCCTAGCACCCCAAAGTAGGGTCCCCGACGTGGGACGGGAAGGATCCAGGGCAAGTGGTGAGTTATGTGCTACCCTGGCATCGAGATGGGCCTGGCCAAAGTGCCTAATTCTTAACTATAAGTTAAGAGCTTGATCATAGACAAATGCTGTCATGATCCAATAGTAATTATGAGACTGGGACCCTGCCAGGGATAGGAAAGACTGATCTGGCCTGAGCACTGTAGTCTGAGATTGAGATGGCCCCAGGAGAGCAATTCTATAAGCTTTAATGCATCTCTTATTGTGTCCATACAAAATGATTAATATTATGAATTCCTATATGTTTGCTGGCTGAGGAGAAGAGAAACACATTCATGGGACTCTGCCCTTGGGTGGATCCTCCTGCTGAAAGAGAATTAAGTCCTAGGAGAAGCATCCCCTAAGGGAAAGGACCTTACCCTATTGCTGACCACACCTATGTGTATGCCCCAAACTCCTCTGTTGTGGAGATTTAACTAGGCTGTAAGAGTGGGTTGGGGGGCCAGATCCACGGGGGCCAGATCCACGGGGGCCAGATCCACAGATCGAGAGAGAGACAGAGAGCCGGGAGAGAGGCAGAGAGAGAGAGAATGAAGTAGGATGGGGGAGAAAGAAGCAGGAGGAGAATCAGAGGAGAATGGAGATGGACATGAAATAAACCGATCGAGCAACCAGTTTGGACTTCTTCCTTCCTTCGCCTGCCTCGCCGCCTGCGCGCCCTTTCTTTTTATTTTTGTGTTTTACACAAATAGTGTTCATGTTTACGGTTATGGTGTGCATACTGGTCCTCCATTGCCACCAAAGTACCCAAGAGCCCCAGCACTGTCCTAGTTTCACTTATAATCCACCCCTTACGGCCTTTCTCTGCATTATCATCATGGATTCTGTCTTTTTTTGGGGGGGGTGGAATTGTGGTGTGACCATTGTGATTATTTTAACTGTGCTGGTATTACTTAAAAGCAGGTTATAATAATTATGTGATGACGATGATTATATAGTAAAGTACAATATTCCTTCACTTCCTCCTCCCTCATGACCCTTGCACCTACTTTGTAATATCATTTCTGTATTTGAAATTTACATGTTTGTAGTTCCCTTGCTTTGTTTCTTTGTATATCACATGCAAGTGAGATATTCAGTATTTGAACTCCTCCTTCTGGTTATTTTGCTTACCATGAGCCTTCTAGCACCAATGCAGTTATAACTAAAAAAAAGATCTCACCTTTTCTTATAGCTGAGTAATATTCCACTGTGTACATATACCACACCTATTTTATGCTCTTACCTGTAAATTATAAATTTATAATTTATAAATTCACTGCAATGAATATAGTTTTGCATATATCATTTTGAGCTATGTTTTATATCCTTGGGATAGATGCCACAAAGTTGTATTGCTGGGTCATAGGGGAGTAGTACTTTTAATTTTTTTAAGTCTCTGTACTGTTTATCTTAGAGGTTCCACCAGAGGACACTACCATCAACTTGTTCACCACATCCATGCAACATGATTGTTTCTGGTCCTTTTTATATAGGCTATTCTCACTGGTTGCTTTCCCCTGGTAATAAATTATGATGAGTAATTTTACATATACCCACTATCTAAATATCTTCTTCGAAGAAATGTTCATTTACTCTCATTTTTGATAAGGCTGTTCTTTTGGTTGTTGAGCTCTTTGAGTGGTTAATATATCTGGGTATTAGCCTTTTATTGGGTATATTATACGTGAATTATTTTCCATTCAGTGGGCTACCTGAGTTTCTTTTGCCATCCAAAATTTTTTGTTTGATATAGTGTCACTTGTTTATTTTCATAAAGTTGTTCACAATAATTGATTACATTCAATATTTCAACACCAATCCCACCACCATTAAACCTTCTCTCCACCACTATTATTTTGTATTGCTTGTTATTAATATGGGATGTCTTTAAAGGTATATCTCACAGTGATTTGATAAAAAAGCAAAAAAGAAAAAAATTGTATGTGATATCACGCAGCCAAGAAAACTCCTGAAATTCTAAAATTATAAATAATTGGGGTCTGAAGACAAGTCTGCATCGAGCTGCTCAGATCTGAGATTCATTTGTGAGTGTCTGAATCAAGGCCGTTAATGCACTTAAATGACACCCAGAGGCAGTTCGTGGGTGTACACCTAGGACCCTGGAAGAGGGGGGAGAAGGGAAGGGGTTGCCCATACTGGCTCCTTGAGGCCTGGACTTTTCACTCACTGGGCCCACATACCTGAGTTTTCAACGGATTCATTTTTTTTGCATGGGGATCTTGGATGAGCCTGTGAAGATCGGCCATGAGGGTGGCAGCTATTGGGTGCTGGAGGTTTGTGGCTGCAGGGGTTCATTTGGAGCAGGCAAATGAACAACACCTGCTCCCGTCAGTGAACTCAGCCTGGCACAAGGTCCAGAGACATCTCTGCAGCGTCACTTGTTTATTTTTGCCTTTGTTTTCTTTTCCAATTGAGCTGATATAGAAAAGACACCTCTGAAGTTCATATCCAGAAAAGTCTGTTTTCCTTAATGTAGTTTATGGTTTCTGGTGTAACATCAAAATCTTAACCACTTTAATTAACTTTTATGTATGTCAAAGGATAGGAGTCATGTTTTTCATTATTCTCAACTGCTTAAGTCAAATAATGCCTTATCATCTTTGTATCACAAGTTTCTAACATCACGCATGTCCCCGGGCAGAAATATTGATGAAGATGATAATAACTATTACAGTATTTGTACCTTTATAAAACAGAAATGCCTGACAACTTTTGAATATGTGGAATATGTTTGAATATGTTGTCCAATTTTCATAACTCAAGAAGAACGTGAAATCTTCATAATCTTACTTTGTAGATGAAAAAAATGAGGCTGGGACAGTCAACATCTGCTGCTAAAGAAATGAGTGGTACAGAAAAAGCCTGGCCTTAGGATACTAACAAATGGCAGATCAGACCACAGTGCTTTCACATTGTGATATCTTGGGAAAATTTAAGTAACTGTTCTGAGTGTCAGTTTGTTTATCTATAAAAGCTGGACATATCTCCCTCATACTCCTGTGAATATTAAATGTGATAACACCTGAAAGTGTGTAAATCATCCTGGTACACATGAGATACTCAAAGATCAGAATTTTCCCACAACCTATTCCTTTCCCATTATAACTCACATACCCAGGAAAAGCATACCAGATATATATACATAAATATATGCATATATATTTATGTATATATGTAAAACTCCCACCGCTAGCAATTTTCAAATTCTGACTTATTATCAAAATCCCTGGAGAACACAGTATAAATATGAAATTCCTGGTATATTCCAAGAAGGGGGGCCTTTATTTCTTAGTTAACCTGCTGATTACAAAAACCAGCAACGTTGTAGAGGTACTGCTCTACCCTTTCTCTCTAGTTACTTGGCCACTATTATACAGGAAGAAGCTTTTATCCCATATGATGTTAAAAACTTGGTTAACTAACATTCAGTACTACTAACAGCAATCTATGGAGAAAGCTTTTAGGGGTTCCCTAAATTTCTGAGCCAACAAGGATAACTATGTGTACTAAAGCATAAGAATGAGTTATAATGTTCAGAAGTGAAACACCAATCAGTGGATTCTGCAATTTCTTTGGTCTCCAATCCCTCCCTTTCCAAATTAAGTACTGAATTCTACATAACTTTACATCTGACAAGAACATGGAGTCACTACAAGAAGCTTCAAAGTAGGAAGGTGGTAAAAGAAGAAAAAAAAAAACAAATTACTTTAGCTTATCAATGCCAACAACTACATTGTAAAATATCTCATTACTGAGAGAAATCTAATGGAAATAAAAGTGTGACGACTGTTACAATTGAATTAATGATTTAGAAGAATACTGGTTACTAAAAATAAGCCTCCTAGGTGGTGATTTAAAAAGACCGCAATAAAGCAATATGCAGAAGAATATGTTAACATGATGCTAATATTGATTTTAATTCCCTGTTCAAATTTCAAAAGCATTAACAAATTTTTATTTTAGAAAATTTGAACATTTACATCTTTAAGGAAGACCAAACTTTCCATAAGAACTTAAAAAGAGATTTTATCTCTGTATAATACCTATAATAGCAATACTGTGAACGATTTACAAAACTGTAATTTTTAAATTATCCAATATCATAATTATTATCTAATTGCAAAACACCTTTGAAAAAGCAAAAAATGTAAAACCTAGAATTATTAGGTGAAAATTTAAGCACTTAAAATTTTATTTCCTAGGACTTTACCAACAAGAAAACAATAGAAATTGGTCTTCATATTATTCAAAATACATACTCAACCTTAGTAGCCACTATTCATAATTTTGAAAAGGTCTTAATGATCTGAAGCATAATGGAAATATGGGGAAAAATAAATTTTTTTCATCAAAGATATTTCTCTTCAGACCTATGAAGTGCTAACACACATTAATTGTTTCAATTTTTAAATTAAAGTCTGAGCGTTAGTATTGTGTAAACACCTTTAGCTCAGGTGATGCTATGAGTGATCACACATTAACGGATGTTCATGGGCTCTCCAGTGGCTCTGTCTAGCAGCCCACATTCTGTGCTCTGGAACAGCTTCCCCACCCGGGAATGGCCGTTGCCTTGGGCAAACGAAGGAGGAAAAAACGGTCAAGATGGCTGGTTATCAGTTGCCATTTATTCTATTTCTCATCTCTCCCAAACTCTCTCCACAACTCTCTCCCTCTGATTCTCTCCCCAGCTTGCTCCACCACTCTCTCCAACTCTGCCACAACTTTCTCTGCCTCTCTCCGGCTCTCTCCAACCTCGCTCTAACTCACTCTCCACCTCTCTGCCCACAACTCTCCACTACTCTCTCCGACTCTCTTTCTCTTTCCCCCACGCCTCTCATCACTCACTCTGTCCTCCACTCTGGCCTTAGCCACCACCTCAACCACCTCTTCTCTAACCAAGCCTCCTAAACCACACATCCCACCCACCTCAGGGAGCACAATCAACATACTTATCAAGCCTTCCTGACCACCTGCAGTCCACAAGGGCAAAAAGAGCCCTTACGGTGTGTTTCTCCTCTCCTTAGACCATTAACTTAATTAAAATCTTAATTCTACTTCCTAATATTTGCCATTCTGTAAGGACACAGTAATAGACACATTTAGGCTTGCAGGGCAACCTCCTGGAGACATCTCACCACGGACTCAGACTACCATGCTCAGGCCAGATTAATTCTTAACTCTAGCAGGGTCTGAGTCTAGTTATTACTTTTTGGATCATGACAGAATTTGTCCATTACCATGCTCTTAACTTATACTTAAGCATTATGGCACTTTGCCCTGGTCTACATCAATGCCAGGGTAAGTTCACAGCTTACCTTAGGTCCATCCAGTCCTTCGCTGGAACCCTGCTTTTGGGGTTCTAGGAAGTAAGGGTAACTGAGGCTTAAGTTGAGATAGCAAATGTCCCGGAAGTAATATTATCTGGAGTCAATTAACTCCCAAGTTACAGGCTTTTCTTTTTAACTATCTTCTGTGCCCATACAAAAAGTAATTGCTCTGAAGTAACTAACCATGCAAAGGACATTAAGGAAACTAGAAAAGCAATATTTACAAGTCAGCAAAGTCTGATCAGGAGTCAAAGGTAATTGATAGGCTGGGGAAGCAATCAACAAACCCAAGCTCCCTGTAGCCAGAGGAAGGGCAAACCATGTTATCCTACAGGTATATAGACAGGATATCAAGTAATATTTATTTGTAACTACAAAAATAAGATTATATATTTTTAAAATAAAGTAAATAAAATCTATTGTTTTAATCTGCACATAGACATACACAGAATTTCACTGTGAAGGTGTATTAAATAACTAGTATACTTGTAAAAGGGGAAAAGAAACTGTGGCAGAGAAAAAATGGGGTACAAAATCCTGAGAAATTTGCAAAACTGAAAATATTTTCACAACCAATGTGGAAGAAAAGATCGTAGGACAAAATAAAATAAAAATACATAATTATCTTGATTAAAAAAATAGTGCTGGTCCTAAAGATGCCTGAGAGAAATCCAGAGGTGAGGAATAGCCAATGAGATGGAAAAAGAAACCAACTATACAATAGGTAACAACCCCATAATGATGGGTTATAAAGCTGTGCTTACACAGATAACATTCCAATGTTGTCTCACCACACACCCTAGCACTCTCAAAAACAAAAAAAGATAGGCTGTTTCTAAAAGTCACTGAACAAATATGCATTATTCTAGCATTAACATTCAGTTACTTAAAATATTGAGGCAGGGGGAAGAGATTAAAAGAGAGAGAAGTTGGGATTCTCAGGAGAGGAAGGTGGGTGCATTGGTGATGGGTGTGGTATTCAAATTATGTGTATAAGAAACTGTCATGGATAGTATTGTAAATCACAGAACCAAAATCAATAAAAAGTTTTTAAAAATAAATGAAATGTATAACTTATTCTTGGTGCTTAATAAAAAATTTAAATTGTAGAGTATAAAATCTCTGAAATGATGATAATTCAAGGAATTGAAACATATAACTTTGAGTTTAACTATTTCTAAGATGAATTTGATAGAATACTACTATTTAATAAAATTTTATAAAATAAAATATTATAGAATTTATAATTATTAATGTAATTATGGGTGGAGCGATAGCACAGCAGGTAGGACAACTGCCTTGCACGTGGCCAACCCCAGTTCGATTCCTCCATCCCTCTCGGAGAGCCCGGCAATCTACTGAGAGTATCCCGCCTGCATGGCAGAGCCTGGCAAGCTACCCGAGGCGTATTTGATATGCCAAAAACAGTAACAACAAGTCTCACAATGGAGACGTTACTGGTGCCTGCTTGAGCAAAAATTAGTAAACAACAGAATGACAGTGCTACAACAGTGCAGTGCTAATGCAATTATAATTATTAATGCAAAAGTCTTCTTTCTTTGACTAAGCTAACCATTCTGAAGAAAAATTTTAGAGACATATCTCCTATGTCCAATATCTTACCCCAGTTCTGAATCATGTAAATAAGAAAAATTAATAAAATATTAGTTAAGTAAATAAATGGAGGGTATATCAGTGGCACTCAGCATATTCCAGGACTACCCTCAGAAGTCACTCCCGACAGTGCTCAGTTGATCTGCCAGAGATACAGTCACATCAGCTGCATGCAAAGCATGCACCTTACCCCTACACTATCTCTATGGCCTAAATAAATAACATTTACATATGGATGAGCTAATCCATATGTAAGAGGCAGGAGATAAAAAAGTGAACAGAAACAGGTTAAGTCAAAGGTCAGAATAAGAGAAAAAGGAAATTTAGGTCAGGCAGTCCTAAAACTGTCACTGTCATCCATTGCTCATGGATTTCTTCGAGCGGGCACCAGTAATGTCTCTCATTGAGAGACTTATTGTTACTATTTTTGGCATATCCAATACGCATGGGTAGCATGCCAGGCTCTGCCGTGCGGGATCCATACTCTCGGTAGCTTGCCGGGCTCTCCGAGAGGGGCGGAGGAATCAAACACGGCCGTATGAAAGGCGAAAGCCCAACAGCTGTGCTATTGCTCCAGCCCAGTCCTAAAACATCCCAATTAAAAGTTAAAGGCTAAAAACTCATCTTCACCAAAAACAGTCTATGAAAAGCAATGAGTGGCAAATCCACTCATTTTTTAATTTACCCTCATAATTTCAACGTTTTTGCTTTAGAAAAAAGTCTGCTGTTATGTATCTATTTCTCATGCTTAACATACTCCTAAATTTCTAAGTCTCAAGAAAAAAATGTGAAATAAAACTGAATGAGAATTCCCAAATCTGTATTCATTTGCATCTCTCCAGGCATCAGATCTGTATACCTAATGTCTCTTTTAAAAATGAATTTCAAAAACAAAAGATTTCACTTATATCAGAAGAGGAATAAAACTGATGCCTCATATGAAATACAATAACCTTAATTACAAGTACTGAAAGGCATCTAAATTCAGAATTAAACTTACTCCTTTTGTTCATGTAGACATTTTTTTCAGCTTTATTGATATGTAATAGACAAAGAACATTGTAGTTGTTTAAGGTGCACAATGTGTTGATTTGATACATTTGTAAATTGCAAAATGTTTACCACTAGAGAACTGGCCAAAACTTCCATTATGTCATATACATTTTGGTGGTGGTAATATTGAAAATCTATCTTTGCAACTTTATATGGCTCACAAAATATTCTCATCTAATTTTATTAATTTCTTGGAGAATGTCAACTTTGCTAACTTTTCGGCAAGACTTCAATTTAAACACACAGCTCAAAAATCTTAATTCTCTTATTGAAAGTTACTGTTCAATAGTCATTTGAGTGGCCTGGAGACTCTTTTTTCAAAATATAAAAACTTTTGTATACATTGAAATATTTGCAGATAATGTATCCAGTAAGCATCTAATATTCACAGTAGATAAAGAACTCTTTCAATTTAACAAAAATGAGAGACAAATAATCCAATTAAAATTAATAAAGGGCTTGGTCAAATATTTTCTAAATAAGATATACTAATGGACAACAAGCATAAGAAAAGATGCTCAAATCTATTATTCAATAGAGAACTGCAACTAAAAAAGCATGATATATCTCTTAAAAATTTATACCTGTTAGGTACCAATAATATTAGCAGTATTAAGAAATAACAATATGATGAAAAATAATATTGTGAAAAAATGGAAAAAATAAAACCTTCATGTTGTCATGGGCGGAAATGGTTTGGCATTTCCTCAGCAACTTAAACATTAAATTAAAAAATTCATGCAACTCTGTGGCTAGAAATACACCCCGAAGAATTTAGTAACTCAAACAAACTATACTACACAAGTTTTTATAGCAGCTCTAGTCACAGTATCTAAAGGGTGGAAACAAACTTTACACTTTAAATATGGTATGAATCAAAGTAAGTATGTAGATTCACTATTCAGTGGAATCAATCACATGAAGTGATCAGAAATCCCTAAACAATGAAATGATAACATTTTTTTTCTTCAAGAAAGTAGTCACCTGGAACCAGAGAGATTGTTGCCTTGTGCCTGGCCAACCCGGGTTCAATCCCAGCATCCCATATGGTCCTCTGAGCACCACCATGAGTAATTATTGATGTCAGAGCCGGAGTAACCACTAACCATCACCGGGTGTGGCCAAAAAACTAAAAAAATGTGGTCACCAAACAGAAATTCCAGTCATATTAGATGCTTTCACCATTTCCATATTAAACAGAATTATCACATTGCTATAAAATGCTGACCCCATTTAAGAATCCTGCAGTTCAATTATTTCATCATTTTATCAAGTATGTGAGAGCTCTTCAAACTGAATCTTGCTACACAAGGTGGCTACACAAATAGTATTTGCTTAAATACAGTGTTATCTGGAAAAAAAGATTTAACCAAAGAAATGTAAATAACTTCCCAAGATATCTCAAAAGCAATCTAGACTCCTGACAAGCCCCCAATAGAAATGTAGAAACAATTAATCATTGAAGGAAAGTAATCAGTTAACACACTAAAAACTTCTAAAAAGATAAGTATTTTGCCCTGATAATAACTTTATCTAGTGAGCTGTCAAAATTTTCCACTAATTAAATATTCTGGGATAATTTTCATCAAAAGATGAATTCAATTTTAAAAATGGTGAGTCATAAAAATTGTTAATTATTGCACAATGCAAGATTAATCTGCCAGAGATACTATTTTACTTTTTATGTGTGTGTATATATGCATTTGTACATTGATTCCCATACTTAAGACTTTAAACCTGCCCCTGTGCCCGGCTGTCTTCACAGGGTCCCCATGGCAGAGGGCAGGCTGCGTTTCCCTCCCCGCCTAAGCAGAGCCCCAGCAGCTGAAAACCTCCAGAACCCAGCCACAGCCATGATCAAGGCCACTCTCCACACATTCAGACGAGCCTCACCCATGAGGGAACTGACAAAGGAACCCAGGCATGGACCCGTGGCTGAGATCTCCAAGCCTGCTGGGATCAGGACTGGGCCTCCTCCACCAAAATTCCCTATTTTCCAGTAGCCTGACAGTCACACTCACAAACTGCCCCTGGCACCATGTAATCTCATCAATGGCCTATAGACTATAGGCTATAAAACAAATCTCCCAGAAGAGAGAGATGCAGAATCGCATCTGCAGAGCCTGGCAAGCTACCCATGGCATATTCAATATGCCAAAACAGTAACAATAATGGGCCTCATTTCCCTGACCCTGAATGCGACAGGGATAAATGGAGACGTTACTGGCACCTGCTCAATAAAATCGATGAGCAACAGGACAACAGTGATACAGTGAAGACATTAAACCAATCTGCTATTTTTACCTAATTCAGAATATATGGGCATGGCAATTATCCTTTTTTTTTTCTTACAGTGGATAGGGCATTTGCCTTGCATGCAGCTGACCTGGGTTCAATTCTTCTGTCCCTTTCGGAGAATCCAGCAAGCTACGAGAGTATCCCACCCACACGGCAGAGCCTGACAAGCTACCTGTGGTGAATTCAATATGCCAAAAACAGTAACAACAAGTCTCACAATGGAGACATTACTGGTGCCTGCTCGAGCTAATCAATGAAGAACTGGATGACAGTGCTACGACAGTACTACAGTGCTTTTTGGGTCACACCCAGTGTTGCACAGGGGTTACTCCTGGCTCGTGCACTCAGGAATTACTCCTGGTGGTGTTCAGGAGGCCATATGAGATGCTGGGACTGAAACCCGGGTTGGCCACATGCAAGGCAAACACCCTACCCACTGTGCTAGTGCGTGGTACTTATGGCAATTATCTTTTTAAACCCACAAATATAGACACTAGGCATTTTTATTGATAATTGGAATATTTAATTATAGAAAATGTTAATGTTCAATGAGGGTTTACATACTAAATCTATGGACATTTTAATGAAATTTATTTATTCCAAATACATCAGTAACTTGGACTGGAGCGATAGCACAGCGGGTAGGGTGTTCACCTTGCATGCAGCTGACCTGGGTTCAATTCCTCCGTTACTCTCAGAGAGCCCGGCAAGTTGCCTAGAGTATCGGCCCACACGGCAGAGCCTGGCAAGCTACCCGTGGCATATTCGATATGCCAAAAACAGTAACAAGTCTCACAATGGAGAAGTTACTGGTTCCCGCTCTAGCAATCGATGAACAACGACACAACGGTGGTGCTATGGTGCTACATCAGTAACTGAGCAAGCAACAACAAAGACACAACAATAAAAATGTATAAAAGGACTGGCACATCTAACAAAATGCTGCTAACATCCAATTTAAATAAATCAATTTGGTGACTCCTAATGATTTCTTATTTTGCAAAATAATTATTATCAAGACTGATTGTAATACTTACCACCACAGAACTTTTCTGGGGCTTTTAGGTATTCTGCTAACATGTCAGTGGTTCTGACTAACCCATTTGCACAAGGACACCAACACAGAATGATGGCACAGTACAAAAAGAAAAGGACTTGGGAAAAGACAGGCAGTTTCCCAGGTAAAGAGCCAAACTGGAAAAACCAGTGATCTCTAAGCAGAAGCAAACACAGTGCAGAGATTTCCTTTCAGCTTTGGAGCAGCTCCAGGAAGTTCAGATTAGTAGAATTACAGCACACCCTGGTGATAAAAATAGACTAACTCTGTCATCCCAATCAACTTCAGAAAAGCACCATCCAGAAGGGAATGCAAGAAACTACCACCTAACATTTTATTCAAATCTTCCTTAGAAAAAACAAAACCAAAATGAGTAAGCTCAGAATTTGAAGGAAAAAAAGGACAACAAAAAAGAGAATATATACATCAAATGGACAGGAGCAATAGCACAGCGGGTAGAGCTTTTGCCTTGCATGCAGCTGACTGGGCTTCAATACCTCCATCCCTTTTGGAGAGCCCAGCAAGCTACCGAGAGTATCCTGCCTGCACGGCTGAGCCTGGCAAGCTACCCATGGCATATTCAATATGACAAAAACAGTAACAAGTCTCACAATGGAGACGGTACTGGTTCCCACTCGAGCAAACCAATGAGCAATGGGATGACAGTAATACAGTGATACATCAAACACTAAACTTAATTTTAAAGCACTTTAGTCACTTATCAGCAACGTAAACTTGGGCACATCTTGATATTGTTTATTGTATTTAATTGCATCTCATATGCTGTACTTAATCTTATTGTACTTATTTCTATCTAGTATGTTGTACTTTAATTGGCATCAGAGATTCTAAATGTACTCACTTTATAAGGTGGACATAAAAATCAGAAAATGAGACTTTTTTGATGCTAAGACCAGTATCTAACACACAGAAATAGACACTTAGAAAGCACTATATGTTCTAAGTTTTTAAAATGAATATTCAATATAGGACTAGCATTTTTATTTATTTTTTATAGTTTAAGTAATATGGTTATAAATGTTAAATGTATACTAATTAAAAAAGATTAATAGTAAAAATTATAATGCACTGAGTGCTTGCTATGAGCAGTTCATTAATTGTATGCATTCTCCCTTTAATCTATATAGCAAAATTCTCTTTTACATAAGATGGAGGAAAACAAGTGATAAGTCCCAAACATAAAACTTGCATGTAGTGGAGCCAAAATTCAGACAGGTTATTTTTCACTCCAAAATGTATGCTATTAATTACTATACCATGAAGAAAGTTGACTTGTAGATGCAAAAGAAATTAAGGTATCAAAACCCAACACAGGAAAATACTTCTCTATTCTAAAGAAAGAGATATAAAATTCTATTGCCACTCGGGTCATTCTCTTGAATCACCTATGATTATAGTAATTTTAAAGACAGCTACAATTCATTGTACAAGCATAACATATTCACACACACCTAAAACACACATACACACACACACACCAAGCATGTGCTACATAAATTATGGAACAGAAAAATTTTCTCCTAAACTGCTGCAAAGCTGGAGTCTCTGTAATATAATCAATTTGTTCATCAATGCAAATGCCAAGACTACTGTTAAAATGTATGGAAATTTCAATTTTATTTTTTATTTTTTAACATATAGGGGAAGACCCACAAAGAAGACTGAATAGGTACGCATGCCAACCAGCTGGCTATCTTGGCCAACATGCCTGATAACAGATTCAGAAATAAATAAAATTGTGGCAGGTGCATTCTCCCTGAGTATGCCCCAGGCATGACAATCAAAGAAAATTCAGGCAGTGCCCCACCCGCAGGTGTTGGCTGGGACTCATCTGGCACAGCTGAGGCTGAGGTATTCACAGGCTCTATCTTACCTCTCCATGAAGTGAAAAAGTTCTTCTGTTTTAACATCAAGGATGAAAAGATATGGATAAATATATTGAAAATACAGGTGCACAGGCAAGATGTGTAAAAATTATAGTGTAGTGCTATCCTTCCTGTATAAAAATTATTCATCCCCTTTCTAGGTAGTATAAATCAACCTAAACCAAACGTTGTGCTCAAGTAAAGTGAATACTGGTTTGGGAACTTTTTCATAACCACACCCATTAAATATGTTTTATAGAACAAATGAAAGAAAAATAACCTCGATAACAGGTTTATAATGTATACATTGTTTAGAGCTATGATAATTGAAATTGAGGTATTTCCTTTAAAATAGCAAAAGCATATTTATATTCTTAAAAGACACTTTAAGAAAGTCAAGCATAACTTGGTATGAACAGAACTTAGTAAGTGACAGTTATTTGGCATGAATCATTTTGAGTATTGCTATTTTATTAAATCCTACCAAACTATTATTTTGTCAACCACAGTCTCCTAAGTAATTCAAAACTTTTCTTTTAATGTAAGCATAGAAAGCATACTCTAAAATTTCACCATATTTGCTTATCATTTCACAGATCAAATGCTATCCTTCATATATTTTACCTCAGGTTAAAAAGCTTCATTTATCTCAAAATAGAAAAAGCCTCAAACTTTACAGGATCTCAATTATACCAACAGTGGCAAAAGCACACAACAGTAATTAATATTGCCTTACACTAAAAATTGTTTTCATTTTATTTCTGTATAAAAAGTAGAATGAGAAAATGCTATGTTTAAATCTAATAATAACCTAAATTAAAAACATATAACATGCTATTTATGTTGTCTTGGTACATCCATCATAAATGACTCATGAGAATCACTAAGTATATAAGATAATATTTTTCCTCTTTGCTTTTCATGGGGAAAAAAAATCCTTTTTTTAAAGAGAAAGTAACAGATGGTACCGAGGGAGATTTCCTTCTCTAATGACTTTTCCACAATATTCACATTTACCTTTTGCTACAATTTGAATGACATGCACACCCCAAATAGGCACGTATAATTCAATTCATTCAAATTTTAACCCCTGAAGATGATGGTATTAAGAGATATGGTTTTCACTGGAATACTATGCAGCTGTTAGAAAAAATGAAGTCATGAACTTTGCATATAAGTGGATCAACATGGAAAGTATCATACTAAGAGAAATGAGTCAGAAAGAGAGAGACAGACATAGAAAAACTGCACTCATCTGTGGAATATAAAATAACAGAGTAGGAGACTAATATCCAAGAATAGTAGATATAAGTACCAAGAGGTTGGCTCCATGGCTTGGAAGTTGGTCTCACATGCTGGGGAAAAACGCAGCTCAGATAGAGAAGGGAACACCAAGTAAAATGTGGTTGGAGATCCCGCATGGGAAGGGAGATCCGTGCTGAAAGTAGACTAGAATCTGAACACAATGGCCACTCAATACCCCAATTGCAAACCACAACACCCAATTGAAGAGAGAGATCAAAAGGGAATACCCTGCCACAGAGGCAGGGTAGGGTGGAGCGGGGGGGAGAAGGGATTGGGGGGTGGGAGGGGTACTGGGTTTATTGGTGGTGGAGAATGGGCACTGGGGAGGGCTGGGTTTTCGAACATTGAATGAGGGAAAATCAAGTTCGAAAATGTGTAAATCTGTATCTGTACCCTCATGGTGACTCACTAAAGAATTAAAAAATATATATGAGATATGATAAATATCTCATATCTCATATCAAAAAATATGAGATATAGTTTGAGAAAGGTTCTTAGACAGCAAGAGTGAAGACTTTGAAAACAAAATTAGTGTTTTTATTAACTGAAACAACACATATTTTATAGTCTCTTTTTATCGTAGGAGAGAACAATGAGAAGATAACAGTAATGAACCAGAAAGCAGACACTTGTCATAAGGCACCAAACTAGTCCCTTGCCCTTAGGTTTTCAAGCTCCCAGAACTGTGAGAAATCAATTTGTCCTCTATATGCTATTAATTCTGTGGTGCTGTTATTGTGGCCTAAATGAAATAATACATTTTATTATCTATTATCGCTTTCTATTAACCTAGAAAGTTAATAATAAAACTTTGTGGGGTCTCCCAGATGGCGCTCAGGATACTTGACTGTTCCCCTCCGCAATTTTCAGCCAACTAGGTCCAGCATTTCAGTGTGAAAGCCCACAGATGCGCTGTTGCTGGAGAACCATGTGATGTTGGGACCAAATGGGGGTTGAAAAGTAAAATGTCTAGGGCTGGAGAGTGAGAAGGCGGAGCAGGAGGAGCAGGAGAAAGAGAAGAGGAAGAGGGGTGAGAAACATGTCTGCCTACTGTGCTTTACTTGCAGCCAGCCAGATTCCTCTTCCTATCAATTGCATAATCCTCACTCTGTGACACAGACCCTGCCTCCTCTTACTTTAGCTCCCCAGTCAGCACCCAGCTCTGTGAGACAACAGTCTACTGGCTATTGGACACTTCCAAATTTGAATCCCTGGTTGCCACATAAGCACATTCAAACTCCACCCTCGAGACATCCTGGTCACCACACAAGCCCAACCAAACTTGGTACTTAGATATCCCCAGGTAACTGAGGTTATTTAAAATCATTGGTCACTGACTAAGCCAGCTAGAACTTCACAAAGGTGCCACTGGCCATTCACAATTATAAATCTCCAATTGCCATCAGGTCTAGATAAACTTGGCATACACATCCCTTGCAAGACAATCACACCCTTGGACAATGCCCAGGTCCAAATTCATGGTAAGTGTTCATGATTACAAATGCCCTTATCACTGAGAATTGAATATAGCCATGGCTAAACACCCATGACAGGGAAATTCTAGTCTATAACCAGGCATTCACACCATGCAGTAAAGCTAACTCAAAATGAATTACCAACTTGAATGTCAGACACAAAGTGATAAAAACACAATGAATAAAACACAGGCAAAACACTCCAAGAAATTGGCTTCATGGGTGTCCTAGTTTCTCTATCAGCAAGGAAAACAAAAGCAAAAATAAACACATAGGACTACATCAAGTTAAAAAATGCTTGACAACTAAAGAATCATCATAAAACAATAAGATATCCTATTAAATAGGGAAAAACAATCATATACCAGTCACCTAACAAAGGACTAAAATCAAATGTACATAAATAACTCACAAAGGACTAATATCAAATATACATAAAGAACTCACAGATCTCAACAACAAAACTTTCCTTTATCCATAAAAAGAGGAGGAGGAGGGAAGCCAATGCTTCATTCACAAAGGAAAACATACAGATGGGCCACAGGGGTTGACCAGGGTTGGCTGTCAAGTGTCCTGCCTCTTCTACTACTGCTCTGGCCCAATCTAGACATTTTGATATGTGTCATTTCACTGGTATGAAATATTTCAATGTTGTTTTAATTTGCATTTCCCTAATTATGAGTGATGATGAACATCTGAATTAAAAAACCCATCATTTGATATCAGCAAAATGGAAATAAAAACAATAATAAAGTATCACCTCATACCCATTTGGATAGTCTACACAGTTTTTCTTAATCACATTTTTATGGGCTGATCTGTAGATATTAAAATGGTGAAAACCACTGGTCTATCAGAGTTGTTATTAAAAACAGATTCCACAGATGTAAAATGGTTGAAATCCATGGCCTTTATAAAAAAAAACAACTTAAACTCGTGCTGTTGAGAATATGAAAAAAACAAAACCCTTATACATGGTTGGCAGTAATGTAAATTCTCCTGTCCCAATAGACAACAGTATAAAAAGTTCTAAAAAAAAAAATTCAAAATAGAACTACCATAGGATCCTGCATTTCTACTCCTATGTATCTTTTCAAATAGCACAAAAAATTATTTGAATGAATATGTTTACTAAAGCACAGTAACTAAGATTTGGAAAGAGCTAAATTTTCTACAAAAGATGTATAAATAATAAAAAGTGATACATATGTATTATATATATACATACACACACTAATTTATTTATTTTTCATTTATTAGAGACTGACGTGCTGCCTACTGTGCTAAGAAAAAAATAAAATTTGCATTTATTGCAACATAAATAAAATGAGTCATACTAAGTAAAATAAATCAAAAACAGAAAGACAAATATCAGATAATCAAATTAATAATATATGATATGAAGAAACACAGCAAAGAAATAAGGATACCCTACTTATATGAGAAAACATTCACATACAATCTATCAGATAATAGATAATCTATAAACACTCTCAACTCAACAATAATTCAACAGCACCATCCACAAATAGGGACACCCATCCACTGTTAGTGGTTATGTCCGTTGGCTTAATCTTTATGGAAAGCAATATGGAGATCTATTCCAAAAATACAAATAGAACATCTGTATAACCAGCTTATTGGCATCTATCTCCCTAAGTCAAAACATTAGTTTGAAAGGATATATACATACCTATGTTCACTGCAGCACTTAATATAATAGCCAAGATATAGAAGCAATCCAAATTCTGAACTACAGATGAATGAATCAAGAAATTGTGACATATATACACAATGGAATACAATGCAGCTCTAAGGATAAAACATGAAATTTGCTGTAAATTGGATAGAACTTCAAGATATTATTCTAAGTGAAGTAAGAAGGAAACTACAGATACAGAATGATCTCTCTCATATATTGGACAGCAAAATAACAACAAAGGGACAAACGCAATGCAGCTGGAAAACTGATCTATACAACTGAGTCAGTGGGGAAGGGGCTAAAAAGGAAGGGAGTTGGGGTACCTGGTAATACACTAATAATAGGTGTGGTATTGGGATTATGTGCATGGAAAACCATAATCAACAGTTTTGTAAATCACAGAAGCTCTATCAATAAGTTTAAAAAAGAAAAAATAGAATAAACTGCATCATCTTGAATAAATGAATATTCCTGACTAGCAGTTTTAGAAAATTATTTGTAACTATCTTTTTTACTTGGACTGGAGTGATAGCACAGCGGGTAGGGCATTTGCCTTGCTCGAGGCTGGCCTGGGTTCGATTCTTCTGCCTCTCTCGGAGAGCCAGGCAAGCTACTGAGGAGAGTATCCTGCCCACACAACAGAGCCTGGCAAGTTCCCCATGGCATATTCAATATGCCAAAAACAGTAACAACAAGTCTCACAATAGAGACATTACTGGTGCCTGCTCAAGTAAATTGATGAACAATGGGAAGACAGTGCTATAGGGCTACAGTGCTTTTTTACTTATTAAGTAGTTGGCATTCTGTATTGTAATGATTCAGCATGATCAACCATATTCACATGGTGACCAAGCTCATTGAAGTTTCACAAGAGTTCAAGAAGCTGCTCTGTCTAACATTCATCGATTTAAAGAAGGCCTTTGATTCTGTTGAGACTGAAGGGGTCATCGAAGCCCTAGCCAAAAGAGCTGTATTATAGATTCACCACCAGTATCTCACCATTCTACAAGGAAATGATCATCAATGTAAAGAGAGGGGTTTGGCAGGGTGATACCATTTCACCGAAACTCTTCAGTGCCATCCTCAAGAAAATCATGCGATGACTGGAATGGGAAGGAATAGGAGTGAAGCAACTATCCACCACTTCTCTGATGACATCGTTCTAATAACACCAAACATTAGCCAAGCCGCACAAATGCTGACCAACTTCGACTACGACTGTGGAAAGGTCAGACTGCAGCTGAATCTCATCAAGACAATGTTCATGAAAAACGAACTAGTCTCTGACATTCCATTGCTCCCAAAGGAATGAACATCTCCGAATGCAGGTGTGTGTACCTGGGTCAAGAACTCAACATGAGGAACGACTTGGCACCAGAACTTTGCAGAAGGAAGAGAGCAGTGTGGAATGCCTTCAAGAGCATCGCAGAAGTGGTTAAGAGAATGAAGAACCTCTGGCTCCGAGCACATCTTTTCGACTCCACCCTTCCTCCTGCACTAACATACACCTCAGAGACCTGGGCCCTACGAAAACAGGACAAGAACACTACCCAGGTATCCCAAAGGGGAATCGAAAGAGCTATGCTTGGAATATCACATTTCACTCAAGTGAGAGAAGGAATCCAGAGTTCCGACCTGCTTTGATGATCAAGAATCAGGGACGCTGTCTCGTTAGCCAAGGCACTGAAAATCAGATAGGCCAGACACGTAATGCGATTTAGAGACAACCGCTGGACTAGAGCTGTTACCGACTGGATTCCACGGGACGTCAAAAGACCGTGTGGCCGCCCACCTACAAGATGGGCAGACTTCTTCATCAAAACCCTGAATGAACATTTTGAGGCTCTTCATGTTCCTGGAGTGAGCAGATACTATTGGGCTACACTAGCACGCGACAGGGACAAATGGAGACGTAACTGGTGCCTGCTCGAGCAAATCAAAGATCAAGGGGATGACAAGTGATACAAGTGATTGTAACATTTTGATTTTTTTCACAAACAGTTTGGATCATTCATAAAACCATAAAAATTAACAAAATTAAATGCAAGGTAGCAATTAACACTACTAAATAAAACACAGTAAACAGGCACACTTTTAGTTATTTATTATTGATTTGGGTTTTGTTTGATTGATTTTTTTTTTTTTGGAGGGTGAGGGTACACCTGTTGGTGCTCAATAGCTGCTATCAGCTCAGTGTTTAGGATCACTCCTGGTGATGCTCAAAGCACCAGGTGAGGTGCAGGATAAAAGCTAAGCCTCCACCACAAGCAAATAAACATTCTAACCCATAGAGCTAGTTTCTATGCTCTAGAAGTGAAGTTTTATAAAGACTAATCAACAAAAGGGAACTGAAAAGATGAAATTCGTACAGTGATCTAAATGAAGTAGAGGAACTAGTCACATAAGTTTAGTATACATGTGTCTAAAGTTCCTGGAGTGGTTCAAAATCTTTCTTAATATCTAAGTAAGAAATTATGGGCTCCAGCTTCCCTCCCCACCCCGAGCAGAGCTCCCGGTGGCCGAAGACCACTGGGACCTAGCTATAGCCATGCTCGAGGCCCCTCTCCATATGATCGGACAGGCCTCATGCATGAAGGTACCGGCATAGGTACCCAAGGGTGTGTAATCCCATCAACGGCCAACATCTAGAGACTTAAAAGCGAGCTCCTAGAAGCGCGAGGCCGCTTTGCGCTTATAGCCTACTTCTCCCTCTGGGAAAAACTGACAAGCTTCTGAGAGTTTCCTGCCCACATGGGACAGCATTGCAAGCTTCCCATGGTGTATTCATATGCTAAATCCAGTAACAAGTTGGATCTCATTCCCCTGACCCTGAAGAGCCCCCAGTGTGACATCTTTGGGAAGACCTAGTCGAGAGAGACTTCTAAGATCTCAGGGAAAGGAGGAATGGAGAGGTTACTGAGCCCGCTCAAGAAATCAACGATTAACGGGATTTCGTGATTTGTGATTCGTGAATATCTAAGTATTTTTATTGACTGTGGTAAACATTGTGATATGCCACTCAGATCTTTCTTCCATGTTGGTCTAGCTGCTGGGAGTGTAGTGAATAGAGAACCTGAAACTGTCAGACTTGAAGAACTGCTTCAGTTGCAGGGAGCACTTGACTAAGATGACACCCCTTCCAGGAAGGCCTATAGTCAAAACTGCTATATAAGTTTTGAATATACAAACATATATATAGTCAAATCTATGTATAGTAAATATACATAAATATATAGTAATACACATATATACATATATGTGTACACATATATGTAAAAATATATGTGCACTCACACACATTATATATATATATATATGTATGTATGTTTTGGCCATTTTGGTCCAATTGAGAACAACTCCAAAAGAACATTCTATCCTAAAGTTCTGTTTGGTTAGTCAAACTGACACTAGAATTACATCATAAGTTGATTGAAATTAAATCCTTCAACTCAAATCAGCTTAGGTTTGATTTCAATACTACTCCTTAGTTAATTTTCTATATGCTAATCTCAGTCTTAGGGTCTGCTTCCGAGAGAATCTAATGTTTTTGATGAGGTGGTCTGAATTTACAACTTATTTATGATCCTATCCCAGTACTACTTTGGCAGCCTATTTAATATCAAGGCTCAGTCTGTTTCCTGACAGAATCCCACATATAAATGTGCTAAACACATTTCTAGCTAGCACTCTGAAGATAGACATTCTACTCATAACATAGTTTGGAAATTGCTTAAAAAATTTTATCTCTTCTTAACATCTTTGATCTTTTTATTTCACTGAAAAGAACATCATTTTTCAAAAATAGCACTTTATTCTCACATCTTAGACTATTACAGTTTTATAATATATTCAATTATACTTGACAAAAATTGGCTCAGCATTAATCTCTTATCCACTTACAAAGAGAATGACAAATTCATATCACTAAGTAAAATTTTAAGATTATCTCCATGCTAGAAAAGATGAAAATTCATTTTATAATTTATTAGCATGATGCTATTTCTATTAAGTACCTTAGAAATGTGAAATTTCTAAAAATGGAAAAACATTGTGACCAACTTAAAATGTAGAATCTTTTTTCAAAAGTAAACCATATTTAACATGTTACCACTTTAAAGTATTACAAAATTATCTTTTGAAAGTTAATGTCTAATTAAATTTACATTTATTGCATAACTGGTATTATTTATTTACTTTCAACCTTACTATATAAAAAAAGATACCGACTTAGTTTGTAAGATACATTATTTACAATTGTATCAACTATATATAGGATCTCTCATTAAGTAAAATTTTTCAAAAATGATTTCAAAGGTGTTTTAAATGAAACATGCAATTGTTTGTTGTGGACATAGATATAAATTCTTTATAATATGTTAGCATATGAAACTGAGAAATATATACTGATGATATACTATATTAAATATATCAAAATATACTAATGATACTATATTAAAATCAAGAAACCATTATGCTAGAAGCTTAAGGTAGATTAAAATCTAAATATTAATCAATGCAATTAACCATACAATAAGCTAAAAATCTCAAAAACTACAAGAAAAATAGTTGACAATATTTAATACCTATTCGTGATAAAAATTCTCAGAAACTAGTAGTATAAGAAAAACACTATTTCTAGAAAAAAACTCTTAGCTAATCTCATATTTAACAATAAAAATTGGAATTATTTTTTTCCTCAAATTGGATTTTTTTTCTCAAAGAATTCTCACCACTTTTCTTCAACACTGTAGTTACCTTAGCCAGTGCAACAAAGCAAGGGAAGAAAAGAAAGGTAGAATCAAAAGAAACAAGTTAAGTAATTTATATCCTCAGGTAACATGACAATGTACATAGGAAATTTCAACAAATTAGTTTAGCAATGATATATTTTCAATACCAAAAGAGTCAATGTATTTTTATCATGGGAATTTTAAATTTCCATATACAGTAGCATAAAAGTATGATTTACTGAGGAATAATTTTAGCAAAATACCTGAAAGAATGATTTACTAAAACCTCAAAATATTACTGAGAAAAATTAAAGATGACAAATAAATAAGACAATATACTAAATCGTTGGGTTGGAAGGCCATAAGTTATAACATTAAATTATAATACTAGAATAAATATTAAGATATCTTTTCTTTGGAAATGGATTCATGTATTTAAACCAGTTATATTGAAAATAATTGCTAAAGTTTTTTATTAAAATTAAGATGATTCTAATTTTGAGAGCCTGGCAAGCTACCTGTGGCATATTCAATATGCCAAAAACAGTAGCAATAAGTCTCATTCCCCTGACCCTGAAAGAGCCTCCAATTGTTGGGGAAGATGAGTAAGAAGAGGCTACTAAAATCTCAGGGCTGAGTGTAATAGCAACATTACTGGTGCCCACTCGAGTAAATCCACGGACAACAGGATGACAGTGATGACAGTGAAGATGATTCCAAATATGCATGAAATGCAAAGACTCTAACAAAAAAAGTTTTGAACAAAGAACAAATGCAGTGAATTGCACTATAATTTCAAAATATATTATAGATCCATGGCAATGAAAACAGGGTATTATTGATGTCGAGATACATACAACAATAATTAGGACAGAACATAGATCAATGGAGCAGACTAGAGCCAGAAATAGATTTTACATGCATCAGGCAATTGATTTTTCTCATATATGCTAGACTGTTGAGTGGGAAAAGGTAATCTTTTCATCAAGTGGCACTTTAAAAATTCATTATTTATATGTAGAGTAAGAAACTTTCTATTAATACTACACACAAAAATAGATTCAAGGTGGATCATAAATTTGAATGTGGCCAAAACATTGTAAAAAGCTTCCCAAGATGCTGTAAGGCAATATGAAGCTGAAGACAAATAGACCTAGATTAAAATTTGTCTTAGACTTTTTTCGAGGGGAGGGCGAGGTGGGGAGGGGACCAAAGTGGGTCCACACATGGCAGTGCTCAAGGCTTACTCTTGCTTCTACACTCAGGGAACACCCCTGATGAGCCTCTGAGGACTATATGAGGGGTTGAGGACAAAACCCAGGTCAGCTGCATACGAGTTAAAATGTCATACTATATTGCTAAGGCCCTTCAGTCTTGGATTTTAATTATAGGCCTCTTTGGCAAGTACTACTTATGTAACCCATGGCAAATTGCTTAATTTTTCCAAGTTTCACTTTCCTTGCCTATAAGAAGGAAATAGTATATACTATCTAATAATAATAAAAGGCAACTTTTGTTCAAGTGTGGTCCAAGCAATAGCACACCTGGAAATCTGTTAGAAGTGCAAATCCAGACCTATTGATTCAGAAACTCAAAGGACAGAGTCTAGGAAATATTTCCCTATCCAAGTAATTCTAACTTTTTTTTAAAACTACTGTCAGGATCTAATTAATCAGATTATATCTGCTCAATGTCATATGACATACTATTTAAAAGTACTTAAGTCTAAAAGACAAATGTTTGATCAAACATATTCTCATATTTTGGGTTTTTTCTTTTTTTGGTGAAGTAACATCATTTTTATTGAAACTTACTTAACTGTGAGGGGAACTAATGAGAGAAAATAAGTGTGCAAGAAAAAGCACAGTCTTCACTAGAGTGAAGAAAGCAAAGACAGACAAACAAGCAAGATCCATGTTCAAGAGAGAACACAGGCTTGAAGAGCAATCTGTCCCAAGATAATTTCTATTCTTTTAAATTATAGTGTTTTCTCCAAAATGCCCACTGTATTTTTCTTAACTTCGGCATTCTTTCAGGATCTAACTTAAATTTCAATATGCCTCCCAAATTTTTTCCAATTATAATAATTATCGACATTTATTTGGAACTATGCTCCCTATTACATTAGCCACTGAACACTTTAAATACAGCTAACCTCAGACAAAATCTAGAGATCATAATAAAGTCACACATATACATGGATGACAATTTTTAGCAAAGAATCTTAGAAGATCAATAGAGAAGGATAAATCTTTTCAACAAATAGTTCAAAGAAAATTGAACAACTACATACAAAAGAATGAAACTTAACCACTATCACACACAAAAAGTCAAAATTTATTAAAATTAAACATGAAATTTAAAACCATAAAATACATAAAAATACATGACATTAAGTTTGTTTTTTTTAATTTCATCACCATGAAATTACAGTTATTTATGAATGAGTTTCAAGCATACTTTGTTTTCTTTTTCTGTTTTGCTTTGTTTAGTTTTCGTTTGGGGACTATCTCCAGCTCAGGGCTAACTCCTGGTTCTGTGCTAAGTGATCACTTCTAGCAGGCTCAGGGACCATATTGGGTTCTGGGGGGTTGAATCCGGGTCAGCCACATGCAAGGCAAATGCCCCACGTTCTGAGGCACAGAATGTTTCAACATCAATCCCTTCACCAGTCTCCACTTACCTCCACCAATGCCCACCCAAGTTTTTGACACTGGATTTATATTTTTTATTTTTTTAAAATAAATCACCATGAGATATAGACTTATAAACTTTTGTGATTACATTTGTCATACAATGATTGAGTACCCGCCCCTCCATCAGTGCAAATTTTCCACCACCAATGTTCCCAGTATCCCTCCCGCCAACCCACATCCAAATCCCCTCCCCCCACTCTGTGGAAGGCACATTCCCTTTTACTTTCTTTCTCCTTTTTGGTGTTATGGTTTGCAATACAGGTACTAAGTGATCATCATGTTTGGTCCATAGTTTACTTTCAGCACACATCTCCCATCCCAAGTGAGCCCTCCAAGCATCATTTACTTAGTGGTCCCTTCTCTATCCCAGCTGCCTTTCCCTGCAGCACGTGAGGCTGGCTTCCAAGCCATGGAGCAATCCTCTTGGCCCTTATCTCTATTATCCTTGGGTGTTAGTCTCCCATTATGTTACTTTATATTACACAAGTGAGTACAGTCATTGTATGTCTGTCCCTCTCTCTCTGATTCATTTCACTTGGCATGATATTCTCCATGTCCATCCACTTACATAAAAATTTTATGATTTCATCTTTAATAACAGGGCTGGAGCAATAGCACAGCGGGTAGGGCATTTGCCTTGTACACTGGCTGACCCAGGTTGGATTCCTCTGCCCCCTCAGAGAGCCCGGCAAGCTACTGAGAGTATCTTGCCCATCCGGCAGAGCCTGGCAAGCTTCTCGTGGCGTATTCGATATGCCAAAAACAGTAACAACAAGTCTCACAAGGGAGACGTTACTGGTGCCCGCAAATCGATGAACAACGAGGTGACAGTGACAGTGACAGTGATTCATCTTTAATAACAACTGCATAGTATTCTATTGTGTACATGTACCAAGTTTCTTTAACCAGTCATCTGTTTTGGGGCACTTGGGCTTTTTTTCCCACATTCTGGCTATTGTAAACAGTGCTGCAATAAACAAACAAATGCAGATGTTATTTCTACTATATTTTTTTGCGTCTCCAGGATATACTCCCAGAAGTGGTATTGCTGGGTCAAATGGGAGCTCAATTTCTAGTTTTTTTGAGAAACGTCCATATTGTTTTCCAAAACAACTGAACCAATCGGCATTCCCATTAGCAGTGAAAGAGAGTTCCCTTCTCCCCACATCCATGCCAATTTTGCTCTTTTGGATATGTGCCAGTATCTGTGGTGTGAGATGATATCTCATTGTTGTTTTGATCTTCATATCCCTGATGATTAGTGATGAAGAGCATTTTCTCATGTGCGCTTGACCATTCAAATTTATTCTTTGAGAAAGTTTCTGTTCATTTCATTGCCCCATTTTCTGATGGGATTGGATGTTTTCTTCTTGTAGAGTTCAACGAATGCCTTGTAAATCCTTGATATTAATCTCTTATCAGATGGGTATTGGTTGAATATCCTTTCCCATTCTGTAGACTTTGTATTTTGGTCACTGTTTCTTTTGAGGTGCAGAAGCTTCTTAGTTTAAGACAGTCCCATTTGTTTCTCTGTTTCCACTTTCTTGGTCAGTGGCCCTTCCTCTTTGAAGATACCTTTAACTTCAATGTTGTGGAGGGTTTTGCTGACCTTTTTTTCAATGTACCTTATGGATTCTGGTCTGATGTTGTGGTCTTTAATCCATTTTGATCTGACTTTTGTGGTAGGTAGAAGTCTGAGCCCATTTTTGAGGTTGTTGTTGCTTTTGTTTTTGTTTTCCATGTAGCTATCCATTTTTGCCAACACTATTTGTTAAAATGGTTTTCCTTTCTTGCTCCCTTATGGTGCTGCCAACAGGTCAACCTGTACCTGTGGGGTGAGTGCATCAGCAGTCTGATGGTACCTTCAGGTTTCCTAATACCCCAAAATTGCCATTGTGCCTTTGGCCAGACGCCAACAACTTCGGACTAAGTTTACTAAGAAATTAAACGGCCAAAAGTTAGGTATGTGAGAGCCACACCCACAAACCACGTCCAGTTCAGTTATACAAGCTCATTTATTGGCCTTATTTCAGAGACACATAGATAAATCTCAAAAGAGATTAAAAGCCACAGTTAATCTCAGACCCACACATGGCTGAACAGACTGGGGTAAATCGGAGGGGAGCGGGTTGGCCTGGTGGCCCACTCAAGCAGAGCCCCAGCAACTGCTTGCTTCCACAAACCAAAATCACTGCCATACTCCCGGCCTGACTCCACTGTCTCAGGATGGACCTCAAGATATAATTCACTGAAAATTCTGGTGTGTGGATTTTGTGACGGAAACTCCAGGCTTTCTCAGAGTTAGGATGGGCTACCTCCCTGCACTTCCCAATACACGTGGAAGCACTGGGAGTCACGCCCACTAACCAACTCCAGCAACACCCTATAAGCTCTACTATAGGCCTTGCTTCAGAGATCCCTAAATAAATCTCAAAAGAGATCTAAAGCCGCAGTTGAGCTCAGACCCATACATGGCTGAACAGACCAGGGTAAACTGGAGGGGGGCAGGTTGACCTGTGCCCACCCAAGCAGAGTCCCTGGCAGCCACTTGAATCCACAACCACATATTGCTGCCACAACCCAAGCCTGACTCCACTATCTCAGGATGGACCTCACCAAGATATAATCTACTGAAAATTTTGTAATGTGGATCTTAGCGCACCAACCACCCAGGCCCAGAGATACAGAGGCAAGTCCCAGAAGACACCACAGTGCCAGAGAGCTCTCTGGACCCCATACTGAGCCAATATCAATGGGGCACCCCAGATGGAACAGGTGCAGTCTCCCCGCCTACTCCAGATGGAATCCTGGTGACCAAGAGCTTCCATGAGCAAAGCCCTTGGTATGCGGGTAATAGGACTAAGTCTCCAGGCCTCATGATAGCAGAGGACCTGGGCTTTCCCTCCCCAGTCCTTGCCCAACCAGCAGACTGGCTGTCACGCCCACAACTTGCTTCTGGACCCCATCTTAGTGCACCAACAGCTCCAGAGACTCTCAATTGAATCCCAAAATGGAATAGTGCCATACGGAGATACCTCTGGAACTCAACCATTTACAATCTAGAAATTTATATTTACAATCATGGCCACATGAGCTCTCATGATATTCAAAATGAGCAATGGAAAATATATTATCTAGCAGCTGCCCTTGGCAGGTAGGCTTGAATGGTGGTGGGAAAATTCGAGCAAAACATAATGCTCGACAT
Source organism: Sorex araneus (assembly GCF_027595985.1). Taxonomy (NCBI): domain Eukaryota; kingdom Metazoa; phylum Chordata; class Mammalia; order Eulipotyphla; family Soricidae; genus Sorex; species Sorex araneus. Next base: position 134,755,078 of record NC_073304.1, on the reverse strand, counting down.
TAGAGAGAGAGTACTGGGGAAACTGTCTGCCACAGAGGCAGTGTAAGACTGGGATGGGTGCGGGGTGGAATACTTGGGACATCGGTGGTGGAAAATGTGCACTGGTGGAGGGATGGGTGTTCCATCATTGTAAGGTTAGAATCTCAAACATGAAAGCTTCGTAACCCTATCTCACAGTGATACTATAGCACTGTTGTCTCATTGTTCATCGATTTGCTTGAGCGGGCACCAGTAATGTTTCCATTCTGAGATTTGTTGTTACTGTTTTTGGCATATTGAATATGCCACGGGGAGCTTGCCAGGCTCTGCTGTGCAGGACGGATATTCTTGGTAGCTTGCCAGGCTCTCCAAGAGGGACAGAAGAATTGAACCCGGGTCGGCTGCATGCAAAGCAAATGCCCTACCCGCTGTGCTATGGCTCCAGTTGACATGGTGATACAAAAAAATTAAAAAGTAATGTGGAGTTCATGCCCAATTCAATCAGCTTCATCAATGACTGAACAAATAGCAGTACTCCTACATTATTTTAAAAACATTAGATGATTATATATTTGAGGGTGTGTGTAAGGATATTCAATCCTATTCTATTGGTCTGCAGATCTGTCTTTGTTTCAATACCATACTGTTTTAATTATTACCACTTTGTAGAACAGTTTGAGGTTGGGGAAGGTGATGCCTCCCATCATTTTTTCCCCCAAGAATTGCTTTAGCTATTCGTGGGGACTTGTTGTCCCATATGAATTTCAGTTTCTATGAGGCACATATCACCCTAATACCAAAAGCAAACAGAGACACCACCAAAAAAAGAAAATTACAGGTCGATATCCCTGATGAATATGGATGCAAAGATCCTCAACAAAATATTAGCAAATAGAATCCAACAACTCATCAAAAAGATCATACACCATGACCAAGTGGGATTCATCCCGGGGATGCAAGAATGGTTCAACATTCTCGAGTCAATCAATATAATCCATCATAACAATAAAAGAAATAATAAAAAACATATGATCATATCAATAGACGCAGAGAAAGCATTTGACAAGATCCAACACCCACTTATGATAAAAACTTTCACCAAAATGGAAACTGAAGAAATTTTCCTCAATATAGGTCAAAGCCATCTACCACAATCCCACACCAAGCATTATCCTCAAAGGGGAAAAACTAAGAGTCTTCCCTCTAAGATCAGGGACAAGAGAAGAATGCCCAGTCTCACCACTTCTATTCAATATAGCACTGGAAGTACCTGTCATAGCAATTAGGTATTAAGGTCATCCTGCTAGGAAAGGCAGAAATCAAGCTCGGACTATTTGTAGATAACATGATACTTTATTTATTTATTTATTTATTTATTTATTTATTTATTTATTTATTTTGCTTTTTGGGTCACACCCAGCGATGCTCAGGGGTCACTCCTGGCTCTGCACTGAGGAATTATCCCTGGCCATGCTCAGAGGACCATATGGGATGCTGGGAATCAAACCCGGGTCGGCTCGTGTGCAAGGCAAACGCCCTACCCGCTGTGCTATCACTCCAGCCCCAATACTATATTTAGAGAACCCTAAAGCCTCTACCAAGAAGCTCCTGAAAAAAAATAGGCTTGTATAATAAAGATGCAGGATATAAAATCAATGCCCAAAAGTCCATGGCTTTCTTATATGCAAATAATGAGGGAAGAAAGTGATATGAAAAAGCAATCCTGTTCACAATCATGTCTCAGAAAATCAAGTACCTCGGAATCAGCTTAACTAAGGAGGTAAAGGACCTGTACAAAGAAAAGTACAAAATGCTACTTCAAGAAATAAAAGAGGACACGGGGAAATGGAAACACAGCCTCTGCTCATGGATTGGGAGAATTAACATTGTCAAAATGGCAATACTCCCCAAAGCATTATGATTCAATGTGATTATTTTAAGGGTACCTATGACATTCTTCAAAGAAATTGATTGACACTGAATTTAAAGCTTTGTAGATTCACCTCTAATGGCAGAGGAAGTAAATTGAAAAATAAAACAAATAGAACCATATCAAACTAAGGAGTTTCTACAGAGTAAAATAAATGAAACAAAAAAGACAACTCCCTAAATAAAAGAATTTATTTGAGAATTACATATGGAACAGGGATTAACATTCAAAATACAAGCAAATTACACAAATCAATGACAACTCTGTCACTGTCACTGTCATCCCATTGCTCATGATTTGCTCGACCAGGCACCAGTAACGTCTCCATTGTGAGACTTGTTGATACTGTTTTTGGCATACCGAATACGCCATCGGTAGCTTGCCAGGGGCTGCCGTTTGGGCGAGATACTCTCAGTAGCTTGCCAGGCCCTCTGAAAGGGGCGAAGGAATCAAACCCGGGTCGACCACATGCAAGGCAAACGCCCTACCTGCTATGCTATCACTCCAGTCCCAATAACACCTAAATTTTTAAAATGTGCAGTAGATTTAAATAATCACTTAACCAAAGACATACAGATGGTCAACCCATAAAAAGATATTCATTGTAAGTAATCATCAAGAAAATGCAAATCAAAATAACAAGATATCATTCCATGCCAGTTGGATTGTCGATTATCAAAAATCCTGGAAATAAGTGTTAGCAAGTATATAGAGAAGAGGACATTTGTATACTGTTGGTAAAAATGTGAACTGATGTAGTCACTTTAGAAAACAATATAGAAATTTTCTCACACTATTTAAAACACAAATGTGATGCAGATGATCCACTTATGGGTATTTATCAACAAATGATATAAAAACCCTAATTTGAAAACATAGTATAACCATATGTTCATTCCATTACTATTAACAAAAGCAAAAATATGAACAGAAATTAATCTGTTAGGTTAGTACCCTTCAGTGAATGAATTGGCAAAGAAGCTGTGGTATATACACAAAATGCAATACTACTACCTGAAAAAAAGATAAAAATAGTCATTTGTAACAACATAGGTAGACCTTGAGAGGCTTTTGTCAAGAGAAATACACTGGCAGATAAAAAAAATAAATACTTGCAGATTTAATTTCTATGTATAAGATTTTTAAAAAAGAAGTAAAGACATTTTTTAAAAGTCCTTAGATTTGGGGATAGGGCACGATGAAGGTCCTTCCCAAGCAGTATACAGGGGACTTTCCATTATATTTAACCAAGTGGCCAGATAGTTCAATGTTAAAGCCTGACAGTATAGTAATACCTGGATCCAGCAGCGCTGGGGTACCATCAAGGAAATTAGCAATATCTAGGGTCCATAAAGGTCATACTTAGTGGTGCTAAGGGGAGTGTGTGATATCAAGGTTCACATGCATGCAGTGCATATAGCCTAATCTCTGAGCTATGTCGCTGGCCCCAGTCCTAAAATTCTAAATTCCAATTCTAAGTCACAATCATGACTTCTCTATTAAGTCATGAAGTCATGAAGGAAACCTATGATGAGGGACAGATATAATGGATATGGGAGGGTGTGTCACAATTGGTTGGTGGTATATACACAAACATACACATTGTATGTTGTCTGCATATGTAACAGATACTAAAAAAAAACAAAAATGTAAAATAAAAAGTTAACATTTTTGAAATCAAAATTATTTTAATTTTCATGATTTATCTCAGTGACAGCTCATTGTTTTTTTATTTGGTTGGCTAAACCTATATTTAAACAAGATTGTGCCCCCCCCATCTACACAGCGAAACTTAAGGAAGTAAATAAATATCATTATTTTAAAATTTTAGAAAAAACATGACTGAGCTAACTGTATCAGGAAATTATCCCCTTGAAACAATCAAAAACCAACCATATTCACTCATGCAACTCATACTAGCTCATCACTAGAAGACATCAATCTATTCAAGCAACTGCATTTGTGAAGACTGACAGTCAAAAGGTCATGGTCTGAGAGAAAGAATCAAAACAGAGACTTCAGAACTTTGATCACAAACTCAGAAAGGCAGAAGGATATTGCTAAGGAAATAGAATACCACGCAAGGGGGATAACCTTTGAGGACACAAAAAGATCTGGTATCCAGTGATCTTCTTCACTCAGCAGAGTACTATGACCTCCAGAAATCACACACATATACCAAGTCTCTTGATGGTTTGGGGGTGATTTGCCTTCAGTGATAAACCACAATAGCCTCAGTTTAGAGAATGTAGCTCATTCCTAGCAAGAGTCCTGTAGCTACTTGGAAAAGAAGTTTTCAATACTCCAATGAGCTCCTTCACGAGTTAAAAACAGATCCCCATGCCCATCCAAAACTGGTTGGAAAACTGTATTCAAACTCTGGCAGACACAAAGTCTCTGCAACTTTAGTAGACATCAGCATGGAAGGCAGAGCCCAGCACCATTAGAATGAACCCACTACCAAGACTCCGAAGACATACTAAATTTAAGCAAAAGACTCACATGGCCATCTGATGATGGCTCTTGTGACAAAATATTGAGCCCTATTACCGTCCCACCTTTCAGTAGGCAGGGACTATGTAGCAATATGAGGCTCTTTCCCCTTCTTGGAAATCTAAGAAAATTTCTGTTTAAAATAAGACAAACAGCATACATAATTATAGGGAACCACAGGCACAGCTCAGACAGATACTAGGTCTGCACACAAGACAAGAGAAATGTGGGACATTTTATACTGAACCTGATCTTCTCCAACTAGCGACTGAATGAAAGAAACCATCTATAGACACACACACACACACACACACACACACACACACACACACACACAAACAATTTGGAAAACATCTCCAAAACTAGAACGACTGCACCTCCTACTGGAAAAACAAAGCAAATGCCTCCCAAAAGGTTAGCTTCTATAACAATGAATGAGAAAGAAAATTTTTCAGAAATCAATCTTAATGAGATGGAAATGGGAAGCCTTACAGATGAGAGATGCATAATAACTATTATAAAAAAAATCAAGGAGATACAAAAAAGGTACATTGCAACAAGATGAAACAACACTAAAATTAGGGGAAAAATGTAGAAGCACAGAGTTTTTCACACACACACACATAAAAAAAACTGAAGCTATATAAAAGAATCTTAACAGATATTAAAAACATAATAAATGAAATTAAAACTTTATCAAAGCCATAATATACAGGCTCGATCTTACAGAGGTAAGAATAAGTGAAACTGAATACAGAATGCCAAAAATGAATCAAATGGAAGACAAAAATTATTTAGGAAAAACTAAGTAACCCTTCAATATCTATAAAATTCTATGTGAAAAGAAAATATAAGATAATGGTTCAACAAAAAGGTGACTAGAGACATAAACAGAGCAACTATCCAAAGAAATTTAAGAACTTCCCAAACCTAGTGATAGAAGCCCAAGAAAATGAAAAGACACCCAAATTTCTAAATGCAAGAAGACCTCCACCAAGACATATTATTATTGAGCTTGCAAAGTTAAGAGAAAACAAAAAGAAAATACTGGTTGAAGTTACTAAAAAAGGGTTGTAGTAAATTAGGAGTGGGGGGGGTGTGAGTAACACCTGGCTGCTCTCAGGGCCTACTCCTGGCTCTGTGCTCAGTGATCATTAGAGTCAGTGCTCCAGAGGCCCTATATGGTGACATTTTAGTTCTATTAATCACATAGGGAAATCCCTAATAAGTTAGTTTTATGACAATTTAAAATATTAGAACATATATTCAGGAGGAATAAGAATAAGACTAGGGTTTTTTTAATAAGCCACCTTTAGGTAATGCTAAGTTCAAGTACATTGGAGATAAAAGGGGAGGTAGCACATTAACTCATGAAAGCCTAGTAGATTTATGATCTCATTGGATAAGTAATTGAAAAAGTAGCTAACATGATATATCCTGTCTAAAGATATCATAACTCATTGATGATATAATTAAGAGTTTCAATTCAATCATCAAAAACAGAGAAACTAATGAAAGGAAGGAAGAGAAAGTAAAGAAAAAATAATTCCACATCAACTTCAAGAAACAGTCAATGTAATTTATATATCTGGGTCACATTTCATCTAAGAGAATTCTGTTCAAGCAATGCACAGTCAATTTATACAAATAATAGAAATAAATCATATCAATCATTATTTTAGAAAAGGATTGAGCTAAACCACAATCTGGATAAAGATACTGCAAAATCTCTGATCCTAATACCTGATGTATTTCTTGTACCAGGAAGGAGTTTTATGGACCAGATGGACACAGACTCTGCAGGGGAGGGCATCTGATCATCTGAGAAATCTAAGATTGGAAAATCAAGGTGACAGAAATGAAAAATGAACAGATGGAAGCATTATAGAGTTGTAGAGAATTTCTGCACAATATAGTGCGCATCTATTTAATATCTCCTAGTGAAATATATACCATTCCCAGGAGGAAATAATGAGCCAGAAGAAATTTTCACAATTTGACTATCAATTTGAAAAGGATCAACTGATGTTATTGTAGGGGAAAGGAAATAGCCTTCGATAGGTTATTTTATAAATTATCCTAAGCAAACAATAGTAGGTCTTCTGAATAAAGAAATAAGGGTTATAGGTTAATTGTAGATTAATTAATTAATTGTAGATAAATGCTGAGGAAGGTAAACTGAGTCATATAAGTAATGGCTACCCTGTACATTTACTCTAAGTGTAGTACTCTTTTTTTTTTTTTTGGCTTTTTAGGTCACACCCAGCGATGCACAGGGGTTACTCCTGGCTTTGCACTCAGGAATTACTCCTGGCGGTGCTCAGGGGACAATATGGGATTCTGGGGATCAAACCCAGGTCAGCTGCATGCAAGGTAATCACCCTACCCGCGGTACTATCACTCCAGCCTGTAAGTGTAGTACTTTTACAACAACCATTTACTGAAATGAGCTCAGTACTACTGGCTAGTGACAGAGCTCAGTACTCCTGGCTAGAAAGTGAGAGAGAAGATATTAATTAAAGCTACATGCCTTCCATTTTAAATAGAGGAGTGGAAATGTGAATATAGTTATGTTAGTTTACAAAATAATTTCTGAAAGAAGGAAAAATCAACAGCTCAAGAACCTTCACCAATTATATCAGAATGTATTATACATAGGAAATTTATTTATCTTAACTAATAGCCTAGGAAAAGCAAGTAAATGTACAGCAAAAAAAGTAATCTCTAAATTAAAAGGAAATTCAACTTAAAAACAAGCACTAAGAAATAACTCTTAGATCAAACAGTTACAGATTTTCAACATAAAAGTAATCAAGGCCTAGGGAATTTCTTAGTGAGTTGGAGTATTTATCTTACAGGCATTACACCACAAGTTAAATCCCAGAAGTGTTCATCAAGATCCCCAAGGCTTTTCCAGTTTTGCCTGGCAACTCAGATGTCTGTGATCTCCAGCACAACAGACTATATCTGGCATACTCATACATACATGCTCAGTGTGTGGGAGCATCTCAACTAAAGTGTGCAAGCTCTGGCAAGCATGAGAACTGAAAGATTTATGAACATAGCTAGAAGGGGCAATAGCTGATAAACATTCATGGAGCACCATAGTGATCCCTATGGAAAGCTACCAACAGAAGGTGAATGAGCACCACCACATAGGAAGGCAACACTGGGTGAGTTCTATGGCCATGTTTGTGAACACTGCAACCAAATATGTGACCCTGATGAACACCACATCTAAATGTGGAAACCAGGAATGGATGTAACAGCAGTACCAATAGGGAAGTGGGGGAAAGAAAGAAGCAGCTTGCTCTTTAAGCCCATGCTCTCCCTTGAACACATTTCTTGCTTGCTTGTCTTTCTGTTTCATTGCTTGCTTATGTCCACTTTGGAAAATCCCAGGTCTCTTTTGAACATACACTTCTCCCACTCTCTCCCCTCAGATCTTTCTAAATAATTTTCAATAAAAACTACCTTGATTCACCAAAGAAAAAAATAGAAGCATACTTCTGAGATATAAAATATAAAATAATTTAATTTTCAACATGCTTTTATGGAAATAAAAGATCAATAATTTGTTAAAATACACAATGTTTCTTTTGTCATTTCAAATTAAAATGAGGTATGCAGAAAAGCAGTTGTTTGAGTATAATAAAATATAACTTTAGAATTAGTTCCTTTTTTAGCAAACTAAAATACTTAATAATATGATATAAAAATTCATACCAAACTATAATGCTACAATCAGAGGTTATAGATTTTATCTACTTTATAAATATTATAGAAAATAACAATTGATAGTGAAAACCTTTCAGAGTACAACCTACATTGTCAGTACTATAAAAATTTGTGTCAAATTTCTTATGATTTTTTAAGCATGATGAGCATGGAATAGAACTGACAAAAAAATGTTAATGTCAGGACCTCATACTATTCAAGGTTCAACGTCATAGTACCTGCATGTCCTTGAATATGTTATTTCTCTCTAGGTCTCAATTTCCCTACCTGTGACATGAAGCATCTGGTCTGCAATTCTTTCCAAACATTAAAGTTATATGACACTATGTTAAAATCACTTTCCAACCTCTAAATCTGTATCAGGATCATAATTAACTGCTCTTTTTATCTCATGCTTTTAATTTTCATCATTGCATAAATTAAACTCTAATTGAACAAATTACCATATTACAAAAGTCAAAATACTGTCTGAATCCAACATAGTCACTAGCCTATACCTATATAAACCAATTCTTTCTACAAGGCCAGCCAAGAAAAAAAAATTTACTATATTTACTTTTTTTTCTAACACTAAAGACTTTCCTGGCATACACTATTTGACAAATGTGTCAAATGGAGAAGACAAAAAAAATTGCCAGATCTGTAGAGCAAGCTCACAGAAAATCCTTAATTTGTGAATGTTGCAACAAATATATCCACAATGGTATAAAATGTTCTTGTTATGATGGTTTAACATAAACATAAGAAGGTTATAGAAATAATTATCAATGATGTTCAATAAACTAGTTTTAAAATTCATAATAGTCAAGTTGTTATCTGTAACCATGCCTTGAACTTAATTCTAGCCCTAGGAATGACAACTGAAAACTCATCTACGTTAGTAACTGCTGGAAGTCCATTCTAGATCAGAATAATGCTGATGAAATAGGCAACAGGCCAGATCTAGGCCAGCTAGAGAATTTTCAATTTGTATAAAGAATGGAATAAAAATGTAAAGTTTAAAGAAGCTCTCTCTTGCTAACAAATTATAGTGAAAGGAAAGGTTAACAGTATAGTTTTAGGAAAATAGCATTTCTAGGCTCTCATAAGTGCTAAAATTGTATATTAAAAAGTTCCATTCAAATATCAAAATAAATGTTTAAATGAGAAAAGTCCTCAAGTTTCTCCAAAGGAGAACTTCTATTTCTTTTTAGATAAGAGAAATATTATTTCATATCTAAAAGACAGTGTTCAGGTGGTAATATTACAAACTACTACACAAAAAGAATGCCAGTGAGAGAACCTAATCAAATTCAACATTTGAGACTCAGACTCAAAATCCTTTTAGAGGCTTATCCATCTTTATAGTCCTGTAAAATATGAAGAAATTCTAAAGAAAAGTTTAATGCTTTCAATTATATAAAAAACAAAGCTTCTATACCACACAAAACCCACGATAAAATAAGTCAGAAAAGACATATGCAGCAAATATTACATGATTAATTTGTTACTTACTTATTTTCATAAAACAAATTATTACTTACTTACTTTTTATTTTCATAAAACAAATTGCCACAAATTCAATAGCATCTATATATTAGCTTATAAGCCAGAAATACAGATAATGTGACTGGGTATCACAAGGAAAAATCAAAGTGTTGATTGGAGTTGGCTTTAGGTTGAAGAGAAAAATCTTTAATGCTTAGTGTTCTTGCTGACAAAATTTAGTCCCTCATTTTAGTAAGATTAAGGCCCTCATTCCAAGTGAGATGTAAACTTGGAGCTGCTCTTTCTAGAAACTGAGCATTTGAACATTTCAAGTCTAGTTCCTTTCCATGTGCTCTCGTTAATCATCAAGAAAACAATGGTAGAACTATTCCTTTACATTTTTAGTTTTCTGGGTTTCTCTCTTCTTATGCATTCAGAGAAAAAAATGTACTTTCAAGAGGTTAACATAGTCCTAACTACTACATAGCACCAGAGTATTCTGATAATTCCCCTTTTAAATGTCAATTGTGCCACAAGATATTATCAATCACAGGAGCAAATTTTATCAAATTTACAGTTTGAGGGATTACTTGGGTCACAAATACCAAGGGAGAGAGTATTAGAAATCTTACAAAATATCTTAGAAGTCTGCCCAGCATGACGACACAAGGTTATATAATTTGGTGAAATACCACTTCAACATGAAAAAATAAATGAAGAAATATATGAACAACACAAGGCACACCTGAGGGTATATAGATTCTTGAAAAAAAATTCAAAAAGAAAAATAAAATGCCATAACAATATTACTGCTTCTTGGTTTACTCATAAATTTCTGGAAATATAATTCCTCCCCCGAAAAGATTTTTCCTTACTCCCTCCAAAGAAAAAAAGCTGTAGTATGAAAACATTGGCCTCCTCTAGATTTTGCTAGTAATTTATCACAACCTGATTTCTATATACCTGTTTCTGCCACTATACTCTGAGTATCAAATTCCAGAAACAGACTCATTCCATTCCTAGACACTAGAATCTGCAACCCAAACATATTTGTTGAGTGTCTATCATGCGAACACTCCTGAGTCATCAGGGAATTAGAATTACACAATATATTTTCTGATGTACTTCATTTATCATCATGTTCTTTAAATAAAAAAAATGTTTCATATCAAAAGTTCTAAAACGAATATATTTTTTAAAGTAATAGAAACACAAACTCAGTAAAATGAGTAGACTGTTGGACCAGATTTTTGAAAGTTAAGTAGAAAGGCACTAAAAAGACAAAGCAGAAGTTGAAATAAGGGCAAAAGAAGTGTAACATATATGTCACGACTTAAAATTAAAATTATGAATGATACAAATCTAAATGAAAAAAAAGTCTACATCAGACTGGAAAATTCCAGACCAAATTAAATCTGGTGTTTAATCATGTAAATGCAAAATACCTATAAAATTATATAAACAAGTCACTTAGTTCCACATATGTCACCCAAATCCTAACAATGACCAGACATAATACCAAGAAGTGGAAATAAAAAAACAGATAATATAAACCCTATTGTCAGTCAAGTTTTTAGCTGACAAGACATAATGGGTTACACTGGGTATTTGTATTTTAGTAGCAGCATTTCTCAACTTTTCTCAGACTGCGGCCCCCTTCAAAACTTGCTTCCTTCCTGTGGTCCCATTAGTTGACCCCCCTAAACCTTCTCAGCCTCCTATTTACACAATTTTCACATGTTTACATGATTTTACCTTAGAATATTCTGGGGACCTACGAGACGTTGGATGACCCTCAGTGGCGAATAACCAACTATTCTAAATGATATCACTCTTCACGGGGGACATGAACTGACAGAGGGATTCAAATAAAAGTTAGGGGACTGAGAATGTGGCTCAATGGCAAAGTGCATTAACATGTATGAGGCCTTGGGTTCAGTCCTAGCACCCCTCCTGCAAAAACTAAATTTAAAAAGCTCACCATCTCAAACATACCCACTGTATAGGGATAAGACCACTACAGCTGCCAAGTAAGTGTCCTCCCAAGACTCACAACTTAGACCCACCTGATTCTTATATTACATCAGCAGCATCACACAAGGCAATCTCATCAACTCCTACACACTCAGTTTGAGAGTTTATGAATCTACAGATAGAACATCTTGGCTCATAATCAGTTAGGCTATTTTCTAGAAGTTTACTTAATGGACCTACTTTTTGACAAGAAAAAATGAGGGCCACAACAACTATGCATAATTTCTATGTTTTGTCTTAACCTGCTGTCTTAATTCTTTTGATCTTTCTTTATTCCTAATTCTTAAAGTGGCTTCATGTAGCACTGAAGAGTTAAATCTCAATTTCACTCAAAAACCTGAAACTGGAAGAATAATTAAGAAACATGAGCTGCTAATTGGCAGACATCTTGAGTCTACATTGATATCTATACCTTTGGCATCTACCAAAATAGAATTTTTTCTTTATTCCTTTTTTTTAAAAAAAATCTATGGTTTAGAGTGCTATTAATACTGGTTTATTGTGCACATTAACACCAACACCACACCCATCAGCAGTGTACCCCTCCCTCTCCCAAGTATCCTAATATCCCTCTTCCACCTGAGCCCCCTGCAAATTCATTACTTTGTCTCTGGGCCTTTTTTGCTACATTACATTGTATCTTTAAGTCTCACAGGAGAGATCATTATGTATCTATCCCTTTCTTCTGACTGACTTCACTCAGCATATCTTCTAGTTCCATCCACATTGCTGCAAAATGCATAATTTTGTTCTTTCTGAAAGCTGCATATTATTTCACTGTGTACATACCACAACTTCTAGATCCATTTGTCTATAGGTGGGTGTATGAGTTGATTTTATATTTGGCTATTGTACTAAGTGCAGTGATAAACATAGGGTGTGTGTGTGTGTGAGTGTGTGTGTGAGTGTGTGTGTGAGTGTGTGTGTGAGTGTGTGTGCGTATCCCTACAAATTAATTCTTTTGCATTTTGGAGACAGATTCTAAGAAATAGTATCTCTGGATCATATGTTAGATCCATTCCTATTTATTTGGATGGATCTCCAGATTGCTTTCCATAAAGGCTGACTAGAAGATATTCCCATAGACAATGGATGAGGGTTCTTTACTTGCCAACAGAGGCTATTTCCAGACTTTTGGATCACTTGTATCACTTGTCTTCCCATTGATCTTCAATTTTCTCGAGTGGGTGCCAGTAACATCTCCATTTATTATATCATTATAATAACACCAAACATTAGCCAAGTGGCATAAATGCTGGCCGACTTTGACCGAGAGCGTGGAAAGGTCGGACTGCAGCTGAACTTCAACAAGACGATGCTCATGAAAAACGAACTAGTTCCTGATGCTCCATTTGCTCTCAATGGAACGAACATCTCCAAAAGACTTTTGGATATGCGCTATTATCACCAGTGGGAGATGGTATCTGATTGTTTTGATTTGCATTTCCCTAATCTTGGGTGACTATGAGAACTTTTCCATATGCCTATTGGTCACCTGTATGTCCTCTTTGAGGGAAGTGTCTGTTCATCTCCTCACCCCATTTATGGATGGGGTTGTTGGTTTTTGGTTGTTGAAGTTTTTTTAATGCTTTATAGAACTTGGGTATCAACCCTTTATCTGATGTATTATATGTAAGCATTTTCTCCCATTCAGTAGGGTGTACTGAATTGTTTATAAATATTTTCTCCTATTCAGTAGTGTCTCTCACTCTTTTTATTAGAACTTTAGTTTCTTTTGCTGTGAACAAGCTTTTCAATTTAATGCAGTCCATTTGTTTATTTTTGTTGCCTTTGCCACAATGGTCATCAAAAGTCTCAAGAAGGCCTAAGAAAATTTCAACAAGACCTAACACTCATTCGTGATTTTTTAAAAAATCTTATTCAAAATAGATTATTATCCTAACAAAAAAGGGTAGCCCCCAAAACAAATAAAACAAAAGGGATACCTTTCCCAAGCTCTTAGCTTGCAATAACTGTCAGAGAAAATGACATCTAAACATGTTTTGCCTAAAGAGGCAAAATGATTGTCTTCAAGAACATATCCAAAATGAAGGACTTTTGTCACAGGATCTTCATATTTCACATATTTCTAGTAATGGGTTTCTACTGCCGGACACTTACATATTAAGAAGGACTTTTTTTTCTTTTTCTCTTTTTAACACTGTGATGTACCAACTTATTAATGATACAGTTGTTTCAGGCATTAAGTGTTCCAACACCAATACCATCACCAATTCCACCCCTAGTGTGCCCTTCCTCCACCCATGTCCCGAGTTTCCCACCCAGCCACCCCAGCAAAAATTCACTTCATATTGTTTGTTACAATACAAAGGTAAATGTAATTATTATCAAAACTTAAATGAATAACTGTTAATTTGTTATAATTGTTATATCTCACAATGACAAAGTCATTGTCTGAGGATCTATTATGCTGATTAGTGCTAACTGACCTTCCTGTGTTATTGTTTAGGTTCACTGAGCTTAGTGATCTTCTATGAAACTTTTCAATCAGATTTACTGGGCTGACAGTACTATGAAATTTTGAGGTGTCACATAGCCACACAGTCCAGGAGCTATTGATCTGCAAAAACTGGCAGTCTGGTGAGGTTCAGTTGTGGAGCTGGAGTGTTTCTATGTCATATGGTTCAGGTGTGACTGTGGGTTGAATGAATATTCGAACAACAGTTGTGTCTTCAGGCAGAAAGGGGAATCTGACTACCTGTATTCCAAGAAGGCCCCAGAGTTCTCAGCCCAGATCTGTCTACCTGGAAAACTTCAAAAGTATCATTTTTTGGGAGATGTGATGCTGGGCCATTTCTCTGCCAAAAGAGGGTGCTGAGTTTTCCAGAGGTGGGCGAATAGAACGTTTTTTAAATCCCTGATTTTCTTTGTTGTTGCTGCTGCTGTATAACTATGACACTGGGGGTAGCAGGGTGCAGATACACACAACTGGCTGTGGTGCTTCACCAGGTTGAAGTGTTCATACTTGACAGTGTGGCACTCACCACCAGTTTGCTCTCCTTTAGCTGCAGTACGTGAACACACACTCACCAGGAGTCACACCTGCATATCTTCAGCTCTGGTGTTTGCCAGAAACCTTTTTCTTTTTGTGGAACTTAAATGAAACTGGCTACAGTGTAGCCAGAAATTGATTATGGCTCTGGAGACTTCAGACAGGAGGGCTGAAAGCCTCAAACAGAGAAGCTGTCAGGATTGCATATAATGCATGTGAGACACTGGAGATTTGAATTTATAACCATACACTTGCAAGACAATGTTATTCCTACAGACCCAAAAGGGACCATGTATTAATTACTCATAATAGTATTTAAAAGTCAGAATATTTTAAAGCATAATATATCCATTTGGGTTTTCCCATACTTCTGTTTTATATTTTCCTGTAGTCACTGGCATGATAATCTATATTGCCATAACATTTAGCATTTAGTAGTTTATAATATATACAAAATACGAGCACCTATTTGTATAAAGCACATACACATTCCTTTATTTCTTCCTCAAAGCTCCTCCATAAGCTATTAAAGACTTATAAACCAGTCTGAGTGCCTACTAACTGTAAAAGCCCTATAATCCTAACTTCAGGTCTCAATCTCTTAGTTTCCTGGAGCTGTCATGGTTTCCTACAGCTGACATTAAAAAATGGACACAAATGGAATAATAGTGGCACTCCATTGATGAGCATGATATGGTAACATACATTTTGAAAAAGTATCAACCTATACCCCTAGTATATATAATATATACCAAATTTGTCTCTATTATGATGTTCACTAAAGTTTAAAAGTTACTTTTGTTGGAAAGGACAAAAGCAAACAATGCCCCACAGATATTTTATTTTGGCTTAGTTCCCAAGGATAATATATTATTGGACTCGATGCACAATTTCTTTGAAACATAATAACTAAAGTCAAGTTTATAAAATGACAAAAATAGCAGATCTAAAATATTTTCCAGGGGAAAATGCCGACAAAGAAAGAGATTTGGGAAGGGTGCCAGGATGAGCCCCTATAGATTATGAAGATACTATTTTAATCAGTCTGGTTATAAGAATAATAACTACAGTTTACCTGACACATCCAATCAGTGACAAAGCATTATGCCAGTCTGTGGTTTTTTTTGTCATCTCAATTACTTTTTTACTGATTTGAATGCTTTCTGAAGGTACTTCAGGTTTTGAGAAATTATAAGAAATTCCCTACAGTCTCTTCCTGGAGTTAGATCATACATCTTACTGATCATGTGTTTCATTCCTTGTTTCTCATATTCCTTCTCAGAAATGATTTGTTACAAGCCTTACCCAATCTTCTTTTAAAATATAGCAGTTTATATCAAGGCACAATGAATCTCCTCTAACATTTAGACCCCTTAGAGTTATAGATAGTAAAGATGACATCTAAGGAGCAGAATCCTGTCTGTAAGCTTTGAACAATCAAATACTACATGCTATCATTTTTTATTGTGTTCTTTTGTTCCATAATTGTAATAGATCACATTTGCTTTTCAAGGATCGATACTGTTATACTTTTGATGCTCTATAAATCAAGTCTTTAAAAAGTTGAACAACATTGCTGGCCCAGAAGTTATTTTCTAAGAGCTACATTGAGGAGCCTGAGGTGAATACTCATTATGACAATAATGCAGTACTTGGATCTCACAGTGGGGGTCCTCAGGGACTACCAAAGTCACATTGCAAGGTCTTAGAATACCATGCAGTACTCAGAGTCTTCCATATACCAAGCTCATGTGATGTCACTAAATACTCTTATCTGGACCCGTGAAATCATTTTAAACTGAACCCAATTAAAGAAGTTCATTTTTATGAATTCTAAGTGTGAGTTAAGAGAGACAGGCTGCATTTCTTCCACACTGTCTCTAACTCTGGAGCCAGACAAATAGTACAATGGATAAAGTGCTTGAGTTGTATGCAGCTGACCCAGTTTCAGTCCCTGGCACCGAAAATGGCTTCTCCAAATCACATCAGTAGTGATTCCTAAGCACAGAGACATTTAAGTTCTGAGCACAGTCTGTGTTGCCCAAAAAGCAAAGCAAACAAAAAGCTCTGACTCAGTTTAATTAGAGAATTTGTGAATACTCAAATGTAAAGACATAAAATTATGAATTTGAAAGAAATAATGTGTTTTGCTCATTATTTCTTGCTACAAATTCTATAAAATAACTCAAGCTGCATTTTTCTAGATGAAAAGAATTATATTCACTTGATCTTAAACATAATTATGTTTTTCATATTAATGTAATACTTTATTTTAGTGATTTTCTTTCATGCACAAATAAACCTTAGATGATGCATCATCCACAAAAATTTAAGGTGTTGGATAAGCACTAATGGAATAATTAAGAGAAAACTGTTTTATGCATCTAAAATAACTTATTTCTAAATGTCCTACCAAAGATTAAGCAAGTCTCCTCAACGCCATAGAATTGGACATGTTTATGAATTAATTTCCACCTGGAAACCCATGGGATATAAATTCTAACTGTGTGATAAATTAAGTTGCCAAATGAAATGGATTAGCGATCAGTGAAACTGCCAGATAAGCTGTCAGATCCATTTTGGATTGGGATTCATCCTCTTTCTCCACCTGTTCATTAAGCTCCAAGTTCATGGCAACTCCAATGACTGATTGCACATTAACAAGCTGTTTATGTGGAGTGGTGTAGCTGGCCTGGTAAACATTCCTATACTTAGACATTCATTCAAACATAATTCTCTGGTAATATATTCTGTTCCCAACACAATATAGAAAAAGAAAATATAGTATCTTCTAAGATCTAATTTTGAACATAAAAGAGATGTACTATATAATAAAATTAGATGCTGACAAAAAGATCAGATTGTACCTCAAAGTCAAAAGACACTGGAGAAATTTCATTACATAATTCTGTTTCTTCAACTAGTTATAAAATAAAGGAAAATAGTAAGGAGAAAAACTGATGCCACTGCAAAGATTTATCAAAATAAAATATTTATTTCTCTATTTGAAAGTTAACATTGACTGTGTCCATAATTAGAAAGATAAATATGACAAAATTATTGTCAATTTTTCTTATCAAAATGATTCAAATGAGGAGATTGGAGAGATAATACAGTGGGTCAGGCACTGGTCTTGCACACAGCCAACCTGAACTATATCCTGGCACCCTTTTTTGTGCCCTAAGCACTTCCATGAGTGATCAAAGAGCCATGAGTAAGCCCTGAGCATGACTGCATATGGCCAAACAACAAACCAAAAGAGTATGCTTTAACACTGCAAACCCAGAATACATTATGAGGCATTCTAAAGAAACATCTGAGGTGGTTAAAAACTTCCTCAATGTAGTTTATGATTTCTGCTCTCATCTCAAGATTTTGATCCACTTTGTTTTTGACACCGGAAATGGTCTATTAGCAGTGGCAGGTCATCTATAGGAGGCCAAATGACTGAGCTAGAACATCCAGAATCAGACACCAGGCCTCTTGCTCCAACTCCAGCAGTGTGAGCACATTCCCCTTAAGGATCAGGCATTTCACATTGAAGATAATGAAAAGGTTGGTGTAATCCATGAGTTCCACACACACATGTGTGCACTGTCCCTGCAATTTAGTACTGACTTGAACCTTGATGACCTCGGCTAATCTGAAGGGCTTCACACAACTTGTGCCCATGATGGTGGTGCAATACCAGTCTTGCAAAGAGCAGGTCTCATGATATTTGATCCATTCTGAATTAATTTTCATGTAAGGTGTGAGATACAGATGCAGTTTCTTTTTTTGCATGTTTTTCCTGAACCTTTTGTCAGAGAGACTACCTTTACTCTACTTCATGTGCCAAGCACTTTACCAAAAATTAGTTGACCACAGGTCTGGGGGTTAAACATTAATTTAAAAAGACATGAACTATTGTTCACCATAGCATGTAGTACCATAGTTAAGATATGGAATCAACCAAGATTCCCAACAACAGATGAATGGTAAATGAAGGCATGTTATATAAATACACAGTGGAATACTATGCAGCTACAAGGAATGATTCAATCACACAATTTGCTTCAACTTGAATGGAACAGAAGGATAACATGTTACATGAAGTCAGAAGAAAAAATATCAAATGATCTCACTTATCTTTGGTATATAGAGTATCATTGTTAAAACACTAGGTATCAAAGTGGAGCAAATCCTTGGCCTTAGCCAAATCCTTGGCCATTATCAAATCCTTTCATAATGGAAAGGTCAAGGAAGGAGAGAAATGGGCGTGGGGAGGAGAGGAGGCTCAGGCTAATAGGGGCAAAGGTCAGGAACCGTGGGCATATCTGTGGTGTACAGGTGATGTAAACGTATATATCAAAACCACATATCTATTAATACTGTAATATCAGACCCAAACTACAATAACTAAACTTAAAAATATGCCTGTTAAGGAGACAGGCATATGTTAAAGAATGTGGGAGGGCAGAAACAGAGGGAAATTGGTGAAAATCAGAAGTTGACATTGGTGCTAGGATTGGTGTTGGAACACTGTATGCCTAAAAATCTAGCATGGACACAATTGTAAATCACAGTCATAATTTAAATAATTAAACAAATAAATTTATTTACTGAATACTTGTTTAATATTTATCTTTTCTTTACCTATTTGTTTCGATATGCCTTTACATAAGGATGATTTTCCTTAATGATTCTCTCAATTTCTTTAATCTTTCTCCTAAGTGTCTTTGCTCCAGATTTTTATCCTATAGTTATCGTGAAGGTTTGTATCAAAGTTTACTAAAATGATCTTTCTTGTGCTGGTATTGACTTGTCATCATTTGACTATACAATTTTGTCTTTCTTCTTCCACCTTTCTTACGTTTGTTTACTCTTCTATCATTTGTTTGTCACACTGCACTACACTTTGTCACCTTGCTCATGGTTCTGTATTCTTTTGTTGTTGTTGCTTTCCATACAGAACTCCTTTCAACATTTCATATATTGTAAGATCCAGTGGTGATTAATTTTATGACCTTTTGCTAGTCAAAGCAGATAGGGGGCTGTACATTCTCCATCATATTTAAATGACAATTTTTCAAGGTGAAAGATTATTGACTGGAAGTTTGTTATGTGGCTATGTCATTCTGCTTTCTCCTGGCCTGAAGGGTTCCTGCTGATATATCTGATTCAAGTTTAATACGGTGCCATTTTCTATTACACACCACCACCATCAGTAGCCTTCCAGTTTTCATTTCTCATTCATTTTTTATAACTTATCTTGGTGTAGGGTCATTTGGGGTTTAAAACTTTGATTTCAGGGCAAACAGGATATTTAAGGCTAATTCTTTCTTTGGGTTTGGTAATTTCTCATATTTAAATTTTATTTTCTTTAATATGGCCTCTGCTTTTTTACAGACCTTTACCTTTTGGAATATCCACTATCTTTATTATTTATTCTTCTCATTGATATTGGTATTTTATAATAATTTTCTTGTTTATCCTAAATTGTGCTTTTCTTTCCTCTTTTATTTGAGTCATTACTGGAATTATATTCTTTCCTTTGAGTTTTCTAGCTATACTTTCTATTTGATATTTAATCTATTCAATGTTCTCTTTCTTTTTTGGCTTTTGGGTCACACCCAGCAATGCAGAGAGGTAACTCCTGACTTTGCACTCAGAAATTACTCCTGGCGGAGCTCAGAGGACCATATGGGATTCTGGAAATCGAACCCAGGTCAGCCGCGTGCAAGGCAAACAACCTACCCACTGTACTATCATTCCAGCCCCTCAATGTGCTCTTTTTTACCTAGAATGTTTAAATTGTTTTTACAATGTTAAATATCTTTTATGATTAACTCCATTTGCTTTTGTAGCCTTTTATAATCGCTTGCACTTATTTTTCTGTTTAATTGCATTTCTATAACTTCATTAAGTTTTGGGGGGCTGGGGGCTGAGTTCAAAATGTTTACAGAGCATTTGTTTTATAACAACTACTATTTTTTATAGTCTATCTTAGGCACTGTAATTTACAAAACAATTAATGGTAGGGTTTCCTGCATAAAACATTCCAGCACCCCACCCTCCACCATTATCCAGTATCCTGTTCCAATTCACCCCCACCCCCATAGTAAGCTTTGGGGAGCTTTTTATTGCCCTATTATATTACTTTCATATTCTACATAAGAAATCATACTGTGTTTATTTATTTTCTTCTAATTTAATTCAGCATGATACTTTCCAGACCGAACACCTACAGAAAACTGCATACTTTCATTGTTTTTCACAGCTGAGCAGCATTCATTGTGTGTGTATAGATAGATAGATAGATAGATAGATAGATAGATAGATAGATAGATAGATAGATAGATATACCATAGTTCCTTAATCCACTCATCTGTTCTTGGATACTTTGGTGGTTACCAGATTTTGGCCATTGTGAATACTGCTACAGGTATGCAACATTTTTTCTGAATTGTTTTGGGGACTTTGGAGGTAAATGCAGAGATAAAGAGGTAAAGTGAGATTTCTGAGTCATACATAAGCTCACTTCCTAATTTTTTGAGAAGTATCCATATTATTTTCCAAAATACTGGACCATTCAACAATGAATGGGGGTTCCTTTTTCCCCACATCTATGCCAACACTGTTTCTGTTCTTTGTCATAAGTGCCAGTCTCACTGGTGTTAATAAATAGCTCATTGTTGTGTTGATTTGCATTTGTATTTCCATATTTTTCATATATAATGGGGTCATCAGTATTTTTTTTTGAAAAATAATCTGTAATCTCTTCCAGTCATGTTTTGGGGGGTTAGTTGTTTTCTTTTCATAAAGTTCTACCTACATTTTACATATCTTAGATATCAAATAGTTATCACATGAGCTATGGGCAAATATTCTCTCCCAAACTGTGAGGTTTCTTTTTATTCTGTTCAGCATTTTCCTCGGAGTAAAGAGGTTTGACCAATGGCACTGAATCATTAAAGATATCTCTAGATTCAATGTATAAAGACACCCCCTCAATATAATCTATGAATTCCGATATAATATTGAGAACTTAAATCCATTTAACATTGATTAAATCAACTTTTAAGATTAAATTTTTAAATCTTGAAAGAGATCAACAAACTACAGAGATGCTTCCAGACCCCAAAGTCACCATCAAGTTAAAAATTTAACTTCAGCTGTATCACCCCATTCAAAATCTTAGAATTCCAGAAGTAAATGCAGCCATGCAACATCTCAAACTCCACACCACTGATAAATTAGGAATAGCATACCACATCAAATAGGATGTAAAGTAGAAGGTAACCAATCTTGATAAGAAAAATCTTAGCACACAAGCTTAAACTATAACAACATGTTAGTAATCTCTTATAAAGGGCTTAATGATACCAGGGTGAGATACAACAATCTTCACATACTTTCCTGTAATGAAACCTTTTGGATCATTTTTTGCAAATTATTCATAATAAGTAATATAAAATAAATTATTTAGGGCCTGCTAATGAGGTATGCTTGGGTATTGGTTGGGAAAATTGGAAATAATAGTGGTGGGAAGATGGCAATGGTAGTGAGGTTGGTGTTGGAATGCTGAATGTAATAAATCATCATGAACAACTTTATAAAAAAATTTTAATTAAAAAAAGAAAAACAGGATTTTTGTGCATTGTGCTATATAGGGTCATGATTTTAGATGACCCATCCTACTCGTGCCAAATAAATACCTCACCAGCCAACCTCCACTACCTCTACTACCCAGCCACCACCACGCTCCAGGCTGCTTTCCAGACATTTGGGCTGAGCCTCACACATGAGTAAAGCCCCACAGAACCAGGTAAAGCACAACTTTGTGACCTTGGACTCCAGGCTCAACAGGACCTGGAAACAGACATCCTCTGCCTGCTTCCCCCAATCTCCAGTGCCCCAGAGATCACACCCAGACGACCCACCCTACCAGCGCCAGATAAATACCTCTTCAGCTGACCTCCACTACCTCCACTACCCAGCCACCGCCATACTCCAGGCCACTTTTTGGACCGCGAGGAAATGGGTATCATAAGACACATACCCATTTTCCATAATTACCACACCATATTTGATGAAGTTCAAATATGTTACATGGAAACACCTGTAAGGGTGATTAGAGGCCGCCTGAAAGTCTCCAGCCCTCTTGGAGAGCCCGGCAAGCTACCGAGAGTATCCTGCCCGCACAGCAGAGACTGGCAAGCTACCCATAGTGTATTCAATATGCCAAAAACAGTAACAACAATGGGCCTCATTCCCCTGACACTGAGAGAGCCCCTAATACGGCAGCATTGAGAAGGATGAGCAAGGAGAGGCTGATACAATCTCAGGAATGAACTAGACTGCCAAAAGGACTAAAATGATGAAGAAGGACTAAAATGACTGTCTGTGCTTTCAATGCACATACACTGGCATTGGAAGCATCCATCGAGGACCTCATGGTGCAAGCGCAACAGATCAAGTATGACATCATTGGTCTGACCGAGACGAGAAGGTTCGATCACATCATATCATTTTTGACACTGGACAAGAACTATTCCTCGAAACATGTGACAATAGAGGCATCAGTGTTGTCGGTGTCCTTGTCAACACGAACTTGGCCATGAGCATTGTTTCATTTGAATACCTAACAACCCGAACCTGATGATTACACATGAATAGATGTGGCTCACTTCTGGCAGTTTCTATCTTCGTCGTCTACGCACCAATATTCATTTTCGAAGAGGAAGCAATTGAGAAATTCTACATGGAGCTGGACATGTTCTATAAAGAAGACCACACCTTCTACAAGCTCACTGTCGGTGATCTTAATGCCAAGATAGGACCAAGAAGGTCACCTGAAGAACTCCACATCAGGACCCATGGCCTAGAATGGAAGGAACAGGGTGAGAAACTGTCTGAGTTCATCATGTCGACCAAGACCATCCATGGCAACTCATAGCCCCAGAAGGCCGAATCTAAACGTTGGACATGGGTGTTTCCCAGTGGACAGTTCCACAACGAAAATTGACCATATCATATTCAATCGAAGGTTTTGCCTGATCAATGTCACTGTTGCCCCAAAATTCAAACAGGATTGGACTACTGTCTCCTTTTTGCAAAGTTTTACCTCACAGAACAGGGAGAAAAGACTGCAAAGTTTAAGAAGAGAACTCCCAGGATGACCACCAACTGGAGCTCTTTGGCACTATTGCAGCAACGTGGAAATGCTGTTGTTGACAACATCGATGAGGAATATGATCAACTGGTTCAGCACACCTCCATGACTGAGGGAGGAATACCGAGAGTGGGGAAAGCCACAAACAGACGCCTGTCTTCGGAAACTCTCGAACTCATTTGCCAAAGTAGTTTGGCACAAACCTCAGGCAATCACAAGCTAACGTCCGAGCTCGCAAAGCTGTGCAGAGAAGTGATAAAGGAAGACCTCAAAGAGAGAAGAGCATCAGTGTTGGCCGATGTGGCAGAAGCCGGGAAATGTATTTGCAATGCTTGCCTGTCCTTCACCAACTACAAGACCAAGATGACTGCCCTCTGACATCCTGATGGATCTATCACATCTTCCAGAAGGGCAATGGAGAGGATTATTCATGACTTCTACTCAGATCTCTTCGACAGCCATGTCCACCTGCCCACATTCCAAATTCCACAGGATGGATATGTCATTCCCAACATCCTCCCTTCTAAAATCCACATGCCACTTCATCAGTAAAGACGCGTACAGCACCCAGTCCATTCTCTTTCTTCAGAATGGAAAGAGCTAGATGTCAGACCCAAACATCTAAAGAATCTGCCGCCAGTACTTGTAAATACACTGGCTTGGCTCTTCACATGCTACCTGTCCAAATGCAAGGACAATGGAAAACGAGTAGGAACGTTCTGTTGTACAGGAAGGGAGACATCCACAACATCAGCAACTATCGCCCAATCTGCATGTTGTCTATTGTTTACAAGTTGTTCACTCAAGTCATCCTGAATAGAATAGGCAGAACACTAGATGAAAGACAACCATGTGAGCAAGCTGGGTTCCAAAAAGGATTCAACACAATCAAACATATCCACACAGAGACCAAGCTCATTGAAGTTTTGTGAGAGTTCAAGATGCCACTCTATCTAACATTCATCGATTTAAAGAAAGTCTTTGATTCTGTTGAGACTGAAATGGTCATTGAAGCCCTAGCCAAACATGGCGTTCAAACTCAGTATATCAGGATCCTCTGCGAGTTGTATTACAGATTTGCCACCAAGATCTCACCATTCTACAAAGAAGTGATCATCAATGTAAAGAGAGGCGTTCAGCAGGGTGATATCATTTCACCAAAATCTTCAGTGCCACACTCGAGAACATCATGCAACAACTGGAATGGGAAGGAATGGGAGTGAAGATAGACGGTTGGCAACTACACCACCTCCACTTCGCTGGTGACATCATTGTAATAACAACAAACATTAGCCAAGCGGTACAAATGCTGGCCAACTTCGACCGCGAGTGTGGAAAGGTCAGACTGCACTGAATCTCACCAAGACAATGTTAATGAAAAACAAACTAGTTCCTGATGTTCCATTTGCTCTCAATGGAATGAACATCTCGAATGCAGCAGGTATGTTTACCTGGCTTGAGAACTCAACATGAGGAATGACTCGGTGCCAGAACTGTGCAGGAGGAAGAGAGAGAGCATGCAACGCCTTCAAAAGCATTGAAGACGTGGTTAAGAGGACGAAGAACCTCCAGCTCCAGGCACATCTTTTTGACTCCACCGTTCTTCCTGAACTAACATATGCCTCAGAGACCTGGGCCATACGAAAACAGGATAAAAACGCTATTCAGGTATCCCAAAGAGGAATGGAAAGAGCTATGCTTGGAATATCACATTTCACTCAAGTGAGAGAAGGAATCTGAAGTTCCGACCTGCTTTGATGATCAAGAATCAGGGACGCTCTCTCATTTGCCAAGGCATCAAAAAATCAGATGGGCCAGTCACATAATGCGATTTAGAGACGACTACTGGACTAGAGCTGTTACCGACTGGATTCCACAAGATGTCAAAAGAATGTGTGGCCGCCCACCAACGAGATGGTCAGATTTCTTCATCAAAACCCCGAACAAACAGTTTGAGGCTCTTCGTGCTCCTGGAGCGGGTAGATACCATTAGGCTACAGTAGCACACAACAGAGACGAATGGAGATGTTACTGGTGCCTGCTCGAGCAAATTGAAGATCAACGGGATGACAAGTGACAAGTGATACAAGTGATTTTAGTTTTGGGCTTTGTTTTGTTTTGTTTTATGTGACTTACAGTTACCCAACACTTGTTGAAAAGACTTTCCTTGCTCCACTTCATACTTTTTGCTCCTGTATTGAAGATTGTTAATATACCATATGCCAGAGGAAAAGTCTCTGTATCCTCAATTCTCTTCCACTTATCTGAATCTAAACTTATTTCAGTAGCATTTTGATTACTATTCTGTACTATTTTGATGACTATAGCTCTATAGTATGGTTTGGTTTTGTCTTTAACCACTGGTCAGTAATGAGCTATTTTTATTTTCAGGTGTGTGAGTTGTTTTTTCTCCATTCCTGATTGTGGTTAACTTCTTATTTTCAGGGCATCATGGTCTGAGAATGTAGTTGGTATAATTTCTATGCTCTAGACTTTGTGGAGGTGTGTTTTGTATCCCAGTATGTGGTATACCTTGGAAAATGCCCCATGTGCAATAGAGAAGAATGTGTATTGAGCTTTTTGAGTATGAAAAGCCCTAAATACATTTAAACACTTTCTTGCATTTCTTCCATCAAAGCAAGTATTTCCTTACTGAGCTTTAATCTGATTGATCTATTGAGAGATGACAGAGTGGTGAAGTCTCCAAGTACCAAGTACCATTCTGTGGCTATCAATGTCTTTCTTCAAATCCATTAACAGTTGTATAAGTATTTTGCTGGTCCTTCATTAGGTGCATATGTGTTTAGGAGTGTGATTTCATTCTAACGTACATATTCCTTGCTTATTAAAAAAGGACCTTCACTGTTACTATACACCTTTTCAACCTGAAGTGTATGTAATCCAATACTAGTATTGCTATTCAACTTTCAGGTGTTTGAATTACTTCTCCGTTTCTGTTTGTGATTAACTTCTATTTTCAGCACATCATGTTCTGAGAAAACAGCTGGTATGGTTTCTATCCTCTTTACCTTCTGGAGGTCATGTTTTGTGTCCCAGCATGTGACCTATCTTAAAGAATGTCCCATTTACATTGGAGAGGAATGTGTTTGGGGGGATTAAAAGCTATATATAAGGCCAAATATATATACATATATACATGTATATACACACAAATATATTATTATATGTTAATACACACATATATAAAACACTTTTATTTATTCCTTCAAAGCAAATATTTCACTAGTTGATCTATCAAGAGACGACAGAGTGGTGCTGAAGTCTCCAACCACCAATGTATTCCTCTCAATGTCTTTCTTCAAGTCTATTAGCAGTTGGTTTATGTATTTTGCTGGTCCCTCATTAGGTGTATATGTTTATCATTGTGAGCTGTTTCTGTTGAATGTATCTTCTGATCATTAAATCCCTCGTTTTCTTACAACCTTTTTGAGTCTGAAGTCTATGCTGCCTGATACCAGTACGGCTACTCCAGCCTTTTGTGGGGAATGTTTGCTTGAATTGTATTCACCTTTTGACAATGAGTCTGTGACTGTTTTGACTTAAAATATGTTTCTTGCAGACAGCAGAATGTTGTGTGCAATTTTCTAATCCACTCTGCCACAATTGCCTCTTAATTAGTACATTTAGCCCATCGACATTGAGAGAGATTATTGTCACAGAGTTCTGTGTCATCTTTCTGCAGGTATTTGGTGTGTTTGTGGGATTCATCCTGTCTTAAAGTAGTCCCTTTATTTCTCCTTATAAAGATGGTTTAGAATCTATGAAATTCTGAGTTCTTATTTATCTGTCAATTTGTGTATCATTCCTTAAAAACTGTATGAGAGACTGACTGGGTAATGTACTCTTGGCGATGCATTCATTTCATTGAATTTTCACTACATCCCACCATTGTCCTCAGTCTCAGAGAATCTTGTTTGGTAAAATTGCTGCATATCAGAAGGATGCTTCTTTGTATTTTTCTTTGATCTTGATGCTTTCAGAATTATATCTCTATCATTGTTGTCATTCTGATTAGAATGTCTTGGATTAATCTATTTGGATCTACTTTAACTTGTCTTCGGGCCTCCAGAATATGGGTGCAGCTCTGTGAACATCTCGGCAGTGATGTTTTTGACTACTGCTTTGCTTCTTTATCAGGGCTCTCTTCCTGGCTCTCAGGGACTCTGGCGATTCTTATGTTGTAACTATTGAATTCATCCCAAAGTTCTTTTCTTAGTTGTTTATTTTGAGGTTTTTTTCTGCTCTGCTGTTATCTGGAGGTTTTCTGAACCTCATGTAGACGCACTGAGTCCGTCCTCATTAGCTATAACTCTGCTCATGGGGCCTTCCAGTGAGTTTTTCATTTTGCCTGCCAGATTTTTAAGTTCTGTCATTTCTGTTTATAGTTTTCTCATTTCTGCTCTCCTGCCCTATTGTGTTTTATTGGTTGTCTGTTCCTTTGTTTCTTTGAACACATTAAATATCTTAAGCATATCCCCTCTGAATTCCTTTTAAGAGAGATTATATAGGTAGCTATTACCTATTGAGTCCTTAGGATTTCGATCTTGGCCCACTATCCATGGTTCACCAGGGTTCCTTTTGCAATCTGTGAGGATGTGTTTTCCACTTCAGGTCAGTGTCCCCTCCCCTGCAAGGAAGATCTTTGGGGAAGCTCTATTGAGGGGTGAATATTAGCAGCTGCTGCTTTAGGAAAAGGCACTGACTTCTATCTTTGGGCTGAATCAGTTTCCGGGATGCATCTAGTCTGTGTAAGGTAGACATCTAAGGTTCTATCCTGGTGGCAGTATGTGTGTAAGGGGTTGTGGGGTGGAGAGAGCAGGACTCAATGCATGCTTCAAGACCCGCTTCAGGACCAACTTTGGGGAAAGGCGCTGACTCCTAACCTTAGGAGCCTTTGTTCCATGTATGGTGGGCCTCAGGTCCTCTCCCAGTCAACAGAAAGTGTGATGTTGAAGCTAAAGGATCTGGTGAGAACACAGCCTCAGAGCATCCAACTTCCAGAAAAGGTGCTGTCTCCTGCCCTTTGGGTGGAGACTGTCGACACATTCTTTTTTTTTTTTTTCAATTTTATTGAATCACTGTGAGATAGCTACAAGCTTTCAGGTTTGGGTTATAATCACACAATGATCAAACACCCACCCCTCCACCAGTGCACATTCCCCTACACCAATATTCCTGGTACACCCCCCCCTTCCCCACCCTCCTTCTGCCTCCATGGCAGACAATATCCCCCATACTCTCTCTCTCTCTACTTTTGGACATTATGGCTTGCAAGGACTGCACTCAATTGTGGAGTATAGAACAACATAACATGAGGCTGACACCGAAGGACAGTAGATACAAGGGCCAGGAGGATTGCCCCATAGCTATAAGCCTACTTCATGAATGGAGGGGAGAAGGCAAATGGAATAGAGAAGGGATCATTAAGAAAATGATGGCTGGAGGAACCAGTTGGGATGGGAGATGCATGGCGAAAATAGATAACGGACCAAACATGATGACCATTCAGTGTCTGTGTTGCAAGCCATAATGCCCAAAAGTAAAGAGGGGTGGTGGTGGTGGGAGGGATACGGGGAACATTGGTTGTGGAGAATGGGCACTGGTGGAGGGATGGGTACTTGAACATTATATGACTGAAACATAATCAGGAAGTTTGTAAGTATAATAATAATAATAATAATAATAAATTTTTAAAAGAAAGAAAGGAACAGAAACAGTTCTACTCAGGGTTTCAATGAACCAAACTCCACCCATTGCCTCCTGTGTACCACACCAAGTTACCTGCACCTACTGGTGTCAATAAAATTGCATAGAGCTTTCTATTTCAAAATGTTATGTTCCCTGTCCTTAAATTAAAATTAAAACAATAACACAATTCAAGAGTAAAGACTGTTTAATTCACAAATAACACTGATGAAGTTTGTGAAAATATAACTTGGGAGGTAGAAATTTCATTTAACTCTTTCATACAGTTATTGGTCACAAACATCAAAACTTTGAAAACATTTATATTCCTGAGCATTTATTTCACTTCAAGGGATTTATTACAAGGGAATAAACAACTTTTTAAAAGAAATTTTGTCTGCTTGCTTGCCTCAGCTTTTTTATATAAGTGAAAACATGAAACAATCTGAATTACTAAGCATGGTGGAATAATAAATTAACATTTTTATGTATGACAAGATATTGTGTGGCCAAATGGCAGAAAAGTGATCATAATATTAAAAAACATTCTTTTGGAAGAATATAAAAAAATCAATGGAGTAAAAATATCTGAAGCATAAATACTGAGCCTTAACAGTGATATTATGTTTAGAAACGTTACAGAAAGATCCTGTTCTTTGTACTTAATAAATGTCTTATTTTAAGTACAAAATGCAATTCTTTTGAATTCAAGCAAAATCATATTTAAATAGATACTTTAAAATCCTGTTGAGCAATAAATGTGACAAAGAAAATATAAATTTCTCTAAGTACAGTGAAAATTCCTCAAAGAGAGAAAACATGGGACAAATGTCCAACCAGCTACTACCACTTTTCTCCCCCATTATGTTTGTTAAGTTTAGTCTCTCAATGTCTCTATAGTCTACTTCCAGCATGCATCTACCATCCCAAACAGGCCCCCAAGCACCCTTTACATGGTGGTCCTTTCTCTATCTGAGCTGCCATTTCCCCCAGAATGTGAGGCCAGCTTCCAAGCCGTGGAGCAATCCTCCTGGTACTTATCTCTACTATCCTTGGGTGTTAGTTTCCCATTCTGTTACTTTATGTATATCTCATTTGATATTAACAACAGTCTTGTGAAGCAGCCTTATTATCTCCATTTTACCACTGGGCTAAGGTAAAAAAGATTACGTAATTTACCAAGATCCATTAGCTAGGAAATTTAATAAATATATTTTAAATCATGATTGATCTGAATCCAAGCCTTCTATAGTTAACCATAATGTAACATACCTCTCTTTGGCATTTTGGCATAGGTCAAGAGAAACTATAACAAATAAGCCATTCTAACTTTCTACTTTTAAAAAATTTTATGGCAAATTTAGTCAATCTTTAGTCAAAGGCAATCCATCAGAATTTGAGTTAATCATTTTTGGGTCATACTGCCCATAATCTACAAATAAATGACTATCACGTCTTGCAAAATATTTTCCTATGATTGTGGTATTGGGAAGTAGTCTCTAAAGAAAAAATACTGAACCATTAATCATATAGACATATTCTTCCCCACATTCTAACAAAGACAAAAACCTTTTTGACTAGCAGACTTAATACAAAGTTATATAAGGACCAAATCACTGTAAACAGATCATCCTACATATGCTAATACATATAAAAACTTGAACATGAATTAACAGCAATTCTATTATTAAAAACAAAGTATCAAAGAAAACCCAAATGTCCTTGAAAAGGTGAATAAACATGTCCTTGAAAAGGCTTAATAAACATTTTTCACTGTTTTCACTCGGGGCACCCCAGAGGAGGGCGGGTGAAAGCTCTCCCCACCCCAAGGCACCCACCCCCAGCGCTGACCTCCACAACCCAACCACTGCCACCTTCCAGGCCGCTTTCCACATGCTTGGGTCGAGCTTCATGTATGAGTGAACATATTCCTAAACCGCGTGGCTGTGAAATATCGTAAGATATTCCCTACTCATTTTCCATAATTACCACATCATATTTGATTGGAGGCAAGATGGCACCAATACTGCCCAAACCCTTTGTGCTCTCCCGGACTCAGCTCACCATCTCGCCTTAGACAACATGCGGCTCAGCAAGCCAGGCATGGAACTCTATGCGCGATCCCTGCTGGAACTCTATGAATGATTCCAGATGGACATTGCCAGCTGTTTTGCAAGATTTGGATAGAATGGCATAGGTGGGGCATGGAGAAACTACGGTGACAGCCACAGCGTCACCACCTGCCCCAGCCGGGCCAAGTTGCAGCACCGTCAGACATAGAGCCGTGGCAGTAGCGCATGCAATAGCTCATCCGCTGTTGGGTCCTGTCAGCCAACCACCAGGTGACCTGAGACTTGGCACAGGTGTTCGACCTGGCACAGACCCTCCACAATAGGGTCCTGCTGTATCAGCAGCCCAACAACCTCCAGGCACACTCCATCAACCTCAAGGAAATCAGCCTGAGGACGTAGATGTCCCAGCTGCTGCCCAGAGACGAGCTTTTGTGTGCAGATTGTTTCAACATGCCAGTCGACCAAAAGTTTACATTCAGTAGACTGGGGACATCTGTAAAGGTGATTAGAGGCTGCCCCAAATGCCTCCATCCCTCTCAGAGAGCCCGGCAAGCTACCAATAGTATCCCGCCCGCACGGCAGAGCTTGACAAGCTACCCGTGGCATACTTGATATGCCAAAAATAGTAACAACAGTCCTCATTCTCCTGATGCTGAAAAATTCCACCAATACACCATCCGGCTATACTACCACACAACAGGGATGAATGGAGGCGTTACTGGCACCCACTCAAGCAAATCGATAAATAATGGGATGACAGTGATACAGTGATACAAATGCATTGAATTACTACTCAGTAATAAAAAAGAATAAAGTAACTTGAATGCACCTACCTCAACAGCTTTGTTTATTTCAGGTGAGGATTAAGTGCAGTAATATAATACTTGCCTCGAATTTGTGAGAACCTTAAGTCATCTCTGGTACCACAAACAAACAAGAAAATAAAATCCTCTCAAAAGATTAGAGTTATAAGTATACAATAAATTTAACATTATTAAAATTACAAAACTATTAAAATGCAGACAGAGACAGGGCAATAGACAAATAAATGGTAAGAAAAAATGCAGAACTATGAGGGAATTATTTTATAATAACGGAACAAAACTTTATCTTGATCATAGAGGTGGTTATATGAATCTATATATGGGATTATAAAAATGACACAGAATTACACACACATATGGAAGACTTTTTTTAAACAGTGAAAACTAAGATCTAAAGTATAAGTTAGTAGCAATTTAACATTAATTTTCTAGTTTGGGTACTGTACTTTAGCTGTAAATGTCAACCACGAAAGAGGATTGCACAAATAAAGGTAAACATATAACACAAGAGTCCTCACTACTTTTGCAGTTTCCTGTAATAATTACAATAAAGAAAGTTAAAACAAAATTTTTATTGTGGGCTTGAGAACCTGAATCTGAACCTGAGTTGGCTTGATTCACAATTATGTGCTATATCCATATGAACCCAGCTGAGGGTAGGTAAGATAGAAAAGAGATCAGTATGACAATAATAGCAAGGTACAATCACACTGGACAAGATCTGAGTGTTAAAAATAGGTAAAGAGATATTCTTGATAACCTTTCAGTATCAATATTGCAAACCACAATGTCCAAATGAATAGAGAGATAGAAGATGAAAGAAGAAAGGAGGAAGGACTATGGAGGAGGAGGAAGGAATAGAAGGAGGCGAAGGATGAGGAAGGAGGAGGAGGAGGAGAAGAAAAGGAAGGAGGGGAAAGAAGGAAAAGGAGGAGGAGAAAGAGGAGGAAAGAGGAGAAGAAGGAGAAGAAGGAAGAAGGAAGAGGAAGAAGAAGATGAGGACGAGGAGGAGGAGGAGGAAGAAGAGGAGGAGGAGGAGGAGGAGGAGAGCCTACCATAGAGGTAGGCAGGAAGTGTACAGTGTGGGTTGATGGGAAGGAACCTGGGGACACTGGCGCTGGTAAGTGGACACTGGTGGAGGGATGGGTGTTGGAATACTGTATGACATAAATATAATCATGAACAGCTTTGTAAGGGTATATCTCACAGTGATTCAATAAAAAGAGTAAAAAAACAGAAAAGAAATAGCATAAACTTCTAGAGAAAAAAATAATACAAAGAACATCCTGCATTTAAAGAAATTCAATGAAAATTGTAAAAATGCTGTATTTGAAATAAATGTGAAATATCAAACCATTCCATTCATAACCACTAAGACAAGTCTTCGAATGTATTAAGATGAACATGGAAACTTGAGAGCTACAATAGAAAGCTCACTTATTGACTATGTTCATTCCCCTCTCACAGAGGCAGCTTTGGAGTTTCCTGCAATGTTTCCTTGTTCAACTGAAAGGCTAACATCTGCTCCTCTCCCTACATATGAAGAAAACAAATTGCACAGTAGAAAGCTGTAAATGGAGTCATCTCATTATACATTTGGCATCTATTTTCATCTACTTAGGAACTTCCTGAGGAGGATGTTCTTGTGAATACAGAACTCAAGCAAATTATAATCATCTTAGCCAAGGAGTGAACTAATAGAGTGCCAAGCAATTTATTAGTGAGTGAAAGTTGCATCCTGCCTTCATATTAATTTATCAAGCCCTTGTATATCATATA
This sequence comes from Sorex araneus, assembly GCF_027595985.1. NCBI lineage: Eukaryota > Metazoa > Chordata > Mammalia > Eulipotyphla > Soricidae > Sorex > Sorex araneus. The sequence continues at coordinate 134,720,889 of NC_073304.1, read as the reverse complement.
GCAGTATGAAAAAAACTGTAAGTATATGCAATAACAGGATAAAATATGAAAAAACTTTAAACACGTGAAGGTAGTTTTACTTTAAAAATGTTTTCCTGTTTAGCATGATTTGACTTTATTTCAAAACAACTATTGATCCCAAAGTTACTTGCATTTAATGATTAAGTAATTTTTATTTTATTTATTTAGTTATTTAGTTTTTGCTTTTTGGGTCACACCTGGTGGTAACACAAGGGTTACTCCTGGCTCTGCACTCAGGAATTACTCCTGGTGGTGCTCGGGGGACCATATGGAATGCTGGGAATCGAACCCGGGTCAGCCGCGTGCAAGGCAAATGCCTTACCCTCTGTGCTATTGCTCCAGCCCCTAAAATAATTTTTAAAGGTAGATTGCTTCACTATATAAAATCCCTAAAGGTCCTACATATTCAACTACACATAATTCATTCATCTGTGAAAAAAAGTGACAAGGAATTAAGAGAAATATAATTAACAAAACCTAGCATTAAGAAAAGCCATTGTCCAGGAATATTGCTCCAGGGTTGAAAGCCTGTCTCATGAGCTGGGGGAGAAGGTAGCTGGAATAGAGAAGGGATCATTAAGTCAATGATGGTTGAAGGAATCATTCAGGATGGGAAATGTGTGCTGAAAGTAGATAAAGGACCAAACATGATAGCCTCTCAGTATCTGTATTGCAAACCATAATGCCCAAAAGTAGAGAGAATATGGGGAAAATTGTCTGCCAAAGATGTAGAGGTAGGGGTGGTAGAGAGGGGGATACTGTGGACATTGGTGGTGGAAAATGTGCACTGGTGGAGGGATGGGTGTTCAATCATTGTAAGACTGAAACTCAAACATGAAAGCTTTGTAACTGTATCTCATGGTGATTTAATTTAAAAAAAATGTTCTGAATAAAAGAAAAAAAAGAAAGGGCATAGCTTCTATTAAGTGTGCTAACTTACCAAACTCAAAGGCAAGTTAAAAACAGGACGAAAGGGTTGGAGCGATAGTACTGCGGGTAGGGTGTTTGCCTTGCATGCGGCTGACCCAGGTTTGATTCCCAGCATCCCACATGGACCCCCGAGCACTGCCAGGAATAATTCCTCAGTGCATAGCCACAAGTAACCCCTGTGCATTGCTCAGTGTGACCCAAAAAAGAAAAAAAATAACAAGAACAAAAACTCATGAGAATGGTATTGATTTAGGAAGAAACTGCATGTTATGCATGTTAGCAACTTTATTACACAGAACAGATGTAGGATAAATGGCTAAAACTTACAAGAATATATAGGTAGGATGTAACCTATGTAACCTGGATGTAACCATGAACTTGATTTTTTTAAAGTCGCATGCCTAGGCATAATGAACCACTGAGAACTTATTAATTACAGTGATATTAAAACAGTATTAAAGAGAAACTAATAAGATCCTTTCCAGAGGCCTGTGTTTTCAGAGAGCACAAAAGTCAGAAAGAAGCATCTGAAGGTCCGAGATCAAAATGAATAGTACAAAGACTCAATATAAAGAAGACTTGTGGCCTATGAAGAGATCTAATTATCTCTCCTAAAGGAATGATCCATATTAGGTGGAAAATTATGTAGCCCAAATTGAGGTTTTTGATTTTAAAGATTCAGCAGAATTGGCTGAAATTTTAAGTAGAGAGACATCAGAAAAGGAGAAAAATATATATATTGATCCCTTATATTGTAAACTCAAACTCGAATAGCATAACAAAGTAACTGGCAGTTAGTTCTGAGAGAAGACCAGGGTTCTACACTTACTGCTAAGTTGACAAAACTATGGTACATCCTAAACTATGTTTCAGCCCTCCATGAGACCCTTATGTTCACCTACCAAGGCATGTTCCCACTATCCATGGGAAATTCCTCCTCATCAAAAAGAAATACCTTGAAATACTGTGAAATTTAACATGAATCAGATCCTCTTGAGAAGAAGAAATTACCTTCCACCCTTTGTGTCCTTTTGGTTTCTGTGAAGAACATTCTCTTCTCCACTTGACTTAGATAAAATGTATAAATGATATATGACAATGCCAAGACATAGAACTTCCAAATTCCTCTTGCTTGTGGGTAAACAGTTTAACTGTTTGTTCCAATCAATATTGTTTGCTCAGTACTTATTTAGTGAACTTGCCCAAACTTCAGTCATGCTTCTCTTTGCTCTAATTCAGTAACTTTGGCTCACTTTAAAGGAATTACAATTAAAAAGCTCCCCTTCCTTAATAACCCTTACCTAGAATCACTTGACATCAGAGAAAAACACTCCACAGTAACTGCCCAATCATCCCTCTCCCTCCAAAGTCACAATCAATGACCCACTCATGCTGTTCCTTCCAAAGTTATTTCTTTCTAGCCTGTCCACTACTCTTTATGAAAGAAAAGCCTTTCCCTTCTTGATCTTTGAAACACTTATAAATTTCATAAGTAAAGTGGTTCTTCACACTTAATATCTTTATTATTATATTTTCCTTCCCTTATGATGATAAAGCTTTGAATAAATCCTTTCCTAATCTAAGACCACATTTTTTTTTACTTTATTTACACCTGCGGAGAGAGCCTCTTTGTATAACACAAATCAAATACTGAGTAACCCCCATTGATACTTATTTTTATATAATTACAACTCCTATATACATAGCCACATAATAAAGCATAATAGAAACTGTCCTCTCTTGCCTGATGTTTGTATTTTTAAATAACTAAAATAAAGCATTTCATAGCATAACAAGTCAAAACCAAAAATCTAAGAATTTTAAATAACAAGTAATTTATTTATATTTTATTTTATCATATTTTATTTTTCTGCAGGATAGCTCAATTATCTCTTTATAACTTGGTCAATAGCTTGATCAATAGATTTAAATAGCTTGGAGAACATGTTTTAACGTTTTCCAATTATTAGCTCAAGTATAAAACCAACAATCATTATCTGGCTAGAGTACTTCAAATAGAACTTCCTGCAACAACATTTCAGTTCTTCAGCAGTCCAGGATCCTATTCTCATTTTGGCAGGGACACACTGAGGAATTAGCACATTAATTACAGCACATACGAAAAATAAATCCTCAACGTTTTTAATCAAGATGGAAAACATGTGACATTCCTGTACCAGAAAGGGTATCTTTCTCTAAAATATTTACATTGCTATTATAAAGTACTCGTAGAACAAATACATCACAAAAATCCCCAAAAATCTAAGAACTCATACAGCAAATACATCACCGAAAGAAAAACAAATCATCTACTTACCCGCATTGACTATAGCATCTACTTCTAGCAATGTGATGTCACCTCGATAGAGAGAAACTTTATCACTCAAACTTTTTTTCACCTGGGATGTTTCTGGAGAATTTTCTTCTGCAATAAAGAAGATATAACATTAATATCAATATTCTGAATTTGATAAATACAATTTTGATACAAAAGTCAGATGGGTTACACTCTGATACATTAGGCAACAAGAAATAAAAGTGTAAGTACAAGGGGTGTGGCTTAACTTCTATTATAAAAGTGTTTCCCAACGTAGGTAACAATCCATGGAGGGCCTGAGAGTAGTAGGACTGGGTACAACTAAGAAGTACATTCTGTTTAATGCACTTAAAGAAGGAAGATTTACAAAGGGATTGATGACTGTTTTATTGTTTACTTGTTTTCTTGATAAATGGGAAGTACTTCTGCTGAATATAAACAAAATATCACATATATTATGGCATATGATAAAATTTGATGATACATACTGGTCAACAATTTTTTAAAAATCAACATTTTTATTATAAAAACATAAATTAATTAAATTACAAAATAAAATTATGTATATCAATTTCATATACATAAATGGTATGTAATATATAATATATAACATGCTATTTATTATACATTGTATATGCATTATATATTATATTGTATATATTATATACATGATGGTACTGAAGCCAAGGCACCTGCCTTGCATATCCCTGACATATGGTCCCCTCTAGCACCACCAGGAAGCACAAAGCCAGGAATAGCCCCTGAGTACCACAGGCTATGATCCCCAAACCCGAAATAAAAAAAGCAGTTGTTTGGAGAAATAGCTCAACAGACTGAGAACATTCTTTGCCTACAGAAAGCATAGTTTCAGCTCCAGCTCAGCACTACATTGCCCCCACGCCCAGACTCCCAAGTACTAAGTGGGTATAATTCCTAAGGACTATTGAGTCTGGCCCCAATACAGAAAAACAAAAAGAACCAAACTTAATGTCTTCATTGAAATGGAAAATGCTCTTATCTTATGCTTTAAAAATAAAATTATTGGGGGGCTGGAGCGATAACACAGCAGGTAGGGTGTTTGCCTTGCACGCAGTCGACCCAGGTTCGATTCCTCTGTCCCTCTCAGAGAGTCCGGCAAGCTACTGAGAGTATCCTGCCCACACAGCAGAGCCTGGCAAGCTACCCATGGCGTATTCTATATGCCAAGAACAGTAACAATAAGTCTCACAATGAAGACGTTACTGGTGCCCGCTTGAGCAAATCAATGAACAACTGGACGACAGTGCTACACTGCTATCAATTTAACAAGGAGTTAAGAAAAACATGTGTAATTACCAAGGAAAAATAAATGTTCACGGGGCTGGAGTGATGGCACAGTGGTTAGGGCGTTTTCCTTGAACACAGACGACACAGGTTCAATTCCCAGCATCCCATATGGTCCCCCGAGCACCACAAGGAGTAATTCCTGAGTACATGAGCCAGGAGTAACCCCTGAGCATTGCTGGGTGTGACCCAAAAAAAGCAAAATAAATAAATACATAAATAAATAAATGTTCACAGTAAAGGTGCTCATTTCTACTATGCTCAGGTTGCCTAAACATTGTCCGTGAAAATAGTATTTATTCAAACACAAAAACCTCAGCTCCTAATTCTAACAAACTACCTCAAAAATGGTATGGATTAAGAATAACTGAAGTGGGGTTGGAGCGATAGTACAGCAGATAGGGAGTTTGCCTTGCACTCAGCCAACCCAGGTTCTATTCCCAGCATCCCATATGGTCTCCTGAGCACCGCCAGGAGTAATTCCTGAGTGCAAAGCCAGGAGTAACCCCTGTGCATCACCAGGTGTGACCCAAAAAGCCAAAAAAAAAAGAATAACTGAAGGTGTGAAAATGTTCCTTTCTTGTAGAACTGTATTGACCAGTAACTAGAGGACATATTAGACTTAAAAGAGAATCACCTCTATTTTGAACTTAACAGCCAGCAACTAGCACAAGTCTAAAAAGCAAGTAACAGGTCCTAAAACCTAATGTCTTTTAAAAAATATTTTTAACCTGATTTGTAACTTTAGAAAGATTTTGTAAATTTAATTTTTCTTTTATTTTAACAAGCAGAAACACTAACAAGTTTACAGGTGGAGGATGAGGTAGGGGCTGAGGGTGGGCAGGGAATATGGGAACACCAGTGGGGGGAAGCTTACACTGGTGTGGACTACGGTTGGTATATTATAATCCTCAATACAGTTTTCCAGCACCCAACCCTTCACCAGGGTACATTTCCCACCACCAATGCCCCCAGTTTGCTCCTTCAGCTTCCCACCCATCTGCCTCTATGGCAGGAACTCTTGCATGCCCCCACCCCCAGTCTGCCTTTACTGCTCATTAAGCTTTGCAATATAAATACTGAAAGGTCATTGTGTATATCCCTTTACCTACTTTCAGCACTCAATTCTTGTCCAGAAAATCCCAGTTTAAAGTATAAGAATAAATTAGTAAAAATATGGACAAAACTGAAAAAAATAGAAACACTAAACAAAGCTTTATAAAAATTAATGTTGTGAAATATATTGACTTGCAATGTATAAGTTTTTACTACACTTCAAGAGAAGTCAACTTATAAACTCTGTTTATTTGGGTTTTTCTTAGCATTTAGAGTTTGTGCAAATCATTCAAGAAATATATTATTTACCACTGAGATACTTTCAGACAAGCCTCCACTTTTGAGATATTAGGGAGATTAGCAACTGTAAGATTATAAGTCACTAAAATTGTCTTTGGAAGCCATAGCTCAAAGAAAACTAGTCCTAAGGACCATGAATATGATCATTCTTCTGTCACCCTCTGAAACATCCCTTTCTTGGCAACCACTTCTCTTTTTATATTTTAATTTTTTTAAAAAAATACTTATTGGTGATGATTGTAATGGTGTAGCAGCAGTAAAACATAACAAAGTAGCAATGAGGAATACAATGTAGAAAAAAACATTACAGGGCCAGAGCAATAGCACAGCAGGTAGGGCGTTTGCCTTGCAGGCAATCGACCAGGGTTCCATCCCCAGCATCCCATAAGGTCCCCTGAGCATTGCCATGAATGATTCCTGAGTGCAGATCCAGGAGTAACCCCTGAGCATTGCCCGGTGTGACCCAAAAAGCAAAAGAAAAAAAAGAGCAAAGAAGCATTACACTAAAAAAAAATGTAGAGAGGGATAAAGAGGTAGTACGGTGGTGAGAGCCCATGCCTAGCATGCACCTAAACCAGGTTCGATTCTCAACACTGAATGGCTTCAGGTCCAGCATTGAACTGTCAGTCCTTTTGGCAGAGTATAACCAGGAGTCAGATGAGTAGAGAGGCTGCTAAAATCTCAAGGCTATGGCTGCCCCATGACTATCCAGGAGGGGAAAGATTTTTCTCTCTCGCCTTTTCCTTGCCAGGGGGGAAGGGCGTGGCGACCGCCATATTATGAGGACCACAGATGACAGTTACAAACTTGCAATGATCCAATTTCTGGAAGAAATTTCCCTGGTCTTAGTTGCTAAAATACGGCCACGCAACCTCATTTCTCTTCACAGCAGGTCTGACTCTAGTGGGGAACTCCTAACAATAATAGTGAGTTTTTTGTTGAAATATTGAATATAACCAAAGTAAAGAGAAAGCAAAGAGAAATTTATCAGTTACATAGGCAGGGGTGGGGGTGGGGTGGGGGAATGGGAGGTATACTGGGGGTTTTTTGGTGGTGGATTATGTGCACTGGTGAAGGGATGCTTGTTTCAGCATTGTATAACTGAGACTTAAGCCTGAAAGCATTGTTATTTTCCACATGGTGATTCAATTAAAAAATAAATAAATAGATCTTGCAACAATCAACAGTGAAGAATCCGGGCGTTCCACTAAGCACCGCAAGCCGGAGACTGCTCTGGACCCCAGACTGGGCCAACAACACCAGGGAGCCAGACGGAGAAGGTACAGCCAGCACGCCTTCTCCAGATGGAGCCCCAGTGACACTGAGCTTCTACTAACACGGCTCCGGGATGCAGGACTGGTACATCTCCAAACGCGGCCACGCAACCTTTCCTGAAAAATGAAAACATACACTCTAATGATGCCATCCAACATATCTGACTGTTGGAGGAAAACCTCCAAATAATTATAGTGAGATTTCTGTTGAAAATCGAATGTAATCAAAGTAAGGAAAGAGTAAAGTGAAAATTATCTGCCACATAGGCAGAGGGGGAGTGGAAGGGGGGTTTGTGGGGGGTTTAGGTGGTGGAACATGTGCACTGGTGAAGGGGTGGGTGTTTGAGTATAGTATGACTGAGACTCAATCCTAAAAGCCCTGTAACTGTTCCCACCATGACAAACTAAATAAATAAATAAAATTTCAAGGCTAGGACAAATGGAGACGTTACTGGCACCCGCTCGAGCAAATCGATGAACAACGGGATAACAGTGATATAGTGAAACAGTGATAACCAGAAGTGGTCCCCAGGCCCTCAGAGCACCACTTTAGGCCCATATCCACTACCTTGCAAATAAAAAGATAAAATTTTAGATACCATCAACATTAAAAATAGAAAATTAAGTTGAATACCTCAGAGTAGTACTTTCTCTGTGAGTTAATAGCTAAGAATGAGTACCAATAGACTAATTTTGTTTAACTCCTACTTCTCCCAATTAGTAACTATAAGATCATAAATAAGTTATTCTAGCCATGCCTCCATGTGTAGATGACTGGCTCTGTGACATGACACTTAATCTGACTGCCTCACTTTTACATTAATATTTGCCCTATAATAAACTACCACTAAATAATATCTTCTTTTTACAAAGGTAAAAAACATTATTTCAGCATGCATATTCTAAACTCATGAACCACAGTGTTAAGTAATGTTTTCTAACATATTATTTTTAATAAAGAATCAATATATTTATTATATTTTGTTTTAGGGACAACACCCAGCTATACTCAGGGATTACTTCTTCTGATGCTCTGAGGGCCATATGCGGTGTCAGGGATTGAACGTGGGTCAAGTGTATACAAGGCAAGCTTCTCATCCACTGTACTATCTCTCAAGCCCCTATTTTTATTCCATGAAAAACATCAGGTTTTGTTTGTGCTTTGCCAATGTTTGACCCAATGATAAAAACTTTGTTGCAGAAAAACCTAATTCTATTTCGATTATCACAACTTTTACAAGATTACAAACGCCTGATATCCCAAGTGAAAATCATTTGATGATAAATATTTGGTGACATTTATAATTTGGCAAATTATAAAATCAATACACAAAATACTATGGTTTTTCTATATGCAGATAATGAAAAAGAAGAAAGTCCCCCCCACACACACACACCCAAACAGAACCCTTGGCAGCCCAAAACCTCCAGAACTCAATCACTGCCATGCTCATGGCGGAACTCCACAGGCTCTGCTGAGCCTCATCCATGAATAAACCAGCTAAAAAACTCAGGTATGTAGATTTTGTGACCAAATCTCCAGGCTCTGATGGGTGACCTCTCACCGATATGGGAGATATCGGTGACCTCCTCTCATCCCCCTGTTCTTACAGGACCCTGGCAGCCATGCTCATGAACTACCTCTGGCACCATATAAGCTCATTAACTGGCAATGATCCAGAACCTCACAAAGAAATCTCTAAAGAGATCAACAAGCTGCCAGGATGCCTCTAGATCCCAAAGGCACTATCCAGTTAAAAGTTTAAATGCAGCTGTATCACCGTATTAAAAATTTTAGAATTCTTGGAGCATGACATCTCATACTCAGTACCATTGGTGTACCAGGAGTAGCACACCACATTGGATGGGATGTAAAGTAGAAGGTAATCAATCTCGATAAAAAAACCATTAGCAGACAAAGGTTCAACCTATAATAGCATGTTAGTAATTTCTTATACAAGGGTTTAATGGTCCAGAGTGAGATAAAACAATTGCCACATACTTTCTTCTAAGGAAATCTTTTTTGATCATTTTTAGCAAATTATTCATAACAAGCAATACACAATAAATTATTTAGGGTCTGCTACTGGGATAGGCTTGGGTAGTGGTGAAATAATGATGCTGGGAAGGTGTAATGGTGGTGGGATTGGTGCTGGAATATTGAATGTAATAAAATGTGTACAACTTTATAAATATAAAATAAAATTTAAAATAAAAATAAAATGAATACCCAAAAGACTATGACTTTTCTATATGCAAATAATAAAAAGTAAGAAAGTGTTATTTAAAAAAATATATTCCATTCACAATTGTCACAATTGTGCTCAACTAGGGAAGTAAAGGGATCTATGCAGAAAAAACTACAAAATACTACTTCAAGAAACAGAAGAGATCACCAGGAAACAGGACACATCCCCTGCTCCTGGATTGGAAGAATTAACATTGTCAAAGTGTCAATACTCTCCAAAGCATTACACAGATTTGCAGTCCCTACAGGGATACCCATGACATTTTTCAAAGATATAGATCAAATACTCCTGACATTCATATGGAACAAAAAAACCCATGAGTAGGTAAAGCAATCTTTGGGAGAAAGAAGATGGAAGATTATCACCTTCCCCAACTTCGAACAGCACTAGAAAGTTGTAGAAATCACAACAGCCTGGTATTGGAATAAAGACAGATCCACAGACAAGTGGAATGGAGTTGAATATCCTAACCCCAACACTCAAATATATGATCACCTATTCTATGATAAAGAAGTGAGAAATATGAAGTGGACCAAGGAAAGCCTCTTCAACAAGTGGTGCTGGGAAAACTGGTCAGCTACATGCAAATAAATGAAACCAGACCTCTTTCTAATGCCAGACAAAAAAGTAAGAACAAAACTGATTAAAAATTTCAGTATGATACTTTGTCAATTCATAAGGTATATGGAGGAAAATAGGCAGAATCCTCCATGACATTGAAGCTAAAGGTATCTTCAAAGGTGAATCACCACTGACCAAGAAAGTGGAAGCATTTCTACTATACCTTTTTACCTCTCCGGCATATATTCCCAGGAGTGGTATTGCTGGGTCAACTGGGAGCTCAATTTCTAATTTTTTGAGAATCGTCCATATTGTTTTCCAAAAGGGCTGAACCAGTCAGCATTCCCACCAGCAGTGAAGGAGAGTCCCTTTCTCCCCACATCCATGCCAACACCAGTTGCTTTTGTTCTTTTGAATGTGGGCCAGTCTCTGTGATGTGAAATGATATCTCATTGTTGCTTTAATCTACATCTCCCTGATGATTAGTGATGTAAAGCATTTTCTTATGTGTCTTTTAGCCATTCTGATTTCTTCTTTGAGAAAATTTCTATTCATTTCCATCCCTCATTTTCTGATGGGGTTGGATGTTTTCTTCTTGTAGAGTTCAACCAGTGCCTTGTATATCCTTGATATTAACCCCTTGTCAGATGCATATTGATATATTTCCTATTCTGTAGGCTGTCTTTGTATTTTGGTCACTGTTTCTTTTGAGGTGCAAATCGAAACAAAAATGAGATATCATCTCATACCACAGAGACTGGCACAAAGAACAAGAACAAGAACAAACAGTGCTGGTTCGGATGTGGGGAGAAAGGCACTCTCTTTCATTGTTGGTGGGAATGCCAACTGCTCCAGAATTTTTGGAAAATGATATGGACATTTCTCAAAAAAACTAGAAATTGAGCTTCCAAATGATGCTGCAATACCACTATTGGGAATATACCTTGAGGGTGCAAAATAGCACAGCAGAAATGACATTTGCACCTACATGTTCATCGCAGCACTATTCACAATACCCAGAATCTAGAAACAACCTGAGTTCCCAAGAACAGACGACTGGTTAAAGAAACTTTGGTACATCTACACAATGGAATACTATGCAGCTATTGAGGTTATGAAATTTGCTTATAAGTGGATGGTCATAGAGAGTATCATGTTCAGTGAAATGAGTCAGAAAGAGAGGGACAGACATAGAATGAGTGCACTCATTTGTGATATATAAAATAACAACATGAGACTGACATCCAAGGACAGTAGACAACAAGGCCAGAAGCCACATTGGAAGCTTGCCTCATGAGCCTGGAGAGAAGGCAGCTGGAATAGAGAAGGGATCACTAAGTCAATGATGGTTAGAGGCATCATTCGGAATGGAAGATGTGTGCTGAAAGTAGATAAAGGACCAAACGTGATAGCCTCTCAGTACCTGTATTGCAAATCATAATGCCCAAAAGTAGAGAGAGAGAGTATGGGGGAAATTGTCATAGAGGCAAGGGGAGGATTGGGATAGGGAGGAAGATACTGAGGACATTGGTGGTGGGAAATGTGCACTGGTGGAGGGAGGGTGTTCGATCACTGTATGACTGAAGCTCAAACATGAAAGCTTTGTAACTGTATCTCGCGGTGATTCAATACTTTTTAAAAATGCCACCATTTGGTTTCCTTGAAAGATATTCAAATCAAATATGGATTTTTAAACTAGAATATATTTTTAAAGTTCTAAATAACTCCATATATAGAACAAATATGTTACTGTAACATAATTCACTTAGTTTACTCAAAACAGTCAGAATTATCAGAATCACATGGAAATGTTTTCTCCCTCATTTTAAAAATGCACATGAGAATATATTTTTTCCTAAATAGCCAAACTGCTATAGGCTTGCTGCCCAATGACCCACATACCAAAAGATCATAAATGCACTCAAGTGCTATTATTGACAGTACTAGTAAATATCACTATTTCCTTCAACAATAAACAAAAAACAAATGGCATGTTTCTGATCAATTATTCTCTTTAAATACAACAATGAATACTACAACCAGGGGTCACTTCATTTGAATAGCAAATCACTGACTTTTATTTAACACAATTAGTACTGATTACAATATATGTTTTCCGATATCCTTTCCAATATCCTTTTGCTTTTATAAATAGAACAGAAACTTGTCACTGCTCCCACATGAGCAATTTATGTACACAAACCAGTTATTCATACTTATACATAACTATCTTTAACCAATTGTAAATTGAAATACTTCTCAATATAGACATGTGATAGTAATTATTCTTATACTATTGTCAGGAGGAAAATAATCAGAACTAGACAATAAAGTAATAAAGAAGCCTTTATTCATGAACAATAAAGCAGAGAGAAAGAAATCTAAGTGTAGACCTGGACACAATATTCAATAAGCATAGAGAGCAGGGATTTTAGCCAGGCAACAGAAAGAGGGTCAATGGATAAAAAAAAAAAAAAAAAAAAGTTACCAAATCAATGGGGAAGCCAAAAAGAGACTGGCTAAGAGACTTGGATTTCTTGCTAAAAATGACAGGACAAGGAAATGAAGTTCTCATCTGAGGTATGGACGAGATGCAAACTCTGACCAGATATTGAAAATGAAATCAAGGGTATAGAATTCGAAGTGACTAAGCAGGATTCTAGTTACAATGGGCCTATGCAGGTCTATCAAGATCTGGAACTAGTCAAACAAGATTTAACAAGGGCCTGGCAAAAGTTTGTGAGTTCTTCCTTTAACTCAAGGAAAGAAGTTTTCTTCTTTCTCCAAAAATAGTATGCATTGTTCTTTCCTTGGAATAATATTGGTTTCACTTCTTATTATGTTGTCTTTTACTCATTAAGGAATAATTAGATGAATCATCATTTGAAACCTGGTAGTAGAAAATGTCTGGCATAAGCTACCAAGCATGTAATAGAAATGTCTATGAAAAGGAAAAGAAAAACAAATATTAATGATTGAAGCAGACAATACATTGTTGGTCCAAAAGACAGACAACTGAGAAGCTTTCTAGAGGTTGGGCTTAAGTATCCTTTGCAGCTTGGAAGGCCTTGTGATGATATAATGTGTTCCACTGAACTTTCTGAATGATCCACAAAACATCAAGCACAAATGTCACCTGTACATAATCTTGCAGTGGTTTCTTTGAAGTCTGCATCAGGTCATTCAACTCCAGCTCAAAACGCATCAGGAAAAGAACAGTTTTAATTCTCCATGATATTAAATCAAGATAAGAGTAAAGAAAGTGGGAAACATTATTTTGAAGACTTATGAAGTCAGGTGTTGGAGAAAACTGCAAAGAACTAAGAAAGAGTTCAAAACAATGAACAGGACTACAAGTTAATAACCCACAAGTCTGTACTACTACTGCATTCCACCGAAACATAAAATTTGTCTTTACAGTCATCCAGCCTTTTATATTCTTGTTTACAAAATAGTCTGGTCTCATTAGACTTGGTCTATTTACATAAGGACAGCAAGGATAGCATTTAATCATTTAAGTCTTTTGAAGTTGATTTGCTGGAATTTTTCACAAAGAATCTGAGATTAAATGTCTAAAAACCTCTTGAGTCTAAGAAGCCATGCCAAGAACTTACTACCAGATTTACTTGTAATAACTATAGATTTGGGTGAATTCCACTCTTTAAAAAGTTGCCAAACCATATTAAAGTTCTCAAACTTGCCAGTAATTTTTCTTAAGCATCTGTAAGGTTCAGAAGCATATAAACCTGGTAGCAGACCATTTTTTACAACAGGACTTTATAAGCATTGGCTCTAAAAAGTCACCATAGTTTTTAAAACCTGTTTAATATCTGATTTCACTATAACCTTTTCAAATATTATATTCCAGTCAAGGTCTAAAATAGAACTTTTCCCAATAATGTTCTATTACAAAGAAGATAAACCCTGACTAAATTTATACAAATGATATGATTGCAATGAACAAGAATATTCAATAGTTTTTGACTTCTGGAGAAATCCAGTAGAGAGAAGAAATAAATATATTGATTCTTTTTACAAAACTGTTGGGGTCTCAGTAGCCAGCCTGAGACTTTGGCCAGATCCCCTGCCCCTGAAAGAAAGAGCCAGCCCTGTTTACAGGGCCCAGGGACTTGCTTCAGCATTCCACACATGTAGGCACTCTGGTTGAAGGTGAGGAATGTAATAGTTACCATCTGCCTAAGCTAATACACCTGGCCCTGAGAGCGGGAAATGTAAATCATTAACATCTGGATTGAGCCTAACACGGTAAAAGTGATACATGTGGATTGCCCCTGAAATGTATGTATAAAAACCCCTGTGTGATGGGGCTGGAGTGATAGCACAGCGGGTAGGGCGTTTGCCTTGCACGCGGCCAACCCGGGTTCGAATCCCAGCATCCCATATGGTCCCCTGAGCACCGCCAGGGGTAATTCCTGAGTGCAGAGCCAGGAGTAACCCCTGTGCATCGCCAGGTGTGACCCAAAAAGAAAAAAAAAAAATCCTGTGTGAGAGTTAATAAAACGGATTGCTGATTGACCACCAGCTTTCTCCCCTCCGCATGGTTCTTTCTCGGTGGCGGTGGGAGTCCGCGGGTGCATGGAGGGTCAGGGCAGAGGCTTCTCCCCTTCCCACTCCCTCTCTTATAGAAAATAAGTCCGGCGACCAGGGGGATGGTACTCCAGTGTGCCGGGTCAACTGGCCAGGACCCCGACATCTGGCACCTGAACAGGGACAGTGTGGACGTGGACAGCGCGGACATTGCTGGAGCAAGGTATGACCCCCTGATCGCCCCGAATCCATGCAGTAAAATAGGCGACTGCATCGGAGATACCCGGCTGGTAATTCAGGTAGGGGAATGAACGAGCGCTCAAGCTCTGCCCCCTGATAGTAAGGTAGACGATCAGAAGAGTCCTCCTTGAGACAGGACTGTTTCGGTCCGTTCCTACTTTTGTTTTTACTTCTCCCCCAACCTCTGGGGTGCCTAGCATCTATCCTTTTTTTTTTGGCATCTTGCCTCATTCTTGCTGTGTGTTTTTTCGACCTCTGTGTTCTTTCCTCTGCCTTGGTGGTCTTTTAGCGGAACCGTCATCTATCCTGACCTTCTCAACCCCACTAAATATCATGGGCAACTCCATTCAGAAGGTGCCTAACCTAGGTGTGAAGGCCTTATGTTATCTGCTAAAAAGCCAAGGGTTATAATTTTGAGGATAGGGCATTTAAGATTTGGAGCGCTTGGGTTACTACTGAGGACCTCTTTTCATGGGATACCTGGGATCAGGTAGAAAAGCTTGTTGTAGAACAAGCCAAAAAGATAGGCAAGGGGCCCCCCGCCAGGTTTGTATGCAGCAGTGGCAGCCTTAAAGGCATTCTTCCGGGAAGAGAGTGTCTCTCCTGATACTAGGCAGGCAGCCATTTCACGGTCGCCCTTTATCAATCGGGAAATAGAGGATGGAATAGCTGAGATTTGGGGGGAAGACAGACCTGAATCCTCTCACCCCACTGCCTCTCCAGAAGAAGCTTCTGCTCCCTTTTATGACCCGAGACTGGAGAAGGATTACCGGAGGCCCTTTGGGCATTCCGGTCAATCTCAATCCAGGGGGGAGGCTCGACCTTCAGTTTGGTATCCTTGGGAATCCAGGGACTTGAAAGAGTTAAAAGGCAGTGGCTAAGGATGGGCCCAACTCCCTGTGAGCTGATACCATCCTCCAGGGGCTAGCCCATCAGCCCTGCACCACTGCAGACTGGAGAGCCCTTTGTCCAGCAGTGCTCCCCAGCACCCAGCTTATAAAATGGGGCACTTTCTGTAAGGAAGAATGCCACACACAGGTGGACCATAACGCTGCATCCCAACCCCCCATCCCCATAACATACCTGCCTCCAGCAGGCTACCATCCCGGACCTTTATGGAGACCAGGTTCGTGTCCTAGTGTTATCAGCCTGGTGGTAGCTTGAGGAGGGTTCCACTGAGCCCCGTCCCCAGGTGGACTGTGTCAAAAATAGGGGAATACCTCCCAACCTTTGACAGGGTCCAAAAGAGCATCAAGTACAAGTTTCCCCCGGGGCAGCTGAGAAATCAGTTTATCAAACTGTTAGTATGGGACAGCATGACTATGGAGCATAGGACCACTTGTGCAGGCATGAAAACTGGCTCCATAGAAAATTGGATATGTGCTACCCAAGATTTAGAGTCCCCTATGCAGCAGACCCAGGTGCTAGCCGCAGCCTTACAGAATCAGAATGAGGGCCTTGCAGAAACTCTGGCAGGTGCACTGCAAGCTCAAATGGAGTCTATGACACAGGCACTTTCCCAAGCCTTTGTGTCACTTTGTGACAGAAATCTTTCCAACCACGGGGCAATGGAGAGTGTTATACCTGTGGGGAAAAGGGGCACTTCCACAGGCATGTTCAATGCCCCAATAGAAGATCCTGACAATACCCAGGAGTGTGATGATGCCCTTGAGGAGGATATCCCTTCTGTTTAATTTCTAGATAGCAGTCCTGCTCCTGATTCTAGGGACAGGGGATTTGGCCAGGATATCAGGCTGGCTTCTGAGACCCCAACAGTTATGTTATTTTTCCTGGATCCCACTGGCATGCATCTGGGTGTTAGATTTCTACAGAAGAATGCCAAAGATTCTATAATAGAATGACAATGTCTGCAGTAGATTGTCAAAATATTAATTACTATAAATCCAGAGTATCTATTAGAAATACACAGGAAATGGAAAATAGTTACTAAAGTCGCATGGGAAAAAAAGTAGAGCAAGATTCCATTCAAAATAAATGTCTGCATGCAAAATAACAAAACTGCAATTAAAGTTCATGTTGGAATTGAAGCTGTAATTAAAATATTTAGTAAATATTTAGTTAACTGGTAAAAAAAAGACAAAAATATCACTCTCCTGTACTAAACCCATGTAGAGTATACATCAACTATGATTATTATTCATGAGATTTGCTTTGTCCTATGGAATGTTAACAGGTATAATCCAAAATCTGCTTGTAAGACATAGGTATATTTATTTCATCACTGTTTATAATATAGAAAAAATATGAAAACAACAAATTTCCAGTACAGATAGTTAAAGAAGATATATACATAATGAAATATTATTTAGCTATAAAAATTAATGAAATTGTGCGTTGAGATATAAAAGATGGAGTTGATGGTGTTATGATAAGCTAAGACATAAGGAGAAAGAGAAATACCAGATAATTTAACTCGTCTGTAATATATAAACAAACCAAATGAATGAACAAGACCAATAAAAATTATCTAGACTCCGAGCAGAATGGAGGAAATGGAGGAACTGAAAGGGGTTCCAACTGACGGTGGCAGGGTGGTGATGGGCTTGATGGGATAAAAACACTGTTTAAGTGTAAATTTGTACCCTAAAACAGTAACAGTATTACAAGCCAACATTACCTCAATTTTTAAGAATGTTGCCCAAGAAGAGAGTTAAGGAGCAGCTTGTATATTGATATTTACCCTCTCTTGCCTATTAGGGCCATAATATTAAAAGTCCCAAGGATGTTTGGAGAGACAGCACAGAGGGTAAGGCACCTGCACAGCCAGGAGTGTCACTAAGGAGTAAGGCTCGAATATAGCTGGGTGTGGCCCAAAACCAAAAAGATTTAAAAATCCCAGGTGAATACTGGAGAGTAAGGTATCACTTCAGATACAAAATATCCCAGTTACAGGTTCCAGTTGCATGCACACAGACACACATATCTACAGGGCATAATGTAAAACATTTCTTCCTGGGGATCCTGGGTAAATTTTGCAAATTTGTGAAATCACTGTGTATTTATGTGTGTACTCTCACATGAAAGTGCTTTTAAATGTCACCTGGATATTCTGTAATTTAATTAAATGAATAAACATTAGGGTTCAAAATTTCATATACTAGACTTTTCTATATGGTTTCTGCTACGAAATCAACTCCTAATTAATTGATATCAAGCATGTCTATCTAAGAGATATATGTTTACATCTATCTCTGATAAAAACAGAATTCATTAACCAACTTATTATAAACTCTTCTAGAATACATGTTTGGTTTTGGGGCGTAGATGACAAGAAATGGAATCACTGCGCCACCTGGGAGCTCTGCTATATACTTTTAAATATTTTAATTGAATCACTGTGAGATAGACCATTACAAAGCTGTTCATGATTGAACTTCAGCCATACAGTATTCCAACAGCCATCCCTCCACAAGTGTATATTTCCCAGCACCAGTGTGCCCAGGTTTCCTCCTGCACCCCCTAAATGACAAGCCTCTCCCCCTCCCCTCCTCACCCCTTCCTCCGTCCCTCCCTCTTTCTCTCTCCCCCCACCCCTCTCTTTTGGTCTTTTGGGCATTGTGGTTTGCAATATTGATACTGAAAGGTTATCAAGAATATCCCTTACCTAATTTTAACCCTCAGATCTTGTCCAGCATGATCATTCTCAGCTATTATTGTCATCCTGGTCTCTTCTCTACCTTCAGCTCCACACACACTTGTGGTAAGTTCCAGCTATTGACGAGTCCTCCTAACCCCTGTTCTCCCTGGCCATGGATATTATCCTTCTACTATGTATTTTTTTCAATATACCACAAATTAATGCAGTCATTCTTTATCTGTCCCTTTCCCACTCATTTCCCTCAGCATGATACTCTCCATGTCCATCCATTTATAGGCAAATTTCATGATTTCATTTTTCCTGATAGCTGCATAGTATTCCATTGTGTAGATATGCCATAGTTCCTATATCCATTCATCTGTTCTTGGGGACTCAGGTGGTTTCCAGATTCTTGCTATGGTGAACAGTACTGCAATGAACATAGGAGTGCAGATGGTGTTTCTGCCCTGTGTTTTTGGGCCCACAGGGTATATTCCCAGAAGGGTATTTCTGGATCAAATGGGAGCTCAATTTCTAGTGTTTTGAGAAATGTCTATATTACTTTCCGAAAAGGCTTGACCAGTCAGCATTCCCATCAACAGTGAATAAAAGTCCCTTTCTCCATATCTCCGCCAATACTGGTTGGTTTTGTTCTTTTGAATGTGTGCCAGTCTTTGTTGTAAGATGATATCTCATTGTTGTTTTGATCTGCATGTCCCTGATCATTAGTGTCACTGTCACCCTGTTGCTCATCGATTTGGTAGAGCGGGCATCAGTAACCTCTCTCATTGTGAGACTTCTTACTGTTTTTGGCATATCCAATACGCCACGGGTAGCTTGCCAGGCTCTGCCGTGCGGGCACAATACTCTTGGTAAACTACTGAGATGATTAGTGATGAAGAGTATTTTTTCATGTGCCTTTTGGCCATTCGAATTTACATATACTGAACACATACAAACTACAGCATCACAAACAAAACTATAGCTCACTCACTGTTATAGTTATATATAACTATATTACATACAGGTTGTGGAAGAATTATGTCTAGTTTGTATCCCAGCTTTATCACTTACTAGGTATGTGGTCTCAACTGCCTCCCTGTAAAACTGTGAGTAAAATACTATTAGGGTGACTTTTAAGGCTGAATGAATTTTTAAAAACAGTAAAGCATATGAAACCATTTCCTAAACAAAATAAAAATACATCTAATATTTACTGGTAAGAAAAAGAAAATTACTATTGCAAGTTAAGACAGAATCTGTCCTTTGCCACCATCTAACATTTATATACAACGTAGAACAGTACTTCCCTTGCAAAATATACATATTGACTACATTAAAATATTCCTCTCCTGGCAGATTAGCCAGAGGTGATTCAGCGGACAGTCTAGGAATAAGAAGTTTCTCTCACAAATCACCAAAGACATTAAAATGTGGTGAGCACATACAGTCCAGGGGCAAGATGTATACAAAAATCTAGGAAATTAGAAAAGAGTGGCTAAAGTATAACCAGAGAACAAAATCCAACATTCCCAGTGTCAAAAGGTTAACTGAGAAGAGACAGAAGCTGTTATATTCAGTTAATACAGGATCTGCAGAGGCTCAGATGAATTTAAAGGAGCAGAGGTTGAACATACCCACTAATTTCAAAAACTATCTGCTCTTGTTTTCCCTACAAACCTGCACTCAAACTCATTAGGTTAAACATTAAAATGCCAAAAAAATTTTCCTTTAGTACTCCTTTCCTGGAACGATAGCACAGAGGGTAGGGCATTTGCCTTGCACGCAGTCAACCCAGGTTCAATTCCTCTGCCCCTCTTGGAGAGCCCAGCAAGCTATCCCGCCTGCCCGCACAGCAGAGACTGGCAAGCTCCCTGTGGCATATTCAATATGCCAAAAACAGTAACAAGTCTCACAATGGAGACGTTACTGGTGGCCGCTCAAGCAAATTGATGAGAAGACAGTGCAGTGCTACTCCTTTCCTGTGTCAAAACAACTTTTAATTTTCTTTCAGGATATATTTAATATTGGTAACAGTTTTTTGGTGACAATTTTATATTGGTGACAGTTCTCTAAAGTGATTACAAATTTTGATTGTCTTGATTCACAAGTTTTTTTCATTTATTGTCATTAGTATAATTTAGGCATTAACAACTGAAGTGCAGCAGGAACTCACCAAATATTACATAACTTAAACCTATCTGCTGGCCACCAACTACTGGCAGAAGAAAATTACTGGCATAATCAATTAGAATTGGAAGTAAACCTGAATATAAACATAGATCCTCAAGGAAACTCTTAAAATCAACTTTGTTTGAAGAAAGGATGTTACAATGGAGGCATGAAAGGCCAAATACCAGAAAATATATTCAGGAGTGCTGTATTTTGAATGTTAATCATTTATCTGATATATTGCATGCAAATATTTTCTGCTATTCAGGAGGCAATATTTTTATGTTAGTCTAAGTTTCTTCTGTCATATAAAAACGTTTTTAACTTTCCGTTGCTGCTGCTGCACGAGCACGATCTCGGAGGCCAACTGAACTACTCTGGACATGAGCAGCTTCCAGAAATGCCTCCAGACTGTGAACTGAGCCACTTCCCCACGCGGCGCCAGCAGGGCAGGGTTTCTCTCTCTCAACCCTTCCTTCCTGGGCACAGCATAGCGATCACCGCTTTTTGAGCACAAAATGGAGGCACCAGTCCGGCTGCCGCGGGACGCGTGGGAGATCCCAGGGAGCAAGGGGTACAGGCCCCACCCTCTGCCGATATTTAAGCCCAGTGGCCACACGTGTTCAGCCTTTCCGCTGCTGCTGCTGCACGAGCATGATCTCAGAGGCCAACTGAACTACTCTGGACACGAGCAGCTCCCAGAAATGCCTCCAGACTGTGAACTGAGCTACTTCCCCATGTGGTGCCAGTGGGGAAGGGTTTCTCTCTCCAGGCTTTTCCATCTTATGAACACCACAAAAGGGAAGTGAAAACTTGCAGCGATG
The DNA here is from genome assembly GCF_027595985.1 of Sorex araneus. NCBI lineage: Eukaryota > Metazoa > Chordata > Mammalia > Eulipotyphla > Soricidae > Sorex > Sorex araneus. The sequence continues at coordinate 134,699,476 of NC_073304.1, read as the reverse complement.
CAATTTCTGGCAGAATTTTCCCTCGACTTTATACAGAAATCCAAAACCGCGTGGCCGCGACCTAATATCTCTTATTTGTCAGCAATGTGAAAGGGTTCCTTTTTAGCAGGTAGGACTTTGGGGGGGGGGTGAACTGCAAACAATAATAGTGAGTTTTTTGTTGAAATATTGAAGGTAATCAAAGTAGCAGCCATTTCTCTAGACTGTGAACTAAGCCATAGCCCCACGCCAGCCAAGGAGAGGAAATAGCCTTCTTTCTCAGTTCTTTTCCCTTTTCGGGGAGAAATGCGGCATGGCATCAGTCATATTATGAGGTCTATTAAACAGGCATGAATTTGGTGGCGCAGGAAGGGGATAAAAGGGAAAAAAGTAATTATGTACTTGGAACAGTGGGACACTTGGGCAGTCTCGGACCGAGGCCAATACCAGCGCATGCTAAGCCGAGATTCCACCTGGGTGGCCACACTTTTGTGCAGCCGCTTTGCTGCTGATCTACCAGAATCTGGAAGCCAACTAGACTATTTTGGTTCCAGAAACTGCTTGCAGCCACGTCTCTAGACTGTGAACTAAGCCATAGCCCCACACCAGCCGAGGATGGGAAATATCCTCTTTCTCGTTTTTTTTTTTCCTTTGTTGGGCAGCGTGACCTCAGCCATACTATGAGGGCTATTAAGCAGGCATGAACTTGGTGGAGCAGGAAGGAGGAAAAAAAAAAGAGTTATGTACTTGGAACAGCAGGACTTCATATCTCTTCATTCTCAGCAATGGAAAACTAATTATTAAATGCTTCCTTGGCAGTAGGGCTCTTTTTTGGAGGGAAACTCCAACAACAATAGTGAGTTTTGTGTTGAAATATGGAATGTAATCAAGGTAAAGAGAAAATGAAGTGAAATTCATCAGTTACGCAGGCGGGGGTGTGGGGGCAGGGGTGGGAGGTATACTGGGGTTTTTGGTGGTGGAATATGGGCACTGATGAAGGGATGTGTGTTTGAGTATTGTATAACTGAGACATAAACCTGAGAACTTTGTAACTTTCCACATGGTGATTCAATAAAATAAATTTTAAAAAAGTTTTTAAGTAATTCCAGTTATTTTTATTACCTTAGCCAATGGCGTCAAATCACTGAAAATACATTTGAGGTCCAGATCCTAGAATGCTCTGTCAATAATTTCAATATATTTCATGTATCTTGATCTAATATCAAGACCTTTAATCTACTTTGAATTTACTTTTAAAAGTAAATTCACTTTTAATATGGTTATTAAACCATTTGTTATTAAACCACTTATTAAACCACTTTCCAGCACCATTTGTTGAAGAGGCATTTACTGCTTCACTTTCATGAAACCAGCTCCTTAGTCACAAATTTACCTATCCCTCCATCTGAGGGTTCTCTCTGGCCTCTCAATTCTAACCCATCTGTCTTTCCCTCAAGGATTGCTTTAGTTATTCGGGGGGGAGAGGGAAGGGGGAAGATGCTCCATATAAAATTTAGGAGTGTTTTATTCATTTATTCGAAAAACATCATAGGAATCCTTATAGGGACTGAGCCGAATCTGTACAATGCTTTGGAAAGTTTTGTCATTTTGATAATATTAACCCTCCCAATCCATGAGCAGGGGATGTGTTTCCATTTCCCTGTGACCTCTTTTATTTCTTGAAGTAGTATGTAATGTTTTCTTTACATAGATTCGTTGTTTCTTATATTGATTCAAAGGTACTTGATTTTCCGAGGTACAATTATAAATGGAATGTTTTTAATATCTCTTGTTATTTGCATAAAGGAAAACCATGAACCTTTGCAAATTAATTTTAATTAACTATACAAATCTATTATTTTAGGAACTTTTCTGTAGTCTTTAGGATTTTCTAAATATAGTATCATATCATCCATAAATAGTGAGAGATTTCTTCCTTCCCTATCTGGATGTTCTTGATATACTTTTCTCACCTAATTGCTATGGCAACTACTTTGATTACTAACTGAACAGCAGTAATGAGTTGGTAACCATGTCTCATGCCTGATTTTCTTAAGTAAGATAAGGCACAAGACATGGTTGGAAAGACTTTCAGTTTTTCCCCATTTAATATAATGTTTCCTGTGGGCTTGTGATAAATGAGGAAAGATTCTCCAATTCCCATTATGTCAAGATTATGAGTGAGCATGGGCTGTAGCGATAGCAAAGTGAGTAGGGTGTTTGCCTTGCACTTGGTTGACCTGGGTTTGATTCCTTTGTCCCACTCAGAGAGCCCGTCAAGCTACTGAAAGTATCCCGCCTGCACTGCAGAGATTGGCAACTACCCGTGGTGTATTCGATATGCCAAAAACAGTAACAAGAAGTCTCACAATGAAGACGTTACTTGAACAAATAACGCCCACTTGAACAAATCGAGAAACAGGATGACAGTGATACAGTTATGAGTGGCTGTTGGATCTGGTCAAATATTTTCTCTGCATCTATTGATATGATCACATGATTCTAATTTTTTTAATTTATGTAGTGTTTCACACTGATTTATTTCATATGTTAAACCATCCTTGCATCCCCAGGATGAGTATCACTTGGTCATGGTATATGATCCTTTTAATTATTGAATTTTATTTGCTAGTATCTTATTGAAAATCATTGTATCTTTGTTCATCAGGGATAGTTGCCTGTAATTCTCTATTTTTGTGCTTTCTTTGTCTGGTTTTGGTATTAGAGTGATGTTTGCTTCATAGGAACTATTTAGAAGTGTTTGTGTGTTTTGTTTTAAGTTTCCTAGAAGGATTGGCAGTAGGTCCTATTTAGAGGTTTGAAAGAACTCACTAGTGAATCCATCTGGGCCTGGGCATTTGTTTGGGAAAGACTTTTGATTACCTTTTCAATTTATTCAATAGTGGTAAGTCTGTTCAGGTATTCCAAAACATCTTGGTTCAGCCTTTGGATAATATAGGAATTCAATTATTTTTCCATTTCTCTGGCTTCTCCTATTAAATGGACTAGAGATTCTCAAAGTAATCTCTGATGATCCTCTGAATTTCTGTGGTATCTATTTGACTTCTCCCATTTCATTTCTGATTCATTTTAGTAGGGTTTCCTCTCTTTTTTGTGGGTCTTACATGGTTTATCAATATTGCTTATTTTTTCAGAGAACCAGTTCTTGTTTTCATTTCTCAGGTTGCGTTTTTTGGAAATGTGCATTAATTTCTGCCCTGAATTTTATTATTTTCTTCCTCCTGACTGCTTTGGACTCCTTTTGTTGGTCATTTTCTACTTTTTTAAGTTATAGTTATGTGGGCCCTTTCTTCCTTCCTGATGTATGCTTCAATAGCTATGAACTTTCCTCTTGACTGTTTTTGCTGTGCCCCACAAGTTTTGATAGCTGTTGTCCTCATTTTTGCTTGTTTCCATAAAACTTGTAATTTCCATTTTGATTTCCTCTCAGACCCAATAATGAGCTATTTTACTTTCAGGTGTTTGAGTTACTTCTCTATTTCAATATGTGATTAACTTCTATTTTCAGTGCATCATGTTCTGAAAAGACAACTGGTATGATTTCTATCCTCTGGATTTTGTGGAGGCTATGTTTTGTGTCCCAATATCTTGAAAAATGTCCTATTTGCATTGGATAAGAATGTGTATTTGGCCTTTGGGGGATGAAAAGCCTATATATACAACATATATAATGCATGTAAAATATACAAATATATACATACAATATATATTAAATATTCTATTTAACATACAATATTTCTCCACTTCTTTTACACTTCTTCCTTCAAAGCAAGTATTTTATTGGACTTTAGTCTGATACCAAGAGGTGATAGAGCGGTGATGAAATCTCCAATCACCATTGTGTTTCTCTCAACGTCTTCCTTCAAGACTATTAAAAGTGGTTTTATGTATTTTGCTGATCACTCACTAAGTACATACATACGTACATATGTTTATGATTGTAAGTTGTTCCTATTGTACATGTCCCCTGATCTTTAAGAAATGATCCTCATTCTCTTGCAATCTTTTTGAGCCTGAAGTCTATGCTGTCTGATACGAATATGGCTCGCACGACCTTTTTGTGGGGGTTGTTTCATTGAAAAAATGTCTCCAAACTGACTTCTGAGCCTATGATTGCTCTGAACATTTAACTGTGTTTCTTGCAGACAGCAGGATGTTGGGTTTAATTTTCTAACTCATCCTCGCCACTCTGTGTCTCTTAACTGGTGCACTTTGTCCACTGACATTGAGAGAGAGATTATCAAGTTTTGTGCCATCTTTTTGTAGAAGTCTGGTGTGATTGTAAACTTTATTTTGTCTTAATGTAGCTCCTTCAGTTCTCCTGGTAAAGATTATTTGGTATCTATGAAGTTCTTGAGCTGTTACTGATCCATGAAGTGTTTAGTGTTCCTTCAAATCTGACTGAGAGTCTGGCTCGGTAAAGAATTTTGGTGGTGTTGATTTCAATAAAATTTTTACTACATCCCACCAGGGGTTTCATTTAATAGGTCTGCTGTAAATCTTAAGGACACTCCTTTGTATATAATTTTCTTCTTTGATCTTGCTACTTTCAGTATTCTATTCCTACCTAGTGTTTTTGTTAATCAGATTAGGATGTGACTTGAGTTTGGTTTGTTTGGGGGGTAGGCATGTCTTTTAGTTTGTACCCTTTCTGTCTCCTGTATCTGGGTGTATGTGCTCTTCAGTTCTGGGAACTTCCTATCAATGATATCCTTGACTTTTGCTTCTTCATCAGGGTTGAGCTTCTGGTCCTCAGGGATCCTAATGATTCTTATGTTGTTCCTCTTGAATTTATCCCAAAGCTCTGTCATGTGTTTGTTTATTTTGAGGCTTTTTTCATTTTCTGAAGCTTTTCTTCACCTCAAATGATTCTGTCTTCTGCAGCTCTCACTCTGGTGGTGAGACCTTCCAATGATTTTTTATTATCACTTAAGTTCTTCAGTTCTATGATTTGTTTGTAGTTTTCTCATTTCTGCTCTCGTGACTTCTTGTGTTCTACTGGCTGTCTGTTCAACTGTTTGTTTATTTGTTTTGAGCTCATTAGCACCCTAATCATTTCCACTCTCAAATCCCTTTCAAAAAGATTGTAGAGGGAGTTGTTACTGATTGGGACTTCAGGATTGTAGTCTTCACCCACTAACTGTTTTGGGGGTTCTGTACTGCTTTACTATGGTTCCTTTTGCAATCTGTAGGTACGTGTTTCCCAGTTCACAGTCATTGCCTGTGAAATCTCTGGGAGAATTTAATGGGGGATGGGAGAATATCTTGCAGGTGCATTAGCAGCTGCCTGCTTAGGAACTGTGCCTTTTGCCTTTCCCACAACTCTAACCTGTGGAAAGAATAGGGAGTCATATCTCCTGGGATAAATGTTCTTTAGTAGTGATTGAGGATCCTCTCTGTATCAGTCATTGGCTAGACACCTGGAGGGGCTCTCTCTCTCTCTTCCCTCCCTCCCCCAACCCCACTCTCTCTCCTCGCCTCTGGGTTGCTGTCACTGCCACTCATAATTAAGTAGTCTTTAAATTGTAAAAATTTTACTCTTCATACCCATTTTCATTTCCTCCTAAATGAAACTAAAATAGAGACCCCGATCCTAATATACTTTATAAACTTTATTTTCAAAACCCTGCATATCACCCTGCCTTCATCTCAAACCCACCTCCTCAATGCTTGTATAACTTAGTAAATGTTTTCACTAACAAGAATGACTCTTTTTCACTTTGATAAACTACTCATATAAGATTGTACAAAAAAAAATTCTTTTTAAAAATTAATGAATTTTCTATTAAATGCCTTAAACCTTAAATAGTTATCACTTACTTTATAAATGATTCCCCAGTCTCTGACTTTAAGGCTAGATACATGTTTAGGTATTTAAACCCTTCCAGGTATCTAGCTAATGACTGATACAGAGAGGATCCTCAATCACTACTAAAGAACTAAAATCTGGGACAGAGATATAACTGCAGGTAGGAAGTCTGCCTTACAGGAAGCCAACCTATTCAATCATTGGCAACCCATTTGGTGTCATAAGCCTTGCCAGGAGTGAGACTAAACACCACCAGGTTTGGTCCAAAAAAAAAAATACACAAAAGCAAGATTTGAGAGAAAAAGGCAAGAAAAGAGAGGAAATTAAAAAGAGAGGAATAAAAAAGAAGTGTAACTAATAATAGTTTTAAAATAAAGCTTTTCAGAATATTTTAGTGAACATAATGGATTATGTCAAAATAATGCAAGTATGTCACTATGCAGAAATGATGACTTGTACTTCCAAAATGATACACACACATTTTCTTTCTAAAAAAAATTTTTAATCTAATCACCATGAGAAACATTTACAAAGTTGCTCATGATTGTTTCAGTCAATGTTCCAATAGCCATCCCTTCACCAGTGCACATTTCCCACCACCAATGTCCCAGTTTTCCCTCTGCCTACCCCTCCCCTATGATTTTAATAATATATTTTTTTGTTCATTTCAGGGCTGTGCTCAGGTATCAATCCTATCTCTGTGTTCAGGGAGGGATCACTCCCAGAGTGCCCAGCGGACCATAAGGAGTCCCAGGGAACAAACGAGGGTCAGTCATGTGCAAGGCAAGTGCCTTACCTGACGTGCTATTTCTCCAACTCCCAAAGTTTTTATTCTTTTATATTTGATTATCTTGTTGGAATAGGGTAGGTACACCACATGTGTTCCATATAGGACAAAGGAAATTCTGGGAAGAGTGTAGAAAATGAAGATTTTTATCATGCTTCGGGATAAATCTACTGGAAATTAAAGTAGGAGAACTATTACTCTAAATTATTTTATTATAAAATGACTAACATTTTAGAAATATTATTGGAAGTCCAAAGATTTTTTACAAACTATACATATCATTCATTAAAAAGCAAAACATATAACTTACTGAGATCTTCCCTATGATGTCACTATGCTTAAAACGATAATGATAAATTCCTTTGTCACACATATGATCATTACTTCTGAAGTTATAGGTCTGCTGAATTTAAAGATTAGAAATCCAATATTCTATCAACTTTATCTTTCAATAATGTATACATTATTAAGATTAGAATTTCACTCTTCCAAGACTAGAGCCTCAAAATTTAGTGCTCAAAAAAAGTTAGTGCTCATGAAGTCAGAATCTAAATATATACAAATTATTATTGCCATTTCTCTCAAAGAAATTTTCATTAGTTTTGCATAAGCCTTTCTTCTTACTGCTCACTGATCGGTGTTAATTTTGAAAGTAGTCTTTGTAGTAGTTTTGTTTTTTATTCCACTCCCTCCTGCCATACTCCTTTCCTCTTCTAAAACTTAAAACCACATAATTACCAAACTGAAGTAGAAATCCCAATTCTGAATGGAAAAGTTATTTTGAGATATAATGCATATATCTGCATAATTTATATATACGTGACTTTCACTCTTAAACCTATTTTGTTAGATTAGCATGATTAAAACATTACAAAAAACTTTTAAATCTTTTTATATATTTATATAAGATTGAGAAAGCTGACAAACAGAACTCAGTTTTTTACTTAGTTCCTCCCCTGCTAGGGTGTTCTTCCTCTTGGGTTATTGATGTATACATAGACTTTATATACCATAGCTTGCCAGGCTCTGCCCGTGCAAGTGGGATACTCTCAGTAGCTTGCGAGACTCTCTGAGAGGTGATATATACACACACACATATACATGATTTATTGCATGCTGTCTGAACTCCATCAAATATGGTGTGGTAATTATGGAAAATGGGTAGGAAGTGTCTTATAATGTGTCCAGAAAGCAGCCTGGAGCGTGGAGGCAGTTGGGTAGTAGAGGTCGGCTGCTGGGGTTAGGTCCCTTGGGGCGGGGAGGGTTCTCACCTGCCCCCCTCTGGGGCACCCCAGTGAAAACAGCCTGGCGTGGAGTCCAGTGGCATTGCTAATGGGGGCCTCATTTTATACTCCTGTCTGGGAGGTGCAGCCATTGAGATCTGGAGGGTGGCGGATGAGATTACCTGGTACCGGCAGGGTGTGACAGGGTGTGGTTTATGGGTGTGATCTCTGGGTCACGGGAGTTTGGGGGATAGCAGGCAGAGGATCTCTGCTTCCAGGTTTGTTGAGTTCAGAATCCAAAGTCACACAGTTCTGCATTATTTTGGTTCTGTGGGACTTCATTCATGCGTGAGGTTCGGCCAGTGTGTCCAGAAAGCGATCTGGAGCGTGGCAGCGGATCGGTAGTGGAGGTTGGCTGCTGGGGCTGGATTCCTTGGGACAGGGAGGATTCTCACCCACCTCTCTTTGGGGTGCCCGAGTGAAAACAGCCAAGAGCAGAGTCCAGTAACATTAATACTGTCACTGTCACTGTCATCCCATTGCTCATCGATTTGTTCGAGCGGGCACCAATAACATCTCTCATTCAGAGACTTATTGTTACTGTTTTGGCATATCCAATACACACGGGTATCTTGCCAGGCTCTGCCGTGCGGGCTCCATACTCTCGGTAGCTCGCCGGGCTCTCTGAGAGGGGCGGAGGAATCAAACACGGGTTGGCCGCGTGAAAGAGGAACTCCACAGTATTGTGGTTTGAGGTTTCCTTATGTTCATGCATGTGGCTGTAGCCTAGTAATTGCTGTTTTATTCAATATTCAGTTTTACATATATGCCACAATTTATCTACTAGACACTCACTTAACTATACTTCTAAAGACAATCTTGAGTTTGTATTCATTTACACAGGTACAAGACTATCATGATGGTATATATTTTAATATATCACATATCATAAAGCATTCATAAATGTAGTGCCAAATAGCTTTCCTAAGTGACTACTAATTTACTGAGTCAACCTTTAGCCTTCTACAAGTTATCTGCTAACCCTATTAATCCACTGAAATGACTCAGCAGCAAGCTCTTCAGTAAATGACTTTACTGTCAAATCCAAAGACTACCTTTCCAATTCCATCTCACTCCATTTCCTGGGAACATTCACGACTACTCTTCTTGAACATATCTTTTTCTTAATTTACATCATCTTTTATTTGTGCTAGTTTTCTTCTTACCTAACTAGTCACTCTAAATGCTGAAGTTCCCCAAATCTTAGTTCTAAATCCATTTTCTTTTCCTGATGCATGCACTCACCCTGGAGATTTAATCAAGTCCCCATAGGATTTAAAAATCAGTAATGTTAATAGTTCTTATCTGTAACCCACATTCGCTGAGATAGAGCCTTCATCAGCCAACTGCTCTACTTCCAAAATAAATCTCAAAACCACCTACTTATCTGCAACCCCCATTGCCTCAAACTGGTTCAAATAATTAGGTCACCAAAAAGCATTCACTTGGACTAACTGGTCCCCATCTTCAAGTTTTAAACTCCCAACATTCTACAGTGTATTTGCAGCAACCATATTTTTTAAAAAAAAATGTAAAAAGTTCACTCCCCTATTGAAAACATTTTTGTGGTTCTCTGAAAAAAATTGATAAATATCCTCCAATACTTATTATCACTGTAGCCTGTTCAGTAATAAATCACACATATAGACAAGTTTTTACAAGATTCATGGTCAGACCAACTAGAAACCATACTTAAAAGATTCTGGTGCTACTGAGTGGTCATGTGACTAAGGACCAATAAACTGCAACCAGAAACTGTACTGTAAAAATCAAAGTCACCAATTCTAGAGTAAGCTGTTATATGAGAAATTTCATTACTGTTTGATGTTACATACTTGGGGAACTTTTTGGTATAGCAATTTAGTCAATGATCCTCACTACTTGGAATAAAGATTAAGGTCCTTAATAGCATGTATGCTATGATTCAACTACAGTTGTCTTATTCTCAATAACTCTGCCCCAACTCAAATGAAGTCCCCCAGAAGCTCACTATGTTTTCGGAAAACTGAAATACCTATTATCAAGATTTAAACTCAAACATCACTCACCTCTTTCAAAAGAACTTTCCAAACTCTACATCTCACCCACTTTACCTAACAATCTTTACTCACTTTTCATCATAGCAATTGTCAGTCTGAAATTGTTGACCTGTTTGTTCTAGGCAAAATGTAAATGCTTACATTGTTCATGACTTTATTTCAAATTAGCACAACACCAATCAACGGTACATTTTTTTAAAGTTCTTTAAAAAGGTTATAGCCCATCACTGTACTGGCTACTGGACTGCTCTCTACCTAGTTAGTTCTATGTCCATTCTTATTCTAAAATCTTAGCTAAATCTCAGCACTCTTTCAAAAAGGCCATCTCTAACCAACACAATACTACCACAGTCTCAATTACTTTAAGTCATTCTACCACTTCTATTATTTCCTTCATGTTAGCCTTCAAAACATATATTATTTACCAATTTATGGAGCATCTGTCCCAAAGAACAGAAGTCATTTATATCACATATCCCATCTTTTTCACTTATATTCTTATTTTACCAGAAGGGTATTTGGTGCTAAACTGGTGCTCAAACAATTTTTGTGTAAATAAATTATATAAACTGATTCTAAACTGGTATATTCCAAAATTAACTCAAGATTAAAGTCCAAAAATAATTTGAAAGCAGAATTTAATCTGAATCATTAACAACAGAAACAGAATATAAAATTCAGAGTAAAAATAATTAGAAGGGGATAGTAAATAAGGTAAGGCACTTGCCTTGCATGGACCCAACCCAGGTTCAATCCCTGGCACCATATATAATGGTGCACAGAGGTAAAAATGATCCCTAAGTACGGAGCCAGGAGTTAGCCATGAACACTATTCGACATGGCCCAAAAACTTAAATTAAAACAAAGCCAAAATCAAAGAAAAAATTATTTTGCGCAATTTGAAAGGATATTTGTTCACTACATTTAGAACAGCATTAATGGGTATAATGGAAGCAGCTTCCAATGGGTATAATGGAAGCATAGTCCTATAAGTGATATAAGGACAGTGGTAGGGATTCTTAGGCATTTTAATGGTGGTTAAGTGCTATAATTTTGTACATCAAGACCATAAGAGTTCATGTAACTATAACAATACTGCCTAACTACAATTAAAAATTCCTAACTAGAATTAAAAACTACAATTAAAATTTTTGTGTGTGTGTTTTATTTTATTGAATCACCATGTGGAAAGTTACAAAGTTCTCAGGCTTATGTCTCAGTTATACAATACTCAAACACACATCCCTTCACCAATGCCCATATTCTACCACCAAAAACCCCAGTATACCTCCCACTCCCGCCCCCATACCCCCACCTGGTAAATGGATGAATTTCACTTCATATTTCTCTTTACCTTGATTACATTCCATATTTCAACACAAAACTCACTATTGTTGTTGGAGTTTCCCCCAAAAAAGACAGCCCTACTACCGAGGAAGCATTTGATAATTAGTTCTCCATTGCTTAGAATGAAGAGATATGAAGTCCTGCTGTTCCAAGTACATAATTCTTTTTTTTCTTTTTCTTTTTTTTTCTCATCCCCCTTCCCATGCCGCCCAGTTTGCACCTGCTTGATAGACCTCATAATATGGTGGACACCACGCCACGTTTCTCCCTGAAAATGGGAAACAACCGGGAAAGAGGGATATTTCCTCTCCTTGGCCGGCATGGGGCTATGGCTTAGTTCGCAGTCTAAAGAAATGGCTGCTACTTTGATTACCTTCAATATTTCAACAAAAAAACTCACTGTTATTGTTTGGAGTTTCCCCCCAAAGTCAGACCTGCTAAAAAGGAACCGTTTCACATTGTGGCCGTGCGGTTTTGGATTTCTGTAAAAATTTCTGTAAACACTTCATTCTCAACAGAATCAAAGGCCTTTAAATCAATGAATGTTAGACAGAGTGGCATCTTGAACTCTCATGAAACTTCAATGAGCTTGGTCACTGTGTGGATATGGTCGATCGTGCTGAACCCTTTTCGGAACCCGGCTTGCTTGCATGGTTGTCCTTTGTCTAGTTTTCTGCCTATTCTATTCAGGATGACTCGAGTGAACCACTTGTAGACAACGGACAACAAGCAGATTGGGCGATAGTTGCCTATGTTGTGGATGTCTCCCTTCTTGTACAACAGAATGATCCTGCTGGTTTTCCATTGGGATGGAAGCTTGCATACAGACAGGTAGCGTGTGAAGAGCCGAGCCAGTGTATTGATGAGTACTAGCGGCAGATTCTTCAAGTGTTCGGGTCTGACCTTGTCTGGATCAGGTGCTGTCCATGTCTTTACCGACAAAATGGTGTATCAGATTTCAGAAGGGAGGAAGTTGGGAATGACATATCCATCCTGTGGAATTTGGTATGTAGGCAGGTGGATGTGACTCTTCAGTGCCACTCTAGAGAACATCATGTGATGACTGGAATGGGAAGGAATGAGAGTGAAGATAGACGGTTGGCAACTATACCACCTCCACTTTGCTGATGACATCATTCTAATAAAACCAAACATTAGCCAAGCAGCACAAATGCTGCCCAACTTCGACCACAAGTGTGGAAATGTCGGACTGCAGCTGAATCTCACCAAGACAATGTTCATGAAAAACAAACTAGTCCCTGATGTTCCATTTGCTCTCAACAGAACGAACATCTCTGAACGCTGCAGCTATGTGTACCCGGGTCGAGAACTCAACATGAGGAACGACTTGGCACCAGAATTTCACAGGAGGAAGAGAGCAGTGTGGAACGCCTTCAAGAGTGTCAAAGACGTTGTTAAGAGGATAAAGAACCTCCGGCTCCGGACACATCATTTCAACTTCACCATTCTTCCCGCACTAACATATGCCTCAGAGATCTGGGCCCTAGGAAAACAGGATGAGAATGCTATTTGGGTATTCCAAAGAGGAATCAAAAATGCTTGGAGTATCATGTTTCACTCAGAGTTCCAACCTCCACCGGTGATCAAGAATCAGTCTCATTAGCCAAGGCGTCAAAAATCAAATGGGCCGGACACAAAATGCAATTTAGAGATGACCGCTGGACTAGAGCTGTTACCAACTGGATTCTATGAGACGTCAAAAGACCGTGTGGCCGCCCACCTAAAAAGATGGTCAGATTTCTTCATCAAAACCCTGAACGAACAGTTTGAGGCTCTTCGTGTTCCTAGAGCAAGCAGATACCATTGGGCTACACTAGCACGGGACAGGGATGAATGGAGACATTACTGGCGCCCTCTCAAGCAAATCGAAGATCAACAGGATGACAAGTGATGACAAGTGACAAGTGATATCTCTTCCATTGGTATCTCTTTATGACATAAGTTCTCAAATTTGTCAAAAGTCCAGTTTACATCCTTTTCTTACCTACTGTATTATCTGCCTGGCCCTGATCACTCACTAGTACTTCTCATTAGCAAAGATCATTTGTCTATAGTGTCCCCAGATGTATCATTATTTTAGTTTTTACATTTAAATCTTCAATGATAATAATTAGAAAGCAGCGATCAAGTTTTATTTTTTAATATATTTTGGAAATTAATACCAATGTTAACTGAAAAAAACAGCATCAATCAATGAAATAAATAGTATTGAGTCAAATCCACCCTGAATATGCTAACATTTAAGCAACAAATAATACAGTACAAAAATATCAGAGAAAAAAATGTGAAAAATGACAAATGTACTATAGCAAAGCTTTAATATATTTTTCATAAGTATATAATATGAGAACGTCAGGATATAGAGATCTGGTACATGGCTTTAAAAAATTGTTGGATAACACTGGGTTGACCTTGCAGCTTCCGCAGGAAGCTTAGGGTTTATTCACTCCTACTGTGTAGGAGTTTAGCCACTCCTACAACAGTGCAACTGAGGCACAACTAATAATCCTATATTGCTTTTCTCTTTTCTTTATATTATTTGTACGGTTTACTTAGCAATGTCCTTTTTGTACAGACACAGAAAGACAATTGATGCTATGGAGTGTAATTTGGGAGTTAATTGACTCCAAAATAATATTTACTCCTCGGCATCCATAATTACTTGACTTATGCCTCAGTTGCCCTTAGTTCCTAGCACTCCAAGAGTAGGGTCCCGACGAGAGACTGATGGACCCAGGGCAAGCTGTGAGCTACCCTGGCATCGAAATGGGCCAGGCCAAGTGCCATGATACTTAACTATAAGAGCACGGCCATGGACAAACTCTGTCATGACCCCAAAAAAGAGGTAACTGAATAAGGACCCTGCTGGGGTTAGGAAGACTAACCTGGCCTAAGGACTGTGGTCTGGAATATACAGTGAGATGTCCCCAGGAGAACCAAACTTTAAGCTTATTATATCTCGTACTGTGCTCATAAAAAATGATATTGCTAGAAATATTATAAGTAAATGTACTATGATTAAGTGAATTACTAGCTGAGGAGAAAGCAATAAGCCCTGGACGAAATCACGCCCTTGGGTGGGTCTCCTAGTAATCTTGAGTAATCTCCTTAGATGAGTCCTTGAAAGAGTGGTCTTTACTTCTCCTTGTTGACTTGTTAATGTTCAACCCCACCTTTGTATTCCCACCCTCCATGATTCCTATGTAACTGTGCTTAAGGAGCTGGGGGTGGAAGAGAAAGAGAGAAGAACTGGAGAGACTAAACACTGAGGAGAAGAATACACAGCACAGAGAGGGAGCTGCAAAGATAGAGAGAAAGAAGAAGTGGGGAGTTGCAGAGGGAGACAGAGACTGAGGACTGGAGATGATGGAGCAAGACTTGGGAGAAGGTGAAGACAATAGCAGAGGAGGATAGAGGCTAGAGACTAAAAGGAAAAGGATGAAAGATAAAAGGGAGAGAACAGCAGCAGATTAGAGACCAGGAAGACAGAGGCAGGAGACTGAAGGGGAAGACTAAGACTTAGGGATAGAGAAGACACCAAGAGAAGACAGAGTGAAGACTAGATGTTGAGAACAAAAAGGTCGATGATGAGACGGTCGATGATGAGACGTTGAGGATGAAATGGAAAACTGAGACTTTGGAGACTTTGAGGTCTTTGAGGAGACTTGATGATGGAACTCTGATGACCGGGGCTACAGCCATAATGACGACTATGACTGCCCCGTAAAGGGAGAATTGGACCCGCATGCAGTCCCACCACTGCAAACCTACCTGTTCACCTTTTGTCTTCTTTCATCTTGTGGTGTTGTGGTTTCATATACAAAAAATAATATATAAAATAGTATATTCAACACTTTTTTCTCAGCCTGAGAAATAATTTTAATATTGGTCTTTATATGCATCACAATTAAAAAAACTCGAAAGCTTAAATCAGTACATGTGCATTCTTTGATCACATTGTAATAAATTTAGAAATTAGCAACTTATTATTTTATTTATTTATTTATTTATTTTTTGCTGACTTGTTACTGTTTATTCAATCTTTAAACTTCCATTTCCCGCACTCGCAGCTCCGGCCTCTCTCTGGATCTACTCTGCCCGCAACTTATTATTTTAGTTAGTTTTTTTTTTTTTTTTGCTTTTTGGGTCACACCCGGCGATGCACAGGGGTTACTCCTGGTTCTACACTCAGGAATCACTCCTGGCGGTGCTCAGGGGACTACATGGGATGCTGGGATTCGAACCCGGGTCGGCCGCGTGCAAGGCAAATGCCCTACCCACTGTGCTATCGCTCCAGCCCCGCAACTTATTATTTTAAACACACACTGACATACACCCATTACCTAACTGGAAAAAAAAAAACATTCTAACTATCTCATAGGTCAAGAAGAAATTAGAGTTTTATCTACTGGACACTTTGAAAAATGACAAAATTGGGGACTAAAGTACAGGGCGTAGGGCTTGCATGAAGTTCCTATCCCTGACATCTCATAGGTCCTCCAAGCACTGCCAGGAGTGATCCCTGAGCTCAGAGTCAGAAGGAGAGATGAGTACCACCTGGTGTAACCCAAAAGCCAAAAATTAAACAAGTAGGGACCCAGCCTGCTCTGCGGCCCTAAGCACCGCGCTTCCCTCTCCTCTGGACTGCCGGCCCCCGTTGACCGATGCCCGGTTGTGGGGGGAAGGGGCGTGGCCTAATTGTCAGGGTGCGTGGCCTAAGGAAAGTGGGCGTGGCCTCATTACCGGCGGCTGCCACTAACACGGCGGCAGATAGTTTCCTCAACATCCTATCCAAGACTAACATCCTAGCTATTCGCAAGCACTAGGACAATAAAACACAAGACTTCACATAAGAATTGAAGGAAACATCTCAGTAGGAGACCAGGTTCTACAAGTAAAAAGGCAACCACTATTAACTGAGCCTATCCACAATCCTTTTTCACAACAAGAGGAAACAGGGATACTCATCTTCAAGGGCCCTCTTTCATACCACAACAACAACATGAAGAAACAGCAAAAATCCCCAGTGCAAGCAGAGGACGAGCAAAGGAGTCCGGAAACCTCAAGGGGCGCTTCCTACAAACTTGACCTCTCTGATAAAGAATTCAGAGTTGAAATCCTCAACATGTTCAATGAACTCAATGCAAAGATGGACAACTTCAAGGAGGACCTGGCGGAAACAATACAACAGACAGCCGACAAAATACGGGAAGAAATAAGAGCAGAAATAAAAAACCTTCAAAAAGAAATGAAGGATTCGGAACATGAAATCAAAAACTCTCTGGCTGCCCTCAACAATAGGATGACTGCAGCCGAAGACAGAATCAGTATGCTTGAAGATGAGCTGCAAGAGGCCTACAGGCAACAACAAACCATGGCAAGAGACCTCAAAATAGCTCTAGCCAGAATCAGAGTCCTAGGGGATGATTTCAAGAGGAACAACATTAGAATCATTGGACTACCAGAACCACAGGGAAACAACCCCAACGAAAAAGACACAGTCAAACAAATCATTGCGGAAAACTTCCCACAGCTGGACAATGCGGGCATCCAGATTCAAGGCGCCCGAAGAGTGCCAGCTAAAAGAGATCCTAACAGAAAAACCCCAAGACATATCATAGTTATAATGATGGACATCGCTCAGAGAGACACAATACTGCAAGCAGCAAGGTCCAAGAAGGAAATCGCATACAAAGGAGCACCCCTTAGATTCACAGCAGATCTATCAGAGGAAACCCTCCACGCTCGAAGGCAATGGTGGGATATAGTGAAAAAACTCAATGAAATCAACGCTTCACCAAGAATACTTTATCTGGCTAAACTCTCATTCAAACTAGAAGGAATCATACACTACTTTGGGGATAAACAACAGCTCAGGAACTTCATAGACTCAAAACAAAACCTAAAAGAAGCACTAAAGGGGCTATTGTAAGACAAGAACAACTCCGACAAGCACAACAAACCCTTGCACAAAGATGGCACAAAATCCCATAACAATAATCTCCCTTAATGTCAATGGTCTGAATTCACCAATTAAGAGACACAGACTGGCAAAATGGATTCAAAGACTGAACCCAACATTCTGCTGCCTGCAAGAAACACATCTGAATAGCCAGAACAAACACAGACTCAAAGTCAAAGAATGGGAAACAATCCTGCAAGCAAACAACTCCCTCAAGAAAGCTGGGGTGGCGTTACTAGTATCGAACATAGACTTCAGGATGAAAAAGATTAGAAGGGATAGTGAAGGCCACTTTTTATTAATCACGGGATGTGTACATCAGGAAGAAATCACACTCCTAAATGTCTATGCACCCAATGAGGGACCAGCTAAATACCTACAACAGCTGCTAAGAGACCTGAAGAAGGACATCTCGAGCAACACAATAGTAGTTGGAGACTTCAACACAGCACTGTCTCCTCTGGACAGATCAAGAAGATTAAAACTCACCAAGGAAATACTGGCTTTGAAGGAAGAAATAGAAGAGAGAGGGTTAATAGATCTATACAGGGCTTTATATCCCCAAAAAAAGGAATACACATTCTTTTCCAGTGCACATGGAACATTTTCCAGAATAGACCATGCGCTAGGCCACACAGCATACCTCAGCAGAATCAAAAAGATAGACATTGTACCAGCTATCTTTTCAGACCATGATGCGCTGAAGATAAAACTTAATCGTGGACAGATGCAGAAAACCAAATCAAACACCTGGAAATTAAATAGCTCGATATTGAACAATGAGTGGATCAGGAAGGAAATCAAGGAAGAAATCAAAAGGTACCTAGAAACAAATGAGAATCAAGACACGAGCTACCAGAACCTGTGGGACGCAGCTAAAGCCGTTTTAAGGGGAAAATTTGTAGCTCTGCAAGCATATCTCAGGAAGGAAGAAAGGGCCCACATAAATAACTTGACTTCACAGCTCAAGACCTTAGAAAAGGACCAACAAAAGGAGCCCAAACCAGGCAGAAGGAAAGAGATAACAAAACTTAGAGCAGAAATTAACGACATGGAAACCCAAAAGACAATCCGAAAGATCAATGAAACCAAGAGCTGGTTCTTCGAGAAAATAAACAAGATTGGTAAACCACTAGCAAGACTCACAAAGAAAGAGAGAGAGAGAACCCTAATAAGCCGAATCAGAAATGAAAAGGGGGACATCACAACAGAAACCAATGAAATTCAAAAGATCATCAGAGACTACTTTGAAAATCTCTATGCCACGAAACAAGAGAACCTAGAAGAAATGGATAAATTCCTCGACTCCTATAATCTCCCAAGGCTGAACCAAGAAGACCTGGAGTACCTAAATAGTCCAATTAACATCAGGGAAATTGAAATGGTAATCAAAAGTCTTCCCCAAAACAAAAGCCCAGGTCCAGACGGATTCACTAGCGAGTTCTTCCAAACATTTAAAGAGGACCTTTTGCCAGTCCTTCTCAAGCTTTTCCAGGAAATTGAAGAAACAGAAACACTCCCAAACAGTTTCTATGAGGCTCATATCTCCCTAATACCAAAAGCAAACAAAGACACCATAAAAAGAGAAAACTACAGGCCAATATCCCTGATGAACACAGATGCGAAGATCCTCAACAAAATATTAGCAAATAGAATTCAAAAACTCATCAAAAAGATCATACACCACGACCAAGTGGGATTCATCCCGGGGATGCAAGGATGGTTTAACATCCGGAAATCAATCAACATAATCCATCATATCAACAAAAGAAAAGATAAAAATCATATAATCATATCAATAGATGCAGAGAAAGCATTTGACAAGATCCAGCATCCGTTTATGATGAAAACACTCGCCAAAATGGGTATAGAAGGGACCTTCCTCAATATAGTCAAAGCCATTTATCACAAGCCTATGGCAAGCATTGTCCTCAATGGGGAAAAACTAAGAGCCTTCCCTCTGAGAATAGGGACGAGACAAGGATGCCCACTCTCTCCACTTCTGTTCAATATAGTACTGGAAGTACTTGCAATAGCGATTAGGCAAGAAAAAGATATTAAGGGCATTCAGGTAGGAAAGGAAGAAATCAAGCTCTCACTATTCGCAGATGATATGATACTATACCTAGAGAATCCTAAAACCTCTACCAAGAAACTCCTAGAAACAATAGAGTTGTATAGTAAAGTTGCAGGCTATAGAATCAATACCCAAAAGTCCATGGCTTTCCTATATGCAAATAATGAGAGAAAAGAAAGTGACCTGAGAAAAGCAATCCCATTCACAATTGCGCCTCAAAAAATCAAATACCTCAGAATCAGCTTAACAAAGGAGGTAAAGGACTTGTATAATGAAAACTATAAAACACTACTTCAGGAAATAAAAGAGGACACAAGGAAATGGAAAGACATCCCCTGCTCATGGATTGGAAGAATTAATATTGTCAAAATGGCAATTCTCCCCAAAGCATTGTACAAATTCAATGCGATCCCTATAGGAATACCCTTGACATTCTTCAAAGAAATGGAGCAAGCGCTCCTGAAATTCATATGGAACAATAAGCCCCCACGAATAGCTAAAGCAATCCTTGGGAAAAAGAAAATGGGAGGAATCAACCTCCCCAACTTCCAACTCTACTACAAAGTGGTAGTCATTAAAACAGCATGGTATTGGAACAAAGACAGAGCTGCAGACCAATGGAATAGGGTTGAATACTCTGACATACACCCCCAAATATATGATCATCTAATCTTTGATAAGGGAGCAAGAAATGTGAAGTGGAGCAAGGAAAGCATGTTTAACAAATTGTGCTGGCAAAACTGGACGGCTACATGTAAAAAAATGGGCTTAGACCTCCATCTATCACCATGTACAAAAATCAGATCAAAATGGATTAAAAACCTCAACATCAGACCAGAATCCCTAAGGTACATTGAAGACAAGGTCGGCAAAACCCTCCACGACATTGAAGTCAAAGGTATCTTCAAAGCTGACACACTACTGGCCAAGCAAGTGAAAACAAAGATAAATAAATGGGACTATCTCAAACTAAGAAGCTTCTGCAACTCAAAAGAAACAATGACCAAAATACAAAGACAGTCTACATAATGGGAAAGGATATTTATGCAGTACCGATCCGATAAAGCGTTGATAACAAGGATATACAATGCACTGGTTGAACTCCACAAGAAGAAAACTGCCAACCCAATCAAAAAATGGGGTGATGAAATGAACAGAAACTTTTCCAAAGAAGAAATCCGAATGGCTGAGAGGCACATGAGAAAATGTTCAACATCACTAATTATCAGGGAGATGCAGATCAAAACAACAATGAGATATCATCTCACACCACAGAGACTGGCCCACATCCCAAAAAAACAAAAGCAACCGGTGTTGGAGTGGATGTGGGGAGAAAGGGACTCTCCTTCACTGCTGGTGGGAATGCCGACTGGTTCAGCCCTTTTGGAAAACAATATGGACGATTCTCAAAAAGTTAGAAATTGAGCTCCTATTTGACCCAGCAATACCACTCCTGGGAATATATCCTGGAGAGGCAAAAAGGTATAGTAGAGATGACATCTGCATTTCCATGTTCATTGCCGCTCTGTTTACAATAGCCACAATATGGAAAAAACCAGAGTGCCCGAAAACAGATGATTGGCTAAAGAAACTGGTATATTTACACAATGGAATACTACATAGCTGTCAGAAAACATGAAGTCATGAAATTTGCATATAAGTGGATCAACATGGAAAGTATCATGCTGAGTGAAATGAGTCAGAAAGAAAGAGACAGACATAGAAAGATCGCACTCATATGTGGAATATAAAGTAGCTGGAGGTACAAGCTTACAATGTTGCGATTCCTGGCAGACATTTCTCTGGACTTAGTTACTAAAATACAGAAATCCAAAACTATGCTGCTGCTAGTGTGGCCTCCTGACCTCATATATCTTCATTCTCAGCAATGGAAAACAAATTACCAAATGCTTTCTTTTCAGCAGATCGACTTTAGGGGGGAGAAACTCCAAATCAATAATAGTGAATTTTTTTGTTTAAATATTGAATGTAATCAAAGTAAAGTGAAAGTAAAATGAAATTTACCAGTTACACATGCGGGGTGGGTGGCTGGGGAGGTGGGGAGGAGGGGGGAGGTATATCGTGATTCTTGGTGGTGGAATATGTGCACTGGTGAAGGGATGGGTGTTTGAGCATTATATAACTGAGAGTTTAACCTGAAAGCTTTGTAACTTTCCACATGGTGAATCAATAAAAGAATTTAAAAAAAAATTAAACAAGTAGTATACATTTATTCAAGCAATAATTTACTCATTCAACAAATATGCATCCAGTAAAGATCCTTTATTGTACTGAATTATGTCAAAACATGCCAACCCAAACATGATCTCTAGCTTCTAGAAATTACTGAGGAATCACAGAGACTATACAGATTATACAGACTATTCTTGCTTTGCATGAAGCTGACCCTGATTTGATTTGTGCCAGGAGCAAGCCTGAAGTACTGTCAGGTTTGAACCAAAAACAAAACACACGTAATTAAAAAAAAAAAAATCAATCACTGTATCACTGTCATCCTGTTGTTCATCGATTTACTGAGCGGGTGCCAGTAATGTCTTCATTCGTTCCAGCCCTGAGATTTTATTTTTTTTGAAAATCTGATTTTCAAAAATATTTTTCAATTTAGAAATATTTTTAATTTTTTATTAGTGAATCATCGTGAGGTACAATTACAAACTTACAAACTTTCATGACTGCATTTTGTCATACGATGATCAAGTACCCATCCCTCCACCAGTGCCCATTTTCCATCACCAATGGTCCCAGCATCCCTCCCACCATCCACACCCAGTCCCCTCCACCCCACCCCGCCTCTGTGACAGGGCATTTCCTTTTGCTCTCTCTCTTTTTGGGTGTTGTGGTTTGCAATAGAGGTATTAAGTGGCCATCATGTTCAGTCTATACTGTACTTTCAGCCCGCATCTCCCATCCAGAGTGGGCCCTCTTAGCACCCTTTACTTGGTGTTCCCTTCTCTATCTGAGCTGCCTTTTCCCCCAGCATGCAAGGCCGGCTTCTAAACTGTGGAGTAATCCTCCTGGTACTTATCTCTACTATTCTTGGGTGTTAGTCTCTGATTCTGTTGTTTTATATTCTGTAAATGAGTGCAACCTTTCTATGTCTGTCCCTCTCTTTCTGACTCATCCAGCCCTAAGATTTTAGCAGCCTCTCCTTATTCGTCTTTCCCAATGATTGGAGGCTTCTTTCAGGGTCAGGGGAATGAGACCTGTTATTGTTAACTGTTTTTGGCATATCGAATATGCCACCAGGCTCTGATGTGCAGACAGGACACTCTCGGTAGCTTGCTGGGCTCTCTGAGAGGCATATATATTTATTTCCCTCTGTGATGATGTGTCACGTGGCTGCTTCGCCAGGTCCAGGACTATGTTCACTCATGTGTGAAGCTTGGCCTGAGCATGTGGAAAGTGGTCTGGAGCATGGTGGCAGTTGGGCAGTAGAGGTCAGCTGCTGGGGATGGGTCCCGTGGGGTGGGAAGGGCTCTCACCCGCCCTGAGTGAAAACAGCCTGACACAGAGACTGGTGGCATGATTATGGGGCCTCATTTTATGCTCCCTTCTGGGAGAAGCAGCTGTGAGTTCTGGAGAGTGGCCGATGAAGACACTATCTGGTGCCTGTAGGAGGTGACTTATGGGTGTGAGTGACTCCTGGGTTGCCGGAGACTGGGGGAAGCAGGCAGAGGATCTCTGTTCCAGGGTCCTGTTGAGCCCAGAGTCCAAGATCACAAAGTTCCGCGTTACCTGGGTTCCATGGGATTTCGCTCATGCATAAGGCTCTGCCCGAGCATGTGGAAAGTGGCCTGGAGTGTGGCGGCAATTGGGTAGTGGAGGTCAGCTTATAATTATTTATAAAATAATTTATAATTATAAATTAGTTATCAATAATAAAAATTTAAATTACAGAACACAGACAAAGAAATAAGCGATTTCAATAGAGTATGATGTTTTCTAATAACAGAAAAACAATAGGGGCAGAGGGCAGGGAAGAAGTACTGACCAGTAGTCTAGTGATAATAAGAAATGGGAAATTGAACTGGCACACATTTAATCCTATTTTTAGTTGTTAATTCCTATTCTTATTTGTGTTGGGTGTAATTTTTTTTTTTTTTGCTTTTTGGGTCAAACCCGGCAATGCACAGGGGTCATTCCTGGCTCATGCACTCAGGAATTACCCCTGGCGGTGCTCAGGGGACCATATGGGATGCTGGGATTCGAACCCGGGTCGGCCTCGTGCAAGGCAAATGCCCTACCTGCTGTGCTATCACTCCAGCCCCGGGTGTAATTTTTTTTTAAGTAGCCTTACTCATTAGAACTCTACAGCTAAATTGCTCTGGTCACCACCTGACAGTGGGAGGTAACAAATTATACAAAAAAAAAAAAAAAATTACTACAAATCTAATGATCTCTTAATAATGCCAAACACTCCCTTCCCCAGCCCCTACCTCCCCCCACCACCCAGCCCAACTCACACAGAGACCTGTCAACTGGTGGAGCAATAAGGGAGGACACAAAACAATGCTTACTAAGGCAAACAATCAGTGGGGTGTGTCATAAAAGAAGGAATGAACTTTTTAACAATTAATGCAGTTTTAGAAGCTATCACAAGAGGGCAGTATTGCAAAGACTACGAATATATGTGTCAACAAAGCTTATATTTTAAGTACTTAAAGGAAAAAGTTTCTCAACTGCAAATGTTTATAACATGTTTTGGTTTTTGTTTTAATGAGGTAGGGTTGGGGGTGGAGGTGGACACACGTGGGGGTGTTCAGGGCTTACTCCTGGCTCTGCATTTGGGGATCACTGCTGGTAAGCTGAGGACAATATGGGGTGCAAGGGATCAAACATTGGTACAGCTCTGGTCTAAGATGCAGCTGAACTGAGTTCAATCTCAAACACACCATACATAGGCCCCTTAGGAGTAAGCCCTAAGCACAGTCGGGGTGGCTCAAAAACAAGAAACAAAATTTTTTTTTAATAAATAGCAGAGAAAAAAAAATTTTCTGAAAGAAAACAATTGTCTGTTTTCTCATTTCCTAACCACACCATATCCAGAGTTTTCTAGTTTGGGGCCCCTACAAAAACTAAGGACAAATGTGCTTCCAGAAGCTTCTGTACCAGATATGAAGGACTCTTGTATTTTGTTTCTTCATTTCCTATGGCATTTCTTTTACCATACAATGTATCTCTAAGAGTTACACCACTCCCACTCTCCTAAATCCATCTAACTTGCTTGATCCTTTACAGAATTTGAAAACAGAACTTAATTATTTGTCACAATATTCTTTACTGGTCTCATTCTTTGCATGTCACATAATCAAACCACAAGAATCTCTTCTGTCAAGTACAGTACTCAAGTTTTCTCACTGATCATTATTTAAGCTTAGAACTCCTTAAGGTTACTACCCCCACAAGATATGTATTATTGATATATATTTGGATATTCCACAAGCATCTCAAGTCTAAAATGTCCAAATCTAAATCTCAGTTTGCAGCAAAAAAAGTGTGACTCCATCTCTTCCTTTGCTGTGAGTGGACAACAGAATTATCCAACCTTTCAAGACAGATATTCTACTTCCCAAGTCATTTTTTATTTCTGTCATCACTACCGCTAGAGCTCGGTTTTCAATAGATTACAATTTAGAAGGAGTTTAAGTAATATTATGGTACCTCAATATTTGAATATAATTCATTGGTGGGAATACACAGTGCATTTCCTTTATCATAAAATGTATCTCTAAGAGTTACACCACTCCCACTCTCCTAAATTCATCTAACTTGCTTGATCCTTTACAGAATTTGAAAACAGAATTTAATTATTTGGACTAAACAACTGCCATAACACACTGATGCTACCACTGCTTTTTTTTTTCCTTGCCATCTGGCAGCTTCATTTAGAGTACCCTGCTTTATTGGATAGTCACAAATGAACCTGTAATTATTTTGAAAATAATTTCCATTTCTGTTAGTACAACGGTCAGATAGAACACCCAGTGTGAGCCATTGATGGTACACACCCAGTCCAATGGAACATTCAGTGTGTTATATCATAAGTCCCATATTGTTTCTCTCCATTTCATCCTTCTCAGCAATTTAGAAAGTTCCTTCTAAGCTGTAAAACTGGGTTCAAAGCAATTGTACAACAGATAGGGGGCTTGCCTTAGAGGTGAACACAGTTTGACCCCCAGCACCACGTACAGTCTCCAAAGCCAGCGAAGAGTGATCATGAGTGTAGAGGATCCAGAGTAAGCCTTGTGCACCACAAAACAAAAAAAGTTTTTAATGTAAAAATAATCACTTCAAGTGAGCCCTCCCCCCGCTATGTACTGATTAAGAGGCTACAAATGGTCAAGTAAAACTGATACTTCATTTCACCCCTTTTTGTAATATGCTAGATATTAACAAAGAATGTGTCAAACAGGTTCCTGACAGATGATGAATTTGGCTGACATATATTTGCCAGATATAGCAATTTAATTATTTGGAGTGTTTAGCAGGCATCTTTTCTTACTGGCTCCCAGGCATAAGAAAATTAACCTGATTTCCCTCTCAAATTCAACAAATATCACCTGCTGGTCATTTTCTAAATCTAGAAATTTATCAAATCACTTCTTCCTCAACAACTGCCTTCCAGAATAAATAACTAAAAACTTGGTTCTACTTTCTTCCCATCTTTTCTTAGTCTTCCAGTATCAGGGTTCTGAGATTCTTTTTCCTCTCTTATTTTACGGTCTTCACATCCTTTACCACTATATAAAAATGGTTTTCTTAATGTGAATGTTCTATCGTTATCAGTCCATTCCCCACTAAACACAGGCAGAATTCTTCAGATAAATGTTTAAAATGGCAGCACCAGCCACAACAGCACCACTTGGCTGCATCTTCTCACCTACACTTTTACTGAATTATTGAAACCATCTCTATTTTAAATATACTTCACATACATATTAATTTGTAAATCATGAAAAGACACTGGTAAGATCTTTTATTAGTGGTCCTTAATTCCATTTGCCACTTGCCTTACCAGTCACTCAGCTCTCTAGCACTAGAAATGGCTGACTGGACTCACAAGACTTTAATACTACATCTTTTTCCCCCTACTTCCTGGTGTACCTCTACCCATTCCAAAATTCTCTTCTGCTTTTAGGTTTTAACTTTGCACTTAATACTATTAAATCTTCTAACTAAATCCTTTCACCCTTATCCCTAAATTCCCCTAAATGACTATATGTTGTTTTGTCACTTAAAGAATTTGAGAAGCAGAATTTTCAGCTCATTATACCAAGTGCCTAAAGCAAAGCTAAGACAGCTGAATGAAACCAAATAATAGTCAGTAGTCCTGGTGTAGTAAATCAATATTTCCTAATTCTGAGGAAGTCCACTTCTGTGTAGAGGCAATAAGCATACTTTATTCTTTTTACAGCAATAATAAACAAGTAGAAGTAAAAGTAAAGCTAAACTTAAAAATCCTATACAAAGAAATAATTCAGCAGTGATTCTGGCTATTTCATTGGAAGAAAGATTAACAATTAAAAGGACTTAAAAATGAAACTTTGAGCTATCAAAAAAAAGAAAATTCATCATACAAAGGAATCAGCTGACAGATAAGATTATCTATGTATGTTGGTTGTATAGAGCAGGAGAAAAATTGCTACCTTGGGTATTAATTTTATGTGCCAGATTATGCATGAAACTATGGGAGTGAGAGAAGGTAGTTAGATTCTTTGCCATTATGAGGACAGAAAGAAAGAGAAGAAATGTGCCTGCCGTAGGAAGGAAACTGAGTATATTGGTGGTGGGAGATGTACTCTAGGAAGGAACAGGTGTTGGAACATCTTCTGACTGAAACCCAATCAAAAACCACTTCATAACTGCATCTAACTATGATTCAACTTAAAAAAATCTATCATATACAAAACAATTTTGCAAAGAGTTTTACCTGAATAACGGGGATAATTATTTCAAATGGGGTTTAAAATTTTTTAAAATAATAATAAAACCAGTCCCAAATAAAACAAAATAGGATTTTTACAAGGACCAAATAGCAATTTGGAAAACAAAGTTATCTCTATGCCCTAGCAAGTGTAGGAGTACTATGAAAAGAAGGTTTTTTTCATAGAAAAGAAAATGTCAGGTGTAAGTTCTCTATTTGCAAAATGATGCAAAACAAGACAAACAATAAGTGTTTGCCTTAAGCTTTGTGAAATTTTTAACAGCATTTACTGAGACATAGTTTATATATCATTCCACCTTATTATTAAATTACAGGAAATAAATCTTAAGTCATACAAAAAATCAGTACCAATTATAGCAAGAAAAACATCTTCAACCCATGATTAAAAATTGCTTTTTAAAAGTGGAGATAGACCAAACTTGGTTTCTGGCTTTGAGCTTGGACTTTGATCTTCCCCTGCCCTTCATGATCTTGGTTTGTCAGAACTTTAAACCTGGACTGGAATTAATGCCATCAATTCTTTGACTCTCGGACCTACAAAATTATACCACCAGATTTCTTTAGTCTTTTTCCAGCTGCAAAGACAGTTCTTAGAACTTTTCAGCCCTTTTGTGATCATGTGAATCAATTATATGAAGACCATTCATAGAGTGATACTAACCTTTGGCTTGCTTTTACAAAGTTCACTAGTAATATTACAGTGTGTAAATAATATTCTTAAAATCTATCTTGAAATAAAAAAATTGCTTTTTAAATTTTTCCATGATAAAACCCAAGACTAATATAATCTAAAGGGCACCTAAACAAAGCAGGAATTAAATAGTACATTTCATTGGCAAACTGATAAATGAGTTAATTCTAATTTAAACTGTTATGAGAAAATACATCTTACACAAAAAAGAATCAGAAGCTTCTAATGTTTTAGTCTTTTCTTTTTTATATCTTAGCTCTCTCAATGGCTTGAACAATGAGCCTGAAGAATTACATCAATGGCTAAGGTGAAGAAAATCAAATAAATACAGAGAAGAAAAAGGGAGGGAGGGAGGGAGGAGGGGAGGTTGGTTGTTAGGGGCCAGAGCGATAGCACAATGGGTAGGGTGTTTGCCTTGCAGGTTCCATCCCTGGCATCCCATATGGTCCCCCAAGCATTGCCAGGAGTAATTCATGAGTGCAGAGCCAGGAGTAACCCCTGAGCATCACTGGGCATGACCCAAAAAGAAAAAAAAAAAAAGAAAGCTTATTAGGCTCAAAAGATGTGCAGTGGGCCAGAGCCATTGTAAGCAACTGATCCAGGTTTGATTCCCAGCATTCCATTTGGTTCCCCAAGCAACGCCAAAAGTAATTCCTCAGTTATTCCAGGAGTGACCCCTGAGTATCGCAAGGTGTGATCAAAAAAGGAAAAAAAAAAGTTTTGCAGTGTAGAATTTTCTCCTCCTTTTCAACTGTAGTGAAAATGAAATATGAAAACTAGTATTGCTACCAAAACAACTATATCCCATACCCACTTCCATTATCCATATTTAGCTTCCAATTTTTATTTCAAAAATAGGTAAAATAAATATTTCTGAGTGTTTATTAATTGAAAATCACCATGACAGGTAAAATGAGGCAAAGATTTATAAATCCAGTGCCTAGAAAATTTCTTAAGAACTCCAATATCATCATCATCATCATTATCATCATCATCATCATCATCCCGTTGATCGTTGAATTTCTTGAGCAGTCTCAGTAACTTCTCCATTCATCCTATCCCTGAGATTATAGAAGCCTCTCTCTACTCGGCCTTCCCGATGATGCCGCGTTGGAGGATAAGGGGAATGAGACCCAGCTTGTTACTGGCTTTGGCAGTAACACCATGGGAAACTTTCGAGGCTCTCCCATGTGGGCAGGAAACTCTCAGTAGCTTGCCAGTTTCTCCCAGAGGGAGAAGTAGGTTATACGATATCTTCTGGGAGTTTGCTTTTAAGTCTCTGAAAAATTTCTTTAAAACACCAATATAAATAACAATTTTCAATATATAATTTATGTCTTTTAATCTTTAATAAAATATCAGGATAAAAGTTTCCACAGTGAGCTGACACAAAATACCAAGTATAATACAAAGATTAAACTGAAAAAAAGGCAGTTCATCTATTCCTAGAAAAGCTTTTGATGTAGTGCGGAAACATAGTAAATATTCAATTACAAAAACTACAAGGGGCCAAAGAGGTAGTATAGCAAGCAGGGTGCTTGCCTTGCATGTGGTCCCCTGAGCACTGCCAGGAGTGCCCCGCTACTAAAAAAAAAATGTACAACTACTTTAGATATTCCTATACAGGGAGGAAAGGCAACGGAGAACAAAAAGCCTGAAGAATTACATCAACAGCTAACAGCCAGACAAGTACTAAGCACTGTAGTAATAAAAACCTCCACAATGATCATACAGGGGAAGTGGTTATGATTAAACTCCTTTTAAAAATTAAACAATCAATATTTAAACTTCCAAGAGGTCAGGTAATGAGGGTGAAGTGGGTCTGAACCAAGATTAAATGCTTCCAATAAATCTTGCAGCATCATAAAGAAGCCCTTCGTATCAGTTGAGTCCCTTAAGAATTCCTAAAGTGTGAGGGGCTAAATGAGTAATTTTATCAGCTCTCCCTGTAGAAAGATTGCTTGAGAAAGGTAAAGATGGGGATGCAGAACTTTATTGGAAAGTAGATGACTAATGAGGCTGCCATTACATTCCAATTATCAAATACTTGAAGACTAATCTCAGTTGTGACAGGGAAGACTGAAATCAAAGTAAGCAGATGCAGACACATATGCATAAACACAAACACACACACACACACAAAGGCAATTTAAGAAACCTTAATTTAGAAACTGATCAAAGTAGGTACTACTGAAGAACAACTAACATCTAACTTAAGTAAATGATTATCTTCAGGGTCATTCTCCAAAATAAGAATAAATGGTTAAGTCGAGTAGAAGCCCTTCCCCCGCCCCCTGCCCACAGTCTGGGGCTCGCTCTGACACCCCCACCCTCACCTGGCACCTTTCGGCCACCTCACCTACCGGCCCTGACCCTCCCCATTCTCCAGGTTAGGGTGTGTCCTCATCTTAGGGGGCGTGGTCTCAAAGTGGGCGTGGCCTCTTTCCAGAGCAGTTGCAGTTGTTTTTTCCCATTCCATGCATTGTTCTTTGGCCATAATCGATAGAATCTACTCCTCTGAAGAATACCCTGGTCATCATAGTCATTATATGTTAATAGTCAACTAACCTAACCTATCCTAATTTCAGAAAAACTGTCAGTGAACACATCAAGCTGCACATAAAAGTCCTTTGTAAAAAGAGCATAGCCCCACGTCTTCAGTTGAGACCCCTCCCAAGCTAAGGAGAGCGCCTGATAGTAAAGCCCATAACAACATGAAGAAACAGAGTAAATTCCCACCACCAGGAGAGATCGAAGAAAGTATCTCAGTAACCTCAGCAGCGACTTCACAGAAATACAACTTCCTCTTGGATAAAGAATTCAGAGAGGAAATCGTGAAGATGGTTCACGAACTCAAAGCAACTATGGAACGAACATCCAATAAATTAAGGGAGGATATGGATGCAACATTGGAACGGTCCACTAAGATAATCCAGGAAGAAATGAGAGCAGAAATTTCAAAGCTATGAACAGAAATGACACAACTAAAAGAATCAGTAGATGAAATAAAAAACTCGGTAGGAGCCCTCAATAGTAGAATGACTACAGCCGAAAACAGAATCAGTGAGCTTGAAGATGAGCTGCACAAAGCATATAGGCAACAACAAATAATGGCTAAAGACCTCAAAATAGCTCTAGAATGAATTAGAGTCTTAGGGGATGACATCAAGAGAAACAACATAAGAATCACTGGAGTACCAGAAGCACAGGGAACCAATCCCAACGAAAAAAACACAAAGACATCATTGCTAAGAAATTCCCAGAGCTAGAGAATGCGGGCATCCAGATCCAAGGAGTCCAAAGGGTGCCAGCTAAAAGGGGCCCAAATAAAAAAATCCCCAAAGCATATCATTGTCAGAATGATGGATACCATGGACAGAGACACAATACTGCAAGCAGCAAGATCAAAGAAGGAGATCATATACAAAGGAGCACCCCTTAGATTCACAGCAGACCTATCAGAAGAAACCTTCCAAGCCCGAAGACAATGGTGGGATATAGTGAAAAAACTTAATGAAATGAACGCCTCACCAAGAATACTTTACCCAGCTAAACTCTCAGTTAAACTTGAAGGAACCATACACTATTTCACAGAGAAGCAACAGCTCAGGAACTTCATAGACAGGGGGTGGGGTGGAGCTATACTGGGATTCTTGGTGGTGGAATATGAGCACTGGTGAAGGGATGGGTATTCGAGCATTGTATAACTGAGATTTAAACCTGAAAACTTTGTAACTTCCCACATGGTGACTCAATAAAAAATTAAAAAAAATAAAAAATAAAAAAAAATAAAATAAAAGACGGACTCAAAGCGCTACTATAAGACAAGGAAAAAACCTACAAGTACAACAAACCCTACAGAAAAATGGCAAAAAATCCCATGACAATAATTTCTCTTAATGTTAACGGTCTAAATGCACCAATCAAGAGGCACAGAGTTGCAAAATGGATTCAGAAACTAAACCCAACTTTCCGCTGCCTACAAGAAACACATCTGAATAGTCAGAACAAACACAGACTCAAAATCAAAGAATGGAAAACAATCCTGCAAGCAAACAGCTCCCTCAAAAAAAAAGCAGGGGTGGCCATACTAGTATCCGACAACATAGATTTCAGGCTGAAAAAGATCAGAAGAGACAGCTAAGATCATTTTCTATTCATCAAGGGATATGTACAACAGGAAGAAATCACACTATTAAATGTATACGCACCCAATGAACGACCAGCACAATACTTAAAAGAATTCCTCACAGAATTTAAGGGGGACATAACTAGCACCACGATAGTAGTTGGAGACTTCAGCACTCCCTTATCACCTCTGGATAGATCGAAAAGAACAACACTCAGCAAGGAAACAATAGCTCTGAAGGAAGAAATGGAGGAGACAGGGCTAATAGACCTATACAGGGCTATACACCCCAAAAAGAAAGAATACACATTCTTTTCCAGCGCACATGGAACGCTTTCCAAAATAGACCACGTTATGGGTCACAAATTATACCTTAATAGAATTGGGAAGATAAAAATTGTATCAACTATCTTTTCAGACCATGATGCGCTGAAGATGGGAGTTAATTAAACACAGACACAGAGAACCAAATGAAACACTTGGAAATTAAACAACTCACTATTGAACAATGAGTGGGTCATGAAGAAAATCAAGGAAGAAATCAAAAACTACCTTGAAACAAATGAGAATGAAGACACAAGCTACCAGAACCAATGGGACGCGGCTAAAGCTGTGTTAAGGGGAAAATTTATAGTTCTGCAAGCTTTCCTAAGGAAGGGAGAAAGGGCCTATGTAGATAGCTTGACTCTGCAGTTCAAGATCTTAGAAGAGGACCAGCAAAAGGAACCCAAAACAGATCAAAGGAAAGAAATAATAAAAATTAGAACAGAAATTAATGATATGAAAACCTGAAAAACAATCCGAAAGATCAATGAAACAAAGAGCTGGTTCTTCGAGAAAATAAATAAGATTGATAAACCGCTAGCAAGACTCACAAAGAAAGAGAGAGAGAAACCCTAATAAACCAAATGAGAAATGAAAAAAGGGACATCACAACAGAAACCGAGGAGATTCAAAAGATCATCAGAGACTACTTTGAAAGTCTGTATGCCACAAAACAAGAGAACCTAAAAGAAATGGATGAATTCCTTGATTCCTACAATCTCCCAAGACTGAACAAAGAAGACTTGGAATACGTGAATAGACCCATTAATATTAAGGAAATTGAAACTGTAATCAAAAGTCTCCCCAAAAACAAAAGCCCAGAACCAGACAGATTCACTGGTGAATTCTTCCAAACATTTACAGAAGACTTGTTGCCAGTTCTCCTCAAACTTTTCCAAGAAATTGAAAAGACAGGAACCCTTCCAAACAGTTTCTATGAGGCACATATCTCTCTAATACCAAAAGCAAACAAAGACACCACGAACAAAGAAAACTATAGACCAATATCTCTGATGAACACCGATGCGAAGATCCTCAGCAAAACATTAGCAAATAGAATCCAACAACTCATCAAAAAGATCATACACCATGACCAAGTGGGATTCATCTCGGGGACACAAGGATGGTTTAACATTCAAAAATCAATCAACATAATCCATCATATCAACAAAAATAAAGATAAAACCATATTATCATATCAATAGATGCAGAGAAAGCATTTGACAAGATCCAACATCCTTTCATGATGAAAACCCTCACCAAAATGGTTTTGGAGGAACTTTCCTCAAGATAGTCAAAGCCATCTACCATGAACCTGTGGCAAGCATTATCATGAATGGGGAAAAACTAAAGGCCTTTCCTCTAAGATCGGGGATAAGACAAGGAAGGATGCCCACTCTCACCACTTCTCTTTAATATAGTATGGAAGTACTAGCAATAGCCATTGGGCAAGAAAAAGATATTAAGGGCATTCAGATAGGAAAGGAAGAAATCAAGCTCTCACTACTTGCAGACGATATGATACTATATCTAGAGAAGCCTAAAAGCTCTAGTAAGAAACTCTTAGAATCAATTGACCTGTACAGTAAAGTCACAGGCTATAAACTCAATACCCAAAAATCCATGGCCTTCCTATATGCAAACAATGAGACAGAGGAAAGGGACATGAAAAAAGCAATCCCGTTCACAATTGTGTCCCAGAAAATCAAATTCCTTGGAATCAGCTTAATTAAAGAAGTAAAGGACCTCTACAAAGAAAACTATAAAATGCTACTCCATGAAATAAAAGAGGACATGAGGAAATGTAAACATATCCCCTGCTCATGGATGGGAAGAATCAACATTGTCAAAATGGCTATACTCCTCAAAGCATTATACAGATTTAATGCAATCCCTATAAGGATACCCATGACATTCTTCAAAGAAATGGATCAAGCAATCTTGAAATTCATATGGAACAATAAACGCCCACGGGTAGCTAAAACAATTCTTGGGAAAAAGATGATGGGAGGCATCACCCTCCCCAACCTTAAACTTTACTACAAAGCGGTAACAATTAAAACAGCATGGTACTGGAACAAAGGCAGAGCCACAGACCAATGGAACAGAGGGGAATATCCCTACACCCAACCCCAAATGTATGATCATCTAATCTTTGATAAGGGGGCAAGAAATGTGAAGTGAAGCAAGGAAAGTCTCTTCAACAAATGGTGCTAGCATAACTGGACAACCACATGCAAAATAATGGACTTAGACCTTGACCCAACACCATGCACAAAAATCAGATTAAAATGGATTAAAGACCTCAACATCAGACCACAATCCATAAGGTACATCGAAGACAAGGTAGGCAAAACCCTTCACGATATTGAAGCTAAAGGTATCTTCAAAGATGACACGGAACTAAGCAATCAAGTAGAAACAGATAAACAAATAGGACTATATTAAACTAAAAAGCTTCTGCACAGCAAAAGACACAGTGACCAGAATTCAAAGGCAATCTACAGAATGGGAAAGGATATTTACCCAATACCCATCCGATAAAGGGTTGATATCAAGGGTATATAAAGCACTGGTTGAACTCTACAAGAAGAAAACATCCAACCCCATCAGAAAATGGGCTGAAGAAATGAACAGAAACTTTTCCAAGGAAGAGATACAAATGGCCAAAAGGCACATGAAAAAAAATGCTCTGCATCACTAATAATCAGAAAGATGCAAATCAAAACAATCATGAGATACCACCTCACACCACAGAGAATGACACACATGCAAAAGAACAAAAGCAACCGCTGTTGGAGAGGATGTGGAGAGAAGGGGACCCTTCTCCACTGCTCGTGGGAATGCTGACTGGTCCAGCCCCTTTGGAAAACAATATGGATGATTCTCAAAAAATTAGAAATTGAGCTTCCATTCGATCCAGCAATACCAATTCTGGGAATATATCCTGGAGAAACAAAAAAGTATAGTCGAAATGACATCTGCACTTATTTTTTTAATTTTTTTTAAATTATTTTTATTTATTTATTTATTTATTTTTAATTAAAGACTCATCTTGAGGGTACAGTTACAGATCCATACATCTTTGTGCTCATGTTTCCCCCATACAAAGTTCAATAACCCATCCCTTCACCAGTGCCCATTCTCCACCACCAGTAAACCCAACATCCCTCCCCCCCTCCCCAGTCCCGTCTCCCCCCACCCCACCCTGCCACTATGGCAGGGTATTCCCTTTTGTTCTCTCTCTCTGATTAGGTGTTGTGGTTTGCAATAAAGGTGTTGAGTGGCCATTGTGTTCAGTCTCTAGTCTATATTCGGCCCGCATCATCTTTCCCCCACATGACCTCTAACCACATTTTACTTGGTGTTCCCTTCCCTGAGTTACCCAGAATGAGAGACCAGCCTCCAAGCCATGGAGACAACCTTCTGGTACTTATTTCTACTATTCTTGTGCGTTAGTCTTATAGTCTATTAAACTATATTCCACAGATGAGTGCAATCTTTCTATGTCTGTCTCTCTCTTTCTGACTCATTTCACTTAGCATGATACTTTCCATGTTGATCCACTTATATGCAAACGTCATGACCTCATTTTTTCTAACAGCTGCATAGTATTCCATTGTATAGGACATCTGCACTTATATGTTCATCACAGCACTGTTTACAATAGCCAGAATCTGGAAAAAACCTGAGTGCCCGAGAACAGATGACTGGTTAAAGAAACTTCGGTATATCTATACAATGGAATACTATGCAGCAGTTAGAAAGGATGGAGTCATGAACTTTGCATATAAGTGGATCAACATGGAAAGTATCATGCTAAGTGAAATGAGCCAGAAAGAGAGGGACAGACATAGAAAGATTGCACTCATCTGTGGAATATAGAACAACAGAGTAGGAGACTAATACCCAAGAATAGTAGTATATAATACCAGGAGGTTGGCTCCATAGCTTGGAAGCTGGCTTCACACGCTGGGGGAAAGTCATCCCAGATAGAGAGGGGAACACCAAGTAATATGTGATTAGAGATCCTGCGCGGAAGGGAGATGCATACTGAAAGTAGACTAGAGACTGAACAGGATGACCACTCAATACCCTTATTTGGAACCACAACACCCAAAAGGAAAGAGAGATATCAAACTGGAATGCACCGCTACAGAGGTGGGGTGGGGTAGGGGGATGGGACTGGGAGGGTGGGAGGGATATTTGGTTCATGGGTGGTGGAAAATCGACACTGGTGGAGGGATGAGCTCTTAAACATTGCATGAGAGAAAAACAAGCACGAAAATGTGTGAATCTGTAACTGTACCCTCACTGTGACTCACTAATTAAAAATATTTTTTTTAAAAAAAGAATAAATGGTAAGTAGGCATGGAAGGAAAATAATGAATTTATTTTTAGCCACACTGTCTTAGAAACAAAAATGTAATAAACTGAAGTACTTACAGCCATACATTAAAGTATAACTATGAAATAATCTTCAATATTCTAGTCACACAAAAAATGTTAACCAATCATGAAAAATCTACTGATTGAATTTAAAATATATTATTAGCTTTCCCTAAATTTTTCTGTATATCTTATTTTTCACATACCCGTATAATACAGTCAATCTAGAAAAATCTCATTTTTCACTGAAATATAAATAGTGCTATTCATAAAGAGAGTCTCTTGCCCGCATACCTGGCTGTCTTTGTCTTCCCCGGGGCCCCTTGGAGGGGATGGGTTCCAGCTTCCCTCCCTGCCCTGAGCAGAGCTTCCAGTGGCCAAAGACCCCGGAACCTAGCCACAGCCATGCTCGAGGCCCCTCTCCACACATTCGGATGGGCCTCACGCATGAAGGTACCGGCAGAGAAACCCAGGTGTGTGTAATCCCATCAATGGCCAACATCCAGAGACTTAAAAGCAAGCTCCCAGAAGCGCACAAAGTGGCCCCGCGATATCTTATAACCTACTTTTCCCTCTGGGAGAAACTTGCAAGCTACTGAGAGCTTCCTGCCCACACTGGGACAGCCTTGAAAGCTTCCCATGGTGTATCTATATGCCAAAGCCAGTAACCAACTGAATCTCATTCCCCTGACCCTGAAGCCTTTAGAGGCTTCTAAAATCTCAGGGATAGGACAAATGTAGAGACCGCTCGAGCCACTCGACGATCAACTGGATTTCATGATTCGTGATTCATAAAACTGTTTACCATCCCATTTCCACCTAACTTAATGAAAAACTGGAAAGGCATTTTCAGCTATTATAAGATCTTCTAACCTTTGAAAATCAGTGAATAAAACACTAACAATATATGAAATAATCTCAATAGTTTTCAAGTATATCTATTCACTATTTCCTTACATCTGTACTATAAACTTAATAATAAAAGCCAGATAACAGATAAGTCAATGAAACAGAAAAATGAAAGACAAACACAAAATCATAACTCATAAATTAGCTTATATTTTATGTTGCATACATATACAAAAGTTTTGTTACAATACAATATTCTGTGAATTGTTTTAGATTTATAAAGAATTGGATTTAGCAAAGCTTTCTTAACCTCGCTGAAAGGAAAGACACAGTAATATAATTTAAGATTGCAACTAAATAAAAAATAACCTAAGTAATTTATAATTATTCAAACTGTGGGAAAGGTGTTGTAGAGATTTAGAAAATGAAAAATAAGCCCAAAACTCCAAGTGGTCCCGGCCGCTGGAAGTCACGCCCTCGACCCACCCTCGGCGCCATCTTCATGCCACAATCCACAGAGAAGCGGCAGGCATTCTGGTGAGCAACGCGGCCTGGAAAATGCTCCGGACCCGAGTCGGGGCCAGCAACACCGGGGGGCCGGAAGGAGGAGGTGCCGCCACCACACCTTCTCCAGATGGAACCCTGGCGCCACTGAGCAGCAACTAACACGGCTCCAGGATTCGGGACTGGGACAGATCCGAGCCGCGGGGGCCACTGGAGTGGGGCAGCGCCAGCCCAAAACTCCAAGTGGTCCCGGCCGCTGGAAGTCACGCCCTCGACCCACCCTCGGCGCCATCTTCATGCCACAATCCACAGAGAAGCGGCAGGCATTCTGGTGAGCAACGCGGCCTGGAAAATGCTCCGGACCCGAGTCGGGGCCAGCAACACCGGGGGGCCGGAAGGAGGAGGTGCCGCCACCACACCTTCTCCAGATGGAACCCTGGCGCCACTGAGCAGCAACTAACACGGCTCCAGGATTCGGGACTGGGACAGATCCGAGCCGCGGGGGCCACTGGAGTGGGGCAGCGCCAGCCCAAAACTCCAAGTGGTCCCGGCCGCTGGAAGTCACGCCCTCGACCCACCCTCGGCGCCATCTTCATGCCACAATCCACAGAGAAGCGGCAGGCATTCTGGTGAGCAACGCGGCCTGGAAAATGCTCCGGACCCGAGTCGGGGCCAGCAACACCGGGGGGCCGGAAGGAGGAGGTGCCGCCACCACACCTTCTCCAGATGGAACCCTGGCGCCACTGAGCAGCAACTAACACGGCTCCAGGATTCGGGACTGGGACAGATCCGAGCCGCGGGGGCCACTGGAGTGGGGCAGCGCCAGCCCAAAACTCCAAGTGGTCCCGGCCGCTGGAAGTCACGCCCTCGACCCACCCTCGGCGCCATCTTCATGCCACAATCCACAGAGAAGCGGCAGGCATTCTGGTGAGCAACGCGGCCTGGAAAATGCTCCGGACCCGAGTCGGGGCCAGCAACACCGGGGGGCCGGAAGGAGGAGGTGCCGCCACCACACCTTCTCCAGATGGAACCCTGGCGCCACTGAGCAGCAACTAACACGGCTCCAGGATTCGGGACTGGGACAGTTCCGAGCCGCGCGGCCGCTAACGCGGCCGCGCGACCTTTTCTAACACCTGAGAACATACAATCTTTGAATGGAAAACTAATTATCAAATGCCTCCTTATTAGGGTTATCTTTTTTGGGGATATAACTTCCACAACAATAGTGAGTTTTGTGTTGAAATATGGAACTTAATCAAGGTGAAGAGAAAATAAAGTGAGGTTCATCAGCTATACAGTTGGGGTGGAGGGCGGGGGGTATACCGGGGATTTTGATGGTGGAATATGGGCACTGGTGAAGGGATGGTGTTTGAATACGGTATAAATGAGACATAAACCTGAGAACTCTGTAACTTTCCACATGGTGATAAAATTAAAAAAAAAAAAAAAAAAAAAAAAAGAAAATGAAAAATAGTCTTTGTTAATGAAAAACGGGTTCAGTGACTTGACATAATAGGAACTTTAGTAGTAAAAACTCACCTCAAACACATTGTTTATTCCTGAAGTAAGATTAAAGTTACATTTTTTAAAGTTATACACTCAATTCCATGGGCACAGCACAAGATAAATTAAAGGCTTTCATTTCCTTCAATATTTATAATAGCTATTTCCTGAAACTTTCATGTTTATTACCTATCACTTTGTGAACTCATGTTCACATCATTTTAGTAAGCCTAAAAAATCATGGTATTTGCTACTGTAGTAATTTTCCTTAAGTATCAGTAATCAAACCTTAGAGCAAAATATCTAATGTTCAAAAGTAATGCCAAATCTCATAACCAAAACTATTACAATATTGACTCCATACTCCTTTCCCCTGTGTAAAAAAATAAAAGCTATTCATTTTTTGTAGTAGAAAAAATGTTACTTTTTTAAATCAATCCCGTTTTGTAGAAATTCTTTATTATGTAATCCTATTTCCTGGAGGGTCTTCAGTACTTATGAGTCCAAACTCCTTACATAATAACTGAATACACGACGTCTAAAAAAATTTTTATAACAGCAAGGTTCATACTGCTAGTTAATATTACATGTAAATGCCAGGATTATTCTAATCAGTGCCTTCTCTAGCACAATATAAAATGATATATCTTTTCCCTTTCTATTCTTTGTATGTTCTATATTCTCTTGCAAGCCCCTTTCTACAGAATACAGGTGAATTCAATTAAAATTTACCGAACAATTAGCACTGTAGCACTGTCGTTGTCCCATTGTTCATTGATTTGCTGAAGTGGGCACCAGTAACGTCTCCACTGTGGAGCCTGTTATTAACATATTGAATATGCCACGGGTAGCTTGCCAGGCTCTGCCATGCGGGCGGGATACTCTCGGTAGCTTGCCAGGCTCTACGAGAGGGATGGAAGAATCGAACCCAGATCAGCCACATACAAGGCAAACGCCCTACCGGCTGTCCTATCTCTCCAGACTGAACAATTAACTACCTCAACTGCAAAAGCAATGCTCTCCAGACTGAACAATTAACTACCTCAAATGCAAAAGCAATGAGTGATGTGAGGAAACATACTGAAACTAATATCTATGATAAGAATTTTGAAATTTCCAAAATCCATAATAACCCTAACTTCTATTTATAGTGCCAACTTATAGATTAGTGTTCCCATGGATCATAACCAGTCTTACCTTCTCCTTCATTCAGTTCACAGTAACAGCAAACTATAAATACCAATGTCCCTATGTTTTTTTTCTCTAATTATTCTACACTGTTAAAATTACAAGAGAAATGAAGTATTTTACCATGATTTTTAAATTTTTCCTCAAAAATTACAAAAGGCAGGCAGGCCCAGGAGACAGTGTAAAGGGCTGGAGTGCACGCCTTACAAATATAAGGACTCAAGTCTTATCTGGCACCACCTATGTAGTTCTGGTGTTCCTGGCACTGCCAGGTCCAAGCAACACAGCATTCCTGGGTGCAAGAAAGAAAATACGAAGGAAAAAAATGTCAGGCCTGCACAGTGACACTAAGAGTCACTTAGAGTGACACTTGTGCCTCTGAGCTGCTGGGGAGACCCCCTACTTACTGTAAAAAAAAAAAAAAATAAGAGAAGAAAAAAACACTGAAAGCAATTTGAAAACATAAAATTATAAAAAAAAATAAAGCACCTCTATTCCCTCTTAAACCTTCATATAACGAACTAATGAGACCTGAAATAAAAATTTCAAACACAGCTTTCCAGTCGGGCGCTGAGCGGCTTTTCGGTTCATGTCTGGTGGCTCCGCGGATTATAACAGAGAACATGGTGGCCCAGAGGGAATGGACCCCGATGGTGTCATCGAGAGCAACTGGAATGAGATTGTTGATAACTTTGATATGAATTTGAAGGAGTCTCTCCTCCAGGGCATCTACGCTTACGGTTTTGAGAAGCCTTCAGCTATTCAGCAGAGAACCATTATTCCTGCATCAAAGGGTATGATGTGATTGCTCAAGCTCAGTCAGGTACTGGCAAGACAGCTACATTTGCTATTTCCATCCTGCAACAGTTGGAGATTGAGTTCAAGGAGACCCAAGCACTAGTATTGGCCCCCACCAGGGAACTGGCTCAATAGATCCAAAAGGTCATTCTGGCACTTTGAGATTATATGGGAGCAACTTGTCATGCATGCATTGGTGGAACCAATGTTCAAAATGAAATGCAAATACTCCAGACTGAAACACCACATATTGTTGTTGGCACACCTGGGAGAGTTTTTGATATGTTAAATAGAAGATGCCTTTCTCCAAAATGGATCAAAATGTTTGTTTTGGATGAAGCAGATGAGATTTTGAGCCGGGGATTTAAGGATCAAATCTATGAGATTTTTCAAAAACTAAATACAAGTATTCAGGTTGTGTTGCTTTCTGCCACAATGCCAACTGACGTGTTGGAAATGACCAAAAAATTCATGAGAGACAAGTTGGCAACGATGCAACTTCTGGCAGATATCTCTCTGGACTTAGTTACTAAAATACTAAATTACAGAAACCCAAAACTGAGAGGCCGCTAAGTGTGGTCACTCGACCTCACACTTCTTCATCCTCAGCAATGGAAAACAAATTACCTAATGCTTCCTTTTCAGCAGGTCTGACTTTAGGGGAGAGACTCTCCAAACAATAATAGTGAGTTTTGTTGAAATATTGTATGCAATCAAAGTGAAAGTAAAGTGAAATTTATTAGTTACACAGGCGGGGGGGGGCTTAGGGTGGGGGGGCTAGGGGCGTGGGGGTGTTTGGGGTGTGAGGGGGCGGGGTGGAGCTATACTGGGATTCTTGGTGGTGGAATATGAGCACTGGTGAAGGGATGGGTATTCGAGCATTGTATAACTGAGATTTAAACCTGAAAACTTTGTAACTTTGTAACTTTCCACAATAAAAAATTTAAAAAAAAAAAAAATTCATGAGAGATCCCATTCAAATCCTTGTGAAAAAGGAAGAATTGACCCTTAAAGGAATCAAACAATTCTACATTAATGTGGAAAGAGAGGAATGGAAGTTGGATACACTTTGTGACTTGTATGAGACACTGACGATTACGCAGACTGTCATTTTTCTCAATACAAGATGCAAGGTGGACTGGCTTACAGAGAAAATGCACGCCAGGGACTTCACAGTTTCTGCTTTGCATGGTGACATGGATGAGAAGGAAAGAGATGTTATCATGAGAGAATTTCTATCAGGAATAAGCCGTGTTCTGATCACTACTGACTTGTTGGCTCGTGCAACTGATGTGCAACAAGTGTCATTAGTTATAAACTATGATCTTCCTACCAATCGTGAAAACTATATTCACAGAATTGGCAGAGGGGGTCGATTTGGGAGGAAAGGTGTGGCTATAAACTTTGTTACTGAAGAAGAGGATTCTTTGTGACATTGAGACTTTCTACAATACTACAGTGGAGGAAATGCCAATGAATGTGGCTGACCTCATTTAATTCCTGGGATGAGATAATTTTTGAATGCAGTGCTCGCTGTTGCTGAATAGGCAATCACAATGTGCATTGTGCTTCTTTTTTGGGAATATCTGAATCTTGTCTCAATGTTCATAACGGATCAGAAATACAGATTTTGATAGAAGAGTGACTTTAGTCATGAGCTCTTGTGAGGAAAGGCATTGGCTTATCCTCTAGAGTTAGACTGTTGGGGTTGGGTATAAAAGATGGGGTCTGTAAAATCTTTCTTTCTTAGAAATTTATTTCCTAGTTATGTAGAAATGGTTGTATCAGATGTTCTCTATCATTTAATAATATACTTGTGGACTAAAAGATATAAGTGCTGTATAAAATCAGCCAATTATGTTAAACTAGCATACCTGCCTTTATTGTACTTGTCATTAGCCTCAATAGAAAGACCCTTAAGATTGACATTTTTTTCTAGAAAGCATTTGAATGCATTTTGTTTTGGTATTGTATTTATTCAATAAAGTATTTAATTAGTGCTAGGTGTGAACTGGACCCTGTTGCTAAGCCCCAGTAAGCAATCATATCTTAGTAGGGTATAACCCCAAGTAAAATTGCCATATTGCACATGTCTTAATGAAGTTTGAATGTTTAATAAATTGTATATTCACTTTAAGCAAAAAAAAAATTTCAAACACAAACTTTTTATAATTTTTACCTGCTTTCCTCAGCAAGTTAAATAGCAGCCAATTCTCTATTAACATAGAGAACTCACTTTTAAGAACTTCACAATATTTCACTGCAACACTTCTCCACCTCTACAATATAAAGTTATTCTGAGACTATTAGAAATTACAGTGATAAACATGTCTGTACAATTCAGTCAAATTGAAATAGTCATACCCTTAAAAAATACACAATATTTTTTAGAATTTTTGAATAAGGACACTTGGGAAACTAAGAATAGAGTAGACTCAGAAGAGGGCACCAAGAATACAACCCAGTATATGAGAGTAATTTTAACTTTTAAAAAATCCTCTTTGACAACAGCTAAAGATACATTCTATACTACTGATTCACTATTAAGATATTATTTA
This sequence comes from Sorex araneus, assembly GCF_027595985.1. Classification (NCBI taxonomy): domain Eukaryota; kingdom Metazoa; phylum Chordata; class Mammalia; order Eulipotyphla; family Soricidae; genus Sorex; species Sorex araneus. The sequence goes on along the minus strand of NC_073304.1, from coordinate 134,655,252 downwards.
AAAATGGATTAAATTTACTTTTTCAAAAGGTCATTGAAAATAAAGTCAAAGAATCAAAAACTGAAGAACTAAAACAACCAATGATAAGATCAAAAGCATAGTCTTCCTCTTGTCTTCCAAAACACTGCTAAAAGTTAAATTTAAAAATCATAGAAAATAGGAGCTGGAGCAATAGCACAGTGGGTAAGGCGTTTGCCTTGCACGTGGCCGACCCGAGTTCGATTCCCAGCATCCCATATGGTCCCCTGAGCATCGCCAGGAGTAATTCCTGAGTGTACAGCCAGGAGTAACCCCTGTGCATAGCCAGGTGTGACCCAAAACGAAAAAAAAAAAAAATCATAGAAAATAATTCATTAGATTATTCCTATATAATATAAACAATTTCTAAAAATGGAAATAAATCTGTTATTTAGGATCATTGTTTATGTCAAACTCAACAATATTTAGTAAAAAGTCAGTATGACTGTTCTTGATATTATTTTGACATTTTTATTTTGACATACGGAAATACAAGGTATATTAAAAATCACAAAGAAAACAAATTCATTATTAATTGTCATAAATAACAATTATTTAAGTACAATAAACAAGACCTGTTCTATTATGCTCTCTATGGAATTTTAATATATGGATAAAACTGACCACAGTATTATTAACACCATCATACTTCACTTTTTTTTAAATGATTAAAATGTATTTAATAAATTGATGCTGCTTTACTGCTCCATATCTCAGAAAAACTCCAAAGATATCAGGGACAAATCAAACATGACACAATAATAAAACTTAACAACATAACTACCTAAGATAGAAAAGCCAAAGAGACATTAAGCAACCCCTATTTCTAAGACAGTACTAGCCTATCAAGAAAAGCTGTGACAAGCAACATCATAGACAAAATGGATGTGATCCCTGGGTTTTTTTCTTACCCAAGGAAATAATGAAATCAAGTTAACACTAGATTTTTATAACTAAAGATTATTGTACTAAAATGGAAAGCTCTAAGAGAAAATGTCTTCCTTAGGACATGAAATGGTAATATGTGGGATATAACAGAACCATATGTATGTTGCCTGTGACCTCTATGAACATTTGCTTAAATTCCCAATTGGAAATAAATGAAGCATGAGGCTAAAGTCACAGGGGATTTTTGGTTTTTGTAGTATATGTGGTAGTATCTTTGGTGTTGCAGGGTCTGAATAAGCAAATAGAACAAGATGGACAAATCATGCAATGATCATGGCTCTAACTGGATCCATTTTGTGATGGTTCCCCCGTAGGCTCAACAATCACAGGAGACTTCAGGAATACAGCACACAGAACAATACACCACACAACACAGATTTGTAATGTTCTCCCCTCCTTTTCCTTTTCCCTCCAGCAACTCCCTAGATAGAGAACTACAGGCAGAGAAGAATTAACTATTGGGAGTAATATCTAACACTTTTTCAGGGTAGAATTCTGGCAAGTCCAAAAAGGGTCCTTTTCTTTAAGGGTTTTAGGAAACTAGAAAATGCAATTTTACTAGTATCAGTAAATTTGTTTAAAGCAAATTCACCTCCAGGAGCTATACAGTTGAATGCACAAGAGATTCCACCCATTGCCCCAATTTTTTCCATTGTAAGAGCTTGGCCAAAGTGCTCAGTCATTGGTGGGGTCAATCGGATGGTTCCATCTGGCATCATAATGGCAGGTCCTGGAGGAGCTGCACTACCAGCTAGTACAGGAGCGGGAGGCATTGCACCTCTGTTGTTTATGCCCATAGCACCTCCCATAGTCATCTGGCCCATTGCTCGGTCCTGTTCTCTCTTATGAGCACTGGGAGATACACTGCATCAGGGAAAGTTCTCTTGAATCCTTACTGCTGTTTCCACATCACTTTTTCTTGTAGTTTCTGCATCTCTTCCTGAGGCACCTATTCTCCTCCTCCTGCCTGAGCTCCAGCTGCTTTCGCTTTGGCATTTCTTGATTATGGAGCTCTTCCATTCTTCATTCTTGATGCTCATCAAATCCCGCCTCATGGGTATAACCTGGTGCCCATGACAAGCAGCCTCCATCTCCATTTCCAGCTTCTCATGAGCTTTCCTGATATTACGGTCCACCTGGTCTTGCTGCTACTGCTTCTCCACCTCAGTGAGCATCTTCCAGCACAGGGCATACTCAGACTCAGACTCATTTTCTTAGCCAGGTTGAGCAAACCTGGGTAGCTGTTCCTTGTGAAATTGCTGTTCTTAAACAGTTTTCCTGATCATCCCTCTTCATCACCTAACAGGAACATGAGCTCCAAGTCATAGGCCTTGGAAATGTGGTTAGCAGGAAGGAGCCTTCACTACATCTGTCCAGAGCTTTCTAAACAGCTGGTTTCCCTGAGACTTTAACAGTGGCTTTTCTGAAGGGCCTTCCTCGATCATCCACAATGATCACCGCCCCCTCTACCTGACCAAACTCAGAAAAGGCTTCCTCCAGCAGTTCATTTTGAGGAAGGTTGCTGACTGTGAGGAATACACTATGACAAGCAAAGCACAAACAAAGTTGCTTTCCATGGAGTGGCATGCTGCCCAGCTCCACTTTGCCAATTTCTGCTACAATTCATGTTTCCAAACAAATAAAGCTAAATCCCTTATCCTTATGAAGACTTCACCAGCATTTCTATATTTCACCAACAGTTTTCCTCATTTCATACTCCAGTGATGTCAGAAGGAAGACTCCCCACAAAGAGCCAGCTACAATGGATAAAGGTTTTCTCTCCTGGTTTTCTAAAATTCTTCAACAGTCATCATGCTGGCTTGTTACATATTTGCAGGTATTGATGGTGGCAGCTGCTGTTGTTGCTGCTGGTGGGGATGCTTCCTTGAAGCATAGTTTCACTTCTCCAAGTTAAAGGTTTTATTGCTTTGTATTTTTGCAGCCCTCCACTAGTCTCTCCTCAGAATAATGGTGATGCTACACAGCCTCTACCATCCCCCATCATACTTTATCTTGAAAATGAATTAATTTCTGGACAAAAGAAATCAATCCCACAATGGCACCTCTAAAGTGCTATATAAACAAAGACACTGTACTTCTTATGTTTTGGCAGACATTAGTATAATTTTATTTTTTCTTGAAAGTACTGTTGAAACTAAAACAAGAGGACTACCATTCACAGAGAATGGAGTACTTCTTAATATTAAAATTTTTATACTAGAGGCAAAATATTTGTTTAAAACATCAACTATCTTACCAAACATTAGAACCTGACTATCATTATTCCATCAAGACCAAAAAGCAAAACAAAAATCAGTTATTTCCTAATTTTCTCAGGTTTCCATTTGATGAAATCCTATTACTATTAATACACACTCACACACCAAATACATATTTCTATACCCTTCTGGTAAATTTGCCTTCTCTCAACATTTTTTTTTCTTTTTTCATCTTCAAAACTCTTCTCAAAGTAGTCTCGAATGACTCTTTCTTGACTCAAAATGGACTGGAAGACAAGATGAGAAAAACTCTTTTCCTAGTTCCCAAACTAGAAAAGAGAGAGAGAGACAGGGAGAGAGAATAATACAAAATTCTCTCTTACCAGTAACACTAAAACAAACAAAAAACCCTTCCATCACCTTTTTTCATTTAACTTACTTTAAATTGGTTAGATTTATTTTTCGTATCCACTTCATTGTGCCCCACTCTTGTATATGCCCCACTCTTTTTCAAAAACAACTTTCCTCCTACATATTCATGCAATTTCTTATCAAGTTAAAAATACAATAGTATTATAAATTGCAAAGAATACAACTAAGAAACCATTTCTAAACTTCAAGTTTACATCTAGAAAATGCCTATACACCTAGAAAATGCCTATAAAATTTGACATATGGGTTTGAAAAAAACTCTTTTTATGCAGTATTTTTATAAATTTCTTGGCACCAAAACTGTATAGAAGTCATTCATTGAGCTCTTGGCACTTAAGTCTCAGCTATTCTAGTGAAAAATCAAAAATTTGAGAATTTAGGAGTTGCCATTAATTACTTAAATTAAATGCATAGCCATGTTAAATATTTTCATGCCTGGAAAATAAATCAGTATCAAATGGCTAAATAAGTAACATAGCCAAAGACAAGGTAATTACAGTTAGGTTTTTTAAGCACATATTTAAAGTATCTAAAATTCAATACAACACAGAGACCTAAATATTTTCTACTGGTTTCTAAAAGTCGCTACAAGCTAATACTATGAAGTCAGCATGCTATATACATAAATATTTTCATAGTCCCATGGACCTTATTATCATAGAAGTGAGTCTGTGACTTACGAACTGATAGATCCTTGTAGGATGACATTACTTTGTCCTCTCCTGGCTTGCCACAAGTAGCTTGTCCCGGTTTTTCCCGGAGTTTAGGCTTACCCCAGTCTCACCCATCAAGGTGTTCCCGAATCTCTCCCATCCCTTTGTTTAGCTATAATCACTTCTCCATGCTCTCTTCCCCAAAAGAGTTAATCCGCAGCTTTCCCTTAATCTGACTCTGCTAATTTGCAAGGTCAGACCTTCCTAGGATACTGAATTTATATTATATAAGTTAATATTGCCTTTCTCCTCTTCTTGTGCCTTTTGAATAATTTACTTTAAAGCTATGTCTGTTTTGTATAGACACAAGAAGACAATATTATGTTTTTATAACTTGAGAATTAATTGGCCTCGAATATTATTCCCTCCTGGGCATCTGCTTTCTCCACTTAAGCCTCAGTTGCCCTCAGTTCTTAGCACCCCAAAAGCAGGGTCCCAACGAGGGACGGACAGGTCCAGGGCAAGCGGTGAGTTATGTGCTACCCTGGCATCGAGATGGGCCTGGCCAAAGTGCCTAATTCTTAACTATAAGTTAAGAGCTTGATCATAGACAAACGCTGTCATGATCCAAAAGTAATGATGAGACTAGGACCCTGCTAGGGATAGGAAAGACTGATCTGGCCTGAGCACTGTAGTCTGAGTTTGAGATGGCCCCTGGAGAGCAATTCTATAAGCTTTAGTGCATTTCTTATTTTGTCCATACAAAATGATTAATATTATGAATTCTTATATGTTTGCTGGCTGAGGAGAGGAGAAACACACTCCTGGGACTCCGCCCTTGGGTGGATCCTCCTGCTGAAAGAGAATTAAGTCCTAGGAGAAGCATCCCCCAAGGGAAAGGAACCTTACCCTATTGATGGTGACCACACCTATGTGTATGCCCCAACCCCCTCATGCTGTGGAGATTTAACTAGGCTGTAAGAGTGGGTTGGGGGGCCAGATCCACGAGAGCGGGAGAGAAGCGGAGAGAGAGAATGAAATAAACTGATCGAGCAACCAGTTTGGCCTTCTTCCTTCTTCCTTCTTCCTTCTGTCGCCTGCCTTTGACCGACAGCACACACAGCGGTTCCGGGGCACCGGACACGGGCGGTGAGACAGAGCCGCCCGGAGAGCCTGCGAGTGCACTCGCCCCTCGGCGAGCCTTAGTTTTTTACAGATCCTTATTATGAATATTACATCAAGATATGTCCAAGAGCAAAAAAAAAAAGAAAATATCGATTTGTTTTTCAATTCTTTCACTCTTACAAAAAGTAAGATCAAAACATCCAAACCCTCACATCTTTCACTGCCCCACTACCAACTCCCACTCCTTCCAAAAGTATTATATTTCATCTGATAAAAACACAGAAACCAAGTGAAAATATGTTAAGAGTATCAATGTGTCACTGTCATCCCACTGTTCATCGATTTGCTCGAGTGGGCGCCAGTAATGTCTCCCTTCATCCCAGCCCTGAGATTTTAGCAGCCTCTCCTTACTCATCCTTCCAAATGGTGCCATACTGGAGGCTCTTTCAGGGTCAGGGGAATGAGACACATTATTGTTACTGTATTTGGCATATTGAATACGCCACCGGGCACTTGCCAGGCTCTCCCGTGCATGTTAAAAGTAATACCTGTAAAATTGTCTTCCCATGACTTGACTGAGGAAAGGATCATTATACTCTCTCCCATGTCATCCTCCACCATCTCTTCAACCATTAGAGATGCATCCTGAATGATGGTGGAGGTTCAGAAGTTGATAGTAGCTATGCCTTACTGAGATCAAAGATAATATCCATTTCCTCTCAGAAAAGATGGGATCTTTAAGGTGGTTCTGAATATCATTTTACACTTATGTGATTTACACTCACATACTACAGTTTTGATACTAAGAAACTCCTATTCTTAATCCAAATGATGCCATGAGGATATACCTCAAAATCTTGACTTCAGTGTTTTGATTTTTTCCTTTACTATTATTTTTATATTTACATTTTTACTCCTACAAGAGATACTGGAAAATACTACACTTTATAACTACCAACAAGATATTATTAAGTTATCCTACATATAAATGTCATCTCTCATGAAAATTTCACATATAATCTGCCAAGCCCTCCAACTCATATTCTAAGCAAAAAGAAGGTTAGAGAAGTGCAAAAAGTGGTTAAGTCTGAAAGTAGTGAGAAAAGGATATGGTTGCCAGGAAGTAACAGAAAAATACAAGTTACAAGAGAACTACTGATTTGAAACTATGAATGAGGTATTCACTCTATGTTACCTGTCTCTCTTCCTCTCCAACATAACTTTTAATGCTTTATTTTATAAAAATGTTTCTTATGAAAAAATGTTATATCTTCATACCTGAAAATATCTTTACTGCCTATAGAATTTTAGTCATAATATTTTATCTCAGATTCTATCAGAATTTTCCACTATTTCTTAGTAAAAGTGACTCATTAGAAAAGACTATCATGAATCTTGATTCTTTCATCTAATTAGGGTAAGCCAGTTTACTGAATGTGAAAACTTTATAAATTTCTTCTAGTTACTTTTAAGTCCTCTTTGCTTTTAGTATTATCCTGCTATTTTTTCCCTCTGGGTATACCAATTTTTCAATCTACTAATTCACATATTTTAATTTTGGAAAATTCTCAGCCATGCCTTCTTTGAATATAAACTATAATGGCATCGGCGGGACACAGAGAAACTGTGGTGGCAGCCACAGTGTTGCCACCTGCCCAGGATGGGCCCAGTCGCAGCACTGTCAGACACAGAGACATAGTGGCAGTGCACGCAGTGGCTCATCCAGTGTGGGGTGCTGTCAGCCAACCACCGGGTGACCTGGCACAGACCCTCCGCTATAGGGTCCTGCTCTGCCAGCTGCTCAACAATCTCCAGGCGCACTCCATCAACCTCAAGGAGATCAACCTGAGGCCGCAGATGTCCCAGGTGCTGCCCAGAGACGCAGGCAGGTGCGTGTTCGTCCATGTGCAGATCATTACAACATGCCAGTCAACCAAAAGCTAACATTCAGTAAATTGGGAACACCTGTAAAGGCCCAATTTACCCAAAAGCTTCTGTCCCTCTCTGAGAGCCCAGCAAGCTACCGAGAGTATCCCACCTGCATGGCAAAGCCTGGCAAGCTACCCGTGGCATACACAATATGCCAAAAACAGTAATAACAATGGTCCTCATTCCCTGATCCTGAAAAAGCTCCCAATACGCCATCAGGGTACACTAGCACTTGACAGGGTCAAATGGAGACGTTACTGGTGCCTGCTTGAGCAAATCAATGAAGAACGGGATGACAGTAATACAGTGATACAATAATACAAAGAATAATAATAATACAGATATACAATAATTCTCCTTTTTCTAAAACTACAACTTTACATGTTACAAATATTTATTCTTCTGCCTCTAAGTATCTTGTATCTGGCCAGAGAGAGAGAGAGTACACGTTGCCTTGCATGTGGCTGACACAAGTTCAATCCTAGCATCATAAGGTCCTCTGAGCACTGCAGAACAATCCCTGAGCTGAGTCAGGAATAAGATTCAGCAGGTCAGAACCAAAAACAAAATAAGTATCTTATTTTTGGCCCAAAAACAAAATAAGTATCTCATATTTCTATGTTTCTTATTTTAGATTGTCAAGCTCACCAATTATCCCTTCAGATACTTTAATCTACTTAAACCATTCAGGGTTTTTGAGTTTCAATTAATTTATTTTCAATTTGTAAGTTTTAATTATTTTTTAGTCTTCCTGGACTTTGTATTAAGTGTTTTCTTTCATTAATGTTTTAAAGCTGTCCTTCAAGATATAATCCAACTGCTACTTAATAATTTTAGCATCAAACTCACAGAAATATGATTCTGATTTCCTGTTTACTCTTGCTCAGGATTGCTGATTTTCTTCATTTTTTTGTTGTTTCAGTTCATTCATGTTCTATAAAAAGTCATGCCAAAGGCATCTAGCTTCTAAAAGGCTTACCTTGAAGGTACAAATTAACACAAAAGTATTAATTTTTGTGTCAATCAAGAGCTCTCTAGTACTATAAACTTTTTCTTGCTTTTAAATAATTGTATCTGCCTGCAGTTTTCTAAAATAAAATAAATAGCACATATTACAAACTCAAATCTACATGAAATAAGGTACACAGTCAAATTTTTAAGGGGAATTTCACACCCAAATACCAAAATAAGGAAACGTCTGTTGATCTCTGCTAAAAGTTAAATTAATGCTAAAAACTAAATTTAATTTTCTAGGCTCTCTTTTGTCTCATTTTGTTTTTTAATTTTCTTTTCAATTTTTTTATTAAGACACTGTGATTTATAAAGTTGTTGAAACTACTTTCCAGAACTCAATGTTCCCATATCAATCCCATCATCAGTGTCAACTTCCTTTCACTGATGTCCCCAGGTTCCTTCTCATTCATTCACCAGCATGACTTCTAAACAGGCACATTTTTATGTTTAGTTGTAGTAGTTTGGTTTTCATGCTTACAGTGTTATTGTCTCTGTGTTTTAGAGATAGACATCTACCAATCTTTATACTATAAATATGCCTAAACTCCCTGATCCCAGCTTGTTACCTCTCACCATTTCTTTTTACTCCGCTCAATTTCTTTTCTTCCTTTCATTCTCATATCAATAACCTAGGGTAAAGGTAATCTAGGTATACCCCTTTGATACCTTGCAATCACTCATCCTGTTATGATATATACCACAAGTATAAGTGAGATCATCCAGTATTTGTCCTCCTCCTGACTCTCTTCACTTAACATGAAATCCTCTTTTTTGAAGGCTTATCTTTAAGAGACTTTGTTTTTATGAAGATGCCCACTTCCAACTCTTCAAATACTTGGTAGCGCAAAGATTTATCCTATCAATCCATGTAATCTTTAAAGGCAAGACTCTGGATAAGCAAGAGTTCTGAGAACAGCTTTGGAGCACTCTGGTCCCTGGCAACTTTTCTGTTGTTTTTCTCTATTCTGGGAATTCTATATTGGTAATCATATTTTTGTCATGAACTTTTCTCATTGGTCCTTTCCTAAAGCAATGTTTTCTCAATAATAAACTGAAATGTTTGCCCTTTTTTTAAATTACATTAGCTATGATTTCTGAGCTATTTTGCATTCTTGTTTCAGTATGGGTTTCCTCCCAAGTAATATTTACTTAAATAATTATTTGCTTATCTTCAATTTTTAAATAGAAATCTAGATTCTTCCACAATAATGGCTCTTATGGATCATTGCTTTATTGTCCATAAACATGTGTTCTATTCCCATCATACCCATAATGTAAAGCTGTGAAAATTTGTGTAGTTTATAACATTATTGTAGTAAAAGGGAAAAACAAATCTTTTTTTCACTACATTCAGGCTCTTGACACTTCCCGAATACTGCCCAGAGGACCTTTTCTCTACCCTAGACTGCCATCTCAAAGCTTGATGAATTTCTGACTATTACAAGACACTTTTGACTCTAAAACCAGTTATTTTGCCATATTGATTTACAAATCATTCAGTACAAAAGATTTTTGATAATCTAATCTCATTAGCTTTGTATCTTCCTTAAAACCTCTACATTTTTTGGATTTTTTAAACTTGGAAATGTTTTTGTTGTTGACTTAATGGGATAAAATCACTGAAAAAACATCTTCAAGAATTTAATTTCTGCTTCTGGCTCATTTTCTGCAAAAGTATCAGAAATGTGGGCTGAAGAGATAGTACAGTGGGTAGGGCATTTGCCTTGCATAAAGTTGACCTGGCTTTGAATACCCCAGATGGTCCCCCAAGTATCTCCAGGGGTAATTCCTGATACATAGACAGGAGTAATTCCTGAGCATCCCTTGGGTATGACCCAAAAAACAAAAACAAAAAAGTACCATAAATTTGAAGACAAGTTATTGAAACATTTTTTTCTCTCATCGTGTGCAATTTATATTTTAAATACACTCTTTATTAAAAAGATAATTAGCCAAGTTTGCAATATACAGTTTTACAGATAAAGTAAACTAAGCAAACTTGAATGAGTAACAAATATAGTACTAAATCAATAAATTTAGACTAAGATCTTCAAAACCTAAGACTATGCCAATTTTATCAGCTGCTATTTTTCTTCTTCTACCAACTGCTATTTTTTTTCAGTCAAATCTAAATGGCAGGAAAACCAAAAGAACAAAGTATATATTTTTCTGATTTAATTTTTTTTTCTTTTTTGGGTCACACCCAGCGCTGCTCAGGGGTTACTCCTGGCTCTGCACCCAGGAATTACTCCTGGCGGTGCTTGGGGGACCATATGGGATGCCGGGGATCGAACCCGGGTCGGCCGCGTGCAAGGCAAACGCCCTACCCGCTGTGCTATCGCTCCGGTCCCTGATTTAATTTTTTATGAGAAAATGTTTTATACTTTAGGTACTGGATAACAACTTCCATACAGAAAATCTACTCCAAGAAAGCATGGAAAGTATCTAACTTGGCACTAGACATAATTATTCTATTTAAATAACTTCCTACCATCCAATCCACTTCTGCCTTCTTTCTGAAATAAGTAAAAAAAAATATTGTGCCACAATTTCCACCTGAATACCCTAAGAATACATTCAAGTCATTCCACAAATCAAATCTGTTTTAATCATACTCATTAATAAAAAGCAAGTGTAGCTTTTATTTTTTCTTTTTCAAATCCCAATTTAGAATTTAGTATATAGAATAAAGCCAATTATACCAATTTTCTTTATACCCAAATATGTTACTTTTAAAAACAGCAACTTTGTAGGTTTCCAAATTTATGTCCTTTTATTCTTTTCACCAGAGTAATTCATATTAATTATCTATGAACTCTCAGTGTCAGTGTTCCTTGCAGTATTTATAAGCAAGTCTTAACACTTGCTTAACTGAATATAATGAAATCAAGAATGCTTTTTAAAGGAATACTGTACTCAACACTTTTTAAAAATTAAATAAGACCAAAAATACCATTCTTATAAATTCTAAGTTTACTTAAGTTTTACTTAAAAGTGGTGTACTGAAATAAGCCAAGGACTTGTAATATTAGTTTACTTAAAAGTTAACTTACTTAAAAAGAGGTATACTGAAATAAGTCAAACCAATATTAATATTATATATTATATATACTGGTTAATAATAATAAACTGATATTATTTCCAAGATTAAAAATTATGCCTTTGTTTTACTTAAAAGAGCTTTGCTGAAATCAAAGTCAAGAAAACACCATTATTTCCAAAATTAAAAAATTACATATGTCTTTGATACTATGATCTTCTCAGTCAGTAAAAAAGTTTATTAACATTTGGTATATTAACACTACACATATTGCCTAATAAACTGAACGGTCCTCTAAACTTTACTAAACAACATTCAATGTTGTTCAGTTAAAAAATTTCACACACACAAAAAAAAAAGAAGAGAAAAAAAAAGTCACACATTTCAAAACATTATCAGATAATCAAAATGCCTCACAACTCTGTGCACCTTCTTTCCACTCTCTACCTCCCTCCCCCAAACTTAGATTCTCTAGGGACATGCCAGTAAAAACAGATGGCTTATAGTTTAGAAGATGTGACCAGTTCTTCAGGGAGCAACCACACTGTCCATGCTTTCACCTCGGAACTGAAACAGAGTCCTACAAATACCACTGCAATATTTAGACCTTCAGACCCCTAGCATAACAATACTTTGCAACGGAGCCCTCACCTATACCTATTTATTAACATATTAACAATAAAATTCTTACTAACAATTATCTGCCATTCTCTGTACATCAATTTATGTAGTATGTATGTCCATTTTATTTTCCCTTTTCTTACTGAGATACACAGTTACAAAATTGTTCATGATTGGGTCTCAGTCATACTATGTTCCAACACCCTCTCACCAGCATACATTTCCCACCACCAGTATCACCAATTTCCCTCCCACCACCCAGCTTCTTCTCTCTCCCTTCCTTCTCTCTACCCCCTCTATTCCCAAGCTCTCCCTCCTCCCTGCTTCTATCTTTCAGCACTCAGCTCTTATCCAGACTGATCATTTCCAACTATAATTGTCCTGGTAGTCTCTACTCTAATTGCACTCCCCCATCACCTACCACTTGTGTCAAGTTTCCACCACAGACCAGTCATCCTGGCCCTCGTTTCTACTATATCTGCATGTCTGGTTGTTGTTTATGTCCGACAAATGAGTGCTATCATTCTGACTGTACCTCTCCCTCTGATTCATTTCACTCATCATGTCCATCCATTTAAAAGCAAATTTCATGTCTTCATTTTCCTACCAGCTGTATGGTATTCCATTATGTATATGCGCCACAGTTTCTTTATCCAGTCATCTGTTCTTGGGCACTTGGGTTGGTTACAGATTCTAGCTATTGTGAATAGCGCTGCAAAGAATATAGAAGTGCAGATGGCTCTTCTGTATTGTATTTTTGAACCCCTAAGGTATTTTCCTAGAGTGGTACTGCTGGGTCATATGGAAGCTCAATATCTAGTTTTCTGAGGAATGCCCATATTGTTTTCCAAAAAGCTGGACAGTCTGCATTCCCACCAGCAATGAATGGAAGTCCCTTGCTCCCCACATCCATGCAGGTACTAATTTTATTCTTTGGGATGTGTGGCAGTCTCTGTGGTATAAGATGATATCTCACTGTTGTTTTGACTTGCATTTCCCTGATGATTACTGATGTAGAGCATTTTTCATGTGCCTTTTGGCCATTTGTATTTCATCTTTGAAGAAGTTTCTATTCATTTCTTCTCCCCATTTTTTGATGGGGTTGGGTGTTTTGGGGTTGTAAAGTTGTAACAGTGCCTTATATATCTTTAATATTAACCCCTTATCAGATGGGTACTGGCAAAATAAATTTTTCCATTTTGTAGGCTGTCTTTGTATAGTGGTTACTGTTTCCTTTGAGATTCAGAAGCTTCCTACTTTAATGTAGTTTATCTTTGCTTCAACTTGTTTGGCCAGTGGTGGTTCCTCTTTCAAGATGCCTTTAACCTCAATGTCACTGAGGGTTCTGCATATGTTTTCCTCTTCATACCTTATGGATTCTGGTATGATACTGAGGTCTTTAATCCATTTTGATTTGACTTTTGCATCTGGTGTTAGAAAGAGGTCTGAGTTGACTTTTTTGCAAGCAGCTGCCCGGTTTTCCTAGTACTTGTTGAAGAGGCTTTCCTTGTTCCACTTCATATTTCTTGCTTCTTTATCAATAGTTGCGGGCTTGTTTGTGTCAGGATATTCAACTCTATTCCACTGATCTGAGGATCTCTCTTTATTCCAAATCCATACTATTTTAATTACTACTGCTTTGTACTACAGTTTGAAGTTGGGGAAGGTGATGCCTCCCATCTTCCTATTCCCAAGAATTGTTTTAGCTATTTGTGGGGGTTTATTGTTCTATATAAATATAAGGAGTGTTTATCAGTATCTTGAAAAACTCTCATGGGCATCCTACTAGATACTACATTAATCTGTACAATGCTTTGGGAAGTATTGTCATTTGGTGATGTCAAACCTACCAATTAAAGACAAGGGGGTATACTTCCATTTCCTTATGTCCTCATGTATTTATTAAAACAGTATTTTGTAGTTGTCTTTGTATAAGTCTTTCACCAGTTTTGTTAAGGTGATTCTAAGGGTTTTTTTATTTTCTGGAGCACAACTCCAGAACAGGATTGTTTTTCTAATATCTCTTTATTCTATTTCATTATTTGCATATAGAAAAGTCTGGATGGGGGGAATACTGGGGACACTGATGATGGAAAATGTGCAGTGGTGGAAGGACAGGTGCTCAATCATTGCATGACTGAAACTCAAACATGAAAGCTTTGTAACTGTATCTCATAGTGATTTAATAAAAAATAAAAATAAGTAAAAAAGAAAGTAATGAACCTCTGTGTATTGATTTTGTAACCTGCCACTTTACTCAACAAATCAATTGTTTCTAGGGGGTTTTTTGTAGAAGCTTTAGGATTTTCAAAAATACATTATTGTGTAATCTGCAAATAGTGAAAGATTAACTTCTTCCTTTTAGATAGGGATGCCCTGGTACCTTTTTCTTGCCTAAATGGTAGGCAAGTACTTCCAGTACTATATTGGATAGAAGTAGCAAGGGTGGGCAGCCTTGTCTTTTACCCGCTCCTAGAGGGAACTCTTTAGTTTTACCCCATTGAGAATAATGTTTGCTGTTAGTTTATGGGAAGTAGCTTCGAATATATGGAGGAAAGTTCCTTCCACTCCCATTTTGTTCAGAGTTTTTATCATGAATGGGTGCTGGATCTTGTCAAATGCTTTCTCTGCATCTATTGATATTATCATATATTTATTTTATTGATTATGATGTATCATGTTGATTGATTTGCATATGTTAAACCATCCTTGCATCCCTGGGATGAACCCTATTTAGTCATGGTGTATGATCTTTTGGATGAGTCATTGGATTCTATTTGAAGCATTTTGTGAAGGATCTCTCTTGCATTCATCAGGGATATCAACCTATAATTCTCTTTTTTTATGATGTCTCTGTCTGCTTTTGGTATCAGGGTAATACCTGCTTCATAGAAACTCTTTTGGAGTGTTTTTGTTTCTTCAATTTCCTGGGAAAGTTTGAAAAGGATTGGCAGTAAGTCCTCTTTATAAAAGTTCGAAAGAATTCACTAGTGAATCAATCTGGGCCTGGACTTCTGTTTAAGATTTCCAATTGCCATTTCAATTTTCTCATGGTGATAGGTCTGGTCAGGTATTCCAAATCTTCTTGGTTCAACTGTGAGGGGCTATAGGAATCCAGGAATTTATCCATTTCTTCTAGGTTCTCTTGTTTCATAGCATAAATATTTTCAAAGCAATCTCTGATGAGCTTTTGAATTTCCGTGGTTTCTATCGTGATGTCCCTTCTTTCATTCCTGATTCAGTTTATTAGGGTTCTGTTTCTTTGTGAGTCTTGCTAGTGGTTTATCGATCTCATTTATTTTCTCAAAGAACCAGATCTCAATCAATAGATATGCTATAAGTCTTATGGATGCTTCTTTGATCTTGCTGTTTTCAGTATTGTATGAATACTGAAAAGCTATGGTTTTTGTCATTTTAAGTAGGACAAAATGTAACCTATCCTACTTTTTATTCTTTTTATTCGGGTCGTTTTTAGCTGGTATTCTTCAGGTTCCTGTATCTGGATGTCTGTGTTCTCCACTTTTGGGAACTCTTCAACAATGATGTTTCTGACTGTTATTTCCTCATTGGGATAGCCTTTCTGTCCCTCTGGGGCTCTGATGATTCTTATGTTGTTCCTCTTAAACTCACCCCAAAGTTCTCTTATCTACCACTGGTTTATTTTGAGGTCTTTCTCCATCTTCTGTTACTGCCTGGAAGTTATCTGCATTTCATCTTTGAGCTGTGTCTGTCTTCAGCTGCTGTTACTCTACTGTTCACAGCATCCATTCAGTTTTTCATTTCACCTGTCAAAGTTTTGAATAACATTTCTGCTTGTAATTTTTTTTAATTTCTGCTCTTATAACCTCCTGTATTTTATTGGATGTCTGTTTCACTGTTTGAGCTCATTAAATGCCCTTATCATTTCATCTCTGAAATCTTTATCAGAGAAATTATACAGGTGGATATTCCTTGCTAAAGTTTCAGGGCTCCTATCTTTGTCCACTTCCCATGGTGGGGTTTTGGGCTGCTTCTCCACGATGCCTGTGGTAGTCCAAAGGTGATTCTTTCCAATACATTATCGGCATTCTCCCACACCCCCATTCTGCCAGGAAGAACTCTGGCAGAACACATGGTCTCTTCTTTCCCCACCAAAGATATTCCCCTCCTATCTGGTGTTTCGGTGTAATTGTATGGAGCCTCTCAACTGATTCAGGGAATAAATTCCTTGGCTTGAACTTACTACTACTCTTTGATTCTTGCAGTCACTTCTATTTTTGTGGGACTGGAGGGAATGTTAATTGGAGTAGGGGTTAATAAGCCTACATTACCCTAGGCCAATGTAGTTGGGGTAGCCAGGCTGCCCTAGTGAAAGTTCCAAGAGGCCAAGATGGAATATATGGGACATGGAGGAGGAGATTAACTGGTGGCCAAGTTAGCAACCCCAGCTCAGAAAACCACGCCCACTACTGGTCTGAACAATTGGAGGAGACAAGCTTACTGGTCTGAACTATTGGAGGAGCCAAGCTTTAGTAGGGCTCAGGGTCAGTCACAGAGTATACATTTGAATCCTGGCACTGACTTGCTTGCAGAAAAATTCTTTCCTGCAAGGTGTTCACCTGGGAAGACCTTCTATAGGGCACCCACAATGGGAAAGTTTCTTCCCACAGGGTTATTGCATGGAGAGGTCACCTGCACTGGAGCGCATGTTCACTCTGCATTTCTTAACAACAAATGTTCACCCTTTCCCTTACAATGTATGCAAAATTTTTCCTGAAAAATCCTAAATATGTTCAGGCTAGTCAATGTCATTCAAATTCTATCAAGCATAAAATTAGATGTGCCACTTTCTCTTTCAGAAGCTTGCTTGCTTGATAATCTGTCCTGGTTTGAAATGTAGTTCAATTACATTGTTTTCTTGCCAATAAAACCTGCTTTCTATTCTATTGTTCCTGTGATTTGGAGAAGGATACCAAATGAGTTCCTTTTTTATCTTTTTTTAATTTATCTTCTTTCTTTGGTGGGGGGAGGGGCTTACTCCTAAGCATTGTTGTCAGTGATTTGTGTCAAGGATCATTATTGAAAGTGTAAGGGAAACTTAAGTGGTGCCAGAAATCTAACCTAGGCCAACTGCATGCAAGGCAAATGCGTTACCCACTGTACTATCTCTTCATTTCCAATATAAACACGGATTCCTTTGTACAGGAAGAACTAATACATATTTTTGATGTCTCTTAAGAGACCATTATTGACAAATTCTTTGCATTTTACCTTGAGACACATTTTGTTTCAATAACAAAACTTTTCCTTTGATGAGCAATTAAATTTCTTCATTAAATAGTGAGCACAGAACACAGCAACATATAGGGGAAACAAAATGCAACACTAAGTGAAGGTAAGTGACAAGGATGTAAAGCCAAAGATTCTGGATTTAAATTGAAACTTACACTTAACAGGAGTTGTCTGTGGACAAGTTCTATGCCTCAATATCCACACTTGCAAAATCAAATAATATCTATTCCTACTTAATGGGATTGTTGCGATTACAAAAGTTCGTATCTGTAATGCACTCAGAACTATGCCTTGCATATTAAGTTTATAAATTATCTGTTAAAAAAAAAGTTTAAGAATTATCTTTTGGGAACCTCAAAGGCACATAGAGGGGAAAGACCTGTGCTTACTTTGCAATGCAGTCAATCATAGTTGAATCCCAAGCACCGCATATGGTCCACTTGGCACTCTCAGGGATCACTCCTGAACACAAAGCCTGGACCAGCTTCTGAACATTCCCTGGAGTAGCCCATTCCTGCCCTCTCCAACCAATCTCCCCAAAAGAAGGGAAAATCCTTTCTAATTCCAAGGGAATGTACATTTCCCTTATCATGAATCTCTAATAACAGTTCTATTGTTACTTTCATATCTAACCTTAATACACAGAGGTAAATACAGGTAATTATGCTCTTGATTGGCAACATCAATGACAAATTCAAATATGAAACGCATATTCTTTTAGTTGAATAAAACTCAATCAAGATGGAACCAAGTCAATAAGTAAACTACGTGCCTCTAATAGAAACTATCAAATAAATATTTAAAGGTGTATA
This sequence comes from Sorex araneus, assembly GCF_027595985.1. Taxonomy (NCBI): domain Eukaryota; kingdom Metazoa; phylum Chordata; class Mammalia; order Eulipotyphla; family Soricidae; genus Sorex; species Sorex araneus. Next base: position 134,637,170 of record NC_073304.1, on the reverse strand, counting down.
AAGATGAGATCTATTTGTATTCAGTTACATAATTCCATGAATGAATGCTTTCTCATTCACTAAATAGGACTTTGTAAAAATACTTTTGTAACTCTGACTCAATGTTTTTAACTTAATTTTTAATAGTAGAAATGCAAGGGCCAGAGAGATGGCACGGCAGGTAAAATAGCAGCCTTTCAATGGGCCAAAGTAAGTTTGATCCCTAGCACCACATATGGTCCCCCAAGTAAGCCAGGAGTAAGCCCTGAGCACTACTGGATGTGGTACCAAAACAAAACCATAAAAATGCAATGGGGGATCGGGGGTAAGAACAATCAAGTAGAAAGCAATTGAGCCTACCCACTAAGAAAAGAGTTCAATAAAATTTTACTCTATAATTTCTGTAAAATTTCTATAGAACAGACAACTTACAACTTATTAAGAAACATTTACAACCCATATAAAAAACCTTACAAATTATTAGCCCCCTCCTTTCTTGTCATTTAGTTATTTTTTGGCAAAATTAATGATATCAAGATAATACATTTTACAAACTTACAAATATGTCTCTTTAGTCATGGTTTTTTCATATTTTAAAATGATGATTATGTGAAAAACTTACAAAAGTTTATAAAAGAAAAGAGTCTCCTGCCCATGCACCTGGCTGTCTACCCCGGGGCCTCCTCAGAGGGAATGGGCTCCAGCTTCCCTCCCCACCACAAGCAGAGCTCCCGGTGGCCAAAGACCTCCGGAACCCAGCCACAGCCATGCTCAAGGCCCCTCTCCACATGTTCGGACGAGCATGAAGGAACTGGCAGAGGAACCCAGGTGTGTGGGACCCGGCTGCTCGGTTCGGGACTGGGCCTCCTCCGCCCAGATTTCCCATCTCCCAGTAGCTAGGCGGTCACACCCAGGGACTGCCTGTCAATGGCCAACATCCAGAGACTTAAAAGCAAGCTCCCGGAAGTAATATCTTATAGCCTACTTCTCCCTCTGGGAAAACCTGGCAAACTACTGGGAGTTTCCTGCCCACATGGTAGAGCCTGGCAAGGTCCCTGTGGTGTATTAATATGCCATAACCAGTAACAAGCTGGGTTTCATCCCTCTGACCCTGAAAGAGCCTCCAGTACAGCATTGTTGGAAGGATGAGTAGAGAGAGGCTTCTAAAATCTCAGGGCTTGGACAAATGGAGATGTTACTGAGACCACTCAAGAAATTTGACGATCAACGGGATGATGATGATGATGATGATGATGATGATGATGATGATGATGATGATGAAAAACTTATATAAAGCAAGCTTAGACCATAATAAGTCAATAATGTAAGATACTCTTAAAAAGATATTACTGTGCCCCATCCTTAAAGACATTAACTTTTCAAGTCATATGACAAGGATCTTAAAAAAGAAAAAAAGTATAACTTAGTTTTTAAATATATTTAAAAAAATAAAAACCACCAATATTAATTTTAAATAAATTATCAAAATTTGAAAAAATAGTTAATTCTATAGCTGTTAAAGAGTTATCAATATTAAGTTACTTTCCAAATTTACTAGGTAGATACCAAGAGTCCAACAATACTAAGCAAAATTTTACTAAGAACCCAAAAGCTTTTATAAACTATACAGGAATTGGAGGGTGTTAAAATATTAGTCTCAGTACATCTCAGTTCCGGCAAGCTACCAAGAGTATCTCGCCTGCATAACAGAGCCTGGCAAGCTAGCTGTGGCATATTTGATATGCCAAAAACAGTAACAACAAGTCTCACACTGGAGACGTTACAACGGTGCCCGCTCGAGCAAACCAATGAGCAATGGGATGACAGTGACAGTGACATCTCAGGGACTCAAGTGATGACTATTAAATACTGCACAAAATTCAAAAATGCAGGTATCATGTCTTGTTTATTACTAAATCCTTGTCAACTATCTAAATTATGGATTTCAACAAAGTGCTTTGAAAATCATCACTATTTTTTATTTTCCTTTGGGAGATCATTCCTCTAAAGAAAACCCCAAGAATGCAACAGTCCCCTAGACAAAACAGTATGGGTCTTAAGAGTAAAACTCATACAAGGGGGGAAAAAATACGCCAGAAAAAAATGGAACAGATTACAAGACAAGCAAAAATATGCCCAGAATAAAACAATTTAGGCCTTCTAGACATAGAGGAAATCAAAGGCAAAAAAAGACTCAAAATTGTCACAACTTTTATATTTACAAGTACCTCCTGACTGTCTACATGTAATTTCCCAGTCTCTGCTCTGAATGTACCCACTGAATTTTGATGTGCTTACCTAAATGTTATTAATATCTTTGTCTACTTAAACAATAACTCACATGTTGGGAACCAGGGTTTGCTTGCCTCCTTCTGTATTCGTTTGTCTCTATCTCTGAGGCCTACCACCATTGGATGGGAGATCAAAAATGCCAATCTGACTGGCTTTAGACATTTTCCAAAATAATGCAGAAGTTCACAGGAAACAAACAAAAACTGTTACATTTGTATCACATTAATTTCATTATATTAAGTCACTACATACTTTCATATTATTTATGAAAAATAACAATTATATGTAAGAACAAAGTGACCAACAATTTTTAACAAAAAAACCGTATGTCATGTGCCACTTTGAAATATCAATAAGGAGTTGAAAATAACTCAACAAATGACATTGTCATATAATAAATTCCTTTTTAAGTCAACTACAATAACTTTAACATATTTTTAGTAATATACAGGGATTTTTAATTATACATTAATAAGTATTTTCACTGTAACAATGAAATAAGAATAAGAATGTACAACTCCACGTATTAAAAGTTAGGTTAATATTATTTAACATTGTACTTAACACTCAAAGTACTATACCCATTCAAGACAACTTTGCTCCAAAATTACTGACCCTAAAAGAACATTACTATCCTAATAATTCACACATAAATAAATCTCATTAGGGTTAAAAACAAGACAAGAATACCTGATATGAGCACTGTTACTTAACACTAAACTGGTGACTTTGACAAAACAGACCAAAAAAAGAAAAAAACCAACAGAATTACGAGGTACAATATTAAGTAGTTTGCTTGTCTACTTAGAAAATTCAAAGTATCACTAAAGTGTATGATTAAGGAAATTCCCAACAAGTATTCAAAAATTAACACCTTCTTAAACTTTATCAGTAACCAATTAGAAAATTAATAATAATAACTACTTTGTCAATTTTCAGAATCTAGCAATGAGCTGACATCCTACAGATGTCACCATGTAAATAATGGCCTAGCGTCTCAGCTTCACAACTGATCTCAAAAGAGATTCAAGGCAAGCCTCTAAAACTCCTGCGTACACTGGTCCCTCAGGATGAAAACTCTGATGTGCCCTTAGAAGGGGGTCAGATCAAGTGCCTGCCCTGCAGAAGCCCAGCAGACAGCAACTGTATCACACAGCTGTTGCTATGTAAACAACTGCCCAGTTGTACAGCCTAGTGACAAATCTCAAAAGAGATACAAGCCAAGCCACTAAAACTATTTGCCTCAGTCCCATAGTTCCTGGAGCACAACACCTTCAAATTCCACAATACAGACAGCCCCATAGAGCACAGCAAATTAGATGAGAAAGTAGCATAGAAGCCAACTAATCTTAATAAATGAAAACAACACAGAAAAACTAGCAACACATAGGTCAATAAACCCTCCCTTAGACAATGACTTTACTGACCCCATTGTGAAATAAAATAATTTTCATAATTTTTAAATTATTTTTTAATAATTTCACTACCATTTTGATGTAACAAGCAATATAAAATTATTTTCTGCCTGCTAAGGGGACAGACTTGAGAAGTGGGTGGGAAACTGGGGACAATGGTAGGGGGAAGGTCACACTGTTGATGTTGTTGTTGATAATGTTGGTGTTGGAACACTGAATGCCCCAAACAATTGTATTATGAAAATCTTTGTAAACCACAGTGTGTAAAAGTTAAAATAACCTTTTTAAAAATATAATCTATTGATAAACAATGAGCTTAACCAAAACTGACAATACAAAGATGAAAAGCTATGAACATCAGAGGACATAAAACACATGTAATACACATATAGCCATTATTAATAATAGTTTTATTTATAACAATTTGTTTAATAATATTAATAACCATTATTAATAATAATAAACTAAAAATCTGCAACTAAAGTTTATGACTTAATGTAAAATAAAAACTTAAAACATTAATAAGAGAATTTCCTAAAATAAGCAAATGATATGAGGAATAATTCACTAAATGAATATGCAATCCACTTAAAGTAGACTAGGTTATGTTTGGAAATGTTAGTATTTTTTGCAATAATAAACAGGAAAACAAATGATTCATGAACATGTTAAAAGAGGTTCAGACCTCACCCATAGTTTAAAGAACAGTAGAACGGTGGCATAACAAAACACAGTTGATTAAAAACCATAATTGGTACTGAGAAATATGAATTTTCAGATACCTAAAGTGGGAATATAACAGCGGGTATGATATTCAATATGGGGACTAAGAAAAAAAATCTGTCAATTGAAAACCTTAAATCTTTTGTGCTAGCAATTCCATGGCTTAAAAATTACCCAAACACTAAAGAATTCAAGGAGGAATACATAAGAACACTCTAATATAATAATAATACTAATAAAAACCCAAAACGAATAGAATCAAGGAAAATTGATGAAAAAATCCAAACATGATAAATGATGATAAACTGATGATAATGATGATCATTATCCAAATGATGATAAACTATAAAGCCCTAGGGAAACTAAAGATTTCTTAGGAAGTGAGTCCATAATAGATGACAGGTGGGGAAAATAAAACTGATTAAGGAAAAAAAAATAAACATTAAATCATGATTATAAAAGGAACATTCTTAACACTTGTATAAATTTATATAAATTTTTCAGTAACATGCAACTATTAATAGTTGAAACAGGTTTAGAGAATTATCCAGATTTATCTTTCATTTTATGTTCAATGTTTTACTCTTCATTGTACATATATCAAGTTTATTAAATGTTTAGAGAAATATATATTGGATAAGACCACTCAACATTGTAAAAATGTTGAAAGCAACCCCTTTCAAAGCTTGATAGGTTTTTAAGTACAATATGAAGAGAATTCTAAATATTCTATGAGTAGTATCTAAAATCATTCTGAAAGACTACTGAAAAATAGGGAAAATTTTTTTAAGGTAAGAATGAATTGCCCCAAATTAGCATAATACATAAATACCATAATTACAACAGTGTCACATACTGAAAGAAGTATTGATAAGTAGAAAAAAGGCTATCAACTAAATAGATTACAGCATATATAGAAATTTCAGAATATCAATAAAATAAATCAGTAGGGGTGTTGAGATATCTACTGAGAAGAAAAAATCTTAAGACCACCTACCTCTCATCCTACATAAAGAAATTTCATAATATAAACCTAAAACAAAATTAAACCAACCTTTTTTTTTTTTTTTTTTTTTTGCTTTTTGGGTCACACCCAGCGATGCTCAGGGGTTACTCCTGGCAGTGCTTGGGGGACCATATGGGATGCCGGGGATCGAACCCAGGTCAGCCGCGTGCAAGGCAAACGCCCTACCCGCTGTGCTATCGCTCCGGCCCCCAACCTTTTAAAGAAACAAAAAAGTACTTTCATATTAGAATGAGAAAAAGCTTAATTTAGTATATCCTAAAATGTAATATACTTATAAAAAAATTAGCTGATATGACTAAATTTTAATTGCTATTAACAATAGCAATTTTAAATAACAATAGTAATAAATTTTAGCACTTAGGAAGAATTATACTGTTCTATATTATTTGTAATTACTCCTTCATGCTCACAGTAATTTCTTAAATTATACCATCACTAACTTCACTTTACCTTAGAATGAAGAGAAATACAAAAATCAAGTAACTCTCCCAAGGAACAGCACAGCCACTGCTGAGTGTGGCCCAAAACTGCAGTACTGCCAGTATTCAACCTGGCTATCTTCTTAACTACCTTAACATTCAAAATACATTTTAAAAAATAACATCCTTACAAAGTAAAACGCAAAAATGGGCAACACAAAAGAAAAATGAACAAAAGTAATAGAGATAATTGACAAAATAAATCCAACAGGAAATTTCTGAAAAAATGCAAACTGAAAGAATTTACTAACTTTTACATACTAGACTAGCAGAGATGCTGTGGATTAATGGCACCTTTTGTTAGCAATTATAAGAAAACAGGTATTTACACTACATTGATATACATGTTATTTCCGTCATTTGGAAAATAAATTATCTCAGTCTTACCTACATTTTAAGTGTGCACTACTATGACCCAACAATTTTACTTTTAAAAATCAATTTTCAAGGGTCAGGAAAATAACACAAAGAGCTGAGTTTATGCTTTGCAAGCAGGAAGCTTCTGTATGCATGGTTCCCGCAAACCAAGCTGAGCACTCTCACAAGAAAAAAGAAAAGAAAAAACCCAAAGAAATCAACTCTTGGAAATCCTGATATATATATATATATTGGAGCAATAGCACAGCGGGTAGGGTATTTGCCATGCACGAAGCCGACCTGGGTTCGATTTCTCTGTTCCTCTCAGAGAGCCAGGCAAGCTACTGAGAGTATCCTGCCCGAATGGCAGAGCCTGGCAAGCTACCCGTGGCATATTCGATATGCCCAAAACAGTAACAACAAGTCTCCCAATGGAGACGTTACTGGTGCCCACTCAGGCAAAATCGATGAACAATGGGATGACAGTGCTTCAGTGCTTCATATTATCTACACAAACATATATATATATATATACATATATACAAGAATTACAAATATATCCATCAGAATCTTGTTTGCACTCATGAAGAAAATAAGTATGCATCTAGAATCAAGAATCACATCTAGGTTCAAGCTAGGAAAGTAGCTAACCTGTAGATACCTTGAATGCACATGCCTAGAATATATAAGGTCCTGAGTTTGATCCCTGGAACCACATTTTCTACCCCAACATTGCAGATATAGGATATAACCCAGGCAGGGGCTGGGGGATGAAGGCCGTAAATCACTGATGTTTCAATCAATAATCTAAAATATCAATAAATTACACTGTCAGGAATCAAAATTAAAATTATTTTACAATAAGAATCTCAAGACCCAGAAAACAAGCAACTCCTTGTTCCATTACGACAGATGAAGCACTTTAACAAACTAATTTTCATTCAGAACCTCTCCAAATACTTCCACTGTCCAAAAATGCACTGTGAGAGCCCATTCCATCAAAATGAACTAAAATTTTTTTGAAGTTTTCTTTAAATTTTATTACTCTATCATGATAAGCTAAAAAGCATTTTTTATAGATTCAAATAATCATTACTTTCAACATTTCAACAGATAACATTCTTTACATCTAAATACTAAAAGCCACAAAAACTTGAAATTCAAAATAATTCAACATATTATGCATCTGTAATTCTAATATTTGTAATAATAGTTTAATACCTCTGAAAATAACAGTTGCCTTACAACCGAAGACAACTGAAGGCAATTACAGTTGATGCTACAGAGGTAGACAGTCTTCATGAAACAATTTTCATTTGTCTTTCTACTATATATTAGGACTACCATTTAATAATTATATTCATTTGTATACATGCTACACTGTAAATGCAGGTGAATCTTAATGTGTGTCACTGGAAAGGAAAAAAAGATAATTTAAATAATTAAAATTTAGGAATTCAAGGGATATGGCTCAAAAGATTAGTGCACAAGCTTTGCATGCAGGAGCTCCAAGTTGAATCCCTGGCATTTCATGGTACCAGAGCACCACAATAGCAACCACTGGAAAAAGCACTAGGAGTAGCCCCTGAGCTCCAGGAGTAACCCAAAAATAAAACAAACAAAAAAATTTTAAAAGAACCCTTTTGTTACATATGGTAAATTTCAGAAGACTAATTCAGCCTGAAAGTGGTAAATAAATTTAGCATTTATTTCACCCTTTCTATACAAATACATTCAAAATAAAACAATGGTAAGACAAAATTCATCATATAAACTCAATGAATTAATGATTTAAATTAAAATGCTATTGTGCAACTTCTAATAATGTATCTAAGCAACAGTCATCAATGGTTGATGAAAATCTGATTAAGAAGTTTTACAATGAATTGTCAGGTTGACTATACTTAAATCTACTTCCAATGATCAATTTTACCACCACAGAAAATTAAAAAAGACATTATCTTGCAATTTTATACAAAAAGATGCACAATAACTCTAAAGCATTCCTTTCAGAAATTATTTCAAAAAATTTTTTTGAAAGCAGGCTTTTTTTAAAAAAAGTCTAATCAGGTCTCTGAATTTAACTATCTATACAGAGGAAAGCAGAGGGGACAAAGGATGTTGCTAAATACATACCGAAGATACATTCTGCAAAATCCATAATGTGAAAAAATCCCGCAAGACAAATAACCTTGAAGTAACCTTATTTATTCATCAACTATATTACAACAGGGGAGAGTAGAACAAAAAAAGAACTATAGATAAAAGAGATTGAAGAAGCATACCAATTTAACACAGTAAGTGGACCTTAAGTTCTGACACAAGTAAACAACAATACAAAAAAGCAAATCCTTTATGAGACAAATGGAAAAAACATTAAGTCTAACTGGTACTTAATTATAAAAATTATAAATATTCATTTCTTAAAATTTTTATTTACAAGCTTACAATATTACAAACTGTTGCAGAGAGTACTAGTGGGTATGCTTTCAAAACGTGTCTATATCCTTGCACATTCTCTGTATTTATACACATTTATAGACAAAATGACACAACATACAAGAATTAAGTCAATAGAAACCTATGGGAAAGGTACACAGAACACAAGTACAAATGAAGTGGTATATTATGTATTTAAAATGGTTGACAGGTGCATGAAAGTTCATTAAACTTATCAACTTTTTTATATTTTCAAATGCTCATTTCAAAATTTGAAAAGAAAAGAAAGAATTGTTCTTTGTAGACTATTAGCCTTTGAGGCATTCTTATTTTAACATACCTACTATTGAGCCCACTGCACAAAAGTAACCAGGTGCTGGAAACAAGTATAACAGGAAGACAAACATTTCTTTAAACATTGCAAACAAGTCACAAATGAAATACAATTACATAATTGCTAATACTGGGGGGAAAAAATTCAATAGTAGCATGCAATTCTTGAGATTTACTAATAGTAGACAAATATAAACAACAGGCAAGCAAGTGGGTTTGGGAAAACGGGTTGGGTACATCTCTCATTCTTGCTTCTTCTGATTTCCAGCTTTTTCCAATGTTACCAAATCAAAGTAAAAATTAGCTACAAGTAATCTCTTTCCTGCACAACGAATTTATATTGTTTGGCAAGTTTTCTTTTATTTCCTCTTGTTAGAACTACTTAAAATAAAAACTGTAAACATTCAGCCACACTTTTTCCTCTTTAACTTTCTCCTATATTAAAATAACAAGAAGCATTCAATATTTGTGGAAGTAAATTAACAAAGAAGCAATTCTGAAAACTGAAGCCTGAGGATGTCCCACATGAAGAACATCAAGAATCAGGAACATCAAGAACATAAGCATAAACATCAAGACCAAATGTCCTTCTCTAAAGATACACATGATAATAATAATAAACTAATAAATTTTAAATTAAGTCTACTGTGCTAACACAAAAAGTACTGTGCCTTTCCTGAAAAATTTGAAACAATGTGACAAAATTATAGACTTCTACTTCTTTGAAAACTTGTTTGAAAAATATTTCTAAAATTTTAAACTACTGCTGCTACAGGGACAGTATAGGGGTTAATGTTCATGCCTTGCAGGTATGAGGCACCGTATGATCTCCAAAGCATTGGTAGGTAAATCTGGAGGCCCCAGCATCACTGGGGGTAGCCCTGGAAGCTCCCAGGCACTGCAATTGTTGGCTCTGGTAATCTTAGGCACTCGAACCTCAGAGCCTGAGCAGCACTGTAGCCTCAGGTCCTCTCAGTGAACCAACCCGACTCAAGTGGAGCCCAGAATTGCCAGGAATGGTTCTAGGCCGCCTTAAAACCACTTTGAAGACCACCTCCACAACCAATTGTAGATATCAATACCTATTTGTAAACACATATAACAATTAGCAGTAGCTTAAAAATTTCAAACTAAAACATAGAAATATATAAATATCTTTATAGTTGTCCTTTACCATTTGTTTATATATGTAAAGACTATTTCAGTTGGTTAAAGCACTGAAACTCTCAATTATTCTTTCAATGTAACTGAGAAGTAAATTAGGTAACCACTGGAAGAAAATCATATGAAATAAAATACATATGAAATGATGAAATTAATAGGCATTACTTGTAGGATGAGTCAGTTTCTAGAAAAAGAAAAGACTGGTTACCACTTTCTAGATCATAACAAAGTAAGTAAAACTAGATCAAACGAATTAAACACTTTTATAAAAATATACCTTTGATCACATTACAACATCCCCATGGACTATCATGTTGAAAAAAAAAGCATGAAGGAAAATACTAAAATACAATGAGCAATTGTAAAGCACATGTAAAGTTAATTTGGGGATGTAAGACTAACTATGTAGGATCTTATTAGGAAAGAATAATGCCAGGTGTTGTTCGCTGTATCCTCTATGACTTGAATACCATATTTTGGTGTGTGATTATCTCTAGAAACATCTGAGTTTTCTAATGACTCAGTTCAACCCTACACTGCTAAAGGCTTCAAATAGAAGCAGCCAACAAAAGTGAGTAGGAATGAGCACACTAAACATTGGGCAATGCACCCTAGGTGTCACTACTGCTTTGCAAATTGTATTGGCAGCAGAAGTCTACCTCAATCTCAGAAAGAAAACTTGTTCTAAAAGTACATCATGTTTTTCATTTCATTGCAAAGCACTACCTTCTACCTTCTCTTTCAATGATTTTAATTAAACTAACTTGCATCTACTGAAGAACTAGACAAGCATGTCAGACATATACATCTCAATCAGTCTGTACAATAACCTTATTAGAACTTGATGTAGAATTGCTATCTCAATTATCCAAATTCACATACTTCAGGAAGAATAAGGTCTAAAAGATTCTAAATATTTTCACTCCCAATTCTACATGTTTTGCATTAACAGGGGAAAAAAAGGTCTAAATCCCCACCCTTAGGTAAATATTTTCTCTTTAGACACCAAAGCTTAATCTTATTGCCCCTTCCCACATATTCTGTCCTTAAAAATTCACACTAACCTTCTGGTTTTTAGTCCATAATAGTCAGTATAGTTCAATCATCTAAGACCTAACCTGTGAAATCAGAAGTTCCAATGTCACTTTTTCAAAATTACCCTTCTTCCTCAGCTATTAAATACTGAAAAGTATCATTTTCCTCTAACTTCACATCCAGACTATTGTAACGTACAATAATAAGTTCTTATTCAGAGATAAGAGAATACATGTGGCCAATAAAACTGTTTTAGAATTTTTCCATTGAACCTTTTTAATATTTACAATTTCACTTATGTTCTAACCTATATGCTTTCCCTCGATGTAGACTACAAAGACTTTTTGAGAGTAAATGCCATCAAATAAGTACATAAAAATATATACTACACGATACAAAACACAAGCTTTTCAACTAACATTATCTTAAGTTGGTTTTTCTTTTCTTACATATAAACTATCTTCCAATTAAAATACCTTGAGGAAATCTGATATAAATAAACGGAATCAAAATAAACTCTAAAGATAACACAAAGGAGGAAAATTGCTAAAATATGCAATTTTCCCAAGATAGTATTTTTTAAGTAACTGTATTAAAAGAATCATATTTAAAAATAAATAAATAAAAATGTAAAAAGAGAATCATATTTTTAAATCATATAATGTGGAATATTTTATGTTAGTGTAAATTATTAAGTTTAAAATAATAGATTGCTGAAAACAAATGGTAACTGAACAAACATTTCAAAATACAATAATGTCATCTTTTAGTTGAATGAGTTATCTATAACAATTGTGCTACAGAATTCATAAATTGGAACAGTACCTGGAAAATGTTCTAAAAAACTTACCATCATTTTGGCTCTTGCCCTTCATCTCCTCCTTCCACGTTAGGATGGTGTTCAGGGGAACATAATCCCTTGTATATTCTTTGCGTCTCTCCTCTAAGGTCATCTTCAGTAAACGTTCTTTGTAAAATAAAAGCAGAGTTCCCATTTGTATTTAAAAGTTAAATTTAGAAATTATCTTATAATTTAAATCTTAAACATCTTTAACTAAAGAACCGGTGTGGACTTGAGCCAAAACAAAATGTAGATCTAATCTAATCTCTCCATATTTGAGTGATAAGTGTCAATTTATTCCATCACTTTATCACTGTATCACTGTCATCCCATTGTTCATCAATTTGCTCGAGCGGGCGAAGTAACAACTCCATTTATCCCTGTCGCATACTAGTGTAGCCGGACGGCATATTGGGGGGCTCTTTCAGGATCAGGGATTTATTCCATATCAGAAGAAAACAAAAAGCAAAGTCTAACGGAGAAAACTTGTTACAGATAAATGAATAAATGGACAAGACACAAAATTCCTTGGACAGAGAGTCCAGAGGGAAAGCATTTGCTTTACACACAGGCCAAAACCCATTTCAATCCCCAGCACAGCATATGGTCCCCCAAGCACCACCACGAATGATCCCTGAACACAAAGCCAGGAAAAGTCTCTAAACATGACCAGGTGTGGCCCCCAACAACAACAAAAAAAATCCAAAAGTAAATAATTTCTAAATAAAATGAAAAAAATGTTTAAGATGTAAATACAAAGAGTACAAGAAAGGCAGTCATCAAGATACTAAGTTTACAGTCGCTAATGATAAAGTACACTTTCATACTTTTATATTCAATACATTTATATATAAATTGTGATATAAATTAATACTACTTCTTGGTTTTTTTTATAACAAGATGTTTAAGTACCTATTTTGATTAAAAGAATCTAAAATTTTTTTTAATATTTTTTCTCGGTTTTAGGGGCTATACCTGGCAGTGCTCAGGGAATCATGTGGTGCAGGAATCAAACAGAAGGCTCCTGCATGCAAAGCACAAGCTCCTGCCCCTTTGAGCTATCTGCTTTGCCCCAAGACTGAAATATTTTAAAATCCATCTTAGAGGGGCCAGAGCAATAGTACAGTGGGTAGAGAACTTGCTGTGTAAGAGGGCAACTTGGGTTCGACCCCTACTATCCTATATGGTCTCCTGAGCATCAGCCCTGAGCATCACCACGTGTTACTCCGGAACATCATCAAAACAGCAAAAAAAAATTTTTTAATTCATCTTTAAAAGTTAATCCATATTAGAAAAATGGTTATCATTTATATACACTTCATGCATAACAGGTATTTCACAGGTAAAACATCACGAAAATAATCTTCCCAATAACTAAATTACTGATATCATTTTCATTTTTCATTTAAAAATGAAACACATCAAGTCTAACAGTCTTCCAAAGCAAGAGCACATTCCATTAAAATCTAGTCAGGGCCAAAGAGACAGCACAGGTATTAAAGTACTTGCCTTGCATGCAGTCAAGGTATATAAATAACCCATGAGGTAGGCCAGATAGTACAGTAGGTAGGGCCCTTTCTTTGCACCTGGCCAACCCCAGCACTACATTTTGTCTCTGAAGCCCCACCAGGAGTGATCTCTGAGTCCAGAGTCAGGAGTAAGCCTGAACACCACCAGGTGAGCCTTGCCCAAATCATCATCATCATCCATCAGAACAGTGGTTCTTTAACCTTTCTACACTTGGAGATCAGCACCTGTCATATATATTGGTCCACAAGTAGGCAATTAAATTCAAGGTGGTTTACCAGAGGCATTCAACCTTTCTATACCTGTGTACTTACACTGGAAATTGAAGACCACTTCACTAGAATACAGAAAAAAAATGTAAGAAATTATATTTAACCTAAAGAATTAAAGAAATTAAATCCTCCACTTATAAACTGATTCTGACATCCTCCATTCTATTTCAGCTCTTGTGTACTATACACTTTCCCAATGTCTGCCCAATGTGGAGACTGATAGTCACCATATCATTATCCAATTCTATTTCAGTGGGTTATACAGTACTGTACTCTAGGTGAATTGATTTAAGTCATATCTAGTTTTGGGTGATCTAACTATCCTAAATTAACCACCTTAAAAGATGCTCAGAAATAAAATTTTCTGAATGTTTCAACCAAAACACAAGTGAACAAGATATGGGACACAAATATTTTCCCCTGATCTATAATTGTTTTACCTTAAGCCACATTACAACAAGAAGTGAACAGAGTAGTTAGCACAGGTACCTTGATTCCAATCCCACACCATGCAAATCTATGTGATCTTGGATTAGAAATCTCTTTATGCCTCAGAAATTTTTTGTGTTGGTGTACTTTTGGTATAGTTTTTGTTGTTGTTGTTTGGTTGGGGGTTTGTTTGTTTCATTTGGGGGCCACACAGTGCTGAGGGTTACTCTTGAAGGATTTCAGGGTTCCATACAGGGTTCTCGAATGGAACCTGAGCTGGGAATGTGCTAGACAAGGCTCGTCTCAGTTTCTTTTTGAAGTAGACATATAGATATTCCCAATTTACAGGTGAGACAACTAAGACAGATTAAATAATTTACATCTAAGGTTCCATAGCTAATAAGCAGCAAAACTAGAATTCAAATTCAGTATTAACTGTCTTGACCCTACAAAAGCTACTTTATATTTTGAGAATTAAATATAAACCATTATAACCATGTAATTAGAATAGAGCTGAGCACACAAATAAAACTTAAATATTTATTAGCACGATCATTTTTTTACTGAGTAACTAAGAATCTTCACTATGTTTAGGATATAATTAAGATCTGAAGGAAGGCGAGAAAAGTATCTCCAAGCTAAAGACCTTTAGGCACTGAAAAATTAAGTACACAAAGAAAGATAATAAATGATAGCATGTCTCCAAGACCATGAAAACTGAGACTGAGCTAAACAGAGAGATTAATCAGGTACAAAGAAGAAAAGTGCTTCCTCAAAGAAAGGAGAAAGCTAAAGTAAAGGCCACAAAGAAACAGGTGAGACTACAATGCAAAATGTTAAGGTTATTAATATTATACGACATGTATTCTCCCCATAAATTAAAAGCCAATGTTATGGGGCTGGAGCAATAGCTCAGCGGGTAGGGCATTTGCCTTGCATGCAGTCGACCCGGGTTCAATTCCCAGCATCCCATATGGTCCCCTGAGCACCGCCAGGAGTAATTCCTGAGTGCAGAGCCAGGAGTAATCCCTGTGCATCACTGGGTGTGACCCAAAAAGCAAAAAAAAAAAAAAAAAAAAAAAGCCAATGTTATCTGTTTAGTACAGGACAAAAGGGTCTTGATTGATGTGATGGGCTGCTTAAAAGATACAGTAGAGTTCAAATAATCACAAAAAGAAAAAAGAAAGGACTAGCAACTACCAAAATACTACTAAAAAGTTTCAGATCAATATAAAAATTTAGAGTGTCATTTGATATTTTTAAAAGTTTGAAAAGTAATATGAAACAATTTGAAATTTTTGTTAGAGAGACATAGAGCAAAGTGCCACACTTAAGTGTGGACATTTATTTTTAAAAAATCGGTAATAAGGTAGTAAGCATAAAACACCCCAGATATATGATAAGCTCATTTTTGACAAAAGAACTGAGGGCATGAAATGTAAAGACAGATTCTTCAACAAACAGTTCTGGGGAAACTGGATAAACATGTATAAAAAAATTAAAACTTACACAAAAGTGGATCAAAAGTTGATGAATTAAAAGTGGTTTAAAGATCAGAATCTATGAACTACACTGATGAAAAAATAAGCAGAATGGATCCACAGTCAGCCTTGAATACATCTTCAATGATACAATGTCACTAGCAAAGGCAACAGAATCAAAAATAAATGCGACTACATCAAATTAGTTTTTACAAAAAAAAAAAAGCGCTGGCTAAAACTAAAGGATAGCTACCTGAACAGGAGGAAAAGTTTGTATTCAACATATCAAATAAGGAGTTGATATCAAGATATCTGAAGAACTAACAAAGATAAAAAAAAAATTTAGCCATCAAAAAGATGGGCTGGAGTGATAGCACAGCGGGTAGGGCTTTGCACACGGCCGACCCGGGTTCCGGCAAGCGACCAAGAGTATCCCGCCTGCATGGCACGGCCTGGCAAGCTACCTGTGGAGTATTCAAAATGTCAAAAACAGTAACAGGTCTCACAATGGAGACATTACTGGTGCCCACTGGAGCAAATCGATGAACAACGGGACAACAGTGCTACAGTGCAGTGCATCAAAAAGATAGGAAGTAGAAATGAACAGGGTCTTATCTGAGGAAGACAAATGAATGGCCAACAGGTACATGAAAACATGACCATCATCACTTATCATTAGGGAAATATAAATTAATACGACAGTGAGAATGGCACATATCAAAAATATTGGTAATTATCTGTGCTGGCAGGGGGTGTAGTGAAAAAGAAACTCTCATCCACTGCTGGTGAGAATGTTGTCTGGTTCAACCTTTATGGAAAACAGTATAGAAATACCACAAGAAGCAAAATCTTTCATTCAAAAAGACATACACATACCACTATTCATTGTAGCACTTAGTACAATAGTTATGATATGGAATCAACCTATGTGTCCAATAGATAAGTGGACCATAAAGATGTAGTATTTATACACAACTGAACACTATGCAGCTGTAAGGAACGATTAAATCATGCAATTCACAGTGGCATAGATGGAACTGAAAGATATCATGTAAAATGAAGCCAGAAGGATAAATACAGGATATCACTTATGTATCGCATATAGAATAACTGGACAAGGAACTGCAATGTTTTAAAGAGTGAATGCCTAGATCACTCTTGGCCCCAGAGTATAGCGAGAAGGACAGAGAAGAAAAGAAATGGAGAGAAAAGATAGACGATAGCCAAGTAGGCAAGAAGCAATTGGAACCAGGGAGTCAAGGAGATTCAAATGGTGTAAAGGACTATAGCTAAATATCCAAACCATAGAGTCAACAATGCTGAAAACAAGAGAGCCAAACTTCAACAACTAAACTTAAAAATATGCCTGTCATGTAACTGCAGCAACATGGATGGAACTAGAGGATACCATGTTGAGTGAAGTCAGAATGAAAGCGATATACAGAACTGTGTCTCTCATATGTGAGAGTTAAAAGAACATAGAAAGCTAGCAACAAAGGTCCAAAGGCAACATAATGGAAAACTGATCCAGACAACTGAGTTAGGAAGGGAGGGGTAAAAGGGATTGGTGTTGGGGTCCTCTGGGGAGGAAGACAGTACACCAGCAATGACTATCATGTTGAAATCATGTTCATGAGAAATATTAGTAATAGAATTCTTAATTCTATTGTAAACTAAAAATATAAAATACATTTTTAAGTAATAATAAATTAAGTGGATTTCAAAAAACATCCACCTTAAAAAAAAATCCAGCCTTAAAAAAAAAAAAGTGCCTGTCAAAGTGGCAGGCTGGGGATCGGGGTGTGGGTGGGAAACACCCCAGGAATCCTGGTTAGGAAAGACACTGGTGGTGGGATTGTGCTGGGACATAGTATGTCTAAAATCAACTATGAACACTTTGTAAATTATAGTGATTTTAATAAAATTTTAACAAAAAATAAAGATATAATTTAAGTTTTGGTTCTTGAAAAGGAAATACACCTTTAATAATTGGTGGTTTTTAATTAAGGCTTAAAACATTAGCTCAAAACACTTATTATCCTTACAACAACTAAGGACAGAACACTTTAGTTGTTCAAACAGTGAAATACACTAAGAGCTAAAAACACATATAAATTCCTTTCACATTACACAAAACTTTTCCTTAAAGAATGCTTTACATTGGGAATGGTCCTTTCCTGTAAATAGGGAGACACACATCTTAGCTAGTATACTCAGCAAAAGTGCTAATAGAGTGCCTTGACATTTCAATCAGATTGGCATCTTTCCTTTACAGTAACAGCTCCAAAAATATACACCATCCTCTTCATAAGCATAAAACAGGTAAAAAGCATCATGCATCCCATCAGCTTCCTTAAGACTATCTGTGCTAGAAGATTTAGTTCCTTCTTGATGGGATATTATTTAAATGTTCCAAAAGTAGATTTCCTGATAAAACACTGAGATATACATTAAAGTCTTCAATTCATGTTTACTTTTAACATTAAACTAAGTTTGAACAAGAGGAATTTACTTTGCTAAATAACTTCTCTGAACACCTGCTCCTTCCTTGAGGTAATATTCATAGGCTTGTATTTTTCCCATTTGAAGGAAAGGGAAAATAATTAAAAATTCTAATATGACTGCTTATCACTGCCCAAATGTGAAAATGTTAAAAGAAGGAAACAATGTAACATTGTTGCTTTAAAAACGTTATCTTTAATAACAAAGTAATTTCTATAAGTTAATTATTTACATATCCAAAAAGTCCATAGCTTCTATTTTGTGTTATTATTAATAAAACAAAGCTCACATTTCAATACTATCCAAAATAAGAGTAAAAATAATGTCTTAATGCTGATAAGAAAAAATCCTTGCTGAAAATGTGCTGAAACTAAAGTGGTTACCACAAAATCAAAATTATTTTACACTACTTCATACATCAGTTTATTTCTCCCAACAGTATTTGTTTTGTGAAAATGGAATTTTTAGATTTCTGACAATATACATGTATATTTTCTCATAATGATTAAAACACAATTAAATGTCTCACAACCTCAGTTTTTAACATATAAAGACAATTTTAAGTGGCTCCTTCAGGTATGATGTCCAAGTAGCAAATTGAAAGACATTCCCCTAACGCCTTTCCTAATACAATGTCTAAAACAGGCCTTGTAGAGAGAATCCCCTTACCACCCCCGGAGTCTTTCCTCTGTCCGTCCACACGTTTAAGTCCAATTAGAACCAGGGCTTGCAAGTAAAATCTATAGGTTTAGAAGAGCCTAGAAATCAACTTCCACTCTAGCTGTCCCTTGCATCGTTCGACAAAGCTGGGACACAGATTTGCATCACCCTCACCACGGGACCTCCCCCTGTGCCAAGAGGTTCCGTTCGTCTTAACAGGAGCAAGTCTAGACCTTTGGGGCTACATTCCTGTAAAAGGATAAAGACTTGTCAAAAGGTGGGGCACAACCGCCAGGGACTCAAGGTTTGCTTTAGACTATCATCTGTACTGGGGCCAGGAGCTGGGAGGGGAGAGAAGTAAAGAGTAGGGTACTTCTGTGTCTCACGGGAGGACTCAGTGCCACGTTCGTTCAATTTCGGATCTGGAGATGCCTCCACGGGCATTTAAAAAAAAAAAAAAGAGGAGCGGACTCATTCACTGCGAGTGACATCAGTCTCCCGATCTCACTCGGGGCAACTTCAGGTCCTGAGGCTGAGGCGCGGGGAGAGCCCGCCGAGAGCAGAGCATCCGTCCTCCGGGACGAAACGCTCCTCGGACTCCTCCCGGGGAGTTTCGGGCTCCGAAAAGTCAAGGGGCTGCGTGGACTCCCAGGTGGGGCCCCCCCGCTCGCGGAGGCGGTGAGGGCAGACCGCGGCGAGTTGTTCTCGGACGAGGGTCCGCGGCGGGACAGCCCGGGCGGGCAGGCGGGCGAGGAAGTACCACCCGGGGCCGGGGCACCCCCAGAAGTTGCGCGGCCCGGGGGCGGGCGGCGGCGCGGGCCGAGGGGCGTGCGCCCACACGTGCGGTGGCGCCGGGTGGCGCGTGCCCGCCGCGGTGCACGGGCGTGTGCGCGTGTGTACACACGGACTCGCGAGGGAGGCGGCACCGGCCGGGCCGGCGCGAGGGAGACGCGGGCGCAGGGCTCCGCGGCGCGCAGCAGCCCTGACCCCCGCCCCCACCCAGCCCCCCCGGAGGCCCCCGGGACTCGCCGGGCCGGTTACCTTTCTCCTCTCTCCACACCTTTTTCTTCTTGTTGCTGGGGTACATGTTGCCGTGGGGGTGGCTGGCTTTAAGCTGCAAGTTCCCCAGGCTCACGGGCAAACAGGGTGTGTGTGTGAGTGGGAGGGTGGGAGGGGGCACTCGGGAGGGAAAAAGTGACAGAGGCTCCGCGTCCCGCGCCGCTCGCCGCTCTCCAGACGCCGCCCTCCTCCCGCTCCCCGCGCTCGCCTTCGGCTCCGGCTCCCACCCGCCAGAGCCCCGCCGCAGCCGCCACAGCAGCACCTCAGAGCCTGTCAACTAGGTCACGCCTCGCGCTAACCTAACACCCGCGCAGGCCCCGCCTCCCAGCCGCTAGCCAGCGCCGCCTCCCATTGGCTGCACCGCCCGCCGCTCTCCGCTCTCCAGCCGCCGAGAGCCCTCACTTCGGCACCAGAGCGCACGCGCAGGCGCAGGCTCGGGCCCGACGCCGAGGACGTTAGGGAGCTGGAGGGGGCGGAGCCAGGGCGCGAGGGGCTGGCGACGGCTCGGGACGAGGGCGGGACTTGGGCGGGCGGCGGGGCGGGGCGTGAGGAGAGGGCTGGCGCTTCTGGCTGCTAGGATGGGAGCGGGGCCTCGAGGGCCAGGTGAGCCAGGTGGAGGGGAAAGATGCTTCGTGGACTGAAACTGGAAAATGAATGAATACGAATGGATCGAGCTCTTTCTAACTGCCCAGACATATTTTACCAGATAATCTTAAGCTTTATCCATAGGGTGCAATGGTAGTCGAAAAAAGCGAAAATATTGGAAAGTGGTGCCAGATTACGCAAGGTCAGATCCTGAACCATATAGAAAAAAAAATTAGAAATCTCTAGAATTTGGACAAGGGCGAAGTGGACTAAACAAAATTTTAAGATTATGGAAGTAGTGGAAAACCAAAATTTATATTGGGGACAGAAGTCAAGCAAATTTAAATGAATGCTAACTAAATACAGACTACCATTTTGTTTTTCCACCAATTGATTGCTTTGTGAAGGTAATGGTCCGAAGAAGTGGATTTATCCTGGATAATACTATTTTGTATGTGTTCTGGTATAATGTGCCTACAACAGCCAGATGATCTAAAATGTAAAGGAAGTTTGATGACCCTCTTCCTCAATTTTTTTGTTTTTTGAAACATCAGATAATCCACAAGACTGGTTTGGGTTTTTTTTTTCTTTTTATTTCTTTTGGGGTCACACCTGGCGATGCACAGGGGTTACTTCTGGCTCTGCACTCAGGAATTATTCCTGGCGGTGCTCAGGGGACCATATGGAGTGCTGGGGATCGAACCCGGGTCAGCCGCGTGCAAGGAAAAAGCCCTACCCGCTGTGCTATCGCTCCAGCCCCTCCACAAGACTGATTTGATGCACGTGGTTAATACAGATTTATCTGGCAATTGTGAGGGTGTTATATACATTGTACTTAAGGCAGTTTGTAAGTGCAAATCGGATGATTTTGAAGTGATTATTTGAAATACTTGTTTTTAATAATGAAAAAGGGAAGAAAGGTTAGTCCTATTAAAAATTGCAAAGGGGGCCAGAGAGATCATATAAAGGGTAGGGTACCTGCCTGGCATACCACTGACATGTGTTCTGGGTTGATCCCCCAGCACCAGCTATGGACAACCAAGCCAGCCAGGAGAAATCTCTCTTGGCAAAGTCAGGAATAACCCCTGAGAACTGCTGGGTGTGACCGGAACAAACAAACAAAAAAAGACTACAAAGAATATACTTTCTGTTTGAGTGATGTGGCTCTCATTTTTGCTTCTGTTTTATTTTTTCCCTAGTGCTGTGAAATATGGGAATATTTATTTCGCTATGAGAAATGGAGAAGACTTCAATAAGGGGATGATATTTGAGCTAGTTATAAAAATAAATACTCAATTTTTAGCCTTGGAAATTAAAGGAAAGCTTTGACTCAAATTAGAATCAATGAAATTTAATAAATGCTTTGGGGGATAGGATTAAAAATAGAAACAAGAGGAAGTTTTGTGGGATAGATAAAGAGACTAGCAACTTTACTAATATTTGTCAATTTAGGAATAGTTGAAGGTTTTGTGAGAAAGGCATTAAGTTCTCTAGAGATACTAAACATAAGTGTCTACAGAAAAGGACATCATAATAGACTACTTCTTTTCTGTTATAAGAGGGAGGTTTTCACTTAGACTTCTACCTGTACCTCCTTAGGAACATCTTTTCTTTCATGTCAACTCAAAGAACTAGAATTATTTGTCAACTAAAACTTTCTGAACTGAACTCTTTCCTGTGTTAACTTTTAAAAAGTATACTATGATTACACAACCCCTATCAGCTATTGTGTCTTTTTTCCTTTTAAGAGACTTTTAACACTTGCTTTGTGAATGACCTTACATCCTATATTCTGCAGTTCATTCCACTCTGAAATTTAGCCTATCAATTAGCTATCTCTTACTACACTAACCCAGGACCTTCATGCTGTTTTGTGGCTTTGTCAAATCTTACATCAACTCTTATAAAATCTCTCAAAGGTTTAACATTTAACCTCACATTTCTTCTAGGAGAATTTTCTTTCTTTCATTTCCTTGCAGTTCTCTTTCTTCCTGTCTGTTCATTCCTTACCACTCTCCTTTATTAATCAGTCTTTCTATTCTATCAATTATATCTTAAAGTTTGACAATATTCACTTCTTGCCCCTAACCTCTTTTCAATTTAATACTTGCTTTGAATAATTGTATCCATTCTTATGGTATTGGTTTTGTTTTGGTTTGATTTGATTTTGTGCCACACTCAATAGTGGTCAGGGTTACTCCTGGCTTTGTGCTCAAGATAACTCCTGACTGATATTAGGGGACCATATTAGTGCCAACAATGGAACCAGGGTCAGCAGTGTGAATGCCTTACCTGTCGTAGATATCCCACTAGCCCTGAAATAACTGTTAAAAAAGTAATTCTTAACCAGGGTCCATTTTGTCTCTAGGGAGATACTGAACAGTTTAAACATATTTTGAGTTACACATCCAGGAAAAGAATGTTCCTGGCATCTAGTGCATCTAGGCCAAGGATGTGCTTAAGCATATTTGCGTAAATCCCAAAACAAAGAATTATCTGGCAAAAAAAATCAATATTGTTGAGGTTGAAAAATCCTCAAGTATACCAAAGACTTCTTACTAATTTTCTACCAGAAAGACTTTTTTAGCTTAAAACCTATAAATTCAACTATATACTGAATCTTAGCTTTAAGATAAAATGTTATGTACTGGTTAAAAGGCATCTGAAAACAGATCATCTGGATTCAGATTCTACTTCAATTTGGATTGAATTTTTTTTTAATTCAAATTCTAAGCTAACTCTTACTGAATATATGACCACCCTTGACAAGTTACTCAGTCTCTGTGCTTTTTACGTTTTATACATTTATAGGAGATAATAATATAGTGAAATATAGGTCTGGAGCAATAGCACAGCGGGTAGTGCCTTGCATGAAGCCGACCTGGGTTTGATTCCTCTGTCCCTCTCAGTGAGCCTAGCAAGCTACCTAGAGTATCCTGCCCACACAACAGAACCTGGCAAACTCCCCATGGTGTATTCTATATGCTAAAAACAGTAACAAGTCTCACAATGGGGATGACAGTGCTACACTGCTATAGTGCTACAATAACATAGTATCTTTTATAAGATTGCTATGGATTAAATAAGTTGAAACATCTGAAGGACTTAGAAACATACGAAGTAAGTAGTACATAGTAAATATGATTGACATGCTCAGTTATACAACCTCTTTTTTCAGAAATAATAAGACTTTATTTCCTTAGCCTTCCCTGAGGTTAGCACATTTAACTACGTCCTTTAATGTAGTTAACATTCTGACATCAGATCCCCTGTGCAATAATTCACTTTCCTTTCCACACCAATCTTAGAAACTGCTTTAAAAGCAAGGAGCTTGGATTTCTGAATCATTGTTTAGATGAGATCTCAAGTATCCAATAAGTACTATATCAATCAATTATATAAACAAAAAAAGTATTTGTTTTGTTAAGTATTTGCATTTAGAGGGAAGGAATTTATTTCAGCATGTAAAAAAATTATAGGGTAATACAAATACCAGTCAAAAGTGTTAAATATTAATAATATTTAATTTCTATGAGGGACTCTGCAAAAGGCTGTTTTCACTCGGGGCACCCCAGAGGGAGGTGAGTGAGAACCTTCCCCATTCCAAGGGACCCAGCCCTGGTAGCCGACCTCCACTACCCAACCACTGCCATGCTCCAGGCTGCTTTCCGGACCACTTTGCAGCGGCACAACACATTATAAGCACTTCCTACCCATTTTCCATAATTACCACACCATATTTGATGGAGTTTAGGTTCAGACAGTAGGCAACAAATCTCATATATATATATGTATATATGTATATATATATATATACGTCTCAGAGAGCTCAACAAGCTACCAAGATTATCCCGCCTGCATAGGCAAAGCATGGCAAGCTACCCGTGGTGTATTTGATATGCCAATAACAGGAACGATAGGTCTCATTCCCCTGATCCTGAAAGATCCTACCATCATTGGGAAAGATGAGTAAGGAGAAGCTGCTAAAATCTCAGGGCTGGAGGAATACGTTACTGGTGGCTGCTCGAGTAAATTGATGAACAACGAGATGACAGTGACTGTGATACTGTGAATTTCTATCAAACACTTGAAATACACTCTTCCACACTGAGCTCTTGATATTTTCCCTAGCACTTTGATTTGTTTTCGATTTATGGTTCCCTTACTCTTGCAGTTCAACTACATAGAAGCCAAAGCCCTCATTCTGGTCCCTCTTATTTATAACTTCAATCTCCTTTAAATTTAATTGCTAATGATAGCTCTCTTTAAGCCAGGAGAAAAAAAACTTTATCAGAACCAAACCATGATGACACTCTGATCTTGGACTTGCAGTTTCCAGCTCTGTGAAAAAAATTACTTTCTGTTACTTAAGTCACCTAGTCCGTTATAGCTCATTATAGAAATCCAAGCTGTTTATTATAGTCTTATTATAAAAATTAATCTCACAGACTCTCGAGAATCTTGCACAGCAGAGCTTGGCAAGCTACCATGGCATATTTGATATGCCAAAATCTGTAATAATAATGGGTCTCATTTCCCTGACCCTGAACGTGACAGGGATGAATAGAGACATTACTGGTGCCCACTCAAGCAAATCAATGAGCAACGGGATGACAGTGATACAGTAATACAGTGATAAAAATTAAAATCTTAGGAATCAAGTGACCAGATGTTTGGTGGTAAATGTAAAGAGACATATACACTGATAGAGATGTGACGCTGTATGCCCAATACCAAATCAGCTTTAACTTATCCTGTACTTTACTCCTAATATCCAATCACCATTCCAATTATACTAACCTTTAGGACTTTTCATGTCTTTGAATCATTCTCTGCAATGGCCTTTTATGTGATGTTCCCTGGTTATAATATGCATAGTTGAACCATTCTTTTTCTTCAAAGCTTATCTAGAAGTTTATCTTGTGCAATGCCTGGCACAGGTTTCCTTGAATCTGACTCCACATGATCTCTACCCACAATTTCTCCTTAAATGCCTTCAATGTTCATTTATTTTCCTACAAAGAACCTTTTACAGATTGTAACTGATGTTTGTCAGCTTGGGCCTTAAGGACTAAATAAAAATTAAGAACTTTGACTAATTTGAGTTCTCATTTGAACTGTCTGTGGACATGAACAGAATGAATTTTTTGGTGTGTTTCTTTATTTTCAGAGATGAATTCTTCAAGCTGACCTTATTTTCTTCCATCCTAGAAATTATAGAAAAGATTATATTACCCTTCCAGTCTGGTCTCTCCAGAGCTGCCTTTATTCTAGGTGAAAGGAACTTTCCCGGAAGCTCATTGGTCCAAGTGTAAGCAAATGGTTGCTTAGCAACTGAGTCTTGACCCTTCACCAAACAGAAAAGTAGCAGCTTGTGGGCCAGCCACCTAGGTCTGCCTGTGTTACAGTGAGGAGAAGCTGCTTAGAAGATGATGTCCTTGACCATGTTAATAGAGATATTGATAACTCTTGGGCTCACCACTCACTGTAAGCTTTTTCTCCTTATGGTTCTTTCTGAGAATCTTTTCTCATTAACAGCATTTAGAAAATCAGAAGTAAACTCTATTTTTAGATAAGAACTTACAAGTTCCAAATCAGATAGACAGTATTGCTACAATCATTTAAAACAATAACTGGGAAAGACATTTTTATATTTGCTTGTGGTGTGTGTGTTTGTGTATGAAATAGAAAGAACGTTGAGAAAAAATATATATGGAAAAATTATAATAATTTTTATTGAGAAAGAATTGTTGAAAGGGGTAGCTAAGTTTTATTAAGAAAATCTAATTCCAGAACATTAAAGTAAAAGTATAGGAATCAATGAGTGGTATCATGCATAAATTTAGATCCTTATTTAAAAAATTGCATTAAAATTTTACCCACAGATAATCCATATTTTCTAATTTGTAGCTTCCTTAAATTGGAAAAAAATTTTGAGGTTTGTTTCTCTTTATTTTATGTTTGGAAGACTAGCTGCTATCTTTTTTAAAAAAATGTATCATGCAAAATCTAAAAATTTGGGCTGGAAAAATATTATAGTGAATAGGGAGCTTGCTTTACATGTGGTTCACTAGATTCAATCTTCCCATGCCCACCAAGGAGTAAGAGCACAGAGCCAGGAGTAAGCCCTGAGCACCACTGGGTATAGGCCCCCATCCTCCAAAAAAACTCTAGAAATTTATTAGTGGCAGGTTGAGATTATGGCATTCACAGAGAAAAGGAAAATTTCAAAGTCCAATATGAGTGTAATCAAGGATACATATATACATCATTGTGTTTTTAGCAAGGAGAGACCAAAACAAGTAGAGCCTATGGTTGAAGAGGGAACAAATGATTGAAGACAAAATAATTGATTTAAAACAAAATAATTATCCTAAAATTTATTTAGAGTTTTATTATATCTGTGACAATAGCAGATGTTAACAGAAGAAATATGAGGAATCAAATATTCAAATAAAGCAATTGTCCTGTACTGTCCTGTTCTCCCGTTGTTCATCAATTTGCTTGAGTGGGTAAAGCAAAACTCTCAAAAATGAATAATAAAATTGACAAAGTTGAAAAACAATCTAGAGACTCAGAGATCAAACTTGATTATTTTTTTTATCACAATACAGATAGAGAGATGAATGTGCCAAAAAAAGGTTAAAGTTTTTAGAGAATCCATCAGAAAGTTACATATCGGGATTTTTAGAAAAAAAAAAATAGAAGAACTGAGAGGAAGCAATAACTAAACCAAATAAATTCTTCAAATGTAAAAAGACACAAGATTTTAGAGTTCCACTGAGTGCCAAGAAAGAACTCTTAGAATGACCTACTCCTAGAAAATAATGACAAAAATTTAACACTTTTAAGGAGAATATTCTGAAAGTCTCTAAAGAGAAAAATATATATTCAATATGCCAAAAACAGTAACAAGAAGTCTCACAATGGAGACGTTACTGGTGCCTGCTTGAGCAAATTGATGAACAACGGGATGACAGTGCTACAGTGCTACAAAGGAACAAGGACCATGATGGCTTCAAATTCATTAGTCCATTTGGTTTAAAAAGACATTGGAAGTAAATACTAAAGCAATCTCCTTTTGTTCACTTCTATGGACTCCTATGATTTGACAAACTATCAGACAAGTTTAGTAGCAAAAATTTTTCAGAAATAAATGAATTCAGAAATTTATCACCAACAAATCCTAGCTGAAGTATTAAGTAGAAGATACACTCCAGCAAAAGAGCACAAATTCAGGAGAAAAATAAAAAATCAGCTAAGCAAAACATTTAAGATAACTAATCCATTTGAGTAGATGTTTACTTTAATTTTTAAAATTTAATCATAAAATTTATTTTAAGAAATTATTATAACACCACACCTGGCTATCTTCCCCGGGGTCCCTCGGAGGGGATGGGCCCCAGCTTCCCTCCCGCCCCAAGCAGAGCTCCCGGCGGCCAAAAACCATCCGAACCTAGCCACAGCCATGCTCAAGGCTCCTGGCTACACATTCTGACAAGCCTCACGCATGAAGGTACCGGCAGAGGAACCCAGGTGTGGTAATCCCATCAATGGCCAACATCCAGAGACTTAAAAGCAAGCTCCCAGAAGCCAAAGCAGTTGCTGGATATCTTATAGCCTACTTCTCCCTCTGGGAGAAACTAGAAGCTACTGAGAGTT
Source organism: Sorex araneus (assembly GCF_027595985.1). Classification (NCBI taxonomy): domain Eukaryota; kingdom Metazoa; phylum Chordata; class Mammalia; order Eulipotyphla; family Soricidae; genus Sorex; species Sorex araneus. The sequence continues at coordinate 134,608,909 of NC_073304.1, read as the reverse complement.
TCCTGCCCACATGGGGACAGCCTTGCAAGCTTCCTGTAGTGTATTCATATGCTAAAGCCAGTAATAAGCTGGATCTAATTCTCTTGACTCTGAAATTCAGAGCCTCCAATGCGGCATTGGCATCATTGGGAATGCTGAGTGGAGAGAGGCTTCTAAAATCTCAGGGATACGACAAATGGAAAGGTTACTGAGCCCATTAGAGAAATCGATGATCAACGGGATTTTGTGATTCGTGATTATAACACCAAAAGTTATAAAATATTAGAATAAATATAATAAAAATAAAATAAGACATGAGTAATAGAAGTAAAATTTTTCTGAAGAGCATTATATACAAAATCTGAGTAAATTAAAGCCATACACCTGAATGAATCCTGATATTATAAGTATATAATTAGTACATATACACAGTGCAACTTTAGTTAACTATTTTGATTAATTTTTATCATTGCATTATACAATGATATTGTTTTACAGATGCAAAGCTACTACACAAATCCCTCTGACTGTTACCTCAGATCCCTTCCTCATCCTCCTTTCCCATCCTTCTCCTAGCTTCCTTGGTTCCTAATTTTCTGATTATGGAAGGCTGGAGAATTAATACAGCAGGTGGGATGTTTGCCTTGCACATGTTTCATCCCCAGCACCCAAATAGTACCCAAGCTTCTGCAGGAGTGATCCTGAATGCAGAGTCAGGAGTAAGCCTTGATCACTTCAGGCATAGACCCCAACCAAAATCAGTAAACAAAAACAATTCTCTTTATCATTTTCCAGTGTCTAATTCTACTGGAGTCTGTCAAATCTGTTCCTTTGTTTCTTTATTTTCCATTTCTGGCAAGATCATTAGATTTTTATCTTTCTGACTCACTTTATTTAGAATGATCCCTCTAATTCCATTTAAATTGAACAATAAAATTTCATCTTTTCTCAGAACTGAATAGTATTCTGTTGTGTATATATACCATATCTTCTTTATCTACTCATCTGGTCACCAGTAGTGAACAAGATTTAATTTTTTGCCACATTCTGGCCAGCACTTACTGCTTCTGACCTTTCTCTTTTTTCTTTTTAAAAAAATTTATTTATTCTAGTCACCAACTAGTTACAAAGTTACTCATGATTAGGTTTCAAGTGTACAATTTTTCAACACCAAACACTTCACCAATGTCCACTTACCTCCACCAATGCTACCCCACACCCTATTTGCTTCATTCACACCAGTCCATTTCTATGAGAGACTACATAAATATATATAGTAAGTTTTCACTCTATGTCAATCATATAAATTATTTTAGATGGATAATATAAATTCTACATTTTTTATTTGGTTGCCCATTTTATTCAGTGCGTTTATTATATCTTATAATTCTCTCATTGTTAGAATTTCATTTGAAAAATATTGCATAAAATTTAAGAGTTTCCTTTGGAGGAAATAATCTACTTTTGTCCTGCTAACCTTAGGATTTTAACTCTATCTTTGGATTCTGACATTTTAATTATGATGGTTTTTGGTCATTTTTCTACTTGGGTTGATTCTTTTTGGAATTCTTTGGACTTTGTTTATATGCATGTGTGAATCAATCCTCAGATTGAGGAAACTCTTCACTATAGTTTCCTCCAACAAAGCTTCTTCCTCATTTCTCATTCCATTCCTTCTGACAACCTTATAATTTGAATATCAGTCCCACAGATCCCAAATGTTTACATTTTTAATTTTTTATTTCCTCTTCTACTCATATTTTATCCATCTTCTACCCAAGCACACTGATGCATTCTCCTCCTGTGAGTCAACTGCTTGTTCTCTCTGTTGGGATTTTTTTTTGGTTCTCCCTGCTGTGTTCTTCTTTCAGTGATTTCTAATTGAAGTGTTCTTTAATTTCTCTTTCATTGCTGAGACTCTCTTCTATTGCTTACTTCACTCAATGAAGAGTCCAGCCCTCAGCACTTTGAATTTTCCAGGTGTGGGTTTGGGTTGTTTGTTTGTTTATTTATTTGTTTGTTGGCTTTTGGGGTCACACCCAGAGTTGCTCAGGCATTACTCCTGACTCTGCGCTCAGGAATTACTCCTGGCAGTCCTCCAGGACCACATGGAATGCAGGAGATCAAACCCAGGTCAGACTCATGTAAGAAAGATGCCCTACCTGCTGGACTATTGCTTTTGACCCAGCAATTTGAATTTTTCATCAGTAAAACTTGAGAGCTTTTGTGAGTCTGGGGCCCTTCCTAAGTTTTCAGCACACACCCTTAGTATAGATGTGTTCCTGTGCTGCTTCCTTGTGCCCGGTATAGATCAGTAGGAATCCTTCAGGCAGCCATGGCTGCTACTCTTGCTTCTTTTCCCTGAAGTCTGGGAAATGATTGTCTTGTCTGCCTGTGAATGTGGATCTAGTTCAACGGGGTGTCCAGCAAGCCTAGATCCTGCGGTTGGGTTGAAAGTACCCTTGTTCAGGAAACTCCAGTAAACAATTTATAAATAAACATGATAACTCTGTTCTAAACTCACTTAGAATTGGAATCGCCAAGCTAAATGAGGTGAGTCAGAAAGTAAAAGACAAATACCAGATGATTTTACTCATACAAAGAGCCTAAAGAAAGAAAGAATAAGATTAGACATCTACAACACAAACACTGAGACATGATCAATAGAACTAGAAATTGGGGAAGTGGGATTTGAGGGGAAAGAGAGCTTCGGCTAATGGGGAAGGGAGTCACTAGTGGAGAGATAGGTATACAGCTCTGCAACTATACAATAATGACTTTAATACTATTGTAAACTATAATGTCCCAGTAAAAACAAATAGATAAACAATAGCAAAATTAATCAAGCAAATAAATCAGGGTAGTAAGTAATATCAGGATAAATTTTAATAAGGCAGTGGGGGTATGATGCCACCAACAGGTCAACCTGTACCAGTGGGGCGAATACATCAGCAGCCTGATAGTGCCTCCAGGCTTCCTGACACCCCAAAATTGCTGCTGTGCCTTTGGCCAGACCCCTATAAACTTGGGACTAAGTTTACCAAGGAATTAAATGGCCAAAAGTTAAGTATGTGGGAGCCATGCCCATAAAACACCTCTGACTCTGTTATACAAGCTCATTTATTGGCCTTATTTCAGAGACTATAGATAAATCTCAAAAGAGACCAAAAGCCACAGTTACTCCCCGACCTGCACATGGCTGAACAGACTGGGGTAAATCGGAGGGGGGCAAGGTTGGCTTGTGCCTGCCAAAGCAGAGCCCCCAACAGCCACTTGCTTTCACAATCCAAAATCGCTGCCATACCCCCCACCTGACTCCACAGTTCTCAGGATGGACCTCACCACGATATAATCTGCTGAAAATTCGGGTGTGCAGGTTTTGCAAGTGAAATGTCCAGGCTTTCATGAAGTTGAGGTGGGCTACGTCCCCCAACTTCCCAAAACACATGAAAGCACTGGTAGTCACCCCCATGAACCAACTGCAGCACCACCCTGTAAACTCTATTACTAGCCTTGCTTCAGAGACCCATAAATCTTGAAAGAGATCCAAATCCAGAGACACAGCAGTGAGTCCCAGAAAACACCACAGAACCGTAGATCTCTCTGGGTCCCATACCGAGCCAATTTCACCAGGGGACCCCAGATGGAGCAGGTGTAGTCTCCCCACCCACTCCAGATGGAATCTTAGCGACCAATAGCTTCTACAAGCAAGGCCCAGGTATGTGGGTTCCAGAATTAAATTTCCATGCCACATAGCAGCAGAGGTGCTGGGCTGTCCCTCCCGGGCTCCCCACCCTTTTGTTGGCCTGGTTATCAGCACACAATGTGCCTCTGGGCACCATTTTAGCACACCAATAGCCCTGGTCCAGAGATGCCCAATTGAATCCCAAAATGGATTAGTGCCCTACAGAAACATCTCTGGAACCCAACCATTTACAATCTAGGATTCAGAAGTGCATGGCCGCGTCACCCAAGATTTTCAAAATAAGCAATGGACAATAAATGATTTAGCATCTGCCCTTGGCAGGCAGGCTTAAATGGTGGTGGGAAAATTTGAGCAAAACATAATGCCCAAAAGTAGAAAGAGAGTATTAGGGAAATTGCCTGCCATGGAGGCAGGGTGAGGACTGGGATAGGGGTGGGGGGGATATACTGGGGACACTGGTGGTGGAAAGTGTGCACTGGTGGAAGGATGGGTGTTCGATCATTGTACAGCTGAATCTCGAACATGAAAGCTTTGTAACTGTATCTCATGGTGATAAAGAAAAAAAAGTAATGTGGAATTCATGCCCAATTCAATCAACTTAGTCAATGGCTGAATAAATAGCCGTATGCCTACATTTTTAAAAAATTTAATAAGCTACAAAAAGTGAGATGTGTCATATATGTGTCTGAATATATACACCCATGTGAAAAGGTTCTTGCTTTTGCAAGATAGTAAAACACTCAACCTATAACTAGAATATTGGCAAAACAATAAACATATATAGTTTAAAGTTTCAAAATGTACAGTGATAATTTAGTACCTTAAAGGAGGTTTTTCAATGTAATGGAGTAAAGGATGGACTATAATATATTATATAACAAATTACCCTTCACTTATGAGAAAAGTAAAATTTCACTTTATATCAATCATATAAATTACTTCTAGATGTATCAAGAACATACAATAAAAGTTGAGGGACTTCATTAACAGTTATAAGACTAAAACAACCTGAAAGATGTATTTACAGAATGCATAACAATAAAAGAGCTCAGAATATATTTTAAAAGCTTTTTATTAAAAGCCTAATATAAATTTGGTCAAAATAGCTGAAGTTACTTCCATGAAGAGGAAATACAAATTCCCCTAAATGTAGGAATATCTTTATCCTATACTTAACGTAAATAAAAATTAGCAACAATATACCAATGCTATCCCAATAAAGTGGCAAAAATGAAAATGTCTGGGTTAGAGTTAGAAAAATAGATATTATACAATAATTGTGTGGAATAAGAGTAATTTGGGGAATGCATATTCATGATTATCAATTAAAATTAATTATCATGATTATCAATTAAAATTAACATGGGGTATAGTCCTCAAGTGAGCAAATAAACATTTTTATAACTACATATTACAAAGGAAAAGTATTCAAGGTTATTGAATACTAATATTATATATTGTATAATATTTTATAATATCTCATAACATTGTTTATAACAAGTAATTTGAAATAATAGAATGTGCATCCATATTTACTAATTAAATATAAAATCATTATTGAAATGACTGTTCTGATCTGGAGCATACTGGGTTTCATTACATAGCATTTAAGATGTAGTTTTTAAATTAGAAAATTCCACAAAATTTTAACTAGCTTCTCTTTTTCATCTTTTTTGAAGGGTATACATACCCGGCAGTGATTGTGTTAACCAGGAAGTTTGACTCTAGTCATTTGAAGCGTCTCCTTCCCTCTCCTCCTTTCTTTTAAAAAAAATATTGTTAGTTTGCAACACTGCATATTTCAGATAATTTCTTATGTTTTTGATATATAAATTATTTCTAAATATCTCACAAAAATAAAGTTATATAACAAAGATAAATAAGTATATGCACATATCATATAGACACATGTATTTATATTCACATCACATTTACCAACTAATGTGCTATCACCATTCACCAGTAACCAATCAACCCCTTCTACCTATTTTGCCCCCTTCTTTTCTCTGGTAGCCACTGTTCTGTTGTCAAATTCTGAGGGCTTGTTTTTAATTTTGTTTTGTTTATCTGTTGACAAACTGATTTTTCAGCTCGCATTCAGTAGGTGCTGAATTACCTCAAGTACTTTTCAATATCAAAGTTATTTGGGGGCTGGAGCGATAGCAGAGTGGGTAGGGCATTTGCCTTGTACGCAACTGACCTGGGTTCAATTCCTGCATTCCTCTTGGAGAGCCTGGCAAGCTACCGAGAGTATCCTGCCCACAGAGCAGAGCCTAGCAAGCTACCCGTGGCGTATTCGATATGCCAAAAACAATAACAAGATATTATTGTCTCATAATGGAGAAGCTACTGGTGGCACCAACTCTCGAACAAATCAATAAACAATGGGACGACAGTGCTACAGTGCTACTATATATTTTAAGATCATGTACATAATTTTGACAAGTATATAATTCTAATATATATATATATATAAATGCCAAGGTACAAGAAAGGATTTTCTATAATTATTTCTTGTTTGGGCTAAATTAGAACATGCAAGTAAACCACCTATCTTTAAACTTGTCAATTGAATGGATCAATTAGTACTTTTAATCACTGAATCATTTTCAGTTGTATTGTAGTGATGTCAGTTAATTCTGCTTGATACCATTGTCATTTAGATTAACAAAGAAGGCAGAGGGAAAGTGCCTTGCCTAGGAATAATTGATACATTCTTTATTATAAAGGGATAAGTCTAGAGTTGGAGACTGTTGAGTTTCACTATCTTACTTTAAAACATACATTTATTTATCCTTAAAGTGATACACATTGATCATTAAAGGACATAAAAGCTAAAAGCTCTTTGAAACTGGTTCTTATAATACTCAAAACCTTCTTCAAAACTTCTAATAATATTCAAAACCGATCATCCATATAAAGGTTCCAAAGGTGACTGACAAATCAATCACACATATAGAAAAGCATTTAAATTTTATGGCCCATTAAAACCAGTCAATTTATTCCCAAATGTGCAGTATTCTAATGGTGAAGCAGTAAGCAGTATAGATGAAAAGTCCATTAGTGCAGCTAGTGAGAAACAAGAAACAAAATAGTCCTACTTTGAATGGAATTACCTTACAGAGGTCTGGACATTCTTCTACCTTTCATAATTTGTTTTTCTATCACAATTTATTTTTTCTTTACATACTTCAGCACTTAATTCTTCATCCATCTTCATATCATTTTTGCCTAGGCTGAGATTGTTAGTTTCTCTCAGTAAAGAGTAAGATTATACCTAAGGGCTCATCAATTAAGAACATTTAAATAAAATGCAAAAATATCTAGGTAAACAATAGTGTTCAAACAGATATACAAATAGTCTGTTTCATGAGGCCATTTTCAGTATGTTAAATAGAAATATTTTGGAAATAGCAAAGAAATGATGTTACACTAAAATACCATATTTTGAAAAAACAAAATATCATATAATGATTAAAAACTAATAAGACTTCAGAGACAGCTCTTCAGTTCAGAGTCGTTGCAGTAATGAAATATAATAATAATAACAATAAAAAATCTTCCTTTGGTATAATGAGCTGGGGTACAATCATTATGCAGATTTAAGGTTTATCTCTATTGACAAGTTAATTATAAAAGGTTATTCCACACACAACAAGGGAGATATTTTTGTTATACATGACAGTGTCTATTCCAAAAGACATCCTCAAAATAGCCTTGACTCCTTCCTATAAAATAATTATTTTGGGAAAAAAAGTCAAACTTTTTAAAAAGTGAGAAAACATATTTTGGAGAAAAAAAACCACTATTTAAAGTGAATTAAAGACCTCAGCATCAGACCTGAATCCATAAGGTATATGGAAGAAAACATAGGCATGCCATAGAAGGTAAAGGCATCTTCAAAAATGAAACACCCTTGATCAAGCAAGTGGAAGCAAAGATTAACAAGTGGGACCACATTAAACTAAAAAGTTTCTGCAACTCAAAAGAAACAGTGACCAAAGTATAAAGACAGCTCATGAAATACAAAAAACTATTCACCCAATATCCATTCATAGGGTTGATATCAAAGATATATAACACACTGCTAGTACTTTACAACCCCAAAATACCCAACCCCATCCAAAAAAGGGGAGAAGAAATAAACAGAAACTTCCTCAAATAAAAATTTGAATGGCCAAAAAGCACATTAAAAATGCTGTATATCACTAATCATCAGGGAGATGCAAATCAAAACAACAATGAGATATCATGTCACACCACAGAGACTGGAACTCATCCAAATGAACAAGAACACCCAGTGCTGGCATGGATGCAGGGAGAAAGGGACCCTCATTCATTGCTATGGAAAATAATATGGACATTCCTCAAAAAACTAGAAAATGAGCTCCCATTTGATCCAGCAATCCCACTTCTGGGAACATACCCTGGAGGCTCAAATATACACAGCAGAAACACCATCTGCACTGCTAGGTTCATTGCAGCACTAATCACAATAGTCAGAATCTGGAAACAACCTGAGCCAAGAACAGATGACTGAATAAAGAAATTAGGAAAAATGAGGTCATGAAATTTGCCTATAAATGAATGGACATGGAAAGTATCATGCTGAGTGAAATGAGTCAGAAGGAGAGGGACAGATAAAGAATGACTGCATTCATTTGTGATATATTAAAAAAATAGTATAAAACCTAATATCCAGACCAGGGAAAATAGGTCAAGAGGACTGGTCAATGGTTGGAAATTACCACAAGGGTATGTGGGGGGTGGGGGTGGGAGGGAGGGTAGTTAAGATACAGGAAGATCCATTATGATAACATTAGTTGAAAATGATCACTCTGAACAAGAACTGAGTGTTGAAAGTAGGTAAAGGGATATACATGACAATCTTTCAGCATCTGTATTGCAAAGCACAATGCCTAACATGAGAGAGAAAAAAGAAAGAGAAAGAAAAGAGGTGCCAGCTATAGAGGCAGGCTGGAGTGGGGCGTGGTTTGAGGTGGTGGGAGGAAAACTGGGGACATTGGTGCTAGGAAATTACACTGGTGGAGAAATGGGTATTGGAGCATTGTATGACAGAAACCCAATCATGAACAGCTTTGTAATACCTTACCTCAAGATGATTCAATAAAAATAAAAAATTTTAATGGAATAATAATGATAAATAGAATAAAAATTTTCTTCAGGTCAGAGAGATAGTACAGGGTTTAAGTAACAATATTAGTAAAACTCCTGGCACCTCATGGTTACAGGAGCAGTTAGGAGTAACCCCCAAGCATTACCAGATGGGGCCCCAAGAACCACCCACAAATGTGGTTAGAAAATTTAATTTGACAATGTTTAACCTAAAAGTTTTTGATTCTAAGCTTTTAGTGGTGACTTAAAAAGCAATTTGGTTGAGTCTTTATAAGCAGAATTTTATGATATATTATAATAAAATTATTTAAATCAGTCATTACTTTTAACTAAAGCACTGTGCAGGGTCTATGGATGGTCACAATCCCTGAAAAAAATAACAAAAAGAGCAAAGTTATTGAAGTATGAAGTATTTAAGGAAAACTACAGGTAGGATAAATTTACTTGGTCTTTTAAATAAATACAATTTACAAGCCTTTTATAGGTATCAGGCAACAACATTGAAATAGGACAAATATGTCCTGGAAGGAGGGCTAAAAATTGGATATCAGGAGAAGAAAGGAGAGACACTACAAATTAGAGCCACAAAAAGAAAATGAAAGAAAAAGAAAGAGTATAATGTACAAGAAAATACGAGATGACCACTTTAGTTAGTAGAATGTATTGGGAAATAAACTGATTTTTTAAAAAATCACATTTGTTAATAGCCTAAAATTGTCAAGCAGAGAAAATGAAAAGACATAAGATGTCTAACTCACATCACACACTTTCATGTACTCATTTTTTTTTAGCTCTCAGTTCAACTTCTCTCACTCCCTCCACTACTCCTACAATTTGAATTCTGGATATAAACAATGAATTTTCTTATTTTATTGATAAAAACTGGTTCTTCCAGAACCTAGCCACAGCCATGCTCAAGGCCACTCTCCGTACGTTCGGATGAGCCTCGCTCATGAAGGAACTGGCAGAGGAACCCTGGTGTGCAGGTACTGGGGTCGAGATCTCCAAGGCTGCTCAGATTGGGACTGAGCCTCTACCACCCAGATTCCCCATTTTCCAGTAGCTAGACAGTCACACCCAGAAACTGCCCCCAGTGCTGTGTAATCCCATCAACAGCCAACATCCAGAGACTATAAACCAAGCTCCTGGAAGAGAGTGGCCGCAATGCGGCTGCACGACAGCTAATAGCCTACTTCTCCCTCTTGGAGAATCTGACAAGCTAGGGAGAGTCTATTGCCCGCTGGGGAGAGCAGGCTCTCCGTGGTGTATTCATATCCCAAATACAGTAACAAATATATACATACCTCTCGGAGAGCCCAGCTAGCTACCAAGAGTATCCCACCTGCACGGCAGAGCATGGCAAGCTACCCATGGCATATTTGATATGCCAAAAACAGTTAATGATAGGTCTCATTCTCCTGACCCTGAAAGCCTCCAACTGTTGGAGAAGACGAGTAAGGAGAGGGTGCTAAAATCTCAGAGCTGAGTGTAATAGAGACGGTATTGGTGCCCGCTCGAGTAAATTGAAGAATGACGGGATGACAGTGATACAGTAATTGATAAAAACATGGACTCAGATGTTTTAAGGCATGCTCAGGATCACATCTCAGAAGAAATTTGACTCTATGTATCTTCTGATGCCAAACTCAGTGTTTAATCTTTATTGCAAGAATTTAACTTTTTACATGACATGGTACCCAACAGTCACTCGAAGAAGCAGTAATTTAGTGATGGAAGCAGAATGGAGCTAAATTTCAGGAATGATTAGGACCTGAACTTAAAAAAGGTTATTTTGGAATATAGGAATTATGTCATAAAAGGTCTCTGCCGTATTACTTATAGTGGTTAGTAGATAAAGTTACAAATAAAAGGGCAGAGTGGGAATATTTTGCTTGTCTTTAACAATACTGCACAGGATGAAAGCAAATGAATCATGATGTTTAATTTAGGAGCCAAAGATCCTCTTGACTGGAACAGAAAGTCAAAAAGTAGAAATTAACATTGGGAGAAGGTGATAGAACAGTGATGATTTAGTCTGGGAACCAGAGAGATAGGATAGCAGATAAGGCCTTGCATACAGCCAAAGTAGGTTCGATGGGGCATCCCAAATGACCCTTTGAATAAGGAATGATCCTTGAGCACAGAGCCAAGAGTAAGTCATGAACACTGCCATGTGTAGCTCAGACAAACAAACAAAAGGCCCAGCGATTTTTCTGGGGACATTGGGTCTTAGAGGAAACAATAGTATATGTCCAGTCACTTTGGCTTGCCTATTCAGTTAGATCTCATTCACTTTAATAATGATTTATTGATTTAATCCTTCCTTCTCTCTCTTTCTCTCTCTCTCTCATTTTCCTTTTAACTCTTTACCAAATTTTGCCTGGAATGTCTCTCAACCCCCTGAGCACTGCTTAGGGAGTCCTCCAAAATAATTTATTATCCTATTTCTGAAAGACATCAAATTTTGCACTTAATTTTACATTAAAAATTAACAAAATAATCAAAGTCTTTATGCATAGTATTAACTTAAATAATGTATACATTATAAATTTTAGATCACAAACTCCAATGTAAGGAATGTATGATTTTAATTAAAAAATATTTAATTTTAAGTTTCAGTCTATCATATTAGTAATCACACTAGTAACTCGATTTTGGTACTCCAATTTTCTCCTTCCTCTGGGCCTGAGGGAATGTTTTTTTGCTTATACCTTTCTTGGTTTTGATATATCAGGTAATCTCTTATAATAATTCTGTTGTCTAGATTTTCTTTTCTTTTCTCTCTGAGTGCCAAAACGACATTTCTTTCTATCATATATCATCCTTTTTTTCTGACACAATGAGCAATTGACTGGCTGAATGTTAAAAATTACAGAGTACAAATAAAATACTAAGAAAATCATATTGACATCCTAAATATGTTCTACCATGCTTTACCACTTAGAATTTGTTCCTCCCAAATTATTTCTCATTAAGAATTAATAAAAATGACACCAACCACTTAATGTGCTAGATACTATGCCAGTACCTGGATGGATTATCTAAACTCAAGTAAGCTCTTTATTTGCACACTATAGGAGGTAATTAATTAACAGATTTCTGGTTGGAACAGAATCAGCAATATTGAGTTATTCTATCTCTGATAAACTGCAACTCATAAAAATAAAATAATTACTCATTCTTAGCCTAATTCTCTAGTATTCATGGAAATTTTCTCATCTTTACTCTTGAAAAATAAAACTGAAAAGAAAGAGGATTCAAAGTTTAAAACACCCTTTTAAAACATTAACAGTAAATTAAATTTACAGTCAATATTACTACATTAATATGACTGTCATTAGTCTTTTACCAAACACCATTACATATTTGTTGGTCAAATAAGATTCAGTAATATATTAATAATTTTCATCATTTTCACACTCCTTTTGTTATAAACTGCACTTTCCTTTATATTTGTATCTGAGAACATTGATAATATTCAAGCTTGGGTTAAGTATAAAGAACTAATCCTTGCACCTTATAAATGATAAAAATAGAAAGGAATATTCTCCTCTATCTCTGCAATATCTTACTATCTTCATTATTATAAGATTGAGACATAGGTCTCTTGGAGATTGAACTGCTTATTGGCACAGAGGATGTGTCTTATCTGAGAGGTGAAAATATGAGTCACCCTATTTCATCAATGACTGGGGAATGGAAGAGCTGTGACCTCTATAATGACCTTGAATGAGTGTCAGAGTAAGAGGTTGTATTCTTGCTTTCGATAATAAAGAGAACCAGCTGTCAAGAAAAGTAGCACTCATGAGATGAAAAGGTGACACTTCTCCCAGTAGGTGGGAAGGTGCTTGTAAAATTACTCAAGAAAAAGAAATGAGTCAGGAAGAATATAGGATATTATAAAATTATTGATAGGTCTGTACATATTGTTCTTCCTTAGGATTATTAACATTATTTTTGAAATGTTTGTTGATTCATAAATGGTAAGAATAGACAAAGAGAAATCAAGAAAACATTTTTGAAAAGAAAAGTGATTCCAACAATTTTCTGAGAGACAAAAGGCCAAAATAAAATAAAGGTAAAACTCAGGACAAAATGCTTCTTCCAATTCTTCTTCACACAATGAAAAGGAAAATTCTTCTTCCAATTAAATAAAGGGACAAAACTTTTAAAATCATTATAAATAGCTGATTAATGAGAGATTATTTGAATTTTAAATCTAGTACTAAATGTGGAGTTAAACCTCCTTGTGGAGGGAATTGAACATCAACAGACTTGTCTTTAAATAGTTGCAATGGGAACCTATAACCTAAAAAGCAGTTTGCATCTTTGCTAGACACAATGAAAAGGAAAATTACACTAAGAGTCTATAGAATAAGACTAAGTTAAAAGGAAATTAGAATACTTATGATTAAATAGATGAGGAAGCTGTTGTAAAAATAGGGAATGACGAAGATCTGATTTATGCAAATGTCCACAGATTATTGAATTAACAGTCTCATAAGAATCCCATTGGCAGAATTTTCTCTGTATCTTGAATCTGCAAATTTCAACTCTCTTTACCTCTACATTTTCTTACCCATTTCTTGTTATGTTAATTCATCTGTATGCTTCTCTTCCTAGTTTAGCCTAGACATATTTTGTCCTAGGTTTTGAAACTATCCTGCCTGCCAGGTCAGTCTTATGACTTGTCTTATCCCTGCCAGACTGAATTCCTTCTCTAAATTATCCTGTGACCTATGTTTTTCTACTTTCTGATCATTTCCTTTCGATTCCCAGAGCTTTACTTTATAAGGACCTGCCTGTCCTAGTATCACCACATTATCCATTCCTACTTTCTGACCTTCATTTACCGCTGTTCACTCCAAAGCTTTAAATGATCCAGCCCAATCTTTTGATCATGCCAGAGAGAAGAGGTTAAGATTATGTGTGGAAAGATACATAATCATTATAATATATAAAACCAAAGGGAATAGGGGGTTGGAATGAAGAGGGATATCCTGGGTTGTGTAAAATCACAAAAATCCTGTGCACTACGCAATTTAAAAGAGATATCAGAAAGAAACCCATAATAAATATATTTTTATTTTTTTATTTTTATTTTATGTATTTATTTTATTTTTTAATTAGTGAGTCACAGTGAGAGTACAGTTACAGATTCAAACATTTTGTGCTTGTTTTTCCCCCATGCAGTGTTCGGGAGCCCATCCCTCCACCAGTGTCCATTCTCCACCACCAATGAATCCAGTATCCCTCCCACCCCTCCAAATCCCATCCCCCACTCTCCACCCACCTCTGTGGCAGGGCATTCCAATTTGTTCTCTCTCTCTTCTTTCGGGTGTTGTGATCTGCAGTAGGGGTATTGAGTGGCCATCATGTTCGGACACTAGCCCACTTTCAGCGCGCTTTCCCTTACCACTTGGGATCTCCATTCACAATTTACTTGGTGTTCCCTTCTTCATTTGTTATGACTTTCCCCCAGCTTGTGAGGCCAAGTTCCAAGCTATGAAGTCAACCTCCTAGTATTATATACTACTATTCTTGGGTATTAGTCTCCTACTCTGTCATTTTATATTCCACAGATGAGTGCAATCTTTCTATGTCTGTCCCTCTCTTTCTGACTCATTTCACTGAGCATGATACTTTCCATGTTGATCCACTTTTTTGCAAAGTTCATGACTTCATCTTTTCTAACAGCTGCATAGTATTCCATTGTATAGAGGTACCAGAGTTTCTTTAACCAGTCATCTGTTCTTGGGCACTCGGGTTTTTTTCAGGTTCTGGCTATTGTAAACAGTGCCGCGATGAACATACAAGTGCATATGTCATTTCGACTATACTTTTTTGTTTCTCCAGGGTATATTCCCAGAAGTGGTATTGCTGGATCAAATGGAAGCTCAATTTCTAATTGTTTGAGAATCGTCCATATTGTTTTCCAAAGAGGATGGACCAGTCGGCATTCCCACCAGCAGTGCAGAAGTGTCCCTTTCTCCCCACATCCTCTCCAAGAGCGGTTGATTTTGTCCTTTTGGATGTGTGTCATTCTCTGTGGTGTGAGGTGGTATCTCATGGTTGTTTTGATCTGCATCTCCCTGATGATTAGTGATGCAGAGCATTTTTTCATGTACCTTTTTGCCATTCGTATCTCTTCCTTGGAAAAGTTTCTGTTCATTTCTTTGGCTGATTTTCTGATGGGGTTGGATGTTTTCTTCTTGTAGAGTTCAACCAGTGCTTTATATACCCTTGATATCCACCCTTTATCGGATGGGTATTGGGTGAATATTCTTTCCCATTCTTTAGATTGCCGTTGTATTTTGGTCACTGTGTCTTTTGCTGTGCAGAAGCTTCTTAGTTTAATATAGTCCCATTTGTTTATCTCTGTTTCTACTAGATTGCTTAGTTCCATGTCATCTTTGAAGATACCTTTAGCTTCAATATCGTGAAGGGTTTTGCCGGCCTTGTCTTCGATGTACCTTATGGATTGTGGTCTGATGTTGAGGTCTTTAATCCATTTTGATCTGATTTTTGTGCATGGTGTCAAGTCGAGGTCTAAGCCCATTGTTTTGCATGTGGTTGTCCAGTTATGCCAGCACCATTTGTTGAAGAGGCTTTCCTTGCTCCACTTCACATTTCTTGCCCCCTTATCAAATATTAAGTGATCATACATTTAGGGTTGTGTGTAGGGATATTCCACCCTGTTCCACTGGTCTGCGGCTCTGCCTTTGTTCCAGTACCATGCTGTTTTAATTGTTACTGCTTTCTAGTAAAGTTTAAGGTTGGGGAGGGTGATGCCTCCCATCATATTTTTCCCAAGAATTGTTTTAGATATCCATGGGCGTTTATTGTTCCATATGAATTTCAGGATTCCTTGATCTATTTCTTTGAGGAATGTCATGGGTATCCTTATAGGGATTGTGTTAAATCTGTATAGTGCTTTGGGGAGTATTGCCATTTTGACAATGTTGATTCTTCCTATCCATGAGCAGGAGATATGTTTCCATTTCCTCATGTCCTCTTTTATTTCATGGAGTAGCGTTTTATAGTTTTCTTTGTAGAGGTCCTTTACTTCTTTAGTTAAGTTGATTCTGAGGTATTTGATTTTCTGGGGCACGATTGTGAACGGGATTGCTTTTTTCATGTCACTTTCCTCTGTCTCATTGTTTGCATATAGGAAGGCCATTTTTTGGGGGGTATTGACTTTATAGCCTGCGACTTTACTGTACAGGTCAATTGATTCTAAGAGTTTATTAGTAGAGCGCCGAGATGTGATCCCGGGGGCCGCACACATGTGCGGCCTCTCCGCAGCTGTACAAGCCTGAATCCAGACCCAGCAAAACCTCTTTCGGTGTGAGCAACTCCTCGCAGAATGTCTCCAGCCTGAGAACTAAGCCTCGGCCCCGTGCCCGCCCAGGAGGGGAAAGGTATTTCTCTCTCTCGCCTCTCTCTCTCCGGGGATGAAGGGCGCGGTGGCCGCCATATTAAGACGACCACAGATTGGGTTTTGAAACCTGCAATTATCTAATATCTGGAAGAAATCTCCCTGGACTTCTTGTTAAAGTACAGAAATTCAAAACCGCGCGGCCGCTACCGCGGCAGCGCAACCTCATTTGTCTTCACAGTAGGTCTGAATCTAGTGGGGTACTCCTAACAACAATAGTGAGGTTTGTGTTGAAATATTGAATGTAACCAAAGTAAACAGAATGTAAAATGAAACTTATCAGTTACAAAGGTAGGGGGTGGGGGGGCAGGATGGGAGGTGTACTGTGTTTTTTTTTTTTTTGGTGGTGGTATATGGGCACTGGTGAAGGGATGGTTGTTTCAGCATTGTATAACTGAGACCTAAGCCCGAAAGCATTGTAATCTTCCACACGGTGATTTAATAAAATAAAATAAAATTTAAAAAAAAAGTTTATTAGTAGAGATTTTAGGCTTCTCTAGATATAGTCTCTGCGAATAGTGAGAGTTTGATTTCTTCCTTTCCTATCTGAATGCCCTTAATATCTTTTTCTTGCCTAGTGGCTATTGCTAGTACTTCCAATATTATATTAAAGAGAAGTGGTGAGAGTGGGCATCCTTGTCTTATCCCCGATCTTAGAGGAAAGGCCTTTAGTTTTTCCCCATTGATGGTAGTGCTTGCCATACGTTCGTGGTAGATGACTTTGACTATCTTGAGGAAAGTTCCGCGAAAGCCCATTTTGGTGAGAGTTTCCATCATGAATGGATGTTGGATCTTGTCAAATGCTTTCTTTGCATCTATTGATATGATCATATGGTTTTTATCTTTACTTTTATTGATATGATGGATTATGTTGATTGATTTTTGAATGTTAAACCATCCTTGCATCCCCAGGATGAATCCCACTTGATCATGGTTTATGATCTTTTTGATGAGTTGTTAGATTCTATTTCTAGTATTTTGTTGAGGATCTTCACATTTGTATTCATCAAAGATATTGGTCTATAGTTTTTTTTTGTTAGTGGTGTCTTTGTTTGCTTTTGGTATTAGGGAGATATGTACTTCATAAAAACTGTTCAGGAGGGTTCCTGTCCTTTCAATTTCCTGGAAAAGCTTGAGGAGAACTGGCAATAAGTCTTCCGTAAATGTTTGGAAGAATTCGCCAGTGAATCCGTCTGGACCTGGGCTTTTGTTTTTGGGGAGACTTTTGATTACAGTTTCGATTTCCTTGATATTTCTGGGCCTTATTCAGGTACTTCAAGTCTTCTTGGTTCAGTCTTGGGAGATTGTAGCAATCAATGAATCTGTCCATTTCTTTTAGGTTCTCTTGTTTTGTGGCATACAGACTTTCAAAGTAGTCTCTGATGATCTTTTAAATCTCCTCGGTTTCTGTTGTGATGTCCCCCTTCTCATTTCTGATTTGGTTTATTAGGGTTCTCTCTCTTTCTCTTTCTTTGTGAGTCTTGCTAGCAGTTTATCAATCTTATTTATTTACTCGAAGAACCAGCTCTTTGTTTCATTGATCTTTTGGATTGTTTTTCGAGTTTCCATGTCATTAATTTCTGCTTTAAGTTTTATTATTTATTTCCTTCGATCTGGTTTGGGTTCCTTTTTCTGGTCTTCTTCTAAGATCTTGAGCTGCGAAGTCAAGCTATCTATATAGGCCCTTTCTTCCTTCCTTAGGAAAGCTTGCAGAGCTATAAATTTTCCCCTTAACACAGCTTTAGCCGCGTCCCATAGGTTCTGGTAGCTTGTGTCTTCATTCTCATTTGTTTCAAGGTATTTTTTTATTTCT
This sequence comes from Sorex araneus, assembly GCF_027595985.1. NCBI lineage: Eukaryota > Metazoa > Chordata > Mammalia > Eulipotyphla > Soricidae > Sorex > Sorex araneus. The sequence goes on along the minus strand of NC_073304.1, from coordinate 134,590,837 downwards.
TCCTTGATTTCCTTCGTGACCCACTCATTGTACAACAGTGAGTTGTTTAATTTCCAGGTGTTTGATTTGGCTCTCCGCGTCTGTGTGTGATTAACTTCCATCTTCAGTGCATCATGGTCTGAAAATATAGTTGATACAATTTCTATCTTTTCAATTCTATTAAGGTATAATTTGTGGCTCAGAATGTGGTCTATTTTGGAAAGTTCCGTGTGAGCTGGAAAAGAATGTGTATTCTTTCTTTTTGGGGTATATAGCCCTGTATAGGTCTATTAGCCCTATACTGTCTCCTCTATTTCTTCCTTCAGAGCTATTGTTTCCTAGCTGAATGTTGTTCTTGTCGACCTGTTCAGAGGTGATAAGGCAGTGTTGAAGTCTCCAACTACTATCGTGGTGCTAGTTATGTCCCCTTTAAATTCTGTGAGGAGTTCTTTTAAGTATTGTGCTGGTCGTTCATTGGGTGCATATACATTTAATAGTGTGATTTCTTCCTGTTGTACATATCCCTTGTATAGAAAATGGCCTTCGCTGTCTCTTCTGATCTTTTTCAGCCTGAAATCTATGTTGTCAGATACTAGTATGGCCACCCCAGCTTTTTGAGGGAGTTGTTTGCTTGCAGGGTTGTTTTCCATCCTTTGACTTTGAGTCTGTGTTTGTTCTGGCTATTCAGATGTGTTTCTTGTAGGCAGCAGAAAGTTGGGTTTAGTTTCTGAATCCATTTTGACACTCTGTGCCTCTTGATTGGTGCATTTAAACCATTAACATTGAGAGAAATTATTGTCATAGGATTTTGTGCCATCTTTCAGTAGGGTTTGTTGTTCCTGTACGGTTTTTCCTTGTCTTATAATAGCCCTCTTAATCCTTCTTTTAAGTTTGGTCTTGAGTGTATGAAGTTTCTGAGCTGTTGTTTCTCCATGAAATAGTGTATGGTTCCTTCAAGTTTAACTGAGAGTTTAGCTGGGTAAAGTATTCTTGGTGAGGCGTTCATTTCATTAAGGTTTTTCACTATATCCCACCATTGTCTTCGGGCTTGGAAGGTTTCCTCTGATAGGTCTGCTGTGAATCTAAGGGGTTTTCCTTTGTGTGTGATTTCCTTCTTTGATCTTGCTGCTTGCAGTATTGTGTCTCTATCCACGGCATCCATCATTATGACTATGATATGCCTTGGGGACTTTTTATTTGGGTCCCTTTTAGCTGGCACCCTTTGGACTCCTTGGATCTGGATGCCCGCATTCTCTAGCTCTAGGAATTTCTTAGCAATGTTGTCTTTAATTGTGTTTTTTTTCGTTGGGATTGGTTCCCTATGCTTCTGGTACTCCAATGATTCTTATGTTGTTTCTCTTGAGGTCATCCCCTAAGACTCTAATTTGTTCTAGAGTCATTTTGAGGTCATTTGCCATTATTTGTTGTTGCCTATATGCTTTCTACAGCTCATCTTCCAGCTCACTGATTCTGTCTTCGGCTGTAGTCATTCTACTACTGAGGGCTCCTACTGAGTTTTTTTTATTTCATCTAAGATTCTTTTAAGTGTGTCACTTCTGTTCGTAGCTTTGAAATTTCTGCTCTCATTTCTTCCTGGATTATTTTGGTGGACCGTTCTAAAGCTGCATCCCTATCCTCCCTTAATTTATTGGATGTTTCTTCCATAGTTGCTTTGAGTTCATCAACCATCTTTACAATTTCCTCTCTGAATCCTTTATCAGAGAGGAGGTTGTATTTCTGGGAAGTCCCTGTTGAGATTTCTGAGATCTTCTCTTCCATCTCTCCTGGTGGTGGGGATTTTCGCTGTTTCTTCATGTTGTTGTGGGCTTTACTGTCAGGCGCACTTCCTTAATTAATAAATTATTTCTGTTTAGTTTCAGAATATTATGTGGACTAAGAAGCAAATGCTTTATTTGCCAATAATTCTCAGGTAGATTTTCCTAAAAAATGCAAAGATAGTTGATTTTTCAGAGCCACAGTTACTAATGTGACAGAAACATGAATCAGAGTACCAAAGTCTATTCCAGATGAGATAAACCATGTCCTAGTGAAATAGGTGAGCCACTATCAGCCATTATAATAATAAGGTGGAGAAATGAATGGTAAAGACAGGAGTAAATGTTCAAGTGTTTCATGGAAAAGTAAATCTGAAAATTACTCTAATCAAAGATAACATTTTATTTCTTTTTTTTGCTTTTTTTAAAAATTTTTGCTATTTTGGGGGGTCAAACCCGGCAATGCACAGGGGTTACTCCTAGTTAATTTTTAGAACAGTGATTTATGAACTCTCTGTGAATTGACTTAGTGGTTTTTCTACTGGTCTTACCCGGGCTCAATCATGTAGCTTCACTCTAGTGTGTTTAAATAACTGGTCCTTTTTCTCCATATGATCTATTACTGACTTCTTTAGGGCATAGTGGTCTCAAGATATTAATCCCAGATGGTGTCAGAGGCTAAAAGACTGAAGGACTTACATCAGAAGATGAATAATATCCATATGTTATTCTTCTGTTGGTCAAAGAATTTAAAAAGTCACATCCACATAAAAGCAATTAATTGGGGTTAGTGCTACACTCTGATAGATGTTTCATAACTATTTATTCTCTCTATCTCTTGGCAACATTCTCTAGACTATGGAATCTGCCTGCTAAGTTGGTCTTCCTTCTCCCTAAGGAAAACATCTATCTTTCTGTTTCCCACTCATACAAAAATGGGTACCCCAGATGTCTTTTAATTTATTAATATCACAATTGCTTTTAATCCAAACCAGCATTTTATCAAACAACTTGGGGTTCACTGAAAGCTCCATAAAGTCACAAAAATAATTGTTTTGGAAGCAATAAACTAGGCTGTAAGGCTAGTTTATTCCTTACCACTTCACTACTCTCTCTCAGTGGGGTAGCAGAGGGTTGTAAAATTAAGCTCTAGCATACACAAAATATAATATTTCACATTGTGTAAATAAACTTATGCCATAAAAGATTTTTAGTGGATTCATTTTCTATCATGGTAATTGAATTGTGTAATTGTAAAAGCTTGACATTTAAGTACTAGTCTTTGAATTCTTTGGCAAACTTTGACAATACAGAGTAGAAAACTGATTAAAGAGCTGTTTTTCTCATCCTGCTATGCAACTTTGGACAAGTTACTCATTCTCACTTAGTTTTCTTGTGAGTAAAATTAGAATATAGGTATTATGTGCTTATATTTTATTGGATTATGGAGATTGAAGATAGTTTATAAAGCCACTGGAATATAATAAATTATAGCTAGAACTCCTTTATAGCTGAATAAAACTTCAATTGCTATCCTAAGGCTAACTTCCTTCAACTTTTTTTATTGTTATACTGTATACATATTTAAAAAACTTTTGATACAGTTTATAATTTTATATTTTCTCCTACATTTGAAACTTTAAGAGTTTCACCCATAGGGAGTAAAAATGGGGAGTTGAAGAGAGAGTATAGACAGGATTTAAGACACTTACCTTGGATGCCATCAACCCCTGACCAAGATGGACCCACAAGTACAGCTGAGAGTGAGCCTGAAACACAATCATGAACAATTTTATACTTTTATGGTGCTAATTTTTTTTAAAGAGTGATCCCTGGGTCAGAGCGATAGTACAGTGGGTAATCTGCCTTGCACATTGCCTTGATCCCTGGCATCCCATATGGTCTCATGAGCAATGCTGGGAGTTAATCCTGAGGGCAGGGCCAGGAGGAACCCCTGAGCATTGCTAGGTGTGACTCCCCACCCCTCCCAAAAAATGTTGTCACAAAGTCAGGAGTAAACCCTGAGCACTAATAAATCTAATGACATATTAAATCTCTAACATTGCTTTATTTCTGTTTCCTTTGAAATATTAATTTGCATATATTATATTACATATTGAGGGTCTCTGAAGCAGTGTTTAGAGAGCTAGAGGCAAATCTCCTGCTAAAATTTAACCAACTGGGCTGAAGTGCTTGGACCCAAAGATGTGGTACCATTCAGCCCTCTGGTGCTGGAGTTTGAACTCAGTCCAGATGTATGCCCCTGACTGTGGAATTACCCCCCTGGATAAACAAGTCTCATATAAGTATAAGACTTAAGTATCATCATAAGTATATACTTAGAGATAACATTCATTAAGCACTGAATTTGTATTAAATTACTATGCTACCTAATGAACGACCAGCTAAATACTTAAAAGAACTCCTAACAGAATTTAAGGAGGACATAACTAGCACCACGATAGTAGTTGGAGATTTCAACACTGCCTTATCACCCCTTTCCTTCTCTCCTTTCAAGCAGGATTTCTCCCAAGTCAGCCATTTAGCAAATAATAAGAAAAAAAAAGACCAAACAACAGATAATTGATATTTATTGTGGATCAACTATAGACCTGATCATATATTTTTTTAAGCACAGTGGATGGGTCAGAGAGACGGTTCAAAGGCTAAAGCACCTCCCCGTCATGCAGCTGCAACCGGGGTTCAGATACCAGCTCCAAACACAGTGCCCACGCACCACACGGCATGGCCCCTGCACAGAGCCAGGAGCAGTTCCTGATTACCACCAGGTGTAACCCAACTGTGTGCACTCTAACACACGAACACACACACGAACACACTCTCTCTCTCTCTCTCTCTCTCTCTCTCTCTCTCTCTCTCTCTCTCTCTCTCTCTCTCTCTTCCTCTCTATCTCCTCCACCCAACCCACCCACCCTCTCTCCCTCCCTTCCTTTGCAGGTTTCTGCTCTGAGCATAAGCTATTCTAGCCTTCACGCAGCCCTTAATGATCCCCAACTTTCAATTCCAAAGTCACTCCTCTCCTCTATGAAGCTTCCCTCCCAACACTGTTTGTCTAAGTACTAAGTATTTACTCAGTATCATTATGCTATAGGTCAGGTTATTTCATTCCAACAATACTGAAATGAACTTTATTACCCTCATTTTTAGACAGGCTCTAACTCATTCAGCTAGTAAATTGGTGCTGGATTGAAAGTGAGGCCTGCCAAAAGGAGAGAGCAAAAGGGAAAGCCCTGCCACAGAGGCGGGGTGGGGTGGGAGGTGGGGTGGGGTGAGAGGTGGGGTGGGGGTGGTGGGAGGGATGCTGGGACCATTGATGGTGGAAAATGTGCAATGGTGGAGGGATGGATACTCGATCACTGTATGACAGAAACGCATGCACAAAAGTTTGTGCTCTGTAACTGTACCTCGCGGGGGATTCACTAATAAAAAATTTTTAAAAAAATTACTATGTTAAACACCTTAAGTGGATTATCTTTATTATCTAATGAATTAATGAAAATAATTAGAACTAGAACATATAGACCTGTTAGATGTAAAAGAAAAATATGAGGTTTTATCTGCATGAGCATCCCTTTTCTGGCACAATTCAATTTACATACTGAATATAAAGTCAATTCTAATGTTTTGTTACTATGCAGTCATTTAACTTTTATTTAGAATTCACCGACTGCATTCCTGACAGAGGACTGAGTAGTAAACAAATTGGAATCAGTTTCTGTAAGTCTGACTTATAAAGTAAGTGGAACATACATAGAATTGTAAGACCAAGTACTGAAGTGCATATTTGAGGGAAAAAATCAAATTACTAAATATAATTTGGCATTCAGCATATAAAATGTGAACATATCACATATGTGCATATTTTTCATCAAAAGATGTAGAACCATTTTTACTATCTATCAAAATATTTTCATTTATTTAAACTATCAATCATGTGGGTAGCAGGGAACCTTGGGACACTGGTGGAGGGAACTTAACACTGTGGTGGGATTGGTGCTAGAACATTGTATGCCTGAAACTCAACTATGAATAACTTTGTAAATCATTACTGTCACTGTCATCCTGCGGCTCATCGATTTGCTGGAGCGGGCAACAGTAACATCTCCATTGTGAAACTTGTTACTGTTTTTGACATATCGAATATGCCACGGGAAGCTTGCCAGGCTCTGCTTTGTGGGTGGGATACTCTTGGTAGCTTGCTGGGCTCTCTGAGGCGGATGGAGGAATTGAACCTGGGTCAGCCACGTGCAAGGCAAACACCCTACCCACTCTGCTATCGCTCCAGCCCTTGTAAATCATCATACCTAAATAAATAAAAAATAAAACATTTGAAATGAATGATTAATCATAATAACATTGTTAACACTATAATGTGTTACCCCAATTATATCAGGTTTCTAAATAGAAGTTAAATTTATAATAAAATACGATACAATTTCTGAGTATATAAAATTTCTAATAAAATACAAAACAAAATTTCTAACAAAATACAAAACAAAATTTACAAAATACAAAAAATACAAAAAAATTAACTATTTATTTTACATGATGTATAAATGAGATTCTTTATTAAAAGTTTCCTTTTAAATGGTTCCAAAAGATGTTTTCTCAAATTATCAAATGATGCCTTTTTGACATGTCTGAGTGTTGGGGGAAATTTTCAAATAATAATAGTGGGTTTTTTATGCAAATATTGAATGTAATCAAAGTAAAGAGAGAGTAAAGTGAAAATCATCTGCCACACAGACAGGGTGGGGGATAGGATGAGGGGAATATTGGGGTTTTTGGTGGTAGAACATGTGCATTGGTGAAGGAATGGGTGTTTGATCATTGTATGACTGAGACTTAAACCTGAAAGCTTTGTAACTGTTCTCACGGTGATTCAATAAAAAAATTTTTTAAAATAAAATAAAAGACATTTGCTCAAATTTTAACATGCAACATTACTATGTTAATCTATGCTTCTCAGGTATTTATGACATTTAAAACTTTTAATTGTTAGTGCCTGGAATATAGGTGATTATATAAGAATGAGATTGTATTTTCTCCTATGTTTTAATAATGTATTAATATATGGATATTTATTTACAGATTTATTTTCATTAAATCCTAGTTTCTCCTATTATAATTAGCTTTATTATTTGTAGAATTCTTCATACTAATTCAATTTCAGAATGCTTGATTTAAGTATTAGATGATCTCTAATGTCACATCTTTAAAAATTATTGTGGATGGAATTATTTTGTAACACTTTCCCTACCAACTTTAAATTGCAAATTTATTTAAATTATTATTCTTGGAGGACTGGAGTGATAGCACAGTGGGTAGGGCATTTGCCTTGCACATGGCCAACTCAAGTTCAATTCCTCCATCCCTCTCAGAGAGCCCGGCAAGCTACCGAGTGTATCCCACCCATACAGCAGAGCCTGGCAAGCTACCCATGGCATATTTGATATGCCAAAAACAGTAACAAGTCTCACAATGGAGACGTTACTGGTGCCTGCTTGAGCAAATCGATGAACAATGGGATGACAGTGCAGACAGTGCTGTTATTCCTGGAATTAAAAAAAAATTTAAAATCTTTGAACAAGAAACTGGTAAGATTTTATTTTATTTCTTTTTAATTTATTTGCTTTGGGGCCATAATCAGTGGTGCTCAGGACTTACTTCTGACTCTGAGCTCAGGGATCATTCTTGGAGGTGCTCACAGTACTAGGGATTAAACCAGGATTGGCCATGTGCAAAGCTTGCATCTTAACACTTACACTATGTCTCTGACCCTGAAACTATTAAGATTTTGTTTTACTTATTTATTTTGGTTTGGGGCTACACCTGGCTCTGCTCAGGGTTTACTCCTAGCTCAGGGATTACTTTTACTCAAGATTACTCCTCAGGGATTACTCCAAGTGCACTCAGGGACCATATGGGAGACCAAGGATTGAACCTGGGTAAACTGTGTGCAAGGCAGGCGCCCAAATTACTGTACTATCGCATTGATCTCACTAGTAAGATTTTTCAAAGAAAGTGCTTTCGAATTCTGGACCTTCTGCTTGCTGCTCCACTATCCCAGATGAGGCTTACCTCTGATTGATATCAATGGACCTATTCTGAAATGGGAGTCAGAGCTCCCCTTAGCGGGTGGGTGGAGCTGTCTCCACACCCAACCTGTGCCCTAGCAAGAACCCACATCACAGCTCCTGCCTATCTTCTGCTTGCTGCTCCACCATCCCAGGACAGCTGGACAGGCAGAGAAGACAGCAATCTCCAGCTTAATCCCCCAGTACCTTCCAGAGGTGGTAACCACTGACTTAACTCTCAGAACAACAAGAACACAGGAAAATCGATGGGGAAAATACTGGAAAGCCCACCAAATTCAATGAGTGAAAAATACCACCAATCACATAAACAACAGTCTATCCTTACACTGCCTTTAGTGACGCCATGGTGAGGATGTTCAATGAGTTCAAAGGAATGATAGCACAGGTAGTCAGCAAAGCCCAAGAAAGTCTGAGAGTCAAAATGAAAAAAACTACTGCAGTCAGAAATGACAGAAATGAAAAAAAAATAGGTGATATCATTGCCCACAGAAGCTCTGAACAACAGAAAAATAGAAGCTTAACAAATGATCAAGGAGATCCTAGATGAGAAGGAAGAAACTACTAGGAAACAACAGCAAGTGAAAATAGCCTGAAAATAAATGAACAGCACCAGAGAACTATGGAATGAGTTCAAGAGGAATAATATAAGAATCACTGGAGTCCCTGTAAAATAGGAAGGCATAAGTGATGAAGAGACATTAGTTTAAAAATTCATTAGAACTTTCCAGAATTGAGGACTACAGGCACTGAGATCCAAGGGGCCCAAAAAGTCCCAATGAAAATGACCCAATTAGGAAAACTCCAAGAAATACACTCAAAATTACTAAAATACAAAGATAGAGATAGAATATTAAATGCAGAAAGATCAAAAGAACTTATATATAAAAGAAAGGCCATCAGATTCTACGAGCCAGAAAAATATGGAAGGATATAGTATAAAAGCTCAACGAAATGAACACCTCACCAAGAATGCTCTCTCTGCTAGTTTACCTTTCAGATCTGAAGGAACTACACTGAGCTCATGGATGGGCAACAGCTTAAGGAATTCATAGCCTTGAAGCCTGTTTTGCAAGAAATGTTGAAACAGTTCCATTAAAAGACAGGAGAAAACTCCCATCATGTGGTATTGAGTATGGCACTCACTAGTGGTGCATATGGTGGTCCTCTACTAGATTAAGAAAGGATAAAAAACATATAGCAATTTTCAAAATTGACTTTTACTGATCTATTGGCCATTTATTTATGTTTTATTGAGCCAAGTAAAAATGAAATAAATTTGTTATATGTCTGCCAAAGGGTGTAGGTAGGTGGTGGCGGAGGTGGTGGGGCGGGGGAGAGGAAATGAAGACATTGGTGATGGGATTGGTGTTGGAATGTTGAATGCCCGGAACAACTCTATTATGAACAATTTTGTAAATCATCATGTCTCAATAAATTCTCCTGAGAAAAAGAAAGAGGAAAAGGAAAAGAAAAACCAAAACAAAAAAAAGTTTATGTATATCAAATAGTAGCATGCATTCTTATATACTTTATAATTATTTTGTCAAATAACACTCATTAAAAATGAAATCTAAAAGTAAAAACATGCTTTCAAAATTTATTTTTAAGACAGGGTCGAGGAGTGGGAGGGAAACTGGGACCATTGGTGGTGGAAAAATATACTGGTGAAAGGACGGGTGCTGGAACATTGTGTGACTGAAATCCAATAATGAACAATTTTATAAATATGTATGTCACAGTGATTCAAATAAATAAATAAATAGAAAAATAAAAAATAATAATTTATTCAGCAACTAAAAAAACTTATTTTTAAATGCTTGTATATTACAGATATTGAAGCAGAAAAAAATGTCACCACACAGGTAGGTACTTTTCTCTCATATCTAATGTAAAATGTAGGTTATAATGTTCTATTGTATTTATTCAAAATGCTTAAAGATTTTTTGTAATTCTTGAATTATTTTTTATTCTAAATTGATAATATTAATTAATTCATTCAACAAATAATTGCTGATGCTACAATGGGAAAATATTTTTACTAGTCCTGAGTCTTTTCATGAGACATGGACTGTCTGAGGTTTTAAATGTTAAGATAAAAATTATAAAGATTAGTCTGATTATAGAGTCACTGCATCACTGTCATGTCGTTAATCAATGATTTGCTCAGGCGGGCCCAGGAACGTCTCCATTCGTCCTAGCAGCCTCTCTTTACTCGTCCTTCCCAATGGTGCTGCATTAGAGGCTCTTCAGGGTCAGGAGAATGAGATCCATCATTGTTACTGTATTTGGCATATGCATACACCATGGGGAGCTTGCCAGGCTCTCCCATGTGGGCAGTAAACTCTCGATAGCTTGCGAGTTTCTCCGAGAGGGAGAACTAGGCGAATGCGGCTGAGCGCTTCCAGGAGCTTGATTTTATAGTCTCTGGATGTTGGCCATTGATGGGGTTACATGGAGCCGGGGGCAGTTTCTAGGTGTGACTGCCTAGCTACTGGAACATGGGGAATCTGGCTAGAAGAGGCCCAGTCCTGATCTGAGCAGCCTTGGAGATCTCAGCCCCACGTTCTCTGCACACCTGGGTTCCTTTGCCATTTCCTTCATGCGTGAAGCTCGTCTGAGTATGTGGAGAGTGGCCTTGAGCATGGCTGTGGCTGTGATTATAGAGTCACAGATGCTTATTAAATTTCATTAATCCTATATCTTCTGATGGACTGGAGCTATAGCACAGATGGTAGAGCATTTGCCTTTCACATGGCCGACCCAGGTTCAATTCCTTTGTCCCTCTCGAAGAGCCTGGCAAGCTACTGAGAGTATCTCGCCTGCCCAGCAGAGCCTGGCAAGCTACCTGTGTCATATCCAATATGCCAAAAACATGGGGGCTGGAGCAATAGCACAGAGGGTAGGGCATTTGCCTTGCATGCGGCCGACCCGGGTTTGAATCCCAGCATCCCATATGGTCCCCTGAGCACCGCCAGGAGTAATTCCTGAGTGTAGAACCAGGAGTAACCCCTGTGCATCGCCGGGTGTGACCCAAAAAGCAAAAAATAAAAATAAAAACAGTAACAAGAAGTCTCACAATGGAGACATTACTGGTACCCACTCAAACAAATCAATGAACAACTGGATAACAGTGACAGTGACAGTGACAATCCTACATCTTCTGATATCTTGGAAGTAGGGAATGAAACACTTTCAATCTTTTATTGTTTAATTGGACTAACATGGTTAATAATGGTATTAACATTTCTGATTAATAATAGTATTAATATTCCTGATACAGGCATATATTACTCCACCACATTCACTACCAAAGTGCCTCACCTAAGTCTCTTCTCCTCTGCCCTCTTTCTCCACCTTATCCCCACCTTGGTATACTTAATTTTGTTGACAGTCTGAAGATTTACTTTCATGGTCCATATTCTATTCCCTAGACTTGCTTTGTTATATTCCATATCTGAGTGAAATTCTGCTTTTGTCTTTCTCTTTCTGACATATTTCACTTACCTAAGCACCACAGAAGGCTTTTTACACAAAGGACCATGTGGTATAATGTATGGAATTCTGGTCTCCTGTTTGCAAAATATGCACTCAGCCCTATGGATTATGTCTCAGGCTGTTTCCAGATGGATGCTTTGGTAATCAGTCCCAGCAATGCTTGGAATATCATGTGTTCTATCACAGAGCCATAAACCCAGTCCTTACACTTCAATTTTTTATAGTATTTTTATGCAATTCAATTTATCTATTTTAATATTATTTAGACCAGTGCATTTGGTGCCATATCCAAAAACTCCGGATGAGACATTAATACAGGCCAATGCATTAAATTGTTTTTCTCTTTTTTTCTAGAAATTTTATATATTCAGGTCTTATGTTTAGGTCTTTAATCTATTTTGTTATTTTGCTGAATATTTTGATCATAAAAGGGTAATGAATGTTCCCAGATGCTTTGTTTCTGCAATAATTAAGATGAGTGTGTACTTTTCACCCTTTAGTCTTTTAATGTAGCATTTACACTGATTAATTTTTGCATGTTAAAATATTCTTGGATTTTGTGGATAAATACAATTTAGTTATGATGCATATTTTTGTACTATTTGATTCTACTTTTTAGATAATTTAATAATTTATATCAATATTTATTAGGAATAAATTGATCTGTATTTTCTTTTGTAGTGTTTTTGTCTGGCTTTGTTTTTTTAGTAATGCTGGCTCAAAAATATATCCACACCAACTTGAGGGAAGATTTAAAAGCAAAATCAAAGGGTTTTTTAAGTGTGAAAATTGACTGCATACAATTTATTATTGACTATTTCTACTAGACACTAAGGAAATACTTTATTTTGGAACATATTGATATGCAGTAAAATGTATGAATATCCACATTAAGTGGCATAAATATAGAATATTAACAACATAAATTTATATCAGGTCCAAAATGGCTTTTTCACCTGCTGAATTTGAGAATCAAACCATTAAAAGAAACTTTCAATTTTCTGATAACTTTTGATTTTGAATATTCAGATAAACATTTGGGGTCCTATAAAAATCACTGCCTCTAATTCCCATATAGACATTCAATTTAGCTTCAATTTAGTTTTTCATCTTGCACTCCACCCATTTCAGTGGTAAAAACTCCACTCTGATTTAATGCAATTCTCTACTCAGTTTCTGCACCTGGATAACTAAATGTGGCTGTAAATATACATAGCCATACAACAAATCTCATTTCTGTTTTCTGACCCACAAACCTCAAGTAGACTGCAAAGGTTTCCTGAAAATTTTGAAGTTGACAACTGGTTAAATTTGTTGTTTCCCATCTATAAGGCAACTGTATCATATCTTTTCCTTCTCAGTAGGCAACCCTTGTTTTCACTAAAGACTTTTTTTTTTCTCTCACTGAGAAAATGGAAACAGTCTTAAGCAAAGTGCTACATTTATCAAGTATCTACAACCATGTACACTGTGTCAACTCCAACACAAGCACCTAAACCACAAATCTAATGGGATGCTTAAAAGACATCTGACACTTGCCATGTTGACTATTGAACTGTGAATTTCATCCCCTAACTTATTCCTCCTCTCTTTGGGTCTCTCCTATTAGTAAATGACACCTTTATCTACCTGGTGCATAGAGTAAACAACTCTTAAGGTCTTTCTTCACTTCTTCCTCTCATATCCAACAGAGTTATTATCTTAAACTTTAAGATGTCTTCTAAATCCTGGGGCTGGAGTGATAGCACAGCGGGTATGGCATTTGCCTTGCACGCGGCTGACCCGGGTTCGATTCCCAGCATCCCATATGGTCCCCCAAGCACCGCCAGGAGTAATTCCTGAGTGCATGAACCAGGAGTGACCCTGTGCATCGCCGGGTGTGACCCCAAAACCAAAAACAAAAACCCCAAGATGTCTTCTAAATCTAGTCTCTTACCAACTTCACAGTCACTGTTCTCATACATCTAGATTCTGTAGTAGTCAAATCTCTTCCATCTTCTCCTATCATGGTCTAGTCATATCAAAATATATGTTCCATTATATATATGAACAAAACAAAACTCTTTACAATGCTCCGTGGGGCTCTATACAACCTGATATTCTTTGCTGTTTATATAAACTTTGGCTACTTTCCCTGTTACTTACTGTATTCCAGGCTTGTTAGCCTCCATTCTACATTTGGAATACCCAAATATATCTGTAGCTCAGTGTGTATCTCGTGGCCTTTCAATGTACCCTTCATATGGATATCTATTTTTTTCCCAAAGACAGAAATTAAAATTTAAGAAATATATCTTTTTCAATCACCACCCTAAAAATAACATACTCCATTACTTTCAATTCCTTGCCATGATTGTGCTTTTGTGTTTTATTTACTATGTTTCATAATATACTTATGTAATTGTATTTTATTTCCTCATTGGGTATTGGGCACCATCATCATATTCTCTAATTTTCTCTTTGTTTCTATATCTCAAAGCCTTGGATAGTCTATAGAACATGCTTGATAAAATTTTATGAATGAAAGAATTATTGCAATAGTTTTATGAGGGATAGAATAGAGACTGATAGTAGCTCCAGTGAGAGAAAAATGCTGAAATTTATTTAAAAAAATGGGTTTCTAAGTTTCCCATTTGACTTTGATCAATTCATCCCCCAGAATACACATAGTTACAATAGGTTTTATGTTAATATCCTGTTCCTTGCATGTAAAAATGCAAAATACAAATTCTCTGAAAATGTATTAGTTTTTGTGTCATACTTATTTTAGAATTCTACCATTATAGTACGTTTATAATTAATAAAAATGTTTCATCAGTGGACTGGAGTGATAGCACAGTGGGAAGGGCATTTGCGTTGCATGGGGTCGACCTGGGTTTGATTCCCTCCACCCCTCTCAGAGAGCCCGGCAAGCTACCGAGAGTATCCCGCCCGCACATCAGAGCCTGGTAAGCTACCCGTGGTGAATTCAATATGCCAAAAACAGTAACAACAAGTCTCACAATGGAGACATTACTGGTGCCTGCTCGAGCAAATCGATGAACGAGGGGTCGACAGTGCAACAGATTCTTTAGCACTCTATTTTTAAATATCAGTTTTACATTTTAATTTTCTCCTGTCTAAGAACATCAGTACTTTGTTACACACTAAAAGTAGTTGTTGGATAACTATTAATGTTGTCTGTGACTTTTGGAGACATGTAGCAAATGCACTGTAAATTAATTGGCAATTTTTTTTTTGCAAAGAGAACTATTTTTTTTTATTTTGTTTTTGGGCCCATTGGCAGTGCTCAGGGGTTACCTCTGGGTCTGTATTCAGGAATCACTTTTGGTGGTGCTCAGAGGATCATAGGGTATGCCAAGGATTGAACCTGGGTCAGCTGCATGCTAGGCAAACCCCTTACCTGCTGTACTATCTATACAGCTCCTGAAAGATTTTATTCATTTATTTATTGGTATACTATGGGCAGTTTTCAGGTGCCCATACGCTGCCAGGGATTGAACTGAGCTCAAGTGCATGCAAGGCAAGCACCTTAACCCCAGCATTCCCACTCTGACCTTCATTCTGTTTAGATTTTCTTTTAGTATACAAAAGTGTTTCGATTTAACATAGTACCAATTTTTGTTTTACTTTAACTTAATTGATGTCACATGCTCTTGGTGCTTAAACCCCAAAGATCTCATTAATGCTGATATCGCAAAACATTTTACTGTACTTTTATGTTCCTTATGGTTTTATACTTGGCATTAAGATCTTTAATCTTTGAATTCAATTTGAATTTATTTTATGGGATTAGAAAATAGTCCAATTTATATTTTTATTCTTTTATATATATTATAATTTTATAATATTTTATAAAATATTCTATTTTATAGTTTGTGTGTGTATGTGTGTGTGTGTTGCTGGGAATCAAACTCAGGACTTCACACACATGCAAGGACGCAAATTCTCTGCCTCTAAGTTACATCCTCATTCTCCATACAACTTTAGTTACTGCTGATTTATAGTAGTTTAAATGGTAGCGTTATGCCTCCATTTTTTCCTTCATTTCTGTCAGTGTTGTTTTAATTGTCTGTGGTCTTTTATGATTCCATGTAAACATAATTAATTTTTGGTTCTATTTTATTTTAACTATCATTGTTGTGGGGCTTTGGCTCGTGTGAGGCTCTGAGTTTGATCTCTGGCACTGCATGACCCCTGAGCACTACAACAAAGTCCATTTCATGACAATCATACTTTCTCTGTGAGACAGCCTATAAGACTTTTTATTTAGCACTTAAATAGAAAACAAACATGGATTAGTTAGCATGTTTTTTTATTTTTATTATAAATGTGTGGACTGGAGCAATAACATAGCAGTTAGGGTGTTTGCCTTGAACGCGGCCAACCTGGGTTCGATTCCTTCCCTCTCGGAGAACCCAGCAAGCTACCGAGAGTATCCCGCCCGCATGCAGAGCCTGGCAAGCTACCCATGGTGTATTCGATATGTCAAAACCATTAACAACAAGTCTCACAATGGAGACGTTACTGGTGCCTGCTTGAGCAAATCTATGAACAACAGGACAACAGTGCTACAGTGCAGTGCTATTTTATTTTATTTTGCTTTTGGGGTCACACCCAGCGATGCTCAGGGGTTACTCCTGGCTTTGCACTCAGGAATTACTCCTGGCAGTGCTTGGGGGACCATATGGGATGCCGGGGATCGAACCCGGGTTGGCCGCATGCAAGGTAAACGCCCTACCTGCTGTGCTATTGCTCTGGCCCCTGCAGTGCTATTTTAAATGTGTGTTTCAGGTCTTCCCCTTTCATAGAAAATATGACTCAAAGTTATTTCCTCTTAGACAAACAGTAAAACATTATGCTTTTCATATAATATTTCATAACTTATAGACATCATCACCTCATTATAGTTCTGTGTTGGGAATGGATGAGAACAGTTTCTTTTTCCCAAGTACCCCTTTATTTGCCATTTTTTGTTCATATAACTGCCATTTCCACACAGTTTGATCAATTTACACAGAAGTTACCTTTGATTTTCTCCTTCACTGTATCCAGCCAATACCAAATTCCCATCTATGCTACTTCCAAAATATATTTTAAAATTTCCCCTATAATTTATCTTCATTGCTGCTTTTATCTATAATGTCATTCCTAATATGGCTGACTATAATAGCCATTCTTCCAGGTCTACTTTTATCCTATGAAATCCACTCCTCAAATATCATCTATCTAGAATGTAATCAAGGCATGTCCCTTAGAAGCCCTCCAGGGTCTTCCTTCTGTCTCTTGAATAAAAACCAACCACTCAATTTTATGTCTCCATATGATTTAATCCCTGCTTCTTTTTCTATCCTTAGATCATATTCACTTATTTAGCTTTATTGGTTTTGTTTCTATTCCTAGAACATATATGTTTATTTCTACTTTAGAGCATTGGTGGTGCTGTTCTCTCTGTCTGGAATTCTCTGCCCTTGTGCAGAACTACATGTCATTTTTTTTTTTGTTTTTTAAGTCACTTTCTCAGTAAGTAATTTTTAGGACATACAGTCTAAGTTGTTTGTATAGCTATACCTCTTTACCCATCATTTTATTATTTTTTATATTTGTTTTTTTCTCTTCATAGTATTGTTGATATCTTATACTAGTGTATTTGTTTGCAGGCAATTGTTATCTTCTCACACACAAATGAAATTCCTCAAAGAGCAAAAATATCTATCTACTTTGATATACTATATCTTCTATTCCTAGAGTAATCGAGCATAAATATATCAAATGAATAAAACTCTGATTCCTGTAGCACTTTATAAACAAGGTTGTTTCATTACTTGATTATTGCACACCTGCTGCCTTCCCAAAACAATCTGATGAAGCCATCAAAGCCCCATTAGCATTATTCATCTTTCTGTTATTGAAATTCTTTTAAAAAATAAAGATTTGGGGCCTAACATATTCAACATCAAATATATCATGGACAACACTTGAGTACTGGGATATGAAAAAAATGGTATTTACTATCTCTAAGTGAAATTAGTCCATGAAGTGTATGGTCTGAAAGTATTTTCTACTACTTTAAAGGTATTTCAATATTCTTTAGATATTATGAAACTTTATTTTAAAAACCCAATAGATGTTTACTAGATCTCTAAGACTCAAAACAGTATAGCTTATTATGAGCATAGTAAACAGAGTACCAGGAGAAGTAATTTTATTACACAGAAAAATAGAAATATTTACACAAAAGCACTCATTGTATGGATGTATGTTGTTACATTTACTGAGAATTTACTATGTGCAAGACTTTTCATGTGCACTTGTTTTTTCAATCCAGTGAAGGGAGGCAACATAGTAGCCCCAATTAAAATTTACACTTGCACTCTCACCCTTTGGAGCATCACTGAAGCTTCCCTGGAATACACAGGCTCAGGGTTCAATCCCTGGTATACTGTTTGAGATACCCCCTACTCCAGAAAAATATCATAATGTTGCCATGAGCCACTCATCTAGAATTATCAGTATTCCTAGTGAAACAAGCTCTTATCCACATCATTAAGATATCCTGTGCTGGATGTGACAGTCTGCAGAGAAGCAGTCAGGGTGCCTTTAGAAGACCCCAGAGCACAGTGGTCAGAGTGTGGCCAAATCATCACTGTCATCACTGTCATCCCATTTCTCATCTATTTGTTTGAGCGGACACCAGTAATGTCTCCATTGTGAAACTCGTTGTTACTGGTTTTGGTATACTGAGTACGCCATGGGTAGCTTGCCAGGCTCTGCCCTGCGGGCGAGATATTCTCGGTAGCTTGCCGGTGTCTCCAAGAGGGACGAAGGAAGGCAAATGCCCTACCCGCTGCGCTATTGCTCCAGCCCATTGGCCAAATAATCATGTTTATTTGTATCAAGCTATGGGGGGGGGAAAATCAAGTTACTGAGGCTTTACTAAGGGTCAAATTCAGTTTTCTAGCTATCAGAAGAGGATTATCTAAGAAGTGGAATTTTATCAAATTTAATGTGGATTAACTTGGAAATGTGGAAACTAAAAAGTGGCTTGTCCCAGATGGTGATAGAGTCAAACACCCCCCTAATCAGACACCTTGGACAAATAGAGGGTTTGCACTCATGAGAGATTCATAATTACCTTTCTCTTAATCACATCAGTCAATAAATGCTATATGGTATGCAAAATTAATAAATAAATCTATAGTTTTCATTTATTGTAAACCAAGTCAGTTTATAATAAACACAGGAAAGTGATAAGTCAGTTTACAAAGAAACACAGGGAAGTAATTAAATTGCCCAATCTTAGATACATCTTAATCTGTGATGAAAAGAAACACCATGAAAGCACTATAAATGAATTTTTAAAAAATCAATAGCATTTATTTTGGAATATGAGCAATTAGGACAATTATGAATATATTTTAGTAGTAAGCAAAGTTTATTGTAGTTAAAAAGTAAAAATTTTCATTTTTAATGAATTAAGCTAATTGTCACCTAAGCAAAATAATGTAAAATCACTTAAATCTTTAGCCTTAGTTAATTGGCTAGTTCTTTTAAACAAGATGCTATTAAAAGTGCATCTTAGTACTATTTTTATTTATGCATTTTCTTTTTGTTTATAAGCAAAATATCACAGTTTGATATTTTTGATCCAACTTTTGAAATAGCTCTAGGCATAGGAAGCACTTTTTACTCATAAATAACTTAATATTAAATTTACAGTGACAGTAACTAAAAAAAAAACCTTTTTGTAAGGCACAGATAATTTAGTTTCTCTTGTAAGAGAATGCTCCTTACTTTTCTCATTTTTAGGGAAGCAAAGCATTTTCAAAAATAAAGAAATATGCTCTTCTATTCAAGTTACTACTCAAAATATGAACTACATTAGAAATATTATAAAATATCTATAATTGAATGAAAATAAGTGATATGTGATGTAGAGTTATCTTTCCTTAGAGAATGGGGTTAGTTACAGCTAACAGAGAAGAAAGATAATCACTACAGGGTCAGAGTAAAGAAAGATTAATATGGGTTAGAGCGTATGGGAGAACTTGAGGAGGAATAATTTCACTTAGCCCAGGAAAAGAAGTGATATGGGATAATAGAAAAGATGTGGCAATAAAAACTATGTGTGTAAAGATATGGAAATAAGAAATAACCTATTCAATTTGGAGAATAGTATTTGGAGGGGTTTGACTGTTATGGATAAGTGTGTGTATAGGTATGAAATAGTAAGAAAAAAGTTAGTCGGATATCTTAAGGTCAATTTGTGAGAAA
This sequence comes from Sorex araneus, assembly GCF_027595985.1. Taxonomy (NCBI): domain Eukaryota; kingdom Metazoa; phylum Chordata; class Mammalia; order Eulipotyphla; family Soricidae; genus Sorex; species Sorex araneus. The sequence goes on along the minus strand of NC_073304.1, from coordinate 134,571,195 downwards.
TCTTGGACTCTGAAAAGCAATTTCATTTTATCCTATTGTTAATGAGGACTGTGGGTTACTGTGTCAGGCAGAGATTTGTTCAAATGAATACTTGAGGAAAAGAGCATGAGTCTTCAGGAAACAAGGAGTAGAAGATTATTAAAGCACCGTATCAGACTAGTTAAGAGCTATAGCTAATCAGTAAACTGATCTGGGAATTTAAGCATGCTTCCAAAGCACATTCTTTACACATAGAGTTTATTTTATTTTACTTTATAATTTTTATTCACACTTGCAGTGTTCAGGGGATCCTCTCAGCTCTGTGCTCAGGGATCACTTCCAGCAGTGTTCAGAGGATTGAATTTGAGCCTCCCAGAGACAATACATGCTCTTATGCCCACCAAGTTATCTCTCTAGCCCAATAATTGGAAATTAAAACATCCATCCCAAAACACTCCTCCATTGTCAAGTCCTGTTTGAAAACTTAAAATTACATTAAAAGTCCTAAGCAGAAAATTATGCTAGTACTTCTAAAATGTATCCAGAAATCAGTGAACATTACCTCACCCCATCTTGTTTCACTTCCACCATCAACTCTCATCCATTTTTTTCAATGACCATCTTTCTCTTCTACTTTCTCACAACACGATTTTTTATACAACTGGATAATTTCTTTGAAATGTGAGTCAGTCTTTCACTTACAAGGAACATGAGTCATAACCTTGATGCTGGTCTCAGAGTTGCCTCTTTGCCTGATCATTTGCTACTCCTTGCTCCCTACCTTATTTTTCTCAAGTTTCTTCATCATACTTGCATTTCTGTGTGCCTGTCTCAGTTCATTTACAATTGGCTTATCTGTACCAGAACTCTCTTGGGCATTTGTGTGACTAAGGCTTGTTCCCATTAGCTACCAAACATGATCAGAGTAATTGTCAAAGTGCCTATTTTTCTACACAGATCCTATATCAAATAGCACCAACTTCTATTCATACTTTCCCTTTACTCACTTTTTTATGAACCTCCTTTTGTTAATGGACTATTATCTTCATCACCAATCTATCAGTCTCATGTGAGCAGAGAACTTTTTATATTTGCGACTGTTTCCCCAACTCTTTGAACTGGCCCTGAGATACACAATAGATGCTAGTTATTCACTCTCACCGTCACTGTCACTGTCATCCCGTTGTCATAGATTTGCTTGAGTGGGCACCAGTAGCGTCTCCTTTTTGAGACTTGCTGTTACTGTTTTTGGTATATTGAATACATCATAGGTAGCTTGCCAGGCTCTGCCGTGTGGACAGGATACTCTCGGTAGCTTGCCGGGCTCTCCGAGAGGGACAGAGGTATAGAACCTGGGTCGGCCATGTGCAAAGCAAACGCCCTACCCACTGTGCTATTGCTCCAGTCCAGATACCAGTTATTAGTAATATTGTATTTAATTACCTTTAAAAGTTATAGAAGGCCTGGAAGAACAGTGCAGGACCTTAGAGTACCTGCCTTCAGTGCGTATGGCTGTGATTTCAAATCTTTAGTGTTCCACATGTGCCACACACAACCCTGGAAGTTTTGCTGTTTGAACCGGCAGCTCTACTATCTGTGATCCCTGGTACCACAAAGCAATTACTGACTATCTCACAGTCTGATGTCTGTGAAAAAGGAATGCAATTCCAGTGCACCTCAACTAAAAAGATGTGCAAGCACCACAGCTGGGAAGTGAGAGCTCAAGTGAGAATGTGTGAGTGTTGTAGTGACAACATTGCAGACACCATAAAATGAGCATCACAACCAAGTGTGCAAACATTATGGCCTGATATGCAGCCCCTGGAAAGCAACATAGCTAAAACAGTGTGCAAGCACCACAGTGGAGTTTTTGTGCAACCTAGCTCTTAGCAAACACAGTAATAACAATAAAAAATAATGAAGGGAATGGTAAAAAAAAATAATAGAGACCAAGACAAAGAGAAAGGGGGGAAGAATTAAAGAAAGCAGAAAAAAGAAAGAAAGAGATAACATGAGACCCCCATAGCCATGCCATCAGACTCCGAGCCAGGCTGCTTTCACTCAGGGTGCCCCAGAGGGGGGTGAGTGAGAGCCCTCCCCACCCCAAGGGACCCAGCCCCAGCAGCCGACTTCCACAATCCAACCACTGCCACACTCAAGGCCGCTCCCCACAGGCTCAGGCTGAGCCTCATGCATGAGTGAAGTCCCATAGAACCTAGGTAATGTGGAACTTTGTGACCTTGGACTCTGGACTCAATGGAACCCGGAAGCAGAGATTCTTGTCCATTTCTTCTAGTCTTGGCGACCCAGGGGTCACGTCCTTAAGCCACCTTCTGCTGGTGCCAGATAATCTCATCATCAGCCACCATCCAGATCACACGGCTGCTTCTTCCAGAGGGAGCATAACATAAGCCCCCCATAACCATGCCACTGGACTCCGCTCAGGGCTGTTTTCACTTGGGGCGCCCCAGAGGCAGGAGGATGAGAGCCCTCCCCACCAAGGGACCCAGCCCCGGCAGCCAACCTTCACAACCCAACCACCGCCATGCTCTAGGCTGCTCCCCACATGCTCGGGCCGAGCCTCACATATGAGTGAACATATTTCTGGACCATGCGGCTGCTTTTGCACCCGCCTGACACATTATAAGACACTCCCTGCCCATTCTCCATAATTACCACACCATATTTGATGGGGTTCAGACAGTAGGCAACAAATCATAGAGGGAAATATATATATGCATATAGACATATTTTCAGATATATATTCCAAAGTTCACATCACTCAAACTTTAACAACATGTTAGTGATACCCTATAGAACGTCTTAATGACTCCTATCAAAATAGAACAATATTCACACTTTTTCCTATATGAACACTATTTTGTAAGCATGTTCAGCAGTTCTTATAACAGACAATACGATATACATTATTTCAGTTGTGTTTTGGATCCGGGATTGGGGCTTGGGATACACAAATCCCAAATTTGGTGGTGGGAAGGTGTAATGGTGGTGGGATTGGTGTTTGAATATTAAATGTAATCTAATATTGCTAACTAACTTATAAAATAAAAAAATTTTAAAAAGAAAGAAAGAAAAAAGAAGAGAAAGAAAGAAAAAAGAGATAAAGAAAAAGAAAAATGAAGGAAGGAAGAAAGAAAAAAGGAAGGACGAAGAGAGGGAGGGAGGGAGGGAGAGAGGGAGGAAGGAAGGAAGGAAGGAAGGAAGGAAGGAAGGAGGGAGGGAAGGAAGGAAGGAAGGAGGGAAGGAAGGAGGGAAGGAAGGAAGGAAGGAGGGAGGGAGGGAGGGAAGGAAGGAAGGAGGGAGGGAGGGAGGGATGGAGGGAGGGAGGGAGGGAGGGAGGGAAGGAAGGAAGGAAGGAAGGAAGGAAGGAAGGAAGGAGGGAGGGAGGGAGGGAGGGAGGGAAGGAAGGAGGGAAGGAAGGAAGGAGGGAGGGAGGGAAGGAAGGAGGGAAGGAAGGAAGGAGGGAGGGAGGGAGGGAGGGAGGGAGGGAGGGAAGGAAGGAGGGAAGGAAGGAAGGAGGGAGGGAAGGAGGGAGGGAAGGAAGGAAGGAAGGAAGGAAGGAAGGAAGGAAGGAAGGAAGGAAGGAAGGAAGGAAGGAAGGAAGGAAGGAAGAAGGAAGGAAATAAAATTATTCTGTAAAAACAAAAGAGTTTGAAAATGATTGGGCTCTCTAAAAGTTCTTCCAACCGATGATTATTTTGCCCATTCTTACAAGTTAGAGAATCAAAAATTAAGAAGCAATAGCCTCTGTATGAGGATGAAGGACCCAGATAATCAGAGGCATTTCCTAAGCTTGTACTGCCTCCTCAATTCAGATGTTGATTTTTTTTCCATTGAAAAATGAAGACTTGCATTTATAAGCAAATTTCATGACTTCATTTTCCTAACAGCTGAATAGTATTCCATTGTGTAGATGTATCATAGTTTCTTTAACCAGTTATCTGTTCTCAGGCACTCAGGTTGTTTCCATATTCTGACTATGAATACTGCTGCAGTTAACATAGAAGAGCAAATGGCATTTCTGCTATGTGGGGTTTTTTGGGGGGGAGGTCCCCAAAGTATATTCCCAGAAGTCCAGAAGTGATATTGCTGGGTCATACAGAAATTCAATTTCTAGCTTTTTGAGAAATGCTCATATTGTTTTCCTAAAAGGCTGGACCAGTCAGTATTCCCATCATTGAAGAGGAGTCCCTTTCTCTCCACTTCCATACCAGCATTGGTTGCTCTTGTTCTTTTTGATGTGTGCCAGTCTCTGTGGTGTGAGATGATACCTCATTGTTGTTTTGATTCGCATCTCCCTGATGATTATGAATGGATGGACATGGAGAATATTATGCTGAATGAAATGAGTCATAAAGAGAGGGATAGACATAGAAAGATTGGACTCATTTGTGATATGTGTGTGTGTGTGAGTGAGACCCATACCCAAGAACGGTAGAAACAAGGGCCAAGAGGATTGGTCTATGGTTGAAGCCCACCTCAAATGCTGAGGGAGAAGACAGTTAGGAATAGAGAAGGTTCCACCATGACAAAATCACTCTGGGTAAGAACTGTGTACTGAAAACAGGTAAAGGAACAAGCATGATAACTTCTCAGTACTTGTATTTCAACCCACAATGCCCCAAAGGATAGAGAAGACAGACAGAGACAAACACAGAGACAGAGAAAGACAGAAAGAAGGAAAGTGCCTGGCATAGGGATAGGTGGAGGGGAGGGTGGCAGGAGGGAAACTGGGGACATTGATGGTGGGATTTACATTTTCACTGGTGGAGGGACAAGCACTGGAACACTGTATGACCGAAACCCAACAATGATTAGCTTTGTAACTCTGTATCTCATGGTGACTCAAAAATAAATAGATAAATAAAGAAATAAATAAAGAAATAATGTGAACACCTCAAAAAAATTAATTGTATTGGAGAATTACAGAGGTTCATCAAAATTCATATTTTCTCTTTAAAAAAATTTTTTTTTGTTTTTGTTTCTGTGCTATACCCAGCAGAATTCGGGGCCTATTGCTGGCTTTGCACTCAGAGATCACTTTTGACAGGGCTCTGAGGACCAGATGCAGTGACAGTGGATTGAACCTGAGTCAGCTGTACTATTGATCCAGCCCATGATTTATATTCTTTTTTTTTAATACCCAGATATATTATGCTTCCCAGATGCTTTGTTGAGTAGGGCCATGTAATCAAAATGACTATCAAAACATTGTGTGTCACTCCCAGATTTGGCCTTTTCAAAGAGCAAAGAAAGCCAAAAAGAAAAAAAGAAAAGAAAGTCAAATGAAGTGGAAGAAAAACCCCTCTCTGCATATAATCTTTCATGTTCTTTCATGCTCTGTCTGCTTGGTACTAATGCTTAAAGAGATCTTGGGATCCACATGCTGAAGTTGGCAAGCCTTGCTCTAGTTGCCTGTGTCTCTAAATAACAATATCAAACAGACTGGGTATAACTTGAATACCTGCTGTTGATTTTTTCTAGTTTATTTGACTATGCATATTTACTACCTACTTACATTTTAAAAATTTTATTTAACTGAACATCTTTCATTTTTATATTTGAATGTGGATGCCCTAAATAAGAATAATCACATTTGAAGTCCTTAATATTCACACAGAAACTTTTACATGAATATTTATATCGGCACTATTTATAATAGCTTAAAAATGGAAACAGTCCAAATGTCCATCAGCAGACAAATGGATGATAAAAATGAAGTAAATGCATAGACAAAATATTATTTAGCCAGAAAAGAATAAATTACTGGTACATGATACAATATTAAAAAAAAGTTATGCTAAGCAAAAGAAACCCTTTACAAAAATCCATGTATAAAATTCTTGGATATCAGATGTAAACCATAAAATATATAGGGAAAAAAAGAGGCTAGAGAGATATCACAGAAGCTTGTGCCTGCCTTGCGTGAGGATGACCCAGGTTTGTTCCCTGGCACCTCACATGGTCTCTGAACCCACCAGGAGTGATCCCTGAACACAGAACCAGGAATAACCCCTGAGCAGTGTCCCTGCCACATCCCCCCCAAAACAAAAAGAAAATAAGAAGAAACACTAAAATATAGGTGACACATTATAGGAACCTAATATCAGAAATGTATTTGGAGTCCTATTTAGATCCATTGGCAAGAAAAACAAAAGCAAAATAAAGGAATTCAGAGAGATGTAACTAACATATTAGTAGTTGCTGGAGATGAGTATATAGGGAAGAAAAGAGTATGAGTGTGTAGTATATAAAAAATTGTTTTTTCCTTGAGGTGATAAAAATGTTTTCGACTTAACTGGATGAAGATAGCATATAACTGTGAATACTCAACAACTGTTGAATTGCACACTTTCAATGCGCAATCACTTATAATCATAGCATGTAAGTCACACATTTATAGCATGTGAATTATAACTCGGTAAAGATTGTTTTTATTTAAAGTTACTTGATTTTATATCCCTGAATGATAAGCCTTTGACTCACTGCTCTGATATCTTTACAAACATATAGGAACTCCAGGCTTACAATTTACCTCAGAATAAAAGATGTTCAGATTGTGACAGTGTGGGTGGGGAGTGTGGGCGCGAGGGGGTGGCGTCAGAACCTGAGAACAAAAGCCTTGACTCTTCTCAGAATCTTTACTTTTCTTAGAAATAGTAGTGATAAATAATTTTTTTGACCAGGTCTAGCATGCTGCTCAGGGTCTGTTCCCAGCTCTGTGCTCAGGAGTTGCTCCCAGCAGTTCTTGGGGGAAAAACAGTGATGGAGATCAAACCCATCATACAAAGCATACACTCAGCACCTTGAACTATCCTTTCAGCTCCAACAAATAAATTTCTTGAAACTTCCATATAATTTTTGCTGAAAAAAGGTTCTTGTAAGTGATGAATATGCGTTTCCATAAAGCTTTTAAGTTTCAAAATCTGCGTTATTTTCAACTCTTCAAAACCAATGCCTAGAGCACTATTCATTAAAATAGATCAATGATATAATTTATGGTATATTGTTTGGACATTCCTAAAATTTTTTTTTTAATTTTTGGATCACACACTGCGATGCTCAGGGGTTTCTCCTGTTTCTCCTGGCTCTGGCTCTGCACTTAGGAATTACTCCTGGAGGTGCAAGTGGGGTGGGGGGAGGGGATCATGCACCTCCAGGGATCAAACAGGGGTTACCGCATACAAATCAAATGTCCTATCCACTGTGCTATCACTCAGGTCCCCTAAAATAAATTTTATTCTAGTTACATAATTTTCTATGTTCTCTGCCTATTATAAACTTGTGTAATATAATAAAACAATGTCCAGATCTTTATTTGTTCTTAGTTCACTAATTGCTATTACCATGACAATATATTAAAACTGGTTAAATTACCTTACAATTTTACAACACTGAGGTTTTAACGCTTGAAACTGCAATTCAGGTGATAATGTATAGGTTTCTTTAAGTATTTCCTTCACAAAAGTTAATAATTGTTAAACTGATTTTTAAACTGATTACTATCATTTTGATCTTTAAAAAAGCAAGAGTGGATTGAATTAGACCAGCATTTAGCCATTAATTGGCAAAATTTTTAATTTGCTATTGTTTCTATTAAAAGATTACAAATTAAAAATGTGAGCAAAAATTTTTTCTTTGTAGGTACCAATGAACAGAATTAAACAATTTTTATCACATATATCAGAACAAAGAAAATTGAACAAACTAACCAACAAAAGGGAAAATCTCATAGAAAGGAAAAATCAACATAAATTAAGAATGAAAGGACTTCAAAATGAAGATCTCTTAAAAAGGAATAAAAATTATGGTGAGTAGAATTTTCCCTCACTTATGTATTTGAAGTGATTTCATAAATTATCAAATAAAAAATTTAAAGCTACTTTCTTGTAAAGTCTTCAAATAGAATAATAAATATTTATAATACTTAATTTTTCTCTTAAAATTTTCATCTTTTATCTCCCTTATGGGCTGGAGCAATAGCACCGCGGGTAGGGCATTTGCCTTGCCTGCGGCCGACCCAGGTTCGATTCCTCCGCCCTTCTCGGAGAGCCCGGCAAGCTACTGAGAGTATCTCGTCTACACGGCAAAGCCTGGCAAGCTAACCGTGGCATATTCCATATGCCAAAAACAGTAACAACAAGTCTCATAATGGAGACATTACTGGTGTCTACACCAGCAAATCAATGAGCAACAGGATGACAGTGATACAGTGATCTCCCTTATGCACTCATAATTTGTACTGATGATGATAAGCAAGATTGATTATTAGGACCAGATTGAAAAACCTCCAAAAATATGTTGATAAAACATTTATTGTCTACTCTGTAAGTAGAAACCCTAATAATTTAAACAAAATTGAAATTAATATAATGCTCCTTTTTCTAGTCTAGCAACCTAAAACTTTTCCTAGTAAAAGCATATTTGATTAGTTAATAAGTTTCTCTTAATGCAAGAAGAATCTGAAGAAAATAAGGAATAACATACAAAGATTTTATGTATGGTATATAACTGGCACTCAAATAGGCAAGAATCATTTTCAATATATTTTGTGTTGTGAATGGTGAATGGAAGTTTTCCCTTTTCTAAGATTTATATATTCTTTAATAGTTATTAGCATGTTATTATCTATATATCTTATGCTATTCTCAGGGGTGCTCTGGTGGTCCTTTGGAGATCCACATGCAAAGCATCAGCTTGGATTCTTGAACTATCTCTCCATTCTAAGAATATCACTTTGTAATGACATTACTATATATATGTATACAATTCCTTTAAAATCTAAATTATCTACTTAAAAACATCAATGAGCTATTTTGGAAATAGAAGCATGGTCTACCTTTTATTTATCTAAAATTCATTAAATGATACTTCTATTATAAATCATTCTCTGATGGCATTTTTAATGATTTCTCATGTCATGGACTATTTGCTTTTGGTTTTGGTTTTTGGTTAACATCCATTATGCTTAAGGCTTGCTCCCAGCTCTGAGCTCAGGATCACTTCTAGAAATGCTTGGGGGACCATCTGCTGTGCCAGGGGTCAAACTAGGGGGTCAGCTGTATATAAGGTAAGCAGATTATCTGCTGGGATATCTTTCCTGGCCTTGTATTATGAAAATATTGATAAATTAGGACAATAGAAATTAAGAGAACTTTTGCTGTTTAATATAGTAAATTTATCCCTATGTATCTGTGGTTATATTTTGATTTCTAATATATAATAGTAATGGGCCTGGAGAGATAGAAAGCATGTAGGGCACTTGCCTTGCAGGAGTCTGATCTGGGTTCAATCTCTGGCAACCCATATGGTTCCTGAAACACTGCCAGGAGTAATTCCTGAGCACAGAGCCAGGAGGTAATCTCTGAGTGTTGTCAGATGTGGCCAAAAAATGGGGGGGGAAGGGTTTTTAATTGTAGCTCAGGAAACACAATCATAATAGTGTGAATATTATGCCTTAATGTACAAAGTTGCTGCAACTCCACCACCACCAAAGTGTTGAAGACCCTCCACCACTGTCTTGAGGTTACTTCTAGCCTACTTCTTTGTTTCCCATGCCAAACAAATTACTGTCTTCCCTAAATGATGAAAATCATGTAACACAGAAAAATAATTTTCTTAAGAACAAACAAGCAGAAAACAAATTTAATATTTAGTAGGGAAACAAATTTGGATTTTGATAATCTGGTGCTGAAGTCACTTTTAGCTACTTTGCACCTCACAAAGCAAGCTAAAGGGAGATGGTGGAAGTGGCACAAGGACATGGCAAAAGAAAATGCTTTGTGTCTGGAGTGTAGAGGTTATAAGGACAGCCATCTGCAGATGGAGAAAGCTTGAATCGGAGCTCAGCCATGCTGGCACTCTGTCCTTGGGTCAGCAGCATCCAGAACTAGAATTTGGACACACAAAAATCATTGTCAGCACCCACATCCCACACCTGCTGCCATGTAAGCTTATCTATTGGACCAGCTTTACAGACTCATGATTAAATCTCAGAAGAAATCAACTAACTGGAGAAAAACTCACGGATACTCTGGGGTGACACTGAGAGGGGGCGGCCACGTGCCATACTGTAGAAGCCCCAGAGCCAACTCACACCCAACAACTGCCACCATGCCAACAACTGGACTCCACTGCCTCAGAGCTGAGTTCAGCAGAGAAGCTAAACTGCCGAAATTTTCAGGTTTATCAGGTTTTTGGCTGACAACTCTGAGGTCTTTCCAGAGTGGTGGCTGGCAGCCTTCCCTCCGCTTGTACTTCTGGAAGCCCTTGAAGCCCCATTCACATCTCACAACTACCACCACATGAGCTCACTACCCAGTTAAATTTTCTGGGATATCTTCATACTCTACAATACTGACATCCCAGTTGGAGTGCACCAAAATTGGTGGGAAGGTAACATAGAAACCAACCAAGCTCAATAAACAATAAGCATTATCACCGAAGTCTCAACTAGCAACAACAGCTCAGTAAACCCTCAGACAAGGACTGAATGTCCCTACGGTGAGATAGAACAATTTTCATAATTTTTCTTTTGCTAAAATATTTTTGGATAATTCCATTAATCATTTATTTTTAACAAGCAATACAAAATAAGATACTTGGGGGCTCCTAAGGAAGCAGACCTAGGAATGGTTGGGAAAATGGGGACATTTGTGGAGGGAAGGTCACACTGGTAGTGGGATTGGTGTTGAGATATTGAATGCCTGTAATAAATGCATTCTGAGCAACTTTTTAAGCCATGGTGTTTGAATAAAGTGGGACAAAGGTAAGCTAGCATCAAGAAAATTCAATCCCTTGCTTCTCAAAATAGTCTTGGGCAAATATTGAACTATATGATAAGGATGCTGAAATTTGCTTAACACCAAATTCATTTGAAAGTTTTAAGGATGAATAAATAATGGTATAATGGTATTTTATAACTATCAGGTATAATGTATGCAATAGGTTTCACAATTCATATTTGAGTAATTTTAAAGAAATGTCTTCCTGTCTTTTAGACCTGTAAGGAATGCATTCATTGCTGCAAATTAAAAGTAATATCCACATGTCAAGATTTACATAAATGATAAAATGTGCCCTCTGGCTATGAGTAAATAAAGAAAAAAAGATCATGGCAGGAACTGTAGTACAGCCAGTATGCTTCTTGCTTTGTATACAGTCAACCCAGGTGTGACTCCCACACTCAACATGTTCCCCTGATTCCATCAGGAGTGATACCCAAATGCCAAGCCAGAAATAACCCTTGAACACCACCATGTGTAGCCCAAAAGCAAAAAAAAAAAGAAGAAAATTTCTCATGTCTACTAAGAGTAATAGGTAGAAACCAAGAACCAAGCTATTTCAGAGGGCCAGAGGTGAGAGGGAAGAGTTTTAAGATTGGAACTATCTCATTAACACTTGATTTTTGTAAGAGTTGTTTTAACAATTTTTTTTGCCTCAGTAATTGTTTTGTCTTCTTTAACTTTCTGAGTTCAATCTTTGTTTCCAAAGCCATATGGTGTCTGACATTCTTTTTTTCCCATCTATTTATTTTTTAAATTGAATTTAAATTGAGTTTAAATATATTACAAAATTTTTAAATTAAATTTTAAATGTAATTTAAATCATCATCATCCTCATCATCATCATTATTATCATCATTATCATCATCATCATCATCCCGTTGATCGTCGAATTTCTCGAGCGGTCTCAGTAACGTCTCCATTCATCCTAGCCCTGAGATTTTAGAAGCAATTTAAAATTAAAAAATTAAATTGTATACTTAAAGTGATATACACATTCATAAATTGTTCATGATTAGATTTCTGTCTTATAATGTTCCAACAGCTATCCTTTCACCAGTGTGTTTTTCCCACCACTAATAGTCCCAGTTTCCCTCCCACCCACACCCACCCCATCCCACAGCCTGCCAGCCACCATGGCAGGCACTTTTCTCCTCTCTCTCTCTCTCTCTCTCTCTCTCTATCTATCTATCTATCTATCTATCTATCTATCTCTATCTCTCTGTCTTTCCTTCTCTCTTGGACCTTATAGTTTAGAGTACTGATAATGAAAGATTATCAGGTATATCCCTTTACCTGTGCCCTTTACCTGTCACACACTTGTAGCAAGCTCCAACCATTGACCTGAACATTTAACCTTTGAAAAGGGAGCAAGAAGTATGAAGTGGAGCAAGGAAAACCTCTTCAACAAGAGGTGCTGGGAAAACTGGGCAGCTACATGTGAAAAATGAACTCAGACTTTTTTCTAATACTATACACAAAAGTCAGATAAAAATGAATTGAAGACCTCAGTATCATACCTGGATCCATAAGGTACATGGAAGAAAACATAAGCAAAACCTTCCATGACATTAAAGCTCAAGGCATCTTCATTTAGACCACTGACTAAGCAAGTGGAAGCAAAGATAAACAAATGGGACTACAAGAAACTAAGAAGCTTATGCACCTCAAAAGAAATGGTATCTAAGATACAAAGTCAGACCACAGAATAAGAAAAATTATTTACCCAATATCTATCTGATAAAGGGTTAACAACAAAGTTATAAAAGGCACTAGTAGAACTTTACAAAAAAAAATCCAACCCCATCAAAAAGTGAAGAAAGGGTTTGAGTAGAAACTTCCTCAAAGAAGAAATTTGAATGGTCAAAAGGCACATGAAAAAAATACTCTGCCTCTGTAGGATTCAAATCAAAACAATAATTAGTGCCCAAGAACATATGACTGGACAAATTATGGTACATGTACACAATGGAATACTATGCAGCTTTTAGAATGAAGTCATGAAAGTTGCTTATAAATGGATTGATATGGAGAGTATCATATTGAGTGAAATGAGTCAGAAGGAGAGGGACAGGTACAGAATGACTGCATTCATTTGTGGGATTATATTTATATACATATAAATATGTCTTTGACAAATTATTAATGTTGAGTTTACATGTTTATGGTAGTGGCAATGTTTATACATCTGGTGCAGAAATTTTCTACACTGCCATCATTACAAAGTGTCAAAGACCCTCCACCACTGTTCCAATGTCATTGCTTTCTGTCCCTTCATCTTTCTCCAAACCTCCTCTAGTGTACATATATATTTTTGAGTTAATGTTTTTGTGTTCTTTGATATATGTGTTCAAGGAGTGTAATTGCTATTTCATATAGTTCAGTTTTTCATTTTTTGAAAAATCTCCATACTGTTTTCCACAGAGGCTGAAATAGTTTACATTTCCCCCAACAGTGAGTGAATGAGGGCTCCTTTTTTACTACATCCCTACCAGCAGTGGTTATTTCTGACCTTTTTGATACAGGCCATTCTCACTGATGTGAAGTGACATCTAAATATCATTCTGATTTTCAGCTCCCTTATAATAAGAAACCAATACAAATACTTTATTATTTGCCTGCTAGTAAGTCATCTGTGTCTTCTTTGGAGAAGTATTTGCTCATTTCTCTTTCCATTTTTGGATGGGGTTGTTTTTGTTTTCAGCTTTGTGAGTGCTTACCACACCTTGGAATATTAGACTTTTGTCAATTTTATGGTATGTAAATATTTTCTTCCATTTAGTGGGGTATAATTTTATTTTCATTTTAATTTCTATGACAATGCAAAAAATGTTTTAGTTTGATACATTTCTATTTGTTTACTTTGACTTTTGTTTGCCAAGTCATTAAAAATATATCTGAGGTCAGTATTTTAGGGGAATTCTTAGGGAATTTCTCAAAGTGTTGTACAGATTTTAGTTGAGTATCAAAGTCTTTACTTCATCTTGAATTAATCTTTATGTATGGTGTGAGTTAAAGGTTCATTTATTTTCTTTATTCCTATGCTGTTTCCAGTTTTCCAATACTATTAAAAAAAATAGCTCCCCTAGCCTCACACGCTGGGGGAAAGTCATCCCAGATAGAGAAGGGAGCACCAAGTAAACTGTGATTGGAAATCCCGAGCGGGAAGGGAGATGCACGCTGAAAGTAGACTAGAGACTGAACATGATGGCCACTCAATACCCCTATTGCAAACCACAACACCCAAAAGGAGAGAGAGAGAGAACAAATTGGAATGCTCTGCCACAGAGGCAGAGCGGGGTGAGGGGATGGGATAGCGGGGTGGGAGGGATACTGGGTTCATAAGTGGTGGAGAATGGACACTGGTGGAGGGAGGGGCTCTCGAACATTGCATGAGGGAAAAAACAAGCACGAAAATGTGTGAATCTGTAACTGTACCCTCACTGTGACTCACCAATTAAAAAATAAATAAATTCTAAAAAAATAAAATAAAAGTCTGGAGGTGTCTCTACAGGGGAAAAATTTTTTTAAAAATAAATTATTATTTAAAAAAGCTTCCTTCAATTAATGCACTTGTCTCATTTGTCATTTATTAACTCTCCGCATATATATTTCATTTTCAAGTTTTTGATTATATCCCATTGGTCTGAAAGTCTTTTGCCTTTGAGAATGATGTTAGCAGTTGGTTTGTTATATAGGGTTTTTACTATTCTGAAATACATTGTAGAATTTCTATTGTAGCATTATCGATGTTTATTGGTATGATCATATTATTTTATCTTTCCTTTTATTAATGTGGTGTTTGATGTAAATTTATTTATAAATATTGAACTCTCCTTACATTAGTTGAATAAATCCCTACTGATTATGGTATGTGGTTTTTGGAAGGATTTTTTAATCTGTTTTGTTTGGTTTGAGGGATGGTTGGCCTCACCTAATTGTGCTCAGGGATCACTCCGAGGCGCCATATGTGGTACCTTAGATTAAACCAGGATTGGCTGCATGCAAGGAAAGCTTCTTACCTGCTGCATTATCTCTATTATAACTTGATCCTTTGTACTTTTCTGTTTGATTTTTGGAGGTCCACAGTCACACCCAGCTACTACTGGCTCTGTGCTTAGGGACACACCTGGTTAAGCTTGGGAAACAAAGTGATGCCAGACATTGAACACAGGCCTCCTACATGCAAAGCAATTATCCAGTCCATTGGTCTGTTGCACTATTGCTCTAGTCTTCTATGATCCTTTTGACATATCTTTTCTAGGTTTTGTTGAGGATTTTTGCATCTATGTTTGTCACTGTCACTGTCATCCCATTGCTCATCGATTTGCTTGAGCAGGCACCAGTAACATCTCCATTGTGAGACTTGTTGTTACTGTTTTTGGTATATCGAATATGACAAGGGTAGCTTGCCAGTCTTTGCCATGCAGGCAAAATACTCTCGGTTCCTTGCTCGGCTCTCTAAGGGGTGGAGGAACTGAACCCTGGTTGGCCGCATGCAAGGCAAACGCCCTACCTGCTGTGCTATCGCTCCAGCCCTTATAAGCATCTATGTTTATAAGGGGATATTTCTCCAGGTTCCTATTTTGTTAGTAGTATCTCTGTCAGGTTTTGGTATTGAGTAATGTTGACTTCTATAGCCTTTAGGACAGATTCTGGTTTCTTTGCTATATTGGGAGAAGTATAGATAATTAGATAAGAAGTATAGATAAGAAGCTTGAGAAGTATAGATAATACATATTTGAAGGTTTGATACAATTCACTAATGAACACTTCCAATGTGAACTTTTGTTTTGAGATAACTTTTTTAATTACTGTCTGAACTTTCTTACTCAATTAGTCTGCTCTTGTTTTCTATTTCCTCTTGAGTGAGCCTTGGAAAGCTGTATAATTCTTAAAAAGTATCTATTTCTTGTAGGGTTCTTCATTTTAGTAGCTGTAAATTTGACTCAGTGTCTCAAAGCACAGAAAAGATCTACCTGATTCACTTGAAAGGCAATCACAAGACTCACAAGACAATAATAACTAAAGGTTTCAGATGAATGGCATAAACTTAAAGGATGAAAGATTTTTTTAGACTTATAATAGAAGTGTAACTATGAAACAGAATTAATTAGGGATAATTAGAGGTCACTAAGATTAAGATTTTACATAAGATTTTTTTTGGTAGATGACCCCAGCTTGTATATAAATAAATGATCAAAGTTACTATACACTAAAGCAATGTGTGACACTATATAATATAGCTTTCTTATAAAATTCTTAACATTACATCAAAATTTCTTTCCAATAGTGGTCTTTGATGTTGGGCTGTCTCAAATTATGTGTATCAGAGCTGAACTAAACAACTTTGCCATGCAATGCTCTGTGCAGAGCACAATGAAACTGTACCCTCCCTCACTGAATACTATCATATGTCATGTCATTTCCAAGACTGTGGTGGTTTTTAGCACCTCCTCATAGTGACAATATATAACAAATAAAGCAAATTTAAATAGTAATTTTCTCACCTAAAAATATAATCTAACTATAAGACACTACTTCAGGAAACAAAAGAGGACACAAGGAAATGGAGACACATCCCCGTCTCATGGACAGGAAGGGTTAAAATTATCAAAATGACAACACTGCCCAAAGTATTATACAGATTCAATGCAGTCCCTATCAGGATACCCATGACATTTTTCAAAGAAATAGACAAAACACTCCTGAAATTCATATGGAACAATAAACCCCCATGAATAGCTAAAGCAATCCTTAGGATAAAGAAGATGGGTGGCATTACCTTCCCCAACTTCAAACTGTACCACAAAGCAGTAGTAATTAAAACAGCATGGCATTGGGCTAGAAACAGACCCACAGGCCAATGGAACAGAGTTGAATATCCTGTCACAGACTCTCAAATATATAACCACTTAATCTTTGACAAAGGAGCAAGAAATGTGAAGTGGAACAAGGAAAACCTCTTCAACAAGTGGTGCTGGGAAAACTGGACAGCTACCTGCAAAAGAATAAACTCTGACCTCAGTCTAACACCAGACACAAAAGTCAAATCAAAGTGGATTAAAGACCTCAATATCAGACATGAATCCATAAGATACATGGAGAAAAGTGGAGGAAGAACCCTCCATGACATTGAAGCTAAAAGCATCTTTAAGGATGAAACACCACTGACCTAGCAAGTAGAAACAAATGTAAACAAATAGGACTACATCAAACTAAGAAGCTTCTGCACCTCAAAAGAAACAGTGACCAAAATATAGAGTCCACAGAATGGGAAAGAATATTTACCCAATACCCATCTGATAAGGAATTAATATCCAGGATATACAAGACACTAGTAGAATTATATAAGAAAAAACCCTCTAACCCCATGAAAAAATGGGGAGAATAAATGAACAGAAGCTTCCTCAAAAAATAAATACAAATCCACATTGCTAATCATCAGGGAGATACAAATTAAAACAGCAATAAGATATCATCTCACACCACAGAGACTGGCACACATTCAAAAGTACAAAATCAACCATATTGGCATGGATTTGGGGGAAAAGGGACACTCTTTCACTGTTGGTGAGAATGAACTGGGAATGCCGACTAGTCCAGTCTTTTTGGATAACAATATGGGCATTTCTTTAAAAACTAGAAAAGGGGCTGGAGCGATAGCACAGCGGGTAGGGCGTTTGCCTTGCACACAGCCACCTGGGTTTGATTCCCAGCATCCCATATGGTCCCCTGAGCACCACCAGGAGTAATTTCCGAGTGCAAAGCTAGGTGTAACCCCTGAGCATCGCCAGGAGTGACCCAAAAAGAAAAAAAAAACCTAGAAATTGAGCTTCCATATGACCCCTGCTTCTGGTAATATATCCCAAGGGTGCAAAAAAAGCACAGTAGAAAAGTACATCCGCACCTATAGGTTCATTGCAGCACTGTCCACAATACCCAGAATCTGGAAACAACCCGAGTGACAGAGAACAGATGACTGGTTAAAGAAACTTTGGTACATCTACACAATGGAATACTCTTCAGCTGTTAGGAGAGATGAAGTCACGAAATTTGCTTATAAATGGATGGACATGAAGAGTAGCATGCTACGTGAAATGAGTCAGAAAGAGAGGGACAGACATAGAATGACTGTACTCATTTATGGAATATAAAATAACAAAATATGAGACTGACACCCAAGGACAGTAGACACAAGGGCCAGGAATATTCCTCCACAGTTGGAAGCCTGTCTTATGAGCTGGGGGAGAAGGCAACTGGAATTGAGAAGTGATCATGAAGGCTGGAGGAATCATTCAGGATGGGAGATGTCTGCTGAAAGTAGATAAACTGATAGCCTCTCAGTATCTGTGTTGCAAACCATAATGCCCCAAAGTAGAGAGAGAGTATGGGGAAATTGTCTGCCATGGAGGCAGGGGGAGGGTTGGGCTGGGAAGGGGGGAGGTATACTGGGGACATTGGTGGTGGAGACTCATGGGATGGGTAATGGGATGGGTGTTTGATCATTGTATGACTGAAATTCAAACATGAAAGCTTTGTAACTGTTATAACTGTATCTCACGGTGATTTAATAATCAAAAAAAGAAATATTGAATGTAATCAATTATTGTGAACAACTTTATAAAAAAAATTGAAAATATAAAGAAAAAGAAAAATCTCCCCCCAAAAAGAAGAGAAAAAGAAAAAACATTTCAGCCATTCTCTGCAGGGCTCAGGACTTTCTTCTCCTGGCTCTGCATTCAGTGATCCCTGAGCATAGCCAGTTATGGCCAAGACTCAAATAAATAAAAAATATGTAAAAAATTAGTCTCTTATAATCCAGTTATTCATGCTTAGATATTTACACACACATAAGCACTAATTTAATAGACATCAGCACTCCCATGTTAACTGTAGCATTCTTTACAATATTCAAGAATTGCTAAAGATAGTGTTGACTATTCATTAATTGATGAATGAATGAAGAAATATGTTAAGTATAAGATGCCATTGGGAAAACTGGATAGCCACAAGGACGCTACCTGCTATACTATCCTCTGGCACCACAAATGACACTTATTGAAGAAACAGGCTTTCCTTGTTCCAGAGGAGATTTTTGGGTCCCTTGTTATAAATTTGTTGCCCATATATGTGGGGTTTTATTTCTGAGATCTCAATTCTGTTCCATTGATCTGTGTGTGTTTTTATTCTAATACCATATTCCTTTAGTTACTATTGATTTGTATTTTGAAGTTGGTGAATGTGATGCTTTCAGTTCTGTTTCATATTTTTAAGGAGTAGACATTTCTGCTATTTTGGATAGTTTATAAAATCAATTTTATTATTTCTTGTTCTATTTCTATGAAGATTGTCTTTGGGCTTTTAATAAGGACTGGTTGTATTAAATTTATTCATTGATAAAGATAGTAAAGCCATTTTAGTGATGGTAATTATGAATTCATAAGCATCATAGGATTCTTCTCATCTCTTTGTGTTTTCTTTTATTTATTTCAACAGTGTCACAGATTTCCTGATATAGATCTTTGACTTCTTTCTTTGATTAAATTTATTCCAATATCTTTATGCATCTTAGATTATAAATGGAATAATTTTTCTAATTGCTTTTTCTGTTGATACATTATTTGCACGTAGATATGTAATACATTTGCATATTTTATAGCCTGTCATTTTATTTATTTTCAATAGTTTTAATACTGGAATATTTGGAAGAAAATCCTTCCTAATTCCCAGTGATCACATCTTAGCATAAGGTTCGCATACCAAATATAATAATTTATTCTGGGAATACATGAACATCAGACTGTTTTTGAAATATGAATACATTTTGGAATATGAGTATCAAGAAAATGCAAGAAACAGAATAAATGTTAGTACAGGGATTAAGGCCCTTTCCTTACATACCACCTACCTTAGTTTTGAATCCCCAGCACCACAAAGGGTCTCCAGAGCACTGCCAGGGGTCACTCCTGAAGTAGGAACAGTCCCTGAGTACTCCTGGGTTTGGCTTACTTAGTTTTCTCTTGATTCCCAAAAGAAAAAGAAAATAGAGGAGCTACTTTTTCATTTTCAGTAACCTACCAACATGCCCCTTGACAAAATATTTCTCAAGTATAGCAAATAGCATTTGTACCCTATAACTTTACAGCGGTAAGGCATTTGCCTTGCATGCGGCCGACCAGGGTTGGATTCCTCCATCCCTCTCGGAGAGCCCGGCAAGCTACCAAGAGTATTCCACCCACATGGCAGAGCCTTGCAAGCTACCCTTGGCACATTCAGTACACCAAAAACAGTAACAACTAGTCTCACAATGGAGACGTTACTGGTGCCCTCTTGAGCAAATTGATAAAAAACGGGATGACAGTGCTGCTGCTGCTGCTGCTGCTGCTGCTGCTGCTGCCCTGTAACTTTAATGTAACAACTGTGCTTGTCATTATAATTTAAATAAGTAAAGACTTTTCAAGATAAGCTGATTGGAATTACATATATACACATATATCACTGTATCCTGTTGTTCATCGATTTACTTGAGTGGGTGCCAGTAACGTCTCCATTCATCCCAGTGTTGAGATTTTAGCAGCCTCTCCTAACTCATTTTTCCCAACAATTGGAGGCTCTTTTCAGGGTCAGGGGAATGAGACCTGTTATTGTTACTGTATTTGGCATATCGAATACACATGGGGAGCTTGCCAGGCTCTTTAGTGCATATACACATAAGATAAATTTTTATTTTCTTACTCTAATTTCCAAAAAGAAAACTTTGAGAAATGCTCTAGTAAGAAAAATTAATAAATAGGATATGGAGATAGTTACCAGATTTCAGAGATGTCATCATTAGAGGTGTTTAGCAGTTAAAATGCAGCTGATGAGAGGAAGCTGCTGCAAGTCACGTAATAGAGAAATGATAAAATTAAAATGGTCTTTATTTTGGGATTAGACTATCAATAAGGGACTCCGCACTAGGCTGTTTTCACTCCGGGCACCCCAGAGGGGACGGGTGAGAACCCTCCTCGCCCCAAGGGACCCAGTCCCGGCAGCCGACCTCCACTACTCAACCGCCGCCATTCTCCAGGCTACTTTCCGGATGCTCTGGCCGACCCTCACACATGAATGAAGTTCCATGGAACCCAGATTACAAAGACACTTCCTACCCATTTTCCATAATTCACTGTATCACTGTCATCCTGTTGTTTGTCTATTTGCTCGAGCAGGCACCAGTAACGTCTCCATTCCATAATTACCACACCATATATGATGGAGTTCAGACAGTAGGCAACAAATCATAGAGAATAATATGTGTGTGTGTGTGTGTATGGTGTTTGCCTTGCATGCCACCAACCCAGGTTCGATTTCTTCGCCCTGGCAAGCTACCAAGAGTATCTCCCCCACGCACCAGAGCCTGGCAAACTACCAGTAGTGAGTTTGATATGCCAAAAACAGTAACAAGTCTCACAATGAAGATGTTACTGGTGCCCGCTTGAGCAAATTAATGAGCAGCGGGATGACAGTGATACCGTGATATATATATATAGTGATATAGGTATATATATATTAAACTATATATATCACTACATATATATTATATATATACATATAAATATATACATATACCTCTCGGAGAGCCCAGCAAGCTACTGAGAGTATCCTGCCCGTACAAGCAGAGCTTGGCAAGCTACCTGTGACGTATTCAATATGCCAAAAACAGTAATGATAGGTCTCATTCTCCTGACCCTGAAAGAGCCTCCAATCGTTGGGAAATATGAATAAGGAGAGGCTGCTAAAATCTTCAGAGCTGGGAGGAATAGATATGTTACTGGTGCCCGCTCGAGTACATCAATGAACAATGGGATAACAGTGATACAGTGATACTCAAATTTCAGCATTCTCCAAAATATATTGCAATATAAGTAGTAAAGAAATAAAACCTTAGATTCTAAGAATGCATTTGAATAGTGTTTTATGATTAAACACAATGTTTTCATGCCCATACATTTCTTTACATGTTTGTTTTCCCTCATACTAACTTATCTCTTTAATATCAAACAAATAAATGGGACCAGAGAGATAGTACAGAAGGCAGGGCACTTGCCTTGCACATTCTGACCTGGGTTTGGTCTCAACATATGGTCCCCTGAGCCCTGATCCCTGAGTCCTGCCAGGAGTCATACCACCTAAACTCAGATCCAGGAATAAGCTCCGAACACCTCTGAGTGTGACAGAAAAAACCAAAAACATAAGACATCAAGAACCATTTCTTTCTTAGTCTAAATTTAACATAATTACCATTTTAAAATTCTTAGCAAGACAAATCAATAGTCATACAATGAAAACAATGAAGCCTGTACCTCCAGGCTTCTTTGTAATAATACCTGATCTGGTTCTTCTGGACATTACTCATCATTAATTTTCTTGACAGACAAAATTATTACTGAGTTTCTTGGCTGGAAGAAATGAGTTGGAATCTTGCCTTAAGCCATTCTTGACTTCTTCTTCCATTCTTTTGGGGCTTGTGATGAACTGGGCTCATTTATCTTTTATATTCCGATTTACTGAATTTTGCATGTAAGCGAAAGATGCTGTGAAGTTCCTGTCAGTTCCCTCTTTCATATCCCCCACCAGAGAGACATTTAGCCCAAGAAGGATCAATCTAGTTCCAATGACAGATCAGATTAGGAATATAAAGGCCACACCATCAGAATTAATAAATGCTTGGAATCTTAGAATCATCTTCTCGTAAATCCTATCTGTATATCTGCTTACTCTTCCTCTTGCTTACCAAAATGTTACTTTAAATGAACCTGATTAAAAATGATTTTTTTAGATTACTGAAAATCTGCCACATGGGCCAATCCTTCATGAAAATCCTGCTGCTACCTACAAATGATACCTAGAGTGTGCCAAAACTTCTACTATTTTTAGAGTAAAACTGGCTCACAAGAAAGTGAAATCCCCAGGTGCTAAAAGTGATTAAAATAAGCATGCGAGCTGATGTTTTGGCAAGTTGTGATTGGATCTTTTAATAGTTGAGCTTGGATTTTAAACTCCAGATTAAGGAAGTAAAACTGGCGTTAATTTTTTATAGGAGAGAATTGGAAGAAGAAATTTGAATAATTCTAGACAGCTTCTAGAGCTGTGTGCTGTGAAGGAAGAGATTATGGGAAATAAAAAATATCACCCATCATTACAGGGTGACAATACTTAATATTGATATTTGAAATATCCAGGGAGATCTTTGTCACCTTAAACTTCCACAGGAAAAAGTGTGCCACAATCCTGCACTTACACAAGAATCTAAACTTATGTACCTTGATTTTTTTTTTTTGGTGAATTCTTCAAACCAGTACGTAAACATATAAAATTTATCTTTAATTCTTAAATCTAGAAATGACATCAACAACCAAAATACATTTTGTGGAAAATATTTTGATAATTCCTAATCCCAAAGTCTCATTGAATATGAGATTAAAAGAAAATTTTATAAAATCTATAATCATAGAAACAATAAATTTGGGGCTACAGATAGCACAGGGTTCAAAGTGTTTATGCTGGTGGCCAAAGCTGGTTCAATATCCAGAATGGTTCCCAGAGCACTGCCTGATGTGGCCCAGCAGCCCTCTCTACCCCACCTCTCCCATGCACAAACAAAAATCTATGTAGTGAGAGTATGTTTTCGTACACATATACCTGCCAATGCGTATATTCAGTTTCTTGTCTGTGGCTTATTTGAAGTGGAGAGGAGTGAGGCAGCTGCCTTGAGACAGAAATCTACCCCTTTTTCTCTACCTCTATCATTCGAGGGCATGCCTGAGAGAGTTAGGACTGATGAAAGTCAGCTATGAGCTCCTGCACAGCATGGACACTCAAAGTCTATCATCCGCTTGTTCTATGTAATGTGGAAGATAATCCCTGCTACCCAATTTTGCAGGGACCCATGGTCCTGCAAAATGAAAATGGTGCAAGGAATTGTTCTTTGCAGGAAAGGAAAAATCAGTCCTAATCTTACCCAGGCCTTTCCTTCACAGAAAAGAATTTCAGGAGAAGATAAAACAGTGAAGTATATATAACAAGTTTATTAGGGAAATACAGGGAGGTAAGGAGAGAAGTAAGTTAAGACACATGGCAGTTATCGAGACAGTTTATTTCCATGCCCCCCCAGCAATTTCCCTATATTTCCTAATAAACAACTTATATATAATTCACTGTTTTAGAAACAAGGGCCAGGAGGGTTGGTCCACATTTGGAAGCCTGCTGCTACAAGTGCTGCGAGAGAGGGCAATTGGGATGGAGAAGGGACCACCAAGACAATGATGGCTGGAATTGATCCCTCTGGATGGGAGCTACCAGCTGCAAAATAACGGCCTTATCTTTGGTGCTTTACCCACTTGCAGTGTGTGTATTGAAAACCACAATGTTCAAAAATATGTGTGTGTTTGTGTGTGTGTGTTTGTGTGTGTGTGTGTGTGTGTGAAAAGAGAGAGAGAAAGAGAAAGAGAGAAAGAGAGAAGAGAGAGAGAGAGAGTCATAGAGAGGTAGTGAGGCAGTTTGGGGGTAGTGGGGCCATGGACCTTGGTAGTGGGAAATGAACGCAGGTGGAAGGATGGGTGTTGAACATTTTATAACTGAAACTGGATCATGAACAGCTTTGTAACTATGTATCTGACCGTGATTCAATTAAAACAAACAAACAAAACGTACTCAAGAGAGAGCACAGGCTTTTCCAGCGTGGCAAGAGCCCAAAATACACAGGGAAAGAGGGGAGGTGCAGGTGGCAAGTGCTGGAGCAACACATGTACCCAGGGCAACTTATGTAGGTGACCTTTGTCAAAAGCAGTTTAAGCTCATTTCCAAACTGGCCACTAGCCCCAGGCTGTTGCTAGGGTGGTTGCCAAGAGGAGTTGGAAGTAATTGACGGTCTTTTGTTCTTCGTGGGGTCTTTGTTGGGTGGCGGGAGGGCCTCTCCCCCAGGGGTCCAGCCCCCTCTCCTTTCAAGAAGCTTCCTCACACTAGGCCTGAAAATCTATATCTCAATGGCTTTCTACTAAAATGGATTCTCTTTGTTAAAGTGTCCATGCCTTCTGGCTGGTTCAAATTTCTGCGTTTTACTCAAAATACCCCTTATTTTCCTGCCTAAAACAAATTCAAGGTAAGCTAGCCTAAGTCTTCATATAGTGAAACAACAATGTGAAAGCAAGGCATCATGAACCAAAAAAATTGGCAACTGTGCAAAAATATAAGCTGAGCTAAGAAAAATGAAAATATGTTTATTCAAGTTGCCTGATGGGTCAAACAGACACCTAAACATAATGGAAGAAAATGTTAATAAATTTAACGCAATATCAATAGAATTTTCCTGAATGCAGCCAAGAAAATACACAGAAGTTGAGTGACAAAACCTGTTAGGTTAAAATAAAACATTATACTCAGCTATATGCTGTTTGCAAGAGACATAATTGAAACATGACACAAAAAGACTTTGAGTAACTATGGAAATGATTTCTCAGGCAATACTAAATTTAAAGTAATTTGATAATTCAGATGAAATAAACTAAGATAAGAAATCCATAACTTAATGTCCAAAGGAATAGTTCACCAGAGAAATATGATATCTGTTGGAAAATTCTGGAAAATGTATTAAATTATAAGAATTAATAGGAGCGTGGCAAAATTTTTATATTAAATTTTGTGTTGCTCTTTCAATTGCGCCTGTGCCTCCAGCCAGCCCTGTTGGAAAGCTCCTTAGGCAGCCCGCCCGAGTCGCCTGAGCCCCCGGGACTTCCGGCCCTGCTGCCCGGTTGTTCTGTATAGCCGGAGTTGAAGGGGCCAGTGAGGAGATCTCTTCCTGCCCCTCCCTTCTCTCTTATTACATCACAGTGAGCAATTACTGACCTGTCAAGACCTCCCTCAGCATCTTTTTGGGTCACACCTGGCGATGCACAGGGGTTACTCCTGGCCCATGGACTCAGGAATCATTCCTGGCGGTGCGCAGGGGACCATATGGGATGCTGGGAATCGAACTTGGGTCGGATGCATGCAAGACAAACGCCCTACCCGCTGTGCTATAGTTCCAGCCCCTCACTCAGCTTTTTAAAAAAATGCATTTAAAAAATTGGGGGGCCTCTAGGTAACGTCAGGGAAGCCAGCGGTACTCCCAGGGGGTATGTTCGTCAGCTGCGGGGTCTCACTCGGGACACCCTACCCAGGCGCTGCT
Organism: Sorex araneus; assembly: GCF_027595985.1. NCBI lineage: Eukaryota > Metazoa > Chordata > Mammalia > Eulipotyphla > Soricidae > Sorex > Sorex araneus. The sequence continues at coordinate 134,545,203 of NC_073304.1, read as the reverse complement.
CAGAAGCATCAGGCTACAGCAGGGGGTGCTGGGGGGGTAGGGCTGGGATTCAAAGTACCAGCTCCCCCCCCCCTCTGCTTTATTGTGTTGGTTACACAGTTGCAGAGGCTGACTCCTGCTCACTGGAAGGGAAAGGACCTGTCCCCCACCCTCACACCGTGGACGCAGGTGAGCTGCGTTAGAAACTGCAGTTTGCTACATGTCAAGGTGAAACACATTCGGTAATGGCAGAAATGGAACTCATTTCAGATTCCCAACCACCATAAAGTTACTGTTTGTTACCTCTAGATTGAATTCAGTTTTCCATCAAGTGACTCGGTATGCTAAGCCTAGAGGAATCTTGGTTTGAAGAATGATTTGGGAAACATTGGTATCGCATGTAAATATATTGTAAAGCCCGGGACTTTTGGTCTACCTAAATAGCACAGTGGGTAAGGCATTTGCCTTGCAGGCAGGCAGCCTGGGTTTGATTCCACCGGCATTCTCAGAGATCCCAGCAAGCCGCGGAGAGAATCCCGTCCACACGGCAGAGTCTGGCAAGCTACCCCTGTCGTATTTGATATGCCAAAAAACAGTAACAGCAAGTCTCACAATGGAGACGTTACTGGTGCCCACTTGAGCAAATCGATGAGCAACGGGATGACAGTGACAAGATTTGTTATAGGGTTAAAAGTTAATCAAATTAATGTTATTTTAAATAATAAAATCTAAAGTGTGTGCTAAAATAAATCTTTGAAAGTACATGATGTCTAAGAAGAGAAAAGCATAAAATTGTATTGAAAATATACAAAAGACTTGAAATAAATGATTATTTATCTACTGAATAAGAATTTTCGAAATTCTTAAATATCATTTCTTGCCAATGTGGTTTTCAAAATGCTTAAAAATTTCATGGCATTCAACGAACTCTAAAAGTATATATGAAAACAAGACAAGATACTTTTGAAGCAACATTGGAAAATATAGCTTGTCCACCTTGCATGAGTGAGGCTGTCAGTTTTATTTCTGGCACAGGTAACTGCTGCAGAGCTTAATCTGCTCTCTGGTATGAGCCTCAGTGCTATAACCAGAAGCAAGGATGTGACCCCTGGCAAACTGCAACCAGGCAGGCAAACTCCAAAACTTCATATGTGTAACCCCAACACACTGCAACTAAGTGTGCAAGCACTGCAGTCAAGTGGTATGCTCTGAGGCCAAGGATGTGATCTTTAGCATATAGCCATTATCACCACAGCAATTACAACAAAGAGGACGGTGAAAAAATAAAATGAATGAGATTTGGATAAACAAAGCAGAATTTGGCGCATTAATTGAAATGTAGGAAAAAAATCTAGAATCATAATTCATTTTGGTGATCTGACAAGATTACTGAGGAATTTGGTAGGACAGAGGTGGCGTCACAAATCAGCTAGAAGGTAAGGCAGAACTCATACCTTGCATGTATAAGGAACTACATTTAATCCCCAGCACTGCAAATCAACTGAGAATGTATGCAGGCAATTTACTCTCATTTAGAAGATGATTTAAGATCAGATTCCATATTCATACACAAAAGTAAATTCTAGATTGGTTATAGGCATAAATATGAATATAAGACCTAATTTATTTAAAAATATATTGATATAACAAAGATTCTTTTTGTTGTTGTTGTTGTTTAGTTATTTTTTATTTAATTTTTATAAAGTTGTGCACAATAATTTATTACAGTCAATATTCCAACACCAATCTGACCACAATTGCACCTTCCCACCACCATTATTTCAACCACCACCCAAGGTAGCAGGCCCTAAATAATTAATTGTGTATTGCTTGCTATGAATAATCTGCTAAAAATTATCAAAAACGTTTCCTTAGAAGAAAGTGTGTGAAGATTGTTGTATCTTATCATGGAGTCATGAAGCCCTTGAATAAGAGATTACTAACATGTTGTTACAGGTTGAGCTTTGTGTGCTAATATTTGTTTTTATCAATGTCAGTCGCCTTCTACTTTACACCCCATCCAATGTGGTATGTTGCTCCTGGTACATCAGTGATGTAGAGTAAGAGATGTCACTCCAGGAATTCTAAAATTTCGATAGGGTGATACAACTGGATTTAACTTTTTAATTGGATGTTGACATTGGGGTCTGGAGCCATCTCTGCATCTTGTTAATCTGTTCAAAGATTTATTTATGAATCTCTGGATCATGGTTCTTTATGAACTTATATGGTTCTAGAGGCAATTCCTGGGCATGACTGCCAGGCTTCTGGAAGAACAGGGAGATGGGAGGAGGTTGCCCATTCCTGACTCCATGAGAGCCTGGAGATTTCTATTACAAAACCTGCATACCTGGGTTTTTCAACAGATTCACTCATGAATAAGGCTCATTCTGAAATTGTGGAGACTGGCCTTGAGCAGGGCAGCAATTGGGTTTTGGAAGTTTTGGCTGCCCTTGAGCTCTGTTTGGGTGGATGGTGGGCTCACCTGCCCCCCACTCTGGGGTGCCCCTGATGAGACTCAGACTGGTGCAGGGTCTGGAGACATCTCTACAAAGAAATTCTTATGAAAGCAAAAGTATAGTAGAAGAATTCATAAATTTAACTACATTAAAATTGAAAAAAAATTTAGGGCAAGGAACGTAGCTCAGAAGCATTTGCTTTGCATCAGTGAGGTCCTTGGTTTCATCCCGGGTGTGGGACAAAAAAAATTAATAAGTAAAGCATGAGCTAATTCTAGTTTAACAAAACTTTTTATAATAAAATGAAGAAAAACACCAGGAGACTGTGGTATTGCAACACACATAACCAATTAAGCATTAGTATTTGGTTATATCAGGAAAATCTACCAAAAAATCAAAGGAATACTAATAGATAATTCTGAAAAGAGGGAGACTTTTAAAGGTTAATAGATATACTTTTCAACTAATTGCAGAAATGCAAATTTGATAGCATAAATTTATTATTTAACACATTGAAAATATGAAATTACCAGCCTATGAATGATCCAAAGCCTGAGGATTTGAGAACCCTTATATTAGTAGTAACAGTTTGTAACAATCTCTCTTTCAAAAGCAATTTGGTAAAGTTTAAATTACATGTACCCCACACTCAGTATGTGTACTTCTAGAAGTATATCCTAGAGAAATTCTGAAACATTTATATAACAAAATTGAAGAGAGAATTTATATTGCAAAATTGATTTTGGTAACAGAAGTGAACCAAATTTCTAGTTGGAATGCTTGTGGAATGGGTAGGATAAAATTTGATAGGATAAATATTAATATGATTAAATAAATGGAACTATTTATACAATATTAAAATTCTTTGAACTTTTAAAGGGCCTAAACTGGTACTATTAAGAGGAATGAGACTTGCTTATACTTGGATGAATACATCTCAAAAAGTGCAACAGGAAGTTGCAAGACTAATTAGAGTATGATGCTACTTATATAAAATATAGGAGTAATATCGGATACATACATGTAGTTTAAAAGCAACATAACAACTATAGCACAATAACTCTAAAAAGGGATAAAGAGAACAGATCTGGGAGTAAAACTTGTATATGACACCCTGTTTCCTAAAACAAGGCAAAATGTTACCATCTGTTAAGTTTTGTATTTTAAGATGGAGGTTTATATTCTATTTTTTCAATTTTTTTTGTATTCCTGAAATATTTCATGGTTAACTTTGGGGGTAATTGGAGGGGTTCCCAGCAGTGCTCAGGAGCTTTGTTGCCCTTCCAAAGATATAAGGCCCAGCTGACCTGACAGTTAAGTACTTGGCTCTGACAGTTCTATGTTACCCCAGTAGTGCCAGGGGCCACTATAGATACTCCCAGCAGTGTTGGAAGTGGGTGGTGGTACATATAATATAGTTCTGGGTATTAGACTTGGAGCATATGGAACTGGAGAGATTGTACAGCGTGATATGGGTACTTGCCTTGCATGCACTCGACTAAACCCAAAGAGTCCCCCAAGCACCTTCAGAAGTAATTACTGAGTGCAGAGTCAGGAGTAACCCCCGAGCATCACTGGGTGTGACCCCAAAACAGTAATAAAAACTTATATTTAAAAAATTGACTTGGGTCTCAAGAAAATATGGCATGTGCTCCACCCCTTTGAGTTACATCTCTGACCCAAAGTTAATTTTGTTCTGTTTTGGGGGGGCACACCTGGCAATGTTTAGGGGTTATTTCTGGCTCTGCACTTAGGAATTATTCCTGGCAGTGCTTGGGGGATCATATGAGATGCTGGGGATGTAACCCAGGTTAGCCACATACAAGGTAAGTGCCTTACCTGCTGTACTATATCTTCAGCCCTCATGGTTAATATTTTTTAAAGAAAATAAGTCTCCTGGACACTTATAGAATCTATAAATGAATATATACAAAATATATTAACAACAAAAATGTTTAAGTTTGTGTGTATGTCACTTAAAATTATCCCTGCACCCTTTGGGAAACAAAAGTAATCCAAAGTGATACAAATTAGAAGAAGCAGTTAAGTTAGTTCAGTCTGTCAGCTGACCACTTACCCCACAGAGGGCTGCAAGTACTGCATGTCACCATCTGTTTTCCCCTTTTTCTTCTCCTTTATTTTAAGGGCTTCCTCTCACAGGCATTCTTTTAAAGGTTCTTGGTGGGGTTTTCTCAGGCATGCTCTTGAGTCTCAAGAACAGGTTAAATCATTCTCATTATAGCTGAAAAAGGTGGAGGAATATGTAACATCCTTGTTAGACAGATTGTCATTAGAAAATAGTCCAAATTAAAGCTATGATATCTAATGAGAATAAGTTATGTGAAACCCATTTCTCAGTGTGATTGAGTATTACTCTAAAACAACTTAAAATATTTATAAGAAATTATTTTAAATTTCAATTTTAAAACACCTTTAACCTAGTGCAAAACTTTCACAGAAAATATGTATATCGCATAATTCTGCATGTCATATAACACTGAGAAGCAGTATGATCACAGATTCTGGGGACCACACTGCATAGAGTTGAACAGTCTGCCTATACCAAGTGTATGACATAGGACAGGTTATTAAACTTGCCTGTGCTTACATCACCTCCACTATAATATGGGATTGATAGTGGTCAATTCCTCTTATAGTCAGAGAGAAACCCATGCATAAGTATTTTATCAATGTTAGCTATGTTAGCTCCTATTATAACACATATTTGTTTTGACTTTTCACTTTATATATTTGTAAACTTCTTTCTCTTTACTCATAACTTAACGTAAATGTATTACTGAATTAAAGCTTTGCCTTCTTTATGCTGCATTTTTCTCTATGTAAATCTTTATACCACATTTGCTTACTAGAAATTTGAATAGGAAACATTTTTTTTTCTACTTACAATTTGTCTACCATTTCCTAGCAGTTCCACTAGTAGCATTTATGTTTGGAAGTCATAAAAAAGGGACAATATGTATAAACCTGGTTGTTGAAAATATCTTTATTTTTATTCAGTACATTTAAGTTGATCACATTTTATTTCATTAGACTTTGCTGAGTCATTCTTTCTAGGATAGAATGTTGTTTTTAGTAATGGATCATTTTCCCTCTCTATCTAAATTTTATCTTTTGGGCACACATTAAAGGCAAATGTGAAGAGCTATTCTGATGAATTATTCAGGAAATCAGAAGCTGAAGTTGGTTTATATTAAATGTAATTGAAATTAGTCAAGAAGGATGTAGTGTCTGTAGGCAAGATTTTCTGCAAGAAAGAGAATTTCCTGTTTTATATCTATATCACTTTAATGGTGAAAACTGATTTTTAAACTAAATAAAAGTCTTTAGCTCAAGCAAATTAATTCCTTTGATTCAATAATCTTTTATGGGATTCATAAGTAGTTAACTATAATTTGGTATACAAAATAATTAACTTATTATTCTTTTTTGGATGATATAAATGGTATTTGTTTACTTATTTACATTTAAATTAAAACTTCTAGTTTTGGGTTTTGTGGTGGAAACAATATAATGGGAGTGTAGAATAGAATAAGGAAAGGAATTGAACAAATATAGGGTTCCAGAACTTTAGGAAGTTGAAGAAAGAATTGTTCTAGGGGATTATCACCTTCCATAGACAAGGGGCCTGGAATGTATTTTCTAAGATTGGTCAGTCAATAGTTGTAGATCCTAGAATGATATCCTAGTGGAAACTTGATTAGTCACTAGATGCCTTAATTTCAATAATTTGTGTCTCAATTTCTCTTCTGACACTTGCCAGCTAAGTGTGGAGCTATTTTAGCAATACATTGATGTCTAAAATAATTTTCTCTGATCATAGATGCATTTCTCCCACTTGCTATCATTCTTTCTCTTACATAATCTGCTTTCACCTTTAAAGCTTCTTCCCATGTTCTCCTCATTCTTCTATCCACTCTCCTCACTACCATTTGTCAGCCTGAACACAGTGATCAACGAGTTCATTCAACCCTTATTCTTCTTTGAAGATGTGCTTTCTGTTCCTGATCTTCATCATTGTCTCATACTCGGGTGAATTACAGAGACACTTCTTTTTTAAAAAATGCACAATTTCATATATATCACATGAAAAAATCCTACCTATTTTAAAATACCAAAGTGTGAAATTTCTTTCTTTTACTTAGCCAGAGAAAAACATTTGGGTTATTTGCTGTTTGCATCATGCATTTTACTTCTCGAAAGCACTCTTGTTTTCTTTCTAGATGCTAGGACTTCTACTATTGGTATTATTATAGATAATTAATGAGCAGCCTTATCTTCAACCTATTAGACTCATCAGAGTCTTTGTGCTCAGAGTTGGAAGTCCTACAAGGATTGGATTTCAGTCCATTTCATTAGTAACCTCTTTGGTTGAAAAGATGTCTTTTTGACCTGATAAGATCCGATTGATTCATTTGAAGTCTCTTTTTGGGAAACTTCAAAACTCTCCCAAAAAGATCTTTCAGATTAAATCAATAGACTAAATTTCATTTGCTTACAACACAATCTCCTTAACTCCAACAGTGCTTTATTACATAGTGTTTGCCATACAGCATTGTAAACTTTGGCTACCATGTCTGTCCTTGAGACTTTGACAGTTCCTCTATCTTTGTAACATAACATCAAAAGCTATATCCAATACATAGTAAGTGTTCAATTCATATCACTTAAATGAGCAAGTTTATGTTTGAATGATAAACAGGTTATCTCAATTAAATTCCTTCCTATTAATATCTGAAATTAATAAATGGCCCCTTTTGCTCCAAAGATTAGTTTTTAGTCATCGTTGGGCAAGAGAATGCTGTGTGAATTCCACAATTGATAGGATCAAGAAATAGACTTGATTGGGGAAATTTTCCGTTTTTGAAGCTTAGTGAGAGAGGCTCTCTCTCTAAATATATACATATATATCTACATATACATGATATTTACACTATGGTTTACAGTACTATTGCTGATAGGTTTCGTCCATAACCTTTTACCATCTTTCAACACTACCTCCTCCTGGTGGTAGACATTGCCCCCATTCCTCTCCTCTCCCCCAGTTCCCTTGAGAGGCATATACTGAATACTAGTTCTCATGCTCTTTGTTTTTATTATTTGGGGGTATTCATTGTCCCACTGTTTTGTTTCTTGATATCCCACATATGCAAGAGATCTTTCTGTGTCAGTCTCTAACTAACTTGATTCAGCCCAATGCTGTCTGGGTCCCTCCATGTGGCAGTAAATTGCATAGCTTTGTCCTTCCTTATGGCTGAGTGGTATTCCATTGTGTAGATGCACCTTAGCTTTTTTATCCAGTCTTCTATTCTTGATACTTGGGTTGTTTCCAGATTGTGGCTAGTGCTGCAGGATCATGGGGGTGCAAATGTTTTTTCCTTAATTTGTTTCTGGATCTATAAGGCATATTCCAAGAAGTGGAGTTGCTGGGTCAAATGGAAGCTCGATTCTTACTTCTGGGTTTTTTCTTTTTCAGCAATGTCCATATTATTTTCTAGAAAGGCTGGACTAGTTCAACATTCCCACCAGCAGTGAATGGGGGTGGGAGTAGGATATTGGTAGAGGGAAGAGGACTCTAGGCACAGGATTTGTGTTGAAACATTGTATATACCTGAAACCAAATATCATGTATAACTTAGTAACTTCATGTATATATCATGTAACTTCAGTTATAACTTAGTAACTTCAGGTTTTTTTTTAAAAAAAGCACAAAATATTTTTTAAAAAATATTTTTTTAGTAGTTAGCAAGAGAAGAAACAGATTCCCATTTCTCTGAAAAGAAGTAGCCTGGACACATGGCAATTCTACCTACTACACTGCCCACTTAGGACATTTGTCAGAGGTGGGAAACCAGCGCCTGAAGAAGTCAGATGCCCAGCACCTAAAGACTATGGAAATATGGTAACTTAGAATTCCTAAAACTTAACTTTTTTAATTTTTAAATTAAAAAATCTTAAATTTAGTAAACTAAAAGAAATGACTTTCCCATCCCTTGGCATATCCAGACCACTGGAGGTTGACTGGGCCTTGAACCCTGAAGTTGTGTGGAATAAGTAGCCCACAGGCAGTGGATGTGATCCTGGAGTTGGGGTCCAGAGGAGTTTTGTCCTGTTTTGCTTACATCTTATTATTATTGTTGTTGTTGTTGTTGTTGAATCACCATTAGATACACAGTTACAAAGTTGTTCATGATTGGGTTTCAGTAATAGAATGTCCCAATAGGCATCCTTTCACCAGTGAACTTTCAGAAGAAAGTATCCATTGTTCTGTTGGGAAGCTAAGTTTTCTGTACCCTTTTCCTACACAACTGTGAATTGCATACACACATACAGAAAGAAGGAGAAACTCATTTCCTTTACAGTTCATGGTTCAAGTCCACATTAGTTTGCTAGGACTGCTACAAAATAAAAAAATTGCACACACACATATATGTATATATATTATGTACATATATATACATATATACTTTCAACAACTGTCATCCCGTTGCTCATTGATTTGCTCAAGCGGGTGCCAGTAATGTCTCCATTGTGAGACTTGTTGTTATTGTTTTTGGTATATCGAATATGCCACGGGTAACTTGCCAGGCTCTGCTGTGCAGGCGAGATACTCTCGGTAGCTTGCCAGGCTCTCCGAGAAGGGTGGAGGAATTGAACCCAGGTCGTCCGTGTGCAAGGCAAATGCCCTACATACATATATATATATATACACACAATATATATACACACACAGATATATATGTATGTATATCTGTATATATCTATATATCACTGTCACTGTCATCCTGTTGTTCATCAATTTGCTCGAGCGGGCACCAGTAACGTCTCCATTGTGAGACTTGTTACTGTTTTTGGCATATTGAATATGCCACGGGTAGCTTGCCAGGCTCTGCTGTGTGGGTGAGATACTCTCGGTAGCTTGCCGGGCTGTCTGAGAGGGGCGGAGGAATCGAACAAGGGTCAGCTGAGTGCAAGGCGAATGCCCTACCCACTACGCTATCGCTCCAGCCCCTGTTTATATATAACATAGATATATATATATATATATCAGTGACTTAAACTGAATAACTTTAATTTCTCACAGTTCTAGAATCTAGAAGTTCAATATCAAGGGGTCAATGGTGGTGAATTCATTCTATGGCTTCTGTCCTTGGCTTATAGTTAATTGACTCACTATGTTCTTTTCTGGTTCTTTCTCTGTATCCACATGATTCTGGTGTCTCCATCTTACAAGAACATCAGTCCCCGGTAAAACAGGGGCCAGAAGGGACTGGTCAATGGTTGGAAACTTGCCACAATGCATGGCAGGCAAAGGACAGTTAGAATAGAGAAGGGACCAGTATAATACTAATAGTTAGAAATGATGACTCTGGACAAGAACTAAGTGTTGAAAGTAGTTAAAGGGATATACATGGTAACTTTTCAGTGTCTGTATTGCAATATATAGTGGCCAAAAAGAAAGAGAGAGAGAGAGAGAGAGAGAGAGAGAGAGAGAGAGAGAGAGAGAGAGAGAGAGAGAGAGAGAGAGAGAAGGTGCTGGGAGCTAGGGGACTAGGGGATGGTGGTGGGAGGGAAACTGGTGACATTGGTGGTGGGAAATGTACTGTGGTGAAGAGATGGGTACTGGGACATTATATAACTGAAACCCACTCATGAACAACCTTGTAACTGTGTATCTCACTGTGATTCAATAAAAATTTTTTTTCTTAAAGAGCATCAGTCCTTTTGGATTAGGATCAACCTTTATGGTTTCATTTTAAGTAATTGCCTTTCAAAATAACTTACCTATAAGTAAGTCTACATTCTAAAGTTCTGGAAACTTTGTCTTAAAATATAAACTTTGGGATATATTCAGTCTACATCATATCAGTCAGGTGTGGAGAAATGATAAAACTGTGCTTTCCACCAATTTGGAAATTGTTATACCATAAAAAATTAAAGCATTATCAAGATAATTTTATCTAATAATTTAACCTACTATAGCAAATGAAATTTGTATTTCAATCATTTGGAAGTATGATAAAATAATTACTCTAACACATTCAAATAAAAGTTAAAGCCATAGCTAGAAATCTGTAGTGTAAATAATTGCATACACACATGCATCCATGTATGCAGATTTGACCTTTCAACATTTTTACTTGCTCTTTGAAAGCATGTTAATAGGAATGATTGCTATTCCAAACACGTTTACAAGTTTTGCCCATTATTTTTCTCTTTAGTCATGAGTATCAATGACATATAACTCAAAGCATAAATTGAATGCTAAAAGCATTAGTGTTACTGGATTGATTAAATAACTTGTAGCTTTCAAACTAACCACAAATTGGCCTTTGGATTTTAAAAATTCAACTTATAAAACAGTGTGAACAGCTCTGCTTGCCTCTTAAGAAAAGTAAAAATCACTGAAAATTCTTTGTGGTCTTGTTAATGAGGCATAAAATCAAGGAATGTCTTTGTTAAAATGCATGGTTCACTTAATAAGGTTTTCAGAATATGGTAAAGAGGTGCTATGATATTGTGAAAGGTGTATGTATGAGGGAGTGTGGGGATGAGTTGGATGATCTAAGTCTGATTTTCCCTTCAAACACCTTTCCCCATCTGTAAACCAGTGTTGTGTTTGGAAAACTATGAAGTTTTGTATATTATACTAAATCTACATATTTTTGAGAAATGTTGTAGCTAATAAAATTCTATTTCTTATTCTTCTTAAATCCTATTAATTTAATCTGTGATCTCATCCAACAAAGTAAGATATTATTGGTATTCTTTCTATCTGTCTTACCCATGCTATTAGGTGAGCTCTAACACATCCAATCAACCCTCTTTGATTCTTGATGCTCATCACCAATATTGCTTAATCAAGGGTGTGAAAAGGAGAGGGAAACTTGGACAGAGCAACATATTCCAGAATTCTCTTTTTTCTATTCCTAGGTGTATATTGTTCATCCCAGAGATGCCAGCTGCTCAGGTCCTTATATCTTAAGTTCTTTTTTTTTTTCTTTTTGGGTCATACCCAGCGATACACAGGGATCACTCCTGGCTCTGCTCTCAGGAACCACCCCTGGAGGTGCTCAGGAGACCATATGGGATGCTGGGAATCAAACCCGGGTCAGCTGCATGCAAGGCAAACGCCCTACCTGCTGTGCTATCGCTCCAGCCCCCTATATCTTAAGTTCTTACATCTTTGAAGTTTATAGACCATTGAGAGACACATGTCAAAGATCTAGATTTTAGGGTATACCTGATAACCCCCTCCCTTGGAGACCAAGCTTCCTGCTTCTTGCAGAGCACCACATTCCAATCTAAGGCTGGGAACATCCCTTCTTCTCCTCTAGCCAGAAGCATCTTTCTGTATCCTGCACTCTCCAGAACTTTTTAAAAACAGACAGAAAAAAGGTGGGGTCACTATAGTCCAAAGAGAGGAATTCTGTGAGAGTTCCTTTGGAGCCAACACAAAGAACCCATAAATCCTAAATAGAGCACAGCACCCCACAAGGGGTCTCAATGAGAAAATTCCCTGGGAAAGTGGCCATCATCTCAGGGAGACTAAACTGTGAAATGAAGAACTGCAGTTAAGTCCAGAGCTAAGAAGTGTTCCCAGGGCTGGGTAAAGGGAGAAACTGGAAGAGGAAAAGAAGAGGAAAAGAAAGAGGAAAAGAAGCAGTCAGTCCAGATATCTGATACCAGAAGGAAACGCCAACATCAGGCAGGAGAGTGATGAATGCAAAGGACTCAGTAACAGACATAGGGTTTGCGGGTCTCAACTCAGTGGGCTGCCAATCCCAGTGTGAGCATAAAGCAGCCATGACTGAGATAAACCACACCTCTAGGGTTGCTGTCTCAGTTTCACCACAACAGGCTTGCTACCTGGACAGATAAGGCCCCATCATACCTGACAGATTTTGGCCGAGATGCTGCACATTTAGGCTTCTTACAGAATTCGATTTTGTTGTTGTTATTTTGGGGGTGACTTATTCCTGGCTCTGCACTCAGGAAACGCTCCTGGCGGGGCTCTGAGAACCAAATGGGATGCCAGGTATTGAACTCTGGCTTGTCAGGAGCAAGGCAAGTGCCTTGCTCTACTATCTCTCTGGCTCAGATTCAGTTTTGTACTCAGCATAATGTCAGGATTATACTTGGCCTGGACTGGGTGTAATCATTCCCAAAGTGAGCCCCATCATCAGGGTGACAATCTCAGAGTCTCACAGCATGAGTGTAGACATGATACCACCCCATCTGACTTAGCCCACCCTCCGATTCAAACTGCCATACAATCTGACCGGCTTGTAGTAGCTGCTGTCAGTTGGAACCGAAGGAAGTTCCCATGAAGAGAATACACTAGACTTGAATTTGCAACCTAAGAGGGCACCAAACTCAAAGGATGCACAAACAATTCAGTTTGTGTTAGTCCAGCAGATAAGGCACTTCCCTTATCCAACCTGGTGGCCAGATTGGATACTCAGCACCCATATGTTCCCCAGAGGACTGCTAGGAGGGATCCCTGAGTGCAGAGGTAGTACTAAGTCCTGAGCAACATGAGGTATAGCCCTATATTTTTATAAAATACTAGGTTTTTTTTTTGTTTGGATCTGTAGTGTGTTGGAAAGAGACTAGGAACTAGCAGGGGTGCAGGTGTCCTCGGGCTAGAGTTGCAAGCTGTCCTTCCTGAGAGAGCAACTAGAAACTGCTATCTCAGAGGTGGCAGCAAATATCAGGTTGAAGGTGATCCCTGCTCATCAGACCATGGTTCAGGTCAGCCATCCCCAACTGGTAGTGGCAAATGTGAAAATCCCCTGATAACTCTGAAGATCAGCTTACTGAATGGCTGTTGTGGTACATATGACCACAAACTCCATTCACTATCCATATAGTCCCATAAGCATGTACCAGGAGAGATCCCTGAGCACAGGGTAAGTAAGCCCTGGGTGACTACTTGGTAATGACCCCCAAACATAAATAAATATGAATATTTATTTATTATTAATTTATAAATAATGCTTGAATATTATATCAGATCATTTTTTATTTTATGAAGATAAAATTGGTTTATTTTTGTTTGCCTACATGTAGCAGATAAACAAGAAAAGAAAAATATTACAGTTGAAGGAGACCAGCTATTTAGGATGGGTGTCGAGATTCTCCAGCAGTCTAAAAGTCAAAAGCAGAAAGCAGAGTAAGTCTTCACAAAATTTCTTAACTTATGTTTCTAGCTTAGATAAAAAGAAACAATTCAAAATCTAACTTATCATTGAAAGTTTAAGGGATAGTGAGTGATTAAGTTTATTTTCACACAAGTTTTTTGTTTGTGTTGTGATCACATGCGGTGGTGCTCAGTATTTACTCCCAGTTTATCTCTCAGGAATCACTCCTGGGAGAGCTTGAAGGACTGTATCGGGTGCTAGGGATCAAACACAGCACAACACAGTTGTTTGTGTGCCAGGCAAGCACCCTACCTACTGCACTATCTCTCTGGCCGCCATGTTTTTATTTTTAAAATCATCAAATTATATTTAGAAAATTTGAAGAAGCATATGTGAAACTGTGCTTCCTGCAAAATAAATGAAGTGAAAAATTAAGACACACGTCTATATATTCACATTAAAATATTAGCTTGTCTTCAATTTATTATTTATTATGAATGAAATAAAACTATATTTTCAATTTTAGAATGTTTTGCCTACCTGAGCATTTGATCAGTACTTTATAATCTTTCAACATTTTTTTCTGGTATATGAGTCCTTTTAATCCCCAGAATGATCTTACAAATTAAGAACTTGGTTGTTTCCCTTTAAATGTTGAGAACAGAAATTGAAGGACGTTCATTCAAGTGAAGTAATCACCAATGCACAGGCAACTGTGGTTACACAATTTCACTGTGTCTATTGTTTCTTTTTTCTCTAAATTATTTTGTCTCAAGAAGAGAAATCTTGGGGCTGGAGCGAAAGCACAGTAGGTAGGGCGTTTGCCTTGCACGCGGCCAACCCAGGTTCAATTTCCAGCATCCCATATGGTCCCCTAAGCACCACCAGGAGTAATTCCTGAGTGCAAAGCCAGGAGTAACCCCTGTGCACTGCCAGGTGTGACCCAAAAAGCAAAAAAAGAAAAAAAAAGAAGAGAAATCTCCCCTCCTGGCCGCTCCTCCACACCTGAGATGATCATTCCATGTCTCCAATTAAAATCTTGGGATCAGTTTTGAATACTGTCATTTATTGAGACACAAATTACTCTCTTTGAGTCTTGAATAATATGATCAAGTTTTAGAGCAGTTCCTGACATATAGCCAAGAGATATTTAATACTAGTATTTTAAAAAGTCATGTAATTCTCTCCTGTAGTTAGTATGTGGAAGTCATGGGAGAGAAGGCATGTGTCTTGAGCCAGTAATTGAAAGGATGGGTTCTAGAGCCTCGACAAGAAGACCACTTTTGCTTTTACATAGATGAGCAAGCCAGCCCTGAGGGATGCATCCCAGAGTTGTGCTAGACAATTCTATATGAAACAGCAGCAGAGTCTATAAAGTCTTAGTTCAAATATGAGGCTTTGGGGATGAAGTGATAGTATAAATGGTTAAAGTACTTGGCAGTTGATCCAGATTTATTCCTGGAGGGGAAAATATTATCAGATAATTCTAGATAAACAACTTAACATGGGGTACCTCACACTGAAAATTCAAGAATTTGTAGGAAAACCCACCATTGTTACTCATTTGGGTACCTTTCAGTCTCAAGATATCCCCCCTCTATCTCTTGTTTTGGGGCCACATCTGGTTGTGTTCAGGGCTCACTCCTACCTCTGACCTCAGGGATCACTCCTAGTAGATCTGGAGGCTCATATGTGGATTCAGTAATTGAGCTTCAGTCAGCCTTGCATAAAGCAAGCACCATAATGCTATAATGTCTTTCTGGCCCTCAGCTATTCTTGACTAGCAGACTCTGCTCATATCCTTGCTCAAAGGTGCAAAAAAAGCATCTTATTTTGCTGCAGCATAATTAGTGAAGTCTTCTGACCCTTCTGATTTGGGAGCAGTGGGGTATTCAAATTAAATTTGCTCATAACTAAACATACCAGTGTTTTTTGGTAAAACTAGTTGAAAAATCATTGTTTTCATAATTATATGCTCTCCCCTTAATCCAGATATACATCTAGACCCATCTAGAAATTCTGGTATGGAAAGATAAAGATACATACCTTACTAGCCAAAGAGAAATAGTTTCACTGCCATTTGTTCCTCAATCTTACTCTATTCTTGCCTCACCAATTATTTTGCTTTGTTTTGTTTGGGGGCCACACCCAGCAGTGATCAGGGTTTTACTCTTGGCTTTGAGCTCAGGGATCACTCCTGCTAGACTAAGGGGACTACATGAGGTGCCAGGGATTGAGCCCAAGTCAATCAGATGCAAAGCAAGCACCTTTCCTGTTGTGCTATCTCTCGGGCCCAACCTCACCAATTCTATTGTCTTACATCTGAGAGAGCAGTAATTAGTAGCATCAGCTCATCGTCCACTTCTAATCCTGGGCCTATTTATTCATTCATACATTCGGGATCATCTTATATTTGAAGGAGAAATTATTTAACAAGCCAATGCTGTTACAAGTACAGATGCTATATATAGTATTGTAAGTCCTAACAAGAGTAATTAAGTAAAGATTTATAAAGAATCTAAATTGGTAAGGAAGAAATAAAACTATCACTATTTGCATACGATATAAGATACATAGAGAAATCTCAAAGATACAAATAAGAACTTTAAGAAATGATAAAAGAATATTGCAACATGGCAGGCTATGAAATCAATATACAAGTATCCAATGTATTTATATGTGTAAATAATGAATGAGCAGAAAGAGGAACCAGGCAACCAATGTCCCATATATTTGTATGAAAAAAATTACTTGCAATAATTTAACTTGAAAAGTGAAAGGCTTCTAGCTTCTATGCCATGGAGAGTTCTGCCTATATTTTCCTTATTTAAGTTATGGATTTAGGTCTGATATCTAGGTCTTGTGCATGGCATTAGAAAGAGAACAGTTCATTTTTTTTGAACATGCCAACCAGTTTCCCATTTTTCGCTTGTTGAAGAGGCTTTCTCTTGATCCACTTGATGTATTTTGCTCCTTTATCAAAGATTAACTTATATGCCTGAGAGTCTATCTTTGGGTTTCTATTCTATTCCATTAATTTGATGGTCTGTCCTTGTTCCAGTACCATGCCACTTTTTTTTTCTTTTTGGGTAGCACCCGGCAATGCACAGGGTTTACTCCTGGCTCTGCACTCAGGAATTACTCCTGGCCCATATGGGTAACAAGCCAATGCTGTTATAAGTACAGATGCTATATATAGTATTGTATACTATATACAATCTCGGGGGACCATATGGGATACTAGGAAATCAAACCCAGGTCAGCCGAATGTAAGGCAAACACCCGACCCACTATGCTATTGCTGCAGCCCCCCTGTGCTATTGCTCCAGCCCCCCCACATGTCACTTTTAACTACTACCACTTTATAGTTTGGTGTTGGGGAAAGTAATGCCTCCGATCTTCTTTTACCCAAGGATTGCTTTAGATATTTGCGGGGGCTTATTGTTCCATATAAATTTCAGGAGTGCTTTATTTATTACTTTGGAAAATGTCATGGGTATCCTTATAGGGACTGCATTGAATCTGTATAATGCTTTGGGGAGTTTTGCCATTTTGACAATGTTAATCCTCCCAATCTATGAGCAGGGGATGTGGGGATATGTTTCCTTTTTCCTTGTGTCTTTTTTTTCTTAAAGCAGTATTTTATCATTTTCTTTTTTTTTTCTTTTTTTGCTTTTTGGGTAACACCCAGCGATACACAGAGGTTACTCCTGGCTCATGCACTCAGGAATTACTCCTGGCGGTGCTCGGGGGGACCATATGGAATGCTGGGAATTGAACCCAAGTAGGCCGTGTGCAAGGCAAATGCCCTACCCGCTGTGCTATTGCTCCAGCCCCTCATTTTCTTTTTATAGGTCTTTTGCCTCTTTAGTTAAGTCAATACCTAGGTAATCAGTAAGATGTGAATGGAATTTATGAAATACCCCTCTCTTCTCTTTCATTATTTGCATATAAGAAAACCATGTATTTACACATGTTAATTTTTGTAACCTGTCATTTTACTGTGCAAATCTACTGTTTCTAGGAGCCATTTTTGTGGATTCTTTAAGGTTTTCTAGATATTGTAGGATATCATTGGCTTGTACTTTCTCCCTTGCCACAGAGTTTGGGCTAATCTGGTAATAATCTCTAAACAATTCTAGACTACATTGGTATGTCCTGCTCCCCTTGCCACTAGGAGTTTAGGTATATCAGTCACGCCCATCAAAGTGCTCCCGAGTCACTTCCATTCCTTTGTTTATCTGTAACCACTTCTACCAGTTTATCTGCTCTTCCTCTAATCAAACTCTGTTAATTTGTAAGGTCAGACCTTGCTAGGACAGTGAACTTGTATTGTAAGTTAATATTGTCTTTCTCCTCTTATGCCTTTTGAATAGTTTACTTTAAAATAATATCTTTTTTGTGTGTGCTGTCGATCAAGGGCAGGTGACGGAAGGAAGAAGGCCAAACTGGTTGCTCGATCAGTTTATTTCATTCTCTGTCTCTGCTTCTCTCCCGGCTCTGGATCTCTCTCTGGATCTGTGGATCTGGCCCCCCAACCCACTCTTACAGCCTAGTTAAATCTCCCAAGCTTGAGGGGGTTGGGGTGTCCACATAGGTGTGGTCACCATCAATCGGGTTGAGGTTCCTTTCCCTCAGGGGATGCTTCTCCTAGGACTTAATTCTCTTTCAGCAGGAGGATCCACCCAAGGGTAGAGTCCCATGAGTGTGTTTCTCCTCTCCTCAGCCAGCAAACATATAAGAATTCATAATATTAATCATTTTGTATGGACACAATAAGAAATGCATTAAAGCTTATAGAATTGCTCTCCAGGGGCCATCTCAATCTCAGACTACAGTGCTCAGGCCAGATCAGTCTTTCCTATCCCTAGCAGGTTCCTAGTCTCATCATTACTTTTTGATCATGACAGCATTTGTCTATGATCAAGCTCTTAATTTATAGTTAAGAATTAGGCACTTTGGCCAGGCCCATCTCAATGCCAGGGTAGCACATAACTCACCGCTTGCCCTGGACCTGTCCCATCCCTCGTCGGGACCCTGCTTTTGGGGTGCTAAGAACTGAGGGCAACTGAGGCTTAAGTGGAGAAAGCAGATGCCCGGGAGGAAATAATATTCAAAGCCAATTAAGCCCCAAGTTACAAAAATATAATATTGTCTTCTTGTGTCTATACAAAAAAGACATTGCTTTAAAGTAAATTATTCAAAAGGCATAAAGAGGGGAGAAAGGCAATGTTATAATATTCAGTGTTCTAGGAAGGTCTGACCTTATAAATTAGCAGAGTCAGATTAAGGGAAAGCAGATTAACTGTTTTGTGGAAGAGAGCATAGAGAAGTGATTATAGCTAAACAAATGGATGGGAGAGATTCTGGAACACCTTGATGGGTGAGAATGGGGTAAGCCTAAAATCCGGGAAAAACTGGGACAAGCTACTCATGGCACGGGGTAGAGGACATAGTAATGTCATCCTACATGGGGGTAGGGGCACAAATTGAAGAATCGAACACTAGGATAATGGGGGAAGGAAAAAAGTGCCTTCCACAGAGGCAGGCTTGGGGATATAGGAGGAAAACTGAGGACACTGGTGGAGGATAATGGGCACGAATGAAGGGATTTGGAAGTGAGTTAGAACAATGTAAGCCTGAAACTCAGTCATAAATATCTTTGTAACTTTGTAGTTCACAGTGATTCAATTTTATAAAGGGAAAAAGGAAAAAATGAAAGCTTTTAATCACATATACACACAAAAAAGTGAAAGGCCAGGGTCAGAGTGATAGTACAGCTGGTACGGTGTTTGCTTTGCAGGTGACTGACCCAGGTTCGAGTCCTGGTACCTCATATGATCCTGTGAATCCCATGAGGAGTGATCCCTGAACCCAGAGCCAGGAACAAGCTCTGAACACCACTGGATGTGGCCCAAAAACAAACAGCAAAAAATGTAAAAGGCTGCCATGCAAAAAAAAAAAAAATTATAAGACCTCTTGGAAAAAATAAAATAGAAAGCACAAGGAGATGAAAATATATTTGAGCTCAAGTGTCAGAAAAATTAACAATAAGCTCTATCACCTAAATCAATCAACAAATTTAGTGTAGCCCTATTAAAAGTTTAAAGGCAGGGGTATGGTGCTGCCAGCAGGTCAACCTATACCTGCGGGCAAATGCATCAGCAACCTGATGGTGCCTTCTTGATACCCCAAAATTGCCACTGTGCCTATGGCCAGATCCCAACAACTTGGGACCACATTTATTAAGAAATTACATGACCAAAAATTAGGTAAGTGGGAGACACACAAAGCAACTCCTGCACAGCTATACAAGCTCATTTATTGGCCATATTTCAGAGAACCTTAGATAAATCTTGAAAGATCAAAAGCCACAGTTAATCTCGGACCCGCATATGGCTGAACAGACTGAGGTAAATTGGAGGGGAGCAGATTGGCCTGGTGGCCTGCCCAAGCAGAGCCCCCAGCAGTTGCTTGCTTCCACAATCCAAAATTGCCGCCATATCTTCGGCTTGACTCCACCATCTCAGGAAAGACCTCACCAAGATACCATCTGCTGAAAATTTGGGTATGTGGGTTTTGTGACTGAAATCTCCAGGCTTTCACAGACTTGGATGAGCTACCTCCCCCAACTTCCCAATACACGTGGAAGCACTGGCAGTCATCCCTATGAACCAACTCCAGCGCCACCCTGTATACTTTACTGCCAACCTTGCTTCAGGGTCCCCTAAATAAATCTTGAAAGAAATCAAAAGTCACAGAAAACATCAGACCCATACATTGCTGAACAGACCAGGGTATATTGGAGGGTGGTGGATTTGCCTGTGCCCACCCAAGCAGAGCCCCCAGCCGCCACCTGATTTCACAATCCAAAATCGCCATCATACCCCGAGCCTGACTCCACCGTCTTAGGATGGACCTTACCAAGATATAATCTGTTGAAAATTTTGTAATGTGGATCTTAGCACACCAACAGCCCTGGTCCAGAGAGACAGTAGCAAGTCCCAGAAGACACCACAGTGCCAGAGATCTCTCCAGGCCCCATACCAGGCCAATTTCACCAGAGCACCCCAGAGTTTTACTTCTAAGAAAAGTGCCTTATTGTTATGTTTTTTCTTATAATCTAAAATATTTCTATTCTTGTACCCATTGATTTGTATCAGTTTAAAAAAAAACTATATCCTAAATTGTTTGTCTGTGATATTTTTGTTGTATGTTCTGCTTTCATGTGACTTGTCTTTTAACTTTTAATAAAAAGAGTTTTCTTAATTTAAAGATTTGTCCTTTTTGTGTCTAATTCAAAAATTATTTTCTATATGATATGAAATGAATATTAATATTATTCTAAAAAACTTTCTCAGTGAGGGGCTGGAGAGATAGCACAGTGGGTAGGGCGTTTGCCTTGCACGCGGCCGACCCGGGTTCAAATCCCAGCATCCCATATGGTCCCCTGAGCATGACCAGGGGTAATTCCTGAGTGCAAAGCCAGGAGTAACCCCTGTGCATTGCCAGGTGTGACCCAAAAAGCAAAAAAAAAAAAAAAAAAAAAACTTTCTCAGTGAATTCTAAGACAATATCTACCCTGTATACTAAATATTAGCATTTTTCACAGTTACTTCTTCCATGGGCTCTTTAAATTTAATATATATATATATATGTATATATATTTATCCCTATCACTGTCATCCTGTTTCTCATTGATTTGCTCAAATGGGCACCAGTAACGTCTCCATTGTGAGACTTGTTGTTACTGTTTTTGGCATATCGAATATGCCATGGGGAGCTTGCCAATCTCCCAGCCTACTCCAGATGGAATCCCAGTGACCAAGTGTTCCCACAAGCAAGGCCCAGGTATGTGGATTCCAGGACTGAATCTCTAGGCCGCATGGCGGCAGAGGATCTGGGCTGCCCTTCCCCAAATCCGCGCCTGCCCAGCATACTGGCTATCACACCCACAATTTGCTTCTGGGTACCATCTTAGCGCACCAACAGCCCTGGCCCAGAGACACAGCAGCAAGTCCCGAAAGACAACACAGCACCGGATCGCTCAGTATGCGGGTTCCGGGACTAAATCTCTAGGTCGAATGGCATCAGAGAACCCGGGCTGCCCCTCCCTAGGTCCCTGCCCACCCAGTAGACTGGCTGTCACGCCCACCAACAGCCCTGGCCCAGAGACTCCCAATTGAATCTCAAAAGGGATTAATGCCATACAGAGATGTCTCTGGAACCCAACCATTTACAATCTAAAAATTTGCACTTAGAATCGTGGCCATGCAAGCTCTAATGATATTCAAATTGAGCAATGGAAAATTAACTATCTAGTGTCTGCCCCTGGCAGGTAGGCCTGAATGGTGGTGGTAAATTTCAAGCAAAATATAATGTCCCAAAATTAGAAAGAGAATTGGGGAAATTGTCTGCAATAGAGGCAAGATGAGGACTGGGATGTGGGTAGAAGAAAATGTGCACTGGTGAATGGATGGGTGTTCCATCATTGTATAGCTGAATCTCAAACATGAAAGCTTTGTAACTCTATCTCACGGTGATGCAATTAAAAAAAAAAAAGTAATGTGGAGTTCATGCCCAATTCAATCAGCTTAATCAATGGCTCGACAAATAGCCGTACTTGTACATTATCTTTTTAAAAAAAGTTTAAAGGCATTCTTCAAAGAAATAGAACAAGAAATCAGAAGACTGATTTATGATTTATTATTAAGTTCAGCACCACTGGATATGGTCCAATTCCCCAGTAAAAACAAATGCAGCTATTGTGGAAATCCAGTACAGAGATTTCTCAAAATAAAAACTTTTTATCAACTAGTTATTCCTCTTCTGGGTATAGACTAATATAAAAATACTAACTCAAATACAAAAACATGCACCTTTGTATTTTATTGTAGAATTATTTACAATAGCCAAGAACTGGAAACAGCCTAAGTTCCCACCAACTAATAAATGGATAAAGAAAACATGGTATATGAACACAGTGGAATATTATTCAGCTATAAGATAAAATTTTCCTATTTGTAACAATATGACTAAGTCTAGAGTATCATGCAATTATAGTCACTGCACAAGACTGTGTCTCCTGATCCTTTTGAGTTGGTAGTAATAGTAGACTGTGTGTTTCTTCCTGTATTTGAGTCAAGGTCACAAGTAAGGGTTAATACTTTCTGATTTTACTGCTACTAAAAAGAGTGAAAATAAATCCCCAAAATATCCATATGACCTTGCAAGTCTCCCTATCACTTTTTGTTATATATATCAGATATATATATATACCAGATAACTTCTGATAAGAACTCAAAAAACTCAGTGTAAAGCTATGTTATGATCTATAATGCATTTTTTGTGTGCGGGGTTGGGGGAAGTGGGGAGCCACATCTAGTGGTGTTCAGGGTTTACTCCTGACTCTATGCTTAGATGTTACTCTTGGTGGTTATTGGGACCCAAGGGTGTCCAGGGGATCTATTTAAAAATTTTTTTTTAAATATAAGTTTAGTTTTTTGAAGTATCACTGTATCACTGTCATCCCGTTGCTCATCTATTTGCTCAAGCGGGCACCAGTAACATCTCCATGAGACTTGTTGTTACTGTTTTTAGCATAGCAAATACAACACGGGTAGCTTGCCAGGCTCTGCCATGCGGGCGGGATATTCTTGGTAGCTTGCCGGGCTCTCAAAGAGGGGCGGAGGGTTTTATAAAGTAGTTCACAATATTTGATTACATTTAAAATTCTAACACCAATCCCACCATTACACCTTCCCATCACCATATTTAGGATGTTTCCATCCTGAACCCCAACCCCTGCCCCTAAAGCAGAACAAAACAATTTATTTTGTATTATTTGTTATGAATAATCTGCTAAAAATGATCCAAAAAAAGGTTTCTTAGAGGAAAGTGTATGAAAATTATTTTTGGAGCCATTAATCCCTTGTATTAGAGAGTGCTAACATGTTGTTAAAGGTTGAGCTTTGAGCCTTGTGTGCATATATATATACGTATATATATACACACATACATACATATGTATATCTATACCCATATATGATATATATATATCTGTAAAAATATATTTCCCCCTAAGATTGGTGCCTTCAAACATCATCAAATGTGGTACTCTACTCTTGGAATATTAGCAGTGTAAAATACAAAATATTGCACAGCCACAAATGCAACTGCTAAGTCCAGGAATAGGATCACTTGTGGTTGAGGGCTTGACCCAAACATGTGGAAAGCAACTGTGAGTTCTGGGGTTTTGGGCTGCCAGGGTTGGCTCTTTTGGGTCAGGGAGGAGCCTCCTGGTTGACCTAAATGAAACCGTCTGGCTCAGGGTCTGGAGGGATGGCTATGCGTGACGTTCTGTCCTCTCTTCCGAGAGGTTTATTGAGTCTCTGGATTATGGCCATTGATGAGATTATATGGTGCCAGCCAGAGATGGCTTGTGAGGGTGACTGCCAAGTTGCTTGAAACAGGGAGATGGGGGGGTCACCCATTCTGAGTTCCATCGAACCTGTCCAGGGGAACTAACCCGGGCTAGCTTGTGAGCAAAGCAAACATTGTATCTACGGTACTATATTACCAGCTCCTATGACATCTATATTTAAAATTATAAAATTGTATGAAATTTATCCACAGATACCATATTAGAAAGCTTCAGAATATATGCAATTGTTCTAGTAATAATAGTTACATTTATTTAGTGCTCACTCTATAACAGGCACTATGCCAAACACTCCACCTGGATTATTATATTGAATTTTCCCAGCATTCTATGAAATAGATGCTTTGTTATTCTCATTCCTTTGATGAGATTAAATTGACTGTAATTTTCATACTGAGTTCTCAAACTAATAAGTATAAAGACAGAATTTGAGCCCAGGTGACAGAATCTAGAGGCCTAATAATCCTGGGTTGTTTGGGTCCTTTTTTTTTTTTTTTTTTTTTTTTGCTTTTTTCTATAGTCTGGTTTAGCCATGGTGAGGAATATATTCTGCTTTAAAAAATTATTTCGGAATATAAAGGAACCAGTAACTTCCTAGATGTGATGTTCTAGTTTTGAATAATTTTGTTGCTTTGGGGTACTTTGTTTTACATATATGTCAGAGTTAATTTTATTTAAAAAGTAAAGTATAATTTTTTTTTGGCCAGGAAAGAATTTACTATTTTCGGACAAGTGCCTCAGTTTTCCACTTGATAATTAGCTTAAAGCATGATGTATTTATGCTTATTTATTTTATTTACAAATATTTTCTTTTTAGTATCTCTACTTCTTTTCAGATTTATTTTAGACAGACTTGAGGAAAAAATTAATTATTGATCTAGAGGTGTACTGAATTTTAGCTATACTGTATTGTTAAAAGTAATAACATCTGGGTCCTCCTTGTAGAATAGTTTGAAGTAGTAATATGAAGCAGTAGTATGAAGGAGAACAGCATATTTTATTTTTGATAATACAATTTATGACTTCCCATTCTTGAAACAGAGCCTACATGTTCTTTGCCAAAGCAGCTGACATGGGAAACTTGAAAGCAATGGAGAAAATGGCTGATGCTTTGCTGTTTGGAAATTTTGGCATGCAAAACATAACAGCAGCTATCCAATTATATGAGTCCTTGGCCAAAGAAGGATCATATAAAGCCCAAAATGTGAGTTTTAAAGAAAGCAAAAACGAGTAACTATAACCAAAAAAATTATTTCTGAAATAACCACAGACAAATAATGTGTCAAAGGAATTGAGCAATACATCTTAGTATTATGCCCTCTACCATGTTAATCCATGCCTAGGATAGTTATCATAATTTACTGAAATGGGGATGTCAGGGCAGAAATACACCAGAATCCTGGACAAATTCTTCTAGCTAATTGGTGGTTTTCAGGAAAGGAAAAAAACCTTCTTTTTAATTGAATCACCATGAGAGTCACAGTTACAAAGTTGTTCATGACTTGGGATTCAGTCATACAATGTACCAACACCCTTCCCTTCACCAGTGTACATTTCCCACCAATATCCCCAGTTTCCCTCCCCATCCCCCGGTCTGCCTCTGTGACAGACACTTTGCTTTTTTTCTCCTCTCTCTCTCTCTCTCTCTCTCTCTCTCTCTCTCTCTCTCTCTCTCTCTCTCTCTCTCTCTCTCTCTCTTCCTCCCTCCCTTCCTCCCTTCTCCTCCCTTCCCACTTTGGGCATTATGGTTTGCAACACAGGCATGAAAAACTATGATGTATATCCCTTGACTTCCTTTCAGTACTAAATTCTTGTCCAGAGTGACTACTTCCAACTCGTTTTCTCAGTGGTTCCTTGTCTGTCCTAATTTCCTGCCCCCCTCCTCGCCTACAAAAACAAAACTTTGGTTAGCACCCTTTTACCAACTTCCATATCCCTGCATATATTTCAAAGTTATAATCTCAAGTTCCTAATAAAGTTAAAAGTTAAATTTTATATCTGATATGTTCACCTGCATAAAGAAATATAGAACTAAATTTATTATCTTAGAATAACATTTCTTTGAATTTTATATTTCAAATATCTTATAAACAAAATATTATGTCCTTTTCTACTTTAATAGAAATTAAAGAAATAGAAATTAATAGAAATAGCATTTTATTTTGTTACAAGAATAACAAGCATTTCATAGAAAATGTTAAATAGAAGGGAAAAGCTTTTTACAAACAACTTTACAAGTACTGTTAGACTGTTTCAAATTTTTGCTTTATTTCTTTTCCTGTTCATCTCTTTATACAACATTCTCATCACAACACAAGTGTATATATCATCTTATTTTTCCTAGTATCACTTAGCACTGTAGCACGTCATCCCGTTGTTCATTGATTTGCTGAGCGGGCACCAGTAATATCTCCATTGTGAAACTTGCTGTTACTGTTTTTGGCATATTAAATACGCCGATGGGGAGCTTGCCAGGCTCTGCCGTGTGGGAAGGATACTTACTCTTGTTAGCTTGCCGGGCTCTACGAGAGGGACAGAGGAATTGAACCTGGGTTGGCAGCGTGCAAGGCAAACACCCTATCTGTGGTGCTATCAATCCAGTTCAGTATCACTTAAAGTTAGAATAATGTTTTAGGGTTGGTGTTATTTTAATGAAAGAATTTTGATCACTTGTATCACTTGTAGTCCCGTTGATCTTCGATTTGCTCGAGCGGGCGCCAGTAACGTCTCCATTTGTCCCTATCGCGAGCTAGTGCAGCCCAATGATACCTGCTTGCTCCAGGAACAGGAAGAGCCTCAAATCGTTCATTCAGAGATTTGATGAAGAAATCTGACCATCTAGTTGGTGGGCAGCCACGAGGTTTTCTGACATTCCGTGGAATCCAGTCGGTAACAGCTCTAGTCCAGTGGTTGTCTCTGAATCGCATTACATGACCGGCCCATCTGATTTTTGATGCCTTGGCAAATGAGACAGCATCCCTGATTTTTGACTGTTGACGGAGGTCAGAACTCCGGATTCCTTCTCTCACTGGAGTGAGACATGATATTCCCAGCATAGCTCTTTCGATTCCTCTTTGGGATACCCTAATAACATTCTCATCCTGTTTGTGTAGGGCCCAGGTCTCTGAGGCATATGTTAGTGCAGGAAGAACGGTGGAATCGAAAAGATGTGCCCAGAGTCGGAGGTTCTTCATTCTCTTAACCACCTCTTCGACGCTCTTGAATGCATTCCACGCTGCTCTCTTCCTCCTGCGCAGTTCTGGCACCAAGTCATTCCACATGTTGATTTCTCGACCCAGGTACACATAGCTGCTGCATTCGGAGATGTTCGTTTCATTGAGAGCAAATGGAGCTTCAGAGACCAGTTCGTTTTTCATGAACATCGTCTTGTTGAGATTCAGCTGCAAACCGACCTTTCCACACTCGTGGTCGAAGTCGGTCAGAATTTGTGCCACTTGGCTAATGTTTGGTGTTATGAGAACTATGTCATCAGCGAAGCGGAGGTGGTGTAATTGCTGACCGTCTATCTTCACTTCCATTCCTTCCCATTCCAGTTGTCGCATGATGTTCTCCAGGGTGGCACTGAAGAGTTTCGGTGAAATGGTATCACCCTGCCGCACCCCTCTCTTTACATCAATGATCACTTCCTTGTAGAATGGTGAGATCCTGGTGGTGAATCCACAATACAGCTCGAGGAGGATTTTGATATACTGAGTTTGAATGCCCTGTTTGGCCAGGGCTTCGATGACTGCCTCAGTCTCAACAGAATCGAAGGCCTTCTTTAAGTCGATGAACGTTAGACAGAGTGGCATCTTGAACTCTCGCGAAGCTTCAGTGAGTTTGGTCACTGTGTGGATATGGTCTATCGTGCTGAATACCCTTCAGAACCTGGCTTGCTCACATGGTTGTCCTTCTTCTAGTGTTCTGCCTATTCTATTCAGGATGACATGAGTGAACAACTTGTAGACAACAGACAGCAGGCAGATTGGGTGATAGTTGCCGATGTTGTGGATGTCTCCCTTCTTGTACAAGAGAACGTCCTACTGGTTTTCCACTGGGACGGAACCCTGCATTCAGACAGGTAGCGTGTGAAGAGTCGGGCCAGTGTATTGATGAGTACTGGTGGTAGATTCTTCAGGTGATTTTGATCACAAAAGAAATTTATTATCACTAGAAAAAGAAACTGACTTTCTTAAAGCATGAAGAGTCAAAGCTGTCTAAATTCTTTCTTTCCAGAGATAATCTTTGTTTCCATTCAGTAAAAAGCAGAGCTAGACTTTCAGTTCCACAGATCTAAGTCTGAGTTCACTGTCACTTGCTTATTTGATAGCTGCTTGATAGACCTCTTTCCATTTATATGCATGAGAATTTAATCTTTGGGGGCACTCTTCAATGGTTTCCCTAGTAATATGATATAGGAATAAATTGTTAGGTATATTTGTACAGTAACACTGGTTATGATGGAAAAGACCTCTGACTGACAAACTGTTAGTGGTATAAAACTTTGTCTTTCTAAAAATAAAATGTTTTGAGCTGGAAGAAACTAAAATGAGCCACAAAAACTTAAAACTGATAATTATTATTTATTTTCAGGGGTCAGGAACTCCCCAGCAGTGTTCAGGAAGCTGGGTCACTCCCAGTGATACTGGTCTGGTTTGGCAGTGCCAAGCCTGATTCCAGGTGGTCAGGTCCTGCAGTCAGTGTTCTTTGGACCAGCAGGCACACACCGGCAGGGCCACACAGAGGTGGTACTCAGAGGCCACCAGGGTAACACCTGATAAGACCAGGAAGCCATGCAGTGCCACATGAGAAATCCAAGATGTGGCCTTACACTTGAAAAGCATGCATTCTATGCCTGTGACCTATGCCCCTGGATCCAAGAGGGATTATGACAAAGAACCTGGATACTGTACTACATGGAGAATGAAGCTCAAATGTCAGAATCACTCCAGCCCCCACCCAACGTGGCTTTTAGCTTTCTGAGTCTGAAACATCATCTGATGAAGTGAAGATGTTTAGGAAGACTGTGTGAAATGCTGCAGGAAGTGCTTCCTACATAAAGAAAGGCCTAATGCTGCCCTGTGGGAAAAGTGTGATTTCTGTGCTATATCTATCAGAATAGACTAAGTTGCTCTAGTCTTAAAATCTTGTTTAATTGAACCAGATATTGGTCCAAAAGACTGGTAATGTGTGAGGTAACCTCCCAAATTTTCACTAGACTTAGGACAATGATAAAACTTAGATTATAAGCCCTGGGTAATGTATCTGTCTGGCCCACAGCTATAGCACTAACATTTAGCACAGTGGATGGAACAAGAATAGTCACTTGAAGGCTAAATTAATCAATAATAAATGAATTGATAGTGTTATTATGAGGGTTTTATGGCTCCCGCTCTAGCAAATCAATGAGCAGCAGGATGACAAGTGATACAAGTGATTATGAGGGTAAAATAATGTATAAAAACTCTGAGCTATAGATCTGAAACTTCATTATCATTTATTACAAAGAAATGATGCAAATATTATTGTTATTTCTACTATCATTATTCTAGCAATTTTCCTGTAATGATGTAGAATTTATTTCTGCAAGACAGATCATATTTTAATTACTGTTTCCTAATCTTCTCATATCCATTTAACAATATATTAGACATCTACCATAAAAATGTATTCATATTGACATCAGTCTAAATTATATGTATAATTTTAGTTTAAGTTCTTGAATACTAATTTTAAAAATTTTTTATTAACCACTGTGAAATTACAAAATTATACATGATTGCGTTTCAGGCACCAATTGTTTCAACACCAATCTCTTCACCAGTGCCCACTTCCCTTCACCAATTTCCCACCCCACCTCTACCCCTCTTTGTCTTCTACCTACCAGTTTGCCTCTAGGAGGGACAGTTTTAAGAATGTGTAAGATGTTGCATTATTATTTACTGTACTGTTGCCAGGGAATTTTTATAATGGCACCCCCTCCCCATCCCACTCTTGCCTCTGTTTCTGGCACCTTCCTTATTACTGTCTCCATGCATCATGGGTTGCAATGTAGATACTGAGAGGCCATAATGTTTGGTCCTTTAGCTACTTTCAGCACACATCTCCCATCCCGAGCGATCCCTCTAACCACCATTGACTTATTGGTCCCTTCTTCATCCCAATTGCCTTCTCCCCCAGCACGTGAGGGAGGCTTCCAAACAATTGGCAAATCCTCCTGGCCCTTGTCTCTACTGTCTTTGGAATTAGTCTCATATGGTGTTATTTTACACTCCACAAACCAGTGGAGTCATTCTATGTTTTTGTCCCTATTTTTCTGACTCATTTCACTTAGCATGTCCATGTCCATCCACTTAGAAGCAAATTTCATTACTTCATCTTGTCTAACAGCTGCATAGTATTCCATTGTGTAGATTTAACCAGTCATCTGTTCTTGGGTACTCAGGTTGTTTCCAGATTCTGGGTATTGTGAACAGTGTTGCAATGATCTTACAGGTGCAGATGTCATTTCTACTGTGCTTTTTTGCACCCTCTATGTATATTCCCAAAAGTGGTAGGGCTGGGTCATTAAGGAAGCTCAATTTCTAGTTTTTGGAGAAATATCTATATTGTTCTCCAAAAATGCTGGACCAATCGGCATTCCCACCAACAATGAAAGAGAGTCCCTTTCTCACCACATCCACGCCACCACTGTTTATTCTTGTTCTTTTTGATGTGTGCAAATCTCTGTGGTGTGAGATGCTATCTCATTGTTGTTTTGATTAGCAACTCCCTGATGATAACAATTTAGAGCACTTTTTCATGTGCCTTTTAGCCATTTGTATTTCTTTCTTTTTTTAAATTTTTTTTTTTTTTTTTTGCTTTTTGGGTCACACCCGGCGATACACAGGGATTATTCCTGGCTCTGCACTCAGGAATTATCCCTGACGGTACTCAGGGGACCATATTCGATTCTGGGAATTGAACCCGGGTCGGCCGAGTGCAAGGCAAACACCCTACCCGCTGTGCTATTGCTCCAGCCTCATTTGTATTTCTTTTTTGAAGAAGCTCCTGTTCATTTCTTCTCCCCATTTTTTTGGAAATCCAGTTTTCCCAGCACCACTTATTAAAGAGACTTTTCTTGCTCTACTTCACATTTGTTGCTCCTATATCAGAGATTAGGTGATAATATACTTGAGAGTCTGTGTCAGTATATTCAACTTTATTCCATTGTTACAGATATGTTTACATTCCAATACTACGAGGATCTGTTTCTATTCCAATACCATGCTGTTTTAATTACTACTGCTTTGTAGTACAGTTTGAAGTTGGGAAAGGTGATGGTATTCATCTTTTTCCCCCCAAGGATTGCTATTTGTGGGGGTTTATTGTTTCATATGAACCTCAGGAGAGTTTTATCTATTTCTTTGAAAAATGTTATGGGTATTCTTAGGACTGCATTGAATTTGTATAATTCTTTGGGGCATATTGCCATTTTGATAATGTTAGTCCACCCTATCTATGAGCAGGGGATGCGTCTCCATTTCCTATTGTCCTCTTTTATTTCTTGAAGTAGTGTCTTGTACTTTTCTTTGTATAGGTCCTTCTTCTCTTTAGTTAAGCTGATTCTGAGGCACTATTGTAAACAGGATTGTTTTGTTGTTGTTGTTGTTGTTTTCCTTTTTGGGTCATATCTGGCAATGCTCAGGGTTACTCCTGGCTCTGAAATCAGGAATTACTCCCGGCGGTGCTCAGGGGACCATATGGGATGCTGGAAATCAAACCCAATTCTGTTGTGTGTAAGGCAAACTCCCTTGTCACTGTACTATCACTCCAGTCCAATGGATTTTTTTAATATCTTTCTTCTCTTTCATTACTTGTATACAGAAATACATGGACTTTTGGGTATTAATTTTTTCCATTTATTTATTTTAATTTATTTTTTAATTGAGTCACCGTGAGAACAGTTACAAGGCTCTTAAGATCGAGTCTCAGTCATACTATGCTCAAACACCATCCCTTCACCAGTGCATATGTTCCACCACCAAAAACCCCAGCATACCCCTCTTCCCACTCCCCCTCTGCCTGTGTGGCAGATGATTTTCACTTTACTCTTTCCTTACTTTGATTATATTCAATTTTTGACAGGAAATTCACTATCATTATTTGGAGTTTTCCCTCCTGTAAAAAACTAAGGCACACCGAGGGGCGTGTGCACTCGAGGGCTCTCTGGGCTGCTTTGTTCGGTGCCCTGGAACTGCTGTGTGTGCTCTAGGTCAAGGGCAGGCGACGGAAGAAAGAAGGCCAAACTGGTTGCTCGATCAGTTTATTTCATTCTCTGTCTCTGCTTCTCTCCCGGCTCTGGATCTCTCTCTGGATCTGTGGATCTGGCCCCCCAACCCACTCTTACAGCCTTGTTAAATCCCCCCAGCATGAGGGGGTTGGGGCATACACATAGGTGTGGTCACAATCAATAGGGTAAGGTTCCTTTCCCTCAGGGGATGCTTCTCCTAGGACTGACTCTCTTTCAGCAGGAGGATCCACCCAAGGGCGGAGTCCCATGAGTGTGTTTCTCCTCTCCTCAGCCAGTAAACATATAAGAATTCATAATATTAATCATTTTGTATGGACAAAATAAGAAATGCATTAAAGATTATAGAATTGCTCTCCAGGGGCCATCTCAATCTCAGACTACAGTGCTCAGGCCAGATCAGTCTTTCCTATCCCTAGCAGGGTCCTAGTCTCATCAATACTTTTGGATCATGACAGCATTTGTCTATGATCAAGCTCTTAACTTATAGTTAAGAATTAGGCACTTTGGCCAGGCCCATCTCAATGCCAGGGTAGCACATAACTCACCGCTTGCCCTGGACCTGTCCCGTCCCTCGTCGGGACCCTGCTTTTGGGGTGCTAAGAACTGAGGGCAACTGAGGCTTAAGTGGAGAAAGCAGATGACCGGGAATGAATAATATTCAAAGTCAATTAAATCCCAAGTTACAAAAGCATAATATTGTCTTCTCGTGTCTATACAAAAAGGACATTGCTTTAAAGTAAATTATTCAAAAGGCATAAGGGGAGGAGAAAGGCAATATTAACTTATAATATAAGTTCAGTATCCTTGGAAGGTCTGACCTTACAAATTAGCAGAGTCAGATTAGGGGGAGAAGCTGATTAACTCTTTTTGTGGAAGAGAGCATAGAGAAGTGATTATAGCTAAACAAAGGGATGGGAGAGATTCGGGAACACCTTGATGGGTGAGAATGGGGTAAGCCTAAACTCTGGGAAAAACCGGGACAAGCTCCTCATGGCAAGGGGGGAGAGGACAAAGTAATGTCATCCTACACCCTCCAACAGTCAGACCTGTTGAAATGGCATCATTAGATTGTATGTTTTCTATTGTTGGTAACAAAGAATATATGATGTTGCATGGTCGTGAAAGTGGCCGCCCAGTTTTGGAATTCTGTTATTAAGTCCAGAGGTATTTCTGCCAGCAGCCGCTGCATTCCAAGATTGGTTTCTGTGGCGCTGGGATCATGGCTGTTCAGGAGCGGAGGAGCTGTTCATGGGTGACCGCTCGGGGTCTCATTTTGGCAGGAGGCAGGGTCAGTTCTGCCTCCCCCATCGCAAGATTCCCCATGCATCCCGTCCCATCACTGCAAACTCCTACCTCTCTATCCAATTGGTTCTGAATGATGGCAGTCACCATGCTGTCCAGGGGATGAAAGACCAAGGGACAGAAATCCTTCCCCTCCCAGGGCTGCATGGGGCCATAGCTTAGTTCAGAGTCCAGGAGTATATCTGCCAGCAGCAGCTGCATTCTGAGATTGGTTTCTGTGCCTCTGGGATAATGGACGCTCAGGGTTGGCGGAGCCATTCCTGTGCATAATTTTTTGTATATCAGGAAAGGTTTGGAGATTTTGTAGTCGGCCATTTTACTATACAAGCCTATTTTTTCTAGGGGCTTTTTTGTAGTCTTTAGGATTTTCTTAGTATCATGTCATCTGCTAATAGTGGTAGCTTGACTTCCTTTTCTATCTGTATTCCCTTATATCTTTTTCTTGATTAAGTGCTATGGCAAGTACTTTTAGTACTATATTGAATAAAAGTTGTGAGAGTGGGCAACTTTGTCTTGTCCCCAGTCTTAAAGAGTAAGCTTTTAGTTTTTCCCCATTGAGAACAATGCTTGCTGTGAGCTTGTAGTAGATGGCTTTGACTATATTGAAGAAAGTTTCTTGACTTCCGTTTTGTTGAGAGTTTTTATCACAAATGGATGCTGAATCTTGTCAAATACTTTCTCTGCCTTTATTGATATGATCATATAGTTATCTTTCCTTGTATTGATATAGTGTATTATGTTGATTGACTTTTGAATGTTGAACCATCTTTGCATCCCCGGGATGAATCTTACTTGGTCATAGTGTATGATCTTTTTGATGAGTCGTTATATTTTATTTGCCAGTATTTTGTTGAGGATCTTTGCATCAGTGTTCATCAGGAATATTGGCCTGCAATTCTCTTTTTAATGGTGTCTCTGTCTGTTTTTAGTATTAGGGTGATATTTACCTCATAGAAACTGTTTGGAAGTATTTCTTTTTCTTCAATTTCCTTGGAAAGCTTGAACAGGATTGTGAGTAGGTCCTCTTTAAAGGTTCAAAGAATTCACTAAGTAAATCCATGTGGGCCAAAGCTTTTGTTTTTTGGGAAAATTTTGATTACTATTTCAATTTCCTTGATATTGATAGGTCTGTTCAGGTATTCCAAGTCTTCTTGGGTCAGCTTTGGGAGATTATAGGAGTTTAGGAATTTATCTATTTCTTCTAGATTCTCTTGTTCATGACATAGAGACTTTCAAAGTAATCTCTGCTTATCCTTTGAATTTCTGTGGTTTCTATTGTGATTTTTTTTCATTTATGATTCTGTTTATTAGGGGTCTCTCTTTCTTTGTGAGTCTTGCTAGTGGTTTATTGATACTGTTCATTTTCTCAGAGAACTAGCTCTTGGTTTCATTGATCTTTTGAATTGTTTTGGGTTTCCATGTCGTTAATTTCTGCCCTAAGTTTTATTATTTTTTCCTCCTGCCTGATTTGGGCTCCTTTTGTTGGTCCCTTTCCAAGATCTTAAGCTGTGAGGTTAAGTTGCTTATGTGGGCTTACTCTTCCTTTCTGAGGAATGCTTGTAAAGCTATAAACTTTCATCTTGACACTGCTTTTGCCATGTTCCATAAGTTCTGATTACTCATGTCCTCATTCTCATTTGTTTCCAGGAATCTTTCTATTCCCTCTTTGATTTCCTCTCTAAGCCACTTGTTGTCCATTAGTGAGCTATTTAATATCCAGGTGTTTGATTTGAATTTCTGTTTCTGTGTGTGATTCACTTCTATTTTCAGTGCATCATAGTCTGAAAATATTGTTGCTACAATTTCTATCCTCTTAATTTTTGGAGGTGTGTTTTGTGGCCCAGAATGTGGTCTATCTTGGAGAATGTCCTATATGCACTTGAGAAGACTGTATTTCAGCTTTTGGGGGATGAAATGTCCTATACATATCTACTAAACCCCTGTCTTCCATTTCTTCCCTCAGAAAAAATATGTCCTTTCTGAGCTTGAGTCTGGTTGATCTATAGAGATGTGATAAAGCAGTTTTGAAATCTCCAACTTGTATTGTGTTGCTATCGGTGTCTTTCTTCAAGTCTATGAGCAGTTGCTTTAAGTATTTTGCGGGTCCCTCATTTGGTGCATATACATTTAGGAGTGTGAGCTCTTCCTGATGTACAAATCCTTTGATCATTAAGAAATGACCTTCACTGTCCCTTTTAACCTTTTCAGTCTGAAACCTATGTGATCTGATACTAATATGGCCACCCCAGCATTTTTTTAGGGAGTTGTTTGCTTATAGAATTGTTTTCTATTCTTTGACTTTGAGTCTGTGTTTGTGATGACCATTCAGATGTGTTTCTTGCAGGCAGAAGAACATTGGGCGCAATTTTTTTTTTTGGTTCCATCCTGTTGCTCTTTGACTTTTAATTGGTGCGTTTAGCCCACTGGCATTGAGATAGATTATGGTTATGACTTTTTCCCCATGTTTATGTAGTAATTTTGTGTGTTTTGAGTGGGAGGCTTATCAAGTCTCAAAATAGCCTATTTAGTTTTTCCTGCAGGCATGGTTTTGGGTCTATGAAGTTCCAGAGTTGTTTTCTATGAAGCTGTGTGTTGTTTCTTCACGTATGAATGAAAGTCTAGCTAGGTAGAGTGTTCTTGGTAACGCATTGATTTAACTGAGTTTTTTTACTATCCCTGACTGTCTTCAGGCCCAGAAAGTTTCGTCAGATAAGTCTCCTTCAAATCTTAATAATGCGCCTTTATAAGCAATTTCTTTCTTTGATCTTGCTGCTTTCAGAATATTATCTGTCTCTCTCTCTGATATTTATCATTCTGATTAGGATCTGTCATGGAGTATTTTTATTTGTATTTCTTTTGGCTGGTACCCTTCGAGCCTCCTGAATCTGCTTGCATGTGCTCTTAAGCTCTGAGAATATCTCAGCAATAATGTCTTTGACAGTTTCTTCTTCATCAGGGTTTTCCTCTTGTCCCTCTGGGACTCCAGTTATTCTTTTGTTATTCCTCTTGGCTTCATCCTGATTTTCTCTTGATATCTGTTGATTTATTTTGAGGCTCTTTTCTATTTTCTGCTGTTTTCTGGAGATTCTTTGCACCTCATTTTGGAGCTCCTGAGGCCTTCCACTGAGTTTTTCATTTCACCTAACAGATTTTTTAGATCTGTCATTTCTGCTTGTATTTTCATTTGCGTTTTTCTCATTTCTGCTCTCATATCCTCTTGTATTTTATCAGCAGTCCGTGCCATTGCTTCTTTGTGCTCCTTATGCATCCTTAACAGCTCCATTATAAATTCCTTATCTGAGAGATTATATAGTTCATTATTACTGTTTGATTCATCTGGGCTAGCGATGAATCAAATGTAAGCCTAGTGAGTTCCTACATTGTTTTACCATTGTGACCTTTGTGATTTATAGGGGTTTTTTTCCTGTATGGTGTTGTATGTTCTGGCCCCTGCAGTTGGGCTGTCTTTGTATGTTACCATGGGTTTCAGAGAGGTAAAGAATATGAGGCCTGGCTAAATTAATACCTCAAATGTAGGGTATAGAGGAAGTAACTTCTTCATGCGGATTTGATAGTGTCCGCACAGTTTGGGGGTTAGAGATTTTAAAGGTATGCCATGAGAGGTGGATTCGGGGACAACACTGGGAGTCCACATACCTGGCTTGAGAAGTTATATTGGCGTTTTGGGGACATTTCGGCAGGGGAAGGCAGTTCCCAGGTGAGATGCTGGGTGGTAGAGCTTCCCTTTGGGTGGTGGTCAGATTCAGGCTGGGGGATGGGCGTTTCTAGATGCTGAGCTCCACACACCTGGCTTGAGAAGTTATATCAACCTCATTTAATTCTTTTTAAAAGTAGTAAGCATGTACTTTTTGGTTAGTAAATATTTTTCCTAAATACTATGTGCCAACATAATCCAGTTGGTGAGGCAGAAAAGAATTATCAGGTCAAAATTCTTTTAACCTAATCTGAAGTACAGACAAATCATTGCTGCTCCGTTTAGGTGAAATATAGTTATATATGCATAAGAAAATTTACGTGAGGAAAAGGGAGTGAAAAGGGAGTGACATGAGAAAGCACCATAGTACCCTTAACAAAACTGAAAACTGCAGAAAAATAGACGGTTTTCTTATTTTTTGCATTGAAGTTTCACTGGGAAGATCAAAGAGACAACAACTATCTCAGGATGTTTCATGTGGACTGGAACCATCAAAAATGCAGATAAAGAGCATATGGCTGGGGAGAGAGCTGAAATTTCTAAGGCTGAAACTACCTGGAGCAAGGTGTGGTACAAAACCTGACAAGTGCCACAACACTGAACCCAGGGCCAGCGTTTGTACAATGTATGCCTCCCGCAAGCTTGCAAAGCAGGGATTTTTTTTAGCCTTTTTGAATTGGAAACCACCCACCCAGGGGCAAAAACTATCATCCAAAAACAAAGGCAGAGAAACTGTGAGCTGTTCTGCACCTGTGACCCCCAGGTGAAACAAAGCCCAAAGTCACCTCCTCCCATTGACTTCTGGTTGCTGCAGGAAAATAGAGCCCTCAGTTCATTCCTTGATTGAGCCACTGAAAATTTGGCAAGAAACCAGGCCTGGGCTTGTGAGACAGTATAATGGCGAAGGCTCTTGCCTTGTATTTAGCCAATGCTTGTTCAATCCCCACCACATGTTCCCTGAGCACCACCAAGAGTGATCCTTGAGCGCAGACCAAGAGTATGTCCTGAGCATCACTGGATGTGTACCCAAAGGGAAAGGAGGGAGGAGGTAGCAAACTTGTACAGCAGAAAAGGGCTTGCCCTGCATGCAACTGAACCGGGCTGAGCCCTGGAACTATATAGGGTCCCCTTAGTGCAGCCAGGAAAGGTCCCTGAGCACAGAGCCAGGAGTGAACCATTAGTGCAACCTGGTTTGTGTGTGTGTAAGAGAGAGAAAGAGAAAGAGAGAGAGTGAAAGAGAGAGAGAAGATGGGGAAAGGAGGCAGAAGGGAGGAGAGAAGGGGAGAGGAGAGAGAAGAGAGGAGAAGAAACAAGAAAGAAGATGAGAAAAGAGAGAGATCAGGCTTGTTCACACTTGGAAGCTTTGGGTCCCAGGAGCATCCCAGGTTGGCTTGTAACTGGTAGGCAGGCGATGCAGCAGACACCACAGCTGTGTGGAGTTGCAGAGTAATTGATCACTTTTGAGCATCAGAATTCAGTTGTGCCTAAACTGGTGGGTTGACACCACAGTCACCATTGGCACCAACACTGGGAAAGCTGAGTGGCAGCATTAGTTTTCTGGCTTCAAGGTTCCAGTTGACAGGTAAGCTAGTGACAGCAAATTGCCAGCTGTGGTCCAAGCCACACAAACCAGCACCAGCCTCTGAGAGGAATCATCTGATAAACAGGAACCATATTCTATTGCTTTGGCCTACAATAAACCAGAACCTCACTGCTAGCACTCACATTACACCAGCATAAACAAACAATGAAAGGATTCACCTGCACTAAAGAATAAAGAACAAAACTGGGAAGAAACCCAAAGCACACAAGAACTCTCTACTCTCTTTGACAAAGAATCCAAAGTATCAATGACAAGGCTGTTCATTGAATGATAGAAAACAATAGAGGAGAGCTCCAAGAAGAAAGATCAACTATGATAAAACTTTAGTCAAAAATTTCTGAACTGAGGCCAGAGAGAGAGAGAGAGTACAAGGGACAAGGAATTTGCCTTTAATGTGGTTTATCTAGGTTCAACTCTCAACCTGAATCCTGCCAGGAGTGATCATTGAGCTCAGAGCCAGGAGTAGCACTGAGCACCCCAAAGAATCAGATATGGTAACTCAATGGACTGAATGCTAACCTAGCACCAAGAAAAATAACTCAAATGTATGACCAAAGAACTGGGCTTATATTTCTCAGTAGTAGAGAGAATGCTTGCATGTATGGGTTTGATACCCAGCACCATCAAAAAAAATTATTTTTTATAAAGTACTTGAACAAAATTTTCCTAGTAAATTTGAGGCTGGGGACATGGCTCAATAGTAAATTACATACCTTTCATACACAAGACTGGGCTTGATCACAGCACCAGAAAAAATACATAAATACATAAATAAATAAATGCATGGCCTTTGTCTGTGTTATCAAGCTGTCTCTGTAGAGAAGTGTGGGCCTTATTGGAGACAGTGATCTGGAAAATGTGCAGCTATGGATTTCATGTGATGTAGCATGACAAAGTTTCTAGAATCAGAAATTCTTATATGAATCCATTTTCTCAACTTAATGAATTTCCCTTTTTTGTTCATTCTTTAAGTATCCATAAATAATTTGCTTCCCCAGAAACCTGACTTCTCCATACTGAAAAGGTGTGATAATAAGGTCCACACTACTTCATATGGCTGTTATTTAAAAAAAATCAAATAACTGCAAGATCCCTTCACAAATGTTAAAGAATATTAATGAGAAATGCCATGTAGTATTTTTGATAGAAATAACTTATTCTTTGTTTTTTTTTTTGCTTTTTGGGTCACACCTGGCGATGCACAGGGGTCACTCCTGGCTCTGCACTCAGGAATTACCCCTGGCCGTGCTCAGGGGACCATATGGGATGCTGGGATTTGAACCCGGGTCGGCCGCGTGCAAGGCAAACGCCCTACCCGCTGTGCTATCTCTCCAGCCCCAATAACTTATTCTTTGGAATCAATAAGTTTTGCTGTTACATCTCACCTCTAACACTGGCCTTCATGACCAGAATTCTGAGTCTCAATGTACTCATTTGTAAAATTAAGAGTAATAAATGTGCAGTAAATGTATGCATGTGGTCACAGTAGAAGACCGAATGTGGGTGAGGGCAAATTCATTGCCTGAAAGTCTAATGTGGACTTGTTATGCAAAATCAGCTACACTGCTTCTTTAAATGTTACAATACTGGTTGGCTAAGAGTCTGAGCAAACTCTTCTTAGGCACTTTCTGATATCCAACATCAACATTTTTATTCCTTACCCAGATTTTTCTTTCTCCAAGAACTCCTATAACCTAGCAATTGAAGTGTTGACATCTGGATGAGCAGGAAGACTATGCAACTGTCCAGTTCTACAGCTGTATTCTACTCTGATGGTAGCTGGATTCGATTATAAAATTTTTAATTCTTTTCACCACTATAGGAAAATATTTCCAGTTGCAGTTCTTCATGTAGTTGATTTATCTTCTTGTATCAAGAACGACTGAAAGATATCTATGCTGCCAGCAATTCTTAGTTCTGTGGTTAGTTGCTGGAACCATTGTGGCCAGATACAGTCAGTTTGTTGAATTGGTCATGTGTTGCAATCTTCTCAGGCTATCTGTGCCACTTAATACAAGAATCTAACCTGTACTAATAAAAAACATTGCTGGGAACTGTAAGGATGGTTCAGAAATGTGGCTAAAGGAGCTGAGAACAGGGACAGGGAAATAGCTCAAAGATTGCAGCACATGCCTGACATGTGGAGGCCCCAGGCTCAACGCCTGCACCATGTGGTCCCCCATGCACTACTGTGATAGCACTGGTGGCCCCCAGCGTTACTGGATCAAAGTAGCACATGGCCAGAATTGACACTGAGGCTACCTGGTTACTGCTTGGGAGATTACCCTTCAAAGGAAAAGAATAACCTGGAAATGTATTGTGGTAATGATAATGAAAGATAGAGAAAAGGATGGAGATAAGAAGAGAGCAGGAACACATCTCTCCACCAGGGAAAGGGGAAGAGCAATCAGATGAACCAACATGTAGCAGATGGGAGAAGCCAGGGGTGCCAGATGACTTGCAGAAAACTGAATTTATAAAGGAAAGAAAGATATGAATTCATAGCATAAGGGGGGCATTGGTGTTTGAAGGTAATTTCAAATTCTGTGTAAAGGGAAGCTGGATGAAATTAAAAAGGAGGGGAGAGTAATATTTATTTTTATGAAGGTTGAATGGTTCTTCTCACAAAAGTCTAAATAAGCTTTAGGAAAACCTGATTAGAGCAACAAATACAATTAAAGTTATGAACAGTCATTGAATTGATTCTCAAAGGTTCTGTATCTAATAAAAAGCATTGAGTAAAAAATGGTAGAAGTGGAAAAAATGGTTAACATAAAAGAGTCTAGTGGAAGTCTTATAAATATTGCAATATGCCATTTGGAGCTTAAAAGTTCATTTTCTTTATTTCTGATTCTTGTTCAGGAAACAAATTGTTTAAAATTAGACTTTTTTTATATACATCAACAAACTGTTTCAGCAGAAAATCTGCTCATTTTCAAACAGGTGGAATTAAACTTCATTTGCTCTAAGAATCAAGTAATAAATTATACACATTGCACCACTATAAAACCGAAGTTAATAATGGCAGTTTCTAAGCATGTTGCTGCTTGTTTCTACTTTATTTTTGTTTTGTTTTTGTTTGGGGGCCAGACTCCACAGTGCTCAGTGCTTACACCTGGTTTTACACTCAGGGATCACTCGGTGCTGCTCAAGGACCATAAGGAGCACCAGCAATTGAACCCAGGCCTTCCTCGCTGCCAGCTCTCTCTCTAATATTTTAAACTGTTTTTGGATATGGAAGAATATACAGTGAGTAAGGTGCTTCCTGGACTGGAGCTATAGCATAGCGGTAGGGCATTCGCCTTTCACGAGGCCGGCCTGTATTTGATTCCTCTGCCCCTCTCGGAGAGCCCAGCAAGCTACGGAGAGTATCAAGTCCGCGCAGCAGAGCCTGGCAAGCTACCCGTGGGTATTGGATATGCCAAAAACAGTAACAATAAGTTTCTCAATGAGAGACATTACTGGTGCCCGCTCGAACAAATCGATGAGCAACAGGATGACAGTGACTACTACTAAAAAGAAAATTATTTTCCTATTAATCCAATAATTATCTTGATAATTCTAGGCCTCCTTGTGAGGAGCATTTCATCTTAACATTAATGCTTTTTCCTGTATTAAGGCTCGAGATAGTACCTGAGTTGTTCATTAAGGTTGATTCACATTCTGATATGCAATTTAAGCTAAAAGTAATGGTCATCGATGCTTTTAGGATTCATATAAGAATTAAAGAAAATTTGACTTAACCATTTTTCTCTTTTAATAATTTCCTACTTAAAAAGTAAAAGGGAGAAATATTTAATTTCTCAATTATTATTATAGAACCCAAGTAATGTGCATAAAATATCTTGTGCATTTAACTCTTTCCCATTCAAATCCCAGTGACTTTAACGATTTCTTTAAAACCATAGCACAGTGGTTAAATTCAGAACCAAGCCTTATAAATAAAGCTATTTTGCAGAATTTGACCTTTAGAAACTAAAAAATGTGTCATCAATGTCATCTAACTCTAACACGGCCTTTCTTTGGACTCATTTTTCCCCCTGGCTTAATCATTCTAAAATCCATCTCATCTCATCTCAACTCAGTTTCATCTCAGAAAAGGAGCAAATACCAAAACCTGATTATTGTAAATCTGTTAGGTGACAATGCCAAGTGTAAAGAAGTAAGACAGCATTCACTACTGACCACAATCAGCATATTTGCTACATGACAGCTGGGAAAATCATTTTGCTTCATTACTTATGCTTGTCATGCTTAAAGCAATGCAGTGGGGTGGAGGTGGGGGAGAATGAGTTCTTCA
This sequence comes from Sorex araneus, assembly GCF_027595985.1. Lineage (NCBI taxonomy): Eukaryota > Metazoa > Chordata > Mammalia > Eulipotyphla > Soricidae > Sorex > Sorex araneus. The sequence continues at coordinate 134,501,949 of NC_073304.1, read as the reverse complement.
GAGAATTAATTCAAATGAAGCCATTGTTATTTTTCTTCCAAACAGAGGGGGGGTTCCCTTTGGACTGATCATTAGAGGCTGGTAAAATGATGATTTTAGTCCTTGCTTTCAAGAATAAGCTAAATTGCCTACCAAAGAGGCACACCAGGGGTGGGGGTGGGGGGTGATGGGAGGGAACCTAGGGACACTGGTGCTGGGAAATGTACATTGGTGGAGGGATGGGTGTTGCAACACTATATGACTGAAATCCAATCATGAATGACTTTGAAATGCTCTGAAAAAAAAAAAACCTAGGGAAAAAAAAAGAATATTTCAGAGGCTTGGGAGATAGCTCCAAGGCCTGGAGCACATGTTTTCATGCAAGCATCCTGGGGTTTATTGATTGCTTAACTAGAGTGACAACTCCGAAAACTGGAATAGTACATTGGATAGGATGTAATGTAGAAGGGAACCAATCTCAGCTAAAAAATATTAGTATACAATGCTCAACCGTAACATCTAAGTAATCTCTTATACAAAACTCAATGGCTCCAGGGTGAGATATAACAATATTCACACTATCTTCTAAGGAAAGTTTTTTTGATCATTTTTAGATAATTATTCATAAGAAGCAATACAAAATAAATTATTTAGGATCTGCTATTGCTGTAGGCTTGGCTGATGGCTGGGAAAACTCGAAATAATGATAGTAGGAAGGTGTAATGGTGTGGAACTGGTATTGGAATGTTGAATGTAATAAATTATTGTGAACAACCATATAAAAATAAATTATTAAAATTATATAACATTAACACAAACTAGTTAAAAAATTAGAAGCATGGGTTTTGATAATGGTAGGTATATAATACAGACTAGGTCCACGAATCACCTCCAGTACCATATAAACTCTAATAGCCTTGCTCCAACGACTCATAAGTAAATCTCAAAAGAGATCAACTTGCCATAAAAAATTTGCTCAAACACCCACTCAACTTGAAACATCTGGGACTCCCCAAAGGGGTGGGGGGGAAGGCTCATCCTAGTGCCCATCCAAACAGAGACCTGGTAGCTGCTTGCTTTCATACTGAAAAGTCACCACCATGCCTCCACCCACACTCCGTTGTCTCAGGGCTGAGCCTCAGTCAGAAATTAACCTGCTGAAAATTTGGGTATGTGAGCGAAAATTCGGGTATATGGGTCTTTGTGTCTGAATTCTCCTGGCTTTCTCAGGGAAGCCCAGGCAGTCACATCCCCACCTAAAACTCAGTTAAAGATTTAACTCCAACTGTACCACCCAGTTAAAAATTCTGGACTTCCTGGAGCATGTGGCTGCATTCTCAGTTTTGTGACATCTTCAAACTCTACAACAGTGAGAATTCAGTAGTAACCCACCAGACTGGATTGGATGTAACACAGAAGGTAACCAATCTCAACTAATCAAACAGTAACACAAAAGGTTCAATCTGTAGCAACATCCTAGTAATCCTTCATACAAGGACACAAGAACTTAATGTCTCCATGGTGAGATACAATAATTTACACTAATTTTCTTCTCAGGAAATATTTTTTATCATTCCATTAGTAATTTATTGAAAACAAGCAATATAAAATAAATTATTGTGGGCCTGTTATAAAGACAGGCTTCAGAGTGATTGGGAAAATTGGAGACAATGATAGAGGAATGTTGACAACAATGGTAGGATTGGTGTTGGAATATTGAATGCCTATAACAAAGCATCATGAACACCTTTGCAAACTACAGTATTTATACAAAATGTAGGGGTGGAAGTTTACATAACTGGCTTTACCTATTTTATGTAAGCTCCAAAATATGCTAAGATAGAATTTTTAAATTTTTTTATTAATGACATAAGAAATGATTATCATAATGAGATCCAAATCACTGTCACTGTATCACTGTCATCCCATTGCTCATCAATTTGCTTGAGCAGGCACCAGTAACGTCTCCATTTTGAGACTTTTTTTAACTGTTTTTGGCATATTGAATATGCCACAGGTAGCTTGTCAGGCTCTGCCGTGCAGGCAGGATACTCTCAGTAGCTTGCCAGGCTCTCGGAGAGGGATGGAGGAATTGAACCCGGGTCAGCCGTGTGCAAGGCAAATGCCCTACCTGCTGTGCTATCGCTCCAGTCTGGAGATCCAAATATAAAATAAAATTTAATGCAATATGTCTTAAATTCCAGAGTTGAAAGCCTACTTATGTAAATGAAAAGAAGCATTTTATTATATTGTATTAAAGATTTTTATTTTCCTCATTTACATAGGTTAAAATCCTACAACAATCACAGATTGGCTCTTACTGATTTATTTTCTGATCATTCTATTTGTCATTTCTTAGTTTCCTTGGAACAAGTAGTATAAAATAAATTTGTTGAGATTGGAGTGATGGTATAGTGGGTAGAGCATTTGCCTTGCATGCGCCCAACCCGAGATCAGCAGTCCTTGGCATACTGTACACGCCCCCGAGCACTGCCAAGAGTAATTTATGGGTACAGAGCCAGAAGTAACCCCTGAGCACTGCCGAGTATAACTCTAAAAGCGAAAATAAATGAATAAATAAATAAATAAAATTTGTTCTGTGCCTAAGGGGGCAGGTTGGGGATGGGAGTGAAAATGGGGGCATTGGTGGAGGGAAGGTCACACTGTTGGTGTTAGAACACTAAATGCCTGGAACAAATGTATAATGAACAACTTTGTAAATACTGTTGTTTTTGATAAAAATAAAAGTTTTAGAAAAGAGTATAGACTAATGGGTTCATGACAAGCTGAAATCAAGTCTATAGTATATCATTAGATTCTGCCCGTGATCCTCTGCTCTTCAAATCCTTCATCAAATATTTAGGAATGGCTAAGTCCAGATTGTTTTAAATTATGAAGCAAGAAAAAGAAAACTTTCTGTTTGGTGTGTGTGTGTGTGTGTGCGTGAGAGAGAGAGAGAGAGAGAGAGAGAGAGAGAGAGAGAGCAAGAAAGGGGGGGACTCAGTCTAGCTGTGCACAGAGATTACTCCTGGCTCTGTGCTCAGGGATTACTCATAGTAGGGTTCTGTGGACCATACCCAGATTGGCCAGGGTTAGCTCCCTACTTGCTATACTATTTCTCTGGCCCCAAGAAAAAGAAATGTTTATTACCAATGCTATACATAAGAATGTTAATTGAATTTTTAGAACTGGTAGCAGATGATAAAGCACCAAATGAGTAGAATCTTAAAACTATTGTAGCACTGTAGCACTGTTGTCCCTTTGTTCATCGATTTGCTCGAGTGGGCACCAGTAACATCTCCATTGTGAGTCTTGTTACTGTTTTTGGCATATCGAATATGCCACAGTAGCTTGCCAGGCTTTGCTGTTCGGGCGGAATACTCTCGATAGCTTGCCCGGCTCCATAACTTTTTGATAGCTATGATACATTATATATGCACACACATATATACATATGTACATATATATATATGTTTGTGGGTATCTATTGTGAAAATCCCAAGGTTATACATCAAACTGTTAAAGGCAGAGCTGGAGGGAGACCTCAATAGTCTGGAGCACATGGTTTGCATGCAGGAGGCCCCATTAAAATTTATTTTTTAATTTTACTTTTATAAAGTTGTTCACAATAATTTATTACATTCAATATTTCATTACCAATCCCTCCACCATTACAGCTTCTCACCACCCTTATTTCAAATTTTCCTACCACCACCCAAGCCTGCCCCCAAACCAGGTCCTAAATAATTTATTTTGCATTGCTTCAACCAATCTTAATTAAAAAAATATTAGCACACAATACTCAACCTGTAACAACATATTAGTTACCTCATATATAAGGGCTTAACAGCTCCAGGGTGAGATACAACAATCTTTACACACTTTCCTGTAAGGAAATGGAAACTTTTTGGGACCATTTTTAGCGGGATTATTCATAACAAGCAATACTTAAAACTATTAGAGACCCAAAGTAATTTTGCTCTTTGTCCTTTTTTTAAAAAAAAAATAGTGTTCTTTGATGGCCACTCAATACCTCTATTGCAAACCACAACACCCAAAAGGAGAGAGAGAACGAAAGGGAATGCCCTACCACAGAGGGGGGGGTGGGGGAGATGGGGTAGTGGTGGTAGGGATACTGGGATCAATGGTGGTGGAGAATGGGCACTGGTGGAGGGATGGATACTTGATTATTGTGTGACTGGAACGCAAGCACGAAAGTTTATAACTGTAACTTTACCCCATGGTGATTGACTAATAATTTTTTTTTTAAAAAAAGTGTTCTTGTGGCAAAGTGATAGTACAGTGGGTAAAGTACTTGCCTTGCATGTGGCTGACCTGGGTTCAATCCCTGGCATCGTATGGTCTCTCAAGTGTAGAGCCAGGAGTAATTGCTGAGCATTACTGGGTGTGGTACCCCAAAAAACAAAAAAAAATAGTATTGCGACTTTACTGAGATGGAGAGCAAGCAGAAAAAGTGAGAAGTAGATATCAATGACCCTATCAGATAGAAAATCTATGGCAATATGTGAAATACATAAATGAATAATAAGTATTAATTTATTGTATATAATAATGGTGGTAATTATCAAAAGAAAACATTTAACAAAATTAAAAGTAGTTGTTCTAAAGAAAATAGAAAGTATCCTGGAAAGAAGCCAAGCATTGGTGTTTATATATCCTCAAAAGTATTAGAATTCCATTTTTTGCTACATATGTATTTTGTTTGCTAAACAATATATAAGAAGTTTCATTTAGGTATCAACTACACCCCCAAAGTAATTATGTTTGAAATGAAAAAACAGAAGTCCTTTCCATAAAAAAGAAATGGCATTTTTGGAAAACATCAAGTTTGGAAATCAACAACCACTGTACCATATGATTGTAAAATATCTCATTACGCATGAGAGCATGGAAGTTGTAAGAAATTACTAGGGTTATCTTTCTCAAGATTAATATTTCTTGTTATTTCTGGTCCTTTGGATATTTCAGTGTGGTGCTTAATTTTCACACATTTGAACTTTCCAGTCTTTTATATGCTATTTATTTTGCTAGCTTCATTCTACTGTGGTCAGAAATGTAAACACTGGATATGACCTCAAGAATCTTAAATTCATTAATATTCTTAAATTCATTAAGCCTAACATAGGATCCACCTGAAGAGTGGTCTATGTGTGCTTTTTTCCTTCCCATTCCTGTCTTTTGTTGTTGTAATGGGTAGGACTCACACAAATACCTGCTGTTGTACTCACATATTTAGTTGTGTTGCTTGCCATGGTTTACACATTGGGTAGTAGTTTTTGCACACATTTGTGTGTCACAATTACTGAATTGTGGTGTTCACATACGTTCTAGTTGGTATGGACTCCTAGTGCTTGCTAGGAGTCACTGCAATGCTCATACATGTGCTCATCAGAGGCTTCGATTCCTGATCAAGGTGCTTGTACTTCTTGTGGTACTTACCAAGAATATCACTCCTGAATTATTCTTCCACACATCTGGCTGCAGTGCAACTGGAAATTTCTTGCACTAGGAAATTCTACAGAGAGTAGAACTTCCAGCACAACCAGTAGGGCCCTCTGGACTGCACTCAAGAGCATTTGGCAACACTATGGATCAAACTTAGAGCATTAAGCTTGCAAAGCATGATACTCTAAACCTCTGCGCTATACTCTAAACCTCTCCTGAGCTATATGCCTAGAGAAAAATTTATGGGGTTTTTGTTCGTTTGTTTGCTTGTTTGTTTTGGTAGTGTGTAGAACATTCAGTCTAGGTTATTTTGCCCAATTGTTCTTATTTATTTATTTTTTTATTGAATCATCACGAATTACAAATTGACAAAGTTATTCATGACTGAGTTTTGGGCATAGGATGTTCCAACACCAGTCTCTTTACCAGTGTCAACTTCCTTCTACCAGTGTCCTGCTCTTCTTCCTTATTTCCAGGCTGCTTCTATTGCAGGCACTTTTTTCTATTTTCCTTTTCTGCACTGTACTTTATTACACTGTTAGTGATAGGGTCTCATGCATACTCGTTTATCTCTTTTCAGCACCAAGTCCTTGTCCAGCGTGACCACTTCCCTCTATTATTGTTATTACTGGTCCCTTCCCTGACCTAAACCCTCGCAAGCTTCCTACTAAGGACCAGTTTTCCTGTTCTTCATTTCTAATATTTTGGGGCATTAGTTATTTCCCTAATATGGCTTTTATATCCCACATATGAATGAGATTATTCTGACTCTCATTTTACCCTGCCTCTGATTCATTTTATTCAGCATGATACTCTCCAGATCCACACATGCATCAGCCAATTGATTGACTTCATTTTTTCTTGTGGTCATTAGCATTCCATTGTGTATATATGAACCATAGCTTTATCCAGTCATCTCTTCCTGGGCACATGGGTTGTTTCCAGATTTTGATTATTGTTAATAGTGCTATGATGAACATAGGAGTGCTGCTGTCTTTTTTGCATTGTGTTTTTGGGCCGTTGGGGTATATTCTCTGGGAAGGAATGCTGGTTTTTTTTTTTTTTTTTTTTTTTTTTGCTTTTTGGGTCACAGCTGGCGATGCACAGGGGTCACTCCTGGCTCATGCACTCAGGAATCACCCCTGGCGGTGCTCAGGGGACCATATGGGATGCTGGGATTCGAACCCGGGTCGGCCGTGTGCAAGGCAAACGCCCTACCCGCTGTGCTATCACTCCAGCCCCAGGAATGCTGGTTTGTATGGAAGCTTGATTCCTAGTTTTTTAAGGAATGCTCATAATGATTTCTGAAAAGACTGGATCAGTCAACATTGCCACTAGCAATGAATGAGGGCTGCCCAATTTTTCTTTATTGTTTTTTAACTGATCTGTTGACATAGAGATTTTTTTGCTTGTTTGTTGAATGAAAAATATTATTGAAGTATAACTGTAGCACTGTAGTACTGTTGTCCCGTTGTTCATCGATTTGCTTGAGTAGGCACTAGTAGCATCTCCATGTGAGACTTGCTGTTACTGTTTTTGGCATATTAAATATGCCACGGGTAGCTTGCCAGGTTCTGCCATGTGGGCGGGATATTCTTGGTAGCTTGCCGGGCTCTCCAAGAGGGATGGAGGAATTGAACCTGGGTTACCCACGTGCAAGGCAAATGCCCTCCCCGCTGTGCTATCATTCCAGTCCAATACAGTTTAACAGATTACTAAAATCCATTAATATGTTACTATTTAGCCATTAAATTATGTCAATATTTACCTCAAATATTTGGGTTTCCTGATGTTAGATATATATATACTTATAATAATTATATTTTCTGCTAATTTACCCCTTCAATTATATGATGTCCTCCCTTGACTCTTAAGACAGTTTTTAACTTAAAGTCTATTTTGTCTTATATAAATATGTTCATACCTTTTACTTATTTCTATTTTCCTCTCTTGATTCCTTCCATGTTTTGCGCATTAATTTTTTAGTAGCATGAAGTCATTTTCTTCCTGTTTTCTTTTGTAGGTATTGTCATTGTACTAACTATGGGGATTACATAAAACATAATAAATGTACTTGGAACAATATTTTAAATCGATATCAGTTTAACTCTAATCATATATTCTTCCTCAATTTGATATCAATGATACAAGTTATACCCAACTATATTTTGGTCTATTAATATGAATTTTTAGTTATATCTATCTTTTATACCTTGATTTTTAACTCTATATAAGAAAAATAACTCTTAAGTCACCATCATATATGATACTGTATTTGACTGGCTGGAGCGGTAGCACAGAGGGTAGAGCATTTGCCTTGCAATGGCCGACCTGGGTTCGATTTCTCCATCCCTCTCAGAGAGCCTGGCAAGCTACCGAGAGTATCCCGCCCGCACTGCAGAGCCTGGCAATGGCTACCAATGACGTATTTGATATGCCCAAACCAGTAACAAGTCTCAACAATGGAGATGTTACTGGTGCCCGCTCGAGCAAATAGTCGAATAATAGAATGACAGTGCTACAGTGCTACTATATTTGCCTAGGTATGTATCTTTTCCACAGTGGTTTTGTTTTGGGGTACTTTTGTGTAGCTGTCTAACATTGTTTTCTTTTAATTTAAAGATTAAATTATTTCAGTCATTTTAGTAAGGTAAGCCTAGAGATAATGAACTCCTTCCGTTTTTATTTACTTGGTAAAGTCTTTATTTCTCCTTCATTTTCAGGTCAGTTTTACCAAATATAGTAATCTTAATGATAACAATTTTTCTTTACAGCACTTTGAAAATATGACTACATACTCTCTCTCTGCTGAATGTTTCTGCTAAGATATATGCTCTCTCTATATATATATATACACACACATATATATATACACCTTATGGGAGATTCTTTGCACATAGTGAGTTTCTTTCTCTATGCTGCTTTCAAGATTCTCTGTCTTTGCTTTTTTGACAGTTGATTATAATGTTTCTTAAAATGGGCATCTTTGAGTTTATCCTCGCTGGAGTTTCTGGTGCCTCTTGAATCCAAATGTCCATTTACTTCCTCACATTTATGAAAATTTGGCAATTGCTTCTTGAAACAGTTTCCTACCCTTATTCTGTCACTGTGCTTCACTTGTGACTTCAACAATGCTTGTGTTAATTCTTCTGTTGATGTCCTGTAAGAACCTTAGATTTGTTTTTGTTTTGTTTTGTTTGGAGGACATGCCTGACTGTGCTTTGGGCTTATTCCTTTCTCTCTGCTCTGGAATCACTCCTGGTGGGGCTCAGGACCATATGTAGTGTTGGGGATCAAATCTGGGTCAGCTCATGAAAGACAAGTACCCTACCCTTTATCTGTCTTTCTGTTTTCTTCTCCTTTCTTTATTTTTTATTCCTTGGACTTGATAATTTCAAGTAACCCTATTTATTGGTTCTTTCCTTTGTGTGATCAAGAATATTTTTCTCTAATGAATTTTCCCATTTTATTAGTCAGTCTTCAGATCCAGGATATCTGTAAATTTTAAAAAATTGTTATTTTCACTTTGTTTAGACATCATTTTCCTGATTTCTAGTTGTTCAATGTGCTTCCTTAAAGGACTATGAGCTTTAGATGCTTTTTTAAAATACTTGCTTCATAATTTATAGCTCTATTTCATTTGTGCTGGTTTTATTTAAGATTTATTTTGCTCCTTTGATTGAGTCATATTTCTCTCTTTCTTCATATTCTTTATTTTTTCATATTCTGATTTATGATTTTGAAAATATATCCGCCATTCCTAATCTTTATGAACTGAATTTGTTTAAGGCTAATCAGTATGGCCAAAAGCTTCTGGGTTCTCTGAAATTTTTTTCTGTGGATTTATCTTTTATGGCTAATATTTGTAATTTCCCAACTAGAGAGCTTTTCTTGGGACCAGAGGAATAGCTCAGTGGTTTAGAATGCATGCCTTTCAAGTTTATAGTCACAAGTTCAAGTCCCCAGTGTTAGCACATGCACCAAACACAATCCTGGTAGTTCCTCTGTCTGTAATCCCTGGTACCCCCAGTGATTTCTGCCCATACTGCAGTTAAACGAGTGCCCGGCCCCTGGTGAACACCACCACCACAACAAAAAGATGTACAAGCACCATGGTTGGGAATTGTGATCTCTGGTGAGCACTACAACCATAACTAGTGTGTCTCAGCTTAAAGTGTGACCCCAGTAATCAAGTGTGCACACCACACCCTGATATGTGACCCTCATTGAGCACCATAGATAAATGTATTGGAGTACAGTCATGTGTGAGAGTCAGGCATGTGTGAGACCCACTGCCCACCCACTATCACCAGAACAACAGTGGCAATGATGATGATAATGATAATGAATGAAGGGAAGGAGTAAGGAATTTTTTTTAAAAGTAGAATTTTTCTGTTTTATTTTTCAGAATTTTGTAATCACTTTCTCCCTCTGGTATTGCAGGCTCTCTATAGTTGCAACAACCTCTAAATTATTCTTTTATTGGGGGAGATGCTGGGAGTTGGGGGACCAAACCTTGTAGTACTCAGATCTTACTCCTGGTTCTGCACTCAGGGATCACTCGTGGCAATGCTCAAGGATATGTATCCCAACTATATGGGATGCTGGAGGTCAAACCCCAGTTGGTTATGTGCAAGGAGAACATCGCACCTGCTGTATTAGAGCTCTGGCCCTTAAATTCTCTTTTCATAGTGGCCCCTGGCATCTAAGTATGTCAGTTCCATCAATTCTCCAAACAAATAAGATTAAAACAATTCCTTTTGACATTGTACTGAAAGTCAGAATGTTGGGCACCAGTTCTGCTCTTCTCTTTTGCTTCCAAACAGGATGATCTTATTGTGCTAGTATTTGTATGTAGATGCTATGTGTTATGATATAGCAACGTGCTGCTAAGCTTTTTTTTTTATTCTCAGGAGTCCCTTCTTCCCTATAATCCAAAGTTAGACAAAGAGAAAACAGTAACTTCCACATTATCCAGCAAACCCGGAAGATTGGTCTTAAGTTCTATTCTTTTTCTCTTCCAAGGAAGAATCCCCAATTGTGTTTTTTCTGCTGATGATCCCAAACTGTGCTGGCTCATAAAAATGGTGATAGTGAGTGGGATGAAACTTCTCTTAAAATTTTTGTAAATTTATATTAGTTTTGAGTTTTCCTACATCATTATGATTTCTTAACAGTTTCTAGCCTTCATAGGAGGCTTTAAAGATTATATATTATCGCTTAAATTGGCATCTCTGGGAGGCACACTTTACTTACCATTCTACCACATTGTGAAGATCAGATTTTCACATTTTAGTCAATATAGTTCTTCATGTTTTAGTTTGTACATGTATCACAGTTTACTTTAAATGACAATTAAAATATCCAAATTAGAAATTAATGAAGACATAAAGTTTTTATAGTCAAAAAAGGCAAACACATAGATCTGCATACCTCCATGGTCATCAAAGCCTTATATCCTATAATCAATAGCTAAAACAACCTAAGTGACTACTGAAATATAATTGAGTCAAGATGTATTATATAGACTATAAGACCAAATTAACGATTATCAGAATGGTAAAGGGAAGGTAGCACTGCAGCACTGTCACACTGTCATCGATTTGCTCAAGCGGATACCAGTAACATCTCCATTTTGTGTTACTGTTTTTGGCATATCGAATATGCCATGGGTAGCTTGCCAGGCTCTGTCATGTGGACGGGATACTCTCAATAGCTTGTTGGGCACTCTGAGAGGGACAGAGGAATTGAACCCAGGTCAGTCACATGCAAGGCAAATGCCCTACCCACTGTGCTATTGCTCTAGTCCAAAGGGAAGGTAGTGGCTAAATTAGGTAAATGTAATAAATTTTATGGTGAAGGATAGAATTGAACTTTTAGTGATAAATATAATGTAATATACACAGATACTGATTTATAGTCGTAAAATTATAAAAATAATAAGAATGCAAAACTTGGCCTAACCTTTTTGAACCTCCTTCTCAATGTAGATAAGAATAATTATCAGACAAATTCGTTTATTCAGTTTTCCTTTTTTTTCTTTGGTGCTTTAGGCACTAGGACTTTTGTCTTCTTATGGGATAGGAATGAAATATGATCAAGCAAAGGTAAGGTCTTTCTATTCTATCCTAGAACAATGTTGCCTTTTATTTAACTTATTTAAAATATTTTTATTCAGTAGCATTAGTTTTCTATCACTTCATATGTTCCAAGAGAGCTTCTCATCAACAACTGTCGGATTCCTCTCAACCCTTTGTGCTGGTCTTGTCTTTCTCTCTGTAACTTATTTTGCTTAAAATTACTTCATCCAGTCCCATAACATGTGATTACAAATGGCAAGATTTCACCTTTTATTTTAGCTGAGTAATATTCAATACAAAAATCTTATTTCAAATAAGTCTGGAATCCACCACAACCTTCCAGCAGGATGATTTGAGAGGACTTCCCACAGGGCTGGAACCTCAAGTCCAGGGAACTCGCAGAGGACAGAGTGCTTGTTGGGAGTCTGGCAAGAAACAGTGGCTAGCAGATCTCGGGCAGGCAAGGAAGAACTGTCAACACAGGGTTGCTTGCTGCCTGTTTTTGGAAAGTCCATGGTGCATTACTGGATTCAGGGGTATCCTACTTAACAGTAGGCAGGTAAGAACTGTGGGCTTCTAGATATGTCTCTCCAGTCCCTCTTGTGGACTTCTTCACAGCGTCTACAGACCTAGAGTGTGAGATCCAGTTTGATGAGCCTTTTGGTGCTATTATTAACAAGGCTGTGAAAGGTTGTCAAGATGTTGCTTGGCAAATTTCTTAGTCATAGTCTATTCCCTAAATCTATTCCAGGCAAAACCTGCAGATAAAAGCCTGACTGGGTTTGGTCCCCTGCATCGCATTGGCAGCCCTGAACCTGCCACAAGTGATTCCTGCATGTTAAGCCAGGAATATCCCCTGAGCACTGCTGGGTGTGGAAAAAAATCAATCCTACAGATGAAGTATTAGGGATTCCTTCTACTATGGATCAAACAGGTGTTACTGCTTTGTTTCTTAGTGCAAGTGATTTAGAGATGAGCAAGAACTATTTCCTATGTTCCCCTCACTCTGGTCCTCAATGTGGAAGTCCCTGGATTCATCTCTGCTATGCTGATTGTTAGGAGTGAAGTATTCGGTACTACCTTCTACCCAGTCCTCCAACAACCCCTGGATTCGCCAGTTCTATACCTAAACATTTCTTCCTGGATATACCTCTTCATTCTTGAGGTGGTATTTCTTCCTTTATCTGTCTCTTAGCCTGATTGCTGCCTCTTTATTTCTTACTGTGGCAATTCTGCTAATTCAGGTTTCTGGTTTGCTTCCCTAAATATTAATCCTTATTTTGGAGTAGATTTTCTGTTATCATGGAAGGAGGTAAACCTAGACTGCTCCTATTCCACCCTCTTGAACCTTCCCTCACAATGGAATTTTTGACAAGTACATTGAAGATAGAGTTTATTTTGTTGTTGGTGGTGGTCGTCGTCGTGGTTTGGGGTCCACACCAAGTGTGCTCGGGGGTTAATCTTGGCTTTGTGCTCAGGAATTACTCCTGGTGGTGAACAGGGGGCCATATAGGATGCCAGGCATCAAACAAAGGTTGGCCACATTTGATGGAGACACCCTACCGTCTGAGCTATCTCTCCAGTTCGTAGTCTATTTTTTTATATAAAGATGCTAGCCCCGGTGTGGTATCTAACAGGAAGAGCACAATAGTCAGAGAATTTTGGAGCTAAAAAATGCCATAGTTTCCTCAATGTTCCATACGTTGGTTCTTTTCTTAAATTAAATAATATGCTTCATATTTTGTAATTATTAAGCTAAACATCATGGAGGTACTTTGTGCAGTGTCTTTTGCTCAATAGGCTTTTCCCCCTAAAGAGTAGTCATTTACAGAGAAAGAATCAAATAAAGAATTTATTTTGGAGTAGTGCAAAGTTTATTGCTAAGCTACAAATTGAAAGGCAATGGATCATTTGATTGTCAAATTATGATGACCTACATATGAATTACATATGTGCCTACATATGTACATATTATTTTTTTCACTCTAGGCCCTAATATACTATACCTTTGGAAGTGCTGGAGGAAGCATGATGTCTCAGATGATTTTGGTTTGTAAATTTAATATTCTATAGTCAAATGCAGATGTTATAAATTTAGCATTTGCTGAATACTGAAAATATACATGTCTATTTTAGGGGTACAGATATTTGTCAGGAATTAATGTTCTACAGAATTGTGAAGTTGCCCTAAATCATTACAAGAAAGTGGCAGATTACAGTGAGTAAACCATATATATGATAAATAAATTGCCCAGAAAGTTTTAAAATACCAATACCAATACCATAGGTAAACCCCTATGAAAATATTTAAGTATTACACTTTCACATATGTTATAATGTTATCCTTTCATTGTAAAAGTTTCTAATTTTTGAGGGAACCACCCCAAAATTATTATAATAATCATACTATAATAATAATAATTATTATTATTATTGATGCTCAGGACTTACCCCTGGCTCTGCACTTACAGATCATTCCTAGTGGGACTCAAGGGATCATATGGGGTGCCAGAAATTAAACCATGGTTGAACGCATGAAAGGCAGATGCCCTACCCACTTTTGGACTACCTTTTTTAAGAAAAAATTCTCAGTGGTTGTCCTCATCTTTTATTTATTTATTTTTAAATTTATTTTGCTTTTGGGGTCACACCTGGCAATGCACAGAGGTTACTCCTGGCTCATGTGCTCAGGAATTATTCCTGGCGGTGCTCAGGGGACCACAGGGGATGCTGGGAATCGAACCCAGGTCAGCCTTGTGCAAGGCAAATGCCCTACCTGCTGTGCTATCGCTCCAGCCCTCTCATCTTTATTTTTTAAGAGTATCACCCAACTACATTTTACTTATTCTTAGGTTCTTTCCTTAAATTGAAAGTTTGAATGTAAATCAATAGTCATTAGTTTTCTTAGTTCTAAAATTTAGAATATGGAATGACTTGATTAATGGACATAAGTTATATATATTGGCACATTGACAATCTACCACTGCTCTTTAAAATAATTCAAACAATCTATATTCTTTACTTTATCCCTTGTTTACAAAAATGCCACATGAGGTTAATATATTATATTCCTGAAATAATTTTAAAGGTGTACGTAATTTTTCATTTTGCAATCTTGGAAGTAAGCTAAAAATACAGCTTTAGGGCAAAAGATAAAAGTCCACCTTTCTAATTTCAATTGTTTAGTATAATGTCCAAATAAATTTTTTTACATTATTCGGAGCTAAGAACATAACAAGAGAAGAAACTACCTTGAAATTTCAGGTGCTATGTATAATAAATCATTGCACATACATGAGAATTACAAGGCAGTTCAAACTGCATGCTTTTTAAAGAAATTCATATATATTTTTCTTACTTTCATAATTAAAGAGCAGTTATTATTCTTATACTTTCCATCCTGGAAAAAGTTCGTGATAATCAAGAACTCTGTTGCATGCTAGATTCTATCTCCTTTCCTTGAGCTTCATGACCAAAATCTTCTGATAAATGTTTGTTATAGGCTCATACTTTGCAAATAGTTTTGGTATTTTCATACTTTGCAAAGAGTTTTATCTGCTTTTCTCAGAAGTAAATAGACCAAAATCAGCAAAATTCTATTTCCTAAAAACATTTTCTTTTAGTAGGCCTGATCTCCACACAAAATGAGAATAGATCGATGTTTTCTGCATGTTGGCTCTTACAATCCTGATTCTTCTGCCTATTCACAGTTGCTGATAAGTTGGAAAAAAACGAAGGTTTTCCAGTGGAAAAAGTGAGACTAACTGAGAGACCTGAAAATCTGAGTTCTAACAGTGAGATACTGGATTGGGACATATACCAATACTATAAATTTTTGGCAGAAAGAGGAGATGTTCAGATACAAGTAATGTATACAAAAAATCTTGAATGTTTAGAACATGCAAATTATAAGGGGCTTGGTTTTCTAAGTTTGTCAGAAAGGTTTACAACCTTAAATAATAGAAGAGACATTTTCTCTTTGTTTCCTTCCAGTTGGAGTTTCTGTGACCTGTAGGAAATAATTAAGAGCAATTAATCTTTTTATCTACTGTTGTTTTTAATATGGATTAGATTGTTTTTGTAAAATCAGATTTATAAGTGTCTGTCTTAAGAATGGGCATGGTCTAGTATTTGAAAGATTATATGGGCCAAGAATTAAGGCCCCTAAATTTATGTGTCAATATGGACTCTACACCAGCAGGCCAATTTCCTGACAATGAGGAAACCAATGACCCAGTATCAACCAATTACCCAATTATATGTTGATATGTTGAGTACCTAGAACATTTTCATGGTTTTTTAAAGACAAGTCAACTATCAAATATGATCAGTATACTATACTGAAATCACCAAGTAAAAATCTTTTATTCTCTATGTATATTGATACTAGTTTAAAAATTTTTCTAAACTCATTGTTTCCAGGTATCTCTTGGACAATTGCATTTAATTGGGAGAAAAGGTCTTGACCAAGATTACTATGTAAGTAAATCAAAGGATCAAGTCAGAATTCCACTGCTGTTTCCTGTTCCTTTAATCATATTTTCTTGCTACCTGTTGAGGAGGGCTGGAACGATAGCACAGCGGGTAGGGTGTTTGCCTTGCATGCGACCCACCCGGGTTCAATTCCTCCATCCTTCTCGAGGAGCATGGCAAGCTACCTAGAGTATCCTGTCCTCATGGCAGAACCTGGCAAGCTATCTCTGGCATATTCGATATGCCAAAAACAATAACAATAAGTCTCACAATGGAGATATTACTGGTGCCCGCTCGGGCAAATTGGTGAATAACAGGATGACACTGACAGTGACAGTGACCTGTTGAGGAAGAACAAAGCTCACTAAAGGTAGCTACTTTCCCACTTCCCTCCAAGTAAAAAGGGATAGAGGATTCTGAAAAACGAGTTCAATCAGGAAAGTTTTCCATCCAACTGAGCCTACCCTGTTCCCACCCAAGCTCATTGGAATGGATTTTACTGAGGACAATACCTCCACACTGTCCAGTCTCGGACATATACTTGCATTCTCGCCAGAGGCCAGCCATGTAAAGTCTGTGTGGAAGTTTCCTGCTAAGAAACCTAACGACCAGTCTCAGCCCCAATTCACAATGAATTGGGCTACTGCTTTACATACATCAGAAAAATAATTGTAAACATCTTTATAAAATTGCAACTGTCACTGTCATTCTGTTGCTCATTGATATTGCTCAAGCGGGCACCAATAACATCTCTATTGTGAGACTTATTAATGTTTTTGGCATGTCAAATACGCCATGGGTAGCTTGCCAGTCTCTGCCGTGAGGGCAAGATATTCTTGTTAGCTTGCCCGGCTCTTGGAGAGGGGTGGAGGAATCGAACCCCAGTTGACCGCGATAAAATTGCAAAGTTTCTTTAAATCGTTTTGCATAACTTTCTTTTAGCCCAGTGAAGTTAAGGGCTGAAGCAATAGTACAATGGGTAGGGCGTTTGTCTTGCACGTGGAAAATCCAAGTTCAATTCCTAGCATCCCATATGGTCCCCCGAGCAGTGCCAGGAGTAATTCCTGAATGCAAATCCAGGAGTAACCCCTGTATATCGCCAGGTGTGACCCAAAAGGCAAAATAAATAAATAAAAATATCCCATGAAGTTAAAAGAGTAATTAATAATTTAATTTTGGGGCCAGAGCGATAGTACAGGGAGTAGGACATTTGCCTTGCATGTGCTGACCCGGATTCAATCCCTGGCATCTCATATAATCCCCTAAGCACTTGCAGGAGCAATCCCTGAGCATCTCCGGATGTGATCCAAAAAGAAAAAAAAATCAAATTTATAGTGAAAAAATAAAAAACAAATAAACTTGACCTACAACAGCATCCTGCTCAAAAAGATACCAAAGTCCTAGGAAACGAATTTATCTAGAACTGATTGTAGTTTCAAAATCTTAGACCCCAAGAGATCTGGAGAAGACACTATTATTCTTTTTAAAGGATTATTTTCAGTCCTTGTTATTTTTATGAGTCATGTGCTCATTGTCTCAAAGAAAAACAAATCCTATTTTAACACTGGCTAAGTACCTCCAAGGTGGTGATCATTTCCTGGGACTAGAGTAATAGTACAGTGGGTAGGATGCTTGTGTTGCATGCAGCTGGCCAGTCCAGGTTCAACTCTGAGTTCAGCACTAGAAGTAAGCCCTGAGCATCACAGGGTGTTGTCCAAAACCAAAAACAAACAGACAAAAAGGAGTATCAGGGACTGGAGTGGTAACACAGCGGGTAGGGCATTTGCCTTGCATGTGGCTGACCTGGGTTCAATTCCCAGAATCCTATATGGTGCCCTGAGCACCACCAGGAGTAATTCCTGAGTGCATCAGCCAGGAGTAACCCCTGTGCATCGCCGGGTGTGACCCAAAAAGCAACAAAAAAGAAAGAAAGAGTATCAGTTTATACTTTCACTTTATGAATGTGGTTTGGGTACTGTAGTTTGTGTTTTATATGAGGTACAATTGAATCAAATAAATATCAAAGTTAATTTTGTAAAATGTGATCAAATAGGTAGCAGTTGAAATATGTATACCAGGGCAACTCAATTCAAATCTTTGGATATTTTAATGTTCCTCATAACCAATATTTTAGCTTCTTAGGAAATTCTGGATTCATAATATCACCTTAATATGAGACTTTAGCCTTCAGTGAGCATATCAGATTAAACTATAGGCTTAATTATCTACTTTCCATAAATGATAGTGAAGCCACTCAAACCTCAATTATAAGGAATTCCTGACAACTCTTGCTGAAGTACATCAAACTACACAAAACTAAGTATCTCTGCTCTGCTCCTCCACTGTGAATACTAGATGAGAGCTCCAGCTACCTCCAGGTAAGGTATGAAATGCAAGTCAATGGCTGTCACTGAAGCACTATTGGCACAGCCAGGCATTTTTCATCCTTGAGTTCAGTCAACTCCTATGGGCTCAGTTGTAGAAGTTTTATTGTCTCTGTTTGAGAAAGGAGGAGCTGAGTCTGGAGAGGCAAATTGTTTCTAAGTTTCATAGTTAGTAGAAGGCTGTTAAGTAGAATTTGAATGCAAGGCTTGAGCAGTCAAACCTTTTGTTCTTTCTATTAAGCCTTACTGCCTTTAAAATTTTGTTTTCAATTGAGGCACTGTGCTTTACAATATAGTTAATGATAGGGTTTCTTGCATACAATGTTCCAACATCACACTTTCCACAGTGTCTGCTTCCCTCATAGTTGTCTTAGCCCCCCACCCAACATTCCCTCAACTCCACCTCCACCCCCCATCATAGTAAACTCTTCGTCAGTTTCTGTTACCTTTGGACATTTGTTATTCCCTTAGTATGTTTATAGCCCACATATGAGAGAAGTCTTTGTGTATCTGTTCTTCTCCTTATGACTAACTTAGCTCAGCATGATACTCTTCAGGTCCATCCACATAGAAGTAAATTGCATTATTTTGTTTTTTCTTAGATCTGAGTAGCATTCCATTGTGAATATATGTCATGGTTTCTTTATCTAGTCATCTGTTCTTGGGCATGTGGGTTGTTTTCAGATTTTGGCTACTATGAAATAGTAAATACAATGAAAATAGTAAAGCAAATGTCTTTTCTGAATAGTTTTTGGGACCTTGGGATAGATACCAAGAAGTGAAATTGCTGGGTCATCTGGTCAACTCAGTTCTTAGTTTTTTGAGGAGTGTTTCTTTTTCCCCTGCTTTGATGAATTCTAATATCACTAGTGTGAAGTGACATCTCATGTTTTGATTTGTATTTCTCTAATGACAAGTGATGCAGAGCATATTTTTATATACCTATTGGCTATTGGCATGTCTTCTTTTATTTTTATTTATTTGGACAGTTTGTTTGGACAGTTTTGGGAAGGCCGTGCCTAGTGGTGCTCAGGGATTACTCTTGTCTTTGTGCTCAGGGATCACTCCTGGCGGGGCCTGGGAGACAATCATGGTGCCTAGGATCAAACCCTAGTTAGTCACTTGCATGCAAGATAAGTGCTCTACCTGCTTTACGCTCTTCCCAGGCCTTGTATGTCCTCTTCGAGAAATTTTAATTCCTTTTGATCTGGGCTTCATGCTCACTTTCTGATGAAGAATTGTATCCCATACTACTTATCCACATAAGACTGATTCAAAAAAATGCCCTGTAATTTAGGTGCATTTTAGAGCAGCAGTACAGACTTATTCTTTGTGCTTTGCTCTACCTAATAAACTCAAGTTTGCATAGAAGGCACCAGTTAAGATCTCAAACCTTAGCACCGATGGGCTTATTTATCATTTAGCAAGTGGCCTGAAACAAGAGTCATTTAACTTGTGACTTTGATGAGTCAATAGTGTTGGTTGTTGCCCAAACTTCAAACATTGCCAAATATTTGACTAAATTCAGCCAATAAATTATGGTTTGCGCCAAGCTTAACTAATCATGGTTAAATTTGCTATGTGTTAATAGTCAGTCAGGGCTGGCTGGTTTATGATAGCTTCATTTGTGACAAGTAGGATAATTGGGTCTCTTCAAATGCTCCAACCAAGTGGCCAAGCTTTTCATATGCAAACTTCAGTGAAGGTTTATTTTTGTTAGTTCTACTCTTCCGTACTTGTCTCATCATAGTTTATTTTCTTCTAACCATCTCACTACCAGAATTACATTGATCTGAATTTGTTTACTTACTCTCTCCCCACAATAGAATATAAGTTCTTGTCTGTCTACTCTATGCTGTTTCCTGCACTTAGCTTTCTATCCTGCATTTATCTGCCACAAATTACATATTTAGCATTTATTAAATGAATAAACAATAGCTTTCTAAATGATGTATGTTCCTCCTCAGTATGAGTCACTATATTAATGCATTATTCCACAAAAAAATTATCAGTGTAAAGTTTTTTAAAGTTTGAGGTTTATTATCCAGAAAATTAAATATTAAAATATCTAAAAATAACTTGCCTTCCTTCCACCCTATCGTTGATTAAATTGATCTCTTTCATGTCGTCAATATTGGCAACGTTTTTACTTCTCTCACCACCAAATTTCAATTATTAAAGAATATTGTAAATGAAATTCCTGATTACATTATCTTGAATTTCTACACACACATTTTAATATTATTTGCATTTCTAAATATACACAAATTCAGAATAATTGTATTAGGAAATCTGTATGTTTGGAGCATACTATTAAAATGGATAATGCACAACTAAATTAAATCTAGCATTATGATACTTTCAAATAGATAAGGATAGCTGCCTATCACCCATTATGAAGAAAGAAGCCAATATTACTGCCCTCTCAGGATGATTTACAGAGCCTAGGATTAAAGAAGTGTTCATAAATTTTTTTTAATAATGCATATTTTTTGGATTTCATTCCAAAAATAGGAAAAGTGTTGCAAATTGATTAGGGACCTAAACCTTTGGAAATCAAGCTCAATTCTTTAAAAAATAGATGTGCTTTCAAAATAAAACTAACAATTCCTGGAACACACTTTATTTAATCCTTATTCAAAACACCAATTAGAATTTGTTATTTTATGTTCTTCTGAAAAACAAAAGTGCTGCCAATTTAAACTATTATGTTGCCATCAATAATATGACATGAAGAGTTATGGAAGGAGGAATTAGAGATTGTCTCAATTTTTCCAGTCTTTATTGGATAATTATATTGAGTGAAAGGAATATTCCAGGATAATTATTTTCTTCTGAGAAATTTATTATTTTCTTCTAGCAGTTCAAATCTAGTTTTTCAGAATGTAACCTTTCTCTGTTGATTTTTTTATTGCTAAATACTTGAGATCCAAATGCTGAACCAGAACTTAAAAAATAATTTAATGGAATCATATACTAGACTACTAAAGGACAATAAATACATTTTTTATTATATAATCTGGATTCGAGTGGTAGCACAGTGGGTAGGGCATTTGCCTTGCACTCGATTGACCTGATTTTGATTCCTCCATACCTCTTGAAGAGCCTGGCAAGCTACCAAGAGTATCCGGCCTGCACGGCAGAGCCTGGCAAGCTACTTTGGCGTATTCGATATGCCAAAAATAGTAACAACAAGTCTTACAATGTAGACGTTACTGGTGCCTGCTCGAGCAAATTGATGAACAATGGAATGACAGTGCTATTATATAATCTTGTTTTAAATATTTATAAACATATCCTTTTATTTCACTATTAATTCCAGAAATATTTCCTGAATAATATAATGAAATACACTAATAATACAAATAAATCAAATTGGGGAAGACAGACAAGTAGACAAATCAATGAAGCATACCATGATAGTTACTTGGGAATATTCAGGAGTCTTAGCTCCAAAGAGAGATTCATAATACCTTTAAAGTTCTATGATAAGAGAACTTTATATGTGTTCTATATGTGTTTATATGTGATTACTAAATCATATATTTGATATTTGATCACACAATATATTTGTCAATAATTGATAAATCACAATTGTCATGTCCTCTCTATTTGACACATTATTTCAATATTTTATACAGAATTTATTTCTGTATAAAAATATTCAGACTGGAGCGATAGCACAGTGGGTAGGGCATTTGCCTTGCATGCAGCTGACCCGGGTTTGATTCCTCCGTCCCTTTTGGAGAGCCAGGCAAGCTATCCATGGCGTATTCGATATGCCAAAAACAGACAACAAGTCTCACAATGGAGACATTACTGGTGCTTGCTGGAGCAAATCGATGAACGGGATGACGGTGCTACAGTGCTATAAAAATATTCATATATCTCAAATGGTCCATAATTACCACACCATATTTGATTGGAGGCAAGATGGCACTGATGCTGCCGAAACCCCTCGCGCTCTCCCAAACCCGACTTACCATCTCGCCTTAGACAACGCACAACTCAGCAGCCAGGCATGGAACTCTACACGTGATCCCTGCTGAAACTCTCCATGTGATTCCTGATGGACATTGCCAGCTGTTTTGCAAGATTCAGACAGAATGGCGTTGGCAGGGCACAGAGAAACCGTGGCAGCAGCCGCAGTGTCGCCACCTGGCCCTGCCTGACTGAGTCACAGCACCGTTGGACATAGAGCCATGGTGGCAGTGCGCACAGTGGCTCATCCACTATGGGGTACTGTCAGCCACAACCAGGTGACCTGGGACTTGGCGCAGGTGTTTGACCCGGCACAGATCCTCCTCGAAAGGGTCCTGTTCTGCCAGCTGCTCAACAACCTCCCACTCCCATCAACCTCAAGGAGATCAACCTGAGGCCACAGATGTCCCAGGTGCTGCCCAGAGATGCAGGCAGGTGCATGTTTGACAGTGTGCAGATCGATACAACGTGCCAGTTGACCAAAAGCTTACATTCAGTAGACTAGGAACAGCTGTAAAGGCGATTAGAGGCTGCCCCAAAAGCCTCCATCCCTCTCAGAGAGCCCAGAAAGCTACCGAGAGTATCCCTCCTGCCCCCCCCCCACACACACACAGCAGAGCCTGGCAAGCTACTGTGACATACTTGATATGCCAAAAACAGTAACAACGATGGTCCTCATTCCCCTGATCCTGAAAGAGCCCTCAATACACCATCAGGCTACACTCTCACATAACAGGGACTAATGGAGACATTACTGGCACCCACTCAAGAAAATCGGTGAACAACAGGATTACAGTGATGCAGTGATCTCAAATGGCTTATGTTTTTTGGCAAATAAAAATCCTAATTGAATGATATGCCATCATTATATTTTTGCAAGTCTTTTTTTTTTTTTTTTTGCTTTTTGGGTCACACCCAGCGATGCTCAGGGGATACTCCTGGCTTTGCACTCAGGAATTACTCCTGGCGGTGCTTGGGGGACCATATGGGATGCCAGAGATCGAACCCGGGTCGGCCGTGTGCAAGGCAAATACCCTACCTGCTGTGCTATCGCTCTGGCCCCATTTTTGCAAGTCTTAACTTTGGGATTTTCTACTTCAGCTATATGAAAGCAATACTGTTTCCTGGGGCTGGAGCGATAGCACAGCGGTTGGGCTTTCGCCTTTCACGAGGCCAACCCGTGTTCGATTCCTCCGCCCCTCTTGGAGAGTCCAGCAAGCTACCGAGAGTATAGAGCCCCCGCGGCAGAGCCTGGCAAGCTACCCGTGCGTATTGGATATGCCAAAAAACAGTAACAATAAGTCTCTCAATGAGAGACATTACTGGTGCCCGCTCGAACAAATCGTTGAGCAATGGGATGACAGTGACTGTTTGCTGGACTTATCTTGGACTTTCCAATCTACTAATCTATATTCTTTACTCATGTGAATACTTTAATATATCATTTATACATACTGGTAAATCCTCTCAATATTTTGTAAGAACTTTATAACATTTAAGCCCTCTTTTTACCACTAAGGCTGATTATCACATACATGGAAATGGGGTTAGACTTCCTGTAGCCTACATGCTTCTGTAGTTTGGCTAAATAAGTATAGACATCAATATCATCTTTACACTGCTGTCATAAAGATTAACACATCATACATCAGTATGACATAACTCCTAACTATTCAATACCTCTTGATTTCTCTTTTATATTCCTTTATATCCCGTATGTTACCTACTGTCTTTGTTTTGTTTTGGTTAGTATCTTTAGTTCTCAGAGACTTACTCCTAGATCTTAGAAGTACTCAGAGGGGACCACATGCAGTGCTGGGGATTAAACCAGGGCTGGCAGTGTACAAGATAAATGCCTTAACTTTTTTTTTTGCTTTTTTTTCGGGGGGGTCACACCCAGAAATGCACAGGAATTACTCCTGGCTCATGCACTCAGGAATTACTCCTGGCAGTGCTCAATGGGATGTTGGGATGTTGGGAATTGAACCCGGGTCAACTGCATGCAAGGCAAAAGCCCTACCCCCTGTACTCTAAATGCCTTAACTTTTGTGCTATCTCTCCAGCCCTGTTATCTACTGTTTATATATATTTCCTTTTTCTCAGCAGAATTGTTAGGGACCATGTAGAGATAGTGTTTAATTGCTATTCAGATATGAATCATCTTTAATATATAATATACTCCTATATATGCATATCTGTAGTTAGTCTTAATCATATATTTGAAAGGATAAATGAATAAAAATAATTGTTGAATGGAAGCATGAAGTAATGAAGATCAGCACTGGAAGCATTTAGTCTTCATTCACAACTCTGATTTTTAAGGACATGGTGTGTTTATCAAGTGAATTGCCAATATTTCTAGGTCTGTTATACATATAAAAGAACAATCTATATTTATTCCCTGAACATTGAATGTTGAAAAAGAGGAGTCTGTTGTTGTTGTTTCTTGGTTTTCTTCATTTTTGGGGTCATACCCACTGATGCTCAGGGGATACTCCTGGCAGTGCTTAGAGACCACTGGGATGAGATGATGGAGACTGAACCAACTTGACTGCATGCAAGGCAAGCACATAAGGCATTTAGTTTTTTTTATTGAGGTAACATTAACTTGCACAACTGTGTATGCTTTAGGAGTAAAATTTCATGCCTTTTCTAATTATGTCATCACAGTATAACCATCTCAAAGGACAATGGAGATCTTTGTTGCCATACCAAAGTCATATGGAATTAAAAAGAATTCCTTTCTCTACTTTGTTGCTTGCATATAAAAATACAGCAGCAGATTTTATAATAATCTACCATTTTATTGGGTAATTTATTGGTTTGTTTCTATGGTGTCTTTAGGAAACTTTCAGATTTTCTATGAATACTATCATGCTATTTGCAAATAATGGTAGTTTTACTCTTTTTCTATTTGGATTCCTTTTATTTATTTTTCTTGCCTAATTGCTCTGGCTAAGAATAAGAATTTGAAGTTAGATTGTTTGAGATTTTTTTGTTTCCTAATTAAGCCTAAATTTTTATGAATTTTCTTTCTTAGTCTTATTTTGGTTGTTTCCTATTATGTGCTGATAGCTTATGTCTTCATTCTCATTAATTTAAAGAAAAAAATTAGAAACTGGGACATTTGGTAAAGGGAAGTAAACACTAGTAAAGGGATTATTGTTGGAATACTGTGTACCTTAAAATCAGTCATGAATAACTTTGCAATTCATGGATTCAATAAATATGAAAAGATTTTTAAAGAAAAAATTTACCACAACTAATGGAAAAGGTGAACTTGGAAAGACTAAAGTCCACTCCTCGCACTACTATGCCTAATTGTGCAAAAATGATGGCTCAAGACTTGGGTTTGACACTATAATGCCTAGGACCCAGAAGGGCTAGGTCCCACAAAAGCCAAAATCAATGGTGCTTAGGGACACATATAATGTGCTCATCTAACTCAGAGCCTTGCACATGCCAGCCATTGTCCTATTCCTTTGAGACATAGCCCTTATCCTGCCAAGACTTTTTTGTTTGTTTTGAGACCACATCCAGTGGTGCTCAGGGGCTCAAGGGCTGCTCCTGGCACTATGCTCAAGGGACTATATGAGGACTACATGCCAGGGATCAAACCAGTGTTGGATGCATGTGAGACAAGCATTTTAACCTTTGCATTATTATCTCCAGCTCTTCTCCAGGATTTTCTTGCGCGTTCCCCTGGAGATCTCTCCGGCCCGCGGAGAGACAACAGTGGAAAGCGCTCCTAATTGGGTGGGTTCTGTGAGCGGTTCCGACCTGAAATAAAACTAGTGAGGATAATAAATAGGGGGCCCAAGACGACACATGCCGATCAAGGGCAACTTTATTAACTGCCACGCTGGTTTTATACTTTTCTTAGCAGGGGGTTGGTACATAAGTTGTCAATCATCAGGGAAGTGTCTTCTCAGACCAAATAAGGAAAGGTTCGGGGTGTATTAGGTGGGCTTACAACATTCTTCAAGAGTAGATTGAGAAATAGTGGGGAGGGGAAGGCAAGGGTCTATCTGGCAGGAGCATCTGGCAGGAGGAATGCACAAGGTAGAGGAAGGTATTCTACTTAATGGGGGGCTTAATGGCGTCTCTTAGTTAACTGCCCTGGGCTACTTTTACCTCTTGAGTTTGGCTATTTCCTTTGTCACAAGGGCACCTGTGCCTCAGGTCAAGCAAAGCTGGTAATGGAATTTTCTGGTTTGTCCAGGGTAAAGGTTTCGGGGTCCTCTTTTGTTCAGGGTCCTGAGCAGTCCCCAACATTTTCTTAATTCTATTTTTAACTTTTTCATTGATCTAATAGTAATCAATAACATATTGTTTAGTTCATATAGTTAAGTTTTTAAAAACTTTATATGTTCATTTCAATTTGTATGAATATTTTATTTTTTTTATTTAACTTTTTATTAAATCACCATGTGGAAAGTTACAAAATTCTCAGGTTTATGTCTCAGTTATTGTATGAATATTTTAATCTGAAAGGATAGTTGCTGAGATTTCAGTTTTCATCAATAAATGGACATTTATTCCCAAACAGGTAGTCTATCTTGAAAAATGCTCCCTGTATACTTAAGACAAATATGTATTTGAAATTTTAGGCATGGAAATTTCTGTATATGTCTATTAAGCCCATATTGTCTTATTCCTTATTGAAAGTTGTTGTTTCCTTGTAGGTTTTCTATCACGTCCTCTGGTGGAAGTGTTAGGTACTCTTGCTGAGTTGATCCTTTAATTTTTATATATTTTGTCCATCCTTCTCTGTTACTTTTTCCCATTTGAAATTTTATATTTTAAATTTGAAGTACCATGGTTTGCAACACTTAATAATAGGTTAGGATTTCATGGGCCATCATTTCAACACCACACCTTCCCCTGAGTGTCCACTTCTCCTCATCCTTATTTCAGTGTCCCTCACCTCCCTCCACTCAGCCCCATACTAGGTCAGCTAATCTCTATAGACTGGCTCTCAGATTCTAGTGTTTTTGGCCATTTGTTTCTTTCTAACTATGCTTTTTTAATTTCTCCACGTGTACGAAAGGTCATTGTGTAGCTATCCTTCTTCCTTATGACTAGTTTCACTAAGATATGTTCCAGTTTCTTCCATGTAGTGTTAAAATGCATGATTTTCTCTTTTCGTATACCTAATAAGTATGAAATAGTTTATAATTATTTTTATTCATTATGGTTTGGGTAGTTACAATAATATTAACATTTATGGTGCCATCGTTGAGGGAGCTTTCAGCAATAATAAGAGGTTCACAGCTGTGTGTGGCTGCCATTAAGACCATTAAGACGGCACTCAGTAGTGCGGGCCTGAGAAACCACGGCCAGAGTCCATACCACAGGAGGTCTGAGGACGTGCTGGCAGTGCAACATTCACCCAGAGAGTGGTGGGAAGCAGAGTCCGGCTAGTCACATGACGCGGGAGCACTGCAAGATGCCGATTGCTGTTACAAGTGCTCAGTGGTGCCAGCATGCCAAGCCAAAGGGATCAGAGCACCAGCCAGGATGTGCCCTCAGAGGTGTCCCAGTAGTGACTGTGCACTCGTGTCAGAGATCTGGATGGAGGGTTAGAGTTTTTGCATGTCCAGAAACCACTAGGCTACCAAAGTTATGGGGAGAGATGTGGACAGCCTCTGGGGAACTATGCTAGAGTGAACCCTCAGAGGTGATGGAATCAGGGCCAGAGAGAGAGTCAATGGTCTAAACTATGCTCCATAGGAGGCTAGGTTCCAATCCTGTTGACACGTGTTCCTCCAAGCACCACCAAAAACAACCCTGGAGCGCAGAGTTCCTGAGTATTATGAATTCTAACCCAGAAACAAAAATGGAAAAGGTCAGACTGGGAAAGAGGCCCAGCTGGTGACAAAGCCCCTGCTCAGGAGGAGTCTGTCTGCTGTACGTGGGGAAGGCCCTGGGCAGACAGGGAGAAGTCTGTGCTAGCAGCAGACAGAGTGGGCCTGGGCATCAGCCAGCGATGTGTGCCCTTGTGGGACCACAGCTGTGCACCAAATCCAGAAGACAGGAGTCTAGATTGAGAAAATGTAGCCACCTTTCGACTACTTCTGTCAATGAGTCTTGGGCTGTGCCTAGGAAGTGTGTGGGCACAGGGAGGCATTCAGTGGCCAGCAGCAATGTGTTGAGTTCAGGAGTTCAGTTTCCAGGCGACGAGTATTCTGAAGCCACTGGACTACCGCAGGACACTCAGGGGCTGACTAGCTGGCAATAGCCAAGGAATAGTCATTGGCGCACTTTCAACGAGGCTCCACATACCCCCACACCCTGCCTTGCCAACGATGCTTTGGAAGGTCCCCTGCTTTCTGCCTACAGGAGTGCAGTTTACTTGCTAGGAGTCAGAAGTGGCAGGAACTAGGTCTGTTTGTCTGCCAGAAGCAAGTACTATCAATCTTAGAGTTTCCCTTACAGTCTCCAGTTAACTCAACAATTTGTTTAGATCCCATATATAAATTGGGCTATTTCCTCCTGGTGGGCGGGGGCCTCCTCAGAAATGTCTCCCAGGGTCTGTTACCTGGATTGGAGAGTGTGATTCAATTTGGTATCTCACATCCCTGCAATCAAGAAGATTGAGAGGGGCCGTCATGATGATGTGAACCCTTATTTATACCTTTGAGTTTCTTGTTTCCTGATCCCATGTTGTAAGTTTCGTGTCCTGTGTTCAGTGAAACCCTTTCTTCTGCTCCCAGTGGGACAGTCTCACTCAGAAATCTCTTCTGAATCACAGCTAGTTACCTCAGGAAGGAATTTCTTTTTTGGTGGGAGAGGTGTGAGTTTTCCTCTCTCCAGTAAATCTGGCTGCTGCCTTTTCAACCCTTGGTTTTTCCATATGCTCCATATCAACTTCTGTGTAAATTGATCCAAGTTTGGCTGTAGATTTTCTGTGACAGCAGGAGGAGGCGGTAAATACAGTTTCTCCCCACTTGGCTATCTTGACCCCACCAAAGCTTTTTAAAGAGTAGAAGAGGGCTCGGCTCCGGCCGGCCGGGTTTTCAGCCCGGGCGCCCATGCCCCTGCAGAGCCGGTGGATGTGGAACAAGCGGGAACCAGAGACAGCTTTAGGAATTGGGGTTCCAGCAAGTGCTTGCACCCATGTATGGAGACTGTGAACTAAGCTTTTGCCCCACGCCGGCTAACGGAGGAAATAACCTTCCTTCTTGGTCTCTCTCCCCTCCGGGAGAAGGCGTGGTGTCCGACATTTTGTGGATCCGTTGAGAAGGTATGAACTGTTGGCGCGAAAAAAAAAAAAAAGTGTGCTTCGAACTTTAAACAGCCGCGGGATACAGGGCCAGCCCCAGCCGGGGTCGGTGCTCCGGCCGGCCGGGTTTTCGGCCCGGGTGCCCATGCCTCTGCAGAGCCAGTGGATATGGAACGAGCGGGAACCAGAGACAGCTTTAGGAATTGGGGTTCCACAAAGTGCTTGCACCCATGTATGGAGACTGTGAACTAACTTTGGCTACATGCTGTTCCAGGAAGGGAAATGATTCATTTTCAAACTTAAATCTTCGCGAACTTAATTACTATAATACAGAAATTGTAAACTTTGAAACTCTAACAACAATAGTGAGTTATGTGTTGAAATCTGGAATGTAATCAAGGTAAAGAGAAAAGGAAGTGAAATTATCACTCACGTACGGGGTGGGTTGGGGGGTGAGGGGTGGGATGTATACTGCTCTTTTTTGTTTGTTTGTTTTGTTTTTGTTTTTGTTTTTGTTTTTATTGGTGGTGGAATATGGGCACTGGTGAAGGGATGGGTGTTTGAGCATTGTGTAACTGAGATATAAGCCTGAGAACTTTGTAACTTTCCACTTGGTGATTCAATAAAATAAATTAAAAAAAAATAAAAAGTAGAAGAGTTCTGTCTTAATAAAATACCTTGGAGACTGTCTTCCTTGCCCATTTTTGAAGTTTATTTCTTCGTGACTTGAACAGATAACAGCCCCACAAAGGCTCTAAGCAGATTTTCTAGAAAGTCAGAATGTAACCTGGGGAGTAAAGCACGGGGTGGATGAACCTTTATGCCTTCTGTTTTTTTTTTTTTTTTTTTTGCTTTTTGGGTCACACCCGGCGATGCTCAGGGGTTACTCCTGGCTTTGCACTCAAGAATTACTCCTGGCAGTGCTTGGGGGACCATATGGGATGCCGGGGATCGAACTTGGGTCGGCTGCGTGCAAGGCAAACGCCCTACCCGCTGTGCTATCGCTCCGGCCCCCTTTATGCCTTCTGAACCGAGCATTTCATTGACATTGTGTCCTAGAGAGAATCAAAGGCTTCATTGACCCCCTTCACTTTGATTTAGAAAGAAATGTTCTAAAGCTCTGTTCTGCGAAGGCCTGATCTCAGCATGCAATCAGGCCTGTCTGGTCTCATTCATTCTGCCTGATAAACATTAGGGCGCTGCATATCCAATCTGGCTAATTATACAAACTGGGTTATGAAATAAGTACATAGTGTCAACATAGAAGCCTACTTTTTCAAAATAGACTTTTCATTCTATAGTTGGGATTCATCTGTCCTCACAGAGCCACAAGCCCGTCATGCTTTTCCAAATGTGAGAAACAAGTTCTCACTTCCTAAGATTATATATGTGATATGTGATATATATATATATAACTTATCAATTTCATAGTTAAAATAGCACTTGGAACAGTGCCTTGACACAGTGGGTATTTCATAGATAATTTTGATGCATATTGAATGAAATGAAGTTGGGTTTAAGAGCCATTTTGGGGCATATGTTTAGGATTGTCAATAATAACGTTCCTCTTCTTTCCAGAAAGCATTGTATTACTTCTTAAAAGCAGCAAAGGCCGGGAGTGCAAACGCCATGGCATTTATAGGAAAGGTATGTGCTCCTTTTTCAATATTTTTCACTTCCTATAAAACTAAGAAATTTGTGGCATTCACCAGTTGAACCCAGTGTAGAGTGGCAGGCTCTAGGCCCCTTTGAAACAGCTGACCAGAGTTTTGAGCTGCAAACTGAGGGCAGTATTCCTGAGGTAACCATTTGGGATTAAATCCCACACAGCAGCACTCTTTTTTAAAATTATTATTATTTTTAATTTAGTCACTGTGAAATGACAAAGTTATTCATGACTGGGTTTCAGGCATACAATGTTTCAACATCGATTCTTCACTTGTGTCCACTCCCCTCCACCACTTTCCCTCAGCGCCACCCCATTTGCTTCCCACCTACCAGCCTGCTTCCATAAGAGGTATTTCAAAAATATATACATTTTTGCAAAGTGATTTACACTACTGATAGGGTTTCACATGTAACACTACCACCTTTCAGCACCTCCTCCTCCTGGATGAAACTTCCTTCCCTAGATGTTGCTTCTTCCCTATTCTATCCCCCAGCCCTTTCAAGAAGCATGTTGAATACCTGTTCTGGTGTTGTCTCTCTTGTCTTTGGGTATTTGTTATTCTACTATTTTGGGTATTTGTTATTCTATTATTATGTTTCTCTATATCCCAGATAAGAGAGAGGTCATTCTGTCAGTCTCTCTCCGTCTGACTAACTTTACTCAGCATAATAATCTCCAAGTCCCTCTCATATAGCAGCAAATTTCATTACCCTATTTTTTATGACTGAGTAATATTCCACTGTGTATATGTACCATAGTTTATTTATCCAGTCATCTATATTTGGTTTGTTTCCAGCAGCACTCTTTACCTGGGACACCAGCTTTGAAAGTATGCTTTACCAGGGTTCCTTGACTAAGTGTAATTCTAAACCCTTTTATTCGCACCCCCCACCCCACCCCTACCTGCCACCTCTACCCCCAAACCATAGAACAGTCTCTTCTCTCTCTAATGGCACATCTAGGCTAATTGTGCATAAAAAATGGGTAGAGTCCTTGGTAGATCTGGTAGATCCAGTTAAGTGCTTCAATTTTCTCAGAGAGTGAGAAGCATCTGCAGGCTGACCACTCTCCATGCAAGGGCCTCCTCCCATAATTGCCAGTTCTACCTTTGACTCTCTGCAGGCAATTTGCATTAGTAACAATGTAACTTCACACATACACTAAATTTAGATGCAAGAAAAAAAACACTAATAAGGTCCTTTCTTTGCCCAAAAGGAGTTATTCCACAATGTTTGCAATAGGTTATTTCCTTAGTTTTCCTATTTCTAAAATTGAAGTAAAATTTAAATAACATCACAGTCACGGTCATCCCATTGCTCATCAATTTGCTCAAGCAGATACCAGTAACATTTCATTGTGAGACTTATTGTTACTGTTTTTGGCATATCGAATACACTACAGGTAGCTTGCCAGGCTCTGCCATGCGGGCGCGATACTCTCGGTAGCTTGCCGGGCTCTCCGAGAGGGGCGGAGAAATCAAACACGGCCTCATGCAAGGCAAAAGCCCTACCGCTGTGCTATTGCTCCAGACCTTAAATAACAGAAAATTAACTATTTCAAAGTGCCCCATTAGGTGGCATTTACCATAACCTTGTTTTGTAACTACCACCTCTATGTAATTCTAAAACACTTTCATCACCCTCAAATGTTTGTTTCTACATCTTTTTTCCAGATGTATCTAGAGGGGAATGCTGCAGCACCACAAAATAATGCAACTGCTTTAAAATACTTCTCCATGGCAGCCAGTAAGGTATGAACTCAGCTCTTATAGTAAACACATACACACTCTTGGCTTTTATTCCTTACAGACTGGTGCCAGAGAGTTAACTACAAAGTTTCATAAGTGGACTCGGAAGTATTTTTGTGTACTAGGAAAGAAAAAATATCAACAATAAAATAGGGGGTGAGTAGGGAGAGACCTATTGTTTACTGACACATGGAAAATGGCAGCAATATGTATTGTCTTAGCATAATGCAGAGAGAAGCCGATCTCTTCCCTCACCTGTACAATAGTAAGTGAGGCTATCCAGGTCACAAAACAGGGAGTAAAAGAAAGTGGAAATGAGGAAAAGAAAACTCAGTAAGTGCTGGACAAAGACAGCAATGAAAGGTCTGTAGTATTTTCCAACAATCTTATCCAAAAGCCAAAATGCCCCCAACCCCACCCTGAACCTCCATCAGGCAGATTATCAGAGGTAAGCAGGACTTAAGAAGAGCAGAGCTCTGGAAACAGAAGCCCTGACAAGGCCAGAAATGTAGCCCACTAGTTGTTAAGATTGGACAAGTTATTTACACTCTCTGTGCTCAATTTCCCTACCTATTAAATGGGTACATAAAATAATTTACCTCATGTTGCTGTTTTCAAGATTTAATAATGTGTATGTCCATCATATTGCAAACTTCTGAAAGTGATGCCTGGCTATATCCTGGGAATTATCTTTCATTTTCTGGGACCAGTTAGGTAGAGTTCGGTTAAAGCATATCTGAAGCAGGAGAAGATGGATCTGTGAGAGAATATAGAAATCATGTAAGATGGCTTCAGTTGTCGAAGTTGTTTGCCTTGGTCCCTAGACTGGGTGAAGCTGGTTTGTTTTTCCTCAGATGAAATTTAGTACACTACTCTAAATCTCTTAAGCACAGAAATAATGTCATCACCATAACACACTTATAGCCTAATGCTGATGAATGGCCTTGATAAACTTTCTATCTTTGGACATGGAGAAGCAGTTCGTTGTCTTACAATATCAGACTGCAACACTGGCTGGAAGATGTGCTCCAATCGGGGAATATTTTCAGCTGTTCTCAGTTTTTAAAAGCCCACATGCTGCTTCAGGAGCCTATTTATAAATGACTAGCACCTCCGAGTGCTGCTATTGTGGTGTAAATTACTGAGAAGGCTGGTACTCTCCCTTGTAATTTATATAAAATTGTTGCTCAGCAAGATCGTTATCTAGAGTACCATTAGATTAGGATGACAAGACTAAAAAAGAGGCAGAGGATGTAACAGAGGAAGAATGCTTCTAATCTAGCAAATAATGCTGATTTGTTAGCCCGAAGGAATAACACCAGAAGTTGAGTGTGTAAATTAACCCACCTCCCTAGCTATTCAGACTGAAGGATATGAGTGACTTGTATTCTAAATGTGAGCTGCTTTTCTTCACAAAGGAAATCTGAAATTGCTTCAAGGTAATTATTTTAAATTGCATCAGGTGGACACAGTGCATTTATTTCTTTATCATCACCTGGACACCTTAAAGGGCTATTGCTTCCACCTTCAAACATCCATAGTCTTACTACTTTTGAAAAAAGCAGTTACTTTTAAAAAGTGTCAGTTTAAGTCATATCAGTACCAGAAGGCAAAGGTACAGATTTTATGACCTATTTTGGCTTATTTATTCAAAAATATAAATTGTTATCCTATTTATTGTTAGATTCACTTAGGCCATGTTCTCTCTGGGTTCTCTCTCTGTCTCTGTCTCTCTGTCTCTCTCTCTCCCTCCCTCTCTCTGATCATTTAAGACACACCTCCCACTTTCTATTTTTTGTCTGTTTCTTCCCATTCACAGTCCCCATTCTGAGCCCTATTCATCTTCCGAAGCAGATCTCAATCCTATATTCCTGCATAGAGCCACCCCGACCCTTAGCACACAGTCTCATTCCTTTCCTGAAATGTCATGCAGTTATTCTGCACAGCTTGACTTGACTGCTTCTGCCTGTGCCCTCTGTTATTTGAAAGCCCCTGTATCCTCAGCTAGAGAAAGGCAAGTCTTAGTCCAAAGTAGCACTGCAGCAGTCGTCAATTTGCTCGAGCATGCACCAGTAATGTCTCCATTGTGAGACTTGTTATTACTGTAGGGGCCAAAAAATGACTCTGCTCCTTGCATGTCTTTCTTACCTTACTTGCATGATTCTTAGATCTGTGTTGGCTACTCTTCAAGTTATAAATAGATATTCTGAACTTTGAATAATTGGAGTCACATTCAAAAAGCCTCTGGTTTATCCACCACAATATTGTCAGGAAAGAACAGGAAGAAGAGAGCAGAGCTAAACCACCTACTTTAAATACAGATGAACTATTATTTATTCATTTAATAGCCCTCCTAGTCCCTGCTTTTACTGGCCATAGATATTAGTGTTATATATATATATATGTGTGTGTGTGTATATATATGTATGTGTATGTATGTATATATACATGTATACTTATACATATATGTAATACCACAAATGAATGCAGTCATTGTGTATCTATCCCTCTCCTGACTCATTTCACTCAGCATTGTACTCTCCATGCCCATCCACTTATCGGCAAATTTCACGATGAACTATTCTTTAGAGGAGCCTCCCACACGGTGCTTAGGAGGCCCATGGGGCCATTCCCAGGTTTCCAGAGATCCTTGGCCAACCAGGCTGGTAGCTGGTAGTTCACTGGGAAGGCCCAAGAACACAGTGCTGCTTGGGCCCTGTGGTGTCAGATATTCTCTGGCCATCCTCTGGTGCTCAAGTGCTTTCAGGCCATACCTAGCTATGTTCAGGGGGCCCTATGGTGCTAGGGATTGAACCCCAGTCAGCCACATGCCAGGCATATGCCTTAACCACTGTTAAGATCTCTCCTGTCACATATTCTTTAGGATCCTGACCCTTTGCCTAAACTCAAATTCTAGAGTCTTGAACTAGTATATTAACTATGCCTTCTTATGCATACCTAAATATGTCTGCATCAAATCTCTGACTGCATCGACAATGAATACATTTGGAAGGGAAGGAGACATCAGGATAGTTTCTGTCAGAACTTAAGTTCCTGAAGAAATAGTATAGATTTCAAAAATAAACATACTGATGTGCCAAATGAGAGCCAAGTGGCCAAGCATGCTTCCGTCCTCAGTCTCATGATAGCAAATGGAAAGATAAAGTGACTTTTCTTTAAGGAACGTTGTTTTCATTCTTCATTCAGGATTGCTATACTAAGTATGAATATATTTGAATGAATGCTAAATGCTAAATACCACCTTATATTATTCAGAACACTAATAAAAAACAATTATAATTAATAGCATCAAGTGGAAAATATCAGTAATGTTATAAGGTGTCATATTTTATTAAAAAATAAAAATAAAAACCACCAACAGTTCTTTATCATCCATTATAATTAGAATTAAATTCAGTGTCTCTAAAATGTTATTTGACTATCAATGTCAAGCTTCTTTGACCAGCACAGGTGAAAACTGTCAGGACTAACTACTCCCTTCTGGAAGATTTCTGTACATTATTCAAGATCCAGCTCAAATGCTGTCATCTCTGACAACTCAATCCCCTTAATTCCTAGCTTTGTCTAGTCATGTCTCTCATCTTGGTGCCCATATTACTCCCAATATGTTTCTACTTTAAGATTAACTACGTTTGACAAAATTGCTTTCAGTGATTCTACGTAGTGTCTCAGAGCCCATTAGCTCATGAATACTCTACAGCAGGGATCAGGTTTGATTTGTTTTTCACCTTTCACTCCTGCTTCCGCCCAATGCCTGTTATATAGTCGCACATATATAAACACTAAATAAAGCTGAGTGTAAGAGCAGGGGAAAGATTTCACTTTTTATTTCTCACCTCATTAGTCAGAAGGGATTATAAACCTGGAGAGGGTCAGAATAACTAATAATTACTTGGTTAACTTCTTTTCATTATCTCCTACTAGAGACACTTAAAATATTTTGAATAATTTTGTAGCGAATTTCTTTTCTCATAGATTCTCCTATGATTTTATTTTTATTTTTTAAAATGTTCTAGGGCAATGCAATTGGTCTTCATGGGCTTGGTCTTCTGTACTTCTATGGGAAAGGAGTTTCTGTGGTAAGTTAAATCATTTCACTTTCTTTTTGATTTCTAGCATTACACAGGGCAAAAATTTATTATCTTTGACTAACTTGCCTGAGATTGAGGAATAAACTGTGACAAGGATAAAAATCATAATTACATTTTCAAATCATAGATTCTAAGTTATCTTAGAAATCATCTTGTCCTTGAGGAATTTTCTATAGAGAAGTTAATTTTTTAGTTTAACCTTTTTTGTGAGTAATCTTTCCCCAGTATTTAACAAAGCCTTTAGTCAATGTAGGGAAACACAGAATTTACATAGAGAATTAGATGAGTTTCCTAATTGAATCTAATAAAATAAAATAATTAAATAAGATGTGTAATACTGCAATACTATTTTAATTAACCTAAACCTCATAGGGAATTATCTATACTCCTTGTTACCTTGGAATTTTCTATACACTTTTGTGTAATAGAGTATAATTACATTACAGGATTATGCTGAAGCACTTAAATACTTTCAGAAAGCTGCAGAGAAAGGATGGCCCAATGCACAGTTTTATTTAGGCTTCATGTACTACTGTAAGTTCTACAAATATGGCTGTCAAGTATCATGAAATTTGCTTCTTTTAAAAACAAATGTAAAAAGGTTGGTGTCAACGGTTTAGATAAAATATTCAAGCAGTAGTTTTAGAAAGAATTTCAAGACTGAAGGAAAGTACATTAGAAGGGGGAGGAGAGAAGAAGGTGCCGACAGCCATGGTTGAAAAAATTAAATTTGAAGTTCCATGTTTACCCAATAAATATATCCAAAATTAAAGAAGCACATTTAAAAAAAGGGGGTCAAGTTTAGAATATTTGGGAAACATCAAATCTACAGGAGTCAAGTTTAGATGAATCAGGCAAAAGAAATGGCCCAGCTTCATTACTGATCTCAGGGAGACAACAAAGCTGAGTAATTCCAGCTAGGCGTGGCTCACAACCAGGCCTAGAACTCCAAGCCTTAGCTGGATACGGGCAGCTTGAGTTCCCTGCCCAAAGCCTAGCACTCCATCCACCCACATCCGCTCCCACCGCTGCCAGCTTCAAGACTGGTCTCAGAAAGAAGCCAAAGAGACACTGGAAGCTGATCGCCCCAACTCCAAAGCTCCTGCACCCACAATACCTCCAAACTTCACAGAACTGACAGCCTAGTATAAGCACAGAAAATTGGATGGAAAAATTGAGTAATGATCCCCTAAGCTCTATGAGTCAAAACAGTAATACAGAAGGCTCAACTCACACCAAACAGCTCAGTAAATCCTCAAGCCATGATTTTAGCAACACCATTATGAAATATATGTTGTAACAAGCAATATGAAGTAAATTATTTTGTGCCTGCTAAGGGAATAGGCTTGGAGAATGGATAGGAAACTGGAAACATTGGTGGAAGGAAGGGCACATTGGTGGTGAGACTGGGGTTGGAATATTGAATACCTGAAACAACTGTATTGTGAACAACTTTGTAAGTCACAGTGTTTAAATAAAGTTTTATTCAAGGCATTAAAAAAAGAGTAGTTGAATCTGCAATCTGTTGCTAGACACTTTGTTCCTTTATGAAGTGGAGGCCACACCTCGTGGTGCTGGGGAGTGCTCCTGACACAGTGCTTGGGCTAGCAAGCAGTGCGGGGGATCCAGGCAGGGCTCCCACAGACCAAGCCCTTTGCGCTGTTTCTCCAACTTTGAGTCTTTTAACTTCAGTTTTACTGTTTCTAAGGACCCCAGAAATTTTAAGTTGGGAATGGAAATTAAACAGCAAGGAGTAAAAGCCCTCTTCTTTTGCAAATGAAGTATACCTAGAAATATCCAAAACAAAAGATATAATGAGAGATGCAGGAAATAGCAGGCATCCCTACGACCATTATATCCATGTATTGTATTGTAAAAAAACTAATTAAAAAAATAGGGCTGGAGAGAGAAAGTATAGCAGGTAGGGCACTTGCTGTGGACATGGCAGACTGAGATTTGATATCTGGCACCAAAAATGGTCCCCTGAACCCAACTAGGAGTGATCCCTGACCACAGAGCCAGGAGTAAACCCTAAACACCAGCAGGTGTGGCCCTCAAACAAAACAAAAACAAAATAGAATAAATAAGGGGTGAAAAAAATAAAAATAATTTTAAAAAGAATAAATAAGTGGTGGCTTAAAATAATTTTAATTTTCAGCTGGCTCTGGAGTATGGAAGGACTATAAACTTGCCTTCAAATATTTTTACTTGGCATCTCAGAGCGGGCAGCCCCTCGCCATTTATTATCTGGCCCAGATGTATGCAACAGGAACGGGAGTGTTACGATCATGCAGAACAGCTGTGGAGGTAAATAATGACTTTTTATTAAAAGTGATTTTCTCTCATCGCATGGAGCAGACTGTCCTGTCCTTAAATTGTCAATGTCTTTGATTGTATTGATATTATTTCCGTTCTTCCCATTGACAATGTGAGACCTGATCTTTGCCAGGGAGGAATCTCAGTGACATAACTAAGACTAGAAAAGGGAGGAGGAGAAATGATGCCTCATCTCTCACATTTGGCTCTTTATCAAGTTCAGAGCTTACCTCAGAATTGACTTAAGATGCTCTTCAGGAGTTGTTTTAAGATGTTCCAGTGTCCAATCAAATCACCAAGGCAGTCGGGAATTTCTAGGGGTATTGGAAATTGCTGCTTGGAAAATGAAAGGTTTGATTTAGACTAGAAAATGTAACCACTTCTCAGAAAATAGGGACCATGGGTTTTTGATAATTTGGATGACAACTGAGAAAGTGAATACTTTTAGTGTGGGCCAGTGAGATGCACTTTTGAAAAGAATGCCTTTAGAACTTTAATGCCCTTCATTGATTTATTAAACACTTCCGCTGCACCAGTATAAATACTCCTATGCAAGCTGGCCCCTCTGAAGCTCATTGCACAAGCTGCCAGCTAATAATCTATCTTTAGATTTGCTCCTTTGCCGACTTCCTAATGAATTATGTATGGCTAACATCTCTGGTTACATAAAGGGTATTCAGCTAAGTTGACGTTGGTCCCTATGGATTTCAGCACACCCCCCTTCTGATTATGTCACCTCCACCCTCAGGCACTGTCTTCCCTTGATTCTCTCCTTCCCACATCAGCTGTGGTCTTATGCTTGCTCAAATGGAGCAGCAGTGCTCAGAAAGACCTTTTACAAAACAGAAGGAAAGACATTCTTGCCCTGCCAACAGGTCTCCTGGCCTAGGAAACTTATTATGCAAGTCTGAAATAAGCATCAAGAAGTTTTGGTCTATCACACACACACACACACACACACACACACACACACATTTAATCTTAGTTCCAAAAAAAGACATTAATTTTACCCTAAATAACTTATACTAAGCAAGTTTAAATTTGAAAGCCTTGTCTGATTAGCCAGCAGCAGCTTTAGACTAATGTCCTCTGTCATTTATCTGAGACGAAGTATATACTGGATAACTAACATACTTGATCTCTCGTTCCATCTACAGCTTTATAAAGGTGTCTGTGAACTAGGCCACTGGGCTGAGAGGTTCCTTACAGCATACTTTGCCTATAAAGATGGTGATATCGACTCTTCTCTTATTCAGTATGCATTACTTGCAGAAATGGGGTATGAAGTAGCTCAAAGCAATTCAGCGTTCATTTTGGAATCTAGTAAGATAAGTTTAAAATTCTCTGCAATTCCCCAGTCATTCATACATTCATAAGCATATATGACTTTACTATATATGACTAAGGCATTTTAGGCCTTCCTAATGGAACGTTTCCTACCTTCCTTCCTTCCTTCCTTCCTTCCTTCCTTCCTTCCTTCCTTCCTTCCTTCCTTCCTTCCTTCCTTCCTTCCTTCCTTCCTTCCTTCCTTCGTCTCTCTTTCTTTCTCTCTCTTTCTTTCTCTCTCTTTCTCTCTATCTTTCTCTTTCTTTCTTTCTTTCTTTCTTTCTTTCTTTCTTTCTTTCTTTCTTTCTTTCTTTCTTTCTTTCTTTCTTTCTTTCTTTCTTTCTTTCTTTCTTTCTTTCTTTCTTTCTTTCTTTCTTTTTCTTTCTTTCTCTCTCTCTTTCTTTCTCTCTCTCTTTCTTTCTTTCTTTCTTTCTTTCTTTCTTTCTTTCTTTCTTTCTTCCTTTCTTTCATCTTTCTTTTGTCTTTTTTCTCTTTTAGAAAAGGCTAAAATTCTTGAGAAAGAGAAGATGTATCCAATGGCACTTCTCCTCTGGAATCGGGCTGCCATTCAAGGTATAGGACCTAGATCCAAATAAGCTAACACCGGGTTCCCAGTTACTATTATTCATCTCCTTTGCTGAGTTCTTGCACACATCCACAGAAAGACACAGAATAGCGTGTGTAGAGATCCAAAATATATTGGTGTTATGGTCAGTCTAGTGTTATGGAGTGTTTCTATTTTCTTTGTTATTCACAAGGCCCCTGATGTAACAAACTAAATTCCTGTTATTCAAAACATTACAATTTTACTAAGAAACCCCACAGTTTTCCTGGTTTGGCATGAGTTTTTACTACCTTGTCAGAAATGTGATCCATATAAAAATATCACATTGGTCACTGCCACAAACTCTTGCATTAGCATGTTAGCGTTATTAAAAGTATAAGCCAGAGTTCTCAAATAAAAATTACTAAAAATAAATAAAATATGAATACTGGGCTGGAGAGAGTATAGCAGGTAGGGTGCTGGCCTTTACATGACTGACCTAGCTTCAACGCATTGGTCCCCGAGCCCTACCAGGAGTGACCCTGAGTCAAAGTCAGGAGTAAGTTCTGAATGCCACTGGGTGTGGACTGAAATCCAAAATATATAGTATATGAATAATGTAGCACTATAGCACTGTCATCTCGTTGTTCATCAATTTGCTCGAGCGGGCACCTGTAATGTCTCCATTGTGAGACTTGTCATTACTGTTTTTGGCATATCGAATACGCCACAGATAGCTTGCCAGGCTCTGCCATACGGGCAGGATATTCTCGGTAGCTTGCCAGGCTCTCCGACAGGGACCGAGAAAATCGAACCCGGGTCGGCCACGTGCAAGGCAAACGCCCTACCTCTGTGCTATCGCTCCAGTCCAGTATATGAATAATACCGATATATACATATACATAACATAAATCCAAACTCAGAATTGATAGCCGTGATCCCTTCTCCTTTCCTAGTGTTTCCACGCCCCACCTACAGGCATCACATGTGAAGTAGAAGGTAAGATACCCTTGGTGGCAAACACTGGAAAGTGGTATTTGCTTTACAATCTCTTTCCACTCTTTCTAAACTATAAGAAGCAGAATCTTTAAAGCTGTCATTAGGCATTTGAATGTATGAATACTAATTCTTGCAGTAAGAGAACTGTTTTACGTCTAATTTAACTTCCTGAAAACATCTCAGGTTGAGGCCAAATCATATCTCCTTCAACAACAAGTGGATAGGTTTAAAATGGTCCTTAGATGATGCTAATGTGAAGGAGAGGACAAAATCACAGTGGGGCCTTCTCAGATCCAGCTGAGCTGGCAACAAGCCTTCCATGCAATTTTAGTGAGGAATTCCTTTTTAAAAAAATACCCTATATTTTCTAAAATGTAGTAAGGACCTTGTTTGGAGCTATGGTGATCAACTTATTTACAGCACAGGCAGGTTTATTCCAAGCCAAGAAATTATGTGAAAAGTGTCCCAAGGAAAGGAAACATTAACACAAGCATGTATTAATATTAAACAGAATTCACTGATATAAAAAAAAAAGTCATGTTGCTAAAAATAATCATGGATCACAAGACAGGTCAAGCATGAGTGTCCCCAAAGATCTGGATGCTGAGTGACTCATTTGAAGTTAGAAAATTTAGGTCCCAACCAGTCACTGAGGATGCTGCTTCTGCCGGTTGCTGCTTACTAGGAGGGACATTAAATCTCAGGACTTGGCCATTAGCCTGTGACTCTGGAATTGAAGGGAATATTCCTTGTACTGTCAGTGATGCCCCTGGGAGCCCGTCAGCATGGCCATGGGCCCTAATCAGTCTAGTTGATCAGGGTGGAGCCGAACCTCTGGAGAGCAGCTGTTCTTAGTCATCGCCTTCCCTTTCATCAGACCCTTCAGGAATCCCACTTTGTGACCGTAAAGCTCAAAAATGCACTTTTGTCCCATCGTGACTTTGACCCAGAAGGAACCCAGGGATCAAAGGACTAAGTAGGAAATGGATTAGCTCGGGGGATCTCTTGCCTATCCAGGCCCCGAAGTTCCCTGTCCCAAGTAGCATTTTTATAAGATCTTGGCCCCAGCTGCCTGCCTGTTCATTTTGTTGTTGTTCTTTAGTTTGGGGGCCACACCCAGTGGTGCTCAGGGATAACTCCTGGCTTTGTACTCAGGGATCACTCCTGGCAGGGCTTGAGGGATATATGATGTCGCAGGGATCGAATCTGGGTCTGCCTAATATGAAGTACCTGGGGGAAAAATACTAATAATGTGCATTGGCAGCTAAATAATTTTGTTAGTTAATGTCACTCAGAGAAAGCTAAAGATGGCTCATGGTATCACATTTTAATAAAAGATTGTAAGAATGTTAGAACTCAAATTCATTCCAAATGATTTTTAGAAATTAGCCCAAGTGGAAAGAAAATTTTGGAAGTTGTATGGCCCTTATAGATACCCTTGCGACCTAAGTATGAGCAATTCTTCCTTTGCTAAAAGAGTC
The DNA here is from genome assembly GCF_027595985.1 of Sorex araneus. NCBI lineage: Eukaryota > Metazoa > Chordata > Mammalia > Eulipotyphla > Soricidae > Sorex > Sorex araneus. The sequence continues at coordinate 134,458,167 of NC_073304.1, read as the reverse complement.
TAGATTGTCCAAGAGTAGAGTAGTTAGCAGCAGTTGAAAATGTGTATCTGAAATGAGCATTTTCTTTTTATCAATCAACATTAGTTTCCTAGTAAATGAAAACGAGCTCCAAGGAGAACTTTAATGTCTTTCAAAAACCTAAACAAAACAATCTAAACAAATAACTTTTTAAAAAGTAATTTTTAAATACCCCTAAATATATCCACATGTGCTAGAAAATAAGATTCTAAATTACTTAACCTGGAGAAAGTGTTTTCTAAAAATTTTCCCATCTCTAGTCATTCGCTCCATAAATATTTATTAAGTACCGTTCTAGATTCTGGAACTAAATCATTGATGAAAAGCTTCAAAGTTCTTGCCCTCCTGGGAGTGAGGGGGAGAAAAAAATAAGCTAAACAAATAAGATAACAGTTGCAGGTACTGTGAAGAAAATAAAACATAGAAATGAGATAGATAACTAATAAAGAGTAATGCTTTAGATAAGGTAGTCTAAGAAGGGCTTTAGGAGAGAAGTAACATTTTCAGTAAGACTGATGAGTACCAAATTACATTAAGAATTAGAGGAATTTTAAACATACCAATTCTAAAAATGCCAGCAGAAATATTTAAAGAATCTTAATTCATGTTTCATTCTCAGAATGAGGTTGGGGCATTGAAGAATAGTAAGAAGTTTCAAAGCTACAGAGAGAAACTGACATGATAAAAGCCAGTAAAAGAAGTCAAAGGCAGATAGAATCAGGCATGACTAGTAGATCAGGGAAGGAGTTTGGAAATTATTCCCTGTGCAAAAGTAAACACTTGGGAGATTTTATACAGATTAATAACAAGATTTTATTTTATATTTTTAGATTATACTACCTATTATAGACAAAATATATTGAAAAGTAAAAGAATGTTTTGGAGGTTATTGTAGTATTCCAAATTTGAATAGGGTTGTGGAAGTTTTAGAAAAAAAGGGTATATTTTAGAGGTAGAAACAATAAAATTTATTGATTTTATTGATAATCCAATGGCATGGAAGCCTGAAAAAAATAATTATCCTAGGCTTATGGCCTAAATGATAGTGCTTACACTGAGATTAAAAAAAAAAAAACTTCTGTTTTGTGTGTGGGGGGTGGCAGGTTGTAGGTAGTAGGAATTTATGATAAGTATCACTATTCATGATCACGATCACGAAATCCTGTTGATCGTTGAGTTGCTTGAGCGGTCTCAGTAACCACTACATTTGTCCTATTCCTGAGATTTTAGAAGCCTCTCTCTTCTCGGCCTTCCCAATGATGCCACAGTGGAGGCTCTTTCAGGGTGGGGGAATGAGATTCAGCTGGTTACTGGCTTTGGCATATGAGTACACCATGGGAAGCTTGCAAGGCTGTCCCATGTGGGCGGGAAGCTTGCAAGGCTGTCCCATGTGGGCAGGAAGCTCTCAGTAGCGTGCTAGTTTCTCCCAGAGGGAAAAGTAGGTTATAAGATATCCGGCAGCCCGCTTCTGGGAGCTTGCTTTTAAGTCTCTGGATATTGACCATTGGTGGTTTTACACACACCTGGGTTCCTCTGCTGGTACCTTCATGCACGAGGCTTATCCGAACGTGTGGAGCGGGGCCTCCAGCATGGCTGTACCTAGGTCTTCCGCCTCTGGGAGCTCTGCTCAGGGCAGGGAGGGAAGCTGGAGCCCATCCCCTCCGAGGCGCCCCAGGGAAGACAGCCAGGTGTGTGGGCAAGAGACTCTCTATTCACTATTAGATGTTTGAAATCCAATTGTGGGAGCCAAGAAAGAAAATTGAGGGTTTAGGACCTGCATAGAGAAAGATTATACATATAAATAGGAATAACAACACACAAAGATTGCTGTGGAACTAGATATGATCACCTGAAGAAAGATTTTTAAGATTAGAGAGTAGTAGAGAGAAGAGGGGAAAGGATAGGAGAAATGGAAAAACAGGAAGGAGAGATGAAAAGGTGTGAGGGAATCAAATAACCATGCCCTTGATGTTTCAACACCTGAAAGTTTGACAGGAAGGCATTAGGCAAGAGTTTGAAAAAGGCCTATGAGGCCAGAGGGAAATAAAAACAATGTTGTGATATCAAAAAAAAGGAAGTTCTTCGGCAGGCTGTTGAATAGCTCCAAGTGTGACTTAGGAGTCCAATAAGAAAAAGACAGATTGATGATCAATGATTTTGTTGCCCAGAAAATACAGAGCACCTTAAAAGTGGCCATTTTTTGGAGGAGCAAAGCAGAAGTCAGATTGGGGTGGATTGAGAGTAGGACATAAAGCTCGGAGAGGGTGAGTGTAGACACATGTTTGAAATGACTATGTGAAGGAAACAGAAGGGCACTAATGGGGTTTCTCTGGGAGGAAAGATCAGGTAAAAAAGAATTTGATTTTTTTCATAAAAGGATATCAAAACATGTTGGAATGACTGATGGGGTTGATCTAGGAAAGAGAGAACCCTAAGTGTAGAGAAAAGAAAGCTTCAGGAATAAAGCCTGAGAACAGGAAGGGTCAGATCCAGTTTGCAAGAGTTGACCTACCTTCAAAAAATAAAAGGTAAATTCATTATTTTTATTCTTGAAGAATTGTGTACTATGGGAATTATCCTACAAGGAAGACAGATTATAGTATTGGATATAATATTTTTATTTCATAAAGCCTAGTACTGATTTTGGGCATTATGAATATTTTTCTTATGTATATATGTATCATTAGGTTTGGTTACTAGGAACTGTACATGAAACATTTGTTTTTATTCTCTTTGTAATATTTCTATCAGGCAATGTATTCGCTAGAGTGAAAATTGGAGATTACTATTACTATGGCTATGGGACGAAGAAAAACTATCAGACGGCAGCCACACATTACAGCATTGCAGCTGACAAATACCACAGTGCTCAAGCCATGTTCAACCTGGCCTATATGTATGAACACGGTTTAGGTATTGCCAAGGTAATTGTGCTGGCAGTAATCCAAACATCCTAATGATGGTTGTATGGAAAGGGGAAATTTGTAACTGTCTTAGCTTTCATTGACATCATCATTGTAGAGGAGGGATGGGAAAGGACCTACTACGTGTTTATTCCCTCCCATCAAGTTTTACTATTGACACATATTACTTTCTCTACCACGAACTCTATGAAATGGAATTAATTTTCTCCGTTTTATTGTGTGAGGACATAACCAATGAATAGAATTAATCTGTGTATGCCAGTTTGATTCACAAATTCAGACTTTCACTAGTAGTACTGGTAGTCTCTGCCTCTCCTTTCTTTCATCTCCAGGCCATTTGCCAAATTTTAACTTCCACTGACTCCTAAGCTCCCAATAAATAGGAAAAAGTGATTATGAGGTCTGAGCTAAATACTGAGATGACATTAATCTAGGAATGTCTTAAGAAATGCTCATTGTTGGGGCTGGAGCAATAGCACAGCAGGGAGGGCATTTGCCTTTCACGTGGCCGACCCAGGTTTGATTCCTAGCATCCCAGATGGTCCCCCGAGCAACACCAGGAGTAATTCCTGAGTGCATGAGCCAGGAGTAACCTCTGTGCAATGCAAGGTGTGACCCGAAAAGAAAAAGAAAAGAAATACTCATTGTTTACATTGCTGAAGTGTTGGGCACCCTAGGTAGGCCCAAGATGATGGCTTTCCATTCTCCAAAGACTGTACCTGACTTGAGATGAGCCATGTCCATTATGAAGAAATGCTAACACTGAAAGGACGTGTGTGTGTGTGTGTGTGTGTGTGTGTGTGTATGTGTACATTTTATACTTAGATGGGTAAGTGGGGAAAAAAAGATGCTGTTGGAGTCTGATTATCCATAATGACGATATTTATCAGGCATTATCATTAGGTGATATGTATACTGTGTCCTTAAAATACTATCACTTAATGAGATTATGTACTATAATTGTCTTCAATATGTGCATAAGAAAATAGAAATGTTGGGGCTGGAGCGATAGTACAGGGGGTAGGGCACTTGCCTTGCATGCAGCCGACCTGGGTTAGATCCCTGGCTTCCCATATGGTCTCCCAAGGACCAAGTTTATAGTTGTGAAGTCAGAATTTCTACTCAGATCTATCTTGGTCCCATGTTTTTCTGGGGAAATCTAGAGTCTGCATTAAATCATTTTTAGTGCTCAAGCATATAGTTCATTTCAATTTTTATATTCCTGGATATATTTCAAGAGCCAAAACATGAAGGCATCATTGGTTTTACTGTGTTCACTTCTTTCTTACAGTTGTGCAAATAATTGAGAATTACTTGTAGGGAATATCATATCTAACACTTGCTAATGGTGCACAATGCAGTCAAGGGTTTATTACTCAGGTACCCATTATCCAGAAGCTGTAATCTATGTCTTTCTGTGATTTGTTGCCGGCTTTTGTGAAAATCTTTTGGGGGAGAGGGGCTTATCTGGCCATACTCAGGGATTACTTCTGACTCTGTGCTCAAGGTTCATTCTTGTTGGTGCTCTAGGGGCAATATGGGGTGCTGGGTGCCGAACACAGGTCTGAAAGCACCCTACCTATGGCTCGGGCCCCTAGCCCTAGAATCTTAAGTAGTAAAAAGAATTCAAAAATTCAAATCCAATCCCTTTATAGCCTATTCCTAGCAGGAGAAAGCATCCTGTGTTTTTAAATTTATGGGAGAAATGAGAATGGAACTGGATGGAATAGGAAACTGGATGATTCTTTGGATGTCTCTTAGCTACATGCTGCTCCTTTCCAACCACACCCATCTGCATTTGTAAAAAGCAGAACCTGCCTAGCCCTGAGCTTTGGGGATTTAAAAAACAATCAGCTTTGTGAAAGGGCTCTGTAATCAAGCCATGTGTGGAATGACTATTATGTACATCAGAAGAGAATTTGAGCTAAGTGAAACTCTAAGAGGACAAAGCTTTTGTGCATTCTTTACGCAAAAACATAATAGTAAGAAGAGCATTGCATACACTGACAATAAAAGTGACCCCACCCATGAATTTAAAATGTGATTTAAAGAAGGGCTAGAAATCCCAGAAAGCTTCACCCTCAACACAGAGGCCAAATTTAGCTCAGAGGAACAGGGGCCCATGCAAGAAAAGATAACGGTCCTGCCAGAGCACAGCTGATCAACTGCCAGAGGGTTTGGTTATTCTCCTTGGAGTCACCCCTGAGCTCTGTCCTAGCCACCTTCTTCACAAAGTCAAATAGATGTTGGACAGATATACCTTTCATGTTTAGGAAAGACTTTGAAGTTTCTCTCTGGTGCGCATTTCTGTTGCGTTCTCACAGCATTCCTATAAAATTATGGGTCATTTATAGTTGATCAGTCTCTCTTGGTCACATTATTGCTTCTCTGTAGAAAGTAGCTACATACACAAAGCAGATGGACAGCACTTAATATCAGACCTAGTCATGGGACTTTAGATTTCGTTAATTAGGTACCATTGCTCTTTGTCTTTATTAATTTCTTTCAGTTAGCAATCAGCAAAATAATAATCTAGCACCCAGGGGCAAAGTGGTTTTTTTATTATTAATTTTGCTACCTCATAGACAAATTAGCAAAGAGAATACTACCTTTTCTAATTCTTAAAATGAATCTATAGATAATTAAGTTTAAAGCTTATTCCAAGGATGGTTAATAAAAACAAAATGATTAGGAAAAAAAGTTTCACTGCACTTAGTCCACTGAATAATTAAGCATTTCTTCAATCCCCTAATTAGTTAATCTTCATGTAAACCAGGGGGAAAGAGGGAAAGGTGAATATGATATCATTACCAGGGTTTCTCTACAAATCAAAAAAGTTATGGTATGGGGGCTGGAGCGATAGCACAGTGGGTAGGGTGTTTGCCTTGCATGCAGCCAGCCCAGATTCGATTCCCAGCATCCCATATGGTCCCCTAAGCACTGCCAGGTGTAATTCCTGAGTGCAGAGCCAGGATAACCCCTGTGTATTGCCAAGTGTGACCCAAAAAGCAAAAAAAAAAAAAAAAAGGTATGGTGGGGAATTAGATTTTCTAAAGCCTGTTGTATTCATGCCTTCCAGGAAAATACAGTAAGATTTTAAAAATAAATAAATAAATAACTCCTATTATGTTGATGTAGAAACAAAAGCAAGAGAGAACCGGGGAGACCGCGCAGGCAGGTGCATGCCTTTGCACTCTACATGCCCCCTACCTAGCCAAATTGTCGGACCCTCACTGCCATAGCACCACTCAAACACTGGAAATATCTCGGAATGGCCCCTATTTTTAAAACTGGGTCAATGTCATTCTTATGTCTTTAGAAAAGGAGATTGGGGCTTGAGTGGTGAAAGGGAGTCATTTTAATGCCTTCACTAAGAAACATCCTATTGCCCAATTTCTGACTTCAGATGAAGTTTAATGATCTCCTTATCCTTAGCTTAAACTACGGAACAGAACTGTCTGTACTGTTCTGGGAAGACAAAATAATACCTGGCAGAAAACTGGGAAAGGATGTGATCTAATTTATATGCATAAGCATTATAGTCATAGGTTACTAGGAAACATTTCAGAAATGTGACATGAACAAAACCCATTTCTCCATTTTTCATGCCCTCCTGACCATTCATTCTGTCTGAATCCTGATAGAGGCTTGAATTGTGTAAAGGCTCCTCACAGATTCTCAGAACAACACTCCAGCATTCTTCCATATAAATCTGGGGCAGAGAGCTCTGTTCATCAAAGCTTTGTAATCTCCAGTACTGAAGTACTGTATTATTGTACAGCAGCTATGGTTCTTGCCTTGCAATATCAACCCAGGCTTGATCTCCGACACCCCATTTGGCTCCCCCAAACCCCTTCAGGACTGATCCCTGAGTGCAGAGCCAAGAGTAAGCCCAGAACACTGACAGCTGTGGCCCCCAAACAAACAAAAAATTGTAACCCCCAATTTACAGAGCAAACTTGCTGCTTGGATCTGTCTCTATTTCCTAACTCACTTCTTACCTATATGACTCGTTTTCACCAAAGGAATAGAAGTATAAGGAAAGGCTGATATTTCTGATCTATGGTTATGAAGTAGATGGAGCTTTCCCTGGTCTCTTCCCCTTCTATGAATAGAATTCAGAAGACACAGAGATTCTAGAAGCTGTCAAAAATCACTTGGTCACAGGTATTTGGACCTGCCAATTACATGCGAAAAAAAATTTACCATAAACCAGGAATTCCACACTAGAATACCACTGAAATGTGAGCGTTTATTTGTAACAGATATTAACATTACCTTAATACAGATTACCTTAATAAACTAATACAGATAGTATTTATTTATTTATTTATTTATTTAGGTTTGGGGGGCACGCCCAGTGGTGCTCAGGGCTTATTCCCGGCTCTGTATCCAGGGATCACTCTTGATCTGTATCCCGGCTCAGGGGATCACATATGGTGCCAGGGATTAAACTACGGTTGACCATGTGCACAGCAAAGACCCTATGCACCATATTATTTCTCTGACCCCAACAAAGTTATTCTTGATAAAGGATGACTTCTGGTGCTATTACTTCTCCACTTTACCTATCCACCAAACACCTGTGAGCGCGGACGCACACGCGCGCGCACACACACACACACACACACACACACACACACACACACACCAAAGAAGAAAAATAAATAAATAAAAGAGTCTTACTTACATTTTATTACCTAATAAAGGTATCAAGTTTTTTACTTGATATTTCTTCCTGACACTCAGAATTTTTCTTGACTTAACCTATTTTGACAGTAATAGTTTGGTTTGCTGGGCTGGAACAATAGCACAGCGATTGGGCTTTCGCCTTTCACGAGGATGACCCGAGTTCGATTCCTCCACCCCTCTTGGAGAGCCCGAGCGGCAGAGCCTGGCAAGCTACCCATGAGTATTAGATATGCCAAAAAAAGTAACAATAAGTCTCTCAATGAGAGACGTTACTGGTGCCCGCTCGAACAAATCGATGAGCAACAAGATGACAGTTTGCTTTGCTATGTTGACTTTACCCCTCCAACCAGTGCTGCATGGATCAGGGAGAAAAGGAGTCTCATTCATTGTTAGTGGGAATGCCAAGTGATCCAGCCTTGTTGGAAAACAATATGGGCATTCCTCAAAAAACTAGAAGCTGAGCTTCCAAATGACTCAGCAATTTCATTTCTGGAAAAATACCCCAGGGGCGCAAAAACATATTGCAGAAAAGCCATCTCCACGTGTATGTTCAATGCAACACTATTCACAATAGCCCGAATCTGTAAACCTAAATGCCCGAGAACAGATGGCTGAATAAAGAAAGTATGCTACATCCTCACAATGAAATACTATGCAGCCACCAGAAAAAATAAAGTCATGAAATTTGCTGAATGAAATGAGTCATAAGGAGAGGAACAGATATAGAATGATTGCACTTTTGTGGGTTATAAAAACCATAGTAAGAGACTAATAACCCAGAATAGTAGCAACAAGACCAGGTAGATGGGCCCATGGCTGGAAGCTTACTACACATGGTGGAAGGGCGGGGATAGTTAGGGTAGAGAAGTCCACTATGACAGTGGTAGCTGGAAACAATCACTCTGGGCAAGAACTGAGTACTGTGAGTAGGTAAAGGGATAAACATGACAACCTTTCAGTACTTGTATTGCAAACTATAATACCCAAAAAGAAAGAGACAGAGAATGAGAGAAAGAGAAAGAAAAAAAGTGCCTGCTACAGAGGCAGATGGAGTTGGGGGACCAATGTGGTGGGTGGGAAACTTGGAAAGTTGGTGCTAGGAAATGTATACTGGCGAAGGGAAAGGTTTGGGAACATTGCATGCTTGAAACCCAATTGCGAACAATTTTGTAACTGTGTATTTCACGGTGATTTAAAAAAAATGTTAAAGAGAGAAATAAGAACTCTCCTAGAGTTCTATTATAAAATGTTTTTGTGAAATGGAGTATAAAAATACATGACAATCTTTTTAAATTGAAGAAAATATGGGTCTTGTAATGAGTAGGAAATTTATTCTAAATTAAGACAAAAGGTAAGCGAAAATGAGTCTCAAATATATCTAGCTAAACCTACTTAAAAATAGATATTTGGATCCTGCAGAGAAAATAAAACTGCATCCATTTGATAACATATAAATATACCTATCAAAAATAAAAGTAGTTATAGCATGAAATATTTATTATTTGTTTTGTCTGACCACCTTTGGAGTGTTAGAACTAAAGCTTTAAACAGCAGCATAGAATAGTTTTCTGGAAAGGATAAGTTTAAGCTAAATATTTTATGTGTTTATTTTGTTGGGTCTCCGAGGTAATATTCAAGAGACCACTCCCACCTCTCGGCCAACTAGGCCAGTGTTTCAATGTGAGGGCCCTGGGTACTGGGCTGATAGAGCCGTGCAGTGCTAGGGGTTACCAGGACCACCCTCAACCAAGGATCTCAGGGATGCATCTAGTAATGCTTGGAGGATCATGTGATACCAGGAGCAAACCAGGGTCAGCTGCACACAAGGAAAGTGGCTGAACTGCTTCACTAATCCTCTGGCTCCAAAGTGTGATACTTTAGGAGCTGGAGAGATAATAGAATGGGCAGAGTGCTTGCCTTGTGTGTACCAACCCAGGTTTGGTCCCTGCACCCTTGGCACAGCAATGCCAGGAGAGATCCCCCAGGGCAGAGAAGTCAGGAGTAAGCCCTGAGCACTACCAGTTGTAATCCGCAAACCAAAATCAAAGCCAAACAAAATGAAATTAGATATTTTAAATGATGCTCTCAAAAATATAATAGGACAGAATATACATGATTTATAAATGGTTATAACCTTTTTTGAAATATACTTCAATAATGTAATGAAATAGGAATGTGTGGAAATATTTTGTGTAGTTTTATTTGTTACAAAACAAATGAACAAATAAAAATCCTCTGAACAACCAAAATAGAGAACATTTTAAGTAAACTCCTTATAGTGGTGTACAATTCCATTACGTACTTTATGGCGTAGTTGGTTAAGTGATAAAGCTATTCGCAGACTATATGGATTTGAAACTGTTATAAGTTATATGAATTTGACTAAGTGAGGCAACCTCTCTGTACTTTATCTTCTTTATCTTTAAAATGGACTTAATTATATTTCCTTTGAAAATTGTCATGAAGGGGCTGAAGCGATAGTACAGTGGGTAGGATGTTTGCCATGCACGTGGCCAACCCAGGTTCGATCCCCAGCATCCCATATTGTCTCCTAAGCACTTCCAGGAGTAATTCCTGAGTGCAGTGCCAGGAGTAACCCCTATGCATCGCTGGGTGTGACTCAAAAAGCAAAAAAAATTTTTTTTAATTGTCATGAAGTTTAATTAAATGACATTGATGACTCTTTGTTTTTACTGAAGTAAATATTTAATATTTAATATGCTAGTCATCATTATGAAATACTATGCAACCATTAAATGTAAAAGTATTATAGAAGAAAGGAATTTCCTAGCACATGGTATATTGTTTGAAACATATTTTGGATAAGAAAGCAAAAAATTATGCAAAACAAAAAATGCTAGGGCCAGAAAGATAATATAGTAGATAAATGGCCCTGCATACGGCCAAACCAGATTCAAACCTTAGGACCAAACCCTGCTAGCAATGTTCTTTGAGCACTAAGCCAATTGTGTGTTTGGATTATAATCAATTATTATGAGTATTTGAACATTGGTGGCATTTTGGCATGCTTAATTTTTTAGAGACTTATTTAAAGAGTCTACAGATTAGATTTACTGCACCTAATTTAAAATGAACCCACATTTAAACAACAGAAACTCAAATACAGAAAGTGAATGAGGTATACAATGAACTTATTTAGTGAACACTAGTCATCTTGAAAGTATTTATTAAGAAGAAATCCTTTGGGTCTCTCTCTTGTCTCTCTCAGATGTGGGACTTAAAGATGCACAGCAAGAGAGCAACAAAGGACCAAAGTCAGAACAATAGAAAAACTGGTCCACACAACTGAGTTGATGATGGGTTTGGGGCTTAAAGGGGGAGAGACAGGGTACTTGGGAGAGGGAGATGAGCACACTGGTGAGGGGTGAGGGGCATGGTGTTTGAATCATGTGTATGGGAAACCATTATTAACAGTATTGTAACTCGAAGAGCCTCAATTAGCAAAAAAAAAAAAGGGGGAGGAGTCTTTTTAAACATTTTTTAAAACAAGGGAATATTTTCTAAATTCTAGCACTTACATTTCTTTTATATGTGTTGTCCTAATTAGCTAAAGTGTGCAGAAATTCTTTTCTCTGGACCTTTTAAAGAAATCATTTCAAATTCCATCCTAGCCCCCCTGAGAACTGTGAGACCCCCCACTGCAATGGGTGATTCACAGTATATTTTTATTATACAATAAGATATTACATATTACATTGTGCTGTTTGTGCTTAAGGAAATAAATGAATAGCTATGGCTAAAATAAGAACAAATAGCTGTGATATTGACAAGGTTATCTTACCCTGAACATCCTTTTAAAGTCAGTTTGCCTCTCACTCATGGGAGCAGTTTAACTGTTATAATCTGCAAGGTGCTTTTAAATGACCACCCACTGAATTTGTTGAAGCTAAGACACCCAGATTAGAGTTTTTGCACATTTTCTTTAGAGTTTTTACACATTAATTTTCTCTTCTTCCTATGTTTTTAAATTTTAAATATTTTAAGTGAGAAAACATTTTTCTTTCTCTGACATGTGCCATGATGCAAAGATTTGAGTAAATTTAAGAAGTAGTGAGCCAGGACATAGTTGTGAGTTGGCACCACCCAAGAAATGAGTCTAGGAGCCAGAGCGATAACATAGGGGGTGGGGCGTTTGCCTTGCATGCAGCCGACCCAGGTTCGATTCCCAGCATCCCATATGGTCCTCTGAACACCGCCAGGAGTTATTCCTGAGTGCAGAGCCAGGAGTAACCCCTGAGCATCACTGGGTGTGACCCAAAAATTAAAAAAAAATTAGTCTAGTGGAGGCCTTGAGGATTCACAATGATTGGATTCCATAAAGAAGGTCTGGGGGTTGGAGAAGACAAAAAGATACTAAAGGATCATGATTTGTAAAAAGTCTCTTCTTTTCCTTATGTTGAAAATAATCCTCAAGCAACCAAGTAAAATTCAATCCTTGAATTGGTCAGGGTATTTCAACTTTTAAAGCAACTCTACCTAGCCTTTTCATTACTGTTTGGGAAAACAAAACAAAACAGAACAAAACAAAATAAGTAGATAGGTTAAATTCTTTCTACCTGCAGGACATAATTTATTAGGAAAAAATCCCTAAAAAGATAGTTACATAAGTTATCAAATTCCAGCCAAAACCCAAGATAATTTATTCATTATCATTGTATTATTGAAAAGCATGCACCCAATTCATTAAGCACTGGAAATTCAGGGGTGAATAGGTAGTCTACATCTTTATAAGTCTCTAAGATATACAAAATTTTAGCTTCAGATATGACAAATTCTATGAATTTTAAATGATTTCCACTCTTTTTATTGTTGCATGTTTGGAAATTGTATTGTAAGTATCTAATATTCTCCTGCCCATATAGTGGAGTCAAATCTAAGCTCTAGTCCAAGTTTATCCAAGAAAACTCTGTAGGTGATCATAATTTCCCACCATTGTTGGTAACAAATTACCACAAACTTAGTGTCTTAAAATAGCATACGCTCATTATTTTCAGTTCCATAAGTCAGAACTCTAAAGTTTGGGTAATCTGTGTAGAATTTCATAACTGAAATCAAGACTATGTACCTTGATAGAAGCTGGGACAAGAATCTGCTTTCAAGCTCTTTTGTGTTGCTGAGAAAATTCAGTTCTTGTACTTGTATGACTGTAGATCCCATTTCTTTGCTGACTGCTGATATACTACCTCCTTCATTCTTTGTGACCCATCTAGAAATCACATGTTGAGTCATTCCCATGTATAAAGTCTCTGGGTTTTCATTATGCCATATAACTCTAGCTTTCTATTCTGACTTCAGCTCAGAAAAATCAGTGGTTATAGACTCATTGGATTATATTATCTCTATTGGATAATCCAAAATATGCCTTGTCACAAAGGGTGCATTCTTGATTACATTCATAAAATACCCTTTACTATGTGGCATAACATACTCACAGGTTCCTTGCACATGAATATTTGGGGGGATTATTATTCCTACAAAAATAAAATGATGCTATTTTCAATGGCTTTGTTAAGTTATCCTTACAAAAATCTGAGTATGAGATGTTCTTTTATTTCCAGGATGTTCACTTGGCCAGGAGACTATATGATATGGCAGCTCAAACTAGTCCGGATGCTCACATACCTGTATTTTTTGCTCTCATGAAACTGGAAACTGTACACCTGCTCAGAGATATCCTGTTTTTTAATGTAAGTTTGTCTAAAATAGGTTCCATATCTCTGAAAATTCCAAAGAATAACAACTTGGGTGATGGGTGATGGTGCTGAATACATTGAGAAGTTTGTATTTTTCTCCCTCCCTCCCTTCTTCCCTCCCCCTCCCTGCCTCCCTCTGTCCCTACCTCTGTCCCTCCCTCCCTCCTTCCTTCCTTCCTTCCTTCCTTCCTTCCTTCCTTCCTTCCTTCCTTCCTTCCTTCCTTCCTTCCTTCCTTCCTTCCTTCCTTCCTTCCTTCCTTCCTTCCTTCCTTCCTTCCTTCCTTCCTCCCTTCTTCCCCCCTCTTTCTTTTCTTCTTTCTTTCCTCCTTCCTCCTTCCTTCCTTCCTTTCTTCCTTCCTCCCTTCCTTCCTTTCCTTCTTGTTTTCCTTCCTCCCTTCTTTTCTTCCTCCCTCCCTCCCTCCCTCCCTCCCTCCCTCCCTTCCTTCCTTCCTTCCTTCCTTCCTTCCTTCCTTCCTTCCTTCCTTCCTTCCTTCCTTCCTTCCTTCCTTCCTTCCTTCCTCTTTCCTTGTTTCTTTTTCTTTCTTTCTTACTTCCTCTTTTTTCCTTTCCTTTCTCTTCCTTCCTTCCTTCCTTCCTTCCTCCCTCCCTCCCTCCCTCCCTCCTTCCCTCCCTCCCTCCCTCCTTCCCTCCCTCCCTCCCTCCCTCCCTTCCTTCCTTCCTTCCTTCCTTCCTTCCTTCCTTCCTTCCTTCCTTCCTTCCTTCCTTCCTTCCTTCCTTCCTTCCTTCCCTTTTTCTTCCTTTCTTCCTTTATTCCTCTCCCTTCCTTTCCTTTCTTTTCTTTCATTTTTTTTCTCTTCCTTTCTTGACAAAATATCTCATGTTATCAGTTTACAATGAGATGGAAATGGATCCAGCTGGACAACACCTTTGCATCCTACTGGGATTTACTTTTGATTGGCCTCATTGTTGTTCTCCTGATCTTCCTGCTGAGAAACCACTATTGGTAGGGTGTGGCTCATAGAAAACCTGCTGATGGAAACTAGTTCACTCCAAGGTAACTCTGCTAAATAAAGAATTTCCTCCTCAAAAAAGTGTGTTGCAGGTTCCTCACATGTCTATAAGACGAAGATGAGCAAAGCTTTGAACCTATCCTCTCTGAAATAATTTCAGACTTCCAACTTAGTTGAGATGACCTTCTTAGAGAATGGTGGGGACTGGTCACCAAAGGATAGAAATTTGAGTAGGAAAAGAACCTGCTCTTGAAAGTGCAATCTAGGAACAGGAAGAGCTAATAAAGTTAATAAAGAGAGATAGTACAGGAGGTAATTAACTTGCCTTTGCATGCAGCTGTGGCACCTGCAAACCCAGTTTAAATCCCTGGCACCACATAAGGTCCCCTGGCACTGCCGGGGGTAATTACTGAACATAGTCATGGATAGCCTCTGAGCATCAATGGGTGTGCCTCTCAAAACCAAAATGAATAAATAATTAAAAAGTACTTTAAACATAAACTTCAAACCCTTCTTTCCTCCACAAAATGAAATTGATTCCTATTTTACTAGAAAATTATCAAGTCGAATTTCAAAAGTCGTTTATAAACAATATATATATACATACTTACTACCTATCACCATTTATTCATGAACTGCTCCATGCCTAAGTATCTAGAATTTCCTTACTCCCCTCCCCGTGTTTCTTTATGTATTTTCTTTTTTTTTGGGGGGGGGGTGGGGGGGTTAGGGTCACACCCAGTGGTGCTTAGGTCTTATTCCTGGTTGTCTGCTCAGAAATAACTCCTGGCAGTACTCAGGGGACCATATGTGGTGATAGGGGTCAAAGCTAGGTCAGTAGCCTGCAAGGAAAGTGCCTTAACGTCACTAATTCCAGCCAGAGAATTTCCCTTTTTATTTCCCAAAGGGAGGGCTTCCCAAGTCGTGCTCTGGGGCGCTGGGGGCTCCTCCAACAGGCCATTAGGGCCCACTAAACGTCTGGATGTGGCACTGCTTGGGCCCTGGAATGCTGCAGTGCAGGGTCTTCGTGGCAAAGCTAGCACAGGGCGGGGCAATCTCCAGTTCATTAATATATATGTACATATACATATATATATATTTTTGTAACTCCCTTTCCCCTCCATAATTACTTCGCCAATTCTTTGGATCCCCCTTGGGGATCCAAAACACAGCAAAAAAGAGGTGTGATGATGCTGAGAAGAGCAAAGAATGCTCTGGAAGCCAGAAATATGAGACAGGTTCTTTGTTTTCTCATTCTGTCTTCATGAGCCTGGAAGGTAGATGTAAGTACCTCATTACCATGGAGAGGGACATGAAAACTAGAAGTTACGTAACTGGGTGTGGTGTGGCGGGGTAGTTCATCTATTTCACATGGCATGGATAGATGTCAGTGGCTGGTGTTTAGTGGTGAACAGAATGTTCTTGGGTCCAAGACAGTTTTATTCACCTCCTGGCAGGGAAGGCTCAAAGGCTGGCTCAGTTGTGAGGTTGACCAGAACGTCTACATGTCACATACCAGATCTTCAAGAGGAGTCTTGGAGAGTGTCCAGAGAGACTTAGGCAGAAGCTGCATATCTTCAAAACCTTATTCAGAAGTTTCAGGCTATCACTTTTGTTACATTTTTTTAGTCAAGCATTAGACTCCACCCTTCAATGAGAGAAACCACAGGGAATTAGTAGCGAGGGGTTAGAGTGATAGTATAGAAGACAGGGCACTTGCCTTGCACGTGGCCAACCCCAGCAGCTCACATGGTCCCCTGAGCATGACCAGGAGTGATTCCTGAGCACAGAGTCAAAAGTAAACACTGAGCATCAGGTGAGGCCCCCAGACAAACAAAAAACATGGGTCAGATTCTGAGATGCTTAGATTGGAAGATAACAATGAGACAGACTAGTCAGATTTCCTTCTGGCTCTGTCTTCCCACTTTCAGACTGAAAATGTCCCTATGTCCTGTGGTCTGGGAGATGTTTTTCTTTCTTCCTCATTCAGGTACATGCATACCTCAAGGAACTAGCTAAAAATGCTTCTTATTTTTCTAGGTCTATTTACCACTTTGTGCTGTTCTTCACCTCATTGCAGGGTTGGGGGTGACAGCTACCTTGCAGTGCTCAGGGATCACTGATAGGGCTCTGAAAACTATATGCAGTGTCAGGGATTGGACTTGGTTTGGCCGTGTGCAAGGTAGGCACCATATCACCCCAGGCCCAGTTCCTCACATTTTTTAGCAAAGGGAACATATTGATTCATGCTCCCAGAGTCTCCTAATTGAACCAAAGAGAAGATAAAGAAAATCAGGGATAGACAGTAACAATAAGCTGTCATCTTTATAAGTGCCCACAAGTTGGTTGAGGACAATGTCTCTTGACCATCTGAGGTTATCTTGGGATAAGAAAATAGGCAGGTCTGATTGTTCGGGGGAAATTCCAAATAATAATAGTGGTTTTTTTATTTTGTTTTTTGTTTTTTGCTGTTTGGGTCACACCTGGCGATGCACAGGGGTTACTCCTGGCTCTGCACTCAGGAATTACCCCTGGCAGTGCTCAGGGGACCATATGGGATGCTGGGAATCAAACCTGGGTTGGCCACATGCAAGGCAAATGCCCTACCCACTGTGCTATTGCTCCAGCCCCATAATAGTGGGTTTTCTGTCGAAAATTGAATGTAATCAAAGTAAAGATAGAGTAAAGTGAAAATCATCTGCCACAGAGGCAGGGTGGGGGGTAGGAGGAGGGGTACACTGAGGTTCTTGGTGGTGGAACATGTGCACTGGTGAAGGGATGGGTGTTTGATCATTGTATGACTGAGACTTAAACCTGAAAGCTTTGTAACTGTTCTCACGGTGATTAAATAAATAAATAAATGAAAAGAAATATTAAGAAACAAAAAAAGAGAAAGAAGAAAGAAGAAAGAAAGAATGAAAGAAAGAAAGAAAGAAAGAAAGAAAGAAAGAAAGAAAGAAAGAAAGAAAGAAAGAAAGAAAGAAAGAAAGAAAGAAAGAAAGAAAGAAAGAAAGAAAGAAAGAAAGAAAGAAAGAAAGAAAATAGGATGACTTGTGTTCCTGCAACAGCTAGGGGGCCATTGTGGCACATGGGAAAGACAGCTTCCACCTAGACAGCTGGGGCAAATGACTGCCTCACCAGCATAAATAAAGCTCTAGTTGCCTGGCATACAGGCTTCAAACTCATTGAGTTAGGTCAAGTCATGCACACAGGATCCAAAGCTATTGAACTGAAAGTGACGCTAAGACTGGGGGAAGGGAAGGCTAGCTTCATCAGGCAGCAGAACATTTCAAATCCAAGTTGTGTGATTGTCTCAGTTTAGGTTCTCTCAGATGCTGATGTTGTCAAGGGACTTAGGGGTATGGAGTTTGTTGGGTAGGGATCTGAGGAGACAGGAAAGTGAAGAAGTGAGACAGGAATGGAACCAGAGCAGAGCTTGAGAACACAACTCCACTGGATGTTCTGGATGCCCCATGAGACAGTGCCTCTTAGAGTTATCCCAGCCACGGGAGGAAGGCCAGAAAGTTGGGCTATTTATTCACAACTCTCTGCAGTCATTGGTGTTTCTCTTAATTGGGGCACTAAGTGTGCACTTCAAGACTCCACAAAGGCACGTGGGGTCACACAGAAAGGCCTGAACAAATAGATGCCGGTGCTGGCAGTTAGTAACACATGGAAGTCAATAACAATGGTAAGTCTTGGGTGGGGTGGGTGCTAGCATCTGCTGCAGTGATTAAGAGGTACTTTCTAGGCCTTCTAACCATTCCATTCAACAATGTACTTGTGGGGGCCAGAAAGACAGCACAGCGGATACCCAGGTTCAATTCCTGGCCTGCCAGGAGAGATTTCTGAGTACAGTCAGGATTAACACCTGAGCACTGCCAGGTGGGGTCCCCCAAACTCAAAAACCCCAAACAAAACCCAACGTACTTGCTGAGCACTTTAGTGTCCCAAACAATGTGTCACTGGGCCAGAGAGACAGCTCAATGGGTGGAGCATGTGCTTTGTAGGTTTGATACCCCAGCACCACATGGTCCAGTCCCCTGAGCATGGAGCCTCGAACAGCCTCCAGGTACCACCAGATGTGGCACCAAACTGTCCCCAAACCAAAATCAAACCAGAAAATCTCACCCAAGGTAATTTATTGAAAAGATTAGACTCACAGAACTGATGCCAAAGCCAATGCTCTTTGTTCCATTCTATCCTTCCTCTCAAATCCTGACAACATACAAAAATAAAAAAGGCACTGTTAATCAGCATGGTATTAATTGATGATTCAGAATGGAACCTGGCAACTTAACTGTGATCCATCAGTACTGTTTTTTGTTTGTTTGGGAGGCGATGGGCCAAACTCTGCAGTGCTCAGGGCTTACTCCCTGCTTAGGGTTAACTTCTGGAGAGGGTCAGAAGTGCGATAGATGAGTGCCAGAGTGTATCTTCATGCAAGGCAAGCACCTTACCTACTATATTATCGCTCTGGCCCCAAGTCCTATTGATCAATACTACAAGTACTGTTGACAATACTATGTTGATGATTCAATTCCACCAATTTCCCATGTCTGATTTTTCTCTCCCATTGCTCTATGAAATGAACTTTCCAAAGACTACTCCCTTTTCCAGGTGGACAAGTGTGTGTAAGACATTACGACCAGTGTCTCACTCATGACCCAAAGCCCAGTTCTGAGATCTCTGCATCCTTTTCTGATGTCTATAAAGGAGGCTCTCTGGCTGCAGGAATATTCTTGGCTGTACACAGAACAGAGCATATGCTACAGAGCTAATGCTAGGAGCTACTCTGCCCTATGAAGAACCCCTCGGTTTCCTTGCCTCTCTGTAGACCAAATGGAGTATTTTCCAAAGAGTTGCTTGGCAGGTGTTTGGCAGTTTTGAGTACCGGCAGTTCCCTGCCTGATCATTAACACACTTTTGGTAGGATTTCCTCTATTCCACTTTTCCATTTCCCCCTCTTTCAGACCCTCTCCAAACAAATGACTTACATTCAAATTTTTATCTCAGGTGTGCTTTATAGAAAAACATAAGCCAAGAAAGCATCTAAGGAAATATCATGCTAAATATACCAGAAGACACATGATAACCAAGCAGGGAATAAAATCAATATCTATTTATAGACTGTGGACCCTGTAGAGCAGAAATCAGTATTTCATTTGCACACCACACCCTGTGCCTGAACATAATCATCTCAAATATTTTTTAAATGAGAGATTAACTAGATGAAGACTTTTAGCTCTCTTCTGCATTTTTTAAAAATGTAAGATAAGTTACAAGAGGAAACTGAAATGATCTAATAAAAGTATCATTAAAATTTGAGTAAATATAAACATATCTTGTGTTTTAATAAGAAATATGTGAAAATATAAAGGTGTTAATTTTTCCCTAAAATATACTTTTCTGGGAAGTGAGGTGGTGCCACACCCTGTGGTGCTCAGGGCTTACTCCTGGCTCTGTGCTCATGGATCAGTCCTTTGGAGTCTCAGAGGACCATAATCAGTGCTAGGATCAAACCACCCCCAGGCCAGCCACTGGCAAGGCAAGTGCCTTAATGTCACTCTGAAATCTTTCTCTCTGCCCTATATTCTTGATATATTACCAATCATATGCCCTTCTTTTTGTTGCTATTGTTGCAGTGCCAAGGGTCTCACACACACCTGGCTGTGGCATTTGCAAGAGTCATAAACTTCAGTTATGGTGCTTGAGCACCATATGGTGCTTGAGCGGCAACACTGCTCACTCGTTCAGTTGCTGCTCGTCCACATTTTGTTGCTGTGCTGGAAATGCCAAACGGCTCCTCTTTGTGAAGGGCGGTTTTGGGACCATGCGCACATGTGGTCGCACCGAGAATTGAGAACTGAATTTGTGGCTGCTCTTCACACATGCAACGTTGGTACTGTATAGCTCTGAGCCATCTTCCTCAAAAATGCTGTTAGAAGTTACTTCTGGAACCAGAGCGGTGGTACAAAGGATACGGGGCCTGCCTTGTATGTGGCTAGTCCCAGTTTGATCCCAGACCCTGCATATAATACCTCAACCCCACCAGGTACCATACTACCCTGGCTTACTAGCTGTGTGTGCACCTTCCAAAAGAGAAGATACTCAACATTCATAATTTAAAAGCAAACTAATGGCAAGACAACTGTGGAGATCAATGAGGGAGAAATAACTGTACCAGCCAATAAAACATGACAATACACCACTGACATGAAGTGGGGCCTTGGTCTGATTTCTCTGAGGATCACTCTACACTATAGAAAGTCCTCATATTTGTCTTAAGGTACCAATGTGCTCTCCAGCCTGGCTGGCATGAGTTCTGTGAGGGCTGTAATTGGGTCCTTCTCTAGTCTAGGTAACCAGTGCCTCTGAGGCAGGTGGTGCTGGGTAAGTTCTGAATAAACCTGCAGCCCATGTGAAGGTATACTTAAACACAAAAATTTGCTCTAAAAATTCTGTTTAGAGGGACCCAGGTTTTTGCTCCAGGACCAAGAACTCCTGTTTTGCAAGTGTAAAGTCACCATTGCTGTCATGTGCAAAGTGTGAATCTGGCAGCTCTGAGGTCTTTGATGCCCAGGGCTGCAAGAAATTTCTGGCTACACTGCACCCTGGTGTGAAGAGCACCACAATTAAAGAGTTGTGAGCCTTGAGCACAAGTGAAAGACAAGTGTGCACCACAGTCAGGAGTGTGACCCCTGGTCAGCACACGTGAGTACTACAGCAACTTTGGGTGAACACCACAACCAAAATTGAGTGGCCCGCAGTGAGCATCTGTGCACTACTGCAAACTAAAGGAGTGCAAGTCTTGAGTAGAATGGTGGTTAAGTGTGCAAGCACCACAACCTGCTGGGTGACCTGCTGCAAACATCACAACTCAAAACGTTCATGAGCCACAGTTGTGTTTTACTCCCTGGTCCCCACCACTGCCACAACAAAGGAAATAAGAATGAAGGAGGGCCGGAGTGATAGTACAGCAGGTAGAGCATTTGTCTTGCACATAGCCGACCCGAGTTCAATCCCCGGCATCCCATATTGTCCCCCCAGCACCGCCAGGAGTAATTCCTGAGGGCAGAGCAGGAGTAACCCCTGAGCATTGCTGGGTATGACCCAAAAAAAGAAAAAAAATTTTGACTTTTTGCTTAAAAAAAAAATAAAGAATGCTATCCAGCATTTGTGCCTGTGTTTTGATACAGAACCTTTCTTTTTTTTCTTTTTGTTGCTGTGTGCTTGTGGGAGCTGAGGTATTCTACCTTGTATCTCATTAATCAAAAAAATAATTTCTAGGTAAAGCACCTCTAAAAAAAACCATTCAATCTTCACCTAATCAGAGTTTAAGAACAAATCTCTTGCATTTGAGGTTTATTTGGATTTCACCATAGAGGAAAAACAGCTGTTTGAGATAATGTGATTTATTCTTTTTAAAAAGGAACAGAGACTTTAAATGGAACCTGTTTATCCATCTTCTAATGTGAGCTAGAGGGGATTTTATGTAGGACAAATGGTAAGCCATTATAACAGCAGTCAATAATTTATTCTTAAAGCCATCTCTAAATTCCATTCTGTCGAGAACAGCTAACATATCACACTAAAGATCTAGCACTGTTCTAATGGAATATGTTACAACTACCTTCCCAGGAAGATACCCTACCATTTTTCTTCTTTTATGAAAAATTAACAGGAATTTTCTGGTTCTGTTGGCCGCACCCAGCAGTGCTCAGGACTTACTTCTGGTTGCACTCAGAAATCACTTTTGATGCTCAGGGGACCACAGAAGGTGAAGGGGATTGAACTTTAGTCAGTTGAGTGCAAGGCAAGAACCCTGCATCCCGTACTATCACTCAGGTCCTAAAGTATACAGCCAGGACTGCAGGTGAGTCCATACTTTTTTGAGGGGCAGAGGAGACTCTCAAGATCACTCCTGGCAGCACATGGCTGACTGGGCTTGAGTATCAGTCTAAGGCCCAAGGGTACAGTGCTACTCCAGGCCAGGGTTGCTGGTGACCCACAAGGTCCAACAAAGAGGTGCTCAGAGACCTGAGAGGATTGAGCTGGGCACACACCCTAACCACTGTACTACCTCCTTGCGCCTGGACTTCATACTCTTAATCACTGTACTGAATTTCCTCGAGGAAGTTTATATATAATTTTAAGGTGAACAAATTCTGATCACTGAGTTATTATTTTTAAAAGGAAGAAGAACCTGATAAGAAACGATCAGAATAGCTTCTGAATGTAGATTTTCCCCAGAACTCTTCAAGCAATTTAACAATTAAGAAGCAATGCCTAGCACCGTACCAGGCTAATGTTTCTTAAAATATGTTCGAGGCCTTACAAGGAAGGTACTCCTTGACCAAGGATTACTACTGATTGGATCACTGAGTCTGGCACATGCCACAAAATACAGGCTCTTCTGTGAGATTCACACGAATATATGAAACGGTGTCAAGGCTGAATTTGATCCCTGTTGCTAGGGTGGCCCCAACACTGTCTAGCAGTTCTATCTGTGATCTCTGGTGCCACAAGCAATTTCTGGCCACCGTCAGGTGAGTGCAAGGACAGCTAAAAGCGATGTCCAAGTACTCAGCCCGGAGTGCAATCAAGATGAGCATGTCTATGGGCACCAGCGACACCCACAATCCTGGGGTAAAAGAAACGGGAGTTCACTCAGTGTCATCAGCTAGGAACCTGCAAGGCCAAGCTTAAACCCAGGCCACCTGACTCCCAGCCCTCCCTCCCTCCCATCCAACAGGAGCGATTAGGGAGTTGTGAGCCCTAATCATGCAGAGACATTAATCACGAATCATGCAAACTCCAATCATCATATTCCATCTGCCCTCTGAATAGGGAAACAGGTAAGGATTATCCTACCTGACAATGTTTTTTGAGTAGGAGGGACATCAGGGAATCACTCTAGGACCTCATACATGCAGATTACGTGTCCTATCATTAAGTAATATTTGCAATACCCTTATTAAATTTGGGGTGACCCAGAGGAGAAAGGGATGGTAGATTTTGTCTTTGAAATTTTCCTTCCACAGCCTCCTTTTCAATCTCAACAGACTCCTTACTTT
Organism: Sorex araneus; assembly: GCF_027595985.1. Lineage (NCBI taxonomy): Eukaryota > Metazoa > Chordata > Mammalia > Eulipotyphla > Soricidae > Sorex > Sorex araneus. Next base: position 134,434,771 of record NC_073304.1, on the reverse strand, counting down.
TCCATCTGGGAACTGCTCCTGATTATACAGAAACAGCAAAGGGCATCTTGATGAGCACAGGCATGAGATTCTTGTATGAAGAGCTGGAGACTGGCCAGACGCCCTTTGCCACGTGGAAGGTGCAGGCAGTTGACTTCCGCCTGGTTTTAGCAAAGGTTAATGCCAATCAGTTCAACTCTGGCTTTGAAAAAGCCTGTAACTATTTCCACAGCGCTTTCACCTGAATACCTAGTACTAGCTACATCAAAATTAGATCCTGATAATAAGCTGTCAGCACCTCAGTAGCCAAGGCAGAAGGGAATTAACTGGAAACCAGGCGTAGTTGTTTAGCTTCCTGAAGTCTCAAGGTCAGAGCCTTCTCTGGTTTCTTTTGGCCCAGCCCCAGTCAGGCTTTCAGGCATTCAGAAAATTGATTCTAATATTCTTAGGAAATGATATTTGAGGCCTACTAAATATACCTTGGGAGATTAGTTCTATTTTGAGATACCATGGTCTCAAATCTCAAAGAATGATCTCACTCAGGTCCAGTTTTCCCTGAGAAGTTTATGTTGATTTGCTATCGTGTCAAGGAAGCAAGTTATCCTCTATACATACCCCAGGCACTCAACCCTCCCCAAAGAGAGCATATTCATTCTGTACTGCTGTGAAACAAATTGCCCCAGCAGTGTCCTCTAACAAGGTTAGCTAGGTAGTTGGGGCTCAATGTGCCTCATTGTATTAACAGGATGTTGGTTTAACAGTGTGATGATGTGAAGTTAGCGCCTGGAGGACCTGCTTCCAAGAAGGCTCGCTCACATGGCCACGGAGCCTGTTCTTCCCTTTACACTCTCTCCAGAGCGTTGTTTTGGTGTCCTGGCAGCTGGCTTTCCCAGGAATGAGTGAGCACAGACAGAACAAGGAAGAAGGGACACGCCATCACTGCCTGTTGTATTTGGTGGGAGGAAATCATTAAATTCAGCCCATAATCTAAAGGGAATGAAGTTTGTTCCACCTCTTATAAGCTTATCAAAGAATCGGTAGATTTTTAAAAATCACTAGAAATACCAAAGCATTTCATTTTCTTTCTGTTTTGGTTTGGGGGCACACCTGACTGTGCTCAGTACTCCTGACTCTGGTTCAGGACTCACTCCCAGCAGTGCTCAGGGGACTATATGTGGTGCTGGATTGAACCCAGCTTAGCTGTGTGCAAGGGGAAGTACTTGACCAGCTCTACTATCACCCTGGTCAATTGCCTTATTTCTTAACAACCACTGCCTGCTGTACCAACTATTTTATTTTTATAGTAATTTTTTCTAAATGAGCCAAATACATATTTGTCAAGTGCCCAGGTAAAGAATAAAAAAGGGATACAATGAATACAATATAAAGTCTCTTTTCCATATATTAACAGAGGCTAATCTGGAGCAAAACATTTTTATGCCATCCATACTTAAAGGATTGATACAGAAACTAAAAACTACATATATTTTCAAAACAGCCATACTGGAACTGTTTCCACCTAGTGGATATAAATGGTACTAAAAGTGTAAGAAAAATAACAAAACTTGCTCCAGATACTTTTTGAGTAACAGACTTAAGTACACCTTTTTATTAATCATATCACATACCTAATTAATACCTATGACTACCTTACATCTCAATAAAATTATTTTTTTTCTTTTTGGGTCACACCCAGCAATACACAGGGGTTACTCCTGGGTCTACACTCAGGAATTACTCCTGGGGGTGCTCAGGGGACCATATGGGATGCTGGGAATCGAACCCAGGTCAGCTGCGTGCAAGCCAAATGCCCTACCCGCTTGCTATCACTCCAGCCCCCAAGATGACTTTTAAAAAGTTAAAAAAAAACCCAAAACTTGTATATATATATATATATATATATATATATATATATGTGTGTGTATGTGTGTGTGTGTGTATATATATATATATTTTTTTCACATATATTGCAACCTTTGGAATTCTCTAGGCCTACAATCTGGAGTACTGATAAAAGCCAGGAAATATTTCATTGTCCCAGCTGACTGGTGGAAGGGAGAGGAAGGTATAGGGTGAGTGAAGGGAGATGTGGGGATTTTAGCACTTGGAGAGTAGATGAAGTATGACAAATTTGAAGAGGAAAGAAAAAGCATTCCTAAACACAATAATGTAAATCAATGTTATTTCAATTTTACAAAGAGCCCCCAGCAGCCAGCTAGCAGTGCCAGCACCTCCAGATGAAGCCTTCCCTTCTTGACTGACAAGGGAGCTGACAGGAGTCGGAGCGCGGCAATGGACTCCATGAGGATTTGTAAGAATCGATAAAGCCATTCACTGCAAAGGACTGACATTCTCCATGAATCTTACTCTCCTCCGCTTCCTATCAGAAGGAACTGAGTAAGCTCATTTTTGTCAAGCTTACTGACTACAAGTAAGACATGTTGGAAGAGAGACAGAAAACAAACCAAATCCTTCTAGGACTAGATCAGGGTCGGAGCAAACAAAGCCATGTAACTGGAGCTCGTGACAGCAGCACAGGGTTCTAATGGGCTGCATTCCAAAGATTCTTTAAAAATAAAATATTCACTGAAAATATTTTTGATAAGAAAGACACTTCCAAGTTTTGTTGCTAATAAAGGTGCTTAATTATTTGGAAAACACAGCTATTCAAAATAATGAATTCCGGGGCTGGAGTGATAGCACAGCGGGTAGGGCGTTTGCCTTGCACGCGGCCGACCCGGGTTCGATTCCCAGCACCCCATATGGTCCTCTGAGCACCGCCAGGGGTGATTCCTGAGTGCAGAGCCAGGAGTAACCCCTGTGCATTGCCAGATGTGACCCAAAAAGAAAAAAAAAAATGAATTCCCTGTGGGTTCCTAACAAAGCTTGATAGACACTTCAAGCCATTAATTAAAAAAAAAATTATTACTATCACTCAAAAGTAACTTTACTACCTCTACTTATTCTATTGATAGAATAGCAAGCTCTCCGTGGCATATTCAAATGCCAAAAACAGTAACAATGATGGGTCTCATTCCCCTGACCCTGAAAGAGCCTCCAATGCGGCACTGTTGGGAAAGACGAGTAAAGAGAGTCTGCTAGAAATCTCAGGGCTAGGACAAATGGAGACGTTATTGGCGCCCGCTCAAGCAAATCGATAAACAACGGGATGACAGTGATACAGTGATACTGATTCTATGAAGTGTTCTCAGTAATTTTTCTTTCCTTTAGTTTTTAGAACTAATTCAAACTTGGTTTTATGAGATAGGTAGATTCCTCTCTATCCTCACAAAAGAAAAGTAATGTCCTTGGTCAGGAATTTCCAAATGTATACAAAGACTAAAAAGAAAGAAAGCTACAAGCCTCCCACTTAACTTTTGGCCTGTTTCTTACACCCCTAACATTTCATATAATGACACTCTTAGACCCTTTCCTCAGCTATGGCTACTTAAAAGTTTTCTTTGCATAAACCAAGGACAGTGGTTTTCAACCTCTTTACATCTGTGCACTGGCATCAGTCCATGGAACAGTGGCTTAAAATGACTGCATTTAGTGGCAATAACCTTTCAAAGAGCAGCAGAAAATTTGTGTACACTGGCATCCATCCACAGACTGAAGCCTGTAAATGGTTGCTTTAGGAAACAGACATCAGGAAATTCAATTTTTCTTCAGTCATCACAACTCTTCACAATCCTGTACAAAGGGTTCTTTGTTGTTGGTCTCTTCAAACTCTGAAAAAAATTTAATACACTTTCTTCTCCTTCCCTTTTGCTGCTACTGATACTGCAATGTAGGATACTAGCCCATTAGGTTGTGGGTGAGATCACAAGACCAGTGCCTGTGGACACACCCAATGAAATGGAGGGCAGGGCAGGGCCAGGGGTCAAACCCATGGTCTCATGGCAAGGCAGTCAAATCTACCATTTCCAGATCCTAAATTAACAATAAAACCCCATTTCTATATTGTGCTTCCTAGGCACCTTTACCTTCGTCTCTTTTTCCTGGGTACCCTTTCCTTTGTCTGTGTGTGTATCTTTCTCTCACACACACCCAGACACACACACATACATACATACGAAGACACACAAAGCTACAAAGCTCCTGGGAATATCCCAGCTTCAAATACCAATGAATTTCCTAAAAATTTTTCAGGAGTGGGGAGTTGGAGAGAGAGGGAAGGAGAAAACAGAGAAACTGACTTTATCTCAGACTGAAGAAAAATCCAAGTCAAATAAAAAAGGACGTCAAAGCCTGTAACAGATGGAGACTTGGCACTCAGTGAGCTGTTGCCATCTTCGCCCCAACTCTGTCCAATAATATTATGCCTCTAAACAATTTGTTGTTGTTCTTTGGGTTTTGGGGGCCACACCTGGATCACTCCCGGCAGTGATAAGACCATATGTGGTGCCAAGGCAAATGCCTTAATGGTGGACTATCTTTCCACTCCCGCCTCCAAATAATTTTGATGACTGGACAGTGGACCTGAATTAAAAACACTTCTGCCAAATACTAAAGTAGTGTCAAAACAGTGTCTGAAATGAGAAAAACATAACAGCACTTTTCATCTTCGTGCAGATACTCTGCCCCTCTCTCTTTTTGGTTTTGGGCCACACTGAGTTTGTACTTAAGAGTTTACTCCTAGTTTTGTGCTCAGGGATCACTCCTGGTGGGGCTAGGGGGAACAAACCTGGTGCCAGGGACCGAAGCTGCGTCAGCCATGTAAAAGGCATGTGCTCTAGCCCCGTACGATGTCTCAGACTCTCTAATTCTTAAAACATATTCTCCTTACCTATGGTAGGATGGAATGCAAAAGATAATTTGGTTCCAATTAGATCATGGGGGTGAAAAATAAACAATTAAAAAGGTCAGGGAAGATTCAATAAAAAATATTTTAAAGCACAGAACTAATTAACTCTAGAGAAGGTACATAATCCGCTGTGTCTCTTTATGGAAAAGATGATAGTGCGACTACTAATTTTGACTTAATCTTAGAGTAATTTTTTTTTTAAATTTTTATTGAATCACTATGTGGAAAGTTACAAAGTTCTCAGGTTTATGTCTCAATTATACAATATTCAAACACCGGGCTGGAGTGATAGCACAGCGGGAAGGGCGTTTGCCTTGCATGTGGCCGACCCGGGTTCAAATCCCAGCATCCCATATGGTCCCCTGAGCAACGCTAGGGGTGATTTCTGAGTGCATGAGCCAGGAGTGACTCCTGTACATTGCTGGGTGTGACCCAAAAAGCAAAAAAAAACCCCCAATATTCAAACACCCATCCCTTCACCAGTGCCCGTATTCCACTACCAAAAACCTCAGTATACCCCCCGCCCCCCCACCCCCAACTGTATAACTGATGAATTTCACTTCATTTTCTCTTTATCTTGATTACGTTCCATATTTCAACACAAAACTCACTATTGTTGTGGGAGTTTCCCCCCAAGACAGACAGCCCTACTACCAAGGAAGCATTTGATAATTAGTTTTCCATTGCTGAGAATGAAGAGATATGTAGCCCCACTACTCCAAGTACATAACTCTTTTTTTTTCCTTTTCCTTTTTTTTTTCCCCCCCCTCATCCCCCTTCCTGTGCCTCATGGTATGGTGGACGCCACACCACGTTTCTCCCTGAAAATGGGAAACAACCGGGAAGGAGGGATATTTCCTCTTCTCGGCTGGCGTGGGGCTGTTGCTTAGTTCACAGTCCAGAGAAATGGCTGCTACTTTAATAATCTCCAATATTTCAACAAAAACTCATTGTTATTATATGGAGTTTCCCCCCAAGTCAGACCTGTTAAAAAGGAACCGTTTCACATTGCTGACAATTATAGATGTTAAGTCGCGAGGATGCTACTGCATCCGCGCGGTTTTGGATTTCTATATAAAGTCCAGGGAAAATTCTGCCAGAAATTGCATAGCCCAGCTCACAGTCCCAGTGCATTGCTGTAAGAAGTCTCTGGAATCAAAGGCTTTAGGCGCAGAGGGTCCGTTTCACTCAGCAGCTCCGAGTTTATCTGGGCCGAGGGCGTGCCGGTTACACCCACTTCCCATGATTCCCTAGGAGCCCCAAGTGTAAAAATCTTATACCTCTGGGTTAGGAGTCTTAGAATGTCTCCTGCCATGTGGATGTTGCTGACGCCGCCATTTTCCATGCAGAAAGACAGGATGGGGAGGAAAGATCCACCCCCGGGCAGCACTGAGTTGTAGCCCAGCTCACAGTCGCAGTGCATTGCTATAAGAAGCTGCGCTGGGGGGCTGGGGCTGGAGCTTGGGCTTCGGCCGAGATTCCACCCGGGTGGCCATGCCTTTGCACAGCCGAGTGGATACGGAACGAGCAGGAGCCAGAGCGAGCTATATGACTTGGGGTTCCAGTGAGTGCTTGCAACCATATATCCAGACTGTGAACTAAGCTTTTGCTCCATGCTGCTCCAGGAAGGGAAATGATTCAATTTCCAACTTAAATCTCCCTGGACTTAATTACTAAAATACAGAAATTGTAAACCTTTTTACAATTTTTTAAATTTTTTATCTCTTCATTCTCATCAGTGGAAAACTAATTATCAAATATTTCCTAGTCAATAGAGTTGTATTCTTGGGGGATAAATTCCAACAAAAATAGTGAGTCTGTGTTGAAACTCCAACAACAATAGTGAGTTTTGTGTTGAAATATGGAATGTAATCAAGGTAAAGAGAAAAGGAAGTGAAATTTATCAGTCATGCAGGGAGGGGTTGGGGGGTGAAGGGTGAGATGTATACTGGGTTTTTTTGTTTTGTTTTTGTTTTTATTGGTGGTGGAATATGGGCACTGGTGAAGGGATGGGTGTTTGAGCATTGTATAACTGAGACACAAGCCTGAGAACTTTGTAACTTTCCACATGGTGATTCAATAAAATAAATTTTAAAAAAAAAAACAACATAGCAATGAAGATGTCTTTGAAACATTGAATAAACTGCTGTACATCTATGCAATGAAATTACATATAAATATAAAAAGAAATGTTATCAAACTTAGCAATATGTACTTCCATGTCTTTTTCAAGTTTGATGACATTTCATGTTCAAGTTTTGCTATTTTTAATGATTTGTGCTTTCACAATTATTTTTCTTTCTTTGTAAACCCATTTTTTTGCAAACCTTTTAATAACAAAAGTATCACTGTATCACTGTCATACAGTTGCTCATCGATTTGCTCCAGTAGGCACTAGTAATGTCTCCATTGCGAGACTTGCTGTTACTGTTTTTGGCATATCGAATACCCCACAGGTAACTTGCCAGGCTCTGCCGAGCAGGCGAGACATTCTTGGTAGCTTACCGGGCTGTCTGAGAGGGGCAGAGGAATTGAACCTGGGTCGGCCACATGCAAGGCAAACGCCTTAACTGCTGTACTAAAAGACAATCACTGAGCTATAGATATTTATTCATAAATCCAATAGATATGAGTACTCATATATATTCCATATAATCCTCACTATACAATGTACTGAAAAAAAGTTAAACTCTAAGGAAAATAAAAATTATCTCTATAAGTTAGAAGAACAAAGAGAGGACAAGAATAATGTGGAGAATAAAGCATATGTAGGGCAGGGAAACTATTCTATATGATTCTGTAGTGGTATATACATGAAATTATGCATTTGGAAAATCCATTAAATTGCATACAGCAAGAGTGAAACTTAATCTACCCAGGGATATTGATTACTGGATATATGAATATTGACTCACTAGTAATAACAAATGTACTACATCAATTAAAGAAAATTGAGGTCAAGGGAAAATAGAAACCTTCTAATCTTCCTACCTTAATTTTCCTATAAATCTCAAATTGTCCTAAAAACTAAATTTCATTATAAAAAATCTTCTGATGATATAGTTTTGTAACTATGTTAATGGACTGACTAAAAATAATTAGATAATTAACATCTAATGAAAGTGGGGCTGGAGAGATACTATAGTAGGTAAGATGCCCAGGATCAATCCTCCTCATCACAATGTCCCCGAAGTGCAGTAAGGAAAAAGCTGTAGTCAGGAATAGTCCCTAAACTTTGCTGGGTGTGTTTCAACACTGCTCCCGTAGAGGAAATGACAACCTATCTTAAAATAAAACAAATACTCAGTAGGCATCCCAAATGCTTTAACAAAGCATTGTTAACGTTCACAGGCTTCTAACATAAATGAGATTGCTGTTTCGTTAGTAATGGTGTGTGTTTTTGCTTCTCCTTAAGCTCAATAGCTTTTTAGAGTGATTGAGACATTTCTTTAAAAGAGAAGAGTTAGATATACAGGGTTCTCATTTTATTCCATATAAAAAGTATGTCCAGAGATTAAGAGAAATAGAGAAATCAATAAAAACTTTTGTACATGTCATATATACAACATATAAATTTTGGATTAATAAACTGTTCTTTGGATGGAAATCTAATATTAAAAGGGAAAATGTTCTATTTTTATTGTATTTTATTTGACTTTTATTTACTGGCTATTCATTAATTGACCAAATGTCAGAACCACTTATGATTAGACTGGTATAAATGAGTGCTTTGATTATTTACTACAAATGAATTTTTGTTAGCCAAAGATTGTTTTTGATAGTGAACCTTTGATGTATTCTGTTCTTCATACTGTTAGAGTGGAAGTGACTTTAACCCTGAACTCATGGGTTCTTGAGGATTGTATGAAAGACTTCAAATAAATAAATCTGGGTCCCTCCCTAAAAAAAAAAAAAAAAAAAAAAAAAAAAAAAAAAGATGTGTTGGATGCCCGAATGTGTTAGGTCTCTGGAATCAAAGTCTTTAGGCGAAGAGTAGAGTAATTCTTAAAGAAAATCTGTACTTTCATTCTAAATGAACCAGAATTATAAAGAATGTACCAAATTAATCTTCCCTAACCATTATGGCTATGTTTCTCTCCAGAAATAACAAAAACTGAAGGAGATAAAGATACAAAGTGCCAGCATGAGTAAGGATTTTTCCCCAAATGACTGGTATTTATACATGTGAGTTTTTCAGAGAAACATCTTCTTGCTTTTGGACTGAACCTGCAAACAAAGCACTAAAATCACTAGGTAACACTAATCATATTAACAGAGAAGAACCCCCTGTATTCACCATAATGACCAACCAAGAAGGGAGGTCATTATGGTGAAGGGAGAAAAAGAGAGGGGTGGGGAGGAAATTGGGTACACTGGTGGTGAGAAATGTACACTGGTGAAGGGATATTGGAATACTGTATGACTGAACCCAATCATGAACAACTTTATAACTGTGTCTCTCACTGTGATTAAATTAAAGAAAGAAAGAAACAAACCATAAAAAAGGGGTTAAAGTGCTTGCCTTTCATGCTGCTGAGCTGGGTTCAATTTCCAGCACTCCACATTGTCACTATCTGGAATGATCCCTGAGCACAGAGCCAGGAGTAAACCCTGGGAACAGAGATATGGCCCCATCCCTCCTCCTCTCAAAAGAAACAAGAAATGGAAATAGTTACTAACTACAGATGTATTATTAGATTCTAATTATCAGAAATCTGTTAGTAAAGTATACACATGGCTTTTTATCTCACAATTAATCTGAAAGTGAAAATTACCCATCTCATGAAAAATTCTGGACATTAGTATAGAAAAAAAGGTATTTATTGTGATTTTTTCTCCTGTGACATACGACTGCTTAACTTTCCTAGCTCGCCAAACGATACAGTTGCCGAACCTCTTTCAGCTGGTTTTGCCTGAAAATAATAAAAAATTTAAGATATCAGAAACAGTCATGATTCAATCCCTTAATAATATTAAAGAATCCCCCATTCTAAGTTAGTATAAAATAAGTCAAATGAAAACAAGAAACCACTAAGAAAAGTGATTTGTCTGATTGTCACCTGTGAATCATGGTACTTCCATCCAATCATGTAATAGATCTGATATGTAGCAGGCACTGAACCATCTTCATTTCTGTACATTTCTACAAATAAAAAAGAAATGGCTTAAATCCATTCTCATTTGCATAACTAAGTTTTCAACACTGGCATCTAAAAAATATTGCACTACATTTTATTTTGTACTTGAACCTTATCACAATAATCATCAAGTCTTCTGTAGTAAATGAGGTTTAGTAGCCCCCTCCCTTGGCAAGCATATAACATTTACTTCATATTACTTGGTCCAAAAAATTAAAAAAATAGCAAATATAATTATTAGAAAAATATTTCAATAGGTCAATTTGTGACAATTCATATGTTTTTAACCTTTCTTTATCTAGTACAATCATATATATACCATTAGTGAGTGCAAAGTTCAATACGACATGGTAGGAAGTTTCTCCTGTCCTTTACAGGAGCTCTTTCGGGGCTGTAGCAATAGTACAGCGGGTAAGGCGTTTGCCTTGCACGTGGCCAACGCAGGTTCGATTCCCGGCATCCCATATGGTCCCTAAGCACTGCCCGGAGTGATTCCTGAGTGCAGAGCCAAGAGTCAGCCCTGAGCATCGCCAGGTGTGACCCAAAAAGCCTAAATAAATAAATAAATAAATAAATAAATAAATAAATAAATAAGCAAGCAAGCTCTTTCAATGCATCTTGCAAAAGTGGTTTCAAGGCTGTAAATTCCCTAAGCTGTTGTCTATCCATGAAGTTCTTTAGAGTTTCTTCAAAATCTGAATGATAATTTAGCAGGATAGATTATTCTTGGTGAAGTGTTCAGTTTTTTGAGTTTTGGTAATATATTTTTAAATTCTTCTGGCTTGTAGTTTGATAGATCTGTACATCTTATGGGCTTTCCTTTGTGTAAGTTCCTTTTCTGATCTTGTTGCTCTCAACATCCTGCTTCTATCTTTATATTTTGTCATTTTGAGTACAATGTGTCTGGAGTCTTCCTAATTGGGTCTATTTTCACTGGGACCTTTCAGGTCCCTTAAATCTCAGTGCCTATAATCCTCAGGCTAGTGGGGAAATCTTATTGATGATTTCTTTTAACTATTGTTCTTCACCTTTGCCTTTCTGTTCTCAGGGACTCCAACAATTTTATACTATTTCTCTTGAACTAATCCCATAGTTCTCTAGTATGTGGTCATTTCTCTTCAGACTATTTTCCACTTTCAGCTATTTAACTGTTTCCTTCATCTCATCTTGGAGCTCCTCAATACTCTGCTCAGCATGTTGCTCTGCTGTTCAGAGCTTCTATTAACTTCTTTTAAATCATCTACCACGTTCTTCATTTCTGTCATTTCTGACTGCAATAGCTTTTTCATTTTGACTCTGATACTTGTTTGTATTTTGCTGACTGCCTGTGCTATGGTTCCTTTGAACTCACTGAACACCTACATCATAGTGTTATTAAAGACTATCTGAAGATATACTGGTGTTGTTCATGTCTTTGATATTGTTTTTGCTCCCTGAGCTTGGTGGGTTTCTATGTGTTTTCCTATTGGTTTTCTAGTGTTCTTGTTATACTGGGGTGAGTTTCTATAGATAACCCCCCACCCCAATCCATCTCCAAGATAGTGGTGAAGGATTAGCTAGAGGTTGCTGTCTTTTTTCCCTGTCCTCACAGAATGACAGAAAGAGTAGCTGTGAGCAGCATGTAATTTGTTGAGTAGATTTATCGCACAGCCATATAAGCAGTACACTATATTGTATTAAATGATTTGAATTTTCTTATTTACTTAGTTTAAAATCATATAGTAATTAATTACTGCAAATTGACTTTTTTAGTTATCTTCCAATAATCCCATTTGCCATTTAAGTTTTGCTGGAGCAAGCAAAACAAAATAAATTTGTTTATATGCCTGCCAAGGGGGCATGTTGGAGTATGACAGGGGCCTGAGGACAATGGTGGTGAGATTGGTGTTGCAACATCGAATGCCTAAAACAAGTCCATCATGAAAAACTTTATGAATCAAGGTGTCCTAACTAAAAAAATAAAAAATACTACTAATAAAAAGAACTGAAAAATAAAATTCAGTTTTAATTTTTTTATTATTTTATTTTTCAGGTTCAAATCTGAAAACGTGCAAGCAGTGAAAAATAAAAGCTGCTCAATAAAAATCATGTCTCCTAGGGTTGGAAAGATAGTACAGATCGAATCTGAACTGGATTTGATCCTGGGTACCAGTACCACACATGGTCCCCCGAGTCCTGACAAAAGTGAGCCGTACCCCAAAAATCATCCCTCTCAAGACAAATAGATATGAAGCAATTGAGAGGATTCTGAGAATGGCTCATGAGACATACCCTTACCACTGAGAAGTCAACAGGAAAGAAACAGTAAGGTCAGCTGGGAAAAGTGACATGGAGCTAAAAAATGTACTTCTGAGAGAATGAGAAATCTGACTGCAACTTACAGAAAACTGCACGGAGATTCTTTGGGGACAGATCTAGATTGAAGGAAAGAGGGCATCCCTGGGGTGGCAAGCACCAATAATCCCAGTGCAGGGGCAAGGGGGATCGCTCACAGGGGCTATAGTTCGTGGCTGGTATGCACAGGGACCCAGCTTCCATCCCCAGCATCTCATCCCCTCCTTAGATTTGGTCTTATTGGTGCTTGCCACCCCAGGGATGCCCTCTTTCCTTCAATCTAGATCTGCCCCCAAAGAATCTCCGTGCAGTTTTCTGTAAGTTGCAGTCACATTTCTCATTCTCTCAGAAGTACATTTTGTAGCTCCATGTCACTTTTCCCAGCTGACCATACTGTTTCGTTCCTGTTGACTTCTCAGTGGTAAGGGTATGTCTCATGAGCTGGGTCCCTGTGCATACCAGCCACGAACTATAGCCCCTGTGAGCGATCCCCCTTGCCCCTGCACTGGGATTAAAGAGATAAAAGTGACAGTGTGCAAAACTCTCGGGACGTACAGGTCGAAGAGTGGTGAGCAACGTTACCTTTATACACGGCTGCAGCTGCCAGCATCGTGTCCCGGTGCAGCAGGGCCTTTCTGTTCCAGGCACAGTTGCTCTCGCCCATACCTAAACGTAGACTACAGGCAGTTTTAGATAATACTGAGCAGCTCAGTATCAAAGACTTGCACCATCACATCTCCACAATATAGCCATCCCCATTCTCTCAGACAGTTATGTGAAATAACTTAACTTGGCAGGGCTGCTTAATGATTCCCAGGCAAAGCAACCCGAAGCTTCTTAGATACCAAGACAAGTGAAGAAAGCAATTCTCGGCTGCCGAGATGTGACCCCGGGGGCCGCACGCGCGTGCGGCTCCTCTGCAGCTGCACGAGCGTGAATCCAGACCCAGCGGAACCAACTTCAACATGGGCAGCTCCTTGCAGATTGTCTCCAGCAGAGAACTAAGCTGCGACCCCATGCCCGCCCAGGAGGGGAAAGGTATTTCTCTCTCTCGCCTGTCCCTTCCCAGGGATGAAGGGCGTGGGGACCACCATATTATGATGACCACAGATGGGGTTTACAAGCTTGCAATGATCGAATATCTGGAAGAAATCTCCCTGGACTTAGTTGTTAAAGTACAGAAATACAAAACCACGCAGCCGCTAATGCGGCCGCACAACCCTATTTCTCTTCACAACAGGTCTGACTCTAGTGGGGTGCTCCTAATAATAATGGTGAGTTTGTGTTGAAATATTGAATGTAACCAAAGTAAATAGAAAGTAAAGTGAAATTTATCAGTTACAAGGGGGGGGTGCGGGGGTGGGCGGGATGGGAGTTGTACTGTGTTTTTTTTTTTTTTTGTCTTCGGTGGTGGGATATGGGCACTGGTGAAGGGATGGTTGTTTCAGCATTGTATGACTAAGACTTAAGCCTGAAAGCATTGTAATTTTCCACATGGTGATTCAATAAAATAAAATTTAAAAAATTTAAAAAAAAATGGAATCAATTCTCTAGAGGTAAACCCATTAGTAGGCTTTACTTGCAGTCTTCACTTTATTAAGACAAGTGAAAGCAATTTTCAAGAAGTAAACCCATAAGCAGGGTTTTATAAGCAAGCCGGGAAACAGAAAAGTGATTGGCCCCCCAGGTTAAGACATCATCATAGGGCCAGAGCAATAGTGTGCTGGGTAAGATGCTTGCTTTGCACATGGCCAACCTGGATTCAATATTCAGCATCCCAAATGGTCCCCTGAGCATGACCAGGGGTAATTCCTGAGTGCAAAGCCAGGAGTAGCCCCTGAGCGTCACTGGATGTGGCCCAAGCTCTCCACTTCTCCCCCAAAAAGACATCATAGCAGGTAAGTACATTTTATTTATCTATTTTACTTATTTGTGCCAGATTATTGAACCTAGAGTGTTCCACATGCAAAATGCTCTATCACTGAGCTATATCCCAGGCCCTGCAAGTGCATTTCAAATGAGAACAGGTGGGCCAGTGGCTCATAGACTCAGAGCACAAGGTCCACATGCAAGAATGCAGGTTCAAAAACTGGCACTGCAAGATCCCTGAGCAAAGGAATCTGTCCAAAAAATAAATATATGTACAGATAATCAGCTGACGACTGTACCATCCCGCAATGCCTCACAACCTCTAAGTCATGAATTTAAGTATGACTTGCAAAATTTAGGTTTCAAATCATGAAACCTTGACAATAGCTTGAAGACACAATCAACAGCAACAAGAATACTGTGCTTTTAGAGTTTACAGTATTTTACTAATCCCACATTAGAGAAAAACCTTTCCAGCTCAGTGGCTACTCCAGGTGGTGCTCAGGCAACCATGAAGTGCTGAGGTTTTAGGGACTGAAGCTAGGGGCTCTCGCCCTTTTAGCTATCTCCCCAGACCTAATGTTAAAATATTTTACATTTATTCTCTGGACTGGAGCAATAGCACAGCGGTTGGGCATTCACCTTTCACGCGGCCGACCCGAGTTCGATTCCTCTGCCCCTCTCGGAGAGCCTGGTAAGCTACCGAGAGTATCGAGCCCTCGTGGCAGAGCCTGGCAAGCTACCCGTGCATATTGGATATGCCAAAAACAGTAACAATAAGTCTCTCAATGAGACGTTACTGGTGCCCACTCGAACAAATCAATGAACAACGGGATGACAGTGACAGTGACATTTATTCTCTATATACCAGTGTTATTCAACCTTATTACACCTGTGGACCAGCACCTGTCCTGCATACCAGTCCACAGACTGGCAGTTAGAAACCATGTTGTTAGACCAGTGGTTTTCAACCTTTCTATACCCAAGGACCATGGCTATATACCACATCAAAGGTTCATAAATTTATTTGGCCTATTGTTTCTATTTCAAAAAAACATTCACCAAGCACTCTCTTTAAATATCTACCTTCTTTTTTGTTTGTTTTTGGGTCACACAACCAGTGATGCTCAAATGTTATTCCTGGCTCTGTGCTCAGAGACCATATCTGGTACCGGACATCAAACCCAAGTCAGCTACATGAAAGACAAGTGCCTTACGCTCTGGACCAAGGCTTCAGCCTTTTAAAAAGTAACAGTTACTAAGTTCTTAGCAGTCTTAGAAAACAATCAGTAAATAAGCTGCAATAACGATATCTTTTCTACTCTCTCAACCCAAAACTTCTTATAATTCCCTAACATGACCAATCTCTGTACTAATATTCTGTATCCTCTAAGTATAACAGCCCGAGATCATAAAGATGGACAAACTAAAAGACTAATCACCAAGAAAACGGCGAATCATATTTCCTGCTCTCAGAAATCTGTGAGACGGTCTTAAGAGAATCACTCAGGCTCAGACTTCATGATTTCTAATGGCTTCTTCTGCTAACACTGGAACTTCGACGTACACTCAAATTTAAAATTTCTCTTCTGTAGGGTATCAAGCTAAGGAGACAGCTCCAGGCTGCAGTGCCTTCCCCACCCCTTCCCCTCTTTCTTAATCTAACTTCTTTAACAAAATCTTCCAATTTAGGAGAGGGAGGAAGGGAGGGAGTCAGGAAGGAAGGGAAGGAGAGAGGGAAGGAAGGTGGGAAGGAAGAAAGGGAGGAAGGAAAGGAGGAAGGAAGGAAGGAAGGAAGGAAGGAAGGAAGGAAGGAAGGAAGGAAGGAATGAAGAAGGAAGGAAGGAAGGAAGGAAGGAAGGAAGGAAGGAAGGAAGGAAGGAAGGAAGGAAGGAAGGAAGGGAGGAAGGGAGGAAGGGAGGAAGGGAGGGAGGGAGGAAACTTCCTATGTGACATCAAAGCTGAATGGGGACTCAGCTTGAAGAATGCACTGCTGAAGGCTGTGGTGGTTTCACTGCTGCTCAACTCCCTGTTTCGAGAGCTTCTCACACATTAAATATAGGTAACCAAAGAAAAAGAGGCTAAAAAAAAAAAAACCCAAAATGTAAATACACAATGCACTAGAAATCCTGAAATACCTTCTCAATGACCAGTACTAAAATATGCTGAGATCATTAGAAATTATGCTCTTTTTGGTCAGCCCTAGGTCTACACACCATGTAGAAATTCAGCGTACTCAATGCTGTATCAAGTAACTGCTTTGAGGGCAGTTTCCCTTTCCTTCAGAGAGAAGACCAACACGAAACTTCCCTTGTGAAAGCACTGTGCTGTGTGTGGCATAAAGTCATTTAAACTACTGAACTCACTTCTGCCATTTTCAAAATGAAACCACAAGGAAGACAGATGCAGAAAATTCTGACAAGTTCTGGGCTTTACAGAAAAATCCAGCCAGCAAGGAACTGTTTAAGACTCTCACAGTGTTTTTAAGGTTAAGTTCAACTGCATATTAGAAGGAACTAGTTTATTATGGTTTATTAGGAATAATACTGTTCAAGACAAAAAGAAACAGAACTGAACTTACCTCAAAATCACTGTGAAACCCTTCAAAAGTTTTCATGCATTCACTGGCTGATATGCAACTTGTTTGTAAAATTAGGTCAACATTCTGGACCTTTTTTCTGCGAAATTAATAATAAAATGGTCGTTTAAATGAGATATACCACAACCATCAAGAAAGAAAAGTCCAACACAATGAAAAATACCAAAAATCAATTTGAAGGTAACATCATCATACATGTTACCATAATCATGTTACTATCACGCAATGCAGCAAACCTGGTGTCTCTCAGGTACCTCCCCAACCCCTCCTCTCCTCAGTTCTCTCTAATTTCTTCAGGCAAGAGTGATTGAGAGTTCAGGATTGGACTCGAGCTACCAACTTCAACTTAAATCCAAAACCCACCACTTAATACATTATCTTGGGCAAATTCCTACATTATCTCTGCCTTAGTTTCATCATGCATCATGAGAGATATTGATCATATTCAGCCTTAAATTCCAGAAAATTGGTCTGATAGGGGCTAGAGAGGTAATACGGCAGGTAGGGTGTTTGTCTTGCATGTGGCTAACGTGGTTCAATCCCCAGCCTTCAATATGGTTTCCAAAGTGCCACCAAGAGTGATCCCTGAACACAGAGCTACAAGTTCTTGAGTTTTGCTGGGTGAAGCTCCCCCAAAACAAACAAACAAAACTAACAAATATACACAGTACTGGAGAAAGTGAGCACAAAAATTCATCTCTTCTCTGCACAAATTTCTTCCAACACTAGGTAAGATTCACCTGATGAAATCAAGAAGACTCTGATGAACTATTGTGTACCATTACCCATAACTCCCTTTCTATGCATGCAAGCAACAGTGAATCACAATACAGCTCCATAAATAGGAATGTAAAGGAAGTGCATGGCCTTTTCTGTCTCATTTAATCAAGCCATTTCCTCCGCATAAAATGCAACATCCCAAGCCTCCACCCATGCCTACATTCTCTAGACAAACTAATTTTAGTTTAAATGTTGCTTTTCTCTTCTGATCATGCTTACCTGACTCCCCGAGGACTTGGGAACATTTCCTGTTTCTCACTGTATCTTAAAACACAGTAAGGTGCCTGTTTCTCTCTTTACTATAAATTCCTGCTTCTCACTTTACTATAGAAGCTCCCTAAGATCTCACATTATGCATTTCCATCACTGGCTCAGGGGCTAGCCATGGTATTTGTTCAATAAAGTGAAGTAAATGAATATAGCAAGTCAAAGTTTACATTATTTCATTAAATATACTAATTATTTCTAAGTAATTCCTTTTAATCTTCCTAAAAAGACATCAAAGATTAAGAATCATGACAGTAAAGACTGTTCCGTAAGAGTAAGAGAAGAACTGACAAACTTAACAAACAGGCAAGGGTTCTCACAGATATATGTCCTTCGGATCCCTAAGAGAAGAGCAGCTATCAATGAGGAACAACGAGAAAGGGGCATAAGACAATCTTATAGGGCTAGAAATATTTCATACCCTGATATGAATATGGATTAAAATATACAAGTTACACACTTAAGATTACTGCCAACTCCAAGCACACACATATACACACAAACACATACTCGCACACATATGCAAAAAGCAACCTAGGACTTCAAATTAAAATGAACTTAAATTTGGCGTGATCAGAAAGAAGACACTTTTTCTCTACCTCAATTTGCTCAAGTATAAAATTAGGATATTAGAAAAATAGAATCGCAACTACCACCCAAAAGTACTCCACTTTTTTTTTTTTTTTCTTTTTGGGTCACACCTGGTGGTGCACAAGGGTTACTCCTGGCTCTGCACTCAGGAATTGCCCCTGGCTGTGCTCATATAGGATGCTGGGAATCGAACTCAGTTTGGCCGAGTGCAAGGCAAACGCCCTACCCGCTCCAGCCCCCAAAAGTACTTTACTTTTTTTTTTTTTTTTTTTTGCTTTTTGGGTCACACCTGGCTCTGCACAGGGGTTACTCCTGGCTCTGCACTCAGGAATTACCCCTGGCGGTGCTCAGGGGACCATATGGGATGCTGGAATTTGAACCCGGGTCGGCCGCGTGCAAGGCAAACGCCCTACCCGCTGTGCTATCTCTCCAGCCCCCAAGTACTTTACTTTTAAATAGGTGGGCAGCAACCCTTTCCTACTAGTAGGTCTAATTTCCAGTTTCTTTCCCTTCCTTTCTTGAAATGAATCATAGGCATGCCACTTATTGCACAGCAGAATGAAGATAAACGCTATATTTAAAAAACACTTTTATCACCAAAATCTGAATGATTAACCATTAGCCCATCTCTAATGCTCAAGCCTTTGGATGAAGGCTCTCTGTGATTCTATCCAGGGCATCTCAAGGCTGGGTTCAGGAAGGGCTGCAGGATTTCAAATGCTCCTCTGCCATCCTGGGCACGCATGCTACAGTTACCAACTGAACTAAATTACAATGAATACGTGACCACAAGACTGAATTTTCAGCAACACATATTTCACCTTGTAAACCTCACTGGAGCACTAAGTCAGAGAAAGTGAGGTCAGGGATAAATGGACTTTGTTACAAACGGGCAGGTTTAAGGAGTAGAGTGAGTTTAGACCATGCCAGAGTGGGGATGTGGCTCAGTGGCAGAGCCTTGCACATATGAGAGCCTGTATCTAATCCCTGGCACCACCTATACACACAAAAAAGATGGCATTAGGCCAAAAGGCAAGAATTTTCGCACCAGGAGAAAGCTGACAAGATTAGTGCACATGCCATGCATGAGAGAGGTCCTGGGTTCAATTCCCAGCACTGCATACCCCAACCCCTCCGCACCACTGCGCCCAAGCAGCATGACACCATGGGGCTGTGCATGGAACTCAGGCTCCTTGGCCAAGGACTGGTGGGAGTGGCCCACGGGTCTCTATTTCTCTATACCACGAGCAAATGAGAAGAATTAGCAGCACCTCCATCCTTCCATTCAAAACATTAAAAAAAAAAAAGGCAAGACAGGAAATAGAGACCTCAATGTAGAGACTTCAATAATTCTCTTGCTTTAAATCTTAGCGTTTTCTCAAGAATCAGATTAAGGTTCCCCTCGGAAAGTAATTCTGGTCATGGAATACACCTTTAATCCCACTGGTGTCCATCATCCACAGAAACTATTTAGGTCAGTTATGTAATAAAAGATTCAAACTTCACACTCTCAATAAGGTGAGTTGAAGCTCCCTAATTAAAAAAAAAAAACACTTCCCCAACATCCATCTCAGTGGACATTCTTTAATTCTATAGACCTCAACTCTTTGGGAGCAGGAGGCAGTTTCTTCTTTCTGCGTGCCACACCCGAGGTGCACAGGGCTAAGGCCCCTCTCTAATTTTTCCATCTCTCACCTCTCCTTGCATCTACTTTTGGAGAAGATAAGAGACATGCTGTCTCCCATCTCTCACCTTCCACCTAGTTCTCAACCTACTCTCATCTCTTCTACTCCTATTACGCCAACAAATGAGTTATTACCAGAGACAGCAATAACCTTGTCTCTAAATCTAATGGGCTGTCGTTTCGGTCAGCACCTCACTTCTCAGCAGTGCCTGATGCTTCTGAATACTTTATTCTACCTCTGCTCCTTGGTTTAGGTCAATGTCTCCCAACGTAGGTGATACAGACTTCAACCCTAAGGGGTGCTATAATAATGAAGGGAGGGAGGAAGGGAGGATCAGGTGTAATTGGGGGACACTTTCTGTTTAATTCCATTAAATAAGGTAGATGTTCTGGGATGGTCTGAGGGATTTTTTTCTCTGAAAAGTAAGGGAAAGTCGGTGAAACAGTTTGGGAGCATCTGTTTAGACAAAACCATTTATTTCCCCACTACTGTTCATTAAGAGCTTTGGGGCTGGAGTGATAGCACAGCGGGTGGGGCGTTTGCCTTGCACGTGGCCGACCCGGGTTCGATTCCCAGTGTCCCATATGGTCCCCTGAGCGCCGCCAGGGATGACTCCTGAGTGCAGATCCAGGAGTGACCCCTGTGCAGAGCCAGGTGTGACCCAAAAAACAAAAAAAAAAAAAAAAAAAAAAAAAAAGAGCTTGCTGAGTTACTTCTCAATCTCTCTGCAGGTACATCTTTTATTGAGTCCCTCTGCTAGGTCCCAAAAGGCTCTGACCAGGTCACATTCTCTTCCCACTCCAGACTTTTACCGAAGACAATTGCTTCAAACACCATCCACTCACCCATATTTCCAAACAAGCTAGTCACTTCTATTCACATACCTCACTATACTTGACAATTCCTCTTAGTATTTCAAAAGCTCTTCAAATCCAACATATCCAAATATGAGCTTAAGAGCAGATACCTCTGCCCATACATTGGCATACCTCTTCTATTTCCTTCATTAACAAAGGGCACAATTTATCTGGTTATGCATACTAGAAACTCAGCAGTCATGTTTGAAATGTCTCTCATTCATGCATCCACACCTACTTCACTAGAAAGAACTGTCAAATTTATCTCTAGAATTCATTCACTTCTCTACATCTCTAGCGACACCACCTTAATCCAAAACATCATTTTCAGTGAGCCTTACACCTACCTCAATGTCTAGTTTGTGTCCTTTGGTTCTATTGAAAATATAAAGCTAGTAGATGACCACCCTCCTCCCTCACTGTGCTTCCTCCATTAAAATGCCTCTGCAGGTGCTTTAAAGTAAAGGCAAACTTAACAAGGATTTTAAGATCTTGTTTAAACTCTAGCTCTTATTTACCCACCAATTTAATCGCTTTTCATTCCCACTCTCTAGCTCAAGAACTCTTCTTTCCATTATTACCAGGCTTTCTCAGAACAGGGTCTTTGCAAATGAAGTTCTGGTTTGGCTTTTCTCTGCTCTTCACCTAGCTACCTTATTTTCATTTTTTCAAGAGCACAGTTATCACTTCTGCAAGCCAACACTTTGTTAACTCTTCCAGATTATCCCGACAAAATTTAAATTTTGCAAATTTACCCCGCAACCTTCTTTCTTGTGCCTATATTTGAGCTGCAAATCATTACCTGAGTCCACCACTGCTGTACTCTACCAGACTCAAATGCAAACTTCATAAAAGACCTACTTTTTACAGGCTGTCAGAGCACTATATACCACTGTCAGAGCTGACCACAATTCTAATTTAACACTCATCGTTGTGCAACTGTGTGACCCTGGCCATATATCATATCCTAAGCTCCACGTGTGAAGAGGCTGATTTCTCCTCACCAATGTATCCCTAATGTTAAGCCCCAGTGCCTTGCCAGAGTTGCTTCTCAAAAAGCTGACTCAAATGGAGTCTAAAAATTCTTTGAAGTTCTTATTACCTTGTAAATCTTCCATCAATTCGAACATTCCAGGATAGTTAACTTGTATCTCATCAGTGTCCTATTTAAAAAGAAAAAGGAATATTCATTCAACCTGGTTAAAAAAATTAAAAAATTGAGAAACAAAAAAACAACTCCTAGATTTCAAAAGTGGTAAAAATTACCCACATCAATTTTTTGCAGTAAGCACCATTATTCTCTATAGGATTCTTCAGCTGACAAGTAGCTAGCTTATGCCTGATTTATTTCAAACGGAAGAATACATTTTTACCATTCTAAAAAAAAATCTTCCTAAGTACCGTCAATTATAGTTCTCTCCTTGGGAACAACAGAGAGAAAATCTATTTAATATTTTGAAAACTATTTCCCTCTTCCTTGAGTCTTTGAAAACACTTCAAGGATACCACCATTTGACAGTGATGGAGGAGGGACCTTACATACTCTGACATTTCTCTAAAGAGTTCTTATCAATCATTCTTGAAAGACGATGCTCAGAACCAAGCTAAACAGGGTGACCTTCCAGGTCATTTTCTGTCTACTTCTAGCATGCAACAGTGCAGCACTGGCTTGCTTCGAAGATGGGAACATCACTGACGGCTCACAGTTTATATTTCAAATATACCGCCAAGTGTGATGCGTGTTCTTTCTAATGACTGACATCTGATTATTTTTGATACATTGACAGAGACCACTGATGATTTTCAAATATTCCACATGCTCTTTTTTCTCTTTCTCGACACATCTCACCCCCAGTTATTTCAGGGGTTGAAGAGAAAAGGTAGTAGAGACCTCATGAGCTCTTCCCAGCTGTCGTTCCGGCTGCATTAGCCTCACAGAAGTGCTTCTCAACCTTTTTCCAACTGTGTTTTTCTGATCTTGTTTCTTTCTTGTGACTCCACAGTCCTGGTTAGCTCCCTTGTCTCATGTCATGCCCCTCCATTTATGGCATTTTTACTTGAAACCCCCACCCTTAGAGAATATAAGAGCCAAACAGCAAAACTACAAGATGGAAATGGGCTGCCCAACCAGCATGAGCCTGTGCTGCTATAAAATGTTATGCCAAGCACTAATGTGTAGGCACTTATCTTTATTGGAAACTAGCCCCAAATTCAGGGCACCCACTTTAAGTATGCTATCCAAGTACCGCAAGGATCTCAATTTCAGAAAATACTTTTGAAATGCCTAAATAGTTTCAGGTTCTATAACTTTTAACTATTACTTCCAATTTTGGCCCCAGAAATGCAGATTCTTTTACCCAACAATTTCAATGCTAGAAATTCCCAAATTATGTGGAATAAAATTTGCTACAGTACTGCTTTAGCATATAAATATTAACATATATATATGGCAACAATCTTATATACATAAATACAGGACTGGCTAAAGAAAATATATCCCTTCAACAAAATACTAAATAGTTATAAAAAGGGATAATTGTTACAGGGGTAGATCTTCAAGATATTACTGAGTATAAAAACAGAACAAAATCTATACTAAAAAATGAGTGCATACTGCACTTTAGGTTCATTTTTGCATTTAATTTTTTTCAGTTAAATTTCAGTGAGGATAAAAAGCTCACCCACGTGAGGTGGGATACTTGCTCCACTGCTGGGTCATATTCCCAGTCCTCATATAGTAGATTTCAATAATAAAACTATACTCTGGCCCATGAGAAAAATTCTGAAAGGTTACACAAAGAGAGGGGGTCATCTAAGGGAAGAGGAATGGGATGTCAAAATTCAGGAAGAGACTTCCATTTTAGACCTTCACTACTTATTTCATTCTACGTCAAGTTTTTAATTTCCCCTTATTGAAAAAATACATACATGAAACTTTTTACAAAGATCATCTGTGAGCAAACTACCTTATCTATTCATTTTTCTATATTAAGGGTTTCTTTCTAAAAAGTGATCCTAAAAAAAGTTCTTTTCAAGCTGAGACCTAATCATTAAGCAATATCCTTTGAAAATACTTCAAAGACACTAAAAGCACCGTCTCCATTTCAATTTAGTATCATAATAATTTCTTAAGTCCTATTCAAATATGGACAGTAAAAAGCTTTTCTCCTACTAAATGACTATGAGCAATATTCTAAAAGAAAATGAGCTTTATTCTGAATGCAAATTAACTGAAAATAAATCAGAGTCATGCAAATGCAACTTTACATACCAATTTGACTTGATTTCACTTTAAAAATTAAATTCATTACAGCATGAAACTAATATATTAATGTCATGTGCAACAAAAATCTGTATGATTGATCAAATAAAAGTCTTAACAGGTGAGATTTCAGAAAATGAATTAGGACACAATGTTAACAGATTTTTGCAATAGTGTATATGTCCCAGGGGCTGGAGCAATAGCAGTCGGAAATGCGTTTGCCATGCTCTTGGCCAACCCTGGTTTGATTCCCAGCATCCTACATGGTCCCCCCAAGCATCTTTATTCCTAAGTGTAGAGCCAGGTGTTAACCCCTGTGCATTGCCAGGTATGACCCAAAAAGGAAAAAAAAAAAAGGGTGTATGTCTCAAAGAACAAATTCATAGAGATTAATAAATTACTAATACCCTAATTTTTATAGAAGTTTATACACCAATTTTTTATAATATAAATATTTAAATCATTCAGATTATTTGAGCAGAAGATGTAAAATATTTTGAATAAAGAGACGTGCCCAAATTAACAGAATTTTAAATGCTATCATGTGAAGTTAAGCATTTTTGGGAGAAATCTTTTTTTAAAGTACATTTGTTTAATAACTGTAGAAAATTGCCTGTGGTTAAAACAACGTAACTTTTACCTGATGACTCAGTAATTCCTAACGGGTAGTAATTCTTGAGCCTCTCAATATATATAGTAGTGCTAAGGATCTAACCTGCATCAGCTATGTGCAAGGCTACTCACTATGATATATGAGCCCTACTCACTGTGATATTGCTCCGGCCCAGATAATTCTTTTTTATTCTATTTTTAAGCAAAGACATTTTATTAGATGGGAAAGAAAACAAAATATGTTCAACAGAGTATGCAGGGCTTCCCCACCATGAGCAATTCATGAAGTACAAGGGCTTAATTACACACCCCAAGATGGGGTGAGGATGACTCTAGAGTAGAATGCTGGAAGATGATCCTTAAGTGGGTGGACGGAAATAACAAATTTTCCCTAAGTAAAATAAATATTAAACATTAATGTCTATGCCAGTAGTTTCTAACCTATTAATATTATCCAGTCAAAATTCTCCAAATATGAACAATAAAAGAAATAAATTTATGGACAACATCCCCATGTTATTGGAATGGTCCAATGTAACTGGCCCCTTGAAAGCACTGTAGCACTGTCTTCCTGTTGCTCATCAATTTGCTCAAGCAGGCACCAGTAATGTCTCCATTGTGAGATTTGTTACTGTTTTTGGCATATCGAATATGCCACGGGTAGCTTGCCAGGCTCTGCCATGCAGGCGGGATACTCTCAGAGGAATCGAACCCGGGTTGGCCATGTGCAAGACATAGCCCTACCCACTGTGCAATCCCTCCAGTCCTCCCCTTGAAAGCAGAGGTTCCAAATCTTATTTGGCCTACAGTTTTCAGGAAAAAAAAAAAAATCACTCAGTGCCCCTGGAAATCTATCATCTTTAAGTGAACAAGCAAAAAGGCATCTTCCAAATGTTCTCACAGCTATAATTGCAGGCCCCCAACCCTGCCTATTATTTCAGGGTTCTTTGGTGAGGTGGGTATGGGGCACACATCACCCACTTTCGGAAAACTGATCTAGAGTCTAAGTAGGTCTCTATAAATTCAAGAACATCAGGCCTCGGTTCCCTTTAGATAACTGCTAATCCAAGAACCCTGAATGCTGCCTGGTACATAGAATATATTCAACTAATGTATGCTTTAAAATTGAATAAATAAAAAGAGAATAAGTCAGACATTTCATCTTAGTAGTGTTTCTATTAACAAAGAACAAAAATGAAGATAAAACAAACAAAAACTACCCCTTACTCCCAAGCCTGGAACAAACTTAAATATTGTTCATGAGAGAAATAATTTCAGTAAAATTATAGTACAGTTAGTAGTAGAGATAATGTACAGAAGGAGAGCAAAGATATCAATATTGATTAAAAAACTGTAGAAAAAATATTAAGGTAGACACACACACACACACGTAAACACACATCACACTGTGGCAAAGTGTGCCTTGTTTGAAAAAATCTGAAATATCACGTACTAAACTGATACTAACAAGTACTTGATTCTTTAGGACCCCTAAAGTAAAATCTGCTTTTATAAAAATCCTTAGAGCCTGGAGAGACAGTACAGAGATTAAGGCACTTGTTTTGCATGCAGCTAATTCTGGTTTGATCCCAAATACCACATATGATTCACTGTGCATCACAAGGAGTGATCTCTGAGCAGAGTCAGGAATAAGACTCAAGAGTGTCAGGTGTCTCCCACAAACAAAACATAAAAATACTCCTATGTATTTGACTTTCACCACTGATTTCTCATGAATAAGTGAATGTTTTCAAAAGTTTTATAATTTTATAAGACAGAAACAAAATCTTCAATTAAGCTAGATAGTAAATAAATTTGTAATAGCAACATAGCAAATAAAGATCACAGCATATTTATCTGATTAATGAAAATAATTCCTTGAACTCTCAATGAAAATGTTTTAATATCTGTACATAAATATTTATCTTGTCATTCAAACTATTTTTAAAGAAAATATTTATCTAAAATGGTCAAAAATGGTTAAAATAGCATTTGGAATGTTAACAGTGACATAAATTTTTCATCTATAAGGGAAGCAACTTTAGATAACTTCTTTTGGCCATGTATTCTAGGGAAGTTTATTAAACCTGGTTACTAATATAACTTTTCCTATTGAAGGAATAATACATGTGGATTATTTCTAAATAAATTTCCAGAATTAAAAATGTTAAATTATTTAAACTAGAATATATAAATCACTGTCAATTTTTTTTTAAATAAAAAGGAGTGGTCAAGGACAAAAAAAAAAATCTGTAACACTCTAGAGCAATGACATTTCTTGTTTCTTTTGTTGTAGGCAGTACAGTTCTTTTTGCAAAAAAAAATTGTTTACATTAACCTATAAATACTGTTGATAATATTGTAAATCAGTTTTAATTTTTATTATGGCTAATATTAATAGAATTGTTATATACAAGAGCACTGTAATGTTCTCAATAATTTTAACTGTGTAAGATCAAAATTTTGAGAACTGTTGCTCTCAAGAGAATCCTAAAACTTTAGGGATAATGGGGGAACAGACTTTCACTTTACAGTTTATAGTGTTTACAAGCAAAATGTACTTGTATTATTACAAATAGAATTAAAGACATACCAAAAATATACAGATATTTGGAAACAGTTGTAAAATCTTAAAGACCGTTGCCAGTTCCTAGATTTATCTCCTTTTCCCTAAAAGTGCCTTTCTAGCACTTCTGAAGTGCCAAGAAGACCCTTGCTGAAAACCCCTGCTGGTCTATGTACCTTGTTTTCTATCAAAACAAGAAAGGAGATGACAATCCATTTTTAGTTGCTGATTTTATGAAATATATGCACACTAAATTACCTTGAAGAGTTTATTTAATTTTAAGCCTATTATCTCTACTTATGAAATGAGAAAATTTATCAAGATGCTTCCTTGCAGCCAACTCTGGTTCAGCCCCCAGGCTCTACATAGTCCCCTCAACATTTACCAGGTGTGATCTCTGAGCACAGAGCCAGAGGTCACTTCTGAGCACTGCTGGGTATGCACACCCCCTCAACCCAACCGCCATAAGAATTCTTATTTTCTCTCATCAGGCTTTGAGATGTCTCTAGATCCGAAAGGTTTGGGAAATTAGAGCAAGTTTTTCCTCTGCTTCCGAGGGCAGCAATGACATCCTTTTAGAAAGATGTTGCTACAGAAAGGAGTTGGAAGGGAGCGAATATTCTCTCCAGATGATTTCCTATTAGAAGCTTGGAACTTAAAAGTGGGAATGCCGACTGGTTCAGCCCTTTTGGAAAACAGTATGGACGATTCTCAAAAAACTAGAGGTTGAGCTCCCATTTGACCCAGCAATACCACTGCTGGGAATATATCCCAGAAAAGCCAAAAAGTATAGTCGAAGTGACATATGCACTTATATGTTCACCGCAGCACTGTTTACAATAGCCAGAATCTGGAAAAAACCCGAGTGCCCTAGAACAGATGACTGGTTGAAGAAACTCTGGTACATCTATACAATGGAATACTATGCAGCTGTTAGGAAAAATGAGGTCATGACGTTTGCATATAAGTGGATCAACATGGAAAGTATCATGCTAAGTGAAATGAGTCAGAAAGAGAGAGACAGACATAGAAAGACTGCACTCATCTGTGGAATATAGAATAATAGACTATAAGACTAACGCCCAAGAATAGTAGAAATAAGTACCAGGAGATTGTTTCCATGGCTTGGAGGCTGGTCTCTCATTCTGGGTAACTCAGGGAAGGGACCACCAAGTAAAATGTGGTTGGAGGCCATGTGGGGGAAGGGTGAGGCGGGCGGAATACAGACTAGAGACTGAACACAATGGCCACTCAACACCTCTATTGCAAACCACAACACCTAAACAGAGAGAGAGAACAAAAGGGAATTCCCTGCCATAGTGGCAGGGTGGGGTGGGGGGAGATGGGTCTGGGGAGGGGGGGAGGGATGTTGGGTTTACGGGTGGTGGAGAATGGGCACTGGTGAAGGGATGGGTTATTGAACTTTGTATGGGGGAAGCATGAGCATAAAGATGTATGGATCTGTAACTGTACCCTCACGATGACTCTAATTAAAAATAAACTAATAAAAAAAAAAAGTGGAGGGGGCAGGGAGGGAAGCAGAAGCTAACACTTATTCTCTCACGGATCAGGAACTTAGCACTTTTTTTTTTTTTTTTTTTTTTTTTTTTTTTTTTTTTGCTTTTTGGGTCACACCCAGCGATGCTCAGGGGTTACTCCTGGCTTTGCACTCAGGAATTACTCCTGGCGGTGCTTGGGGGACCATATGGGATGCCGGGGATCGAACCCTGGTCGGCCGCATGCAAGGCAAACGCCCTACCCGCTGTGCTATCGCTCCGGCCCCGGAACTTAGCACTTTTTATCTCATTTCCCAAAGCCACTTTTTTGATGGGTGATGCCAAGTAGGCTCAGGGGACCCAGAGCCCACTTCTGGTGGTATCTGGCCAACTTAGAGGAGCTATTTAATGCGATGGCCAAGGATGTGGAGCTGCTTGGGTGGTGCAGAATGGACCCACCAGCATCTTCAAGGCTTCTGGCTCACATACAGGATGCTCAGGGACTTCCAGGGCTACATCAGGGAATACTCTAGACATTTTTTTCCTGAAAAAAGTGCTCAAAAAAGTGATCTTCTAAATCAGCATTTTTCAACTGGGGGCCATATGGGCCCCATCTCTGAAACAAAAAAGTTGTTTTTAAGCTGGGTAATTAAAAAGGTCTCAATCCTCTTGATAGTTACCACGGTCAGGGTATTGAAGCCAGCTCTCGCAAGCAAATGTCCTAGGTCACTGACAGCAGTGAATGGAGAAACATGTGGAGAAAATCCTCCTTCCCTTTCTGTTTCCGCCAACTGTAAGGAACACCGAAGCTCATAGAGTGTGTCGCCTCCAAACATTGCACCAATAAATACTCCATCTGGTTTTAAAACATAATGAATCTGTAATAAGAAACAAAAAAAAACCCTCAATATTTAAATGTAAGAAAATAATTGCTTATGTATAAGTCAATATTTTATAATTATCACTTATTTTGTCAAATTAAAAAATCAGATGAAAGTAAACCAGGAAGCTATTTGAAAATTGATACGTAATACAGTTGTAAAGACAGTACTCTGAAAAAACACTGAACCGGGTGAGAACAAAAATTAGTAAATTAATAAATAAAAATTAAAGTTTACTATTAGAAGTATTTGTAGCTTAAAAATTTGGTGATTTCTGGTAACCAGAAATATGCTAGAGGAATCTAACTTTTTAAATCAACTGGCCTGTACTAATTATATCCAAGCACGCCATCATACTCTTATTAAATCACATAACTTTCAAAACCATGGGGAGCAACCATTATGTGACTTTTTAAAAACTATGTTAGTGAGACTTAAAAATAATTTATTTTGTAACATCCTAAACTACATCATGAAAGGTTATAAACCGAATTTTGAAGTACAAAAATAGGGTGCGATGATTATGCAGTAAATTATAACATACATCATTCTGCTTAAGATCAGGGAGATAGCTCAAAAGGCTAGTGTGCATGCTTTGCATGTGAAATTTTGAATTGGATCCTGGCAAACTCAACTTGCCCCCTCCAAGGGGCCCCAGTGAAGGCAGCCAGGCGTGAGGGCAAGAGACTCTGCCCTTCTATGCCCTTCTATAAGAGATCACTAACACGTTAAAGGTTAAGTCTTATGTGCTTATATATATGTGTGTGTGTGTGTATATACATATATATATACATATATCTTAAAAAAAAAAAAACAACCTTCCCTCTAAGATTGGCTGCCTCCTACTTTGAATCCCATCAAATGTGGTGCAGTACTCCTGGAGTATGGGTACGGTGTGTGGAAATAAGTGTGCTGGAATAGGTTCACTCATGGGTGAGGCTAGGCCAGAGCATGTGGAGAGCAGCTGTGAGCACGGCGAGGGTTGAGTTCTGGAGGATTTTTGCTGGGCTGGGTCCCTTGGGGTGGGGCGGGAAAGGGGGGTCTCACCAGCCCTCCTCCAGGTCGCCCCGAGTGAAACAAACAATGTTTTCTTAAAGGTCTCTAAGAACCTATCAATGATGCTAAGGAAGACTTGAATTTATACTTAAGATATCATGAAGCAATTATAAAACAGAATAGAGCAAAACAAATCTAAAACTTTGACTTCTGTCTTTTCACCCATCTAAAGCAACTTCTGTTGTTCACTGTATTCTGTTCCTTCTTCCTAGGAAGGTTTATCAACTCCCAGGAATTACATAAGAAGGACTTTCCAATCTTTGGTCTGCAAATATTCCCAAAATTCTATACTTATCTTCAGCTGTCTGTGGCAGTGACCCTTGTCTCTTAGTAAACTCCTACCCCCTGAACATACCCAACATACACATAATACTGATTCTCAATTCACTCCCCTCCTAATCACTATACTTCTAACTACCTACTACTACCCTTATCTGATATAACCACCCTTCTCCAGCTATCCTGACTCCAAACCATTGACTTCTCTTTGATCTTCAAATCTGGTCCCCATATTATTGATTTGATTTTTATGGAGTCCTGGATACCTCTCTCTTCCTTTGTGTGTGTGTGTATGTGTGTGTGTGTGTGTGTGTGTGTGTGTGTATATGCGCGCGCACGTGCACGTGCTCGTGCCTGTGTGTTTGGGCCACACCATGCGATGCTCAGGGGTTCCCCCAGCTTGCACTCAGGAATCACTCCTGGTGGTACTCAGGAAACCATATGGGATATCAGGGCTCAAACCTAGGTTGGACATGTGCAAGGCAAATGCCCTCCCCACTATACAATTGCTCTGGCCCCACTCTCTCTTCCTTTTAATTCCTCTCATTGAAAACCTAGGTTAATTTTCTCTCATGCCAGGATCATTAAACAATCTCTCTGCAATGTAACTGATTTCTTGCAGCACCAATATTCTAATCAACAAAATGAAGATGTCTGGCACTTAGTTATTTTAAAACATATACATAAAAACATATACAAAAGAGAGCTGAAGACTGACAACTTAATGTATGAAATTTTTATGGTGATGCCGGAACTACAATCTGTGTTAGTTAAGCCCCATTCAGGCCGGCATCTATGCATTACGATGCAGCAGCTACTTGTCTTATTCAGGATTATTTGTTTCTATGAGTACTCTCTTCTAGATTCTCCAGTGGCTCTGAACTGCAATAATAAATGCCAAATTCCTAAATCTGTTACCCAAGCCTCCTAAATCTGGTCCCAAAAGATGTCATCTCAGTACTATATATCCAGAAACACATCCTCTTAGTCCTTTTATGACGATCTTGTAATTCCCCACATACACTGTTACTCTACCTTTCTACAAGGCTTCCTACGCCAAACCTGACCTGCCCTCTAAAGCCCTATTCCAGTAATTCATTTTCTTTTTTATTTATTTATTTATTTTTTTAAATTTTTTATTGAGTCACCATGTGGAAAATTACAAAGTTTTCAGGTTTAAATCTCAGTTATACAATGCTCGAATACCCATCCCTTCACCAGTGCTCATATTCCACCACCAAGAATCCCAGTATAGCTCCACCCCACCCCCTCACACCCCTAATCCCCCCCACGCCCCTAGCCCCCCCCACCCCGCCTGTGTAACTAATAAATTTCACTTTACTTTCACTTTGATTGCATACAATATTTCAACAAAACTCACTATTATTGCTTGGAGAGTCTCTCCCCTAAAGTTAGACCTGCTGAAAAGGAAGCATTAGATAATTTGTTTTCCATTGCTGAAGATGAAGAGGTATGAGGTTGAGTGACCACACTTATCGGCCTCTCAGTTTTGGGTTTCTGTAATTTAGTATTTTAGTAACTAAGTCCAGAGAGATATCTGCCAGAAGTTGCATCGTTGCCAACTTGTACTTCTCAGTTACATTATATTCCACATATGAGTGCAATCTTTCTATGTCTGTCTCTTTCTTTCTGACTCATTTCACTCAACATGATACTTTCCATGTTGATCCATTTATATGTAAATTTCATGACTTCATGTTTTCTGACAGCTACATAGTATTCCATTGTGTAGATGTACCAGAGTTTCTTTAACCAGTCATCTGTTTTGGGGCACTCTGGTTTTTTCCAGATTCTGGCTATTGTAAACAGTCAGTAATTCATTTTCTTGAAGACTTCCTAGGCCACAAGTCAAAGTTTAACTGGTAATTCTGTTCTGCAAGATGATTAAAAATATAAGTAGGTTCCTATGAAAAACTGTATAGAAAATTATGGAAGAACTAAAACCCAGACAAAAATATTCTTTCAGGACCCTCTGTGCCTAAAGACTTTGATTCCAGAGACCTAACACATTTGGGCATCCAGCACAGCTTCTTATAGCAATGCACTGGGACTGTGAGCTGGGCTACAACTCCGTGCTGCCTGGGGGTGGATCTTTCCTCCCCACCCTGTCTTTCTGCACGGAAAATGGCGGCGGCAGCAACATCCACATGGCAGGAGCCATCTTCTAAGACTCCTAACCCAGGGGTATAAGATTTTTACACTTAGGGCTCCTAGGGAATCATGGGAAGTGGGTGTAACAGGCACGGACTCGGCCCAGATAAATTCGGAGCTGCTGAGTGAAACGGACCCTCTGTGCCTAAAGACTCAGATTCCAGAGACTTCTTACAGCAATGCACTGGGACTGAGAGATGGGCTATGCAATTTCTGGCAGAATTTCCCCTGGACTTTATACAGAAATCCAAAACCGCTCGGATGCTGCAGCGTCCGCGCAACTTAACATCTATAATGGTCAGCAATGTGAAACGGCTCCTTTTTAACAGGTCTGACTTGGGGGGAAACTCCAAATAATAGCAGTGAGTTTTTGTTGAAATATTGAAGGTTATTAAAGTAGCAGCCATTTCTCTGGACTGTGAACTAAGCAACAGCCCCACACCGGCCGAGAAGAGGAAATATCCCTCTTTCCTGGTTGTTTCCCATTTTCAGGGAGAAACATGGCGTGGCGTCCACCATACTATGAGGCGCGGGAAGGGGGATGGGGGGGGAAAAAAAAGGAAAAGGAAAAAAAAAAGAGTTATGTACTTGGAGTAGTGGGGCTACATATCTCTTCATTCTCAGCAATGGAAAACTAATTATCAAATGCTTCCTTGGTAGTAGGGCTGTCTGTCTTGGGGGGAAACTCCCACAACAATAGTGAGTTTTGTGTTGAAATATGGAACGTAATCAAGGTAAAGAGAAAATGAAGTGAAATTCATCAGTTATACAGTTGGGGGTGGGGTGGTGGGGGCGGGAGCGGGAGGTATACTGGGGTTTTTGGTGGTGGAATATGGGCACTGGTGAAGGGATGGGTGTTTGAATATTGTATAACTGAGACATAAACCTGAGAACTTTGTAACTTTCCACATGGTGATTCAATAAAAATTTTTAAAAAATATATTCTTTCATAATTAGATTTTTTTTATTCTCAAAGAGTGGAGAGTCATCCAGTGTACTTTTTAATGTGCCAAAGGTGACCAAGTATAATTGGTGTACAGACAACAAATACTCTATTTGCTTTCATTTCCCAATTACCAAGAAAAATCTATAAAACATTTATAAATTACTAACAAGAAAAAAAAAACACTGAAAGTCAACTTTGTACTTTCTTACCTGTTGAAATGCTCTAGGAAGGTCATTTACCCAGTGCAAGCTGCAATATAAAAATACATTGGTTTTAGTTTAATTTATATAATTAGCATAATCATCAACAGTGTAATTATACACACAAAGCTAATTTTAAATACACTTAACAGAGTTAATTAACACAAAGTGTTAACTTTGAACCTTGAAACTACATCTTAGAATTTACTGATTGGTTTTATACAAAGTAAAAAATAGAAAAAAACTATATCGTGTCACATTAGAAAATGTGATCACTTTATAATATGATCATTTAATGTTTCATCACAGAATATAAAAAGTTTACTTTCCCAGAAAAATAGCTATTACATAAAAGTATAAGCTTTATCATTAATCAGAAGAGAAATACAAAACAAAACTAGAGTATCAATTTATACTAATGCATGATATCTATTATCAAAAAGATAAGAGAAATGCTGGTGAGGTCGTGGAGAAAAAGGAACATTGTACATTGCTGGTGCAAATGTACACTGGTACATCAACAATGGGTGAAAGAAGGTTCCATGAAAAATTAAAAGTAGGGGCTAGATAGACAGTATCAGGATTAAGGTACTTAGTTGGATTCCCCAACACCTCTATGGTTCCCAAACACTGCCAGCAAAGCACAGAGCTTGGATAAACTTCTGAGCACTGCTGGTGTGGCCCAAACAAGCCTTTCAAAAAAATAAAATCAGAAGCTGGAGAGACAATACAGTGAGCGGGGCACTCACTTTGTGTGTGTGGCCCCCAAAACGAAAAATGAAATAAAAATAAAACAATCATGATCTAGCAATTCCACTTTGGGGTACATATTAGAAGGCATTAAAAACACTACTTGAAAAAGCTATCTACCTAAATAAAGACATAGAGGCATATTTGAGAGGAAATTTTTATTAGCAAGTAAGTGCCCAATGTACTCAATTGCTTTAAATTTCAACTTTTTTTTTTTTTTTTGCTTTTTGGGTCACACCTGGCATGCACGGGAATTACCCCTGGCGGTGCTCAGGGGACTATATGGGATGCTGGGAATTGAATCCGGGTCGGCCGCGTGCAAGGCAAATGCCCTACCCGTTGTGCTATCACTCCAGCCCCTAAATTTCAACTTTTATTATCAATTACTGATTTCTATTGATCAAAAGAGGCCTGACACCGAACAATTAACATTCTGTTAATTATTAAAGCAAGTACTTTTGTGCCACTTGACAATGCTAATAAAAACATATGGGAGAAAATTATATGGTTGACTTAACTTGAATATTAAAATATATGCTTATTAAAAAGTCCTAATACTAAAAACTTATATTTTTGTTCCTAATAAGCCTTTATTTGCTTTTTCTCTAAATTCATGTTTAGTAACTTCGAAGAATCATCAACACACATTATTTTCAAATCTAGCATCACCAAATCTGCCTCTGTGCCTACTGTAGGCACTCTTTCTCTGCATAGGAATTGTGGTGACATGATTATTTTTAATATACTGTGAATATCATTTTAGTAAAATAAATGAATGTTTCTCTAAAAAAAATTTAAAAAAGAAAAGAAAAAGCTATCTAGCTATCTACTCAGTTTTCACAACAGCCAAACATGGAAATAGCCTAAGTATTGAACAAAAATGTTGATGTGTACATATGCATAATTACACATACATTATCTGCGCGTGTGTGGGGGTATACATACACATAATGAAATACTATTAAACCTTGTATATACTCATCTCATATAAAAATCCTTTTAGAAAAGCTAAACTCAAATAATGAGTATATTTTAACCTTTGAGTGGTAGTAATTCTGCAATATGCAGATGTATTCAATCATCACTGTATAAGCCTTAAGCTAACATATATATCAGCAACACCTCAATAAAGCTAAGAACAATATTAAAAATCATGTGTACCCAGCATCTCTTCTAAACAGTGCTATTTGGGGATCTTAACTGAAGGATACAATAAAAATAAATTATGGAGAGTACAGGTGCATTGCACATGGCCAACCCAGTTTGATACCCAGCAATGGTTCCAAGGGAAATCCTGAAGTTCCCTGAACAAAACTGGGTGGCACAGGCAATCCTCAATACTGCAGGACCCAAGGAGCATCTTATCCTTGGGCCCCTGCAGTGAACGTCTGGCCACATTGACCAAGAACCATCTGGGCCTCCAGAGCCCCTCCCCACACCCAACTTAAAAAGTACTCCATGACATGTTCAACAATCGGGTCCATGTATAGTATAGCGGGTATAGTAGGTAAGGAACTTGCCTTACATGTAGTTAACCTGGGTCTGGTCTCTAGCATCCCTATATTCTGCCTTCAGGGGTTACTTCAGAGTACAGAGCCAGGAGCAAGCCCTGAGCACTGCTGGGTGTGGCCCTAAAACCAAAGTTCATCAATGAAATCAACCAACTAACTTATAAATATATTCTAAGTTCTACAAAATTTTCTTTGTCGGCAGACAAAATTTAACTTCATGGGGCTGGAGCAATAGCATAGCAGGGAAGGTGTTTGTCTTGCATGAGGCCGACTCGGGTTCGATTCCCAGCATCCCATATGGTCCCCCAAGCACCACCAGGAGTAATTCCTGAGTGCATGAGCCAGGAGTAACCCCTGTGCATTGCCAGGTGTGACCCAAAATCCAAAAAAAAATAAAAATTTAACTTCACTCCTGCAACAGCACAGTGATAGAATGCCTGCCTTGGAGGCATGAAGCAAAAGTTTGATCTCCAGCATTTGTAGAGACACATGGTGTGTGATCCTGGTGTCACTGTTGTTTGTAATCCCTGGAGCCACAAAGTGGTGCAATCTTTGGCCATGCCACAACCAACAGCATGAGTGCCACAACTAAATTGAGTGAACCCTGATGAGCATAATTAAAAACTAGTGTGCAAGCACCATAAACAAGTATGCAACTCCTTTCTGTTCCAACAAAGGAAAGGGGAGAGATCTATGACAAGAACAGAAATAAGGTTCTACATGGAATATTTATGTTTTTTATTTGTATAATATGCTTTTCCTTATTTGCGAGAATAGGTTCAGGAACACTAATATTTTTATACTGAAGCCAGTCTATTCTTTCAATACCACCACTATTATCAGATCCAGAATACTAAGCCACTTTGGGAAGGAAAATTCTTTCCCATTTTATGGGCCACATTCAGCAGTGCGTGGGGATTACTCCTGGTTCTGTTCAGGGAGCACTCCTGGTAGTATTCAAGGAACATTATGTGGTACCCAAGGATCCAACTGCAGTCTGCTGCATGACAGTAAGGATGTAATCTGCTCAGTGTCCTTCCAGTTATAGGGAAACCCTTCTATTGGAGGGTTTCCAAAAAGCAAGAGTTATAGTAAATCGAGGAATGTTAAAAAACAAATATTAAACTAGCTCCACTAAAGAACATATAATCCAAAGTTCTCTAAAGAAGTCTTATAAGATATAAACCAAGAAAACTGGCTTGTGATATAAAACCCCAAGCTTATTATCTATTCTCTTTACCTTAAATCTTTAGACTTTATATTTATTTATAAATCACAAATTGGTCACTAACCTTAAACTGCTAACCACCAGATCAAATGTATTTTCAGGGAAAGGAAGATATTCTTCATCAGCTAAAACACTGACAGTAGGAACTTCAGTTTCTACGGTATTTTTCTAATAATTAAAAATAAAAGTTCAGAATCACATTTGTATAAAATTTCAATTATTAACACAGTTTGTTACACTTAAGTCAATGCCATATTATATGGCATTTTCCATCCTTTATCAAGGGAAATTAGAAGTTTCTCTTAAATGAAAAACTGGCTAGCTGACTGGAAAGATAAAAACAGGATACTATCTCAAGCCAAAATATATCTCTAATGGTTGAAATTTCTGATGAAATAACCCAAAACATGAAAGTATGACATGAAAATATGGGTGCTTCCACAAGCAAGGCCTAGGTATTCGGGTTCCAGGACTGAAATCTCCAGGCCATATGGTGGCAGAAGACCAGGGCTGTCCCTTCCGGGTCCCCGCCCACCCAGCAGGCTGGCTATCACACCCACAATTTGCCTCTGGGTGCCACCTTAGCACATGCCCCAGAGACACAGCAGTGAGTCCCAGAAGACACCACAATGCCGGAGATCTCTCCGGGCCCTATACTGGGCCAATTTCACTGGGGCATCCCAGATGAAGCAGGCGCAGTCTCCCCGCCTATTCCAAATAGAATCCTGGTAACCAAGAGCTTCCACAAGCAAGGCCCAGGTATGCAGGTTCCAGGACTAAATCTCCAGGCTGCCTGGTGGCAAAGGACCTGGGCTGTCCCTCGAGGCTCCCCGCCTGCTCAACAGACTGGCTGTCACGCCCACAGTTTGCCTCTGGGCGGCATGTTAGGGCACCAACAGCCATGGCCCAAAGACTCCTAACTGAACCCCAAAATGGAATAGTGCCATACAGAGATGTCTCTGGAAACCAACCACTTACAATCTAGAAATTTACCTTTACAATCGACGCTGTACGAGCTCTCATGACATTCAAAATGAGCAATGGAAAATAAATTATTGGGGCTGGAGTAATAGTACAGTGGGTAGGGTACTTGCACGCGGCCAACCAAGGTTCGATACCCAGCATCCCATATGGCCCCGTGAGCACTGCCAGGAGTAATTCCTGAGTGCAGAGCCAGGAGTAACCCCTGAGCCATTGCCGGGTGTGACCCAAAAAGAAAAACAAAAGAAAAGAAAATATGGGTGTACCACTAGAAAAAAACAACCAAGTAAACAAATCAAAATGTAAAAACTAGGGGGATATGGTGCCATCAACAGGTCAACCTGTACCTGCAGAGCGAGTGTATCAGCAGCCTGGTGGTTCTCTTCAGACTTCCTGATACCCCAATATTGCTGCTGTGCCTTTGGCCAGACCCCAATAACTTGGGGCCAAATTTACCAGGAAATTAAATGACCAAAAGTTAGGTATGTGGGAGCCACACCCACAAACCATCGCTGTCTCAGCTATACAAGCTCAGTAACTGGCCTTATTTCAGAGACCCATAAATCGCAAAAGTGATCAAAAGCCACAGTTAGGGCCGGCAGTGCGCTGCGGGAGAGCGGGTGCGCCCTACAGGGCATATGCCAATAGTTCATTTCTCTGGAAAAGATGGAAACAATCCAGAGACACACAAAAGAATCTCCGAACCGAGCAGCTCACTACAGAGATGCCTCTAGACTTCAAGCCAGACCAACTTCACTGGGGTGCCTCAGAACCCAATGAGAAGTGCAGGTACACGGGTTCAGTGATGACAAACTCCAGCCCTCAAGGGATAGGGGATGGGCGACTTCCAGAGACACACAAAAGAATCTCTGAACTAAGCAGGAGCAGCTCATTGCAGAGATTTCTCTGGACCCTAATTATCTAAAATTTTAGAATTCCAGGAGAGCGTGGGCAGCGACATCTTAAGCTATTCAAAGCGAGCAATACAAAAAAGAGTATGGGGGAGACTGTCTGCCATCAAGGCGGGGGGATGGGAGGGAGACTGGGGACCTTGGTGGTGGAAGGTGTGCACTGGTGGGCACCTTGGGTTGGGTGATCAATCATTGTATGACTGAAACTCAAACAGGAAAGCTTTGTAACTGTATCTCACAATGATTAAAAAATAACACTACTATTAAAATCACTGTCACTGTATCACTGTCATCCCGTTGCTCATTGATTTGCTCGAGCAGGCACCAGTAACGTCTCCATTGTGAGACTTGTTTACTGTTTTTGGCATATCGAATATGCCATGGGGAGCTCGCCAGGCTCTGCCGTGCAGGCGAGATACTCTTGGTAGCTTACTGGGCTCTCCGAAAGAGACAGAAGAATCAAACCCAGGTTGGCAGAGTGCAAGGCAAACGCCTCACCCGCTGTGCTACTACTAATAACAAAATAAACATTCCAAATTAAAAAAAAAAAAAAGTATGTGGAGTTCATGACCAGTTCGATCAGCTTAATCAATGAATAAATAACAGTACTCCTACATTTAAAAAAAATGTAAAAACTAAAGGAAAAGACTGCTCTATCTGAAGATAATTAAAAGCTCAAGAAGCAATAAACACTATAAATTATACTAGGGGAAACAATTTTATACTATATATGATGAAAGATACTAATCTTTCATCTCCCAAAGACTCTTAAAAACCACAAATAAGAATGCATGAAGGATAAATAAAGCACAACGTATGGCACATCACAAAATTCACAATTTAAGAAATACAGCTTCGGACCAGAGACAATACAGCAGGGAGCTCAGGCAAGGCAAGCCCCAAACCTAATGTGATTCCGGTACTACATATGGTCCCTAGAATAAAGCCAGGAACCACTGCTGAGCCTGAGCCAGAGCCAGGAATAAGCCCTGAGCATGTCAGGGAATAGCCTTCAAGCACTCCAAAAACATAACAAAAAAAGAACTAGAGTTTTGCCTGCTAGAGTCCTGGGATTATTCCCCATTAACCGCCAGGAGAGATCCCTGAACACTATGAGGTATGGCCAAAAAAAAAAAAAAAATCCCCAAAACTAGGGGTCAGGGATGTGACTTGGTGGTAATGCTAATAGATTTATTTAATCTACATATCTAGACAGTTCTGAACACATTCTTTTTCCTTTCTCTTTCATATTTCCTACATTATCAACTGTTCAATTCTTTTTGTGTGTATGTTATATTTGTAATTGGGGGGTGGGGGGGGCCAGTATTTTCACTGTAAAAGAAAAATAGAAAAGTTAAAAAAAAATCAGACTATAGGGCTGGAAAAAGTAGAGCAGGTAGGGTGCTTGCCTTGCATGCGGTGAACCCGGGTTCAATCCCCAGTTCCCTATATGACCCCCAAGCTCCCTGAGCACAATCAGGTGTGGCCCCAGAACTAACTAACTAAATAAGTAAGACCAAAGGATCAGAAGCCAAATGTTAAAAAACTACCTACCAGAGCATTTTCTGCAATGTCCGTTTGGAAAATCTTCCCAACAGCTTCCTGCAATTGAATCAAGTTGATGAAATAATATAAAAGACAAACAATCCAGTAACAAATGAAACCAAACAACTGCTAAAACTGCTAAAAACAGATAAATAGACTTATTTTCAGTTCTATAAGGGTATTTCTCTACACAAAGCCTTAAAAAACATACAATAATTTTTGAGTTAGTCTGTTACTGTACCACAAAAAGACCTACAATGGTTTTCTCGAATTTTAATTGTTAATTCAAAGAGTAAAGAAAGACAACAAATTCAAATACTTGAAGAGATCTACCTGGTTTCAATTTGTTTCACCTAGCTCCTATTTCTCTCCAGATTAACACCATACA
This sequence comes from Sorex araneus, assembly GCF_027595985.1. NCBI lineage: Eukaryota > Metazoa > Chordata > Mammalia > Eulipotyphla > Soricidae > Sorex > Sorex araneus. The sequence goes on along the minus strand of NC_073304.1, from coordinate 134,393,081 downwards.
GAATCCTACTTTCTCCATCATAGTATCTTCTATTCTCCAATCCCTGCCACCTCGACTCTTTCCAGTATTTTTAATTTATTTATTTAGGTGGCTTTTTTTTTTTTATTAGGCTATATCTGGCTTTACTCAGGGTTTACTCCTGGCAGGCTTGGATGACCATATAGGGTGACAGAATTGAATCTGGTCAGTTGAGTACAAGACAAGTGCCTTATCCACTGCAATATCACTATCACTCTGGCCCCTTTCTAGCATTTTTAAACATTTTTAAAAGCTTCCCAATCTTGGAAAGATCATCTCACTTCCACCCAACAACTGTCTTACTTGTAATCCAAAAACCCTCAGTTCTTTGTTATCGATTTCCATTTTAATGTTCTACTTGAAACTATTCCTAAAGATCTCTATTAACCTAGTCAGCAGTAACAAGTCTGTTCTTCACTGACCTCTTTGAAAACAAAACAGAGCTGATCAGTTCCTAGAAACCTTAGTACTTTCTACTCTCATCTCCCTCTGCTTGCTGAGGAAGCCAATGCCATTCACTTTATCCCTGAACTCGTCTTACAGACCTCCTCTGACCACAACATTCAAAGGTTAGGCTATTCATAAAACCCTACCATTACCTAGCCATTACCGATTACCTATGGACAAACTGTGAGGGTGGATATTTAACTACAAGCTCTCAAAAGGTGTCCTTTAGTTGCATTGAGAATTTACCAGGAGTAATTATGCCAACAACGACAAATTTCATGCTATCAGTATGTTGTGATTATATGTACTGGAGAGGTTCACAGTTGGTTCTCATGAAGCAACTCTAGCGCACCAGGGTAGAGGAGTGAATTATTAGGCCAATAAGTTTATCTTTCCCTGTCTCTCCCTCCAAAATTGAAATTAAGTGACTTAGAGAGCCCTGCAATTGTGAAGAGTATGTAGACTTCAGGGTGCAAGCAGCAGTATACTGATAAATGTTTGATTTAAATGTTCCCTTTAGCAAGGATTCCTGTGTGATTTTTCAACTTGCATGGCACAAGTGTTCTATCATGACTTATTTCAAGCTATAAGCTCATTATAGAGGAAAGAGCAGGGAAGAGATGCTAACAGTCAGCTTTCATGAGTTGGTATTAGATAGCTTCAGAACATCACTGGGTGTAAGGCTGCACATACTGTGAGTATCAGAGATAGTGTCTGCAGTGAAAAAAATAGAACAGTCAGCACGAGCATCTAGAGAAGCATCGAGAGAGTCTTCCAAGTCCTTCCTTTTGGACACCTCGTTAAACTTGTGGATCTTTGATATAAAGGCTGTAAGTAATCAATGCCCCTGTACTAATCTGGCTTTGGTGGATTTCTGCTTTTTATAATCAAAAGATACCTTATAAATGTATTCTCCATCTTGGCTCATTATTCCCTGTATCTCTATCTCACTTCCCACTCCCTAAGGACAAGTGTGGAAGGTTCCTTTCTATATTCCTATCCCAGAAAACTTAACCTATTCCTTCACCTTCAGTTATCAACTCTACCAGGAGTCCAAATAGAACAGTACCTGCCAGTGACTATCCTTACTTGTCTCACTTAATCCTTTTGAAAGGCTTCAGAACAGACACTATTGCACAGATTCTACAGAAACTCATAGACTCAAGAAGCTATATAGCTGGTTCAAGGGTGTCTCTTGCAGGAGCTCAGGGATCTCCAGAGCCACACTCCGGCCGTGCTTAGGGGCTACCAGGGTCCAGGCAATACAAAGGCTGAAACCCAGGGCAACCTTCATTTATTAACTGTTCACTGTGTTCCAATACTGAGAAATTGGTGAACAAAAAAAGAGCATGTGCAATAAAAAAAAAAACAAAACAGGCATAGGGTCTAGAGAGGCAGTATAGCAGTTAAAGCGCTTGCTGTGCTGGCGGCTAACCCAGGTTTGATCCCCGGCATCCCATGGGGCTCCTGAGCACTACCAGGAGTAACCCTTGAGCAGGAGAGAGAGGCAGAGGAGGAGGAGACAGGAACCAAATAAACAAACCTATATCAGGAAGCAGTAAATGCTCTGGAAACAAAGCAACCAGCTAGTGAAGAGCAGGACACTATTTTCCTCAACAGTCAGGGAAGGGATTTTTGATGAGGGTCTTGAGTAGAAACTTGACAAGGGTCAGAAAGTAAAGCAAAGAAAGGAGTATATGAAACAAACAAAAAAAAGCACTCTATCAGTATAACCTTGTATAAAACGGATTCAAAGGTAGAAAAGAACCACTGCTTTTTTAATAAAGGTTACATGGAAACATGAAACTGCTACTAGTCCTACCTCACTTAAAAACAATGAGCAGTACTGACATTATCAAAATATAAATAAATATACTACAAACTGAATTGATCAGGAATGTCTCTCCTTAAAATGTGCCAATATATATATATATTTTTTGCTTTTTGGGTCACACCTGGCGATGCTCAAGGGTTACTCCTGGCTTTGCACTCAGGAATTACTCCTTTGCGGTGCTTGGGGGACCATATGGGATGCCGGGGATCGAACCCGGGTCGGCCGCGTGCAAGGCAAACGCCCTACCCGCTGTGCTATCGCTCCGGCCCCCAAATGTGCCAATTTTTAAAAGACAAATTTTTATGATCATTTATATGTGAACTTAAAAAACAGTAAATGATTTTTTTTTAAAACAGTAAATGATATTAACAGGAGATGGAGACTGGAGCTAAGTCTAAGTGTACAAACTTTTAGTGAGTAGTAAATAAACTGGAAAGATCTAACGGAGAGTATAATGACTATACACAATAATTGTGCCATCATGATATCTGACAGAGGTGCTATATATTACAACAGTAAAAAAAAAAACAAATAAACACATTGAATGCCTTAAATTTATGTTACGTATAAAATATACTCAATAAAAATCAGCCAACTTTATTTTGCAAAATAAATTAAGTAAATAAATATAGAGATAAATCTACCTTATTCAAATTTTGTGCTATGTAACCTCTTCCAGAACCAATATCCAAAGCTAGGGAAAAATCTCTGAAAAAGAAAGAGAGTGATATCATGCTTAGTAGTAACACAGTCCCAAAAGAATTATTCAGAACTAATCTTTCTCTTTTTCTGAGATACTGTTATTTGCAATACAATTAATGAAAGAGTTTCATCCACCCATCATTTTACACATCACACCCTCCACTCAAGTGCTGTTTCCATCCGTGATTGTCTCAGTGTCTTTCCACCTCAGCCCACTCCCACTTTTATTAATGTATCACAATTTATAATTCTGTTAATAATAATTTCGTGTATAACAGACTGAGATTTCTTAAGTTAAAAACATTTCTAAAGAACACAACATTTGGGCCGTAGAGATGGTACAGTGGGTAGGGCACTTCCTTTGCAAACGGCCAATGCAGGTTCTCTTCTTGGCATCCCATAATTGTCCCTTGAACACTGCTAAGAGTGACTCCAGAGTCAAAGCCAGGAATAACCTGTGAGCATCACCAACTACAACCCCAAAACCAAAAAAAATAAAAGAACACAACATTCAAAAAGTTTTACCATCTGCCTTTTCTGTGCTTTTGTTTCAAGCTTTATCTACCAGAAAACATAAGTCTGGCTTGTCTAGTCACAGAACCTCATATCAACTCATTTTCCATAAGGTTGTTCCATGACATGACATGAATTTTGCTGGGTGTATTTAATTTGACAACAAATCAAATAAAGAATGAAAAGAAGTTAATATGTATGACTATGAAAAAGCATAGATATCTAGCATACTTATCAAGAATTTTATTAACTATTCCTAGATCACAAACTGAAAATATTATGCAAAATACTATAAAGTATGAGCATTAAATTTAAAACCTAACACTAGCTACATAATTAACAGATATTTACTGAAATTTGACGAAGTTCAAAGCAGTTCAGAAGTTTGTCAGTCAACTCAAGGTCACTCTAACTAGTAAGTGGCAGTAAGAATTTGAATTAAGATTATTTCAATCCTAAACCAGAACTATTATCCTCTTTGCTATGCGGGCTCTTCCAAATACATAATGCCATGATAAGCTGGCATACACATCCAGTTATAGGTCAATGTTTTAAGAAAACAAATTGTGTAAAGAAAACTTAAAATTTTATTTGCTAACATTTTCCCCATCAGAATCAGGAGTCCTTTCTCAATTTCTGGTAAAAACCTACCAAAAAAAAAAAAAAAACCAACCAGTATACAGTTGGTGACCACTAGTAAGAAAGAAGTGTTTATTTACCTAAGGCCTCTATATTGCCTGTAAACATAGGCTATACAGCATGGTAAAGTTATACATATTAAACATGAGTTGAAACTGACATGAGGGAGTGGAGACACAAATGATTTCATCCTGCTGAATCTTATTTTCCACATCTATGAAATAAAAAAAGTCACTACTTCCTTCAAAATCAGTATCAGCATTTTATAAAGTTGTGCATGTAAAGGATTTCTTGCACAGTTTACAATGCTCAATACAACAGTAGAGTCCTTTATTTTTGATTTGGGGCCACACACAGCAATGTTCAGGGCTTATGCTAGCTCTGCACTCAGCAATTATTCTGGGCTTGGGGGACTATACATGGTGCCCGGGATGGTACATGGGTCAGCAGTATGCAAAGAAAATGTTCCACCTGCTGTACTATTACTGGAGCCCCAGCTGAGTCATTATTATCATCTATCATAAACAGTATTAAGTTGAGTATTAAGTTAGCCTCACATATTATTAAACATTCAGTTGAGAGGTTAATTTTAAAAATCAAAAGATTAGTGTCAATAATACTAAGTGAGCCTCATATGTCATTATACTTCCAGTTGAGAGAAGGTTAATTTTAAAAACCAAAAGATTAGTGTCAATAATCCAGTGTCAATAAACTCTAAATGATAGAACATCAACTAATGAAATGACATTTAAGCTGTATTTTTAATAATCTAATTCCAAAATACTAGTTTAAGGTATGCTTTTAGCCATAATCAAAGGTCTCTCCATTGGCCTGTGTTTTGCTCATTACTAAAGTATAGACTATAAAACCCAAACCAATTTGGACAATTTACTGTTTCACTTATTAAATCGCAAATGGCGTAAAATCCAGACAAATGAAAAATTACTTTATAGACAAATAACTACTTTTCATATCTTGAAAATAAAGATATGATACTATTATTTACAGTAATGAAAATGTTCACCCAACAAAAATTAACTCACTCAAGATCTTTTAAAGCAGCAATGATAAATAAAAATAATAAAGATCCATGCTTCTTAACAAAATTCCCTTTCTTGTAGATAAATTTAACATCCTTTCCACAACAGTCAAATTTTATGACGATCTTTTTAAACAAAGAAACACAAAAAGTGAAAGCTAACCTCAGAGAGATATTTTATGCAAAAGTATAGTCATTATAATTTACTAATTAAAAGTTGAAGATTTTTAAAATGCTGATTGGGAGTTGTTCATTGCTGCAGCCTAGGATCACAGAAGCTATCGAACATATACACAATGAACTACTACTAGGCTGTAAGAAAAAATGAAGTCATGCAATTTGCTGATACATGAACGGATCTGGAGAGTATCATGCTGAGTGAAATGAGTGAGAGGGAGAGAGGCAGATACAGAATGAGCTCACTCATATGCGGGATATAAAGAAACATAGTAGAGGGATATATAAGGCCCCAAAGCACCAGAAACAAAGAGCAAAGAAACAGGACCTTAGGAGGAAGGTTACCACTGTTAAGGGTAGCAGGGATAGGTCAGAAAAGGGACCACTATGGCAATGACAGACGAAGTGGTCACTCTGGATGAGGACTTGTTGATGAAAGGAGGTAAAGGGACATGCACAATACCTATCAGTGACAGTATTATAAACCATACTGCCCGGAAGGGAAAGAAAAAAAGGAAAAAGTGTCTGCCACAGAGGTAACCTGGAAAGCAAGAGCAAAACTGGGAACTCTGGTGGAGGGAAGTGGATTGGAATGCTGTATACCTGAAACCCAATCATAGATAACAGTAAATCATGGTGATTGAATAAAAAAAAAAATTAACAAAAGAATATCAAACAGTGGTTTCTACTGAATGTCTATTATTCTATATTATCATAAAGTTGAAAAAAATGTAAACTGTACTTAACTGTGGTTTCTGTCACATGTCTAAAACTTGAATTTTAAAGCTTTAGTTATGTCTAATGTGGAATTAAGGATCCAGCAATTTCTTAATATTACTTGACAGAAATGCTTTTTCTCAAGTCTGATTCCCTTCATAGATATTTAATAACTAATGTCTTATATAAGTGAACAGTCTATCACCTAGCAAAAGATCCTGTTAATCTGAGAGGACTCTTAAAGGTAGACTGAGTATACCGAAAATTCACATGCAGTCAATTCTGCATCTTCAATTCCGGGGGTGCGGGGGGAAGTCTTTTAACTGCTTTTTTGGCCAAATCAACTGGTCCAGTCATTCAGGCTCAAAAGGTAGTTTTGAATTGTGCTTCCATTAACATCTTTTTTTCAAGGGTGGGAAAGAAGTACCCCTGGCAGGCTCCCGCTATTTGGTGCTCTGAGGTCACTAGATGGAGGAATAAAACTCAGGGCTGAGGGGCCGGAGTGATAGCACAGCAGGTAGGGCGTTTGCCTTGCACGCGGCCGACCTGGGTTCAATCCCCGGCATCCCATATGGTCCCCCAAGCACCGCCAGGAGTAATTCCTGAGTGAAAAGCCAGGAGTAACCCCTGTGCATTGCTGGGTGTGACCCAAAAAGCAAAAAAAAAAAAAAAAAAAACAAACAAACCTCAGGGCTGACACAAGCAAAACTGTGCTCTACCACTCAAGTGACAGCCATAGCCTTTTCATTTATTCTTTTTTCAGAGAAATGAAGGAAAGAACATTTGTTCTCTCAGGCATTATTCAAAGAAAGACTTAGATTAATGATTAAAATTACTGATCCTCATAATATATTCTTCCAAATTTTATCATTCCAGACATTCAGCTCTGTCTCCAGTCAAGAGTCCTGATCTTGTGTTCAGAAACAACTATGATAATGACTTACCTGGCTATATCATACACACGGTCTGCAATCCGACTTCCAACCTGAAGTATTACCAAAAAAAAAAGTGATTAAAAAGAGGTAAAGTGGGTAGGTTGAATATCTTTTCACAGATTACATGTAGGTAAGCACTTTCCTCTTTCTTTACCGTTTTTTCTTTTGTTTTTGTTAGGGGTTTTGGAACCACACCCAAGGGTGCTCAGGGCTTATTACTAGCTCTGTGCTCAGGGATCACTCCTGACAGGGCTCCGGGGACCCTACGTGGTGCCACAGATTGAACATGGGTGGGAAAAACGCCTTGCCTGCTGTACTCAAGGAGAGCCCGGCAAGCTACCGAGAGTATCCCACCCACACGGCATAGCCTGGCAAGCAACCCGCAGGGTATTCGATATGCCAAAAACAGTAACAAGTCTCACAACGGAGACGTTACTGGTGCCTGCTGGAGCAAATCGATGAACAAGGGGATGACAGTGCTACAGTGCTACCATTAAATTCCATGTGCTACGTGACTGCAAGGATGAACAATAATGGAAACACAACAGGCACATGATTATCTAGAACTAGTATAGACCATTAGAGCATTATGATGAGATCAAGGCAGATCAATGTGTTACAGATCACTTAATAGACATCTTATTTGGTGACTACTACTACCACGTTGTGTGGAATATCTAAATAAGTGAGAAAATACTGAGCAGGCCGCAAATCAAAAAATCAGCTAAATCTGAATTAAGTGCATTCCCCACTCCTCCCTCAGTTCCATCCCAACCTAAACCAGATCAGAAAGAAGATGCCTCCTACATGAGGCTAACTTCATGGGGCAGGAATAGAGAGCAAAAAGCCGAATGTTCTCCTCATCCACTCATTCCCCGAGGAACACTTCAGCGTTGCTATCAGAACTTGAAGATTCAGGACATGTTTATGATTTCTGGTGGGGGGACAGAATAAACTATTCCCAGGGCCCCACTCCTAGTAGAAATATAATTTTTTTTTTAATAAAAAGAATGTTTTCCTCTCGTATATTCTAATCCCGCACACTGGCAAGGCACCGGGCAAGTGGCAATCAATACACGCGCTTTTGAAGAGAGGCTAGAAAGAAATCTTTGCAAACAGAAACGGACAGCTTCCAAGGTCAGCCTTCAGACCCCTAAGAACTTACCCAGCTGTCTCCCGCAGCCAAGCTCAACCTCAAGTAGGATCGCAAAGGTACTTCGGCACTGGATCGACAGTACTTATGGCGCTGGATTGGTTTATTCATTTATTTTGGGGGTTTGTATTTTTTTTTGGGGGGGGGGGCGCAGCCAGCGGCGTTCAGGGCTGACTCCTAGCGGGATCATCGCTGCCACCCCCACTTCACCTGGCCCTCCCCGTCCTCCTCCCCGCACGCGGTTCCGCTCGGCCCGGGTCGGCCCTGCAGTTCCCGCGCGGATCTGTCTGCAGAATGAATGAACGAGTGCGCGGAACGATGGGCGCGAGCCGCCACGCACGCGCCCCGGTGCGGTTCCCCCCGGTTCCCGTCCGGCCCCGGCGGCCCGGGAGGACGGCTGCTCAAGGTCACCCGCGGCCGAGGGCGCGACCCGGGCTGCGCGGGAGCCCGCGGGTGCGAAGCTCGGCGCCCCGGTCTCGGGAGGGACCCCCACCCCCAGCCCCCGATCCCCGCGGACTCACCTCCTCCTTCAGGTACTCGAATTTCATCCTGTCGGGCAGCCGAGCAGCCCAGTTCTTCTGCTTCCTCTTCAAGTCCCGGTCAAAGATGTTCAGGGTTCTGGGCGAAGTGCTCCCCGGACCCGAGGCGAACTCCCGGAGACTGAGGTTCCTGGCGCGGAGCCCGGCCGTCAGCGGCGGCCGCCTAAGGAGCGCGAGGACCTCGCAGAGCCGCATCCCACCCGCTACGACGCCACGAGCCCGCCGCCCGGCCCGCGCATGCGCAGACGCCGCTTCCGTGAGCAAGCGGAACTTCGCGGAGCGGAAAGGGAGACGGCGTTTGTCCCTGCTCGCGCGCCGTTACGGCGGGCGTCTCGCGAGGGATTGTGGTTGCTAGGCCCACGTGAGAGCCGGAGACCGGGAGCGGGTCGGGCTTGGAGCTTGTGAAAGGTGCGCGTTTTTCTTTATTTTCCCGAGTTCACGCTTCCGATTTCCCCGATCCCCCTGAGAGTTTCTGTCGAGGAGCCGCAGCCCCGCAACTGTCCGCTGGGTGTGGGGGCTGGCGGTGAGAAGCCGGGTCCGCCCGAGTGTGAGGGACGGCGGAGGTGAGGGCTGCCCGCCGCCGCTTTCCGCCTCCGCGAAGTGGGCGCGTCGTCCCGAGGAGTCGCGCGGGCGGTTCTCGCTGCCCAGACAGCTCATCCTGAAGCGTCTGAAGTAGACCCTCGGCACCTACGCCTTTTCCTGATGGATGAAAAGCTGCCTTCACGTTTAAGAGGAGACGGGGAGTGCATCTTCTCTCGAAACGGCGCCCGGATTCGGTCGGGCTGGGTGCTCGCCGCCGTAGGATGAAGATGCTTTAAGGACCGGAGGGATGGCCCAGCGGGCAGGGCGCTTGCCCCGCCGGTGGCCGACCCGGGTTCCTTCCCCGGCATCCCATGTGGTTCCCAGAACCCTGCCGGGAGTCAGTGCTGAGCAGTGGCCCCAGAACAGCAACAACAAAAAAGCAGGTTTCAAGAGAAGTTGGTGCGAACTAAAACCGGGATGTGTTTTTGTCTGTTTCCTTAGGAGACTCTACTCTTATACTAGGAACGGGCTTTCGGAGTAGCTTGAGATGTGAATAATAGAATGGTTCCAAAATTTTTAAGATTTGAAACTGTCTTCAGATTTGGAGAGCTTTAAAGTGCATCTAACTTGTGAAACAGAAGGTTATCCGAACAGAAATAGGAGAATTCGGAGATGCTAGTGCACTTGCCCCCTCTGCTAAAGCCCTGGAATATTCGGTTTTGTTTTCCCTTAAATATCTTTGTCCAACTTCTTTACTTGAATGAGGCTATTCTGATAGCTTTGCTTTTCTGCATGTGAATTCAGTAAATTAGGAAATGATACTAGCCTGGCAAGCTACCCGTGGCGTATTGGATATGCCAAAAACAGTAACAAATAAGTCTCACGAGGAGAGACGTTACTGGTGCCCGCTGGAACAAATCGATGAGCAATGGGATGACAGTGACTAGACTTGCTAACCTTGTATTTAACTTTTAAGATTGTCAATTTTTTCTCCTAAGGCGCCTTAACAATATTACTAACCTTATATTATTCTAACTCTTAATTTTTTGTTTTTCAGTATTTGGTTTCTTTTTGCGTCACACTTCAAAATGGCATCCAAGCAAGAAATAATGAGTGACCAGCGGTTTAAGCGAGTGACAAAGGACCCAAGATTTTGGGAAATGCCAGAAAAGGATCGAAAAATTAAAATCGACAAGAGATTTCGGGCAATGTTTCATGATAAAAAGTTCAAATTGAATTATGCTGTCGATAAACGAGGACGTCCTATCAACCACAGCACCACAGAGGACTTGAAACGTTTTTATGAACTGTCAGATTCTGATTCTGATTTATCAGATGAAGATAAGAAAGAATTGAACCAAAAGAAAGTGAAGAAGAAAAAACCTCAGACTAAAAACAAAATAGAACCAAAGAATCTAGTTGATAAAAAGAAAGAAACTAAGAAAACAAGTCAAAAGGCATTTGAAAATCAAAGTCAGCTAGGTGACTCTGACATGGTTCAGAAAATTAAGAACTCTTGCAAATCTCCGAAGGTGGATTCAAAAATAAGTCCCAAGAGAAACAGTGAAGAATTTACGCAAACAAGTACAAAAGGGAAAAAAAAAATTGTTCAACAGAATACAGACTTGGGTCCCAAAGGAAAATTAAAGACAGGAGATTCTGAAATTGTGAAATTTCCCAATGTCAAGTATTCTGAGACGAGAAGAAAAATGCATTCAGGTGGGTTGGAGAGAATTGGGGTTTTTTAGTTTCATGTTATTTTATATGCTGATTCTTTTTAAAAGTAAGCATATCATAAATACATTATTCATAGTATAGTGAGCATAATAAGTGTTTATTTTGAAGTACAAGGCTTTGGCACTGTAGCACTGTCGTCCATTGTTATTGATTTGCTCAAACAGGCAGCAGTAATGTCTCCATTGGGAGACTTGTTACTGTTTCTGGCATATTGAATACGCCATGGGTAGTTTGCCAGGCTCTGCTGTGCAGGTGGGATACTCTCGTTAGCTTGCTGGGCTCTCAGAGTTGGAGGAATCAAACCCGGGTCGGCTGCATGCAAGGCAAATGCCCTACCTGCTATGCTATTGCTCCAGTCTGTGATGACTAGAAAGACAAAACTCTGAATTGAGACTAAACAATGATTTTTGATTTGTGGAGGTTATAAGAGCTTACCCAGGTAAAGGTTTATGTATATATATATTTTCTTCATAGTATATGAAGAGATGAGTGTTTATCGCAACTACTTAGAGTAACTTGTATGTTGCAGCTAGAATGAATTAGATGTAGTCTCTTATGTCAAGCCATCTGCTGGCTCATATTATACCTGTGCGAATTAGAAAATCATACAGAGTTCCCAATTTGTTTAAGGATCAGCTTTTTTGAGTGAAATAGCCAGTGAACAGACAAAGGATTCTGCTTGATGAAATAGTTTTAGGTGTTTTGTTTTTGTTTTTCTTTTTGTTTTGAGGTGGGGGTGTAGGTGGTTGTTCTCAGGGATTACTCCTGGCTTACTCCTGGTTCTGTTCTCAGAGATCTTTCTAGGTGATCCTCAGGGGAACGTATGCAGTGCTTGGAGTCAGCCCTGTGAAAAGCAACTAACTAAGCCATTGCATTAGGTCTCCAACCTTAGTGATAAGAGTTTGACATTGTTTTCAGCCCTTTCTGCTCCTTTGCAGATCCTTTTTTGCAAATAACAGCTTGTTGATTGCAATGGCTCTGGTCCGAAACAGCATTGTTAATAGAACAACTCAAGTTTTATGTTCAATTTATACATTATAAAGTAAAATGAAATGTGTAATCAACTTTCCTAATATATTTTATGTAACTGGAGCGATAGCACAGCGGTTGGGCGTTCACCTTTTACGCGGCCAACCCGAGTTTGATTCCTCCGCCCCTCTCGGAGAGCCGGGCAAGCTACCGAGAGTATGGAACCCACACGGCAGAGTCTGGCAAGCTACCCGTGCGTATTGGATATGCCAAAAACAGTAACAATAAGTCTCAGTGAGAGACATTATTGGTACCCGCTCAAACAAATCAATGAGCTCAAACCCAATAAGTAAAATATTCAAGTATGTAATCAAAACATGAAATATTTGACATTTTCACACTAACCTTAGTTGGATGGCTTATAAAACTTTTTTCAGTTGTCTCATAGGACTACTGGCTACCATTCTGTACAGTACAGAACTGAAATGGAAGACATTAGTCAGAGCCATAATACAAAATAAGTAGTGAAGATCAAAGTCTGAGGATATGGGTGGGTGATACAGGTATGGGTGGTTGCTTGGAACATAAGTAAAGAAATTTGTTTAAATTTATGTTTACTTATTAAGCTCATTAAAATTTTGTGTCCCGGCTCACAGGAAGTGTTGGGTGTTGCAGTGCTGATCATTGATGCTGTAATTGAAAATGCATGCTCAGATTAGCCAACGGGTAGTTGTGATTACTGTCTATTGAAAAAGTTGTTCATCGTTCATTCATCAGGTTTCATCGCAAACAGGGTGGTATGCAAGGGACTTTGTAAATGTAAAGTTTATACCTTTTTTACACCTTTGTAAGGCAGGCAGGATGTGAGGAGTTGCTGGTGTATTGTCATTTTTTAAAATGTTGATGTCCAGTACTTGTACTCCTAAGATCTCATTTCAAGTAAATAATTGTTCACATGTCCAAGAATATGCACTACCGTGTTATTTTTAAAATGTTTTTTAAAGTTATAAGATAGGGGCCAGAGAGATAATACAGCAGGTCGAGCACTTACTGAACCTGGGCTTGATCCTCAGTACCACAAGTGGGCCTGTAAGCCCTGTCAGAAGTAAAACTTAACACAGTTATCCCTCAGGAGAGATATGATCCAAAACCAACAACAAAAATGGTAAGATGGCTCAACTGATTGAGTGCTTGCTTTTGCATGCAGGAGACCTGGGTTCAAATCCCTACACTGCCGTGGGTCCAGAACACTTTGAGTGTGACCCAAAACAAACAAAAATATTTTTAGGATGGTGCTGGAGAGATAGAATGTTGAAAGCACTTGCGATATGTGCAGCCAATCCTATTTTGGTCCCTGGCACCATGTCATGGTCCTTTGAGCACTACCAGAAGTGATCTCTGAGCACACAGCAAGGAGTAAGCCCAATGCCACTGGGTGAGACCGGGTTGAGACACCAACACCAAACCCAACAAAGTAAATCATTGGGTAATTAAATTATATCCAGATATGCTTATGATATATGAAATCTTACAAAATAATAAAATGATATGAACAGCTGCTTTAAAAAGTGGCAGGGCTGGAGCAATAGCACAGCGAGTAGGGCGTTTGCCTTGCACACGACTAACCCGGGCTCAATTCCCAGCATCCCATATGGTCCCCTGAGCACTGCCAGGAATAATTCCTGAGTGCAGAGCTAGGAGTAACCCCTGTGCATAAGATAAGAAAAAAAAAAAAGTTGCTGGATCAGCTGATTAAAATGTAAAAATGCAACACATACACACACTAACCAGTTAGAATTAGTATTGCTTTTCACCCACATCTCAACTTCCATTATTGTTTTTCTAGAATCTTATTTACTCATATCTAATATTATTACTATACTATTACTATACATGAAACTTTGCCTTCAGTCCTGACTTAGCTTTAGACTCATCAGGCTAAATACTAAATTCTCTTAGATAATTCAAAGACAGTTCAGATTCAAAATATGGGTCTAGCAACACACAAGCTGATTATGTTCTAACACTGCCGATTTTTCTATCTTCATCTAGCGAGCAGTGAGCTAGGGGAGCTAAGAAACTAGAACTTACCTTGAAAATTCCTATACCCCACATCAATCCCCTGATAACTATTGGCTTTACTTTTACCTCTGTTAGTCAGAAGTAACTCCATTCACTTCTACTTCCACCAATTTTTTGATACTTTATTTCTTTCCCAGAATACAGTACTATCATTGTAATTCTCAATCCTGTAAAGGTCCTAGTACCATCCACTTGCAGTCTCCTTATTATGCAAATCTTCTTAAAATATAACTATCTCATTGTGCTTTTGGGGGGAAAGGGGGGCTAGAGCCATACCCAGTGGTGCTCAGGGATTACTCCTGGCTCTGCACTCAGGAATTACTCCTGGCGGTGATCGGGGGACCATTATGGGATGCCAGGAATCAAACCCAGGTCGGCCCTGTGCAGGGCAAGCCCTACTCACTGTACTGTCTCTCTAGCACTCACTTCTCATTGCTTTTATTGTTTGTTTGCTCATGGACTTTTTAAAAGTGTGGCTTTTTAATTAGTGTGACTCAGATAATTTTTTTACTTTTGTAAAGTAAAAAATTCTGCAGTGCAAAATGCTTTCTGCTAATGGGTATGTGCTTTTAGTGCTATTTGGAACTACCACTCCTGACCCTGACTAAAGTTTTCTTGATTTTTCAAATATCAAATCAATTATCACCCTTAAATACAAACTTCTTACATGCTCTCCTAGCATCATATAACATTGCCTTTTATGTACTCTACTCGAAATGCCTTTTTATGTGTGTTTAATTTAATTGATAGGATTATCTGTCCTCTATTCAACAGGAAGTTCCTTAAAACATTCATTGCTTCTCTTTTCCTATTGGTTTCAGCATACTACACATAGTATAGGCACTTCAGAAATGTTTGCATTTACCTACATGTTCTGGGTATAAAATTTTCTATTAAAAACTTTGTTTAATGGGCTGCAGAGATAGAACAGGGGTTAAAGTGCTTGCCGTGCATGTGGCCAGCCACAGTTAGATCACTGCCACTAACTGGAATCTAACTGGGGATTGGGGTTGTTCCTACCAGGTACGGTCCCTGAGCACAGAGCCAGGAATAAGCCCTGAGCACCATTAGGTGTGGCACAGAAACAATGGGGGGGGGGGGTAGACATGAATTTTGCTGAATTTACATTCTTTAGTTCTATAAAAAAAATATGTTTACTTGATTTCAGATCAAAATAACTTAGATATTCAGCATTTATAGTTTCTTTTCTTTTTTTTTTTTTTTTTTTTTTCTTTTTGGGTCACACCCGGCAATGCACAGGGGTCATTCCTGGCTCATGCACTCAGGAATTACCCCTGGCGGTGCTCAGGGGACCATATGGGATGCTGGGATTCGAACCTGGGTCGGCCATGCAAGGCAAACGCCCTACCTGCTGTGCTATCACTCCAGCCCCTCAGCATTTATAGTTTCTTATTTTCTCCCTCTTTTAACCCCTTTTCCATAGTTCCACTCAAAATGGCAACAGACAGTGATAGTTCTGAAGACCCGGTGGATGATGAAATGTTTGACAAAGATGATCTGGAGGAAGATTCAGAAAGTGCTAGTGAAATAGATGGTGATGAAAAATCTGAACATGAGGTTACGAGCAGTGATGGAAGGTCAACTGGTGATGAAATTAATGATGAGGAAGATGAAGACGATGATAGTGAGGATGATGATGAAAGTGACAGTGGTCCTGATCTTGCAAGGGGTAAAGGAAATATAGAAACTAGTTCAGAAGATGAAGAAGATCTAGAAGATTTGCTTCCAGGAGAATCGGCTTTTGAGCATGCTTGGAGAGAATTAGATAAAGATGCTCCTCGGGCAGATGAGGTGATTTTATTTTTATATGTATGATTTTGTTTTATAATTAGAACTGTTAAATTAAATGGGAAAAGTCTTATTGGTAAATGGCTCAATCTTAATTCTGGTTAAAACATACTAATAATTTATATGGGCTATATAAATCAGATGTCTGCCAAGGCGAAAAATTCTGCTTAAAAAAATTCTTAGTATTTCTGTCTTGGAATGTTTATAGTACTTATTTTAGCTGCTGTATTTTTCTCTTTCTACTGCACATACTAGAAATGCTTCCAGATAACACTCAACTTTTCTACTCATGCATGGATAATAAAACATCTTAATGAACTTGGAAAAAAATAACTAGGGCCAGAGAAAGTACAGTGAGTAAGGCACTTGCCTTGCACACAGCCAACCTAGATTTGATTCCTGGCACTCCATATGATCCCCCAAGCACTGCCGGAAGTAGTTCCCAAGCCCAGAGCCAGGAATAAACCCCTGAAAACAGCTGCATGTGGCCCGGTACTCCTAACTCCTTCCAAAATACGAGGAACTAAGAAACAATTGGTACTATCTATTGTCAGTTTTACTACTGTGTGAGTCATTGAAGTTCTCTTTTGTGTGTTGAAAACACTCAAATTTTATATTGATCTCAGAATTTGGCAGAAAGAAAATACTGAAGTTTTAGTATATTTTGAAGGAACTGGAACTAATAGACATATATATTAATTAATTCTTCTCATTTGTTAGATAACACGCCGGTTAGCAGTTTGCAACATGGACTGGGATAGATTAAAGGCCAAAGACTTGCTTGCTCTTTTTAATTCGTTTAAACCTAAAGGTGGAGTTATATTTTCTATAAAGGTAAGAATTTATTTCATTTTGAAATTAATGAACATTTTAAGTTAATTTGTTATTTTTTTTTCCTAAATCAGTTTTAAGAAAAATAATATGGAAAGTTTTCAGTACAGTTTGGAATGAAATGAATAAGACACATGTAAAAGTAAAAATTACTGTTATTTATGGGATATATGAATGTATTTTTGAAACTAAAATATAAAACAGTTGTTATATAATTTTAATAAACTGACAAGATGTAAGAAATATTTTTTAATTGTTACCAGCATTAGCAAGTTCTGTTCTTGCATGTAGTTCAGACATAAAAATCTGTAGTATTAACCTTAAGCAAGCATATCTTAAATGAAATAACATTTGAAAAACTTAATAAATTTTTACATACTCTTATTTCTAGAGATTTAGAAGAGTAAGAACCTAGACTTTGCAGTATGACAGAGCAGTGTCAAAATTTGATTCTGGTACAAACTATGTGATCTTGGACACTATAATTTGACTCTCCAATATATTTTCCCGTATGAGAAGGGGACTTAATAGTACTTCATAGAGTGGTTGTAAGGTAAATGAAAAACAATGTAAATGGAAAACAGCTTAGGCTTAGCATTTCGTAAAATGCTGGTAACTACTTTAAATTATTGTAAAATACTTTAATATTTTGCACCAGAATGATAGCACAGCGGCTAGGACACTTGCCATGCACATGGCCAATCACATTTGATTCCCCTGCATCTCATATTTTGCCACAGCACCGACAGGAATGGTCCCTGAATGTAGAGCCAGGAGTAAGTTCTGAACACTGACAGGTGTGCCCCAACATTTCCATTTAATATTTTGGCTCTAGTTTCAGTTTTAATTTTCTAGTTCCAATTTTTTGAATAAAAATTTTAGTTCGGAGAAAAAGGATGTCAGTAACCTTCTGAAAGAATAAATAAGTGAAAGTGATCAATAAACATTTAAGAAATCATACCAGTATAAAAGAATTGACCCTACCAGTGAAAGTTTCTAAACTTTTTTTTTAACTATTTAAAAAGTTGTTTAGATGACTATCGGTCATACATATTGGCTGTGGTGCTCCCACATTTCTAACTGTGGTGCTTGCTAGAAACCAAACATCAGGTGTGGTGCTCATACACTCAGCAACCATGAGCTCCCAAATTTGCACTTACAGTTGTGCAGCTTGCACAAGGTTTGCTAGAAATCACACCTTTTCCTGGGACAGACATGTCACAGTTGATTTGCTCATTGGGGCTCATGTTTTACTATCTAGGGGCTACACATTCAGGCCATTGCACTTGTACAAGACATACAAGTGCAATGGCATCTTTTTTGGCTACAGTTGTAACAGGGACTTGAGCCCCTTTGTGGTGTGGAAGAAATTGCTTGTGGCATCAAGGATTACAGAGAGTAGACCTGCCAGGCTCAAACAGGACAGTTACTAGGATCTTGCTTGGCACATGCAGCAACAACACTGGAGATTTGACACTTTCAAGGCTGCTGTTCAAAGCCAGCCACTGCTATTCCTCTGGGTCCTCTAGACATTTTTATACTACTGTGAGACTTGACAGCCCTGAGGGAAGAATGAGACCAAATTAATGAAATGGAATAAGAAGAGCTTATATAATGCAGATAAAAATAAACTTCTTAAATCCATGGTATTAGGACAAATGGGCACAATGCTGTATATAAAATAGCCCTTCACTGTTGGATATCATTGGTTTGTCCTTTCCCCCTTGCCACTAGGAGCTTAGGTTTATCAGTCACACCCATCAAAGTGCTCCCGAGTCACTCCCATTCTTTTGTTTATCTGTAACCAATTCTACCAGTTTATCTGCTCTTCCTTAATCAAACTCTGTTAATTGGTAAGGTCAGAACTTCCTAGGACACTGAATATTATAACATTGCCTTTCTCTCCTCTTTATGCCTTTTGAATAATTTACTTTAAAGCTATGTCTTTTTGTATAGACACAAGAAGACAATATTATGTTCTTATAACTTAAGACTTAATTGGCCTCGATATTCCCTTCTGGGCATCTGCTTTCTCCACTTAAGCCTCAGTTGCCCTCAGTTCCTAGCACCCCAAAGTAGGGTCCCCGACGTGGGACGGGAAGGATCCAGGGCAAGCGGTGAGTTATGTGCTACCCTGGCATCGAGATGGGCCTGGCCAAAGTGCCTAATTCTTAACTATAAGTTAAGAGCTTGATCATAGACAAATACTGTCATGATCCAATAGTAATTATGAGACTGGGACCCTGCCAGGGCTAGGAAAGACTGATCTGGCCTGAGCACTGTAGTCTGAGATTGAGATGGCCCCAGGAGAGCAATTCTATAAGCTTTAATGCATCTCTTATTGTGTCCATACAGAATGATTAATATTATGAATTCTTATATGCTTGCTGGCTGAGGAGAAGAGAAACACATTCATGGGACTCTGCCCTTGGGTGGATCCTCCTGCTGAAAGAGAATTAAGTCCTAGGAGAAGCATCCCCTGAGGGAAAAGAACCTTACCCTATTGCTGACCACACCTATGTGTATGCCCCAACCCCCTCATGCGGTGGAGATTTAACTAGGCTGGAAGAGTGGGTTGGGGGCCAGATCCAGATCCACAGGGGCCAGATCCACGGAGCCAGATTCATGGGGGCCAGATCCACGGGGGCCAGATCCACTGATCGAGAGAGAGACCGAGAGCCGGGAGAGAGGCAGAGAGAGAGAGAATGAAGTAGGATGGGGGAGAAAGAAGCAGGAGGAGAATCAGAGGAGAATGGAGATGGACATGAAATAAACCGATCGAGCAACCAGTTTGGCCTTCTTCCTTCCTTCGCCTGCCTCGCCGCCTGCGCGCCCTTTTCTTTTCTTTTTATTTTTACACACTTCACCTCATAATAGTCCAAAGAACACCAATAGATGAAAAAGTTGTAAATGAAATCCCTGAAACAAACAAAAATAAGATTCTGTGTTTGTTGGTCTGTTTCAGGAAATGACTAGTAAGGAATTTTTAGATAGTAAAGAGAAGAAGCACACAAAGAATTAACAAGTGTAGCCACACATATTTTAAGAATTCACATTAAAATCTGTAATATGGGACTCAAACTAGGAAAATTTAAATCCCTTAGTAGTTAAATTGCATTTAAAAGATAACCCTAAAAAGCATGTATTAACAAAAAATAAGCCAAGTAAGTATCAAAACAATGAAAATACATTTAAATTTCTTGACTCTCAAAAGCAACCAAGATTTAAAAATGCCAAATGATGAGGGCAAATAATTTTTCTTGCATGCCAAAGCTTTATAAAATCTAAATGATATACATGATACAATTGCCATCAATCTTTTTATTTTTAAAGAATTTCTCTAAAAATATGCTAGACTAATGATTGGACTTTTTGATGCTTTCATTTTTCATGTTTATGTTCGCATTAACTCCCTTGAAATTAGGATCTGTTTTGCTTTTCTGAATTTCTTTCGGATCCCACGGTGATCTTGTCCCAGTTGATATGTGGATTATCTATTTTTGTTTCTATGCTCCCACATTTGTTACTCTCCAGTCCCAATGACTTGGTTTTTGTTTTTATTCTCCATTGGGGGGGTGGTCACACCCAGCATTTCTCAGGGCTTATTTCTGGCTCTGTGCTCAGGGATCACTCCTGGAGGTGGTCAGGGGGTATCAAGGATCGAACTGAGGTCCTCCACATGGAGGCCATTGCCTAGCTTCTGTACTGTCACTGTGGTCCCCTCTAATTCCTATTCTAAAAATAATTTCTCATGATAATTTAGCCAACTTATCATGGGTTTGAAAGTGAGTCATTCTGTTGTAACTCTTAGAGAAGATGTCTTGATTGATCTGGATATTATAAGAAAAAATGTATATATAATCCTGATCTCATTTTCTGTCTATCTAGATATATCCCTCAGAGTTTGGAAAGGAGAGGATGAAGGAAGAACAAGTTCAAGGACCAGTGGAGTTACTAAGTATACCTGAAGATGCTTCTGAGAAAGACTGGTATTGTCACTTTGGAAAATAAAACTAAATTCATGCCACTAATTCCAAATTCTATTCACTTTAATAGTGCAGTGCTAATATTTTCACTTATACAATGGTTAAAATACTTTGCAAGGAAGAAAATAATCTTGTTAGCTTGATTACACCATTTTCATACAAGCATTTCATATGTATATAAATGCATGAAAATATGCTGTTAAATCTTAATGATTACTGATTTCTCAGTTGCATTGCTCTTATTAAATAAGCTTGCTTTCTTGAGATGTTGCTCTCATATTAGTCTAATTGCCTTCAAATTATGTAATTTTCTTATTTGAGGATTAAAGTAAAAAACTGAAAGAAACATCTTTATAATTTTAAGGTAGTATAGAAAAAAAATGTAGGGTAGTTTCAAGCCCACTAGATGGGGCTATATGTGCACGTAATTAAAATGGTTAAATTACTGGCTGAAGAGAACAGATGAAGACCCTCCAAGAATATAATGTACTGAAGTGAAATTAAACTTAAATCCATTTAGTTTGCATAATACATGTATTTGGAATGAGAGAAAATACTTTTCAAATAAGAGTTATGCTGTTCTTAGCTCATTTTATAATATGGTGATCCTGTCTAGTATTCTTACTTGAAAAGGCTATATCTAAAAACCAGCAAGGTAATTGTAAGTTAAGGTTATAACTTAGTATGTGTAATACTTGTACTCTTTCTAATACCTAATATCCTTTATCCCTTTAAATACCTAACTACCCTAATAACCTTTAAAATACCTAAAAGCCTTTTCTTGTCAAAATGAAGTAAGTTGAAAGTCATGAAGGAAAGATAGGTTGAATAAAGGCTACCTTATAATGTATTTTTCTCGAAAAAAATACTTTGTTTCTTTTTTTGAAGGGAGGTAGATATTTATGTTACTATCTGAATAAGCTTAAAAAATCCCCCTTCCCCCTCAGGACCTCAAGAGAAAAACTGAGAGACTATCAATTCAAACGACTGAAGTATTATTATGCGGTGGTGGACTGTGATTCTCCTGAAACAGCTAGTAAAATTTATGAGGATTGTGACGGCCTGGAATTTGAAAGTAGCTGTTCATTCATAGACCTAAGGTAATCAAGTGTATGTCTTCCCAATTTAATCTCATAGCAGTAGTGATTATAGGTAGAAACATACTAGAACTGATAGTTCTCCCTGTGTTTCATACCCATATGAGGATTTTTTTTTTTTAATTGCTTTGGGATGAACTTTGTCTTAAGAAAATTAGGGGTGGTAAAGATGCAAGACACTTGATACCCAGCAATGCATGTAGTTCCTGGAGCCACAAAGTCAGAAGTAAGCCCTGAGCACTATCGAGTGTGGCCCTAAAAATAAAACAATTTTACTTAATTAAAAAAAGACAATTAACATTTCTGATCTGGTATGTATCATTGTTAGGGTGCACGGTTCACTTGTGAAGCCTTGGGCTCCATCCCCATCACTGCCAAAAAAATTATTTTATTTCCTTACTTAACCACACTAAAATACTTTATGGCCATGTTTTGATGCAGATACAGAGCATTGCCATAATCATAGACCATTCTGCTGGACAGTGCTGCTCACTGTGCTGCCCAGTGAATGAAAGTCATTTCTAGCATTGTCTTCAAACTTGGTCATTATTATTATCATATACTCAGGCTTCATTGCCCCCAAAATTGAAAACTTTAGATCGTTGTGACTATCAAGCCATGGTGAGTATCACCATCTCTGTGGAAATGGGAATCTAACCAGCTGAACTAGTTTGTCAGTTACCCTATTCCTTTTGAATCTGGTAAACTATTCTACTGGAAAATGTTTCATAGAAATCACTTTTCTTGTTTTCTTTGGTGGGGACGTCTCTAATAATTCTTGGTCTGGGTGACCAATTTTTGACCTAGTTCACTGCAAGGGCCCAATGATCCCCTATGGCTCGACCCTGTCATGTAGACAGGGACATGAGAGCCTCCAAGGCCATATTCAGAGGATGCTGGGAGGAGTGGCTTACTACCTCCCAGTTCCAGAAATCACTTTTTCTTATTATAGAAAGTAGTTCACAATGTTGATTACATTCAATATTCGAACACCAATCCCGCTACCATTACACCTTTCCATCATCATATTTCGGATGTTTCCATCCCAAACCCTATGAAAAACCGCTGAAAATGCTACAAAAAAGTTTCCTTAGAGGAAAGAGTGTGAAGATTGTTGTATTTCACACAGGGATCATCATAGATGATCATCATCATCTATAAGAGATCGCTAACATGTTGAAAAAATTCTTCCCTCTAAAATTGCTTGCCTCTTAATATAAACCCCATCAAATGTGGTGCAGTACGCTTGGAGTATGGGTGGTGTGAGGTATGAGTTGTGTGGCCGCAAATGCAGCCACATGGTCCAGGAATACACTGACTTCTGTGAGGTTCAGCCCAAGCATGTAGAGTGGCTGAAAGCCTGGCCGAAGATGAGTACTACAGATTTTTGGCTGCTTGGGCTGGGTCCCTTGAGGTGAGGAGGGCTCTCAACCGCCCTCCTCTGGGGCTTGGCGTGGGGTCCGGCAGCATGGTTATGGTGTATGTCATGTTCTGCTCCCTTCCCAGAGAGGACAATGAAACTCTCCAGAAATCATTTTTTTATATTGAAGTTTGTTAGAATCTATACTCTCAACTAAATATTTCAGGGAACCATGGTTATTTTAACTTTCCTACTTCCTAGGTATTCTAAACGTTAGGGTAAAACTGAATTGATTAGTTGGGGTAAGGTTTAACAGACAAGGTATTCTCTTCTCTGTTAACAATTTTAAATAGGAGGTACTCATCTTAAATGTTTAAAAAGTAACTAAGAAGTATTTATTAGATTGTCTTTGAGTTACATAAATTTATCTTAACATTCATTGCAGAAGTGTTTTATTTTTCTTTTGGGGTTGTTTTATGCAGTATTAAAATAAGTTCTGGTAACCCTAGAAAATAAAATGTTTGTATTCTGTTTGTTTTTTATTATTTATATATCAATATAATTGAATTTTCTGCTGACATCCAGTTATCTAGGGAACCCTTCTGTTATGCCCCCAAATATAAAAGCATGTATATTAGTAACACATAAAAATGTTTTCAGATATTTCTTTTACCAAGTAAACAGAACTAGTTGGTAGAGATTATAATCATGCTTATATAATGAACCTTAATTACATAATTATGAACATTGATTGTTTTGATAGGTAAGCATAAAATCTTTTCAAAATCTTTTCTTGGTTATGAGAATGGGGGGTTCCTAAGGGGTGCTCAGGGGGCTTTGGACCCCTCCTAATGATGCTTAGCCAACCAAATTGACAGTTCGATGTGAAGGGAGTCAGAGAAAGTGGTGCTGCTTTGCTTAGTGGTGCAAAGGATTACCACATCTATCCTGGCAGTGCTTGGAGGCCTCTAGGGTTATACTCGGTGATGCTTGCAGAACTTGTGTTACCAGGGATTGAATTGGGGCCAGCTGCATGCAAGGCAATCACCTTCACCACTGTACCATCTATCCAGTCTCAAAATCATTTTTGGTGGAATATAAGCATATACGTTTTGTTTGTGTGGAAACCATCTTTAAGTGGCAAATTCTGAAATAGATTCCCCTTGTTCTTAATGTTAAGAATTTTTATTCTTGGAAGATTCAACCTTAAAGTTTTTCCTTTTTAATTTTAATTTTCCCCCTTGCCGCCTTTTTTGCTACTATTGTTGCTAAAACATATTTGCACATGCTTGGTTGTGGTAGTATCAAGCTGCCACTGTGTATGCGGTGGGGTGGTGGTGCACATTTTGGTTAAGATGCTTCATCACATGCTGGCTCTTGTCTTAGTGCTTGCATCCTCACTCCTGACCCTGATGTTTCCACATCTTTCAGTTGCCACATCTTGCTGGCAAGGGAGTAGGGCATACATACACTTTAGTTGTGGTACTTGCACATACTTAACTGTGTGCCAGACATTGCACACTCTGTTTTGGCACCAGGGGACCCACTCAGCAAAGCTGCCAGACCCACACTCACAATACAAGTGAGC
The DNA here is from genome assembly GCF_027595985.1 of Sorex araneus. Classification (NCBI taxonomy): domain Eukaryota; kingdom Metazoa; phylum Chordata; class Mammalia; order Eulipotyphla; family Soricidae; genus Sorex; species Sorex araneus. The sequence goes on along the minus strand of NC_073304.1, from coordinate 134,368,387 downwards.
AGTACCAGGGATTGGACTCATAGCCTCACGGTTGCAAGGTGGGTATTGTTAACTACTTAGCCATCCCTTATGCTCTTCCTAATTTTTAATGATAATCTTTTGTATTTTATACCTTAATTTCAGGGCACTGGCCCACTTGACAGTATTGGATCTTCAAGATGTCACATAGCAGTCTATGCTGTTAGGAATTTAGTTTTTTTGCAGAAACATGAGGGACCCATGTGTGTCTGTACCTGACTCATATTAACTAACTTCGAAGGCAGGGTTTCTTTTTTTTTTTTCTCTCAGAGGCAGGGTTTTTGCCTGTCGAATTTCATTCAGATTTACTGGGATTAAAGATTTATAACTTATGATTTCAGAAATTTTGTGCCAAGGTTATTTCTAAAATTGTTTGACTCATCTACATGTGTTTTGTAGAAACTTTTATATGGTATGTGTGTATAAACTATAATTGGAAGAGAATCTAAATCCTGCTTGTTTATCACTGGAGCATGTGTTTAAATAAATTTGTTTTTTCTTCATTGCTTAGGTTTATACCAGATGATATTACTTTTGATGATGAGCCCAAGGACGTAGCCTCAGAGGTGGATTTAACAGCATATAAACCAAAATACTTCACATCTGCTGCAATGGGAACATCCACGGTATTTCTTTTTAAAATGTATAGCTGAACTCAATTGCTTTAAGAAAAGACTTAGTGAGTGTATTACTTATAGCATCTCTAGAAATGGAAAGTATTTGAAATTTTAATGCAGGAGTACAAATAGAAATGAGACACGAGTGTATTTGCATTTTTATCTACCACATCTGTGTTGGAACCAGCTTTCTGATTTGTCTCAAGCCTTTAAACCTGTGAATATTTCTTTTTTCTTTCCTATCTTTTCCATATATTCTCCAACTCAATTCTTTAACAAGTATTATTGTAGCACTGTATCACTGTCATCCTATTGCTCATCAATTTGCTCGAGCAGGCACCAGTAACGTCTCCATTGTGAGACTTGTTACACTGTATTTGGCATATCGAATATGCCGCGGGTAGCTTGCCAGGCTCTGCCATGCGGGCGGGATAGGGATACTCTCAGTAGCTTGCCAGGCTCTCTGAGAGGGACAGAGGAATAGAACCCGGGTCAGCCACGTGCAAGGCAAACGCCCTGCCCGCTGTGCTATTGCTCCAGTCCTAATAATAAGTATTATTATAATAACAAGTATTATTATAACAAGTATTATTAGCTTATTAATAATATACAAAGTAGGGGGAGGCAGTAACAGTACCCCAAATTGCAGTTAAGTAATAAATGAAGTCTAAAAGATTCAGTCACATAAAATAAAGTGTCATGGTTTTTCCAAAAATGAAAAAATGACACCGCCATCCCCCCCCAAAAAAAACAATAAGATCTAGAACAGATCTGCCTTTATTATCCATATCCATTCCACTGTCCTAGTTCTTTTTTAATTTAGGGGCAATACTTGGAGTTGCTTGGAGGTAACTCCTGGTAATATTCAGGGAACCATGTGATGCCAGGGATCAAACTCTGACCCCCTGAGTGCATGCATTGAGCACTCAGCTCTTTGAGCCATATCTCCGGTCTCACATGTGTTTTGTAGCAGTAAGTTCAAACTTCAGAGAATAGAGATTCTGAATCTGGTGACTACCTGAAATGTTAAAGACAATGTAACTATTTAAAAAATCCTTGGTTATTTGTTGATTTTTCTGGGTTTGTTTTGTTCTGTTTTGGAAAATGGACCTCACTAAGATTATATTGAAAACTTTATTAATGAATTTCACATAGTTTGTAGATCTCCCGAGTTACCTCAAATTCCCAAGCAAAATGCTCATTTTTCTAATTCATTGTGAATGGTGGTTATTTTAGTAGTGCATTTTCTTTTTCATTTGTGAATCTGCTGCTGATGGCATTGTATTTCTCCTAATGGAATGCGTGCACATAACATAGTTAGCAGGAGAAAGGTATAGATTAATTGAAATAGTTCTCTTTCTGCAAATAGAATACTTGTTATTTAGCATATCTTTTATTATTTTTGCTTAGCTCAACTTTTTTACCATATTATATCCATCCAGTTAATGGAAAACATTTTTTAGTTAGTTTTGTTGCTGACATTTCCATTTTTATTTGTTGCTACTTATTGGTGCAAGGTGGAGATCACCTGGGATGAGACTGATCATGAAAGAATTACAACACTCAATAGGAAATTTAAAAAAGAAGAGCTTTTGGACATGGATTTTCAAGCCTACTTAGCTTCCTCTAGTGAAGATGAAGTAGAACTAGAAGAGGAGCTACAAGGTACTTTTTAATCTTTTTGTGTTCTATATTTGTAGACAGTTAAATACCTAAATTAGAATTGGTAGCAGAAGTGTCTCTGGCAGTGGCTTTAAAGAGAGTACCAGACTAATCCTTAAGGTTTTTTACAAAGCATATTAATGTGTACAGTATTGTACGTACCTTAGATAGTAATTGAATTCTTTTATCAAAAGACTGAGCCTGAATTTTAAAAATTTATCAAAGTAATCATGACTTACAGAATTATAAAGGTCAAGCATACAACCTTATATATGTACTAAAACATACTGAAATAAGTTCCTTCCCTGGCACCACATGTTTCCCCTGAGAACCACTGGGAGAACCTTGAAATGAGCATAAATCTGGGAGTCACCATAAACTACCATCTGTGGCATTAATAAAACAAAAATCAGGAAGTCTTGGAGAATCTAGGCAATTGTCTATAGATTCAGCACAAATAAAATAGCAAAGTTACCCAGTAGGATAGTGGGGTGCTCTAGTTATATGAACTGTGTAGATAAATTACCTATCAGGTTTTCAGATTAGAATATAATTCAAAGTGAATATTGAAAGAAACACATTCCAATGACATAGAATTAAGCAAGGTCATAAACGTATAGAACTATTTTTTTCCCCTTATTTCTCATAAAATATATTCTGGCTTTTTTTTTATCTGTGCTACAACTGACATTATTCCAATGGAATTTCTTTCCCACTAAACATTGGAAGAAATGCATGGCCAAAATTTGACTGTCCCTCTCTGGGCTCAATGGGCCCGGGAGTGGAGATCCTCTGCCCATTTTCCCCAGTCTCCAGTGACCCAAGGGTCACATCCATAAGCCCCCTCCTGCTGGTGCCAGATAATCTCGTCATTGTCCACCATTCATATTACACAGCTGTTTCTCCCAGAAGGAAGCATAACATGAAGCCTGCCATAGCCATGCCACTGGACTCTGCACTAGGCAGTTTCACTCTAGGCACTCCAGAGGGGGCGGGTGAGAGCCCTCCCTGTCCCAAGGGACCCAGCCCTGGTATCCGAAAATCTCCAGAACCCAACCGTCGCCACATTCAAGGCTGCCCCCGACATGCTCGAGTCAAGTCTCACACATAAGTGAACATATTCTTGGACCATGAAGCCACGAATGCAGTCATCATAAGACACTTCCTACACATTCTCCAAAAGTGCCACACCATATTTGATGGGGTTTAGATATAGGCAACAAATCATAGAGGGAAATACTATACATGCATATATACATACTTTCACATATATACATATATGAAAGCTCACACCACTCGACCTTTAACAACATGTTAATGATACCCTAGACAATGTCTTAATGGCCCCTGCCAAAATAGAACAGTCTTCACACTGTTTCCTATATGAATACTTTTTTGTAAGCAATATCAGCGGTTCTTCATAACAGACAATACAAAATATATTATTTTGGTTGTGCTTTGGAATAGGACTTGAGATGAAAGCCATCCCAAATTTGGTGGTGGGAATGTGTAATGGTGGTGGGATTGGTGTTTGAATATTAAATGTAATCAAATCTTGTGAACTACCTTATAAAATAAAAAAATTTAAAAAATATATTGGCTTTCCTTGGGGCCAGAGCCTGAGTCCACCAGTTGCCCACACAGAAATCACAACTGTATAAAAAAAAGAAAGAAAAAAAAATCCCTCAAAACAAAAGCGCTAACCAGAGTTCACTAGTGATTTCTTCCAAATCATCAAAAAGAATCTACTATTAGTTCTTATTCTTTTTTATTTTTCTGGACTTTTTGAGTCACACCCGGCAGTGCTTGGACGTTACTTCTGGTTCTGCACTCAGGAATTATTCCTGGCAGTGCTTGGGGGACCATATGGGATGCTGGGGATCTAACCCAGGTCACCTGCTTACAAAGCAAATTCCCTGCCCACTGCACTATCATACTCCAGTCCCCGAGTCCTTCTTATGGTTTTCAGAAAGTTGAAGAAATAGACTTCTTACCAACAGTTTCTCTCTCTTTTTTTCCCTCATAATTTCTCTGAGGCCAACATGATCTCATACTAAAAGCAGAGATAGCACTAAAAAAGAAAACTATAGACCAGTTTCCCTTAGGAAAATAATTGTGAAAAATCTCAACAAAATCTTAGTAAATCAAATTCAATTCATTAATCATAAACTATAACCACGTGATATTTAGATTAGGAATTCAGAGATGGTAAAGTATATCAGTATGCTAACTATGCCATGTTAATAAAAGGAACCAATCATATAAATAAATATATGTATAAATCATATAGTCATAATCATAGATACAGGGAAAACAGTTTTCAAAATGATAAAAATCAACATTTTTGTTATAATTTGGATGGAGTTGTAAAGTATCTAGCTAAGCAGTCAGGAAAATGACAAATACAGGATGATCATACTCATATGTTGAGTATAAGAAACAAAGCAAGGGAATAGATAGTGGACAAGGAAAAGAAATCCTAAAAAGAATGGACTAAAACTGAGGTGTTTCAGTGGATGGATGATGATGTAAAGGAACCTATCGACAATGATGTGGGGATATTAATACTCTGATAATGTATTTTTATTACTACTGTAAATCCTGTTTGGGGGATGTTATTATTTTTGTTTGGGGGGCCATGTTTGACTGCTCAGGGATTACTCCCGGCTCTCAACTCAGAGATCACCCTTGGCAAGGTTTGGGAGATCATTTGTGGTGCCAGAAATAGGTACATACCTAATACCAGGTTGGCTGTGTGCAGGGCAAATGCCCTACCCAGTGTACTATCTCTCCACCTCCAAATTTGATTTTTATTTTAATAGTTATTTGAAATGTCAAATATACATGTCTTCCTTCGTGGAAGAAAAGCATGGTCTTGTAGGTGCCAGAGGGTATGTGTGATTAAGACATAAAGATAGATCAAATAGAGATTATCATAATGATGAATTTTGTTCTGTCTTACATCAGAAATTAGAAAAGGTTTAAAGGAATACATCTTCAAGTTAGTAAATAGCTAGATGGAAGAGATTCACAAAATGAGGTACAGGAAAGAGATGTTGAGTTTCCATGCCCTTCCAGTCATGCCATTTTTTTCAGATCCTAACCTAGATGCTTTGCTTGAATTTCTTTAAACATAAACATTTTCCTTAAAAATTTGAACAAGGGCCAGAAAGAAAAGAAAGAAAGATAATACTTGCTCGTGACTGACTATAGTTCAATCTCTGGCACGAAATGGGATCCCCTGCAAAATAAAACTCATTTATTAAAATCCAAGAAAAATCTGAATAAATGCTAAATAGTCCAAGGGCTGTGGTGCTGTGTCTTGCCCACAGCTGACCCTAGTTTGATCCCCAAGTCATCACCAGAATCAGCCTTAGAAGCCCTTGAGCATTTGCCAAGTGGCCTAGCGCATTTGGGGTGGCCTGGATAATCTCTAGCACCCACTCTCCAAAGCAGTACTGCAGCCACAACCCTAACATTGAGCCACTGGCCAGCTGCCTGAGAATCAGTAGAAGGGGCCTCTCTAAAAATGAATGGCCTTGATATGTGTTTTGAATCACATATTCTGTATTTTAATAAACCAGTAAAATGCTTTATTACGTACCTACTTTTAACTAAGAACTTTTGAACTGTTGATTTTTTAAAAAATATTTTCTGACTAGTTTATAAAGGCAACTTTCTGTTTAGTGATTATTCTGGAAATTATGGATTGCGTTCTTCACCTATTCAAGTGTGATAGTAGTATATCTTGATCCATCTAAGCAACATAATCTTTTGCTTAATTGCTTTATTTTTATTTTCACTTTTTCCCCTTTCTTTCCCTTTGATATTTTTGTTACAGCGACCAGAGGTAGCACATTTGATTGTGGGATCACCACATGATATCACACATCTGGTCTCAATGCCTGCATGCTTGTTAGCATTTCTTGCCAGTGGTCACACATGCTCTTTTTTCTTTTCTTTTCTTTTCTTTTCTTTTCTTTTCTTTTCTTTTCTTTTTTACAGACTTAGACATTTTCGTGATAACATTTCAGTCAAACAATGTTTGAGTACCCACAAGTGCCCATTCTCTACCACCAGTGTCCCCGGTGTCCGTCCCTCTCACCACTACCCCTTCCTACCCCTTGCTTCTGTGGCAGACACATTCCCTCTTATTCTCTCTCTCCTTTTGGGTGTTATATATTCACTTTGCAGTCATCATATTTGGTCCATAGTCTACTTTCAGCACACATCTACCATCCTGAGCGAATCCTCCAACCATCATTTACTTAGTGGTCTTTTCTCTCTCCCACCTGCCTTTTCCCCCAGTACGAGCGAATCCTCCAACCATCATTTACTTAGTGGTCTCTTCTCCCTCCCACCTGCCTTTACCCCCAGTACATGAAATTGGCTTGCAAGCTGTGGGGCGATCCTTCTGGCTTTTATCTCCACTATCCTTCGGTGTTATTCTCCTATTATGTTACTTTATAGTCCACAGATGGGTGCAGTCACTCTGTGTCTGTCCCGCTCTTTCTGACTCATCTCACTTAGCATGATACACTCCATGTTGATCCACTTATATGCAAATTTCATGGTTTCATCTATTCTAACAGCTGCATAATATACCATTGTGTAGATATACCAAAGTTTCTTCAACCAGTCATCTGTTCTTGGGCACTCAGGTTTTTTCCAGATTCTGGCTATTGTAAATAGTAGTACTGCAATAAACATACAAGTGCAGATGTCATTTCTACTGTACTTTTTTGCATCTCCGGGATGTATTTCCAGAAGTGGTATTGCTGGGTCAAATGGGAGCTCAATTTGTAATTTTTTTTTTTTTTTTTTTTTTTTTGCTTTTTGGGTCATACCTGGCGATACACAGGGGTTACTCCTGGCTTTGCACTCAGGAATTACTCCTGGCGGTGCTCAGGAGACCATATGGGATGCTGGGAATCGAACCCGGGTTGGCCTCGTGCAAGGTAAACACCCTACCCTTTGTGCTATTGCTCCAGCCCCTCAATTTGTAATTTTTTGAGAAACATCCATAGTGTTTTCTGAAAATGCTGGACCAGTCAGCATTCCCACCAGCAGTGATGGAGAGTCCCTTTCTCCCTGCATCCATGCCAACACCCATTGCTTTTGTTCTTTTGGATGTGTGCCAGTCTCTGTGGTGTGAGATGATATCTAATTGTTGTTTTGATCTGCATCTCCCTGATGATTAGTGATGAAGAGCATTTTTTCATGATGCCTTTTGGCCATTCGAATTTCTTCTTTGAGAAAGTTTCTGTTCATTTCATTGCCCCATTTTCTAATAGGGTTGGATGTTTTCTTCTTGAAGAGTTCAACCACTGCCTTGTATCTTAACTCCTTATTGGAGGGGTATTGGGTGACTATCCTTTCCCATACTGTCTTTGTATTTTGGTAACTGTTTCTTTCGAAGTGCAGAAGTTTCTTAGTTTAAAATAGTCCCATTTATTTATCTCTGTTTCCACTTGCTTGATCAATGGTGTTTCATCCTCGAAGATAAATTTAGCTTAAATGTCATAAATGGTTTTGCCCACCTTGTATTCAGTATATCTTGTGGATTCTGGTCTGATGTTGAGGTCTTAAATCCACTTTAATCTGACTTTTGTGCATGTGTTAGGTAGAGGTCTGAGCCCATTTTTGCTGTACTTGATCTTGCATGACTTTTTTTCAATCAGCATTATCCCTTTTTTTTTTTTTAAGTTTTCTTCTGATTGTAGATATTTTCAACACTTTCTTCTATTTCTATTGACAGTCTGCTTTATAGTCTGACCACTACATTATTTCAAGTCCTTTGAGTTCAGTTCTATTACTTGATCATTTCTTTCATCCTTGTTTACTTGTGTTTGATACTGCATTTTGTGAGACGAGAGTATCTCATCAAAGAGAACTGTAACTTACTTTCGTCACTTCTGGGACCGCAGTACTCCAAATTTTAAGTTTTAAAATTAACTGGACTTTGTGGGTGACTGTAAGTCTGGGCAAGGACTGATTCTCTTCTGATTGACCCATATCTTTCTTGGGGCTGGAGTGATAGTACAGCAGGTAGAACATTTACCTTGTATGTGGCTGACTTGGGTTCTATCCCTGACATCAGCTGTGGAGTAATTCCTGAGGGCAGAACCAGGAGTAACCCCTGACCATCACTGGGTGTGACCCAAAAAGCCAAAAACAATCACAAAGAATATCCCTTTGGGCCTCTGGTTAATGTAAGGGCACTGGTTATAATCCCCTCTTTTGCTTAAACTGCCAGTACTATAATTTCATAGCTACTTCTTCTGTGATTCAATTAATCTTTCAGAGCAATCACATCTTGAGTTACTGCGATTACCTTTCTGGTATTCCCTTTTCTTTGATTTTTGACTTGGAAATTATTCACTAATATATCAGTTTCTTTGAAATTTTATTTTTGTGTTAACATTTTTTTTTAATCTGTTAGGATTTAAATATCTTAACCATTTTTATTGGGGTACCAGGATTTACAATACTGCTAATCATACTTTTTGTGCATACATCATTCCAATACCACACCCAACATCAGAAAAGTTTTCAATAATCTTTGCCTGCTTCACTCCCCCAGTGTCCCGAGGGCCCCTCCTAACCTGTTTCTGAGGTAAGCTTAGTTCTGTAGAGTCTTCAGTTGCAGTGACTGACTGTTTGTTGTTACTTTGTTGTGCTTCCTTTTTTATCCCACATATCAGAGATTTTTATTTTTATTGTGGAAGCAGTGACACCTCACACATATAAGTGAATTTGTAAGGCACAAATTTATAAATTTGTACATCAGTGATACATTGATTTACAAACCACAAATTTGTATATCAATGATAATTGATAAAGTAGATTTTTAATCTGTATCTTATTTTAGATGTCTATAAATTTTTTAATAATAGGAATAATTCTGTGATAAAACATTTTAAAATTTACATGTGCTTTTTTAAATTAAACTTTAGTTTTTAAAACAAATTTTTGGATTATTTTATCCAACTTGAAGTCCTCAGTAGAAGGGTTAGTCTGAAGTACCTAGCTTGCTATTAATGGAAGAAGGTCTTGGATCATGTAGAATTTTTTGGTCATTGAAATAATCAAATGATCAGTGGCTTTTTTTTTAATTGTATAATTGTATCTGTTGTTGGTTTAAAATGACGTATGACTCATTTTTAAAAAATAGATTCCAGGAATCCTTTCCCCTTATCCTTGGGAAACTTGGTTACTTGATTATAAGATTTGTTAGTTCATAGTGTATTACTCATCTATTCATCTCTTCATTCTTTTTATCTATTAGAACAATTCTCAGCCAAACAAAATTACGAGTTCAATGCTGATAACAGATGAAGGACCCTGAGAGCTAAATATGATCAAATTTAATTAGTAGAAATGAAATTCTTTTATTTATAGCATAACTTGTTTTAGTTTGGTTTTTTGCAGTGCTCAGGGCTTACTCCTAGCTCTGCGCTCAGGGATCAGTCCCGGTGGGCTCAGGATCATATAGGGTGTGAGCCCCGGTATCTGTGTGCAAGGCAAACACCCTGCTCTCTGTACTATTTCCTTGATTCCTTATAACTTAGCTTTTGCTTCAAATTATTTAAAATTTATTTTGAATTTTTTTTTAAATTTCATTAAAGCACCATGATTTACAAAGTTATTCAGTTGATTTATGTTGAGTTTTAGACATAAATTTTGCAGCGCTGATCCCAGGGAGGGAAGTGTCAGCTTCCCTCCACTGTTGCACCCAGGTTTAATAATACCCCACCCTCCTCTGGCCTGTCATTTTGACAGACACTGTTCTAATTTCAGTTGTTATAGTTTGATCTTTTGATTTCAGCGTTGTTGAGTCTGTGATTTGGATTGGCTCTGTGTTCCTTATTACCACCTTTGTACCTGACTCCCCTGGCCTGGCCCCTGTAGCTTCCCATCTGTCTCTTCTCTCCACTCTTTCCTTTTGCTCCCTATACTCTAGGGTCAAGGTTGATGTGGTCATCCCTTCTTTAAAACATTGTATTCCCTCATCCAGTTACTCTAAATACCACATATAAGTGATATCAACCTGTGTTTGTCCTTCTTCTGCCTTCATTTAACATGTTGTCTTCCAGTTCCACCCATGTTGCTGTGAATTGCATGATTTTATCATTCCATATAGGTGTATCATACTCCGTTGTGTTTATATACCACATCTTCATGATCCACTTATCTGATGTTGGACATCTAGGTTGGTTATCTTTGCTGTTCTACCAAGTGCTACAGTGAAGAGTAGTGTGTGTACGTTCTTGTGGATGGATGTTTTTCTGTCCTGGGGATATACCAAAAGTGGACGTACTGGGTCATGTGGGAGCTCAATTTTGAGGTCACTGGGTACCCTCCCATACTCTTTTCCATAGAGATTGGAACAGACAACATTTCCACTAGCAGGAGATGAGGGTTCCTTTTTCACCACATCCGTGCTAACAGATTGCTCCCAGTACTTTTTATTTTTTTAATTTTTATTTTTTTTGTCTTTAAGTACTTTTTTTTTAATTTAAGTTTTCAGGTTTATGTCTCAGTTATACAATATTCAAACACCATCCCTTCACCAGTGCCCATATTCCACCACCAAAATCCCCAGTATACCCACCGCCCCTGCACCCCTACCCCAAACTGTATAACTGAAGAATTTCACTTCATTTTCTCTTTACCTTGATTACGTTCCATATTGCAATACAAAACTCACTATTGTTGTTGGAGTTTCCCCCAAAGAAAGACAGCCCTACTGAGGAAGCATTTGATAATTGGTTTTCCATTAAAAGATTGCATGTTTTCAGTTTTTAGAAACTGAATTTTAATGCGGCCGTGCGGCTCAGATGTGTCCCAGTCCCGCAAGCCGGAGCCGTGTTAGTTGCTGCTCAGTGTCGCCAGGACTCCATCTGGAGAAGGTGTTGTGGCTGCACCTCCTCCGTCCAGATCCCCGGTGTTGTTGGCCCGGTTTCGGGTCCGGAGCATTTCTCCGGCCGCGTTGCTCACCAGAATGCCTGGCCTCTTCTCTGTTGAATGTGGCAAGATGGTGCCAAGGGTGGGTCGAGAGCGTGACTTCCGGCGGCTGGGACCACTTGGAGGTTGGGCTGGCGCCGCCCCACTCCAGTGCCCCCCGAGGCTCGGATGTGTCCCAGTCCCACAAGCCGGAGCCGTGTTAGTTGCTGCTCAGTGTCGCCAGGGCTCCATCAGAATGCCTGGCCTCTTCTCTGTTGAATGTGGCAAGATGGCCCAGTACTTTTTATATGTGCCATTCTCACTGCTCTAAGATAATATCTTTCATTGTTATTTTGATTTAGGTTTCTGTAATTATAAGTGATGATGAGCATTTTTTCATGTGCCTGTTGGCCATCCGTTGGTCTTCCTCAGAGAAGTCTCTACTTCTCCCCATTTTTTATGGGGTTTTTAAGAATTTTGTTGTTGTTGTTGTTAATCTTTCTGAGTATTTATATATCCTGGATATCAACCATTTATCTGATATGTTGAGTGGAGCTGTAGCACAACAGGTAGGGCATTTGCCTTGCACGTGGCCGATCCGGGTTCGATTCCCCTGCTCCTCTCGGAGAGCCTGGCAAGCTCCCGAGAGAATCCCGCTCGCACAGCAGAGCCTGGCAAGCTACCTGTGATGTATTCAGTATGCCAAAAACAATAACAATAAGTTTCACAATGGAGACGTTTCTGGTGCCCACTTGAGCAAGTCGATGAACGGAAGACAGTGCTACAGTGTCTTTACTGATATCCTGTCTAGTGGATTTATTGAGTAGTGACAGTGGGGCAAAGAAGTCTCTCCCTACTAGTTTCCATCCAATGTGTTTCTCTAGGTTTGTGAGCAAAAGCCTTACAAACTTTGCTGACCCAAAATTTGGTGCATCTATGTTGATTAGAGTTTGTACTTCTTGGTCTATTATTCCCTCAATCAATAAGTAGTGTCCATCCCTGTCTCTGATTACTTTTAGATTTAACGCAATTTGTTTTGATAGAAGTATAGCTTTCCTAGCTTCCCCTCCTCCCTCATTGGCTTGTATAATTGTTTCCATCCTTTTCCTCTGAGTCTTTGTCTATCCTGTGATTTTAGATGTGTTTCTTGCAAGCAACAAATGGATGGGTTTTGTTTCTTGATTCATCCCTGATACCACTCTATGCCTTTTGATGGAAGAGTTTAGTCCATTGATTTAGGGATATTTTGATATAAAGGACTGTATTACCATTTTACTGTGTAGAGTTGTTGCTTATATATTTGGATAGTTTACTTATATGGTTTATATAAGTGGCTTTTCAGTGGTTCAGTCAGGGCCAGTTTGGTTACCACAAATATCACCTGCTTGTTTGTCTAAGAATGGTTTTATCCCTCCATTCCATCTAAATGGGTAGTGGACTCTAGATTGAAAGTTTCTTTCATTCATTAATTTGAATATGTCATTCTACTCTTTTCTCTCCTCTGCCATTTTATATGGGAGTTCTGTTGTGAATCTTATGTTACTAACCTTATATTTAAGATTTTTCTTCTCTTGCTGCTTTAAAAAGTTTGTCTCTTTGTTTTGTGCCATTTTGATTACTAATATGTCTTCGTGTTGTTCTGTTTGGGTCTATTTTTTGACTTTTTGGTCTCTGCAGGGAAGTTCTCAGCTAATATCTCTCCCACCACTCATTCTTCCCCTTTTCCTTTTTCCTCACCTTCTGGTATTCCTATAATTCTTCCTGTCTTTGTTCATTAAGTACCTTACAGTTTCTTCCATTTTTTTGTTTCTCTGTTCTTTTTCCATTTCCCTATCACTGCTGGCCCGTATTTTGTTTTCAAGTTTGTCTATATGGTTCTCCCTGTGTGAGATTGTTACTATGGCTTGCTGGTGTGTTCTTTAACTCCTTCATTTCCATTTATATGGAACTTCTTGTCCTCTAAAAGAGTTCTTCTGTGAGTTGGTTGACTTTCTCATTTAATGATATGTTTAATTTAACTGGTGTTTGTTTAATCTCTGTTTCCAGTGCAGTGAGTGTTGATTTTAAGTTCTCATCGACCATGCTCAAGTGTTTTAAATGGGCCTGGGGACTTGCCTGGATTTTTGTTTCTATCTGCAGCTGCATCTGAGTTCCTTAGTGTCCTCATTGTTGTTCAAGCTTTGTACAAGTTAATTGGAGATTTAGATTCCCAGTCAGTTAAGGACTGATCTGTTAGGTTGTTTATACTAGACAGCTAACAGTACTACATCTGCTGTTCAGGTTATTTTCCGTAGCATTCATTGTTGTTTGAGTTTGCCCCTCCAAAAGTATTGGCAAATTACTCATTGTCGTTAACTCAGATTTAAAGCAGCAAATAATCTCTGAAGTAGGAATTTCCCACTTCTCACCTGCCCCCAGTATAAGAGATACAGGTAATAATGTGAGGTTTAGAGGTTCGAGTGTGTTTCTGGACAAAGCCTGGCCCAGGGGCCAGGTCTGACGGCACAGCAGCAGGATGGATCCCTGGGTGTCCTGGTGTATGTCTGTGCCGAGTATTAGGGTGAGGAGGGGCTAGCTTAACTTTTTAAGTAGTAGTCCTTTTTTTTCCTTTTTGGCTATATACTCTTTATAAAAGATTTTCCATTTGGATGTGTATTGCCTTTATAACATAAATTTCAAATTGAATCCTTTTTTTTTCTAGTGTTGTTACAGTACCATTATACCTTTTTTATTATTTTTTTTATTAAATCACCATGAATTACAAAGTTACAAAGTTATGCATGATTGAGTTTTAGGCATAAAATGTTCAAGCACCAATTTCCTCACAAATGTCTACTTCTCTCACCAGTATCTCCAGTTCCCTGCTGCCCTGCAGCCTGCCTCTTTGGCAGGCACTGTCCCCTTTTTCTTTTTTCCATTTAGGCACTGTGCTTTATAGTACTGTTACTAAAGGTATTTATCGTGCATTACTTTACCTTCCTGAAGCACCCAGTTCTGGTCTAGAGTGGAAATTTCCCTGTCTGTCATTGCTATAGTAGTCCCTTCTTGGTCCTACCAGCCATTAAACATTAATTGTTTAAAAACTTATGACCTATTTAACAAATGGTGCTGGCACAACTGGACAACCACATGCAAAAAAATGGGTTTAGACCTTGACCTGACACCATGCACAAAAGTCAGATCAAAATGGATTAAAGACCTCAACATTAGACCACAAACCATAAGGTACATTGAAGACAAGGTCGGCGAAACCCTCCACGATATTGAAGATAAAGGTATCTTCAAAGGTGACACGGAACTAAGCAATCTAGTAAAAACAGAGATCAACAAATGGGACTACATTAAACTAAAAAGCTTCTGCACCGCAAGAGATACAGTGACCAGAATCCAACGACTATCCACAGAATGGGAAAGGATATTTACACAATACCCATCAGATAAGGGGTTGATATCAAAGGTATATAAAGCACTGGTTGAACTCTACAAGAAGAAAACATCCAACCCCATCAAAAAATGGGGCGAAGAAATGAACAGAAACTTTACCAAGGAAGAAATACGAATGGCCAAAAGGCACATGAAAAAGTGCTCTGCATCACTAATCATCAGAGAGATGCAGATCAAAACAACTTTGAGATACCACCTCACACCACAGAGACTAGCACACATCCAAAAGAACAAAAGCAACCGCTGTTGGAGAGGATGTGGGGAGAAAGGGACCCTTCTTCACTGCTGGTGGGAATGCCGACTGGTTCAGCCCTTCTGGAAAACAATATGGACGACTCTCAAAAAATTAGATATTGAATTCCCATTTGACCCAGCAATACCACTGCTGGGAATATATCCCAGAGAGGCAAAAAAGTACAATCGAAACAACATCTGCACATGTATGTTCATCGCAGCACTGTTTACAATAGCCAGAATCTGGAAAAAACCCGAATGCCCCAGAACGGATGACTGGTTGAGGAAACTTTGGTACATCTATACAATGGAATACTATGCAGCTGTTAGAAAAAAGGAGGTCAAGAATTTTGTAGTCAAGTGGATGGGCATGAAAAGTTTCATGCTGAGTGAAATGAGTCAGAAAGAGAGAGACAGACATAGAAAGATTGCACTCATCTATGGTATATAGAATAACAGAGTGGGAGACTAACACCCAAGAACTGTAGAAATAAGTACCAGGAGGTTGACTCCATGGCTTCGAGGCTGGCCTCACGTTCCGGGGAAAGGTCAACTCAGAGAAGCGATCACCAACTACATTGTAGTCGAAGGCCATGTGGGGGAAGGGAGTTGCGGGCTGAATGAGGGCTAGAGACTGAGCACAGCGGCCACTCAACACCTTTATTGCAAACCACAACAGCTAATTAGAGAGAGAAAACAGAAGGGAATGCCTTGCCACAGTGGCAGGGTGGGGTGGGGGGGAGATGGGATTGGGGAGGGTGGGAGGGACACTGGGTTTACGGGTGGTGGAGAATGGGCACTGGTGAAGGGATGGGTTCCAAACTTTGTATGAGGGAAGTATAAGCACAAAAGTGTATAAATCTGTAACTGTACCCTCACGGTGATTCTCTAATTAAAAATAAATAAATTTAAAAAAAAAAAATTTATGACCTATAATTTCTTTCATACAGTTGACGATTTCTTAACTTTTTTCATTAAGCCTTTTTAGGGATTTAATTATCTTTGAAAATGTGTGTCATTTGTAGTGTTAGTTACGTTAGACTAAAAAAACCTCACACTTCTTAAGACCTCAGTGATTGTTGCATTTTATTATATTTATTAACCATCATTATTAGTATCATTATGTGGGGGATTCAACAAGTGAGTGAATATTTTATTTCTGATGTGCTCAGAATAGTCAGATCCTTTTGTTTTGTTTTGGGGCGGGGCCATACCCTGCGGTGCTCAGTACTCCTGGCTTTGATGGACCCAGGCCACTCCTGCCAAGGCTGCAAGGCGGTACTGGGGATTAAACCCAGGTTGGCTACATGCCAACCAAACGCCCTACCTGCTGTACTATATCCCCAGCCCCATCATTTAGCTCTTTCCTTAAAATTCTGGTTAGTTTTCCTTTACTACCCTAAGATAAAATAGAGAATATTCTATATATATTCCTGAAGATTAGTTTCAAATTGGTTTCTTTGGTTTAGGATATATGAGCTAAATTTTCATTACTGATACCTAGACAGCTGGTACTGTGGAAAAGTAAGCATTTTTTTTTTCAATATATTTTTAACATAGTCTTCTGGTTTCAGATCCTGACTTCACCACATTGTGAAGTTTGTATAGCCTAAGTCTTATGCCTTATCATTCCATTGTTATGAAATGAGTATTATTTAGTGGCTACCTCCTTATTGAGATGATTAAGATAATGTATATAAAGTACTTAGAATACGGCTTCATCAGACATTTTTACAGCTAAGCATTTTAAAGCTTTTTGCCTTTATAATTTTTTAAAATATGCATTTTCTTCAGTATTTAAGCTGTTAAAACTTACTTTAATATTTAATATAGTGCCTTTGGTAGGTACATTAGAAAATTTAAATACAATTGTTGGACTGGAGTGATAGCACAGTGGGTAGGGCGTTTGTCTTGCATGTGGCCGACCCGGGTTCGATTCCTCCATCCCCCTTGGAGCTCCATCCCCCTTGGAGAACCTGGCAAACTACCAAGAGTATCCCGGCCACACGGCAGAGCCTGGCAAGCTCCTCATGCCATATTCGATATGCCAAAAACAGTAACAACAACAGTAAAACGTCTCACCATGGAGACGTTACTGGTGCCTGCTTGAGCAAATCAATGAACAGTGGGACGATAGTGCTACAGTTGTTAGTAAATGTTTATAAATACATTATATGCTGGTGTTTATAAGAGCTCATAGTACGTCTTTTTACTGCTAAATTATTTTTTCACCTCTTATGTAACACTAAGACTTTCACAAATTTTGCTCTTAAATTGGGAAAAAGTAGACCTACATGAATTATCCCACATTTTAGAGCTTTAGAAAGTAAAATTTTAGCACTGGAAAAAATCAATTTAAAGTAGGCCATCAGAGACTTACCACTAAAATTTCAACCTGGAAGGAACTTGCTTCTAATTATGTTTTCAGAAGTAAGCTTTTAATAGAAAGAAATACATTGCCATTTTTGTTAATGTGTTCCTGATGTTTTATTCATTGAATTATGGGATACATGACAGAATTCCATCCAACATTATTATTGTGGCACAAAGCACAAACAGGAAAAAAATGAATTTCAGCTGTTTGAGTGAAAATGTAAAAGTGTGATAGGATGGAAAGAATGTCCTGGACGACTTTTTATTCATTTAGAGAAAGAAACTATAAAAACATTTACTTAACTGATTTTCTTTCCATATCACCTTTTCAGCTAAAAAGACAGTCTTAATATTAATATTTCATAGCTAAATGCTTAATGGTAGACATTTTCAGTGACTAGTTACCCGTACCTTATAAAGAGAGGGTCTTCATTATGCTACTTCTGAATTTTTTTTTCTAGGGGACATTTAGTCAATACAGCGTTTGCATGTTTTATATTAAACTCAGGCTCTTAATTTATGTTTCTGACTTGGAGAATTACAGAGCAAACAAACTTTTTATGTATGCGTTTTCTTTGGTATTTCTTACCCATGAATGTAATACTCTTTTGTACTCCATTTATTTTAGGAGTAAAATAAGGAATAGAAAATCTTTTAAGAATCATTAGAAAATGAATTTTCCCACATTAGGAAATTAATTGAATTAACATCTAATTTATCATTTTTCTTCTTATACATTGATGACATCTTAAGAATGGATGTGCTCCGCTGAAAGTAGACTAGAGACTGTGCATGATGGCCTCTCAATACCCCTGTTGCGTACTGCAACACCCAAAAGGAGAGAGAGAGAGAACAAATTGGAATGCTCTGCCACAGAGGTGGAGTGGGGTGGGGGATGGGATGGGGGGTAGGAGGGATACTGGGTTCATAAGTGGTGGAGAATGGATACTGGTGGAGGGATGGGCATGAGGGTAAAACAAGCACGAAAATGTGTGAATCTGTAACTGTACCCTCACTGTGACTCACTAATTTAAAAAATCAATAAATTATTAAAAAAATGGATGTGCATCATGAAGTGAAGCACTCATTCTTTGTTTTGGGTTACAAGCTGTTTCCTCCACCTATCTCTTCAGCATGATAAAGTCACATGTCATATATATTCTAGCAGTACTTAACAGCCTCTATTAATTGATTATAAATTTTAAGATCCTATGCTAGAGGGTGCAGGACATAACAAAAAATGAAATGCTATCCCAGCAATGTTCCTTTTTAAGAAGTAAAAGAAATATGAAGGGAGCTGGAGCAATAGCACAGCAGGTAGGTCATTTGCCTTGCACGCAGCCAACCCAGAGTTCGAGTCCCAGCATTCCATATGGTCCCCTGAGCACTACCAGGAGTAATTTCTCAGTGTGGAGCCAGGAGTAACACCTGTGCATTGCTGGGTGTGACCCAAAAAGGGAAAAAAAAAGGAAGAATTATGAAGATGTTACATCCCTGCAAATTATTTTGAAATACGGATTTTAATGAAAAGGGAGATCTGGGATTGAAGAGATAGTGCAGCAGGTGGGGCTCTTGCCTTGCATGCAGCCAGCCCAATTCTATCTCTGGTACCATATATCACTCTCTGAGCACCACATGACCACTGACCACAGAACCAGGAGTAAACAATGAGCAAAGCCAGGTGTGGCCCAAAAACCATGATGGTGATGATTGTGGTGGGCGGGGTGATGGTGGTAGTGGGAGATCTCCAGGTATATTTCTAAAACTACTTGTGTGGGAACTGACATTTATTATAAACAAGGTCTAATTCGTTTAATAGCAAGATATTGTAAGTTTGATTTTGATGATCTTTTGTTGCCATATATCTGATAACGTCTTTTAGAATAGTGATGGAGTGGTTATAAGATATCAACACCAGAGTTAGAAAAGAATTATTTTTCTGTATTAAATTGATTTTTTTTATTAGATGATAATAAAGTGAATGAAGAAGACAATGGACAAGCAAAGAAAACTCAGAAAGATGATGAAGAACAAATTGCTAAATACAAGCAGCTGTTGCAGGTTATACAAGAAAAAGAAAAGAAAGGAAAAGAAAATGATATGGAAATGGAAATTAAGTGGGTCCCAGGTAAGAATTATATACTAGCTAAATGTTTGCTTATTCTTTTAATCTTAAGGTGTTGAATACATGTTTACTAAGAAGGGAGAGATAACATAAAGGAATGTCTTAGTAAAGAAGTTAGCATGAATTTTCACATAGCATTAATTCACTCAGGACTAGCATTTTAAATTCTTGCCAGTTTATTCTTGATTGATTTTGTTTTATCAGCTCCAATTTACTTCTGTCCATTTGTGACAGTAGATCCTTCTTATATTTGATTCTAGTATTCTAGGATATGGAAATTTGAATAGAATACAGCTGCTCTATGTTCTAAAGTCACTAAACTTTTTAAAATACATAATTTATAAGTGGACATTTCTTTTACGACCACTAATAAACTTTCGTGGCTAGTATTACTTCGCTAGCACAGTAATGTAATAGGTTTTCCTCACATTTTTTCTGTGAATATTTAAAAGGATTGCATAGTAACTGTCTTCTGTAACTGCCTTGAAGGGTTCAATAGTAGTTTCAAAACTGTACTGTTGTATTAGTACAATGCACTGTAGCAGTCTTCATCGATTTGCTCGAGCAGGCACCAGTAACACCTCCATTCATCTCTCGCATGCTAGTGTAGCCCAATGGCGTCTTCTCACTCCAGGAACACGAAGTGAGGCTTGGTATTGTTACTGTTTTTGGCATATCAAATACGCCACAGGTAGCTTGCCAGGCTCTGCCGTGTGGGCGGGATACTCTCGGTAGCTTGCCAGAATCTCCAAGAGGGGTGGAGCCTGCATCACTCTCTTCCAGGAGTTTTGTTTTGTACTCTTGGATCTTGGCCATTGATGAGATTACATGGTACCAGGGACAGTTTGTGAGTGTGACTGCCAAGCTACTGGAAAATGGGGGATCTGGGTGGACGAGGCCCAGTTCCAATCTGAGCAGGCTTGGAGATCTCAACCACGGGTCCCACATACCTGGGTTCCTCTGTCCATTTCTTCATGGGTGAGACTTGTCCCAACATGTGGAGAGTGGCCTTGAGCATGGCTGTGGCTGGGTTCTGGAGGTTTTCGGCTGCCAGGGCTCTGCTTGGGGCAGGGAGGGAAACTCCACCTGTCCCCTTCCGAGGTGCCCTGGTGAAGACAGCCTGGCGCAGGGGCAGGAGATTAGTATTATACTAATTGAAATAATGTCAGAGCTAAACAAGAGGCAAGTTAGGATAAAAGCTAAGATAAAGCCAAGATTGTTTTCTAGCATTTGCAGTCTTTCTTTTTTTTTTTTTTTTTAATTTTTTTTATTGAATCACCAAGTGGAGGGTTACATAGTTCTCAGGATTATGTCAGTTATACAATACTCAAACACCCTTCCCTTCACCAGTGCCCATCTTCCATCACCAACCCCCCGAGTATATCTGCCGCCCCCTCCCACCTCCCCAGTCCCCACCCTTGTACGTGATAAGTTTCACTTTGTTTACGCTTTATCTCGATTACATTCCATGTTTCAACACACAACTCACTACCGTTGCTGGGGTTTCCCCCCAAAAAGAAAAAGACAGTCCTATTGCCAAGGAGGCATTTGATAGTTCTCCATTGCTAAGAATATAGAGATATTAAGTCCCGCTGTTTGTTACATAACTTTTCTTTTTCCCCCTTGCCCCGCGCCACTGAGTTCACGCCTGTTTAGTAATCGCCACGCTGTCTGACAAAGGGAAAAAAAACCGAAGAGGATGGTTATTTCCCGTCATCAGCCGGCGTGGGGCTCTGGCTTAGTTGATAGTCTAGTAGAGTGTCTGCAAGCAGTTTCTGGAACCAAAGGTCTTGCGCTGGTATCGGCTCCGGCTCGAGATTCCACCAGCGTCCCGCTGTTCCATGTACATAATTTTTCCCCTTATATCCCATTCCCACGCCACCAGGTCTGTTTGCTTAATGGACATCACACTATGTTTGACACCACGCCGCGTTTCTTCCTGAGAAAGAAGGATATTTCTTCTCAGCCGGCTTGGAGATATAGCTTAGTTCAGTCTAGAGAGATGGCTACCACTTTGATTGCCTTCAATATTTCAACAAAAGACTTACTATTCTTGTTAGGATCTCCCACAAAAGTCCGACCCATTAAGAAGGAACCATTACATATTGCTGATACTAAGATGACATTAGGTCACACGGCCGCAGCAGCGACCACACGGTTTTGGGTTTCTGTATAAAGTCCAGGGAAAATTCTGCCTGAAATTCTATCACTACAATCTTTTACCCTTTTATGGTGCTCATAAGATGGGAAAACCTAGAGAAATACCGGCCCCCCGCATGGGCGGAAGTGGGAAAGCTCCCTTGTCCTCCTCAGTCATACTGGGGCTGCGGGCGCGGCGAAGTGGGAAAGCCCACGTGGCTGCACTCTCTTTAAGTGTTCAATGTGGGCGGAGACCGGTACTTCCCCGCCCTCGATCTCCCGCCAGCCACGCCGCGCATTTGGGTGCGTCTCTCCATTTTGTGCCCAGAGAAGTGGGGTGGAGGCTGTGCTGTGCTCAGGAGAGGTTGAAGGAGAGAGAGAGAGATAAAAAAAAAAAGAGAGAGAAACGCCGGGCCCCCGCACGGGGGGCCTGGCGGAAACATTCAAGTCACATACTGCAGGTTGCTGGCGGGCTGCTGGTGTCCAAAGCAGCTCCCTTGTCTTCCTCAGTCATACTGGGGCTGCGGGCGCGGCGAAGTGGGCATTTTCAGTTTTTCATTAGTCCTGGGCAAATTACCATGCATCTCTGCAACCAGCATTATTTTTGCAATTGTTACAGAAAATTGCATCTGTATATTTTAAAGCTAAGTATCATTTTTGACAAGTAATCAGTTCTTTAGCTCCAGTTTATTTTTAAATAAAAGAATATTTGTAATAATATTTCTTAAAAATTAAATATTCTTCTATATACAGTTATTTCTTTGAATCAGTATGTTTTTGCACTGGTAATAAAATGTTCCTATAGAAATACTGTATTATATTGTAAGAGATTTTAGGTACTTGGCTTTGTAGACAGTGGTGATAAGGAAAAGTAAAATTTAATGTTATTGAAGTAATGACTGAGTAATTTATTTTGTAGAAGATAAGTCTCAAAATTGACTTGATCACTGTTTTCAAGTACTTCAGATATAACTATGTAAACAAAAACTAAATCTCTCTTACATCAGTGCTTTTGCCACTGGATAAAAGTTGAAGGAAGAGGGTAGAGTACAGTGGGTAGAGCACTTGCCTTGTACGAGGCTGACCTGTATTTCGTCCCTGGCATCCAGTATGGTCCCCAAGATGTCACCAAGAATAATTCCTGAGTGCAGAGCCAGGAGTAACTTCAGAGTATTGCCGAGTATGACCCGAAGCAAAAAATAACAAAGAAGAACAATGTCAAAGGAAGGTAGATTTCAGTGTACTATAAAGAGGAAGTGTATTTCATTCGAATTGCCATGCATAAGAACAAAGTCTGTTTTAACGGGCTGTGCTACCTTTGTATGTGAAGGTCACAGTAAGGCTGTATAACCATATCACTCCAGAATATTTGTGAAGAAATTTCTTACTTGAGGTTCTTCACTTAGTAATTTCAATAATTGTTGGATTCTGCCTTTGAATTCTGTAATTATGGTATGTTGTAACAATACCTTAATTCTAAGAATGTTCTTACTCAGAAAATATTTTAAGTTACTATATTAATATTACATTTCATTTTTATTGAGGTAAATTGGTGGTATGTTTGGCAATATTTTTGTAAACTAAACTAATACCCCTCAAATACATCCCAGTGGACCTCTTCTACCCTTTCAGTCGATTCCAGTTTCCTGAGTCTCCTTGGGAGTCTACCTCAGATTTGTGGTCAGAATCTAAGGCTTATATTGGACTGTATTATTGTATCACTGTCATCCCATTGTTCATCAGTTTGCTCGAGCAGGCACCAGTAATGTCTCCATTGTGAGACTTGTTATGTTTTTAGGCATATCGAATACGCCACAGGGAGCTTGTCAGGCTCTGCTGTGCGGGCGGAATACTCTCGGTAGCTTGCCGGGCTCTTCGAGAGGGATGAAGAAATTGAGCCCGGTGTGCAAGGCAAACGCCCTACCCGCTGTGCTATTGTTCCAGCCCTATAATGGACATTTTTCTTTTCTCTCACTATGTTTCTTTATATACCAGAGATGAGTGAGATCATCTGTTACTGGTTTTTCTCCTTCTGACTAATTTTTTTCTTTTTTTGTTACAATTTATTTTATAAAGTCTCCAATCTATTCATGTTGTATCACATGGCAGGATTTTATCTTTTCTAGTGAGCTGAGTAGTATTCCAGTAAGAATATATATATATTTTTTTAAAAATACAATATAAATTCATATATATGTGTGTGTATTTTAAATTCATCTGCCATCAGGCACTTTGATTTGTTTGCAGTTCTTGACTAATCAGTAAATAGTGCTGCAGGTTCAACATGTCTTTTAAATTAGTGTTCTTAGGATACATACCTAGTTGGATCTTAAGGTCGTTCTCTATAACTTTTTTTTTGAGAAATCTTCATGCTGTTTTCTGTAAGAGCTGAACTAGTTTACATCCTTAGAAATGGTGAATGTAAAGATTTATTTTCCTCTACACCCTTGCTAGGACTTGTTATTTCTGACTCCTTGGTACTGTTGTTTTCTAGAAGTGTGAGACTGTAACACTGTGGGCGGATGGTGGGAAGAAGACAGTTATACTAAACACCTGGCAGTGCTCAGGGCTTCAGGGCTAACCCCTGGCTCAACATAATGAAGCTTTATGCAACACATTTTTCTTGGGATAGACCTCAGCTTGCCATGGCATGTCCTTAAAGCTTCTTATAGTGTGTTAATGAATAATATTTGTAATATTTGTTACTTAGTGATTTTGGTATTTTGGTACCAAGGTCAATAGGAGCTGTTCCTTCTTTGAACAGCACATTTTTATTTTGAGCCTCCCCCTCCCCCACCCCCATGCTTCAGTCCACAGCTGGCAGTGCTTAAGGGTAATTCCTTTCTGTACGTTTAGCAGTCACCCTGACAGTGCTCAGGTTACCATATGGGGCACCAAGGATTGAACCCGGGTCAGCAGTTTTCGAGGGAAGTGTCCTACCCACCATACTACCACTCTGGCCTTATCTTGACTTTTTATTTGTTGATTTTTATGGTGTCATAAAATACTTTGGACAAGTGAAATGAAAACCTATCATGTATAATTTCACTCCCCTAATTCTACCACTGAGTGATCAAGTAGATTGTGGTTTAATTTTATAGTTTCTCTATTGCTGAATATTTCTACTCTTTGACTATAGTAAACCTTTGGTTTTGGAAAGCAAGGTGACCTAAGACTGTTTCCCATCCCATATTCACAATACCAATACTTTCTGACATCTACTTTCGTCACAAGTCAAATAATTGGTACTTCCAAGAAGTTTTATTTCTCTCCCATCCTTTCCCTTCATTGCTCTTGTGATATAGAAGCCTACTTGTCCCGCCTGTATTCCATTGTGGTGCTTGTGGGAACTCACATGTAGCAGTTCACGTTCATAGTTGTGGTGTTGGTCCATATTCTGATATAGTACTCCAGGGAGTCACACCCCTTTCGGTGCAGTGCTTGTACACCACGTGGCCAATTTATGGCCAGAAATTCCTTGCAATGTCAGAATCATAGCCAGCAGAGCTGGGAGACACAAATAGCTGTTAGGACCTTTGTGGAGTGCATGAAACAACACTAGGGATTGAAGTTGGACCATTGTGTTTGTAAGGCAGGCATGCTAAGCCACTGAACTATCCCTAGAACCTTTCAAAAGAAATTTTTTCAGCAGTGATTTTTTTTTCCTTCTCTCCTCCATTTTAAAATTGTTTCTGTTCCTGTGAGGACTAGTAGAAAGCAATCGGATCAAACAGAGAAGCTCACTAACTAGATACTAATGGAACTTTCTCTCACAGTATACTTTCTTATGCTGTGGATCAATTTCTGTTTCTCATAAACTACTAAAAGCTACCACTGTTGCTGTCAAAACCTGAAAAGTTAAATCTCAGAGGTCAGACATTTAGGATATTATAAATAATCTATATAGCTTTTTCCATATTTTAAAATTTTCCCCATAGCATAGCTTTCCCGAAATCTAATTACTATGAAGAGCACAGATATTTTTATGTCATAAAGTTGCTGCCAAATTGCTTTCCAAAAGAATTATACCAGCTAAAAATGCTTCTGCGATGAATAAAAGTACAAGCTTCAAGAAGTTATCAACAATTTTGTATAAGTATATATATTTTTTTAGTTAAGTAATGAAGAAAAATTGATATTTGACATATAAAGCACTTTTAAAAGCCTTTGTTCTATGGTATTTTCAAAAGTCCCACATGAGGTATGGTTACTGATTAATTCTTGGAGTATGAGTGCACATACTTAGGTGCATGTATGTGGTTAGATATAAAGTCTTATTAGATTTGTTTAATAAAATAAATGCAGAATATTTTTTAGGATCTCTTTTTACTCAAGGTGAAAAACGACACTATTAATACATTTTGCTTAAGTTGAGATATTTATAAAAGTGCCTTAGCAACTACACAGTCTTAGTCATGTCACAGCTTTTTTTTTTTTTTTTTAAGAAATATGTCCAGGGAACAGGAGATAGTATAGTGATCAAGGTGTAGTACTGGACCTCGGTTCAATCTCCTGGACTCCATGGCCATCTGAGCATTAGTAGGTATCTCTGGATGCCCTCGAGCATCACGGGGTATGTTTGGAAACCTCTCCCACACATACACACACACAGTACTTTCCTTGGGCCCTAGTATTGATTCTCTTTCCCAGTTTCCTCCAGTTGTGACCCCACCTCACCCCATCCCTGCCCCCAAAGCCCTCTGAGCAGTGTTTGGATGGGCCCACTTTCCACACACCAATAAAGAAAGAAATCTGTGTCCTAGTTACAATTACCTTAAGACTTAAGTGATGTTATACTTCAGTGAACCACAGAGGGTCAGTATGAGATTAAATTATACAGAACGTAAGTATACTTAATAACTAACACGTGTTGAGGCTTGCTTAGCAGTTATGGTATTTTAAAAGGAAATTTACTTTAGACTTTTAAAATTTTGTATTTCTTTACATTGTATTATTCAGAATAGTAATAGCTGGTGTTTTCTTTTTCACTGTTGTTTTCTGACTGTGGGGCCACACCTGGTATTGCTCAGGGCTTACTGCTGTCTCTGTGTTTAGGGATCACTCCTGGCAGGCTTGCAGGATCATGTGGGATTCTGGGGATCAAACCTAGGTCTGCCACATAAAAGGCAAACCCCTACCTATTGTGCTGTCACTCTGGTCCAAGTGGTTTGATTCTTACGGGCAGTATTAAGAGAGGCAGGTAACAGGAATATGGCTGTAACAACTAGAACTAACACTTGTTGTAATTAAAGTACTTAGTAGGAATGTGATAATAAAGCCTATTAGGATTATAAGTTAAAATGTTGAATTATAAAATTTATAATTGATGCTGTAATCATCATCTTTACATAAATGGAGTAGCTTGTCAGTTCTCATTGTGTTCCCAAAATGGTATCCTGCCTACTTAGATAAATAGGTAAGGTAAAACAGTATGATTAGGATTATTGCTTTTTATCAAAGAATGTGCCTCATATGATTTTTATTTATAATTATAAAACTAAAATTATATAAAATATGATCAGTTTGTCTCACATGTAAACTTTCCCTATATTAATAGTTATATTTATATACATAATAATTATGCAAACTGCATATAAATAATGTTGCATACATTTTTCATAATTAGAGAATTATATCTATATTATCATCTTAAGAAAGATAAGCTAGGATATAAATACTCTCTTTTTTGGGTTTGTGTGTGTGTGGCTTGAAAGTCACTGATGAGAGGCTGCTGAGATAGCTCTGTGAGTTAAATGCATACTTTGCATACAGGAGACCCAGATTTGATCCCGGCACTGCATAGTGTACAGAGCACCACTGGGAATATCTCCCAAGCACAGAGCTAAGAGTAGCCTCTGAGTACTACGTGCGTGTGGCAAAAAAGGGGGAAAAGTCACTGATAAAGAGGACACTAATCTTGTCCTACTTGGCATCCTTCGTCTCCCAACTTTTCTTCAGTAACTTTATATAAGTATATAAATCCTTAACCTCATTGATTTTTATTTCAGTGCAGAAGTCAGGTTACTCTCTAGTAAAGAAGATATTTGAGAAGAGAAAAACTAGGTTGTGTACCTTAAAGACAAGATTGTAGAAACAGAAAATAGCAAACAGATGTCCTTGATGTTCTAGTTTATCTGTCATATGTGAAAAATAGCCAGAGTAAATGAAGATGTGATCAGGGAGATAATATGGAATCAGATCATGAAGGGTTTTGTAGCCATTTTAAGGATATGATCTGGGGCTGGAGCAATAGCACAGTGGGTAGGGCGTTTGCCTTGCACGCTGCCAACCTGGGTTCAATTTCCAGCATCCTATATGGTCCGCCAAGCACATCCAGGAATAATTCTAAAGTGCATGAGCCAGGAGTAACCCCTGTGCATCACTGGGTGTGACCCCCTCCCCCCTCCAAAAAAAAGGATTTTTTGATCTATTTCTCTACATGAGCTGTATGAAATAATGAAGATAGTGGATTGAACAGTTTTACAGAACCGTAATAATTGTCTTTTATTCACATGTTAAGTTTAAGTTACATCTAGGTAGATATTGAAATGACATACCAAGAATTAGTGGCTGTTGAGTTTAGTGTTCAGGAAAGAAGTAGATAAGAAATTTGGAACTTCGCTGAGTATATCTCTGAAAGTAAAGAACTCTTTTCTAAAAGAACTGATCTCTAAATCACTTTGGCATATAAAGGTCGAGGCAAGAGCATTTGGGGGAAGCTGTGTATTTCGACTGGGCTATCAGTACCATGTACTTTGGAGTTGTTGCACAGCCTCATATGCGGCTGCATGCCCCAGCAGCTGTATCACTACAGTGACTCAGCACCATGGCGTCTCGGAGTATCAGGTTTGAAATGGCGGTTGCTCTCTGAGATGGATTGTGCAACTGGGCCTGAATTCAGTGTGAATGGAAGCAAGTGTGGGTGAGTAGAGCACTGGGTTTTCCCACAGGGCAGGGAGTCTGCCTGCCTCATCCCAAGAGGGCGACAGTAATCTGGGCCTGGAGACCAGGTCTACTAGTTTCAGTGCAGTGATAACTTCTCTCCCCTTTGATCCATTTTGATTTGTTTTTTTAATTATTATTATTATTATTATTATTATTATGCTGTTTGAGAATCAAACCCAAGGCCTCATAATGCAAGGCAAAGGCTGTATGCAATATTCACATCCCTGGTCCCTCAGTGGTGAGGGAGGAAGGGGGAATCTTAAGCACAGAGACTTCTTTGTCATATATCTATAATCATTGTATTACTCTTATGCAGAAATAAAATATTTGAATCAGCTAAGCATTTATTTTGTAGAGCACCCCAGCATCAGACATCTCAGTTTTCATACATAGCAGAACCTGTGCATTATTTTCTTTTGGCTGTGTCTCTAGTTTCATTTATTGCCAGTATGTCCATTATTTTAAGTATATCCACACACAAAAAAAATTTTCTTCAGAATTTCTTAATACCCAGATGTTTAAAATTTTTAGTTGACTTTAAGGAGAGCATTAAATAGAAAACTTGAATGTAAAAAATAACTCAAACGAACTTGACATTTATTTCGTATTTAGGTGATAAGAAAATAGTCCACGATATACTCTCAAAACTTGGATGTGTTCAAGTATATTCATGTATCTAAGTGGCTAGAATTTGGTAACTTTATGAACACTCCTTCCTTGAAGTGTTAATCATCTAGTTCAAAGATTTTCATGTAAAGTCTTTCTAAGTCAATAGCTGAAACTTTTTACTGTGTAAACAAACATTTATAAACTACCTCTGAGTTACTTGTGAAATATGTGGTAAAA
Organism: Sorex araneus; assembly: GCF_027595985.1. Classification (NCBI taxonomy): domain Eukaryota; kingdom Metazoa; phylum Chordata; class Mammalia; order Eulipotyphla; family Soricidae; genus Sorex; species Sorex araneus. The sequence goes on along the minus strand of NC_073304.1, from coordinate 134,339,038 downwards.
ATGAGAAGCAGTGGGGACAGGGATTGATCAGCAGCAAAAATTCCTGCTTGGCAAGTGTGAGGTTGTGAGTTTGAGAGCTCGTTTCAAAGTTTTTGGTAAAAGAACACAGCTGCCTGTATATCCCTGGGCCATGTGGAGCACTGAGGGAGGCTGGGGACACCACCAAGCTAGCCAGATCAGCCAGTCAGTGCTGGCAATGACAGTGTGACCAATGTGACAGTCAGATTGTCCTCACATCCAAGGTTGTGAATTTGATACCAGGTGCTGTCTGTATGCACCTAGCACAATCCCTGTAGTCTTATCTTCTGCAGTCGTGTGCGATCTCCAGTACACAACCTGCAATTAAAGTGTATGATTCCTAGGGGCCGGAGAGTTACTGTAGCAGGTAAGGTGCTTATTTTGAGCGAGGCCAGCCTGGATTCAATCCCCTGCATTCCATATGGTCCCAGAGTACTGCCAGGAGTGATTCCTGAGTGCAGAGCCAGGAGTAATCCCTTAGTATTGCCAGGTGTGTTCACAAAACAAAACAAAAAAGGTAACTCCAAATCCTTACAACAATAAAGGGAAGTTGTGGGGAGAAGCAATTTTATATATATATATATGTATATATATATATATATACATACATATATATACATATATAAGAAGCAGCAGCTAGGTTTATCAAAACATATCAGTAGAATATTTAGCAAGTAGAATTGCCATTAAGTTTCTTGGAATTTTTGGATTGTTTTATCAATTATTTTATTAATACTTTTTTATTAAAAAGTTTGTCCAGAATCTTACAAAAACCCAGAGATATGGTTTAAGATATAAAATGCACACACTTTTATCTGTGTGCTGAATTGCACCTGAACACTACCTAGGTGTAGCCCTGGCCACTCATCACTACCTTCTATCTGGTCCACCACCACAAGAGAAACCTTAAAAATAAGTTTCAGAGATGAATCAAGATGACAGACAAGACTTATCCCTGAAAGTGAAAGATAAGCTCAGAAAAGGACCAGGTGAGCCCAGGTTATCCCTTAAGTACAAGGCACATGTGAAGCCTTTGATTCTATTCCTGCACAGTATAGCTCTGTTGACAGATGTATCTCTGGCCTCTGGAGTATCACAGGTTGTGGTCTCCACAACAAAAGCAACAAAGATGATACTGCTGGAATAGCAATTCCCTCACAGAGAAAGGTAGTAGGAGATGTTGGAGAGGACTTTGAAAATCATCTTTAGTGTATCCACTTGCTTTGCATGCAAAGTGAGTGCTCTTTGGCCCTGACTGAAGTCGAACCCCATATTTCCTAAATCACTTTTTTCCTGTCTGCATCCTCCTGAATGAGTTGGGTTGCAGAATGTACAGAACAGAACAAGACCACAGCAGTGGCAGATTAAGTGCAAATTTGCAAATTGTAGAATAGAGAAGAATGAAGTTGCAACTTCTCGCTCAGATATGAGCATCCCCTTGGGAAACTTGACTACTAAATTGTAACCTCCCTGCTGCCTCATTTCTCTTTTGTTAAGGCTTAATCTTCAGTCATCTAAATTGTCTTAACTGTGCCAGTAGATAAATTAATCTCTGATCCTTGATAAAAAATTTTCATATTACATCCTAAACCTGGGCTGGAGCGATAGCACAGCGGTTGGGCTTTCGCCTTTCACGCGGCCAACCCGAGTTCGATTCCTCCGCCCCTCTCGGAGAGCCGGGCAAGCTACCGAGAGTATTGAGCCCGCGCGGCAGAGCCTGGCAAGCTACCCGTGCGTATTGGATATGCCAAAAACAGTAACAATAAGTCTCTCAATGAGAGACGTTACTGGTGCCCGCTCGAACAAATCGATGAGCAACGGGATGACAGTGACAGATCCTAAACCTACAGTTCTAATCAGAGACCTGCGTAGCAAGCCAATGTAAGCAACAGCCACTCAATTTAGCACACATCCTTTTGCTATAAATTAAACGCAGTGAAAGATACATTTCATTTCTGGAATTGCCAGCATCCTAACTTGGGAAGTATAATTCCTTCCTTTTATTTGATGAGGAGGACTCTCTCTCTCTCTCTCTCTCTCTCTCTCTCTCTCTCTCTCTCTCTCTCTCTCTCTCTCTCTCTCTCTCTCTCTCTCTCTCTCTCTCTCTTCCCCCCCCGCCTTCCTTCCTCCCTCCCTCTCCTCCCCCTATCTTCTTTCTCTCTCACACACAAACACTATTTCTTTTCTTTAATAAGCTTCCTTCCCTCCCACCCTCTCCCCTCATCCCTCATAAAAAAAGTACTTCTTTAAAAAAATTAAAAATAAAATGAAGAATCGCTACTTTGTCAATAATGATAAAACAAAACTAAAATTCAGGAAAAAGTTCAAATTAAGTGGAATTCTAAGCAACCTGCCTGAAGAAGAATTAAAAGTTATAACAATATTAAGTAATTAGGAAAACAATAGATACATAATGTAATGTAACAAAGATAGGGAAACTTTTTTAAAAAGGACCTTCACAGTTTAATAATTATCAGATTAAATTAGTCAAATTAAAGAGTACATTGAAGGGATTTGACTTTACACAGGAACGGTAGGGTTTGTCATTTGGAATGTATTTTAGTGGAATAAATACAAACTATACAGTTAGAAAAAAAGAATTGTAAAGTGTGGTAACTAAGGCCCGTATGAGACTATATCAGAAGGAAAAAATATTCTCATTTTAAGGGTTCTAGGAAGTAAATAAGGGGTCAAGACTTATTTGAAGACACAATAGCCAAGAACTTGTCTAATTTGAGAAAGGAACAAAACTTCCAAAATCAGTGATCCAAAGCATCCTGATGAAAATAAACCCAGACAGAAATGTCTCAAGACATAATTCAAGATCACTATACTTCAAACATCTAGGCAACACCAAATTACATATAAAGGAACCCTACAAAATTAGGTGTAGACTTTTCTGGGATCATGAAGTATAGAATGGAGTGATACAAGCAAGATACGAGATGTTCTGAAGGAAAAGGATTTTCAACTGCAAACGGCCTATCCTGCCAGATTATCATAGAGGGTCAGAGAAGGATTAAGGAATGTCATAGATAAACCAAAGTAGTTCATCACTAACAAACTAGCCTTGCAAGAAAGATTAGAGGGTCTCACAAAATGGGAAGAAATTTCACCTGGCAGTGGAAAGATACCAAACTTTAAGGGTGATTGCAATAAAATTGTGGCCCACTAAGCAGAATGTAAGAATGACCCATCTAACAGGCCACAGGTCTAGAACTTTATATAGAAACCTTAGGGAAATCTTTTTTTTTTCCTCATAAAGTTGTTCACAGTAATGGACTACACTCAACAAACACTTTGACACCAGTCCCACCATCACACCCTCCCACCACCGTTATCTTGAATTTCCCCCCACCACTCAAACCCACTGAACAGGCAGATGCTAAATAATTCATTTGTATTGCCCGCTATGAACAACATAGGATGTCAAGCGCTCCTAGAAATCTAAAATTTTAGATAATTAGGGTCTGGAGAAATCTCTGCAACAAGCTGCTTGGTTCTAAGATTATTTTTTGTGTCTCTGGATCATGGCCATTAATGAGTTTAAATAGTCAACAGAGGCAGCTCCTGGTGTGACATCCAGGGTCCCATGGGGACAGGGAGATGGGAGGAGCCGGTCCATCCCCCATCCCATGAGGCCTGGAGTTTGCTGTCACTAATCCTTAGGGCAATCTTAAAATCTGTGAAAGAAAAAGTATGGTATTAGAAGAGAAATAACATAATAAGTTGATGTTATTTATAAGTAGAGAAAAAAAATGTGAAAAATAAAGTACAGTAACAGCGTGAAAATATTCTTAAAAGGATAAAATGGTAATATTTGTTTCAGTAATTAGCTTAAATGGTAATGGTGTGTATTTCCCAATAAAAAATTTATGATATGAGAAAGCAAAATTCAGCATATTGTAGTCACACCTTACGTTTTGAGATAAATGGAGGCTTAAAATTTAAAAAAAAAAGAAATCCTACAAGCAAATGGTAATTTTAAAGGCAGGTATAGGGGCCTGGGAGATGCCTCAGAAGGCTGGAGAGCCTCCTCTGCTTACAGGAGGCCTGGGTGTAAGAGTTAAATCAGTCAGGACTTTGCAGTCTGTGTGTGTGTGTTGTGTGTACCAAAAGTAGAAGAAACAGAATATGTTAAAGCAATTATTTATACTAATGCATTTATATTAGGGTTTTTTAGTTTTTTAACACAACTGTGAATAGATAACAAAACAGAAGTAATAGATAATTGTAGCACTATAGCACTGTTGTAGCACTGTCGTCCCGTTTTTCATCGATTTGCTCGAGCAGACACCAGTCATTGTGAGACTTGTTATTACTGTTTTTGGCATATCATATACGCCATGGGGATCTTGCCAGGCTCTGCCATGCAGGCAGGATACTCTTGGTAGCTTGCCCGGCTCTCCGAGAGGGATGGAGGAATCAAACCCAGGACAGCTGCTGCAAGGCAAACGCCCTACCCGCTGTGCTATCGCTCCAGCCCTAACAAAGCTGGGTGGCACAGGTAATCCTCAATGCTGCGGGACCCAAGGAGCATCTTATCCTTGAGCCCCTGCATTGAACCTCTGGCCACACTAGCCAAGAACCATCTAGGCCTCCAGAGCCCCTCCCACACCCAATTTAAAAAGTACTCCACGACATGTTCAGCAGTGTTTATCGGGGCTATCTACTTAGTTTTTACAACAGCCCAAATATGGAAACAGCCCAAGTACTGAACAAAAATGGTGATGTGTACATATGCATATTTATATGAACATTCTGTGCTCAACAGATAGTATAGTGGGTAAGGTACTTGTCTTACATGTAGCTAATGTGGGTCTGGTCTCCAGCATCCCTATATTCTACCTTCAGGGGTTGCTTCTGAGTACAGAGCCCTCAGCACTGCTGGGTGTGGCCCTAAAACAAAAGTTCATCAATGAAATAATTGATGAACTAACCTATACATATATTCTAAGTCCTACATAATTTTGTTGTTGACATAAAATTTTCCCACACAAAAATTTAACTTCACTTCTGCACAGTGATAAAATACCTTCTTTAGGGGCATGAAACCAAGAGTTTGATCTCCAGCATTTGTGGGGAAACATGGTGTGTGATCCTGATGTCACTGTTGTTTGTAGTCCTTGGAGCCACAACAAAGTGGTGCAATCTCTGGCCATGACACAACCAACGGGACCAGGAATGGAGATCCTCTGCCTGCTTTTCCCAGTCTCCATGACCCAGAGATCACGCCCGTAAGCCACCTCCTGCTGGCACCAGATAATATCGGCATCAGCCACGTCCAGATCACACGGCTTCTTCTCTTAGAAGGGAGCATAAAATGAGGCCCCCATAACCATGCCACTGGATTCCACGCCAGGGCGCCCCAGAGTGGGGCAGGTGAGAGTCCTCCCCACCCAAGGGGCCCAGCCCCAGCAGCTGACCTCCACTACCCCACCTTTGCCACACTCCAGGCTGCTTTCCACATGCTCGGGCCAAGCCTCACGCATGAGTGAACATATTTCTGGACACATCATAAGACACTCCCTACCAATTTTTCATAATATCGTAGAGGGAAGGCATATATATATGCTTCTTGGAGAGCCCAGCAAGCTACTGAGAGTATCCCACCTGCACGGAAGAGCCTGGCGAGCTTCCCGTGGCATATTTGATATGCCAAATACAGTAACAATAACAGTCTCATTCCCCTGACCCTGAAAAGAGCCTCCAGCTGTTGGGAGACGAGTAAGGATAAGCTGCTAAAATCTCAGGGCTGGGACAAATGGAGACATTACTGGCGCCTGCTTGAGTAAATTGATGAACAATGGGATGACAGTGATACAGTGATTTTAATAGATACTAAAGTTTATATAGAATAAAAATACCTCAGATAGTTATGGCAGTCCTGAGGAAGAAAAAAGAAAAATGGAGACATCCTGTTACCTAATTTCTACCGATATTACAAAGCAAATTAAAAACACATGGATTAGTAGACTATTATGGAAGCACAGAGATGAATAAACACATTTACCAATATTTATGACAAAGGATTATGACTTTAGCAATATAAAGTTTCTTCAACAAATAACGTTAGGAAAATTGGGCATGCAAAAGAAAGTGAATCACTTTCTAGCCCTATAAATAAAAATCAGTATGGATTAAAGAATTCAGTATAAGATTTGAAGCCATAAAGAAATAGAAGATAACCTTGATGAAACATTTCCTGATGTTATCATTACAGATATTTGGATTACAGATATTTGGGAGAACTTAATCCCACTGAAAAGAAAATGAAAATACACAATTGGTACTAGATCAAATTGAAAAACTTTGGTATAGAAAAAGAAAATGTAAGCAATGAGAAGACAGCCTAGAAGATTGAAGCTCAGCTTGCATTTGATGAGGGCTTAATAATATCTTATGTATATAACGAATTTTCAAGGGCCAAGGAGATAGGTCAGTACTAGAGCATAGGCCTGACAAACTGCCAGGCCTGGAGTTTGATCCTCGGCACTGTAAGGCACCAGTGTCACTGAATATAGCCTTGTCGGCAACTGAGCACTGAAGTAACAGCTCACCTCTGGGATGAACATTGCCAAGAGTTGTTTCCCAGTCCCCCACACCACCGGGATAATTTTTTTTTCTTCTTTTTGGGTCACACCCGGTGATGCACAGGGGTTACTCCTGGCTCTGCACTCAGGAATTACCCCTGGCAGTGCTCAGGGGACCATATGGGATGCTGGGAATCGAACATAGGTCAGCCGCGCGCAAGGCAAATGCCCTACCCACTGTGCTATTGCTCCAACTCCCCACAGGGATGATTTCTTTAAATAGATCCAAAAAGACTCACTCAAAAAATGGTAGAAGGTTGGAATAGATATATCTCCAGAGAGAGTATACAAATGACTTGTTAGGCACAGAGAAAAAAATCTGCACATCACAGAAATGTAGATGAATACCAGCCAACTGCAGTGTCCTACCTGTGAGAATGACTTGCACCAAAAGTAGGAAAACAAATGTTGGAGAGGATGTGAAGGAAAATTCCTGCATTGTTAGGAAGTTAAATTGGCACTACTATCTTGGAAACATGAAGTTTCCTTAAGCTCAGGTTACCAGGTTATCCAGGATATCTGCTTTGGAGATCCAAAAAATATGAAAATATTAACAAAACGTTATGCCCATCTGAGTGTTTATTGCAGTTATTTATGGTACTTAAAATATGGAAACAACCAAAATGCCTGTTGATAATTGGATAAACTGTTGTATTTATGCAATGGAATACTACCCAATGGCTTAAAAAGGTGAAATTTTGCCATATAAAACCAAATGGAAGGATAGGTTTTAGGGAATTATATGAATCAAAATAAGCCAGAATGAAAAACGAATTTATTTTACCTGTGCATACAGTATAAAGATAAAAAATTGATATAGGCAAAAAGTGAGTTATTGTTGAGTAAGAATGAGAGTAGGAAGAGACAAGAAACCATGACTTTAAAGGTACTTTACAAAACCATTACATTGCTATTACTTCTTTGTAAAAGTGGCTTGATTTGTATCACTGTATCACTGTCCTCCCCTTGCTCATCAGTTTGCTCGAGCAGGCGCCAGTAATGTCTCCGTTTGTCCCTGTTGAATTCAGGGTCAGGGGAATGAGGCCCATTATTGTTACTGTTTTTGGCATATCAAATAAACCACGGGTTGCTTGCCAGGCTCTGCCGTGCAAGATTCTGCCAGCTTGATTTGTAATCAAATATATGTGGCCATATTTAAATATTCTCCCAGATTATTTTATGGCTCAACAATTAGTAACTAGACAATAGAAACATCTTCTGGCTGAAAAGATTTTTTTTTTAATTTATTTTATTGAATCACCATGTGGAAAGTTACAAAGTTCTCAGACTTATGTCTCCGTTATACAGTACTCAAATACCCGTCCCTTCACCCGTGCCCATATTCCACCACCAAAGACCCCAGTCTACCTCCCAACACCCGCCCCCCCACCCCCATCCCCACCTGCGTAATTGATAAATTTCACTTCATTTTCTCTTTGCCTTGATTACTTGAAAAGATTTTTTTTAAAAACCTAAAGCAAAAACTAAGTATAATTTTATATATTAGTTCCAGATAGTACTAAAATTCCTATACCTTTAAGTTTCAGATTAATTAGTCTTTTGTATTTTGCTCTCATAGGATCCCATTTAAGTATGTAAATCAATAAATGCCTTCATTGTAAGCATCTAAGATGATTCTATTAATGTGGTTCTCCAAACTCTGCATGTGTCACAAGAGTTGTGCTCTTTGCATCTGTAGTCTCTGTTTCCAGGCTTTTTTCACTTTGCCTTAGATTTACAGTCTGCCTAAAAACAAGTTCAAGAGAGCTTGTTGTGTGTATTGTTTGCCCACAGCCCACAGCTATGCTGATTTGTTTGAAGTTGTGAATTCCTTGGTCTTTAAAGCATAACTTTTGCCTTTCTATTTGAGGTTGTCCCGCGTCATCATTCTATATGCTAACTTCCTGGACAGCAAACTATCATTTTTATCCACATGTTCCATATGTTATTTTGACAAATTTCACTCAGACTACTTAGTTTCAGCAGTTTCATTATTGTCAACTCTAAAACTAAAGTTAGGTAACTATACTACTATAATGCGTTCTTTTTCTCTTTTTTTATTGTGGTAGATGCATAACATTTACCATCTTAACCATTTTTAAAATATGCCATCAAGTGGTATTAAGAATATTCATATTGTTGTAACCATCACCATTGTCCATCTCCAGATCCTTATCTTTGCAAATCTCGTCTGTATATCCCACTAAACAATAACCCTTCATTCCCCCTCTCCCCAGTCCCTGGCAGCTGTCACTTTCCTTTCTGGCTGTATGATTATAACTACCTCACATAAATTAAATTGTAGTGTTTGTCTTTGTGTGACTCATCTATTTCGACTAGCATAATGTTCTCAGGTTTATCCATGTTACAGCATATGTCAGCATTCACTTACTAATGATGAATAACATTTTACTGTAAGTATACCACACGTGGGTTATCTCTTCATCCACTTAGGCTCTTTGCTGTTTTTTGTTTTGTTGGTTTTAGCAACAAACCTGGCAATACTCAAGGGTTACTCCTGGTTCTGCATTCAGGAATCAGTCTTGGTGATGCTCAGGAGACCATATGGGATGCCGGGGTCAGCTGAGTGCATGGCAAACACCCGGCCTGCTGTACTATAGCTCCAGCCCCCCCATTAATGGACAGTTTGATTGCTTCCATTATTTAGCTGTACATATTCTCTTTCTCAAAATAACATATGGAACATGTGGATAAAAAATCTTTACATATTCTCTTCTACAAGTAAGCATACTTAATTTTATTATACTCCCATTTATATTCTAATTTTATACATGTTCTCACACTTATTTTTACATATTTTCAAATAATGTTAATGCCATGATTAACTTAATTGTTTTATTTATGAATTGCATAATTGTATGTAGATTTTCTTAGGGATAAATTATAATTAGTATAACATCGTATAGCAGAGCAGAGATCCTGTAAAACTTCTCTTTATGGTGCAAGTATGAATTTAATTTATGAAGATGTCTTAAAAATACCAAAATTATAGGGGCTGGAGCGATAGCACAATGGGTAGGGTGTTTGCCTTGCATCCCATATGGTCCCCTGAACACCACCTGGAGTAATTCCTGTGCATCGCCGGATGTGATTTAAAAAAAAAAAAACAATAAAATTATAAACAGAATTAAAACTATTTTCCAAATAGACCTCAATTTTGAATCCACTTAAAGGCTAGTGTACTAAGTACTTCTTTTATGTCTTTTCTCTTAAATTAAACTTCATCCTGCTATAGGACTATTTGCCATACCTACTCTGAAATTGTTGCTAGCTTTTCTAGTTGCTTTTCTTTCCCCTCAGGGAGTGGGGTTAGTGGATAGGGAACTCTCTTAGGAAGTTATTGAGGGGCCCAAGCTTCACTCCTGTGCCAGATGGCTCAGTGCTAGGGCCTGAGGATGCATTGTTACTTGCGCCCTATGCTGCTGGTGAGCTTTTGGTTACATAGAAATTTCTAGCAAGTGTGTATTCTGTTCTCTAGGGACCTGTTTAGACTGGGGGAAGGCTTTGCTCTTCTTCTTGTGTCACGTGAAAGGTCAGACTGTCTGAGGAAGGATGGAGGACTCAGAAGGCTGGATAGTGTTCCCCAAATGAGGATGTAAAGAGGAGGTTAGATAGGTGGGAGCAGATGATGGAGGACCTGCAGGTGGGAAATTGGGAAATTTTGCCTTTGATAAATGGGAAGGCATTGACTGATTTTTTCAGTGGGGAAGTGAAATTATTGGGATTCTACTGGGAATATTTAGTTAGCTCTGAATCCTCGTGCTTATAATACTTGGTACACAGGAATCATTTTTAGGTGTTCAATTACTTTTATCAAAATAGATTACTCTTCAATTGTGTGATTATTCTTTTCATTTTATTTTATTTTATAGTCTAGGCCACTGATGTGCCTAAAGCAGCACAAAAGTATGTTTGGTTTAAACATACTTGCTTGTATTCTCTGATACACATTCTCTGTCCTCTCGGAAAGCCCAGCAAGCTACCAAGAGTATCCTGCCCGCATGGCAGAGCCTGGCAATCTCCGAATAGCATATTCGATATGCCAAATACAGTAACAATAACAAGTCTCATTCCCCTGACCCTGAAAGAGCCTCCAATTGTTGAGAAAGATGAAAAAGGAGAAGTTGCTAAAATCTCAGGGCTGGGACAAATGGAGACATTACTGGTGCCCGCTCGAGCAAATCGATGAACAAGGGATGACAGTGATACAGTGTATTCTCTGCCATTGAAGAATGTCATTGGAACTTTTATGGAGATTGCATTGAATGTATAGTGTTGTAGATGATGTTTAATCAATGTTAATTCTTCTAATCCATGCATAAGCATGGAATATTTTTTTGTTTCCTTGTTTAATCTTCTGTTTCTTTTAATAGTAAAGTAGTTTACAGTAAATTTTTCATTCTTCTGTTGATTCCAAGATACTTGATTTTATTTGGACATAGTTCAAAATGGGATTTAAAAAAATAAATAAATTTTTTTTCTTTCATACCATTGTTTGCATTTAAAGATGCTGTATATGGGGCTGGAGAGATAGCACAGCGGGTAGGGCGTTTGCCTTGCACGCGGCCGACCCGGGTTCAAATCCCAGCATCCCATATGGTCCCCTGAGCACGGCCAGGGGTAATTCCTGAGTGCAGAGCCAGGAGTAACCCCTGTGCATCGCCAGGCGTGACCCAAAAAGCAAAAAAAAAAAAAAAAAAAAAAAAAAAAAAAAAAAAAAATAAAGATGCTGTATATCTGGGTGCATTGATTTTATACCCTTTCACTTCAGTGTATAAGTCACTTACTTCACTGTATAAGTTCATTGTTTATAAAGGTTTGGAATAGAATTGTTAGAATTTTATGTATATTATGTCATCTGCAATTAAGTGATAGTTTTGACTTTTTCTTTTGTAATTTGAATCTTCTTTATTCTTCCTTAATTGCAATAGCTAAAACTTCAAAATATCATATTGAACTTAACCACATATGTTATGAAATATCCAGAATAAAGAAAACTTCAGAGATTCTAAATAGATTCATTGTTTTAAGGACAAGAAGAAGGGTTCTGCAGAGGATAAGGGAGTTCCTTTTTTGATTAGATTAAACATTTGAAAATTAAGTGAATGTAGTACTGGTGAATATATTCAAAGTCATTGTATACTTTAAATAGATTATGTGGCATTAGATGAATTATATGGCATTATGTCATTAAAACTATTAAGTTTGTTAACATTTTGTGGGAGGTATGCATTTTAATACATTATAGACAGTAATATATTGCTGAGGTTAATCCATATTTGTATATATTTGTGTGTCTTTATTTGTGTATAACTTATACCAGAGTTTCTATCTTCATTCTCTTGTTGAATACATATTTGGATTGCTCTTTCATTACGATCCTCCATGGCAAATCATATTGTTCCATAGGGTCTGTCAAGATTCTCAGTTCTGGTGTTTGACAAATCATATTGTTGCATAGGATCTGACAAGATTCTCAGTTCTTATGTTTGACAGTAGGAATAGCACACTCGGTACCCAGATGTCTCCAGTACATCTCAGGTGAGAGTTGTCAGAGGCCCCCAGTCAGAGACTTAGAGAATTTTTGCCAGGTCAGGCACTTCTAATCTAAGATCATTTGAAACCAAAAATTTAATTGTTTTGAGGCCAGGCAGTGTGAATTCTAGCCACATACTGTGGATTTGTGGACTTGTGACTATAATTTCTCTGGGGAAATTTTTCCTTTTGCTTCTTTTATTTTGTCTGTAGCAGAGTCCAAACCAGCATGTATTCTCTCTGAGTGATTAGACTCCAAATTTTATCTCCTGCCTTTGACTCGCAACCCATTGAAAAAATAAGATCTTTACTAGCCCATAGCAGATTAGTATTTATATATACCCAAAGAAACTAGTTTAAACATTTCTATTTGAGCTTTCTTATTGTGACTGCCCTCCAAAACTTTTCTTTTATTTCTTTCCATTTAAGCCATTCTTTTCAAAGTTTTCATTCATTTTCAGCCTTGTCTATAAACATGTTAAAATACCCATAGAACAAGTAGTTCTTCAATCGCCTTTGGCATAAATTAAAGAGCAGAATGGCTTCACCAGACTTGGCCAGAATTTTGGTCTGCTAGTCTTATGACAGCTTGGTATTATATATATGGTGATTACTGACTGCTTGAAAGACAAAGAAAACATAGAAACAAATTGTAGGCAAATGAAACAATAGCTCCCTAATGTGGTCCAAATGTATCTGGAGCAACTTTTTAAGAACATTTGATTCTAAGAAGCAGGGACAGCTTGGTTCACAGTAAACCTAATATACTTGGAAATATAAATCTCATTTTTAAGGAACTAGAAGAGGTGATTGAGAAGAGGTTCAAATTATGATAAGCAGTGCAATGCAAATTAAAACAGTTGTTATGCATTTAAATCACATCAGTAGTAAACTAGTGGCATTAACATTTATTGAGCACAAGATTGGGGGTTAATTTCAGTAGATACCTCACAGAAGTTAAATGTTCTGGGGAAATAGAATTAATTGCTATACTGGAAAGTTCCAAATTTATGTTCTTATTTATATATTCTTATACTACTCAGTCTTTATTATAACTGTTTTGTTTCTACAGAACAAATATAATAATATTCTATTTTGTTTCCATGCTAATTGATACTTTTTGATTTTTGCTAATGTTCCTCAGACTAGTTTTTATTTTTCTTCTTAATTTCATGTGTTGCTATTTCTTGTCCATAAAGTTAGAAACAAATTAGAATCATTTTATTTTTCACTTTTATTCAATGGATATTTACTATGTGTGTACTACACGCTAGTCTCTCCACCAGCACTAGAGGTATGGTTGTGGAGAAAATAGAAAAGTTGTGATGATTTTTAAGGATTATGCAAATAAATATAAAATTGTAGCTGTGTGAATGATACAACATAAAAGAACATGGTACTGTTGGGCTGGGGGCATAGTCCAAGGGCCAGTTTAATTATCCTGCTACCACACCGCCCCCTGAGTACACCTGGGGTAAATACTGTTGCCCGCAATGTATAAACCCCTCACTCAGGCTGGGTAAAGTCCTGTTGCGTGGGTGAGCTATACAGGGTTGCATATTAAAGGATATTCACAGGCTCTCTGGCGGCTCTCTCTCTGCGCCTGTGTTCGTGCTCTCAAACTGTTTCCCCACCTGGGACAGCCTTTGCAATGGGCGGATGAAGGAGGAAGGAAGGCCAGGCTGGTTGGTGATCAGTTGCCGTTTATTCCATCTCTCCCAGCTCTCTCCAATCCTCTCTAACTCGCTCCACAATGCTCTCTCCAACTCTCATTGTATGTCGCTCTGCCTGCATCTCCCACTGTGTGCCTCTCAAGCTCTCTGCCTCTTCTTTCTGAACTCTCTACCTCTTTGTACTCCGTCTCCTACTCTCCTCAGCCACCACTGTTTGCCACCTCTTTTCTAACCACACCTCCCCCTTCCAAGAGCAGTCAACATGCTTTTCAAGCTTTCTTGGCCACATGCAGCCCATGAAGGCAAAACAGCACTTAAGATGTGTTTCCCTTCTCCTTAGACCAGCAACGTAATTCACATCTTTAATTCTCCTTCCTGATATTTACCATTCTGTATGGACACAGTAATAGACACTTTTAGGCCTATAGGGCAACTTTTGTGGGGACATCTCGCCGTAGACTCAGATTACAGTGCTTAGACCGGATTAATCATTCCTAACCTTAGTAGGGTTCGAATCTAGTTACACTTTTTGGATCATGACAGAATTGTCCATGACCATGTTTTTATAGTTAAGCATTAGGGCACTTTGACCAGGCCCATTTCGAATCCAGGGTAGCTCATAGCTCACCGCTTGCTCTTGGTCCATCCAGACCCTAATCAGGACCCTGCTTTGGGGGATCTAGGAAGTAAGGGCAACTGAGGCTTAAGTCTCGAGAACAGATATCCAGGGAGGTAATAATATCTGTAGTCAATTAACTCCCAAGTTACAGGCTTGGTTTTTTGGGGGTTTTTTTGTTTGGGTTTTTTTTTTTTTTTTTTTTTTTTGCTTTTTGGGTCACACCCAGCGATGCACAGGGTGCACAGGGGTTTACTCCTCGCTCTGCACTCAGGAATTACTCCTGGCAGTGCTCAGGGGACCATATGGGATACTGGGGATCAAACCCAGATCGGCCGCGTGCAAGGCCCTACCCGCTGTGCTATCGCTCCAGCCCCTACAGGCTTGTCTTTTTAACTGTCTTCCTGTGTCCATACAGAAACTAATTGCTCTGAAGTAACTATGCAGAGGACATTAAAGAGAAGAGAAAAACAATATTTACAAGTCAGCAGAGTCTGATCAGGAGGCAAAGGTAATTGACAGGCTGGGGGAGCAGTCAACAAACCCAAGGTCCCTGCAGCCAAGGAGGAAGGGCAAACTATGTTATCCTACACCCTAGTACTATTGGACTGTAACAGCTTTACAATGCAGGACCGTAGCATTGAATGGTTTGACTTGGTTTTCTAAGTATTGCCAGAAGTGGCCCTTGAATCCACTGCTTGGGAAATCCCCAAAAGAGTATATTTGGGGGGTTAGAACGATAGTGCAGCAGGTAGAGCGCTTGCCTTGCATGCAGCCGACCCAGGTTTCATCCCCAGCACCTCATAAAGTTCCTAAGCACTACAGGAGTGACCCCTGCTGCAGAGCCAGGAGTAAGTTCAGAGCACCATCAGATGTGGCAGGTAGATAGATAGTTAGATAGATAGATAGATAGATAGATAGATAGATAGATAGATAGATAGATAGATAGATAGATAGATAGATAGATAGATTAGATAGAGGATAGATTACAGACAGTATTGTAAGTTTAAGACTGGAGGATTTACAGAAGCATTCCTGTGCCCTATTAGCAGATGTCTCCTTCATATACTGTTGAAGATTACTGGTCAGTTTGAAAAGGTGTCTGTGCTGTCAGTGTTGCTGAGGTTGATTGTTTTCCTCTAAAATGCTCATTTATACCAAAGTTTGGGTGGTAGTTATTGTTATATTTTAAAAGCTATTTTTGGAATTACACATCACTGTATCACTGTCATTTGTCGATTTACTCGAGCAGGCAACCGTAGCGTCTCTGTTCCTCCCAGCCCTGAGATTTTAGCAGCCTCTCCTTACTCATCTTTCCCAATGACTAGAGGCTCTTTCAGGGTCAGGGGAATGAGACCTATCATTACTGTTTTTGGCATATCGAGTACGCCACAGGGAGCTTGCCAGGCTCTGCCTGTGCTGGCGGGATACTCTCGGTAGCTTGCCGGGCTCTCTGAGAGGTGGGTGTATATATATTACTCTCTGTGATTTGTTGCCTACTGTCTTAACTCCATCAAATATGGTGCGGTAATTATGAAAAATGTGTAGGAAGTGTCTTATGTGTCCGGAAAGCAGCCTGGAGCATGGCAGCAGCTGGGTAGTGGAGGTCGGCTGCCAGGGCTGGGTCCCATGGTTTGGTTTAAACATATAACCATAAATATTGAGTCATAAGTGTTCATAAATATTCTCAATGAATCCTAATTTCTCAAATAAAAAGCACCAGTTTCAACCTATGTCAGAAATCTTAGAACATGAATTTTGTTTTTATAAACAAAGTCAGTTTTAGTATCTAATTGAATTATTTAAGTTTCCGTGTTCAGTTCCTTAAGGCTTTTCAAATATTTCAGATAAGTAAAGTCAAGAGGAATAATGTATGTTCATATTTTAGTGTATTTTGAAAGTATATTAAAAGTATTTTTTGTGCATGCAAACTGCCAAAATAATTCTTAATGGACTATACTTAAGCTATTATTGTTATAAGTGAGTCATCAGTATTCATGGTTCACTTTCAAGGAGCTTTTTACCTCTTACTTGAAGGATTATTGATGTTTTTTTAAATTAATTCAACACTCCTTGGCTATACACTTAAAATTTTTAAACAGATTTGTGAAAAAAAAAAGTTACAATGAAGTTGTTTTTCAGTCAAATAGTAACTGCTCTCAAATGAAGCTAAAATTGTCTGAAGAATGTTCTTGTACATTTGCCAAGAGGCTTCTGGGATGGGCATATTTTTAAGAACTTAGAACATAAACAACCATGATCTGTGGCAAGAGATTTAAATGACCTCATGATGACAATGAGAACAAAGCATTTTTAAGTTATCGTGGTAGTGTGTTAATTCATTGCAATATGTTTGTCATTCTGCAATGTTGGTGCTTTAAGTAAGAGCCAAGCAAAAATGAGACTATTTAACTAAAGATTCTGTTTCTTTATTGTTATAAACAAGCTAAATACCTGAAAATATATAATATTTTGGGAATATTTAATGAATTATACTAACCTCTAGGACCTTTTAAAAAAGCCTCACGTGAATCATTCTGGCATAAAGGCCACTTATTTGGACGCTGAAGTTTTGATTCATTTTCTGTTGGAGAGAATATGTTTCAAACATGAAAGATCAAACAGTTGGCTTAAAATAAAAATCCCTCTTTCAAGGCAGCTCAATTAAGTGTTTATTAAGTACTTACTATGTATTTGGCACTATGCTAAATATTATGAAAAACAAAAGAAGGTGACTTAGCTGCCTTTTGATCTGCCCAGAAAAAAAAAATGGCATACTCTAATGCAACTTACAAAGTTGTACAGACATTATATAATCAAGCATATCACCTCATTTATGTATACTGGTGACCCGTCTCTTCAGAAATACCTTCAAAGTCATTGTTTAGAGCAGTGCTTATTAACCAAGGGCTATTTCTGGGACACTATCCAACACACAGATCAATTGGAAATGTCTAGAAATATTTTTTATTTTCATAACTAGAACTATTGGCACATAGCAGATAGGCAAGATACCGCTTACAGTGCATGCAGTCCTTTACAGCAGTTATCTGATCCAGACAAAATAGTAGTCTGAAGTGGTAAAACATGCTATACAGCTGACAGATTGGTCAGTGTGTGTCTTTTTGTTTGGTTGGTTGGTTTTATAACTGTTCGGGGGCGGGGTGGGGGGCATGCCTGGCAGTGCTTGGGACTTACTCCTGGCTCTTTGCTTGGAGATCTCTGTTGGCAGGGCTCTGCAAAATATATTGGCATGCCTGGGATCAAACCTGGATCCACCGTGTGCAAGGCAAGTGCCTGACCTGCTGTACTATCTCTCCGGCCACAGTACTTGTCAATTTTAAAGTTGTAGGAGATCAACTTTGTTTTGATTTAGACCTCTACCACCCCATAAATGTTCTTTGCTTGAATCCTTGGATCCCTAGATGGAGATGGAGCCTTCTATAAACTCCTGAACATTTCGTGAAAGTTTTGTTAGTGCAGTGTTGTAGGGAAAGAGTCTAAAGTCTTTCTCAGATTACCAGGTATCAGTGTTTCCCAAAATGATCAAGACCAATAAACTAGAAGTTAATACTAGGGACATGCAAATACTCTAGTCATGTAAAAAAAAATCATAACAGAGTACTTTCCTTGGAGTATTGTGCTGCACAGTTTAAATTTCAAACATCAGAATAAGTCAAGCCCAAGGTTTGATCTCTAGAATAGATGCAGAGGAGATGGGGTGGGGGGTTCGGGGCCTTTCCAGTGCTCAGACCAACAGCACTATAGGGAATGGCTTCCACGGTTTTTGTTTTGTTTTTTAACTAGAGAATACATATTGGTATTATGAGGAACTCTAATTATATTACCTGATTCTGTACTTTGAAGTAATAAAATCCTTATTAGAAAACAACAGTAGAATACCTTAAATAGCATGTCTAATATTGCAATACTGTGTGTTGAGAATTTGAGACTGAACTGATTAGTGCTTGACTCGAAGGCATAATGTCTAAATTGTTTTGCTTTGTTACTTGAAATTAACTTATTTTTTTAGGATTTGCTTTATTTCAAATGAGGATATTAGCTTTCACTCTCTAGGTGTGGTATATCTATTGCTTTAGTAAGAGATCTGGACATGGTTTTGTACAATCCACATTTCTCCTAGAAATGTTTAGTAAATTATGTTTTTCTTATAAGAAACATTCTTTAATTAGAGTTATGTTTCTGGTTTGGAATATAGTAAATCAAAGATCCTACAGCAGTATGTCATGAAAATAAATCAACATAACCTTGAATATGCATATAACTTAATGCTTTCCTAGGTCACAGAAATTTAGAGATTAAGTCTTGTTTTAAAAGCCAGAAATGTACCTTAGAGATCATCTATTCCAGCTGTTCTATACTGCTTTTTGGGATTCAGTACCAAAAGCACAGCCTTTAGTTGTTTTAGATATTTGGACTTGTACCAAATATTTTCTGGGGGTTGGGAAGTGGAGGATATATATGGAGTGGGCAAATTGCATGCTTCTAATCTAGGCAGGCCTCCTTTTTTCTGATAAGGAACCTGAGGCTCAAGGCTTTAGATTTTATTCATTGATTGTGCATTTCTTCATTCTAGGTCAAAACGACATTTTTATTTTATATATTAATTTTGCTTGGAGGCTCTAGCAGACTGTGCTCAGAGATTACTCCTGGCAGTGCTGGGCATGTGGTGCCAGGGATTAAATTCGAGTCAGCTATGTATAAGTCAAGTGTCTTTGCCTCACATACTGTCACTCAGGGAGGGGAGGAAAGAAATATTGATTCACATTTCTGCTTTTCAGTTGTACAGCTTTCAGGCTTCTTGTTCTTTTACAAGCTGGTGACCATTTTAAGCCTTGATGTAGTCATTATGAGAAAAGCGGAGTTATATTGTTTCATTTTCTGGGGCAGTGGCTATTCATATTTATGTATTTTGGGAAAATATTGGTTTACCTGAGTTACGGTTATTTAACTATACCATATCTACCACCAAGTACCAGTATCCTTTAGCTACCCCATCCATTAGTAACCTAAGTTCTTTGGTCAGTCGGAGGGCTTGTTTTCATTGAATATTTTTTCCATCCCTTGCTTTGTCTACGTATATAATACACATAATTGAGATCATCTGGTATTTGTCTCTCCTCCTGGTTTATTTAGCTTAGCATAACCCACTCCATCCATGTCATAGCAAAAGCAAAGCTTTCATCTTTTCTAATCTCTAGGTAGTATTTCATCATATTCCAACCATAATTCTTTATTCATTTGTCTTTTACTGGGTATTGGATTCTTTCCAAATCTTTTACAGGCTATTATGAATAGCACCACAATAAACATAGATTTGCATATGTCTTTTTAGGCTAGTGATTTGTGATTTTTTTTTTGGTAGTTGTGTGTGAGTGAAATTGTTACATCTAATGGTAACTCCATTTTTAATATTTTGAGATCATCTTCTACTATTCTCTGTAGTACTAGAACAATTTACAGACACACGAACAGTTAATGAGATTGTTTTTCCTCCACAACCCACTCAGCACTGTTTTAAATGGCCTTTCTGATATAGCTCATTTTCAGTTATGAGGTGCAACATCTCATTGTCATTCTGATTTGCATTTCCCTGTTAATGATAATGAGCATTTTTTATCGTGTGTTTGCCATCTGCCTTTGAAATGTCTTCAGCTGTTCCTTTCCCTTTTTTTTATCGTTTTTTTTAAGTTTACATCTTAGCATTTTATTGATATTTTAAAGATTTTTTTAAATTTTATATTAGAGAATCACTGTGATGTACAGTTACAAACTTATGAACTTTTGTGTTTGCATTTCACTCATGCAGTAATCGTTTACCCATCCCTCTATACCTGTGCCCACTCACCTCCACCAATGATCCCAGTATCAGTATCCCTCTCACCACCCCCACCCCATCCCCCACCACCCCACCTGCCTCTTCAGCAGGGCATTCACTTTTGTTCTCTCTCCTTTTGGATGTTGTAGTTTGCAATAGAGGTATTGAGTGGCCTTCATGTTCGGTCTATAGTCCACTTTCAGTTCGCATCTTCCAACCCGAATGGGTCCTCCCAACATCCTCTACTTGGTGTTCCCTTCTCTGTCTGAGCTGCCTTTTCCCCAGCATGTGAGACCAGTTTCCAAGCTGTGGGGCAGACCTCCTGGTCCTTATCTCTACAACTCTTGGGTGTTAGTCTCCCACTCTGTTATTTTATATTCCACAGATGAGTGCGATCTTTCTATGTCTGTCTCTCTTTTTCTGACTCATTTCACTTCACATGATACTTTCCATGTTGATCCACTTATATGCAAATTTCATTACTTCATCTTTTCTAACAGATCAGTTGTTCTCTTTTGATGGGATCATTGATGAATTTTGTAAATTATATATTGTGAATATTTACCCTTCATCAGATGTATGATATACAAATTTCTGTTCAGCAGGCTATCATTTGTGGTGTGTGTCTGTGTGTCTGTGTGTGTTTTAATGATAGTTCCTTTCACTGTGTAGAAGTTTGGTTTAACCAGATTGGGAGCTAGTTTGGGGTCACTCCCACCGATGCCCAGGGGCTGCTACTGGCGCTATGCTTAGGAGTCACTCCTGGCTGTAACTGAGAGAGCATATATGGTAATAAGAATTGAACCAGAGTCAGTTAAGTGCAGGAGAGTGCCTTACCTCCTCTATCATCTCTCCCAACTATTAGTCCCTTTTTTGTTTGCATTTTTTTCTTAATATGGAGATATGTGACCCCAGAGCCGTGGAGATTGACAGCCATTCTGGGCAATGCAGAGCTGCTTGGGCCTGGGGAGACTAAAGGAACATGTGGTGGCAGAAGTCAGACTCACAGCACCATACCGTAACGTTAGCTTTGTACTCTGTCACTTGAGCCATCTCCCTAGCACCTATTTTATTTTGCTTTTTTTTTTCTTTGTTGATAATAACTCCAAAGACACCACTGAAACCAATATGGTGAAGTGTTGCCTGTGTTTCCTTCAATGTGTTTTACAGCTGCAGGTCTAAGATCGGTTAAGAGTTGTTAACATTCTCTTAGAATTTAGACTGTATCGAGGGAGATCATATGGATTATCCATGTCTCTCAAGTATTTGGAGTAGCTTCAGTTTAATTTCGTGATGGACATGGTCACACTCAAGGAGTCACATGCTGGGCTTGTGCTCTGCCACCAAACCATATCCTCTGCCCTGCCGTCTGAATCATTCTGTTCATTACTGGGGATTTTCGGGAAGATGGAAGCTCCCAGAGATGCTAGAGGCCTCAGGGGCTATTTCTGGTCATTCTTGAGCTGGCAGTGTGTACCTGACAGGTGCTGTGCACTGGTGAGACATTGCTGAGGGTCCTTAGGACTGCCCAGGTGGTATGGGGGGGGAGGGAGGAGGTGGACATACTGTGCTGCAGGTAAAACTCAGGTCCTCAAGCATGCAGGGCTTGCATTCCATGCCTTTGCGCTCCCACTGGCCCCTATCTTCCTGGCCCACTTAGATGGTTTGCATAATACATGCATGAATCAGGAACTGCAGAAAATTGGGAGCAGGACTGGGGAGATGGTTCAGTGGGCTGCAGCACCAGGCTCAGTCCTCCATCCTGCTTGTTTTCCCAAGCGCTGAATCAGAACCAGACCTTGAACACTGCCGGGTGTGACCCACCCTCCCACCTCTCTCCCACCACCACCAGCACATACCCTCCCCCCTTAAAAAAGGGGAGGAAGAAACGAAGACTTTGAGAGAGGAGATATAAGAGAAATCAACAGCATTGAAAGAGCTAAACTGTATGAAGTGGAATCTTAATAGTGCTTTTTATTTTAAAGATGAGGCCTCACACGGTACTTACGGGTCAATGTTTTCCTCCTGAAATTGCAAGAGGGATTATCTTCTTTTTGTTGTACTCGTTTTTTTTTTAACTGAATAAAAATACTTTTAAGCATAACTATTTCTGCTTTTTCCTCAGGTCTCAAAGAAAGTGCAGAAGAGATGGTTAAAAACAAATTGGAAGGAAAGGATAAACTCACCCCTTGGGAACAATTTTTAGAGAAGAAGAAAGAGAAAAAAAAGCTGAAAAAGAAACAGAAGGTATCAGTGACAGTTACTCCCAAGCATTTGTTACAGTGGACGATGTTAGTGGACAATACTAGGTACTTGGTATCCAGTATCACACAATGTGTTAATTTACTGGAGGCCTTATGATCATCACAATTATAAGATAGAGAAAAAATAGAACTCTTAGCATTTTACAAGGCTATAAAATGATGCTCAATGCCTGTTAAGAGCCCAGAACCATTTTAACCATTCATTGTGCTCTAATATTTCACAAATGCCTGCTGCCTTAATATAAAATACATTGCTTAGCTGATACCTAGATATAAAATGTTTTGATACTTTCATTTGTTTTTTTGGGGGGGTCACACCCGGCGATGCTCAGGGCTGACTCCTGGCTCTGCACTCAGAAATCACTCCTGGCGGTGCTCGGGGGCCTATATGGAATGCTGGGAATCAAACCTGGGTCAGCTGCATGCAAGGCAAATGCCCTACCCACTGTACTATCGCTCCAGCCCCCATCATTTGTATTTTTTAGGAAGGTACATGTGCACATTTTACTTGCAAATAAATGTGTATATAGAGAAAATTTTCACTGAATAAAATTTTTTTACACATTTTTTACTATCTTAATTTCTCAATATGAATTTTTACTATTGTATGGTTCTTTTAATATCTGTTGCAAATAATGATAAGCTATTAAAAAGCAATAAAACTTTCAAAAACTATACAGTAAATAACCTTTTAAATGAAATAATTCCACGAACAATCTTTTAGTTTATTGAAAAACAAGTGGATCCTTCTGGGGGTGCAATAAAATTGTTGGTTTTGAGAACTTTAGCAGCTATTCTTTATTTTCTTTACTCTAGTCCCTTCATTTGGGATGCTAAAGGGCATCAGTAATACTGGAAATATATTTGTTGGGTGCCTAGTTTGTTCTAGGATTTATGGTTTGTATTTAGTTGATTTTAGTAGATCCCATCCAATTCCACAGGTTCTTCTATATATAGAAGAGTCTGGAGATTTTTTTCAAGTTTAATACATTTTTCCCTTTTTCCTATTTTTGACTTCAGTTTCTTTACCAAAAAATTATTGTAGAAGAAATGAATGTGTTTATGTGCAATAGTTGCTTTAGCTGTAATTTAGATCTAAAAAGCAATTAAGGTCGGGAAAGATACTACTGGGTTGTTAGGCATTTGCTTTTCACATGGCCAATCCCAGTCTGATCCCCATCGCTGCATATAGGGATTCAGACTGCCTTCCCCCCCCCGAAAAAAAAAAGGGGGGGATTAAATATGTGTGCATAAATACTTGATACTTGAAGAACATGGGGGTAAAAGGCTTTGATCCCTTCTCAGTTGAGAATGACTTTCCTAAGTTCAGTTACGGTGGTCCTCTGATGTCTGTGAGTGAGATTGACTTCAGAACACTTCTGTGAACACCAAAGTCTACAAGTGCCCTAATCCGTTACAGTCAGCCCTCTGTATAGCCACAACTACAGCTGTTTAAGGAACTCAGGATATGGAGGACCAGTAATTGGGGGGAAGAAGAGAGGACATGAACTGTATTCTTAAGCATGCTGCTGCTGGATCTATTATAATAGTATGGTGAAAAAATTCGTAGCAACTTTTGTTCTTTAAAATATTAACAGATTTGCTTAAAAATAATTCAATAATTTTAAGGGTTAGAATATAAATAAAATATTATTAGAATTGGATAATTAGAACAGGGAGTTCCTTATGATGTTCTTGGTATTTTCATAATGTGAAATTTTCACTATAAAAATATTTCCTTAACCAGTAAATAAATGTTTAAATAATTTAAAAGGTAGCCCACATTTGTGGCATGAAGTTAACATCTCTTCATTGCATGAGTATATCTACTATGTATGTGTCTGACTTCCTCTAATAGTTACAAATTAGGACAGAACCATATATCTAAGTTTCATTTCTCCCAAAACCCTATCTTTTCTTGCATATGTTACTTCATATTTGTTGAAAAATTAACTCAGTTTAGTTATTTTATAAATCAATTCCGTTTTTAAAAGCTTGTTAGATTGCACTATTTGAATTAGAAAAAATGATAGGTTTTTCTTCATATACATAGTCATTTAAATAAACTGATTTTGCATTTAATGTTAAGGCTCTTGCTGAAGAGGTCAGTGAAGATGAACTTCCTTCTGATGTTGATATGAATGACCCATACTTCGCTGAAGAAGTTAAAAAAATAGGTAAGCATATTGGTAGTTTTTGGTTGATACATGAAAACAGCTTAACATGGATAAAGATATATATAAAATTTATTTAAAATTCTAAGAATTAGTACAGATCTTTGGATGTTTCTATAAGGGTAGGTCTGTACTCTGGAATATGATCACAGGTTATCAGAAAGGGTTAGTATATACCTCAATACATCTAGGGAATAATTTTATCATAGGGAGTATTTTGTAACATGATTTCTATTTAGGAAAAAGCTCTTATAGATGATTGACTATTAAAGAAAAAGAAATAGTTATCTTTTTGTTTTCTTTCACTGGATTTCTTTATAACACACCAACTGTAGGTCTCTTAAAATTTGTATATAATGTTCAGTATGAAAGTTTTCTTGCTCAAATATATAAAGACACCTGGTTTTGGGGGGGGCGGGGCTGTTGAGGCCTTTAAAAAATTTTAATTAAATCATCATGAATCACAAAGTTATTCATGATTGAGTTTAAGACATACAACCCTGGTGTCATCTACTTCCCTTCACCAGTGTCCCCATTCCTCCCTGCCTCTCCCGCTTCTCCCCAGCCAGCTTCTGCAGTGTCTGAAAACAACCCAGGTGCCCATACTAGGTGATTGGATAAAGAAGCAGTGGTGGGTCGGAACAATAGTACAGTGCGTGGGGCATTTGCCTTGCACTCGGCCAACCTGGGTTCGATCCCCAGCATCCCATATGGTTGCCCAAACACTCCAAGAAGTAACCCCTGAGCACAGCCGGGTATCGCCCCAAAACCAAAAAATAAATAAATAATGTTAAAAAAAAAGACGCAGTGGTACATACGCACAGTGTCAAAGAGGAAGTCATGTAATTTGCTGACACATGGATGGATCTGAAGAGCACTGAGTGAAATGAGTCAGAGGGAGAGAGACTCAGACACAGGTTGTTCTCACTGAGTTGTAGTATATAAAAAAGCATAGTTGGGGAATAATTCCCAACAGAAATAGAAATGCAGATCAGGAGAACCAGTCCTTTGTAATACGCTTGCCACTGGAGGGGGAAAAGGAAGGGACCACTGTGACAGTGGGAGAGGAAAGTTGTTGCCCTGGACCAGGATAAGGTGCTGAAAGGCGTGTATGTCTTTTATCCCTTTTCCATTTGCTTACTGCCAAAAACCAGCTATTTTTGCTTTTCTCCCAACGATCTGGTGTCCAACTGCCTATATCTTGAGAGTCTTGTTTCCTTTATATATGCATCACTCATTCTTTCTTGAATGCTTTCATTCTTACCTATTTGGTATGTGTAAATATGTGTGGTAATGCTCAGAATAGAATTGGGCAAGTCAGTCCAGAGACCATTGTAAACATTTTTCATTTGTTCTTGTGCATTTTGCCTTCCCTGATTGGAATACCACACACAGGAGCCCCCAAAGACTTATTCCTGGAGCAACTCCAGGCTGGCGTTGTAAAAAGAAAGGTTTTATGAAGTTTCCCTGCTTCTTGTCCCTCATGACTAGTGGGCCAGAATAGTTCCCAACAGGAAAGTGAAAATTGCTCAAAATTACTTCCTGGTTGTTATAGTCTTTTAGCACTGACATTTTATTGATGAAAAGAAGATCAAGATGAATAAAGTCTATTATAGGTTGTGAGATTCTTAGGAATTGGAAAGGAAAATGGAAATAACACATTCTGTTTTTTATCATACCTGAGCATTCATTTCTAGAAGATGATAGATTTTTAGCTTTATCCTCTGATTTCAGTAAACCACATTTATGATGGAGCAATGCAAAGCATTATGGTTTCCTTGTTCTCCTTCCAAAGTGCTTTATTTGGCCTGTAAAATCTGGTTAGATTACAAAACTCAAGGTAATAGTTAGAAAGTTAAATGATGAGATAACTTTGGGGGTAAGTTGTTTCTTCGGATGGGCACATTTAAATTATGAGTAAGTTTTCTCCTACATTAGTATTAGAATAATTCCAAGGAGAAAATATACATAAAATTTGCTTGTTTTCAGTATTGTTTGGGAAAGTATATTTATTGAAATAGTTCTGGGAGTAATTATTTCTGGGCTTTCATTGTGTTTCTAAAGGAAAAAGTGAAGTAGAAAGGCTGAAATTATTTTACATAAAATTTAGGACCCCGAGCCCCAAATTTTATTTGCCATGTGTGTTTATTCAGATTCAATTAGTAAATAATTTTGAGTTTTTAGTAGATGCTGGTCCATACTGCTGGTAGTACTCATCATGCTAAATGGGATATCATTTTTAGCCCGAACCATCATGGACACTTTTTTCTTTTCCTTGCTGAACTCTTCCTTTCAAGTTTATTTTTATGACTTTGCACCAGGTTGTTATAAAATTTGTTGTGGGCTCTTTGAAATTATTTCTCGCAGCTGCTATGTGAAGATCTTTATCTCCCTTATATATTAATCATATGCAGTCTGATTTTTCCCCCCGCTACAGAATAATTTGGAGTATGTCACTTGTTCATGTATTTCAGAAGGGGTTCTTGCCTTGAGAGTATAGTAGTAGAGGTTGTCTTAATGTATGACAATCAAACCTTAGGACGTGAATGTCAGTGTGTGTGATCGTATACATACACTTTAAAGAGAAGTTTTAATCTTTAAATCGATAAAACATTCCCTGGGAGAGAATTGACATATGAGCTTTCAAGTTTTGGGAAAGGCTGCAGACAATATTTTCCTTGGTAGCAAAAAAAGCACTTTCAGGGCTGGAGCGAGAGCACAGCAGGTAGAGCGTTTGCTTTGCATGAGGCCAATCCAGGTTCGATTCCCAGCATCCCACATGGTCCCCCGAGCACCGCCAGGAGTTATTCCTGAGTGCGGAGCCAGGAGTTAACCCCTGTGTATCACTGGGTGTGACCCAAAAAGCAAAACAAAAATAAAACAAACAAACAAAAAGCACTTTTTACTAATGTGTGGTGGTGCTGGGCATTACACCAGCCATCTGGGGCAGTGCCAGGGGTAGAGCCAGGGCCTCAAAGGCAAGACAAGTGCTCTCCCAACTGACTCCATGTTCTGCGCCTCTGTCGGCAGTTTCTTGTAGCGAGTTCCCTCAACCAGGCTACAATGAGTAAGTGTACATTTTTTTCAGTTCTGTTTAGGATTTAGAGTTTTTACTTTTATTATCATTCCCTAATTTGCCTGGCTTCTTCAACTACCATATAATGTGCATATAATTTTCATATATTGTATAACCTATTATATCATAAATTTTACTTACATTGTCCCAGTAGAAATGCATTTTGAATGGGAAGGCTTGGTACAGGGAGTTTGACATCTAGTAGCAAGGAACTATAATATTACATTGTTCTGGGCAGTGTTAGGGAAGAGTCTCAGCTTGGTGTTTGGAGGTCGCCAAGAATCAGTCCTGGGGTTCTCACATGTATAGCATGCGCTTCGACTCTAAGGAGTTTTCTCCTTAGCCCCAGAAACATCATTTTTATCATATGACTGATAATAGAACTAGAAAGTGAATCCAGTATCAGATTTGTCTTTCATCTTTTGTTAAATTATTATTGTTATAAAGATGAATTTTGTATGTTATAAATGAGCTTCTTTTTTTTCTTTTTGGGTCACGCC
Source organism: Sorex araneus (assembly GCF_027595985.1). Classification (NCBI taxonomy): domain Eukaryota; kingdom Metazoa; phylum Chordata; class Mammalia; order Eulipotyphla; family Soricidae; genus Sorex; species Sorex araneus. Next base: position 134,310,729 of record NC_073304.1, on the reverse strand, counting down.
CGGCGATGCACAGGGGTTTACTCCTGGCTCTGCACTCTGGAATTACTCCTCACAGTGCTGGGGGACTATATGGGATGCTGGGAATTGAACCTGGGTCGGCCGCATGCAAGGCAAACACCCTCCCCGATGTGCTATTGCTCCAGTCCCCTAAATGAGCTTGTTTGTTTGGGTTTTTGTGTGTGTGTGTGTGTGTGTGTGTGTGTGTGTGTGTGTGTGTGTGTGTGTGTGTGTGTGTGTGTGTGTGTTTTGCTTTTTGGGTCACATCTGGCAATGCACAGGGGTTACTTCTGGCTTATGCACTCAGGAATTACCCCTAGCAGTGCTCAGGGGACCATTTAGGATGCTGGGAATCGAACCCGGGTTGACCGCGTGCAAGGCAAATGCCCTACCGGCTGTGCTATTGCTCCAGCCTCCTAAATGATTTTGTTTTTTTAAGAGAGTTGTTTTTGTAATGCCCGGGATCAAACCCAGGACGTCACACATGCAGAGTAAGTGCTCTACCCCTGAGAAGTTGCCCAGCATGCGGAGTGGTTTTGTTGGTTTGTTTCAGGGTGCCCACAGCCACCCCCTAGGATGCTAGACCCAAGGATACAGTGCTGAGTCTGCCTTGTGGTGCTGTGGATTACATGGGTCACCCTGGAGTCTCTTGGAGACCGCCTAGGCTACATCCAGCAATATTCACAATACTCAGGAGATTTTGCAGTACTGAGAATAAAACCCAGGCCCTACATTTGGTAGGCATGCATACTAACAGCGCCACTACCTCCTGCCTGGACCCTAGAGGAGAGATTAAGAGATTATGAGATTCAGATCACTTGAAGGTGGATGGGAAAGAGAGAGAAAGAGAGAGAGAGAGAGAGACAGAGGAGAGTGGAGACTGTCTAAGGAAATCTTTGTGTGTGTCTAAGGAAATGTATCTTCTCTGTGTGTGAGAGATATTGTTTTTATGCTAAGGAAATGTATCTTCTGTTTGAGACCAGGTAGTTACACCCTATATTTTCTCTTAATACTTGGAAGTGGATGGGGGGAAGGATGTGTGTGTCTGTGTGTGTATGTATGTGTGTGTGCCTGTGTATGTGTGTGTGTTCCTGTGTCTGTGTGTGTGTGATATTCTTTGTTTTTATGCTAAGGAAATACATCTTTTATTTGAGACCAGGTAGTTATACCCTATATTTTCTCTTAATACTTTTTTCTTTCCTAATGTTTATTCTCCTGTGCTTTGTGAAATGAGGCCTTTTTTTTTCTCTTTTCCCCACTCTTTTCTTCCTGTGCCTGGGATCAAACCCAGTGCCCTTATGGAAGATACTCATTCCTGAGTCTTATCCCCTAAACCTTTTTGTTTTTTCAATGACATATTGTGCTTTATTTTTTTTTATTATATTCTAAGCCATACTGCTGTTTTCTTCATTGTATACAGTACAGTATATCTTGGCTATTTTTACTTTGTATGGTACACTTTAGTAAACCATAATATCATCAAATTTACATTTTAATTTTTATAAAGAATGCCTTGAATTGAATTTTGTTAAAGATTGTATTGAGTAAATACTTTTATTATGAATGAATATTAGCTTTTATCAAAAGCTTGCCATACGCTGATTGAAATGACCTTTGACTTTTTTTAATACATGTTTTGACCTCCCTCTGCTGGTTTGTTGTACCCAGGTATAAAGAAAAAATTGAAATCTGCAAAAGATGGCGCCTGTCCAGTAGAGGAAACAGAAATAGAAAGACAGAAGGTAAAGCATAATCATTTTAAGCGTCTCAGATAATCAGGGTGCACTGTGTTCGTGAAGCATCTACATAGGTTTCTATTGCCCTGGTTTATTTATTGTTCTGGGGGCCACACACAAAAGCTCAGGGTCTACTCCTGGCTTGGTTTGACAGTCACTTTTGGCAGTGCTCAGGGACCCATGTGGTGCCACGGATCAAGCCTGGGGCTGCCATATGCAAAGTATGTGGTCAACCCTATTGAGGTCTCTCTGACTCATATTGCCCCAGTGTTTGGAAAAGAAAAAACTTGTCTTAGTATGAAATATATAAATCATGAAACATAATTGAGTTTCCAGCAGTGTTGCTTTTAAATATCACCTTTTTACCAAACATCTCCAACTAATATGAAACTGAAATTTGCCTCTAACCCAAGATGTGTCCCTTTTAGATTTAGGGAAATATGTCATTATTTAAAATTTACTATAATTGAGACTGAAAATACTACTATTAATACCTCAAAATTGTGTTGCCATATGTTTTAATTCAGTGAGAATGTTTCCTATAATATAGGCTTGGCTTTTGTGGCTTGTCAGATGCTAATTTCTCTTTATTTTTACAAATGAAGTTTTAAAGTAACAATATTAAAGCTTTTCTTGCAAGTACAACTGGGCTTTGTACTTCATTGACTCCAGAGATTAGTTACACAGAGTATTTTCTGATGAAAATACTAGAGCCAGAGGTGTCTCTTTGACCCTCACCTTTTGTCTGACATGTCACCCAGCTCTCTCTGATGGCATATTTTCTGATTGCCATTGATTGCATGTATAGAGGTGCTTCTAAAGTTAGAGAACACAAAGGAAATCTGTGCTTTGTGGAAAAAAAATGGCTTTAAAAATAATGCTGGGGGTCAGGAATGTAGCTTAACATCACTGTATCACTGTATCACTGTCATCCCCTTGCTCACCCTCACCGATTTGCTCGAGCAGGCACCAGTAACATCTCCATTTTGAGACTTATTGTTACTGTTTTTGGCATATCGAATACACCACAGGGAGCTTGCCAGGCTCTGCCGAGTGGGCAGGATACTCTCAGTAGCTTGCCGGGCTCTCCGAGAGGGGCGAAGGAATCGAACCCAGATCAGCCGAGTGCAAGGTGAACGCCCTACCCCTATGCTATGGCTCCAGCCCAGCTTCACATAAATATATTTTTCGCATTCACAAGACATGAGTTTTGTTTTGTTTTTTTAGCTATTTTTTTGCTTTTGCTTTTTGGGTCACACCCACTGATACACAGGGGTTAATTCCTGGCTCCACACTCAGGAATAACTCCTGGCGGTGCTTGGGGGACCATGTGGGATGCTGGAACTTGAACCCGGGTCAGCCGCTTGCAAGGCAAACACCCTACCCACTGTGTATTGCTCCAGCCCCGAGACTTGAGTTTTTATCCGAAGCACCACAAATGAACAACACAAGTTCCAGGATATGAACCTAAACACGGTGTGTAGTGGCAAAATAATATCAATCTCTTCAGCCTGTGACCGGCTAAATAAATTATATTTTAAAAAGAGGTGTTTATTTGATTCTTAAGGGTTTGCATTTAATCTCATGATCAGTTGAAAATAACTAGTGGGAAACAACCATCATTTTAAGAATCAAAAGTAAAATTGAGATTTTGTCTTCATAGACTTGTGCCACTATTGAGACAAGAAAGCAAAAGAAAGGAAAAAAATTTCTTGTGCTTCAATTTGCATTTGGAAATTTTAGTTTATATTACAAATATACTACACAGGGCCAGAAAATAACTCAGCAGTATATCCCCCAAGCACATCCCAGAGCAATCTTTAAGCACCAAACTAGGAGAAGCACCTGAGCACCACTGTGTGTGCTCTCCCCACCCCTCCAGAGTTGCCATATTTAGTGTCATTGCTTTTTTAAAAGCGGAAGTGAAAATGGAACATTTCTCCAAGACTTAGAGGCAATGTTCTGTAACTTGAGCCAGTTGCACCAAGTGCAATGTGGTTTTTTTTGATCGATACAAACTTGCACCCCTCTTCTGCTTCAGAAATTTTTTTACCTTAGTATTCAACAAGGATCTCTTAGGTTGATAAGTTTTCAATAACCCACAATCGATTTACATATGATATGTTATCCCATTTAGCGTTACTTTAGTAACTGGGTTCTCCTTTCTTAAAATCTGTCCTTCCTATTTGGGATGGGGTGGGTGGGGAGTGACATGGCCTGTTATAAATGAGATCATATTTATAATTCTAAGTTCATGTTTTTTTTTCTCTTTTTTAAAAAAATTTTAATTGGATCACCGTCAGGTACACAGTTAGAAAGCTGTTCATGATCAAGTTTCAGTCATACAATGTTCCAGCACCCATCCCTCCACCAGTGTACATTTCCTACCATCATTGTCCCCCGTTTCCCTCCACCACCCCTTTCCCCAGCCTGCTCTATGGCAAGAATTTTTCTTTTCTCTCTCTCCTTTTGGGCTTATGGTTTACAATATAGGTACTGAGAGGTTATCATGTTTGTTCTTTTACCTATTTTCAGCCGGCAGTTCTTATCCAGCGTGATCATTCCCAACTATCTTAGTGTAATATATCATTTCTGTTACAGTGGTCCCTTCTCTATCCTAGCTGCCTTCTCCCCCAACACCTGACGCAGACTTCCAGCCGTGGACAGTCCTCCTGGTCCTTGCTTCTATTGTCCTTGGGTATTAGTTTCATAATACGTGTTTTTCATAATATCCCACAAATGTCCTTCTTCTGACTCATTTCACTCAGCCTGATACTCTCCATGTCCATCCATTTATAAGTGAATTTCATGGCTTTCTGTAACAGCTGCATAATATTCCATTGTGCCTTTTTTTCCTCTTTATAGGCTGAAATAGCTTTGCTCCTGATGGATGAGGAGGAGGAGGACAAGAAACACTTCAATTATAACAAAATTGTAGAGCACCAGAATCTTAGCAAAAAGAAGAAAAAACGGCTCATAAAAAAGAAGGAATTAATACAAGATGATTTTGAGGTAACCAGAAATAAAGTTCATTAGACTCTTGCTTTTTTGTTTCTGCTTTGGGAGTCCACATCTGGCAGTGCCTAGAGCTTACTCCTGGCTCTGTGCTCAGGAATCAGTCCTGGCAGGGTTCAGGGGACCATATGGTATGACTCGGATCAAACCTGGGTCACTTGTTTGCTGGCAAGTACCCTAACCTGCTTATCTCTCTGGCCCCAGCCCCAGGTATTAGATTCTTTTTGTTTTTGTTTTTTGTTTCTTTTGCTTTTTGGGTCACACCCAGCGATACACAGGGGTTACTCCCAGCTCATGCACTCAGGAATTATTCCTTGCAGAGCTGGGGGGGGGCGGGGAGGCCACATATGGGATGCTGGGAATTGAACCCAGGTTGGCCGCGTGCAAGGCAAATGTCCTAACCGATGTGCTATTGCCCCAGCCCCGCTGTTAGATTCTTTTTTTTTTTTAAACTTTCATCATAGTTTATTGTCTTAATAAAATACATATCTTCAATTCTTTTATTTATTTATTTATTTATTAATGAGTCACAGTGAGGGTACAGTTACAGATTTATACATTTTCGTGCTCATGTTTCCCTCATACAAAGTTTGAGAATCCATCCCTTCACCAGTGCCCATTCTCCACCACAAATAAACCCAGCATCCCTCCCACCCACCCAATCCCATCTCCCCCCACCCTCCCCTGCCACTGTGGCAGGGTATTCCCTTTTGTTCTCTCTCTCTAATTACGTGTTGTGGTTTGCAAGAAAGGTGTTTAGTGGCCGTTGTGTTCAGTCTCTAGTCTACATTCTGCATGCTTCACCCTTCCCCCAAGTGGCCTCCAACCACATTTTGCTTGGTGTTCCCTTCTCTATCTGGGCTGCCTTTTTCCCAGAATGTGAGGCCAGCTTCCAAGCCATGGAGTCAACCTCCTGATACTTATTTCTACTATTCTTGGGTGTTAGTCTCCTACTCTGTTATTCTATATTCCACAGATGAGTGCAATCTTTCTATGTCTGTCTCTTTCTGACTCATTTCACTTAGCATGATACTTTCCATGCTGATCCACTTATATGCAAAACTCATGATCTCCTTTTTTCTACCCGCTGTTAGATTCTTAAAGCTAAAGTTGAACCTAAAGCCAGCTCTAGAGATTTTAAAAAAATAAAATAAAAATGAATATAGGAGCCAAGAATTTGACTTAACTGGTGAACACATGCCTTGCATGTTTAGAGCCCAGGGTATGACCTCTGAGCACCACCAAGTATGTTTCTGGTGGGTATACCTATAATGATCACCACCACTGCAAGCTCTGGGCCCTGGCAGCCCCCACAGTAACACCTGAAACAAACAAATAGAGCATAGTTAATGTCAGTCTTGAAATATGCTTAGGGAGAGGGTTCAAAGTAAAATAAAGCTTCCGTATTTTAGTCCAGCACAGCTAAAATAACAGGTCAAATTTAGCCCAGTTCATCCCCGTGATGGATCAAATCACTATTTTCTTTAGAAACCACTGTTTCCAGTTTAAGTGTTTTAATTTTTAATGTTAGAATCACATGCATTGTGATGGACACGTTGGGAAAGATGTAATTTCTCAGTCCAGCTGAGAAGTAGCAGCTTCATGTAACATCATGTCATATTGTGTTCAGTGGTCAGTATAGGAGACTACTTTTTAGTTGCTTTGTTTCTTGTATACCTTGCTTGCCCACTTTTTTTCTCTTTCGGCTAAGTATATATGCCTAATGGCCCCATAATCTCAAGTGTATGAGTTAGAGTCACTTACAGAAAATCTGCAGCTATCACTGATTACCACTTGTAATTACTCCCACTTTTTACCACGGAAGAAGAGACCCAGAGGCGCATGTGAGAAAGTTTGAGTTTTTTCAAAGAATAGAGTGGAGAACATAGATAACTTTGACGTAGGATGTAGAAGAATTTGGAAGCCCCTCCACAGTTCCAGTTTTTGAAGTCAGTTCCTATATGCTGTTGTTTCTTTGAACTTACTAATGAATTGGATTTTTTATGTAAAGTTAAAAGCAAAGAATAATATGTAGTCCAACCTTCATATTGTTATTTTGGTTTGTGTTGTTTTTGTAGTTGAGGTCCTGAAGTTACAGTTCTATTAATGATGATTTTTATGCACACGTGATTCCAACACTACCTCCCTCTTCTAAGGGCCCAAATGCCCTTCCCTTTTAAACCTTGACCCCCACCAACAACTCTTAAGGGGACCAGTTCTCCTGTTACATTGCCTTTGGCCCTTAGTTTGCTACCTTGCTGTGTATCTTTAACTTAGATGTATGGGAGAGATCATTCTGTATATGTCTCTTTCTTTCTGAATTCATTCAGCATGATGTCCTCTAGTTCCACCCACATTGCTCCAAATTGCGTGATCTTTCTTAGAGATGCATATTCATTGTCACTGTCATCCCGTTGCTCATCGATTTGTTTGAGCGGGCACCAGTAACATCTCTCATTGAGAGACTTATTGTTACTGGTTTTGGCATATCCAGTATGCACGGGTAGCTTGCCAGACTCTGCCGTGCGTGCTCCATACTCTAGTAGCTTGCCGGGCTCTCCGAGAGGGTCGGAGGAATCGAACACGGGTCGGCCTCGTGAAAGGCAAAAGCCCGACCGCTGTGCTATCGCTCCAGCCCAGAGATGCATATTATTCCATTGTCTGTGTGTGTGTGTCTGGAGGGATAGCACAGCGGGTAGGGCATTTGCCTTGCACGCAGCCAACCCGTTCAATTCCTCCCTCCCTCTCGGAGAGCCCGGCAACCTACTGAGAGTATCCCACCTGCACAGCAGAGCCTGGCAAGCTCCCCGTAGTGTATTCGATATGCCAAAAACAGTAACAAGTCTCAATGGAGATGTTATTGATGCCCACTCAAGCAAATCAATAGAACAGGACAACAGTGCTATATATACTACAGCTTCTTAATCCATTCATCTGTAGTTGGACATTTGGGTTTTTCCATTTCTTGGCTATTGTATTAATTATGGCAGTAAAACTTGGCTTGCATATATCCTTTCAAATTAATGTTTTTGTATTTGAAAAGCAGATGCCAAGAAGTGTACTATTGGATCGCACAGGAGTTCTGTTTCTGAGAGATCTCCATCTTGCTTTCCCTAGAGTCTGAAGCAGATGACATTCCCACCATCAGTGGATTGAGATTCTTTTCTCACCCATTAACACTGGATGTTTCCAGATTTTTGTTTTTTTCTTTTTGTGTCACACCCGGCGATGCTCAGAGGTTACTCCTAGCTCTGCACTTAAGAATTACTCCTGGTGGAGCTCAGGGGACCATATGGGATGCTGGGAATTGAACCTGGGTAGGCTGTATGTAAGGCAAACGCCCCGCTGTGCTATTGCTCCAGCCCCTATTTTCAGATTTTGGATGTGTGTCACTCTCACTGGCATGAGATGATACCTCAATGTCAGAATCTTGGTTTTTGTTCAGATCTTTATATTGTGTGAACGGTCTTCCCATTAATGACCATGCAGTAAAGTATTTCTCATGAACCTTATGGTTGTATCACATCTGTTGTTCTTACATATATAGCAAAGTAATGCAAAAGCCTCCTCTCTAAGTGGACTCATATTTCCCATGGGAGTGCTGGATGGCAATGAGTCATGTTCTCTTAAATGTGGAACCACAGTACCCTTTTTGAGGGGTGGGGGGGGTTAGGGGGTGGACCATACCCAGCAGTGCTCAGTGGCTCTTGCTAACTCTACTCAGGAGTGGCCCTAACAGTGCCAGGGGATTATCTGGTTCTGGGAATTCAAGCAAGGGTTGGTGGGGTGTAAGGCAAGCACTTAACCTCTGTACTGTTATCTCTGGCACAACACATTTTTTTATAAAGATAATTTTTTTTATAAAGTAAATTTAGACCATGTGTCTGACCAGATCTTAATCTCATCATTCTCATAGTGATACGTAAATCTTTTTTACCTTCTACTACTAGTAGTTACTAGTTTTGATTAAAATTGTTATGTTGTACTTGTGACAATGAATAAAACTCCAATGATATTATCACTGTCTTAATTATCCTTGTTAGAAATAGCATGAGGATGCCTGCCGTAGTGAACCATTGCTTCAGTCAGTTTAAGTGACCAGGATGTCCTATATCACTATTTTACAGACTACTCCAATTATCTTTTGATACAGTTGTCACTTTATTATATGAGCAATATGCCCTGCACCTATGGTTACATGTTTGGGAAAATTTTCAAATGAATCAGTGCAAAATGCACATGTTTGTATTTTATATATTGAACAACTTGCTCATTTGAAATTTTGCCCACTTCTGGGCTTTTTGGTTTGCTGATTTCTTTGTTTATGTCTTTTCCTTTTCAATTTGCAGGTAAATGTTAAAGATACCCGGTTTCAGGCAATGTATACTTCCCACTTGTTTAATTTGGATCCTTCAGATCCTAATTTCAAGAAAACAAAAGCTATGGAACAAATCCTTGAGGAGAAAGCCCGGCAGAGAGAACAAAAAGAACAAGAACTTCAACAGGCAATAAAGAAAAAAGAGAGTGAAATTCAAAAAGAGTCAAAAAAGAAGTCCATTGATCCTGCCTTGTCAGTGTTAATTAAATCTGTAAAAAACAAAACAGAGCAATTTCAAGCAAGAAAAAAACAGAAAGTCAAATAGCTGTATGTTGTGTCTTTTTGGATTAAAAATATGTTCTCCTAAACTGTACAGAAATGGCAGGATGAATATTTATTGGGAACAAAAAATAGAATAAACTCTGGCCTTCACAAAATTTCTCTAACAGTCGAATGAGATTTTGTTATGACTGACATATTTATAACTGTACATTTCAATCGTTTAATCATAACTCAGAGTACCTTAATTATAGAATTTATCAAATTTTTATTTTATAAAATTAAGCTCATTGTAGTAGAATATTACTCTTTTAACTTTTTAAGAAACTTTACAGCTCTAAAATAATAGAACAGTGCTTCATCTGATATCTAAATGAAATAATTTTTAATGTGTATATAAGTACATTAATTTCTCTGAAAACAGGAGGCAAACTTAGATAACTATAAAAATAATTTATTTTTTGTAGCCATGATAAATGAGAGCTAAGAACTTTCTTTTTTGTTTCATCATGTTTATTACAGTTTGTTTTTAAAATTATTTGCAAATAAAAGTGAAATATTTTTACTATATTTTGTAGCTTTATTTACCTCAAATAACTAATCGCTGAGAAGATACCTGTGAAACTAATTTTTTAAAAGAATTGAGGCACCATTATTGACAGTAGAATTATTATAGTTTGGGTCCCATGCTGACAGTAGTATTGGTTCTAGTGGGTTAAGTTAAAAAAAAAAACAACACTTCAAAGGACTGAAACAATAGCACAGCGGGTAGGGCGTTTGCCTTGCACGTGGCCGGCCCGGGTTCGATTCCCAGCATCCCATATGGTCTCCCTGAGCACCGCCAGGAGTAATTCCTGAGTGCAGAGCCAGGCATAACCCCTGTGCATCACCAAGTGTGACCCAAAAAGCAAAAAAACATTTTAAAAATTAAAAAAAACTCAAGTATTTCAATAACTACTTTCCCCCTAACCCAAACCCAAAGAAAAAAAGGTTATAAAAATCTGGAACATCTATGTAATGTGGGTATATAGAGTTTCTATCAGAGCAAGGGAAAGTGAATATTTGGCTCATTACTACAAGGTACAAGGAATTGTGTTTATCATAAAGCATAAATGCCCTCACTAAAAAAAAATAGTGTTTCTGTTCATATGTCTAGTAACTTCTCAGTATTTATATAATTAACAAAATGATCATTAGCCTCAACTACAATACTCATTGTTTCTACCCTGAATGAAAATTCTTGGCAACTAGAAGAATATTCTTGGCAACTACACGCCAGATCAGAAAAACCTGTCAACATTTAGGGTTAGCTTCGTAAATGGTTTTATTAGATCAGTCAGGAGAAAAGTTAGCTATGCTAAGAAATTGTAATTGTGAGTGAAATACGGTTGTGCCCCAGTTTTCTGTTCTCTCAACCTTAGAGTAGAATTTTGGCTCACAACAGGGCTTTTCACAGAGAGAATCAATCCAGTGTGGAAGCAAAGGATTGTTTCTGGGAACCTTCCTTTGAAGCCATCAGAATTGTAAAAGTTGCCTTTTGCATTCTTCCCTTCTTGAATTCTGCTGTCTGGAATGTAGATGTAACTTACAGCTAATATTTCAGCAGCTGAGCCAGGAACATACCTCAAAGGGCTAGAGTACAGGCTTTGCATGTTAGAACCCCACATTAGCTCCCTGGCACTACATGATTTCCTGAATGATCCCTAAGCTGCCAGATGTGGGCCCCCTTTCTTCCTCCACCTCGCCTCCCCCCCCCAAAAAAAAAAGTTTCAGCAGCTATCTTAAATTCTGAGAACAAAAGCCATCCCTATTGTCTGGTGAGCTGGAAGTAGCAATGATCCCCAAGAATTTAGGAGCATAACTCAATCATTCCATGGGCTTCTGTGACATCTATATGACAGTAAAATAAAATACCACCTTTTTGAAACACTGTCATCCCAGGTTTCTATTTCTTGCCTATCTATGTCCTAAATAATACAAAGACGAATTGATTTTTAGTCAATATGGACAAACAGTGAGGCCGTTATGTCGGTCTGATAAAGAAACTCATTACATTATGGTTTGAATGCTGGCTGCTTTGCCAATTGCCAATATCGGATGTTCAGTAATGTAAGGTTTGCAGATTTCTGGATATGGACAAAAGAGAAGTGAGATAACCCACTGCCCCCTTAGACGTCAACTAGAACTCTCTGTTCTTTATAAACCCCATTGGCACTAGAGTTATGAACTATATTCAACATCTCGGGATTTATATTTTTACTTCCTCAAAAAGTTTATGAGACGCAGTTGCCGAAAGTAAGCCAGAATCAGGCATGTGGGAAAATGAGAAGTGTGAATGAGATTCTGTCGGCCTTAGTATGGGTTCTACACTACCCAAATTTTGCCAAAATATGGGAATGAAAACTCCATGCTGTATGACAGCGCCAATACAAACACAGTCTTAACAAATCATACTCCATTCCATTAAGGAAATTTGTAAGAAATGCCAGGTTCAGGCTTATGAGCTGTTTTTATGAATATTTTAAAATTAAGATGTGTTCATTATTCTTCATCATTACACTTTTTTTTCTTGAGAAGCCTGTCAGAAAATTTTAACCTTTTTTACTTAACTCTGAAATTATTTAGTCGTGTTCTTTAGGACCAGTAAAATAAATTCCATTAGATTTCAAAAAGCTCATCTGATGAGCAATGTATTAAAATTCTATTTTTAAAAACTGTTGGACTGGAGCGATAGCACAACGGTAGGGCTTTTGCCTCGCATGCAGCAGACCCGGGTTCGATTCCTCTGTCTCTCTCAGAGAGCCCGGCAAGCTACCAAGAATGTCCCGCCCCCACGGTAGAGCCTGACAAGTGAACAACAGGAGGACAGTGCTACAGTGCTACAGTTGAACTAAAGAAAGACGAAGGATCTTTAAATTGGAAGTGGGATGACTTTCCAAAAAGAGCTCAATTCAATAGCAGGTCATTCTCTGAAAAGAGTAACTTAATTTGCACGTCTTCCTTTTGGAGCTATTGTCTTGAGATTTTCCAACTCAATCAATTTTAGGGTTCTTGGTGGATAGATCAAGCAGTATCAGAAGCTACCCAAGATTTGTGTGAAATCTTCAAATTTTATTACATACAAATGAACCTCAGTTCCTCTATATACTGCTTTAGGAATGTTGCGTGTAATACAGATTAGCTCAAACAAGCTTAACTATAACATTTAGAAAACATGAGGGTGGATACTTACTACAAGATCCCATAGCCCAGATTTCAGATGCAAGAAAGCAACCAGTCGTCAGGAAGAGGCTGAAACTAAAAGGAGAATCCTCAAAGCTCTCCTTAATTCATCTGTTTTCTTCTATTCATCTTGGTTTACTCATATACAGCCAATAGGTCCTTCCCTAACCTAATAAGCAAGTGGTATAAGATGACCACATCAGATTTTCCAAATTTTAAGTTACAAGTTCCTTTTTCATATTATTTTTAAAAGAAGGTTTTTTCCCCCTCAGATTGAATTTTGAATATTTTGTCGTGGTGCTACTAAAATAAAGACAGATTGAGCATTTAAATGGTCATATAAAATACAATGTTAATAACAGTTTAGATTTATATGCTAGCATATATAATTTTTTAAAGTTACCCTATTGTTTGTATGACTTACATAATAACTTAAAAGATGTCCCAAGCATAACTAAACAACAAAGAATCCTTTAATGTCTCTAAAGAGAATTAAAGACAAAATTCTATTGACCATAAAAGAATTTTTAGTTTCTTTGAATGAACAATGACTTTGATGTTAATATGAGAAAATGGGGCCAGAAAAATGGTACAGTGGGTAGGTGGGTAGGGCATTTGCCTGGCACACTGCTTACTCAAGTTCAGTATCCCAGACACCCCATGTGACCCATATGGTCTCCTGAGCACAGAACAGGAATAAGTCCTTTTTTTCTCTCTCTCTTTTTCTTTCTTTCTCTTTTTCTTTCTTTCTTTCTTTCTTTCTTTCTTTCTTTCTTTCTTTCTTTCTTTCTCTCTCTCTCTTTCTTTCTCTCTTTCCTTCTTTCTTTCTTCCTTTCTTTCTTTTTCTCTTTCCTTTCTTCCTTCCTTTCTTTCTTTCTCTTTTCTTCCTTCCTTCCTTTCTTTCTTTCTTTCTTTCTTTCTTTCTTTCTTTCTTTCTTTCTTTCTTTCTTTCTTTCTTTCTTTCTTTCTGTCTTTCTTTTCTTCCTTCCTTCCTTCCTTCCTTCCTTCCTTTCTTTTTCTTTCTTTCTTTATCTCTTTCTTTCTTTATCTCTTTCTTTCTTTTTCTATCAGTTGAATAATTCTTGAGCACCACCAGGTGTGGCCCAAAACAAAGACCAGGTCAGGTCAGCCATGTCTTAACCCCTGTGTCTTAACCCCTGTACTATCCAGCCCTTGCGTAAGGTATTTTATAGTGTTTTCTTTTTTTCTTTTCTTTTTTTTTTTTTATTTTATCACCATGTGGAAAGTTACAAAGTTCTCAGGTTTATGTCTCAGTTATACCGTATTCAAACACCATCCCTTCACCAGTGCCCATATTCCACCACCAAGATCCCCGGTATACCCCCCGCCTCCCACCCCAACTGTATAACTGATGAGTTTCACTTCATTTTCTCTTCACCTTGATTACATTCCATATTTCAACACCAAACTCACTATTGTTGTGAGAGTTATACCCCCAAACAAGATAACCCTACTAAGGAAGCATTTGAAAATTAGTTTTCCATTAAAAGATTGTATGTTTTTTAGGTTTTAGAAAAGGTTGCTAAAAGGTTGCGCGGCTCAGATGTGTCCCAGTCCCAAATCCCGGAGCCATGTTAGTTGCTGCTCAGTGTCGCCAGGGCTCCATCTGGAGAAGGTGTGCTGGCTGCACCTCCACCTTCCAGCTCCCCGGTGTTTTGGGCCCCAATTCGGGTCCGGAGCATTTTCCGGGCCGCGTTGCTCACCAGAATGCCTGGCCGCTTCTCTATAGTGTTTTCTGCCTTCAACAGAAATTACTCTTTTTTTTTTTTTTTTTTTTTTGCTTTTTGGGTCACACCCAGCGATGCTCAGGGGTTACTCCTGGCTTTGCACTCAGGAATTACTCCTGGCGGTGCTTGGGGAACCATATGGGATGCCGGGGATTGAACCCGGGTCGGCCGCGTGCAAGGCAAACGCCCTACCCGCTGTGCTATCGCTACGGCCCCAGAAATTACTCTTAATAATGAACTATTTCAAATGTTACAAAAATAAGAAGGTTGGTACTGGAGAGGTAATACATACTTGCATGTGCTCGACCTGGGTTTGATCCCCAGCATCCCATCCAATATGGCCTCCTGAGTACCACCAGGAGTAATTCCTGACTGATTGCAGACAAGAGCAACCACTGAGCATTGCCAGGTGGTGAGGTTCTGAATTGAATCCCTTGGCATCCATTCCCCTCCCCAGTGATGTTGAGGTCTCCATGGTCACCCACCAGTGCTCAAAAGACCATGGAGGGCTCTAGCCAAAGTGGGGGCCTACCTAGTGCATGCAAGCCATGTGCTCTGAGCTAGATCCCCAGCCACGTCATTTCCTTTGGTCAATGAAACGTGGACAGACAGATAGATGTGTTACTGCCTAATAGAAAAGTTAAGAACAAATCTGGAATACACTGTCTTCTTCCTCCAGCCTTCCCACGCTGCCTCTGGGAGCTAGAGGAATGACCAACTGTCATTATTTGTTTAGTACGAGTAAACAAATCAATGTTGTCTTAACTGGGAGTTGTTTGTTTCTGAAGCACAATTTCACATTCTCATTTCCCCAACTTCACCATTATGGGCTGTTTCCTCCATCCTCATTATCCGTATATATCTACAAAGGAAAGTTTCTCCCTTCCCTAAAAATTTTATGTATGTTTAAAATTACATATTATTATTTTTATTTATACATTTATTTACCTTATAATTGACTATCTTATATCTAACACTGTTGCCTCATATGTATCCCTCCTGTTAGTATAACTTTGCTTATAACTCGAAGACTCCATTTATGATGAAAAGATATTGGGATGTGCTCCCTAGAGCTGTGTCATATCAGAAAATATCAAAAAGTGAGACAAAATAAGACATCAATCATGCCAACAGTCAGATTTAAGATCCAAGACAAATAGATGGCACCACTACAGAAATTTGCATATAGAAATTATCGTAGTGTTTAAAAATAAAGAATTTGGAGTGAGGCCATCTGATTTCAAATCTCAGCTACAACTTACCACTAACAAATGATTTAGGGGCAGTTATTTCACCTATTCAGATCTGATTTTTCACCTTTTGGATGGTGTTACCTAAAAACAGTAGAGATAAGGGCCAGGAGTGTTGCACCACGACTTGGAATCAGTCTTAACATGCTCGGGGAAATGGCAGCTGAGATAGAGAAGGGACCACTAAGTAAACAATGGTTGGAGGGATCAATCGGGATGAGAGATGTGTGCTGAAAGTAGACTATGGACCAAACAGGACAGCCTCTTAGTTACCTGTATTGCAAACCATAACACCCAAAAGAAGAGAGAAAGGGGAAATGTGCCTGCCACAGAGGCAGAGTGTTGGAAGGGGTGGGGATGGCAGGAGGGATACTGGGAATGTTGGTGGTGGAAAATGGGCACTGGTGGAGGGATGGGTACTCCATCATTGTATGACTGAAACATAATCATGTAAGTTTGTAAGTCTGTAACTGTATCTCATGGTGATTCAATAAAAAAAATTTTAATTTAAAATATTTTTTTAAAAAGATGGTGTTACTGGGAGCTGGAGCGATATCACAGCAGGTAGGGCATTTGCCTTGCACGCGGCTGACCCGGGTTCTAATCCCAGCATCCCATATGGTCCCCTGAGCACCGCCAGGAGTAAGGAGTAATTCCTGAGTGAAGAGCCAGGAGTAACACCTGTGCATCGCCGGGTGTGACCCAAAAGGAAAAAAAAAAAAAGATGGTGTTACTAATACTACCTTGGTTTTAGGACAAAATAAAATAATGCTCAAAATTTCCTTTGAACATTGCCCGACATAAAGTAATTGTTCAGGAAGCCTTAACTATTATTCATCTTATTATTACTATCACATTTCAGAAATAATCCCCACCATAACTCATTTTGTTTTGACATAAATTTGGCAAATCCTTTATTGAAGTTGCCTTTGATTTGGATCATGGTTTTTCCATTCCATTGTTCATTTTTTTGAAGTTAATTTTACAAAAATCCAAAAATGAATGGTTGCTTAAACTTGTTTAAGATTCAGTTCAATATTGTTGAATGGTGCAGAATAGAAAAAAAATACTTTGTTTACAGTATAGACCTAAAAGCTAGTAATATAGATTAATCACAAAGGTCTTCACCACTATAAAAATTAATAGTTTGGAAATTTGTCAAAAGTAGATTTCCTAGGTCCTTAGTAGCTACACTTGACTGGTGAAATCTGGGGTGTGAGAAAGTTATATTGCCATAACTGGAAGGTTTCCAAAGACCTGATGGACTGTTCTGAATTCTGTTCTTTCTACTTTGTTTGCTTTGACAGAGCACAGCTGGTTTGTTCCAGTCTTCAGATTATGCTTGATTCTAACCATCTCAACTTTGATCACATTTTTGGGTTAGTTAAGGTTCGTGGTTTGCAAACAAATAAAAAGATTCATTAGTGATATAATGCAGAATTTATAGATTTAAACAAAAAGCTAGGGGATGGAGTTACAGTACAGTGGATAGGTTTGCCTTGCATGCAGCAGACCAGAGTTTGATCCTTGGCATTCTACATGGCCCCCCCGAGAATCTGCCCAGGAGTAATTCCTGAGTGCAGAGCCAGGAGTAACCCCGGAGCATCACTGGGTGTGACCCAAAAAGCCCCCACCCCCCCAAAAAAGCTAAACAATTTGCCAAATGATAAAATCTGGGTGCTCTAGGAATTCCAAGCTGCAGTAGCTTGGGAAGTATGAGAAACAATAGCTTCTTCTGGGGCTAGAGCAATAGCACAGTGGGTAGAGCATTTGCCTTGCACACGGCTAACCCGGGTTCGATTCCCAGCATCCCATATGGTGCCAGGAGTAATATGGTGCCATGGAGCACTGCCAGGAGTAATTTCTGAGCCAGGTGTAACCCCTGTGTGTCACCAGGTGTGACCCAAAAAGAAAAAAAGAAAAGAAACAATAGCTTCTGTCAAGACTGTGTTTCTAGTTGTCTCAGAATCAGTTGTCTTACATATTAACAAGTCTTTTCAAAGAGTAATTTCCTGGAACAGAAAACATGGTTGGTCCAGGTTAGGTTAGGTTAACTGCACTTTTCTCCTTCAGTCCTACCTGTCATTGGCGAGTGGGTTGGGTAGTTGAAGTTTGAATCTCTCCAGAAAAGAGCAGATGCATTGAGAAGACCAATCCTATAGCCACTGATTTTCTTTCTTCCATATTTTCTTTAAGAAACAAAAGGCCAGGGTGGTCAGCAAAGGCAAATGAAAAAGAAAAGAAAGATGTTTCTCTTTTCGTTTTCACTGAGCCATCTCAAAGCTGTGTAATGTCTAGAATTACTGATGCAACTCAGAAATCAGTGTGATCACAGATTCTTGGGACAACATAGAATATCCTCAAAATTCAGAGTTGGCATGTGACAATGAGTTCACAGCTCTGCACAGTATGCTTGTGCCAACATCAGACCCAGCTCTGATGTGCGGGAATATAAGACTACAGGTTAAAACCACAAGACATTTTAATGTTTTAAGTGAAAGAGATGAGACAAACAGAGATGACTAACCCCATGTGATTCCTATTACCCTTGCCTTCTAAAATTAAAAGTTTTGTTTCCAATTAATTGAGACAGTTGACTTTTATATTTGCTTTATACATTTGTGGATTCCAAAAATAACTGTACTCAGCATCACGGACACATATTTTAAATAATCAAGAGGACAATGAACAAATTGACGGCAGTAATGTCCCTTTGAAGTGTCATAGGAAATCTGTGCCAGGACTTCAGCACACCACACTCTAAGCTTTCCTTCTCTGTATTTGGTGAAAAGAAGTGAGTGACTAATGAAGGAGAGAACATGATCGCCACCTGGGTTATTAGCTGCATATCCTGAAAACGAAAATTGGAAGTTGGAAATGGGGGAGGATCAGTCATTGAAGCTTAGGTGAGAATAGGGGTAAGAGCTATTCTTCGGGGCCAGGAGAAACAGCATAGCAGGTAAAGCATTTGCCTTGCACCTGGCAAACCCAGGTTCGACCCCCAGCATCCCATATGGTCTTCTGAACACCACCAGCAGTAACTTCTGAGTACACAGCCA
Source organism: Sorex araneus (assembly GCF_027595985.1). Lineage (NCBI taxonomy): Eukaryota > Metazoa > Chordata > Mammalia > Eulipotyphla > Soricidae > Sorex > Sorex araneus. Next base: position 134,292,105 of record NC_073304.1, on the reverse strand, counting down.
GGATTTACCCCTGAGCATTGCTAAGTGTGGCCAGAGAGACAGAGAGAGATACAAAGAGAGAGAGAGAGAGACTCCTAATATTAAAGGAGAAAGGAGGAGTGGGATGGTAGGGTGCTGACACGGGGTTACAGAAGCTCAGGAGAGATGAACCTTTCAGCATTTCCATTAGGAACAGGGGACCGAGAGTAGAATCAAACTTGCTCCTCTGACACCTGAGCAGTCATACATGGTAAATGTTGCATCTGGTGTCCTGGAGGGAAAAAACAAGAACAGTCCTGGTTTATAGGGTTAGTTCCTTTCCCTAGTGTATGTTTTTCCACCATGATGATTTCAAGCTACCAATGTGATGTCACTGAACATGGATGGGAAAAGATACATATAAGGGGAGATGGAGAATTGATATGACCTGAATTTACACACTACTATGCTGGAATAAAACTTCAAATGAAGACCTACACATGATATGCCTAAATACTTAAGAGTTAAAAAGCAAGATTGCACATTGTGTTCTCTGTCCTCTTGGATAGCCACGGGAGATAATAGAGTGCATGACCCAGATCCCTTGTCTTAGTCAAGGTTCCAATATTAGCTCGTTCCTCAGAAAACACTAATAGAATGTGCAAAAATATGCAGAGAGATTTACTTCAAGAAATCAGTAGATGTGATTATGGGAGCATGTGAGTTCAAAATCCTCAGTACAGGCTATCAGGCTAGAAGCCCAAGAAAGAACTAATGCTACAGTTTCAGTCTGAAGAAAGACCTCTAGCAGAATTTCTTCTTGCTAGAGAGTGTTGTTTTGGGTTGTATCCCCCACCACCACCCCCTAAAGAGCCCTTCTGTTGTCGAATCAGGCCCACCCACATTACAGAGGGCAAACAGCTTCACTCACAGTCTAGCATTTTAAATATGAAACTCATCTGGAAACATCCAAAACAAATGCATGACAAAATAACATTTTGTCAAGTTGACAAAATGAATCATCCTCTTTCTTAGGACAGAGGCACTTGTTTCTCAGACACAGGATGGCTGAGCTGTCAACTCACTGCTGAGTCCCTTTCCAGGCACTATGCACTAAAGGGAGAAAGGGAAATATATTTTGCTATTTTATTTAGTCACCATGAAATTACAAAGTATTTATGATTGTGTTTCAAAGTACAATGTTTCCACACATCCCTTCACCATTGTCCATTTGCCTCCACGGCTTTGGTCTGTCTCTCAGCCCCCAATCTGCCAGTATCAGAGGCTCTTTTTATTTTCTTTTCTTCTTCTCTTTTAAATATGTATATAGAAGTTTTGCACTGTGGTTTACAGTTCTGTTGTTGGTAGGGCTTCATGCTTAACACTTTACCACCTTTTAGCACCACCTCCTCCTCCCAGTTGAATGCTCCCCTCCACTATGGGACCTTACTTAGTCCAAGATTTCTTTGTTTTTGTTTCTTTTTCTTTTTTTCCTTTTGGGTCACACCCGGAGATGCACAGGGGTTACTCCTGGCTCTGCACTCAGCAATTACTCCTGGCGGTGCTCGGGGGACCATATGGGATGCTAGGAATCAAACCCGGGTCCTCCTCATGCAAGGCAAACGCCCTACCCACTCACTATCGCTCCAGCCCCTCTTAGTCCAGGATTTCAATTCCCTTTCACCCCCAGACCGAATTTAGGTAGCAGCAGAGCCCAGTTCCATCCCACGGAATGTGGTCACCAAAGTTCCTCCAAGGGTCACTTACAGGGTCAGAGCTCAGAATAGCACCTGGACACTGCCAGGTATGGCCTACACGCACCTCCCCCAGATGGCAGTCCCTTTACCTTGAATGGGATTGACATGACAATACTAACTGGCCACCCCTTACAAGGCTTAGTAATAGTCTCCTGTGATTAGCTCAGGTGTTTTGGGGTTTTTTGTTTGTTTTGTTAACTGTAACCTGTTACAATTTCTCTTTATAACCAATTATTCTCCATCTACAGTTGTCTTCTGAGATTATAAATGTTCTGCATGCAAATTTCCATTTCTGAGTCTATTATCCACCACAAAAGAATCAGTAAACTTTAGCCCATGAGTCAAAAATCCATTTCATTACTTAATTTTGTAGGTAACATTTTATTAAAACACAGCTTGTTTTCCACACACTGCCGGGACCCTATGCTTGAAATATTTACAATCTGGCTATAATATTTTTTTAAATATCTTTTTTAAAAGATATTTTTTTAAATATTTTTTTTAAATTTAGGAATGCTTGGGCCAGAGTGATAGCACAGCGGGTAGGGTGTTTGCCTTGCATGCGGTCGACCTGGATTCGATCCCCGGCATCCCATATGGTCCTCCAAGCACTGCCAGGAGTAATTCCTGAGTACAAAGCCAGGAGTAACCCCGGAGCATTGATGGGTGTGACGCAAAAAGCAAAAAAAAAAAAATTTAGGAATGCTTTATATAACTGATGAGTTTTCAGAATTTGTATGTGTTTTAGAAAAACTGGTTAATCTATTTTTATATAAAATGGATGTGACTGGAATGGATTTTTTTCATAGAAAAAAAAATTTAGTTTATGTTGTTCTGGTAAACAAATTTCAAGTAATCCTTGAAGCTAACTTACTTAATTTGTTAGAGAGAAATATATGAACTGATAACAATGTTTAACATGGTATGGAAGCACAGAGGAGAGAGTGCCTGATACTATGAAGATAAATTTCACAAACGATGTTTATGAATTTTTTCTTGTTCTCTTGCAATTTGTGTACTGGGGCTTCAGTATAACTTACCTACCTTTTTATAAACATTGTTTAACATTCTATGGCCATTCTGTAGCTTTCTTTCTTGTATCACTTATCATCCCATTGATCTTTGATTTGCTCGATCAGGCGCTAGTAACATCTCCATTTGTCCCTGTCAAATGATAGTGTAGACCAATGGTATCTGCTCGCCCCAGGAACACAAAAAGTCTCAAACCATTTGTTCAGGGTTTTGACAAAGAAGTCTGATCATCTCGTAGGTGGGCGACCACGCGGTCTTTTGACATCCCGTGGAATCCAGGCAGTAACAGCTCTAGTCCAGCGGTTGTCTCTAAATCACATAACATGTCCAGCCCATATGATTTTCGATGGCTTGGCAAACAAGACAACGTCCCTGATTCTTGATCCTTGATGGAGGTCGGAACTCCGGATTCCTTCTCTCACTTGAGTGAAACTGATATTCCAAGCATGGCTCTTTCAATTCCTCTTTAGGATACCCAAATGGCATTTTCTTCCTGTTTTCATAGGGCCCAGGTCTCTGAGGCGTATGTAAGTGCAGGAAGAACGGTGGAGTCAAAAAGATGTGCCTGGAGCCGGAGTTTCTTCATCTTTCTTTCCTCTTAACCACTTCTTCGATGCTCTTGAAGGCACTCCATGCTGCTCTCTTCCTCCTGCGCAATTCTGGCACTGAGTCGTTCCTCACGTTGAGTTCTTGATCCAGGTACACATAGCTGCTGCATTTGGAGATGTTCGTTCCATTGAGAGTCAATGGAACGTCAGGGACTAGTTCATTTTTCATGAACATTTTCTTGGTGAGATTCAGCTGCAGTCTGACCTTTCCACACTTGCGGTCGAAGTTGGCCAACAGTTGTACCGCTTGGCTAATGTTTGGTGTTATTAGAACAATGTCATCAGCAAAGTGAGGGTGGTGTAGTTGCCAACTATCTATCTTCACTCCCATTCCTTCCCATTCCAGTCATCGCCTGACGGTCTCGAGAATGGCACTGAAAAGTTTCGGTGACATGGTGTCACCCTGACGATGATGATAACTTCCTTGTAGAATGGTGAGATCCTGATGGTGAATCCATAATACAGCTTGCAGAGGATCCTAATGTAATGAGTTTGAATGCCGTTTGGCTAGGGCTTCGATGACCACTTCAGCCTCAACAGAATCAAAGGCCTTTCTTAAATCAGTGAACGTTAGACAGAGCAGCATCTTGAACTCTTGCAAAACTTCAATGAGCTTGGTCACCATGTGGATATGGTCGATCATGCTGAATCCTTTTCAGAACCCGGCTTGCATGCATGGTTTTTCTTTGTCTAGTGTTCAGCCAATTTTATTTATGATGACTCAAGTGAATAACTTGTAGATGACGGATAACAGGCAGATCGGGCGATAGTTGCTGATGTTGTGGATGTCTCTCTTCTTGTACAATAGAACTGTCCTGCTGGTTTTCCACTGGGACAGAATCTTGCATTCAGACAGGTGGTAGCATATGAAGAGCCGAGCCAATGTATTGACAAGTACTGGTGGCAGATTCTTCAGGTGTTCGGGTCTGACCTTTTCTGGACCAGGTGCTGTATGTATCTTTACCGACAAAATGGCGTGTCAGATTTCGGAAGGGAGAACATTAGGAACAACATATCCATCCTGTGGAATTTGGTATGTGGGCAGGTGGACGTGGCGATCAAAGAGATTCGAGTAGAAGTCGTGAATAATCCTCTCCATTGCTCTTCTGGAAGATGTGATAGATCCATCAGGACGTTGGAGGGCAATCATCTTGGTCTTGTAGTTGGCGAAGGACAGGTGAGCATTGCGAATACTTTTCCCAGCTTCTGCCGCATTGCCCAACACTGCTGCTCTTCTCTCTTTGAGGTCTTCCTTTATTGCTTCTCTGCACAGCTTTGCAAGTTTGGATGTTAGCTTGTGATTGCCTGATGCTCATGCCACACCATGTTGGGGAATGAGCTGGAGAGTTTCCAAAGACAGTCGTCTGTTTGTGGCTTTCCCACTCTTGGTCATATTCCTTGTCGATGTTGTTAATGATAGCATCTTCCCATGTTGCCACAATAATGCCATAGAGCTCTCAGTTCGTGGTCATTCTGGGATTTCTCTTCTTAAACTTAAACTTTTCAGCCCTTTCTCCCCGCTCTGTGAAGTAAAATTTTGTATGAAGGAGATGGTGGTTCGATCCTGTTTGGAATTTTGGGACAACAGTGGCATCAGTCAGGCAAAACCATCAATTGAATATGATGTGGTCAATTTCATTGTGGAACTGTCCACCAGCAGACTCCCATGTGCAACGTTTAGATTAGGCCTTCTGGAACTGTGATTTACCATGGATGGTCTTGGTCAACATGACGAACTCAGACAGTCTCTCACCCTGTTCGTTCCATTCTAGGCCATAGGTCCCAATGTGGAGTTCTTCAGGTGACCTTCTTAATTCTATCTTGGCATTAAAATCACTGACAATGATCTTGCAGAAGGTGTGATCTTCTTGATAGAACTTCTCCAGCTCCATGTAGAACTTCTCAATTTCTTCTTTATCATAGTTGGATGTTGGTATGTAGATGACGAAGATAGAAACTGCCAGCAGTGAGCCAAATCTATTCAAGTGTAATCATCCAATTCGTGTTGTTAGGCATTCAAATGAATCAATGCTCATGGCCAAGTTCATGTTGACAAGGACACCAATGCCACAGATGCCTCTATTTTCCAATGTTCCGAGGAACAGTTCTTCTCCAGTGTTCGAAAATGTTGTGATGTGATTGATGCCTTCTCGTTTCAGTAAGACCAATGATGTTGTACTTGATGTTCTGCATTTGCACCATCAAGTCCTCGATGGATGCTTCCAATGCCAGCATATGTGCGATGAAAGTACAGACAGTCATTTTAGTCCTTCTTCATTTTGGCAGTCTAGTTTGTTCCTGAGATTTTATCAACCTCTCCTTGCTCATCCTTAACGCTGCCATATTGGGGGCTCTCTCAGTGTCAGGCAAATGAGGCCCATTGTTACTGTTTTTGGCATATTGATTACGCCATGGGTAGCTTGCCAGGCTCTGCTGTGTGGGCATTGTACTCTCGGTAGCTTGCCAGGCTCTCCGACAGAGATGGAGGCGTTAGAGTGGCCTCTAATCGCCCTTACAGGTGTTCCCATGGTTCACACCATATTTGAACCCTATTAAATATGGTGCAGTAATCATGGAAAATGGGTATTAAGTGTCTTATTATGTGTTGCACGGCCCCAAAGCTGCAGCGCGGTCCAGTGGCTGGGTAGTGGAGGTAGTGGAGGTCGGCTAATGAGGTATTTATCCTGTGACGGTAGGGTGGGTCGTCTGGATGTGAGCCCTGGGGCGCTAGAGATTGGTGGAGGCAGACAGAGGATCTCTGTTTCCGGGTCTCATTGAGCCTTCAGTTCAAGGTCACAAAATTCTGCTTTTTCTGGTTCTGGGGGGCTTGATTCATGTGTGAGGTTCAGCCCAAGTGTCCGGAAAGAGGCCTGGAGCTTTCTTTAAGTTCTTTAATATTCTCTGACTTAATTTATGCAAATATTTTGTTTTGTCTCTCCTTTTTTTCCTGCTGCTTGAGGAACTTTTAGCTCCTCTTATTTTTCCTTCAGTTCCTTTTCATTACATTGTGTTTGCTTTATTTCAGGAGAAAATCTAGCTTTATTTTCCAGACACTAATTCTTTTTTTTTTTTTTTTCTTTTTGGGTCACACCCGGTAATGCTCAGGGGTCATTCCTGGCTCTACACTCAGGAATGACCCCTGGCGGTGCTCAGGGGACCATATGGGACGCTGGGAATCGAACCTGGGTCGGCCGCGTGCAAGGCAAACGCCTTACCCGCTGTGCTATCGCTCCAGCCCCATGTCTTCTGTTTAGCCTGAACTTGTGTTTTAAAAAAATGTATGCCTTAGATGCCTATTGATTTTAATGATCATTAATATAAAAATTATAAGATAATTGTTCTTAATGTCCTCATCTGTGTGCTTTTTCTTTTTAAAATTTTTCAATTTTTAATTTAATTTTATTTTTGTAAAGTTGTTCACAATAACTTATTACATTCATTATTCAAACACCAATCTCACCACCATTACACCTTCCCACCACCATTATTTCAAATTTTCCCAATCACCAACTAAGCCTGCCCCAGTAGCACACCCTAAATAAGTGCAAAGCTGAAAATATGTAAACGTTGCATATAATAAAAGACCAATTAACATTAAAGAAAACTAATTTGAAGTGTTATTATTTGTAATTGGTATTGTTTTCTAGCAAAAATTGAATAGCAAAAAAGACCATAATAAATGTATAATTGTTTTCTATATATACATTACATGAGTTAATTTTCTTTTATTTGAGGGAAACGCATGCCCTACAATGCTCAGGGGCCACACCTGGTAGTGCTCAGGAGCCCACATCTGATGTTGGGATTTGAATCATTGTTGCAGCCAAAGCCTCATACTAAGCAGGTGCCTTAACTTTTGTAATTTCTTTTCAGCCTGGAATTAATTTTCTTAATTTTAACATAATTTGACTTTAGATGGTTTTAATGTGAAATTAAAGCTAGATCATTTGTTTATTTAAAAATATTAAATAACTTGAATATTCTAGAAAATATTTTAAAGCAAACTATTAAAATAATTAAAATTTTTTATTTTTTCACTTTATGCATAATCTGTAACATCTCCATTGTGAGACTTGCTGTTACTGTTTTTGACAATGGAGATGTTACTGGTGCCCGCTCGAATAAATCAATGAGCAATGTGATGACAGTGATACAGTGATACAGTGATGCATAATCTGAAAAATATTGAAATATTAGGTACTACAAGTAGAACTATATTTTCTTTCTTTATGCGGGGGGAGAATTTGTGACTGAATCCAAGTCTTCATACACAGATGGCATGTGCTCTACATCTCTAGGCTCCAATTATATAGTTTTTTTAGTTCTTCAGTTTTCACTAATAACAAAACAAAGTATTTGAAATAATAAGTATAATAATAACACAATGGTTATGTTGAAAAGATTTTTACCCAGCCCTGGGGTTAATTCCCACCATCATAAAGAACATAGAACAAAATCTCAAGTATCTTCATTATTAGAGCTAGCCATAGCATTTCCTGCCTGGACTAGTGCAGTATTGCCAGAGCTTCCATTGACAAAAACAAGAGCAACTCAAGGAGCTTTGGTTAGCAAGGATTAGACTCCCAGGCACAGAACAGGGAAGAGAAGGGTGGAAAATAGATGGAGGTAGAGGGGCGTGGGTGGATGTGGACCAAAACAGAATTACCTTACATGTATTTCCTGTTTAGTTAGCTTGTGGGCCAGTGGAAACTGTCATATAGAATACTTCTAGAATACTTGCTCAGGGTTACTTTCATTCTCTTATTTTTTTGGTTTCTTTGTTTGTTTGGGGGCCATACCTGGCAGTACTCAGGAGTAAGTCATGGCTTTGCACTTAGAAACCACTCCTGGAAGGGCTCAGAGGACCATATGGGATACCAGGGATCAAACCCATATCAGTCACTTGCATGGCAAATGGTCTACCTGCTGTACTCTGTCTCTGGCCCTGCCATCTTCTATTTCATGTTTCCATAGAAACCTTTCTCTTATCACAGAAGAATTAAACATTTTGGTTAGGTACCACTTTAATTACTCCAAATTACAGCTGTAGACTTGAATTTATAGCAGAGTTAACACAAAGGACTTCCAAAACTCTGAGCCTAGGACTGAGGGTAGAATGGTTTTAATCATTATTTCTCTTATACTAGAATAAAAGCATAAACTGCACTTTTCAGAATGTGGAAATAAAATAAAGCCATGGGCTGGAGAAATAGCACAGCAGGTAGGGTGTTTGCCTTGCACTCGGCCGACCCTTGTTCGATTCCCAGCATCCCATATGGTCCCCTGAGCACCACCAGGGGTAATTCCTGAGTGCAGAGCCATGAGTAACCCCTGTGCATCGCTGGGTGTGACCCAAAAATCAAAAACATTAAAAATTTAAAAATTAAAAATAAAATAAAATAAAGCCATTTCAGAAACAATAGTATGCTGATTTAAGAAACAGTAGTGACCTGATTTAATTATGCAAACTTGCTAAACGAGAATTTCTTAAGACTTTCTAGAAGTGTGCCTTGCACACCTGAAAGTATTTGCTGTATCTTTTATGTGTGGAAATCAGGGAAAAGAATATTGCCTAGCTCAGACGAGCCTCACCCATGAAGGAACTGGCAGAGGAACACAGGTATGCGGGACCCGTGGCTGAGATCTCCAAGCCTGCTCAGATCGGGACTGAGTCTCCTCCACCATGATCCCCAGTTTTCCAGTAGCAAGGCAGTTACACCCACAAACTGCCTCCAGCGCCATGTAATCTCATCAACAGCCAAGATCCAGAGACTATAAAACAAAGCTTCCGGAAGAGAGCGACACAGTATTTCCTGGAGCACACAGACGCATTTGCAGCCACATGACCTCTTATGCTCTAGCCCGCTGATGTACCTAAAGTAGCACATATGTGTTTGGTTTTAACATACTTGCTTGTATTCTCTTATATACGGGCTTAAATGACCCCAGAGTGAAATACAACACCATCACACACTTCCTCTTATTGTGGTGAGATGATGCTCACTGGTTGGGTGGGTGTTTGAATATTATCTGTAATGAACAATTGTGAACTACTTTATGAAAATAAAATGTATAAAAATCGCAAAAAAAAAGAATATTGCCTAACCAACCACAATCAAATGAACATTCTTTTCTATTCAAATGATATTCTTTATCTCATAAGGAAAATAAAATTATTATTTATTGTCTCTACCAAGTGATTTGTAAGTATTTATTTTTATTGAGTGTGTACCAAGTAAGTTAATATTTGTCTACAGAGTATCTCCTGATGTAGGGAGCCATTTTACAAGCCCGGCTCTTATCCTCTTATCAAGCGGAGGCTTACTTGGGATTCCTGTAACAAGGTCACCACTGCTGACCTTACTGATCTTATCAGTTCACCATTCCCCTCTCACTAGCCAATGCCCATGCCTGATCTGCATTTTACTGTTGTTCCTATGGGTGTCCAAGCATGCATACCACCCCCTCCCACCAAGAGGTATAAGTATTGTAACTGCTGTGAATAAACTCTCTCTTTCTCTCCTCCTCCTTCTGGCTCTCCGCCTCTTCATTCGGTTGTGTCCCCTCCTTAGCCCCGCGAAGGGTCCTCCCTGCGGGACAGAATGGGACCCCACATCCTGAGAGAGAAAAAAATTAAGTTAGTTAGACTGGCAGGTCATACGGACTTTGGCCAAAACCATTGTTTGGGATTGATTGTTAGCATGCTGGCAAATAATAAGCTATTAGACAGAGACCAAAGAGAAATAAGAGGTGGAAGATTCAGGATTACAGAGATGAAGAGATAAGCCATGAGACAAATTCAGAGACAGGAATAGAATGGTACCAAGTTGTGTTTCCTACAGTTGAGATCCCCTGATAGTCTTATTTCACATGAATCCACTTTCATAACAACTTTGATGTGAATTTTACCCAAGAATTGAGATGCAGAATTATTGACAGTTCTACACTTTCACAGAAAGTGTAAACAAATCAGGGTCCTCAGAGATTGCTTGAGCAAACACAAAGCCACTAGCTCTATTCTGGTGCCACTATCACACACTCAACACAGTCCCTGAAGCTTTGCTGTCTGGGGTTTCCCCTGTGCTATTACAGAGGGTGTGTCTATAGCTAGCCCCACAACTGTGTATTCAAAACCCTCAGTCATAGCAAACAGTAAAGGCAAAGGGGGTGAAGGCCATTCTAGAAACAGATAAAGCTTTCTATTTAAGTTAATTCTCAATCTCAACCCTCCTTGGGTTGTGAAACTAATCTAATGTCCTACAACTGTTTAATGCCAAAATAATGGAGAATAAAATTGAAGAGTCAAATACCTCTTGTTTCCACTTTGGATTCATAACAAATAGGGGTTCTATAAACATCTTTGAATGTGACTGTGATGACCACACAGAACTATCCTGCTTCACACTTTCCAAGAAGGACATGCTAGGATGTGGATTACATCATTTACTACACTTCTCAGAACAATGGGAGCTGATTAAGGTCATCCCTGTAGTGGCTCGGGGACAGCTTTTTCAAGTCACACACCTTGTTCCACTCTTAAGAAAGAGGCTCATGGCTACTAGAGGACAGAATTTAAACAACTTCCTCAGAAGAAGCCCAGCAATTCCAGATCCGAACTCTGTCTGTAACAACCTAAGTTCATTTCATTTCACTGGACCGCACGTCAGGATTTCACCACGAGTAGTTCCCGTCATGTTTACTTTTTGGCCTGGAAAATTTAGAGCTGCATTGTTGGCTCCTTACATTGCATTCAGTGTTTGATTTAGCCTGGGATTTTGCCCTGGAGGACAGAGAGTGATTTTCATGATTTATACCCTTTCTGAGCTTTTTGGGTCAAGGTTCCATTAAAAACTGGGAGCTGGTAAGACAGCGTTAGACATACCTGCTCCATTAGTATTGTTGTGGGGTTCTGGAGATGCTATGCTTCCTGTTGGCCTGTATTTTTATACTTGGTCTCTTCGAAATCCATGGGGGCATGAAGCAGTATGAATTATTCACTTCTGAATGATCTCAGAAGGCACTAATATTCTTTCCATCTGAATATTTTTCCTTCAGTATGCAGCATTCATTTTGTTTTAAAAAGACTGAGAGCTGTCTCAAGAGAGCACGGGCCACTGACTTTGAGTAACTCTGAAAAACAAGTATAGGGTCCCAAGTATATGACTCAGTGGTAAATCAGTTGGCTTCTAGATGAAAGGTTATGAGTTTAGCCCCTGCCACAAAGCCACATCACCAAATGCAATCCAGGAGGCATTGTCATTGTGTTACCAGGCACGGCACCAAGTGTGTAACCTCTGAACACTGTTTCCTAAAGTGAGTAAGCACCACAACCAGGTCTGTGGCCCCAGAGAGCATGAAAGCAGCAATAAAGGGAATAATGAGAGGAGGAGAGAAGAAAAAGGAAAAACAAGTAAAGAAAAAACAAGGGATATTTCCCCCTTCTTATTCCCCATGGGGAAACCTGAGACTCAGGAATTAGGTAACTTTCCCCAGGTCATGTATATAGATTATAGCAGATGTGGTGTTCAAGTTAGGACACTTCTGTCTTCTAAATCATTGTGAAATGCTCAGCATTCAAGCATGCTGGATCCAGAATAGCTCACCAACTTACATAACTGGGAACAGCCATTTGCCTAAAGCAATGCATTTTTGTCTACAATATTTATTAAGTTCAAACCATGGGCAAACTCTTGAAGCCCATTTTAATAACTGATCAAAGTTTAGATCACCACAGTGACCATGTTCATAGAGTGTTCTTTTATCCCTCCCACTCACCAGCTATTAGCTACATGGGTGATAATTTTCAGTCTAGTTATGATGAGGTCCTATCTAGTGAATCAGAATAATTCTCCTCTAAAATGTTTTAGAGGGGATCAGAAAGATAGTTCAAAGAGCTGAACCATATACATACCTGGTACACATAAGCCCCACAGCATAACGCAAGGCCTCTGAGCACTGCTAGATGTGTTTCTGATAGCTCACAGGATGGGGGGAGGGGGCGGTGATGGAGGGTAGGTGCAGAAAATGTTTTAAGGACCTAGGTGGTAGCTCAGAATTGAACTCATGCTTTGCATGTATAATACCTAGCATTATCATCAGGCACTGCTTGGTTCCCCAAGCACCACAAGGAGATTACTGCTTAGTACATCCCCAAACAGAACGGAACAAGTTTTAGAAAAATGTCCTTTAAAAGTCCTTTGGGATGCTTTCTTTTCAGCAGATCGACTTTAGAGGGGAGAAACTCCAAATCAATAATAGTGATTTTTTTTTTGTTTAAATATTGAATGTAATCAAAGTAAAGTGAAAGTAAAGTGAAATTTACCAGTTACACATGCGGGGTGGGGGGGTGGGGAGGTGGGGGGGAGGGGGGAGGTATAGTATATCGTGATTCTTGGTGGTGGAATAGGTGCACTGGTGAAGGGATGGGTGTTTGAGCATTGTATAACTGAGACTTTAACCTGAACGCTTTGTAACTTTCCACATGGTGAATTGATAAAAGAATTTAAAAAATAAATAAATAAAAATAAAAATAAAAAATAAAAAAATAAAAGTCCTTTGGGAACATTACTTTTGAGAGTCCTCCAAAAACATGCCATGATTGAGATTGATGTACTCAGTATGGATTGCAGGGTGAGTTCTTTTCCAGCCACTTCTGCTCCTTATGTTGAGTACTACTTTTAAAGCAGTGATTGTTATAGGGTCATATTACATGAATGTGTATTAAAATAATAGCTTGTTTGTCAAGATGCTTTTCCCAAGGTATCACTTGTATCACCTGTCATTCCTTGCTCATCGATTTGCTCGAATGGGCGCCAGTAACGTCTTCGTCCAACCCTGTCGCGTGCTAGTGTAGCCCAATGGCTTCTGCTTGCTCCAGGAACATAAAGAGTCTCAAACCATTCATTCAGGGTCTTGATGAAGAAGTCTGACCATCTTGTAGGTGGGCAGCCACACAGTCTTTTGATGTCCCCGTGGAATCCATTCAGTATCAGCTCTAGTCCAGCGGTCGTCTCCAAATCACATTACATGTCCGTCTCATCTGATTTTCGATGGCAAACAAGACAGCATCCCTGATCCTCAATTTTCCATGAAGGTTGGAACTCCAGATTCCTTCTCTCATTTGAATGAAATGTGATATTCCAAGCATAGCTCTTTCGATTCTTCTTTGGGATACCTGAATAGCATTCTCATCCTGTTTTCGTAGGGCCCAGGTCTCTGAGGCGTATGTTAGTGCAGGAAAAATGATGGAGTCAAAAAGATGTGCCTTGAGCCGGAGGGTCTTCGTCCTCTTAACAACTTCTTCTATGCTCTTGAAGGTGTTCTACGCCGCTCTCTTCCTCCTGCGCAGCTCTCAGGTCGTTCGTCATGTTGAGTTCTCAACCCAGGTACACATAATTGCTGCATTCGGAAATGCCTGTTCTGTTGAGAGCAAATGGAACATCAGGAACTAGTCTGTTTCTCATGAACATTGTCTGTGAGATTTAGCTGTAGTCCGACCTTTCCACACTCACGGTTAAAGTTGGCCAGCATTTGTGCTGCTTGGCTAATGTTTGGTGTTATTAGAACAATGTCATCAGCGAAGCAGAGGTGGTGTAGTTGCCAACCATCTACCTCACTGAAACTCTTCATTGTCACCCTATTTTTACTACCCTTTCTCAAGGTAAAAATTAACACCAAGAAAGGTGAAGGGAAAGCTGTTCACATCGGTGGGCAGAGCCAGCAAGCAAATCTAACCTCTGAAACTTAAGCCACTGTTAGTTTTTCTTGTTGCCATTTTAATGGATGTCTTAGTTAACACTCTTTAGCTATAAGTATCAGAAGTCAGTGTAAGTTTAACAAGAGAAATTACAAAAATATGTAGGGATCTGGTTAAACTAGTAAATGAACACAAAGAACATTCATTGATTTCCTCCCCACCTTACACTCTTTTTCTGCCCCTTGCCAATAGTCAGAGTTTTCCACTTAGTGATCTGTATGGACCTAGGAACACTGACTCCAGGCCTAACTCTGAGAAGACTGTGGTATGAATGACTTAGACTGATCCAATAGAGATAGCCCTCCCCAATACTTACACGAAAACCATAGTGATTGATGGTTTTGTGACCCAACCTGATCTAATCAGCATAGTTCTAATCTAATCAGGGGTTTGTGACCAACCTGATCTAATCAGCATAGTTCATAGAAGGTAGTGAGAGTTCTGTATCTCTTTTATTTTGCAAAAAATAAAGTAAGCAGATATTTCCAAGGGCTTTTGACAAACACTTTGATGTCATAGAGAAGAGATTTTTCAAAAATAAATCTCTTTGTTTATCTCTCAGATAAACAAATAGGACTATATTAACTAAAGAGCTTCTGTGCCTCAAAGGAAATGATGACCAGAATACAAAGACAATGCACAGATTTGGTGAAATTAAATATTTGACAAAAAATTAATATCCAAGACATATAAAGCATTGGTAGAACTCTACAAAAAATATATATACATACAGCCTTATCAAAAAAGTGGCAGAAAAGATGAACAGAAACTTCCTGAAAGAAGAAATACAAATGGCAAAAAAAGCTTATGAAAAATGCTCTACATCACTAGTCATCAGATAAATGCAAATCAACACAATAAGATATCACCTCACACCACAAAGACTGGCACTTATCAGAAAGAATAACAACCTGTGTTGGCAAAGACTTTGGGGGGAAAAGAAATTCTCATTCACTGCTAGTGGGCATGTCAACTAGTCCAGCCTTTTTTGGGGAAGACAAAATAGATAGTCCTCAGAAAAAAACCTAGGAATTGAGCTTATATATAAACCAGCAACTCCACTCCTGGAAATATACCCTAAGGACCCAAAAGCACAATGCAGAAAAGACATCTTCACATCTATATTCATTTCAACTCTAAATACAATAGCCAAAATATGAAAACAACCCAAATGTCCATGAACAGATGACTAAATAAAGAAATTATGGTACATATACACAATGGAAAACTATTTGCTTGTAAGAAAAAATAAAGTCATGCAATTTGCTGCAATGGGATGGACCTGACGAGTATCGTACTAAGTGAAATCAGTCAGAAGGTGAGAAACAGACTCAGAAAGATCTTTTTCATATGTAGGGTATAAAGAAACTTCTTAGGGGAATATCAAATGCTGATGGCAATAGAAACAAAGAGCAGATGAACTTATTTTCAGTAGGAAGTTTGCCACTGGGGTAGAAGTAGGGGATAAATTGGGGAAGGGAACATTAGAATAATGGGGAAAGAGAAAAGTGCCTGCCACAGAGGCAGGCTCGAGGGCTGGAGGAAAACTGGGAAGATTGGTGGAGGGTAGTAGACACTGTTGAGGGGACTGATATTGGAACAATGTACACCTGAACCTCAATCAAAATTATCTTTATCATTCATGTTGACTCAATTAAAATATGTCCCTCAGGATATCATCAATCCCATTAATCAAATTTCATCTGAAATGAAATTCCATAATCGTTTTGTGAAATAAGGAAATTTCTTCGGGCTAGAGCGATAGCACAGTGGGTAGGGTGTTGGCCTTGCATGCGACGAACCCGGGTTCGAATCCCAGCATCCCATATGGTTCCCCGAGCACCACCAGAACTATTTCCTGAGTGCATGAGCCAGGAGTAATCCCTGTGCATTGCTGGGTGTGACCCAAAAAGAAGAAAGAAAGAAAGAAAGAAAGAAAGAAAGAAAGAAAGAAAGAAAGAAAGAAAGAAAGAAAGAAAGAAAGAAAGAAAGAAAGAAAGAAAGAAAGAAAGAAAGAAAGAAAGAAAGAAAGAAAGAAAGAAAGAAAGAAAGAAAGAAAGAAAAAACTTCTTCACCCATTTCTATTTCTTTTTTGTCATCCTCTGTCCTTTCTTTCCGCTTCACTTTTTTCTTCTTTCTCTTTCTCACCAATATGCCTCCCTCCATTTCCCTCTTTCCCCTCACCTTTCTTCTCTTCTTTAACTCTTTTTTTTTTCTTTTTAGGTCACACCTAGCGATGCACAGAGATTACTCCTGGCTCATGCACTCAGGAATTACTCCTGGCGGTGCTCAGGGGACCATATGGGACGCTGGGATTTGAACCCAGGTCGGCCGTGTGCAAGGCAAATGCCCTACCCGTTGTGCTAGCACTCAAACCCCTCCTTTAACTCTTTAGATTATGTTTATTACTCTTTTAACCAACATAGTTCCTGCAAACAGCTGATAGTTCTTAAATCACCATAGCTCAAGTGAACACCTCAGATGGAATTTGAATGTCTTGCACCAGTATCACATTTCTGATCGTCAAGGATTTGATGGAGAGAAGAGTAATTGAGTGGAGTGATTTGAGAGGCAGAAGGAGATTACACCCTGGTTGAGTCAGTTTCAGAGAAGAAAATTGGACAGACCTCATACTGAATCTGCATCCTAAAAAATATAGTGAGTCAAGAACCTCAAGGCCTCAAAATGATTTGAAGGTGATAAAGTCATGTTTAAATAGAAGGTAGGTTGTCAGCAGATAAATTCTCCAATTATTTGGTTTTTCTTCACCAGAAATCAGATAAAAACAATGTACTTTTGGAGAAGTGTATATGGCACAAGATTTCATCAAGTAAACCAAAGTCATTCCTAGAAGCCTTTTGAAAATAAAATACTAAAATTCCTATGACCACAAGAGACGAAAGATGGATGGCAGGAAACAAATGGTGAAAGAAGAAATAAAGAGCTGCATTTCTGTTTGGGAAATCCTGTTGAGAATTGCTGCTAAAAATAATTACCCACTGACTTAGGAAAGATCTGGCTTTTAAACGCATACTTCTTCCACAAGTAAAGTACTATGAATTTTTTTTTTAATCTGGAAGACTCACAAGGCTTCTGGTTTAAGAACCACATTATGATTAGCCTGTTGTGGTAGCTGACACCATTCAGGAATGTTCTGTGCTTTTGTGGTACTCACCAGGGGTCCCTGTGGTGCTCATGCATGTGTTTGCCAGGGAGTGGACTTCCCAGCCACAGCACTCACACATCCTGTTTAGCACTGGTGCTCACTGTGGGTCATATTCCTTTGTGGTGCCTTTTCATCCTGACTGTAGTGGAACTGGCAATTTCTTGCAACGTGAAGGATCTCTGAGAACAAAGCTGCCAGGTTTAATGGTGAGTTACAGGGATTGTGCTCAGTGCATGTGGCCAAACTGAGTATTTGAACTTATGACTATACGTTTGCAAAACATGCATTTCAATCCACTACTGTTCTTCAAGGCCCTCAAAAAGTATTCCCTGGGGCCAAAGAGACAGTGCAGAGACGAAAACGCTTTGTCTTGCACTCAGTTGACCCGTGTTTGATTCCTTGCACCACATAAGGTCCCCAGATCTCTTGCAGGAGTGATCCTTGATCATAGAATTGAGAGTAATTCCTGAAGACTGCAGGGTATAATCCAAAGCACCCTCCAAAATATTTCTTATGAGCAATTTTCCCATAAATCCAAAAGGCTACATTTTGAAAGCTATACAAACTTTTGCCTTGGTTTTTTTTGTTTGTTTGTTTGTTGTTTGTTTTGCAGAGTCATCACAGTGCTGTTTGGGGTTAATCCTAGCATGGTGGCATCCGTGGCATGGTGCTTAGGTGTCACTCCCAACAAACAGTGCTCTGGGGAGTGTGTGGTGCCATGGATGGAAGCCAGGGCTACCAACTGCATGTGCTTCAGCCCTTTAAGTTATCTTCTTGGCTCCACAAAAGATATTGAAAACTGTGTAGCAGCCAAAAATCTTACAACTTAATAAAACCCTAATTCAGCTTAATTATAAATGGAAGTTCACTTATGTATAAGTTAGGCAAACTTCAGGCATAAATTGATATTTTTAATTTATATTCTTTTTTTTAAAATTTTTATTTTTGGGTCACACCCGGCAATGTACAGGGGTTACTCCTGGATTTGCACTCAGGAATTACTCCTGGCAGGTACTTGGGGACCATATGGGATGCTGGGAATCGAACCTGGGCTGGCTGTGTGCAAGGCAAACGCCCTCTCCTCTGTGCTATTGCTCCAGCCCCTATATTCTTAATTTATACTTTTAACTGATATTTTACCAATAGACATATGGATACATCACGATTTGGGGTGTTATAATACATATGCACCCATGTTCATAGCAGCTCTTCTAATACACAAAATGTGGAAATAGGCTGAGGAGCTATTAACAGATGAATGAAGAAACAAATTGCCATGTATCTATGTAATGGAATAATATTTAGTCAAAAAAAGGGAGTGAAGGAATTACAGATGCCACAACTTGAATGAATCTTCAAAATAATTTGGTAAATGAAAAAAGTCAGACACAAAGACAAGTATTAAATGATTCCACTCTTATGAAATGTGCAGAATAGGAAAATTCATAGACAGATTGCCGAGGGACTGAAAGAAAGAGGAAATGAGGAACAACTGTAAAACTGGTATGAGGTTTCCTTTTGTGGTGATGAAATGTTTTGAAATAGATGAAGGTGATGGTCATACATTTTCAAAACACAAAATGCTACTAAATAGCTCACTTTAAAATGATTAGTTTTATGTTCTATGATTCACTTCAATAAAAATGGAAAGGAAACAAAATCCTTTTTAAAAGAATGTTAGGTGATCTGCCATTCAAAATAACTTTTGAGTAATTAAAAACTACTGCCAACTGTGGTAATAATTATAGTAGTGCTCTTATAATTGTTTTATTTTAGTCTTGAAATAGCATTCAGATTTGGTATAGGTTGCAAAAACAGTATAAAGAACTTTTATATATAATTTACCCACTTCCTTGATTGTTTAAAGTTTATTGGCCTTATGAACTCATGGAAAGAGAGAATAAAATGATAGTTGCCAAGAACTGGGGAGTGGAGCAAACAGGAAATAGATGTGCCAATTTCCACTTAGAATAAGAATCACCTCTTGGGTTAGGGATTGTCTCAGTGGCAAAGGGTTCAAGTTCCTACTGTGAAGTGTGAGGCCACAGTGCAACCTCATGTGCCAGTTCCTGTAGCTCTGCTGTCTGGGATCTCTGGCCCTGTAAACCCAGTGCAATGTCTCTGTGCAATCCCTGGCACTGTTGGGATGTTTGAACGTGTAACTAAAGCATGTGGCCCTGGCAAACATGGCAACAAAAGGTGTGAAATCAGTGCTATCAGATGTATGAGCACCTACATGGTGCCCCAAGCACTGCTGTGAGTCATTCCTCAGGGCAAAGCTAGGACTAATCTCTGAGCATCGCCTCATGTGACCCCAGCCCCACCCCTAAGAAAGGGAAAAGGTGACACAAGACTGACCTAGAGATCTAATAATTAGCACAGTGACTATCATTATAATAAACACTGTCTAACATGGTCTCAAGTTCCTAGAAGCAAATCTTAAAAGTTCTCACCACAAAAAAGAAACAGTAATATGTGATGAGGTGGAGGTTTAGCCAATGTTCTGATGGTAATCATTCTGCACTTTTGCATCAAATTGAAATGTTGTCTACCTTAACTTACATAATGTTAAGTATCAAGATGTCAAGGAAAATGGTGAGGGCCTTTTCCTTATTATAGGCAAAGCCCAGAGTCTGTGAGTTACAGCCATGGGATGGAGGAGGGCTGAGAAGGTTGTGTGTGACCTGTGAAATGATTTACAATTCATGGGTTAGTGCCAAGATGAACAGAGGAACCACTCTCATCGGAAACAGCATGATGGTATCATGGTCCCAATGGAACACCCTAAGCTTAGAGGACTTGCTAATCAATCCCCCAGTTCCATCTGCCCACGTTTCTGGCTCATTTTTGGATTCTTTGCTGTTCTCAGCTTCTGAAGATGAGACCAGCAGTCATGTTCTCCAGATGAAAGAAAGGGTATCACTCATAAAACAAGCAGGACCAACCTCCTTCTCACACTGTACACAGTTGGGGGCTATGGTTTCTACTCAAAGTCTTTGCTCAGGTGCAGTCTTCAGACTTGTGGATTGGCTCATTAAAAAGGCATCTCTTTTCTTTTCTCCGATGTGCAAGAGTTTCTCTAAGCCACACTAAACACTTTCACCAAGAAAGTCATCATGTAGGAAAGAATTATAACTTCATTCACACTTATATGTGTATGTAATTAATTCTATAAATGAGCACATATTTTCAGTACTTTCTGTTTCCATAGCCAGAGCTGCTCAAGCTTGGTGGCACTTAGACATCACCAGGACCATTTCCAACTAGTACTGATGGGGGAACATGTGACATTGAGAATTAAACCCAGGGCCTAGCACATGCTATGCTTGTGCTTTACTGTTTGGTACATACCCTAGCACTCAGTTATTTATATAGTTTGACAGAGCATTTAGAGGTTATTTTTCAATCTGTACAGTTCCTCTAAGAGGATATTTTCAGAGTCACCTTCAAAATACATACAATTGTGCATAAACAAAAGGAAGAAATGTAAAATACTAATAATTGTTGTTTTGAGACTGGCACATAGCAAAAAAGAACAAAAACAACCAGTATTGGTAGGGATGAGGAACAAAGGAACCCTCACCTATGTGGGGGACAAAATGGTCCAGTCTTTTGGGCAAACACTAAGGTCACTCTGCAAAAACTAGGAATTGAGCTTACACATGGCCTAGAAACTTCACTTCTTGGCATCTATTTCAAGGGCCCCAAAAATTTATTTAGAAAAAACATTTGCACTTCTATGTTCATTGCAGCACTATTCACATAACCAAGAGCTGGAAACAACCTAAGTGTCCAAGAACATGCAATAGGGTGATGAAAATAAGGTATGTCTACACAAAGGAGTACTACATTGCTGGAGGAAAAGATAAAAGCATGCAACTTGCCGCTATGTGGGTGGAAGGAATTAGAGAGTATCATGCAGATACTGAATGAAGCCACAAGGAACAAGCCACAGAATGATCTCTTGTCTATGGAATATGAGAGAGATCATAGTAAGGGAACAACAAAGAGTCAAATGCAAAGAAGCCTTAGAACTGGTCTACAAAGCTGAGCCTAGTTGAGATAAAAGCAGGGAGAGGGACAGGATGTTAATGGGATGAGGGTTTTATTCCAGGTCCTTCAAGCACTACCAGGAATGACTTTCAAGTACTGGTCCCCAAGTACAGAGTCTTGGGGTCTGTACTTGAGAGACCTCTAGCTTCTGAGTATCACCAGGTGTGGCCTCAAAACCCAAAGAAAAAAGAAATATTAGTAAGTACATAAATAATAAAATAATGAGTGTATATATGTCTGCAAACTGGGAAACTGTGAAAAACTCAGAAAATTGAATAAATTTATTCTGCGTTAAGTTTAAAAACTGAATGACTAATAAATTTCACTTTACTTTCACTTTGATTGCATACAATATTTCAACAAAATTCACTATTATTGTTTGGAGAGTCTCTCCCCTAAAGTCAGACCTGCTGAAAAGGAAGCATTAGATAATTTGTTTTCCATTGCTGAGGATGAAGAGGTATGAGGTCGAGTGACCACACTTAGCGGCCTCTCAGTTTTGGGTTTCTGTAATTTAGTATTTTAGTAACTAAGTCCAGAGAGATATCTGCCAGAAGTTGCATCGTTGCCAACTTGTACTTCTCAGTTACATTATATTCCACATATGAGTGCAATCTTTCTATGTCTGTCTCTTTCTTTCTGACTCATTTCACTCAACATGATACTTTCCATGTTGATCCATTTATATGCAAATTTCATGACTTCATGTTTTCTGACAGCTACATAGTATTCCATTGTGTAGATGTACCAGAGTTTCTTTAACCAGTCATCTGTTTTGGGGCACTCTGGTTTTTTCCAGATTCTGGCTATTGTAAACAGTGCTGCAATGAACATAGAAATACATATGCCATCTCTACTATACCTTTTTGCCTCTCCGGGATATATTCCCAGGAGTGGTATTGCTGGGTCAAATGGAAGCTCAATTTCTAATTTTTTGAGAATTGTCCATATTGTTTTCCAAAAGGGCTGAACCAGTCGGCATTCCCACCAGCAGTGAAGAAGAGTCGGGGGGGGCTTAGGTTGGGGGGCTAGGGGCGTGGGGGGGTTAGGGGTGTGAGGGGGTGGGGTGGAGCTATACTGGGATTCTTGGTGGTGGAATATGAGCACTGGTGAAGGGATGGGTATTTGAGCATTGTATAACTGAGATTTAAACCTGAAAACTTTGTAACTTTCCACATGGTGACTCAATAAAAAATTTAAAAAAAAAAGGAAATTTGAAGCCTGTGTATTTGCAGCATTCAATAACATAAATACTCATTTCTGAACTGTGAAAAAAAAATAAAAAAAATAAAAACTGAATGAGCACACCTACCAAAAAAACAGCAAATTGATCAGGAAATATATTAATTCCTATTCAAGTTTTATCTGAAATATCACAATCTCTAATGTCTTCTCTTATATTTAAGTAGTAAACCAGCAGCATCTCATTCACATTCAGTTTTGGATTGTGGTTACCAAACTTCAGCAAACCCAAAGATTATCATTCTGCAACCATCACACTCTGTTCATTTATCCCAGACAGTAGATAACTTTCCTCAGAAAATCCAAAAAATAAAGTTTAGGGGTATGGAATTCAACAGGTAACTGGAAAATGTTTCCTGAGCAAGTCCAACACAGACTAGCTAAAGTGGCCAGCTCTGGAAAATTCTGATCAAAAGAATAAGCTGTCAAATAAATTCTGGAGGAAGTGGGAAAAGCCAACAGATTGTCAGAAAACTGGTACTGTAGGAGCATAGCTAAAACAAGAATGAAAATAAGATGAAAATGGATTCCCTCAGAAACAGAGCCTTGAGGTTGGATTAATGTGCTTGATGTTTACTGGGGAGTGTCCTTGGGCTCAAATCCTAAAGAGAGGAGAAATGGAAAGAAGCAAGAGTGTGCAGAGGAAGACCTCAAGCTGAAATGAGGAGCTGGACAGACCCAGCTAGTTCATTGGTGGTCAGAAGATAAATGAATCTTCAGAGATAGTGTCCTTAGTCAAGCAGAAATGGTAGAGTGTGATACAGTATGGGTTAGTGACTGGATGTGAGTTGCCTCTAAAAGGAATTGATGTACAATAAGTCATCTCCCTGTGGTCTAAATGCAAATAACAGCCCCCTCCCCGGCATCCAAAAAAATTCTGCAGTTTGCAACAAGAAGGAAGGAATTGGTTATCAAGCTCAGTGAATTGAGTCAGAAGGAAAACTACAAGTAATGAATGGTATCACTCACATGTGGAGTGTAAAGAAACAAAGGAAGGAATTAGCCAATCCCCAAAAGAAACCAAACCCAAGATAGGGCCAAAAGAACTGTCAACTGAGCCTACAAATACGTATGTAGACAAGGGACAACAGTGGGACAATGATGGTGAATTAGCATTGCAAGTATAAAATAACATGGAAACTTTTGCAACATAACAAGAATGGAGGGAGAAATGCATCTCTAAACTTCAGATATCTGCCAGCAGCTGGCAACTTAATATCTTTTTCTTGTCTCAGAATAGGTAAAGAGAGAGACATGAGTAGAAATTCAGAAAGAAAGATGATGATAGTGGCTGCAAGAATGTCACAGAATAAAAAGAAAAGGGAATGAGAGTTTTTATGTTTAACCAAGCACTGAATTTTGCCCTAGAAATATCTCCATAAGAAGTAGATCCCAGGCAGAATCTCCTGACCCCGATCCAGGCTATCTTCACCAGGGCGCCTTGAGGGGGTGGGTTGAGTTTCTGTCCCGGTCCCAAGCAGAACCCCCTGGCAACCAAAAATCTCCAGAACCCAGTCACCACCATGCTCAAGGCCATTCTCCGCACGCTCAGACAAGCCTCACCCATGAAGAAACCAGCAGAGGAACTCAGGTATGCAGGCCCCATTGCTGAGATTTCCAAACCTGCTAAGATCGGGACTGGGCCTCCTCCACCCAGATCCCCAGTTTTCCAGTAGCTTGGCAGTCACACCCACAAACTGCTCCTGGCGCCGTGTAATTTCATCAATGGCCAAGATCCAGAGACTATAAAATAAAGCTCCTTGGAAGAGAGAGATACAGTATTTCCTGGAGCTCTCTACTCTAGCCCAGTGATGTACCTGAAGTAGCACACATTCTTTGGTTTTAACATACTTGCTTGTATTCTCTCATATATGGGCTTAAATGGCACCAGAATGAAATACAACAACCTTCACACATTTCCCTCTTATTGTGGTGGGAAGATACTCGCTGGTGGGATGGGTGTTTGAATATGTTCTGTAATGAACTATTGTGAACTACTTTATGAAAATAAAATGTATAAAAATCGAAAAAAAAAGTAGATCCCAGATCTTCAAATATGCCTGTGACTTCTGCTCTTGTACCAATTTCCACCAGCCACTCTCCTACCCATCAGCACATTTTTCACACCTTGCACAGTTCTGTGAATGTTCTTCTCTTTTGCTTTAAAAGTTGGTTTTTCTCTTATTACATAATTCATTGTTTATAAAAAGACTCTTAGGATTTAATACAAGATCATTGTAATTTAAAGATGTCAAAGCCAAAAGACTTTGGAAGAAAGAATTTCAGGCCTTCAAAGTATAGATGATTGCCAACAGCTTTAGTGAGATTTTCTTGGGCAGGAAAACTCTGAATTAGTGGAATGAGACTTCTTTTCCTTCTGTCTGCAAATTGTCCAATAGGTCAAACATTGAAATAAAATAAACTTCAAATTTGACTCCCCAAACTATGATTTATCTCCAAAAATTAGAGGAAAGGAAAAACAAAGAGAAAATCTTCAGAAGAATGAAAGTGTACATTTGTGGTGTTGGAAAGAGTACAGAATCGAAAGCCAAGAGATTTGGGTTTCATCCAGACTCTGCCACTGAAAATAACTTTGTGACCTTGAACAAAACCTGGATGTTTTCTTGGCCTCTCCTATTAAAAAGAAATGGTGTCTGGGCATGGTTATCTTTAAGTACCTTTACTTCTTTTCCTTTTGTTTTCTTTTTTAATTTGTAAAACATTTTTCATTTGGTTCATCTTCATCCCACTAAATTTGCTCAGATAATCTGGATTATTTCTTCCTCTGGAATAACCTGGATTATTTCTTCCCCTGGATGAAAATTTTGGTAGCAAGAATGACTTTTCTGATGACTTAATTTCCCAGTTCTTATTATCTAAGACTTTATTATTTATTTAAAGGCTGGAGCAATAGTGTGCTGTTATTCATGCAGCAATGTGTTTCCACACATTCTTTAAAGTGTTTTAATTTAAGAACTATTTAATCTGAGCCCCACCAATATTAAAAGGCTATGATATATGTTGGATAAATAGATAGTTTTCCATTTTGGCTGCATGGAAAAAAGTTTGCAAATATTTAGTTGCAGATTATGAAGTTTCCTTCCCTCAAAGATCCTTTCCAAAATGTTAATTCAAATGGCACTATCAAAAATGTGGGCTTGAGGGACCAGATATGTAGTTCAGTAGTAAAGGACACGAAAAAAGAGAAGGAAGAGAGTAAAAGGGAGGATGAGAGAGACGAGGAGTATGAAGACCTCTTGGATCATAGTCTTTAGGAGCAGAGGGTCCATTTCATGCGCGGGGCAGCTCTGGATCTTATCTGGGCGGAGGGCGTGCTGGTAACGCTTCCCCACTCCCATGATCGCCTGCGAGCAATGTCACTGCAAAACTCATACCTCTGGGTTGGGAGTCTTAGGAGGTGGCTCTCGCCTCATGGATGTTGCCACCGCCACCATTTTCTGCTCAGAAAAGCAGGGTGGAGAGGGAAAATCCCTCCCCAGGCGGCACAGGGTTGTAGCACAGCTCACAACAACCTCTTATTGCACAGTCTAGATGCATTTCTGTAAGAAGCCGCTCTGGATGCCAAAATGGGTTAGAAGACCTCTCGAATCATAGTCTTTAGGAGCAGAGGGTCCGTTATGCATGAGGCAGCTCCGGATCTCCATTGGTAATATTCTTTTTTTTTTTTTTTTGCTTTTTGGGTCACACCCAGCGATGCTCAGGGGTTACTCCTGGCTTTGCACTCGGAACTACTCCTGGCGGTGCTTGGGGGACCATATGGGATGCCGAGGATCGAACCCGGGTAGGCCGAGTGCAAGGCAAACACCCTACCCGCTGTGCTATCGCTCCGCCCTCCATTGGTAATATTCTTACATTTTGTTTTTGCTTAAAGTGTTTTTTGTCTTGTTTAATTGTCTTCATTTTAGGGGTAGCCATATTTTGATTATAGACAAGAAATCAGCTTGTAATAAAGCCACACGGTTGGCGGTAGAATTCAGGTAGGAAGATTCTGGAAGATCTGGATCAGCTCTTCCCTAAAATTCAACTTAGCTCTAAATTTCTGAGTTACATGTAACAATAAGTGTTTTCCATAGTTTAAACTAGTTTGAGTTTTGTTTTAGTTGTTTGCAACTTATTAGACTCTGTTAATTGTTTCCTTGGAAAAGATGATTGGCAGATTCAATTCACCATATAGAATTTAAGGACTTGCATGAGGCCTTATTTTTCAGATTGTTCCTAAGCTGTAGAAGAAATTGGTTTTTATGTGGTATGATTTCACAATGTTTCCCCTAGAACATATGTATTCCCAAGAGTAGAATCCAAATACCCTTCTAAAATTTTGATTAGAAAGGTGTGAAAGGGGGAAGTCATTGTTTAATAACAGATTTTTCAATCAGACAGACTGTAAAAGTATAGTCCAGAAAAGTATTATTGTCTCAAATAATGCCTTTAAAAGTGTCAAGTAATACCTATTAAACTGTCTAATGATAGACAAAGAAAGATCGAAAAAATGTCCCATATTTAATGAAACTCTAAAAAACATAATAGTTGAATGCCAAATGAGATTATCAGGAAAAACCTAGTCCAGAAAAGGGAGGTTATTGATAATAAGTGAAAGCTGAATAAGACCTCCAGATTAGTCCAAAGTATAGAATCAGTAATTTATTTTATGATTCAAAAAATGATGCCAAAAAGTAATGGTGCTTTAAAAAAGTAAAACTCTCTTTGATTCATTGTTACTTAAGTATTAAATTTTGGGAAAACTAGGTGAAGAATGCACAAGTATCTTCATATTATTTTTGCAATTTAAAAAAAATGAAATTATTTCAAAATGAGAGTTGGGAGTTTTTTCATCTAAAAAAACAAGTTTGGAGTTGCTATGAATTAGTACATCGATTAGAATTTATACTGCTACAGTTCATGAATATGAGAGGGTGAAGGTCTGCAGGGTCTGGGCTTACAAAACTATCCAGAAATCTGGGCAGTTAGGACTCAGTTCACTGTTCTGCTCTGGGTGATGCCAAGCTGAAGGCAAATCTGTTTCTTTTATGGTACTTAATTAAAGGTTTCTGACCTGGTCTTGGAAGCATGTAAAAAATGCATTGGTTTGCGAGTAAGACATATGTCAATCAAGAAAAATTTAAAGGCAGGCAAATATTCAATAAGACATTTGTTCTCAGAGTGGAAAGCAAAAGGGCTTGACAGAGAAATGCAGAGGACATGCATCTGAGTGGGTTGTGCTGGCACCCACGACTGAGTTGTAAGCCAGCCTTTAGAATGGATAAGCCTGGAAAATAGATTTGGAGGGAAAAGAAGGTGATTCACTCACCAATAATAATAGTGATAAATACTGCTGACAAGGAACTTTTAATCAGCCAATGGAAAATACACCCAAGACACATATGCTGAATCCTTTAGAAGTGAGGTCAGAATAAATTCTTTTAAATAATGAGAACATGTGTAATAGCTTCTGGCCCTGAAATCCATTGATCTTATTTTTTATTTTGTTTTTCAATGTGGAGGCTTGTTCCCCCATCTCTCTCTCTCAGAGAAAATGTAATTACTTTCCCACTGAGTTGACATGAGTATAACTCTGAAGTGTATCAGAAAATTGGTGCAGTGCGAGGCATATTTCTTTCTTTCTCCACCCACAAAGAATTAACTCAAGGCTTTGCAGGGAAAAGACCAAATTTTGACAATGAGTGCAATAAGAGGCTTTAGTGAGGAAGCTTGTTTGGATTGACTGTCTTAGAACAAGCCCTTGACTTGACTGCAGTGCAAGTGGTGCTCACAGAACACTCAGGGACGAGAGGGTACGGTTCTGCTCGATGTGCTTTACTTAAATGTCTGCCTCAGAGTTGAGAGAGACAGAGAGAGAGAGAGAGAGAGAGGGAGGGAGGGAGGGAGGGAGGGAGGGAGGGAGGGAGGGAGGGAGGGAGAAAGAGAGAAAAGGAAAGGAAAGGAAAGGAAAGGAAAGGAAAGGAAAGGAAAGGAAAGGAAAGGAAAGGAAAGGAAAGGAAAGGAAAGGAAAGGAAAGGAAAGGAAAGGAAAGGAAAGGAAAAAAGATAAATTATACAGATTCAATAAGGATACCCATGAAATTCTTTAAAGAAATTGATCAAGCGAACCTGAAATTCATATGGAACAACAAATGCCCACGAATAGCTAAAGCAATTGTTGGGGAAAAAGACGATGAGAGGCATCACCCTCACCAACCTTAAACTCTACTCATGTCACTGTCACTGTTATCCCGTTGCTCATCAATTTGTTCGAGCGGGCACCAGTAATGTCTCTCATTGAGAGACTTATTGTTACTGTTTTTGGCATATCCAATATGCACGGGTAGCTTGCCAGGCTTTGCCATGCGGGCTCGATACTCTCGGTAGCTTTCCGGGCTCTCTGAGAGGAGTGGAGGAATTGAACTCAGGTCAGCCGCGTGAAAGGCGAACGCCCAACCACTGTGCTATCGCTCCAGCCCAAACTCTACTCATAGCAGTAACAATTAAAACAGCATTGGCACATATGCTGCCTGAGCCCATGTGCTACCTGTGCCCACGTGGCCAAGCACATGTGGTGCCCAAGCACATGTGTCGCCCGCATCTCCCCCCTTGAGATGTGTACTTTCATGCTTTCGTGTCCAGTGCTAGGATGTGTGTAGAGCTCTCTCCACTCTTGGAGAAGCCCGCATTCTCTCTTGAGCGCATTATTCTTACTATTCTCTCTCCCACTTATTCCTTCCTCCTTCCCTCAGAAACCTCTAAATAAATAAAATCTGTTTACTTCAAAAAAATAAAAAATAAAACAGCAGCATGGTACTGGAACAAAGGCAGAGGCACAGACCAATGAAACAGGGTGGAATATCCCTACACACCACCACAATTGTTTGAACATCTAATCTTTGATAAGGAAGCAAGAAATATAAGGTGGAACAAGAAAAGCCTCTTTAACAAATGGTGCTGGCATAACTTGTCAACCACATGCAAAAGAATGGGCCTAGACTTTGACCTAACACCATGCACAAACATTAGATCAAACTGGATTAAAGACCTCAACATTAGACCACAATCCGTAAGATACATTGAAGACAAGGTTGGAAAAACCCTCCACAATATTGAAGCTAAAGTTATCTTCAAAGATGACACACAACTAGGCAATCAAGTAGAAACAGAGATAAACAAATGGGACTATATTAAACTAAGAAGCTTCTGCACCACAAAAGACACAGTGACCAGAATACAAAGACAATCTACAGAATGGGAAAGGATATTCACCCAATACCCATCAGATAAGGGGTTGATATCAAGGGTATATAAGGCACTGGTTGAACTCTACAAGAAGAAAACATCCAGCGCCATCAGAAAATGGGGCAAACTCAACCCACCCTCGGCTCCATTCTGCTGAAACAGTCAGCAGTAAGAAGCCGGGCCAGCAGCACTGCAAGCCGGAGAATGCTCCAGACCCTAGAATGGGCCAACAACACCGGGGTGCCAGACAGAGAAGGTACAGCCAGCACGCCATCTCCAGATGGAGCCCCGGCAACACTGAGCTTCTATTAAACGGCTCCAGTATGTGGGACTGGGACATCTCTCCAAAATGTGTGGGGGCACTAGAACAGAGTGGCACCAGTCCAGTCTCCAGTTTGCCCCTGCTGCCGGAAGTCACACCCTCAACCCACCCTTGGCGCCATTTTGCTGCAACAGTCAGCAGCAAGAACCCGGGCCGGCGGCACAGCAAGCTGGAGAATGCTCTGGACCTCAGACCAGGCCAACAACACCAGGGCACCAGACAGAGAAGGTGCAGAGTCCCCGCCTTCTCCAGATGGAGTCCTGGCGACAATGAGCTTCTACTAACATGGCTCCAGTTTGTGGGATTAGGATATCTCTCCATACCACACGGCCGCATAAGCGGCCACGTGACCTTTCCTGATATCCAAAGAAAATGCTCAGGAATGGCTCCGCCACCCCTAAGTGACCATTATACCAGAGGCACAGAAACCCAGAGGCTGCTGGCAGCTACACTTGTGGACTTTGAACTTAACTACAGTCCCGTGCAGTCCTGGGAGGGAAAGGGTTTTTGTCCTCATTCTTTTCCCCTCTTGGCAGAATGGCGACCACCACCGTTTAGTGCCAATTGGACAGAGAGGTAGGAGCTTGCAATGATGGGACACATGGGGAATCTTGCGATGGGTGGGGGGACAGAAGAGAGAGTTAATTGAAAATCATCTGCCACACAGGCAGAGGGGAAGAGGGAGGGAGGGTCTCTGGGGTTCTTGGTGTGGATCATGTGCACTGGTGAAGGGATGGGTGTTTGATCATTGTATAACTGAGACTTGAAAAAAATAATATGTTAAAAAAACAGATGTGCTAAAGAAACTAAAAAAAAAGAAAGAAAGAAAATGGGACAAAGAAATGAACAGAAACTTTCTCAAGGAAGAGATACAAATGGCCAAAAGGCACATGAAAAAATGCTCTTCATCACTAATCATCAGGGAGATGCAGATCAAAACAACTATGAGATACCACCTCACACCACAGAGACTGGCACACATCCAAAAGAACAGAAGCAACCACTGTTGGCGTGGATGTGGGGAGAAAGGGACCCTTCTACACTGCTGGTGGGAATGCTGACTGGTTCAACCTTTCTGAAAAAAACATGGTCACTCCTCAAAAAATTAGAAATTGAATTCCCATTTGACTCAGCAATACACTTCTGGGAATATATCCTGAAGAGGCAAAAAGTTATAGTTGAAATGACATCCGCACTTGTATGTTTTTATCGCAGCACTGTTTACAATAGCCAGAATCTGGAAAAAACCCGAGTGCCCGAGAACAGATGACTGGTTGAAGAAACTTTGGTACATCTACACAATGGAATACTATGCAGCTGTCAGAAAAGACAAAGTCATGAACTTTGCATATAAGTGGATCAACATGGAAAGTATCATGCTAATTGAAATGAGCCAGAAACAAAGAGACAGACATAGAAAAATTGCACTCATCTGCGGAATATAAAACAACATAATGGGAGACTAACACCCAAGAATAGCAGAAATAAGTACCAGATTTTCTCCATGGCTTGGAAACCGGCCTTACATGCTGGGGGGAAAGGCAGTTCAGATAGAGAAGGGAACACCAAGTAAAATGTGGTGGGAGAACCTACTCGAGATGGGAGAGGCGTGCTCAAAGCAGACTATAGACCAAACACAATGGCCACCCAACACCTCCATTGCTAACCACAACA
This sequence comes from Sorex araneus, assembly GCF_027595985.1. Taxonomy (NCBI): domain Eukaryota; kingdom Metazoa; phylum Chordata; class Mammalia; order Eulipotyphla; family Soricidae; genus Sorex; species Sorex araneus. Next base: position 134,260,293 of record NC_073304.1, on the reverse strand, counting down.
CCCAAAAGGAGAGAGAGAACACAGAGGAGAGGTGGAGGGGAGGGATAGGGTGGGAAGGTGGGAGGGATGATGGGGTCATCAGTGGAGAACAGGCACTGGTGGAGGGATGGTTACTCAAGCTGTGTATGACAGAAACACAAGCATGAGAATATTTAAACCTGTATCTGTACCCTCACAGTGATTCATTAATAAAAAAATTAAAATTAAAATTAAAAAAAGAAAAGTAGAGAAAAGGAAAGAAAAGAAAAGAAAAGAAAAGAAAAGAAAAGAAAAGAAAAGAAAAGAAAAGAAAAGAAAAGAAAAGAAAAGAAAAGAAAAGAAAAGCACCTGCCATAGAGGCAGGTAGGGGGTTGGGGGTGAGGGTGTTGGGAGGGAACCTGGAGACACTGGTGCCGGGAAATGGACACTGTGGAGGGATTGGTATTGGAACACTGAATGACTGAAACCTAATAATGAGAAGCTTTGTAAGGGTCTATCTCACAGTGAAACTGACCTTACATGCTGGTTTATTTATCAATAAAAAGATAAATATATAAATATATATTTATGTATGTATTTATATATATACTTTCAAATAAAAAAGTATCACTGTATCACTGTCATCCCATTGTTCATTGATTTGCTTGAGTTGACACCAGTAACATCTCCACTTGTCCTAGCCCTGAGATTTTAACAGTCTCTCTTTAGTTGTTCTTCCCAAAGGTGCCATATCAGAGGCTCTTTCAGGGTCAGAGGAATGAGACCCATCATTGTTTCTGCTTTTGGTATATTAAATATGCCATGGGGAGCTTGCCGGGCTCTGCTGTGTTGGCAGAATACTCTTGATAGCTTGCCGGGTTCTCCAAGAGAGAGAACTAGACAATAAGAGGTCACGCTTCCCGGTAATAATTAAAACAGCATGGTACTGGAACAAAAGCAGAGCCGCAGACCAATGGAACAGGGTTGAAACACACACCCCCAAATATATGATCATCTAATCTTTGATAAGGGAGGAAAAAGTGTGAAGTGGAGCAAGGAAAGCATTTTTAACTTGTGCTGGCAAAACTGGACAGCTACGTGCAAAATAAAATGGGCTCAGATCTCTACCTATCACCATGTACAAAAGTCAGGTCAAAGTGGATTAAAGACCTCAGCAGCAGACCAGAATCCCTAAGGTACATTGAAGACAAGGTCAGCAAAACCCTCCATAACATTGAAGCTAATGGTATCTTCAATGATGGCATGCCACTGGCCAAGCAAGTGAAAACAGAGATAAACAAATGGGACTACCTTAAACTAAGAAGCTTCTGCACCTCAAAAGAAACAGTGACCAAAGTACAAAGACAGTCTACAGAATGGGAAAGGATATTCACCCAATACCCATCCGATAAGGGTTGATATCAAGGATATACAAGGATATACATTTTTTGATGGGGTTGGCTGTTTTCTTCTTGAACTGCACAAGAAGAAAACAGCCAACCCCATCAAAAAATGGAGTGATGAAATGAACAGAAACTTTCCCAAAGAAGAAATCCAAATGGCTAGGAGGCACATGAGAAAATACTCTACATCACTAATCATTAGGGAGATGTAGATCAAAACAACAATGAGATATCATCTCACACCACTCAAACTGGCCCACATCCAAAAGAAGAAAAGCAACGGGTGTTGTCACGGATGCGGGGAGAAAGGAACTCTCCTTCACTGCTGGTGGAATGCTGACTGGTTCAGCCCTTTTGAAAAACAATATGGACAATTCTCAAAAAATTAGAAATTGAACTCCCATTTGACCCAGCAATACTACTCCTAGGAATATATCCCGGAGAGGCAAAAAGGTATAATAGAAATAACATCTGCATTTGTATGTTCATTGCAGCACTGTTTACAATAGCCAAAATCTGGGGAAAAAACTGCCCCAAAACAGATGACTGGTTAAAGAAACTTTGGTACATTTACACAATGGAATACTATGCAGCTGTTAGAAAAGATGAAGTCATGAAATTTGCATATAAGTGGATCAACATGGAAAGTATCATGTTGAGTGAAATCAGTCAGAAAGAAGAAATAAACAGAAAGATAGCACTCATCTGTGGAATATAAAACAACAGAATTGGAGACTAACACCCAAGAGTAGAAGACATAAGAACCAAGAGCTTGGAAACTGGCCTCATATGCTGGGGGAAAAGGCAGTTGAAAGAGAGAAGGGAACACCTAGTAGAGGATGATAGGAAGACCCACTTGAGTTGAATGATGAGTGCCAAAAGTAGACTATAGATCGAACATGATGGCCATTCAATACCTCTATTGCAAACTACAATACCCAACAGGAAAGAGAATAAAAGGGAATGCCCTGCTGCAGAGGCAGAAAGATGGTAGGGGTTGGGGTGGGGGTGGTGAGAGGGATACTGGGAACATTGGTGGAGGAGAATGGGCACTGGTGGAGCGATGTAGTCATCACTGTATTACTGTAATGCAAACATGAAAGTTCATAAGTTTGTAACATAAGTTTGTACCTCACTCATGGTGATTCACTAACAAAATTTTTTTTAAATATTCTTGAATAAATTTGGAAGTTCTGTAAAAGATATTTCACTAAAATATCATTTATTTAGAACTTAAAAAAAAAGAGGTCACACTTCCAGGAGCTTTGTTCTATAGTTTCTGGATCTTGGTCATTGATGGGATTACACGGTGGGTGCCTGGGGGCAGTTTGTGGGTGTGACTGCCTAGCTACTAAAAAAAGGGGGATCTGGGTGAAGGAGGCCCAGTTTTGATCCGAACAGGCTTGAAGATCTCAGCCCTGGGTCCCGCACACCTGGGTTCGTCTGCTGGTTCCCTCATGCATGAGTCTCATCTGAGCGTGTGGAGAGTGGCCTTGAGCATGGCTGTGGCTGGGTTTCAGAGGTCTTCGCTGCCGGGGCTCTGCTCAGGGCAGGGAGGGAAACTTAACCTGCCTCCCTCCAAGGGACCCCAGTGAAGACAGCCAGGCATGGGGAGATATATATATATATAAAATATATATATTTTATGTATATATAAAATATAGCTATATTTTAGTCACGTGACACATTATCATAAAGGTAATGTTTACCAAAAAAACCACAAACAAATAAGAGTGCTGTATGTGATGTTATCTTTTCCCTATCTTCACACAGCAAATTCCCTACATTTTTTTTTTATTGCATGAGTTCTCTCCCTCTTCCTCTTTTTTTTCTATACTTTAGGGTCCATGGCCACAATCACCTTTGCATTTTAAGTATGAGACAGGGAATGAGATATTGGAAATGAGAGCAAGTGAGAGAAAAGTATTGAATTTTCTTCTCAACGGGACTTGCCAGACCCTCCAACTTCAAGTGCAGGTTTCAACAGGGCTCGATGTAACCACAAGGAAATACCATTTAACTTGTTTCTATCCACTGAGTGAGACTCTTGTGGCACATGCGTAAACATCTCAACTAATGGATGCCACAGCCAATAGTGAAAACACAATTGCTGTGTCACCTCTGGTGAGCACAACAGCTAAGATGTGCCAGCATCATATAGCCGGGCATGTACGCAGTCCCTGATTATGAGAACAGAATACCAACAAAGATGAAAAGAATAGGGAGAAGGGAGAGATTAAAAAAAGAAGAAGAAGAAGAAGGAAGCTTAAATGCTAGAGATACGGGTCAGTGGTAGAGTCCATGCCTGGTATGTTGAGAACCTGGGTTACATCTTCAGCATCACAAAACAAAACAAAACAAAGCCATTAATCCTTGAGGATTAAAGCTTTTTTCCAACCCTTGGTAAGGTCAACGCCTTACTTAGCAACCTCTTTCATCCTCCTTTTATATTCTGAAGGGCTTGTGTTGATCTTGATTGTTCCCAGTATTTATAATAGATTTATATATGATTGTTCCCAATATTTATAATAGATATATATAAATAATATATATGGAGATGGGGCTGGAGAGATAGCACAGCGGGTAGGGCGTTTGCCTTGCACGCGGCCGACCCGGGTTCAAATCCCAGCATCCCACATGGTCCCCTGAGCACGGCCAGGGGTAATTCCTGAGTGCAGAGCCAGGAGTAACCCCTGTGCATCGCCAGGTGTGACCCAAAAAGCAAAAAAAAAAAAAAAAAATATATATATATATATGGAGAGAGATCTTTATATATATAAATATATATATATGGAGAGAGAGAGAGATCTTTGCCAAGTGTCTTTGGTTACAAGAATAGACAGAGGCATATACACCATTCCATTGTCTTTGAACTTGATCATGTTCAAAATTTGTCATTGTGTGCTTTGGCAAATGGGATGTTAATGAATATCATACAGGCAGAGGTTTGAAATGTGCTTGGGTGGTTTGGCTTGGTCTCTTGTACTTCTGCCATCTCCATGAGCTGGAGGTAACTAACTGTTGTTTCCAGAATGAGAGACATTAGAGCAGATCTAAATGAAACAGTCCCTAACCTGACCTGCAGTCTGCAGCCAAGCCCAGCAAATCCTGACCTGAAGCAGAACTCTGCTATCCATTTGCATGCCAATCACTGTGAAAAGCAGCTGTTGATTATTACAAACTGATTAATTTTTGTTCAATGTTCAGCATTATTTTAATACCAATTGAGGTATTAGGGGATCTCCTGTGCAAGAAGCAATTAGCATACTATTAACTTTTCCTCCAAGATTTGTCCTTGTGTGGATTTTACTTAATGATACTTTGGGGGAGATCATACCCAGTGCTTCTCTGAGTCCACTCTTAACAGTATTTAGGAATGGAATCTGGGTTTCCTGCATGCTAAGCATGTGCTTAGCTCTCGGAGTTATTTCTTCAACCCTGTATCAATGACTTTAATTTATGTGTAGATTTATTTGGAGACACCCTGTGATGCTCAGGGGTAATTTTTCGTTCTGTTCTCAGGCAGCAGGCCCCTGCCAGTGCTGGTGTTTAGGGGACCATGTGCAGTCCTTGAGAACTCAAACAGGCATCAGCCACATGCCCTATCTATTTCTGGCTCCTGTTGTGTGGATTTGAAACAGGTCCTTTCTGACCACCCTCTTCACAAGAGTACTAACACAGTCAGAGGCTGACTCAGAGGCTGTTTTTCTCCCTTAAACTTGAATGTGGACCAATGAGGTAGATGAAGCAGCTCAGACTTAATGATTGTTTTTTTGGAGGGGGCACACCTGGTGAAGCTCAGGGTTTACTCCTAGCTCTGCAGTCCCTGATTACTTTTGGCAGTGCTCAGGGGATTATATGGGATGTTGGAGATCAAACCTGGGTTGCCACGTGCAAGGCAAACACCCTACGCACTGCACTATCTCTCTGGCTCCAGAAATACTTAGTGTGTGTGGTGCCAGAGTCTCCAATGGGAGTGACATGATGACCAGACCCTTTCTGCATTTTGAAGCCTTCTTTTCAATTCTACAAGCAAGCAAATAATTTCTAACTAATTTCTATTCTGCTTCACTTAGTCATAATACTGTGCTGTCATTTGTAACCAAAAACCCTTACAGATACAAATAATTCTTAGGGAGGGCAAAGCAACAGAACAGATGATTCCTCTGAACCCCTATAGCATTGATCCCTGAATGTTGGATAACATTGGGTTGTCCTTGCTCCACCCACAGAGAGCTTAGGTTACTCCCCACAACAGTGCTCCTGGAGAACACCCAATTCCATCAGGCACTAATAATCCTATATTGCTGTTCTCTTTTCTTTGTGTCCTTTGCATGGTTTATTTAGCAATGTCCTTTTTGTACAGACACAGGAAGACAGTTGATGCTATGCTTTTATAACATGGGACTTAATTGACTCCAAAATAATAATTATCCCTGGGTATCTGTCACATTTACCTGACGTAAGCCTCAATTTCTTTACTTCCTAACACCCCCAAAAGGAGGGTCCCAGCAAAGGATAAGGATGGACCCAGGGCAAGCTGTAAGCTACCCTGGCATTGAAAAGGGATAGGCTAAGTACCATAAGAAGTGTAGTAAATTAAGTGCAAGGTCATGGAACAAACTCTGTCATGACCCAAAAAAGAATTAACTGTGTTGTGTGAACGTTCCTTCAGGAATATAGGGACCCATGAAAATGGGCGAGATTTCTTGTGTGTCCTGAATGGTTTGGATGAGGCCGAACATCTTTTTTTTTTGACTGCCTTAGTAAATAATTTCCTAAATTTTGGTATACTGAAATTGTCAGTCTTCCTTTTCTCACAGATCCCTGGTTCTACTTAGCTTGCTTGTTGTTAGTATGTAGATCCTAGGTACTTAGCTTGTTTGTTGTCAGTATGTAGATCCTAGTTACTTTGTTTGTTTTCAGTATGCAGAAAAACTTTGCATGTTCTTCCTGTAACTCCTTTGTTGATGACCTCACTGTATTGAGCCCTGTGAACTGTAGGATGGTAATAAAAGGAGATTTCAGGGCTCTCTATCTTTGTCACAGGTCTCTACCTTTGTCACACATCCCGAGTGCCCACGCTTTTTTGAAACTCACACCTGAGCACAGAGGCAGGAGTGATCTCTGAGCACTTCCAGGTGTGGCTTCTGAAAAAAAAAAAAAGAAAGAAATCCAAAAATTCTTATAGAATAAAAGTCCCTTGTCAGTTCAGATGGAGAAGGGAACATCAAGTCAGCTTTGGTTGGAGGACCCACTAGGGAGGGGAGATGCATGCTGAAAGTAGACTATAGATTGAACACGATGGCCACTCAATACCCCTATTGTGGACCACAACACCCAAAAGGAGAGAGAGAGAACAAAAAGTAATGCCCTGCCACAGAGGCAGGGAGGGAGGAGGGGGAGGGGGATGGGATTGGGAGGTGGGAGGGATACTGGGTTCACTGGTGGTGGAGAATGGACACCGGTAGAGGGAGGGGTGCTCGAACATTATATGAGGGAAACACAAGTATGAAAATGTGTAAATCTGTTACTGTACCCTCATGGTGATTCACTAATAAATAAATAATAAATAAATAAATAAATAAATAAATAAATAAATAAATAAATAAAAAGAATAAAAGTCCTTTGCGAACAGAGATGTCATTAAGTGTATTTTGGTTCCTTTTTGTTTAAAATTTTTTATTTGAGGCACCATAAACTTACAATGATAATGACTGGTTTCATGCAAAAACATGCCAACACCACACTTTACCAGATGGTCTTCTTCCCTCAACCAGTGTTCCTGTGCTCCTGCCCCCTGTCCTATTCCCTCCCATCCCCCTGGAGTAATCTAGTTCCTGATCCCTGGCACTGCATACGATCCCTTGAGCATCACCAGACCTGGCCAGAGTCAGACGTAAGCTCTGTCACCAGATGAGGTGCCAAACTGAAATATGAATCATTAAGTGTCATTTCATAAATTATAAACTAATATTCCGTATGATAGAATGATTATACATATCATATAGGCAGTTTAGTAAAAAAAAATGACTGAATCTGAACGGGTGGTTGGAGAAAAGACATTTGATGATTTGTAGGACTTGAGGAAAGATGGAATTAGTAAAATGAACACGGAAGAAGAAAAACAATGCTCAACATCATATGTCATTAAAGAAGCACAAATTAAAACAGCAATGAGATACAGCTACGTTCCTATTAGGATGGCAATAATTTGAACATTATAACCACTCAGTCATTATTGGTGGAATCCAAATAGTATAGTCACTCTGGAAGCTAGTAACTCAGGTTCCCCAGCACTCAAACACACCATATGATTCAGTAATCATGTTCTTTGTTGTCACCCAAGTTAGACCAAAAATTGGGTTTATACCAAAATACATGCACAGAACCATGTCACCAGACCCCACACCAGGCTGTTTCACTCAGGGTTCCCCGGCGGGGCTTGGGTGAGACCCTCTCTGCCCCAAGGGACCCAGTCCTGGCAGCCAAAATCCTTCAGAACCCAGCCACCGCCATGCTCACAGCCGCTCCCCACACACTCAGACCAAGCCTCACCCACGAGTAAATGTATTCCTGGTTGCGTGATACTTCAAACCACACACCCTACTCATATTCCAATATTATCACACCATATTTGACAGAGTTCAAAGTAGGAGGCTACCAATCTTAGAGGGAAATATACATTTTTTTTTACAGATATATACATAAAAAGCACACAAGGCTCAACTTTTAACAACCTGTTAATAATCTCTTATAGAAGGACTTTATGGTCCCTGGGTGAAATACCAAAACCTCCACACTCTATCCTCTAAGGTTACTTTTTGGTAGCATTTTCAGTGGTTTTTCATATCAAACAATACGAATATATTATTTCAGTTCTGCTTTGGGGCAGGGAGTGGGGTTCGGGATGAAAACATGGAAAAAATGATGGTGGGAAGGTGTAATGGTGGTGGGATTGGTGTTTGAAAATCAAATGTAATGAAATATTACGAACTACTTTATAAAATTAAATTTTATTTAAAAAATACATGCACAAATGTTTATGGTAACTTCATTCATAATTACCAAAACTTGGAAATAATGAAAGTGTCCTTTACTGGGTTAATGGATAAAGAATCTTTGGTTATCCATATAATAAAATTATTCTACCATAATAATTAATTTATTATTAAGCCACAAAAAAATAAAGAAACTTAAAATCACTTTGCTGCAAAAAGGCTATATAATGTATGTACTTTACTTATTTATTTACTTGTCTTTTTGGGTCACATTAGGGAATGCTCAGGAGTTACTCCTGGTCTACTGTTTTGGGTGATTGGAAGGTCATGTGGCTCCAGGGAGTAAACTTTACCCCTCACATGCAAAGCATGTGCTCTAGCCCTTAAAGATAGCTCCCCTATGTCACAATGAAAAAAAATCTGTGGTTTTCCTGATGTCCAAGGACTGGTCAATGGTTGAAATCTTGCCACAAGAATGTCTGGAGGACCAAGAGCAGTTAAGATAAAGAAGAAACCAGTATGACAATAATAGTTGAAAATGATCAATTTTGGCAATACTCCCTAAAGCATTATACAGATTCAATGCGATCCCTTTAAGTATACCCATGACATTCTTCAAAGAAATGGATCAAGCAATCCTAAAATTCATATGGAATAACAAACGTCCAAGGATAGCTAAAACAATTCTTGGGAAAAAGATGATGGGAGGCATCACCATCCCCAACCTCAAACTTTACTACAAAGCAGTAACAATTAAAACAGCATGGTACTGGAACAAAGGCAGAGCCGTAGACCAATGGAACAGGGTGGAATATCCCTACACACAACCCCAAATGTATGACCATCTAATCTTTGATAAGGGAGCAAGAGATGTGAAGTGGAGCAAGGAAAGCCTCTTTAACAAATGGTGCTGGCACAACTGGACAACCACATGCAAAAAAATGGGTTTAGACCTTGACCTGACACCATGCACAAAAGTCAGATCAAAATGGATTAAAGACCTCAACATTAGACCACAAACCATAAGGTACATTGAAGACAAGGTCGGCGAAACCCTCCACGATATTGAAGATAAAGGTATCTTCAAAGGTGACACGGAACTAAGCAATCTAGTAAAAACAGAGATCAACAAATGGGACTACATTAAACTAAAAAGCTTCTGCACCGCAAGAGATACAGTGACCAGAATACAAAGACTATCCACAGAATGGGAAAGGATATTTACACAATACCCATCAGATAAGGGGTTGATATCAATGGTATATAAAGCACTGGTTGAACTCTACAAGAAGAAAACATCCAACCCCATCAAAAAATGGGGCGAAGAAATGAACAGAAACTTTACCAAGGAAGAAATACGAATGGCCAAAAGGCACATGAAAAAGTGCTCTGCATCACTAATCATCAGAGAGATGCAGATCAAAACAACTTTGAGATACCACCTCACACCACAGAGACTAGCACACATCCAAAAGAACAAAAGCAACCGCTGTTGGAGAGGATGTGGGGAGAAAGGGACCCTTCTTCACTGCTGGTGGGAATGCCGACTGGTTCAGCCCTTCTGGAAAACAATTTGGACGACTCTCAAAAAATTAGATATTGAATTCCCATTTGACCCAGCAATACCACTGCTGGGAATATATCCCAGAGAGGCAAAAAAGTACAATCGAAACAACATCTGCACATGTATGTTCATCGCAGCACTGTTTACAATAGCCAGAATCTGGAAAAAACCCGAATGCCCCAGAACGGATGACTGGTTGAGGAAACTTTGGTACATTTATACAATGGAATACTATGCAGCTGTTAGAAAAAAGGAGGTCAAGAATTTTGTAGTCAAGTGGATGGGCATGAAAAGTTTCATGCTGAGTGAAATGAGTCAGAAAGAGAGAGACAGACATAGAAAGATTGCACTCATCTATGGTATATAGAATAACAGAGTGGGAGACTAACACCCAAGAACTGTAGAAATAAGTACCAGGAGGTTGACTCCATGGCTTCGAGGCTGGCCTCACGTTCCGGGGAAAGGTCAACTCAGAGAAGCGATCACCAACTACATTGTAGTCGAAGGCCATGTGGGGGAAGGGAGTTGCGGGCTGAATGAGGGCTAGAGACTGAGCACAGCGGCCACTCAACACCTTTATTGCAAACCACAACAGCTAATTAGAGAGAGAAAACAGAAGGGAATGCCTTGCCACAGTGGCAGGGTGGGGTGGGGGGGAGATGGGATTGGGGAGGGTGGGAGGGACACTGGGTTTACGGGTGGTGGAGAATGGGCACTGGTGAAGGGATGGGTTCCCAAACTTTGTATGAGGGAAGTATAAGCACAAAAGTGTATAAATCTGTAACTGTACCCTCACGGTGATTCTCTAATTAAAAATAAATAAATTTAAAAAAAAAATTTAAAAAAAAAAAAAAGAAAATGATCAATTTTGGACAGGAACTGAATGTTGGAAGTAGGTAAAGGAATATACCTGATAACCTTTTCAGGATCTATATTCAAACCATAAGGCCTAAAAGGAGAGAGAGAGAGTGCCTGACATAGAGGCAGGTATATAGTGGGAGGGAGGGAGGGAGGGAGGAAGGGAAACTGGGACATTGGTGGTGAGGAATGTACACTGGTGAAGGCACAGGTGTTGGAACATAATATGACTGAAGCCCAATCATGAGCAAATTTGTAACTGTATCACACTGTGATTCAATTTAAAAGTAAATAAATTCACACACACACAAGTGCACACACATACATGCACACACACAAATCAGTGGTTTCCAGGATTTGGGTGGGGAGAGGGTAAAGAAACAAGTAAAACACATTTTCAAAGAATTATTATTATTACAATTTATAGAGTCACAGTGAAATGCAGAGTTACAAATCTGTTCATGGTCAAGTTTAAGTCATACAGTATTCCAACACCCACCCCTCCACCAGTTTACATTTCCCACCAATGTTCCCAGTTTTCCTCCCATCCTTCCCACCCCCCATACACCTGTCTCTATGACAGGCACTTTCCTTCTTTCTCTCTCTGTCTCTGTCTCTGTCTCTGTCTCTGTCTTTGTCTCTCTCTCAAATATATTTTTAAGGTAGTGAAAATGTTCTGTTTACTATTGCAGTGCTGCATATATAGCATATTATATTTGTCAAAAATCATAGAATTTTTGACACAAAGAAGAACAATAATGTGAACTATGAATTTACTTAACAATAATGTTCAATATTGGTTCATCAATTGTAATAAACAAGATTTAAATACTATGTTGAAGACAATTTCAAGTGAAGGAAAGTTGTCATGTGGGAACTGTGTGTATTTCCTAATTAATTTTTCTATGATCTTAAAACTGCTTCAAAACAATAAAATTTTTTTTAAGTCAAGGCACAAAACTTATTTCCATTTACTCAGTTTTTAATATATGCCCTAGAGGACACACTTTCATCTGTTCCACAGAATCCCTTATTAATCAAGATGAAGAAACCAGGGCAATAATAATAGAGAAAAAAGGCTTAAAGGAGTCTGAGAGGAGAGCAATGGGCCCGTTCTTGATGCAAGCCCTAATTATTACTGCCATAAGGCAGGGAGTTGGAAGAGCAAGGGTGATTCAGTGGTCCAGTGCCTGCATTACAGGTGAGACCCACATGCCCAAGGGTGAGCCCAGCAACTGTGCCCCAGGGCCAAAACAAAGTGAGATTTCAGCACACCACAACCAAGTGTAGATGAGCATGGAAACCAAGTGTGCAAACACTGGTCATTGAGACAATAGAAAGAGAAGCGGGGGAGGGGGGAACTTCGATAACTAAATTTAAAATAACAAAAAGCCAACTAAGTGGTTGCTTTTCCCAAGCCTCTGTTCTCTCATGTGTAAAATAGGCATGCAAATTAGATCTGAAAATGTTCTTAAGTCCAAGTTCTACAAATGAAAAGGAAGTGCCTGTCTGAATATATATTGCTGTACCCATCTCCTCGATGAAGAAAAGGGAAAAAAGTCTTTATGGGAAGATTGATGGCTACTGGCCATCTTGGGGAATGATGAACACTGCAATAAGAACACTGAAAAAAATTACAAGAGTCAGGCTCCTTGAGGCTTTTGGCCTGGCCTCCAACTAATCATGATTCCAATCACTGGCCGGCAAAACAACACAATCACATTCAGTTAGTCTCTTTTGCGATGTTATGGAACATGCATTGGAAAGAGAAGGCCGGGTTATGATGCTCCTGGGACTCCCAAGAACACTGCCAAAGCTTGGCCGAGGAGGCTGCTAGTGCCTTACAATCATGTAAACTGAGTGATTATGTGAACCAAGTGTTTCTGCTTGGCTGAACATCAGAACAATGGCTCAACTCGCATGGAAGTGAAGATAGTGTGCCTGCAAAGGTCCACTTATCCTCAGTGACTTCTCATGAGAAGCCCTGCCAGTCTGTCGGTAAATAATATTGTTAAGACAAAGATTGGCTATGCTAGCTGTTTTTGTCTTCTTGGCTGAATTCTTCCAAAATAAACCCTTCTGTATAACTACATTAAGGAATGTTACTACAGATGAATAGATGGATTCTTAGCCCACAATCCCCTTCTCCTAAGACCAGTGGGTTCCAGAGTAGACTCCAAGACCACAGCATCAGCATTTCCTGTGATTAGACATCAGACCTTCAATTTTGATCCCAAATCCACTGAATAAGAATTACTGGGGCCTAACAATCTGTGTTTTCACAGGTCCTCTAGGGAAGGAAAGGGGAAAAAATCATCATCATAATCATGATGTAAATTCATGTCATTTCTCCCATGGTCGTAAGGACACATAATGGCTCTTGTGATAAACTGACTCATAATAAATAGATATACATATGTGTATACATATATATCACTGTCACTGTCATCCTGTTGCTCATCGATTTGTTTGAGCAGGCACCAGTAACGTCTATCATTGATAGACTTATGGTTACTGTTTTTGGCATATCCAATATGCACGGGTAGCTTGTCAGGCTCTGCTGCGCGGGCTGGATAATCTCAGTAGTTTGCAGGACTGTCCAAGAGGGGCAGAGGAATCGAACTCGGGTCGGCCTGGGTGAAAGGTAAACACCCAACCGCTCTGCTATCGCTCCAGCCCTATACATATATATAAATGTATACATATGTTGTATACATATGTGTGTATATCTACATGTATATATTTGATCTTTATCCCCATGTCTGGCATAGAACTCCTACCATCCATGGAATCTCCTAAAAGATAAGAGCTTTGAAATTGTCTTGTTATGTTACTGAGATTACTTTGGACGGAAATACCTAAGGATTAGGAATCAGTTGCCAGGGGAAAAAACATTATAATTAGAGGGTTGGAATCATTAATTCACTCAGTTCCTAAATTCAAGAAAGGAGGAAAATCAGAGATTGGGTTCCATCACAATGCTCCATGATTCAACAATTCTTATATATAATAAGCTTCTGGATCAGAGAGTTTCTAGGTCAGTGCACAAGCAGAGATTTGGGGGCAGTGGTATGATTAAAAAGGATAGGAAAAGTTTATGCCCTTCCCACACACTTACACATTCATTCTAACTATTCCCACTGATATTATTTTATAACAAAATGGTGATCACTGTATCCCTGTAATCCTGTTGCTTATCAATTTGCTCGAGTGGGCACCAGTAATGTCTTCACTGTGAGACTTATTGTTACTGTTTTTTGGCATATCAAATACGCCACAGGTAGCTTGCCAGGCTCTGCATGCAGATGAGATACTCTTGGTAGCTTGCTGGGATCTCCGAGAGGGGTAGAGTATTAGAACCTGGGTCAGCTACATGCAAGGCAAACGCCCTACTCGCTGTGCTATTGCTTCAACGCTAATAAAATGGTGATCACTTATAACACTTATCACTTATCATCCCATTGATCCTCAATTTGCTCGAGCAGGCTCCAGTAATGTCTCCATTTGTACCTGTCACGTGCTAGTGTAGCCCAATGATATCTGCTTCCTCCAGAAATATGAAGAGCCTCAAATCATTCATTCAGGGTTTTGACAAAGAAGTCTGACCATCTCGTTTGTGGGCAGCGACATGGATCTCAGTCAGTAACAGCTCTAGTCCAGCAGTCATTTCTAAATCACATTATGTGTCTGGCCCATCTGATTTTTCACACCTTGGCAAATTAGACAGCATTCCTGATTCTTGACTGTTGATGGAGGTCGGAACTCCAGATTCCTTCTCTCACTTGAGTGAAATGTGATACTCCTAGCATAGCTCTTTCAATGCCTCTTTGGGATACCCAAATAGCGTTCTCATCCTGTTTGCGTAGGGCCCAGGTCTCTAAGGCTGATGTTAGTGCAGGAAGAATGGTGGAGTCGAAAAGATGTGCCTGGAACCAGAGATTCTTCATCCTCTTAACAACTTCTTCAACACTTTTGAAGGCATTCCATGGTGATCTCTTCCTCTTGAGCAGTTCTGGTGTCAAGTTATTCTTCATATACCTGGGTGAGTTCTCGATCCAGGTACACATAGATGCTGCATTTGAGATGTTCATTCCGTTGAGAGCAAATGGAATGTCAGGGACTAGTTCGCTTTTCATGAACATTGTCTTGGTGAGATTCAGCTGCAGTCCAACCTTTCCACACTCGAGGTTGAAGTTGGCCAGCATTTGTGCCGTTTGGCTAATGTTTGGTGTTATTAGAACAATGTCATCCTCAAAGTGGAGAAGGTGTAGTTGACGACCGTCTATCTTCACTCCCATTCCTTCCCATTCCACTCATCACATGAGGCTCTCGAGGGTGGCACTGAAGAGTTTTGGTGAAATGGTATCACCCTGATGCACCCCTCTCTTTACGTCAATGATCACTTCCTTGTAGAATGGTGAGATCCTGGTGGTGAATCCATAATACAGCTCGTGGAGGATCCTGAGTTTGAACGCCCTGTTTGGCTAGGGCTTGGATGACCACTTCAGTCTCAACAGAATCAAAGGCCTTTCTTAAATCAATGAACGTTAGACAGAGCAGCATCTTGAACTCTTGCAAAACTTCAATGAGCTTGGTCACCATGTGGATATGGTTGATCATGCTGAATCCTTTTCAGAACCGGACTTGCATGCAATGTTGTTCTTTGTCTAGTGTTCGGCCAATTTTATTTATGATGACTCAAGTGAACAACTTGTAGATGACGGATAACAGGCAGATCAGGCGATAGTTGCTGATGTTGTGGATGTCTCTCTTCTTGTACAATAGAACTGTCCTGCTGGTTTTCCATTGGGACAGAATCTTGCATTCAGACAGGTGGTAGCATATGAAGAGCCGAGCCAATGTATTGACAAGTACTGGCGGCAGATTCTTCAGGTGTTCGGGTCTGACCTTTTCTGGACCAGGTGCTGTATGTGTCTTTACCGACAAAATGGCGTGTCAGATTTCGGAAGGGAGAACATTGGGAACGACCAAATTCCTGTGGAATTTGGTATGTGGGCAGTTGGACGTGGCGATCAAAGAGATTCGAGTAGAAGTCGTGAATAATCCTCTCCATTGCTCTTCTGGAAGATGTGATAGATCCATCAGGATGTCGGAGGACAGTCATCTTGGTCTTGTAGTTGGCGAAGGATAGGTGAGCATTGCGAATACTGAAACCTGCTAAAGAGGTATCATTTGATATTTTGTTTTCCATTGCTGAGAATGAAGAATAGATGAGCTTGCATGGCCACAACAATGGCCGCAGGGTTTTGGATTTCTGATATTTTAGCTCAGGTCACAGTTTCGTGTGCGGCTGCTCCAGATCTCGTCTGGGTGAAGAGCGTGCCGGTAACACCCCCATCCCAAGATCTCCTGTGCGCCATGTCACTGCAAGCTCGTACCTCTGGGTAGTGGGTTCTAGAAGATGGTGGTCACCACGTGGGTGCCGCCGCTGCCACCACCACCCCCGTCAAAAGAAAAGGTCAAGAGAGAAAAACCTTTCCCCTCCCAGGGCGGCATGGGGTTGTATCTCAGTTCACAGTCTAGATGCATTTCTGTAAGAAGCCGCTGGGTGCCAAAGTGGTTAGTAGCCCTCCAGGATCATAGTCTTTAAGGAGCAGAGGAGCCGTTTCATGTGCGGCTGCTCCGGATCTCCCTGTTTGGAATTTTGGGACAACAGCGACATCGGTCAGGCAAAACCTTCGAATGAATATGATGTGGTCAATTTCCTTATCGAACTGTCCACAGGGAGACTCCCATGTCCAACGTTTAGATTCGGCCTTCTGGAACTGTGAGTTACCAATGATGGTCTTGGTCGGCCTGATGAACTCAGACAGTCTCTCACCCTGATCCTTCCATTCTAAGCCATGGATCCCAATGTGGAGTTCTTTGGGCAACCTTCTTGGTCATATGTTGGCATTAAAATCACCAACAATGATCTTATAGAAGGTGGTCTTCTTTATAGAACTTACAATGGTGATATTGTAAGTAAAATATTCTTCTAAGTCCTGTGAAATTTTCTACTAAGAGTCAAACCCCCAAAAAGGGGGTGATCAGACCTTCATTGTATGTAGCCAGTGAGTCAGAGCATAAAAGAAAACCTGGATTTGTGACTGGGGTATTAGTATTTTAGGACTAAGTTCTAAACCTGTGGGATCTGACACTATTTATAAGTAGACAGTGTTGTGACTCAATGGAATACCCATTTGGTATTGGAAAATTGCTTGGGTGGGGTTTCCTTTTAAAAAAATCTTTATAATTTATTTATATTAAGACATTGTATTTTACAAAGTTGTTCATGATGGGATAATTTCAGGTTCTCTTCTTTTTTAAAATTTCTGTTGAAGGTGGCCATATAATGTAGGAGATCAAACCAAGGACTTTGCATATACCCCAAAATAACTGTTTGGTTTGGGGACTGAGAGATAGGACAGAAGTGAGGGCATTTACCTTTTATGTTACTGGACCTGGTTTGATCTCTGGCGTTGCATGTGGTCCTCTGAGTGACATTAGGGTAATCACTGAGCACACAGCCAGGAGTAGCCCCTTAATCCCACCAGGTGTGGTCCAAAAACAAAACAAAATTTCTTCATAAGGGGAATCCCCCACATTGTTTTTCTGAGTACAGTATCATAGTTCTTTAGTTCATTAATTTATAGTTCTTTAGTTCACTCAGACATAAAACTTCAGCTGTCTCTGCCTTATGTCCTAATTCTCTCCCCACTTGCTCCTGTTCCAGCTACTCTGATCTTGCTACTTCTTGAACCTTCAGCTTGCTCTTGATTCATAGCTATTGAATGGGTTATTTTTCTTCATAGGAAATGAACAAACTTTTCAAATTGTCTTTAGTCTTTTTTCAAAAATTTTACAACTTGAATTGTAGCACTCCTACTCTGATATATTCTGCTCTTTTTTCTCATTATACATATTATTGGTTCATTTACTATATTATTTGCCAATACAATTGATTGCCCACAGAAGAGTGTTCCAGATTATAAATTGTACAAAGCCAGACATCTTTTTATTATTATTATTGAATCATCGTGAGATACAGTTACAAATATTTCATGTTTGAGTGAATGATCAAACACTCATCCCTCTGCCAGTGCACATTCTATACCACTAATGTCCCCAGTATACACCCCCTTTCCAGCCCTCTCTTTGCCTCTGTGGCAGACAATTTCCCCCATACTCTCTCTCTTCTTTGTGCATTATGGTTTGCAGTACAGATACTGAAAGGTTATCACGTTTGGTCCTTATCTACTTTCAGCATGCATCTCCCATCCTGAACGATTCCTCCAACCATCATTGTCTTTGTGATCCCTTTTCTATTCCAGTTGTCTTCTCCCCCAGCTCATGAGACAGGCTTCCAGCTATTGAGCAATATTCCTAAGACCAGATATCTTTGTTACAGATGAATCACTAGCTCTTAGAGAAGTTCCTCACACATGGCTGGCACTCAGTAAATATTTGCTAATGTTCAACTGAATGAATAAATGAATATGAGTGTGTGAGTGCATGCATGTGGAATTATTTGGGGCCTTGGTGATACAGATGTCATCACTCTGAGGCTTTGATCTTAATGTATCTTGCCTGAGGAGTTGAAATTTTTCCTACAGATCCCATATGGATTTCATTTTTTATTGCTATTATCATGGGGCATAGTATCTCCAAAATCTTAAATTAAAGCTTAATAAAAATGGAAGCAGTGAAAGAAGCTGAATATCCAAAACTGTGAATTGTAAGGGGAGTTGACACTCTGAAGTTTGAAAATATTCACTCTTGTAAGATTTAGTTTGTACTGAGGTCAGAGAAAAGTGTTGGCATTTGAAATATTTGAGTTCAGTCTTTGAGTTCAGTAAATGGAGAGGTGGAGAAAATACAGACTTTGGTGACAGAACGAATGGGAGGACATGTCAAATGCAGGCAGTTCACAGAGGAAGAACTGAGTGGTAAACATGAATTACGAACAAACACATTGGAAGATATTACTGTTTCTCTGGCAGCAGCAGTGGAACTGAAAAGATGTTATGTGTGCTTCCTATCACACTGTAACAAAGTATCTTAGTGTTAAAATGGCTTAATAGCTGCAAACAATGCAGTTATCTTAAAACTGTACAGTAAGGAATGAGTGTGCCTCACATGGCTAAAAACCAAGATATCAACAGGGTAATTCCATTCTGGCATTGTAGAGAAAAATATTTCCCTTGTTGTGAGGAAAGATTTTTTAATGCTCGTTTTGGGGCCATAGTGGGCAGTGCTCAGGGCTTACTCCTGGCTCTTTACTCAGGGACTGCTCCTGACAGGGCTCGAGGGACCATATGTGTTAGTGGGAATTGAACCTAGGCTAGAGGCATGCAAGGCAAGAGCCTTACCTCTGGAACTTGATCTCTCTGGCCCCCTCACATACTCGGGTGTGGTGCTCATACTCAGAGCTTGAAAAGTGTTGCACACTTTTAGTTGCTGTTTTCTGAGGCTACAGTGCTCACCAGGGACCATTGTGATACTCACCCATCACTAGTTGTGGTGCTTTCACACACTTAAACTCAGTGCTTGGAAGATAGTTTACCATCCTGGAGGTTCTAAGCAGAGGGTAACCAGGACTGAGCGTGACACCATGGAACCTGGGGACTCATGCTTAAAAGTAATTTTAGTATCCCTCAGTACTGTGGGGAAACTATTTTCTTGCTTCTTTTAGCTTTTGGAGACTGCCCCCACTTTTTGACTCGTGCTCCCCTTCCCCCCATTCCTCCTTCAAAACCAGCAATGGCCGGCCGGAGCGATAGCACAGTGGGGAGGGCATTTGCCTTGCACGCGGCCGACCCGGGTTCGATCCCCGGCATCCCATATGGTCCCCCAAGCACTGCCAGGAGCAATTCCTGAGTGCAAAGCCAGGAGTAAGCCCTGAGCATCGCTGGGTGTGACCCAAAAAGCAAAAAAAAAAAAAACAAAAAAAAACCAGCAATGGCCACTTCTCACATAGCATTAATCTGACACGTCAGATTTCCTCTTCTCCACTTAAGAACCCTTTTAGTGATAATGTTTTCACCTGGACAATCTAGAGTAATCTTACAATTTTAAAGGTTTATCTTCCAAAAACTCTTTTAATTTTTAAAAATATATAGCTGATTTTGAATGACATCTGCATCTTTATTTTATGGGCATCTAGGGGGGGAGTGGGGCACAAAAAAGTATTATTCTATCTACCACAGATGGTGTTTGTATCATGACAGACTTTCATTTACTCTTAAGAAATGTGTCTTAGGGGGTATGGTAACCCCAAGAAGTCATCCTGGACCTGCAGGGCAAGCTGCCTGATGGTGACTTCAGGCTTCCTGATACCTAAAATTGCCGCTGTGCTTTTGACCAGACCCCAACAACTTGGGACCAAGTTTACCAAGAAATCAAATGGCCAAAAGTTAGGTATGTGGGAGCCACACCCACGAACCACCTCTGGCTCAGCTATACAAGCTCATTCATAGCCTTATTGCAGAGACCCATAAATAAATCTCTAAAGAGATAAAAAGCCACAATTAATCTGGGACCCGTGCATGGCTGAACACACTGGGATAAATTAAAGGGGGGTGGGTTGGCCTGGAGCCTGCCCAAGCAGAGCCCTGGCAGTTCTTGCTCCCACAATCCAAAATCGACACCATACCCCTGGCCTGAGACTCCACTGTCTCAGAGCAGACCTCCCCAAGATATAATCTGCTGAAAATTTGGGTATGCGGGTTTTGTTACTGAAATCTCCAGGCTTTCTCGGGGTCGGGATGGGCTACCTCCCTCACGTCCCTATACTTCTGAAAGCCTCAGCCATCACATTCACACCCCAAAGCTGCCACACAATTAGAAAGCTACCCAGTCTTACTGTCCAATAAAAATACTGAATGCTCTGAACAAACACCATGACATCTTAGCATTTGTATGGCAAACCATAATGCAAAAAGGAAAGGGAGAGAGAGCAGGAAGGAAAGTGCCTCCCATAGAGGGAGGCTGGGATGGGGGTAAGGTATGGTATTGGGGGATTGTGAGAGGGAAACAGGGGACATTGGTGGTGGCAGATGAACACTGGTGGAGGGATGGATGCTGGATCATTAAATGATGAAACCCAATTATGAACAGCTTTGTAATGGTCTATCTTATGGATATTCAATTAAAAAAGTTTTTGAAAGAGTAATATGGAGTTCATGTCCAATTCAATCAGCTCAATCAATGGCTGAATAAATAGCAGTACTCCTACATTTTAAAAAAGTGTGTTTTAGGTGCGGAGAGATAGTACAATGAATAGGGTGCTTGCCTTGTACACAGCCAACCAGGGATCAATCCCCAACATCCCATATGGTTCCCTGAGCACTGCCAGGAGTGATTCCCTGAATGCAGAGCCAGCAGTTAGTCTTTAGAATTGAAAGGGATGGCACCAAAACAAACAAGTGAATTAAAAAAAAATGTTTTTAACTAAAAAGAGGACACAGACATATCTTTTTATCCCTGTTTCTCACTGAGAGTTGAAAGTGCTTAGCAAGCAGGAGCTGTGAAAAAATAAATTGAATTTTAAATATTCATAAAATAATAACAGGAATGATTTGAAACTAAAAAGAGATTATGGCAGAGCAAACATTTATTTAATGAATGATTAGAAAATAGAATAGTGGTTGGCTGGAGCAGTAATATAGCTGGTAAGGTGCTTGCCTTGCACACAGCTGACCCGGGTTCCATCCCTGACATCCCATATGGTTTCCCAAGCACTCAGGACTGATTACTGAGTGAAAATCTAGGAGTGACCCCTGAGCATTGCTGGGTGTGCTCCCAAAAGAAGCAAACAAACAAAATAGAATGGCAGGAGGTTGAAGAGACAGTACAGCAGTTAGGGTTCTGATGTCGCATGCAGCTGGTTAGAGTTTGATTCTCAGCATCTTAAATGATCCCCGGAACCCTTCCTGGGGTGTTCCCTTAGCACAGAGCCAGGGCAACCCCTGAGCACAGGTAGGTGGTCAAAATAAATAAGTGAATAAATAAATACATCAATAAGTAAAAATAGAATGGGTTCTGGGGAGATAGTTCAAAAAATAGGAGTGCATGCTTTGCAGAGCATGAGAGTTTCCCAGTACTTAGCTGAGGGTAGCCTCTGAGCACCACTATATATGGCCCCTAAAGAAACCCCCGCCCGAAAAAAATGTAGAATAAAATTAGAGGTGCTCTTACTGGCTATTTTCCACAGGAGTAGTTAGAATCTCTTGGGCAAATAAGATCCATCCTATAATTTCTATTTTTTTATATTTGTACACTTTAGAGTTAATAATAGAGACTAGAAGAAAATTATGTTAATAATCATACTATAATTTCACAGTTTCTTTTTTAGTGAATACTACTTGAGTCACGTTAATCTATGAATATTTGCTTGTGACCTACTTTCTACTGGTGTAAGTGATTAACTTAACTTTCTGATCCAATTTTGTAGGTTTTTCTCTTTCTCAGTTTGATAGGTGAAGAAATATTGCTATAAAGGACAAAAATTTATCACCCCAGATAATGTTTTTGCCTAAAGTTTAATTTTATGGCTGGACTCTGAAAGCAGATAGGAGACTGAGTTTGAACGCAGCATATATGTGAAGTTTATATTGTTATATTTAACTTATATTAACTTCTCCCTTCTTGGCTTCTCTTTCACTATGCTCCAAGGGAAAACTTAATCCCCTCAACTCCTTAATTAGGGGTGTCAGAAATTAAGTCCCTTTATACTTAATTTGCTGTGCTTTCTTCTATCTCCCCTCCCCCCCTCTCAGGACATACCCAGTGATGATCAGGACTTCCTATATGGAGGGAGCCAGGAAATGAACCTGAATAGGCCAAATACAAGGCAAGTACCTGCTGTACTATACCCAGCACCCCATATGGTCCCCAAAGCACTGCCAGGAGGGATCCCTGAGTGCAGCACCATGAGAAACCCCTGAGCACCACCAGCTGTGGCCCCAAACAAAAAA
This sequence comes from Sorex araneus, assembly GCF_027595985.1. NCBI lineage: Eukaryota > Metazoa > Chordata > Mammalia > Eulipotyphla > Soricidae > Sorex > Sorex araneus. The sequence goes on along the minus strand of NC_073304.1, from coordinate 134,237,531 downwards.
CAAACAGAAGTAAAACAGAAGATAGGATAAGGCCAGTTAAAACAGAGCTTCTTGAAGCACCTGGCAAATGGAAACTAGGTTTCCTCCTTCCCTCCCTCCCTCCTTTTCTCCCTTCCTCTCTCCCTCCCTTTTTCCCTTCCTCCCTCCCTTCCTCCCTTCCTCTCTCCGTCCCTTCTTCCCTCCCTCCCTCCCTCCCTCCCTCCCTCCCTCCCTTCCTTCCTTCCTTCCTTCCTTCCTTCCTTCCTTCCTTCCTTCCTTCCTTCCTTCCTTCCTTCCTTCCTTCCTTCCTTCCTTCCTTCCTTCCTTCCTTCCTTCCTTCCTTCCTTCCTTTTCATTTTGGGAGCCATACCTGACAGCACTGAGGCAAGCAGGAGGGCTGCTTCTGGGTCAATCCTGGAGGTGTTTAGGGGATTGATTCAGGCTCATGCATGGAAAGCGTAAGTCTGGCCCTTTGAAGTATCCACTTGTCTCCCAGGTGCTATCTCCTTGAGCTGGCCTCTGATAACAGTATCTTACTTGCAGCTCTCAGTGAAGTGAGCAAAGTGGCTCCATATCTATGGGATAACCTCTGAAGAGATTCTTGGCTCTGATCGTTTCAAACAAAAACACAGAAGCCAAGGCAAAAGCACAGAAATGATCAAAGAAATCTGAAGGGATACAAAAAAACCCAAACAGCACTCACCAGTTTTCTTCAATTTTAGAAATATTGTTGTAAAGTGCTCATGCGGATTGCAAAAATGTATTGTGCATTTGGAAATTTTGAGAGTCACCTTCGTTCAAGAGACATATCTGTTTAATTATTTTTTGTTATAGTCTCCACACCTTGCTGTATTCAGGGGCTACTCCTGACTCTGTGCTCAGGTGTCATTCCAAACCCAAAGCATTCTGAATGCAAAGTTTGTGCTCAGTCCTTTGAGCTATCTCTCCGGTCCACAGTTGCCTTTAATAGTTTTGCTTCTAGGATATACATGCACCCTCCCCCACCCCCATCCCCAGTGGTAAATCTGATTTTAAATGACTATGGTATATGAAATTTCTGCATTAAAAATCCCACTCGTGGGGCTGGAGAAATAAGACAGCGGGTAGGGCATTTGCCTTGCATGTGACTGACCTGGATTCGATTCCCAGCATCCCATATGGTCCCCTGAGCACCGCCAGGGGTGATTCCTGAGTACAGAGCCAGGAGTAACCCCTGTGCATAGCCAGGTGTGACCCAAAAAGAAGGAAAAAAATCCCATTTGTTCCTAGGGATATTTTGGACACTTCTCATCCATTTCCTACCATACTTACAGAACTGAACTAGAAAGATGCAGTTGACCACATACTAGATACAAATGTCCTCCTGATCAAACAGTATTAACTTAATATTGATGTTTTGGACATTATTCATGGCACGATTAAAAAACCATAAAGAAAACTTGAAACATAAGTTCTCTAACCCATTTTGAACAAATAGCTCAACAATTAAAGGGAAAAAGTACTGACTATAAAAAAGCCAAAGAAGCTGATCACTTCGTGATCTTGGAACTACTAAGGGGCAGAATGGTCCCTCAGAAGATTAAGACATTTCACTTTTAAAGCTTTAAGTCAATCTGTTTTCCACTGAGGGCAGGTCAAAAAGGCACTTGAAAGTAATGCAATGTGTTGGTTTTGGATCATTTTATTGCTGAAACACATATTTAAGTCATTTACACAAGATAAACTAACAATTTTTTTGGCTAAGGGCCTGTCAATTATGATGTTAAAAGAGCCGCATGAGAAGCCATGAGCTGTTTGGGATGTAATCTGAGCAGGTTCTTTGGACCAGCAAGATTGTGAAAGACCAACTTGTTAATGTTTAGGACAGCTTGTTTCTTTAACTCATGGGGCTTCTGTGTGTCAGAACTACCCGGGAGTTGTTTGTCTTTGTCTACAGAGTGACAAACAAGGTTAGTAAGACACCAATTGGCTGACAGAATTACAAATAAGAAATAATACCTAGAAATTTACATTGGGCTTTTTTATTAAGTGTATCACAGGGAGTTCAGGTCACAGTGAGGATTTGTTAATAAAGGTGATGAGGAGGAGGAGGAGGTGAGGAATAAGTTGCCTAGATGCTTTTCTGTTGCCAGAGCACTGTACACCTTTGGACCTGCTCACTGTTCTACTTAATTTTCTTACCTTAATTTCTTATCTGATGCTGACCTAGGTAGTTTCTTTCTTCCTTGAGTTATGGTCTAAAAGTCACCACCTCTGTGAGGTTTTTCTAAGACTGGGACAATGTCTGATATTTGTTCTTTCTTGTACATTGACATGTGCTATGTTATTATTCTGTCTTCTTCTCCTTATCACTCTTCACTGATAAAGCAAAGATGTTCACTTCAGATTTTACTTATTTTCTGTGTGCCTCTTTCTTTCTTTCTTTCTTTCTTTCTTTCTTTCTTTCTTTCTTTCTTTCTTTCTTTCTTTCTTTCTTTCTTTCTTTCTTTCTTTCTTTCTTTCTTTCTTTCTTTCTTTCTTTTGTCTTTTTGGGTCACACCTGGTGATTCACAGATCTTACTCCTGCCTCTGCACTCAGGAATTACTCCTGGCAATCAGATACCAGGAATCTAACCCCGGTCAGCTTCGTGCAAGGCAAACGCCCTACCCGCTGTGCTATTGCTCCCGTCCACTGCTGTGTGCCTCTTATGGGCTTATTTCTCTCACATGTGACATACCTATTAAAATAAATGGGTATCAAAATAGAGACCCAACTTCTTCTTTTATTTTACAGTTCATTTCTTTTCCCGCCCCATATATGACAGGCTGATTCCATCCCACACTATGAAGGGCTCCCACACATGCGTGTGGACATGCTGGCTTGCTCACCCAAATTCCATCAGCATGGCAAAATGACTATAAAAATCAAAATACAACACAACATATAGAAAACAGGTTACAATTTACTTTAAAATTTATTTTGGGGGGCTGGTAAGGTAGTATAGAGGCTAAGGTGCTTGTTGTGTGTGCATGTAGTTGACCCTAGTTTGGTCCCCAACACCACATACGGTCCCCTGACAAGAATAACCTTGAGTGTGCATTGCTGGCTGTGGCCCTTTGAAAACCATATTTTACTTTTTTGTTGTTTGTTTGGGGGGTCATACCAGTGATACTCAGGGGTCAGTTCTGGCTCTGCACCAGGAATTGCTCCTGGTGGTGCTCGAGGAACCATGTGAGATGTTGGGGATTGAGCCCAGGGTTGACTGTGTGTAAGGTGAGTGTCCTACCCACTGTACTATTATTGAAAAAGATTATTTTTAAGAATTTATATGAGTTTATGTCCGCATAGTGGACTGACTAGATGTGAGAAAGCTGGGGCAGTTAAATATAAGTGGTAGTGTCTAGATGGTAGCCACACAACTGACTTTTTACATTTTTCATTCTTTTCCCTGTGTGTTTGAACTTTTTCATCATATAAAATTGGAAGAAACCCAAAGTAGTTGACAAACTAGAATGCCATAAATGATCCAATTTTAGTACTTACTAGCCATGTAAACTTGTACAATTCCCAAATGCAAAACCAGTTTCCTAATATTAATTAAAACTAGTCTATGAATTAGTTTGACATCTTTTGGTTGGAAGTGACAGAAAGCCATTTCAAATGAGCTGAGAGGTGCGGTGGGGTGAGGTGGAGGAGGATGAGGGAGAGAGATTGATGCACATAGCAAAGAAGAAGGGGAACTTCAAGTCAAGTCATTGGAACTTTACACCGATCTCTTGACAGTTTTTCTCTTTCTATTATAGGAGGACCTCTTTCTTCCAAGGCCAGAGAATGGACTCTTATTTAACACTCAGAAAATAAATTATTCAAGGAAATTTGAGTACTGACAAAGAAAGACTGTTGGAAAGAGAATCTGAGCAGAAAGCAGGTAGGTAAGAGAATCTGGGAGGTGCTGCTCTGCCTTGTGGTCCAATAAGTCTAGAATTTTTTTTTCTTTTTGGGTCACAACTGGCGATACACAGGGGTTACTCCTGGCTCTGCACTCAGAAATTACTCCTGGTGGTGCTCAGAGGATTATATGGGATGCTGGGAATTGAACCCAGGTAGGCCATGTGCAAGGCAAATGCCCTACCCACTATGCTATCACTCCAGCTCCACTAGTCTAGAATTTTTGAGGGTGACTTGCTTTAGCCATTGCCACAGATCCAGTCAACTTGTGTCCACACTTGACCTGATCTGAGGTCCTTCCTGGTGGCCACAAATAACCCTCTGGGAGAATGAATACTAGTGAGGTGACTTTTGGAGACTTTACAAGACTAATACAGGATATTGTCTTTTCCTCTGGGAAGCCCCGTCTGAGCTCTACCTAACCAGCTTTGGTGCTGATTGCTAGTTCAGTGTTTCCCCAATGTCCTGTTATGAAGCAACTATAGATCAGTTGCTTCACTAACATTTATGTATCTACCTGAGATTTCCCAATTTCAAATGAGCTTTCTCCATGAAACAGTTTTTTACCTCTTTCCAATTTATCAGTTTCTCATATAAAAGAGGATAAATTCTCTAAATATTTCATATAATATTCTAGGGAGGGATTTGGGTTGGCTTAGAATGGGTCACAGATTTAGAACTGATTTTAAAGCTGCAGGATGGTCTGTCGTTAACTGGGCCAGGACAGATACAGGAGTTGGAAGGAAGGCCTCTGTTTTCATCCACAGCTAGCTGGCTCTTTCATATTTTCAAAAGTGAAAATATTGAGTAATAATGATGCTCAGACTCAGGAATAAGAAAATAGAAAAATTTACTAGACTGTAAAAGAGAAAGAAACTCCCCAGCTGGGGAGGAACTTTGTATAGCACTGTGTTAAGCATGGCTCATTTTGTATTTGTTTGTTTGTTTGTTTGTTTTTTAAATAGGAAAACTGGGTCATTGTGTTACTTGTCAAGAGAAAAGATTGTTACAGAGAATCTAAGAATTATACAGGGCTGTCTGACCAGTTTCTGGTCTTTTGGGTTATTAATTTGGCCATGGGCCTTTTGGGTTATTGATTTGGACATGGGCCTTTAAGTTATGTATTGTTAGTCTTGATGAGTGTAAGGTCTGAGACAGAATCTATGATCCTGGAGAATTGTTGACTTCCCATTTTCAGGAAGATTCCAGGAATTTGCAGGAATGTTTAAAATATAGAATGAAAATAGCTAAAACAAAGCTGCTTCCAGCAGCTGGCAAGGGGAAACTGAGGCATCCTATTTCAGAATTATATACTCATATTTTGGCCAGGTTACCATGGTACTACCACTGAAGACACAGCAAAGCCACATAAATTGGGGTTGGGGATCAGTTTCCTAGTCCAAGGGATAGATACTGTTACTAGAGACAAATGGAAAAGATGCAGGCAAGGAAGAAGAAAACAGATGCCTACGACAATCTGGAATCTAAGGAGTCTTCTCAAACTGCTGATTATACACAAATAATAATGCTCAAAAAAATGTTTGCTGAAGGAAAGAATATGTTTTTAAGGTCATGATGTTGTAAGAGAGTTTTGAGAGAAAGAGATGATCACCAACTGAGAGGCTGAATTCGGGGTCTATTACAGAAGCAGGTGACCAAGTGCAGGTTAGCATTCTGAAGAACTCATAGTTCTTCGTACAGTCAAGGATGTGTTTATAAAGGCAACAATCAGATCCTAGTCAGACAACAAATACAATGGGGAAGGGCCAGCAGAAGCTTAGATCAGCAAAGCAAGTTACAGAAGTAAAATAAGCTAGTTAACGGTTAAGCTGGCTTTTTGGTCACAGAGAACAATTGACATGTGGTTATGGGGGACAATCACAATTGAGTGGGGTAATGATTCCAAGAATTGAATAGTTTGTTTATCGGTGTACTTGTTAATGGATTACACCTGATCCTAAGAACAATGGATATGAATTGCCTTTCTGTTGACAGGCTAGAAGAGAAATAAAGTCCTTTATGTCAGCAATCCTTAGCTCAATGAAAGCGTCAAATTAGTAGAAATATTAATAATAGAAAAGGTTTTTAGAGATTATGTAGTCTTATATTTTCATTTCACAGATAAAGGAAAATGGGAGCCAGAGAGGTTAAGTGATAGTTTCAAGGACATCTGTTAACATCTAGAACTCAAGCATTCCGAGGGCCTGCACTGCCCTCTCCCAAAATGTTATCCGTTACCTGATTAATACTGCCCAGGCATCCTGATAATAAAGAAAATAGAGGCTAAATTTCACAAAGAAAGGAAAAGAAAGAACACTGACCCTTGTTTAAGTGCTATTCTAATGAGTTGATTCCTGGATTCCACATGGACAGACTCTCCTAGTAGAAAAAAAGACAGATACATTGGCTCCCCTTACAAGTCAGCCTGAGGATGAAAGTGTGTTTATACAGCTGGATCTGTACCAAGGGAGCCAGGACCAAACACAGTGAGTAATCAGGCCCATGGCAGGCGACAGCTGGGAGCATCTGTTTTCTATCTGAGACACTGGGCCACAGCATTACTGTCCTCTGACCCCTGTACCCACTATTCATGGAGGCCTGGGCATATTCCCATGTCTCAAGGTGCTGACAGCCAATTCACTTGCTAACACATCCTAAAGGTAATTGTGGGTTAGAATGACTATAGCCTGGGATTTGGTGGGAGGCTGGGAGGGTGATCAGAATTCACTGGAGGTAGCTGAAGTTATTTATGTTCAACTCCTAAAATACCATTTAATTTTGTATCAATATCTGTCAGAACTGGTGACTGACTGCCTTCCTATTCCTAAGTCTCTCTTCCTCTCTTTCCCTTCCATAACTATTCTTTCCCTTTCATTTATTTCCTGCCTTTTCTTTCTTTTTATAATTCCAAAGATCTGGTTCTGCTGCCATTGAAGTGTTGGAGTTACAGCCACTAAAGGGAGTTTTCTTGACCACAGGCTAGCAAGATAGATAATGGCAGACTCATGTTCTTAAAATAACCACCTTGTCTCTGCAGTCACAGGAAGGAGTTTTTATAGAGAAAGAGAATAGGGAAGCATGTTTTTGAAAGTGTGGGTTGCACATCAGTGGGCACCAGAACAAACACTAAATTTCTTCGTGAGCTGATCTTCGGCAGACATTTCACTACATTTGGAAGAAGTCTACGGTAAGGACTACTGTCATCTTTAAGATTTTTTTGAAGAAATAAGATAAGCATAGCTTCCCTGCCTAAAGAAGGTTTCTTCTCTTTTTCTCTTTTGGTTTTGGGCCATATGCAGTCGTGCTTAGGGCTCTTTGCTAAGGGATTGCTCCCAACAGGGGCCCGGGGAGCATATAAGGTGCCTCCAGGGACCAAACCTAGATTGGCCATGTGTAAAGCAAGCTCCTTACCTGCTGTAAGAGAGAACTTGTCTCTCATGGTCCTGTTTTCTTATATTAACAGATTTTTGCTCTTAATCACTATAGGCTCCCTCCCTTCCCTTCCCGTTCCTTTCCCTCCCCTCCCCTCTCTTTCCCTCCCCTTCTCTTCCCTTGGCTCTGAACCCTCCCCTTTCCTGTTCCTCTCTCCTCTCCTCTTCTCCTTTCCATTCTCTACATAAAAACCTAACATTAGGAGATGGGGAGAGCTAGAACAGCAGGGGAGCACTTACCTTGCGCATGTGGCTGACCCGGGTTTGATCCTGGGCATCCCATATGGACCCTCTAGCAACTCCAGGACTAATTTCTGAGTGCACAGCCAGGAGTAACCCCTGAGTATTGCTGGGTGTGAACCCTCCCCAACCCCCCCCCAAAAAAGCTAGCATCATTGGACTCATTTTAAAATACGGTCAGGGATTGGAGCAATATGTACAACAGATAGAGCGTTTGCCTTGCACTTGGCCAACCCATGTCTGATCCTTGACATCCCGTATGGTTTTTCCCACACCCCCAGTCTGCCAAATGTGACCCCTGATTGCAGAACCAGGAGTCCTGAGCCCCATGGGTGTGCTGGGTGTGGGTCCCCCAAAAAAGTTAAAAAAAATTTTTTTTAACTTCTTTATTGAATCATTGTGAGATTGACAATTAGAAAGCTATTCATGATTGGATTTCAGTCACACAGTATTTCAACACCCATCCCTCCAACAGTGTACATTTCCTAGCACCAGTTCCCTCCCATCACCCCCACTCTTACCCCTGCCTTTCTCAATGGCAGGTGCTTTTCTTCTCTCTCTCTCTCTCTCTCTCTCTCTCTCTCTCTCTCTCTCTCTCTCTCTCTCTGTCCTTTTGGGCATTATGGTTTGCAATATTGATACTGAAAGGTTATCAAGAATATCCCTTACCTACTTTTAATTCTCAGATCTTGTCCAGCGTGATCATTTCTAGCTATTATTGTCATAACAATATTGTCATCTCTTCTCTATCTTACCTACTCTCAGCACCCCACACACTTGTGGTTAGTTCTAACCATTGACCAGTCCTCCTAAGCCCTGTTTTCCCTGGCCATGGATATTATTCTAATATATATATATTATTTCATTCCACAAATAAATGCAGTCATTCTATATATGTCCCTTTCCTTCTGACTCATTTCACTCAGCATGATACCCTCCGTGTCCATCCATTTATATGTAAATTTCATGATTTCATTTCTCCTGGCAGCTACATAGTATTCCATTGTGTAGATGCATTATAGTTTCTTTATCCATTCATCTGTTCTTGGGCACTCAAGTTGTTTCTAGATTCTGGCTATGGTAAATAGTGCTGCAAGGAACATAGGAGTGCAGATGGTGTTTCTGCTGTGTTTTTGGCCTCCAGGGTATATTTCCAGAAGTGGTATTGCTGGGTCAAAAAGGGAGCTCAATTTCTAGTTTTTTGAAAAATGTCCATATTGTTTTCCAAACCAAAAAAAACATTTTTTTTTTTGTTTTTGGTCAAACCATTATCTCATATGAACACAAAAGTTAACTCAAAACGATTTAAGATTGTTTTTTTGTTTGTTTGTTTGTTTGTTTTTTGGGTCACACCCAGCGATGCTCAGGGGTTACTCCTGGCTTTGCACTCAGGAATTGCTCCTGGCAGTGCTTGGGGGACTATATGGGATGCCGGGGATCGAACTCGGGTCTGCCGCGTGCAAGGCAAACGCCCTACCCGCTGTGCTATAGCTCCGGCCCCAAAACGATTTAAGATTTAGGTACTGTCTTTGTGTTATCATTTTCCTGTAATTCAGATTGGTTTTGAAGTGAATAGATATATAGAACAACTCATGAGAATTGCTAATTTATAAACAAACAAAGAAAAACTCTAGTAACACAAATAAATGTCTCTACTGTTATCTGGTCTGTACTATTTAGTCCAAACTGTCACATAGAAAACCTATTTAAATCAATATATCCTCCTAAAGAGGAAGTAAAATAACTATGGACAGTTTATTTTGTGGGAAAAAAAAAACAAGGTGGGGAGAGACAGAGAGAAGATTCAATGTCTAAGGCACTGACTTTGTACAAGGTTGAGGCGGTTGGATTCCTAGTAACCCATATTGGTCCTCTAGAGCATGGCCAGGAGTGATCCCCAACCATAGGGCCAGGAGTTGGCCCTGAGCACAGTGTTTGGTGGCCCCTCCCCCAATTTAGATATTAGACCCGAACCCATAAAATACATTGAAGAAATAAGAAAACCACTCCATAATATGATTTCAGTGTATCCTCAATAAGTCAACTCTACTGACAAGGAAAACAAAATAAAAAACAATACAAAAATAAGATTTCATTGAACTAAGAATCTGCATTTTGAAAGAACTAACAATTAAAAAATATGACAGCCTACTCAATGGGAGAAAATATTCACACACCATATTTCTGATTAAGGGCTATTAGGTAAGTTTGTGTAACACAAAGCACTCACAAAATTCATAAGAAAAACAAATGAGGAGAATAAACACTTCTTTAAAATAAACGCACAGATGGTTAACAGACTCATTTAAAACTGGGGCTGGAGCGATAGAGAGCAGGTAGGGCATTTTCCTTGCACTCGGCCAACCCAGGTTCGGTTCCCAGTATACCATATGATTCCCGAGCATTGCCAGGAGTAATTCTTGAGTGCAAAGCCAGGAGTAACCCTGAGCATCGCCAGGTGTGACCCAAAAAGCTAAAAAAAAAAGTTCAGAGGCCGGAGAGATATTACAGTGGGCAGCGCATTTGCCTTGCACATGGCTGACCTGAGTTTGGTCCCCGGCATCCCATATGGTTCCCCAAGCACTGCCTGGAGTGATTCCTGAGTGCAGAGCCAGGACTAAACCTCGAACATTGCCGGTGTGACCCAAAAGGCAAAAAAAGAGCAATATGTATATATACACACACACACACACACACACACACACACACACACACACACACACATATAAAATGTTCAACATCTCTGGTTATCAGGAAAATGCAAATCAAAACATTGAGACTCATCATACATGTGAGAACATCCTAACATCCTATATAAAAAGACCAGAAGTAACAAGTGCTGGCAATGATGTGGAGAAAATAGGAGTCCTCATTCACAGTTGGTGGGAATATAACCTATGTCACCTCCATGGAAACAAAATAGAGACAATTTAAAATAGGGGCTGGAGCAATAGTACAGTGTGTAGGGTGCTTGCCTTGCAGATGGACGGCCCAGGGCCAGGGCACCTCACATGGTTCCCTGACTCAGGACAACAGAACTAAGTTTACCTAAACAGGACAGATGGAAGTAGAAGAAAGGGTCTTAAAAAATTGTTATTATTATTATTATTTAATTGAATCACGGTAAGATACACAATTAAAAGGTTGCTCACTATTGGGTTTCAGTTATATAATGTTTCAACACCAGTGTACATTTCATCAATGTCCCCAATTTCCCCTTCCAGCCCTCACTTCTGTGGCAGGCACTTTTCTTCTCTCTCTCATCTACTTCATAATGACAACAAATTCATAACTAAGAAAAATAGGATCAGATAAAGCGATTACAGAAAAAGTCACTTATTGCCACCTTTACATTGGTCTAAATAAGCACTTGAATTGGGCCAAACTGAACATCCCAAGAAATGAGAAGGAGTATGTCCTGTTTCAAAGGACTGATGAAGTGTATTTTCATGCAGTTTCACTTCTTTATGATACCTTTCTCTTCAGCATTTCACCTAATACCATATTTCACATTTTATTACCTCATGCTTCTTTTACTTTCTGTAAAACCCTCTCAAACACACACACATACACACACACACACACACACACACACTTTGTCCAATTTGATATGTGGTTTAGATTTCTGACCTAAACCTGACCTTAGAAATGGCAAGTTTTGATTCTAGATAAACAAGTGTGCTTTGACTTTTTAATGCCCTACTCACTGTCCAGGTAATTGTTTAGCTCATTCCTCTTCTTCCCTTCTTTTTCCCTTCTTTTGTCATTTTTTTACTAAGCAAGAAGAATATTGGAACGAAGTACTAATCTTAAAATTTATGAGCAAGCTGCTCTCATTTCTCTATAGCAGTGTGAAAAAACAGCAACCTGTCTACAAATTTATCTTCAGAGAAATAAGCAGTAGAGTCCAGGAAGATAGTTCTCAAAGGTTTGGAGACCAAGCTTGGGGGGCTAAGATGGGACGACTCCCAGGTTTGCTCCCTGCCATACTGGTTCTCTCTAAGCACTACCAGGAGCAATCCTAAAGGACCCCAACCCCCAGCCACTGAGTGTGACCCCAAAACCATAACCAAAAAGAAAGGATTATTTTACTTTGATGGTAACCAGAAAATATAAGTGAATGAAGGATATCAGTCTCATTTTGGGTTTCCCTGTAAACAGAAGTGTAAACTCCTGAGTTAGAAGCTGAGGTGCAGGAAATTTTTGGAAGGTGGTTATAGGCAGCAGAAGTTAGAGTCTAAGAACAATACTGATGTAGGCAGGTAGGTATATAGGGAAGGTCCCCTCCCTCAAGGCAATGGCAGTGAATTTCCTGGGAAATCATCATCATGATCATCATCATCCCGTTGATCCTCGAATTTCTCGAGCGGTCTCAGTAACGTCTTCACTCGTCCTAGCCCTGAGATTTTAGAATCCTCTCTTATCCCTCCCAATGATGCCGCATTGGAGGCTCTTTCAGGGTCAGGGGAATGAACCCCAGTATTGTTATTGGTTTTGGCATATGAATACACCCTGGGGAGTTTGGGAGGCTCTCCCATGTGGGCAGGAAACTCTCGGTAGCTTGCCAGGTTCTCCCAGAGGGAGAACTAGGCTATAAGATATCTTCCGGGAGCTTGGTTTTATAGTCTCTGGATTTTGGCTTATGGTGGGATTACATGACACTGGGGACAGTCCTTGCGTGTGATGCCTAGCTACTGGAAAATGGGGAATCTGGGCGGAAGAGGCCCAGTCCTGATCTGAGCAGGCTTAGAGGTCTCAGCCCCGGGTCCCACACACCTGGGTTCCTCTGCCGGTACCTTCATGCGTGAGGCTTGTCCGAATGTGTGGAGAGGGGCCTTGAGCATGGCTGTGGCTAGGCTCCAGAGGTCTTCGGCCACCGTGAGAGCTCTGCTCAGGATGAAGGGGGAAGCTGGAGCCCACCTCCTCCGAGGGACCCTGGGGAAGACAGCCAGGCGCCTGGGCAGGAGACTCTCTGGGAAATAATAATATCAATAGGTCTGTGTGTGTTCACAAAAGGAGAGGGGGCCAGTGGGGCTCTATCTATCCTGCTGCCCTTGTTTGGTGGTCTCACACCACTTCCCCCACCCCGGGGAGGCTGATGGAGATGGGCAGGCGAAGGAAGGAACGAGTGCCAGGCTGGTTGGTATCAGTTGCAGTTTATTCCAATCTCCATTCTTGTTCTGCTTCACTCTCATGTGCTTCTCTGTGTTCCCCCTACTTCTGTGTCTTCCCCCACTTCTGTCTCCTCTCCCTTCCTTCTCCTACAGTCTTAGTTTATATAGCAATCACATAGGGTGGTAACACAAAGGTGGGTCGGAACATTAATACATCAACAAAGAGGTAAGACCACTCCTCAAGGACAAAATGTCATCTAAGATTACTAGGAGATCTGCTCAAGGGTGGGATCCAAACAAGGGTGTGTCACTTTTTTCTTTCCTCAATTAGTAATCCACTTACATAGTTGTAGTAAATCTACTTCTAATATTTCTAGCAATGTCATTCTGTATGAGCATAGTAAGAGATATAAAGTTTGCTTCTTCCTGAGGACATTCACTATATATTCCAGACCACAGTCCTCAGGTCAGGTTAATTTTCCTAACCCCAGAGGGGTCTTAATCTCATTGTTACCTTTGGATCATGACAACATTTGTCCATGACCATGCTCTCAACTTATAGTTGAGTATTGTGGCGCTTTGGCCTGGCCCATTTCAATGCCAGGGTAGCTCACAACTTGCCCTGAATTTGTTCCGTCCCTCATTGGGACCCTGCTTTTGGGGTGCTAGGAACTAAGGGCAACTGAGTCGAGAAAGCAGATGCCCAGGAGTAAATATTATTGGAGTCAATCAACTCCCAAGTTACAATGCATAATATTAACTCTCATCCTGTGTCCATACAGAAAGGACATTGCTTTAAGGTATGGAAAAGACTATGGAAAAGACACTAACTTACAATACAAATTCAGAGTCCTTAGAAGAATCTGATCTTACAAGATAACAGAATCTGATTAGGGGAAAAGGTGATTAACTGGTTGGGAAGGAGGGTGCAGAGAAGAGTTTACAGATAAATAAAGGAATGGGAGTGTCTCCAGAGAACTTAAACCTAAACTCCTTGTGGCAAGGGAGGAAGGACTAACCAATGTTATCCTACAGGTCTGAAGTTACAAAAAGCTAACTTTGCAGAAAACAGGAACTAAGGCTTGATAAGATTTTCACCTGCCAGCAACAGACTGGAGAAGGCTACCACAGCTACCACAGCTCCAGCAGAAACAAAAGTCCAGAAAGGAATTTTAAATACCATCAACTACTCCCAACTCTGCCCTCCTTGGCAACCTCCCTAGCAACAGACTTTTACCTAGGTAAAAGCCCCATGTGGCAGCAGGTTGGGAAAACCCTATTAAAAGCCACATTGAGCAAAGAAAAGGCTTGCATATTCTGTCTGAGCCCATATGCTGCTTGCCTCATGTGGATGAGTGTATGTGGTGCCCAAGCATGTGTGTTGCCCTCATCTCCCCTCTTGAGATGTGTATTTTTCTATCTAATGCTGGGATGTGTGTAGGGGTTCTCCACCCTTGGAGAAGTCTGTGCTCTCTCTTGAGTGTGTTACTCTACTATCTCTTACTTTCTCTCTTCCTTCCCCTCCCTGAAAATCCCCAAACAAAATCTGTTTTTACTTCACTGCTAGTGTACTCCTGAAATTCTTTTCTGTGAAGTGAGACAAGAACCTCGTATCTCTGGGTGGTCCTGGTGGCAGAGGTGGATGAGGAGAAAATGACCATCTCTTTCCTCCCAGCCTCACATGAACCACCTGTGTCCCCCACCCACCCTCATCAATACTAAGGCAGGCAGTGCTAGAGTCCTGAGTTAACCACCCATCAGGGACAAAGAACAGAGCCGATAATGCAGATCACATAGCGAGGTTTATTGTTGCAGCTAGCTGGGGTCCACGTATCTGCCAGGTACAGCAGGTTTCAACAAGGACCCCAAGCACTAGGTTCAGCAAGTTCTTATACTTTCATTTTGGCAAGTCAGCATTACTCAGCAAATTTCTGTTTCCTACAGAGTACACATATATTTTTGTTGTTATTGTTCTGGCCCACAATATCTACCCCACCCTCCCTCCTGACGGTTACAGGTTACATTCCGGAGACCTAACCTTATTCTGGAGATGTAATCTTTGACAAAAGCTTCTGGTTTTCCTGATTTTCTTGTTTCTGGAAGAGGCCTAAGTCACTTAGAGCCTGTCATGACAGTTCTCCGGCTGAGCGGGTCCTGAGAGCAGGAAGGGAAAGTTAGAGAAAGCTGCCTTACCTCTAGCTGCGGTAGGCAGTCCAGGACTCAGTAACTGGAAGTCTTGGGCAGCTGTCCTGGTGCCTTTCAGAATTGATCTGAAGGACAGAATGCTGGGTTGTTTAAACACCTCATACATTGAACATTGCCACTGGAAATTTGAAATGCTCAAGGACTTCCAAGCTATTCTTGGAGGGGGAGTGGAGTGTGGTGGGTGGGAGCTTGGGTCTAAAGCTGAGCAAGTCCCTGCAGCACTGGGAATGATGGCCTTCGGCCAGGAAGTAAGGAGACAGGGTAGCTGACAGCACAATTTAGAACTGCCTGCTAGGGCCGAAACCAGAGACAGCAAGGAGATGTGATAGGGACCCCAGGGGTATCTGCTCACAAAGCCAGCAGCCAGAACAAACCCAGATAAACTAAATCTATTAGTGATTGAATATGATATGCCATTATGCTATCCTCTTTGTTTTTATAGATCTTTGACATTTTCCACAATATGGACTGGAGCCATAGCACAGCTGGTAGGATGTTTGCCTTAAATGCAGCTGACTGGGGTTCTATTCCTCAGTCCCTCTTGGAGAGCCCAGCAAGCTATGGAGAGTATCCCGCCTGCATGGCAGAGCCTGGCAAGCTACCCGTATTTGATATGCCAAAAACAGTAACAACAAGTCTCACAATGGAGACGTTACTGGTGCCCGCTCGAGCAAATCGGTGAACAACGGGACAACAGTGCTACAGTGCTATGTACTAAAAAAATATATACCTTATATAAATTTCTCTCCTTCTTCCCCATCATCCTCTTATGAGAAATATTGGATTAGAAATTCAAAATAACCTCATTTTATTTTAAAACATATTATATATTATTTATGTATCAGGTACACTTTTATCTGTGAAGAAAAATTATATTGGCCTTAAACTATATGAAATCACAATAATTCCAAATAAATGATACAAACTAACATCCTTACACATTCCTAGTTATTGAAAAACATCCTTAATTTCCCTCCCTCACTAAAATATTAAAACTATATATCAGGAACCATTACAATGGTAAGGTTTCATGCATTCAACATTCCAGCACCATACCCTCTACCAGGGTCTGCTTTTCAGTGTGCCCCCATCCTACCCCCTTCTTCAATCCAGTTTCAGTGGAATTATGAAGGATCTTGCCATTTCTTGGGCAAGGTAGGTGGACACAAGACACATTTTGACGGTGTGTGATAGTTTGGACCATTGTTAGTGTTGGGAGCTATTCCTGGCCCAATGTCTGGGGTCACTCAGTGTACTCAGAGAACCATGTGATGCTGGGGTTGAATCTGGGTGTCCTATGTGCAAAGCATGTGCTCCAGCCTGATACTTTTTTCTAATTATTTTTTCACCCTGGAATTTGAATTTTGAACAGAGATGCAAATAATGAAGTAGATAAGTCGACTCAATTCATGGTAGTGTCTGAAAGAGTTTATTTATTATTAATTTTAAAGGGAGACTGATGGGAAGGAATAAGAAGTTTAGTTTTTTAGCTGATTTAACTATATCATACCATAAGTACACAGAACTTCCTGCAAGGGCCCCAAAGCAAACAGGAACAATGTGCTAGGGTCCTAAAGGGATACGTTTATTTATTTATTTATTTAAATTTTCAGTTTTTTAATCACGTGAGAACAGTAACAAAACTTTCCAGTCTAAGTCTCTGTCATACAATGATCAAACACCAATCCCTTCACCAGTGCACATGTTCCACCACCAAGAACCCCAGTATATCCCCCACCCTATAACTCCCCCTGCCTATGTGGCAGATAATTTCCACTTTACTCTCTCTCCACTTTGATCACATTCAATATTTCTACAAAAGACCCACCATTATTATTATTTGGAATTTCCCACAACAATCAGACCTGCTGAAAAGGCATCATTAGATAATTTGGTTTCTTTTGCTGATTATGAAGAGCATATAATGTCATGCAGCCGCAAAGCAACTGCACAATTTTAGATTTCTGATATGTTAGTAAAAAGTCTAGAGAAATTTCTGTCAAAAGCCTCTGGGTTCCGAGATTGGTTTGTGTGCCTCTGGGATCATGGCCGTTCAGGAGCCAGCAGCCATTCATGGGTGGCAACTTGGGGTCTCATTGGGATGCGGGATGAGGGGAGGGGCTGGCTCCACCCCTCATCCCGTGAGGCCCCACATATCATGTCACTGCAGTCTCATACCTGGCTGTCCAATAGGCTGTGAAAAGGTGGCAGCCACCACACTGCCAGGGAGAAAAGGTAGAAGGGACAAACACCTTTCCTCACCTGGGGTGGCACAGCACCATAGCTTAATGCTCAGTCCAGATGCATTTCTGCCAAAACCTGTTGGGTTCCAAAATTGGTTTGTGTGCCTCTAGGATCATGGCCATTTAGGAGCCAGGATCCGTTCATTTGTGGGTGGCAACTCGGTGCCTCATCAGGGCAGGGAGAGGGAGGGACACTTTTTTCCCCCTTCTTTTTATGTCATACCCGGCGATGCTCAGGGGTTACTCCTGGCTCTGCATTCAGGAATTACCCTTGGCGGTGCTCAGGGGACCATATGGGATGCTGGGAATCGAACCCGGGTCGGCTATGTGCAAGGCAAATCCCACCGTGCTATCGCTCCAGCCCCGGAGGGATATGTTTAAAGATGATTGTTTGCTTTGTGTACACCTGCTGTCACCTCTTTTTGTTGCTTCTCTTTGCTTGCTTTGCTGCACTTGCCTGAACTTACTGGGTGCCAGAATGTGACCCTGGTGGGCAAAACAAGTTTTGTAAGTGCTTACCAAAGTGTTCAGGACACCAGAAAGAGGTTTTAGCTAATAAAAGTCCAGGGCTTCTGCTGAGAAGCTGCTGCTCTTGCCCACCAGCTAGTGTCAATAAAGATTCCTGCAAGTGATTCTTGCAAGTTTTAGTTTTTTGTTTTCTGGTGGTCTTTTTAAAAATTATTGTTTCCCAACGACCTGACAACAGTACTTGTTAGAATGCTAGAATTTCTCTAGTTCCATTTTTGTCTTTTTTAAGCATTTCCCCAATTGCCTTTGTGAATTAACTTATTTTAAAAATAAGTTTTCTGCCTCTCTATTTGATCTTTGCTCCTCTTTACCGCTTTTTTCATTATTTCTTTTACTTAGCCAAAATGGGTCTTAGTCACATATAACTCCGAACTCTTACTGAGTATGTAAGCTTGAGTGCAAAAGCTTCAATCCTGTCATCTCTACAGGCATGCACTATTCCACCCCTCAGATTGTAGAGAGAGTGACCACTTTAAATATGATCAGACTTTTATTAAAATACTGGTTTATAACATAATAGGTAGTTCAGGTGTACAGCTTTATATTTTGACATCTGCAGTATTTTCATCACCAAACTTATGGTTTCCATTTATCATCACACCACCAATCCCCACTTCCCTACTTTACCTGCCCCCTCCATATATTTCCCTTCCCCCTCAGCTAACCAATGTCCCGTTCCCAGATTCTAAAAAAAGGGCATACCTGGTAGTGCCCTGCCTGGGATTGAACTCAGGGCTTTACACACACATTCTACCTCAGAACTAGCTCCCCAACTCTTGTTTTTGTTTCGTTTGTTCATTTTCCATGTAGGATTGAAATTATGAGATATTTGAAAAGTCTGGGGACAGAGTGCAGAAAGGAAGAAACAGAATCCAAGAACAGGATTAGGCTAAAATGGGTTTATTGGAAAGAGTGCTTCTGGTTGGATCTCACAACTCCCTAGAGGCTAATGAGGAACCTACTCTCCCGTGCTTTAGGGTGGGTTTTTATTGAAGTAAAGGAGGCCTGGGTCAGGGGAGTGGGGGTTGTGGGGGCTGGTTAGCTAGCACCAAGGTCAGATATATAGTCTTTTGTTGTGGGTTCCAGGGATTCTGGAGGGGTGAGCCCAGCCACCACCCCTCACCCACCCAGTGGCCAAACTGCATATGCAGGCTTCAAAGTATCTAAGTCCAGGCTGACCCAACAGTATTTATCTTTCTTTTTTTAATTTGTTCAGTATAATCACCTCGGGTTCCATCCATATTTTTGCATAGTATGATTCCATATATTACAGAAGATTTATAAACAGTCTCTTCCCCCCTCCCACCTGGCTATCTTCCTTGGGGCCCCTCGGAGGGGCAGATTTAGTTTCCCTCTCTGCCCTGAGCAGAGCCCTGGGACCTCCGGAATACAGCCACAACCATGCTCAAGGCCACTCTCCACAGGTTCGAACGAGCCTCACACATGAACCGGCAGAGGAACCCAGGTGTGTGGGACCTGGAACAGAGATCTCCAAGCCTGTTTGCATCAGGACTGGGCCTTCTCCACCCAGATCCCCCATTTTCCAGTAGCTTGGCAGCCATACCCACAAACTGCCCTCAGCACCATGTAATCCCATCAATAGCCAAGATCCAGAGACTATAAAATAAAGCTCCTGGAAGCAAATGTGGCCTTGTGACCTCTTATAGCCTAGTTCTCCCTCTCAGAGAACCTGGCAAGGTACTGAGAGCATCCTGCCCACACAGCAGAGCCTGGCAAGCTCTCTGTGATGTATTCAATATGCCAAATACAGTAACAATGATGGGTCTCATTCCCTTTACCCTGAAAAAGCCTCCAATGTGGCACCGCTGGGAAGAATGAGTAAAGAGAGGCTACTAAAATCTCAGGGCTAGGACAAATGGAGACATTACTAGCGCCCACTCGAGCAAATCAATGATCAATGGGATGACAGTGATACAGTGATGATTAGCCAGTCACTATATACACTTAGGATTTATTTTATAACTGAACTTTGCAATTTTCTCTAATATTGGGGCAGGTGCCAGGGACTGAACGGAGGCCTCACAAATGCCTGGCAGATGTTATGCCACAGTCGCTCCCTGGGACCATAAAATTAATTTAAAAGCCTGGGTGGGGAGGGCTGAAGAGATAGTAAGGGGGATTAGATGCTTGCCTTGCGCACCAGATATGGTCTCCCAAACCAGGAAAGATCTCTGAGCCAGGAGTAAGTAGGGTGTGGCGTAAAAGTGAAAAACAAACAAAAGCTTTGGGATGACTTACAGATGGGATTATTGTTATTATTATACTGCAATTGACATATTTTAATCTAGGAATTCCAGAGTGGGGATTCAGTTCTAGGGTTCAGTCCAACATCAATCTAAGCTTCTTTTCTGGTTCCCCCTTTCCCACTTTTAAAAATAAAATTGCTATAAGTACAAGTTCTTTGTTGTATCCTCTTTTAAGTTCCTTTCCTCATCCTATCCGCCCCATCTCTACAATAGGCTAAGGAGAAAACCCCTTTAATCTGAAAAATCCCTTTAAGTCAGTTTTGTTTTTCAAATCTAAAGTGTATTAGAAACAACTGTTGGTCAGAAGTTGCATTTGTAGTAAAAGATGAGGTGATGCTAATCTGAGAACAGCATGTAGAACTACTTAGGGCTCTATTTCCATCTCTACTCGCACGAGAATTTGGGGTTGCGGTGGTAGGGCAGTGGATGAATCCAGCACTTCTCATGGATTCATTCCCTGCAAGTCAGTGCTCCACCAGCGAGTTACATCACAGGCCTCTCAAAAAAAATAGAATTAAAGGTGGAATAAGTGAAAGGATTCATGTTAGTAGTCATAAGGAAACATAAAGGGATGCTACGTTAAAAATTAAAAGTTACTGGCGCTTAGGTGTTTTTAAAAGGCCACCCACACCTTCCTTCTCCCGAGGGTAAGGCTGGCCTCCACCGCTCACAAGCATTTCTCTATCCTCCAGTGGAAGCTGCAATGAAGCCGCAAACGAAATGAGGCTGCTAGTATATGACAGCTCCATAACCGCTGGCAACTTCCATCTCATTCCGCATCGCTTCGCGGGTCAGCCAACCACTCGGACGGGTCCCCTGCTGCAGGCGGGCGAGGTAAGAAGACGTGGTCAGAGAGGAGCGAGCAGGCACCTGGTCCCCGGCCGCCAGGTGCGCCGCTCCGGGCGGAGGGCGGGGACAGCGCGGTGGGGGCGGCGGCTTCCGCTTACGTCACCAGACCGGGGCCCAATGGGGAAGCGTGACGTCAGCGCCGCTTTCTCACCGTGGCAACGGGTGGGCGACTACTTCCGGTGTAGTGAGGGCTCCGGGCTGACGCGGGTGAGTGTCCCTCTCCCTCACGCTGTCCGCGCCGCCGCCGGCCGCCGCCGCTGTCCTGGCGCCCCGCGCTGGCGGGAACGCCGCGTCCGGCTGGGGCGGGCGGCGCGCGGGACGCGCTCTGGCCGGGGCGGCCCTGAGGGGAGTCCGGGGGTGCCAGCGCCCGCGTCGCTGGTGGGGCTCGTGCCTCGGTGCCCAGCCCTGGCGCCAGCGTGGCGGCGTCGTGCCCGCCCGGGCAAGTGTGTGTGTGTGTGTGTGTGTGTGTGTTTTCGTTCGTGCATGAGGACACGTACGCGCGTGTGGAAATGCGTGTGTGTGCGCGTGCGTTTATATATGTGCATGTATGCGCGCGCGTGTGTATGCGTGTGCATGTGCGCGCGCGCGTGTCTCAGGGGCCGCGGGAATGCCCGGTCGGAGATTATTAGAGACCCGAGGGTTCCTGCTGGGGCTAGGGCAGCCCCTCCCCGTCTAGGGGGGACGGCGGGACTTGTGCGTCTATTCCGGTGCAGGGAGGAGCGGGAGGAGGCGAGCACCTTGGAGACGGGAAAGCAGCACCTGGAGCGGAGGTGGCATAACGATCTGGGGCGGGGGTCGCCTGGGGATGCCCCGCACTTACAGGGAATCTTATTTCCTGAAGGAAGGAGTACAGTTTGACTCACCTGCCTGAGAGGGAAATAAAGGGTATTTTGCGTCCCTGGTGACACCTCCTCGAATAATGAGCCGCGGAATTGTTAAACCCTTGGGCGTCTAATCATTTCCGTATTTGGTTTGAAATAAAACTTCCTCCCCCAACTTTAAGAGCTATGTGTCATTATTAAATAGTATCAGGGAAACAGAAATACTAAAAAAGAGAAAAAAGATATCCTTGCTACAGTTCCACTGACCAGGAATTTCCGGCACTCGAATTTTCCTCGCATAGGCTTAACCTCCTCGTGACCATAGGGTATGTGTGAGACCTGATTATAAATAATTTTGCCTGGTAATTGTATCCGAAGTGAAACTGTATCCTTGGATATTCTGTAACAGACCTCTGTAACAGACCTTAAGTATCCTGTAATAGTTAAATTCCCTGCAGCCACCACTTTCACATCTTTGTTGTTATTGTTGCAATGACTGTAGTAGTTCACAAGCTGGCTTTTGAACGATGTTGCTGGCACCCGGGGCGTTAGAACTCACAGAGGTTTACTTTTTTTTTTCCTTTGGCGGGGGGAAGCACACCCTGCAGGTGCTCCGGGTTTATTCCTGGCTCTACAGGGATCACTCGTGGCTGGTTCTGATGCCAGGGATCAAACCTTGGTTGGCTTTGTGCAAGGCACATCTTTCCCTTTGTCATGCCTCTCCAGCCCCTACAGCCTTATTTTAAGTGAAGGATGAGACACGGAGGTTCTCTCTGTAGTACTGGGGTGGGGTTAGGACAGTGCTGTTAGGACATCTGTTTTAATCTCTGATGCTTTGCATGAATGCTCTCCTTTGTAAAACACAGCTTTTATATACTGCATTTGGCAGGGGGTTGGGAGGCGTATTTCATATACCTTAAAATACATTTTTGTTTTGTTATGGTTTTGGGGCCATACCTTCCTGTGCTCAGGGTTTATTCCTGACTCTGGACATAGGGATCACTCCTGGTGGTGCTGAGGAATGGTATGTGATTCTGGGAATTGAATGGGGTTGACTGCATGCAAGGCAAGCACCTGTGCTATCTTTTTGGTCCCCAATCCATCTTAAACACCAGATGCCTGTGGTATATCCTGTGGTATGTAGTCGTTATAGCAAACTATATTAGTGAAGTCATAAAGTTGCATTCCCATGACTATATTTACAGGATGATTTATCAGAGCAACTACTCATAGTTACTCCTCTCAATGCCTAACAGCCAATCTGATTTTTGTTTCTGAATTTTTCTGTTTTGGACATTTTATGTAACTGCAGTTATATAATAATGACCTTTTGCACTTCACTAAGCATGTTTGCAAGATTCATCCATGTTTTATTAGGTACCAGGATTTCCTTTTTATGACCAAAATGACATTCTGTTGTATAAATATTCTGTCATTTGTTTACCTTCATTATCAATGTTTGGGTTCTTTCCTCTTTATTATTATTATGAATAATTCTGTAAATGTCACTATCAGGTTTTTTTTTGTGGTGTATGTGTAGACTTTGTCAGTTCTCTTTGGGAATATAGATAGAAATGGAATTATTGGTTAACATAACAAAATAATAAATCTTGTTTTTATATTTTTGGGTCACACCTGCCTGTGCTCAGGGCTTACTCTGGCTCTGCCCTCAGGGATTCCTTCTGGCACGACTCTGGGGTCTCTGTAATAGTGCTGGGGGTGGAACTTGGGTCAGCCATCTACAAGGCAGTTATATGGCAAATCTTGAGAAGTACCAGATGTTTTTCAAAATGACCTACACCAGCAGGATTTGACTTCTCCATATATTTACTAACACATTATCTTTTTTATTTTAGTCATCCTAGTGCACCCTTCCCTCCTGCCTTTTTTTATTTGTTTTGTGTTTCTGGAGATCTAGCCCAGCACAGCTAGGGTTTCTAATTGCTCTTTACATGCCAGGTAAGTGCTCTATTTCTGCGCTGCACTCAAAACCTCTTCTTTAATAATTTTATTTTACTTATTTTTGGGAGGGATTTGTTGGTCCTCAGGAGCTTTTTGTGGTTCTCTGCTCAGTGATTTCTCCTGGTGGTGCTCTGGGGACCAAATGTAGTGCAGATATCAAACCTGGGTCAACAGCATTCAAGGAAGCATCTTAACACTTGTGCTATTTCTCCAGCCCCTTTGGCCTCATTGAATTGGAATTGACTTTTACTTATTTTAAATTTGCATGAGTTCTTCGGGGCTGGAGCGATAGCACAGTGGGGAGGGCGTTTGCCTTGCACTTGGCCTACCCGGGTTCGATTCCCAGCACCCCATATGGTCCCCTGAGCACTGCCAGGGGTAATTTCTGAGTGCAGAGCCAGGAGTAACCCCTGTGCATCTCCAGGTGTGACCCAAAAAGAAAAAAAAAATTAAAAAAATTTGCATGAGTTCTTTCTATAATGTGGATACAAATCCTTATAGATATGTGACATAACAGTTTTCTCATGGTAAACGTAGGAGATTCGCATTTTGAGAATTTAAAATTTTTTCCAATGTTTTTTCTTTTTTTTGCTTTTTGGGTTACACCCGGTGATGCACAGGGGCCACTCCTGGCTCTGCACTCAGGAACCACTCCTGGCGGTGCTCAGGGGACCATATGGGATGCTGGGATTTGAACCTGGGTTGGCTGCATGCAAGGCAAACGCCCTACCCGCTATGCTATCACTCCAGCCCCCAATGTTGTTTTTTGAAGTATACAAAGTTGAAGTTTTGTTGACATCCATTTTACATTTTCTTTTGGTACATGAGCTTTAGTGTCATCTAAAATAGGACTTAAAAACTTTTTCTTGGCTATAGTGATAGTTGGTAGGTGCTTGCCTGGAACACAGTGACCTGAGTCCCATCCCTTGCACCCCATACAGTTCCTTGAACACTGCCAGGAGAGATCCTTGAGTGTGGAGCTGGGAGAAGGCCCTGAACACTTGCTAGGTGTGGCCCAAAACCAAAACCAAACTGAAATAAATAAACACCACCCCCCCCCAAGACATTTTCTCTTGCAGTCTCTTCTCTCCTGAAGAATTCGACATAAGTGAGGATGGACAGAAACACTTCAGATTCATTATGTTTGATTTAGAATTAAGTTCTAGTCATTGCACATTCAAAAGCCTTTTACTGTTGCCAAATGTTGATGATCTCCCCCAACACACATTCAGTTACATGATTCCAGTTTAAGAAGCTAGGATCTAAAATACTGGTCTTAGGGTCTGGAGTGCGCCGAGAGAGAGTACAGAGGGTAGGGTGTTTGCTCTGCACCAGCCAATATGGGTTCCATTCCCTGATACCACATACGGTCCCCTGGGCCCTACCAGGGATGATCCCTGGGCACAGAGCCAGGAATAAGCCGTGAGCACAATCAGGCATGGTCCCTAAACAAAACATCCCCCTCCCCCCCAAAAAAAACCCCAAAACCCACTGGAGTAATAAATCATTGCCACATGCAGGATAATGAATTTTTTTTAGGGGGGAGGGACAACCCAGCAATGCTCAGGTATTACTCCTGGCTCTGCACTCAGGAATTACTGCTGCTGGTATTCTGTGAACCATATGGGATGCCAGGGATCAAGCCTGGGTTGGCTGTGTGCAAGGCAAATGCCCTGCCCCCTGTACTGTTGCCCTCGGCCTCTAAGATGATGAATATTTATCCCCATGTTTTTGCTTTCGAGCTTTATATTTTGAACTCTGTTAAGGTCTTGATATATATGTTCTTGATTTACACATATAATTTTTAAAATGTAATTTTTATATCAAGTGAGATAGGAGTCCAGGTTCTTATTTATTTACTTATTTATTTGTTCTCTGGATCAGATTCAGAGTTTCAGCCCATGCAAGCCAAGTGCTCTGCTACGGAGCTAGTGGGCTACATTTCTGGCCCTATCAACTTCATTTTTTTTAATGTGACTATCCACTTTTCCCAGCATTGTTTATAAGACTGTCCTTTCCCCAGTAGAGGGTTTTTTCATCTCTGAAAACCAATTAACTGTAAGTGATACAGATATAATTTTCTTTGCCATTTTTCTATGTTGGACATTTAGGTTGCTCTTAGATTTTATTTTTTCTAAATTATACCATTTTAAACACAGAAGACATAAAACTTTTTAGTATTTAAAATTCAATACTAAGTTTAGTATTTAGTATTATGGTGGAAAGTGTTCTCTATAGAGGAATTACTGGGTCAAAGATGAAATAAATAGGTCTTTGGGCTCATTTAATACGGCATTAAACCTTTAAGTTCTTGGTGTTAAGAGTAGCACAAATACTTCTTTCTTCATTAGTTGCTATAACTTAAGGGCTGGATTTCTATAAAAATCTTTCTGCTTTGATCCAAGATGGATGGGTTCCATGGCTTCCTCCTTCAATTTCTAAAATAACCCAAAGGAAAAAAAAAACAAAAAAACCTAGAGTGAAAAATGTCAGCACCAGGGGCAAACAGGCATATAGTCATTTTCTAAATGGGGTAAAGAAAAAAATTGTCATCAGAGCAGTAAAGAAATGGATTTTGTCAGGTATTGACCTTAAATTTATGCTATGAAAGTCCCCTGGAGCAAAACAAGCTTTGATTCTGAGTTTCTCTTCTGGCCTAGATAATCAGGATACAACAGAGGATAGCTGACTTAAGTCTTTTTACTAGATACTTGTGAGTACAAATAAAAGCTGCAGGAGAACTCCAGGGACAGAGTGCATGCTTTGCATGCAGGAGACTTGGATTTGATTCTGGCTCCACTGTTCGCTGAACAGCAGTGGGAGTGATCTCTTAGCACCACTTGGGTATGGCCGCAAAGCTGTATGTTAGTTAACTAGGTAGCACTGTAGCACTGTTATAGTTCTGTAGCTATTGTCTGTGTTGTTCATCGATTTGCTTGAGCAGGCACCAGTAACGTCTCCATTGTGAGATTTGTTACTGTTTTTGGCATGTCGAACATGCCACCAGGAGCTTGCCAGGCTCTGCCGTGCGGGTGGGATGCTCTCAGTAGCCTGTCAAGCTCTCTGAAAGGGCTGGAGGAATCGAACCCGGGTCAGCCTCGTTTAAGGCAAACGTCCTACCCACTGTGCTATTGCTCCCGTCCTAGGTAAAGATAACTAGGTAAACTAGGTTAATCAGTTAACTAGGTAACTATAATTTTGGTTTTACCTTTACCCTCAGTTTCATAGTTCCCAGAGGTACTGTGGTATTTTTTTGGTAAGTCTTTAATCAGTGGATTTTAACCAGTGCAGTGGTCCAAGGACTGGTGCCAGTCTGTAGGCATAAAAAGTTAGAAAATCTGGGGCTGGAGAGATAGCACAGCGGGTAGGGCGTTTGCCTTGCATGTGGCCGACCCGGGTTCAAATCCCAGCATCCCATATGGTCCCCTGAACATGGCCAGGGGTAATTCCTGAGTACAGAGCCAGGAGTAACCCCTGTGCATTGCCAGGTGTGACCCAAAAAGCAAAAAAAAAAAAAAAAAAAAAAAAAAGTTAGAAAATCACTAGTCTAGGGGCTGGAGAGATAGTAGTGCAGGTAAGGTGCTTGCTTTGCAACCAGGGTTAAATCCCCGGCATACCATAGGGTCTCCTTAACCCTGCTGGGAATGATCTCTGAGAGCAGAGCCAGGAGTAAGCCCTGAGCACCTGTGGATATGGGCCCAGTCCCCCCAAAATCATTGGTCTACTGCAGTGGTTAGAAACCATTGGTCTGTAGGTATAAAAGGTTGAAAGCCACTGGTCCAGTTCAGGTAGAGAGTATCTCAGGATACAGACAATTATACATTTTAAGTCCTTTGTAAACTTAAAAATTTTCTTGACTAAGTGGCTATATCAGTTTATGGTGGTGATACAAGGATTCATTTTTGTTTATATTTCTTTGTACATATTCTTCTCATATCATTGAAATACGGCTCCCATAACTTTTAAAAAAATGTATTATCTACTCATGTCTTTTGGCATGGTATTTCTTTTGTTGGAGTGTCTTTTTTTTGTGTGTGGAGGTTGCTGGGAATTGAAGTCCAGGGCTTCATGCCTGCGAGGTGTTATGTGTGCATTACTGCTGAGCATATTCTCTTCCTGCATCCATAATGGAGTTGTCCTGTATGAAATTTATTTTGGCAGACTTTTGCTGAGGGTTGTTTTATGATGGTTTGGATTTGAGGAGAATAATTAAAAAATTTTTTGGGTAATATTTACAGCAAAGGCTCCAGTGGTGTAGGGAAAGGAGAGCTAAATGTTTGAGAGAGAAATAGGTCAGATTTGGACATTGGTCCTGTCCAAGATGACTTCAAGGCAGCTTAGGAAAGGGTGGTGCAGTTAAGAAAAATAAGGAGTAATGTGGAAAGAACGAGATTTCTGGGAAATAATGAATTTGTTTTGGGTGTGCTGCAGTTAAGGAGGATCCAGGTGGAGTTGAGCAGGAGACTTCTGGCTAGGCCATAAGACACACAAGATAAGAGGGAGAAGTAATTTACAAAAAGGATGGTTTGGAAAGATTGGCAATGGGTGAAATTCTGAAGAAGAGAATTTGAGAATTTGAGAGAAAATGATAATTATTTGAGAATAGGCCTAGTCATGGGCGTTATTGAGGTTACATAAAAGAACACAGTTGGGAGGGATCTGAGGGGGCCATGAAGACCCCGGATAGAAGACTGACATGCTTGTAAGGAAAGCAGTGATCTAAGGCTTCGTTTCTTAAACTGGGCATTGGGTCACAGAGTTGAATGTTGGGCATCATGAACGATGTTCAGAAATTTTTTTCCAGTATGTTTTATTATGACTGGAATTAGTGAGAGAACTCAAGAGGATTAAGCACATGCATTGCATGTGGGAACTATAGGTCCAGTCACCAGCTCGGTGTAGTGCCCTGAGCTCCATTGGAAATGACCCTCTAGCACTAAGCCAGGAGTGGCCTTTGAGCACGCTCTGGTATGGCCGGAAAGTAAAAGATATTTTTGCTGTATGATTTATTCTTAGTAAATATTTGATTTGTATGCCTGTTTTTATCTACCTATATATCTGGAGTGATGAAAAAGGGTCACTAGTTGGAAAAGTTCAAGAGCTCTGAATTCTAGAGCATCAGAGGTTCTTGGTAACTTGCAAAACTATGTCTTAAGGTAAAGGATAAAGCTTATGGAGTGCAAGACTTCCTTCATTCCTGTTTTATTAAGATATAACTTGTCATATAATTTTCACGCTTA
Organism: Sorex araneus; assembly: GCF_027595985.1. Taxonomy (NCBI): domain Eukaryota; kingdom Metazoa; phylum Chordata; class Mammalia; order Eulipotyphla; family Soricidae; genus Sorex; species Sorex araneus. The sequence goes on along the minus strand of NC_073304.1, from coordinate 134,208,724 downwards.
AAGTATAAAGTGGCACAGTATAGTGGGTGTTGTGAAGCTATCACCACAATGAATTTTAGAACTTTTTTTGTTGTTGTTCCTAAAAGAAACCCTGCTCCCATTAGTAATTACTCCGTATTTCCCCTCCATTCTTTCAGCGCTAAATAACCATAGCTTTATTTTCTATTTCTCTGATTGTACCTTCTCTAGATTTATTTTTACACGAAAACATAATATGTGGCCTTTTGTGTCTGACTTTATTTGTTTACAAGTTTTTTTTTTATGCCAGAGTATGTATCAGCACTTCATTTCTATTTAGTAACTTAACTTATGTTTTATGATAGGGAGCTCCTTTGTATTCAGTCATTGTCAGTTCATGGAATTCTCATTGTTTCCACCTTTTGACTATTATGAATTTTTTTTTTTTGGCTTTTTGGGTCACACCTGGCAAGGCTGAGGGGTTACTTCTGGCTCTGCACTCAGGAATTACTCCTGGTAGTTCTCAGGAGACCATATGGGATACTGGGATAGAACCTGGATAAAAGTTTTTTATAGAGAAACATAGGAGGCAAAAGAGAAAATGGTAAAAGGAGCAACAAAACACTTAAATTGTGGGTTGTGATGTTAGCGACAGTCAAGGCTCCTTGGGACAGTTTTGTTAGCTGTTTTTGTCTGTTTCTTGACTTGGCAGGAAGAGTGTTGAGGAGGCTCAGACTGTGGTTGAGAAGCCCTGGGGCTGTGGTTTAGGCAGTAGAGCAGTGCCTTGCCTGTGTGAGGCCCCAGGCAAAACGGAAACATAAAAAAGCAAAACAGAATGTGGCTCAAACCTGCCTGAACATGGACTTAGCTAATTTTCTCTTGTTTCTGTAAATAGTTAATACCAGCAGTTTTGGAGAGTAATGCATTCACATTTGTTCATCCATGTGATGAACTGGTTTCTGATGCTCTGGTTACGTTATTTTGATATATCCTTCCATCTTAGTTTGTGTATTTTGACTCTATTGTTTCTGCTTCTTTTTCTAAACAGAATAACTTTATCAGTCATTTTATGTTTGTATGTCAAGAACTTATTTTTTCAATGTGTTTTAATTTTATTCACTATTTTTTTAGGGGGGGCACTCCCAGTGGTACTTGGGGACCACCAAGAGAACAACTGATAGCCTTGCCATCTCAAACCCAGATCTTTATCCATGTGAGGCATGTGCCTGACTTCTTGAGCCACTTGCTTTTTCTTTTTAACCACTTTCATCACGTCATGTTGTTGGGTCTGTTTTTCCTATTATAGACAATCTTTAATTGTGCTGGTGGAATTATTTTGCCAAATTGCCTCATTAAGTTTGTATCAATGAATTCTACTGGTAACATATGAAAACTTCTGTTTCTTTATTTCTTTTTTTGATTACTAATTGTGTATTGAAAGCAGTAAGAGGTTCCATGACACCAAATGAACCGTTTTTGAGGTTGTCCCCAAAATAAAGTTTAACAGCTCCAGCTTCTTCAGTCTTTATCAAAATACAAAAGAAAAAAGTAGAGGTCGTTGTTTTTGGTGGCAAATCTGACCCTTGAAGGCTGAGGGAGGGAAAGCACATGTAGCTGGTGCTCCAAGGGGTGTGGCTCTAGGGTGACCAGCCCTGCCTGCCTGCCCACACTCCTGCTGGTGAGACCCAGCCAGCCCATAGTGAGCATGGGAATAACAGGGCTTTCCAGCCACGCTGACCCAAAGGAAGGCCCGGGTCCCTGTGAGAGGTCCAAGAGCAGCTGGCCGCAGCCCCCCAGCCCATCTCCTAGATGGCCATTTAAGCACGAATACAAGCAAAAACGCTATGGACACGGGTTGACCCGACAGCAAATCACAGGGACCCTATTGTGACCATGCAGAATGGATCGGCTCACGTTCCCGACAGGAAACAGGACCACACTCAGTCAGGCCTTTACTGCGGAATCTACACTAGGCATATTTCTCCTTTCTGTGTTCAAGTGTTCTCCTTATCTTGTATTTTAATTTTTTTTAAAAATGCACTGAGTTTGGGTAAAAAACCAACCTCAAGATGGATCTTAACACAGATTTGAAGCCCAGAGGAGGTGCGCCAAGCCTGTCTGACACAGCAACTCCTGAAGGCCGCACATGCCTAAAATCCCTTCTCAGTAATAACAGTGTGTTGATTCTCTTTTTACAATAAAAAAAGCTGAGTAATATTGAATAGGAGCACCAGAAACTGCCTCATTGGAAACAAAAACTATTTACATTAAATAAAAACCCAGTTGCAGGCTGCGTCTGCACATTTACAGCATGGTGAAGCACACTGTGACCAACCATGGAGACAGCTCCTTGCACTCACACCACAGGGCGCACGTTTGCCACATGAGAGAAAAGCGAGGGTGGAGAGGGGGTGAAGGGAAAGAGAGGAGTGCTGGCTCACTTCTGGTTCTGGAGCTGATTGGACAGCCAGTCCAGTCCCTCATAGAGCCCATCCCCACTGGTGCCACAGGTAGCCTGAATGTACCCGTTTCTGTGGCGCAGGGAATGCAGGCCCAGCTTGTCCGTGATCTCAGCCGCATTCATGGCATTCGGGAGGTCCTGCTTGTTAGTGAACACAAGCAGGACTGCATCCCTGAGCTCATCTTCTGCCAACATTCACATGAGCTCTTCACGGGCCTCGTTCACACGCTCTCTGTCATTACTGTCAACCACAGAGATCAGACCTTGTGTGTTCTGGAAGTAGTGGCGCCACAGAGGCCGGATCTTGTCCTGGCCACCCACATCCCACACGGTGAAGCTGATGTTCTTGTATTCCACAGTTTCCCCATTGAAGCCTATAGTAGGAATGGTGGTCACAATTTCACCCAGCTTCAGCTTATACAGGATGGTAGTCTTCCCTGCAGTATCCAGGCCCACCATGAGAATGCGCATTTCTTTCTTGCCAAAAAGGCCTTTGAAGAGGTTGGCAAAGATATTGCCCATACGTGTAGATTGGTGGGAGCAACACTGGTCAGAAGAAAGACTTCACCCCGGGCGGCCGTGGCCCTGCTGCTGCTCCGAGCCAGGCATTGATTTTGCTCCCACTGAAAACTTCTGTTTCTTATACCCACAAACATGTTATCTCTCATTTATGTATTCAGTTTTGAGGCTCGGGGTTTACTCCTGCTGCTGCACTCAGGGATCCCTTCTGCTAGGATTTGGGACCATATGTGGTGCAGGGATCAAATGTGACTTGCCCACATGCAAGGCAAGAGTTTTCCCCAATACATGTTTTCCTTTTGATGCATCACAAACCAACTTGAAACATTGCATTTTAGTGTTGCTTTATGGGGTGGGCGGTGGGGTGGGTTGGTTCGAGCCCAAGCAATTCTCAGGGGACCCACTCCTAGTAACAGTTGGCCAACTCCACTGGGTGGCTCATTCCCTGTAGTGCCAGGGACCTTAGGAACTGGCATTGCCAGGGCCATCTGGGCTTTAGCTAGTAATGCTCAGGGAATCCCAGGTACTTGGCATTAGCAGAACCTATTTCAATCTTCAACCCTGATCCCAGTGTTGTTTCCAAAGCCCTGTGTCTGTCTTTGAGTAAGGTTTTTTTGTAGGCTGTTATATATTTTTTCTATAAACTAGGATTTGTTCCCCTTCCTTTATTTCTAGTCATTTATTGGAACTCTTTTTGGGCAGGCCAGACCTCTAATGGGTTTTGAATTTAACAAAAACTTATGTTGGAATAGAAGGTGCCTCGTTTCTAATTGAATATAAACATGCTAGTATTCTTGGGAGTTGGAGACGAGAGTTGTATATTGGATAGCATGTCTACTTGAGTTTCTTTCTCAGGCCAGCATAACTTTTAGGTCAGCATAATTTTTGGAGCGGCATTTTGGAGGAATTCACTGAGATGACATGGTTTTCTGAGTAAATATATTTCTGATACAAATTGAGGGATAGAGAATAGCACATTCATTTACTACATTTTATTTATTGACAGGCTTACAAAACAAGTTTTGAAATGTCTTCTACATTAAAATCTTATTGTATCAAATAGTGATGATGTTTATCAATTGTATAGCTACCACAATTTCTTATGAAAAGTTGCATCTAATGAAAGTGAGTCAGAATAGTTTGCAGTTTATAAACTCATAGGCTCAGATGCATATTCATTTTACTAAAGTTCTTAATTTTCCAAAATCTGAGTCTTCAATCTACTAGCTTAGCCTAGTGGAGCCAGTTCATTAAATGGCAGGACCAAACAGAACCTTTATAGGCTGGCAGGTGAAAGTGCTAACCGTGACAATGGACACGAGTAATTAGTGGCATATCTCAGGGAAATAACCAAAGTGAAATAAACATAATTGAGGCATATCTATGTGAATTCTTTGGGAGAAAAATAAAGTGATCTTTAGAAATACCACTGCTACCACAAAACAAAACACCAAACGGGCACGTGTGTCCACTCCACACCTCATTCTAAACTCAGACCATTGAGGGGTATATCTTTCTTTTCCAATATGAAAAGTAAACAGTAAAATAGGGACCTAATTGCATAGTTGAAGACAGCACAGTAGTGTAATTTAAAGTGCTGTCTGCAGATCTTATTTTGTTTCCAGTTTTTCTTAAGAGATTATTGTGACATACTAATTCTTTAATTGCATTTTCTTTTCTTTTTCTTTTGGTGGGTTGTGGGTACCCAGGGCTTGTATTTCTGAATCTCTTATAAAAAAATTTCCAGTGGGTATTGGGGATTGAACCCAGGCCCTCCACATGCAGGGTGGGCCCTACTCATTTAGCTCCAGCCCTTTAATTGCGTCTTTAATAAGCAATATGTCCATCCTTTGTAATTAATTTTTATTTCCTTGTATTGCATTTTGGTGAAGACTCTTATTGTTTAGTTCTCCCTCTTGGAGAACCTGGCAAGCTACTGAGAGTATCCTGCCCATATGGCAGAGACTGGCAAGCTTCCCGTGGCATATTTGATATGCCAAAAACAGTAACAATGGTGGGTTTCATTCCCCTGACCCTGAAAGAGCCTCCAGTGTGGTTGGGAAGGACGAGTAAAGAGAGGCTGCTAAAATCTCAGGGCTAGGACGAATGGAGTTGTTACTGGCGCCCACTTTAGCAAATCGATGAACAACAGGATGACAGTGATATAGTGATACAGTACTGCATTTTAAATTTATGAACCTTCTTTTGCTTGTTTGTTTTGAGCCACTCCTGGTGGTACTCAGGGCTTATTTCTGACTCTGCATGCAAAGGTCAGAGGTTATTCCTAGCAGAACACAGGAGACCATGTGTGATGCTAGGATTGAGCCTGAGCTGCATGCCTGAACTTTATTTTCAATCTACAGTTCAGAGTTCTTCAATTTTGCCATTTTTTACATTAAAAAAATTTGGTGAGTGGCTGATTGAAAAAAATCGAAAGATGTTCCTTTGGGGCTGGAGAGATAGGGCCTTGCATGCGGTCGACCTGGGTTCAGTTCCTGGTACCCCATATGGTTCCCTGAGCACTGCCATGGGATAACTCTGTATGCAAAGCCAGGAGTAATCCCTGAGCACCTCTGGGTAGGGCCGCCAAACCAAACAAACAAATGATGTTTATTTAAAGGCCAGGGCTGTAACTCATTGGTAGACCACGTGCTTCATGTTTGAAGTCCCTTGTTCAGTTGCCAGCACCACTAAAAATAGTCCTTTACATCAGAGATGGTTTGAGAAACTTTGTAAATTGTATCTTAGTCTCTATTAATTCCTGGTTATAAAACCCATTTCAGCTTTATTATATAGCCTTTCATGAAATAACTTAAAATTAAAATATAAACTGTTAGTCTGTAACATTTACATGTTTCCAGAAACCAGGAAAATTATCACAAAGGAATGCTGATGCTAATTAAACAATAATTCATTAAGTGTCTGTTTTGGGGGCCAGAAATGTAGCTCAGTAGTAGAGTACTTGCTCACATTAAACTTACCCAATGTCATCTGTAATTATATCTCAAGTCTAGAAAAAAGTAGTAAGAAACAATATAGGCTTTGTATGAAAGTTCAGTGATGGCAACATGCCTGTAATTCTAGAATCCCAGATATTATTAGCATTTGGTTTGAACGAGTAGAAACATATTTAAATTGAGGGTTTTTTTTTAATGTAGATATAAGAAAGATAGAGTATCTTTGGACTCAGTATGAAGTCCATTTGCAATAGTTCTTTGTTTATTTGAGTGTAAGTAAGTACTGTCAGTGGACAGAGATTTAAATTTTAACTTTTTCATATCATATTGCCCAATTTAATAACTTTAAAATCAGGTTTTTGAACTTTATCTTTTTTGTGAACTTGTATGTTATGTGTGTTAGTGGAAAGAATTGCATACAATCTTTGCCTGTTTTCCTTTAGGGTAATTCCTCTCACAGTTACTTTTGGATGGAAGTATGCTCTTTTCCCAATAGAAGATGGTAATCTTGGAGAATGACCATGGAGAAGGGGATGAGTTCTGGAGAAGGGCTGCCATCCAGATCATCTCAGGTTTCGTCTGTTAAAGTAACAGCCAAGGACTTGGAAGCAAAACAGTCACATAAGGAGAAGCGAGGGGGCTTTGTGTTGGTGCATGCAGGTAAGCTTTGAGTGGGTTTATTGGAAGATGAAAGTAATGTGCATTTTTATTCTTGTGTTAAAGTACATTGTGAATTAAATTTCACATCTGGCAGATGCAAAGGCAGAGAGGAGTTGTAACCAAACAGATTAGCTACTCTTGACTGCAGTTGCATGCTGAATTCCTGATCAGTTCAAAGGTCTTATGTTTGGTTTTTGTTTTGTTTTCTTTTGGGATCACTCCCAATGTTTTTTTTTTTCCCAATAATGTAGGAGTACTGCTATTTATTCAGCAATTGATTAAACTGATTGAATTGGGCATGAACTCTATTCCCAGTGGTTCTTTTTTTGCTTTTTGGGTCACACCTGGCAATACACAGGGGTTACTCCTGGCTCTGTACTCAGGAATCATGCCTGGCGGTGCTCAGAGGACCATATGGGATGCTGGGAATTAAACCTGGGTTGGCACGTGCAAGGCAAAAATGCCCTACCCGCTGTACTATTGCTCCAGCCCCTCCCAGTGGTTCTTGAGGACTGCTCAGGAGTAGCTCCTAGCAGTGCTCAGTGGGTTCAGGGATCAAACCCAGGGTCTCTAGATGAGAAGCCTGGGCTCCAGCACATTGAACTGTCTCCCCATCCTGAAGGATTTTATATAGAGAGCTCTTCCTGTGTTATCTTCATTCCTTTCCCCCAATATTTACCTTTATCTCGTATATCTTCTATAATAGATTTAATATTAAAACCAGGCAAAGTAATTTTTCTTTTTTTAAAACTCTGACTTGTATTTTTAGAAGTTATGCTACTGTTCAGGTGGAATATGTATCTGTGTGTATGTATATGTATATATATCTATAGCCATATGTTTAAGATACTGTATGAAGTGTATAGTAGAGGCATCTGAGTATTTGCTGTAGGTGAATCTGACATGTGGCCTCCCTTCTTGAGCTTTCTGTCGGATCTTCTTTGGGCTACCCCTTGGGGTTGGGGCGGCAACCCCGGGACAGTTCCTATTTAGTATATGCTCAGAGGTTTATTGGTGTAAACCTGCCTCCTGTCAGCCCATGACAATCTGAAAGTCGAGTGAGTCTTCCTGTCATTTTTTTTTCCTTCTCAACTTTTACTTATTTATTTTTTAAAAATTGAATCACCATGAGATACAGTTATAAAGCTTTAATGTTTGAGTTGTAGTCATACAATGATTGAACACCCACCCCCTCCACCAGTGTACATTTTTCACCACCAATGTCCCCAGTTTCCCCCACCCCCTCCCACCCCACCTGTCCCCCTGTCTCTATGACAGACAATTTCCCACTTTCTCTACTTTTTTTTTTTTGTTTGTTTGTTTTTTGGATCAGGGATTACTCCTGACTCTCTACTCAGGAATTACTCCTGGTGGTGCTCAGGAGACCATATGGGATTCTGGGAATCGAACCAGGGTTGGCTTCGTGCAAGGTAAATGCCCTACCCACTGTGCTATTGCTCCAGCCCCATTACTTTCTCTACTTTTGGTCTTCCCATCATTTTAGTAATGGCAGACGTCATGAAGCTCTTTCTGGTGGGAACAACATAATGCTACTGAGAAAATGTTATTGACACCCTTATTTGTGTAGGCCCATATTAGGAGCTAACTAAGATTATAAACAATGAGCTAGATTGCTTTTTTATTTGGGGGGGTGGGAAGGTCAGACCACACTCAGGTGTTGCACAAGGACTGTTCCTTGCTTTGTACTCAGGAGTGACCCCTGCTGGTGCTCGGAGTCTATACATATTGTCAGATTGGATGGATGCAGGGCAAGTGCCTAACCCACTGCACTATCTCTGGCCTTAGTTTGCCTTCTTAATAGTATAATGATTAATTTAAAACCAGAGTGAGGAAGAGAATCTAGCACATGGCTTTGTTGGTATTAGTGCTACAGCCAGGTCGAGAACCCCTTAATGGGCTCTTCAGTCCTACCCTAGTGATCTCTGCAGTGCCTCAGCAGATAGTACCTACCTCAGTGGACGCAGACAGACACAGCAAAGGTTCAACCACTGTATTCCACATCTTGGAAGAGCGTTGGGTGTTATAGCACTGCAGTATCCAGGGCTACCCAGCAAGGTTTTCTTCTTTAGTAATTTTATCACTTAAACTCAGAGTCTAAAGTTTATGAACTTTGTGGAGGGAGAATGGCTGAGCCTTTTTAGCTTTCCTCAGACAGCCAAGTAGGAGCAAGGAAGCAAGACTGATTTTGATTTGGGGTGTGGAATGGAGTCCTTTCTCTTTGTTTATTAGTGGTAGAAAGTGAACGCAGGGCATCACACATGCAAGGCACAGTCTCTGCCACTGAGCTATGTCCCCAGTAGTTGTTTCTGAAAGCAAAACAACACTACAAGATCCTCAGTGGTAGAGGACATACCTTGCTTGTGTTGTGATTCTTGGTTTGATCCTGGCACCAGATAACCAAACCAAACACAGATTTAATTTCCTTTTTTCTCAAGTGATTTTTAAAGAAGTTAAGTAAATTTATAGACATAACCAAATTAGAAGACCTTTAGAACCTTCAGTTTCCACGCCGAGTTTTTACTCATTTTGTTGTAGGCACATCTTTTATAATAGCAAATAAGTTCTACTTTTTTTTTTTTCTTATTGTTTTTGGGACACACCTAACAGAGTACAGGGTTTACTGCTAGCTCCGTGCTCAGGGATCACTCCTGGTGGCTTGGGGGTCCGTATGGGATGCTAGTCATCAGACTGGGTCAGAAGCATGCAAGTCAAATGCCCTACCTGCTGTACGATTAGTCCCGTTTTTCCAAATGAGTTCTTTTATTCTGGATGAGTATTTTAAAAATGTACAAGAAAGTCCCAACATTTTTGACAAGCAACAACACAGAGCTTTGGATTAATTGGAAAGTTGCTTTCTGTGGTGATTATGGTCATATATACTCTCTCAGATATAGACTGGATGATAATGCCTTGCAAACTAAGCTGGTGCTGGTTGCTGGCAGGAATAAGAGGAAGTCTGAGTTCTGGTGTGAAGTTATATGAATAAAGAATGACCTCTTCTTCTAAATTATAGACCTTCAGATTAAAAGGTTGATTATAGAGAATTAAATATCTTTTAAGGGACCCTTTTTTTGTGTGTTCAAGGACAAAAATTCATTCCCTCTTTCAGCTTAAAGATTTAAAGCTGTGAGGGGCTGGAGCAATAGCACAGCGGGTAGGGCAGTTGCCTTGCACGCAGCCGACCCGGGTTCGATTCCCAGCATCCCGTATGGTCCCCTGAGCACCGCCAGGGGTGATTCCTGAGTACAGAGTCAGGAGTAACCCTGTGCATCGCCAGGTGTGACCCAAAAAGAAAAAAAAAAAGATTTAAGGCTGTGTGTTTTTGTTTTCAAGCACTAGAGAACCAGAGCTTGAAATTTTAGTTATTTGATTAGTATGTTCTTGATATTTTCCCTCAGGTCTGTTGATTGTATATATTGGTTACCTAATATTAGATAAACTAAAGATTTTAAAAACTTGAATATTTTCAGAAGAAACCACTGTGACATATATAAAATGCACCTTGACATATACAGAATGCTAATATAATTTGCATGAAGAGAAAGTAACTGAAGACACAGTGTAAATAAAGTGGTGTGTTAGATATCAACCCTAAGTGTTTTTTTTTTTTTTTTTTTTATATATTCACTTTCAACTCATATCCTTATATTTGAAATAAGTTCTGGTAAATAGAATATAGATGGATTTTTTTTTTTTGTGATAATGCCCTAATTAACTTTTATTTTATTTTATTTATTTTTATTTTTATTTTTATTTTATTTTATTTTATTTTTTAATTTATTTATTTTTAATTAGAGAATCACCGTGAGGGTACAGTTACAGATTTATACACTTCTGTGCTCACACTTCCCTCATACAAAGTTTGGGAACCCATCCCTTCACCAGTGCCCATTCTCCACCACCCGTAAACCCAGTGTCCCTCCCACCCTCCCCAATCCCATCTCCCCCCCACCCCACCCTGCCACTGTGGCAAGGCATTCCCTTCTGTTTTCTCTCTCTAATTAGCTGTTGTGGTTTGCAACAAAGGTGTTGAGTGGCCGCTGTGCTCAGTCTCTAGCCCTCATTCAGCCCGCAACTCCCTTCCCCCACATGGCCTTCGACTGCAATGTAGTTGGTGATCGCTTCTCTGAGTTGACCTTTCCCCGGAACGTGAGGCCAGCCTCGAAGCCATGGAGTCAACCTCCTGGTACTTATTTCTACAGTTCTTGGGTGTTAGTCTCCCACTCTGTTATTCTATATACCATAGATGAGTGCAATCTTTCTATGTCTGTCTCTCTCTTTCTGACTCATTTCACTCAGCATGAAACTTTTCATGCCCATCCACTTAACTACAAAATTCTTGACCTCCTTTTTTCTAACAGCTGCATAGTATTCCATTGTATAGATGTACCAAAGTTTCCTCAACCAGTCATCCGTTCTGGGGCATTCGGGTTTTTTCCAGATTCTGGCTATTGTAAACAGTGCTGCGATGAACATACATGTGCAAATGTTGTTTCGATTGTACTTTTTTGATTCTCTGGGATATATTCCCAGCAGTGGTATTGCTGGGTCAAATGGGAATTCAATATCTAATTTTTTGAGAGTCGTCCAAATTGTTTTCCAGAAGGGCTGAACCAGTCGGCATTCCCACCAGCAGTGAAGAAGGGTCCCTTTCTCCCCACATCCTCTCCAACAGCGGTTGCTTTTGTTCTTTTGGATGTGTGCTAGTCTCTGTGGTGTGAGGTGGTATCTCAAAGTTGTTTTGATCTGCATCTCTCTGATGATTAGTGATGCAGAGCACTTTTTCATGTGCCTTTTGGCCATTCGTATTTCTTCCTTGGTAAAGTTTCTGTTCATTTCTTCGCCCCATTTTTTGATGGGGTTGGATGTTTTCTTCTTGTAGAGTTCAACCAGTGCTTTATATACCATTGATATCAACCCCTTATCTGATGGGTATTGTGTAAATATCCTTTCCCATTCTGTGGATAGTCTTTGTATTCTGGTCACTGTATCTTTTGCGGTGCAGAAGCTTTTTAGTTTAATGTAGTCCCATTTTCAACCCTAAGTGTTTTAGGCTTCACCGGTGAATTGCCCTTTTCCTCCTCTCAGAGAAGCTTACCATACCCTTCCTAACATCCCTAATTTGGTTAAAGTCTTCAATCATTCCTTTGTTTTGGATATTGACCCTAAGTGCTTTAGGCTTCATCAGTGAATTACCCCCTTTCTTCCTCCTGCTAGCATCCCTAACTTAAAGTTTATCTTTAACCTTTCCCTTGTATTTTACCTCTCATTGTCATGGTCCCCCAAGTCAGTCTTGATTACTTATAAGCCAAAACTTTCTGGTAATTCTGAACTTTTATTTGTACTGCTTTGTATTTGAAGTGCTGTTTATTTGCACCTGCTTTTCTATTTCCTCTATAGCCTTTTTATATTTTACTATAGAGCAATGTTCCTTGGTTAAACACAGAAAGGCCATTAATGCTATGATCCTAATATTTGGAAGTTGATTGGCTCTGAAATATATCTGCTCCTGGGCATAATTACTTGGTCTAATTACTTGACTCAGGCTTCAATTGCTGTAGTTCCTAACACCCCAAAAGGGAGGTCCTGCCGTGGGATTAGGATGGATCCAGGGTGAATGGCAAAACTACCTGGCATCGAAATGGGACATTCTAGAAGGCATAAATGCATGGTCTTGAAGCAAGCTGTTAAAGTCTAAGAGTCAGGACCCCCATGGGGAAGGACAGGCTGAACTGGCCTGAGGACATAGTTTGGGATTTACAGTAAAACCTTGTTCTCTCAGCCTAGAGAACTAAGTGTTGGAATCTTTGTCTCTTACTATGTTTATCCAAATAACTGCAAGTATTGATAACTTATACAACTAGAGGGAAAGATAAAAGCAACGTTGATGTCCCTGGAAGACAGAGTGTCTTTTTGAGTTATTCTCCCCAAGAGAATTTCCTCTGCCAAATGTTTATCTATGTAAATCACACCTAGGTCCTTAGCTCCCCTTTAGATGCTAGCAACTCTGCATTAAACGGGCCATTTTCACCTTCAGGCTGTGGTCCCTGTCTTCCTGCCTCTCTGTCTCTCTGTTGGGGAGTCCTGGGGAGGCGGCTCTGGGCCACCAAGTGCACACGTGTGTCACAACAGCAGCCCCCTCGATTTACTTTATGAACTCATAGTGGTGTAATAAGAATTTAGCTAGATCATGTGCATATCAGTTGACAGATCCTGAACCTACATTTCCTTTGTAAAATAAATTAGTGTTAACCTAACTTTAAGACATATTGAGGTCATGCCAAGATTTTTTAAGTCTCATTCTAAGAATGACTTCCATGTTAATCCTATTAGTACTATTATTCATAAAGTTATCTATTTGATGACAGTGTCCCATGTTTTGGGAAACACTGTTGAAAGATCGGGGCCATAAGATCTAAGATGTCAGAACTGGGATCACCTAATAAAATAATACAAAGAGAGACCTGTTATATGTTTGCAAAGGTTCCATGAATCTCCAAGATCTCTGTAGAAGCAGGATTAAAGTTGAGTAAATAATAAATTTTGGTGTCTTGGGCTTTTTTTCTGTTTTCTTGGATAGCTCTTAACCATACCGTGTAGCCTAGTTCTTTTTCTGGTATGAGAAAAGGTGGGTTACATTTGTGTTAGAGTTTAAAGACTCATACTAGGAACAGTGAAGCTAAGAGATGTTACTTTATTTTTGTTCTTGGGCCACACTTAGTGGTGTACAGGGCTTATTCTTGGTGGGGCTCAGGGAGCCATATGGGATACGGGGGCAGTTGGGAGTTACATACAAGGCAGATGTCCTACTTACTGTACTGTCTCTCCAACCTCCCCTCCCTTTTGTGATATTGGGACTCCAAAATAGGGAATACCCACCCCCCTTTTTTTGTGGTGTTGGCATTCCGAAATTGGGCCTTGTACATGAGAGGTATGTGCTGCCTTAGCTGCATCCTTAGCAGCGATGCAGTGCTCAAGCTTCTTTTTGCTGGATCCCTATGACGCATTTGGCTGCTTATGGTTCAAACTCTGCTCAAGGCGTTGATTAGAAGTTTAATGGTCACCCTCGCTAAAGCCTCCTGTTTTCCTTTTTTCCTTATTAAGATTGTTTTCTAATCCCTAAGCAAATATTAACCTATTTCAGACAGACACATTTCAGAGTAATTTTCTTGAGGTTGCTGCTGGATTTTTGATTAAGAGTAGAAATAACCAGGCTTTCTAATAGGGAATGGGGAGTATATGATCCCTGAGTTTTTTTTTAATTATTATTATTATTTTCTCCACTTTTAATAATTGACAAGGACATGAGTACTCCATATTTTAAATTAAGAAGATAGTAATATATTTTTTAAACTTTTTATTAAATCACCATGTGGAAAGTTACAAAGTTCTCAGGTTTATATGTCAGTTATACAATATTCAAACACCCATCCCTTCACCAGTGCCCATATTCCACCACCAGAAACCCTAGTATACCCCCCGCCCCCACCCCCTGCCCCCTACTGTATAACTAATGAATTTCACTTCATTTTTTCTTTATCTTGATTACATTCCATAAATTCAACACAAAACTCACTATAGTTGTTGGAGTTTCCAACCAAGAGAGACAGACCTACTACATTTGATAATTAGTTTTTCATTGCTGGAAATGAAGAGATATGTAGCCCCACTGCTACAAGTACATAACTCTCTCTCTCTCTTTTTTTTTTCCTTTTTCCTTTTCCCTTTTTTTGTTTCTTTTTCTCCCTTCCCGCACCTCATAGTATGGTGTACGCCACGCCGCGTCGGCCAGCGTGGGGTTTTTGCTTAGTTCACAGTCCAGAGAGGTGGCTGCTACATTAAAAACCTTCAAAATTTCAACAAAAACTTACTGTTATTATTTGGAGTTTCCCCCCCAAGTCAGACCTGTTCAAAAGGAACCGTTTCACATTGCTGACAATTATAAATGTTAAGTCGCGCGGACGCGGCAGCCTCCGCACGGTTTTGGATTTCTGTATAAAGTCCAGGGAAAATTCTGCCAGAAATTACATAGTCCAGCTCACAGTCCCAGTGCATTGCTGTAAGAAGTCTCTGAATTCAAAGTCTTTAGGCGCAGAGTGTCTGATTCGCGCTCAGCGGCTCCAGATTTATCTGGGCCGAGGGCGTGCCAGTTACGCCCCCTTCCCATGAGTTCCTGGGAGCCCCAAAAGTAAAAACCGAATACCTCTGGGTTTGGAGTCACAGAAGATGGCGCTTGCCACGTGGATGCCGCCAGGCGCTGCTTTCCATGCAGGAAGACAGGGTGGGGAGGAAAAAAATCCACCCCCGGCAGCACAGAGTTGTAGCCCAGTTCGCAGTCCCAGTGCATTGCTATCGGATGCTGCGCTGGATGCCGGAATGTGTTACATCTCTGGAATCAAAGTCTTTAGGCGCAGAGGGTCCGATTCGCGCTCAGCGGCTCCGGATTTATCTGGAAGAGGATAGTAATATTTTGTAATAAGCTGAGATAGTAGGTTGGACTGGAGCGATAGCACAGCAGGTAGGGCTTTTGCCTTGCAGGCAGCTGACCCGGGTTCGATTCCTCTGCCCCTCTCGGAGAGCCAGGCAAGCAACTGAGAGTATCCCGCCCCCACGGCAGAGTCTGGCAAGCTACCTGTGGTGTATTCGATATGCCAAAACAGTAACAACAAGTCTCACAATGGAGACATTACTGGTGCCCGCTCAAGCAAATCGATGAATGACGGGATGACAGTGCTACAGTATTTATTATTTTTTAATTGAATCACTGTGAGCAACTCTTACAAAGCTTTCATGTTTGAGTTTCAGTCATACAATGATTGAACATCATCCCTCCACCAGTATACATATTCCACCACCAGTGTCACTAGTATCCCTCCCAAACCCAGCCCACCCCTCCCCCTGCCCATATGGCAGACAATTTCCTTCTTTCTCTCTACTTTTGGGTATTACGGTTTGCAATATAGATATTGAGAGGCCATCGTGTTTGGTCCTTTATCTACTTTCAGCACATGTCTCCCATCCCGATTAATCCTTCCAACCATCATTGACTTAATGATCCCTTCTCTATCCCAGCAACCTTCTCCCCCAGCTCATAAGGTAGGTTACAACTGTGGAGCAATCTTGGATGTTAGTCTCATATTATGATATTTCACATTCCACAAATGAATGCAGTCATTCTTTGTCCTTCTCTTTCTGACTCATTTCACTTAGCATTATATCTCCTTGACCATCCACTTATAAGCAAATTTCATGACTTCATTTTTTCTAACAGCTGCATGGTATTCCATTGTGTAGATGCTAAAGGTTCTTTAACCAGTCATCTGTTCTCGGGCACTCAGGTTGTTTCTAGATTCTGGCTCTTGTGAACAGCACTGTAATGTACAGGTGCAGATGTCACTTCTACTGTGCTTTTTTGCACTCTCAGGATATATTCCCAGAAGTGATATTGCTGGCTCAAATGGTAGCTCAATTTCTAGTTTTATTTTAGAAACATCCATATAGTTTTCCCAAAAGACTGGACCCCAGTCAGCATTCCCACTACCAATGAAAGAGAGTCCCTTTCTCCTCACATTTTCAGAACTCCTTACAGTAAAGGCAGTGATTTTACATTTAATAGGAGAACATGAGTTTGTATGAACTATTTGCAAGTATTAGTTTGTATGAACTATTTGCAAACATTTATAAGCAAGTTTTCTGATAGTTTAAAAATAACTAACAAGTGGGTGCTTTTTTTTCTACTACAGGTGCAGGTTATCATTCTGAATCCAAAGCCAAGGAGTATAAACATGTGTGCAAACGAGCTTGTCAGAAGGTATGCACTTAATCCATATGATCGAAACATTCCTACCAGAAAGTAGTTTACCTAGAAATTCGAAGTTTTAAGATTTGGTTCATGCTATGATACTTGTTTTGGGCCACAGAATTTTTTCCCTCATTGTTGTGGGGAAATTTGTTTTGTTTTACTTTGTGTATTTTGCTTTTTAAATGGTGCTTAGATATCCCCTCCTTCCAGATTTAAATATGTAGTTTTGAAATTGTGAGCACAGTCATGTATCTTTTAATCTTTGTAAAGTCCTTGACCTCTTTAAAACAGAGAGAGAAAACAGCTCAAAGGCAACCAATATCTTCCTGTGAAGAAACATATAATAAAGTTAAAATGGGTTCTTAGTCACATTATTCTGTACTGTTTCCTTCTGTTTTTCATCATATAATTTGTATCATAGCAAGTTCTTTATCATTCCTGAGTTTAATTCTATCTTTACGTGCATTTGTGATTTTTTTCTTTTTGGATTTTGAGGTTTTGTTAAATTGTTGAATAACTAACATGGTGGCAGAAATGGAGTCTGAACAAGTATTGTTTGTTTTAATTTTGATCCTATGTATTCTTGTAACAAATCTTTCATTACATTTTATGAAAATAGATGCTAACTGGATATTGTATATCTAGTACATATGGACCTCTGTTCATTCTCTTCATTTATATTTCCATACCATTTATAAGAGTTATGTTTTATTAGAGATCCAGACTATTTCTTACAAGTGAAATTCTATAGATAAATAAGAATATTTTGTTGTAGGGGTTTTAATGCTTTTTTGATATTTGAGTCATTCTAATATTCTAGTACTATGTATAACATTAGCAATATTCATCAAAACCTATTACAGAGGCTGGAAATGTAATATAACAATATAACAAAATAAAAATTATTTGTAAATTTACTATAACAAATTTCTCCAAATAAAGTCATATTAAGCTATTATAATGATTCTCTATTATATTTCTAACATTTCTGTGTACTCTTAACAAAATTAAAGTCTAATGTTACATAGGTAATTGTTTGTTTATTTTTGCTTTTGGGTCACACCCAGATGCTTAGAGTTTACTCCTAGCTCTGCACTCAGGAATCTCTCCTGGTGGTGCTCAGGGGACCGTATGGGATGCCAGGGATTGAACCTGTGTTGGCTGCATGCAAGGCAAACACCTTACCCTCTGTAGTATCGCTCTGGCTTCTGGATAGATGTTTAGATATTAAAAAATAAAATGGTTTAATAATAATAATCAGTATTCACACCTCAGTGCTAATATTGTGATAAAAATTTGGGATTTTGCTTTAAGAAAATTACACTGTTCTTTAAGCTATTTTAGCTTAAAGCTATTTTAAGCTGTTTAAGTTCTTTAAGCTATTTTATATTCTTGTTTTTCTTTTTTTTTCTTTTTTTTTTAATTTAAATTTTATTGAATCACCATGTGGAGGGTTACAAAGTTCTCAGGATTATGTCAGTTATACAGTACTCAAACACGCTTCCCTTCACCCTGCCCATATTCCATCACCAACCACCCCATTATACCTCCCGCCCCCTCCCGCCCCCCCAGTCCCCGTCCTTGTAAGTGATAAGTTTCACTTCGTTTACGCTTTATCTTGGTTACAGTCCATGTTTCAACACATAATTCACTATTGTTGCTAGGGTTTCCCCCCAAAAAAGAGAAGACAGTCCCACTGTCAAGGAAGCATTTGATGGCTCTCCATTGCTGAGAATGTAGAGATATTAAGTCCCACTGTTTGTTACTTAACTTTTCTATTTTTTCCCCCCCTCGTCCCGCGCCACCGAGATCACGCCTGTTTAGTAATCACCACGCTGCCTGACAAAGGGAAAACAAACCAAAAGAGATGGTTATTTCTCGTCATCAGCCGGCGTGGGGCTCTGGCTTAGTTGATAGTCTGGTAGAATGTTTGCAAGCAGTTTCTGGAACCAAAAGTAATACGCTGGTATCGGCCCCGGCTCAAGATTCCACCAGCGTCCCGCTGTTCCAAGTACATAATAATTTATTCCCTTGTATCCGATTCCCACGCCACCAGGTCCGTGTCAGCTTAATGGACATCATACTATGGTTAACGCCACGCCGAGTTTCTTCCCGAGAAAGAAGGATATTTCTTCTCAGCCGGCGTGGGGATATGGCTTAGTTCAGTCTATAGAGATGGCTACCACTTTGGTGGCCTTCAATATTTCAGCAAAAGACTTACTATTCTTGTTAGGATTTCCCACCAAAGTCCGACCCGTTAAAAGGGAACCATTTCATATTGGTGCTGATTAAATGACAATAGGTTGCGCGGCCATGGCAGCAGCCTCGCGGCTTTGAATTTCTGTATAAAGTCCAGGGAAAGTGCAGCCAGAAATTACACATCGCTACAAACTTTAACCCTATTATGGTCCCCCCAAAGTCCAACCCATTACAAAGGAACCATTTCATATTGCTGATGATTAGATGGCATTAGGCTGCCGCGGCCGCGCGGTTTTGGGTTTCTATATAAAGTCCAGGGAAAATTCTGCCTAAAATTCTATCACTGCAATCTTTTACCCTTTAACAAAAAACTTAGTACTATTGTTTGGAGTTTCCCCCCACGTTAAGCCCTGCCAAAAAGGAACATTTACACGTTGCTGACAATCAAGAGATATTAGGTCGGTTTTGGATTTCTATATGAAGTCCAGGGAAAATTCTTTTGGTAATTGCATCACTCGCTGGCAGCGCCTGGGCCAGAAGCTCCCAGCACACAGTTTGGAGGCATTTTGGGGGCGCTGCTCGTGTCCAAAGTGGTTCAGTTGCCTCCGGGGTCGATCTCGCGCGGGGCCGCAAAGGCATATTCTTGTTTTTCAAAGAATCTTTTTAATATCTAAAAAGAAGTTTTTACTTTTATGGAGTCCTAGAAATCCAATGCATTTAAAGTATCAGCCCCTGCAGTTTATACAGTAGATGAACTATTTAAATGTTTAAAGAGGAATACAAGTGTTAGGTTTTCAGTTTGTTGTTTGCTAAGTTGGAATTTTTTTTTTTAAGTTGGAGTTTCAGTAGTTGACTTAAAAATCAGTTTCCCTGAAAGCCAATAATAAATCAAAACCCCCAAAAGTAGAAAAAGGATTCATCTGCTTTTTTCTCTTAATTTATACTAAGGAAGCAATATTATTTTATAGACCTTTACTTTTAGTTTATAATATAATGGAACCATTTGTTAATCTAAGTTATGCCTAGATGTAATACTATCAAAAATGTTTTTTTAAAAATGTGTGCTTTCTAGAAGAATAAATACAAATGGCCAGAAGTCACATGAAAAAATGCCTTATACCAATAATCATCAGGGAGATGCAAATAAAACAATAATGAGATACTGTTTCACACTACAAGATTGGCACACATCAAACAGAACAAGAGCAACCAGTGCTGGCATGGAAATGGGGAGAAAGGTACTCTTATTCATTGTTGGTGGGAATGTCAGCTTCCAAAAGGTCCAGTCCTTTTGGAAAACAATATGGACATTCCTCAAAAAAACTAGAAATTGAGCTTTCATACGACCCAGCAATACCACTTCTGGGAATAAACCCCATGACCCCCAAAACACACTGCAGAAGAGCCACCTGCACTTTTATGTTCATTACAACACTATTCACAAGAGCCAGAATCTGGAGCCAACCAGAGTGGCCAAGAATAGATGACTGTATAAAGAAACTATGGTACATTCACACAGTGGAATACTATGTAGCCACCAGAAAAAAGCAAAGTTGTGAAATTTGCTTATAAATGGATGGACATGGAGAGTATCATACTGAGACTGAGTGAGATGAGTCAGAAGTACAGACATAGAAGCATTGCACTCATTTGTGGGATATAAAAAAGATGTATGAGACTAATATTCAAAGGACAAAAAAATGGTGCAGGAATACTGGCCCATGGTTGGAAGCTAGTTACAAGTGATGGAGGGGGGAGGGCAGTTAGGATAGAGAAGTTCACTATGACTGATAGCTGGAAATGATTACTCTGGACAAGAACTGAGTGTTGAAAGTGTTGAAAGGTAAAGGGATAAACACGATAACCTTTCAGTACCTGCATTGCAAACCATAATGCCCAAAAGGAGAGGGGAGAGGGGAGAGGGGAGAGAGGAGGACAGTGGAGGAGAAGGGAGAAGGGGGAGGGGAGAGGGGAGGAGAGACTGGCCATGTTGTTGGTGGGAAATGTAGGCTGGTGAAGGGAAGGGTGTTGGAACATTGTATGACTGCAACCAATGCAACTTTGTAAACCTGTGGACAACTTTGTAACTGTGTATCTCACAGTGATTCAATTAAAAAAGGTGCTTTTATCTAAGGGTTCTGAAATAACAATGTGACTTAGAGTCACTGATTTTTATAACAATGTAGTAACTGGGAGGATAAATTATTAGGTTGATATTCAATTGCCAATTACCTTTTTACAATATACATTGTCAGACTATTTAAAGCAAATTGAATTTGCATAATTTCAACAGCTATTTTAAATTGTTCTATGATGAGTGAAGCTGTTTCACTTAATACATTTCTTGCATGTTGAAGTTAGTAGCTAGATATTATTCATTGTTTTATTTAAAAAATATTAACTGGGCTATACCAGAAGTTATCTTTGCATCATTTTTTTTTTCTTTTTGGGTCACACCAGGCAATGCACAGGGGTTACTCCTGGCTCTGCACTCAGGAATTACTCCTGGCGATCCTTGGGGGACCATATGGGACGCTTGGGATTCAAACCTGGGTTGGCCTCGTGCAAGGCAAACGCCCAATCAGCTGTGCTATTGCTCCAGCCCCTCCTTGCATCATTTTATTTTATTTATTTTATTTAAAAAAAAATTTTATTATATCACCATGTGGAAAGTTACAAAGTTTTCAAGTTTATGTCTCAGTTATACAATATTCAAACACCATCCCTTCACCAGTGCCCATATTCCATCACCAAAATCCTCAGTATACCCCCTTCCCCTGCCCCCACCCCCAACTGTATAACTGATGAATTTCACTTCATTTTCTCTCTACCTTGATTACATTCCATATTGCAAAACAAAACTCATTATTGTTGTTGGAGTTTCCCCCCAAGGAAGACAGCCCTACTAAGGAAGCATTTGATAATTGGTTTGCCATTAAAAGATTGTATGTTTTCAGTTTTTAGAAAAGGTCTCGCGGTTCGGATGTGTTCCAGTCCCGCAACCCGGAGCTGTGTTAGTTGCTGCTCAGTGTCGCCAGGGCTCCATCGGGAGAAGGTGTACCAGCTGTACCTCCTCCATCTGGATTCCTGGTGTTGTTGGCCCGGATTTGGGTCCGGAGCATTTCTCTGGCCGCGTTGCTCACCAGACTGCTTGGCCTCTTCTCTGTTGATTGTGGCAAGATGGCGCCCCTTGCATCATTTTAAACATAAATTATACACTTACATTATTTGAAACAAGTTTCAAAATTTTGTTTTGAAGTATGGAATGAAGGATCAGTTTCCTTTTTCTCTTTTGATTTTTGAGTCCTACCTTTTGGAGCTCTTCCTGACTGTATGCTTGGGGATTGCTCTTAGTAGTGCTTAGAGCACCATGCAGTTCTAGGGATCAAACGCAGGCCTCCCGCTTGCAAAGCAGGTACTCAGCCACTTGAGCTTTTTTATTTCCCTAAAGAGCAATTTTTATTAACTCTGAATGTCACTGACACTTTAAGTCTTTGGAAAATTAATGGTATACTTGAAAACTTGTGGTTTTTCAATGAATAATCTTCCTTGATTTCACAGGCAATTGAAAAGCTACAGGCTGGTGCTCTCGCGACAGATGCTGTGACTGCAGCTTTGGTGGAGCTTGAGGTATTTCTTTTCTTTGTTTATGCTATAATTTAATTTTTTTTCATTTGTGTTCACTATTCTTTAATGATATGAACTGGTTGAGTTAACCATCAGTTATATGACCCATGTGAACAAACTTATGCAGAGGGCAATAGGCTGTTAGGTCGTTATCACTGTAAACTCTGAGCAATATAAAATTGCTTTATTTATCTTCCCTCAATTGTTTCATGAGATTGGTGGATACAAATATTCCTGGTGATTGGAAACCTACATTTTCCCAGTATTCTTGAAGTTGTCACTTCCCCCAAAGTAATACATTTTCCTAACAGATATGTTTCCTGGAGCTGTGCTCTGTGAAATGCACCTGTCCAGTGTGACTAGGTTGGCCTACAATTGGCTGCAGACATTGAAAAATTCACAGGAAAGATTGTTCACCGTAATTCTTTGTACTCCAGAGTGAAGATCTCTGGGTCCTTTCAGTCAAGAACCTTGAGGATGTGTTTGGAGGTTATTGACGCCTTGAGACTTTTGGTGCACAAAATTAAAGAAGATGGGTTTATATTAGTCAGATTAAAGGACATTTGTATTTGTGTGTATGAAGCAAGATTTTTTTTTTTAAATATGTTTAGAAAGATGTGAGGGGAGAAAAAGAGAGAAGTACATGTTCAAGAGAGAACACAGATGTAAAAAACTAAAGCATGCCGACGGGTGTGTGCACTCGCAGGCTCTCCGGGCAGCTCTGTCTCACCGCCCACTTTCCGTGCTCTGGAACCGCTGTGTGTGGCTGTCGGTCAAGGGCAGGCGACAGAAGGAAGAAGGCCAAACTGGTTGCTCAATCAGTTTATTTCATTCTCTCTTCTCTGCTTCTGTCCTGGCTCTGGATCTCTCTGGATCTCTGGATCTGGCCCCCCAACCCACTCTTACAGCCTAGTTAAATCCCCCTAGCGTGAGGGGGTTGGGGCGTACGCATAGGTGTGGTCACAATCAATAGGGTAAGGTTCCTTTCCCTCAGGGGATGCTTCTCCTAGGACTGATTCTCTTTCAGCAGGAGGATCCACCTAAGGGCGGAGTCCCATGAGTATGTTTCTCCTCTCCTCATCCAGCAAACATATAAGCATTCATAATATTAATCATTTTGTATGGACACAGTAAGAAATGCATTAAAGCTTATAGAATTGCTCTCCTGAGACCATCTCGATCTCAGACTACAGTGCTCAGGCCAGATCAGTCTTTCCTATCCCTAGCAGGGTCCTAGTCTCATCATTACTTTTGGATCATGACAGCATTTGTCTATGAGCAAGCTCTTAACTTAGAGTTAAGAATTAGGCACTTTGGCCAGGCCCATCTCGATGGCCAGGGTAGCACATAACTCACCACTTGCCCTGGATCTGTCCTGTCCCTCGTCGGGACCCTGCTTTTGGGGTGCTAGGAACTGAGGGCAGCTGAGGCTTAAGTGGAGAAACCAGATGCCTGGGAATGAATAATATTCGAAGCCAATTAAGTCCCAAGTTACAAAAGCATAATATTGTCTTCTCGTGTCCATACAAAAAGGACATGGCTCTGAATATATGCAAAAGACTCAAGGAGAAGAGAAAAACAATATTTACAAGTCAACAGAACACTAAGAAAGAAGCTACAAATAAACACAGAGGAATGGGAGCACTGTAATAGGAGTAACCCAATAAACCTAAACTACCTGAGGCTATGTAATCCTACACACAGACTTCTCCAAAGTGGAAATGTGCAAGCGAAGAAATGCAGAGACAACTGAGATGCTTGTGCAAGGAGGACATGGACTTGAAGAACAAGCATATTTCGAAACAGGCCAGTAGATGACTGGCTGAGATGACTGCTTGGGGAATCCCGACATGAGGCTAACAAAGGTTAGAACTTGAGGGAGGAGATGATAGAATAGAGCTTCCTAAAATTCACTGAATGTGGCTTTTACAGTTATGCTCTGTCATGGCTTCTCCACTCTATTATGCAAACCCTTGCTTTTCTCTGAAAATTACCCAGACGTTTATTAAAAAGACTGGTCATGTCTTTTTTTTTTAATTCTGCTGCTGTTCTGATCATGCATTGTAGATTTAAATCATGTGTTGCCTTCAACTTGATCCTTGTGTTGTCAGGGAAGGTGAACATATATGGTGAGCACCAGTTACATTATAGTTTGATTCTTTTTTGTGGAATAGGGGGTAGCACACCATGAGGTTCAAGGCTTACTCTTGGCTCTGAACTCAGGGATCACTCCTCGCAGGGCTTGTGAAACCATATTGGGTGCCAGGGATCAAATGTGCAAGGCAATTGCCCTACCTGCTCCATTACCTCTTCTTAAGGCATCAGATATGCCCTTTTATTGAGACAATTACATCTTACACTTGCTTAACACCTGCTGTGTGTCCCAGGGCACTTCACAACCATTTGTTGGCTTAGTTTTCTTATTTATATGGGAATAATAATTCCTATTTCTTACATTGTGATGATTAGCTGGTTTTTTTATATGAGAATTTCTTAGAGGAGTATGTGAAAGATAGTAACAAGCCCTAATTGTTAGCAAATATTAGTACTATGAGGTGCTTTAGAAATTATGTATATTATAAAAATATTAATGGCACTAATGATAACTTTTATAATATTATATATTGTGGGTTACAGAAGAAAGCTGATAAAGGAAGAGACTAATGAATATATTTGCCACTCATTTATTCCATTACTCAAGCGTACATACATAAGAAGCTTCATCTAGCTTAATACTGTTAACTGCAAATCATGGTCCTTTGTGTAGAAGATACTATTCTTAGGTTACCAGTGTGTGGTATCAATGTGGGTTTGGGGAATGAAGGTAAATGAGTAGCTGGGGGATATGGTAACTGTGAATACAAAATAAAGTAAACTTTGTTCTTTCATCTCAGAATAATTTTTTCTAGTCAATTTTATATCTTGTGTATTTAATTATAAATTTTCCCCAGATGAATTAACCTACTTTAAAAAGTATTGATCTGGGGCTGGAGCAATAGCACAGTGGGTAGGGCGTTTGCCTTGCACACGGCCGACCCGGGTTCAATTCCCAGCATCCCATATGGTCCCCTGAGCACCGTCAGGAGTAACTCCTGAGTGCAAAGCCAGGAGGTAACCCCTGTGCATTGCCGGGTGTGACCCAAAAAGCAAAAAAAAAAAAAAAGTATTGATCTGTACTTAAAATTTATTGAAAATGCATTTTGTAATAATGAATTATTCATGAGTAAGCAAACTATCACTTTAAATGGTGATCTGAGTTTTTTAAGAGTGTGGCTATATGAAATAGCTTTTATTTATTCTTTTAAATCATTGAAAATTTTCTTTCTGTGTGTATTCTAGGGATCAAATCTAGGGCATCACACATACAAAGTGAGACTCTGACACTGACCTATATGAAGTAGTTTTTAAATGAACTAGATGGCTCTGTGTGCAATGGTAGTACATTAGATTTCTAAACAAATTTGTTTAATTTTTGGGTCACATCTAATAGTTCTCAGGTCTTACTCCTGGATTGGAACTTAGGCATCACTTCTGTTGGGACTTGGGGGACCATATACAGTACCAGGGGTGGAGTTGGGTCAGCTACATGCAAGGGAAGTGCCTTACCCATTGTACTATCTTTCTAGCCCACTTTGTTATTTATTTATTTTTTGGGGTAATGTTATGTAGAATAGCATTGGATAATGTGAGTGAGTTCCCTCTTTTTTACTTAAGTCTTGGTAAGAATTTCAGTTATTAAAAATTATTTTTTATGTAGAGTCTGAAATGTTTCAGTAGTTTAAAGACTCAGCTACATTGTCTGGAAGGATTTTCCTGAATCTTTGTTGTAAGTCATGTTTACACCGACCTCTCCATTCTTAGTTATCTTGTGTGCTTGTGAATCATTGCCTTTCAGGGTAAGACTTTAAAATGGTATTCTGCTCAAGTGTTATAGTAGTTTGAACCAATGGAAAGATATAAGGAAACCAGGATATTATATCCTCTGTGCTAAATAAGTAACAAAACTGTGCCCTTTTAGCCTACTAAAACTTTTAGAGAGTCTGATTTATTCTGTTATATTTAATTTTATAACATCTGTATTTAGTTTGGATCAGTCTTTTTAATAGAGCTAAACCTTATCCTTTTTATTGTATAGATATAGACAATAATACCTTTTGTATTTTGATTTTAGATAAAAAAACTGTACATAAAAATAATGGTCCTTTTAAAACTTGTCTGTTACATTATTTCGTAGAAAGATAAAATTGGTTTGAATTCCTTGAACACTTTATTAACTGTGGACTGAAATATATCCTTTCCTCCGTCCCCCACACCTGTGCTTCGTGGTTCCTTCTGGCATGGGATTCAGGGGTTAAGGACTGAGTCCCGGGGCACCCATATGCAAAGCATACACTTCAAACAAATTTAATGTACTTAACTGGCTGGAAGAGGTGCCTGACTTTATATTTTAATAAGTATGTGCATTTTCATTTGTTTTAAATATTGAAACAGAGATCTTAACTTTACCATAGAGAAGGATGAGGCATGGGGAAAGTGAAGGTACGAAA
This sequence comes from Sorex araneus, assembly GCF_027595985.1. Taxonomy (NCBI): domain Eukaryota; kingdom Metazoa; phylum Chordata; class Mammalia; order Eulipotyphla; family Soricidae; genus Sorex; species Sorex araneus. The sequence continues at coordinate 134,181,973 of NC_073304.1, read as the reverse complement.
CAGTATCTTTACTGCTGTAAGCAAGCCATATATTTATATCACGTATATTGTGCAGTCACATACACATAGCACTTATGCCAGACCACAAAGACACATACATTTTTCAATTTTTTCTTGGGAACCAATCACCTTGTTGCATTATTCTTGTTCTCCAGACAAATGACAAGTGATATCATTGGAAGGCTTCACTTCTGTGCAGAAGCAGGAGGTATTAAAAAAAAAAGCAGGGGTATTTTTTTTTGCTTCAATTAAGTGGGGTCTGAGTGTATAAGTTACTACTTATTAAACTGATCTGCCCCTCCCTCAGGGCTTCGAGAGGGAAGGTGACCGTATCAGTGTTCTGCTCTTGTAAATGATAATAAGTTTCCAAAGTGCATCTTGTTTATCTTCAAAATGTTGGGGGAAAAGATGGAGCTACTTATAGAACATACTTTAATAATTTATTTTTAAATTGATTTGGTCTCATTGATTCATCAGGTATTTATAGATTTTTACCATAGCTGAAATTATAAGTGATGAGAAAGGGGCTTCTATTTATTGGGTAACACTGATTTTCCTTATATAAAGAAGATAAATGTTGGGAAGCAATTTGATCTGCACTCCTGGGGCTGTAAGTTTATTAGACAGTTGATTTTGTGACTTCTTTTGAAATAATTTTAGTCCAGGTAGTGATTGTGATTGTGGATTTGCATTTGAAAACCGTATTATCTGCATGGCACTTAGGATAGTCCTGGTATGAAGTTTTTAGAGGAGATTACATATAGATCTAGGTGAGTCAGGATGCTACTGCTCAAGTAGGATTAGAATATGTTTCAGGAATTCTGATAGAAGACAAACTAATTATGAAAGAGTTGCTAATGCTCCTTTCACACATTGGTATTTATCTAAGAAAAAGTATAAGACCTGGTTTAAAAGTTATCTAATGAGTGTAAGAAATCACGCAACCCGGAGATTCTTCTGGCACCGATTTATTCAGAGACCTTCTTATGCAAAACGGGAAAGAAGAGGAAGGAGGGATGAACGAGGAGGAATCCCATACCTAGCTAGGCAGCTTCCCTCCTTTTTTACCCCTCGCTGCCTCCTCACGCCCAAGTGTCTGCAGCCGATAGGTTAGTCACTGCTTATGGGTGTGGCAAGACATCCTGTTTCCTTATCAGGAGTTGTTTTCGAAGCACACAGGTGTTGATTACAAAGAACGCTACAAAGCATGGTCCCGTGGAGGCTCTCCACAGTTCCCCCTTTTTGTTTTAGAACAGCAAGTCTGCGTAGCAACCTCGGCCCCCTTGGCCTTACCCGTCATTGGGAGCCCTCTCGCTTGTAGGTCCCTGTCTTAGGTTGGTCCAAGGGTCAGGTGGGGTATAATGCACCCTTTCAAACTCCTCAACTACAGGAGGTCCCCTGCAGTTAAGGGCTCTCAGCTGCATAATACCTTTGCTACATCCAGCTAGACCTGATTGTTCTAAGCGAGATTATTGTTTCAAATTGCAGGCCAAAGTTTAGGGGATTGCTGTGCCTCCAGGGCTGGGATACCTGCAAATATCACGCCTTTGTAAATAGTTGTACTTGCTGCATTTTAAATAGACACCAGGCAAAAACCAAAGCAGCGAGAAGCAATAAGAATAGTACTGCTCCCACCCCCACCCACTCTTTGATAAATGGAGGGGACTTTCTACTCTGGTTTTATCAAGATGGGTAAGGACAGGATTAAAACAGGCCATGTTGTAGCAATGGCCCAGAAAGCTGCTTCTTCAGCTCGTACTGGCACAGGAAACAGGCTGAGCAGGAGCACCAGTTTGCACATCTTGGTCTACTGGAGGCGAGGTCTTCTGTGTCAGGTGTTCAGGAATTCACACTGGTTTTACCCTGTCCTGCGGAAAAACACAAACAAAACTCCTGGCCCAGGTTAACACAGGTTCCTTGAACTATCTTAGTAAGGTTGCCTCGGCAGTCCTAGGTACAGCACAGTTCACGCTTGAAAAAATACTCTAAAGTTACTAGAAGCCTCCACAACCGGGGCTTTTATCTCCATGTCTGTGAACAGAAAAAGTCAGAAGCTCCAAGACGAAAGGATATCCCAGAGATAAACGAGAAGGTGCTCCTGCCAAATCATTCCTTTTTTCTTCAGGAACCTGTGAATTTCAAGGAAAGGGTAGAAGTAAAGTATTAGTAATTCAAAATATGGAGGCCTGGCATTGTCTGATCCACGACCTGAAAAATAAGAGTATAAGGAAAGGTCTTAATGTGACCTCATGAAATGTGTAAGGAGCTAGAGGCCTTTGCTCTAGATTCTCTGACGCTGGCTCCTCTTCTTTCCTTGTGACTTCCAGCTGAAATCAGTTTGGCGATGAATCAGAGCTGGAATTTGAAGGGTTGTGAGACTGTTGGTCTGAGATCCAAATCAGGTGGTTGAATTCTGCTTCTGATGAGACGTAAAGGGATCCAAAGTTTCTTAGTGGGGTTATCATCTGTTGAAACAAAAGCATAGCCTTTTCCTCGAATAAGGGGTTTTCCTGCTACATTCAATTGAGAAAATACCTCCTTTTTGTATTTGATTTAACATTCCATATATCCACTGAAAATGCAGAGGTGGTGGGCTTAAGGCCGCAGTGTTCTATACTGAAAAGGGGTTGTAGTAACTTTATCGGGGCAGGGAATAGGCTGCGCTTCCTGCCGTCCCTGGCTGCAGCGATTATACTGATTGGAGCTCTGAAACTCCACACTGGGGAAAGGGGCTGCAACTGAGAACATCCCCTGATTTTGCGGGGCCTGGGTCTGGCCCCCTTGCAGGTGTGCCGAGTTGGGATCACTCACTGCACCAAAATTAAAGCGACAATCTCTGGCCCAATGATTTCCCCTCTTACACCGGGGACAGGGCCCGGGAGGTGCAAGTCTGGCTCTGCAGTCTCTGGCCCAGTGGTTTCCCTTCTTACACCTGGGACAGGGCCCAGGACGTGCTCTCCTAGCACGGCTTGGGGGCGCATTGCAATCTCTACGAAAGTGGCCTGGTTTTCCACAATTAAAACATCTTTTCTGAGCTTGTCTCTGTAAGGCATAGACCTGCACCTTATGTTTCGCAGAGCCAACATTCCAGCATGCTTCCAAGTACCGAATATGTCTTCCTTCTCCTTAATAGGGCCCAGAATGGCCTGGCAATCCTCATTAGCATTTTCAAAGGCCAATAGTTTAGTCAACAGCTCCTGAGTTGCCTTATCCTTAACCTGCATTTCAATAGCTTTCATCAACCTTCCTATGAAATCTGCATAAGGTTCTGAGGCTCTCTGGAAAATCTTTGTAAAACTTCCCTTAAATTCTGCTTCTGCCTCAACCTTCTCCCATGCACGCAGGGCTGCGTCATGGACATGAGCAAGAACAGCACGAGGCAAGGTGACTTGCCTTTCTGGGTCTCGCCATTTCCCTTTACCAGTTAACATCTCACAAGTCAATTTAATCCCTGAAAAGTTTTGTTCAGCATGGCCTAGGCCTTGAAGCTTTGCCTTGGCCTCATTATAGAGCCACATTCTCCACTCCAAGTACTGAGAACGGCTTAAGCATGTCTTAGCAACCATGTGAAAATCATGAGGTACCCAGTAGGACTTTTTACTCCAGTATGCAAGATACTCCCTACAATATGGAGATGTAGGCCCGTACAAGACACAGGCCCGTTTGAAACGACTGAGAGAATCCATCCTTAACCTGCGATAAGATGGCTGCTGCTTCTTCTCTGCCTGGACTGGGCGATTGGGAGCATGTCCCGAGCGGTCTGGAGGCTGCTTGGCTGAGTCACTCTCGGATTCAGAATCTGAGTAAGTGATAGACTCATAACCCGCATCACTTCCATCTAATGCACTGGACGTGGAGCTATATTCCTCAGTCTGAGAAATATTTATACTATGACAACCTTTTCGAGGCTTAGGTGTGGGAGGACCTGAGGCCGTATTATTCCTAATGTTCTCCACATAAATTGCACTATTCAAAAACAGAAGAATAGAATTAACAATCTCCCATGTAGTCCAGAATTCCCCGGGGATCTCAGTCCTTTTCTTAGATGTCTTATAGACATTTTTTCTAACTTGTCTCCATATCTTGCTATCTAGAGTTCCTTCGTCTGGGAACCATGGGTTAATCTCATAAACTACTTTAAGGCAGGACCGGAGTTGGTCTCTGGAAATGTAGAGTTCCGGGTCTCCTATTCTGCGGGAGAGAGACTGAATCAAATTCATAAATGACTTGCCCTCTTCAGTCCGGCTCGAAAAAATATAAAAGATTTTGAGAAGGCCCAGAATCTGCCCCATTTTAGTGGGGGATTGCTGTTCGGATTCTAATCCGCAACACACACACACAAAATCCTGATCTCCCGCTCACCTTCTAGAGTGGGGCGCACCGAACGCTTATTCTTACCTTTAGTTGATAGTTCGGGCCCACCCAGGCACGCCAGCTGTAAGAAATCACGCAACCCGGAGATTCTTCTGGCACCGATTTATTCAGAGACCTTCTTATGCAAAACGGGAAAGAAGAGGAAGGAGGGATGAACGAGGAGGAATCCCATACCTAGCTAGGCAGCTTCCCTCCTTTTTTACCCCTCGCTGCCTCCTCACGCCCAAGTGTCTGCAGCCGATAGGTTAGTCACTGCTTATGGGCGTGGCAAGACATCCTGTTTCCTTATCAGGAGTTGTTTTCGAAGCACACAGGTGTTGATTACAAAGAACGCTACAAAGCATGGTCCCGTGGAGGCTCTCCACAAATGAGAATGATAGTATAGTATGAATAATAGACTTTTTAGGGGTTATTGTGTAGTGCTATGAGAAAATTGATTAATTTTAAAGATTTTGCTTAGATTTAATTTTTTTATTTTTTAGATTTTGGTTCTTTTAAAAAATGGTTGTTAGGTAGTATATTGTGCATTAAAATATTGATAATTACAGCCTTTAAATATCATGTACGGAAAGGCTGAGGTGAAATGGGAATCTCCTTTGTTCAAAAGGTTTTATTGAGTTTGTGCTATTTGAGATGGACCCAACAGTTCTTTCCTTTGTTGTTTGACTCATCCTCTAAGGCTCGTATAATCAGGGGAGATGTAATTTATGATTGAAGCATATGCTTTTGTCCAAATAGTTTTACAAGTTTTTGTACCTGATTGCTACAAACAGTCTGTTATTTGATAATCTCTATATAGTTCACTGTGATGTTTATCATCTTTGGAAGAATTACTTGAAGAAATGATTTCTTACTCAGATGGCTATGAGTTTAGGTTGTGAGAGAAAAAATTAGTTGCTATTATATACTTATTATCCATAATACTGTTACATATTTACCTGTATTTCTACCGCCTGTGTACTCAGAGCCAAGTGTATTTCTTTAAAGTAAGGAGTTCCCAAATGTGATCATGCACTATGGGTCACATACTCCTTCCTTTGGCTCAATACTGCAGCCCTGTGTTGTCTATATGCTTCAAGAGCACAGAAAACACCTAAGGCCTGCCAGTCCTTGGAATGCAAGTAGCCCTGGAGATAGTGTGGCCTGCTGCAGGCATACGTGTATATCTAGAATGGAAGGAAACAGAGAAGGACTAATCTGCTCCTCTGTGGCACCAAACCTGAAGGAAATTCACAAATTCACTTGTGTTTCTCTCTTGGTAAATACTTAACTATACCCTGCTTCCTATACCTCTGCCTGCCTGCTCTCTACCCCTCCCTCCCTCCCTCCCTCCCTCCCTCCCTTCCTTCCTTCCTTCCTTCCTTCCTTCCTTCCTTCCTTCCTTCCTTCCTTCCTTCCTTCCTTCCTTCCTTCCTTCCTTCTCCTCTTTCTCTTTGTTTCTTTCCCTTTTCCCTTTTCTTTTTTTAAATATGGTACTGAGATGCAAGTGCTCCACCACTGAACTACATCCCCATCCACTAGAGTTTATTTTTTTATTTGCAAAAGCATAGGAGCATCTGTTTTATAACCATTTCTGTTTATTTGGGAGAGTGAATAAAGTCAAGGAAATGAACATCTTCTGCACATTTCTCCCCAAGAAGTCATCATTTTTAAGCTGAGGGTGGCTGAGGGCTTCAGTGATCCCTGGACTCTCCCCCACTCTCTCCCATATTGAACATATTGGAAAGACAGCTTGATACATTTAGCTCACATGTACACAAGGCCCATTAATCATAATGTGACTGAAAAGTCTAATTTTAGACTTGCCACACTTGAAAAGTCTCATTTTTCTCTTCCACTGGTACATCTTTTATTTTCTGTAGTGTGGGGAAAGTCCTGTTTTCATGTATGTAAAACAAGGAGTTCTGCCTTTTCCCCTTTGTAACAGTTAAAATGTTTTCATTGCATGAAATTTGAGTTTTGGCTTTAAATACTCTATTTCCCCCCCAACTGAATTATCATTTATTATTCCAATCAGAGAACCTGTTTTGCCTGTTCAGCAGTATTTCCAGTGGTGCTTCAGAATTTCTGTATATTGCAGCTGTATATAGAGTCTTTATGTTTCTCTGCATTTTTTTGTTTTATTTTTTTGAGGTGTACACACACAGTTTACACTTCATGGAGTTGCATCCTGCCAAGTCTCCATGTTCTTCTTGTGAAGAGGCAGAGAAAATCACCTCTCCCAAGAATTTCTACCTTCTGACCAAGGGAAATGTGTCCTGAAGAGCTGTACCCAGACGGGAGGCAACTTGTTTGCTTGTACTGCTGCTAGAGCATTGGTTTAATTAGAAGACAGGCTGTGGGTGGCCATGTGCAGACAAAGAAGCACCAGACAACCCAGTTAGCCTGGGAGAGTCAAAGTAAGTTGCATTCTTTTTAAAACATGTTTTTTGAGTACTGATGCTGATTCATGCCCTTAGTACTAAGTGGCAGCTGTTACTGTTTGTGTTTACACATTAGTACATCTGTTCTTTTTTCTATGACCTTAGACATTAAGTATTTAACACAAAGACCTGCTTAATAGAAAAGCAGTGATTTTTTTCCTCATATATATATATATACATATATATATACAAGAATAAAAGAAAACAAAAACAATGATTTTATTCTAGATTTATTTTACATTACATCAAAACTGTTTGATAGCACTAGGAACTCTTGCCAATTTTTTGATGAGCTATGTGGCCCTTATCTGTCAGATGTATTCATCATGATGAATCTGGTAGAAGATGAGGTCCAAGAAGATGAGACTTAGCAGTTCCTGAGGAGTATGCAACATTAACTCTGAGCCCTTTTTTTGCTCTCCAAGTTGTTATTTTCTTCCAGCTTAGAACTCATCTTTGAGCCAGTTAGAGCTACATTTTGTAGTGTGGTAGAATAGGTGATAATTTTGTGTTTTGTTTTTGTGACAGCAATTAAAAATTTTGTGAGTGCAAAATTTTTCTTTATTATATGTTAATAGAGATATTACATGAAACATATTTGATCAAATTCATCAGCTCTGGATATATAGTGTTGATTATTGAATCTTTGTGTGTGTTTGTGTGTGTGTATGTGTGGTGGGGGTGGTGTATTTATGTATGTGTGTATGTGTTTGGTCTATATCATTTGTATATCAATTTTGTAATCTAACATCTGCTGTTTTTTGTTGTTACTTTTGGTAATGAAGAAGCTAGGCAAAGGTATTTTTGTGTTCACCAAAATCACAGGTTGCTATCGCAGTGATCAATCTAAAAGACTGCCTTTTGATTTTAAGTTTTTGTTTATCTCTCAAACCCAAGCATTTATGCAGAATCTGGAAAAGAATGAGGAAGAAACTTAAATTACATAATTTTTAAGAATCTCATCAAGATTGTATCTGAAATCCTTCTCTAAAGTAAAACAAAGCATTGTTTAATTTTTTAAATCATACAATTAAATTGAATTTATGCATGTAGATGTAAATTAGACCAATGAAGCAATGCATCTCAATACAGCAAAGCAAACATTTAAAATTGAATCTTGGCATTCCAGTCCACGGAAGTTGTTTGGCTATTCCCATCGCCAAGGTATTTTACTGGCAGTCATTCTCACTCAGGGTCTGCTTCCTGTGTGGTATATATATTTTCTGATAGTTCATGATGTGCTCATACTGTAACATAGGATGAGCTATGTTAAGCGTTAAGCACTGTAACACTTAATAGGCTCAGAAAATCCATAGTGAGACACTTTCTTAGGTTTTTCTTCTTTCTCTCTGTGTGTAGAGGTTAATGTTTTCTACTTGGTTCTAAGTCTTTTTAGTCAACAGAGGCTTTGTTATATATTATATGTCAGTAAAAAGTTAGTAAAGCCTTCCGCCCACCCTTCCAAGGATGCCCTTACCTCACATTTAATAGAAGGGTGGTTCAAATTATAATTTTGTTGTGTTAGGTTGTTTTCAGCAATACTTTCCTATTATTTGTAAACATTGTTAAAAGGTGTAATTATTTTGGCTGAAGAGGAGGACGAGCCTCACACATGCGGGAGCCAGCAGAGGAACCCAGGTGTGCGGGACCTGGGGCCGAGATCTCCAAGGCTGATTGGATTGGGACTGGGCCTCTTCTACCCAGATCCCCAGTTTTCCAGTAGCTAGGCAGTCACACCCAGAGACTGCCCCTGGCGCCTTGTAATCCCATCAGTGGCCAACGTCCAGAGACTATAAAACCAAGCTCCCGGATGCTTGGTTTAATATAATAGCCTCGGTTTAATAGCCTAGTTCTCCCTCTTGGAGAACCTGACAAGCTACCGAGAATCTATTGCCCACTTGGGAGAGCCTGACAAGCTCCCCGTGGTGTATTCATATCCAAAATGCAGTAACAGATACATACATACCTCTTGGAGAGCCCGGCAAGCTACCGAGAGTGTCCCACCTGCACGGCAGAGCCTGGCAAGCTACTCGTGGCATATTCGATATGCCAAAAACAGAAATGATAGGTCTCATTCCCCTGACCCTGTAAGAGCCTCCAGTTGTTGGGAAAGACGAGTAAGGAGAGCCTGCTAAAATCTCGGGGCTCAGTGTAATAGAGACGTTACTGGTGCCTGCTTGTGTAAATTGACGAACAGCGGGATGACAGTGACAGTGACGAGGAGGATAAATGGATGCCCAATTTTTCTTTACTAGACAAATAGCTCCGTTTGTCTTTTCTGTTGTAGTTCATTTGGAAAGAACAATTTCAGGTACTGTGTGTGCTAACCTCTTCCTGGACATAACAAAGAATCCAACTAAAATAAAGCTTAAAACTATTTCAGATGTGCGCTTCTATTGAAGCCAATATATATATTTTTAGAGGTTTGTGGTATGCTTGACAAGTAATTCTTTGTACTGAAGCTCTGTGACTTTGAATTAAAAAAAAACATGAAAATAAACTGTGGTGATGTTATTTTTCTGCATAGTTATATTATGTGTTTAATAGCAAATTTGATAAACTAATATTAGAAGGTGAATACAGACATGTAGTGCTATTGTATTTTATTTTTTTTCCCTCTCTATTCTTTTTAATGAGATCACACTTTCTGCTACATCAGAAATAATGTGATGTAGATATTTCTCAGCTAATGCATTGAAAGTCATGATAATTTGTTATTTGCTGTTAGTTGAATATACTAATCTCTTCCTGTAGTGTTTTATAAGGATTACCCCCCTTAATTTACTGTTATTGAGGTTATAGTAATGCTAATGTTTATGCTTTTGGTGAAAAAAATTACTGTATTTCTACCAACTCCAAAGTGTCAGACATTAGGGTCCTTATGTTACTACTTCTTATTTTTATTAAATAAAAATTTCAAAAAAATTCAATAAAATATTTTAGAGAAATGAATGGTCCATATTTTTTGGACAGAGTATTAATATAAGATCAGCAAATTTTAATGAGCAAATATTGACATAGTTATATTGAAAGATTTTGGATGCAGCAAGAAGATCATAGAATGTTATAGTTTCTAATGCCTGTGCTGTCCTTTGTTTTTTAAAAAGCAAAGTATGTTGTCTTTTGTATAATTGAACAGTTAGAAAAATAAACTGTAAAAGATATTAAAACTGGATTTTCAGTATGCTATATTTGACTTAAGTGGTTGCAGAGTGTGATGCAAACAAATGTTCTCTCAACTTACATTCAGGATAGCTAAAATATTACTTTAACACATGTTAAAAGTAGAGCACTGTAACTATTTGGCTAGATATAATTCCGGGCTGTCTAAGTTGAGTAATTTCCTCAGGCATTCCAACTTTGATCAACCACAGCAAGAACTTTTAGCATGTCTGTAAAGCAGCCAGTGCATCTGTAAATATGTCCCGAGGTAGAGAGAACAAGAAAATGCCAAAAATGAAAGAATACTTTGTGTCCTTAAGGAGCAGTTGCAGAATGAAAATGGAAAGCTTTTTGTTTCTCTAGGAACTCTTTTTAGATAATTGAGCCTCTGATGTCCAAGTATACCCTGTGGTTCTATTTTAATGAATGAAAAATAACTTTATTTGGATCCATTAAAGTGTTTCTGGCTAATTCTACTGAAATTTATTGGATAAATTTCAGCAATTCTTAAACTTTTCTGTTTTTATTAATTTACTATTAATTCACTAAAAATGGAAACATCAGTAATATATATCTCAATAAAGCAGGTCCTAGTTGGTTGTAATTGACTAGTATTTGGACAGAAATATTCTTCCCTCTTTGGGGCTGGAGTGATAGTATAGCTGGTAGGATATCTGCTTTGCATGCTGCCTACCTAGCTTTGATCCCCAGTATCCCAGATGGCAGAACTAGGATTAAGTCCTCAGCTCAGACTGGAGTACTTCTCTCCCTTGCCCCCCCACTCCACTCCCTGCCCAAAAGAGAGGAGGCATTTGCTACCACTGAGCTTTGTCCCCAAGCCCTTATCCAGAGAACTTTTAAAGCTTTGCTGAATTACTACATGTAAACGGAACAATATATCGACCTAGCTATGTTCTTTTTACTTTTTTTTGTTTGTTTTATGATAACCCCCAAAGAGTTCTTTTTTTTTTTAAAATTTTATTGAATCACTGTGAGATTGTTACAAGCTTTCACACAGTGATCAAACACACATCCCTCCACCAGTGCACATTCCCCACCACCAGTATCCTCGGTATACTCCCCCCCACCCCCTTTCACATCCTCCCCCTGCCTCCATGGCAGACAGTATTTCCCATACTCTCTCTCTACTTTTGGGCATTATGGCTAGCAACACAGACACTGAGAGGTCATCATGTTTGGTCCGTTACCTACTTTCAGCACACATCTCCCATCCCAGCTGATTCCTCCAGCCATCATTTTCTTAGTGATCCCTTCTCTATTCCATCTTCCTTCTCCCTTCCACTCATAAAGCAGTCTTCCAGCTATGGAGCAATCCCCCCTGACCCTTGTATCTACTGTCCTTGGGCGTCAGCCTCATGTGATATTATTCTATACTCCACAAATGAGTGCAGTCCTTGTATGTCTGTCCCTCTCTTTATGACTCATTTCACTTAACATGATACTCTCTATGTTTATCCATTTATAAGCAAATTTCATGACTTCATTTCCTAACAGCTGCATAGTATTTCATTGTGTAGATGTACCAAAGTTTCTTTAACCAGTCATCTGTTCTAGGGCACTTGGGTTGTTTCCAGATTTTGGCTATTGTGAACAGTGCTGTTATGAACATACAGGTACAGATGTCATTTCTACTGTGCTTTTATGCATCCTCGGGTTATATTCCCAAAAGTGGTAAAACCCCCAATTAGTTCTAGATGTGAAAATTCCTCCTTTTGGGTCAAAGTTGTACCAGTTATTTGGGAGGAATCCATAATCCCATCATTTTCCATCTTGTAGCTCTAGATTTTCATATTCTCCAGTTAGTCATCATTGGGAGCAAGATTAAATAAAATTGCTAGCAAATAATACATTTATCAATTTCATCGATTTTTTTTCAGAAATAAAAATCTTTTTATTTTTTTCCAGAACTAGGCAAAGAGCAATGTAATTGATGCATATCCCTTAAGCTCAAACTTTGTACCCTAAAAGGAGGTGCAGAGAATTGCAAAAGGGCAAGTTGGGTAGGAAGATAAAAGTGTAAAACAATTGATAACCTAGTTGTTTTGTACAGAGATGGAGACTTGAGTGAATTTCTGAGTTGGTTATCTTGTTGCTCTTCGTTTTCTCAGTAAACATTGGTTTTCTTAGTGCTTTGGCTTCTTCAACATTTAGTACTTACTTAATTTTCTGTATAGGTTTCTTTGATCTTGAAATCATCAAACTTCATACTCAGAACATACCCAGCTTCTTATAAAGACTGGGAGGGTAGCCAGAGACAATACAGGAAGTGAAGTGCTTGCCTTATATGCAGCTGATTACAGTTTAATCCTGAGCATTTTATCTGGTCCCCTGAGCACCACCAGGCATCACTTCTGAACATAGAGCTAGGAGTTACCACTGAGCACTGCTTGGGTGTGGCCCCCGAGTCAAAAAGCGCACACCTATTCCAAACCACGTGGATCTTGGAAATAATTTATAGGTTGTTACTATTCTTTGTGTGATTACATCTTTATTTTTTCACATTACTTGAACACTGCTATTCCCCCACATATGTGACTGCATTTTTAAAATTAATTCCTCTAAACTACTAGCTTCAGAGAGAATACTTTGTTCTCTCAACAACATTTCATAATGGTAGATCACCATTAGATAAAGTTGTAGGTAAAGTTGTCACTACCAAGTTCAAAGGAGCTTTGGTGAAGATACATATTATTGTTCTTATAGATTCTGGATGGAAAACTCATATGATCAATTTCTAGAAGCCTGTAGCACTGTAGCACTGTCATCCTATTGTTCATCAATTTGCTCGAGCTGGCACCAGTAACGTCTCCATTGTGAGATTTGTTGTTACTGTTTTTGGCATTATCAAATATGCATGGGTCGCTTGCCAGGCTCTGCCATGCAGGTGAGATGCTCTCGGAAACTTGTCAGGCTCTCCGAGAGGGACGGAGTAATTGAACCCGGGTCGGCCACATGCAAGGCAAATGCCCTACCTGCTGTGCTATTGCTCCAGTCCTTCTAGGAGCCTAGAGATACAAATTTTAATTGCTCTAATTAGAATATTGACCAGTAACCTGGATCACCTTAGTATAGGTAGATTGACATGTGGGTTTTAGATTAATGCAGGTTACATTACCTTTTTTGTGTATGGGCCACATTCAGTGGTACTCAGGGCTTACTCCTGGCATTGTGCTCAGGGATACTCTTGGTAGGTTGGGAGTTACAATGTGTTATGCTGGGGATTGATCCCAGATTGGTCACTGCTTGCAACACAAGTACCCTGCCTGCTGTACTATCTCTCTAGTCCCAAATGACTAATTTATTAATTGTTTTTCTTTAATTTGAAGGAAATGAGGATATTTAGTATTTTAAGTAATAAACTTAGTATGACAATAAAAATCACTATTTGCCCTTAAAAACTCATGTGTTAAAGACCTAGTTTGATTGAAATCTGTATTTTGTAGAAAACTGAAGACTTATCAAAGCTCAGACTTTGTGTTCAAAGAACTAATATACTTTTACAATGTAACATAGGCCAGAGTTTGCAAAAAGTATGTATGTCAGTTGGCCCATAAGCTAATTCTTAAAAATGGAAATTTTTTCCTAAGTGTTGCCAACATTCAGAAACCAGGATACTAATAAAAATCTGGTTTCCTAACATCTCTTGAGAAAAATGAAATCTGGCAACATGTGTAATGTGTCCTCTCTGGGTTGCAGTCTGCCCTTTTTGAATATAGAAAACTGTAACTAAGACTATATTTCAATTTAAGGTCCAGCTGAAAGTAAGACTTGGATAGAGATGCAAACTTTTGACTTATTGTAAGGGTTAAGAAAGATGCATTGATAGCTTAATTGGCATTTACTTTAGTGGTTGTAAATTGTTGCAACAGGGATTTCAACTGGAATAAGCTTTTGATTTATTTTATAAAATTGGACTTGGACTTAAGTATTAACTTAGTATTTGGAAATGAACTTCAAATCAAACTAAAGACTTTTCAAAAAACTTCTCATTGAAGCAATTTGAATGGGAACCAAAGTATATCACTCCAGAAAGTTTTGCGTTGGAGTTGAAGCAAATCAAAATACTCTGTGACCCAACTAAGTTTAAGCTAAATTGTTTATTTACTTCTAGTCCCAGGAGTAAAATGTCATTTTTAGCATTTGTGGTGAGGTATGTACCAGAATGACCAGTAATAGCATATTGAACCAATTTCTAAACTTTTCCTGCAAATCTTTAGAAGGATATTTGGCTTCCTGTGTCATTTATCTAATCTTGATTATACTACTACTTAATGCAGACCATATTGAGAAAGATTACTAATTTGCATAATATTTGTGATTGCATCTGAGATAATTACCTGGAAAACTTTTTTTTTTTTCTTTTTGGGTCACCCTGGCCATGCACAGGGGTTGTTCCTGGCTCTGCGCTCAGGAATTACTCCTGGCGGTGGTACTCAGGGGATCATATGGAATGCTGGGAATCGAACCCGGGTTGGCTGCATGTAAAGCAAATGCCCTACCCACTGTGCTATCGCTCCAGCTCCTACCTGGAAAACTTTTATCAGTCCTTTTACCAGTGACTTAGAGTTTACTAATTTCTGTAGGCCATCTAATTTTTCTTTTTCTCTAGTTAAAACTGAATCCTGACTAGAGTGGTTACTTTTGTTTGTTAGTTTTTTTTGGGCTTCCCAATTAATGCTCTGGGGGCCAAGGGTCCATCATTCTCTGCTAGTATGCCAATGACCAGGTGAACTTTCATAGCTTCACTCAAACCCTCTCTTGCTGCCCCTCAGTCCTGAAGATTGCTTAGCTTTTGTAGCATCTCAGGGCTCATTTTTACTTTCTTATTTTACAATTTTTCCATGTTATTGTTGATCGATGTCTTTAGAAGCCTCTCCAAGATGAAGTTTCTGGAGAAAATTTATGAGTTTTTCAGGGTTGAGGGCCATAGTCCAACTGGATCATAATCACTTGGGATAGCTTATTTAAAAATATTCAGTTTCTCTATTTTAATCCCATATAACTTAAATGAGAATATCAGGACACAGGAATAATATTTTCCCCCTTTTTGTAACTTTATTTAAACACTGGTTTACAAAGTTGTTCATTCATTCTACAGTTGTTCTAATAGGCATTCAGTGTTCCAACACATTTTACCTTCACCATTGTCTTCAGTTTTCTACCCACTGCCCCAAGGCTGCCCCCTTAGCAGGCACATAATAATTTATTTTTTGTTGCTTGTCTCAAAGGTAAATGAAATTATCAAAAGGTAGTTCAGTAAGAGAAGATTTGTTGAAATTGTTATATCTCACAATGATTTTATTCAAGTCATTTACGGTTTACTGAGCTGTTTGTTGCTAGTTGGATCTTCTGTGCTACTGTCTTGGCGTCGTGGGCTTCTATGCTAATTTCCCGTCTAGTTTGCTGTGCTTCTACAGGACTCTCAGGAATTGTGGAATTTGGAGGTGTCACAAGGTTGCATATGCAGCTGCCCAGTCCAGGAGCTCTCGAACTGGGATGATTCTTTGACTTGGCATCACTTGAGATTAGTGAAGCTGGGCCTTGTGTGTGCTGGAGCTGTGGGCTGTGGGTGTGGCAGCTGAGACTTCCACAGGGTGAGGATCCAACCCACCCCCCTCTTGGGAAGGCCTCAAAATTTTCAGCCCAAAGACCAGTATTCCTGGGAGTTTTATTGGCTTGGCATCTTTTCTGAGATTCTCTAAGGGTTTTCTTTCTATTACAGTTAATCTTTTCTTCCAAAACAATCCTGAGAGGCAGGTGGTTCATGAATATTTATTAAAAGTAAACATTCACTTAAGACCTTCAGGATGCAGGCCAGGGCGCTCCCCTGGCCTCCTGCCTTTGAGCAACGAACGGGCTTGCTGGGTTATAATGAAATTTTATTTATGAGTCTTTATAGGAAACTTTTGGAGATAATTATCAAATTCATATGCAGGTATAAGAAATGTATAGAAAACCTTTGTGTCCTTAAAATGAAATGAAACTTTAGAGATAATATAGTGGACAGGGTACTTGCCTTGCATGTGGGTGATCTGCATCTGGTTCCTGGCACCATATATGGTTCCCCGAACCCTGTCAGATGATCCCTGAGCACAGAGCTAAGAGAAAGCTCTGAGCATTACCAGCTTTGGCCCAATACCTCCTTGTCCCCCAAAGCAAAATTGAAACAAATTTTAGTTAATCTTTAAAGACGTTTACATTGCTATTTCAAAATTTATAGTTGAAGTATAATATCCATATGGAAAAGAATTTTATGATGGGGACGGTTCCTTGAAATTTTCAGTGAACATAGCTTGGTATCATCAGTATCAAGATCAGTTCTGCACAAGGCCCCTCATTCCATCATTCCCCAGTGAAGTTCCAGTCACTTCAGGATAATTCCTGTTCTAAATTTGAATCATGATGATGAATTCTCTTCTCTGAATTTTTTTTTGTTTGCTAACTTAGGTGAAATTCATGAAACCACAAATCAGTGATCTTCAACAAAACAATTCAGTGGCATTTTTTTTTTTTGGCCTCTCTTTTAAATTTTTGAAATCTTTATATATTTTTAAAAATTTGTGGTGAACTGCTAATTTCAAGGAATTTCCCATCTTAACCATTTTTTCCATTCTCTCTCTCCCCCCTCTCTTTTATTGTAGTATATCATTGTATTATAACATTAGACAGGTTTAGCTAGGCATCATTGAGAGTCAATAGTATGTGTGCCCTTTCTCCTAAATGAGGTCTTTCTCCCTGTCTATTGTAGCTCCAACACATGCTACAATGTGGAGGGACTTGGAAGATGTTATGCTAAGTGAAACAAAACAATCACAAAAGAACAAGTATTGTTCCAATTACATGACTGCACTCACATCCGCAAAGATAGAAATAGAAAGAAGGTAGCAGGGGTTGGAGAGTGGGGGAGTTACTGTATAATGGGTACAGAGTTTCAGTTTATAAGATGAAAAGTTCTACAGTTGCTTACACAGGAACCTGAATGTAACTAATGTCAGCATGTTTAAACATTCACATGTAGTAATGTTACCTCTGTCTTGTCCCAGAACATTATATCCATTAAACAGCTGCCTGCCAATCTGTTTTCCCCAACCACTGAGAGCCACATTTTACTTTTTGTCTCTCTGGGTTTCTTATTTTGTTTATTTCATACAAATGGACTCATATAATGTGGGACCTTTTGTGGCTTGTATTTAGCATAATGTTTTCAAGTTTGTTCACACTATTATCTGTATCAGTACTTCATTTTTTGGGGGAGTATTATTTTAATATTTTCATGTATATACCACATTTTTTATACCCCTTTAGCCTTTAATGAGCATTTGGATTGTTTCCACTTTTCGTTACTGTGAATAGTGTTGCTGTGAACATACTTGTACAATAACTTCTAAAAATTATTTTTATTTAGAGGACTGTGATTTACAAAGTTATTGATAGATGAGTTTTAGGCACGGAATATTCCAGTACCAATCCACCAATCTCATCAAGACTGTCAGCTTCCCTCCACCAGTGATCCCATGATCGCATGCTCTCTCCTCCTCTCACCCCACTCCCCAAACACACATACACACACACACACACAACAGACACCTTGACAAGCACTGACAAATAACTTTTTTTTTTTTTTGCTTTTTGTGTCACACCCATCGATCAGCAGGGGTTACTCCTGGCTTTGCACTCAGGAATTACTCCTGGCGGTGCTCGGGGGACCATATGGGATGCTGGGAATTGAACACCGTTCGGTTGTGTGCAAGGCAAATGCCCTATGTGCTGTGCTATTGCTCCAGCCCCACTTTTTGATAAGAATGACGCAGTTTCTAAGTAATACTGTGTTTAATTTTTTTTTTCTTTCTGGCTTACACCCAGTGATGCATAGAGTTCACTGCTGGCTCTGTACTCAGGAATTATTCGTGGCGGTGCTCAGGGGACCATATGAGATGCTGGGTATCAAACCCGGGTCGGTTGCATGCAAGGCAAATTCCCTACCCGCTGTGCTATTGCTCCAGCCCCCTGTGTTTAATTTTTTTAAAGCATCAAACTTTCTATTACTGCTGTAATATAAAATGTTCCACATTTTATATTACAGCAGTAATAGAATGGGTTGCAATTTCTTTTATTAATTTCTTTTACTTTCTGGACTTACTGTTTTTGTGATTATAGACATGATGTAGGTGTAAAGAGGTTCTCACTTTGGTCATGATTTTCATTTAGCCAAAGACTAAATGAAATGTTAAAATTTTCTTTATTTGTTGGTAATTTGTTTATCTTCTTTGGTGAAATATCCTTTGTGTTTTGAAAAGTTTTAATTTTGGGGTCACACCTGAAACTGCTTAGGGCTTACTTTTGGCTTTATGCTTAGGGATCACTCTTGGTGGATCTCGGGGACACAAGGGGTGCCACGGATTGAACCCCCATTGGCTTTATGCAAGGCAAGTGCCCTCCCCGCTGTACTCTCTCTCTCTAGCTCCCCCCCTTAATTCTTTTCATGTGTTGGTTATCAAACATTGTAGAGATCGTATATTCTGGATACTAGATTACTGTAGGATTTCTTTGCAAATTTGAAGTTATATCAAAATAGATACTTTTTATTTTTTGGCTTTTTGGGTCACACCTGGCGATTCTCAGGGGTTATTCCTCGCTTTGCAATCAGAAATTACTCCTGGTGGTGCTCGGGCTCCTGGTGGTGCTTGGGGGACCATATGGGATGCTCAAATCAAACCCGGGTCAGCCACATGCAAGGCATATGCCCTACCCGCTATGCTATCACTCCAGCCCTGTCAAAATAGATAGTTTTCTGTGGTCGCATCTCCCCCTTTTTGGTTCAGTACCCAGGCCATCTACTACTCCTATCTCTTGCCCTGTTCCATTTTTCTCCATTTTTCCTGCTAATGTGTCATCTAATTCATTTATTATATAATATTCCTTAGCTAGAAATGAAGCTCCATGCAGGCAAAGATGTTTTCCTGTTTTGTTTATTAAGTGTATCTCTGTAGTTTCCGCTAAGGGTTAGTGAACTGCATGTCAAATCTGAACTGCTGCTTGTTGTCAAATGACTTGAATACTAAGAATGGGCTTTACTTTATTCAATTATAGAAAAAAAAACTCAAAGGAACAGTTTTTTTTCATGGCACCAGAAAATTTTATAAACTGAAGTGTCAAATATTTGTAAATGAGGTTTAAACAAATTAATTAAAAAGTTATTTTTCTAATTGAGGCAACATGGTTTATAATAACATTAACATTGCTTTATGCTTCCTGCCTTAATGCACTACTCCTACCCAGAACTGCAAGAATTACTGAGTATCATCTTGCTTAATGGATTATAGTTTATAAAGACTAATTCAATTTTTTAATTTTTTGGCTTTTTGGGTCACACTCTGGTGATGCTCAGGGGTTACTCCTGGCTCTGCACTCAGGAATTACCCCTGGAGGTGCTGGGGGGACCATATGGGATGCTGGGAATTGAACCCGGGTTGGCTGCGTGCAAGGCAAATGCCCTACCCGCTGTGCTATTGCTTCAGCCCAAGACCAATTCTTTTTTTTTTTTTTTTGGGTCACACCTGGCGATGTACAGGGATTATTCCTGGCTCTGCACTCAGGAATTGCTCCTGGCAGTGCTCAGGGGACCATATGGGATGCTGGGAATTGAACCCAGGTCGGCTGCGTGCAAGGCAAACTCCCTACCCACTGTGCTATTGCTCCAGCCCCCCAAGACCAGTTCTATTTTTATTTTGTTGTTACTAAATTTAGTCATTCGGTAAATATTGATTACTTACTGTATGTCAACTTTTATTTTAGACACTTGGTTACAATACCTAAAAAGACAAATTGTTGTACTAGTGGGACTAACATCCCATAAGGAAAATTAGACAGAAATTCAGATAATGTTAAGTCGTAAAGAATGGTCACTGTCAGTGTCACTGCTCATCGATTTGTTCGAGCGGGCACCAGTAACGTATCTTATTGAGTGACTTATTGTTACGGTTTTTGGCATATCCAGTACGCACGGGTAGCTTGCCAGTCTAGGCATGCTGTGGGGGCTCCATACTCTCGGTAGCTTGCTGGACTCTCTGAGAGGGGCAGAGGAATCGAACATGGGTCAGCCATGTGAAAGGCGAACACCCAACTGCTGTGCTATCACTCCAGCCCCATAAAGAATGGTACAAAGAATAATAAAGTAACATGAAGAAAATGGGTGGAAAAGATTGGGGAGGGAGGGAGAAAGAGAACATCATGTAAAGATGTTGGGGAAAGGAATTTTTAATTAACAGGAAAAGTACTACATTGTTCCTTCTTACCTCACTTTCTTCTTTTAAATACTTAGATCCACATCAGTATTTGTATATATGTGTTTGTGTAGCTTTAAACATGTACAGCCTTTATTAAGCCATATCCCATTTCAGAATTTTAGCATTGCAGGATAATAAATGAAGTATAAAGATCTGAAGTGGGATTTTCATTTCTGTCCAGGATATTGCAAGGAGATTAGTGTGACTGGTACATTTTAAGGAGAGAGGGAAGGGTCGGATATGTAGAGTCTCAAACCTTGGAAATTAGACTTTTGAGATTGTTTTTTTTTCTTTTTGGGTCACACCTGGTGATAGATACACACAGGGGTTAGTCCTGGCTCTGCACTCAGGAATTACTCCTGGAGGTGCTCAGGGGACCATATGGGATGCTGGGAATCAAACCCCGGTCGGCCGTGTGCGAGGCAAATGCCCTATGTGCTGTACTATCATTCCAACCCCAAGGCTTTTGAGTTTTAAGTGTGAAGGGAAAAAAATTTTGTAGGTCTTTTGCATGGGGTGGGGGTAATAGGATCTCTCAGATCTTACAAGAATTGCTGGTTGATTATACAACTATTATACATAATAGTCACTAGTAAGAAGTTTAAAAAAAAACTAGGTCATGGCCAGAGTGATAGTATAACAGTGGCCTATCTTGCACATGGCCAACCAGAGTTCAATCCCTGGTACCCCATGTGGTTCCTCAAGCTCACCAGAGGTGATACCTGAGTACCATCAGTGCATCTCTAACAGACAAACAAACAGAAAAGTTCAGCTGGGTAAATTGGGAGATGGAGCAGCAGTGTAGTACAGCAACTAGGGCACCTGCCTTGCACGCAGCCAAACTGGTTCGACCCTTGACAACTCCATATGGTTCCCTAAGCCTTTCCAGGAGTGACCCCTGAACACAGAACCAGGAATAAGCCCGAGTACAACTGATTGTGCTCCTAAAACTAAATAATCAGAAGGAGTTCAATTGGGTAAATTTGAATGGAGAGATAGTGCAGAAGGTAGGGCACTTGGCTTGTATGCTGCTGACACAGTTTGACCTCTGGTACCCCATATTTCCCCCTGAGCCCTGCCAGAGTGATCTCTGAGTTCAGAGCCAGGAGTAAGCCCTGAGCACGGATGGGTGTGACTGCCCCCCTCGTCCCCCTCCCCAATAACCCACTCAAAACCAGAAGCCCCAAAATGAGAATCCAAAACCAGAAAAAAAAATAGGTCAGAAATTCTTGACAAATGATTCTTTAAAGAAGTTTATGTAGGGGCTGGAGAGTGGGCAGGGTTCTTTGGACACAGCTGACCTGGATCCAATCCCTGGCATCCTGTATTCCCCCAAACCCTGCTTGCACTTGGCCTGCATTGGTTCAACCCCTCAGCACCGAATATGATCCCCTGAGCATCACCAGGAGGGATTCCTGAACATAGCCAGGGGTAAGCCCTGAGCATATGGTATATGGCCCTAAATAAACAAGTTCATATAGGGCTTTGAGAGAGAGCTATGGTCAGGGATGGGTGGAACTGAGTTTGGGCCAGGCAACCACATGCCTCCATCCCTAAAGTACTTCCCTGGAATGGAGATCCCTCAGCACTTGGCTGAGACTTTTTTGGTCCCTGGCAAGACCCACAAACCAAGAGCGGGGGCCGGAGCGATAGCACAGCGGGTAGGGCGTTTGCCTTGCACGCAGCCGACCCGGGTTCAATCCCCGGCATCCCATATGGTCCCCCAAGCACCACCAGGAGTAATTCCTGAGTGCAAAGCCAGGAGTAACCCCTGAGCATCGCTGGGTTTGACCCAAAAAGCAAAAAACAAACAAACAAAAAAACCCAGAGCAGCTTTGTATCTTTGGACCTTTAGCATAGAACTGACTAGACTAGACTGCTTGCCCTCCCCCCCACCAAAAAAGTCTACCCATGTATGTATGTTACTTATAAGAGAAAAGGCTATGAGGTGATCAAGTGACAGTTCTGTCTTCTTGTATGTCAGTTTTTAAAAAATATAATTGATATGCAAATGAATCAACCTCTTTCAAATGTACAATTTGGTGAATTTTGATTGTACAGTGTGTACAATCATGTGACCACCAAACCAATTTGATTATAGAACATCTGCCTCAGTCTCTCATAATATCTGGTTGCAGCTGATTCTGTCTTTTCAGTGACTGCTTTTTTAGCATAATAAAGCTTTTTCTAGAATTTGATATTTCTAGAATTCAAAAGATTGTGGTCTTTTTGTGACTGGCTTCTTTCATTTAGCATAATGCTTTTGAGATGTATTTTGCCAGATATATCAGGAATTGGTTTCTTTTATTGCCATGTAGTATTTCATTGTATTGATAAATCACAATTTGTTTATCCGTTTACCAGTTGATGGGAATTGAGATAATTTGCAGTTTCTGACTGTTTTGATTAAAACTGATATGAATCTTTGAATGCAAATTTTTATGTGGACATGTGTTTCCATTTTCCTTGGGTACTTAGCAGTAGGATTGCTGTGTCTGTAAGTATATGCTTACCCTTAAAGCAAATTGCCAAACTATTTGCCATTTTTATTCTCACTGGCCCTGTTTGAGGGTTGCAGTTGCTCCACATTCTTGTCAGTATTCAGTATTGTAAGCTTTCCAACTTTAGCTCTTTTTGTGGTGATAGTGTTATCTTGTGGTTTTAACTTTAATTTCCATAATGATGCCAAAAACAGTAATAATAATGGGCCTCATTCTCCTGACCCTGAACTTGACAGGGACGAATGGAGACATTACTGGCGCCTGCTCGAGCAAATTGATGACAGTGATATACAGTTATACAGTAAATGATGATATATACATTTTTACGTGTTATTTGCAAATCAGTACATAAAATTAATTGCTAGTTAAACATTGTGGAGTCTTTGTTTTGCTAAATTGAATGGGTTTTATTTGTAATCTGGATCTAAATCCTTTATTTTTTTTAGTAATGCTTTTCTCCCAGTCTGTGACTTGAAATTTTAAGTTAATTAAGCTTTCAGTTTTAGAACAGTTTCAGATTTACAGAAAAATTGTGAAGATAATGCTGAGTTTTTCCCAGATACTGAATCCCTAATTTCTCCAATTATCAATATCTTACATAAGATAAAATTTTCTAAATTATGAATACATAGATACATTATTAATCAAAATCTATACTTCACCCAAATTTCCTTTACATTTTTTTTCCTTTACATTTTTTAATGCAGTATAAAAAGCTCTTCTGTTTCAAAGTGTTTTTGCCTTAGGTTATTAGACTTTTTAGTTATGGAAGTTCAGTCTACTTATTTTTTGCTTCTTTTTAAAAAATTAATGTTTCTGTTTCAAAGTGTTTTTGCCTTAGATTATTAGACTTTTTAGTTCTGGAAGTTCAGTCTACTTATATTTTCTTCTTTTTAAAAAATTAATGTAGGAGTACTGCTGTATTTATTTACCCATTGGTTAAGCTGATTTAATTGGGCATGAACTCCACATTACTTTTTTGAAAAATATTTTTAAATTAAGTATCTGTGAGATAGGCCATTACAAAGCTGTTCATAATTGGGTTTCAGTCATACTATGATCCAACACTCATCCCTCCACCAGTGTACATCTTCCACCACCAATGTCCCGTTTCCCTCCCACCACCCCCCCCAACACCCCATCACACACTCCCAGCCTTTCTCTAAGGGAGGTACTTTGCTTCTTGCTCTCTCTCTCCTTTTCCTTTTGTGCATTATGGTTGGCAATACAGGAGCTGAGAGGTCATAGTCTTTGCCCAGGGCATTCAGTATTTTTATGGGACGGTAAGGCTGGGTAAGTTTTCAAATGGGTGGCCAATTTGGGGTGTGGATATGTCTGCCAAGGCTTCTGGAAGTACAGGAATGTGAGGGAGGTAGCCCATCTCAACCCTGAGAAAGCCTGGGGATTTTAGTCACAAAACCTGCATACCAGAATTTTCAGCAGATTATGTCTTGGTGAGATCCATCCTGAGATTTTGGTGGCGATTTTGGATTGTGGGAGCAAATGACTGCTGGGGGCTCTGCTTGGGCAGGCACAGGCCAACTTGCCCCCCTCCAATTTACCCTGGTCTGTTCAGCAGTGCACGGGTCTGAGATTAACTGTGGCTTTTGTCTCTTTGGAGATTTGTTTATGGGTCTGTGAAGTAAGGTCGGTAGTAGAGCTTATATGATAGCTATAGAGTTGGTTCATGGGGGTGACTAATAGTGCTTCCAGAAGTACAGGGAGGTAGGGGGAGGTAGCCTGTCCCAACCCCTAGAAAGCCTGGAGATTTCAGTCACAAAACCTGTATACCAGAATTTTCAGCAGATTATATCTTGGTGAGGTTCCCTCCTGAAACGGTGGAGTCAGGCCAGGGGTATGGCAGCAGTTTTGGATTATGAAAGCAAGCGGCTGCCTGGGTCTCTGTTTGGGTGGGCACCAGACTAACATGCCCCCATCTGATTTCTCCCTGTCTGTTCAGCCATGTACTCTGGTCTGAGATTAACATGACTTTTGATTTTTTTTGAGATTTATTTATGGGTCTCTGAAATAAGGCCAATAAATGAGTTAGTATAGCTGAGCCGAAGGTGGTTTGTGGGCATGGATCCCACATACCTAACTTTGGACCATTTAATTTCTTAATAAAGTTGGCCCCAGGTTGTTAGGATCTGGCCAAAGGCACAGTGGAATTTTGAGGTATCAGGAAGCCTGAAGGCACCATTAGGCTGCTAATGCCCTCACCCCCAGGTACAGGTTGACCTGCTGGTCGCGTCATACCCCCTTCCTTTTTCTTTTTGTTCTCATGTTTTTGTTAGCTTTAATATAGCATGTTTATGAACTCTAGCTTAACATTGTTAGCTCATGATTGTTTGCTAACTCTGTAATTTTTATTTGCTTTTATAGTGTAAGAGTATCTTAACTTTCTTGTATACTGTTTGTGTGTTCTTTTTTCTTTTTCTTTTCTTTGTTTTGGGGTGTGAGGCACACCTGGCTGTGCTCAGGACTTACTCCCGCCGTTCACTCAGGGATCACTTCTGGTGGACTCAGGGACTGTATGTGGCATTGGGGATCAGACCTGGGTCAGCTGTGTGCAAGGCAAGTGCCTTTTTGCTGAATTATTTCTCTGGCCCCCTTTCTTGTGTATTTTTATGTCAAAATTAATTAACGATTTAAACTAGCTAATTATAGCTGTTGTACTGCTCAGGTCCTCAGGTGCTGGTCAGTTACCTGAATCATCCTAGGATATCCGGCAGCCTCGGAAGCTTATACCTGGAAGTGCTGGGGGACCTATGGTGTCAGGGATCAATCTGGGGTTGGCTCCATGTGAGGAATGCGCTTTAGAACCCTGTACTGTATCTCCAAAGATCAAACGGTTCTTTCAAATTGGGGTTGGCTCCATGTGAGGCATGTGCTTTAAAACCTATACTATATCCCCAGCTGCTACAATGTCAAGTTATGCAAGAATCACTTTCAGAATAATTTTGTTGGGTTTGTGAATTATAATTAAACTGTGAAAATTCAATTTGTACAGTTGAGTAAGTTGAGTAATGGATTTGCTTCATTTCAAGATTCTCAAGATAGTGCATAGGGGCTGGATTTATAGTACTGAGGGTAGGGTGTTTGCCTTGCATGCAGCTAATCCGGTTTTGGTCCCTGGCATCCCATACGGTCCCCCAAGCACCAAGAGTAATTCCTGAGTGCAGAGCCAAGAGTAACTGCTGAGCATTGCCAGGCGTGACCCAAAAAGCCAAAAAAAAAAAAAAAGATGATAGTGTATATACTGGGCAGTATTTTTGGGATTGTTAAATATGGATGCTTTTCATGTTTTAAATATTTAATGTAGGAAAAAGCAGCAACTATTCCTACGACAATATTATTAAAATTCATTAGATAACAAAGTTGCAATATTAAAATCAACAGACTGAGAAAATAATTTCATGTCTGATTGGAGGATTGGTAAGATCTTGTTTAAGAATTTATTGAGTTTTTAGTTGCTTCAGGAGGGTGGCATGCAGTGTATGTGGTGGCGAGGTCGACAGTCCCAGATCTGGGGTCTGGGCCAGAGTCCAAGAGGCGTCAGACGTGGGTGGTGGTTGGGCTGTTGGGGCTTCCAAAGTACAGGGGTCAGGGAGAGACTAGCCACCAGCACTCCGAATAAACCCCAGAGTTCTCAGCCCCAGCATTGGGACCTGACATTATTTGGAGATTGGTGTCTCTGCAGAGAATACTGGTGTGGCGGTGGCATTGAGCCCTTGTGTAGCTGCAGTGGCGAGGATGGGTGCTGCTGCCGGAGCCTTGGTTGGGCGGCCGTCGCCTACCATGGGTGCCCCGGCTCCTCAGCTTCGGGGGCAGCAGTTCCAAAAGGTTGAGCTGCTTGGTGTGCATCCACTGGGAGATTTAGTTGGAACTTGATGGAGGGGGGCCGGTGAGTGTGTCACCAGGTGGCAGACCTGGGAGGTGGGACTGCTTTTTATTTTTAACACTTTTTGGTTCCATTGACACATGTATTGAAACATATAAGTAATTAGGGAATAAATGGTCCATAGGGTCTTGAACGAATTTGCTAATTTACTTAGCTTAAAAGACTTCTGACTTTTTTTTTTTTTTTTGTCTTTTTGGGTCACACCCAGTGATGCTCAGGGGTTACTCCTGACTCGCACTCAGGAATCATTCCTGGTGGTGCTCCAGTGGACCGTATGGGATGTCAGGGATTGAACCCTGGTGAGCCGCATGCAAGACAAATGCCCTTCCCACTGTACTATAGCTCTGGCCCAAGTTCTGACTTTTCATTTTTGGTAGTTTTAAAATTATGAGAAAATCCAGGGTGAGAATACAGTCTTCATCTCTTTTAAGCTACAGTCTTTCTTTGATTTTGAATTTTTCCTTACTCTCCCGGCAGACTCTGGGCCCAAATGGGGTGCCAGGGATCCATTGGGAGATGGCTGTGTGCAGGTAACTGCCCTACCCATTGCGCTATCGCTCTCATCTCACATAGAATGCACATTGTAAAATAGCCTCTGTCTCATCTCTGATTTGTTTCCTCTTTCTTTTCTTGCAATATGTGGATATCAGGGTTTGTTTCCTCAACCAATATACTTATCTTTTTGTCTTCCTTCCTTCCTTCCTTCCTTCCTTCCTTCCTTCCTTCCTTCCTTCCTTCCTTCCTTCCTTCCTTCCTTCCTTCCTTCCTTCCTTCCTTCCTTCCTTCCTCCCTTCCTCCTTTCCTCCCTTCCTCCCTTCCTTCCTAATAGTAGCATCTACACTGGAAATGGAAAAGTCAAAGGTCTATTTGAAGATGACTTATTGGATACAAAAGTACTAAAAACTGCACTGAAAAATATGAAAATTGCTAAGTTCAACAAAACTGTTAAGATACATACAAATCAACTGCATATCCATATATTAACAATATATATTAACAATAACAATATATAATAATGTATATTAACAATAAAAAATTAGTAATTAATAAAAATAAAAAAAGTAAGTAATTAATAAAAAATTAGCATCTCAAGTGATTCTTGGGGACTTGGGGGCCACTCCCAGGCATTCTTGGCCCACAGTGCTGGATGGTTGCATACTAGGCCCAAACATGTAGTGCCCATGGGGCTTGCATTACCAGTAATTTCAGTGTCATATGTGGTGCTTGGGTATTGCTGGTATCAGGAGTCGGATTTTTTTTTTTGCACCCCACCCCTTTCTACTATCTCCCTAGCCCTGTAGATACTTTTATTATTTGAATTTACTAACAAAATCTGGTGGGATCACGCTGTTGGGGGGCCAAGTAAGACCACAGGTGAAGGTGCTCAGTGCCACTAGGGCTACATCTGGCAATCCTTTGGGGACCAAGCAGTGCCAGGGATCAAGCCCAGGACTTGTAAAACATGTTCTCTATCACTTAAAAGCACCTTGGGTGCTTGAAGATTTTTGGGAAAATATTTCTTTTGTATAATTGTGCTGTCCAGATAAGTAAAATATAGAATTAGTACAAGCAAATATTACCCTGTTTATATTTGGTGAAAGCATTCTATCAGCAGTAATTATGATGCTAGATCTGAACTTTTTTTTGTAGATAAGCTATATATATTATATTAAGCAAGTTTCTTTTTAAAAATTTTATGTGTGTTTTTCTTATTAAAGGGAATTGATTTTGTCAAATGCTTTTTCTTTACTGTCAAATGCTTTTTCTTTACTGATAATAGTCTCTACTGATAATAGTCTTCTTTTGCTCCATTATCTTAATAACATGGTCTATTACAGTGAATTTCAGATAGTCAATCAAATTGCTCTCCTGGGATTTGTTTTGTTCTTGGTATATAATTATTTTATATTTTGCTGCATTTTTTTGTCTTTTATATTCTTGAGGATGTGTCAAAAATTTATAAGGCAATATATTACTCAGTTTTCTTTTCTACTAATTTGTTTATTGTGTGTGTGGGTAATTTGAAATTATGGCACCCCAATATAACAATAAGTGAGACTTTATCTCATTTTTGCAAAAGTTATTAGGGATTAAGTTAATTCTTTTAGAAAACAAATTGTATTTTAGGGCCTGAAAGTTAGTATAGTGGGCAGGGCCCTATGCAGCCCACCCAGGTTTGATCCTTGGCAGCACACGTGCTCTCCAGATCCTCCTGCCACAAGAAAAATAAACAACTAATTGTATTTTAATTTTTGTTTTTATCTTTTAGGATTCTCCTTTTACAAATGCAGGAATGGGATCTAATCTAAATCTCTTGGGTGAAATCGAATGTGATGCCAGCATAATGGATGGAAAATCCTTAAATTTTGGAGCTGTTGGAGCACTGAGTGGTATGTGAGCACTATAATACACTAACTCTTTTCTCCCCCTCCCCCTTCTTCTTTGTAGTCACTGTGTTTTATAATTCTGCACTGCTGTAGGGCTTTATGTAGACAAAGCCAAAACAAGACCCTCCACTGTGGTGCCCGTGTTCCTCCACCATTGTCTGGAGGGGCTCTCCCTCTCGCTCTCGCTCCAGCCCGCTTTTGCCTCCTCATACTCACCCCACCCCCCTTGTCTCACTCTCCTGATGAGCTATGCTTTGTAGACCAGTTCTTAAATTCAATTGTTTTTGGCCATTTTTCAACATGTTCGATTCCCAGCATCCCATGTGGTCACCTGAGCACCGCCAGGAGTAATTCCTGAGTGCAAAGCTAGGAGTAGCCCCTGTGCATCACCAGGTGTGACCCAAAAAGCTAAAAAAAAAAAGAAAAAAAAAGACTCACAGTGCTACATGAGCAGGGCAGTGCCCAGGGCTGCACCCTGTGATGCTCAGCGAACCCTAGACTTCCAGTATCGAGCCTGGATCAGGTGCTCGCCTTAACCACTGTATTTCCAATCCCCTAGCATGTTAAACAATGTTTTTTTTTTTTCTTCTTGAAGTAACTTTGCATTGTAACATGAACTTTCTAGTGACGTGAAAATGCACATTTAAAAAAAATTTCTTTTTTTTCTTTTTGGGCCACCACTGACTAGTACCAGCTTGGTGGTCTTGATACCAGGCTGCACCAGTGATTGGATCCTGTTCTCCCATAAGGAAAATGTACATACTACCCCCCTCTTCCTTTTTTGCTTTTTGGGGTACACCCGGCAGTGGTCAAGGCTTCTGACTCTATACCAGAGAGCACATCTTGTGTGGCTCAGGGGACCTCATGCAGTGCTGGGTCAGAGGAGTGCAAGGCAAGTGCCTTCCCTGCTGTGCTCTGATCTCCAGCCCTCAGATTGGCCCTTTTGACCTTCTCTTCTGCTCGGAGACTTGCTTTTTTTCTTGAAATAGGATATGCTAGGGATTTCCACATTAACACATAGAAGATACAATTGCTGTTTTAAAAGTTCAAGTAGAATATAAGTGAAATTCACACATTTCATATTTAAAGCTCTATTTATTTGTTTTTGAGCCATACCCTGATGATGTTCAGGGATTACTCCTGGCTCTGTACTCAGAGATCACTTCTGGTGGGTTCTGGGGACCGTATAGGTGCTGAAGGTAGAACCCAGGTCAGCTGTGTGTGTGCAAAGCAGACTCCATACCTGCTGTACTATCCTTCCAGCCCCAAGCTTTATTAATTTTTAAGTGTAAAGTAACCACCAGGACAAGATATTAAACATTTCCATGTAAAGTTGAATTTACAGTTCCATTACTTATAGATATTTATGTCCAATGTACCTCACTTTCCCCCTTTGCCATAGGTTGATTGTCCTATTCCTGAATTTTGTATAAATGTACTCACTTATCTGTGTGTTTTCTTTTGCTTAGTATTATGCCTATGAGATTAGTTTGTGTTTTGTTACAGTAGTTAGGCAAAATTAAAAAAAATTCAGTACAACTTTGCTGCCTGAATATATTGTCTTGTTTATTCTCTCAGTGGATATCCTAATGTTTTCAGTTTTTACTGATAAATCTTTGCATACCTAAACTTACAAAGATAGCTTTATTATTATTATTATTATTTTTTTTTTTTGCTTTTTGGGTCACACCCAGCGATGCTCAGGGCTTGCTCCTGGCTTTGCACTCAGGAACTACTCCTGGCGGTGCTTGGGGGACCATATGGGATGCCGGGGATCGAACCCGGGTCGGCCGCGTGCAAGGCAAACGCCCTACCCGCTGTGCTATCGCTCCGGCCCCAGCTTTATTATTTTTTTAACTATCAACATTTAGCTTTGTTATCAAGCTTAATTTAACTTCAGTATGTAGAATAGTTATCAATCTTAATTTTTTTCACTTATGGTTTTCTAAATGGCTCATTTGTAATTGTCAGTGGAAAGAACAACCCTCTCCTCACATAACTGCGTTGTAGTATCAAGGGGTTCTATGTGTCAGATGATTTGTTCCTGTACAGTTGAATCTGTGTAATAGGTCTGTTTATTGTGAACGCCACACTATTGCTTTAGCTTTCTTTACATTGAATCTTCACATCTATGAAGTATAAGACTTTCTCCTCCTCCTCCTCCTCCTCCTCCTCCTCCTCCTCCTCCTCCTCCTCCTCCTCCTCCTCCTCCTCCTCCTCCTCCTCCTCCTCCTCCTCCTCCTCCTCCTCCTCCTCCTCCTCCTCCTCCTCCTCCTCCTCCTCCTCCTCCTCCTCTTCCTCTTCCTTCACATCCCCCCTCCTCCTCCTCTTGCCCCTCCTCCTTCCCCCCTACCCCCCTCTCTCCCCTCCTTTCTTTTTTACCTAAAAGTGACATTGGCTATTTTAGGTCTTTGTTTTCATGAAATACTTAGAATTAATTTGTTAATGTTCATAATTAAATCCTGATGGATTTTGATTGGTATTAAAGGTAAAGAATCATTTGTACTCAGCTGATATCTTTTTTTCTTTTTTTCTTTTTGGGTCACACCCGGCGATGCACAGGGTTACTCCTGGCTCTGCACTCAGGAATTAACTCTGGTGGTGCTCAGGAGACCATATGGGATGCTGGGAATCGAACCTGGGTTGGTCGTGTGCAAGGCAAATGCCCTACCCTCTGTGCTATCACTCCAGCCCCACAGCTGATATCTTAAATTGAGTCTTCCATCTTCCATCCCATGAACATGAAATATTTACATTTATATAAGTATTGCTCACTTTCAACATTTTATGGTTTTTTCTGTAGTTATCTTCTACTTTTTAAAAAATTATAGTCTAAAAATTGCATGTTTGATGCTATCACCAATATATATATTTAAAAGATCAGTATTGAGGTATTTTTGGTTGTACTGTTTATAAAGAGGAACAATATTCCCCCCTTCCCTCTCTTAATAGGTTGCAATGGCTGGGGTTTGCACAGATGTTTAGCTGTGGTGCTCACAGATGCATGTACTTTTTTTCAGTTGCAGTGTTTGCACTTGTGCTCATCAAGGATCACACCCTTTATTTTTTAATTTTATTATTACTATGTTTTACCTTTTTGGGTCATACCCTACAACACTCAGGGGTTACTCCTGCCTGTGCATTTAGGAATCACTCCTGGTGGTGCTCTGGGAACCATATGGGATGCTGGGAATTAAACCCCAAGGCAAAAACCCAACCCAGTGTACTATAGCTCTGGCCCTGGATCACACTCTTTCATTGTAGTGCTCATACATATTGTAGTTTTATTGCTTGCCAGGGGCCACTCACTTTCACCTTAGTTGTTATGCTTACACACATGCTTGCGTATGTGTGTGTGTGTGGGGGGGGTTGCACACTTCTTGCCATTTATCCATATACATCTAGTTGGGGTGCTTGCCAGAGATTGTACCTTTTACTTTGGCTTTCACACATGCAACGAGACCAGATATTGCCCATGATGCTGTGAGTTTCAGACAAGTTTTCAGGCATAAACCGCAGAGTGCCAGAATCACACTTGGTGCATGTGGCACATCAGGGATCGAATAGGAGGCCTCACACTAGCAAGCCATTCTCTTCCTGGTCCCCAGTTGTATTTTATAACATAAAGATAGTGGGTTCATCTATTGACTTTGACTGAGTAGTGATTTTTGTTTGTTTTGACTCTGGGGCCACACCCAGTGGTGCTTGGAGGATCATGCAGTGCTGAGTGTGGAACATGGCCTCTTGCACACAAGCCCAGCGTGAAGTCAGCCTCGCTTTCTCTCTGGCCTGGTGTCAACTCGATAACTTTACTTATTTCAAAAATTGAAAAGTAGGTCATTTCTAGGCCAGCAAGGTAGCACAATCGAGAGAGCACCAACCTGGCAAGTGCACAGCACTGGGTTTGGTCCCCAGTCAGCAGCACTGGCTGCTATAACCCCAGTGAAAAAGTAGATTACCATGAAATTTCTATACCCACAGTCATGTGACATGTGGACCATGGCAGTTTTGATTTTTTTCCCCTTAAAATATTTAAATTTTTCTTTTTTTTTCTTACTGTAATAGCTGTGGCATCCCATGCAAGGTGGAATATAAGGGACATAGAGTGTGTTTCCTTGCTTTCATCCTGATCTTTGAGGGAAGAAATTAAGTATTTTATTTTGTATTATGTATTAGCTCTAAAATTTTTAAGGGTAGTCTTTATCAGATTGAGAAAATTTCCTTTCAATATTAGTTTATGTTGTTTGTAAATTTTGGTGTGTGTGTGTGTGTGTGTGTGTGTGTGTGTGTGTGTGTGTGTGTGTGTTGGGGACGGGGTGGGGGCGGTAGTAGACTTGGGCTATAGTCAGTGGTGCTCAGGGTTTTATTCCTGGATTTGTGCTTGGGGATCATTACTGGCATTTTTGTTTTAATTTTTAAGTTTTAAAAAATTTTATTTTTGCAAAGTTGTTCACAATAATGAATTGCATAAAAATATTTTGACACCAGTCCCACCACTGTCACACCTTCTCACCGCCTTTATTTTGAATTTCCCACTACCACTCAAACCTGCCAAACAGGCAGATGCTATATAATTTACTTGTATTGCCTGTTATGAATAGCATAAGATGTCCTGTGGCCTCGAGAGCGGCTGGCCATGCGCTCCTAGAAATCTAAAATTTTAGATAACTAGGGTCTGTAGAAATCTCTGCAGTGAGCTGCTCCATTTAGAAATACTTTTGTATGTCTCTCGATCATGGCTATTAAGTAATTTGAGTTGAAATAATTTCCTGAGGCAGATCGCACCTTGTGGGCAACCTCCAGAGTTCAATGGGGGTGGGGAGATGGGAAGGACGGGTCCCTCCCCTATCCCATGAGACCTGGAGTTTGCCTCACTGATCCCAAGTACCTGGACTTTTCATTGGGTTCTGGAGGATGGCAGCTGCCAGAATTCCTAGGGGCAGGTGGAGGGACAACACCTGCTTCCATCTGAGGCACCCCGGTGAAATCGGCCTGGCTCAAAGTCTGGAGGCATCTCCACAGCGAGCTGCTTGCTCCATTCCAATATTCTTTTGTGTGTCTCTGGATCATGGCCGTTAATGAGCTGCTTGTTTTGGTTTTGATCTGGGGCCCCCACACGGCGTTGCTCAGGGCTTACTTCTAGCTCTGTGCTCAGCGATTACTCTTGACAGGCTCAAGACCATATTGAGTGCTGGGGATCAAATCTTCGTCAGCTGCATTTAGGGTAAACTTCTTACCTGTTGTACTCCCACCCCTCTCCTGCCAGTTCTTGGGTGACAGTATGTAGTGCTGGAATTGTACTGGAGGTTCACTGCATACGAGGCAAGTACCTTAACCCTGGTACTCTTTCTCTGGCCCTAGTTTTATTGTTAATGGTTATTGAGTATAGTTTTTAGTACCAAGATCCTTTTTTCTTTTCTATGAAATATGAAATTTATGATTGATTTTTGAATGTTAAGCCAACTTCTTATTGCTAGCACAAAATCTTGGCTATGATCTTTTTTGGGGGGGTTGCTTTTTGGGTCATCGCTTTTTGTGAGGCTTAGGGATTACTCCTGGTGGTACTTGGGCGACCATATGGGATGCCAGGAATTGAACCTGGAGAGGTTGTCTGGGACAGGGCACATGCAGGGCAAATGCCCTGCCTGCTGTACTATTGCTCCAATGGCCATGATTAAAAATTTTTATTTTTGCATTTTTGGGGTCGCACCTGGTGATGCACAGGGATTACTCTTGGCTCTGCACTCAGGAATTATTCCTGGCAGTGCTCGGGGGACCATATGGGATGCTGGGAATTGAATCCGGGTTGGCCGCATGCAAGGCAAATGCCCTACCCGCTGTGCTATCGCTCCAGCCCCTAAAATTTTTATTTTACCTGTTTTTATTTGTTCTATTTTGTCGTTTCCCTTTTGTTATTGCTGCTGTTTCAGTGAATGAGAGGAGTGTGGTGCTCACTGGTGGTGACATACTTTTTTTTTTAGGCTTAACACATTACTAGTTGTGATGTTTGCTAGTGGTAGCATTGTTTAATTGTGTGTTTGCACATAGTTTTGATGTTCTCATAATCAATTGTGGTACAGGCCAGGGACTGTACATTTCAGTTGCAGTGCTCACACATAGTTAATTACAATGAATATGAGACCGCACATTTATTTTTTAGTGGTCAACCAGAATTCCAAAAGGTAATGCCACCTGAATTGTACTTGGCATGTTGGGCATTGCCGGAGGTGAAACTGTTGGTCTTGTGCATGCAGGGCAGATGCTCTAACACTGACCTATATCCCCAAGCCCTCTTGGTCATGGTTTTTAAATCTCTTTATATTATGCTGGACTAGATTGGTGATGTGTAAGATTTTGACATTTACAGTCATGTAATAGATGGTATTTCGTGTTTTTTATAAAATTATTTTCAGATTTGGGAATCATTTCATAAAATGAGTTGGGAGGGTTCTTTGTTTATTTCTTCTGCTTTATCCACTGAACTTGCTAAGGGCCTCAGAGCTCATTGGGAGCGCTGGTTGTAGTTTCGTTCTCTACCTGTTGGGTAGAGAAGTTTCTGAGTTAACTGTTGGAGTGAGAGCAGGTCATTGTCCCTGTGTGAGCAGGAATAATCCTGTGGGTCACACGTGGGTGCAGAGATCCAGAGACTGTAGGAATCAAATGTTTGATGTGTAGCATCACCCTACAAGATGAGGTTGTGGTTCCTAGAGGGCCTTCCCTGTGGGACACTTGTATCTATGCCCATGGGGCTGAAGAGAAATTCTGTGCATGTGTGACATGGGCTGGGCACAATCCAGTTCTTTCTAGGCTGTCAGTGATGCCACTGTACTCTGAATCTGGGGGAAAGCTGCATCCTGTGCCACATAGCGCTGGAGAATATAGTGTAACCAAATCGTAGAGAAAAACGTGGTGTTCTGAAAGCTGGCTAGCAAGCCACACTTTCCTCCTATACTGTGCCGCCAGTGCCCTCTGCTGACAAAACTCACTACCGTGCCAGCTGGCACAGAAAGCATTTAAAGGGCCTTTATCCATTTTCTGAGCTCAGACAAGGAAGGGTGAATTTGTAGCTGAATAGTAGCTGGTAGAATTTTACCTTTTCTTCTTTTTTTGAAATATGTGTATCATGTGTTGGCTATCCAAATTTGTGGTTTTTGTGTGTCTGAACTTTAACTTTATTCTGTTCTATTTGCATATTTGTCTTATTTTTTCCCCCAAACCAAACCCTTTTACTTGCAATAGCTTTTTTTAAAGAAGTGCATCTTATTGAACAATAGTTCTTTCATATCTCTGACATCTTAGAAAAAGTTTTGAAGTTGGAGAATGTATAGATTAAATTGATGTTAATTTGGCAGTTATTGGTGTTTTTACAATATTGAATCCTCATTTAAAAATTTTATTTATTTTTGGTTTTTTGAGCCACACCTGGTGGTGCTCCAGGGTTTGTCCTGGCTCTGCACTCAGGAATTACTCGCCAGTTCGGTGGATTATATCCCTTACCCACGGCATTCTCTCTCTGGCCCCTGAATCGTCATTTAAAAAAATGTATTATTTCCTTAAAAAAAAACAATACAAAGATCTTTGTATTTCTTTGGTATATGAATCTATGCATATGTGTGACAAGTTTTTAGAATTTGTTTCTAGATAGTTATTTTAAAAAAGTCAGTCAGCTTATCTTGATCTGAGTTTTTGTGTTCTCTTTATACCCCACAATTGAATTTTTAAAAGCTGTTTGAAAAATTAACAGTGTCCTGTGAGGATCTCTAGGTTTTTCAGAAACTAATTTGAATGGCATCTTCAGTCTCTGCCTAGAGGGGGCCAGTTGCAGAGAATGAAACAAATAAACATGTGATGAGACAAACAGGAGCTACTGAGCTTTAGGGTCCCCAGGGCAACCATGAGCTAGCACACAGGTTAGCTGTTTATTTGATACAGTATCACTCCCCTACCTTGGTTGCAGCACATGAGTTATTGCTTAAATTGACAGAGGCATTAAGAACATTTCGTCCACACATCAAAATTCAGTGGATCCATTAGAAGCCGAGACTGGGATAGTTCTCATAGCCAGTCAGCAGACACCTTTAATGTGTAAAGTCATGACAGTTTCCTATTCTATTTTTGTTTGTATTCTCCTCTACATCTAGAAACCCCTAAACTGTTCTATTCTGTTCTTTCCTGGGTGCATTTTTACTGCCTATTTATATTCTAAGACTTAGGCTGTTTTGCCCAATATACTATCCAGATCTTGGGATTGGGTTTTTGTTAGGGGATGATCTCCTACAAGATTAGTGATTAGGGAAATAGTCTCTAGAATTAGCTGCTTCTGTTAAAATCTCAGTGCTTTGAAACACCTTAACTGTCTGTATGTTTCCTGAGTAATCAGATAGTATTCATAAGTGTATGAACTCATTGAATTGAGGAATTAAAATAATCTGATGTATCTAATGGCTTGGTGTACACAGTATATACTCGTTACTCTCACTGTTTTCTATTATCATTGGCATCATATTTCTCAATGTCATTTAAGCATGGATTTTCATACTTGTTATCCTATTGGCTCTTTTTCTTCTCACTTTTTGTATAATGTTTTCCCTTCTAGAAGCAATCTGAATCTCATTTTAGCTTATAGCCCTGCACACAGTTGACCTCTTCTTACTCTTTACCCAGTTTGTAGGACTTTCTCTAACTTGCAGATGATGTTTGAACATTTTGACCATTAATATTTATTTTCAAAATACATTTGAAACTGTTTGTAATTGTGTTTATTCATTAGAAGAATTTAATGGTCTTATGATTGGTAAATGCTTGGAGCATTTAGAATGCTACAAGAGAGGCTACTTTTTTTTTTTTTTTTGCTTTTTGGGTCGCACTCGGCAATGCACAGGGGTTACTCCTGGCTCTGCACTCAGGAATTACTCCTGGCGATGCTCAGGGGACGATATGGGATGCTAGGAATTGAATCCGGGTCAGCTGTGTGCAAGGTAAATGCCCTACCTACTGTGCTATCGCTTCAGCCCCGAGAGGCTACATTTTTAGTTAATTTCTTTTCTATTCTCTGAAGAATTAAAAAGAAACCTAATTTAAATATGTACAGTTCCACTTCAATCTGCTGCTGCAGCAAATGACAAACTTGCAAACATGCATTTTAGTATTTTCCTTTTCTTACATTATATGTCCATGTAGTTGTTGATTATTTATGTGGGTAAGGGTTTTCAAAGAAGAGTTTTCAGTATTTTAAAATTATTTTATTTTTAGTTAAATATTTAATGTAATATTTGTTTCAGTTACAAAACTGAGAAGCATACTTGCAATTTTCTGACTTCATTTTTTTTTCCTGTTTAATCTTACAGGAATCAAGAATCCCGTCTCAGTTGCAAACAGACTCTTGTGTGAAGGACAGAAAGGAAAGCTTTCCGCTGGCAGAATTCCTCCCTGGTAACCCCTTTGTTCTGCCTGTTTTGCCCTGGGTCTTTGGTCTGTAGTGCGTGCAGTGTTTGAAGCCTGTTTTATTCACAGAAGGTTGATACTCTTGGTTACACACCAGTGATAGTTTGCTTTTGAGAGGAAGACATAATTTGTTCTTTGATTTCTTTGAACATTTTGCACACTTACTAGAATTCAGGGTGGAAAAGAAAATTATGGATTAAAGCAGAAAAGAGTTCAGAGTTAATTTTTGGTTTCATCCTTGATTATAGAAATGTGTTTTGTTGTTACTTTGTGCTAAACTGTTTCTATGTGGAACTTTCAAAATCTTATGTGTTCAAAAAAAGGATATAAATTATTAATTTTGAGGAACCCATACAATAAAAATGCTTAATTTTTATCCTTTGAAAAAAATACATTGAGATGTTACATCTTTTCCTTTTTCGCATGGCATATAATTCTTTATTAAAAATCTGAGATTTCTAGATATTTGCAAGACCATAAAGAACATTGTAAAAACTTTCATGAATATGTCATCAACTCTAATAATTAACAGTGTGTTTGCCCTTTATCACACATCTTAATTTTTTACTGGAATATATTAAAGCAAATCCCTGACATTATATTTCAGCCATAAATAGATTTGTAAATATGTTTGTAAAGCAAAACCATTCTGTTCAAATGCCTAAAATATCAACAAATACCCTTTAATACTCAATGTGTGTTCACCATACCTGTCTGTGAAGGTTACATTAGTGTTCTATGTTGAAAGTTGTGACAATAACATGTAGGAATTACTTTGTTATAATTTAATGTTATAGAAAATAAAGATCTGTAGATTTGAAACCTCTTGAAATCTTTTATCCAATTATATATACATACATATATACATATTCTGAGCATTTCCAGGAGTAATTTCCGAGTGCAGAGCCAGGAGCAACCCCTGAGCATCATCAGGTATGACCCAAAAAGCCCAAAAAAAATATTATTCTTAACAATTAAAGTAGGAAAAGTGATAACAATTCTTGCATATATGTATGTATATACATACATCTATATATGTGTATTATCTACTTCTCATGTGTTTAGTTGGGGTACCAGAAACATTATTTATAAAAATCTTTTTCAAAGGCATAATTTTTAATTTTATGTGTTTTCAATAAACAAGGATAATAAAATGGAAATCTGACTTCTTCACATTATTTTAAATAAAGTGATTTGGGGCCAGAGTGATAGTACAGTGGGTAGGGCATTTGCCTAGCACAAGACCAACCCGGGTTCGATCCTGGTATTCTATATGGTCCGCCAAGCACTGCCAGGGGTAATTTCTGAGTACAGAGCCAGGAGTAACTTCTGAGAATCATTGGATGTGACTCAGAATCTAGCCAAAAAAAAAAAAAAATTATTATTAACAGTTAAAGTAAGAAAAGTGATAATAATTCTTACACATTCTTTTCTCAAAAACTGTATTAAACTATGCTATTTTTAAGAACTGGTATGAAGTCTACCATCTCATGATTTCCTAAGTATTTAGTATAATTAGAGAGTCTTACTACGTCTACCCTTGAGGAAAGTAAGTACACAGAATATGTCTCGATTTATATTTTTTAGTGTTGATGTAAACATGACTTTTCTTTCACCATATTTGCTATATAGCTGAATTAACCCTTAAATCTATTTATTAGAGATGTCCTTGGGGTAGAGCTAGCAG
The DNA here is from genome assembly GCF_027595985.1 of Sorex araneus. Lineage (NCBI taxonomy): Eukaryota > Metazoa > Chordata > Mammalia > Eulipotyphla > Soricidae > Sorex > Sorex araneus. Next base: position 134,141,787 of record NC_073304.1, on the reverse strand, counting down.
CAGGTAAGAAATTGTTTCATTTTGGTTGACAAGAAAAATGACATAAACCCTAAAAAAAGATTTTAAGTTCTATAACTGCTTCAGTTTCATTGACCTCACAACTCTTCATGGCATATAATAAACCAATTGTTAAATTTATAAAAAGGGAAAATAATATATAATAACCAAGTCAATTTTGAAATAGAACAAAGTTGATCTTATCTAATAATCCCATGGTATACTGCACCGTAAGGGGTAGAAAGTATGATCAGAAGCACAGAACTGGAGATCTAGAAGCTGACTAGATATAAAGAAATTTTGTTGATTTTACTTGTGTCCTGCCAAAGCATTGTGTGGAAAAAAATATGATGTATTAAATAAATTTTGTTGTGACAGTTTGACTTAGTGGGAAAAAGTTTCTCTGTCACACCACTGCAAAAAAAAAAATAAGTTTAAGGGTGGGGGAATGTGCTTTAGAATGTATAGCACATTCTGATGCACTGGACTTAACTTCTAGTTCTGCCAGTAAATTAAATCAAGTTAAAATTAATAAATAATGTCCAGTGAAAAACCTTAATGACAGAGTTGGGGTTATGGGATTAGGGCGGGGGGGGGGTGAATAGGTATGGTGTGATAACACTGTATTCCTAAAACTTACAAACATTTACATTCTTATCTTTTGGATTTGGAATTGAAAATAAGATATTGAGGATGATAGAAACAATAAATAGCAGGATCTACCATAAATTTAGATTTATTATTGAGGGTCAGATGAAGCATGCTCTCTCTCTCTCTTTCTCTCTCTCTCTCTCTCTCTCTCTCTCTCTCTCTCTCTCAAGGCAAGTGCCCTGCATGCTGTCCTATCACTCTGCCCCCTCCCCCATAAGACTCTCTCAATGTGTTTTTCTTATTCTTTCTTTACATAGCATTTAGAATAGGTATTGTTTACTCCCATTTTGTAAATAAAATGCTTAAAAAATATGAGAGATTATGTTTATGACTGTGGCTTTTACAAAGACCTTAAAACAGGACAGATGAAGCTCTAGAGCCATTATGTCACCGAAGATACCATGATCAAAAATTTAAAGACAGATGTCCTTTGAAATTGAGAAAATTATTTGCAGTATTGATAGAAACAAAAGATTAGTGTCCATAGTGCTTAGAAATAACATAAGATCACTGGACAGAGAGAGCACACAATGGAGAGTGCTTCATTTGTCTGTGGTACGGCCATAAAATTACTCTTGACTCTGGAAATGTCAGCCGAACTGTCAGCCTCAAATGAGTAGAGCTGTTAGTATAGTACCTTGTGCATGTTATGGCACCAGGAGTTGAACTCTTAGCAATACCCTTGCAGTGCAGACACTTCAAGCCACATACTTATTAAACCGACCTGTTGTGCTGAGAACTTTTAGTCGGAATCAGTGTTTATATTTTTAAATGCTCCTCTTCCATTGTTTTTAGAGATAATCTTATACTTTTCCTTACATAGTCAATTAATATATGATTATTTACTTTTTGGCTACTTTTCAAATGCTATTCTGTGTCTAAGGAGACACTAACCTAATACACTGTTGATTTTTTTTCATTTTTTTTCTTTTGGTGCCCCTGGGGATCAAATGTAGGGCTTTATGCATGCAAGACAAGTGCTCTATCACTGAAGTACATACTCAGCTTTAATGAATTTTGTTGGGGGAGGTAATAGAGTTTTAGAGAACTATGAGGAGGTACCGAGGGGTAGAGAGAGAGGAGAGAGACAGATAGACATTGACATTGACATGTTCCAGAGAGAACCGGGGCTTTTTCAGAGGTGAGAGAGCTGAGAGTTCACATCTCAGCTTGAAATGCTGGTGCTTCCTTGAGTTGGAGAATGCTCCCAGTTGGTTGATTTTTGACTCTTAAAGCAGCAATTACATTTCTGTTGAATAAATATCAATTGGTCATAATTTTCCTTTTTAATGCATTGTTGGACCGGTTGCTAGTATTTTATATTTACATAAGTATATATCTATGAGAAATACTGGTTTCTATTATTCTTTGTTTTGGGGGTTACATCCAGCAGTGCTCAGGGCTTACTCCTGGCTCTGCTCAGAGATCACTTATGGTAGGGCTCACAGGGAACTATATGTGTTGTTGGGGAACAAACCCGGATCAGCTACATGCAAGACAAATGCCCTAGTTGCTGTTCATTGCTCTGGCCCTCTAGATTTCTTATAATATCTTTGGTTTGGGTTCATTTTACTTCTTGGATATGTTAAATATAAATTTAATTAAATTGGAAAATAATGACTATTCAGTTTTTTTTATGTTTTCTTTTGTGTCTCTAATTACATATATATCTGATCTCATGCAGTAGTTCTACAGATCATTGGTAATGTGTTACCTTTTTCTATTCATGGGTATTGTTTCATTTGGAATGGTCATTGCTTTTTAGAAGTTTTCTATGGGCCGGAGTGGTAGTACAGTGGGTATGGCATTTGCCTTGCATATAGCTGACCCGGTTTCAATCCCTGCATCCAGTATGTTCCCTCAAACACTGCCAGGAGTAATTCCTGAGTGCAGAGTCAGGAGTAACCCCTAAGCATTGCTGGGTGTGATCCGAATAGCCAAATAATAATAAAAAATTTGAAACAAAAGGTTTCCTACTTTTCTGATACAAAAAAATACACTAGATTGAATCCCTTCTAGTTTATTTTTTATATCTAACATTATAAGTTTTATTTCCAGAAGTTAATTTATATATTAAGGTAGTCTTTCATGTTTTATTTTCAGAAGTTTATTTATATGATAAGATAGCCCCAGTACTTCCCCAATTAATAAAGTTATAATATAACTTACTAATTATGTCGTCTTGCCATTCTATGGAATGATTTCTGTCTTTACTCAAGGTTACATTTTCATGTTTCTTTGCATGCTTGGTCTTTTATTGTGTTCAGATTTTGTGAATTTTATCTTATTTTGTGTTATATATTTTTGTATTTTGGTAAATGTTCTTTTGTTGTTGCTAATTTTGGGCTACACCTGGCAGTGCTCAGGGCTCACTACTGGCTCTGCACTTAGGCATCCCTCCTGGCAGGACTCTGGGAACCAGAGGGACACCAGGGATTGAACCTGGGTTGGCTGCATGCAAGGCAAACACCTGATGGGCTCTGGACCACAATAAATGTCCTTGAGTCTTTTTACTAGGATGCTATTATTTGGTTAGATTCATTGTTTTAACTTGTGCTTTTTCCTCTGTATCATGCAATTTAATAAACATTTTCCTTTGCAGTTAGTCCAAAATCTTTCTGTGAAGTAAAATAGATGCACTTAGAATAATACATTCTTATTTTAGTAGGAACTAGTGCTGTCTCTGGCCCTCTGTGAACTTGGAGATTGTTTTCTCTAAAGATTTCCTATATCATTCTCCCCCAGGCTTTAATTGATTTCCTCCTCACCTGTATACTGGTACCTACTGGCTGATGGAGGATCTCTGGATTCCTTTCTCTGTGCAGCTTTGTCTTAGTACTCTGTAAAAAGTGTGTATTTTGATTTTTCTCGATGCTTCCTCTGTCTCTTTTGGTCATGGTTTAGCCTGGACTTTGCATATAAGTACTTTTATAGGAAAACATTTCAGGCAATACTAAGGTGGAGAAACTATAGGGTTTGCTGTTTCCTTTCTCTTAAGGATCACTGTTGTCTAACATCTAAAAATTTGTTCATGTGTCTGTTGTTCACTCTCTCTCCTCTCACCCTCCGCCCTCTTCACCCCATTAATTGCTTTGGCAAGAGTTTACATTTGTTCCCTATTACTTTGTCTTCAGAATCAGAAAACTCTTAGATACCTAAAAGTGTTACTGTGGTAGTTAAAAAAAAAAAAAAGTCAATAACCCACCCCCAAAAAAAGGCAAAAAAAAAAAGGGAGAGACAAACTGTTTTTCCCTTTGTAGAAAAAATTTTGCTAATTCTTAGTATGAAAGTTATTATTTTCAGAATTACATTTTTTATGATAAGAAAAAAGCTAGACATATATTGCTATTTTATATTTTGTGTAAATGAGACTTAAAAGGTGCTTAATAGGCCCTTGAAGTAAAACTAATTTTTGATACAGTGTTTACTTTCAAATCTATTGTATTTTGTACATTAATTCAGACTTTACTACTTTTACATATGAGAGGGAAAAGAAAATAAACATGATGAATAAAGGAAATACAAAATACTAAGCACAAAGTATGAATTTAGTTGTATTTTTTTATTCAAATGAGTCTAAAAAGAATATAACACAATAGAGAATATTTTATAAGATAGGTTACTGTGTGCATTCAATATATTTTGATCTTAAAGATTTGTTATTAATTTTTTAGATGTCATCTGATTATATTTTGTAAAATCATTTTATAAGATACTTGTTCATATGTTTACATTTAAATTATGTGATATCCTGGATTTGCTTAAAATAATCTGGGTTTGGATATAAATAATTATATCAGTAATTCATTAGTTTATTAGTAATTGAAGCATGTAATACATTGGGTTCTGTAATTTGCAGAATTTTTATGTTTTATGTTTAATGTTTAATCATTTTAGTTTTAGACTTAAAAAGAGCTTTTTTATTATTTAATTTGGTTGCTACATAGGTTACTTCCAAGCATAGCACTTTGTCTATTTGTACTTTATGATTTGTGAGCTTAAACTAACTAATTTTTTTTCAGTTTTATATAATAACTGTGAACAAAGAAGTGATAGGTCAGACAAAAATCAGTTTGTAAACTATGAATAAATAGCTATTAGTTCCTTCTTTCTAAGCCACAATAACATATTTTGACTATTGGTGTTCTGAATGTTCTTGATAACTTAGAGTTACAAAATTACACATTTTCATAGCGATTATAGAGTCCATGGTTTTTTTTTTTTAAATTCTTTTATTGATTCACCATGTGGGAAGTTACAAAGCTTTCAGGTTAAAGTCTCAGTTATACAACTACAGAAGCCGAGGTAGTATGGGCTACTACTAATTACCCACCTAGGTTATGTGGAATAAGCTCTTGGCTCTGCAGTTATGTGTGTAATTCATCATTTACCTAAACATAGCGAAGCATCAATGATATGACTGTCCAGTTAATCTTTTTGGTACCACGCACAGCTCTTATATTTTTAAGTAGTAGAAACATGGGTTAGAGGTTTTTGTTTATTTCGGAGCCTTGTCACCACATCTCAGTGCTGATTTCAGTAAAGTTGCTTTTGTGTTGTAGCAATATAGATCTATTTTACTATAGACAAAGGAGTTATAACACTAAGGAAAATTTGATATCTTAATTTCTTCTTATTATTATTTGCTTTTTTGGGTCCCTCCTGGCATTGCTTAAGGCTAATTCCTGGCTCTACTCAGGGGTCATTCCCGGCAGTGCTCAGGTGATCATATATGTACTGAACGGGAGTCAACCTCATGCAAGGCAAATAACTTACCCACCCCCCACTGTATTCTGTCTGTCTAACTTACTGTTTTGTATAATATCCTCCTTATGTTTATTTTTTGCTTTAAAAAGGCAGGAACTATCCTAAATGCTTGGAAAATTAAAAAAAAAAAAACGATCTGTACACGTACAAACTTTATAGTTTATTTGGAAGAGCCCCCCCCCCCCATAGATGTAGTGTGTAAATAAAGTATATAACATGTAAGAAAGTGGGGAAAATGAAAAAAAGAAGCAGAATGAGGAACTGGCTTTGCCAGGAGAGTTTAATATTTTGGGTAGACTTTTAAATAGATCTTATCAAGGAGAGAGATTTGAGATGAGAAAGTTTGCCATTATGCAAGCGAGGAAGAATTCAAGAGAGAGAATAGTTAGGGGTTATGGTTCTCAGGCAGGAGCGTCCTTCTTCTGCTGTGTTTATATAAGAGGTAAGAGTATGGAAAGGTGAGAAGATAAAATGTCAAAAGGATTGGATCAGATAGATTTGGGAGCAGATAGAGCAGATAGATTCTTATGAAGACTCTAGCTTGTACAATAGATTACGTAAATTTTTATAGGGCATTGAGACCAGGACTTTCATGAATTGACTTGTCTTCTACAAGGATTTCAGTGCAGATGTGTGGAGAATATACTGGGGTGGGGGACAAGACGAGGCAAGCCTGGAAGTGAGGAGGCTAGTGTGACAGCCCAGGTATGTTACAGTTTCTCAGACCGTGCGGTAGCAGGAAGGCGATAAGAAGTGGCCAGGTTACAGATAGAAATACAGAATCAGTGGGGATTTCGAGTTGATGATTAAGGTACAGTTTTTCTCTAAAGTTTTCTCCTTGAAGAATCAAAAGACAGTTGGGAAAAATTTGTGCTCCAGACCTGTGTGCAATGCTGGGATCAAACCAGAGTGCACAGCATGTGGGACAGCACTTAATCCCTGAACTATTTCTCCAGTCCCTACTTTAGGGTTTCAAAAATTACACACCTTAGTACTTTAGTCATGTACATGACTCTAGGGGTTACAAATGTATTTTGTTTCACCCTCATGTAGAATTATAAGCACTTCTAATTGTGTTTGGATATTTCTAAACGTACCCACTAGTTTTGGGTAGATCTAAGTGTTATACTGGGCAAAGATGACAAATCTGAAGGCATTCACCTAAATTTTGATGAACTTTTTGTTTGTTTTTGAACCTTAATGTTCTCAGGGTTGCTCTCCACTCTGCTCAGAGATCACCCCATTGGGGCTCAGGGGACCATATTGGGTGCTGGTGTCCTAACCCAACTTGACCAAGTGCAAGGCAAGTTCCCTACTTGCTGTAATATCTTTCTGGTCCCTAGGCTTTTGTTCTTAGTACTATTAAGGAGATCTTACTGTGATGAATCAGAGAACCATATAGAGGCAAAATAAACCTTAATATTTTTCTAATGGGAAATCAACTATTTTGAATATTCCTGATATTGAAATTTATGAATTTTTGTTAGGTATTGCAAATAAAATTATACCATGTCCAATTTTGAATTTTTTAGCTTGGGGAAAATTGAAAAATAAGTTTTCAGGTGCATAGAATTAATATATTATTTTGAGGTAAATCTAGAATTTTACATATATGTCACAGCTTTTCATAAGTTGCCTTAATGACCTTATTGAATATGTACAAGGTGACACTGAATTTTTAAAAGAATACTTTTTCTGTTGTTAGCTTTTTAGTTGGAGAAGGAGCCTACAGATGGGCAGTAGATCATGGAATACCCTCCTGCCCTCCTAACATCATGACCACGAGTGAGTAAAAACTTTCAAAATGAAGCTTCTTTGGCATATACACGTGCAAATGTTACATTGCTTTTGATTCAACAGGGCTAACATTTTAAGAAGAAAGCTTGTATGTTAAAGTATTTATAGTGCAACCAAATCTAGAAAGTTATCTTAGTTTTAAATCACCTTTCTTTTCTGAGATTTCTTAGTTCTTTTCCTATTTTTACAAAAGTAGTGCTAAAAGATCCCCTTTAGGATACTTGAAAGCATTATTACTAATAAAATCACAAGAGCCCTCCAAGTCAAAAAGAAAAGAAAAATAAAGCATCTGTTTATTTTGTCATTTTTGTTTTCGGTGCCACACCCAGCAGTGCTGGGACTTACTCCTGGCTTTGTGCTCAGGGACCATAACTGACAGACTTTCGGGATCTTGTGGGATGCTTGGGATTGAACCCGGATCAGCTATGGGCAAGGCAAACTACCCTACCCATTATATTATCACTCTGCCCTTTGTTTTGTTTTGAGCTGAATAGTAGTCATTTGTGTGTGTTTGTGTGTGTGTGTGTGTGTGTGTGTGTGCATGCCCGCTCGCACAAGTGTGTACTATATCTTATTTATCTACTCATCTGTTCTTAGATATTTGGGTCACTTCCAGATATTGGCTATTGTGAATAGTATTGCAAAGACCATACATGTGCTTATACCTTTTCAATGAGCATTTTTGTATTTTTGAGATGTATGCTGGAATTGTTGCATCATATGGTAGTTCTATTTTTAATTTATTTTGGAAATCTTTATGCTGTTTTCTATAGAGACTGGCAAACTTACATTTTCCTAGTAGTAAAAAAGGGCCTTCTTTTTTCTATATTCCTTTTTTTGTGTGTTTGTGAATATTGGGCCACACCGAGCAGTGCTTGGGGGATACTCCTGGTTCTGCACTCAGGAGTTACTTTCAGTGGTGCTCTAGGACTATTTGGGATGTCAGGAATAGAACCTGGGTTGGCCCCGTGCAAGGCAAGAGTCCTACCCACTGTATTATCTTTCTAGCCCTCTTTTCTCTATATTCCTACTAACACTTGTTATTTCTGACATTTATTTAAAAAAGAATTTTTTTTTAATTGAATCACCATGTGGAAAGTTACAAGCTTTCAGGCTTAAGTCTCAGTTACACAATGCTCAAACACCCATTTCTTCACCAGTGCTGTATCTGACGTTTTTTGCTTTCATCCATTCTCACTTTTTGTTGTTATTGTTGTTTAGTCTTAATTGACCTTTAATGACAGGGGTGTGCTTTAGAACTTATAAGACTGAGAGACTGAGCCTTGGAGACGGAATCAGTAAACTGGAAAGATAGTAGTACTGGCTATAGCCACCCTGGCGTGTGTAGCCCTTGTTTCTGCGGTAGCCATCCTTTTGGTCTTGGAAGTAGCCACTGTATGTACCTGCTTGTGGTCAAACACCTGCTTATTGTTTTCTACCAGGATGTACAGCTTCTTGGCCGGTTGTAGAGCCAGGTTCTGTCGGGCAGTGGGCTCAGTGCGGTGCAAACCACTGTGTGTGGGGGCTGGTCCAGGGAGACCATCAACTCCTCATTAACGATCATCTTGCTGATGATGGAATGCATGGTGGGCAGGTCCAGCTGAAACTGTCTCCATGCTGATAGGGTCGTAGCCACTGCTACATACGAAGAGATGTGTTCGAAGTGACTATTCCTGGGATTTCCTAACCAGCATAGTCTGGACTTTGTCGGCCTCAGGGAAGAGGGCCCACACCTTGCCATTCTTCTTTTCATTGATGAAGCCCTGCCAGATCTTCCAGTCACCCATCTTCATAGCCTTGGAAGTTGCAACCACATGTTCCCTCATTGACTCAGTGGTGATATTCTCATTGTCTTGTGGTGCCAGGGATGCCAAAAAACAGTGCCATCTGGATTACAGTTGGCATTTAGGACAGTTCTGGAGATTACATTTGTTGTCTCATGTCTGCAAAGCAAAAGCTGTACGACTGAGCTATTCCTGGGCTCCCACGAATCAGTTAATTTATTAATTATTTTGTTCATTTATTTTGGACTATACTTGACTGTGTTCGGGCTTACTCTTGGCTCTGTGTTCAGGGATCACTTATTTTTTTAAAAATTTTATTTTCATATGTTGTTCACATTAATTGATTACATTCAGTATTTCAACACCAATCCCACCACCATTACACCTGCCCACCACCATTCAAGCCTGCCTGCCAGGGGCAGATGCTAGATAATTTATTTTCTATTGCTTATTATGAATACCAGAGAAGTTGCATGGTCGCAAAAGTGGCTGCATGTTTCTGGAATTCTAAAATTTTAAATGGTTGGAGTCCAGAAACATCTCTATAGGAAGCTAATCCATTTTGAGATTCATTTGTGAGTCTCTGGATCAAGGCCGTTGATGTGTTGAGATGGTGCCCTGAGGCAGTTTGTGGGCATGACATCCAGAACCCCAAGTGGTCAGGGAGATGAGAAGGGATGGCTTGGCTGCTGCTGCCATGTGACCTGGAGTCTTAGTCCCTGACCCTGAGTACCTGGGTTTTTCTTCTGGAAGCTTGTGGCCACCGGGGTTTCATCTGGAGTGGGTGGATCAGGGATCACTTCTGGCAAGCTTGGGGAACCATATGCGGTGCTGGGGATTGAATCTGGGTCAGCCAACTGCACGGCAAGAACCCTACCTGTTGTACTATCTCTCTAGCCCCCAAATCAATTAATTTATTGATGGGCATTCTGATTACTTCTAGAATGGAACCTAGTTTTGCCATTAACATTGGTAATTTCATTAATGTTCCTGTACATATCAGTTTATATGTCCTTTTTATTAGAGTGGGTTGTGGGAAGTAGAATTGCTGGCTCATAGCAAATGTGCATTTGCAATTTTGCTGGCTGTTATCTGATCTTGGACTGGAGCGATAGCACAGCGCTGGGCCTTTGTCTTGCATGTGGCCGACTCGGGTTTGATTCCTCCATCCCTCTTGGAGAGCTCGTAAGCTTCTGAGAGTATTCCGCTCGCATGGCAGCGCCTGGCAAGCTACCTGTGGTGTATTCGATGGGCCCAAACAGTAACAACAAGTCTCACAATGGAGACGTTACTGATGCCCGCTTGAGCAAATCCATGAACAACAGGGACGGCAGTGCGGCAGTGTCACAGAGAGTTGTCTGATCTCACTAATAAGAGATATCTCTGTTTACTTTTAAAAAGTTTGATTTTCTAAAGTTGCTGCCTTTCATAGTCACATTGTAGTTCTGGGCATAAGCTTTTTGTGTCTTGGGAAGTTTTGCTCAGATAGATTGTGATTACCTGAATGACATAAATAATTCTTACTCAGTTTTTGGTGCATTGAAATACTCAAATGTTAACTGTTAATATTGTTCATAGTACTGTTAATTTGTTGGCTATAATAATGATCCTCATGATTTGATTTCATTAGGTATTAATCAGGTCATATTTTTTTTGAAGGGGAAAGGGATTTGGCCCACAGGGTTTACTCCTAGTTTTGTGCTCAGGGTTCACTTCTTGTATGCACAGGGGATCATATCAGGTGCTGGTGATTGAATTATTTTAGCTATGTGCAAGACAAGTACCTTACCCACTGAGATAACATACTGAGATGGGGTACCTAGGTTTAGTTCTTTTGCACAGATGAAGTCATTTTAGTCAGATGTACCATTTAGTTAAGTGTGATCACATGGGACATGGTTCTCAGTTATGATTCCATGTGAAAACCACTGCAAAGTTTTAAAAAAATTTAAAGCCTCACTACTCTCAAAATCCATTAAACCAGCAACCTTATACATGTTATCTAGACATCTGTGATCTTTAAAGTTTTGTCATTTTAAAGCTCATATAATTTTAAGAATGCCTGTGGCTGAATTTGTACATTAAAAAATTCTTTTAGAAGATTCCATTTTGTTACCCCTTGGTAAAGGATAACCATAAAAGATTTATGAAAGCTTAGTATTTATTTCTTTGAATCAAGTTTACTTATTTATCCTTGGTTTTCAGTACTCTAAACTTTTTGGAGTACAGCTTCATAGCTCTAGATATGTAGAAGACTCACTGCAACAACCACCCGAATTCCTGTGTCATCACACTAACAGAATGACTCATGTGGCCCATTCCTCCCACCCTTCTTCTCTTTTCCTCTTCAGTCACTGTATTTTTAAATAGTATTTTTAAAAACTTTTGATTATTTTTTTAAGTATTCATTTATTTCCAAGACAGGTGAGAGGATCAAAGTGTATAACTGCCTAAGTAAGCGAACCAAGAGTCGCTTTTAATCCAAACAGGAGAATAAGATAATCTGTAAATTTTGTCTGCTTGCATACAGTATAGTATGCAACACTTGAAGCTGAGTCACAAGTTATTTTCAGTTAAAAACAAGCCAGGGAGTGTCCAGTACCAGGAGTGGGGTTCGAACCCACGTGGACATACGTCCATTGGATCTTAAGTCCAATGCCTTAACCACTCGGCCATCCCAGTTAAAAACTTTTTATTTTTTATTGAATCACCATGAGATAGTTACAAAGCTTTCATGTTTGAGGTTCGGTCATACAATGATCGAACACCTGCCCCTCCACCAGTGTACATTTTCCATTATACATGTCCCCAGTATCTTTCCCCCACTTCCTACTCCTCCCCCTGCCTCTGTTGCAGACAGTTTCCCTCTTACTCTCTCTCTACTTTTGGGCATTATGGTTTGCAATACAGATACTGAGAGGCTATCATGCTTTATCTACTTTCAGCACACATCTCCCATCCTGATCAATCCCTCCAACCATCATTGACTTAGTGATCCCTTCTCTATCCCAGCTGCCTTCTCCCCCAGCTCATGAGTCAGGCTTCCAACTGTGGAGCAATCTTCCTGTCCCTTGACTCTATAGTCCTTGGGTGTTAGTCTCATATTATATTATTTTATATTCCACAAATGAGTACAATCATTCTATGTCTGTCCCTCTCTTTCTGACGCATTTCACTTTGCATGATACTCTCCATGTCCATCAACTTATAAGCAAATTTTATGACTTAATCTTTCCTAACAGCTGCATAATATTCCATTGTATAGATGCACCAAAGTTTCTTTAACAAGTCATCTGTTCTCAGGCACTCAGATTGTTTCCAGATTGTGGCTATTGTGAACAGTGCTGCAATGAACATACAGGTGCAGATGTTATTTCTACTGTGCTTTTTTTATATAACTCTCAAGATATATTCCCAGAAGTGATATTGCTGGGTCATATGGAAGCTCAATTTCTAGTTTTTTAAGGAATGCCCATATTGTTTTCCAAAAAGGCTGGAGCAGATTCTCACCAACAATGAAAGAGAGTTCCTTTCTTCCCATATCTGCGCCAGCACTGGTTGTTCTTGTTCTTTTTGATGTGGGCCAATCTCCGGTGTGAGATGATATCTCATTGTTGTTTTGATTTGTATCTCCCTGATGATTAGCAATATAGAGTATTTTTTTGTGTGCTGTTTGGCCATGAAATAGAGTTTGAAGAGTTATTTTTCTTGGGGCTAGGGCAATAGTGCAGTGAGTAGGGCATTTGCCTTGCACATGGCCAATCCGAGTTTGATCTCTGCACCTCATATGGTCCCTCAAGCCTGCCAGCAGTGATCTCTGAATGCAGAGCTGGGAGTAATCCCTGAATGCCACCAATGTGTCCCCAAAACAAAAATAAAAACCAAACAAAATGTAAAAAAAAGAGTAATTCTCTTGTCATGTAGTGATCTAGTTTGATTAGTTTATTTTTGGGTCATATCTGACAGTGTTTAGGGCCTATTCCTGGCTCCGTGCTCACTCCTGGTGGTGCTTAGGGGACTGCTGTGGTGCCAGAAGCCCAAGTACCCCCATGTTGTAACCACTGTTCTGTCCTCTGGTCACTACCTTCCTCACTTACTCCATGTCATGAAGGAGCTAATACTTGTCCTTTACATATTTTACTAATGTTATTAATAGCCTTGTGATAAGAGGCAGGCTAAGTTTTTTTTTTTTCTTTTTGGGTCACACCCGGCAATGCACAGGGGTTACTCCTGGCTCTTCACTCCTGGCAGTGCTTGGGGACCATTTGGGATGCTGGGAATCAAACCCGGGTTGGCTGTGTGCAAGGGAAATGTCCTCCCCGCTGTGCTATTGCTCCAGTCCCTGTAGGCTAAATTTTGAGGTCCGAGGAAATAGCATGTAAGAGGAGAACATCAATCCCTGGATATTTTTGGTGTGACCCTTACTTAGCAGTTTAAGCGGGACACTTCTTTTGTGAGCTGTAGCAATTGTAGCCAGTTTCCCGGGAGCTCAAGTTGCCTGGTGTCCAGTGTGTGCTGTTCAGGACAGCCCGTGCTCCGAGGCCCACCGCTTGGCTGTCGGCTCTCTGACGTGCCTGCTTCCAGCAGTACTCATGGCTCCTCTGATTTCTTGTTTGTTCTCTGTCCATGCTTGTGTGCAAGAACTGTCCTTGATTTCTGCCAACTGTTTGCATGTGAGTGTAGGCCAAGAAGAGGACTAGAGCTGGGGAGAGATGAGCTTCATGTCTTGTTTTCCCAACTCTTAGATATTTTCATGATCTGACTGGCTACAGTGAAGACAGATGAGATTTAAGATGACCAGTGGATCAGGATCATCTTGAATATCTAGGGATACCTGCAATCCTTCTACTTCTGCAGTAACAACCTTGCAAAAGTCTTTGGTTAATTGACTTTCATTTTAAAGCATTAATACTCCAGTAATGTTTGCTACCTTAAAGCCTACTTTATATTAATACAAAAGCTTCCATTTGTTTGGTGTTCCCATACACTTTCCATTTTTTTCTTTTCTTCCTTTTTTTTTCTCTTGCTTTTTGAGGTGATGATCAGGGGTTACTCCTGGCTCTGCATTCCGAAATTATTCCTGGAAGTGCTCTGGGAACCATATGGAATTCTGTGGATTGAACCCAGGTAGGCCGCATGCAAGGCAAACCCCTACCTGCTGTAGGTTTTTGACTTTTTGGGTCACACCCAGGGCAATTCTCAGGGGTTAGTCCTGGCTCTGCACTCAGGAATTACTCCTGGTGGTGCACCATACAGAATGCCGTGGATCAAACCTGGGTCAGCCACATACAAGGCAAATGCCCTACCCGCTGTACTATCGCTCCAGCCCCCATCTTTTTATTTTCAACATTACATATTTTTGTATTTAAGATATTTCTCTTAGAGAAAACACACATAAAAAATTGGGGAGGAGGCCTATCATTCTACTTTATTTGGTGCAGTAAATTAACTTATTTTTAATGTAATTACGTATTTGGATTAGATTGTATCTTTTTGGAGCTACATGTAATAATGGAATCTACTCTTCATTTTCTGTTTATCTCATATGGTCTGCATCTCCTTTTATCCCACTTTCTTTTCCTTTCAAAAAGGATTACTTCTTATTTTACACTTTCCCATCTATGAATATGTTACTTTTATCTTCCCTTACCATTTCTAGGAATTAGCTTAGAGATTTAAAATGCATACTTATGAAAATCTGTGAACAGAAAAATTTTTTTTGACAAGTTCTTAGACAATGTCAGGGTTAGAGGATACTTTAATAAGATCCATTTAATATCTTCCTAAATTTTTGTTTCAGTATTTTAAGTGCTACATATATTTAGAACACTATGAGGTATTGTTTTATTATAGACATAATCTATAATCTTTATTATAGATTTTCCTATATGCCCTTTCTTTTCACTTAATTTACCCCCTTCTGATTGTTTTTGAACTTTCTCTATATTATATTCTTTGTTTCTATAGAAAATCCTTTAGTGTTTTTATTTGTGCAGATCTTGCTGATGATTAATTAATTTATTATTTAAACTTTTTTTTTTGCTTTTTGGCTCACACCCAGTGATGCTCAGGGGTTACTCCTGGCTTTGTACTCAGGAATTACTCCTGGCAGTGCTCAGGGGACCATATGGGATGCTGGGAATCAAACCTGGGTCAGCCGCGTGCAAGGTAAATGCCCTACCCGATATGCTATCACACCAGCCCCTATTTAAACATTTTTTAAACTTTATTTTTGAAATCATTTTTCATTGAACATAGCATTCTCACTAGCATATCTTCTGAGCATACTGCAGATAGTCAGTCTACCCCCTTCTTTTTTTCCTATGGGAATACACTTTTTTTTAGTTGCTCATCAATTTGTTAGAGCGGACCACCAGTAACGTCTCTCATTGAGAGACTTATTACTTTAAAAAAATTTTCATAATGTTGTTCACAATAATTGGTTACATTTAATATTTCAGCACCAATCCAACCACCATTGCACCTTCCCACCACCATTATTTCAAATTTTTCGACTACCACTCAAGACTGCACCACAACAGATGCTAGATAATTTATTTTATATTGCTTGTTATGAATAGTATAAGATATCATGCCATCACGAAAGCTGGAATTCTGAAATTTTAAATAATTGTAGTCTGGGGACATCTCTGCAGTCAGCTGCTTGGTTCTGAGATTCACTTTCGAGGGATCATGGCCATTAATGCACTTAATTGGCACCTAGAGGCAGTTTGTGGGCGTGACATCCAGGGTCCCATGGGGCGGGGAGATGGGAAGGAGCAGCCCCTTCCAAACTCCTTGATCAGCCCACCCTCTTGAGCTTTTTTATTTTGCTGTTGAAAATACTGCCATCATTCTAACTGCTTACTTGAAAGATAACCTAGGCTGTACCTTTCCCCTCTGGTTCTTTTTAGATTCTATAACATTCCACTTACATTAAATTAAATTAATTTTTTTTTTTTTTTGCTTTTTGGGTCTCACCCGGCGATGCACAGGGGTTACTCCTGGCTTTGCACTCAGGAGTTACTCCTGGCGGTGCTCAGGGGACCATAAGGGATGCTGGGGATCGAACCCGGATCAGCCACGTGCAAGGCAAACGCCCTACCCACTGTGCTATCGCTCCAGCCCCCATTAAATTAAATTTTATGTAGCAGGATTGGAGTGATAATACAGCCAGTAGGGAGTTTGCCTTGCATGTGGCCAACTTGGGTTTGATCCCCGGCATCTCATATGGTCCCCTGAACACTTCCAGGAGTAATTCCCGAGAGCAGAGCCAGGAGTAAACCTTGAGCATTGCTGGGTGACCCAATATCCACTCTGCCTCAAAAAAAATCTCATTTAGGGCTTTTATGATTTTGATTTATGAGAATAATTTGTCATTATTAATGCTGCTTACTAATTTTGGGAGAATTTTTGTTCAGTAAAATATATTGATTCATTTATTTTAGTCACCATGATTTACAATACTGTTAATGATAGAGTTTCATGCATATAATGTTCCAACACCACACCCTCTACCAGAATATCTTCTTCTAACAACTGTCCTTATTCCGTCCCCTCTCCCTTGCCCCCCTCCTCCCTTCCATGGTAAGCTAAGTTCTAGAGATCAGCTCTTAGGTTCTATTGTCTTTGGTTATTTGTTATCCCCCTAATTTGTTTCTTCATATCTCGCATATGATGAGAGTCATTCTGTAGCTAACATACACAGCTAGCTTCACTCAACACGACACTCTCCGGATCTATCCATGTAGCAGCGGACTGTATGCTTTTGTCTTTTCTTATGGCAAAGTGTGTGTGTGTGTGTGTGTGTGTGTGTGTGTGTGTGTGTGTGTGTGTGCATGTATGTGTGATAGTTTCTTTATCCAGTCATCTGTTCTTGGACACTTGGGTTGTTTCCAGATTTAGCTATTGTGAATAATGCTTCAATGACCAGAGGAGTGCAGATGCTTTTTTTGAATAAGTTTTTGGGTCCTTGGTGTATATGCCAAGAAGTGGAATTTCTGGGCACATGAAAGGTCAATTCTTATTTTTTGAGACTTGTTTTCAAAAAAGGATGGACTGATGGACTCATACTTTACCTTCCTATCCGCAGTAGATGAGGGTCACTCATATTATAAATCTGAAAATTGAACACATACTTGATTGTGGTGCTTGTGTACTTGGTTGTGGTGTTTGCTGAAGTTGCACGCTTTAGTGTACATGCAGTGTTCGCACATATACTTTTCAGAGTTAACGCTCCCACATTTCATGTTTGCAAATCTAATTGAGTACCCTCAATCATTGCAGAACTTGTCAGGGATGACTTTCTCTCTCTGTGTGTCTCTCTTTTATTTCTGACTTTCCCCATATATCTTCTCTTTATCCTTCTCCTTATTCAACTTTTAATCTTTTTTTTTTTTTTGCTATGATCTAAGACAGTGGTTCCCAAATGCCCAAACTTGTTGACCTACAGCTCCCTTTTCAGGAAAAAAAAAAAATTTACTTATCCCTTATTCCCTTTCATGGCAACCTGCCTTCTTTAAATTTTGTGGCCATATTAGGTATTGCCCAGGGTTCACCCTTGGCTTTGTATTTGAGGATAACTCTTGGCAGTGCTTGGAGAGCCCTTTGCAGTATCAGGGATTGAACTGGGGCTGACGGTATGCATGCAAGTGCCTTAGCTAACCTCCTTTTTAAGCCAACAGGTAGAAAGCATCTCCTAATTCCATCAAAGACTGCTAGATAATTCCTCCTAGATAATTCCTATACCTCTTGGGTGGTGGTTATCACCCACTTTGGGGGAATACTAATTTAAGACATTCCTGCCTGAATGTACTTGGTTTTCCATAGAGAATAGAGGCGGACCTGTTTACTTCTGGGTTGACTTACTATTTGGGTAATAGGCCAGTTCAGTCCCCATTTTATTATGGAAAGTGTCTTCTGTAAAATTTTTGCCAATAATGAATGGTCTTGAGTTTGATTTATACTTTTTCTTTGAAGTCACTGAACCAAATTTAAGTGAATTAGTGTTAGCAAATGCTCACAGTGGATTAAGAATAACTTTTACACTCCTTTTCTGGAGATAGAATCCAAGGCTTCACAGACAGTAGACATACTTTGTTCAAATGAGCTACATGTTTGTCTTAATAACTTCAGTTAACCTTTTGGACTGGAGAAATAATATAGTGGTTAAGGTGTTTTCATATGTGCAAATGACCCCTGATTCTCTTTATGGACCCCTAAGCTTTGCCAACAGTGCCCCCTAAACACAGAGCTCATAATAAGTTCTGAGTCTCTTTGGGCATAGTCTTCCTCTCTGATCCCCAGTATGAAGTTATTATTTAGATCAATATTTTTTAACAAAGTTTTAATGATGTCTGTGTAATATTTCCCATATTCTTCAGCATTTTTGGAAATAATTCAGTGGGAGAAATACTATGACTAACTTAGTCTACCATATGAGAAAAGTTTGGTAATATTTTCATTGTTATAGTCCAGTCTGTAATTTCTACTTATCATTTAAATCTGATGTTTAAATCTGTGCATGAAGTTTAAAATTTTTAGTTAATCTTGTTATAAAAATCTATTTTAGCAGCTATGTTTGGTTCTTTTAAAATCAGCCTGTGCTTCTATGTTCAATAGCTTACTTTTATTACTATGAGCTTGAGCATGCATTATATTTTCTATCTGATTATTCCCATGTTATGATTTTTCAAATCTGATTATGCTTTCTGATCTTTGACTTTTATATTTTATTCTTGGTGGTTTGTTACATGGTTTAATAACTTTTTAAAAGACTATGGACTTACATCAATTTAATTTTGGAAATTCTAAGGCAAATTATATTTTTTCAGAGACTATATTTGTGCTCTCTCTCTTTCTCTCTCTCTGCATATATATATGTATATATATACATATATATACATATATGCTATACCCAGGGCTTACTCCTGACTCTGTGCTAAGGGAACACTCCTGGTGTTCAGGGCAATATTTGCGGTGTCTGAGATTGAGTCTGGGTCAGCCTCATGCAAGGCAAGCGCCCTACCCACTGTACTATCTCACCAGCCCCTTTTGTTTATTTTTCTGGGGAGGCATGATTATATCTGGCAGCGCAGTGCTTGGGGATGTATATATCTGTGACTAACAGTTAGGGCTACCCCTGATGGTGTTCTCTACCCAGTAGTACTGGTGGTGGTTGGGTGTGGAGGTGTGCAGTGCCAGAGAGTGAGCCCTAGGCTGATCACATACCACTGAGTGACACCGGTCCCTTCTATGGATTTTGGAAGTACAGCTATGTAAAGATAATTTTGGCATTTTTTCCTTCTCAAGAGTCAGATAATAGGAATTCACTTCTATACCTGCTTGAGCGACATTCTTGCTCTTGAGTTTTCTAGAGAGAGTTTTCCTCCCTTACATTCACAACCCAGGCTTAGAGGTTTCCTGTTTTGTGGATGCTGGGCTCCAACTTTCCCTTCTACTGGGGTTATAATCCTGAGTGTCCTTCTGTTTCACATGGCTCAACTTCAACATCTGTTTCTTACTTCTGCATTTCCACTAGGTCTCATCCTTGGTTTTTATGTAGTGTCCTTCAGAATCAAAGCTAGCAGCAGTGTGTATATTTACTCCTCACTAGTTCTCTAAATTAGACCTTTTTCTTAATTTTTTTCTTTTTTTAATCCTTAAGTTATTTCTCTTATTCTCCTCTTACCCCAGGGCATGTTAAAAGACTTTTAAACCTTTTGCTCATTATTCTTAAGGACTTTGTCCTGAGACTGCTCTTTAGAATTTCTTGTCTGCCCCATGCCCTTAATGTTTTTCAAATGTTATTTATTAATGTTTCTTTTATAGGATTCAGTTTAGCTGCGTTTAAAAGGAACAAGAGGAAACTAGAGCTGGCAGAAAGGGTGGAAACAGATTTCATTCAACTAAAGAAAAGAAGACAATCAAGTGAAAAGGTCAGGAGGTGTTTGAAATATTAATAGTTAAAGTGTCATAATATCTTTAATCTGCTTTTAGACATATAAGCTGTAGAATAGCACTGTCCAGTGGAAATCCAACATGCACTTTGAAGTTTCTCAGAAGTTACCCTCAGAAAGGTGAAAAACAGGTGAAATTAATTCTAGTAATTATTTTACTTGAACTAATAAGCCCACAAAGTTGCTTTAAAAATGCAATCAGTGAAAATGTCATATGTTCACGTTCTTTCCTTTTCTTACTTTTTTTGGCATTAAACCTTTTAAACTAGCCCATAATTATACTTATGACATAGCTCAATTATGGTACTTAATTTTTATTGGAAATATTTTTACCTTAAAAATTTAACAGTTTGACCGCCAGGAGTAATTCCTGAGTGCAGAGCCAGGAATAACCCCTGAGCATTACCGGGTATGGCCCAAAAAGCTAAAGAAAAGAGAAAAATTAACAGTTTGAAAAGTAGTTTTGAATAAAAATTATTGAAACACACTTCAAGCTTGCAGTAATGGATTTGAAAAACTGACTCTTTAAAGATTAAAAATTACAAATTTTCTGACCTTGCCATGTTTTATTTTTTTTATTTTTTTGCTTTTTGGGTCACACCTGGCGATGCACAGGGGTTACTCCTGGCTCATGCACTCAGAAATCCCTCCTGGCAGTGCTCAGGGGACCATATGGGATCCTGGGAATTGAACCCGGGTCGACTGCGTGCAAGGCAAACGCCCTACCCGCTGTGCTATCGCTCCAGCTCCCCCCTTGCCATGATTTAAATGCTCAAAAGCTCCATGTAGTTTTGGCCTACTCTTTTGCTTTTTGTATCCCTAGGCATTGATTGATTTTTCTGTTTTATGGTGGTGGCGGGCTGGAGTGATAGCACAGCGGTAGGGCATTCGCCTCTCACGTGGCCGACCTGTGTTTGATTCCTTTGTCCCTTTCGGAGAGCCTGGCAAGCTACCAAGAGTATCCTGCCCACACAGCAGAGCCTGGCAAGCTACCCGTGGTATATTGGATATGCCAAAAACAGTAACAATAAGTCTCTATGAGAGATGCTATTGGTGCCTGCTCGAACAAATTGATGAGCAACGGGATGACAGTGACAATGACAATGACAATGGTGGTGGCAGGTGGTGATGGGAGCATGTTGGGGACCTTTAGCAGTCCTCAGTGATGCAGCTGCTCTGAGTGTTTTGTTTGGGGGCCTTACCCAATGATGCTTAGGGCTTACTCCTGGCTCTGTGCTCAGGGATCACTCCTGACAAGGTTTAGGGCCTGGGGGGACCATATATAGTGCAACCCAGGTTGACCTCATGCGAGGCAAGTACTCTATTCATTGTATTATCTCTAGCCTCTGAATTTCTTGAATGATTAGTTCTTCTATAATTTTATATACAGATTCATGTTTTCTAGCATAGTCTTATATGATTTAGTCATACATAAATGCAGAGTAAATTATCTTTCATTATATAGTTTTTTTATGTTGCCATGAGCTAGGCATCATTTATTTATTAAATAAAGTTTTAAGTTAAAGAACTGTGATTCACAAAGTTATTGAGAGTTTTAGATATATAATGTTTCAACATCAACCCCGTCACCACGAGTCGGCCTCCTTCCACCATTGTTCCTATGCTCTATCCCCCGTGATCCTGGCACCACACTGGCACATGAGAGTTTGGTGGTTGCAGCTTAGAGCTCCTGTAACTGAGTCTGTGCTTGGGATATGTAGCTATACCACTCTCCCGCAGTACCTGAAGCCCTGGCCCCTGTTCCCCCATCACCTCCCTTTCTCTTCTTCTTTCCTTTTTAATTCCTTTTCTTCTCTGTTCTGACAATTAGACATTTTAATCCAGTCACTTTTTTTTCTATAGGATAGCAGTAGGAATTTAGGAAGCAAATGAACTAATTAATGTGCATGTATTGCTGAACGTGTATGGTAGTATGTGGTTTTCTTTCTGCATTCATTGTGATGTCTGAGTGAGTAAATTTAGGGTTTTTAAAAAATGATTACTATTAGATTTGTATAACATCAGCAATTTAGCCGTTTAAAAATAAATGTATATTGGCCAGAGAGTATGTGTAGGGTGCTTGCCTTGCATGAGGCTGACTGGGTTATACCACATATGGTCCCTCATCTTGCCAGGAGCGATCCCTGAGTGCATAGACAGGAGTAAGCCCCAAGCACTGCTGGATGTGGCGCCAAAACAAAAATAAATAAATAACTTGTATATTCCCATGTAACCCATATTCTCTCAAGATGTTAGAACATTTCTAATTCTGTAATATTTCATCTCAACCAGTCATCACCCTCCATAGGCAATCACTGCTCCGATTTTTATTATTATAAAAATGTAGTAATTGCTCTTAAACGTTTAATAATTGAAATAAAACAACATATTCTTTAAACATTTTTTAATTCTTTCTAGTTGTTCACAGTAATTGATTACATTTAATATTCAAACAACAATCCCACCAACATTATACCTTCCCACCAACATATTTCAAATATTTCTATCCCAAACTCCAAACCCTGTCCCCAAAATAACTGAAGTAATTTATTTTGTATTGCTTGTTATAAATAATCCCCTAAAAATGATCCCAAAAAGTTTCCTTAGAGGAAGGTGTGTGAGTATTGTTGTATTTCACCCAGGAACCATTAAGCCCTTCTATAAGAGATTACTAACATGTTGTTAAAGGTTAAGCCTAGTGTGCTTATATGTGTTTGTGTGTGTGTGTGTATGTATGTATACACACACACACACATCCCCCTAAGTTTGGTTGCCTTCTACTTTAAACCTCATCAAATGTGGTGTTCTACCCTTGGTATACCAGTGGTGTAAAGTGTGGGATGTCACTCCAGGAATTCTAAAATTGAAAATACGGTTTTATAAAGCAGATCCACTCATGGATGAGGCTCGACCCCAAGCATGTGGAGAGTGGCTGTGAGCATGGGCAGTGATTCAGTTCTGGCTCCTTTGGGTTGGGGAGGGAAACTCACTCGCTCTCCTCCAGGTTTCCCTTTATGAGACAGCCTTGTGTGGAGTCTGGAGGCATCTCTAGGGGGCATCGTTCTGTGCTCTCTTTGAGAGATTTATTGCTATGTCATTGGATCATGACTATTAATGAGATTCTATGGCACCAGAGGCAGTTTGTGGGTATGACTTCCAAGCTGCCGGAAACACAGGCAGATGGGGGGAGGTTTCCCATTCCTGACTCAATTGAGCCTGGAGTTTTCAGTCATACCGCATACCTGGGTTCTTCTGCAGATTCACTCATGGGTGAGGCTTGTCCGAGCCTGTTGAGAGCGGCCATGAGCATGGTGGTGATTGAGTTCTGGTGGTTTTTGGCTGCCGGAGCTCTGTTGGGCGAGGAATGGCCTCATTTGTTCCATTCCAGGTTGTCCTGGATGAGGCAGCCTGGTACATGGTCTGGAGGCATCTCTATGGCATATCCAATACAGAACATATTCTTTTGGGTTCAGTATGCCAAAAACAGTAACAAGTCTCACAATGGAGACTTGTTACTGGTGCCTGCTTGAGCAAATTGATGAGTAACGGGATGACAGTGATACACTGATAGCTTATTTCAGAAAATGCTTTTGAAGTAGTGTGTATCACTTGGTCAATCCATTTTATTACTGAGTAATACTTAATGGTTTGTGTTTAAAACTGGATTCAGCAGACAATGCCATATATGTGAGTTGTAAAGCAGACTTTCCTATCCAGGTTTGTGTTATGACACTCTGTATGGTTTGTTTGCATAGTGACAAATGCACTTCTCAGAATGTATCCTTGCATTTGATCAATGCATGTGCATATACTATAATTTCTTTATTCATTTTTTGATGATTATTCAGTGTGTTACTATTGTACCTATTGCTTTTTACTGTTATGAATAAAAATTCTAGAAAAATGTCTATGGAAATATTCTTTTCATGGCTATCAGTTTGAAATATGGTATAGGTTATCAGTTAATCTCATGGAGAATCTCTTCAGTTGGCCTTATTTAGAAGATTTTTATTCATAAAATATTTATGAAGCAGCTACCCTATACTAGGTAAGCCAGGTAGTGGATGAAGACAGAAGCATATACTGATGTAATTTAGATATTTACATGATTGGTAACTTAAAAAGAAAAGGGAAAACACAAGATGATGTGTTATAAGAAAGAGGACTTCTTTAATTAGTGATCCTCTCTGAGGGCATAACGTATTCAGTGACATCTGAAACATAAGCAATGAATTTTATGAAGAGTCTGTGGATGGGTGTTGCAGGCTAAATGAACAGTGGGGAGGATCTAATATATTGGAGAGATGGAGAAGAGGGTCAGTGCTACCAAAGCTTGGTAGGGTATGGATGGGGTTAAGTAAAGCCAGAGACGTAGGTGGGTGGGAAATTCTAGTTTCTCTGAGATCTAGTATATCACAGAAAGAAATCTTGGTTTTATTTCTCTGAGGAAGACCAACAAATGACTAACAAGCACATGGAAAAATGCTTATTATCACTTATTATTAGGGAAATCCAAATCAAGATGAAAATGAAATATCATCTTATACTATTGAGAATGGCACATATTAAAAATACTGAGAGCAATCTGTTGGCGGGGACATGGTGAAAAAGGAACCCTCCTCCCTGATGGTACGAATGTTGTCTGACTCAACTCCTATGGAAAACGGTATGGAGGGTACTAAGTAAACTCAGAATTGAGTTGACCCAGCAACTCCACTTCTGGTACCCATCCCCAGGATAGAAAAACATTCATTTAAAAGAATGTATGCACACCACTGTTCATTGTAGCATTCAGTACGATAGCTAAGATTTGGAATCACCCTGTATGTCCAACAACAGATAAGTAGGTCATGAATATGTGGTATATAGACACAATGGAGTATTGTAGGAATAATAAAATCATGCAGTTTTTGGAAGCATGGATGGAACTGGAAGACATCATGTTAAATGATGCGAATTGGTATAGGAATATAACTTAAAGGGGCTGGAGCAATAGTACAGCAGATAGGGCGTTTGCCTTGCATGTGGCCAACCTGGGTTCGATTCCCAGAATCCCATATGGTCCTCTGAGCACCACCAGGGGTGATTCCTGAGTGCAGAGCCAGGAATAACTCCTCTGCATTGCCAGGTGTGACCCAAAAAGCAAAAAAAAAGAATATAACTTAAAGAAATAGATTTGTAAAATTTTGGGGGGCGTTCCTGGGAGGAATGAGGGCTCTATGCCAGGGATTACCCATGTTTGAGACCTGATATTTACCATAGAGGTGCATCCTTGGCCCTGTCCACAAATTTTGTTACTTCCTGTTGAAAACAGTAAATACTGTTTTGAAAGGATTATGTAGTAGAATAAGTCAGTATCTGAAAGCTTTAAAAAATTATATATATTTTATAGATATTAGCACAGTCCTCATAGAAATAAAAATGAAAGCAAGAAAATAGCTGCCTCATTTAATTAGAATAATTTTGTTTTTCTCAGTCTTTGACCATTTGAATTTACATTTTACTTTGTTTAAAATGAGATTTTATCTAAAGAAGTAATTTAACTGCAAATGTAGCAAAAACTGGCTTTGGCTTAGAAACTGTTTGATCTCCTTCTCCCTTACCCTTTGCCATACAAGAAAAAGTTTGAAGCTGCTAGTTGCTCTTGAATTAGCATAGATCGCCATGTGTTCTCCTTGGTTGTTTTCATGTGTAATGAAATGTAATGGAGAAGAGACACAAGTGAATAGTCCTCATTACTCTGTCATAGTTCATGGTTTGCTGCCCATGAAGACATATTGCCTTCTCAAAATGGTGGTTTTGTGGCCAATGGAAGTAAGAGTAGTATGGCTATTAGGTAGTTAATTTATAGTATGTGGCATAAATTGAGAATAGTATTTTGTAATCTCTGAGCATAATTAAGAATGTCCCTTTAGTACAAATTTATAGTGGGTAGAGTAGCTAATCTTTGCACATAAAATAGAAACCACTTAGCTAGTCTTTTAAGACATATGGGTGTATGAATTAAGATATAATATTAAAAGTTTAGAATATTAATTCTAGTAATGGTCCACCTAAAGTTATTGGATATCTTTTTTTAATGCCAGCTTATTTTTTTTGTAACATAGTAGAGAAGAACATGATTATTATTTAACAATAATAATAGGTTATACAAAAAAATAGTAATTGTTTTTTTTGTTTCACTCCCTTCACTGTAGATTCAACTCTTCTGTATTTTTAAAAAAACACTTCCCCTGTTGTGTACTGAAAGTCCATATTTTGTATCATAGTGTTGGACCTTAAAAATTGAAGTTATAGCTGGGAAATGTGCATGGGTGGAGGGTTGGGTGTTGAAGCACTGTATGGCTGAAACCTAATTATGAGCAGCTTTGTAAAGGTCTGTCTCACAGTGATTCAATAAAAATTTTTTAAAAATTGAATTTATAGGACTAGAGAGATAGTTCAGCATTTAAAGTACTTGCCTTAAAAATAAAAATAATAAAAAAATAAAAATAAAGTACTTGCCTTGTATTTGGAGGACCCTGGTTCAATCAGCATTGCCTGGTCACCTAAACCTCACTGGGAGGGGGGGCTGGAGCAATTGCTCAGCGGGTAGGGTGTTTGCCTTGCACGCGGCCGACCCGGGTTCGATTTCCAGCATCCCATGTGGTCCCCTGAGCACCACCAGGGATAATTCCTGAGTGCAGAGCCAGGACTAACCGCTGTGCATCGCCAGGTGTGACCCCAAAACAAAAAAAAACAAAAAAACCTCACTGGGAGGGACACCTGGCCATAGAACAATCCTTGAGCACTGCCAGAACCAAAACCATAAACATTTAAAGCCATGCTTCCTGTGTGCACTGCACTTCTATTCACAGTAACAAGTTCTAGAAACAACCTTAGTGTCCAAAAACAGATGAGTAGATTAAGAAATTGTAGTATATATAGGCAATATAATACTACTCAACTATAATGAAAGAGGAAATCATTCAATTTGCAACTACATGAATGGAATTAGAAGGATATTCTGCTGAGTGAAGCCAGTCAGAAGGAGAGGAGAAAATAAAGAATAATCTCATTTTCTGGAGTGACGGTACAGTGGATTGGGTAGTTTACCTTTGCATGTGGTTGATCCGAGTTTGATTCTTGGCATTCCATATTATTCATCAAGCACTGCTAGAAGTGATTCCTGAGTAACTCCTGAGCATCGCTGGGAGGGCCCAAAAAGAAAAAAAAAAGATCTCTCTTAAAGTTGGGCTATAAAAAAACTTAGTTAGACAACAAAAAATCACCAAAACCAAGAGAATCTGAGAATTAGTCTAAAGAAAAGGATACACTCTGGTGTTAGGTGTGGTGTTAGAATACTGTATGCATGAAACTCTAACGATTGTAAATTATGGTCCTGTAATAAAAATTGGAAAAAATTAAAGGTTTACAATATCTCTGCAAGGTGAAACTGTGCAGAGGGCTTTTAATAGGAAAAATTTATACTTCATGGTACTTAGACATTTTTATAAAATCTTTGCAAACTGTTTTACTGTTCATTATAAATGCATATTCCGTTGCTCATTGATTTGTTCGAGCGGGTACCAGTAACATCTCTCATTGTCAGACTTATTTGTTACTGTTTTTGGCATATCCAATATGCCGAGGTAGCTTGCAGGCTCTGCTGTGCGGGCGCGATACTCTCAGTAGCTTGCCGGGCTCTCCAAGAGGGGCGGAGGAATCGAACACAGGTCGGCTGTGTGAAAGGTGAATGCCCTACCACTGTGCTGTTGCTCCAGCCCATAAATGCATATAGGAAGGGAAAAAGTAAAAAGTTAACATTTTGTACATTAAATGTTAGAAACATCAATAACTAAGTAGGGTTTCTTTTTCATTCTTTTTTGCTTTTGTTTTTGGACTACACCCATCTTGACTCTGGGCTTACTTTTGACTCTTCTCAGGGATCACTCCTGGCTGCTCTTGGGGTATTGTATGTGGTGCTGGGATCAAGTAAGGATAAAAGGAAAGACAGGCATCTGAATTCCTGTCCTGTCTCTCCAGGTCCTCAAGCATGATTTGGACAGCTTTTTTTTTTTTTTTTTTTTTTGCTGTATGCGTCACACCTGGTGATGCATAGGGGTTATTCCTGCCTCTGCACTCAGGAATTACTCCTGGCGGTGCTCAGGGGACCATATGGGATGCTGGCAATCAAACCTGGGTCGGCCGTGTGCAAGGCAAATACCCTACCCGCTGTGCTATCACTCCAGCCCCAATTTGGACAGCTTTTGTCTTATAATTTATATGCAGAGAGCATATTTTCATATTGTGATGAACTGTCAAACTCCTTTTTAATTTTAGATCATCTTGAATATTTTAGCCATTGCTCTTCATGGTATAAAATATCTTCTAGAGTTTCATTAATGTCAGGTTTTTTTTCTCTCCATATCACTTCCTCTTGGATCTCTTCATCCTTTTTTGTTACAACTGTATTTCTCATTTATGTTGATAAGTTTGTTTCCATTAAGTTTTATAACTGTAAGAGAGTCTCAAGTGTATGATGGCAGTGGCAAACATTCTCGTGGTCAGTTGTTTTCATTCTGATTCCATTTATTTTGCATTTGAATTTCACTTCCAATATGAACCACTTTGCTTTGTTTCAGTTTTGTCTTTGTTGACCAGGTCCTTCTTTAAGTTATTCATGTTTGTATTCATGTTATTTATAAATGTCATGTGTATTTACCACTGAGAGATAAGGAGACTACATAGGTATGTACTTTGCTGTACACAGTGACCCATGAATGACAAACTTTGAAAGAAATGACCATTGGGCATGACCGTGATGGACACTTGAAGTTTGCATCATTTGCTTTCTAAAAAGTTAGCAGTGACTTTTCTATATTAAGTAGTTGCTTCTGCGGGGGTATGATGCTGCTAACAGGTCAATCTGTACCTGTGGGGCGAGTGCATCAGCATCCTGATGGTGCCTTTAGGCTTCCTGTTACCCAAAATTGCTGCTGTGCCTTTGGCCAGACCTCAACAACTTGGGATCACGTTTACCAAGAAATTAAATGGCCAAAAGCTAGGTATTGTGAGAGCCACATCCACAAACCACCTCCGGCTCAGCTATACAAGCTCATTTATTAACCTTATTTCAGAGACCCGTACATAAATCTTGAAAGAGATCAAAAGCCACTGTTAAGCTCAGACCCAAGTATGGCTGAATAGACTGGGGTAAATTGGAGGGGGGCGGGTTGGTCTGGTGGCCTGCCCAAGCAGAGCCCCCAGTAGCCACTTGCTTCCACAATCTAAAATTGCTACCATCCCCCTGGCCTGACTCCACCGTCTAAGGATGGACCTCATCAAGTTATAATCTGCTGAAAATTCTGGTCTGTGGGTTTTGTGACTGAAATCTCCAGGCTTTCACAGATTTGAGGTGGGCTACCTCCCCCTACTTCCTAATATACATGGAAGCACTGGCAATCACCCCCATGAACTAACTGCAGCGCCACCCCGTAAGCTCAGCTACTGGCCTTGCTTCAGAGACCCTAAATAAATCTCGAAAGAGATCAGAAGTCGCAGTTGAACTTGGACCCATGCATTGCTAAACAGACCGGGGTAAATTGAAGGGGGAGGAGATTGGCCTGTGCTCTCCCAAGCAGAGCCCCCAGCAGCCACTTGCTTCCATAATCCAAAATCGCCACCATACTCCCAGCCTGACTCCACTGTCTCAGGATGGGCCTCACCAAGATATAATCTGAAAATTTTAGTGCTCCAGCAGCCCTGGCCAAGAGACACAGTAGCAAGTCCTGAAAGACACCACAGTGCCGGAGATCTCTCCGGGCCCCATACCGAGCCAATATCACCTGGGCACCCAGATGGAGCAGTTGCAGTCTCCCTGCCTAGTCCAGATGGAATCCCAGTAACCAAGTGCTTCCACAAGCAAGGCCCAGGTATGCAGGTTCCAGGATCAAATCTCCAGGCCACATGGTGGCAGAGTACCTGGGCTGTCCCTCCCTGGTTC
This sequence comes from Sorex araneus, assembly GCF_027595985.1. Classification (NCBI taxonomy): domain Eukaryota; kingdom Metazoa; phylum Chordata; class Mammalia; order Eulipotyphla; family Soricidae; genus Sorex; species Sorex araneus. Next base: position 134,111,848 of record NC_073304.1, on the reverse strand, counting down.
CCCGCCCACCCAGCGGACTGACTGTCATGCCCACAATTTGCCTCTGGGTGCCATCTTAGCACACCAACAGCTCTGGCCCAGAGTCTCCCAATTGAATTCCAAAATGGATTAATGCCATACAGAGGTGTCTCTGAAACCCAACCATTTACAATCTAGAAATTTACATTTACAGTCCCAGCCATGTGAGCTAATGATATTCAAAATGGGCATGGAAAATAAATTATCTAGTGTCTGCCCCTGGCAGGTAGGCTTGAATGGTGGTGGGAAAATTCGAGCAGAACATCATGCCCCAAATTAAAGAGAGAGTACTGGGGAAATTGTCTGCTGTAGAGGCAGGGTGGGTACTGGAATGGGTGGGGGAGGGGATACTGGGGACATTGGTGGTGGAAAATTGACACTGGTGGAGGGATGGGTTGTTTCATCATTATGTGGCTAAATGTCAATCATGAAAGCTTTGTAACTCTATCTCACTGTGATATAAAATAAAAATAAAAAAGTAATATGGAGTTCATGCCCAATTCAGTCAGCTTAATCAATGGCTGAACAAATAGAAGTGCCCCTACATTAGCACTGCATTGTGGCACTATTGTCTTATTGTTCATTGATTTGCTCGACTGGGCACCAGTGACGTCTCCATTATGAGACTTGTTGTTACTGGACTCCTACATTATTTAAAAAATATATAGTTACTCATGGTAAATTAGCTGGGGCAACTAAAATTTGAACCCGGTTGTTGGGGGACTTGTCCAATGGTATCTAAAATTGTCTATGTCAGAAGTAGGCAAAGTGAGGACTATTTCTTTGAAAGAATCAGAACTGTTTCTCTGTGGCAGTGTTTTTTTTTTTTCCCCCGGTGTAAATTTGGATGAACTTTGTGACTTCGTGTGCTCAGTAGACTTCTCTGTCCTTGTCAGTCTGACAGATTCTTGTCTCTCTAGCTCTTCCCAGAGAGTAGTGCTGTAGACTCATAATGTTGTAAGAATCCTCAGTCATTTTTGTGGGGTGTGTGTGAAGTGATTGATGTGTTTTAAATTTAGTTTTTACCTTGTTTTGGTATAGAAAGAAGTCAGTTGTGTTGGTATTGATGTATCACATTTGAAAATGGAAAATTTCCTTTTGGCATGAAATGATTATTTATTCATTGATCAATTGCTTGTTCTTAGCTTATGCCATAGGACTCCCTGTGTTTGTCGGTGACAGAAGGAGTTATTAGAGAGAAGAGACACTTGCATTGGGAAAGCAAACAAACTCAACTCACCCTCATGATCTAGATTTCATAAATATCACTTTCAAACTGCGATTCCTGGATATTACTAGAAAGAACTCTTTTATTCTTAGAGTATTAAAAGAGGTTGGGGGTATTGTTTGATCTCCACATTTTTGATGTTTCAAGCCTTTTTTTCTCTTCATTTTTCACAAGCATATTGTTGAAATAGTTTCCATGTTCTTTTCTTTAATAACGGATTTTACAGTTGAATATACATAGAAATTCTTTGCCTCTTCCCACTGCTTTTACAAAGTAATTTAAGTTTTCAATTAATTTCATTGGCTTTTAGGTAAAGCATTACTTGTATAGGGTGGTGAAACAAAAGATAACCAGACTTATTTTTTTCTCTTTTTATGAATCTCTTTTATTCTTTACTTTATAATGAACAAGTTTAGAAAAATTTTCAGTGCTTTATCCTATATAGTGTGTTCAAAACCACTCTAAAGAGATGCTACAACTTTTAATTTTGTGTTCTTTAGCCACCACATAGGGACATCAAATTGGCCACATGTTTCAAAAAGGAAATGTTGGGCCTTGCTTTGTGCACTTCATATAAATATATTCTATTCTTTTGAAGTATATTGTGGGTAACATTTTTCCCTTTTATCCACCATCTTGAAATTATTATGTAAACGCTTAGCTGTATCATTCTAAATCACTGTATTTTTTGGGTGAGAGGTAGGTTAAGATCAAAGAAAATAAATGCATAGAAAAATAACATGTTTTCTTCATATTGTTCTATTTGGACTTGTGTATTTGACTGTGCATCATGTGCCCAGGGAAAGGAATAATTAGTCTTTTCTAGAAACTTACTTTATCTCAAATTTTATTTCCTTTCTTAAGAAGATAATTCAAGGTTATAGTGAAATAAGAAATTTCTTTAACTTTTATGTAAATAAAATATATATGTATGAAGTTTTTTGGTAAAACCAAAAATTTTTCATGAAAAGACATTATCTTGGCATAAACTGTTTCTTTGAATTCTAATATATTAAAAATTGGACTTGTCTTACCTAAGACCATCTTGATTCCAGAATCAGCCTATAGAATTTGTGTGTAAGTTAGGGGGTATGTTGAAAAATTAATTACATACATATATTAGTAGGGGCTGGAGCAGTAGCACAGTGGGTAGGGCATTTGCCTTGCATGTGGCCAACCCGGGTTCGATTCCTCTGTTCCTCTCGCAGAGCCCAGCAAGCTACCGAGAGTATCCCGCCCGCATGGCAAAGCCTGGCAAGCTCCCCGTGGTGTATTCGATATGCCAAAAACAGTAACAACAAGTCTCACAATGGAGATGTTACTGGTGCCCACTCGAGTAAATCAATGAGCAACGGGATGACAGTGATGTATTAGTAGATTATTACCAGTTTGCCCATTTATGTATTATGGAGAGTGGTGATGGGGATTCTTTAAATGTCTTTAACTTATTTTGTGTCATCTCATAAATTTTCTGTGTTTAGGAATTTCAACTCAACATTTAGATAATTGTATTTTTTCCCTGTTTTGAGAAAACCTGTCATGTTCTCATATATTCAGTAGCTAGTAAGTTGGGTTTCTTGTTAAGTGTTTCTTAAGATAATTCCAAACTGTGCCTTAAATTTATAATAAATATTATTTTGTTTCATTTTGTTTTTGAGGGGGTTATTCCCAAGTGGTACTCAGGAAACCTAAAGGCTCTTCTTAGTGATTCGAGCCATGAGGGCCTTGGGTGGTTTGCTGACGGGTCCTAGGGTATATTGTCAGGATAGGTGTTGGGGGTGTAGGGGTGTGGTATAGTTCCAGTGATAGAATTGTGTTTGTCTGAATGCAAGTCAAGTGCTTTAACTACTCTATTATTTCTACAGCCCTTATAATGAATTTTAAGATTATAAGTCAAATATGATTGAGGCAAGAAGTCAGGGTGAACAAATTTTAACAGCTGTTTTTACTTTATATTGTGAGTAGTCTCTGATTTTCCAGGATAGTTGTTTATAAGTTAGCATGAACACATTATCAGATTTATAAATCTTCCCCCAACTTTTAGTATTCATCGTGTTTAACAGAATCTATGGAGGAAGAAAACATTCCTTCGTCGTCATTGGAGTAATCCCAAGCTGGTGCTGTATATACAGTTGGAATCACTGTACGGGAGCTTTCCTAACAGGAATGCTTCCAGCAAAGTAATCTCACTGGGATTGCAGGGAGAGTTTCCTGCTTGGGAATCAGCTTGGATGATGGTGTTAAAAGCAGATTTTAAATAAAGATTTAAAAACTTGTTTGCATATGATATTACAATGTACAAGTGACCTGAGTTGATTTCTCAGATATAGTTATGTTGTTATATCCATGATTGATAAGACCAACAAATAAACCAGTACATGAAAAGAGGTGTGTGTGTGCACGTATGTATGTGTGTGTGTACATGCACATGTGCACACACACATGCTTGCCTATAGATATCAATAGTAGGGATTAGGAGATAAGGACTACTACTTAATTAGGTTGAATGATCTCTGAAGTTTAAAGTATTTACTTCAGGGATAGAGAGATAGTATAGCAGGCAGGGAGCTTACACTGCATATGATTGATCAGGGTTTGATCCCAGCACCACATATGGTCCCCTTAGCCATGCCAAGAGTTATCCTGGGGCTGGGGCTGGCGCTGGTCCAGCAAGTTAGGTGCTTGCCTTATACGTGGTTGACCTGGGTTTGATTCCTCAGCATCCCATATTGTCCTATGAGAAGTAATTCCTAAGTGCAGAGCCAGAAGTAACTTCTGAACGTCACCAGGTGTGACCCCAAACAAACAAAAAGAGTGATTGCAGGGGCTGGAGCGATAGCACAGTGGGTAGGGCATTTGCCTTGCACGAGGTCAACCCAGGTTTGATTCTCAGCATTCCATATGGTCCCCCGAGCACCGCCAGGAGTAATTCCTGAGTGCAGAGCCAGGAGCAACCCTGTGCATCGCCGGGTATGACCTAAAAAGCAAAAAAAAAAAAAAACCAAAAAAAACAGTGATTCCTGAGCACAGAGCCAGAAGTAAGCCATGAACACAGCTGCATATTGGCCTCTGAACAAAAACAAAAGGACTGAACAGAAACTTGACTAGGCCATCTCTCCCTCTCTCTCTCTTTGGCTTTTTGGGTCACACCTGGCAATGCACAAGGGTTACTCCTGGCTCTCACACACTCAGGAATTAACTCCTGGCAGTGCTCAGGGGGCCATATGTAATGCTGGGAATCGAACCTAGGTCGGCCGTATGCAATGCAAACGCCCTACCCACTGTGCTATCACTCCAGCCTCTAGGCCATCTCATTTTTAATCAATGTTAAAATTTTGAACAAATCACCAGATCAGAAACTATTTTGAATATATGAACAAAGTCTAGGGTCAGAGTGATAATGCAACAGGTAGGACATTTGCCTTGCACGCAGAAGCAGACCTTGACTATCCCCAGCATTCCATGGGGGTTCCCTGAGCACTTCCAGGAGTTATCCCTGAGTGCAAAGCCAGAAGTAACCAGTTATAACTCAAAAATAAGAGCCAAAAAAAAAAAAAAAAAAGAAAAGGATAAAGTCTGGCTGGTCTTGAGTGATGCAGGCAGACAGAATATTAAAATCGGAAATTCTAGACTAGGTGTGCCATTAACTAGGCCAAAAACATGTGGCAAACACAGAACCTCTCTAAATGTGCTCAATGAGAATGTCAGCATGCTACAGAAGAAAATTATGACCTCTTCAGCGTAATCATTCTCTGATATGTTTTCACTGCTAACATGGAGTTTGTCTAAAACTCTTTTACTGTTTCCTTAAGAGATGGAAAAAACAACCCCTTGCATATCTTTTTTTTTTTTTATTGAATCACCGTGAAAAAAATACAAAGCTTTCAGGTTTAAGTTTCAGTCATATAATAATTAGCCCCCCCATCCCTTCACCAGTGCACATGTTCCACCACCAAGAACCCCAATATGCCCCCCCTCCACCTGAGTAGCTAATGATCTTCACTTTATTCTCTCTATACTTTGAATACATTCAATATTTCAATAGAGAACTCACTATTTTTGTTTGGAATTTCCCCCCAACAATCAGGTCTGCTGAAAAGGCATCATTTAATAAATTTGTTTTCCATTGCTGAGATTGAAGATTCTATGAGACTGCGCAGCCGTTGTTGTGGCCGCACAGTTTTGGATTTTCGATATTTTAGCACAGTTCACAGTCTAGATGCATTTCTGTAAGAAGCCGCTCTGGGTGCCAAAATGGGTTAGAAGACCTCTTGGATCACAGTCTTTAGGGGCAGAGGGTCGGTTTTGTGCGCAGCAGCTCCAGATCTTATCTGGCCCCTTGCATATCTTAAACCTAGCTTGCTACTAGATTCATCTGGTGAGTTTGAAAACTACAGATTATGACTATTTTTAATATACTGGGCCAAAATATGGGAGAACCCAGCAAGCTACCAAGAGTATCTCACCTGCACGGCAAAGCCTGGCAAGCTACCCATGATGTATTTGATATGCCAAAAACAGTAACAACAAGTCTCACAATTTGTTGTGAGACGTTACTGGTGCCTGCTCCGGCAAATCGATGAACAATGGGAGGACAGATAGGACAGTATTACAGTGGACCAAAATATGCAGAGATGGATAAGATATTGAGCTAGCATTTGAGAATGATTACTTTGCCTAAGGTTATAAGTTGGCCTAGAAAAGCAGTTTCATTTTAATCATTGTTTCAACAAACAGAAAGTTCTAGAAGAGTTGGAAATTAGTTGATTGTGTTTCTCTAATTTCATGTCTGCTCTTGCTCATTTAGCTCTCTTTCAGATAGATTAGAGCTTCATTCCCTTGGCTCCAGGTATCATCTCCTGGGTGCTGTCATTGTTCATTAGAGTTGGCTCCCTACTCAGCCCTCACTCTGTGTTTTCGCTTGCTGAGCTTGGAATGGCTTGACAAAAACTTCCATTCTCCTCTAAGCTTTGCATGCCCCCAAGCCATTCAGTTCCTGATCACACATTTTCACTTCTCCACCCTTCTTACTCCAAGTCTGTGCTTGGTTTTAGAATCCATTCTTACCACACTTCTCGACTGACTATAGTACTCACTGAACTGCTCACAACTGCTATTGTCACTTCCAGTCTGATTTATACACAATATTATTTTAGTCGTTAAAAAAATGTAACTGGAGAGACCAGCGAGCTTGTATAGCAGGTTGGTGCTTGCCTTGCACATGGCCTACATGGTTTTGATCTCTGGCACCACAGATGATCTTCTGAGCCCTGCCAGGAAGTGATTCCTGAGTGCCGAGCCAGGAGTAAGCCCTGAGTCCTGCTGGGTGTGGCCCCCGAACCAACAAACAAAAAACACTTTACTTAATTTGTCATGCCTTTGCCCAGACTCTTTCTTCACTGTTGCATGTAGCTGATCTCAAGAATAAAGTGTAAAAGAAGAGAGAGAGAGAGAAAGAGGGAGAGAGAGAGAGAAGAGAGAGAGAGAAAGAGAGAGAGAGACAGACAGACAGACAGATAGACAGAGGGATCGGAGCATTGTATCACTGAACCCCAGTCACGAACAACTTTATAACTGTTTATCTCATGGTGATTTAATTAAATGATTAAAAAAAAAGTTTAGTTTCTGTAATGGAGTTCACAGCTCTATTTCAGCATCAGGCTTCTGTCCTCCTTGCCAGCCTTTTGTTCTCTTATTTCTGTGCTTCCCTGAGTCAGTCTGCCTTCCTGTGTCCCAGATACTGGGGTTGTTGCCTCCATCCTGCTCCCCTCTTATTGCAAACTGCCATATTCCTTCAGCTGAAACTCTAGAAATGTGTTATTTTTAAATACCATTTCGTTTTTGGTAGAGTACAACTTGAATGCAGGTTCTAGGAAGAAAAATATATTTGTTTTAGTTACCTACCATGTTTTTTTTTTAATCTTTAGCTTGTCACATAGTGCTTGACAAACATTTGTTAAATTTAGTCTCACTGCTTTTTCTCCTTATCTTTTATGTGTTTACCAACATCAAGTTAATCTTTTCATCTTTGCTCTCTGATTAATTTCAACGTCTTCTTAATTGCCCCCTCTTAGACTTTCCTTATCTTGCATTTGTCTTGTATATTCTTAAAAGTTATATTTTCCTTGAAAAATGCCTGAATTGTTCTTTTGTTGCTCTCCCAGAGAAAATTTTAATATAATCTTTAGATTAAAACTTAAACTTTTTAACCCTTGCTTTATGAACCTTTCTGAAATCAGGATCTAACCTACTTTTCCATTACTTTTCTTCTGCACTAATTTTCTCTTTTGCCAAATACATTTCTCTGTCCAGTATGTCATGAATTTGCTTCTGATTCTTTGCTCATGCATCCCACCATCAGGTAAATATTAGTTATTTATATAATACTGGCCACTTTTCAGTCTATTGAAATTTAACATAAATTCTTTAAGGATGAGCTCAAATGCCACCCAGATCTGATTTGTTTCTTAGAGCATCAATAATGCTTATTAAGTTGAGGGCTTTTTCTTTGCTTTTGGGCTACATGTGGCTATCTTAGGCTCTGTGCTCAGGGATCACTCCTGGCAGTGCTTGGGGGACCTTATGGGATGCTGAGGATTGAACCTGGGCCACCCATATGCACCCATATGCAAGGCAAGTGCCTTTCAAGCTGAACCATTACTCCAGCCCCAGATGCTTGTTAAATTGAACGATGTACTTTATACAGTTGTCGTTTTTATAATGGTGCAAATGATTGTTTTCCTTGTACTTTAAAAATACTGTGTTGCTCCACTGGCCAAGCAAGTGAAAACAGAGATAAATAAATGGGACTATCTCAAACTAAGAAGCTTCTGCACCTCCAGAGAAACAGTGACCAAAGTACAAAGACAATCTACAGAATGGGAAAGGATATTTACGCAGTACCCATCCGATAAAGGGTTGATAACAAGGATATACAATGCACTAGTTGAACTCCACAAGAAGAAAACTGCCAACCCGATCAAAAAATGGGGTGATGAAATGAACAGAAACTTTCCCAAAGAAGAAATTCGAATGGCTGAGAGGCACATGAGAAAATGTTCCACATCACTAATCATCAGGGAGATGCAGATCAAAACAACCATGAGATATCATCTCATACCACAGAGACTGGCCCACATCCCAAAAAACAAAAATAACCGATGTTGGCGTGGATGTGGGGAGAAAGGGACTCTCCTTCACTGCTGGTGGGAATGCCGACTGGTTCAGCCCTTTTGGAAAACAATATGGACGATTCTCAAAAAATTAGAAATTGAGCTTCCATTTGACCCAGCAATACCACTCCTGGGAATATATCCCGCAGAGGCAAAAAGGTATAGTAGAGATGGCATCTGTATTTCTATGTTCACTGCAGCACTGTTTACAATAGCCAGAATCTGGAAAAAGCCAGAGTGCCCCAAAACAGATGACTGGTTAAAGAAACTCTGGTACATCTACACAATGGAATACTATGTAGCTGTCAGAAAACATGAAGTCATGAAATTTGCATATAAATGGATCAACATGGAAAGTATCATGTTGAGTGAAATGAGTCAGAAAGAAAGAGACAGACATAGAAAGATTGCACTCATATGTGGAATATAATGTAACTGAGAAGTACAAGTTGGCAATGATGCAACTTCTGGCAGATATCTCTCTGGACTTAGCTACTAAAATACTAAAATACAGAAACCCAAAACCGTGAGGCTGCTAAGTGTGGTCACTCGACCTCATACCTCTTCATTTTCAGCAATGGAAAACAAATTATCTAATGCTTCCTTTTCAGCAGGTCCGACTTTAGGGGAGAGACTCTCCAAACAATAATAGTGAGTTTTGTTGAAATATTGTATGCAATCAAAGTGAAAGTAAAGTGAAATTTATTAGTTACACAGGCGGGGGGGGGGGTTAAGGGTGGTGGGGCTAGGGGCTTGGGGGGGCTAGGGGTGTGGGGGTGTGGGGTGGAGCTATGCTGTGATTCTTTTTTTTTTTCTCAATTCCAGGACTATGACATAGGCTCTGGTAAATGCTGTGATTCTTGGTAGTGGAATATGTGCACTGGCGAAGGGATGGGTGTTCGAGCATTGTATAACTGAGACTTAAACCTGGAAACTTTGTAACTTTCCACATGGTGACTCAATAAAAAAATAAAAATTAAAAATAAAAAAAATTAAAATACTGTGTTGGAGGGATGTATAGTGGATAGGGCATTTGCCTTGCATGCAGCCTACCTGGGTTTGATCCCCAGCATCCCATATGATCCCCCCAGCACCGCTAGGAGTAATTCCTGAGTGCAGAGCCAGGAGTGACCGCTGAACATTGCTGGGTGTGATCCAAAAAGCGAAAAAAAAAAAAAACCTGTATTTACATGATAATGTAGCGTTATAGGACTAGTTTCAGATAAGCACATAAACCCTGAACGTTTTCTTAAGCCAGCGAGAATTGGTATTTACAGCGCATAATGAGCTAAGCTCAAACTTTGGACCATTCAATGATGATTTAGTTTGTTGACCTGTTTCTGGTACCTCTTTGGCTTAATGGAAGAAGTTGAGTTTTGCAGGTTTCTTTCTTGGTTTTATACCATGGATGCTTTATAGGGGGAAACAATTGTTTTTTACTCTAGAGTCACATTAAGACTTATTTTAACTCACTATGTTTCAGAGTGCTCTCGGAGAGCCCGACAAGCTACCAAGAGTATCCCGCCCGCACGGGCAGAGCCTGGCAAACTCCCTGTGGCCTATTTGATATGCCTAAAACAGTAACAATAGGTCTCATTCCCCTGATGCTGAAAGAGCCTTCAATCTTTGGGAAAGACGAGTAAGGAGAGGCTGCTAAAATCTCAGGGTTGGGAGAAATGGAGATGTTACTGGAACCTGCTCAAGTAAATCGACGGACAATGGGATGACAGTGATACAGTGATTATTGTACAATATTTGGGCTCATTGATTTCTGAATAATTTTTTATCTCTATGGTAGTGCCTAGAAACAGTGCCTTTTTGCAGTTAGCAATACTGTTTTAATCATCTATAATGACAGTTCTAATACTAATTTTATGAAAGAGAAACTGTGTTATTTTATTGTTATTGTGGTCATTTGAGATAACTTTGAATCTTATTTATGTGGTATTTTTTTTTTTTTTCTCTTTGGGTCACACCCGGCGATGCACAGGGGTCACTCCTGGCTCATGCACTGAGGAATCATCCCTGGCGGTGCTCAGGGGACCATATGGGATGCTGGGATTCGAACCTGGGTCGGCCGCGTGCAAGGCAAACGCCCTACCCGCTGTGCTATCGCTGCAGCCCCTATTTATGTGTTTTGATTATACATTAATCTAAAACTGCTTCAGTTTTAACAATGTTTATATTGGTGATACAATTAAATAAAATATTTATCTTACTTGAAATACACTGGATATTGTTGTACTTACACAAGATTGTAGAGCTCTAAAGATAGCACGTGAATAAGGGAGAAAAATGACAGGAAATATCTTAGAAGTAGCCCACAATCTTATTAGGTCTATTTCCAAAAAGGGCAACTCATAAAGTGCCCACAAGGGGGCGTGCTTGACCGAGTGCCTTTTCTGATAGGCAGGTAGTGCAACATTTTAAAATGTACTTCTTGGTTATGTCTTACCCCTCCCCTAACTCTCAATGAAAAGGAGTAGACTCTAATCAAACACACACACACACAACCCTACTCATTTTATGTCTCCTGTTTAGTTTTGGATGTATGATTTTCTATCTTATAAACGGACATGAGGGTTGCCTTAGCTGGCAAGTTTAAGAAGATTAAGGCTGTGCTTCTCCTACACCCTTGTGTCAAGAGCATTTTTATTTATTTCTTTTTCAGTTTGTATGTAAGCACTATGATTTCCATTAGAGTCATAATAATAGTTTCAGGAATACAGTGTTCTCGCCAGAGTGTCAGCGCCTCTCACTCAAGGTCCCCTCCTAACTCTCTGCACCTCCTCTTTGGGGGACTCAATTGAAGAGTATTTTCATTTTGCAAAAGTGTTGTCTCTTTGGTGATCACTTGGGCCATTCTCCCATGGGAGAAGTGTTGTCTTTTTGGTGATCACATGGGCCATTCTCCTGAGGAAGAGGTAGTTACCATTTCATAGATCCGTTGACTGTCAGAGCACAAGTTCTGAGAAAGTCACCTTTGGCCACTTGAGTGCTCGCTGTCAGGCTTGTTCTCACCAGTGGCCCAGGCCTTCTAGTCATGGCATATCTCAGTGTCTCTCTTCTTGGACCTGTTTTGCCTTGACTTCAGCATTCTTGCTATTGGACAGTTGAATGCTCTATATGTGACTTTAGGGAATAAATAGAGCTAAATCCTGATCATTATGTAATGATGTTATTTTGGCCAGAAGAATAAAGGGAAGTCATACCATTTGTATGTGCTAGAAGAATAAAATCATTCTTTAGCAGGATTTTAAATTACTCTGTGCTTGGTAAATTTCTTATGGTAGACTTTAATTTTTTTTTCATATTATTATTGAGTCACAGTGAGGTGCACAGTTACAAAGTTGTTCATGATTGTGTTTCAGTCATATACTTTTCCAGCACCTGTCCCTTTACCAGTGTATGTTTTCCACCACCAATGTCCCCAGTTTCCCTACCCCCACCCCACCTGCTCTATAGCAGATACTCATTCTCTCTCTCATGCACTCTGTCTCCCTCCTTTTCCCTCTCTCTCCTTTGGGGCATCATGCTAGTCCTTATGGAAAATAAGTAGGTCTTGGATAAAGGGTAGAATTTAGGGACTAAGTGGAGAGAAATAGAAAGTTTAGAAATTTGCTAGTGAATAAACTTAGTTGTGTTGCAGATTTTGAAGGTCCAAGGCAGATGATTTACTTGTGAGACAAAAGTGATATATTTTAAGGTATTCAAAATCAATATGTGAAGTATCAAAAATAAATTTTACTGGTCAAACCAAACTTCGGCAGCTTGCATCCTCTGATTGGGGACATGACTGTGTTAAAATTAAACTGTCCACGGATTCAGTAAACTAGAGTAAGCTAGTAGGAATTAAGACCATGGCAGTATCCTCCCAGAGTATCTGTTTCTCTTGATCTATTTCTCTAAGTGAGCATTATCCACAACCTTTTCTGCACTCTGGAGGCACTTTCTGTGTGCTTGCTTAAAGATGGTAAATTTCTAGCAGGGTAATATCTTTTATGAAAAGGTGAGGATAGGCGGAATAAAGTTGGAACCTTTTGATTTCTTGTATTTCTCTAATAAGATTTTAATCTATTATGGAAACAAGAAAGGGTAAAATATTAAATATTTAATATTTTAAATATTCTAGTTATGTGCTTAAAGTTAAGTACCTAAGTTAGAACTTTGAATAATAGTTTTGTTTTTTGGGTATACTTATTATATGGTCAAGTAGATATTTCTTGTCAAATTAATGTATTATTGGGTTAGTAAAGTCAGTATCTAATAGTTTCCTTCAACTTGAGAAGGTTGTTAGTTTCTTTCTAGTCCTTTATCTCTTATTCCCCACTGCTTTAAGACCGAGTTCAAAGGCCAGCAGAGCTCTGGCATTTAAAAAGAAAAAGTGTAATTTTATCCAGAGAAGGTGAATGCAGGCTCTGAAACGAAAGAAAGACCAGAAGCCCCAGCCATCACCAGGTGTTTCTGGAATAAGCCAAATTGGACAACAAAATTGAAAAAGGTTGCTTGGTCTTGTTAAAAAGACTGATTGCTCTCTCCTTCACTGCTGGTGGGAATGCCGACTGATTCAGCCATTTTGGAAAACAATATGAACATTTTTTAAAAGATTTGAAATTGAGCTGCCATTTGACCCAGCAATACCACTTCTGGGAATATATCTCGGAGATGCAAAAAAGTATAGTAGAAATGACATCTGCACTTGTATGTTCACTGCAGCACTATTTACAATAGCCAGAATCTGGAAAAAACCCGAGTGCCCAAGAACAGATGACTGGCTAAAGAAACTCTGGTACATCTACACAGTGGAATACTGTGCAGCTGTTAGAAAAGATGAAGTCATGAAACTCACATATAGATGGATCAACATGGAAAGTATCATGTTAAGCAAAATGAGTCAGAAAGAGAGGGACCGATATAGAAAAATCGCACTCACTTGTGGAATATAAAGTAACAGAATGGGAGACTAATACCCAAGATTATTAAAGATAAGTACTGGGAGGATTACTCCACAACTTAGAAGCTGGCCTCACTGGGGGAAAAGGCTGTTCAGTTAGAGAAGAGATCACCAAATAAATGGTGCCAGGAGGATCCAGTTGGGATTGGAGATGCACCCTGAAAACAGACTATAGACCAAACATGATGGCCACTCAATACCTCTATTGCAAACGACAACACCCAAAAGGAGAGAGAGAGCAAAAAGGGATGCCTTGCCACAGAGGTGGGGTGGGAATGGTGGGAGGGATGCTGGGACCATTGGTGGTGGAAAATGGGCACTGATGGAGGGATGGATACTTGATCATTGTATGACTGAAATGTAAGCACGGAAGTTTGTAAGTCTGTAACTGTACCTCCCAGGGTGATTCACTAATTAAAAAAAAAAAAAGACCGGCTGCTGTCTATGTAATTAGCAGGTTCTTAACTTTCTGTGTTTCTAAAAATTTGCTTAGGTAATGAAGTTTATAGCTGGTGTGCAATTTCTGTCATTGAAGCACTATGATATATGTGTGACTCTGAAGTAAAACTGCCAAATAAATTTGATTTTCTCTTCTCTTGGACATGTTTTCTACCGATGGGGACTACTACATTAAAGATGGTACAGGAGAACTAGCTCTATCAGTGGAAAAAGCAAAGTGAAAGCTTAAATACTAGTTAAACTCTTAGGAAAGCGGTTCACAGTAGAAGGAAAATTGGCTAGTCAGAAATGCAAAGAGTACAATCAGCTGTCAGATGACCTTCAAGGATGAGAGGATGATGAAGAAGTGCTGGGTCAAGAAAACTTTGAATGGAGGAGTCTGAGCAAGATCAAGACATGTAATTCCTTTATAGATAAAGGGAGAGGCTTAATGTTTGATGGAAAAAGCCTCAGAAGTTTGTTTTGAACTGTAGAACAAAGGGCGTGCAAAGCCTCCTGAACTGAAGGTCACTTTTATATTGTGAGAAAGGCACCTGTTTGAAGGCCACGGAACTGGAAGGACAGTATGTTGATGTGGGGCGGGGTTGGTGAGTGGATTGCTGCATCTGCATTGGATGGAGTGCTAGGGAAGCAAAAACGCCCACCCTGTGTCATACTCCACAGAGTCAAGGCAGGAGCGCCAAGCCAGGTCTACGCTGAAATTTAATACACAGAGAAGACAATTGAAATCAGTTCATCTACTGAAGTAGTTTTTATGTTTTAATCACAACCTAGTTTGTCTTTTGTACTCTTTAATATTTCTTGCATTGGTTTTTCATCTTGGCTACTTTCTTACTCATGTTTATCTTAATCTCTTTTTAACTTTAGTTGAATACTTAGCTTATTCATGTTGTGGGTTTTTTTTTTCAGTATGAATATTTTTTCCCTGTACCACTTTTGCTCTGTTCCATATGTTTTCAAATGTAATATTTTCATTATCTTCTTAATAAGTAATTTTTGTCCTCACACGCTGGGGGAAAGTCATCTCAGATAGAGAGGGGAACACCAAGTAATATGTGATTGGAGATCCTGCGCGGGAAGGGAGATGCGTGCTGAAAGTAGACTAGAGACTGAACAGGATGACCACTCAATACCCTTACTTGGAACCACAACACCCAAAAGGAAAGAGAGATATCAAATTGGAATGCCCCACTACAGAGGTGGGGTGGAATGGGGGGATGGGACTGGGGGGTGGGAGGGATACTGGGTTCATGGGTCGTGGAGAATGGACACTGGTGGAGGGATGGGCTCTTAAACATTGCATGAGGGATAAACAAGCACGAAAATGTGTGAATCTGTAACTGTACCCTCACTGTGACTCACTAATTAAAAAATAAATAAAAAATAAGTAATTTTTGTTCAGAATACTTGTTTTTGATCTGTAAAGTTAGCGTGTTTTTGAATTTCAAAAATATGCACTTTTATTAATTCATAACTTCATTTTATGATAGCATATTTCTTTTTCCCCCTTTTGTTTTCTCTGTGAGGAAGGCTGTCAGCTAGGCCAGTGGTTAGTGCTTGGCCCAAAATACATTCTGTGGAGCTGGACCGATAGCACAGTGGGTAGGGCGTTTGCCTTGCACCTGGCTGACCCGGGTTCGATTCCCAGCATCACATATGGCCCCCTGAGCACTGCCAGGAGTAATCCCCGAGTGCATGAGCCAGGAGTAACCCCTGTGCATTGCTGGGCATGACCCAAAAAGCAAAAAAAAAAAAAAAAAAAAAAACCCATAAAACAAAAAAAATACACGGTGTGCTGCTTAGGCATGGGGGAGCCAGGGACCACTTGGGCCACCCTATCAGTGCTTGGGGGCCTCTTGGCCATATCTCTTGATGCTTGGGAGACTGTGTGGTATAGGGGATGGGACTGTCATGCTTTGTATATGCCCTGGCCCCTGTATTATTTCTTTGGCCCCTCGAAATAATTCCTTGAGTGACCAAATATCACAGCAGGGAAGCTCTTGCCTTGCATGTGTCTCCCTGGAACTCCATTTGGTCCCCTGTGCCCTGCCAGGAGCTCTGTGAACCCTGAGCACAGGGCCAGGAATAATCCCTAAACAGTTCTGGCTGAGGGACCACCTCAAAAATATAAACAGGAAAAGAAAGTTGTCTTTTGAAATCTTCACATTTACTTTCCGATTTAGTATATGGTCAGTTTTTAGACTTCTTCTAGGTGCTTACAATGAATATACAGATTCTCTAATGAGAATGCAATTCTATGAATGTTTATATATATACACTTTAGTTTATTCATTAATGTCTTCTATTTTTTACAAAACTTTGGGCCACACTCTGCACTGCCCAGGCATCCCTCCTGGCACCTTCTGTGCTTGGGGATTGTGTCTGGAGGTACTTGGGAGATCCAGACCTCCGACCTGCAAAGTGTAGGCTCAGCTCCTATTTTTATTTTTATCCTTTTTGTCTTCCTGCCTCTTGGTTGTCGTTGGTCCTGTTGCAGTGACCAGAGTGGGGTGGGGGCGTCACACATCTGTTTGGCTGTGGGAGAGCTCCAGTGCTCGCTGCGGCACATGGGGCACACGTGTTCTGCTCGTAGTACTCACTGGGGTTTGCTTCCCTCTCACATGCGTGCTTCTCTAAGCGTTGACTTCCTGGTCATGCTGAGCAGATGTCTTCTTCCCTTGTGCTGCTTCTGTGCACCTGGCTGTTCTGGGGCTTCAAGTCTCCTGTGGTGCTGGGGCTCGAAGACACATACTTGCCACGGTCAAACAGCAGAGTGTAAAGGTCATGCCTTTTCTTCCTTCCTGAGGGATGCTTGCAGAGCTATAAATTTCCCCCTTAACACGACTTTAGCTGCGTCCCATAGGTTCTGGTAGCTCGTGTCTTCATTCTCATTTGTTTCCAGGTATTTTTTGATTTCTTCCTTGACTTCCTTCCTGACCCACTCATTGTTCAACATTGAGTTGTTTAATTTCCAGGTGTTTGGTTTGGTTCACCGAATCTGTGTGTGATTAACTTCTATCTTGAGCGTATCATGGTCTGAAAAGATAGTTGATACAATTTCTATCTTCCTGATTTATTGAGGTATGTTTTGTGACCCAGCACGTGGTCTACTTTGGAAAATGTCCCATGTACATTGGAAAAGAATGTGTATTCTTTCTTTTTGGAATGCAAAGCCCTGTAGAGATCTATTAACCATTTCTCTTCTATTTCTTCCTTCAAGGCCAGTTGTTTCCTTGCTGAACATTATTCTTGTTGATTTATCTAAAGGTGATAAGGCAGTATTGTATAGTATCCATCTATACAATGGAATACTATGCAGCTGTTAGAAAGGATGAAGTCATGAAATCTGCATATAAGTGGATCAACATGGAGAGTATCATGTTAAGTGAAATGAGTCAGAAAGAGGGAGACAGATATAGAAAGACTGCACTCATTTTGGAATATAAAGTAACAGAATTATAGACTAACTCTTAAGGATATTAGAGATAATTACCAGAGATGATTACCAGATAATTACCTCATGGCTTGGAAGCCGGCTTCACGTGCTGGGGAAAAAGGCAGCTCAGATAGAGAAGGGACTAGGAGGGTACTAGGAGGTTCCACTCAAGATGGGAGATGTGAGCTGAAAGTAGATTATAGACCGAACATGATGGCCACTTAACTATTGCAAACTAAAACACCCAAAAGGAGAGAGAAAGTAAAAAGAAATGCCCTGCCATAGAGGTGAGGTGGGGTGGAGTTTATGAGGTGGGGATGGTGGGAGGGATACTGGGGTCATTGGTAGTGGAGAGTGGGCATTGGTGGAGGGATGGGTACTCAATCATTGTATAACTGAAACACAAGCACGAAAGGTTGTAAGTTGGTAACTACCTCACGGTGATTCATTAATAAAAAGTTATTTAAAAAAAAGGTCAAGCCTGGCGCATGTGGTACTCTGGGGATTAAGCAAGTGACCATAAGCTTTCGAGGCATGTTTTCCAAGTCGCTCAGCTCATCTTTCAGGATTTAAAAAAACTATATTTTATTAAAGAATGTTATAGGACTTTACTCAGAAATCTTGGAGTGGTACTGGGGGTTGAACTCAGGGACTTTGCATGTGCTAGGCATATGCTGTAACACATCAGCTGTATTCCTGTCCTTCATTTTTTTCTTTTAATAGATTTATTATTAGTTAACAGCATTATGAAATGTTTGTGGTCTTTTTTGGGATTGGTGGTGGTGCTGGTAACCCAACCTTCATACATATAAGGCCGGAGTTATACCACTGAGCACATCTGTGGTCCCTACTTCATGGTCTTAGTTTCACACTTTTTCATGTACGCAGTTTATATACAGTATATGAGCAACAAAGGGATCAGTTTATAAAGCTCAACAATAAAACAAAGCAAAATCAACACGACGAAAAATGAGAAGATCTGATCAGACACCTTGCAAAGATCACATATAGATGGGTAACAGGTGTATGAGAAAAATGCTCAACTGGGTCTGGAGTGATAGCACAGTGGGGAGGGTGTTTGCCTTGCATGCAGCTGACCCGGGTTCGATCCCCAGCATCTCATGTGGTCCCCTGAGCACCGCCAGGAGCGATTCCTGATTGCTGAGCCAGGAGTAACCCTGAGCATCACCAGGTGTGACCCAAAATAGGAAAAAAATGCTCACCTATCATTGATTACAAGGAAATGTAAATCAAAATGTAATGAGAAGTTACCTCACACCATTGATAATTGTTGGCAACCATTAAGTATTGGCAGGAATGAGAAGCAAAAGTGGACTGGAGCGATAGCACAGCAGATAGCATGTTTGCCTTGCATGTAGCCGACCTGGGTTTGATTCCTCCGTCCCTTTCGGAGAGTCTGGCAAGCTACTGAGAGTATCCTGCCCGCACAGCAGAGCCTGGCAAGCTACTCTGGCATATTTGATATGCCAAAAACAGTAACAACAAGTCTCATGATGGAGACATTACTGGTGCCCGCTTGAGCAAATTGATGAACAATGGGATGACAGTGACAGTGCAGACGAGAAGGAATAGGAATCTTCATTTTCTGTTTGATGGGAATGTAAATTCCAGCTTCTATGGAAAACAGTGTGGAGATTTCACAGAAAAATTTTAAATGGGCCAGAGAAATGGCTCAATCGGCTGAGTACTTGCTTGGTGGAGTCCAGGGTTTGGCTCCCAGCACTTGATGTTCCCCTCAGTACCCTCAAAGATCCAGGCTCATCATCTGAGCATGCTGGGTATACCTAAAAAGAACATAAAATTGAATTAAAAATAGAAAATATGTACCATATGATTTAGTCATTCCATTTCTAGGTATCTCTCTCCTCCCCCCACCTCCTGCAAAGAAACACTTTATTTATTTATTGTTTTATCTTCCCCTCTCTCCCATTTTATTTAAACACTGTGGTTTACAACTTTGTTCATGATGATTTGTTATAGGCATTCAGTATTCCAACACCAATCCCACCACCACTGTCACCTTCCCTCCACATTGTCTCCGTTTTCCCAATCACCCCTCAAGCCTGTCCCCATAGCAGGCTGACAGTAATTTACTTTATATTTCTTGTTACCACTGAATGGCTAATGGATGATCAAAAAATATTTCCATAGAAGAAAATTTTTGAAAATTGTTATCACACCACGGGGATATTAAACCCTTGTCTGAGGGTTTATTAAGATGTAGTTGCAAGTTGAACCTTTTCTGTTAATTTTTTTTTTTTTAGTTGAGATTGGTTGGTTTCTGTATTACATCCTCATCTGATCTGTTGTGCTACTACTGGGATGTAATTACTTTAGATTTTGGAGATGTTGTTCCAGAAAATCCAGAATATCTAACTACGGTCCACCCAGAGGCTTGGTGGCAGCTGTTGAGGTGTGGAAGCAACTGCCAGGACTTTGTTAGAGTAGGAGCTGACCTGCCCCCCTCCGAGATCACTCCAGAGCTCTCATCACAATGAGTGTCTGAGAAATTTTTGCCAGTAGTAGATCTCAGATGGAAGATACCCCTTTTACTGTAATAAGCATTTGTTATATAAAAAGCTGGATGCTTAGGTAAGTGGTAGCCTTCTGAAATCTGTCTGGAATTGAAAATGCACGTTACTGTAAATAGTGGTTGCTCTAGCTTTCCAAATTAACTACTATCACCCGTTTCCATTACTGAGTCTATCATGTGAATTGGATATGTCATTTCTCAGACTTGCCCAAAATGCCTGTTTTGTTCCCTTCCCAGGAGGCACTGAGAGTAGAGCTCTAGACCCTTGGATCACCTCAGTCATGCATTAGCTCTAACTTTTCTCAAATAAGCATTTGAGAAGTCATGTTAGAGAATAGTTTTTCATCCTTCTGTAAGCAAAAGCATAAGGGGTAGAAGAAAGAAAGTGTTAAGAAATGATGATTAAAATCAAGCAAGAAGATGTGCTCGATTTTGCATTGTTTTTGAACTTCTAAAAATGCTCAAATTCTCCTGTTAAATCCATCATTGACGCAAATACAACCAATGACACCATTAAGACTATTGCCAATTGGTTCATTTTCAGTGGGCACATATTTCCAATTCCTTTTCATTAGTACAGCCCATAGGGTGTTTGCCTTGCATGCGGCTGACCCAGGTTTGATTTCTCCACCCCTCTCCGAGAGCCTGGCAAGCAACTAAGAATATCCCGCTCACATGGCAGAGCCTGGCAAGCCACCCATGGCGTATTAGATATGCCAAAAACAGTAACAAGAAATCTCACAATGGAGACGTTACTGGTGCCCGATTGAGCAAATCGATGAGCAACGGGATGACAGTGAAACAGTGATACATATAATATAATCAAGATATGGAAGCCACTTAAGTGACCAATGTCACATAAGTGAATAAGAAAGTAGATAAAGGAACAAACATGATAACTTCTCAGTATCTGTATTGCAGACCATAGTGCCCAAAAGTAGAGAAAGAATGTGGGGGAAATTGTCTGCCATGGAGGCAGGGGGAGGGTTGGAAAGGGGGAGTTTACTGGGGACATTCATGGTGGAGAACGTGCACTGGTGGAGGGATGGGTGTTTGATTGAACTTGTAACTGTATCTCACAGTGATTCAATAATAATTTAAAAAAGGATTTGTAATAACAAATGATTAGAAATAAACTCCTTAATTCTGAGTAAAAAAAAAGAAATTGTGATATATTATACACAATGGAATAGCATTCAGCTATAAGAAAAGATAATGTCTTGCTTTTTCCCAACTTGGAAAGACTGGAAAAATTGTGCTAAGTGAAATAAATGGGACCAAGAAATATGAGATAATGTGATGATAAATATGAGATAATATGAGATAATGTGATGAGAAATATGAGAAATACGAGATAATATGCTAGATTATCTCACTTACATATGGCTTCATATGAAAAATAAGACAAGCCAAATAACAAAGACTAAAATTCTGATTGCAGTACCTATATTGTGATAGTATATTGCTGAATTGTATCCATAAAACAGTCAACCTTAATAAGAAATTAAAATAAATTTTAAAAGGTTTATTTTTCTTGGTGGTAAATTTATTTTCTTTATTTGTGGTTGTCCTTAGTTTTGTTTCCAGAAGGTGGTTTTGTTGGGTACCCTTTGTAGGTTTGTAGTTACTGTTTTTCCCTGAGTACCCTGAAGATATATCACTGTCTTCTGGTGCCCATTGGACTTTTGGAATTGTCTGGTCATACTTATATAGGTGATCTTTCCTTTCCTCTGACTTCCTTCAACCTTGATTCCCTCCCTCCCTCCCTCCCCCCTTTCTCCTTTCTTTCTGTATCAGAACTACGATAGTGTTAACATTCATGGTTTTGATATACAAAGTTATTGTACCTTCATCACCACCAAGTGCATAAGATCCTTTCCTGCTGCACTGATGTCACTTCTAGCCCGCCTCTTCTTTTTTCCCATCTCCACCATGTACCCTACTTCTTGGTAATCTGTTTTTTAATCAAACACCAAGAGTGTGTCCTCATTCAGTATAATCCATTCCCTTGCTATGTTTCTCTGTATTCCACAGATGAGTGAGATACAATATTTGTTCCTCTCTTTTCTGACTTACTTCACTTAATACGAGGTTTTTCAGTTCCAGTAAAGATTTCATTTTTCTGAGAGCTGCATAGGAAACAATTGTGTACATATATCATGACTTTCATTGGGCATTTGGGTTATTTTCATATTATGGGTTTATACTTAGAATTGCAATGCTCATAGATGTGGTTACATCTTTTCAAATTAATGTTTTTGTGTTCTTGAGATAGATGCCAATAAGTGGGATTTTTGGAGCCTCCAGATTATTTTCTATGGAGACTGAACCAGATGACATTCCACCAATAATTCCACCACATCCCTGCCAACAGTGGTTGTTTCCAGTCTTATCAATATGTGCCATTTGCTTGATATGAGATGTTTCTATTTCATTGTCACTTTGATTGCATTTATTTAATAGCAAGTGACAACATTTTTAGTTGCCTGCTAGTTGACCACCTATCCTCTTTGGGGAAATGTCTCTTTGTCTCCTATCCTCACTTTTGGATGAGATTTTGGGTGGAAAATCCCACATATGAGAGAGATCACTCCGAGTCTGTTTCTCTTCCTCTGACTTAACATGATTCTTTCCAGATATACCTATGTAGCAGCTAATTGCATGACTTTATCTATCTAAGTAGTGTTCCATTGTGTATATGTACCATAACCTTTTTCCCCCCATTTTTTAAAAATCGAATCACTGAGGTACAGTATACCATAACTTCCTTATTAGTCATTTGTTCTTGGACATTGGGTTGTTTCTAGATTTGGGCTATTGTGAATAAGTATAGTGCAATGAACATAGCAATTGTGTTTTTGGGTCCTTGGGGTATATTCCCAGGAGTGGAATTGCTGGATCATATGGAAACTCATTTCTCAAATTTTTGAGGAATGTTCATATGGTTTTCCAGAAGGGCTAGACAAGTTGACATTTTCACCAGCAGTGAATGAAGGCCCCTTATCTCCCCCACCCCTCACCCAACCTGGTTGTTGTTCTTTTGGATGAATGTGAGTCTCTGGTGTCAGATGATGTCTCATTGTTATTTAGATTTGCATCTCCCTTATGGTTAGTGATCTAGAGCAATTTTAATATGCCCCTTGGATGTTTGTATTACTTCCTTTAGAAAGTTTATGTTCATTTCTTTTGCCCAATTTTTGTTTTGATGGGATTGGACTTTTTTCTTGTAAAGTTTTGCAAGTGCTTTATATATATTGGATATTAACAGATATGTGGTGGGCAAATAATTTCTCCCACCAAAGTTTGAGGGCTCTTTTTGAATTCTGGTATCATTTCCTTTGAAATGCAGATGTTTCTTTTTTCTCTCTCTCTCTTTGGGTCACACCCAGCTTTGCACCCGTGGCTTTGCACTCGTGGCTTTGCACTCAGGAATTACTCCTGGCGGTGCTCGGGGGACCATACGGGATGCTGGGGATCAAACCCGGGTCAGCCAAGGCAAACGTCCTACCTGCTGTACTATTGCTTCAGCCCCAAATGCAGGCTTTTCTTAATTTAATATACGATTAGTTTATCTTTGCTTCCACTTGTCTGGCTTTCCACTTGTGGTTCATCCTTAAAAATGTCTGTCCCTTTAATGTCATAGAAAGTTCTACATGTTTTCCTCTATGTACCTTGTTCAGATCTCTTATTGAGGTTTTCTTAATCCATTTGGATTTAACTTTTGTGAATAGTGTTAGAAAGAGATCTAGGTTCATTTTGTAGCATGTGTCCAACCAGTTTTCCCAGCATCACTTATTGGAGAGACTTTCCTTGTTCTACTTCATATTTTTTCTCCTTTATCAAACATTAGCTGACCCAAAAAAGTACCCTTTGATTCCTTGTCTTGATCTCTGTTCTTTTATTATTTTCGACCTTCTACTTACTTTGGGATTGTGTTGTTCATTTTCTTATTTCTCAAACTATAAGGCTTGTATTTGTTGTGTGGATCAGGATTTGTATTTGTATTTATATTTGCTTCCTGATACAAGTCTCTATCACTGTAAACCTCCCCCTCAGTACTAATTTTGCTGGCTCCATACGTTCTAATAGTTTGTATCTTCACTGTAATTTATGTTGAGGAATATTTTTCTTATTTGGCTTCTTTTTTTACCCAGTGGTTGTTAAAAGTATGGTGTCCAGGTGTCCAGTTCCCAAATAGCACTTTTCTGGTCTTGATTTTTTTTTTCAATTTAGGTGCTTTTTTTTTTTTAACAAATTATTTATTGTTGACTTTCAGGTATATAATCTTCAACATCTGTCCCATCTCTAGTGTCAGCTTCTGTCCATCAATGCCCATCCTTTCCCTCAGCCTTCCTCCTTGGCAGGCACATTTTAAAGTTTAGTTACTGTATTTTGAATCTCTTTTTTTTTTTCTTTTTTGGGTCACACCCATCGATGCACAGGGGTCACTCCTGGCTCTGCACTCAGGAATTACCCCTGGCAGTGCTGAGGGAGCCATATGGGATGCTGGGAATTGAACCCGGGTAGGCTGCATGCAAGGCAGACGCCTTACCCGCTGTGCTATCACTCCAGCCCCAGTATTTTGAACCTCTTACTTTCCGTTTTGTTGGTTTTATGGCTCAGATGTAGTCACAACACCTTATACGATTCCACCTTGCCTGGAGCTCTGCTCCTGCCTGTTTCCCTCCATCTGCCTCTTCTCTTCCCTTCCCTACTTCTGTTTCTTTTCTTCCTTACACTTAATTCTGTAGCCCAGGTTCCAGGGTCACCTAGGTAGCCCCCTTTGGCTCCCTGCTTCCCTTTCCTGTTACTCTTTATACCACAGAGAAATGAGTTCATTTGATATTTTGTTTTTTCTTCTGACTTCACTTAACATGATATCCTCCAGGCTTTCTTTTTATTGTTCATTTTTACCTTCGTGGTATTGTGGCCTGAAAAAATATTGATGGGATTTATATTTTCACGGCTCTGTGGACACTCATATTGTGCCTCAGCATGTGGTCTATCCTGGAGAATATTTCATGTGCAATGAAGAAAAAAAAATATATATATATATTTGAGAATGAAGTATTATGTGCATGTTTATTATGTACATGTAGCTTTTGGAGCATGAAGTATTATGTCCATGTTTATTAAACCCAGTTTTTCCAGGTCTGATATTCTGACTGGTTTATGTGTCCAATGAGAGTGGGGTGTTAAAGTCTCCTGTCACCATTTTATTGCCTTCCTGTATATCCTCAGATCTATTAGTTGCTTTAAAAATGTTGATGTCCCTTTATTCGGTGCATACTTATTAATCACTCCGGTTCTCTGGATACATTGATCCCTTAACCAGTATGGAACGTCTATCCTGCTTATGACCTTCTTTAGCTTGAACACTGTTTGGTCTACTAGTATGTACGCACCAGAATTTTTAGTCTACTATTTCCCCTTAAGATTGTTTTTCTACATTCACTTTGAGCATATGTTTATTCTGAGAATTTAGTGTGTTTTTTATAAGCAGCAGAAATTTGGATTTTGTTTCCTGATCTATGTAGCCACTTTGTGTGTTTTATGGGAGAGTTCAATTCTTAATTCTTACTTTTTGTCAACTTCAGGGATATTTGACATATTTTCTCTTTAAATATTTTTTCTTCCTTTTTACTGCTCTTCTAGTTAACCATACATTAGACTTTGTATTTCCCACAGTTCTACCATATTTTAATAATTTTATTATTTCCCCCTGATTATTTACATTAAAGTGTATTAATATTATATAATGAATATTATCTGAGTAGAAATATTTTTTGCTACTAGGAAATAGTTGTAAAATTTGTTTATGACCTTATGTTTTGAATTCTTGATTGTATACTCAAGACAAATATATTAGCTATTCAGTTTTTAAAGGTATATTTATGTGTAATTAGAGGTATAAATGTTTTTTATACTTGAATTAGAGGTATTTAAAGTTATATTTAGGTATAATTAGAGGAATAGATGTTATTTATACCTGTATAAGAGCTATGTGTGTATAGTAGATATAATTTATACAGTTAAATAAATACATCTTATGTGTAATTCAGTAATGAATGGAGATGTTGCTGGTGCTTGTTCAAGCAAATCGATCAGTAATGGGATGACAAGTGATACAAGTGATTTAGGTTTTTTATTTTTTTATTTTATAAGTTAGTTCACTATATATATGTGTGTGTGTATTATACACACACACATATACATATTGCTTTTTGGGTCATACCTGGCAATGCTCAGGGATTATGCCTGGCCCATTCACTCAGGAATTACTCCTGGCAGTGTTCAGGGGACCATAAGGGATGCTGGGAATCAAACCCAGGTCAGCTGCATGCAAGGCAAACGCTCCAGCCCCCACAATATTTTATTACATTTAATATTCAAACACCAATCCCACTACCAGTACACCTTCCCACCACCAAATTCAGGATGTTTCCATCCCAAGCCCCAATCCCTGTCCCAAAACACAACCGAAAGAATATATTTCTTATTATCTGTTATGAAGAATTGCTGAACATGCTTACAAAAAGTGTACATATAGGAAACAGTGTGAAGATTCTATTTTGGCAGGAGCCATTAAGACATTCTATAGGATATCACTAACATGTTGTTAAAGTTTGGGTGATATGAGCTTTGGTATACATATCTGAAAATATGTATATATGCCCATATATATAGTTCCCTCTATGATTTGTTGCTTACTGTCTGAACCCCATCAAATATGGTGTGGTAATTATGGAGAATGGGTAGGAGTGTCTTACAATGTATCCAGGAATATGTTCACTCATATGTGAGACTCTGCCCAAGTGTGTGGGGAGCGGCCTAGAGCCAGGTGGCAGTTGGGTAGGGGAGGTCGCTGCCGGGGCTGGGTCCCTTGGGGCAGTAGGGGCTCTCATCTGCCCCCCTCTGGGGTACCCCAAGTGAAATAGCCTAGCATGGAGTCTGGTGGCATGGCTATGAGGGCCTCATGTTATGTTCCCTTCTGGGAGAAGTAGCCGTGTCAGTGTTCCATTTTTAACTGAGTTTTGCTTTATTCACATTTCAGTTGAATGCAATTTAATTATTTAATGTTATCTTAAAGAATTTATCAGACTGTGACAGTAATAGTTGGAAATTATCACTGGACAAAAACTGAGTGCTGAAAGGAAGTAAAGTATGATACCCTAACAATATTTCAAACCACAGTTCCTTAAAGGGAAATAAAGGCAGGGGAAGATGAGAAGAAAAGTGTCTGTCATGGAGGTAGCCTACAGGAGGAGTGTGAGGGCGCTGGTGAGAGGAAAACTGGGGACATTGTATGACTGAATCATGAACAACTTTGCTATTGCTTTTGTTGGATGACACGGAGAATACATGACAAAGATTTTTATATAATAGGACTTTCCCTCTTTGTAAGTTATGGTATTAATTTATACAGCCCTGAAAATATGCTTATTTTCAAACTTGATTTTACTTTTAATTTTTCTAATAAGTTGTCATTGTGGTGGGATATATACCTAACTATGCCTCAGGGACCGGAACCATAGTATAGCGGAGAGTGCATTTGCCTTGCACGTGGCTGACCTGAGTTCGATTCCTCCAACCCTCTAGGAGAGCCCAACAAGCTACCAAGAGTATCCTGTTCTGCACAGCAGAACCTGGCAAGCTATCCATGGTGTATTCAATATGGCAAAAACAGTAACAACAAGTCTCACAATGGAGAGATTACTGGTGCCCGCTTGAGCAAATCGACGAGCAATAGGATGACAGTGACAGTGATAGTGATGTGTTTCAGGGAGCAGAGGCATTCCAGACAGAGCTTGCTGGGGGTGGATGTGGTATTGGGCTTAAGCTTTTGCTCTACTACTTTAAACCACATCTCTGCCATGGATATTTATTTCATGCTTATTAAACATAGAAAATGGAGGATTATTCAAGAATAAACATCCTGGACCAGAGAAATAGTATAGAGGATACTTGCCTTTTGCACAGTTGACCTAAATACTACCCCTGGCACCACTTATGTTCCCCTAGGCTTAACCAGGCCTGTTCCTTGATCCTTTTCCCCCACAGAGCCGGGAATAAGCCCAGAATACAGTTGAGTAAAAGCTAAAAAAACCATACCAAACCAAAACAAACACACACACACACACACAAAGCAAAACAAAGAAAAAGTATAGATTTCTTGACATTAGTTTGCTGAAAACAAATTTGAGAATCTGGGCATCATAAGAGTACTTTTCTGAAGAGAAAAGAGAAAAACTGTTGGAGATTCCATTTTTTTTTTTAAGCTTAGGGGACTTGGGCCAAACCCTGCAGTACTGGGGCTGTACCCAGCCCTGTATTTGGGAGTTCCTCCTAGAGGTGCTCAGGGGACCATGCAGTGGAGGAGTGGAAGGCCTTCGAAACCTGGGTGGCCATATATAAGGCAAGCCTCTTAAATTCTAACTCATGGCTCTGTATTAAATACTAACTCATGGCTCTGTATTCAGCTTCTCCTTAGATAAAGCCAGGCAAAATATATGAGAGTAGATAGTTCTTGCTGCACCATACTGTATTTATACTTCCTAATAGGGTCTAAGCTTTCAGGGGTCCCACACAAAGGATTGGTTTGTGAGAGATGAAGCATAATCTGGATTTATGACATATGTAGCTTTATATCTATATTGATGTAGATAAATATTGTAAATATTCTATGTATAAGATATTCAAAGATGGCAAAACCTTATGATGGCCTTTTTAAACTCATGAAAGACACAAATTTGCTTTTCTCAAGTCGAAATTCATGCCAGATATATTGCAACTCACAAACTTGATGAAGGTGTATTATCATGACTTGGCACATTTTCGTGTAAACATTTGTCATTATTATGGTAGTAGAATAATCCATCAAATATTACATATTTCAGTTATTCTATGCAGAAGAAAATGCAAATTAATGAGATATGTAACTAAGAGATGGTATTACTTGGCACATTTCAGAGTTAAAGTGGAAGTTAGAGGTTGGATTTAATGGTGTAAAGTCCCTGAATTTTGTATTAAGGTACTTGTTACTTTGATATAGTCTGCATGAGTTATTTAATTTAATTCTTTCAATAACTGTGTTATATCAGTAATAGTAGAGAAACAACCGAACAATGATTAATAGTTTGTTGGTAACTTCGAGAAA
Source organism: Sorex araneus (assembly GCF_027595985.1). Taxonomy (NCBI): domain Eukaryota; kingdom Metazoa; phylum Chordata; class Mammalia; order Eulipotyphla; family Soricidae; genus Sorex; species Sorex araneus. The sequence continues at coordinate 134,082,870 of NC_073304.1, read as the reverse complement.
GTTTCATTTCAGTGTTTTTCATAACAAAGGCAGTCTCTGCTTACTTTTGATAATGTGTTTATTTTGAGGGGGAGTATGGCTTATTTTATACCTTTTAGTTAAAGTTCTTTTTAAGTACTGCAAGTAGCATGTTTCAATTAAGAACAATAGATACGTGTAACTGTGGGGCATATACTTTTGAGTATTTATGGAGTGTAAGAATATAATAGTAGTTTTGTATAGTAACGGTATAACAGTTATTGTGTGCCTTTAAACCTTTCTAAGATTTCATTTCTGCACAAATGAGCTCTGTGAAATTATTATGTCCTAAATACTAATGTTTGTCTTTCACCTAATTTATCTGCACTTCATAAAAAATGCTTAAATATTATTCCATCATCCTTAAAATGCTTTTCAATATGTAAAAATCTATGAACTAATTCTTAAATATTTATGAAGTAATTCTGCTTTTTGCAGGTGTTACAAGCCCCAAGGAATTTTAGTTTAATTTGAAACAGAATTTTCTATTTTTTGCTTGATTTTTTTTTCACTTTTGAAAGTCAAGATGCAGTAAATTCATCTATGAGTAATACTTTCATATAATTCTGTATTAGTTTGGTGAGGTATAAATGTTCTTACATGTTATGATAACTGATTGAAATATTATGAGAATTGTTTTATCAATCATGTCAACATTGTGTGTATGTTATGTATTATGTCATGTTAAAATTATATAGAATTCTTGGTAGGGTGATCTGTTGCACCTAATAAAAAACCTTATAAAAAGTAATACTATTTCTTAGATTATTTTTAATGTTATTGGGGAAAGTTATTTTATAATGTCTAGTTGTATGAGGTTGTTTTGAAAAGAATCAGTATAATATCAATATTTTAAATATACCTGGTTGTATGATCATGATAGTAGAACAGTGTGTTGCCAGTTGTTATTTGAACAAACTAGAGCTTAAACCTATTATAGCCATGCTAGTCTTTGGTAGTTTAAATTTCTCTTAACAGATATGTGCCTATGAAATTATTTGCCTCAGAAGTGGCAGCCATTTGGCTGATAATGATCCGGTGAAAAGCTGCATTTGTATCAATCATACATCAACATTACTGGGAGGTTGATAAGTGCACAATCTTAAGACAAATTAAAGTACTGTGATTTAAATACCATTGGTGATAACGTTTCCTGCATTTGATGTTCCAGCACCACACCATCCACCAGCATTCACTTTTCTCCACTGCTGTCTCAGGGACGCCTCCTGACTACCTCTGCTACCTTCCAATCCTTGATAAATTAGATGCTGTAAACTCCTTCTCAGGTTCTCTTATTATTTCCCATTTGTTATTCCATATTGTGCTTCTTTATATCTCACATGTAAAGATCCCACACAGAAAGATCGTTCTGCACTTGTCCCTCTGCCTTGGGCTGCCTTCGTTCAGCATGATATCCTTCAGTTCCACCCACATAGGGTACGATCTTACCCATTGTCAAATTACTGTCAAAATAAACATTCAGATAGATTCTCCAGATGATTTGTGTGTATGTTAAATAAATTAATTAAATAAAGCTTAGGATGTCCTTCCATAGAAGATACAGGATAACACATGGATAAGGAGGAATACTTTATCTAAGGTTATAAGGTTATTTGGAGATGACTGCTGGACTAGAGCTGTTACCGACTGGATTCCACAGGACATCAAAAGGATACCTGGCCGCCCACCTACAAGATGGTCAGACTTCTTTGTCAAGATCCTTGACGAACAGCTTGATGCTCTTCATGTTCTTGGAGCAAGCAGATGCCGTTGGGCTATATTAGCACGAGACAGGGATGAATGGAGACATTACTGGCACCTACTCGAGCAAATTGATGAGCTTCAGGATGACAGGTGATACAGAATGCTTGGCCGGCCACCAACGAAATGGTCGGACTTCTTTGTCAAGACCTTGAACAAATGGCTTGATGCTCTTCATGTTCCTGGAGCGAGCAAATGCCACTGGGCTACACTAGCACGAGACAGGGATGAATGGAGACATTACTGGTGCCTGCTTGAGCACATCATGAGCAATGGGATGACAATGATACAGTGATAAAGTTATGAAGATTTAGGAATTGTTAGAATAATCAAAAAACTACTCGCCATAAAAGCATATTTCTCTCTAGATTTATTCATCTTCACTGGAATTAATATGTTTAATTCATACCTTTACCTTGATATTTTCAGCTCATCTACTCAAGAAGATAAACCTTTTTCCATACTGAATGAACAAGTTTGTTTTTTAGTCTTTCCTATGATAATTATGTTGTATTTGCATGAAATTGAATCTTGAAAAAAAATGTAAGACAGAAGCCTTACTATTGTATTGCCACAACATGTATCATTTGTGTGTGTGTGTGTGAGAGAGAGAGAGAGAGAAAGAGAGAAAGAGACAGAAAGAGAGAGATCAGAGATGCAGACACACATAATTTCTTCCTAATTACCGAATATCCTCAATGTTTGTGCAAAGTGAAACAAAGTGGATCTCAGATTTATTTTCAGGTTAGGGAATTACTTGCTACTTAGTCAGTCAACTGTTAGTTTGCTGGCAGCTATGGGCTTGGGGGATATAGTCATGTGGCTTCATTGGCCAGACCACCCCATCTGTGGTTGAAAGGGAGCATAGGACATACAGCTTTTCTATCAAAATTAGTACTGTCCTAATGTATCAATATATCTTAGAGCTTTTAGAATTTAGAGAAAGAAGTAAAGAAATACAAATGTCTAGATGTACATTCTTCCAACACAATGTAGAGAAAAGCAGTCTCACTTTTTTAAATTCAGGATTTTTTAAGAATACATTTTTGATTTGAGCAGGATTTAAGTGGCAACTTGATAACAGATCATTTTAGGCAATTGCTGAATTTTCTCTTCAAGTTTTAGCTCCGATTTTGTTCTGTCATGATTGTACTGAAAAGTGCCATGTAATTCTATCACACTGCCGTACCCTACGCTCAGTGGATTCTTCTGCTCCTTTGGCTCTGTAGGAGAATGACTCAGGCACTTTGGACACGGTGGGCGCTGTGGTCGTGGACCAGGAGGGGAACGTTGCTGCTGCTGTCTCCAGTGGAGGGCTGGCTCTGAAACACCCAGGGAGAGTTGGGCAAGTGAGTACTTGCGGGGTTTTTCAAACTTGCTTTTCAAATTGAAACATGGGAATTTCTGGTTCACACTTTATTAAACCACTGGAAACTTTTGTATTATTTTCTTTTCCCTTACTTTCGGGGTCCTCCCAAGCAGTGCTAAGAAGGATTGAGGGCCCCATCCCAGTGATTCTCAGCTAATTTGGCTAGCTGTTTAATGCAGTGACCTGAGGATATGGCACTGATTCAGTCTTGTTGGTGCCAGAGCTTACCATGACCTCCGCTATGATGCTAGGTGGAGGGGCCCAGAGCCACACTCTGCAGTGCTCAGGGGTCTTCAGGGCTACAGCTAGTGAGTGCTCAGGGGATTATGTAGTGCCAGGGATTGAACTGCATTAATAATATGTATGCTTTGCATGGACCCATGTACTACCTCTCTACGTCGAAACTAAGTTTGTTTTTTTTTTTCTTTTTGGGTCACACCCGGCATTGCACAGCGGTTACTTCTGGCTCTGAACTCAGGAATTACTCCTGGCTGTGCTCAGGGGACCATATGGGATATTGGGAATGGAACCCAGGTCGGCCATGTGCAAGGCAAGCGCCCTACCCACTGTGCTATTGCTCCAGACCAAAACTAAGTTTTCTTTAGAAAAAAAAATCTCACTTCTTTAAATGTTTGTGTTGTATAATTCATAAAATATCTTTTCAAAATTCTTTTTAAAGAAATCCTGTTTCATTACAGTTGGTAATACTGTGTTTTGCTGCTTTTTGTTGATTGGGGTACTGGCTACCTGGACATTTCATAGATACCTAGTGAACATTTGTTGATTTCCATGTTCTTTCTTTGTAAAATTCATTTTTATTACTTCCTGACTATATTGAAGTTTGCCTTTATAGATAGGAAAATGTTAGAGTTACATTTTATCTCGTCTTTCAAGGAACACTAGTATTTTGAGCCTCTAAATCTCAATTTTGAGGAATTATTTGGCTATTTTGTAGACTAACCAGTATTTCAAGTCTCTAATACATGATACCACTCAAGAAATCTAGATCAAAGAAAAACTTAATTGATGTGTGATTGGTTTATTCCCAATTCACTTGAACTCATTACTCATCCTTTCTCAATTGTTTAGTTAGAATCTTTAGTTAGAACTGAGAATTAAATTTAACAATCCATTTAACCTAGTATGCTTTCTGAGTGTATATTCATTTGACACATTGCTTAATGACTTAATAAATATTTGTTGAGTGAACAAATGAATTGGACATCCTTATGAAGCCTTTGAAAGAAGTTGCAAAGGGTGTGTTTCAGTCAGCGTTTGGCTCTTGTCTTACAAGGGGTAACACTGCCTGGTCGGCTCTGCATTGTGTTTCCCCTTATTGGAGACGGGTTAGCGTCACAGTTGCTGTGGAAGCAGTGATTATTGAATGGCTGAAGAAGAGTGATCTGATTCATTGAGGACATCTTTGGAAGGCTCCAGTGATATTTCCTCATATACCCTTTATTGTGGCCAAGCTACTTACAGTCCCATAGGAAAGAAGGGAAAGGAAATAAATAATTTTGTGCTACTCTTTGTCTACCCTACAAAGGGATATATGGGAAACGATTACTCAACCTCTGTACAATACTTTGAACTCATTATAAAAAGCCTTTGTCTGGTCATGGTATTTTTCCACATTATAAAGCCCTGTGTATTTATTTGTCAAGTTTGGAATAAGAAAACCAAGCTTGACATATCAGATTTGGATGCTTTGGTGGAGAAGGAGTGGAAGAAGCCGGCAGAGCTGCCTTTGTTGCATTGCAATTCCCGTGACTTTCTCACTGTTTTTTGTTTGTTTGGGTTAGCAAAATAGCGACAACAGAACCAAGCGTAGTTTTTCACTCTGTTAGAATTCCTCATCAGACAGCCCTGAATCATGGTGCCATTGCACACGGTTATGTCCTGTAATAAAGAAATGCTTCTATAAAATCTATATGTTGACTTGCCTCACTTGAATAGTTAGTGTTTATAGTTTGTAAGAGCCAAGTAATCATAAAAAGACTGTGGAGGTTAGGATAAAGGCTCTGATAGGAAAAGGCAATTTGATAGTTGTATTGTTTAGATGGAGGAGATGTAATGACCCTAGGAATATGTAAGCTAAAAGCTGCAGATGAGAAGTCAAGAACTGTTCTTTTTGACAATCAGGGCAGAATGAAACAAAATTCACAAGTCATTTATTTTAAAATGTAACTATTTTTAATGTATTCAAATGAATTTTTTTTGTTGTTTATTTTTTGCTTTTTGGGTCACACCCAGTGATGCTCGGGGGTTATTCCTGGCTCTGCACTCAGGAATTACCCCTGGTGGTACTCAGGGGACCATATGGGATGCTGGGAATCGAACCCAGGTCTGCTGCGTGCAAGGCAAATGCCTTATCCGCTGTGCTATTGCTCTGGCCCCTCAAATGAAATATTTTAAGATGTGTATATAATAATAATAATAATAGTTATGTTTTGGTACTTGGGATCAAACCCAGGGCCTAACACATATAAGGCTTGTTCTGTACTCCTGAGTCAATTTCCTATCCCTCTAAATATAGTTTCAATATATAAATTGTTTAAGCTTTTTAGCAGAGTACCCTGCTAAAGATCCTAGCTTCTTAAATTGTGGGTTGTGACCCTATGTAGGGCCCTGTAATCCTTAAAAATGTGTTTTAAAATAAATTTCTTTATGTTTTATTTTCAGCAAATGTTTGATTTATATACCTATTGTATATACGGGTCACATAAAAATGTCTAGGGTTAAAAAGGATTACAAATGAAAAAAGTTTTAAGAATCCCTAATTTATTTATTTATTTATTTTTGCTTTTTTTGGTCACACCCAGCGATGCTCAGGGGTCGCTCCTGGCTCTGCACTCAGGAATTACCCCTGGCCATGCTCAAGGGACCATATGGGATGCTGGGAATCGAACCCGGGTCGGCCGCGAGCAAGGCAAATGCCCTACCCGCTGTGCTATCACTCCAGCCCCAGAATCCCTACTTTAGATATATCAATTCAGATGGTAAAATGGAAATTTGAATTAGGACTCCCTTGCTTCTTTAGCTTTCTAAAATAATCAGAATTTATAGCTGGGATGCAAAAACGTATTATTATATTCTGCTACTCTCTTTACCTCACTTCTAACTCTCACTGTTTACTCAGATAAACAGTTGATTTTAAGGTTGACTATAGATTTTTGAATTTGGGTATGCTTTTAATTTAATTTCTGTAATGCTGTAGCACTCTGAGGTGGGTTTTTTTAATTCTCATTTCACAGAAGTTAAGGCCATAGTAGACTAAAAAGAGTAAATCATAATATCATTTATATGACCTATTTTTAAATTATTTTATTTATTTTTTTGAATTAAGTTTCAGTCATACAGTGTTCCAACACCCATCCTCCACCAGTGTACATTTCACACCACTGATATCCCTCATATCCCTTCTGCCAACACCCCACCTCTCCCCCATCCAGCCTTTCTCTCTCTCTCTCTCTCTCTCTCTCTCTCTCTCTCTCTCTCTCTCTCTCTCTCTCTGGGCATAATTGTTTGAGAGACCATCATGTTTGGTTGCCTGCCCACTTTCAGCACACTTCTCCAATCTGCAGCAATCACTTCCAACCATTATTGTATATGACCTATTTTTATTGTATGACAGCTTTTTTTTCTTTTTGGGTCACACCTGACAATGCACAAGCGTTACTCCTGGCTCTGCACTCAGGTATTACGCCTGTTAGTGCTCAGGAGACCATATGGAATTCTGGGAATCGAACCTGGGTTAGCCGCATGCAAGGCAAACGCCCTACCCGCTGTGCTGTTGTTCCATCCCTGTATGACAGCTTTAAAGATTTTTTTTTTTTTACTACTTAAAACAAGGAATCTTTTCTTTTTAAAAATTGTGCTTAAGATCGTCATGTATTTGGGTCAGGGAATGTAGCTCATATTAGAGCAATTTTCTTAGATATATGAGAATCTGGGTTTGATCCCTAGCACTGGAAAAAGAAAAAGAAAAGAAGATTGCTATGTCTTATCTAAAGAACTAGATAAGAGAGACAATCTCTCACTCTCTTTTTCCATACTGATAACCATCTTAACAAAACCAATGTTACAACATTAAGAAGAAATATAATTTTTGATTACAAAACTGAAAGAGACCATAAGAGAAATTTGCTTAGAAGAAGCAAGAATAAAAATAGATATTCTTTCTCTCATAGAAAGACATGACCTACTGGGCTTCTAAGAGATATCTCATGGCTTTATTTATTAAATTTTGCTTTATGGGCCCCTGTTCAAGAAATATACGAGGAGTGAAAAAAAAAAAGCCAATCAAAACCCCCAACACAACCCACTGAGTTCATATCTTGTGTTTTTAATGAAGGAAGTATGGACTCTTCTTCTGGGGTCATATATTCTCTGAGATTTTGGCTGCCCACCATCTTTCCCAGTAGTATAGGTTGAACCTGTTAGCCCAAAAATTTTCCAGCTTTATTATACTGATTTCCACACTGATTTAGTATGTGTTTGTGTTCGGAAGCTTGGTAGTTCCAAAGACAATAGTAGATTCTCTTTCTGCCATCTTGGAATTTTCTGTTCAGTTCTCAGTTCTGCTCTTAGGAGACTGTTGCCAGTGGCTAGTGGGGCCTGCCACAATGGTTCCACAAACATGGGAAACTTCATTTCAAATTGTCCTGGATGTTGAATTATTTTTCAGAGATGGTGATTAGTAGAATGGATCCATGCGTCTTAAAGTACTGATAAGTTTATGAATCTATGATTCCTTGAGTAAGAAAAGAGTGATCAGGGAATTAGAATAGATTTTTATTTTGGTGTTGGGGGTTGTGTTTGGGACCACAACCATTGGTGCTCAGGACTTACTCCTGATTCTGTGCTCAGGTATCACTCTTGTCAGTGCTTGAATGACTGTATGTGGTACCAGGGATAGGATTAGATTAGGGGACCAGAGCAATAATACAAAGGGTAGGACATTTTCCTTCCGTGTGACTGGGCTCAATCCCAGACACCCCATATGATACCCTGAGCACTGGTGGAGTAAGCCCTGAGCATTGATGAGTGTGACCCAAAAATGAAATGAAAGGGGGGAGTAAGGGGGGAGGGAGAGGGATGGGGAGGGAGGGAGGGAGGGAGAGAGAGAGAGAGAGAGAGAGAGAGAGAGAGAGAGAGAGAGAGAGACCCTCTGTACTCTCTGTTCCTAGAATGGCTCTGTAAAAATTTTGGAGAACTTTGGTTGGAGGATGAAGCATTTAAAGAGTAGAGAGAGGAATAAAGTGGGTAAAAGTTAGAATAAAGAAGATATTTCCCAATCCCCATTCCCCTTGTTCTCTTCCCTATCCTATTCCCACTGCCATCAAGTTTTTATTTTTAAAATAACTGTATGTCTTGGAGCTATTTCTCTATTAATTTATAAAAATTTTTTGAATTTAATTTTTTAAACAATGAATTTCGTATATTGCTATGTCAATGTTTATAACTGATCTTTGTAAATCTTGAAATTTGTGTTGTTTTTAAGTTTTAATTCCTATGAAGAAGGTGGTAATAGATATTCATGAGCTTTCCTTTTTTAGTACAATTCTTTATATTTTTCTATAATGACTATCTAAGGTTCTCTAATTACTTGTAAGTAAGAAATAAAATAGTTATTAGTCATGATTTCTCTCCAAAAGTGAAAAGGGGCCCTTGTGTATATCGAAGAAATGAAACTGGACATTCTGGGTAATTTTTGGAAACCCAAAAGAAATGACTATCGATAGTCATTTATAAATGACTATCATTTATAAAACTATTATAACATATTGGGTTCCTGATAATTTCAGACAGATAATCTGCTCCACCATCTCACAAAGTAATTAGCTTGAACAGGCATTTTGTTCTCCTTTTTTTTTTTTTTTTTTTGCTTTTAGGGTCACGCCGGCCAAAAAGGGTTACTCCTTGCTCAGCACTCAGGAGTTACTCCTGGCGGTGCTCGGGGGACCATATGGGATGCTGGAAATCTTGGTGCTATCACTCCCAGGCCCTGTCCTCCTTTCTTTATATCCTGCAGATTCTTGTACATCGGTGAACCCTTTGTTACCTGCTTGCAGTTTCTGTTGTGCCACTTAAAGAGGCATTGATAAAGGACCTTCTGTGCAGGGTTTCCTAAAGCCTGGCAGGGCGATTACCTGTGTATCTGGCCCTCGGTCCTCATCAGTATTGCTAATTCCTGGCCCAACTCCCAGACTCTGAATTAGATTCTGAGGACCAAGTTTTCTTATCAGTGAGCTCCCAAGCAAGTTGACACACATCTATGTGAGAACCAATATTTTAAGCGAACTACATTGTGATTTAACCCTGATGGGGCCAGCAGAGAGTTAACTGAAAAACTACAGCAGGAGAAGTTTTTCAAGAAAGAAAACAACTGCTGATAAAACTCTAAAAAACTTTCTTTTGCTGTTTCCTGAAAAAAAAAATCTGTATTTGTTTAAAGCTGAAAATAATAGTTTTTTTTTCATAGTATACAACTATTGTTTAAGCAAGTATTTTATAATCTCTGGTATTATTGCCCCATTAACGTACATCTTTATTAAATTGGGCTTCATGAGAAAGGCATGCTTTTGTCTTCTATTGAAGTGGTTTTGTCTTTTTTTTTTGGTTTTTGGTTCACACCCGGCGATACACAGGAGTTACTCCTGGCTTATACACTCAGGAATGACTCCTGGTAGTGTTGGAGGACCATATGGAATGCTGGGAACCGAACCCGGGTCAGCCTCATGCAGTGCAGACGCCCTAACTGGTGTGCTATCGCTCCACCCCCGAAGTGGTTTTGTCTTATAAAAACTGTTTTTTGAAATACTATATTTGTCTGTTTTCTCTGTTATAGGCTGCTCTTTATGGATGTGGCTGCTGGGCTGAAAACACTGGAGCTCGTAACCCCTATTCCACAGCTGTGAGTACCTCAGGTATTTGCTGCTTTCATGACCATTTTTCATAACTTAGGCCTTGTTGGTCAGCTAATAATTGAACACCTATTTTTACGTAAATGTCAAACATGTGCTAAGACATGAGCACTAATGCATGTAAGATCTTTGACGTTTAGGGAGCTTTTGAGGATTGTTTCATGAAATAAGTTGCATAGTATAAATGCTTTTCTAACATTGTGTCAGTATAATTCTGGAGTTAACTATAACTTAAGTTTACTTTTAATGAACTTTTCTTCTCTACAATAGTGTCAAGTTTAGACTAAAAATAATATAGAAAAATCAAGGATTCCAAAAACTGATAATAATCTCTTGAGTAAAATCTCACATAGTATCTATAATACATACTTCAAAATGTATCATTTTTTTTTAAATTTTATTTTTTTATTGAATCACCTAGTAGGAAGTTACAAAAGTTTCAGGGTTTTTTTTTTTTAATTCTTTTATTGATTCACCATGTGGAAAGTTACAAAGGTTTCAGGTTTAAGTCTCAGTTATACAATGCTCAAACACCCATCCCTTCACCAGTGCACATATTCCACCACCAAGAATCACGTTATACCTCCCCCCTTCCCCCCATCTCCCCAGCCCCCCACCCCGCATGTGTAACTGGTAAATTTCAATTTACTTTCACTTTACTTTGATTACATTCAATATTTCAACAAAAAATTCGCTATCATTGATTTGGAGTTCCTCCCCCCTAAAGTCGACCTACTGAAAAGAAAGCATTTGGTAATTTGTTTTCCATTGCTGAGAATGAAGAGATATGAGGTCAGGAGGCTGCACCAGCAGCTGCACAGTTTTGGATTTCTGTATTTCCGTATTTTACTAAGTCCAGAGAAATATCTGCCAGAAATCCCAACATTGTGAGCTTGTATCTCTCAGCTACTTTATATTCCACATATTAGTGAGATCTTTCTATGTCTGTCTCTTTCTTTCTGATTCATTTCACTCAGCATGATACTTTCCATGTTGATCCACTTATATGCAAATTTCATGACTTCATGTTTTCTGACAGCTACATAGTATTCCATTGTGTAGATGTACCAGAGTTTCTTTAACCAGTCATCTGTTTTGGGGCACTCTGGCTTTTTCCAGATTCTGGCTATTGTAAACAGTGCTGCAGTGAACATAGAAATACAGATGCCATCTCTACTATACCTTTTTGCCTCTCTGGGATATATTCCCAGGAGTGATATTGCTGGGTCAAATGGGAGCTCAATTTCTGACTTTTTGAGAATCGTCCATATTGTTTTCCAAAAGGGCTGAACCAGTCGGCATTCCCACCAGCAGTGAAGAAGAGTCCCTTTCTCCCCACATCCACGCCAACACCGGTTGCTTTTGTTATTTGGGATGTGGGCCAGTCTCTGTGGTGTGAGATGATATCTCATTGTTGTTTTGATCTGCATCTCCCTGATGATTAGTGATGTTGAACATTTTCTCATGTGCCTCTCAGCCATTTGTATTTCTTCTTTGGGAAAGTTTCTGTTCATTTCATCACCCCATTTTTTGATCGGGTTGGCAGTTTTCTTCTTGTGGAGTTCAACCAGTGCATTGTATATCCTTGTTATCAACCCTTTATCGGATGGGTACTGCGTAAATATCCTTTCCCATTCTGTAGATTGTCTTTGTATTTTGGTCACTGTTTCTCTGGAGGTGCAGAAGCTTCTTAGTTTGAGATAGTCCCATTTATTTATCTTTGTTTTCACTTGCTTGGCCAGTGGCGTGTCAGCTTTGAAGATACCTTTGGCTTCAATGTCGTGGAGGGTTTTGCCAACCTTGTCTTCAATGTACCTTAGGGTTTCTGGTCTGATGTTGAGGTCTTTAATCCATTTTGATATGATTTTTGTACATGGTGATAAATGGAGGTCTAAGCCCATTTTTTTGCATGTAGCCGTCCAGTTTTGCCAGCACAGTCTGTTAAACATGCTTTCCCTGCTCCACTTCACATTTCTTGCTCCCAAAATGTATCATTTTTAACACTCACTCTCCTAACTACACTTTTAATAAAATGTAGGTCTTTTTTTTGTAACTGTAACACTGTTGCACTGTCTTTGTTCCATTGTTCATTGATTTGCTGGAGCAGGCACCAGTAACATCTCCATTGTGAGACTTGTTGTTACTGTTTTTGGCATATCGAATATGCCACGGGGAGCTTGCCAGGCTCTCCCATGCAGGCGGGATACTCTTGGTAACTAGCTAGGCTCTCCGAGAGGGGCAGAGGAATCAAACCTGGGTCAGCTGAGTGCAGGGCAAACACCCTACTCGCTGTGCTATCGCTCCAGTTCTTTTTTGTAACATATTTTAACAATCCTTATTTAGAAATGAGTGTGTTTGTGTGCATGTGCATGTTAGTGGTATTTCTCCTTCCTTTCTTTCTTTCTTTCTTTCTTTCTTTCTTTCTTTCTTTCTTTCTTTCTTTCTTTCTTTCTTTCTTTCTTTCTTTCTTTCTTTCTTTCTTTCTTTCTTTCTTTCTCTCTCTCCTCTCTCTCTCTTTCTTTCTTTCTTTCTCTCTCTCCTCTCTCTCTTTCTTTCTCTTTCTTTCTCTTTCTTTCTTTCTTTCTTTCTTTCTTTCTTTCTTTCTTTCTTTCTTTCTTTCTTTCTTTCTTTCTTTCTTTCTTTCTTTCTTTCTTTCTCTCTCTCTCTTTCTTTCTTTCTTTCTTTCTTTCTTTCTTTCTTTCTTTCTTTCTTTCTTTCTTTCTTTCTTTCTTTCTTTCTTTCTTTCTTTCTCTCTTTCTTTTTTTGTTTCTTTTATTTTAGGGCCATACTGGGTGGTGCTCAAAGCTTAGTCCTGACTCTGTGCTCAGGGATGATTCCTGTTGGTGCTCAAGGAACTATATGTGGAATCAAATCCAAGTTGGCCACATCCAAGGCAAACCTGCTGTAGACTCAGTACCCAATAAAGTGGGTATTGGATAGGATGATTGTTGTTTAGATGCAAGTTTTCATATCCTTACGCCAGATATACTTGAAGTCTTTTCCTTGAACATGGGGAGGACCGTCATTGGTAGAGTAATGTTGGTTTACCCTTTTCTCATGCTGGTTTCTCAACTTGCATTTTTAGGCTTTTCTCCTGCATGTCTTCAGGCTTTATGGGCTGGGGGGCAGGGTGAATGGAAATGACTCTTCTTTTCGCAGTTATTTGCTATGTTGGTCTCTTCAGTCATACTATTAAGCCATCTAATCCAATAGCCCTTTTTTTGTACTTTTCAAAAAATTTCTTTTTCTTGGTCTGATATATTTATTTTTAATTATTTAAATTTTATTTTATTAAAGCTCTGCAATTTACAAAGTTATTCATAGTTGGGTTCTAGCACTAATCTCGCCACCAGTGTCAACTTCCTTCCGTCAAAGTTCCCAGGTTCCCTCTCCTACTTCCCCACCCTGAGCCATCATCTTGACTGGAATCTTCTTAAATTTGATTGTTAAAATTTAGGTAGTATGATTTCACAGTTGTTTATTCTGTTATTTTGTATTATTTAGCACTATCATTTCTTAACACAACCATTAGCACCTGAATTTTTTTTTAAATTTACTTTTAGGCACGGATAACTTTTACTTAACCATACTATTAATGGTATGGTTTCTTGTATAAAACATTCTGTACCATGCCTCCTACCAGTGTCCACTTCTCTTCACCATTGTTCCAGTGTCCCCACCCCATCCTATTCTCATCCCAATTTCCCCATTGTGGTAAGCTTACTGTTGGAGACCAGTTCTTAGTTTCTATTGTCTTTGGGTGTTAGTTATTCCCGTACTACAGTTACTTTTTTCCCACATATGAGAAATATCATTGTGTGTCTGTCCTTCTGACTAATTTCATTCAACATTATAATCTCCAAGTTTTTTTCCACACAGCAGCAAATTGCATGATTTTATCTTTTCTTATTGCTGAATGGTACCCCTTTGTGTATATGTAGCATAGTTTCTTTGTCTAGTCATCTGTTCTTGAACACTAGGATTGTTTCTAGATTTTGGCTATTGTGAATAGTGCTACCATGAGCACAGTCTTTTCTGTTTTTTTCTTTTAACTGTTTTTTTGCTTTTTGGATCACACCCAGCGATGCTCAGAGTTCCTCCTGGCTCTGCACTCAGGAATTACTCCTGGTGGTGCTTGGGTAACCATATGGGATGCCAGGGATTGAACCTGGGTCGGCCCTGTGCAAGGCAAATGCCCTACCTGCTGTCCTTTCACTCTGGCCCTGAACAAAGTCTTCTCTGAATAGAGTTTTTGGGCTTGTTTTTCAAAGAAGATGAACAGATGGCCAAAAGGTACGTTAAAAAAATTCTCCACACCAAATATCATTAGGGAAATGGCAAATCAAAGCAACAATGAAAAGTCATCTCACGTTAGTGAGACTGATATACATCACAAAGAACAAAATCAACCAGTGCTGGCATAGATGTTGGGGGGGGGCGCGAAAAAGGACCCTCATTCACTGTTAGTGGAAATGTTGACTGATCTGGCTCTTTTGGAATACAATACAATATGGATGCTTTGCAAGAAACAAGAAATTGAGCTTTCATATGACCCAGCTTTCCCTGTTTACTCTTGTCTCAACTTTAGTGCTGATTCACCACATTCTTCTCTCCTCTCCCTTCCTTCTATGCAGTGCCAGAGATTGAGCATAGTAAACATGGTCTTATAGATATAAATTACATATATGCTTTATCACTTGAGATATATTCCCAAAGTTTTTTTGTTTGTTTTTGTTTTTCGGCCACACCCAATGATACTCATTGGTTATTCCTGGCTCTGCACTTAGGAATCATTCCTGGTGGGGCTAAGGGAACCATATGTGGTAATCAGGTATTGAACTTGGGTCATCCACGTGCAAGGCAAGCACCCAACCTGCTATACTATCACTCTGGTCCCCAAAGTTTTCTTTTTATCTCTAGCATAGGTCTGAGACTCTCTTGGTTTGCTTGCTCTCCTCTCCTGCTTCATCTAGGTCATCTTCACTGATTTCCCATTCCTCACAGCCCCAGGTTTGGGCCTCTGCTTTAAAAAAAATTTTTTTTTTCATCCACATGATTTTCTCCTAGTGATTTGGTGTTTAAATTATTGGTTTTGATGTCTGTATCTACTCTGAGATTTTTTTTTTTTTGCTGGGGGGGGGTCACACCTGGCGATGCACAGGGGTTACTCCTCGCTCTGCACTCAGAAATTACTTCTGGTGGTGCTTTGGGGACCAGATGGGATGCAGGGAATTGAACCCGGGTCGGCTGAGTGCAAGGCAAACGCCCTACCTGCTGCACTGTTACTCCAGCCCTACTCTGAGCTTTTGAAGGTTCACGCATTCCTTTCCTACTTTCCTTTGGGCATGTCCCTAGAGGCATCATGTATGCACATTGGATTTAGCAGACTAGACAGAATAATTTACTCTGTATTCTCTAGCCCATTCTTCTCTCTACTTCTTATTGCTGTCACTAGTCTGTTTTTCTCTCAAACCTAAAATCTTGGTGTTATTCTCAAATTTGTTACTTTTCATTTCTGCTGACCCAACCCTTTTATTTCATACCAACGTTCTACTAATTTTAGCAGAGTGCTGACCTAGATCCATTCATTGACTACATGAAAAAATATCATTGTGAGCTACTGGCTTAATATGAATAAATTTATGAAGTACAAACATGAATTAATGTTTAATGTAAAACTCCATGATATAATGGCCAAGACATTGTTTCTCAGTCTTTTATTTTTATTAGGTAAGCATAATAAAACAATATGAATTAATTTTTAATTTAGCATTGGCACATGAAAATATGCATGACTTTTGGGAATTAGCTTGTTCACACAATTAATATGGCTTACTGTTTATGGAAAATTAAGCTCTTTGAACAAATTGAAATCCAGAACAAATAATCAATTATTCGTTTTTATTTTTACAAAGAATTACAAGTTGGTGTCACAAATTTTTTTTATCTTTCATTTTGTCAATATGTTTTTCAGTGAGTTGAATTCTTGCTTAAATATTACTCTTACATTTAGATGGATTGTATTTTCAGTTGAAATCCTGAGAGCTGGCCTGACTGTCACTTTAGAGAGGAAATTCAATATCCTTGGAATTGTAGACCCTCCTCCTGTTTTCCATTGTAGATGTGGAAATTGGAATAGGAGCACAGTTCATGGATTTGATTCTGCTAAGTAGGATGCATTGTGGGCAAAGCTAAAATTATAAAAATCACGTCTTTTTTCTCTTTGATTTGGTATTTCCTCCTGTACCTACCTTGTCTTAGTTGAGGCTAGTTTTATACAACTTAAGACAACATTAGCTCTCTAGTTCATGACACCCCATGTAACCTTAAACTTTTACACGTAAATTTACTTCTTACCTCCATCCCAAATTTTAGGACTAACCGTTCTCAGCCCATAGAACCTGAAGGATCATAAACATGGTCTCTACTTAGAGCACTTGTGTGATTGCTTCATGCTATTTTTTCTGGAACTTTTGTTGTGATCTTACTCTGAAAACACATGGCAGAACTGGATGATCAATTGAAGCCTGGGGTACTGCCATCATTCTGGGAAAAAAAAGAAAACCCAAAACAAACAATTGTTAGGGTGTTGTAGAAAATCCTGGCCTGTACTCTAGGTTTATAATTCTTAGAAGGTGACGATTGAAAGGCAGAGGTAATTATGCTATGAAGGCCATACAGGTGAGTTGATCTTTAGCCTGAGGGATAAACTCTTAGGTCTTGTTCTCATTACTGGGTAGGGGAGGAAAATGTGGGAGAAGAAAGAGTTACCCTCTTTCTGACTGACTTTGTAAACTCTGACTAATATTCTGGCATCATGGAAATTTGCTTAATTAGAAAGGGAATAGAACAGATCAGACTCTTCCACTCACTGGTTATAATCCTGGCTAAGGGATAGTTTTATCAGAAATAGAAACTACCCTAGTATCTGCAAGTATTGGATGACACATGGAAGGCTCTTAGCATAGTGATTGTCCCTAAGAATTCAGTGAGAGTAAGTCAGTCTTATTGAGTTTGAGTCAGAAAAAATAATCATCTTTGATGATTCACCATTATTTAAAGAAGTTGATATATATATGTATATATATACACATACATATATTTAATTGAACAGTTACAAAACTTTCCAGTCTAAATCTTGGTCATACAATGATCAAACACACATCCCCTCACCTGTGCCTACCCTCCACCACCAAGAACCCCAGTATGCCCCCCATCCCACCCCTCCCCCTGCCTATGTGGCAGATGATTTCCACCTTACTCTCTCTCCTCTTTAATCACATTAAATATTTTGAAAAAATATCCACCACTATTTTTTGGAATTTTTTCCAACATTCAGACCTGCCGAAAGGCATCATTAGATAATGTTTTCTATTGCTGATATGAAGAGCATTTTGGTTTTCTGATATTTTAGTAATAAGTCTGAAGGGATTTCTGCTAAAAGCTGTTGGGTTCAGAGATTGTTTTGTGTGCCTCTGGGATCATGGCAGTTCAGGAGCCAGGAGCCGTTCCTGGGCGGCAACTTGGGGCCTCATTGGGGCTAGGAGAGGGGTCGGTTCCACGCCCCCATCCCAGGAGGCCCCACGTGTCACGTCACTGCAGTCTCATACCTGGCTGTCCAATAGGCTCTGAAAAGGTGGCAGCCACTGTGCCTCGGGGGGAAAAAGGCAGAAGGGACAAACAGCTTTCCCCACCTGGGATGGCATGACACCATAGTTTCGTGCTCAGTCCAGATGCCTTTCTGCCAGAAGCCGCTGGGTTCCAAGGTTGCTCTGTCTGCCTCTGGGATCATGACTGTTCAGGAGCCAGGAGTTGCTCATGGGTGGCATCTTGAGGCCTCATCAGGGCAGGGAGACGGGCCAATTCCACCCCCATCCCATGAGGCCCCGCGTGTTGCCACTCTCTCTCTAATTTTGGGCAGGGGCAGATGCTAGATAATTTATTTTCCATTGCTCATTTTGTATATCAGGAAGGAATAGTCCTGTGGCCATATACCGGAGCCATGCTTGTTGAAGCTCATGGTCGCCGGGATTTCATCTGGAGAAGGTGGGGAGACTGCACCTGCTTTATCTGGACATCCTGGCTATATCAGCTCAGTATGGAGCCCGGAGAATTCTCTGGTGTTGTGGTGCACGCCGGGTTTCTTCACTGCTGAGTTGATTTATATATTTTTTGTTATTGAGGTAAGAACAACTAATAGCACAGCAGTTGGGCTTTCACCTTTCACGTGGCCAACCCAAGTTCAATTCCTCCACCCCTCTCAGAGAGCCCGGCAAGCTACTGAGAGTATTGCGCCCACACGGCAGAGCCTGGCAAGCTAGCCGTGTGTATTGGATATGCCAAAAACAGTAACAGTAAGTCTCTCAATGTGAGATGTTACTGGTACCCGCTCGAACAAATCGATGAGCAACAGGATGACAGTGATACATATACCCTAACAAACTTTTTAATGATTTAATACAATACTGTGACTATGGGAACAATATTATGTAATATATACATACTAAATAAGATTTCTAGGACTTATTTATTTTGTATTACTATAATTTGAGCTTTAAATGGCAGAGTTTCATCTTATTTCACTCTTCTTAGCTGTTGTAAATTGCCATTCTATTCTCTTCTTGCACGAATTTGACTATTTTTAGTGCACCACATAAATTGTAATTATCATTATCTATCCTTCTGTGACTGGCTTATTTCCTTTAGCACATCTGCAACGTTCATTTGTGTTGTCATGTATGGCAGAATTTCCTTCCTTCCAATAATCTATTCTCTGTACACACTTCTGTGTGTGTGTATGTGTATGCGTGTGTGCGTATAGATTTGCCACTTCTACTTTGTTCCTTTATTCACAGATGGACATCTAGTTTGGTTCCATATCTTGGTTATTGTGAATACTGTAATGAACATGGAGGTATAATTATTTCTTCAAAATCCTTATTTCAATTCTTTTAGATAAACAAGTAGATTTGCTAAATCATATGGTAGTCATAGTTTTAACTTTTGAGGAATCTCTGTGCTGTTTTCCATAACAGCTGTGGCATTTTACATTTCCATCAACATGTTTCAAAATCTCCACATCTTCACTGAAATTTGTTATCTTGTTATTTTGATAATAGTCATTCTAATAGATTATGAGGTAATTTCTTGATTTTTGATTTTCATTTCCTTCTTGGCATTGATGCTAAGCACTTTATGTGCCCACTTGGTATTTGTATATATTCTTAGGAGAAGTGTATATTTGAGACTATAACTCATGTTGTAACTGTGCCCAGGCATGTGTCTGGGCATACATGTGCATACATGTGTGCATATACACTTTATCCCATTTGTTAGATTGCCTGTTTCTTATTTCATTTGCTCTGTAGAGTTTTCTAGTTTAATATAATCTCACTTGTCTATTTTTACTTGTTACCTGAATGTTTAGTTTCATACCCAAGAATAAAATATGTAGATATAAGTTACATACACTCCGAAAAAGAAAGGACTGTCAATTACAGTGTGAAACTATTTCTGTTATCATGTGACACATAGTTGCTTTACAAAAAAGTGTAGAAATGGGGTATTTTGGTTTCTGGGCCACAGCTGGTGGTGCTTGGGGTACTCCTGTCTCTGTGCTTAGGAATTACCCCTGCTGGGCTCAGGGGACCAACTTAGGATGTTTGGAATTGAAATCTGGTCAGCCACATTGCAAGACAACTGCCCTGCCCACTGTACTTTTGCTCCAGCCCATTTGTTTTATTGATTACACTAGAACCTTCAATTGTTTCCAGGCATTCTTTTGTGTACAATTACTTTTCCCCCAATTATCTATGGGAGTTTGCCTTGCATGCAGCTGACCTGGGTTCGATTCTTCTCCCGTCTCGAAGAGCCTGGCAAGCTAGTGAGAGTATTTCACCAGCACAGTAGAGCCTGGCAAGCTACCCATGGCATATTTGATATGCCAAAAA
The DNA here is from genome assembly GCF_027595985.1 of Sorex araneus. Classification (NCBI taxonomy): domain Eukaryota; kingdom Metazoa; phylum Chordata; class Mammalia; order Eulipotyphla; family Soricidae; genus Sorex; species Sorex araneus. The sequence goes on along the minus strand of NC_073304.1, from coordinate 134,062,846 downwards.
CAGTAACAAGAAGTCTCACAACAGAGACGTTACTAGTGCCCGCTCGAGCAAATCAATGAGCAATGGGATGACAGTTGATACAGTTGATCTATTATACTGTAATCCTTTTGAATACAACTTAAATAAACTAAACAGTTGCATTTCAACTTCGCACTGTAACTGAAGGTTCAACAAATAAAAATAGAGGCACAGCCATAAGAAGATATATTAATTATAATGTACTTCCATTTTAAAAAATGCTTAAACTGAGATAAAGTGCATTTCAGAATTGATAAACTGTAATGAAAGCTTTTTTTATTCTCAGTCTTTTGTTAAAAATTGTTTCAGTTTTTCTTTAACTGGTGACCTGAGCTCTTGAGGAAAGTAAAACAGTGGATATTTTTGTCTTCTGTGTGCCTGTCACAAGCTCACTCTTATGAAGGCTCATGAGATCTATTTAAATGAAATATGTATGCTCTAACAATAATATTTATTATGATCTTCAAATTTTCTAAGACTAGATTTAATGATACCAGAAACCAAAAGGAAAAGATAATCATGTAATGTTACAGAAATTCTAATTGTTGTAACAGTATCAAGTCAACAAATTGAATTCCTTAACATTATAAAATGTTAAAGTTAAATACACTTTAGCAAGAGGAAAAAATTGTATAGGTTTTTGTGGTTCCTCTCTATTCTAGGTGAATACTGATTAAAATTTTTCCCAAAAGATTATCCACTATGGAACTTTTTAGCATTTTTGTTTTTTTATTTAATTTGATAAAATCTGAGTCACGTAATTTTTCAGTTGATCATCTGCTGCAAAGTGTAAGATGCACCTGTGATCTCTTTCTGTCTGTGCAAAGGAAGAACAGATTGAGACTTAAAAGAGCAGGTGGAGGAAAAAAAGCAGGAAATTATGTTTATATCCTGCTTGACTGTAATGTTGCTCTTCTGTTACTGGTTTGCACAGTCTTTATTTTTCTCTAAAGAGAACCAGTTAGTGCGGTGTTGTGGGCCAGCTGACTTTAGACCAGGAGATCTGAGCTTCAGGATCCCTTCCTAAAAATGTTCTATGGGGCTGGAGTGATAGCACAGTGGGTAGGGTGTTTGTCTTGCACGCAGCCGACCTGGGTTTGATTCCCAGCATCTTATATAGTTCCCGGAGCACTGCTAGAAGTAACACCTGAGCATAGCTGGCTGTGACCCCAAAACAAAACAAACAACCCCCCCCCCAAAAAAAAACCCCTAAAACAAATTAAAAAAATGTTCTGCATAAAGAAAGATCTGCTACCTGGCCTTTGATAGGGGGACTATGTTAGAAAATTTCTTGCTTTCTAGGTTCTTAGATTTTTCTAGTCATGGCTTTGGGTAGAAGCCTAGAATCTCCTAATTGGTGAAAGTATGGTCAAAGGTGACCAGGATGGAAAATGCAAAGAGTGAGATTGGGTATTTTCCTTCCTTCCTTCCTTCCTTCCTTCCTTCCTTCCTTCCTTCCTTCCTTCCTTCCTTCCTTCCTTCCTTCCTTCCTTCCTTCCTTCCTTCCTTCCTTCCTTCCTTCCTTCCTTCCTTCCTTCCCTCCTTCTCTCCCTCCCTCCCTTTCTTCCTTCCTTCCTTCCTTTCTTCCTCCTTTCTTCCCTTCTTCCCTCCCTCCTTCCTTCATGCTTGGCAGTACTCTGGGCCACACCTGTAGTACTCAGGGCTTACTCCTGGTGAACTTGGGAGACCATATGGGGTGCCAGGGTTCTATCCAGGGTTGGCTGCGTGCAAGGCAAGTGTCCCACCCACTGTACTATCTCTTCAGTCTCCTCTCCCCCAGCAATGAATTTTAAATACAGACAACTCCTTGAAGTTTCACCTTGAAAGGCTGCTAAAACGGAGAAGAGAATTTAAAGGTCCTACATAAAGGAGGATTAATTCAAAACAGTAATCAGGACATTTAGCTTGTGCCTGAGCATGTCTGTATCACATAGAGTGCTAATGAGAAATAATAGCTATTATCAAAGGCTAAGAAGAATTTGTTTCTCTGTAAACCACGGATGAGTTGGATCATCCCGTCTTTCTGCTTCTGGCTTATTTCACTCGTCACAGTCCCTCCAGTTCCATCCAAGGTGCTATGGACTACATGACTTTAGTTTTCCTAGTGTCAAGGTTATGGAAAATAGTAATGAATAATATAAAGCCTTGGAGATTGGAATACAGTGAGGCCTGAGAGTGCAGGGTTCAGGGAGAGAAGTGGAGAACCAATGGACTACTAAGCCATCACAGGGGATTGTGGAAGGTAAGGAATGATGCACTGGAGTGGGCATAAGGAGGGGGGTATGGTCGTGGGCACTGCAGTGGCAGGAGTGTGCAGTGCATTTGTATATCAGTACCGGAAACTTGAATACTGCCATAACCCTGCCACCTAAACGATAATTCAATAAATAAATAGATGCAAAGGAAGCAGTGTGAATGTATGATCTGTCCCCAGCCTGATCTGGTCACATGCATCTGTCTCAGCAGGGGTCTCCCTGCACTGTTGAGTCATCTGAGGGGAAGAATGCTGTATGCCTTTTTGACAAAGGTTCTGAGGATGGAGATTTGCAGTATAACTAAATAATTGCCGAAAGAAGAGCAGAGGAAAAACTGATGGACCAAAATGGCACTAGATACTTCCCAGCCATTGAAAAAGAGGCTCCAGTTACTGTTATGGAATTGTTACAGAATTGGGCCTGAGTGGTAGTACAGCAAAATAATTTATTGTTTTTCTTGTTTCTCTTCTATTTGCCCTTGAATAAGTCTCAATGTATTCTCTACCTTCCTACCAACCTGCTTTGGTCAAAATCAACAATCACCTGCAAAATTCCTGGTTATTGTTTAGTCTTTACTCTTTCAGTGACTCTGTCCTCCGGGTAATACTCTGTCCTCCTGTCTCTTCCTGCTCACCACACTTTGGCGCTGTGGACCCAATGATCCTTGGCAGGAGAAGTACGTGCCCTCCCACTGCTCAGTGTCCCCCACAAGGATTACTGTCCTTGCAGACCTCCAGGGCACCACACTTTCCCAATCTTCTTCCCATCTGGCTAACTGCTCCATCTTTGTCTCATTTCATTCATGTTTCTTTCCTTCCTCACCTTCCCAGTTTGGAGTGCAATGTTGGAGTGCCCTGGCGCCTAGTTTTCAAAGGTCTCTTTCTTTACATGTTCACTGCTTCCTTCCCATCTAGTCTTGTGGTTCTATACCATTTATATGCTCCTGACTCCCCACCCTTATCTCCAGTGGGGTCCCTCCCTCCAGTTCAGTTATATCTTCTAGGCATCTCAAATTCAGCATGTCCAAAGATGAGCTCTCGATGTTTACCCAATTCCTACCTACTTCAGTTTCCTAGTGATTCAGGTTAAAAGTTTGGAGTTTTGAACCTCTTTTATTTTTTTAGCAGTTTTTTTTTTATTATTATAGCCTACATTTTTTTTTAAAAAATCAAGATATTGTGATTTACAAAGTTGTTCATAACAGAATTGTTTCATGCATACAATGTTTTAACACTAATCCCACCACCACCAGTGTCCCATTCTCTCCATTAATATACCCAGGTGCCCTGCTCTCCCCCAGTCTGCCCAACAGGCAGACATATAGCACATTTATTTAATGTTGCTTGATCCAACAAAACTTAAAGAAATGTCAAATGGAATTATCAGAAAATAAATCAACAAAAGTCAATTTGTAGTGATTGATTGCTTGTGATTTTAATCTACATGAATAAAGAAATTAAAGTCACTTAACACAATACTGCCTATTCTCATTTACACAACTAAGTTTTCAATTCTGGCATCTAAAATATCTTGAATTAAATTTTATTTTGTACCTGGGTCTTATTGTGGTATTCATCATATCTTCACTCGCACAAATGAAGCCCCCTTCTACCTTGGCAGACATATAACAAATTGATTTCCGATTCTTATCCATAAAAATTAAAATAATGGAAAGTAGAATTATCAGAACATAAATAAAAAGAAAAGTCAATTTGTGATGATTAATTGCTACATGTTTTTAACCTTAATCTAGTAGACGACCACCTATGCACTGTTAGTGAGTACCATATTCAATGCCAAGATGCCAAGTGATGGGATCTTCTCTTGTCCCTTAAAGGTGCATTTTTTTTAATTTTTAAAATTTTATTGAATCACTGTGAGATAGTTACAAGCTTTCATGTTTGGGTTACAATCTCACTTCCCATCCCTCCACCAGTGCACATTCCCCACCACCAATATCCCAGGTATACCCCCCCTTTCCCACCCTCCCCCTGCCTCTGAGGCAGACAATATTCCCCATATTCTCTCTCTACTTTTGGGCATTATATCTTGCAACACAGACACTGAGAGGTCATCATGTCTGGTCCATTATCTACTTTTGGCATGCATCTCCCATGCCACCTGGTTCCTCCAGCCATCATTTTCTTAGTGATCCCTTCTCTATTCCATCTGCCTTCTCCCCTCTGCTCATGAAGCAGTCTCCCAGCTATGGGGCAATCCCCTTGGCCCTTGTATCTACTGTCCTTGGGTGTCAGCCTCATGTGATGTTATTTTATACTCCACAAAGAAGTGCAGTCCCTCTATGTCTGTCCCTCTCTTTCTGACTCATTTCACTTAGCATGAAATGAGTTTATGTTTATTGTTTATTCATTTATAAGCAAATTTCATTACTTCATCTCTTCTAACAGCTGCATAGTATTCCATTGTTAGATGTACCAAAGTTTCTTTAACCAGTCATCTGTTTTAGGGCACTCGGGTTGTTTCCATATTTTGGCTATTGTTGACAGTGCTGCAATGAATATATAGGTACAGATGTCATTTCTACTGTGCTTTTTTGCATCCTCAGGATGTATTCCCAGAAGTAGTATTGTGGGGTCATGTGGAAGCTCAATTTCTAGTTTTTGAAGGACTGTTAAAGGATATTTTTTAACAGTTCTGGCAAAACTGGTTTCAAGGCTGTGAATTCCCTAAGCTGTTGCCTGTTCATGAAGCTCTGTATAGTTCCTTCAATTTTGAATGATCATCTAGCTATATAGCATATTCTTTATGAGGTGTTCATTTCATTGAGTTTTTATACTACATTCTTCCATGTTCTTGTGTGTAGTCTCATTTGATAGATCTTCTGTACATCTTATGAACTTTGCTTTGTATCTGAGTTCCCTTTTTTGATCTTGCTGCTTTCAAAATTCTTTATCTTTGGATTTTTTTTCCATTTTGAGTATAATATGTCTTACAGTTTACCTAATTGAATCTGTTTTCACTGGTTCCTTTTGGGCCTTTTGGATCTTGATGCCTATAATCCTAAACTCTGAGAAATTCTTATTGATGATGTCTTTGACTATTGTTTCTTCATCACATTTGCCCTCCTGTTCTTCAGAGACTGATGATTCTTATATACTTTTTTTTTTCTTTTTGGGTCACACCTGGCACTGCACAGGGGTTACTCCTGGCTCTGCACTCAGGAATCACTCCTAGCGGTGCTCAGGGGACCATATGGGATGCTGAGAATCAAACCCCGGTCAGCCGCATGTAAGGCAAATGCCCTACCCACTGTGCTGTTGCTCCAGCCCCCATGTCTCTCTTTTTAATCAGTTTCTTATTATGAATAGTGTTCATCAGCTAGAGCCATCAATATTTATGGAATAAATTGATGTGAGTGATTAATATGAGCCAGTAAATATTTTGGGGTGGTTTTTTAGTCAACTAAGACTGCTATTACAAAATGCCATAGAGTGTGTGACTTTAACAACAGACATTTATTTTGCATTGATCTAGAGGCAAGAAGTCCAAGATTTGGTACCAGCGTATTGCTTTGGGTTGAGGGCTTTTTTTCTGGGATTTAGATGTCTACCATTTTCAGTGTTTTCCCATGGAGGTGGAGAGATGGAGAGAAAGGAGGAAGAGAGAGGGGAGAGTGGGGAGGGAAGAGAGAGGGAGAGGTATAGAGGGAGGGAAAGAGAGTGGGAGACAGAGAGATGTCAGACTGAAGAACAGTAGTCCCATCATGGGGCCCCTACCATCGGAACATCTGTCACTTATTAATTCCTTCAAAAAGACTATCAAATGAGTATTAGAACTTCAGCTTATGAATCTGTAGGGGCCACAGCATTAAATATATACCAGGTGCAGTGATCTAGGTCAAGCCCAGTGAGTGAAAGTCAAGAGGAAGATAAATAAAAAGTTAAGAATAGTATATTCTGGTGAGGACAGAACAGAGGAAACCTGAAGAAGGGTAAGCGCAAGGTATGTGACCTGATTTGGGTCTACCTGGTGCTTTCAGATAACTTTAAGCATTTAAGAGTATGTGTGTGTGTGTGTGTGTGTGTGTGTGTGTGTGTGTGTGTGTGTGAAGTAGGAATTGAGTAAGGAGATTCTCATACTTTTCATTTTGAGAGCCACATGAAGATAAATGGATCTTTTATCTCTGAGATTATTTTGGATTGATGAACAGATTGATGAATAGCTCCTTTATCTACCTTCTTAGGAAAGCGTTAGTTCTTACCTGAAGGACATTTGGATTCTCAGAAACTTATTGTCCTTTTGAAACAGTAAGCCTTAGTAATCTTGTTATAGTGAATAAAATTCTTAGCGGATCCAGGGTAAGTAGCAGTCACTTAAGGTAAACTAATTTGGAATATAATAATGTAGGGTTGGGAATAGGTCCATAAGAAATATTTTTTTTTGGTGAATTATGACTTGTAGATGTCAGCCCTGATAAGACCTTAACATCTGTAAACATCATCATCTTACAAGCATTTGACTCTTTGGAGTGTTTGGGGGAGGGAAAAATAATGTTCATTTATAGATAACAGAATGTTTAAAGTACCAGAACATCTCCAAGAATGAAAGTAATTATCTGGGATGAGAATTCTATTCTGAGATTGTTGTTTGATCTAATTAGGTCACTTCATATCTGATGAACTATTAATATATTATTTCCTGCTTTTTACATAACTAATGTCACTGATAGTTCAGAATAAGCTAGAATTCTGAAGTCTGTTATGTCATTTCCTAGGAGGTCAGCTTAGTGTGACAGTGTTAGTTTTGGTGTTTTTTAGAGTGGATTTTTAAGAGTGGATATTTAAGAGTGGATTTTTCCAGATTGTGAAATAACACACGATCACTGAAAAGAACTTGAAAAATAAAACTGATAATTTTGCCTTCTTAAAATGATCAGTACTGATTTTTTTGAGATAGGCTTCCCCCCACCATAAAAGTAGCAATATGGTTTAACTTCTACCATGCATTGTCTATTTATTATCATACGACAGACATTTTTTGGTATCATTAACTATGATTCAAAGCGTAATTTTCTGAGCAGACATTTTTATCTTTTGTTTGATGTCTTGGGGACCACACTCAGTGGTATTCAGGACTCACTCCTGGCTTTATGCGTCGGAATCACTTGTGGTGGGGTTTGGAGGACCATATATGGTGCTGAGGATTGTACTTGGTTGGCCTTATGCAAGGCAAGTGCCCTACCAACTGTCCAGTAGCTGTGGTCCCTAGGTGCTTCAGGTGGGATGGTTTATAATTGTTTTTCACGCTACAAAACATCTATTTTTAAAGGTTGTATCCGCTAGTTTGGGTATACTGCATGAGGAGTAAATATAGTCCCTGTCCTCAAAAGGGTGTAGCATTTGTGGCTCAGGGTGTGGCCCATGCCTTGTGGTTGCAGTGCCCCAGGATTGGTCCCAGCCCACCCCCACCCAACCCCTGCCCACCATCTTGCACTGCTGGATGAGGCCCCCATGGCTTCTGAGCACTGCTGTGTGGGACAAAAGTGCTGCCAACTTCAATACCACCAGGAGTGGTCCCAGCGCCTGAGCACTGTTGGGTGTCCTCCCACCCCACAGGACAAATCAGTGCTTTTGAGTTTAGCATCTCTACCACCACCACACTTATACACTCCCTGAGATATCCCCAGCATCCCAGGAGTGCTCAGCACCACATGGAGAAGAGAAAATCCTTTTCCAAAAGGGATGATAACTTTGGGTAAAGTGGGCAAAGTGAGCCCCAAGGTGTTCTTGTTGATGTTTGTAATTTTCTCAGATTTTTTTTTTTTGGCATTGATTTTGCATTGGTTTGCTTTTGTCTTGTGAAGGGATAGATTGTTAATTTTAAAATGCGAGGTGAAGAAACAGTAGAAACAGAAGCACAACATTAAATGACGGGTTAAAACTGCCAAGGCTGAAATCATTAATTCTCCCTTTGACTTTCTTGCATGGGAAAGAATGCCGCCTCCCGACTCTTGTCTAGCACTACCTGTCATTTGGAGGGGGAGTGAGTAGAGCAGCTTGTCAAAGCCTCTCTAAGCGCCCTTCATATGGTTCGCAGAAACAGAGCTGGATTTTCATTTCTTCTTTCATTCAACAGGAGTCCCTTTCATGTTGGAAAATTGAAAACGCGTGTTTTTCAGTGTGGAGCGAGGATGTGTGTGCCCTCTGGCACACCTGTTTCTAATTTCCTGACTTGAAAGCATAACCCATCAAAAGGAGCAGAAAAACAATTTCTTTCTGACACGCTGCTTCGTGTTCCTTACTGGACTGAAGGCCTTCATGGCTCTGCTGCCGCCGTTGCCCCGTCTGGAGAAGGTTTTGTTAGAGGCACAGTTCTCTCCGTATAAGCGGAGCCTTTTACGAAAAACAGCAGGATGCTGTGAACTAGTTTGCTGTGATGGTCTAGTTCTTTTGAACTCAGGACTTTTGAGAGAAGACTTATTTACAAAAATATGCAGACAGGTCTTGAGATTGCTCAAATATTAAATTTGGCCGGGCAGGGGGTGTTGGAAGGGTACAATATAAGTTGGATCAGTGAGCTGATTGGTTAGGAGTAGGGTTTGGTTAAGCATATGAATGTTTAAATTCCAGAGCTCTGTTTAACATAAATCAAATATTTCCAACGCATTACTTCAGATTTGTAGGTACTTTAATGTCTTGCCAGCTTAAATGACTGTGAGGCACAATATGTTGACTTTAACTTTTGTAAATTGATAATTTGTTGCTATGAAAGTTGTACATGGTATAACTCATCACTTTTTGAAGGTACATAGTATGTCTGATGTTGGCAAGCTGTTACGAAAAATTGATGCCCAGGGAATTCAGGAATTTAGTTCTCAGATGCTTGAAGTATAGAGCTTTGCTTCCTCTGAAGGTTTTCCTGGCACAGCGGTTGGGCTTTCACCTTTCACACGGCCAACCCGAGTTCGATTCCTCCGCCCCTCTCGGAGAGCCCGGCAAGTTACCGAGAGTATCGAGCCCACGCGGCAGAGCCTGGCAAGCTACCCGTGCGTATTGGATATGCCAAAAACAGTAACAATAAGCCTCTCAATGAGAGACGTTACTGGTGCCCGCTCGAACAAATTGATGAGCAACGGGATGACAGTGACAGTGGGTTTTCTGATACAAACATTGATTTAGATTTTTTTATAAGTTATTGTGGGTAAGAATCCTGATGGTATCACTGTCATCCTGTTGCTCATCGATTTGCTCGAGTGGGCACCAGTACCGTCTTCATTGTGAGACTTGTTGTTACTGTTTTTGGCATATCGAATACGATACGGGTAGCTTGCCAGGCTCTGCCATGTGGGCGAGATACTCTCGGTAGCTTGCCGGGCTCTCCTGATGGTATATCTCCAAAAATAGTTTATTAGTCTATTTTTAGAATAATAACTCATTTTTACCACCCTTTATATAAAATACTAGGGGTTCTTGTTAAAAATACAGATTATAATTAAGTGGGTTTGGCAGGGACCCAGGTTTTTCACAGTCTGCCATGTGGTGTCATGCTGCTGATACAAAGATCACACTTTAACTTAGGATTTCTCTACTTTTCCCAGCCCTTCTTATGACCCCCATTTATGACTTTGTTTTTTTCTTATCACCCCCCTTTTCTACCTTTTGGCTGAACACTACCCCTAGTTTTGTGGCATGCCCCTGCCACCCACCATTTATGTGAGTTTTCACTTGTTTCCCCTTTGTAATATACTGGGATCCATTGGGGGCCAGATATCCCAATTAAGAAATGATATTTAAGATACAAGTTTTAGTGGACAAAGGGGGGGGTGCCCCTCAGCTGTGCTACATCTGCACTTTCATCAGTACAGTTTTCCAGCCTTTTTCCTTACTGTGTTTTTTGGATACAAACTGAGGATTGCTGGTACATATCCTTTACCCTAATTATCCCTGAGACTATTAACAGGTAAGTGTAAGTAACCACATGAGTCATATGGATAGAAACTAGTGAAAAAGGATTGTTGTGCTGATGTACAGGCTACTTATGGCCCCTCGGACACTTATGGGATGCACCCCAGAGTTAGTCAAAGTTCGGGTTGCAGATGCAAATGATACACTGGCAACTCCAAAAGGTAGTAACTGATGGGGAAGATTACTGCTGAGTTAAATTATATTTAATTTGAATCATCTCTTTCCATGGTGGCTGGTTAATTTGAGCAAAAAGTTGGTGAATCATGAAGAAAAAAATGGAGGCAAATGTGGAATGTAGCAAAAGTGAATTTGCATGTTACTACTGTACTTGTTATTGAATATATATCTTGGTTCTTAGTATTTCTGGCATAATTGAGGCCACAGTATAACGTGTTTTGACCATTATGTTTTTATTTTCAGTAAGTTTTGTTTGCATGAAATTAGGTGTTTGTTTGTATTTATATTTCACTTTTGGCTTTAGTGAAAAACAATTGAAGCAATAACTGAACAGCATAAAGTATGGATATCTATTAAAAATCAGAAATTGATATTGAAGAATAAAATTTAAATAAAATAAAATTCTACAGTGTATTTTACTTTAAATGGAAGTACATATACTTTAGATGGAGTGTATATATACTTTAAATGGAAGTGCATATGTACTTTGGAGCAGTATGGGATATAGAAAGTATATCATGGTCTTAAGAATCAGACTTGGTTTGACTTGCAATGGAGGGAGCAGGTAGGAAGGATATGCCCATCCTTATCCTAGAATTGGAACATTTTTATCAACACCTATTTTGGTTATTGTTAATAGCTTCACTTTGTATCATTGAATCTTCTGTTATTTAGGAATCTCTTGTTGGTATATCTTTTAATGCTGAGGAGTTCTGTTTTCACCTCTTTTCTATTTTAATTCTCTGAGAATGTTTTTATCATTCTTTTATGATATCATATTATATGTTATGATCCATCACATTAGTCAGTGCTTACAAATATTAATGATAGAATTTACTCCTCTTGTATTCTGCTGTGATGCTGTGGTAGTGTGTTCTCCGAGCTAGAAAAAAATCCATAAATATATTACTTAGCTATTTTTGTGTATATATGTGCATATATGTACATATAAATGACACAGCCAAGCGGTGTATACATATACATACATGTATATATACATGATGTATGATATACATATATACATATTCATATATGTACAGGTAGGTATATATGTATGTATATGATAGTTATCATTTCTGTCAAGAACAAATGTGTATATGAAGGATTTGAAGATTTACTTAGCATTTGTTTCATCTGAATTCTTCCTTGTCCTTAAAATATTAGATTTATCTTATGTAGTAAACTTTATTTCTTATCCAAAAGTAAATTTAAGAGAATATAAAAGTGTATTCTGGGGCCTGGGGATGCAGCTTGGGGGAGAGCACTTGCTTTGCATGTGTGAGGCCCAGAGTTTGGTTCCTGGCGCTGCATCATTGCTGGGCTGATCCTGAACTCACTGAGTGGCTCAAAAACAAGCCAAATAAAAAAATAGGAAGAATTGTTTCCTCAATTGAAATATTTTTCATAAATTTGTCTTACATATATTCATTTGTTTGATTTGTCTTATCTACTTAGATTTCACCCTCTGTCCTGTTAGTACTTCCTTTCTTGTTTTTCACATTGATCTTGTAGACTTTTGGCATCTGAATAAACAAGTATAATTAATATAGACTTGGATTTCTGTATAGCTCAGGGATTTCCTCTTAACAGTTTTTAAACTCTTGCTCATATCCTTCCTCTGGTTCATGGATAATTTTTATTTTTTTTATTTTTATTTTTTAAATTTTATTTTATCACCATGTGGAAAGTTACAAAGTTCTCAAGTTTATGTCTCAGTTATATAATATTCAAACACCCATCCCTTCACCAGTGCCCAAATTCCACCACGAAAATCCCCAGTATACCCCCTGTCCCTGACCCCACCCCCAACTGTATAACTGATGAATTTCATTTCATTTTTTCTTTACCTTGATTACATTCCATATTTCAACACAAAACTCACTATTGTTGTTGGAGTTTCCCCCCAAGAAAGACATCCCTACTAAGGAAGCATTTGATAATTAGTTTTCCATTAAAAGATTGTATGTTTTCAGTTTTTAGAAAAGGTTCGATGTGTCCCAGTCCCGCATCCCGGAGCCGTGTTAGTTGCTGCTCAGTGTTGCCAGGGCTCCTTCTGAAGAAGGTGTGGTGGCTGCACCTCCTCCGTCTGGATTCCCGGTTTTGCTGGCCCTGTTTCGGGTCCGGAGCATTCTCTGGCCACGTTGCTCACCAGAACGCCTGGCTGCTTCTCTGTTGAATGTGGCAAGATGGCGCCGAGGGTGGGTCGAAGGTGTGACTTCCGGCGGCCGGGACCACTTGGAGGCTGGGCTGGCGCTGCCCCACTCCAGTGCCCCATAGATAATTTTTAGCAACTATGAATTACTTGATTTTATTTTAATATGCAAATCTGGATAACTCTTATTAGTATGCCCTCTTATTATTCCCTTTATTTCGTTGTCAGTTATGAGTAGTGTAACAGTGCTTCTCAAGGAAGGAGCTCATGTTATTCTTCCTCTCCTTGTTTAGAACCCTGCTCTCCTTGTCCATTGGAGATGCTTGGATTTATCTTTCAAGATTGAATTCAAATGCCATCTCTCTCCTGCAGCTTTATTCCTTCCCTCAGTTTCACAAATGTATTCCTTCTCTGGCCAGTAGTTCCATGATGTGAGAGTGAAACCACTTTGCTTGATTGGTCTTCTTCCAAAGCTTCGGGGCTCTTTGAGGAAGAAGATGGGAATTTTCAAATGCTTTGCATATTTTGAAGAACTCTTAAACAGATTCTGATTGGCCAACTGATTTACTTGTTTCTGAGTGGTGAACTAGAGTTAGTGCCTTTGCTTGTTTAAGAGCTTTAGTTATTCATGATACTGTGTCATATTGAAGAGAAACATTTGACTTTGGTTTAATTCACTGTATCACTGTCATTTCGTTGTTCATCGATTTACTCGAGCAGGCGCCAGTAATGTCTTCATTCATCCCAGCCCTGAGCTTTTAGCAGCCTCTCTTTACTCATCTTTCCCAATGATTAGAGGCTCTTTCAGGGCCAGGGGAATGAGACCTGTTATTGTTACTGTTTTTGGCATATCAAATACGCCACGGGGAGCTTGCCAGGATCTGCCATGTGGGCGGGATACTCTCAGTAGCTTGCTGGACTCTAATTTTTTTTTCAATTTTTAAATAAAATCCTAGATCATTGGCACATCATTTAGTTATTTTAGTAATTAAGATACTTTGGAACCAACAGAAGGAGAGAGTTAAGTACAGAATGATTTTTCTCATTTATGTGACATAATGGAACATTGTGAGGGCAAAACAGAAGACCACATGCAGCAGGACATGGGAATTGTTCTACAGACCTGAATCCACAAGAGGTCTGTGGAGGCAGATGGGTGAGTAGTGTGGGGGCAGATGGATGAGGGTAGAAGAGGAAGGTTTATTGGTAGGAAATTCTGAAATAGTGTTGGAGGAAAGCAGACACTCTGGAGGTTGTGGTGTTGGAACCTTATATTCATAAAATCCTTTTATTAACAGTATTGTAAGCCACAGTGCTAACAATAACAACAGATTTTAGATGTGGATAAAACTGAGTTTGTATAAATGAGTTTATAGTATCACTGTATCACTGTCATCTCATTGTTCGTTGATTTACTCAAGTGGGCACCAGTAACATCTCTGTTCCTCTCAGCCCTGTGATTTTAGCAGCCTCTCCTTACCCGTCTTTCCCAACGATTGGAAGTTCCTTCAGGGTCAGGGAATGAGACCTATCGTTACTGTTTTGGGCATATAGAATACGCCCGGGGAGCTTGCCAGGCTCTCCAAGAGGTATGTATATATCACTGTATTACTGTCATCCTTTTGATCAACGATTTGATTGAGCGGGCCCAGTAACGTCTCCATTTGTCCTAGCCCTGAGATTTTTAGCAGCCTCTCTTTACTCGTCCTTCCCAACGGTGCCGCATTAGAGGCCCTTCAGGGTCAGGGGAATGAAACCCATCATTGTTACTGTGAATATGCCACAGGGAGCTTGCCAGGCTCTCCTGTGTGCCAGCAAACTCTTGGAAGCCTGCCAGGTTCTCCAAGAGGGAGAACTAGGCTATCAGATGTCAGAGTTTATAGTAAAAAGAGAAAAATGTACTTTGTATAAAAGATAACAGAAATCACAATTAAGACTGACTTCAATAATAAGGAATAATAGGATTTTATGTAAGAGAAAGTTCAGAGAGAGGTGGGCCACTGGATTGGTGGGTTGGCTCAGGAGTTTCATCGGTGGCAGCAAGGATCCAGTTTTACACTTTCCTTACTTGTTCTGTTGTAATTCTATTGAATTCTTTCTCAGGGTGATGGCAGAATGACTGATCTATTGCCCGAAAAAATACCTAGTCTCTTTTGGTAGCTCTTTTCTAGGAATAAGGAACATTTCCCTTTCAAGTTCCCGAGTAGATGTATCACAATTGATTGGTTAACATTGGGCTGCATACCCACTACTGAGCTAATCATCTACACACCATAGGGAATGTGCATATGTGCACACTGGTAGGGGAGTGGAAAGTGGAGCTCTGTATTCTGTTAGAAAGGAGAAGGAAACAGATGTTGAGTACATATACACTAGTTATCTACTAGACGTTTGCCACAATTTTGTGACCAACAGAAGCATGATAATGGCAGTTACCATTTATAAGCACTTCTCACAGTGATTATTTTCAAATGAAAGGTTCAGAATGGCCCAATGATGCCTGAGTGCTTAATGGATCTATCCAATGGCAGTTGATACAAGGAAAGAAGATGCTAAATTGTAATTTAATCTGTTATTTTTCTAGTAGAAAAGTCATAGGTTGGATATTTGGAAAGTTAGGAACATGTCATTTAAATCTGTTGTTACCAAAGCCAGGCCTTTTGCCATTATTTTTGGTGAACAGGGAACTAGCTGTGGAAAATGGATGTTTTGTTTTGAAAAATCAAATGCAGTAGATTACAAAAAAACATGCCACCACAAAGTTTGTTTATATATTTATTTCACTCAAATTGAATAGATGAAATGGGATCTGGCCTTTTTCATATTGTTTATGTTCTGCTTTGCTTCTTGGTTCTGTGGACAAGATTCCTGGTCTTTTCTGAACTTGTTTTCCTCTCAAGTATCATTTCAAAATTATTGTGGATAATAAAGAGTAAATTATTTCTATTCAATAAAGATTAGGATGTGATATAAAATAATTTCATATAGCATATGAACATATCATATACCATATATGCAATTTCTTCTCCCCCCTTTATATTGATTCACCATTAGGTACAGTTGCAAAGTTTTCATGTTTGAACTTTGGTCATATAATCATCAAACACCCATCCCTTCACTAGTGCACATTTTCCACCACCAAAATCCCCAATATCCCCCCCTCCCCTTCCAACCCTTCCCCTGCCTGTGTGGCAGACAATTTCCCCCACACTCTTTCTCTACTTTGGTTACATTTGATATTTTGACACCAGTCCCACCACCACTCAAACCTGCCAAAAAGGCAATACTAGAAAATTTATTTTGTGTTGCTGGTTATGGATAGAATATAATGTTGCGTGGCTGCAAGAGCAGCCATGCACTCTAGGAATTCTAAAATTTTAATAATTAGGGTCTGGAGAGATCTCTGCAGTGAGCCACTTGGTTCCGAGATTCATGTGTGTATGTCTCTGGATCATGGCCGTGTAGGGGCTTAAGTGGCCAGTGGCAGTTTGTGGGCGTCATCGCAGAGTCCCATGGGGCAGGGGAAAGGAGAGGAACCAGCTCCTCCCTTGTCCCATGAGCCTGGTGTTTTCTGCCACTGCTACTATGTGCCTTTTGTTGAGTTCTAGAAGATGGTGGCCACCAGGATTCCTAGGGGGTAGGTGAGAGATGGCACCTGCTCCCGCCTGGAATGACCCTGCAAAAGTGATCTATTGCAATGTCTGGAGGCATCTCTGCAGGGAGCTGCTTGGAGTTCTAAAATTGGTGTGTGTCTGCAGTGTCTTCCTCTTAGAAGATACATTTTAAATACTTGTTTCCTTAACCTCAATGTATCTCCCACCCCACTCCTGCTACATTTTGAAGCATGGAAGGCAGGCAAGCACTTTACATAAGTAACCACTTTAATATTGAAGATGAAGGGTCTTGCTCCTTTTTGTTTATTTAAATATTAAGTGCAAAGTTTGATGCTTTTTCTGTGATTTATGTGTGTTCCATTAATGTCCATAAAATCAAAGTGACTAAAGTTTCTGCTCAATGAAATTTTTATAAACTGCTTTATTTGGGGATGAGTACCCCAGTGTATCTGCTGTGTTTTATGTATGTTCCATTAAGGTCCATAAAATCAAAGTGACTAAAGTTTCTGCTCAGTGAAATTTTTATAAACTGCTTTATTTTGGGATGAGTGCCCCAGTGTATGTACATAACCAGGGGTTACACAAAGAGCTGAGCAACCATGGGTGGCTTCTAAATTTTGTTGGTAGATGCTATGTTGTAGTCTTAATGACGTTTACAATTCTCAACCCAAACTTGATGCTGTAACTTTTTAGCTACCTGTTTGCTTGCTTGCTTGCTTCTTCATTCATTCATTCATTCATTCATTCATTCATTCATTCATTCATTCATTCATTCACTACCAGTTTATAGAAAAAGTGCCCTCAGATTTTGTGACTTAGCATTACTATCATTTTAAAATTTCTTCTTTTATGTGCTAATTGGGTGTTAGTGGTAAGTTTAGAAATGTGCTCACTCCTACATTGGTGGATTAAATAGGAACCTTATTACCTTAAATAGCTACATGAAATTCCATTCTGTGGTGGTTTTAGAATGGAATGACCTTTAAATGACTATTGAATTTTGCTGCTTATTTTTTCTACTTATTTTTACAATTGTGAGTTTCTTTTATACATAGCTTTTGAATTATCATTGGCTTAACATTAATTCCTGATAATATACTTTCTAATTAAAGAACAAAGAGCTTTTTGTTCTGGGGCCATACCTGCAGTGCTTAGGGCATAGTCCTAGCTCTGTGCTCAGGGTCACTCCTGGGGGTGTTTGGTTTACCGTGTGTTTGCTGGAGAGTGAATCTGAGTCAGCTCCATGTAAGGCCTTAACCTCTGTAGTATCTCTCCAGCCCCACAAAGAACGTTTTAAAGGCCTTAGGTAGCTATATATCTTAATTTTGTAACTGAAAACTGAGTGCTTTCTAAATTTCATTATTGGTCACATAAGGAATATATTCATAAAAGTTAAGAAATATATATAAACAATTTTTTGAATCTATAGCTTAGCATGAACATTACTAATACTTTTGTATCTACTACTTTGGCTCAAGCTCCTGCTTCTTCTCTGGAGATAATTTAACTATTATAATGAATTTTGTTTGGCCTTCCTTTTTGTGTGTGTGTGCGCGTGTGTGTTATAGTTTTTTTTTTCTTCTTCTTATTCTTTTTAATTGAATCACCATGAGATACAGTTACAAAGTGTTCATGTTTGAGATTCAGCCATACAATGATCAAACACCCATCCCTCCATCAGTGCAAATTTTCCACCACCAATGTCCCCGGTATCTACCCCCTCCCCCTCTCCACCCCTGACACCACCCATCACAGTCCTCACCCTGCCTACATGGCAGACAGTTTCCTTAATACTCTCTACTTTGGGGCATTATATTTTGCTCGAATTTTCCCATCACCATTCAAGCCTTCTTACCAGGGGCAGATGCTAGATAATTTATTTTCCATTGCTCATTTTGAGTATATATAATATAAAATGAAGGAGCGCTAAAGCGGCCGTGTGCTTCTGGGATTCTAAGATTGGAAATGGTTGGGTTCCAGGGACATCTCTGTAGGGCACTGATCCATTTTGGGATTCACTTGGGAGTTTCTGAACCAGGGCTGTTGGTGCACTAAGAAGGTGCCTGGAGGCTGTTGTGGGCGTGACATCCAGAATCAAGAATGGACGGGTGGGGAGCCCGGGAGGGACAGCCCAACTCCATTGCCAACATGTGGCTTGGAGACTTAGTCCTGGAGCCTGCATACCTGGGTCTTGCTTGTGGAAGCTCTTGGTCACCGGAATTCTGGGATTCTGTCTGGAGTGGGCAGGGAGTAGCCTTCCTTTTTTTTTTTTTTAATTAGTGAATCACCCTGGGAGGTACAGTTAAGGACTTATAAATTTCCATGATAGGGTTTCAGTCACACAATGGTTGAGTATCCATTCCTCTACCAGTGCCCATTCGCCACCACCAATGGTCCCAGCATCCCTCCCACCATTCCCACCCCATCTCCTCTCCCCCCACCCCACCTCTGTGGCAGGGCATTCCCTTTTGCTCTCTCTCCTTTTGGGTGTTGTGGTTTGCAATGGAGGTATTAAGTGGCCATCATGTTCGGTCTATAGTCTGCTTTCAGGATGCGTCTCCCATCCCGAGCTAGCCTTCCTTTTTTAAAACTGTTAAATCAGGATCCAAGGGGTTGGAGCAATAGCACAGCGGGTAGGGCGTTTTCCTTGCACGTGGCCGACCCGGGTTCGATTCCCAGCATCCCATATGGTCCCCTGAGCACCGCCAGGAGTGATTCCTGAGCGCAGAGCCAGGAGTAACCCCTGAGCATCGCCGGGTGTGACCCAAAAAAAGAAAAAACAAGATAAATAAATCAGGATCCAAGAATATGCCTTAGTGGAGGAGAATAAGCCTTGTATGCATGAGAATTTGGATTAATCCCTGACCTATAAACGGTGCTTAGGGGGTGATATAAGCCCAGCTCTGTTGGCCACATAGTTTCATGCTTGGGACTGGTGCTGATGCCCAGCACTGCTCTGGGGCCACCAAGGCCATACTTGGCTGTAAGGGGGTGCATTTAATATCGGAAATCCAACTGAGGACATTATGCATGCAAGGCGTGGGCTCTAGCCTTTTAAGCTGTCTTCCTGCTTGCACCCAAGAGTTTAATTGCACATACACACATATATGCACACATATTTATTCCTAATATTTAGTTTTATGGTTTTCATTGAGCTAAAGAAATGTATTATATTGTATGTTATCCTGTGACTTGCTTTCTTCATAAAATTATTCCGTTTATAGTTTTTTTTTATAGTTTCCCTGTAACTTTAGTGCATTTATTTTAATTAAAAAATAGTAGTACCCCACTTGGGGTGGGGAATAGAGTGGAACTAGGAGTTAGGGGCTTGTCTTGCATGTTGCCAACTCTGGTTCAGTCAGACCCTGGATATGGTCCCAGGAATGCCAGGAGTGGCTTCTGAGCACAGAGCCAGGAATAGCACCTGAACACCCCTACAAGAAAAAAAAAAAAAGGGAATCCAATAGCAACTTTGAAAATAACCCAACCATGTTCAATGACTTCTTCTGAATTTATTTGCTATAATTCTAAAGTAAACCTTTTCTTTATTATGTTTTTGGCTGTTCTAAATTCAGGGTTTTGTTTTTGTTTTTGTTTTGCTTTTTGGGTCACACCCGGCAATGCACAGGGGTTACTCCTGGCTCAGTAACTCAGGAATAACACCTAGCAGTGCTCGGAGGACCATATGGGATGCTGGGAATCGAACCCAGGTTGGCCGCATGCAAAGCAAATGCCCTACCCACTGTGCTGTCTCTCCAGCCCCCCTAAATTCAGTTTTTACTGGAAAGGTAGAAAAGGTGTGAAAGTCTTTTTAAATGTAGCACTGTAGCACTGTTGTCCCCTTGTTCATCGATTTGCTTGAGCAGGCACCAGTAACGTCTCCATTGTGAGACTTGTTGTTACTGTCTTTGGCATATCAGATACACCAAGGGTAGCTTGCCAGACTCTGCTGTGCAGGCAGAATACTCTCGGTAGCTTACGGGGTCGTCCAAGAGGGACAAAGGAATTGAATATGGGTTGACTGCTTGTAAGGCAAATGCCCTTCCTGCTGTGCTATGGCTCCACTGTAATCTCCTTTTTCTGCCTCTTTCCCTAGCCTCCTTTTTTCTTAGCCTCCTCTTCTTAGCCTCTTCTCCCCTTGTCCTTAGCCTTCTGTTAAATGTACTTTTAAAATTAATGAGTTTATCTGTTTTGAAATAGTCTACATCTATTTATGGAACTTTTTACATTTGATTTGTTTCAGTTTGTTACATCTAATAATGTTTTCTTGGACTGGTAATTTAGTTCAAGGGTCTCAGGATGTGGTGTTATTTGGGCTCTGCAGTGGCCAGGAATTACTTGGACCATCCTGGCAGTGGTTGGGGGTCTTCAGGGCCCACCTGGTGGTGCTTGGGAGCGGTCTATAGCAATGCACCTGGTGATTCTCAGGTGACCATGCAGTGCCCCAGATCAACTCTATGTTGATTTTGTGCGAAGTATATATCTAAACTTTTGTACTATCTTTCCAGTACCCATATGAAAGCATTCTAACCAAAATTTTCTTTAAAAGTTATTAGATACATATACCTCTAGGATTGTGATGATTGACTTCTTGAGAACTTTATACTTTTGTCACTGTAAAATATTCTGTATTTCTAGATAACCCTCTGATTTGACATCTACTTTAATGTAGTCAGGTATACTGGTTTTCGTATGTTTAGCACTTAAAATTTTCTGCTCATTTTACTTTTAGCCTATTGTTGCATTGAAATATGTTTCTTACAAGAAAAAATTGCCAGCCTCTGCTGTGCAGGTGAGATACTCTTGGTAGCTTGCTGGGCTCTCTGCGAGGTGTGGAGGAATCAAACCCGGGTTGGCCTTGTGCAAGACAAATGCCCTACCCACTGTGCTATGCCAAAAACAGTAACAACAACTCTCACAATGAAGACGTTACTGGTTCCCGCTCGAGCAAATTGATGAGCAACGGGATGACAGTGACAGTGACGGTGACAATAAAAAATTAGACCTGGGCTAGAGTGATAATACAGAGGGGCAGAGAGTTTGCCTTGCATGCAACTGACCTGGGTTCAACCTCCGACATCTATATATTCCCCTGTGTGCAGTAGTTCTGAGTGCAGAGCCAGTATAAATCCTGAGTACCGCCAGCTGTGGTCTAAAAAGAAAAACAAACTGGATCCCTCTTTTTTACATTTAAACCAAACTGATAATCTGAGCCTTTTACTTGAAGTGTTTAGTCCATTTACATGTAACGTAATTCTTGTAATAATTGAGCTAAACACATTGCCTTTCTTTTTTGTTATTATGTGTCTCTCTTTTTCTTTGGTTGGACTTTTGTTTTGCTTTACTTTATTAATTTGTAGTGGGGATCATCTCAGTGGCTCTTCTGGTTTTGTAATAACTCACTGTGATGCTTAGCCAGGTTTTGTTTTTGGTCTGGTGATGTAGTACTGTGTGGGGACTGTCTGGTCTACTGTGCCATGCAGTTCTGGAAATCAGACTCAGGACCTCACTCATGTTAGACATGTACTCTACCTCTTAGCCTACCTCACTGTCCTCTGTTCTGCTTTATTTTTATAGCATTGGGAATTGAACTGAGGACATCATAATATGAGGCATGCATTCTAACTTTGAGCTACGTCCCTGTTCCTCATTGGGTATTTTTAAATTATTAAATAATTAACTTTCTATTAATACTTTGCTATATTTCTGTATATGTTTTGTTTTTTTAAATATAATTTGTCAAGTTTGAAAAGTTTTCAGCCACTATATCTTCAGACATTTCTTCTGTTTGCTCTTTTAGTTCTGGTATTTCTGTTATATAAAGTTAGTATTATACAGATCTGGGTGCCTTGTTACATTTTTCATTATTTTTTTCTCATTGTGTTTTGGTTTGGATAATTTCTCATGACTGTTGTTAAGTTCAGTGAGTTTTTTTTTTTTTGCTATTTCTTAATTGTTCATCACTGTATCACTGTCATCCCATTGTTCATAGATTTACTTGAGCGGGCACCAGTAACGTCTCCATTGTGAGACTTGTTATTACACTCAGCCCTGAGATTTTAGCAGCCTCCCCTTACTCCCCTTACTTTCTCAACGATTGGAGGCTTTTTCAGGGTCAGGGGAATGAGACCTATTGTTACTGTTTTTGGCATATCAAATATGCCACGGGTAGCTTGCCAGGCTCTGCCCGTGCGGGCGGGATACTCTCGGTAGCTTGCTGGGCCCTCCAAAAGGTATGTATATATTAGTTACTGCATTTGAGATATAAATATGCCACAGGGAACTTGCCAGGCTTTCCCGAGCAGGCAATAGACTCTCGGTAGCTTGTCAGGTTCTCCAAGAGGGAGAACAAGGCTATTATATGTCATTAATTATTATTAAATTATTAAATTTATCTGTCACTGTCACTGTCATCCTGTTGCTCATTGATTTGTTTGAGCCGGCACTAGTAACGCCTCTCATTGTGAGACTTATTGTTACTGTTTTTGGCATATCCAATACCCCATGAGTAGCTTGCCAGGCTCTGCCGTGTGGGTGCGATACTCTTGGTAGAGGGGCGGAGGAATCGAACACAGGTCAGCCGCATGGAAGGTGAATGCCCTACCACTGTGCTATTGCTCCATCCCTTTAATTTATCAAATAAATTTAATTTAATAAAATAATAAATTAATAAAATTAATCAATATTAACAATACTAGTTGTTCATAAACCTGTTAATATCCATTTCATTTTAGGTTTTTCGGGGCATAGCCTATGGTCAGGGACTGTTAATGGCTCTGTCTTGGAGTTGCTCCTGGCAGTGCTCAGAGGATGATGTGGTGCCAGGATCAGACCCAGGCCCGCTGCTTGCCAAGCACATGCTCCAGGTCACTGGACTATCTCTCAGGCTCCATCTTCACTTTCAATACTATATTTTAATTTGAAATTATTTTCATTTGGTTTAGATCTGAAGATTTTCTCTTCTAGGATTTTCCATATTTCATGAACATTCCCTACTTTCCTTACTAGTCACAGAAAATAATTATTCTAGTTATTTTAAGTTTGTTACCTGATAAATCCAACTCCTGTGCTTTTAATGAAGTAGCTCTGTTGAGTGTCCCTTTTTTTGTTATAGGTAATGTTTCTTTTTACATATATATATATAAATATATATATCAAACCTGATAATTGTTGATCATATGCTAAATTTTATGTTTGGAGGACAGATAAACTGAAGAAAAATTCATTTATAAAAAAAGGGTATATGACTGCTTTGGAATCATGGTACAAGTAAGGATACTTGCCTTGCATGTATCCAACCGGGTTTGATCCCTGGTACCCCAAGTCATCCCTGTAGCCCCACCAGGAGTGATCCCTGAGTGCAGAGCTGAGACTAAGTCCTGAATAGTGCTGCATGTGGCCTCCAAATGAAACCAAACCAAGCTAAACAGCCCTCTCCCAAAATTTAAAAGGTTATATTGCTTTTTATATGTATCTTATGCGGAGGGTTGAGTGTCATCTCACTTGGAGCTGAGTTGGGGCTGGGTGCTCATGTAGCTATAGATACAGTTCACTCCTGACTTCGATAATATCGGAATTTGACAGTAATATAAGGAAGGACTATTTAGCAGAAGTTGATTATCTGAACCTCAACAAAACTCCAGATACTGCTTTTTTTTTCTTTTTTGGGTCAAACCTGATGGTGCACAGGGTTTACTCCTGGCTCTACATTCAGGAATTACCCCTGACGGTGCTCAGGGGACCATATGTGATGCTGGGAATCGAACCCAGGTCGGCTGCATGCAAAGCAAATGCCCTACTTGTGGTGCTATTGCTCCAGCCCCTCAGATACTTCTTTTTTTTTTTTTTTTAATTGAATCACCATATGGAAAGTTACAAAGCTTTCAGGATTAAGTCTCAGTCCTCAGATACTTCTTAATGCCTGTCAACTTTTGGAATCATGGGGCACCTCTGTTAAACCCGGCTCGAGATAGAAGTAAGAGACCACTTTGTGATACAGAAACAAGGAATTTTATTGCTAGCTTGAGCAAGGGTCCAAGTCCCTACCCGTCGGAGGGGCCTTAGGACAAGGACCCCGACTCTGGCTTAAGAGGGCATTATATAGCATATGGTTACATAAGCTACTCATTCTTTGCAGTTAACAAAAGACAATTTCTGGCACTAGTCATTGCTGAAATGGCACATGGTGATTGATTGAGCCCATCTGCTAGGCCCTAGGACTTCCCAAGTGGGGTCTTGGTTGGCTAATTTCGCATTGTTTCACTTCTGGGAAACCAAAACCGTTGCACTGCAGGAACTGAACATGAGGCCTAGTTGATTTTTCTTATTTCTGCCACCTATCATGATGTTGCCATTGCTTATTTTGTGGCTCATCTCTTTACCTTCACCATCTCTGTCTTTCTCATACTTCTACAAGCTGGTTTCCAGATTGGTTCACTAGGGAGGTTTTCATACCTACCTATACCTTTGTGCACCTATGAGATACTCTATCTTGCTTTCCTGCCCTCATGTTTGGAGAACTACTGCAGTACCTTTAGAAAAAACCCGTTATGCCACTGAAGCATCCCTCCTAGCAGTCCTAGTCCTTTCCTGTTGTTTGGTCTCGGGACCTTACAGTAGCTGGTTTTATGTGCTCAGGTTGGCAGAGGAGGCTCTTCTGCTCTCCTGTTCTGAGTCCCAATCTGAGGAACGCTGTTGCTTTGCACTTAGCACTTGGCTGCTTGGCAGTTTGCCTCAAGATGGATTCTTTTAGGTCCTTTGGTCTCTTGCCCAACCGCAGTTCTTGGGCCTACAGGAATGAACTGATGAATGGAATCAATCTTAAGCAGTGACTGTGGCATTTCTCTGGATTCTTGTTCATAGTGTCATCTCATTTGTATTATTGAAGGTTTCATGAAGTTCACTTAATTTCTCCTTGCTTCATGAGCAGCATGTCTCTTCACTCACTGCCTCCTCTGGGATAAATGGACCAGAGGCAGCTTCTCCTTCAGGAAAGGTTTCTCTCTTTTGGGAAATTCATTCTTGCAGATGTCTTAGAATCAACATTTCTTTGGACCTTTTTTTTCCCCCTCCTGTTTTGGCTTTGTCTTAGAAAACAAGACAAAACAAAACTATATAATGTTGAGCCTTCAGTATCTTGTTAGGGTACAAGTGGTGGGCTTTTACAAATGTTTCAATGAAATGGTCTGTTTTGGTGGCTTGCAAACATATGAGAGAGTCTGGAACAATTATTCTTTTTTTGCAGATAGAATTATTGTACTAATTTTTTGTTAATAAAGGCCACTTTACTGTGACTTATATAACCTTTTGGCACACTATCTTTGATAGTTTTGTTGCTTTTAGATAGAACAAAATGTTTCAGACTTCTCCTGGAGAATTCTTTAGCCAGAACAAAACCAATTGTTCATCTGGGGATCCCTGTTTTTTTTTTTTTTTAAAACAGGAATGGTATGACTCTAATGTGATAGTCTATGTAATTTTTATTAAAATTTCCATACTAGTCTCTAGGAAATGATAGTGCCCATGTTGCCTGTATCACATAAAGTTCATGGTCACTACAGATATTTTTATTGGAGATCAAAATGGAAATTTAACCTGCTGGTTTATATTCATGTGCATGTATATTTTTAAATAAAATGATAGGTGTGTGGATACTTAATTTGAGGTTTGTGAACCCAGTGGGATCTATACTTAGGTTTAATGAAGAATTTTGAGAATTTCCTGAACTCTGCTTTTAGGCAAAAATATATTTTCTTTTCTCATGCATGACCTAGTAGAAATTAGGAAGCACAACCTTAGTGACTTTGAATAGAATTATACATAAATTTATTGTTTTAAATAAAATATCTTGTATATTTATTTAAAATTTTTTATTTTTACTACATTGACTTATTTAAGGTCGCCCAATTTTATTTTGCTGTTTTTCCTTTTTGGCTAATATGACAGCTCTGGTGGTTGGTGTTAAGGTAGCTTTTGGAGTCTTTGTAAAAATTTTTTTCTGGGGCCAGAGCAATGCTACCATGGGTAGGGTGCTTGCCTTGCATACAGCTAACCTTGATTTGAGCCCCAACAGCCCTCATGGTAGTCTGAACCTTTCCAGCAATGATCCTTAAAATCAGATCCAGGAGTAAGTCCTGAGCACTGTCAGGTGTTACCCAATTTTTTTAAAAGTATTTTATTTATTTATTTATTTATTTATTGCTTTTTGGGTCACACCTGGCGATGCACAGGGGTTAGTCCTGGCTCGTGCACTCAGGAATTACCCCTGGTGGTGCTTGGGGGACCATCTGAGATGCTGGGAATCAAACCCTGGTTGGCCACATGCAAGGCAAACGCCCTACCTGCTGTGCTATCACTCCAGCCCCTAAAAAGTATTTCTTAAATTCAAGTTTAATCTAGACAAATAAGATTATCATTTTCATTTTCCCTTCCTGCTTTCAAAATTTTTATATCATTTTTAAATCTCAGATCCATCTTTGAAATTGAGTTGAATATATAAAATATAAGCAATGATTGGTGAACATACTTAAAATTTTTTCTAGCATACTTTAGGAGGGTTCTAAGTGCTAAAAGTTGTTTTTGAAATCCTGAATATAGCTTTAAATTTATAAGAAGATTAAATGGTCTCTTTTGTAGAGGTATTTATTGAGAAATAATGCAAGCTCAAACTTTTCTTTTCAATTTTTTATTTTAAAGACCCTGGGCATTCAAATCTGTCACTGTCACTGTCACTGTCATCCCGTTGCTCATCAATTTGTTCGAGCAGCACAGTAACGCCTCCATTTTGAGACTTGTTATTTCTGTTTTTTTTTTTTTTGCATATTGAATAGCATTCAAATCATGTCTATAAATTTCTTCTAAATATTTTCATTAAGAAAATGATTAATGAAATATTTAACTATTGCTAATTATGGGTTAAATTTATGGTTTAGTATGACTGTCTCGTTTATGTTCTTTTTATCCATGAGCTATTTAGTACTCATGTCATTATTATCACTGTATCACTGTATCACTGTCATCCCGTTGCTCATCGATTTGTTCAAGTGGGCACCAGTAATTTCTCCACTGTGAGACTTGTTACTATTTTTGACATAGCGAATATGCCACGGGTAGCTTGCCAGGCTCTGCCAGGAGGGCGAGATATTCTTGGTAGCTTGCCAGGCTCTCCGAGAGGGGCAGAGGATGAACTCGGGTCGGCTGAGTGTAAGCCAAACGCCCTACCTGCTGTGCTATCGCTCTAGCTTAGGTCATTATTATGTACACTGAAATATTTCTTCTATGTTATGTTGCAGTTACTTTATTGTAGATGTTCATCACTATATCTTACCTTTTAAAGAACTCTTAGATTATGCCTATCATGGCTTTGATATAAAATAGTTTCCAATTTCAACATTATTTCTCTGGGATAATGTTAGTTATTTACTATTTTTAGAATGTTGCAGTAAAAGTGAAAGGCTATATACAGTCTTAAATATTGGTATCAGAATTTTCTGTATTATTGGTTTATAGATAATTATAATTGTCACTGTCACTGTCATCCCATTGTTCATCTATTTGCTTGAGTGGGCACCAGTAACATCTTCATTTGTCCCTGTCACATGATAGTGTAGACCAATGGCATCTGCTCACTCCAGGAACACGAAGAGCACATTGTTGTTTCTGTTTTTAACATATCAAATACATCATGGCTAGCTTGCCAGGCTCTGCCATGCAGGGGGGGGGGAAATATAAAAAATAAATAAAAATAAAAATAAAATACAAATACAAATAAAATAAAGAGGGCATAGATAATTATAATTATATTTATTTATTAAATAATTATATTTATTATAATTATATGTTGGTTGCACGACATCTTATGGCCTAGTTTTCTCTCTGGGAGAGCCTGGCAAGCTACCAAGAGTTTCCTGCCCACATGGGAGAACCTCTCAAACTCCCCATGGTGTATTTATATGCCACAACCAGTACCAATCATGGGTCTCATTCCCCTGGCCCTGAAAGAGCCTCCAATGTGGCACCATTGGAAAGGACAAGTAAAGAGAGGCTTCTAAAATCTCAGGGCTAGGGTGAATGGAATGGAGATGTTCCTAGGGTGAATGGAATGGAGATGTTCCTGAGACCGCTGGAGAAATTTGACGATCAATGGGATGATGATGATGATGATGATGATGATGATGATGATGATGATGATGATGATGATGAGATAATTATTACTTTGCTCTTGAGCATGAACTCAGGACTTTGAAACCTTTTAGTTTTCTGTTTGTATTTCCTTTATTCATATAACAGTAGCCTAATTTATTCACTCATGAATTGTCATAGAATTAGCGTAGACTTTATAAACAACTTGAATTTTAGAGTATTCACTTCTCATGTCTCAAATGGGAACTTTATTATCTTCCTTAAAATTACTTTCAGGAGGGTGCTGGAGTGATAGCACAGTGGGTAGGGCAATTGCCTTGCATGCAGCCAACCCGAGTTCAATTCCCAGCATCCCATATAGTCGCCTGTGCACTGCCAGAAGTAATTCCTGAGTGCAGAGCCAGGAGTAACTCCTGTGCATCACCGAATGTGACCCAAAAAGAAAAAAAAAATATTAAAGAAGAAAAAATATTACTTCCAGGCTTTTAATGAGATAGTATTTGTGGGAGGTCCATCTACATAGTTGTTGACCAGATAATGGCGAATGGATGAGTCAGTTACCTTCTGTCCACCGCCCTTGAAAAATAAAACTCTCTAAAAGTAAAAGTGATCTTTAAAGACTGTAAAGCAGAATTAGCCATTTTGAGATGGAAGGGAAAAAAAACAGTTAAAAACTTAATTGTATTTTTTTTCCTCATCCCCCTTCCCGCGCCTCATAGTATGGTGGATGCCACTCCACGTTTCTCCCCGAAAATGGGAAACAACTGGGAAAGAGGGATATTTCCTCTTCTCAGCCGGCATGGGGCTATTGCTTAATTCACAGTCTAGAGAAATGGCTAAAAGAAAAAAAAAGAGTTATGTATTTGGAGCAGTGGACTAATATCTCTTCATTCTAAGCAATGGAAAACTAATTATCAAATGCTTCCTTGATAATAGGGCTGTCTTTCTTGGAGGAAAACTCCAACAACAATAGTGAGTTTTGTGTTGAAATATGGAATGTAATCAAGGTAAAGAGAAAATTAAGTGACATTCATCAGTTATGTAGTTGGAGGGGTGGGGGTGGGAGGTATACTGGGGTTTTTGGTGGTGGAATATGGGCACTGGTGAAGGGATGGGTGTTTGAATATTGTATAACTGAGACGGAAGCCTGAGAACTTTGTAACTTTCCGCATGGTGATTCAATTAAAAAAAAAAAAAGAAAAAAAGTTAATTGTATAGTGATGAATTTGAGCTCTTTTTTTTTTTTTGTATCGTTGAGGAACAAACTCAGGGCTTATCACATGCCAGTAAGTATTCTACTGCTGAGCTTTTGTTTGTTTGTTTTGGGGGCCACACGTGGTAGTGCTCAGGGCTTACTCCTGCCTCTGTGCTCAGGGATCATGCCTGGAGGAGGCACTTCAGGGTGCTGGGTTATCAAACCTGTGCTGATTTCATGCCATGCTTGTGACCTACCCGTATGACTCCTGAGCTAATGTATTTTATATGCATATATTAATTTACAATTATCATGTATCACTGTATCACTGTCGTCCTGTTGCTCATCGATTTGCTCTAGTGGGTGCCAGTAACATCTTTATTCGTCCCTGTTGCATTCAGGTTCAGGGGAGTGAGGCCCATTATTGTTACTGTTTTTGGCATATCAAATGTGCCACAGGTAGCTTGCCAGGCTCTGCCTTGTGAGATTCTGCATCGCTCTCTTCTGGGAGCTTTGTTTTATAGTTTCTGGATCTTGGCCATTGATGAAATTACATGGCGCTGGGGGAGATTTGTGGGTGTGGCTGCCAAACTACTGGAAAACAGGAGACCTGGGTGGAGGAGGCCCAGTCCCGATTCGAGCAGGCTTGGAGATCTCAGCCATGGGTCCTGCAAACCTGGGTTCCTCTGCCGGTTCCTTCATGGGTGAGGCTCATCCAAGTGTGTGGAGAGGGGCCTCGAGCATGGCTGTAGCTGGGTTCTGGAGGTTTTTGGCTGCCAGGGCTCTGCTCTGGGCAGGGAGGGAAACTCAACGACCACCCCCTTCCGAGGGGCCCCGGTGAAGACAGTCTGGCTCGGGGCAGGATATTGGAATAGTGTTAGATAATATAATAATTTGTAATTATACTCACCTGAAAATTATATAATGTTGCTTCAATACGTTTTTAAGCTCTCTTTAGTTTTATTTTGCATTAAATAGTTGTTTCCTTAAAAGTTTTTTAAGAGGAGTTTTTCATAAATGATCATCCTTCTGCAAATTGCTAACTAAATTTTAAATTCATAAAGTTTAAAGTCCTAAAGTACTTTCAGCTATGTAGTTTTGTCTAGGAATTAAAAACTATTTTAGCTAAGCCATTTTTTTAGTTAGGATGTTGAGCATGGGGTGAGGCATGGAGGTCTTAAGTGATTTTGATTAAATTCCACCACCGCAGGGGATTCCTCTTCTAAGTTCACCTCTCTAATAGAATAGGAATTTAGGTAGCAGACTGATAAAAACTTCATTTTCCAAAGCAGCCAGTACTGTCTCCCAGGGGATGCTGGAAATATGGCCGTGGCAATCTCAGGAGCAATTGTGGGGTGCCTTCTCTTTGTTCACTTAAAGAAGATGGATTGGCAGCGTGACATAATAATTTATTTTTTTGAAAAGGGGATATGTGGTCTAGAACATCTAGTGAACATTTCAAACAATGCGATATTTTCATGACTTTTCCCTAATAAAGTATCAAATGTGAATAAATCTAAATACTGGCACATATAATATGTTTCCCAGACAAATGCAATAGTGATGATAGGATTTTAGGAACTCTGTCATAGAGTTTAAACACCAGTTTACTGTGGATAATTGTCTCTGACACTTTTCTCTGTCTGGGGCTGGAGTGATAGCACAGCGGGTAGGGCATTTGCCTTGTACGCGGCTGACCCGGGTTTGATTCCCAGCATCCCATGTGGTCTCCTGAGCACCGCCAGGAGTAATTCCTGAGTGCAGAGCCAGGAATAACTTCTGTGTATCACCAGGTGTGACCCAAAAAGCAAAAAAAGAACATTTTTTCTCTGCCTGGGACCATTTGTTCCTGGTGCCCTAATTAGGTAGGTATAATTTAGATAACTAAATTGAGATAATTTAGAGCAAAAGTACGATCATATTACATAGTCTGTAGTCACACTCAAAATTCTTAATGGGAAAATTCCCACAGTGAGAATGTGACTTTGATAGAGGAATTAGGAAAAGAAGGAATAGTTTAACTTTTGACAAATATCTTTATGTTAACCATGGACTCTGACATGATGATGGAATAAAGGATTTTCACTATTCATTTTTGCTGAATCTATTTTTTATTTATTTGTAATTTTTAGCTTATTTGATATAGGTTTTAATCTATGAGAGCATTTTCATTTACAATGCCAAAACTTCTTCCATTTACATAACTACTTCTTGTTCAGATAAATCTGTGCTTTGATTGTACCTTCTCAATAAAAATAAAATGGTAATTTTATTATCATTTTATTATCAATTTAATTATCAATAAAAATGATAGAAATAGCAATAACAACTGGTAAATTTAAATCATTTGCTTTATGTTGCTATAGCTTCATATTGTGAATAGATGAACTAGATGCATCAGTGACATCCTAGTACAGAAGAGATGAAATCTTTAGGAGATAATTGTAAGATTGGTTTTTCTTTTGTGATTTTTTATTTATACCAAAATATATGAATTGTATTTGATAGATTATCACAAATACCCAAAATGTGCTGAAGATTATGGATTAGAGAAAACTGAATATTGGAGAAACACCAATGGGTGACTGTAACCTTTTGACTTGACTAGATTAGATATCTTCACTACTTATTCCATTTCTTTATAAAATTCCTGTGTTTTCTTCTTTTATGTAATAGGTTCCAGGTTTGATAACCAAGGGCACATGATGAAGACTGAAATCATGTGTGTTCTATCACTTTTAAGGCAGTCTTCTCTTTAATTTCACAAGACAGGCTTCAAAACCAGAAGTAACCCAACTCCAAAATTGGCATTAAATCCCCAGACAGGGAAAAGGTGACGTACTATGTAATAAATTCCTTTGTTGAAAAAGAGATGTTGCAATACTGGAAACTGAAGTACCAAATGTTTCCTTTTAAATTTGGAAAGGCCTTTCCTCATTACTTATCTGTCCCTGTGGACTTCTAACAGGAGATGTGTTGAAAGATTTTTCAGATGCCAACTAACAGCAGTGAGAGTGAATGGCAGCATTTATAAGATGACATAAATACTTCAAAATCATCAGTAATCCTTGGAGATGTGTGGTGTGCCAGTGGTTCTGAATGTGAGCTTTTGTTGCTGCTGATACTGTACTTTTGTATGGAGGTTGCCTAGGAATGTGGGTCTCTCCTTTGGATGTAACTCCCTTTTTTCCCTCTGGGGGCTCTTTGTGTCAGAACTGAGTTTAGAAGGTACAGCAGAAATAAAGCCTCAAAGGAGAGAAAGGTTTTTGAGGTTCAGAGTTGCACTTCAAATTTTGTTTTTAGGTCTTCTGGAAGAAGAAATTATATTAATGATCCTTTACACTTTTAAAAATGACATTTCAATGCTATCTAAACATTTGATGTACAGGGTCTTTTCATTTTGATTTTCTGAACTTTGGGTAGTTGCTATCACTTTAGCCATCATTAAATGAGACAATCACAGATTAAAAATTATTTTCAAATACAGTAAAGATCAGTGAAGAATTGGTAAATTTTGATATTTCTTCATAATCATTGCAAACATTCGTAAGTTTGTTTTGTAAATTAAGATAAGATTTGACAGTATGATTTTATTGGAAATTACATTAAAATATATGTGGGTTTTTGTTGGTTTTGTTTTATTTTGGTACCACACTTTGTCGTGTTCCCAGCTCACTCCTGATTCTGTGCTCAGGGATCCCTCCTAGAGGGAATCATATGGCATGCTGAGGATCGAACACAGAGTAGCAACATACCAGACAAGTGCATTGCCCACTGTACTATCTCTCTGGCCCCCACTGTCCTTGGCTTCTGTCATTTTGAGTACAGTGTGTCTTGAAGTTTTCCGGATCACATCCATTTTCACTGGGATCTTTTGAGTTTGGGTCTCTTGGATCTCAGTTCCTATATTCCTCAATTCTGGAAAAAAATTATTGATAATTTCTTTGTCTAATTATTTTTAATGTCACATTTGCCTTTCTGTTCTTTAGGTACTCTGATGATTCTTTTATTGTTCCTCTTGAACTCATCTCACAGTTCTCTGGCATTCTGTTCATTCTTTCCAGACTATTTTCTACTTTTGCTATTTCTCAGCACTTTGTTCCTTCTCATCTTGGAGCTCCTTGATCTTTTTCTCAGTGGCTGTTATTGTGCTATTTGAGCTTCTAATGAGTTTTAAAAAAATTTTTTTTTAGTATTACCTACCATGTTCTTCATTCATGTAATTTCTGATCATCACAAATTGGCTTATTTATTCTCCAGTGATTCCATTTGCTACTCCTTTAACTTTTTTGGAGCAAGTAATATGAAATAAATTTGTTATATGCCTGCCAAGATAGCAGACTGGGAGGAGGAAGGGAATTTGGAATTATTTTTTAAATCACAGTGTCTTAATAAAAATTAGAAGAATCTCCCTCCCCAAACTTTTCTTTCATTAGAACTTAAAGGAATGACAGCTTTTTGTGTGTTGGGGCTCTTAAGTTAGAGTGCTACATGCTAGAGTAAGAAGTTGTAATTTTAAGTTTCTTATTAAAAATATCAATCATTTAAAAATCCTGGATATTCTTGTGTAACAGAGGAAAAAGTGTAGCCGACACGTGTATTTTTGATGTAATGTTAACTCAAGTGGTTTAGCTGTTTGACTAGCGACTATGTACCTAACCTTCTGAACACTCACTTAGCTTATAGTATGCCAATTTCCTAAAAATTGTTTTTGTTCTAAGGTATAATATTTCACTGTTCAACATCAATAATTTCAAAAAAAGAATTAAAACTTATGGAGTTTTATGAGCTTAGCACAATAGCTCCATGTAATGCCATAATGCCAAAAATGTTTTTTCCCTATTAGTATTCTTATTTCCCCTGCTAATTATTAAAAGTGTTTTAAAAATTTAACAAAATGAAGACTGCTCAATGTTGACCACCAAATTACATATTAATTTCACATATCTGGGTATTTTTCTAAGTCAGTCCACTATAAGTGGCCTGAAATTTAAATTTAAATTTAAGTATAAATTTAAATTTAAATCTTGAAGAATAGTTATAGTTTTATTTTACCAAAAAAAATGCAAGATATTTATTTCTTGCAAAGCATTCATCGGGAGTTTTTTTTTTTAATGTTGACATATTGTATTGGTTTATATTTGAATATAGGCTTCAATCATTTGCATTTTGGGCAGTGAGCATATATTGTGTGTGTAGACATAGTATGCACATATGTATGTATGCATATATGCATGTATATAGTGAATGATGGAGATGAAAGGAGGGAAATAAGTTAGGGTAGAAGGGAAATATATGTAGAGGTTTTGAAATGAGGGTTACTGGTATGGTTTACTAATTATAAATAATAATTGTAAGGGAAATTTGTCTTTAATGCCTACCACCATCTGTCATACTACATAACAACTAACCAGAGATTGTGTGTAGTATCAGTTTATGTTGATTCAAATTTCAATGAATTTTTAAAAGGTTATTTTATTTAATTTCCATAGTTCACCTTTTTTTGATTGCTTAGAACCTTTTGTCACCATTTGCCAACATCAACTGTGTGTGTCTATGTGCACCTACATACATATACTAGCATAAAGATTAATGAAATGAAAAATCGTCTTGTTGTCTAATACATATAAGGACTGGGAATCAGAGTGGATTCTGGAGATGCTTTTTTGTCATGATTTAAAAAAAATTTTTATTTTTTGTTTTTTGGGTCACACCTGGTGATGCTCAGGGGTTACTCCTGGTTCTACACTCAGGAATTACTCCTGACTGTGCTCAGGGGACCATATGGGATGTCGGGGATTGAACTCAGGTCGGCCATGTGTAAGACAAATATCCTACCCACTGTACTATCCCTCTGGCCCATGTCATGATTTTTTTACTGTTGGGTTTAGTCTCAGTAGGTGTGTAGATTGCTTGGTACATTTTACCTGATATGTAAAACCAATGGAAGATTTTCTAGTACTATAAAGGAAATCTTTGGCAGTAATTTTCTTCAAGACACATAAAAAAGAAATTCAGCAAATTCAGTTAGGAATTTTTATTTGCTTTTAATTTTGTTTTAGTTTATTGTTAATGGAAAAATATGTAAAATAAGAGATATGTTGTAAAATTCTTGTGTATCCACTATTCTCATTTGAATAAGAGGACACTGATATTCGAGTTACTGAAATTGATTTCATATATATAAAGCATTTCAAGTGACATTTATTATTAGAATTTTGTTAATATTTTTAAACACTGGCTTAAACTGCCTCCCTCCCAATATTTATCAAAGTAGCTTTTAAAATTAATATTTTTTTATTTCTAGGAAATAGGCCCTTCAGAAAAATGTTATCATTTGTAAATTAAAATTTCTTAGTCTCTTTTTGTAGGCAGATTCTATTTTTGACAGATCAAAGAAGTTCATAGAATTTTAGATACTGTCTCACTAACACCATGCCAGTCCATTTTTAGTGATCTAAATAGCTCAGATTCATTTAGTAGATTAAAATACACTTTAAAAAATAACAGTGTAATTCATTCACCCCTGAGAGCTATGGGAATTTCTTTAAGAAAGTGGGAAGGGGGCTGTTGTTTTGTTCCCACTTTACAGCTGTTTATTCATGATGGGCTTTTCATTGAAAAGTAGGAGAAGAAGATTTGCCTTGCCCTGATACTTAAATTTTGTTGTTGTTATTGGCAGATCTGTAGATATTAGTGGGAAATTAGATGTTTAGATCAATTGTTTGTGAAAAAAAAATTTTTTTAAGTGTTTTAGAATTAAACGAATAGTGGAAATGAGAGAATCTTAGGAGGTTCCCTAGAGAATCTCTATTCCCTGCAAATCATGCCTGCAGGCAAGGGGGATGGTTTTTTCTTTGTTTTTGGTTTTTTTTTTTTTGGCTCCCTTTTGATATTAGTCAATGTGTTTCTTTCATTTCAGCAGATTGCATTACTAAAAATCACTAGCTTGCTCACAGAAATTATTTCATCCAACATAAAATTATGGTCCAACATAACTATTTCTTATATGACATACAGAAGTGTTCTTTTTTCTTTTTGGGTCACACCTGGGGATGCACAGGGGTTACTCCTGGCTCTGCACTCAGGAATTTCCCCTGGCAGTGCTCAGAGGACCATAAGGGATGCTGGGAACCAAACCTGGGTTGGCCTCATGCAAGGCAAATGCCCTACCCGCTGTGCTATTGCTCCAGCCCTTTCTCTCTCTCTTTTTTTTTTTTTTCCAAAAAAAGAGCTAAAACAAGAAGGATGTTGAGTACTGCTATTCCTTAATTGTTCTTGATTTCCTTGGATTTCTAGGTTGTGGGGAGCATCTTGTGCGCACTATACTGGCGAGAGAATGTTCACATGCTTTACAAGCTGAAGATGCTCACCAGGCTCTATTGGAGACTATGCAAAACAAGTTTATCAGTAAGTAGAACACTGTGAAAATTGTATCCTTTACCTGTTATTCATTTCAGTGAGCTGTAAGCTCAGGGAACCAGGAGGTGCTGCTAACTGGATCAGGACTCCCACAATCAAAGCATACACTCTAGCAATTGGACCTAACTCCCTAGACCCTCTAGAAAGATAGTCTTGCAGTTGCCCTATACTTTACCATTACTTTGATTTAAAATGGTTTGTCTTTTTAAAAAAAAAATTATTTGAATCACAATGAGATACACGGTTACAAGGTTGTTCATGATTGGGTTTCAGTCATATAATGTTCCAATACCCATCCCTTCATCACTGTACATCTCCCACCACCAATGTCCCCAGTTCCCCTCCCCACGCCTGCCTGCATCTGTGGCAGACACTTTCTCTCTCTCTCTCTCTCTCTCTCTCTCTCTCTGTGTCTGTCTCTTTAAACTCTTTAAATTCAGTGCAGTGGTTTGTCTTAGTCTATTTAACATTGAACTTAAACACTATGCTAGAATGTAGGTTCTATAACAAATATAAATCATAGTTAAGAATAAGAGTAATAAATCATGAACACATTAATTAACTATCACTGTGTGAATCTGAGCACATTTCCACTTAGAGATTTAAGACAGGATGTAATAATGTTAAGACAGGATGTAGTAATGTATATATAGACAACATGGGCAGAGTCTCCTGCCCCCATGCCTGGCTGTCTTCACCGGGGCCCCTTAGAGGGGGTGGGTTGAGTTTCCTTCCCTGCCCAGAGCAAAGCCCCGGCAGCTGAAGACCTCTGGAACCCAGCCACAGCCATGCTCAAGGCCACTCTCCACATGCTCAGATGAGCCTCACCCATGAGGGAACTGGCAGAGAACCCAGGTGTGTAGTACCTGGGGCTAAGATCTCCAAGACTGCTCGGATCAGGACTGGGCCTCCACCCAGATCCCCCATTTTCCGGTAGCTAGGCAGTCACACCCACAAACTGCCCCCAGCGCAGTGTAATCCCATCAATGGCCAAGATCCAGAGACTATAAAACAAAGCTTCGAGAAGTGCACAGCCTCTTATTGTCTAGTTTTTCCTCACGGAGAACCCAACAAGCTACTGAGAGTGTCCTCCTTACACGGCAGAGCCTGGCAAGCTCCCATGGCGTATTTGATATGCCAAAAACAGTAACAATGATGGGTCTTATTCCTCTGACCCTGAAAAAGCCTCCAATGTGGCACCGTTGGGAAGGATGAGTAAAGAGAGGCTGCTAAAATCTCAGGGCAAGGATGAATGAAGACGTTACTGGTGCCCTCTCAAGCAAATCAATGAACAAGATATGGGAAGAAATCACCCTAAAGGAACTCAGATGTTAAGGACTCTTAGTGCCCTGTAATAAGTGGGGAAACAGGCGATGGACACAGACCTGACAGCGAAGTTAGGCAGATGAGGACTATTGTCTTGTATGGCTCAGTAACAGATTTAGGCCTTATTGTTCCTGTTGTTCTTTTGTTAGGACAGTTACCATTTTTGAGTGTTATTTTTAAAGGAAGTCAAAATTCCTGGCCTTAACAGCATGTGTAATTTATATAGCTTGTTATTATTTGTCCAATTATGCTAGATACATTCTCTTACTACTACAACTTTAGTATCAAGGAATAGTATCACTGTATCACAGGCATGAGGCTCTGCCCTAGCATGCGGCAAGTCGCCTGAAGCATGGCGGCAGTTGGGTTGTGGAGGTCAGCTGCCAGGTCAGTTCCCTTGGGGCGGGGAGGGTCCTCACCTGCCTCTCTCTGGGGAGCCTCGAGTGAAAACAGCCTGGTGTGGAGTCGGTGGCATGGTTATGGGGGCCACATTTTATGCTCCTTTCCAGGAGAAGCAGCCATGAGTTCTGGACGGTGGCCGATGAGGAGATTAGCTGGCGCTGGCAGGAGGTGGCTTATGGGTGTGATCCCTGGGCCATCGGAGACTGGGGGAAGCAGGCAAAGGACTCTGCTCCTGGGTCCTGGTGAGCCTAGAGTCCAAGGTCACAAAGTTCCGCATTACCTGGGTTCCATGGGACTTCACTCATGCATGAGGCTCAGCCTGAGCGTGTGGAAAGTGGCCTGGAATAGTAAGAGATGAAAAAAAGATGTTTGGGAGAAGTTAACTTGAGAACTCTGGAGTGAGTGAGTGTGTGTGTGTGTGTGTGTGTGTGTGTGTTTGTGTGTGTGTGTGTGTATCTGTGTATTTCCTTCTGTCTGAGGTTCCCATCTGTGGTAATCTGTGAGTTGAGAATGACCTGAAGAGCACTGTACTGACTCCTAAACTATAGATGCACTATTTAGTTTGACCTCTCCAGAATGGTCCATGATATGGAGTTACTGAACTTTCTTCCTTTCTCTTATGTTGCTCTTCTATACTTTCATTTTGTTTGACTCTTTAAAACTATTTGAGAATTAGACTGGAGTGTTTAATTTATCATTGATCCTATGATTGAATGCACATTGAACCCCATCTTGAAACTTCTAGATTCAGGGCTCTTCTCCTGAACTTTGGTCATTTAATGTTAAAACTTAGTTTGCAACAGTGTTGTGATTTGTCCAAAGTCACCTAGCCAGTGGGTCTTCATTCTGTGGGATCACCCTGCAGATTATGGTCCTTCCTTCCTTCCTTCCTTCCTTCCTTCCTTCCTTCCTTCCTTCCTTCCTTCCTTCCTTCCTTCCTTCCTTCCTTCCTTCCTTCCTTCCTTCCTTCCTTCCTTCCTTCCTTCCTTCCTTCCTTCCTTCCTTCCTTCCTTCCGCCCTCCCTCCCTCCCTCCCTCCCTCTCGTTCTTGCCCCTTTTCTCCCTCCTGCCCCCCTCAAATTAGGTTAAATGATTATTCTCTCTATGAAAAACAATGTCTGAGAATTAAGAGCAATGGGTTCTTTTAAACTCTGTATGTGTGTCTGACTGGATATAGCAAGTTAATTGAGTTAAATTGTTTTCTTTAGAAACCCAGAATAGAATATTAGCAAGGGATAGTTTCGAAATCCCTTCATCATGCTGAGTTCTGTGAAATATTTTCTGGATTCAGTCTGTAAATGTCAAGTTCTTTTTCAACTGATCTGGAAATGGAATTCAAAAATTTAAAGTTTCCAGACCCACATTTAGGAATTTGAAGGAACCACAGATGATATTTACAAAGTGCGTAGAATGAAATAAATTTA
Organism: Sorex araneus; assembly: GCF_027595985.1. Classification (NCBI taxonomy): domain Eukaryota; kingdom Metazoa; phylum Chordata; class Mammalia; order Eulipotyphla; family Soricidae; genus Sorex; species Sorex araneus. The sequence continues at coordinate 134,022,796 of NC_073304.1, read as the reverse complement.
CAGAAGTGAATTTTTTCCTCTTGAACACTGATACCATTTCTTTATTTTACGGCAAGATTGTGATGCTCCCTGAAATTTCTTCTGCCTCCAGAATCCTGTTTATTCCCTAGTTTGATTGATTCACGTTAGTCTTTTTATGTGAACCTGTAGTCGTAAACCTACTTAGTTCTTTTTGAAATTATAAGTTGAAAACTGTTGATTGTGAATCTTAAGTTACTGTTTGTGGTGATTTGACTGAGATTATTTTTGGTAGTGACTGAAGGATACCAGCAACTACTCTTTTGGTTCTGTAGATAATAATATTTTTACTTTTATGCTTTCTTTACTATTTCTTTTTTAAATGTATAAGTATATATCTAGAGAGTCTCAACAAAATTTATACGCAGTTATCAAGAAAAATGCCCCCATTTTTACCATTATTCTAAATCCCATTTCTCTTGCCAAAAAGAACCGCTGCTGACAGTTTGGTATGTGTCTTTATTTTTTATTTAATTTTATTTTTTATTGCAATAATGTTAGCTTATATAGCTATATATGTTTTAGGGGTACAGTTTCATGACTCTTCAAAGTAAGTATTACCACACCACAAGCACCACCAAATTGCCAATACCCTTTTACCGCAGTCCATAGGGCTCCCTCTGGTAACCTCAACCCAGTGGCCTCCATCCACTGGCCAGTTTTTGTTTGGTTGTATCTATTCCCTTGCTTTGCTTCTCTGTGTCCCACATATGTGTGAGATCACCTAGTACTTAATCTTCTGACTTCTGCTCATTTTCCGTTGGTACTTGGTTTATGCCTATGTCTTGGGCACTAAAAGACATATTGTACCAAAGATGGATGTGCATAGTCTTTCAGAATTTGTGTGGATTTTTGTTTTTTGGTAGATGGTATGTGTCTTGTCTTTGTAGTCTCATACTTGCCCTCATTAGTTTCAACAATTCTACAGGAGATATTTTTAATATAACAGATTTTTTTATTTGACACTGTAATGTGTTAATATGCATAGATTTAATAGCTGGATGTTCTGTAATTACATCATTTATTTGTTCCTCTGCTGTGAGAGATTCAACTTGTCTAGTCTGTGACTTTCGCTTATTTTTCCATGTGAGGAAGTCTATATGTCTATGGCTTATATATCATTATTTTTGGAGCCAGGGAAGGAACACAGGCCTCAGACATAAGTGGATATGCTCAACCTTTGAGACACATACCTAGTCCCTAAATCTCTGTACATTAATTGACAATTTCATATGATGGTATTTTTCTTCTTTTGTTGCCTATCAATTATACCTTTTTAAAGGGTTATTTTAGTGGTTACCCTAAAGTCTGCATTATTATAAACTTAGAAGTCATTTAAATTCCCTTTCAAATAATATGGCACTTTATTATAAAAAAAATTGTTTACTCATTATTCAAACACCCTGGTGTACAAAGTTGTTCATGTTGCATTTGTTACAGGCATTCAGTATTCTAACACCAATCCTACCAGCAGTGTTACTTTCCCTCCACCATTGCCCTCATTTCCCCCCCCACCCTGTGCCTACCCCCTTAGCAGGCCCAAAATAATTTATATTGTTTGTTACAACTAAATGGCTAATGAAATTATGAAAATATACTTTAGTAAGACAAAATTTGTAAGAATTGTTGTATCTCATTATGGGGGCCATTAAGTCCTTGTCTGAGGGTTTACTAAGCTGCTGTTGCTAGTTGAGCTTTTTGTGTTAATATTGGTGTGCTCCTCCTATGATGTCAGTACTGTAGAGTTTGGTGATGTTGTGTGGTCATCAATGCAGTGATGCACTTCAGAAACTCCAGAATATTTAACTGGGCAGTGAGCTTATATGGTGGTGGTTGTGAGATGTGGGTGTGATTGCCAGGGTTTCCAGAAGTACACTGGGTTGTGGGAAGGCTTCCCACCCCCGCTCTGAGAAGACTCCTGAGGGCTCCGCCAAAGAACCAGTATACCTGAAAGTTTTGGCAGTTTGAGGTCACTGCAGAGTTGGTTGTGAGAGGGTGGGGCCTAGCTGTTGACACAGCGGCAGCTGTTGGGGTGTGAGTGCTGCTGCTGGGCATTGGTAGGGTGGGGACTCAACCCACCCCCATCCTGAGGGCATCCCGAATTTTTCAACCTGAGACTGGTGTATCATTAATTTTTGTGGCTAGTTGATTTCTCCCGAGATTTAATCATGAGTCTATAAGGTGGGCAGGTAGACGGGCTTCCACGGTGGTTGTTGTGGGATGTGGATGTGGCTATCAGGGCTTCAAGAAGTATGGGGGGCTGGGAGGATGCTGCCCACCCCACTCCGAGAGGACCTCAGATTTTTCAAAATAATGGTATTTATGTGCAGTGCAAACACTTTGTAACAGAGGTTCCCAAACTTATTTGGCATACTGCTCCCTTTTTATGGAAAAAAAATCATATCACTTTGCCAGAAAAAAATTTACCTTCTTTTAGCAAATAGAAAATGTCCCAAACTGCACCCAAGTTTACCACCACTTCCTAGTACTGTTCTAGCACTCTGTGGCAGGGTGAGGTTGGGGCTGTTGACCACTTTGGGAAAAACCTGTTTTATTCCTAATTACTCTTTATCCTCATGCCATTATGTATCATTAATTTTAGTGTATTGGCTATAAATGTACAACTTAATACCTTGTTTTTAGTTTTTTTTTTTTTTTTTTTCAGACATACCTGGTGGTATGAAGGGCTTACTCCTGGCTCTGCACTCAGGGATCACTCCTGGTGGGCTTCGAGGGTTACATATGGGGTTCCAGAAATCAAACCTGGGTTGGCCATAAGCAAGGCAGTGCCCTACCCATTGAACTACTGCACCAACCCATGCTGTTATTATTTTGAACAAATTATTATGGTATGTCACTTATAAGAAAGGTAAAAGCTAACTCATTCACATATTCCTCCTTTTTCTCTTCATCTCTTCTTTTTCTTCATGTAAGTCCACATTTCTGGCTTACCTCAATTTAATTCTCTCAGAATCTTAAAAAATTTTTTTGCAAGGCAGGTCTGTTGGCACCAAATTCCCTCACATTTGATTGTCTGAGAAAGTCTTATTTCACCTTTATGTTTGGAAAGCAATTTTGCAGGCTAAAGAATTCAGGTTTCATCTTTTTTCTCCTGACACTTTAAAGATTTCATTTCACTCTTTGTTTTTACAGTTTCTAAGCAGTCAGATGTAATCCCCCTTCTCCTCTTGTCCAGATGTTTTATCTTTGCTCCCCGTGGGTCTTCTCATGTCTTTTCCTTTCTCTTTCTCTTTTTTTTTCTTTAATCTTTGATGTCCTACAATTTGAGTATTCTTTGCTTGAGTGAGTTTTGGTTCATTTATCTTGCCTACCATTCCCTAAATATTTGAGATCAGTGGCGAGATATCTGACACTAATTCGAGAAAACTTCAGTCATTACTACCTTAAATATTTCATCTTTTCCTTTCTCTTTTTTTTTATGTTGCACAGTTCTCAGATATTCTTTTCTTTTTTTTATTGTAGTCTTTTTTATCCTTGCTTTCAAAATTTGTTAATTATTTTGATCTTTTTTGGTTTTGTATTTGTTTTGGGGCCACACCCAGCTGTGCTTGGGGCTTACTCCTGGCTCTGTGCTCATGGATCACTCTAGGTAGTATATGGCACACTCTACATGGTGCACGGGATCAAATTGGGGTTGGCCAGGTGCAAGGCAAGTGCCCCACTCTCTGGACTATTTCTTCAGCCCTGATGCTTCTTTTAAAAACTCTCTAGTGAGGTATCTTCAAGCTCAGAGATTCTTTCTTCAGCCTTGTTCAGGTACTGATGGGCCCACCAAAGGCATTCTTCATTACTGGCACAGGGTTTTTATTCGCTGAGATTTTTCTTAAGGAAAATTTTAAATTAGAGCTTAATAAATGTGTTTATTAGAATTCCCATATCTGTCTTTTAGCTTATTTCAACTTGTCTGCTGTCTTCATTGGAGCCTTTATTGTTTTAATGGTTGGTGTTTTAAATTCCATTCCTGATAATCCAAACATCCCGTCATGTGTCCTAATGTTCTGTCGTCATATGAGAGGGCCTCTGAGTTTTAGTGATACTGTCATTCTGGGCTGTACACGTCACAGGTGCTTCTGCAGTTGTTCACTGTCACTCTCTTTCCATATGTGTCAGTTAGAGCTGGCCAGAGTTGAGTATTCACCAAAGAGGGTAGACTTGGCTGATACCCTTGCAGGCTTGTTTTTGATAAAACGGTTCCTGTACTGCGGACAGGTGCTTTCCTTGGCTGACCTGGGCTTAGTCCTACTATTACAGGTGTTTCCTGGAGCTTCGCCAAGAGTGCTCCCTGAGTGCAGAGCCAAGAATAAGCACCATTTTGAGCACCATCAGCGGTAGACAACTCCCCCATCCCCTGCCCTCCCAAAAGTTTCTCTTGAGGGTGCTTTTTCTTAGTGATAAGAAAACTTGGTTATTAACAAACAGCGGTTCCTTTGCCCTGTCGTCTGGGAGCAGAGGGGTGTTTCCTGAGATCTTCAGGAGATTAAGCTAAAGAAGCTGTCTCCTTTGTACCTTACTCCCATTTCCCACTAGCAGATTCCCCCTGCCCTCTGCCCCCACCCTTAAAGGGGACACTCCCAGTGAGGCAAAGTATCTCTTGTCCAGCCCATTAAGCAATCTCCCTAGACCCATCAGCAGTTTAAAAAAATTTTATTAAGCCACTTTTATTGAGTTACTGAGATTCACAATACCACGATACTTTTCATGCCCATCAGCAGCTTTTAACTGAGAGACTTGTCTACACCGAGGCTTCAGCATGTCTTCAGTTACAGTTCTGGCTTTCCTACCTCAGCACTGGTTTTGAGGGGCAGGTGTCATGCGCTTCTGTTCCAGTACATTGTGATTCTCTGCATCTGAGATTGAGTCTTCTTCAGTTTGCACGAAGTGACCTCCCTTCTCAGTGGTATAAGAAGGCTTATTTATTATTTTTTTAAAAACTTTTAAGGGTTTGTTGTTAGGATGGAGAACTGGCTTCTTAGTTTCTTAAATGTTCTATTGGAATTCAGTTGTCCCCTCCACATTCTTTTACAGTTGAGTATCTAAATATGCAGAATTATGGATTAAGGGCCAGAGAGACAGTGCAGTGGCTAAGATGCTTGGCCTGTAGGCAGTTGAGCCAGGGTCCATCCCCCGAACTCCTATGGTCCCCCAGCACTTCAGGAGGGAATCCCAGAGGCAGGTAGGGCCCTGAAACAAAAACTAAAATTATGGATTGAAATTATTTTCAATTTTATTTCTTTGATTTGTGAGAGTGAGAAAATTTCATACATAGCTTGGTTTTCTGTAATTATCTGTCAGTCATCTTCGTATAACTCTTAGCCACTTCGTTTTTGTACTATTGTTTGATTTTCTTTTAGTTGATAATTAACTTGAGCTAATGAAAACTTAAATGAACAATTCTGCAATGACTAAACAGTTACCACCTGTGCTGAGTTTAAAAATAATCCTCATAATTTTTTTAGTGGTGATATTTTCAATATCTGTTACAATCCACTATTTTCACTATTTTTAAAGACTAATTTTATACTTACGGTTAAATTATTTTTTTATATTTTTTTCTGAAGTAGTGACATTAAAACAAAGATATGTCCTATTTTTGCAACTTGAAACAAACTCTGAAATTATCTTAAATATAATAATATCTATTTTTGAACGTCTGGAGTGATAGCACAGCCGGGTAGGGTATTTGCCTTGCACACAGCCGACCTGGGTTTGATTCCTCCGCCCCTCTCGGAGAGCCCAGCAAGCTACCCAGAGTATCCTACCCGCATGGCAGAGCCTGGCAAGCTACCCATTGTGTGTTCAATATGCCAAAAACAGTAACAAGAAGTCTCACAATGGAGACATTACTGGTGCCCGCTCGAGCAAATCAATGAGCAATGGGACGACAGTGATACGGTGATCTACTTTTGAGAAATAAACCCTCAACTTTATAGAATGAATAAGTAAAATTGAAGGATGTTTTGAAGTTTGAAATGTTTTTAGTTTCCACTTGCATTGCCATTATATAAGCCAAGATCCAGGGATTTGGTTTTACTTAATATAAGAAGCATGAAAGAGAATAACCAATTCGTGCATTTAAAAAAAAAAAGCAAACCACTGATCATGTGTAACATACACAACCCATAAAAATGGGTACTGTAAAAATAGTGCCTTAATAATACTTCATGTTAACCAGCTGATTATAGACTGGTGCTTAGTTAAGTAGAGAAAAGAAATAAATAGATTTCCTTTATAGTTGTGCTTTTTAAATGAACACACATACTCATATAAAAGCCCTTATAATAATTCAGAGCTAACTTTTCCTAGTCATGGCTATTTTTGAATAAATTTGGTTGCATGAATTATTCTTTTTTTCATACAAATTGTGACTACCCATGTTGTATATGATGTTAAAGAAGGTATTTTAGCTTTTTTGCCTAGTTCTCAAATATTTTAATGCATTTTTAGTTACCAATAAATAATCGATAAAATATTATCTATAAAAATAGAATTTCTTTGTTTCTCTAAGTTTCTAAGCTTCTCTTTAAAACTCTAGTCTGAGTACTACTGAAAAATTTTATGGAGTTTATATTATTATGATTTAAAAAAAAGTGATTTTTTATTCTGTGCTATTTTGTTTTACTCCCTTAGAATTGTTCTTAATTATTTCTTTCTCCTAGTATGTTTTTAATTTTAGTTTTTTAAATTATCTTTGACGTTCCTTATTATTAGAAGCTTAACTTTTTTTCTTTAATTGAATCACTGTAAGATACAGAGTTACAAAATTCATGATCAGCTTTCAGTCATACAGTGTTCCAACACCCATCCCTCTACCACTGTACATTTCCCACCACCCATGTCCATCGTTTCCCTCCTGCCACTTCCTCCAGCCTGTCTGGCACTTTCCTACTCTCCTCCTCCCCCCCCGACCCCTCCCATTTCTGGATCTCTCTGTCTCTCTCTGCCTCTTCTTCCTCCCACCGTCCCTCACCTTTTGACCATTATGGTTTGTAGTACAGATACAAACCAGGTTATCATGTTTGTAGAAGCTTAACTTCACACAGTTCTACAGCCAAAGTTCAGTACCATTCCATGACCAGAAAAAGCCCTTTATGTATTCTTTCCCCCTCACATCCTCTTTCCCTTTGGTAGCCAACATTTTCATTGTCCCTAGAGGTTGCGTTTGTTTCTTGCCTGTTTGCTTGCTTTGTCCATTCATATTCCATATATGAGTGAAACTCATCCAATAAATTTTGCCACTTCTTTATTTAATTTAGCACACCTAACGATCCTTTCATCCAGTTGCTTTCATCGAACCAACTCTATTCTCTGTTTTAAAAGCAAAATTTTTGTTTTTTAAAAAAACAAAATTTAGGGGCTGGAGCAATAGCACAGCAGGTAGGGCGTTTGCCTTGCATGCAGCCGACCCGGGTTTGATTTCCAGTATCGCATCCCATATGGTCCCCCGAGCACCGCCAGGAGTCATTCCTGAGTGCATGAGCCAGGAGTAACCCCTGTGCATCGCCGGATGTGACCCAAACCCCCCCCCCCAAATAAATTTTAAAAATTATTATTTTTGGCATTAGTGTAGTATTCCACAGGATACGTGTGCTAAAGCTTTTAATCTGCTGTCATCTATTGATTGGCATTTAAGTTGATTCTCTATCTTGACTGTTGTGAGCAATGCTTCTTGGACAAATTGATGCAAATAGTTTTTCAAATTATTGTCTCCATATTCCTTGAGTAAATGCCTAGGAGTGGTATTGATGGATTTGTATAGAGTTTTACTTTCAGGCTGGGAGAGAAGGTTAAAGAGTTGTTTCTGAGTGCAAAGACAGGAGTATCCCCTGTGTATCACCAGGTGTGACCCAAAAAGAAAAATAAAAAAAGAGGAAACAATGAATTTTACGTACCTAAAAATTTATTTCTCACTAGTTCTTGGCTTGTCGGCTTTTTTTTTTTTTTTTTTTTTTTGGCTCTTTAGGTCACACAAGGCGATACACAGGACTTACGTCTGGCTTTGTACTCAGGAATTACTCCTGGTACTCCTGGTGATGCACGGGGGACCATATGGGATGCTGGGAATCAAACCTGGGTTGGCCACATGCAAGGCAAATGACTTATCCACTGTACTACCACTCCAGACCCTGGCTGTAGGATTTTATATGTTCAGAATGTTTAGTGGGTTTTTTTATTTAACAAAAATTAATTTTAATTAAAGGTCATGTATGTACAAAGTACTTTGTTGAGTGCTTGAGAGAAGTCACTCATGACTCAATGGTAGACAGTGTAATATACATAAATATTGATCTTTATTGATGCAGACCTGAGATAGATGTCCTAAATCATATATGTTAGAATTTAATATAACATCATATGCATAAATATTTAATAAAAACATTTCAATAGAATATCTTGGTTGTCAAGAAACTTACAAACTCAGAGAAGTATTTACCAACCAAAAGTAAGTTGCAATACTTTTCATACTAAAATATAGAAAATAACTTCAGTGCTGGCAGCCTCATGAAATGAAGATTCTGAAGCCCTTTTACTATAAATAATTAGTAATTCAGGATAAAATAGTAATCACAGAACTCACACTTTAAATGAATGGGTGAGAATTTTCATTTCCCTAAGTATATGAATGTCTCAGAGATTTGACATAACTGAATGGAAATCCTTGCCCAAAGAGTACTTTTTCTATTCAGATCTCAAAGAAGTCCCAACTATGAGACTAAAATGAAGCTTAAAATCAAACCAAAACACCTAAAGAAGAGTTACCATAAGAAGTTGTATGTGTGTAAACAGAAATTCAACTAAACTTTAAAATGTATTGGAATCTTTAGAAAATATGTAAATACATATGTATTAGTCACTGATATTTTTAAAGAAGTATTATGATTTTGGAAAAAAGATTTATCTTTACCATGGAAATTGAACACATACATTTCCCATAACCCAGAAATTTAGTACTATATATTTACAAGTATAGATGACATACCCAAGTGTCTTTTCAACAAAAATATGTCAAGAAAAAATATATTTATGGACAAAAAAAAGGAAACCACTCTTAGGTACATTGGCAGGAGATTCCTGTGTAGCAGTGTAAATGAATGCATTACAGTGACATAAGAGTAGGAATAAATCTTAAATTCATGCATAAAGCTAGGTTAAGATAAAGTTTACAAAGAACTGTAATCAGTATGTCAGCATGAACATGACTTTAAAACTAAATACAATAACTTTTCAAAACCAAACTGTTTAATTATGCATTCACATATGGTAAAACTATAGGAAAGCTAGTCATTATTGAATAGTAATTCAGAATAATGATTCCCTCTGGGAAAGAAGACCTCAAGATTCTCAACAGTGTTGATTGTGTTAGATTTTTTTACTGGTAAGTGGACGTATGGACATTCACCCTATAAATATGCTTGATGAATTATGCTACCTACATTATATGTTTTGTATGAATCATAGAAATATTAAAATTAGAATGCATCACTGTATCACTGTATCACTGTCATCCCATTGTTCACAGATTTACTTGAGCAGGCACCAGTAACATCTCCATTCGTCCCAGCCCTGGGATTTTAGCAGCCTCTCCTTACTCGTCATTCCTAACAATTGGAGGCTCTTTTCAGGGTCAGGGGAATGAGACCTGTTATTATTACCATTTTTGGCATATTGAATACAGCTTGGGGAGCTTGCCAGGCTCTGCTATGTGGGCAGAATACTACTGGCATATATATATATATATACATATATATATATATTTCCATCTATGATTATATGGAAAATGGGTAGGAAGTGTCTTGTGATGTGTTGTGCATGAAATATCAAAATACCATATTGAAATCTTAAGTGTGATAAAGTACAGACAAAGCAGAAGAGGAGATATCATATCTTATAGACCAGAAAAAGATGGCATAAATGAGGAGGTATCTTCTGGAGGAAAAATCTTAGACATGTTTCATTTGAATAGAATGTACTAAATATAATGGTGTAATTACAAGTGAAATGGTTTTTTTTTTTCCTTTTTGGGTCACACCCAGCAATGCTCAGGGGTTACTCCTGGCTTTGCACTCAGGAATTACTCCTGGCGGTGCTTGGGGGACCATATGGGATGCCGGGGACCGAACCAGGTCGGCCGCGTGCAAGGCAAACGCCCTACCCGCTGTGCTATCGCTCCGGCCCCCCGAAATGTTATATTTTGTGAAGGAAAATCTTATCATGCTTTTGCAGCAGGGTGGGGTGGATTGGAAGGCGACATAGCAAGTGAAGCTACTAATTTGAAGACCATGGCAATAAGAGAATTCACTTTAATACTGAGCTAAAAGGAGAGTCACACTCATGTAGTTGGGGATAGGTAAGCTCCCCCCAACACCCTGTTTTTCTGGGAATCTGAGAGTCACACCCACGAACTGCCTCTGGGCCATATATGCTCATTTAACAGCTATATAACCTCATTAACTGGCCATGATCCAGTTAAAAATTTAACTCCAGCTGTATCATCCCATTCAAAATTTTATAATTCCTAGAACACGTGGTCACGACATTTCATACTCTACACCACTGATGTACCAGGAGTATACACCACATTGGGTGAATGGGATGTAAAGTAGAAGAAAATAGAAAATATTAGAAATAAAAAATAGAGAAAAAAATTAACACACAAGGCTTAACTGTAATAACATGTTAGTAATCTCTTACACAAGGGCTTAATTGCTTCAGGGTGAGATACAACAGTCTTTGCACACTTTCTTTTGAGGAGATCTTTTTTGATCATTTTTAGCAAACTATTCATAACAAGAAATACAAAATAAATTATTTAGGGCCTACTATTAGGGCAATATTGGGTGGTGGCTGGGAAAATTTGAAATAATGGTAATGGGAAGGTGTAATGGTTATGGGATTGGTATTGGAATATTGAATGTAATAAATCGTCGTGAACAACTTTATAAAAATAAAGTTTAAAAATAATTAAATACAAATAAAAGGAAAGTAACATACCAGACCTTAAAAGAGAAAATTTTTGATTACTGATACTTCATTGAATATGGCAGATATAGTGAAAGAATTATCAAAATAAGTAGGTTTTTGATTCTGATAGTGTTCTTCTCTATGAAAACCAATACTCACGATTGACTTTTAGCTTAAAAATATTTCTTAATATCTAAAATAATTTAGTCATTAACAGAGAATGTTTATTAATATAACTTCTCAGTTTGCTAGAAAATCACAACTGGGGATTTCCACTTCAGTTACTATAGCATTATGCACTTGACAGTAAAACTGATTTCAATAATAATGTAAGCATCTAAGGAAACTATAAGAAAAGGAAAAAGAAACAAATTTGGAGAAATTATTTGCACATCATATATCTGAGAATAAATTAAAATTCAAAATATATAATGAACTCACCCACTTCCAAAATTTCTTTAAAAAGGGGCTAGAGCAATAGCACAGCGGGTAGGGCATTTACTTTGCACAAGGCTGACCTGGGTTCGATTCCCAGCATCCCATATGGTCCCCTGAGCACTGCCAGGAGTAATTCCTGAGTGCAGAGCCAGCAGTAACCTTTGTGCATTGCCGGGTGTGACCCAAAAAAAGCAAAAATAAATAAATAAAATTTTTAAAAACATGAAATATTAGGTATGGAGAGAGAATGGGATTTATTCTGGGCATATTAATGTAGAAACGTCTGTAGACAGAATTGTCAATTGGATGTAGAAGGATGGGGCTTGAGAGAGAAGTTGAAACTGGATTTATCCTCATAGTTTATGGTGTTTCCCCAGAATGAATGATCCAACTGAGGACTATGTGTTTACATGTTGTCTCCTCACAGAGGTCTTTCCTAACTAAAAATTTAAACTTCTTTTCACTCTCCCACTATTATTTACATTTTTTGTAGCAATAGTTTATTTATTCTATATGTATTTGCTTGTTGTTGCCTGTCTCCCTTCAGCAGTACATAAATTCTATAAGGTCAGAGATTTCTACTGTTTTTGTTCTGCCATTACATTATTCCCAGAAGCTAAATTAGTCTAGAAAATAAACTCTGGAATGAATGAATGAATGAATGAATGAGAGAAAATAGAGATGAAAATTTAGAACCTGAGAGGATATCAGACTTTGGCGTGTGGGGAAATAGATGTCCTAAGTTGGAGTTAGAAAAAGGAGGCGAGAATAGAAGCAATCAAGGAAGACACAGACCTGGAAACCAGAGGCAAAGGAAGTTTGTTTTTGATTTTTATGAACAAAACAAAGGAATTCTCAGATGTAAGTGGAACTGTGAAATTAAAGGATCTCTTTCAAGATTATTTTGAGATTGAAATAATTTTGAAATTGATTTCAAGATTCAGCAGTTCCAGACTGTCCATCAACTTTCAAGCTTGTTGGGATAAGAAAAGGAGAAACACACTGAGAACTTAAGAGTAAAAGACCAGAATTGGTGAGATCATCTTTGGAGCCAAGGTCTTTGTTGACAAGTTTGATAGCTTAGGAAATTAATGGTAGAATTGAATGCTTTTTGCTTTTCTCTTTCTGATGAGTTATATTGAGCTTTGAAATATTCCTTAGAATGATCTTTATTTAAAATATAGATGTCTAAAAAATAATTATATGTTTTTGAAACAAGATGAAGCAAGTTCTTCTTGTGGGAAAGGCCAGGAGATTGGGGAAAAAAGAAGTGTGATTAGATAGGAAATTATGGAGACACACAAAAGAATCTCAGAATCGAGCAGCTCATTGTAGAGATGCCTTCAGACTTTATTCGAGGCCAATTTCTTGGGCCTTAGATGGAAGCAGGCATTATCCCTCCACTTGCCCCCTAGGAATCCCGTCAGCCACCATCTCTCAGAATCTAATGAAAAGCCCACGTACTAAGGGTTAGTGAGGGCAAATGGGAAAGGGGATGGGCCGCTCCTTCCTATCTTCCCGCCCCTGTGGGACCCTGGATGTCCCGCCCAGGAGCTCCTTCCAGCAACTGCTTAAGCTCATTAACGGCCGTGATCCAAAGACACACAAAAGAATCTCCGAACCAAGCAGCTCATTGCAGAAATTTCTCCAAACCCTAATTATCTAAAATTTTAGATTTCTAGAAGTACGCTCTCATGGCCATGCAACATCCTATTTACTAGTAGCGGGCAATACAAATAAATCATCTAGCATCAGCCTGTTGTGGCAGGTTTGAGTGGTGGTGGGAAATTTGAAATAATGGTGGTGGAAAGTGTGATGGTGGTGGGACTGGTGTCGAAATATTGAATGTAATCCATTATTGTGAATAACTTTATGAAAATAAAAAATACATAAAAAGGAAAGAAATAGGAGAGAAAAAAAAGAAAATCTGTAGGATTGTCGGTAGAATTGTTGAAAATAGTTAAAATTTGAAGGCCCTAACCCCCAGTTTGGCTAGAATAAATAATGAAAAAAATCCTTTTTATTGACTCAGGTAACCATCATCTGAAAATAAATTTTAATCTACTGTAAAATTGATTAGCATAAATGTATGCTTTTTCAGTATATGTGAAGAAGTACAAATAAGAAATAGAGTCACAATTTCCTAAGAAACCTAGTAGTTAATTCAATAATATGTTCTTTAAATGGAATCTTGGAATAAATCTTCATCAGCCTGTTCTGTCAACCTTGATCATTTTCAATTCTCTTCCTCTTACAAGTAAGAAACAAAAGAAAACATTATTGTATTAAATTGCTAAAAATGTTGACCAGCAAAGTAACAAGATGCTCTATCAAGAGTTAGGAGAAATAGGTAGTATGAAGCAGCAGTGTAATTTGTGTATTTACAGCTAAATATTGTATATTTCTGTATCACTGTCATCCTGTTGCTCATCAATTTGCTTGAGCGGGCACCATTAACGTCTCTGTTGTGAGACTTGTTGTTACTTTTTTTGGCATATTGAATACACTGCAGGTAGCTTTCCAGGCTTTGCCGTCCAGGTGAGATACTCTTGGTAGCTTGCTGGGCTCTCCGAGAGGGGCGGAGGAATTGAACCCGGGAAATATTGTGTATTTACAGCTAAAAATTATTTTCTTTTCTTGTGGCCTAGATTTTCTATTTATCTCAAAGCTCTTACCTCCTAGAGACTGAAAATCAAATATACTTTGGACACTTGGGGCTTTATGAGTAGCAGAAATTATGTCCGAGGTATATATGTTCTTTTTTGGGTCTTTTGGATACCAAAGATAAGACCATTTAAGTAGCTAATAACTTTCAATGACTAGGAATAATTTCTTAATATTATTTAGTTGGTTTATTTATTTATTTATTTATTTAGTGTTTATTTAGTAATATTTAGTTGGTTTATTTATTTATTTAGTGTTTATTTAGTAATATTTAGTTGGTTTATTTATTTATTTAGTGTTTATTTAGTAATAAACACTACTTGCAAAGGAAGAACAAAATCCAAAACAAGTCTTAAAGGGTGGTATGTTACTTTCAAAAGAACCAAAACTTTCTTGCTGATCAATTTGATTTCCAAGGTGGTTGGATGTAAGACAAAGGATTTGATTATTAAAGATTAGTACCTTGGGCTGGAGTGATAGCACAGTGGGTAGGGCGTTAGCCTTGCACGCGGCCGACCCAGGTTCGAATCCCAGCATCTCATATGGTCCCCTGAGCATCGCCAGGGGTGATTCCTGAGTGCATGAGCCAGGAGTGACCCCTGTGCATCGCCAGGTGTGACCCAAAAAGCAAAAAAAAAAAAAAAAAGGTTAGTATCTTGCCCGCATGGCAGAGCCTGGCAAGCTACCCATGGCATATTTGATATGCCAAAAACAGTAACAACAAGTCTCACAATGGAGACATTACTGGTGCCCTCTTGAGCAAATCGATGAGCAACAGGATGACAGCGACAGTGTCAGTATCATCATGGAATTGAGAGCTGCTGAACTATTTGTAATAAATACTTTATTTTGAATTGTACGTTAAACAGTGTTTATGAAGTATTAGGATGCAATTAAAATCACATAGGAATTTTTTTCATCCCATGCAAAAAAATTTTTTTTGTTTCCATATTAGCATTTTTTTTCTCCTATGGGTAATGATTAGGTGATCAAAAAGATTTTTTTTGTCTGTTCCTTTAGTTTGTAAGCATATGGAGAAAACCACTAATATTAGTTACAGTAAACTCAGAGTACATAATTATAAGGTTGTAAGAACGAAAGGAAAATTAAATCATATGAAGCTGAAGCTGAGTTTTACAGTATATTGACTGATTAGTTTGAATACGGTTTGAGTTACTTTTGGTGGATGTGGGTAAATAAATAAGTTAGTAATAATTATAATGCTCATAATAGATTTTAGAAATTGTTTTTATGGTTGCAAAGTTGTTTCCCAACATTTTAACCTAATTTTTAAAAAGGCATTAGATATTTTAGAGTAACTATGATTTTTGAGCCTGCATAAACCACACATTCATAGGGAAGAATAGAGTGTGTGTAAACAACATTACTCTTGACATTTTATGGATGTGGTAAAAGCCAGTCCATTATTAGTATTAATCAGGATCAGCTTATGCTAAAAGTTTCTGACATAGGCTGCCTGAGGTTCAATGTTACTGATTAATTTTCTGCTATTTTACTTTGTTTCTATGCTGATTTTTAATTTCAAATTGGGTGAGCTCAGTATCATCTTTGTTTTAAGTAGATTTATATTTACTTAATATACTTAAAATGAATTAAATAACTGAGATTTTAAAATATACGTGATTAATGTGTATTCAAAAAACAAATATGAATGCTGCGGTGCTCTCTCGCCGCCTGATTTTGGTGGTCTTGGGCCACTTCCCCCACCCCAGGGCTGCTGATGGTGATGGGTGGATGAAGGAGGGAGTGAGGGCCAGGCTGCTTGGTGATCAGCTGCAGCTTATTCCCCTCTCATCTCCATCCTCTCCTGATTCTCCTCCTGATACTCCTTCATTCCTCCTCTCTGGATTCTGCTCCTACGTTCTTCTCCATCCTCCTTCTCCCGATTCTCCTTCATTCTCCCTTTGTCCACTCTTACAGCCTTAGTTATATCTCAGATCATGTATTTATTGTACAAATTTGTATTTAGGATACTATTTGTGATTATGTTTGTTGGGTAAATTATTTTCTAATAATCTGTGTAAATGCACACATCATACATGCATTTTAGAGTTTTTAAATGAAGGTTTAAAGTAATTTTGCTTGTTTAACTACATTGATTCAAAGATAAAATAAGTGACTATTATATAAAAAACCTATCTTTATTTTTAGTTTTTTCTAAGTTTTGTTTTATTTTTATAAAGATAGTCACAATAATTCATTCTATTTAATATTCAAACACCAATCCCAACACCATTGCATGTTCTCACCCATATTTCGAATGTTTGCACCCAAATCCCAAATTGTGTCCCCAAAGCAGAACAGAACAATTAATTTTGTATTGCTTGTTATGAACAATCTGCTAAAAATGGTCCAATAAAGTTTCCTTAGAAGAAGGTGTGTGAAGATTGTTGTATTTCATCCTCCAGCCATTAAGCCATTGTACAAATGATTACTAACATGCTTATTAAACCTAATCAAATGTTGTATGCTACTCTTGGTACATCAGTGGTGTAGATTAAGAGAGATTGCTCGCTCCAGGAAATCTAAAATTTAGAATATGACTGTAGAACAGATTCACTCATGGGTGAGGCCTATGTTGCTCTCCTCCAGGAGCTTGTTTCTGAGTCTCTGGATCATGGTGGTTGATGAGATTATATGGCTCCTGAGGCAGTTTGTGATTGTGGCTGCCAAGTGTCTTGTAAACTTGGGAAATGGGGGTTGGATGCCTAGTCCTGCTTCGAGCAAGCTTGGAGATTTCAGTCACAGGTCCTCATACCCGGCTTTTTCAGCAGATTTACTTGTGGGTGAGGCTCATCCAAGCCTGTGGAGAGTGGCCATTGTCATGGTGATGGATGGGTTCTTGAGGTGTTCAGCTGCCAGGGCTCTGTTGGGGTGGGGAGGGAAATTCAACTCGCCCCTCTCCAAGTTTACCCAGTAAAGACTGGCCCGGGGTCTGGACATCAAGAAACCCATCTTTAAAGAATCCAAATACTGGTCCAGAGAGATAAGACTCTTGGCTTGATTTCAACTGACCTTGGTTTTATCCTCAACATTACATATCATCGCCTCAGCACAGCTGAGAGAAACCCTGAAAAATAGCTAGGAGTATCCCTTGAGCACTGCCTGATGGGGCCCCAAAACCCATGGAGAAAAAAAATCAGAGTCCAAATAGCAGTTAACTAACAAAAATGATAAAGGTGAAATTTTACTCTGGTTGAATGATTTTTAGCTGGGCCTTTTTTTTTAAACATTTAAGATTGATTAACCTTAGATTAAGAAATAAATTGGCATAGAGATGGGAGTAGACCCTGAGGATCAATGGAGGGGCTTAAAACAAACAAACAAAAAACCCAACACTAATTTTACTTGATTAATTGCTAATACATATTAATAAATGTTATTAATTGTCATATTGATCAATTAATGTTAGTCTTATGATTGTGTTTGGATAAGAGAATATCCAGATTTTAGAAGCTATCTCTTGTGGCATTTAGGGTGAAGGGTTATGTTTGAAGCTTACATTCAGATAGTTCAGGAAGAGAGTATTTGTATGAATTTTAGTGTGTGAGGAAGCATAAATCTAGCCAAATATTAATTTGACAATGTAGATGTACTTTAATGTACTTCTTATTAATCTTTCCTGATAACCTGAAACTCTTAAAACTGAAAATTCAAGGAATAATTGAGTTGGAAAAGTAGTACTAATGATTTTTTAAAATTGTTTTCTCTTGAATTATGGGACTTCAGTTAGCACAGAGAAATCTCTTGTCTATCCCAGAAAGATGCTGTTATTAACAGTGTCTAGTTATATAAAAGTTAGGAAAATCATATATACATGTGAGTGCTGCCAATGTTATTTTTCTTGAAATAGTTCGGCCCTCATTATAATATTATGATGTTCTAATTTCTGTTTCTCAGTACTCAGGAAGTTTATTTTTAAATTTTATTTTAAAAAATAATATGTAAAGCCATACTTCCTGGTTAGTGGCAGGGAATGCTATGTTAGGAGATAGAACCCAGGGCCTGGAACATGCAAGCATGTGACCAACTATTTGAGCTATGTCCTTGGCCATGTATTTGTTTATTAATTAATTTTTTTTCTTGTTTTGGGCCACTTATAGATGTTTTCACGACTTACCCCTGGCTTTGGGCTTAGGAATCACTACTGATAGTGTTTCGGGACTGTATGCAGTGCTGGGAAATGAATCAAGGTCAACCATTTGCAAGGGAAGAATTTTAACCCTTGTATCATCTCTCTTGCTATGAACTTTTAAAATTTATTGTTACTTATTTTTTTAATTTATTTTAGTCGCTATGATTTATACTACTGTCAATAGCTGTAGCACTGTTGTCCCATTGTTCATTGATTTTCTCGAGCGGGCACCAGTAGTGTCTCCATTGTGAGACTTGTTGTTACTGTTTTTGGCATATTGAATATGCCATGGGGAGTTTGCCAGGCTCTGTCGTGCGGGCAGGATACTCTCTATAGCTTGCTGGGCTCTCTGAGAGGGATGGAGGAATCCAACCTGGGTCAGCTTCGTGCAAGGCAAAAACACCCTACCCACTGTGCTATTGCTCCAGTCCTATACAGTCAATAAAGGGGTTTAATGAATATAATGTTTCAACACCCCACCCCACACACACCAGAGCGTTCTTTTCCTTCTACTATTGTCTCGGCATTCTTTCCCTGCTTAAAAAAAGACTCTTTCTTCTCTTAGCCTTCAATTTTGTTTTTCCTCAGCTATTTGCTGTTCTCTTGCTATGCTTTTTTATATCCTACATACGCAAGAGACCTCAGCCTAATACCCTTCAGTTCCATCCACATAGTGACAGATTGCAGATTACATTTTCATTTCATCTACTGATTCTTTTAGTTATGTGACTTCTGTTCGTAGCTTTGAAATTTCTGCTCTCATTTCTTCCTGGATTATCTTGGTGGACTGTTCCAATGCTGCATCCATATCCTCCCTTAATTTATTGGAAGTTTGTTCCATAGTTGCTTTGAGTTCGTGAACCATCCTCACAATTTCCTCTCTGAATTCTTTATCCGAGAGGAGGTTGTATTTCTGGGAAGTCGCTGCTGAGGTTAGTGAGATATTTTCTTGGATCTCTCCTGGTGGTGGGGATTTTCGCTGTTTCTTCATGTTGTTATGGGCTTTACTATCCGGTGCTCTCCTTAGCTTGGGAGGGGCCTCAACTGAAGATGTGGGGCTATGCTCTTTTTACAAAGGACTTTTATGTGCAACTTGATGTGTTCACTGACAGTTTTCGTGAAATTAGGATAGGCTAGGTTACTTGACTATTAACATATAGTGACTAAGATGACCAGGGAATTCTTCAGAGGAGTGGGTTCTATCAATTGTGGCCAAAGGACAATGCATGGAATGGTAAAAAAACAACTGCGGCCCTGTAAGTGGGCACCGCTTCGGGAAAGGGGAAAGTGGCCACGCCCACTTTTGAGGCCACACCCCCTAAGGTGAGGACACGCCCCTAATCAGCAGAATGGGGAGTGGTCAGGACCCAACGGTGCGGCGGCCTAAAGGTGCCAGGCAGGGGTGGGGGCGTCAGTGCCAGCCCCAAACCACGGGCAGGGGGCGGGAAGGGGGCTTCTCCCGCAGATTACATTTTCTTGGAGCAGGGGTGGGAGGGCAGATATATATATGTGTTTGTGTGGTGTGTGTGTTTACACATATATATGTATATAATGTTTCTTTATCCATTCTTTTGTTCTCAGACACTTAGATTGTTTCTAGATTTTGGCTACTGTGCAGCAAAGAACGCATTTTTTTTTTTCTTGAATCAAGTTCTGGGACTCTTGGAATAGAGGCTAAGAAATGGAATTACTGTTATCTGGCAGCTCAATATGAATCTTTTATGAGGATGTCAATATTATTTTCCAAAATAGTTGAACTGATCTGCATTCCCTTCAGGAGAATGAGAGTTCCTTTTCTCAGTATCACCACCTAAACTGGTTATTTTTGTTTTTTTTGATGTGTATGAATCTCACTCATGTGAGATGATTTCTAATTGTCTTTTTGATTTGCATTTCCCAGATGATCAGTGACGCAGGAAATTTTCTCATATACCTGTTAGCTATTTGTATTTCTTCCTTGAGGAAGTTTCTGTCCATCTCCTTATCCATCTGTTGATAGGGTTGATTATTTTTATTGTAATGTTCTTCCTGTATTTTATATATCTTGTGTGTTAACCCATTGTCAGATGAGAGGTGGGAAAATATTTTTTCTCTGTTTTGGGGGTGTCTGTATTCTGGTCATTATTTCTTTTATGGCATAGAAGCTTCATAGTTTTATATAGTCCCATTTGTATATTTTTGCTTGTTTGTTTGGCTAATGGCATTGAATTGTTAAAGATGCCTCTAGTCCAGTGTCATGAAAGTTTCTACCTATGTTTTTCTCCATATAGTTGATGAACTCAGTTCTGATATCAAGATCTTTTATCTAGCTTAAATTGACTCTTGTGACTCATCGAAAAGGTCATACACCCATAGGATTCATCTGGGGATGCAACGATGGTTTAACATTTGCAAGTCAATCAACATAATATGCCATATCAATAAAACTAAATTTTTATCATGATCATATCAATAGGTGGAGAGAAAATATTTGAAAATATCTCACACCCATTTTGATTAAAAAATAAAAACTCAACAAAATAGGATTTGAAGGAATGTTCCTCAGCATACCAAAACCATTAACCTTGAGCCCACGGGAAGCATTGTTCTCAGTGGGTGAAAACTAAAAGCCTTTCGCTCTAACATCAGGCACAATTCAGTGTTGCCCTCTCTTATCAAATATTTTCATTATAGTACTGGAAATATTTGTGATAGGACTTAGGGAAAAGAAAAGATATCAAGGCATCCAGATAGGAAAGAAAGTCAAGCTCTCACTATTTGCAGATAACATGATATTATACTTAGAAAACCCTAAAGACTACTAAAGAGCTTCTAGAAACAATAGAGTTGTATAGTAAAGTGCCAGGTTACAAAACATGCCAAAGCCCATTAGCTTTCCTATACACAGATAATGAAAGATAAGGAAGAGATTTAAAAAAGCATTCCATTTACAATTGTGCCTCAGAAAATCACGTACCTCAGAATCAGCTTAACTAAAGAGGTTAAAGACCTATAAAAAGAAACCTAGAAAACATTACTTCAAGAAGTAAAAGAGGAGACAAAAGAAATGGAAGCACATCCTTCTCATGGACTGGGAGGATTTACATGGTCAAAATGGCAATACTCACCAACGAATAATACAGATTCAATGCAGTCCCTATAAGGAAAATCATGAAATTTTTCAAAGAAATAGATCAAACACTTCTGAAATTCATATGGAACAATAAACCTCCACGAATAGTTAAGGCAGTTGTTGGGAAAAAGAAGATAGAAGGTATCACACCTTCCCTAACTTTAGACTGTGCTACAAAGCTATAGTAATTAAAACAGCATGGTATTGGCATAAAGACAGACCTGCAGGTCAATGGAATAGAGATGAATATCCTGATACAAACCTTCAAGTGTATGATCATTTAACCTTTAATGAAGGGGCAAGAAAGATGAAGTGGAGCCAGGAAAGCCTCTTCAACAAGTGATGCTGGGAAAACTGGGCAGCTCTATGTAAAAAATGGACTCAGACCTCTTTTTTTTTAAGTTTTTATTTTAGTGAATCACCGTGAAAAAAATACAAAGCTTTCAGGTTTAAGTCTCAGTCATATAATGATTGAACCCCCATCCCTTTACCAGTGCACATGTTCCACCACCAAGAACCCCAATATACCCCCCTCCTCCCACCCAGCCCCCATCTAAGTAGCTAATGATCTTCACTTTATTCTCTCTATATTTAAATACATTCAATATTTCAATAGAGAACTGACTATTATTGTTTGGAATTTCCCCCCAACAATCAGGCCTGCTGAAAAGGCATCATTTAATAATTTCTTTTCATTGCTGATAATGAAAACTCTATCTGATATTTTAGCTCAGTTCACAGTGTAGATGCATTTCTGTAAGAAGCTGCTCTGGGTGCCAAAATGGGTTAGAAAACCTCTCGGATAATAGTCTTTAGGAGCAGAGGTTCTGTTTCGCACGTGGCAGCTCCGGATCTTATTTGGGCCGAGGGCGTGCCGGTAACACCCCCTTCCCATGATCGCCTATGAGCCATATCACTGAAAAACTCATACCTCTGGGATGGGAGTCTTAGGGGGTGGCTCTCGCCACGTGGATGTTGCCGCCGCTGCCATTTTCCGCGCAGAAAAACAGGGTACAGAGGGAAAATCCCTCCCTGGGTGGCACAGAGTTGTAGCACAGCTCACAGTCTAGATGCATTTCTGTAAGAAGCTGCTCTGGGTGCCAAAATGGGTTAGAAGACCTCTCGGATCATAGTCTTTAGGAGCAGAGGGTTCCAGACTCAAACTCTTTCTAACACTGTACACAAAAGTCAGATCAACATGGACTAAAGGACCTGCTGAAAAGAGATATGAGGTGGACTTTGGGGGGAGAAACTCCAAACAATAATAGTGAGTTTTTTGTTGAAATATTGAATGTAATCAAAGTAAAGTGAAATTTATCAGTTGCACAGGTGGGGTGGGGGGCTGGGGAGGTGGGTGGATGGGAGGGGGAGGTATACTGTGATTCTTGGTGGTGGAATATGTGCACTGGTGAAGGGATGGGTGTTTGAGCATTGTATAACTGGGACTTAAACCTGAAAGCTTTGTAACTTTCTACAAATCTATGGTGATTCAATTAAAAAAAATTTAAAAAATGGACTAAAGGCCTCAATATCAGACCTTGATCCATTAGGTACACAGAGGAAAATGTAGGCAGAGTCTTCAATGACATTGAAGTTAAAGGCATCTTCAAAGATGAAACAACAATGATCGAGAAAGTGGAAGCAAAAGTAGACAAATGGGACTACATTAAACATTATTCACCCACCCAATGCCCATATGAGCCCTGCAAGCTACTGAGAATATCTCACCCGCATGGCAGAGCCTGGCAAGCTACCCATGGCATATGATATGCCAAAAACAGTAACAGCAGGTCTCACAATGCAGACATTACTGGTGCCAGCTCGAGCAAATCGATGAGCAACAGGATGACAGTGACAGTGATACCCATCTGATCAGGGGTTAGTATCCAAGATATATAAGGCACTTATAGAACTTCATAAGAAAATAAAACACATCCAACTCAAAAATGGGGAGAAGAAATGAACAGAAACTTCCTTAAAGAAGAAATACAAGTGCCCAAAAGGCACATATAAAATGCTATAAAAATGGTCTACATCACTAATCATCAGGGAGATACAAATCAAAACAATGAGATATCATCTCACACTCCCGATATGGACACACACATCAAAAGAACTATAATAACCAGTGCTGAAATGGATATGGTGAGAAAGGGACTCTCATTCACTTTTGGTGGGAATGCTGACTAATTGAGCCTTTATGGAAAACAATATGGGCATTCCTCAAAAAAATCTAGAAATTGAGCTTCCATAAAACCCATAATATGACTCCTGGAAGTATACCATAGGAGCCCACACAGTATAGAAAAACATCTGCACTCTCATGTTCATTGCAACACTATTTACAATAGCCAGAATATGGAAACAACCAAGTGCCCAGAACAGATGACTGGATAAAGAAACTGCAGTGCATCTACACAATGAAATACTATGCAGCCGCCAGGAAAAATGAAGTCATGAAATTTGCTTATAAATGGTTGGACATGGAGAGTATCATGCTGGGTGAAATGAGTCAGAGGGAGAGGAACAGACATAGAATGATTGTACTCATTTGTGGGATATAAAAAAACATCGTATGAGACTAATACCCAAGGACAGTAGAGACAAGGGCCAGGAAGACTGGTCTATGATTGGAAACTTGACACAAGTGGGTGGGGGAAGGCAGTTAGGACAGAGAAGGGACCACTAGTACAATAATAGTTGAAAATGATGTCTCTGGACCATAACTGAGTGCTGAAAGTAGGTAAAGAGATTTACATAATTACCATCCAGTACCTGTTTTGTAAACCATAATGCCCGAGAGAGGGAGAGGGATAGAGAGAGGGAGGGAAGGAGGGGATAAGAGAGAGAGAGAGAGGAGAGGAGAGAGAGAGAGAGAGAGAGAGAGAGAGAGAGAGAGAGAGAGAGAGAGAGAGAGAGAGAGAGAGAGAGAGAGAGAGAGAGAGAGAGAGAGAGTCTTTGTCTGCTGTGGAGGAAGCCTGCAGTGACGGTGGGGATGATGATGGGATATTGGTGGTGGGAAAACAGCTCCAAGCATTTTAGGTTTACCATTGGGTTGACCTTTCTCCTCTTCCCAGGAGCTTAAATTAATTGAATTGAATTACAGCCACCATAGTGTTCCGAGGCACATGCAAGTTCATCAGGGCACCCCCAGTCCTCTGTATTTATCTTTAACCTCACCTTTGTGTTCTTCTTCCACTGTGTGTTATTCACAAATATCTTCAAATAAGACATGGGAACTTGTAACGTCAAACCTTCTGATGGCTCTGGATTTTTGTGTATGTAAGTAAAATGTTGCCTTTCACTTTCCTTTAGGTCTTTTGCATATTTTTATTTTAGAGCAATGTCCTTTTTGTATAGACACAGGAAGACAGTTATTGCTTTGGTTTTGTGAGATGGGAGTTAGTTGACTCTGAATAAAATAAACATAATTTGATGAAAAAAGTGGAATTTACAGACCTTTTACATCTTAATTTTTATCAAGGTAAAATTAAAGATAGAAGCATAAAACTTTTGTAACTGCTCAAAATAAGGCATTTATTTTGTGTTTTATTAGCATTTATATCACCACTGTTTTTATATAATGACTTAAAAGCATTCAGTATAGATTTTTAATTCAAAACTTTTTTGTTTTTGCTTTTGGACTATCCCCAGTGATGCTCAGGAATCACTTGGTGGTGCTTGAGATATGTGGGGCTAGGGATCAAATCCTGGTTGACCGCATGCAAAGCAAGTGCCCTACCCACAGTGCTATTGCTCCAGCCTTCAAGGGCTTTCTTCCCCTTTACTTTTCTTTTTCTCTTTTTAAAATAACCCTGTGATTTACAAAGTTATTCACAATGCAGTTGTTCAAGCATACAGTGTTCTGACCCCAGTCCTATCTCCAATGGGACCTTCCCTTCCCCGTGTCCCAGATTCCCTCCCCATCCCCTTAGCAGGCACATAATCAGTTTATTTCATATCATTTGTTCCAACAAAATGGAAAATGCACTTATGAGAAAAAAATCAGTGAAAATCAATTTGTGATGATTGATTGTTCTATCTCACAACATTGTTACTAAAGTCATTATTGGATGATTTCTTGAGCTGGCGAATGTTGACTCAGCCCTCTGTGTTATTTTTGTTCATTGAGCTTTGTGGGCTTCTACTCATCTTTCTCATTAAATTTGCTGTGCTCCTGCTGGCCTGTTAGTGCGGAGAAATTTGGAGGAGGTGTCACATGACTGCTTCAGGAGCTGTGGAGAAGGTCTGTGTGGAGGCTGCTGGGCCTAGGTGAAATTTAGAGGAATCTTCTTGGCTCCATTCAGAAAAGACTTCAGAGTTTTACCAGATATCCATCTGCCTGGAATGGTTTGGTGGCTTGTTGAGGTTCAGGAATTTGAATGGTTTGGTAACTTGCCAAGGTTCCTCAAAGGCTTTTTAAAAAAATATTTAAACTTGGGGTTAGAGGAATGGTTAAGTGGATAAGGAGCTTTTTACATGGCTGAATTGGGTTCAATTCTCAACATTTCATATGGCCTGTGAGCACCCTCAGGAGTAAGTCCTGAGTACAGAACCAGGAGTAACCCCTAAGCATCACTAGGTATGGCCCCCAAACCACCACCCCACCCCACTGCGGCTGCCAAAATAAAAACCTTTTAATTTGGAAAAAAATTTAAAGTCCCATTAAATTGTCTGATATAACTCAGAGAGATCAATGTATCAGTTTTTCTGTTTCCCCCCAATAATAATCTGTTGATCCATAGTATGACTTTATAGACAAAATGTTGACATTGATAGATCCACAAATATTATTTAACTTTCTTTAGAGGTTGGGCCTTCAAAGCAGTGCTCAGGAGCCCAGATGCCCTCACTGAAGAGTCAGTGAGGCTGTTGGTTCAGTGAAAGGGTCTGAAGATGCTGCCCAGACCCTCTGTTCTGGGGGTACCACAGCCACAACTGCCCTGCTGTGTGCCTTCAGGGTCACACCTGGTAATATTCAGGAGTCTCCAGGGTTATACCTATGAATGCCCTGGGGACTGTATGATGCCAGGAATCGAGCCTGGGTCAGGCGTATATACCAGGCATGAGCCCCAATCACTGTACTCTATATTGGCTTCTTTCCAACTTTCTTAATTTGTGGCAGCTATTGTTTGTTTGTTAGTTTCGACTATACCCAGCTATGTTTGGGGCTTATTCCTGGCTAGTTGTGCAGGATCAATCCTGGAGGGGTTTGAGGAACCCAATGAGATGCTGGGGATTGATCCCACGTCAGCTGTGTGCAAGACAAGTCCCTGACCTGCTGTATTATCTCTACAGTCCCAGAATTTATCTGTACTTATGTGTATGGGTGAGTGTGTGTGTTATTTTTTATTAACAATATTTACCTCACCCACCCTCACTTTAGCCCCCGATAGCTATTGTTTGTTGTCTATTTCTGTAACTTTGTCTTTTCAAGATGTTGTGTAAATGTAAAGATATAGTTTATAACTTTGGGGATAACTTTTATACTCAGAAAGATTCCCTTGAAGGTCATTTAAGTTATTGTATACATCAGTAGTATGTCCTTTACACACACACACACACACACACACACACACACACACACACATGCACGCACACACACAGAGTAGTTTGAATATTTGCTTAATGAAAGATATTTCAGTTGTTTGCAGTTTTCTCTTCCTTCTTTAACTTCATTCACTTATTCCATTTTGGTTTTGGTGTCAAATACTGAACAAAGGTGAAAACAGCATATATTCTACCACTGAGTTTTCTCTCCAACCTTCTTTATTTTATGACAGTGACATTATTTTTTTGTATCTATATACCATATTTTATGTATTCTTTCATCTACTGATGGCCATTTGATTTGTGTCTACAATAGAAATGTACTTTTTTAGCAGTCTGTCAGCTAGAAGTTTAAGATCAAGGTGTCTGCACCATTAGTTTCTTTTGAGTTCTTTCTCCTTGATTTATAGATGACGAATTTCTCCCAGAATCTCTACATAGCTTTTCCTCTGTGTGTGTCTGTACCCTGACCTCCTCCTCTTATAAGAATACCAAATATCTTAGATTAGGTCCACTTTATGATGTCATTTAATTTTAATGAATGCTAAAAACCCTATCTCCAAACATAGTCATAGTCTGAAGTAATAAATTTTGGAAAATACAGTTCAGCCCATAACATACTTTTGGCTACAGCTGTTATGACTATAGCTGTGTAGATACCTCTTTTAAATTCTTATTTCTTTTGGGTATATGTGATGTGATTTGTGTGTATGTATATATGTATATATAATATATATTCATACATACACATGTTTGTATAATCTCTGGAAGAGAAGTTATTGTACATATTCTATTTTCAGATTTTTGAAGAGCTGACTTTTTATAGTCTCTTCCTTATTTATATTCTTACCAATAATGCATAAAGTTTCCAGTTTTTTCTATCTTATTATTGTGGCTTTGATTTACATTTCAGTAATCATTTACTCTTGTGCATCTTTTCATATGCTTCTTAGCTAATTTTATATAATCTTTGGGAATAATTTCTAGTCAAGTCCTTTATCCATTTAAAGAATAAAATATTTTTGTATTCTAAGTGTTCTTTTTATGTTCCGATGTTATCCTCATGACTTAGATTCCCCCCCCCATAGGTAGTCTTTTTATTCATAGATTGTCTATTGATTATTTTTTAAAATTCCAATTTATCTACTTTATCCTTTTTTTTGATGTTATAGCCTGTTTCTTTTCTTTTTTTAAAGTTTAATGAATCATTGTGAGACACATTTACAGACGTATAGACTTTAATGATTGCGTTTCAGTCAAACAATGTTCAAGTACTCATCCCTCCACCAGTACCCATTCTCCACTACCAGTGTTCCCAGTATCTCTCCCCTCACCCCATCCCTTTCTATCTCCTGCTTCTGACATTCCCTTTTACTCTCTTTTTGGGTGTTACAGTTTGCAATACAGGTAATAAGCAGCCATCATGTGTCCTTGAAAGGGTGAGGGACAAGTTGAAGAATTGTTGGCGTGTAAATAGTCCAAATCATGCACACTGGGAAGTAAGAGGTTGGAGAGATACTTTCAAGTGAGATCTATAGATCAGGCAGAATTTACCGGTAATCAAAAGGACCTAGGTTTATAAGATTTAGAAAGAGTAGAGGATATTCTCACAGAGAAGACCAGAATTCTTGGCTCTGAAATAGTTAAGAAATTGAGAAGTTGGATAGCTAGCTGAAAGAATAATCTATGTGCCTTGAAATCACTAGGTTTTAATTCAGGATGGACATCACTAGAGTCTGTCTAGAACGGGGATGGGGTGGGGTGGGGAGTGACCTCTTGGGGCTGGTAGGTGCATTGCCACATAGTCTGATACCTGGAAACTCAAATCTGGGGAAGGGTTGGCAGGCAGCTCTAAGAAAGAGGAAGGAAGATATTGCACTACTCCAGGCATGGCATAAATATTTTATTTTTTCCGTGAAACTCATTTAAATTAGCATACATCTCTTACTTTGTATGCTCGTACTAGTGTAGAAATGCCAACTATTTAAAATAGAAAACACATTCTCTGTATCCATACTCATGAACTTTGTTGACAAGTTGACTTGCAAATCTCTAAATCTGTTGTTGATTGTTGAACTGCGGCATTAACTGACATGAACTTGAAATAGCCACAGGGCCCAGGAGCTTTGGGATGGAATCCACTCAGATGGGTAACAAAAAGTCAGCAATGTTCCTTTTCTTTAGCCCAGAAATTGATGCATAATCTTAAGTATGAAAATAAAAATTTGAATTGGTGGCACCTCTTGCTTTCCATTGGGATGTTTACTAACAAAACAACATGGTTAACTGTCTGTATAGATCTTGCTCCTTTAAAAAATGTTTCTAAAATATGTGTGCTGTTTTGCAATGTTTTGGAGTGACCACTGTTTCTAACGTTAACTTTTTTGGTTGCACACTAGATTAAGGTTTTGTGTGCCACCACTGACCGGGCTATATTTAGTTGTCTCTCTTGGTGGAAATGCATAATTGAAAACGTACAAGTGAAAACATCCTTCTATTCCCTCTTTAAATTTAGTTTTATTTATTTTTTGAGTCTTAGTGCAGTACTTCACTTGATTTGTATGTTGTTTAACAATTTTGTGGGTGAAGAATCTTTAATTATCCCCATCTAGAAGACAGGTCCAAAATAGAACTTGCTTATATGGAATCCCCAAGTCCTTAGAATGACATTTCAGCTTTCATGTCAACTTATTAGCAGAATGTCTCCACATAGTACTGTGTGTACATTTGTGTATCATGATAAATTTGCTAATCTTTGGGGGGGTTTTTTTGGTTACACCTGAGAGTACTCAGGGCTTACTCCTGGCCCTGCTCTCAGGGATCACTCCTGGCCGGCTTGGGGTGATGGAGATCGAATTGTTTAGATGTGTGCACAGCAAGCACCCTACCCACCTTACTATCTCTCCAGCCTTGATAAGTTTAATAATCTAAAGATGGAGTTACCAAAATTCCTGAGTGACCTTTCAGCTTTATTCATATTTATTGACTATGAAGTTGTGATAGTTTTAGATACTCATCTGTATATATAAAATTTTTTTAATTGTTTAATTTTTCTTTTCTTAAATTTTTTAAAATTAAGGCATCATATTTACAAAATTATTAATAGTTGAGTTTTAGTCCTACAATGCTCCAACACCAATTCCTTGTTAACTTCCCTCCACTGATGTCCCCTCTCTCCCTCAACCTCGTCTCCTTGACAGACAGAATTTTAAATTTAATTCTCATTGTGTGTGTCTCATGATTTCCGTTTTGTTGCCTTAACAGATTAAATCCTTTATTGGAGATTTATGATATTTATTTATGATATTTATTTATTTATTTATTTTTGAGATTTATTTATGATATTTATGAGATTTATGATACAGTTTTGTGGTTTTATTTTTTTCTTATAAAAGCTCTATAAAATTGTGCTCCATAACTTTTTTAATCATATAGCATTGTTTATTGATTTATAATTCCCTAAAGTTATCTCATCATCCATGTACCTTCCTATTTTTCAAATTTTATATACCTGAATGTTGTTATTTTCAAGTATACATAACTCACAAAATCTCATTTCTAATCTTTATCCCTCTTACTTTGTTAATGAAAATGTGTTTTCTTTGTGGATTATATTGCTTATTTTTCCAATTTTTGGTTTTAATCTTTTTCTCACTTTGACATTTTAAATTCAATCATTGTGTTTTCTTTTATTTAGAATTTTTTTCTTAGTTACTTGACTGGTTTTTCATGCCACTTAAGCCATATTAATAACATACTAATAGAATGCTAAATGAAGAAAAGAAGTTGGAATTATTTTGGTTACTGTTGTTTTCTTCATCACTGTATCACTGTCACTATCATCTCATTGCTCATCGATTTGCTTGAGCGGGCACCAGTAAGGTCTCCATTGTGAGACTTCTTATTACTGTTTCTTGCACACTGAACACACCAAGCGGAGCTTGCCAGGCTCTGCAATGGGGGCAAGATACTTTCAGTTGCTTGCTGGGCTCTCCGAGAGGGATGGAGTCTAACCCAGGTCAGCTACGTGCAAGGCTATTGCTCCAGCCCTTCAAATACAATAGAAACACAAATTTAGTGGTTTTCTTAGTAATTGTTGTATAGTGACAAGATCTCATCTTTAGTATTGTTTACAAAATTGAAAATTCATGGCTCTCTCTCACTCTTTCTCTCCCTCTCTCTTTGTTCCATGAGCCTGTCTTTAAGACATGTATGATTTACTTCTGCTATTTCAGCTTACATTTTATTTATTAGACGTAGCAAAAGGTTACCCACAGCCCAAGGCTTCTGGATGTGTGTAGACTATAAAAATCCACAATGAAATCAAACAGGACAACTAAAATTCCACAGCAAAGATGAAAAAAAGTTCAGGGCTTTATTTAGTAAAGAATGACAAGCTGAAAAATAGGTCCTGCCCAGCATCCGAAGGTAAACAAATTAGACCTCTGCTGAATTTGGACTGGGAAGGAATTCCAGAGATGAATAAGGCCATGATGGGGCAACAAAGCAAAGTCAGAGTCTTGGACTGGGGAAAGAATTTCACAGCAAACTGTAGATCTCACAGTGCCCAGGAATCTCTAACAACAGTCCTTAGGGCATTGCTCTTGAGATGTAAATTACCTGATTGGCATGACTGGCTGAGGTCAGTGACCTTTGTACACCTTCCCCTGTGCTATGTGGGCCTCCTGTGGGAAAAGAGTTTGCTGCTCTTCAGTAGAATACCTGTCTTCAGTATGCAGGGAAATTTCTTCTTGTCCTCCCATATTATGCAACATCTGCTTTGGAACTGGGAGGGATGAAGAAGGTGTATGGTTTACTCTGCCACTGGGGAAGAGAGGAAGCTGAAATTTCTCTCCATACTCATTGAGAAGTCAGGTAACTCATCGAGAACTCAGGTAACTGAGCCATCACAGAAGCTATTTCAAAAATCTTCCTTTTTTTCTCTCTCTCTCTTTTTTCCCTCTTTTCTTTTGAAACTTTCTCGGAACACTGACTATTCTTCACATGGCCACCTAAGTTAATTTCTTATCTATCTCTGAGCACAGAGCAAGGAGTAGCCATCAACAAAACAGAATCCCACAAAACTTTGCAAACCCAATGAATATAAGCATTCTCACTGTTAGTAAAAAATATTACCTTGAAAAAAGTAAATTAAAGAAAGCAACAACAGGGGCTGGAGCAATAGCACAGAGGATAGGGCATTTGCCTTGCACGCAGGCAATCCAGGTTAGATTCTCTCTTATGGTCCCCTGAGCACCGCCAGCAGTAATTCCTGACTGCATAAGCCAGGAGTAACCCCTGTGCATCGCCGGGTGTGACCCAAAAAGAAAGAAAAGAAAGAAAGGAACACAACAATAACAACAAACAACTCCAGAGCAGCTAAATGCAAGAGATGTGTAGGGCAAGTTATGTAGGAATTTCTCTCAGCTTCCATATTCTCTCTCCCAGTCTCTTCATGTTCACTTACCTGAAAGCTCCCTTTTGGGGAGTTTATTATGGCTTTAATTAGCTAGGCATGATAGTTATCTGATTGCCCTTGGTAATTAGTTTAATTTCCAACACCTCTTCTCTGAGATTGAAGGAGTAAGACTGATAGTTCAGCTAGCTGGTTACTAGCCGTTACTCTATAACCAGTTTCCAGGTGTCTCGGGGATTCTGCAGTCAGTCCTTCATCATAAATTCAGGTGTTGTTGAAAGGGTTTTGTTACTCATCTGGAGAGAGAACAAAAGGGAATGCCCTGCCACAGAGACAGGGTAGGGCAGTGGAGTAGTGGGAGGGATACTGGGTGGGGGAGAATGGGCACTGGTGGAGGGATGTAAACGAAATGCAAACATGAAAGTTCATAAGTTTGTAACAGTACCTAATGGTGATTCACTAATAAATTTTTTTTTAAAAGAGAGGGTTTTGTTACAAATCACTCATTTTACTTTTCTTCTGGAGCTATTTCAAATTGGAAATGAAGCTAAATATTTTATCAAAAGATGCCTCTCTGTATCTAAGAAATTAGAAAGATTTTTAGGAGCTGTGAGCCAAAAACACCAAAACAGGGAGGAATACCAAAAGACATATTTCTTATAATTTCACAGCATGACACCATTTTCACAGACTTTTGGACAGAAACTTTCTGAAGTCTTTTTGTTTGTTTGTTTGTTTGTTTGTTTGTTTGGGGGGGCTACACCTGGCAGTGCTTGGGGCTTACTCCTGGAAGGCTTAGAGGACCATTTGAAGTGGGGTGATTAAACATGGGTCAGCCACATGCAAGGCAAACACCCTGTCTTCTGTAGTGTCACTTCAACTCCTGGGGGCTTTTTAGAAAATCATACTAAGGTAGATCAATACATAAACTCAAATGCAAAGTTCATGAGCACTTGCAGAATAGTTGAGACATTAACCTGACTCTAATTTTGAATTAAAAGCATGATGAGAAGCCTCCTTGACTCATGCTCAGTGCGATCAGTTGTCAAAGTCTGACTTTCTAGAGGAAAGGGAACAGTGTGTGTGCATAGGGGGAAATGGCATGAAGACACACCTCACGAGGAGGAGCGTGAGGATCTGATGTTCTTCACGGCTGACATACTTGGAGGGCATTGTGCAGTGATTGATAGGAAGTCCTGTGCCTTTTCTATGTGTTTATCACTATTATTTGATTAGATCTTCATTTGCCACAGTCCAAAGCAAATAACATATAGCTCCCGAATATGGTCCCTGGAATACTGTAAACACTATTACATCCTTTGCACAACTGAAATATAGAATTCAGTGACCAGTAACTTGATTTCTTGCTCCACCATGCCTGCCAATTTTTGCATATTTGCAAAATAAGTACTAACCAAGGGAAAAAAAAGTTGGTTTTTAAAATTTAAACACTGTGATTTACAAAGTTGTTTACAAATACAGCTGTTTCAGACATTCAATGTTCATCAGTGTCATCAGTGTCCCCAGTTTCCCATTCACTCCCCCAAGGCTGCCCCCTTAGCAGGCACAAGCAAGTTTACTTCAAATTTCTTGTTACAACAAAATGCCAAATGGAATATCAGAAAATAGATCATTAAAAGTCAATTTAGGGGCCGGAGTGATAGTACAGTGGGATAGGCATTTGCCTTGCACACGCCCAACCGGGATTCGATCCCCCACATCCCATGTGGTCTCCCAAGCACCACCAGGAGTAACTCCTGAGTGGCACTGGGTGTGATCCAAAAAGCATCATCATCATCATCATCATCATCCAACAGGCGAATTTGAATTGTCAAATTTCTTGAGTGGTCTCAGTAATGTCTCCATTCGTCCTAGCCCTGAGATTTTAGAAGCGTCTCTTTACTCGTCCTTTCCAATGGTGCCGCATTGGAGGCTCTTTCAGGGCCAAGGAAATGAGACCCATCATTGTTACTGTTTTTGGCATATGAATACACCAAGGGGAGATTTTGAGGCTCTCCCATATGGGCAGGAAACTACCGAGAGTTTCCTACCATCCCAAAAAGCAAAAAAACAAGAAAAAAGTCAATTTATGATCATTATAATATCTTATGACTAAAGTCATTGTCTGAGAGTTTACTGAGCTGGTTGGTTCTGGCTAAACCTTCTGTGTTACTGTTTTTGCTTATTGAACTTGGTGAGCTTCTACATAACTTTCCCATCAAATTCTCCTGTCAATTTTAGAGAAGTTATGCCCCTGAGCTACGGAACAGGTTCTGGTGACTCCGGGGCCCATCCTGGAGGGGGGGGATAATCTACAAACCCCCATTCCTAGAAAGCCAAAGGGTTTTTGCCCCAGAGGTTGGTCTACCTGGGATGATCTGACAGCTGGGTGGCTTGTGCAAAATGTTTTTTTCTAAGTTCACATCTCAGAATTTATTCTATAAAAATTTGTATTTGAGGAGTTGGAGAGAGAAAATAGTGGGTAACGTTGAGCTGGGATCCATCTCTGCACTGCCAAAGCCCTGCCTTTGGCCCGTCAAATGCCTGAAAGCAAGCCAGCGTACAGAACTGAGCTTGCTGTGGGAGGGAGGCAGGTGGCTGGAGTGAGTGGTGTTGGACAGGTGTCGACACTGGTGGTGTGTGCAGTGTAGTAACTTTGTGTGCCTGAAACATTGCTGTGAACAGTATTATAATTCCTTTTGCCTAAATTAAAATAGCTTTTTCTTTTTTAAATTTTGCACCATGTCCAAAATGGGTGGCTTTATTCTTTATGGCCATAGATGACTGTTTCTCCTCTTGGTACTGTATCTCTGGCAAATGGCAGTAGCCAATAAGATTAATGCTAGCTAAGTCTGGACTTGAATATGTTCTCTAGAAACTGCAACACTTGGCCAGCTGCATAGGAATTGGGGAATCTGTGCACATTTTGCCTGCAAGCAGAATGGAAGCGGGGGTGGGTGAATTGGGTAAATAGGATCAATTAAACGTCAAAGGATGAAATTGGACTGTTATAGGTGAACATGAAATATTATATATGGATGTTGATTTATAATGATTCACACCGGAGAACTATATATTGTTATGATGCAACGTTACTTCAGTAAATTTCCCCTACCAGCAGCCCCCTGTCCACAATGAGAGGTTTGTCCATAGGAAAGGGAGAATGCATAATGGGTAGACAGTCAGTTGTGTATGCCACAAATAAGAAGACAGTTCAGAAAATGACATGCAAATGGCTTTCAAGCATACAGGTTTCTAATTAAGTCACAGTCAAATAAATGTGTATCAGAACAATGGAGGCCATACTATGTACCAGATTAGTAATAATATGTAGTAATAATCGACAAGTAGTTAATATCTTGGTAAGGTTATAAAGAAATCAGGACTATCGAACTGCTGGGTGTAAATATTTTTGGTAGGCAGTTTGGGAATACGTAGTAAATAATTTCAACAAGTGTGCTGATTTATGTACCTAGTATACACTTATAAATGCCTCCATTATATATGTATAAGAGGCTAAATATAACCAGATGTTGTATCATTTTATTTATGAAAAATTACTAGTTTGTTTCTTATAATGGAAGCAAACAAAACTAAAAACAACCTACAATGCCCACCTAGAGGGCTAGTTAAAGAAGTGTTGGCCCGTATGCCAGAGTATTTTTAGTGTTGAAATGGGTGAGGTAAATGTGTGTGTGCTGACAAGGAAGGATCTCTTAGTTCAGTATTATTGAACTTCAAATAATATTGAATTTCAAAATTCAATATTATTAAATTTTGAAAGCCAGATTCAGAACAGTTGATTAGTCCCATTAAGTACAAATTGAAAAGGGATGTGTGCATAAGTAGATAATTTCAAAAGGGATGTTCAAGGAACTCTGGGTGGAATGAAACTAGAGTAAGAAATATGTTCATTGTATATTATTTTGTTCCCTTTGAGTATTTAAGACCTGCACGTGTGGCTTTTATAGTATATTTCTATGAAATACAAAAAATGAATTGGAGATGTTCCTGAGTCAGAGGGTAGTCAAGAGATTTTGCACTTAGTTGTAACATCAGCCATTAACAGTCCACCGAATACTCCTCCCCTTGATTTAAAATGGAATAGCTGGATTGAGAATGGGGTTCAGTGGTGGGGTTTATGTCTTGTATGTAAGAGGCCCTGGGTTTGGTGCCTAGCCCTGCAAATAAAAATAATGTTCTTGTAAAATAGGCAATATCTCTGAACATTAGGCACGCAGATATGGGCAGATATTCTTCCACAACACCCGAGACACTGGTGCCCTAAGTCCTGAAACCTAATTGCTGTTCTCTCTGTTGCTTGGACTTTTCTCTTCAAATGACACTTCCTTCAGTACACTGCCCTGAAACATTTTGATTAAAATTCTTTTTTTTTCTTTGATTTTATTGAATCACCATGAGATAGTTACAAGCTTTCATGTTTGAGTTACAATCACACAATGGTCAAATACCCATCCCTCCTCCTCACTGTCATTCTCCTGTATCTCCTGTATGTTCTTTCATTTCCTGGTAAGCGCTAATTGTATTTATTGTCTGTCATATTGTCAGTAAAGAGAAGTCTTTGTCCATTTGGGCGGCTATCTCAAAATGCCACAGATTGTAGCTTATAAACGCAGATGTCTATTTCTCATGGTTCTAGAGAAAGTAAAGGTCAAGATGCCAGTGTAGCCAGGTGGAGGCCCTGTTCACTGCTATTTTGTATGTTAGCCTTACATGATCGGAAAAATAACAGGGTTTTTTTTTTTTTTTTGGTTTTTGGGTCACACCCGATGAAGCACAGGGGTTACTCCTGGCTCATGCACTCAGGAATTACTCCTGGCGGTGCTCAGGGGACCATATGGGATGCTGGGATTCGAACCTGGGTCGGCCGCGTGCAAGGCAAACGCGACAGGTTTTTTGTTTTTTTTTCAGTTCTCTTTTATAAGAGCTCTAATTCCATTCATGAGGGTTTTACCTTCATGATCTGATAATGTCTAAAACTCTTGCCTCCTAATATGATCACGGAGATCATTAATTTTCTTTCCATCTATGATTTTTTTTTCGGGGGTAAGAGAGGGCTCACACCTCGCAATTTTCAGGGGTTATTCCTGGCTCTGTACTCAGAATTACTCCTGATGGTTCTCAGGGGACCATATGGGATGGAATGATCGAACCCAGGTTGGACTACTGCAAGGCAAGTGCTCTACCCACTGTACTTTCTCTCCAGTCCCATCCAGCTGCGTGTTTTTTTTTTAAATAGGTGTCACATGGAGCAGTCTTCAGATGCCAGTTGCACATACTAGGCAGGTGCTCTACTTCTTAACCCATAACCCCCCATCTACATATGACTTTTGAGGGAATATAAATATTCAGATAACAGAACTTAGAGACACAAATTTTCCCTTACTCATTACAGAAACAGTTCTTGACCACACTGTTGATTCTTTAAATGTTTTGAAATGTTTATGAAACATATTGAATGAGTGCATATTATACTCAGATTGATGGCCTTTGGTATGGTATTGCAAGGGATCATCTGTGCTATCCCATCCTCTACCTAGCGAGACAAGTTTGCCTGTTCTGTTCTCCACATCCCCAGTGGCTGCCAAGGGATCAGGTAGAGGATTCTCTTCCTACTTGTTGCAATTAATTTAGAAAGAGCCACACCGGGGCTGACGTGGGCTCTGTAGGCTGCTCTCATTTGCTCCCTCTTCTTGCTACATAAGGGTTGTAGAATTTTGTGTTGCTTCACTTGCAGAATTTTGTTGAATTGCCTTATGGTTTTTGAAATGTCTTGTCTTTTCTCCTCACCTTAAGTTTTTGCCTAAGGTCAGGGACTGTATCATTATGTACAGATAAGGACCTCAGAGGTATCTTAAATGATTGGATTCCATCGACAAAGATAACAAAAAACAAACAAATGAGACTATCAAATTGAAAAGTGTTTTCTTGGCAAAAGAAATTGGGACTTAAATCTGAACTGTTCTGAATGGAGAAAATAGTTGTGCACCAAACTATATATCTAAGATATAGCAAACTAATATCCAAGCTATGTCAAGCACTCACAAAACTTAGTAGCAATACAATAAACAATAAACCAATCAAAAAAGGTGGAAAGATATTAATAGACATTTTCCCAAAGAGTACATAAAAGTTTGTGAGGTTTATGAGAAAATGCTCATTGTCACTTATTTTTAATTAAGGAAATAAAAGTCAAAAATAGTGAGAATGGCATAAGTTTGGAAAGATTGGAGACAGTCTGAGTAGGAATGTGTTAAAAATAGAACCCTCTTGGGGGCTGGAGCCATAGCACAGCAGGTAGGGCATTTGCCTTGCACTCGGGTAACCCAGGTTTGATTCCCAGCATCCCACATGGTCCCCTGAGCACCACCAGGGGTAATTCCTGAGTGCAGAGCCAGGAATGACCCCTGTGCATCTCGGGGTGTGACCCAAAAAGAAAAAAAGTAGAACTCTCTTTCACTGTTAGAATATTGTCTCATTCAGCCTCTATAGAAAACAGTTTGGAGACTTATTGAAAAACTGGCATCTGTCCCAAGAACATGGAAACATTAATTTGTAAAAATTATATACAGCTATGTTCTTTTCAGCATGAGGTATACTAGGCAGGTTATGGAACCAACCCAAATGCTCAACAGCAGATGATTGGATAAAGTGGGATATATTAAGAAAAATCCTGAAGTTTGCTGCAACATGAATGGAATTGGAGGACATCATTTTATTTTATTTTTATTTTTTTTTTTAAATTTTATTGAATCACCATGTGGAGGGTTACATAGTTCTCAGGATTATGTCGGTTATACAGTTCTCAAACACCCTTCACTTCACCAGTGCCCATCTTCCATCACCAACCCCCCCAGTATACCTGCCGCCCCCTCCCACCTCCCCAGTCCCAACCCTTGCACATGATATGTTTCACTTCGTTTACGCCTTATTTCGATTACATTCCATGTTTCAACACACAACTCACTACCGTTGTTGGGGTTTCCCCCAAAAAAGAAAAGCAGTCCTATTGCCAAGGAGGCATTTGATAGTTCTCCATTGCTAAGAATATAGAGATATTAAGTCCCGCTGTTTGTTACATAGTTTTTCTTTTTCCCCCTTGCCCCGCGCCACCGAGTTCACGCCTGTTTTAGTAATCGCCACGCTGCCTGACAAGGGAAAAAAAAACCGAAAAGGATGGTTATTTCCCGTCATCAGCAGGCGTGGGGCTCTGGCTTAGTTGATAGACTTGTAGAGTATCTGCAAGCAGTCTCTGGAACCGAAGGTCTTGCGCTGGTATCGGCTCCGGCTCGAGATTCCACCAGCGTCCCGCTGTTCCTTGTACATAATTTTTCCCCTTATATCCCATTCCCACGCCACCAGGTCTGTTTGCTTAATGGACATCACACTGTAGTTGATGACACACCGCGTTTCTTCCCGAGAAAGAAGAAAATTTCTTCTCAGCCGGTGTGGGGATATAGCTTAGTTCAGTCTAGTGAGATGGCTACCACTTTGATTGCCTTCAATATTTCAGCAACAGACTTACTATTAGGATCTCCCACAAAAGTCTGCCCCATTAGAAAGGAACCATTACATATTGCTCATACTAAGATGACACAAAACCGCAGCGGCCGCGCGGTTTTGGGTTTCTGTATAAAGTCCAGGGAAAGTACAACCAGAAATAACATCACTACAAACTTTTACCCTTTTATGGTGCTCATAAGATGGAGAAACCTAGAGAGAGGCTCGGCGTCTCCATTTTGCGCTCAGGAAAACCGCGGCCCCTGCGCTCTGCTCAGGAGGGAGGAGTTGAGAGAGAGACAGGTTAAAAGAATTGGGGGATGCCCGGGTCCCACAGCTTCAGCACGCCATGGGGTCTCTGGTCCCATGCCGGAATTAGTTCAGTGGGCTGCTTGGGGTCCGAGGGCGCTCCCTCGGGCCCCTCCATCATGCTCCTTCCACAGCCGGGTCCAAAAGGAAGCACACGTGGGGGAGGTGGGTTTAAGTATCTAACTGCAGTGGGCGGGGGTCGCCGCCCCCGCCCCCTGGGGACTCCCGCAAGCGCGCTCACGTCCTGTTTTGGCTGGATCGGCGTCTCCGTTTTGCGCTCAGGAAAACCGCGGCCCCTGCGCTCTGCTCAGGAGGGAGGAGTTGAGAGAGAGACAGGTTAAAAGAATTGGGGGATGCCCGGGTCCCACAGCTTCAGCACGCCGTGGGGTCTCTGGTCCCATGCCGGAATTAGTTCAGTGGGCTGCTTGGGGTCCGAGGGCGCTCCCTCGGGCCCCTCCATCATGCTCCTTCCACAGCCGGGTCCAAAAAAAAAAAAGCTGGAGGACATCATTTTAAATAGAATCAGTCAGATGAAAAAAATCAGATGATCTCACTCATTTGTGATATAAATAGAAACAAAGAAATAGACAATATTGAATATGGTCAAACCCTTGGCCTTTGATTAAAAAA
The DNA here is from genome assembly GCF_027595985.1 of Sorex araneus. NCBI lineage: Eukaryota > Metazoa > Chordata > Mammalia > Eulipotyphla > Soricidae > Sorex > Sorex araneus. The sequence goes on along the minus strand of NC_073304.1, from coordinate 133,982,002 downwards.
AAAAAAATGAGATTACCAAGCAGTGGTGGAAGAGATGGGAAAGGAAGCGGTGAAGTAGAAAGGATGTAAAGACAGTGGTGTGGAGGGTTTTGGGCACAGTGGTGACAGTGAAGGTAACTCTTTATATCAAAATCATGCTAGTTAACTATTGTAACCATTCTACCATTTTATTGTAACAGTGTAACCATTCTATTGCAACAATGGTGTACATTGTTTCTTGGCCTTTTATTGAACTGTGATCCCCTTCCAGCCTTGTTTTCTTCCTGTAGCCCTCAGTCCTGCCAGCGTGTTTCTTCATGTCACACTGTGGCTCCCCATTTAGACAATTTTTATTGTGGCCCCCTAGGAATATCCTGGGGTCACATCTCAGGCCATATTACCTCTGGTTGAGAAACACTGACCTAAACTATGATAAAATAATTAAAACCTCCCATGTGGCAGAATCAGCACATATATTGAATGTGTGTGTTACATCTTGAGATTCTGGCTATAGTTTGAAATTTTTTGTTCTGAAAGAGGTTGATTTTTCCTGTCTTTTGAATTTGGGTGTCTTTAAAAGCCTCATTGACCACACTCAGTTCAACTCAACTTAATTAAAGTTTTTCTCCTTCAGTAATTCAACTGGAGGCTTTAAACTGTTATCTGTTACCAGGAAGCTACACAATGAGGATAACCGAGAGCTGTGGTAGGAGTGGATTCTTGAGGAGGAAGAATGATTGATGATAGTGGTGGTATATTTTTTATCAGAGGAAACTTTTATTGTTTTGTTGGCATTCCCCCACATCCATTCTATGAACAACCCTTTAGTTCTACTTGAAGAATGTATCTTGCAGATTCAGCATCTGCTGACAGACTCCTTGACACCACGTTCACCAAGCCATGGTTACCTCTTAACAATGCTGCCATGGCCTATTCTTTAGTGGTTTGTGGCTTCCACACTTCCTGTGGGTTTGTATTGAGAGTATTTAGATCAGTGATTTAGTTCCTAATTCACCATTTCTTCATGTCTCTGTTAGCCTGTCATTTATCTTCTTCAGCTTCTGTTCTTTAGTTGCTTGCCTCTCAGATGTATGGATGATAATTATTCCATTGGGATTTTTGTGGGAGTAGGAGATAACAGAATGTGGTTAATATGAATCTTAAAGAGTGATGGTGGCAATATTCTGTTATGTGATCCTGCTTATACTTCACATATGAAATATGTTAACTAGCCTAAGTTTTTCTTTGGAGAAAAGATTCTTTGTCTTCAGGAAGTATAAACAGTTATCCTGGTCCTGTGTTTTAAGAAAATTAAAAGACCTCTCTCTTTTAGAGTTAGGGACTTATGTTTTCAGTATAGAATACTTATTATTCTCCAGAACTTTGTTATTATTTCTGCTTATATGACCTCCAGACTGCCTTCTTTGTTTCTCTCAGTGTATATCTTTTTCCCAATTAAAAAAAAAATTCCTCTAAGAGAAGATGGCATTTGAATGTTTTGATAATACTGACATTAAAAAGAAAAAAGCAGACCTTTAAAAATGTATTTTTAAAAGACAGTGTTTCTTTGTCAATTGTAATGGAAAGTGGAAAATTATCTTCTTGATAAGTTCTCACTTGTTGAAGAGAAAGCACTGTATCAAGTTTTGCAGAAGGGCTCTTAAAGTTTTGACTTGTTAGCATTAGTTAATGACTCCTTGCTGCTTTGAGAATCCTTGAATCTCAAAAACTGAAACTGTTGAGAACTATGCCAATTAGAACTAGCCTTCCTGGCTAGAACTAGTCAGGAATTTAATCCAGTCACTTAATTTTTCAGATAGGAAAGAAAGCAAGGCTCGGAGAGGTAAAGTGGCTTGACCAAAATCTAGTACCGTACCAAATCTGAAAACTTACATTTGTAATTGTGGACATCTTTGATTTGCTCATTCGTGACCTCAATTAGCCTCTTGGTCACAATTGATTGTTTTCGACTTTACCCCTGAGTAAAGCCAGACCAGTGAGATTTTCCCATGTTCCTCGTCTCACTGATAGGCCCTGAGAATGTTAACACTTAGAGAGGAAGTCTTATGCTAAAATTGTTAGGTGCATAGTTGAATGTACACTTTGAATGGACACTCACAGCCCTGGACAGCGAGCTGTATTCAGCTGCCTGGATGTCATCACAGCCCTGCTCAGAAGGTTTTTTGTTTTTTTTTTTCTCCACCCAGATCTTGGATTGATGAGCCAGCAAACCTTCCATTTACTTCAGATAATTCTAACTTCTGGCACTAGAAATCAAAAGAATAAAGATAAATATTCCCACTCTCAATAAGAGAACATTCTTTTTCAGATGATGCTGAATTTGGGTTATTTAAGCCATAAATAAGAGTGAGCCACAGTGGTATTTGCTAGCAAAAGTATTAACACCTATATTTTCCTTTAAAATTTCTTCAAATTCTCCTTTAAATTTTCTTCAAATTATTATTGAAAATTTTAGCACAAAGATAGTAAAAAAGTGTGGTTTGTTAGCAGTCCTGATTTACAACCTAAATTAATGTATATATTGTACTACACTTGATCACACAAATGTCTCTTGCCACCTCTACTTACAATTTTATTCCATTGCTTTTACATACTTGGGTAGTCACAGAATCTGTTTGAAATTGTTTATTGTGGCAAATGAAGCTTTTTCTTTATAAATTGTTTTATTTATTATTTTGGGGAGCCATACTGGGATATATATGTTATAAATATTTTTCTTCACTGTATCACTGTATCCCTGTCATCCTGTTGCTCATTGGTTTGCTCGACCGGCACCCAGTGAAAGTCTCCATTGTGAGACTTGTTGTTACTGTTTTTGGTATATCGAATACACCACGGGTAGCTTGCCAGGCTCTGCCTTGCAGTTGAGATACTCTTGGTAGCTTGCTGGGTTCTCCAAGAGGGATGGAGGAATCGAACCCGAGTCAGCCGCATGCAAGGCAAACGCCCTACCAGCTGTGCTATTAGTCTAGCCAAAATATCTTTTTTTGTGTGGGGAGGGGAGTCACACCCAGCGATGCTCAGGGGTTACTCCTGGCTCTGCACTCAGGAATTACCCTTGGCAGTGCTCAGGGGACCATATGGGATGCTGGGAATCAAAACCGGGTTGCTCGCCTGCAAGGCAGATGCCCTACCTGCTGTGCTATTGCTCCCCGACCCCCAAATATCTTATTATAAAAATAAATATGGAGATTATGTTAGGAAGACACAAGAGTGGCTAAGGAGTTTGGTCATTATTTTACAGACATTTGAGAGCCATTGAAAATATTTATTTTGTTCGTTTGGGGGCCACAACAAACAGCGCTCAGAACTTCCTCCTGGCTATGCACCCAGGGATAAAACCTACATTGTCTGCATGCTGTATTACCTTTCTGATCCGAAGTTTTTAAATGATGAGATCATTGTGGTGGTATATTTTTTATGGCAATAAACTTTTATTGTTTTGCTTGTCATTTCCCCATATCTATTCTATGAACAACCTATGAACATCTATGAGCAAACTATGAACATCTGCTGACAGACTCCACTGCTACCAGGTTCATCAAGCCATGGTCACCTCTTAACAGTGCTGCCATGGCTAGTTCTTTGTTTTATTTTATCTTATTTTTATAAAGTTCTTCACAATGATTCATTACATTTAATATTTAGTGCTGGAGCAATAGCTCAGTGGGTAGGGCATTCGCTTTGCACATGGCCGACCGGATTTGATTCCTCTGCCCCTCTCGGAGAGCCCAGCAAGCTACCAAGAGTATTTTGCCTGCATGGCAGAGCCTGGCAAGCTACCCGTGGCATATTTGATATACCCAAAACAGTAACAACAAATCTCACAATGGAGACGTTACTGGTGCCCACTGGAACAAATCAATGAACAATGGGACAACAGTGCTATAAGGCTAAACTTATTTCATTAAAGAACTGTGATTGACAGGGGCTGGAGTGATAGCACAGCAGGTAGGGCGTTTGCCTTGAACGCAGCCGACCCGGGTTCAATTCCCAGCATCCCATATGGTCCCCTGAGCACGGCCAGAGGTAATTCCTGAGTGAAGAGCCAAGAGTGACCCCTGAGAATCGCTGGGTGTGACCCAAAAAGAAAAAAAAATGAACTGTGATTGACAAAGCTATTGATAGTTTTGAGCACGTAATGTTTCAACATCAATCTTACCACCAGCGTCAGTGTCCCTCCCTGGGATCCCCAGCTTCCGTTCCCCCCCCCCACCTTGACAGGCACGTTGCAGGGTCTGGTGGTTACAGTTTAGACCTCATGTTTCAGTGTAGTTGATTCTATTATTGGGATGTACAGCCATGTCACTTCCCACATCACCAGTACAATTGAAATCAAGTGGGGAAGTGGGGAAGGAAGACGATGAGAAAGGGAAGTAAAGAGGGACAGGAGTTGGGCTTAAAACTTTCATATAAAATTGAAACATGTTTGGGGCTGGAGTAATAGCACAGCGGGTAGGGTGTTTGCCTTGCACGCGGCCGACCCGGCTTCAATTCCCAGCATCCCATATGGTCCCCCGAGCTCCAACAGGGGTAATTCCTGAGTGCATGAGCCAGGAGTAACCCCTGTGCATTGCTGGATGTGACCCAAAAAGAAAAAAAAATTTAAACATGTTTTTCAACTTTAGATGGTATTTAGACATTAGATTTAGGCATTTTCAAAAGTTCTGCTTCAAGAGATTAGAATTTAATTTTCTTGTGCTTTCAATCCCAAACCTATACCTACCCATGTGTTCCTCTTCTCGTTTTATATCCTTCCCCCCAGTTCATCAGTGTTACGAGTTTATATCTTTGACTGTTGATATCTGGGTTTGCATAGTGTAATATGTGCGTGAGGATCTACATAGCATATATAGTGATTCAATTTCCCTATACAAATTTGTTATTTTTCTACAGTCAATATTTGTTTCTTTTCTTTTAGCATTGGGTGGGGGAAGGGGACTGTACCCACCTTTTTTTTTTATTCTTAGACTGAAAACATGAACATTCCTTCTCAAGATTTTCAAATCTAGCATCTGTGCTGTAGATTTAGGCCCCCCCTCAACCCCCACCCCATCCGTTTTTGGAGATTCTTCCTTTACCTCCCTGTCTTCCTCCTCTGATTTGCAATATTGGCTTTGTTTGTTTGTTAGGGGCCATAACCAGCAATGCTTAGAGTTTACTATGGGCTCTGCACCCAAGAACCACTCCTAGCAGTGCCTAAAGGACTATTGGGTGTAGGGAGCCATTTTATGAAGCTTGGCTCTTATCTTCTGATTAAACAGAGGCTTACTTAAATTCCTGTAGCAAGATTTCCACTCCTAATCTTACTGATCTTATCCTATCACCATTTGTTTATCACTAGCTAACGCCCATGCCACACCCTGCATTTCTGTTGGGGGTCCTGGCATGCATACCATACCACCACCTCCCAGCAGAGAGGTATAAATACTGTAACTGCCATAGAATAAATGCTCTTTCTCCCTCCTTCTCCTTCTGGCTCTGTATCTGTGCATTCGGCTGCGTCCCCTTCTCAGTCCCATGAAGGGTCCTCCCTGCTGGACAGGATGGGACCACTAGAATTGGGGATGCCAAGCACAGAACCCTGGTGGGTCGTGTGCAAAGCAAGTGCCCTTTCTGCTGTACTATTGCGCCAGCCCCAAGGTCTTTAATCTTGAATGGGTTGAAACACTGGGAAGAAACTTTCCAGTTTCTTAGCTGCCTGAGTTCTTGCATTCTGAGAGCCTCTGGAGAAAGGATGTGTTTTTTTTTTGTTTTCTCACTGTTTGGCTGGAGCGATAGCACAGAGGATGGGGTGTTTGCCTTGCTCGAGGCCAACTGGGTTCCTCCATCCCTCTGGAGCTACCAAGAGTATCCCGCCCACACAGCAGAGCCTAGCAAGCTCCTCATGGAGTATTTAATATGCCAAAAACAGTAGCAAGTCTCACAATGGAGCCGTTATTGATGACAGTGCTCCAGTGCTACACTGTTTAGCTAAAAAGACTTCCATCTACTTCATGATCAATCAGGATGTGGAGAGGATGCTGAAAATCAAAAGTATTATTTGTAAGGTCCTATCAATAACAGTACAGTAAACCACAGTGCCAAATGTTATCTAAAAATACCTGTTATAGTGGCAGGCTGGGGGATGGAAGGGAAATGGGGGGCAGGTAGGAGGAAGGTATTGATTGAGGGAATGGACCCTGGTGAAGACATTGGCATTGAAACATTGTATGCCTGAAAACCAATCATGAATAAGTTTGTAATCCATGGTGACTAAATAAAATTTAAGGTGAGGGGAAGACTTCCAATTCAGCTCATTAGCAGTGTGGAAATTTCCCTCTCCCTTGGTTGAATCTGATGTCTCTCAGTCTAAACTCTCAGGTTCAGCTTTCAGCTTTACTAAGTAAACATATTCTCTGCTTTCCAGGATTAGGAGACTCCCTAACTTCTTAGTTTGGATCTAGGGCTCTAGATATGGGGATTGGCAAGCTTATTTATTTATTTATTTATTTATTTATTTATTTATTTATTTATTTAGGTATCATTCCCTTGACCTTGAAAGAGCCTCCAATGTGACACCATTAGAAAGGACAAGTAAAGAGGCTTCTAAAATCTCAGGGCTAGGAAGAATGGAGACGTTATTGAGACCACTCAAGAAAATTGATGATCAACGGGATGATGATGATGATGATGATGATGATGATGATGATGATGATGATGATGATTTATTCACTATTATTTTGTAAAGGACCAGAGAGCAAAGATTTCAGAGTTTGCAGACCACTATCATGGTTTCTATTATATATTTTATTCTCTTCCTCTTTCTTTACAAAAAAATAGCCCTTTAAAGTACTTTTTAAAAAAATCCTAAAGTTGCACATAGTACAAAAAACAGGCTTCGCTGAAGGTTGTTTTGGATACTTTCAACCATCTTTATTTCAGTCTCAATCTGCACCCTGGGCCTGAAAAGTCTTTGAAGACTCTCACTTCTGATCTTTTGGAGTTTTGTGACAAAACAGTGTTTTCTTACAGGTGTTCCTCCCTGAAACACTGGCAAACTTCAACCAGGCCCCACCCTGACCCCACAGATCCTTAAAGTTCTCCTCTGTTCGCATGGAGCCACTGGGAAAGCAGCTCCTAGTACATATTCTTTCCACTTTAAAGCATCAGTGTTGCTTCTTTGCTTTGTTTGTTTTGCCTGTTTTTTAAAAACTACAATTTAGCCACTTTTTTTTTTAAACCCTCAGTTTACTGGGGGTTTCAGAGATAAAAACCTGTGTTTAATCTACTAAATTTAACCAGAAGCTTCCCCTCCTCCCCTCAATCCAATTTGGTTGGTTTTTATTTTTACTACTTTCTTTGATAGTGCGTGGTTAGTTTGCATTTGTTCTCCACGTGCTCACTTGCTCTGCCAGATGTCTGAAGAAGATGTCCTTGGGGAGGAAAATGAGGGGGTTCTGAAATGCTAACAGTAGTTCCGTGTGTGAGAGCTCAGAGAGCCTCAGTTGTTTCTAACCACCAGCCTCTCAGGATAGAAACCGTTTCACTCTTATTTGTGGGAGGCATCAGGAGCATTTTTAAATGTTTGTAGTAAAGCTTGTGGCTTATTGTTTAAAGCTGAATTTAAGGTAGTGAATCAAAGCTTTTGGGGGCTGCTCCTGACAGCAGAGAGAGCCTGGTAAGTGATCCCCAAGAGTTGATCAAAGGGAGTTCTCGAGCAGTGTTTCCTACGTTTGTGTTTGGGTCCTTTAATCCGGTAGTGTTTCCAGTTCCATTCCGAATACAGTAATGTGCACTCCTCCACACCCTCCCCCCTCCCCCCGCCGGTTTCCTGGCGGCCTCTGGCACTGTCTTTGCCAAATGGCCCATGTTCGGGCAGAAGCCTGCCTTCGCTCTCATGCTTGTGGAAGATGGGAACAATGGCAATTGTCAGAAGATGGACAGCTTTCAAGGATCTCGTTCATGCTGTTGTTTGCATTCCTAGTAATCAGTGAACATTGTAGATCACGAAAGTCATATTCACTAAAAAATAAAGTTCATTTCTGTCTAGGCTCCCCTTTCCTGGCCAGCGAAGATGGTGTGCTTGGAGGAGTGATTGTTCTCCGATCTTGCAGATGTTCTGAGGAGCCTGACTCCACCCAGAATAAGCAGACCCTTTTAGGTAAGTTGAACATATATATACACACATACACACAAAATATGTGTGTTTCTTTATCTTTCCTTTTTTTTTTTCTAAGACATGGAGAGATTTATGTCCCAAGTTAACCATTTTAAGTATTTTAAGTTATGGAGGGTTAGGGATTTAAAAAAATCTAATTATTTAGATGTTTTCTAATCTAATTATTTAGATATCTAATCATCTTTATTTTACTATATGCACATAAGCATGTAAAGGATATTTTTGAGTACTATTTGCTTAGAGCATATTTTTCAAATGCTTAGAACCGGAGACCTTTTTTTACTGAAGCTCACTGTTAAGAACATTGCCATAGACTTATCTCTTCTTTGCTTTTTGTTTCACAAAGCCTTTGAGGTCACCTCTGCCAATATATGCGGTAACACAGAACAAAACTTCTCCCTGTGCATCCTGCTCAAAGGGATCGATAATCATGATAAAGACCTACTGGTCTAGATGTCCATCCCAGCTCTGTTGCTTATTCGGTATGATGCCTTCACACAGAGGTTTGACTGTTCTGTGCCATTTCCCTCATCTATACAATAGTGATGTCTGCCTGACCCTCCTCACGAATTGAGGGAAGAAGCAGTCAATAAGCAGTCTGCAGCCTGTGGACCCATATCTACGGTTTTGTGTCTCTCAATATACCCGCGGAGATGAGCGCCAGCTAACCCCCATTTGTGTCACTGAGTTTGCAGGCAGCCTCTGACACAGGATGCTGTTCCCGCTTCATCCAGAAGGAAGATTGCTTTTTTGTATGTTTGGTTGGTTTTTTTTTTTTTTGGGGGGGGGCTACATGTGACGATGTTCAGGAGCTATTTCCAATCTGCTTCTTGGGAATTGCTCCAGCAGTGCTTCCTAGTGGAACCATGTGGTATGGGGGATTAAGCCCAGGTCTTTGACATGCAGTGCTTGCACTCAGGCCCCTAGAGCTAATGTCCCCATCTCCTAAAGAATTTTTTTTTAAAGAATCTGCATAAATGTACCACAAAAGCTAACAAGGCCCTAGGTATAATTCTTAATGGAGCTTTGTAATTAAAGTGTGCATATCTTCAGAAAAACATAAGTTGTAACTGAGATTTCTTCAGAACTTACTAAAAACTGAACTAACCCATGGAACCTGTGCCCAGTAAAAAATATGATTTTACCATAAACCCAAAAGCCCCTTGTAAGCTGTCCTACTCTTTACCAGCCTTCAGAGTTGACTACTGTACTGTCTTAGGACATGATGATTAGATTTGATTGGTTTTATATTTTGTTTAGAAAGATCCATAAAATAGATCCTGTTTGAATCAACGTTCAGCCTGTTTGATTCATTCATTATACCTGTAGCAGTAGTCTATTGAATTCTATTGCTATGTAATATTCTTATACTGAATACTTATTCAAGATTGTATAGATACATGGTTATATAGAATTAAGATTACACATATTGCACATATATATGTGGCTGGAGTGATAGCACAGCAGGTAGGGCATTTGCCTTGTATGCAGCCGACTCAGGTTTGATTCCTCTGCCCCTCTCGGAGAGCCCGGCAAGCTACCAAGAGTATCTTGCCCACACAGCAGAGCCTGGCAAGATACCTGTGGCATATTCGCTATGCCAAAAACAGTAACAAGTCTCAAAATGAGGACTTACTGGTGCCACTTGAGCAAATCAATGAGCAACGGAATGATCGTGATAGTGACAGTGATATATATGTGTATATCCAAAAGAAATTCCTCAACTACTTTGAAGAGTTTGAGTGTCATATTGTGTGTGCATCTATATTTGTATCTATATAGTTGTATATATATATGTAGATACACACAAACAGTAGGGCATCATAGAAGCTGAGGTAGTTGCTTTGTGTATATTTCACTTGATGTTACATAGTTAAACCACCAATAGTTTTCAGACCATTATTTGTAAACTGATTCCTAGTATTTCTCTCAAGAATAAAAACGGTAATATGTTAATTTATGAAGTAAATAAAATCTGGTTTGTTTAACAGAACTAGAAGGATTTATATTTAATAAAATGTAGCTACTGAAATCCAATGAACATAAAGGCTAGTATCAGAAAAAGGGGGAACAATGCTTCTGCTCTGTAGAGTGTCTATTTCTTGATTAGTAATGTGTAACTTTTTAGAAATATATAAAGAAGGTAGCTCACATTATTCCTTTACTGGTCCTCCCTTTGCTCCTAAACTTATTTAGAAATTTACTCTCACTTAAAATTTCATTTATTTATGTATTTTTGTTTTTTGGGCCACACTTGGTGTGGGATTACTCCTGGCTTTGTGCTCAGGGATCTCTCCTGATGATGCCTGGGGGACCATATGGTGTGCCAGGAATTGAGCCAGGATTGGCTGCATGAAAGGCAAGTATCCTGCCTACTATACTGCAGCTCCTAAAAATATTTTTAATTTCTTTCAATTTTAACCATTATTTCTGGGTATATCATTTTTTCATAGTTTCTGCCAGCCTTTTCTCATCCCTTTAACTGTGAAAGTTTAAGGAAGCCTGCATATTCTTTTCCTTTTCTCTTCATCAGAGTTGTTACTTCACCCACTAGCAGATGCTCAGAGTTATTATCATGGTAACTGACATTTGCATTCTTTCCTGTAATTATATTTGTCTTCTATGCTTTTTTTAGAGATTAATTTCAAGCAGCAACAATTAGTAACCAGTACTGACATTATCATGGTTTTGTAAATATTACCCACTACAGATCCCATTAGTGAAAAATAGACTCATAAAAAGGGAAGCTTTTATATCCCCACGCCGGCTGAGAAGAAATATCCTTCTTTCTCGGGAAGAAACGTGGTGTGGTGTCAAACATAGTGTGATGTCCATTAAGCAAACAGACCTGGTGGCGTGGGAATGGGAAATAAGGGGAAAAATTAGGTACATGGACCAGCGGGACGCTGGTGGTATCTCGAGCCGGAGCCGATATCAGCGCAAGACCTTTGGTTCCAGAAACTGCTTGCAGACACTCTACTAGACTATCAACTAAGCCAGAGCCCCACGCCGGCTGATGACGGGAAATAACCATCCTCTTCGGTTTTTTTTCCCTTTGTCAGACAGCGTGGCGATTATTAAACAGGTGTGAACTCGGTGGCGCGGGGCAAGGGGGAAAAAGAAAAGTTATGTAACAAACAGCAGGACTTAATATCTCTATATTCTTAGTAATGGAGAACTATCAAATGCCTCATTGGCAATAGGACTGTCTTTTTCTTTTTGGGGGGAAACCCCAGCAACGGTAGTGAGTTGTGTGTTGAAATATGGAATGTAATCGAGATAAGCGTAAATGAAGTGAAACTTATCACGTACAAGGGTGGGGACTAGGGAGGTGGGAGGGGGAGGCAGATATACTGGGGGGGTTGGTGATGGAAGATGGGCACTGGTGAAGGGAAGGGTGTTTGAATATTGTATAACTGACATAATCCTGAGAGCTTTGTAACCCTCCACTTGGTGATTCAATAAAAAAAAAAAAAAAAAGGGAAGCTTTGTAATAAATATCAAGCCCAAATATATTAAATGCTCTATTGGCTACTCTAAATAGACTACAACTTAATTTATTTCATATTTGAACCATGACTTTTCATGCTTTTGTAATAATCTCATGAGTATCACTTAATAAACTCATAGCTCTTTGATATTCAGAAAAATCTAATAATCAGGAATGTTCCAAAGTCTTTTTTAACACTTACAGCTGAGAAAAAATAGTCTAAATTAGACACAGACTAACCTGCTATATATTTTCTTCCCCCAAATGATAGTCAACACAATTTAAAACTCCAGCCTTTTCTGGGTCCAATCTTGTCTGAAAAGCACAGTGTTTCCATTATGCAACAAAAGTCATTTCAGTCAAATCCTGGTACAACTTGACAGATTTTCTGGAATGACATTACTGAGATTAGAGCCAAATATATCAGTTCCAAGACTTCTAGTAGGTTCCTTTCAGCATGGGATGACTCAATTATAAGCATATCAGTTACTGCCCTTGGGTTACTGATTCATGGTTAGACTGGAGAATTTCTGATGTGGAGGAGTTCTTAAAGTCTCTTGTGTGACTTTGTTGTGTGTTTTGTCCATAAATTGTGAAGGTATAGATAGGGTGGCATTTCTCAACAGCGGGCCTCTATGGGTCCCCAGGATATTCCAGAGCCAAAACAGGTGAAAATAAATGTGGGTGGGGGGTTAGTGGAGGAGAGAAGATATGGAATAAGACCAACCAATAGGACTCAGTGCCCACAGGAAAGAAATTAGGTAGCAAGAGGGGAAAGGTTGAGAAATACTAATGTAGAGCATGTCTTCTCTCTGCTTGAGACTCTCAACAGGTAGGAATGATAGAGTGATACTGTATGACTGCAGAGGTTCGGTCACAAAAGGCATTACTATTCCTCCTGTTGGATCACTCACTCTGGGAAGACCAGCATTGAAGCAGCACTACGGGAAAACCTGACTGGCAAAAAAAAACCTGGGATCTCCTTCCAGAAGCCAGGGAGGCACTGGGGCTTTCGGCAGCAGCCTCAGAGCTGAGTGACCTTTCAAATGACTGCAGACCTGGGTATATTTCTTGACTGAGATGAGAATCATGCGACAAAGTCATTCCTGAGTTTCTTTCCCTTGGAAATTTTGATAATAAACCATTCATAATTTTAAAAATACTAACCCTGAGGGTAATTTACACAGCAGTTGGTAACTAATAAATCTTTTAAATTCTCTCACTGCCCTAAGTTTGTCTAAAGAGCTGCAATGACAAATTTCTGTTGCTCTCTGAGGCAACTCACATTGTCCAACTTCAGTTTGTATCATTGGGTCCTGATTCTACTCTTAATATCCTCTGGGATAGATATTCTCAAGGCCCTCCTGTGCTGTGTCCTTCATTACTGTTCCCAATTCTCCTTAGCCATTGCAACTGTGTTTATCCCCTACCCTCAGATGTCTTAGACTTCCCAAAGCACCTAAATCTGACTGGAGACATGAGGGATCTTGCAGAGAAACAGACTGTCCTGAGCAGAAAGGGCTGAAATGAGAGTCTGACCTTCTTATGACTTAGGGATGTACACAACTCCCCAAATAAGAGAACGTGTTCACAGCAAGAGCTACATTGGTACATGTAGTTCCTTACTGTATGCCCAAGCTTAGTAGTGAATAGCTTTCTGTATTGAAAACAAAGTCTGTATATTTTCCTGCCACTCCTGAATGCTTACCTTTTTATTTTTATTTTTTTTTAATGTAGGAGTACTGCTATTTATTCAGCCATTGAATGCTTACCTTTTTTTCCTAAAAAAATAATTTATATGATTATTTTTTCACATGTTATAATATTAAGGCTAATCCCGTATATTACAATGTATACTGTAAATGGGCTTTTATCAAAAAACAGACTAGGATTGGGATGATAGTGCAATGGGTCAGGTGCTGACCTTGCATGTAGTCAGTTCAGTTAGATTCTCTGCACTACAGATGGTCCCCTGAGTAGGGCCAGGCATGAACCCTAGGCACAGTTGGTGTGGCAAAAAAAAAAAAAAATATATATATATATATATATGTGAACTATAAAATAGAAATATATATACATATATACAATCAAAATTAAGAAAAATCCTATGATTTTACATTATAATGTTTCTAGAACCTGGTGTCATTCATCATTTTTAGCATTCAGAACTTGGATTTTTAATGTACTGTCAGCTAAAACCTTATTAAATGGCTGATTCTAGTTTGAGACAGTGAAAGTACAAGAAGTAGCTAGCATACTTTGTTATATTTGGAAAATCAAGAAAGCACCCAAAAGCTAATGATGGGGTCATGTCAGAAAAAACCCAAATTCTGTTTGAAAAGCTCCAGGGTGGTCAAGCATGATATAGTTTGTGGTCAAAAGATAAATGGCTGTGACTGATCCCCACTTTCAATTTCTCATTGAAAGCATTCTCTCTCTCTCTCTCTCTCTCTCTCTCTCCTCTCTCTCTCTCTCTCTCTCTCTCTCTCTTCCTCTCCTCTCCCTCACACATACTCTCTCTGCTGCTCCCCTCAGTCATCTCCCTAGAAATTAGTATTAGTGGGGTCTACTTTGCTTGCTGGGAAATGCTCGCCTCCATCGAATCTCAGTGCAGTTTGAGTGCGGTTTCTCACTAGTCCTTCTCTTCCACTCATCCACCTCAACTTTTCCTCAGCGCTCCAGGTTGCTTGGTCTTCTTCCAGAGGATCATGTTTTTTCCTCAGTAACTTTCACATGTTGTTACCTGTGCTTGGAATGCCCTGGGCCAATAACATTCTTTCTTTATGATACAGATCAAATAGGGATCTTTTTGGAATCTTCTGGGATCCCTTTCTCTAGGTGATTTGTTACTTCCTTTCGTGCAAGATGCATTGACATTTCTTATAACTTTCACCATGACACCTTCTAGACTTGCATTTAAGTGCCTGCCTCTGCCACTAATCCAACACTTCCTAATTTTTTTAAACCCCCCTTCCCCCCAATTCCTTCTCTGCCTCCTTTTTGTTGTTGTTGCAATGACTTGGGAACATAGCTTTGTTTGTTGGTGGAGGATGGGGGGGTCACACACTTTGTTGTAATGCTTGCACACTCTTGGCTATGTTTAGCTGGAGATTGCACACTGGGTTTTTTGTTTTCTTGGGTTTTGTTTTGTGTTTTTGTTTTTTATTTTGTTCTGGTGCCATAATCAGTAATACTTGGGAATTACTCCTGGCACTGCACTCAGGAATTACTCCTAGAAGTGCTTGGAGGACCATATGGAATGCCAGGGATTGAATCTTTGTTGGTTGCATGCAAAGCAAGATCCTTACCTGCTGTACTTGGATTCAAGATCCAAAGTACAAAATTCAAGAGATTGCATTTTGTTGTGCTTTTAGGATCACAGTTAACATATTGGGCAGTTATAAGGAACTGCTTATAAGGAACTAAGTCCATCCTTGAACTCTCTAAGTTAATATGTCTTAGCCTATTTTTTCTGAACCCGATCACAGGTCTTTGACATAGAGGATTGAAATACCTGTCTAGTTTTAGATGATTCCACTGCTCTGAAAATCCTCCCACCCACCAGATTGTGAATCTGTTGAGGACAAGGTCTGTGTCATCTCCAACTTTATACCCACTCTCCAGAATGAATTCCCAGTAATTAATGTGAAAATGCATTAGGTACTATGTGGAACTTCCCTACTGATTCATTAGCAGAAATTTTAGAAGAATTTGACTGCCTTTCCAGAATATTCCTACATGCTCTTCTTTTAAAGAGGCAACAATATGGGTTGGAATTATTGGATAATGGCAAGTGTCATTAAGCTGTGTAAGGCCATTTAAACTGTGTCATTTAAATTGTGTAAGGTCACTTGGACACAGTTTAAATGGGTCACAGAAAATAGCCTGTGGACCAGAGAAATAGTACAACCAATTAGATGCCCGCCGTGTGTACACTTCTGGCCTTCTGACCTGGCTTTTATTCTTGGCAACACATACCCTGTGCACTTCCAGCAGTGATCCCTGAACTAACCAAAAATAAATAAGTAAATAACAAGAATAAAAGGACAGCTTGGCTGTGAATGAGTCTGCAACTCCCATCCCTTTGCTCCCCTTCCTCCAGAGCATGAGATGCCAGTAAAACCCAGCCTACAAGTCACTACTCTAACGCAAAGCAAATGCTGGTCTCTGGAATGAAACATCTGAAAGGAATTAATGTTCACTCTGCTTTTAGAGGGAAAAAATGTATTTTTACCTGCTAAGGTATAATGACTTTTGCTTTCAGCACCTCTACAGAAGTGCTTTATTGTGACTGTAACTTTGTAAGCAAAGGTACATGAATTCTATATATTTGATTCTATATATTTGAGGGAAACCTTAAGTGATTCAGAAGGGAGGCAGGGCGCACTTAAGAGTACAAAAGACTGCTTGGCCTCAAGCCTTTGTGCTTAAGCTTATGTTGGAGCTCTTTGTGGTAGGTAGCACTGAGGCCCCCAGTTTATTCAGAGCCTGCTCATCTGATGCATCCATGGGTAATTGTTATCTTACTAAGTTGCCTTCACTGTACTCAGAATAACTCAAGTTCTTTGTTATCAAGGAATACATATATGTTCACTATGCTCTTAATTAGGGATAAAGCGATAGCACAGCTGGTAGGGCATTTGCCTTGCACGTGGCCTACCCGGGTTTGATTCCTCCGTCCCTCTTGGAGAGTATCTCGCTGTATCTGGAGAGTATCAAGCTACCGAGAGTATCTCGCTGGCATGGCAGAGCCTGGCAAGCTACTCGTGGCGTATTCGATATGCCAAAAATAGTAGCAAGTCTCACGATGGAGATGTTACTGGTGCCCGCTCGAGCAAATTGATGAGCAACAGGATGACAGTGAAACAGTGATGCTTTTAATTAAGTTTTGTACATGAGAGTACTGCCGATTGTTTAGCTACCCTCATTTTTCCATTTAAAAATGCTTATTATAAAACATTTTACATTAAAAATAAGAATGCAGTAAAAATGTTATTATGAAATGAGCATCTGTTAAATGAATGGGACTATCTCAAACTAAGAAGCTTCTGCACCTCAAGAGAAACAGTGACCAAAGTACAAAGACAATCTACAGAATGGGAAAGGATATTTATGCAGTACCCATCCGATAAAGGGTTGATAACAAGGATATACAATGCACTGGTTGAACTCCACAAGAAGAAAACTGCCAACCCAATCAAAAAATGGGGTGATGAAATGAACAGAAGCTTTCCTAAAGAAGAAATCCGAATGGCTCAGAGGCACATGAGAAAATGTTCCACATCACTAATCATCAGGGAAGTGCAGATCAAAACAACCATGAGATATCATCTCACACCACAGAGACTGGTCCACATCCCAAAAAACAAAAGCAACCAGTGTTGGCGTGGATGCGGGGAGAAAGGGACTCTTCTTCACTGCTGGTGGAAATGCCGACTGGTTCAGCCCTTTTGGAAAACAATATGGACGATTCTCAAAAAATTAGAAATTGAGCTTCCATTTGACCCAGCAATACCTCTCCTGGGAATATATCCTGGAGAGGCAAAACAGTATAGTAGAGATGGCATATGTATTTCTATGTTCATTGCAGCACTGTTTACAATAGACAGAATCTGGAAAAAACCAGAGTGCCCCAAAACAGATGACTGGTTAAAGAAACTCTGGTACATCTACACAATGGAATACTATGTAGCTGTCAGAAAACATGAAGTCATGAAATTTGCATATAAATGGATCAACATGGAAAGTATCATGTTGAGTGAAATGAGTCAGAAAGAAAGAGACAGACATAGAAAGATTGCACTCATATGTGGAATATAATGTAACTGAGAAGTACAAGTTGGCAACGATGCAACTTCTGGCAGATATCTCTCTAGACTTAGTTACTAAAATACTAAATTACAGAAACCCAAAACTGAGAGGCCGATAAGTGTGGTCACTGACCCCATACCTCTTCATCCTCAGCAATGGAAAACAAATTATCTAATGCTTCCTTTTCAGCAGGTCTGACTTTAGGGGAGAGACTCTCCAAACCATAATAGTGAGTTTTGTTGAAATATTGTATGCAATCAAAGTGAAAGTAAAGTGAAATTTATTAGTTACACAGGCGTGGGGGGGGGGCTTAGGGTGGAGGGGCTAGGGGCGTGGGAGGGTTAGGGGTGTGAGGGGGTGGGGTGGAGCTATACTGGGATTCTTGGTGGTGGCATATGAGCACTGGTGAAGGGATGGGTATTCGAGCATTGTATAACTGAGATTTAAGCCTGAAAACTTTGTAACTTTCCACATGGTGACTCAATAAAAAATTTAAAAAAAAATGAGCATCTGTGGTCCTGCCATTATTTTTCTTTTCTTTTTTAAAAAAAAAATCACTGTGAGATACAGTTACAAAGCATTAATGTTTGAGTTTCAGTCATACAGTGATCGAACACCCATCCGTCCACCAGTGCATATTTTCCACCACCAATGTCCCCAGTATCCCCCCCCAACCCCACCCCTCCCTCTGCCTCTATGGCAGATAATTTCCCTCTTACTCTCTCTTTACGTTGGGGCATTATGGTTTGCAAAAAGATACTGAGAGGCCATCATGCTTGATCCTTTGTCTACTTTCAGCACATGTCTCCCATCCCGAGTCCTCTAACCATCATTGATTTAGTGATCCCTTCTCTATCCCAGCTGCCTTCTACCCCAGCTCATGAGGCAGGCTTCCAACTGTGGAGCAGTCTTCCTGGCCCTTGTCTCTACAGTCCTACTGACGCCTATAGTCTGGGTGTTAGTTTCATATTATATTATTTTATATTCCACAAAGAAGTGCAGACATTTTATGTCTGTCCCTCTCTCTCTGATTCATTTCACTTAGCATGCATGATACTCTCCTTGTCCATCCACTTGTAAGCAAATTTCATGACTTCATCTTTCCTAACAGCTGCATAGTATTCCATTGTGAAGATGTACCAAAATTTCTTTAACCAGTCATCTGTTCTCGGGCATTTGGGTTGTTTCCAGATTTTGGCTATTGTGAACAGTGCTGCAATGAGTATACAGGTACAGAAGTCATTTATTTCTGCTCTGCTTTTTGTACCCTCAGGATATATTTCCAGAAGTGGTATTGCTTCTGATCATTTTTCTCCCCATTTTTTGATTGGTTTGATTGTTTTTTTCTTCTACAATTCTACTAATGTCTTGTATATCCTGGATATTAACCCCTTATCTGGTGTTATTAGGTAAATAATTTTTCCTATTCCATTGGTTCTCTCTATTTTTGGACCTGCCACTGTTATATATAAGAAATTGCTCATTACCCAAATTTTTAAAGGCCCCATGTGCCCTGATCTAAACTCCATAAAAATGGCATATTATGTAATTTTTCCAGCAAGACATTTTAGTTTCTTATATGATTGCTTGAAAGGATAACTAACTTTTAAAAAATAATTACTTTAGACTTATCTTTATTCAAACCACTCTTCAGTTGCTAATTATATCTAAATGTGATGGAATTATCCCCCTCTTCACTATCCACCCCCTTCATTTTAAGATCAGGCTAAGTTCTTTGTTAAATAGTCTTGACACTTACCAAAACATGCTATACTTAAAATTTTTTTTTTTAAATTAAAGAATTAGTGCTTTCTGAGACCTTTTAAAAGTTAATAGGTAAGTTAAATACTATAAGTTGAAATTCAAAATGGTCTTTTGGTTTTACTTGTATTAAAAAAATTGGCAAGCCAAGTATAAACATACACACTTCAAAGGTCCTCCATTCTTTGGATCCCAGCAGTATCACTTATTTCCATTTCACGGCACATGCCACCATGAGCACTTGTGATGAGGTATTCTGCTGGGACTCACATCCTAAAAATAGTCTTCAAACAGAAGGCAAACTCACTACTGGGCTGGTACTAGGAAATTTTCCTCTTTGGTTCATATGGGAGCTGTCTCATGTTAATGTTGGTCTTAAAATTTTTTAAGTTTGTTCATAAAGGGGTCCAGTGTCATGGTTTAGAGCTTATTTCTTTAGTGGGATAGTGAACAGTAATGATTTAGGATTGTTACATCTACACTATAGATAGCATTTTGTTTATTCTTTAAGGATTAGGTTAGAGGAAGCAGAAAAAGCAGTCTTGGATGTAACACAAATAAGGCAAAAGGAATATTTAGTCTTTTGAGCAACAAAGTTGTTAATCAATTGATTAATGAGGAAGCATTAATCAGTTTGGTCTGATTTGTTTTTTGAACAACAAAGTTGCATTAATCAATGTGTTGAGCTACTGCTCTAAGATACATATTTCTGCATTTTTAAAACACAGAACTGTTGGTTACAAGTGTTTCTAATCTTTATGGTAGAAATGTTCTTCCATTAATATCACTAATCTACAGCCAAAGATGACAAATAGACTCTTAAGCTTCTCCATCATAAGAAGCATAGCTCTAGCTATAATCTAACCATGTGGTATGACGCAGGGGGGCAATACAGACTTCCATTTGTAATAAATGAAATATATATTAGGTTAGGGAGCTAGTAGAGGGTTGGTGAGCCTGTCTTGCATGTGTCTGGCCTCGGTAAAATCTCCACACCACATGGTTTCCTGAGTATCATGGGGACATTTAGCACTTCTGGGGTGAGCCAGGGAAACCCTGGCACCACAGTCCCAAAGAGCATCTCGCACTCCGAGCAAAGTCACACCCTTTGCCAGGAAGCACAGCATCCTCTAGCCTCACAGTGAATCACTACCTTAGCCAGCCGCATAGTGTCAGGAATGGCCCCAGGGCCCCCCAGGGCACCACTTGGGAGGCCAGAAAAAAAAAATGCTTGTATTTATGACCAGAATTGTCATGATTATGTAATTCTGACTATTGTCGCTCCAAAACACTCAGGAAACATTTTAACATATTTTACAGGCAATTTTCATCTGCTTGAAGGGTAATAGAGATCACCCTAGCATGAAATAAATCCTAAAAAAATATTTGCTGAATGAATGAAATCATGTTTCAATAAAACTTGTTTTACGGAATGCTTTTCTGTCCATCAGAGAACTGCCAAACCCCAGCCAGTTTCCGGCAGTTTCTAATACAATAAAATGATAAAACAGAAGAGAACTAAAATGTCCTTCAGGGCTTGTATTACTAATTGAACCACATCCCTTCTCTTCCTCTTCAGTCAGCATCCTTCTTTAGCTTTGAACAAATTGGAGTGAGTTTTTGTAAGAGAGAATAATTATTTTCTTGGCTTAATGTAACTAGGGTTCTATTGAACTCTAGCCCTGTTGCTCCCAAGACATTTCAGTGGTGAAAGTTTTTCAGGGAAGCAAGCCAACTCAGAGCTACTTCATGGCCATAATGGGATATGCATTATATGAATCTTAAGAATTTCATGGCAGAACAGTAAAGCATCCTCCTATGAAACCCCCACTGGATTATAAAGAACTAAACAATTTGGGTTGGGGGTGGAATTTCGAGATAAGAGGAGACTGTTATATTTACAGTTCTTCATTCTTCCCATTTAAGAAATAAATTATCCTTATTTAATAAGGAATATTTTAAACACTGTGCAGAATGTCCTAGGGTAAGCCATTTGACCTAAGGCTAAGGAGTGGCAGCTAACTTGGCAACTGCCCAGCCCAAGACGGTTCTGATTTTAGAGTTCTGTTTTCCTTGTAAGAAAGTATGGGATGTGAAGCCAGGCAGAGAGGTTTTAAATGGGTGTGGGAGCCAGTGCAGCTGGGGGTTGTTAAAGACAGTTGAGGAACAACATTAAAGAAATACGGGCTGGGGGTGCAGAGGAGGGTTCCTCTCTGGTCAGAAAAGAGAATCTCTTTGGATTAAAAAAAAAAGTACTTTGCAACATGTTATGGACACTTTGACTTGATTGAAACAGGACAGCATTAATCACATTGAAAAAGGAAGTGTCCTGGAGGAGGCTCACCAAGGGGTAACTTGAAGCTCTAACGTTAAACTAGTGGACATGGAGATTTGCATGTCACTAGAGGTAAAAGCTTTGCACAGGTGTTGAGTCTACCTCATGAGGGATACTAAGCCTGAAGTAGAAACACCCCGGGACATTTTTACCTGCAGGGAAGCTTTAAATACAGCCTTTCTGGAAGTTTGGGCTCTAGGATTGTCTATCTGTCCATTCTGAGTGTCTTTATAATGCCATTAACCTGTCACTCTCAAGGAGCCATGGATAGATCGCTTCCAGGTAGCCCAGGCTCTGGCACTAGAATAGGGTCAGCAGTTGACTGTATTTTCGTTTCATATTTGTATGCTGCATTGTTATGAAGTTCTAAGGCAGGGAAGAATTCTGCCGGTCCCTTTGTCCATCTTTCACATGTTAAAACATTCAGGAATTTATTTTGGATATTCTTGAAATTTTCTGAGGGAATTATTTTCTCAGTAGCTTCACAACCCCCTGGACTTTGATTTTCTAAAAGAAAATAAATCTTTTTAAATCAGTAGTTGATTTGTAAATAGTGAATGGCTGTGACTGATGGGATGTGGTCATTTGTGAGGGATTCCAGGAACATCTCTGTAGAGAGTGCTTTCACAGACTCAGATTCACACCTTAGGGCATTCTTTTACCCTGAATAGAATAATTTTTAAAGTACTGTTGTAATAAACTTTAATTTTTATTGTAGGAAACAATTATTGATATAGTTCCTGAAATCATGAAATAAATTCTAGGTTTATCAATATCACTGATGCTAAGTAATGCTGCTCTTTTGCTGAAATTTTATTATTTCTTTAGATATTATATTTGAGTAAACCTTGCATTATCTTTAGTGGGTTTTAATGATAAATAAGGACTTAAAATGTTTCAAAGGTTTTTTTGTGTGTGGAATAAACACTCCTCGAGACAAATATCTTTTATTAGGCAAAAAAAAACTTGTTCTAGAATTTTGACATCTAATAAAAATGAATTTTCAATTTTGTGTTGCTCTTTGTACAAATTAAATATTACCACAAATACTTGTGCCCAGTGTAAATTTAAGTATGCATTTATTCCTGTCCTTTCATAAACATTGATTTTTAGGTAGGTAATTGAAATGTAACAGTTTGAAAACATTTGATCACATGAATAAAAGCCTCATGAAAGACAGTGAAAATATATGATGACATCTCATTATAGTAGATAAGATTTCATTAGTTCAAAATGTCATAATCTAAACAGAAAAATAATTCTTCATAGATAATTTAGATTAGCAAAGCCATTCAGATTCCAAGTGGCACTTAAAAAGTAGAAAATACATTAAACAGGGCCAAATTTTTAATGTATAGAAAGAATATATGGTAAAAAAAATGTTTTACATTCAGTACCATTAGTAAGCCTCTAGAGTGACAACTGCTGTTGTTGATTTTAGAAAGATACCATGTTCTTGCAGACATGTTTATTCATGGTTCCCTTTCATTTTCTTTTACACAAATGATAGCACCATATTTGCATATCATTTTTTGCTATGACTTTCATTTTTAGAAAAACAGTACATCTTGCATATGAATGTGTTTTCAGACTGTAGCATGTAAGATTAATGAGATTTGAAGTCACCTCAGTGAGTCACAAGCAGAATCTTTTTAATGTAATAGAGAATATTTAGAATCCAAGAAAATAATGTGTGATGAAATAAAAGGGCATGATTTCATTAAATTTTACTTGTTAATAATAAATGATAAAATATATACACTTTTGTACATGGATGTGTGTTACATGGCCAAAAAAATTGAAAAACACTTAGTGTTGCTGATTATATATCACCCATGTACAAGCCCAGGTTGGCCTTTTTTTGTTGTTTGCTTTTTGGATCACACCTGCTTACGGGCTGTCTTGCATGTTGTACAGGGGGTCCTTGTGGTGCCAGGAACTGAACCTGCACCTCCAGCATGAAAAACACATGTTCTAACCCTCTGAGATGTTTTCCTGGCTCTTGTCTTTGTTTTTAATTCAGGACCCATTGTATAGAGTCCATTGTCTTTCAGTAGACAAACTGTTACTGTTTTTTTTGTTGTTGTTGTGTTGTTGTTTGTATTTTTTAATTATAAAATGACCTCAGTAAATATCTTTGTAAAGGCATTATGTCATACATAGAGTCATGTCTGTAGAATAAATACCATGAAATAGAATTGATAGGTTTAAAGGTATTTACATTCAGTCCTCCTCTGTAGATCCTGTTTTTGTTTTTTGCTTGTTGAAATTTATTTGTAACCTAAAGAAAATAAGTAACTGCTTCCAGATGTTCAATCATTCATGGATAAGCAGAGAGTAATTGAAAAATTTGGAATCACCTGAAGTATGTTTCTAGATGAGCTAAACAAGGCCGTAGTCCTCTTGTTTCAGTTATGATAAACAAGCATCCTTTTGGAGTTACATGAGTGCCACATTACTCACACTTGTGCTTTTTTGTTGATGATTTTGCTGTTTAATAGAATCCCTATTCTTAGTGCTGCAGTGCCGTCTGGTATTCTAATGTGCCATATGGAGAAAATGTGCCCACATAATTTCATTCAGAAAAAAATTATAGTTAATCGATAGTTCTGGACATCCAGGAAAAGAAATAGGAAATGAACTAAATTTCTGTGACATTACTAGAAACCTCTAATATGCCATCTGTGATGCACAGTGAAACCAAGGGAAAGCTAGAAATGTAGTCAAATCTGTAGATTCCTAAGATGGCACCTGATAAAGAAGATTTTAGAGGACTGTTGTGAGGCTTACAACCAAAGACATTCATTACAGATGATCCAGGAGCAGGGAATTTTATTAACTTTTCTCTGGTAGTGTTCCCTTGTTAAAAAGAATGATGTTTCATGTAATTTTTAATAAGGAATGTACGTTAAATAAAACATCACTATTCAGAAATATGCATAAAATACTGTTGCTTATTGATTGAAAGTGTTGTGACCAGAAGTTCAAAGAAAAGTAGCCCTGTATTTTATTTCCCTTAGGAGCAATGGTGATCTCTATTTTCTATTCAGTATTCTTGACAACCTTATAGAACAGTACTACAGACTGCAAGAATGTATTTTCAAAGGACCTTATTTGCATTTTTTTTCTTTTTGCCTTTTGGGTCACACCTGACAATGCTCAGGGGTTATTCCTGGCTCTGCACACAGGAATCACTCCTGGCAGTGCTCAGGAAATCATATGGGATGCTGGGTATTGAACCAGAGCTGGCTTTGTGTAAGGTAAACTCCCTACCCAGTGAACTATTGCTCCAGCCCCAGGGCCTTATTCTTGTCATTATTGTATGAGAGGGCCCTTTTCTCTTTTGCCAGCTAACATAAATTGTAACTTTTTTTTTAATTGTAACTTTTCTCTTTTGCCAGCTAACATAAATTGTAAATTTTTATTGAATCTGATAACTGATAGATGCTTGTTCCTTGTAATATTTTTAAATAGTTTATCTTTTTTTACTTAAAGGACCTTGATTTACCAAGTTATTGATAGAATGAGTCTTAGTCACACAGTATTCCAATACCAATCCTGTCACCAGTGTCAACTTCCCTGCACCTGTATTCCCATGCTCTGCTCACAGCCCCCTTCCTCCCACCCCCTTGGTGCTCTGCCTCCCCCCAACACACACCTTGACAGACACATGTCAAAGTTTCAAAGTTCAGTGGTTGTAGTTTAGGTCTCTTTTTTCAATATTGTTGAACCTGAGCTTTGTTTGGTTGTATAGCTATTGTGGTTTTAATGTGCATTTCTTTTAGTATGAGAAATGTAGAACATTCTGTGTGTGTGTGTTTTAGAGCCATTCATATTGTTTTTGATCCTGTCCTTTTTGCTTTTTCTTTTTCCTTTTCCTACTTGAATTTTGTAGATCTTTATATATTACAGAATTACCGCATTTCTCATAAAAAACAAAAACAATTAATTTGGCATGTTTGTGTGTGTTTGTGCGTGTTTCTAATAGTTTAGGTAACATGGTTACAATAGTGACTACACCTCCTCACCATTCCCAAAGTGCCCAAGACCTTTTGGCTGTTCTTATACCAACCACTCTAGTCTGCTGCTTCCAGACTACCCCTCCCATCACTTGATAATTGTTCTGCAATCCAAGAACAAGAGTGTGTCATCATTAATACTGCCTGTTCCCTTGTTTTGTTACCCTTACCCTATATACCACAGATGAATGAGATCATTTAAAAAAAAAATTGTTCTCCCTCTGACTCATTTTACTTAACAATTTGCTGTAAGCTGCATGATTTAATCTTTTTTGGCTGGACCAGAGAGATAGTTCCATGAGTAGGGCCTTTGCCTTACATGCAGCCCATTGAGGTTCTATCCATAGCATCCTATGTATTATATTCCAACTTAGATTTCTGAGTGCACTGCTGGGTGTAGCCTAAAAACCAACCAAATAAAATCAATCTTTTCTTGTAGCTTCATAGTAGTATGTGTGTGTATATGTGTGTGTGTGTGTGTGTGTGTGTGTGTGTGTGTGTGTGTGTGTGTAAAGAAGTATACCACATTACTTTATTCATTAATCTGTCCTTGGGCACTTGAGTTGTTTCCATATGTGGGACTATTGTTTTTAGTGCTATAATGAATGTTGGTGAGAATATATCTTTTTGAATGAATTTTTTTATATATATTTTGAGGGTAAGAGTTGTGTTTGTGTTTGCAATTTTGTGGCTCATTAGAATTGGTAAGAAATTAAGTCCTTCAATATGTAACAATGATAAATCCTTCTCTTGAAGTTTAGAGTTAGAATAATACAACTATGGAATACAATGGAATATCACAGGTTTTGGAATCCAGAAATTCAGCTTAAATTCTAGTTACTCGCTAAAGTAGCACTGTAGCACAGTTGTCCTGTTGTTCATCAATTTGCTTAAGCAGGCACCATTAAGGTCTCAGTTGTGAGAGTTGTCGTTACTGTTTTTGGCATACTGAATATGCAATGGGTAGCTTGCCAGGCTCTGCCGTGCAGGTGGGATACTCTCAGTAGCTTGCCACGTTCTTTGAGAGGTAACTTACTAAAATTAGTAACTTATTAAGATGATAACAAATAGTATCACTAAAATATTAGCTTACTAAAATGAGATACTGAAGCAGTGGACATGGGTTTTATCCCTGACACCCCCTGAGCACTACCAAGAGTGATACCCAAGAATAGAGCCAGGAGTAAACCCTGAGCATGGTTAGGTGTGGCTCAAAAACAAAGAATTCAAAATAAAAAATAAGATAAATAACCAAAGTTATGTTACCTCCCTTCTCTGAACCTGAGTTTCCTCATCAAGACTTCATTGAATTCTGTTACAAAAGACAGTACTTGGTCTATGAGATTCTTGTCTTTTAATTCCTCCCATGTCTGCTATGTTGAGATCTCATAAAAAATAACTTGTTCCGTTAACTAACCTTAAGAGATATACTTAAGTTAAAGTAGAACTGTTTTTCAGATGTATTCTATAATTTAGCTTGTAAAGAATTACTGATTTTGTCAAGTTAACCTAGTCTATATGTGATTAAGTAGTAGGTAACAAAATGTACCAGTATAATGTTGCTGTTGTTTTTGGTTATATTTGTGAAGTATGACAATTTTCTTTGTGGATGTTGAGTTGCTTTCTTTAGTACAGATAATTTCTGAATTGAGAACTTCATTTAAATCATTCAGTATAGGCGCATATTTGCCCATCTCCTCTCTGAGTGGTATACTGTTATACTCTAGGGCACATTTCCTTGTTCTGGGGAAATGGACCACACATTCCTGCTTGGGAGGTATATATACTTTGCTTTTTTTTCCACTCTGGAGAAGCCCATGTTCTCTCTGGAGTACATTTCTCTCTCTCCTCTTATTTCCTGAAAAAAAAAAAAGTTTTATTTCACACACACACAAAATCACTCAGTATAAAAACTTAATGATGTCTAATCAGTGTACCCAGTTTATCCTAATTATTTAAGCCTAAATATTTAAAGTGTATTTCCTTTAGGTACTCTGTATTTTTCAAAGAAAATAATGTAATTTTAAATTCTAATTTTGTTTCCTTAAAAATAAAACACAATGTTTTTTATTCACTTTTGTAATTAAATTGGATATATTTCCATATATTTTCCTGGCCAATTTCTGAACAATTGTCACATTAACAGGGCATAAGGAGCACTTGAGATTTTATAAATGCTTTTATTTTCTGTTTAATACCATTGCATTGCTACTACTCTAGGGAATTAAGTAAGACTTGAATGCCTTTGCTCTCTTAGGCAATTTAGAACATCCCAGACCTTGCTCTAGACATCAA
The DNA here is from genome assembly GCF_027595985.1 of Sorex araneus. Taxonomy (NCBI): domain Eukaryota; kingdom Metazoa; phylum Chordata; class Mammalia; order Eulipotyphla; family Soricidae; genus Sorex; species Sorex araneus. The sequence continues at coordinate 133,954,130 of NC_073304.1, read as the reverse complement.
GATTGTTGAAGTTCAAAGCAGATGTGTGGGGAAGAAAAACATCTGGTGAAGAGAACTTGCTTCATCGCGTGATGCTATTTCCCTGCACTCTTTAGTGGAGTCTGTCGAGCAGGTTGGCAAGTCTGATAATTAATTAAATGATGAGGGAATGAGCCATGTATCTGAAGAACATGCTTTGCACCCTCACTGTTTCATTCCTCTCCACGTGACTGGCAAAGCCTTCACAGTTTAAGGTCATTGATCCCACAGTTGTGTCTCAACATAAACACTTGTCTTCAGGATTAATTAGTTCAGAGATATAAACAGACAGATGACCTGGGGCCCAGAGAGCTTAGTGTTGAGCAATGCAATTTACGATCAGAGACGTTTGAATTTTTTGTAGAGAAATTGCATCAAAATTTTTATAAATGCCTTTTAAAAAGGCAATTTAAACTGAACCGTACACTTGAAAATGACATCATTTTATGTGTACCTCTGTGTGAGTATGAATTTGGCGGGAGGGTAACTTTTTAGTTAGATGTAACATTGAACTGGAGGAAAAGAAAAGTGAGCAAAATGATTTATTAACCCATATACACTTGTTTACATTCTCCTTCACTTGCTTTTCCATTGGCTCTCCCTCTTCCTTCTCATCTTCCCTTTATACACACACAGTATACACTGCCTCCTCGAACTGTTTGAAAACAGAATGGCAAAATCAGGTGCCTTTATGCCTAATACATTTATAATTTTTAGGGCCCAGGGCAGACTTCCAATAATGATAGGAAAGCTATAGTAAAAATGATAAAATTTAATACTAAAACAATGCTATTATCTAATATAGTCCTGTTCAACATCCCATCAGTTATCAGGTGCATCCCTCTGCCGCAACTACAGACTCCCTCCCAGGATGTGGTCCTCACTGTCTCTTTTAAATGGGAGTCGTTTTTCAGCTCTTTTGGCATATATTGATTTTGAAAATTTTTAAGGGTTTAAACCATTTATTTTGTGTGCAGCAACATTAGATCTGTGTGGTAGGTCTTTATGACATTCTGGTTCTGCCATTTCAGTGGCAGGAACACCAGCTGAGTATTGGGGGTTCTCATGAACATCATGTTGATTAACCCCTTATTTGGTAACATTTGTTTCAATCATTTGAGTAAAGTACAATATTCTATTTTTTTAATTGTGAACTTACACTTTAAAGAATTTTGTGGAAAGGTAAAGTTCACTATTAAAAAATAGAATACTGTACCTTACTCAAATGATTTGATACTATGTAGATTTCTTCCATTTACAAACTTTCACTCCCTGTATTTTTTCCCACTATATTGGTTTCCAATTTCTTCTATATTTATTTGTTGGCATTGTGCTGCAGGGCACAGCTTTCTCTTCTTCCCTGTTTATTTCTTTGTTTGATTAGTGCAGACTCACCAATTCTTATTTGGTTGACTAGTGGTAGTTCACTACAATCTTTTTTTTAAATTTCCTACTTAGACTGGCACAGAGTTAACCTGAAGGGACTCCCTTCAGTCTGATCTCTGGATCTTTTTGAAACAATTTCATAATTCTTTGAGTACTATCTTACTTTCTGGTATGATAAGGTATTCCAGGTATATTTTGTATTTTTATGTGAATCCTAGCTCTGGGATAGACATTTCTCCAAGACAGTCTGTTTCCTTTTTGCAAATAACAGTGTTAAGAAACCAAGGTATGTGTGTGTGTGTTTTATAAAGGAAACTAAGTTATGGAATATTGAATTTACTAAATCATTGTGTTCTATATGCATTAGCGTATTGCATACATGCTTGAGTTTAATGTTACAAAGTTTCAAATAGAAGAGCATTCATTTATATGTAATAATCATAAGTTTTGACAAGAAAGAAATATATTTTTCATTACACAGTAAATGGCATTACACAGTTTTGAGTACTAAATCATCTTGACATTTATGAAGGAGCAAATGGAAAATAGGGAACTGAGTATGTTAAATATAAAGCTATCTTTAACTGTTCTACTAAAAAGCAAAGATTTATTTTCCATCTGTGATCTGAATGCACCTATTTGTGTTCTCTTCCACTGCAGTGGAATTTCTCTGGAGCCACACAACAGAGAGCATGTGTGTTGGATATATGTCAGCCCAGGACGGGAAGGCCAAGGTAAGCGGGAAGACCGGAGTATAACCTGAAAACTTTGCAGCTATCACACGAACGTCAAACTGGCCAAGTTAACAAGAATGAATATTTTCAGCCTCACTCAGTGATCTTTATGAGACTCTAATTAAGAACAGTTAATGATCTCAAAGAAAAACAGATTTTTTTTTTGTTTGATGATGGAGTAGGGGAGAGTTCGAGGGAGGGGGGAAACCTTTTATTTTGTTTTTCATCTTGTTCCATTTTTTTTTCTATTGTGAATAATTGGAAGGGAAACTGAAAGTTGGAAAAAGAACCTGGGAAGAAGTTCATGGGCTGACAAGGCTGAGTGAATTTGCAAAAGTGTCCAAATGAAAAAAGGGGAAGCAAGGCAAATAACACTGAAATTCTGGACTGCGTCCTGCACCTAGGAGGGAAGAGTGGCCAGCATGCTAGCAAGCATGACTTGATGTGTTCTAGCATGGGGTCCTCATGAGCGGTGTCTGGATGTAACAGGCATCCCTATGTGAGTCACAGAAGTCACAAAGGCATGAAAATGGCACCTCCTGAGCTGCTCCCTGGGCTTTCAGTGGTTGAGCTGAGGAATAAGGTACATGGTTGGTTTCTGGATTTTATTTTTCACTGGCCTCATGTTCTTGTTCATAAATTTTTTAAATAGCTATGGACTATGTTGTTTACTTGGTATTAAAGCACCTCCATTGCAAAGCAGTGAAGTTGGGCAACCAGCCTGTTTTTTATTTTATTTTTTTAAATTATTTTTTGATTCTTGGGTCACACCCGGCGATGGCGATGCACCAGGGTGACTCAGGAATTACTCCTGGCAGTGCTCAGGGGACCATATGGGATGCTGGGAATAGAATCCGGGTCGGCTGAGAAGCCTGTTTTTTAAAGGAGATATTTATTTTGCACACTGGGAAATAGAAGTCAGGCAACTTCTGATATAAGCTGTCTGATATGGATTGAATCTTTAACCAATTAAGAATACATGTAAGAAAGAGTAATTTATCACTATATATCACTCAATGCCTTTCTAGACTGATCTGTGTTATCTGGAAAATTAGCATCACGGGACTCCTGTGACTGTAATGTATGGGAACATTTCATTAGGCAAGAAGTAGTTTGCATTTATGAAAATATTACTGCATCCCCTCTCTCATTCGTCTCACTCTCACCTAACACCATATTCATACTATGTTGGTAGACTTATAAGAGAATGCATAAAGCATGCTTTCTTCCAGAGTTTCTCTTAAAAAGAAGAGAATTATAATTATCCATTTTTAGTAGTGAGTTGAGAATTGAGAGCAGGACTAATAGAATTTTCTGCGATGATGGAAGTATTTTTTATTTGTTTATGTCCTGTTGCCCAGTAGGGTGACACCAGCTACATGTGGAACTCTTGAATTATGACTAGTAGGCCTGATGAACAGAATTTTATTTGTCTTTTAGTTTAAATTTAAACAGCTACATGTGGCCAGTGGCTACTGTATTAAACAGAAAAATTTTAAATAGTAAATGGAGAATGATTGTTCAAATAATTAGTTTTAGAACATTCTTTCCAAAGGCAAATGGACCCCACTCATAAAATAAGCCTGATAAGCCACATGAAGCCATTCTTGCACAAGAATGACTTGAAGCCATTAAGTTTCTCTCACCTCTTACATATTGTCTGTGAGCTACAACTTCTTTCTAACAAAAGAATTTCTGTGGGGTGGACTTTTTTATTTATTTATTTTTTTGCTTTTCGGGTTACACCCGGCGATGCACAGGGGTTACTCCTGGCTCTGCACTCAGGACTTACTCCTGGTGGTGCTGGGGGACCGACCATGTGGGATGCTGGGAATCAAACCCTGGTTGGCCGCGTGCAAGGCAAACGCCCTACCCACTGTGCTATCACTCCAGCCCTCTGCGGGGTAGACTTGAGCATGTAAGTCAATCTGGTGGGGTAAAGTCTTGTTATTAAGAACATTTTTTGGAAATATTCTTGTTATCCCTGCTGGTAGCCTGTTGAAGATACTATACTATTTAACGTGAAATAAGGGTTGTAAGCAGCATAGAAAGTCCTGCATTGAGCCCCAAAATTTTGCCTCCAATTGTGTTACTTGACATTGACATCTGGTGGACATGGTTTTCATATTCCTGGCAAATTCTCCAGCTGGTAGTCTTTTCTTTCTTTTTTCTTTTTTTTTTTTTTTTTTTTTTGCTTTTTGGGTCACACCTGGCGATGCACAGGGGTTACTCCTGGCTCTGCACTCAGGGATTACCCCTGGCCGTTCTCAGGGGACCATATGAGATGCTGGGATTTGAACCCGGGTCGGCCGCGTGCAAGGCAAAAGCCCTACCCGCTGTGCTATCTCTCCAGCCCCACCAGCTGGTAGTCTTGATTGGGCCGACAGATACAGCTGCTCCTCTTGCCTCACTTGTAAATTATGTTTTTGACATTCCCTACAGAGTTAATCCCTCTTTCTTTCTTCCTCCTTTGAGCTTATAGCTACAAATGCTTTTCAGAAAAAAAAGAAAAAGAAAAGAGCCCCAAATACTAATGCTTTGGCTTCTGAATTCTGTTGATATAAAAAAAAAAAAACATCTCTTCAGTCATAAAGTCTGGAACTTTATTGTATTGCAAGTAAGACAGTGTCAGAGATGAGAAGTTAGGCTCAAAAAAGTAAAAGGCCTATGACAAAAATGTGTCTTCTTTATTAAGACTTTGATCTATTTTCCTGGTTTACTTACTTTTGTGAAAGAGTAGTTGTTAGTGACATATTCATCGAGCATGATGACTGGTTTTTAAAACCTGTCCTCACATAAAACTAAATGCCATATAGCAAAAGTGATTAAGAAAATAATTTAATTTCTTAAAAATAATTAAGACATTAAAACTAATTTTTTCTTAATTAAAAAACTTCTAAATTTTAAAAAATCCAAATATTTTCTTCTTTCTGCTTGTTACCAAACTAGAAACTAAAGCCACCTGACCGTTTGAAAGTTTCATGTAGGCTAACTGTGTTTAACCCAAGTTAAAGCTTTGAATTAAAAATCCCCCAAAGTCACACTACTTAGAAAAGACTGGATGATAATTATCTTTGTAAGCAGAATTCACCTGTAATTTGATTAAAGGTATTTTTTTCCTTACAAGTTTCCTTCTTGTTTTTGAAAGTACGTTCTTATAATTATATTATTTATTTTCTAATTCCCTTCTGTAGCATAAGTTCAAGAGATTCATTTTTATTGAATCAAAATTAGGATATTTATTTTAGTTGGCTTTGAAATTAGATTGCCTATAACCTATGTAGAAGATTGTTAATGAACATGAACAGTTTTTACTATTCTACCTGTAACCTAGGTAGACAATAGTTAATGAACAGTTTTTAATAATAGTCATTGATAAATTGATAAATAAACACAGACTACTACAATAAAATCAGATGTTAAAACTCAAATGGAACTTATTCAAGTAATAAGCAAAACCTGGGTCTTTTTATATGTGGAAGAAGTCACTTTTTGTAGCAATAGTGAAAAAAATCACTGTTACAAAAACTCATCCTTGAGGAAAAGCAGGCCATTTTATGATCTTAAAGTTTCTTGCCACAGATTTTCTATTAGTTTCAGGGAAAAGTAAATTTTAGTATATAATGGAGAAACCAGGCAACAATTTGACCAGGTGATCAAAATTAATATTGCCATTGAGGTATTAATGAACATCATGTGCCTTTAGATTTGATAAACTGAGAAAGACACAACATTACATTTGTAGGATTCCATCTGGAAGTGCGTATGTTAACTCTGAGCATAAGGAAATACCAGATGGGTCTAAAATGAGGAGCATTCTGCAAAAACAGAAAAAAAAGGAGCAATAGTCTTACAAAAATATTAATGTCATAAAAGACAAAGGATACAAAAATGTTTCCAACCAAACAATAACAAGGAGTTGTGACTAGGAAATGCAATCTTTAATTCTTTACTGGGTGCTATATATAAGATGGAAGAAAATGTTAAATATATTACTAAGCCTTTTTATAAAATCACTATGAATAGCAAAATTTCATCATTGTTAATTTTACTTGTTATAACTGTATTGTGTCATTTAAGTAAATATCCCTATTTTTAGGAAACACAGTGAAATATCTACTGATAGAGGGTCATAATATAATATCCTTTTAGTGGTTCATAAAAACATTGTGAATGGTTGGATAGATGTATGGAGAGAAGAAGGGTTAGATGGACAGATGACAACTTACTGAGTAAATTGATGAAGTCAAAGAGATAGTAGCACTATAACATTGTTGTCCCATTGTTCATCAATTTGATTGAGCGGGCACCAGTAACGTCTCCATTGTGAGACTTGTTGTTACTGTTTTTGGCATATGAAATATGTCACGGGTAGCCTGCCAGGCTCTGCCGTGCAGGTGGGATACTCTCGGTAGCTTGCCACATTCTCCGAGAGAGGCAGAGGAATCGAATCCAGGGTCAGCTGCATGCACAACAAATGCCCTACCCGCTGTGCTATTGCTCCAGTCCCAAAGAGATAGTAAAAAAGTAAGTTGATCAAAATGCTAATAGCAAATAAACCTGAGTAAAGAATTTAGGACTGTTTCCTGAGTTATTCTGCAATTCTGAAATTATTTTCAGAGTAGACTCTTTAAAATTTTGGTATTTCAGTATATTTGTTTGGTTCTTTTGCTCTCAGACATGAAATGTGTTGGAATGGATGTGACACCAGGAAGTTATAACCCAAGTTCTTCCCCATTGCTCACACACCATGACACTTGGTCTTGAGTGTGCAGAGGTCTCACTTGTAAAACCAAGAATAAGGAAACCTTGCTTTGCTTTAAGCCTTACTTGTGATGAAAGAATCATAGGGAACAAGGAAACAAAACATTCTGCCTGAATATAAATGAATGGACACCTTTAAGTTCTTGATATTGCTTCCAGGATGCAAAACTGCATATTCTAAATGCCAGATTATGTATAACACAGATGTGCTGACATACATTTTTCTCTAGGATTTTTGTGCTCTCCATGAAGTATTTGTCATGTTTTGTTTTTAGACTTGCTTATGGGATTAATTTCAATAATGGGACTGGAGCAATAGCACAGTAGGTAGGGTGCTTGCCTTGCACAGGACTGACCTGGGTTCAAGCCCTGCATCCCGTATGGTCCCCCAAGTCTGCCAGGAGTGATCCCTTAACACAGAGCTAGGAGAAGTTTTTGAGCACCGCTGGGTGCCCCCACTCCCTGCCCAAATGACAGCAAATTATCTATTTAGTAGGGCTTGCACAGGAGAAAATTTTGAGCTTTTTCAATATACTCAGCTTAGACTTAAATATAAAATGTGAGGTAAATTAAATACCTATTTAAAAGATGAATTTTATCACTACATAGTATTTTTAGAGCTGGTGAAAATATTCTGGAGTTGGACTTGCATAATTTTTTCAGATAAACCAAAAGTCCTAAATAGAATACATATTTACAAGGTCAAGTTTCTAGTATGTAAATGATCTCTCATTAAATATGTTAAATATATCACTGAGTTTTGTGATATAAAACAAAATTAAGATATCTTGGTATCATGCTCATCTCAGCTCCATTTGTGCTTTTTAAAAACCCTTCAAAAAACTGAAATTTGATAAATACCTCAGTTTGCTAAAGGGATATTTACCAAAAACATATAGCAAAAATGTGGTTAACTGGCAAAACACTGAACACTTTCTAACATTGGAGACAGGAAAAGAGGTTACTTCTATTTAGTAGTTAGTTAGAATGTCTAACTTGCACAATATAGCAGGTTAAAAACTTCATTGTATTGGAAAATAGGAAGTAAAAACTGTGGTTATTCTCAGACAACATGGGCTGAATCCAACAGATGGTATGGAATAGAAGAGTAGTACTCTGAAAACCTACAAAACCTTGATGAGAGAAGTAAAAGAAAAATCTAAGTAAATGGAAAAATATGCCGTGTTCACTAAGTTGATGATTTTGAGAAACTACTCTCCAAATTCATGCACGACAATTCAAAGTAATTCCAATCAAAATTCCAGCAGATACTTGTAATATGAACTGAAAATTTTATGTGAAGGTTGGGGCCAGAGCTATAATACAGTGAGTAGGGCTCTTACTTACACCTGTCTGACCTGAGTTCAATTCCCAGCACCCTATATGGTTCTTTAAGCCCTGTCAGGTGTGATTCCTGCGCCAGGAATAAGCCCCGAACACCACTGAGTGTGGCCCAAAAAAATTTATGTGAAAATGCCTATAAAGGTAGTACAGGAACTAAGGCACATGACTTGCATTTGACTAAATCTTATTGGAGCCATGGCGCCATGTGGCCACTACCAAGTATGACCCTGAGGCCCTCAGCACTATTGGGGTGGCAGGTGGTCACCCCCAGCACCACAGGACCTGAGCTGTACCAGATCTTGACACTGAGCTGCTGACCCTTTTTGCTGAGAATCTCTAGGAGATGGTCTGGGTTCCATGAGTACCAGTAGGGATCCCCAACCCTCCCACCCAAAAGATTGTGGAAATCTCAAAATGTCAACTTTATTTGTTATTTTTTTTAAGTTTTAAACTGACTGTCTGTGAGATAGATCATTACAAAGCTGTTCATAATTTGGTTTCAGTCATACAATGATCCCACACCCATCTCTCCACCAGTGTAAATTTCCTACCACACCAATGTCCCCTGTTTCCCTCCCCCCACCCCCAACTCTCCACCCCCCCCCACCCCAGCCTCCTCCTATGGAAGGCACTTTCATACTTGCTCTCTCCTTTTCCTTTTGTGCATTATGGTTTGTGATACAGGTGCTAAGAAGTCATGGTGTTTGTTCAGGGCATTCAGTATTTTTATTAGGACGGTAAGGTTGGAGTAGTTTTTCAACTGGGCAGCAGCTTTGGGGTGTGGATGTTACTGCCCAGGCTTCCTGAAGTACAGGGAGGCGGGGGTAGGTAGCCCATCTTGATCCTGAGAAAGCCTGGAGATTTCAGTCACAAAAACCGCATACCAGCATTTTCAATAGATTATGTCTCAATGAGATCCGTCCTGAGACAGTGGAGTCAGGCTAGGGAGATGGTGGCGATTTTGGATTGTGGGAGCAAGTTGCTGCCAGGCGCTCTGCTTGGGCAGGTGCTGGGTTGACCCACCCCCCTCCAATTTACCCTGTATGTTCTGCCTTGTGTGGGTCCTAGATTAACTGCAGCTTTTGATCTCTTTTGAGATTTATTTATGGGTCTCTGAAATAAGACCAATAAATGAGCTTGTATACCTGAGCCGGATGTGGTTTGTGGGCGTGGCTCCCACATAACTAACTTTTGGCTATTTAATTTTTTGGGAAACTTGGTTCCAAGTTGTTGGGGTCTGGCCAACGGCAATTTTGCGGTATCAGGAAGCCTGGAGGCACCATCAGGCTGCTGATGCACTCGCTCTGTAGGTACAGGTTGACCTGTTGGAGGCACCATATCCCCAAAATGTCAACTTTAAAAGAAGATCAAAGCTAGAAAACTTAATTTTTTTATTTTGAGACCACAGAATTGTTACCAAGACAGTGTTCTCTATTTAAAGAGACATCCCTTAAACCAGTATATCAGATACTGTAGGGTCAGCAGGAATACCTTCTCACTCTTTTGCAATATCACATCATTCTACGGAAAGTAAATCACCAGATTTGCTGTTGTAGTTGTGTCCATCAGACACTAGAGTTTATAAAAACTTTGACACAGAAATGCCTATGAAAACCTCCATTCAGGAAGAAATCTTAAATGATCAAGATCTTTATTCATGCATTACAAAAGTTATTAATAGAATAATAAGTGGAAGGCAGGATGGGGAAAAGAGATCAGAACAGAGTAGACATAAAACAGTGGTGGAAGGACAACTACTTTGTATAACAGTGCTATAAATTTTAACACTTGTTGTAACCATATTTCCTCAATTATTATTGAAAAAAACTTTATAAAAAAGATCTGACAAGGTCCAGAATAAGCTAAGCATTGGCAATTTGATTATCCTTTGTCATCAGATAAAAAATATTGTCTTTACAATAAAAGACTTTAAAAATCATAAATGAGAAGGTGTCCAATTCACCTTTAATAAAATAGTCTGTAAATTATGTATGATCAAAAATGTAGGTGAATATTTGAATCTTTGAAACTTGGAAAGCTTTTTCACAGGTTCAGTTGTTTGTGTCTTACATTTATTAAAATGTACTTTAAATGATAGCCTCTTGTTTACTCGTTGCCTTTTTGGGGTTTTGTTGTTGTTTGTTTATTGTTTACGGGTCATTCCAGGTGGTGCTCAGTACTTACTCCTGGTTCTGTACTTGGGGATCACTCCTGGCGGTCTTGAGGGGATCATATCGAATGCCAGGGATTGAACCTGGGTTGGCGACATGCAAGGCTAATGGCTATCCTGCTGTACTATCACATCGACCCCAAGCTTATTTACTCTTATCAAGTACTCTCAGTGCTAGAGTGTTAATATTTAAAAAAAAAGTGTTTAGTAAACTGTCAAAAGTTTATTTTCATTTCATTTTTCTTTCAGTCTATTTGGAGGAAAAATTATTGGGCAGAAATGCTGATTTGGGGAAGTGGAATTGGATGATAAGTGAATTAATTATCCACTATTTATTCTTGTTTAATGTTTTGAAAAAATTCAGTTATTGGAGTTTTATAGGTATTACTAAGTAATGTGTCTTCTAAAAAGTTAACAATATAGCCAAGATAAAATAGGTGACTGTGATACTGAGAATAGAAGAAAACAAGAAGATTATTTGTAACTGTCATTCAGAAGAAATGTGAGTATTTATAACGAAAAACAAGTCAGGAGGAACAAATTGGTATAGCATATGCAGTTTGATATATTTTGAGTGGCATTTATTGCTCCTCTTTGGTTGTGCTATATATGAAAATCTTGCTGATTATTAGCTTTTATAATTTAATATTTGAAAGACTTAATAGGACCAACCTATATATTTCAGCCAGTTTATAAAACTTCAGTTTTTCCTTTCTCAAGAGTTTGTATCATTGTGAAAGCAAAGCCTACACAGCTAAATCAATTCCTTCTTATACCTAAAATAAAAACTGAAAGTATTATGTTGAATGAGCAAAGACAGACCCAAAAGGCTACTTAGTCGATTATTTATTTATAGAAGGTATAAAAGAAATGCTCTACAGAGGAAATTTTCTTGTTGCTGCTTTGGGACTACACTCCGTGGTGTGGCGATGCTGAAGGCTCACCCCTGACATTGCTCAGGGACTTCACTCCTGGCAGTGTTTGGGGGACCATGCGCAGTGCTAGAGACCAAACTGGGGTGGCTGCATGCAAGCAAGAGCTCTACCTGCTGTACTATCTCTTCAGCCCCACATGGAAATGTTTATGTTTAGCTTTTGGTTTCATGGCCACAACTCACCAAACTTTTTGCTTAAAGTCTTTACCATCTATGCATTTTATTGTATCTGAGTCATATTTGTGTTCTTAAAGTCTGTACTGTACTGTACTGTCCTCCCGTTTCTCATCAGTTTGCTCGTTCGGGCATCAGTAACGTCTCCATTGTGAGACTTGTTACTGTTTTAGGTATATTGAATATGCCACGGGTAGCTTGCCAGGCTCTCCCGTGCGGGTGGGATACTCTCGATAGCTTGCCAGGCTCTCCGAGAGAGACAGAGAAATCAAACCCGGCTCAGCCTCATGCAAAGCAAATGACCTATCTGCTATGCTATCACTCCAGTCCAGTTCTAAAAGTAACCTTTGAAAAAGATAATAATAAGGCACTCTATAAAGATGCAGTGTGGGATAATAATTAAGATAATAGGCTACAGTGTTAGTTAATCTTGATTAACTATAAATCAGGCCTACTTTATAACCCAGGGCAGGTTACAACTCTGATCCTTAGTTTCCGTATCTGTACAGTGGGAGTACCACTTTAGTGGTGGTGATTCTTTAATAACATTATGAAAATCAAACAACACAACTGAACTATATATAATAGATGCTGTGTTAATTATGATAGTGGTATGGTGGTGGGATGGGTGATAGTAGAAGGCTCATCTCACTGTACAGCTCCACAGCCTCATTCCCACTATAATTGTGCTCCTCCAGGTGCCATTGTATTGACCATGACAGAAAAATACCTCCTGAATTTTCATAATGCTCTTCATTTGGAGATGTTAATAATAATTACATTTAGTAAAGTATGAGCTGAATTTGTAAATAGAAACCAACTGTTATGAAAAGAAACATATTATTTGAAGTTGTTAAGAACAAGTCACAGCCACCAGACCTTCAATCCATTCTGATATTGTGGTAATGGAGCCCTTTCAAAACCATCTGATTACATTACAGCTCTACCACTTTACTTGACAGCATCATGAACTTAGTTTTTTTTTTTTTTTTTTTGCTTTTTGGGTCACACCTGGCGGTGCACAGGGGTTACTCCTGGCTCTGCACTCAGGAATCACTCCCTGGCAGTGCTCAGGGGACCATATGGGATGCTGGGAATCGAACCCGGGTCGGCCGCGTGCAAGGCAAACGCCCTACCCGCTGTGCTATCGCTCCAGCCCCTGAACTTAGTTTTTTTATCTTTATTTTCTTTTTGGGTCACACATGGCGATGCACAGGGGTCACTCCTGGCTCATGCACTCAGGAATTACTCCTAGGGGTGCTCAGGGCACCATATAGGATGCTGGAAATCGAACTCGGGTCAGCCGTGTGTCAAGCAAACGCCCTACCCACTGTGCTATCTCTCCAGGCCACTTTTTTTGTTTTTTTAAATGAAAAACGAATGCCTGAAGCCTTTCTGATAAGCTCATCTAACTCAACTTTTTTTGTTTAAGTTTGAAGGAAAGTACTGCTTAGTAACTAGTAAATGAGTGAATTCTTTTTTATTTTCCTTTTTATTTTCGTGTCTGTGGGGGCAGGGGGGCTATATCTGGCAATTTTCAAAGCTTAATCCTGGTCTGTGCTCAGGGATCACTTCTAGCAGAGGTTGGGGGATTATATGGGGTGCCAGGGATCAAACCGGGGTCAACTGCATTCAAGATAAAAGCCTTACCCACTGTACTATCTCTTTATCCCCAAAAGAGTGAATTCCTGAGGACAGTGGTGGAAGATTTTTGACAGTATGGTGGGGTGGAGCTTCAGTAACATTGTATACAGAAAACAGAAACATTAAAATAATTATAAATCATGTTGCCACAATAATAACTTAAAATGACCTAATAAACTGTGTGTGTATGTGTGTGTGTGGGGGGTGGGTACTGGTTATTGAATTCAGAACATTACACATGCAAGGCAAGTGTTCCAGTACTGAGCTAGACACACAGTCTAAATATATTTTTAATTTTATAAATTGATTTCTTTAATCTGAGCCTTGAGCATGTAGGAAGTGTTCATAAACTCCACTGAGCATGGGATTCCGGAGCTCTGTTTGAGAGTATTGATCATGCATTTCTTCAAAGAATTCATGTCAGAATTGCAATAGTATCTGGTGACATTCAGTCACTGAATGAATTTATTTGACCACGTTGAATTTATCAAGAATCACAGAATTACAAGTTGACCTTAAACAAGATCAAATTTTATCTCCTTTTGATACTCTAGTCCCCATGTTACTCAACAGCTAAGAGAGTGTGATCCTTGGCAAGACGTCAACTGTTTTAGGATGGTAGATTTGGCAGTGCCAACAAGATATGTCCTAAGAAAACATCCCAGACAGTTAAATTTGGCAAATGTACTTATGGAACACAAGGAAGAATCGGTAATCAGTTTTTCAAGTTTGCTCAGAATTTTAAATTTAGAAAACTACATTTTTTCTCATGCTCTCAGGACAGCTAAGAGGATTCCACTGGTTCTATTTAGAAATCCTTTAAACAAACAGGACACTGTAGAAGACTGAATATGTGAAAAACAAACTTTGAACCCAAATTTCAACAAGTTTATTTTTAAAAGTAGTTAGCAATTTAATTTTTTGCATAATTAGTTTTATGTCCTCAATTTCTCCTTGTGGTTCATTTGACATTGCTCCAAAGCATTAAATAGAATAAGCACCAGGAAAGAATTTACAACATATGAAAAAGGATAAATCTTCTCAGGAGTGTTAATTATATTTGCTTAAATAAATCTTATTTTAAGCATGGTATAGTGTATGGTATAGATCTTTGTGAACATAAACATATCTATTACTTGGACTTGTAACCTCTTTTTCCAGGGGCTAGAGCAACATGAAAAATGATTAAAAAAAAGAAAGAAAAACATTGGTTTCTCTACTTCTACATAGTTACATAGCCATTGATCTGCACTGTTTAGATGAGGCATAAATTTAATATTAGTGTATCACTTTATTACCTGTATTACCTAACATTTTAGTCAAATATATACCTTCTTAGGAAGACATGTGCTTGGTATTGCCCACAGGACACTTAAGCATAGCAGGTAACTGAGGTGAGTGTCCTTGAAAATTATTGACCTAATTACTCACAGTGAGTAAGTGATGATTTAACAATGTATTTTTGTGGTTTTGGTAAGTGCACCCTGAGCCCGCAGGTTGAATGCCCATGCTTGGATAGGTGAGAGTCCTGGCAGTGCCAGGGGACAACTGTGCCAGGATTGAATTCCAGTCTCCCACTTCCGCTTTTTGAGACTTCTCCTCAGCTCTGAAATGGTGTTTTCTTTTGGTCAAAAAGTCATAGACAAAGAATAAAAGAAACAGAAAATGTTTCTCAAAACAGAAAAGGCTACGATCCTGATTATGTCATTCTTATTTTGTGTCAGTTTTCTTACATAAAAGAAATGTTTATGATTAAAAATAGGATTGCACACTGCTCTTATAGTATAAAAACTATTATGACACTGTTTTATTAAGTAACGAATGATAGAGGCTGAATCTACTATGTATTCACTCAATCTAGAGATGCTAATGGCTTCTTTAGGCCTAGCATATGTAGCTTTCCTCTGAGATCTTTAATAAGTGCCTTCATGTGAATTTGATTATACTTGAAATTGAATTTAAATAGTTGTTTGAACACAATGCTTTGTCCCACTGCCCCTTTTTTTCAGTAATCTCAAGATTTAAAAATAAAAGCCGGAGTCATTGGAAGAATTTTTAAAAGTGTTTTGTATTTTTGCATAAAAATTAAATTTTCCTGGGGCTGGAGCGATAGCACAGTGGGTAGGGCGTTTGCCTTGCACGTGGCCGACCTGGGTTCTAATCCCAGCATCCCATATGGTCCCCTGAGCACCACCAGGGGTAATTCCTGAGTGAAGAGCCAGGAGTAACCCCTGTGCATCGCCGGGTGTGACCCAAAAACCAAAAAAAAAAAAATTAAATTTTCCTGACATGCAAGTTCTCTGTAACAATTTTATACAATATTAAAACATTATAAACTTAACATAAAATACATATTTGTTCTAGCCTTGTAAGAGTAGAGGATTTGGCAACACGGGGATCCATATTGCACATGTGTAATCGGTTGGAACCAAATAGTCACCATTTTGTTTGGCAGGACCCGGGCATTCCCCAGGGATATACCTGGTTTGCTTCATTCACTGGCATTTCAGAACGGATCTTGTAGATTTTCAGACAGAGTCTGTCTGATGAAATATATTTTCATTTCTGTGCCTTTCATTTAATACTTTAGTTTTTGTCTTTTTAAGATTTTCATCTTGGAGTGTCTATTCTGTCTAATCCTAAAGTTTTAAATTATTTTATGATAGTTCCATTGTATGCCTTTTATATCCAATATGTAAAAACTACTGTAAACTGTTGAAAACTTAACATTTTAGTAATAACTAATTGAGACATTTTGATATGGTTGAGCTACCCTCTGTATTTACATTCTTTTCAAATACTTCTGGATGCAATAAGTGGTAGGTACTGACAATTTACTTTTATGCTTTGGGGCTGTCATCACTATACTATACATATTTGGACTGTACTGTCTGCTACAGTGTTGAAAGGGTAAAAAGAATTTAGGATGAGACTTATATCAACACTGCTATTAGAAGATTCTCAGAGTTCTTAGAATTGATTTTTTTCTTCACTTAAAATAGAAAAAATTACTTTAAGTGACTCTCATACTACGGAAAAATTCTAATTCCGATTTCCTGCTTCAATAGCTCTTATGAATAGTATGGTAAAATTTTGAACAATTAGAATTTGCCAAATCTAGTGCTCCATTAAAAATGTTTAGGATGTTTATTTTTAGTAGAAAAATGAAGGATCTTGGCAAAACACATTCTTAATAAGCAGTTAGTTATGAGCCCCAGTTGCCCTTGTATAAAATATACTGAAATTCCAGAGTTCTACAGATTTCTAAAGCCGCATACCCAGATGGGAAGACATGGTCTTCAAGGTGATTGGTCTTTAAGTATAGCAAGTTCCTGAGTCTAGCGACTTGTGCTTTTATTCTGTAGACAGTATTTGGGATTTAAAAAAAAATGATTCCTAAGATTTTAACAGTAAAGATTAAAAAATGCATTTCTTCTTAACCTCTTTTAGCCAGTACTAGGATAATCAGAGCTTTATTACAGCAACTAATTGTGATTGGGATGGAAGCCTTAATTCTTTGGCTTTGAGATTTTAGTTATTTTAAAACTTGATTTTCCCAGGAATGTAATTTTGCTGAAACACAGTCACTTATTTTTTAATGAATTACTTATTAAACAATTACTTGAGTGCTCTTTATTTAGATACTTTCTTAGGAAGGTAATAGAGAACAAAGGAGACAGATGATCCTATACTTATGTAGCTACATGTATGCAAGAAATAAGTGAGGCATATGGAATATTTCTGATAAGTAAATTTTTAAAAAATACCCTGAAACTTGTGGGGGGTAGTGTTTAGAAAATACACAGTTTCCAGTGTTAAGTTTTACTAAGAAAGCTCGCTCTTCAAGCCATATTCTCCCTTGAACACATACTGGAAGTTTTGAGAACATTCCAGAAATAGAGACTGGTGAAATAGTCCTCAGGTCAGAATGTTCCTGTTGTATTGAGGGTCAGTCTTAGTGGGTTAGAGTAAATGATGGGGACCAGATCATGTAGTTCTTATCATTATCAGAATTTGGACTTTTCCTTAGAGATAGGAGCTATTAGAAGGTAGACAGAGAGATTGGTCATTGCCACTGATAATAATAATAATAATAATAACTTGGGCTGGAATATTACCTAGTGAAGGATTAAAAAGCAGGCAACTTCCCCATGTTTTAAGGTAGAACTAATGTCATTTGCTGGTGGATTATAGAAAAATATAAGAGGAATAGAGAAGGCAACAATGAGTCTTAATATTTTAGCCTGAACAGGTATAAGAATGGAGTTGTCATTTACTGGAGTGAGAGAGGTGAACAGAAAGTGAGAATGCTTGAGGCAAAAGTAAAAAGAGCACAATTCTGAATGTGTTTATTTTGAGATAACTATTAGATATTGAATACTGGTGCCCTGTAGATAGTAGAATATTTGTGTCACATGAGAGAATTGACCCTATATATTAAGGAATAAACTAGATATGTAATTAGAAACATCAGGATATAACTGATTCTTAAAACTTTGAGGATAGGTAGGATTCCTGAGAGTGAACAGAAGAATCGTAAGGAGTTTCTTATGTTTATAATGAGAAATGAGGAGGTAGGGCAAAACAGAAGAAATAGCCACAAAGGTTAGTAGATGGCTGGCTGGGTAAGTGTGGTGTCTTATAAAATAGGATAGTATTTCAGAGTAAAGATAATCATTGCAGACATTATCAGCTGCAATACTTTGGGCCCATAAAATGAGGGGTCTGAGGACAGATGATTGGACTTGGTGTTGGAGGTCATTGCTTACCTGGGTAAGAGTTCTTTCAGTAGAATTAATAAGTCAAAACCTTAACTGTAGAGGGCTTTTAAGAGAGATTAAAAGAAGATTTGAAAAATGAGACTAGGCAATGGTTCCTTTCAAGAACTTTAAACAAAAGAGAAGAACTGGAGTGGACATTGATGTAAACGATGAATCTGGAGAGTTCTTATGTCTTTATACAGTACATACTTCATTTGATGTTCAAAATACTTCACAGATTTTTTTTTTCTGTATGAAACAAGCAGAGGAAAAGTGGTAAGTTATTGAATCTTGGGAAACCCCTGGCATTTAGTGGTTGTGTTGATGAGGAAAACCTGATAAAGGAAGCTGGTTTTAGTGTTAGAGTAGAAGATAGGAAGTGTGCCAGCACTCTTTTTAGTAGTTTTGAGTACAGTTGGAATTACGGGAGAGCATTTGTTAGCATTTGTGATGGGTTTATTTAAGATTTGCTTAGATTCCTTCTGAACCTTAACGTGCTCACCTTCCTACCACAGCACTCAGAGAAGTCGACTGGGACTGAGCAGTAAGGTCGCCACATTTCCCTGGCATTTGACAATGCTTCTTTTTTAAGAGCTCACCTCCTGGGAACCCAACAGAAATCAGTTAGGGAAATGCTGCTATCTAGATATTGATGCTTTAGCTGGGTCTTTCTTCCAACAACTTGTTTGGTTTTATTTGGTTTTGCTTGCTCATTTTTTACCCCTATCAAATTTTTAACTGACTGAGAAACTAAAATCCTCAGGAAGTGTTTCATTACATGAATAGTGGTTTCATGCATTATGATCATTTGAACATGAGACTTTTATTTCTTTCCAAATACAAGCTCTTTTGAAGCTATAATAAAATTCCTATCATCTGCAGCTTACAAACCAGAAGATTCTGAATGACATTTTTGATTCTCTCTCAGTACAAATTATGAGGATGTTGAGACTTCCTGAGTTCATTAAGAAGATGGCCTTGGGGGCTGGAGTGATAGCACAGCGGGTAGGGCGTTTGCCTTGCATGCGGCCGACCCGGGTTCAATTCCCAGCATCCCATATGGTCCCCTGAGCACTGCCAGGGTTGGTTCCTGAGTGCAGAGCCAGGAGTAACCCCTGTGCATTGCCAGGTGTGACCCAAAAAGCAAAAAAAAAAAAAAGATGGCCTTGAACTGTCTTTATCAAGACCGTGATGGCCCAGAGCCTCATCTTACAGAATCAGAGTAGTCTTTGTACAGGATTTGGGGGTAACTTCGTCATAGCCTACAGGTCTCTGCTAAATTTTTCCTTTAGCCCAGAAGCTCTACCCACCATTAACCATTCGTAGAAGAAATAGCTTCGATATTAAGTTACTTATGATCACAGAGATATAAGGGGGTGTAGTTAAGATTTAGGCCCCATAATATGAACTCCAGAATTAAGATAGTTGTTAGGAAAGGCTGTATTGGAGGGGAAAGGTTCATTTGGGAATCTAAACATTTGGGAATATAGCTACTTTTTTAAAATTACAGAACTGAATGGGGTCACTAAGGGAAGCAACACAGACAGAAAAAAGTCTTAAGGCCTAGGAAAGACCCCTGTTGGGAAAATTAAGAAGACCCCTCGATGAAGACTGAAAACTGACTATAAAGGATGAGGAGAATAGGGTCTGTGGTGTTTTGAAACACAGAATAGGTGTTTCCAAGAGAAGAGGGTTATCAGTCCGATCAAGTGATGGGTTCTTTGTGATCACTGTAATCACCTTATTCATTCCATTTTTAGAATGATAGGAGACTGGAGACACTCATACCCTCCACAGGTCTACAATACTAAGAAAATAAGATAGGTTAAATTCTCAATCAATAGATTATGCTATTGCACTGAACACTGACCAGATCACTCTGCAATATAATTTTTTAAATGCAAAAAAATAAAAGACAAGAAAGGAAATAAATAAACCTATCTTGGCCCTAAATGAATCTTTTTGGAATCCAGTGAATTAACTGCAGTTAGCTACTGTTAACATTATGGTATGTTTCCTTCTGTTTTGTGCTCAGGATGTTCTCTTGGCATATTACCAGATATGTATTTCCATGTATTCAGATATATATGCTCTTCCTGCCTATTTATCTAAGCAGTAGCCTAGGGACGGGTTTGGTTTCTGCTAAGATGTTAGTATGGGGGGAGGGGATAAGTCTGACTTCCTTGATTCCTGTATATACTTGCGTATACTTTGCTCTCATGTTCTCAGTGAGTGGCCTAAAACACTAAGAGCACCATTTCCAGCTAGATTAGGTTTAAAAAGAGGATAATTCAAAGCCCAAAATTCAAGCTAGCTTTTCAAAGGGCTGTATTAAAAATGTGTAATATCAATCCTTTCTAGGATTAAATTTTAAAAAAAAATTCGTAGGAGTGCTCTCTTAGCAAAGCTCTACCTGGCTGTATAAGCCTGATAACTCATGCATTGGCCAGTGGTATGGCGTCTGCCCTGGGATGCTTTGCAGCACCAGGACCACCCTAACTAGTGCTCAGGAGTCACTGACCACACCTGTGATGCTGAGGTTGGGTGTGAGAGGGGAACAAGTACTTTGGAGTGCATGATGTATTTTGAATCAAACTGAGAACCTTGCACATGATTGGTATGTGCTTTATTACTTGGAGTCTTTTTCTACAGGGATATAAAAAGAAAAATGCTATCAGAGATGACATAGGGACAGTGGTGGAGGCTTGTGGGTTGTTGGGGTGTGGGGGAGTGCAGTAAGTTTATAAATTAGTACCATAATTTTTGACACTAATACACAAAAAGGCTACCTAAATAACATTTAGAGGATATATCTAATACAAAACTTTATAGACAAATTCAGAAAGACCGCTGAGCCAAGTTTTTTTGTGTGTTTTTTTTAATTAGTGAATCACCATGGGGCATAATTACAGATTTACAAACTGTCATGCTTGTGTTTCAGTTATACAATGATCAAGTACCCATCCCATCCCTCTACCAGTGCCCATTCTCTAGATCGAACACAATGGCTGCTCAATGCTCAGCCAAGTTTGAGTTTAATTTTTCTACCTATGAAGATGGAGACATTAATGGTGCCCACTCGAGCAAATCAATGAACAACGGGATGACAGTGCTACAGTGCTACTGAGATAATGAAAGCCAGGGGTACACAGTGACTTCTGAGACTCTCCAGTCCATCAGTGACAGAGATGCAGATCAAATTCAGTTCACCACATTCAAGAATCAACATCAACCTGAACTTTGTTGATAAAAGTTGCAGCAACAACCTTTTTGTGCAAGCCCCAATTTATTCTGAAATAACTTTGTCCTAGGTGAGAGATGTGTCTCTTAACAGAACTAGATTTAGGATCCTTCAGGGTTAAGACTTTGTGGGAGTAAAGAGAGCCCTAAATTTAGAGTTTGAAGGCTTTCATTCAAGTCTGTTTTTCCACTTCCTCTGTGACCGTAAACGAACCTCATAATCATTCTGAATCTTGCTTTTTTGTTTTTACCTGAAAAATAAATGAGCGTACATTTTTTTACCTAGCAGGATATTTTGAAATATTGTTGAACTTTCTAACTTGCAGGATATTTTGGGATCTTGTTGATACAAAAATAATAGAGAAACGAAAGCATTATGCAAATACAGGAATTTGGTATTTTTATTCAGATGCCACAGGACTCTGGATTCACAAGAATTTTATTTCTGCATACTACAAGACCTAATTGCCTTTACTGCAAGATCCGGGTGTGTTTCATTCTCCTGTTCCCTCATTATAAGTGCAGCATAAATATGTGCTTAACAGAGGAGAAGATTTTTTTTATTGTCTTCAGCAAAGTGAAATATTCATATTTTCCCAAGCAAGTGGTGGTCTAATAGGTGCTATGGGATTCATCACATTTATATAAATGCCGTGATGAGGCTTTTAAGCAAAAAAAAAATATATATATATATATATATATATATGACAACTGGCATGTCTGATATTGCTTCTACAGTGTTAGCATAGCTTGCATGGTAGAAGTAATCAAGTTTGCCCTGAGCTTGGAATGGCATGTTGTTCTCATTAAGAGAGCATTTTAATTTTATTTTAAGACTCCTTGCACATTATATTTATATGTGAAAACAATGGAACTTTTTCCTTTATGTAGCCTTATTTCAGTCCTAACCATGCAAATTGCCTTAATTCCGCCTTTGTGTCTTATCCACATTTGCCAGCACATCTTTTATAGCATCCTTGTTTTAAATGTGGGAAAGGAGATAGGGTAACATAGACTACAATTGCTAATCTATGGCATGCTGATATCTCTCACATGTTAAGATTACATCTTCATGCTCTGATCTGTGTCTTTTAGTTGAAGGCAATGAAGGAGCAGAGGTTTTTTTTAAAAAAAAAAAAACTTGGTTTTTGATTCTTCAACAATGACTCTAGCAGTGACTAAATGAAATCAGCATCAGAGAATGTTAACATTTTGAGTGGGAACCTTAAGAGTCAGCTAACTAAGAGAACAGGGTCTCCTTTTCACAGCTCTGCCGCTTTCACTGATTTGCCTAATATCATAAGACACATAGGAAGTGAACAACTAGATCTTTTGACCATTAGTTAAATGATTTTTTATCCTATAAAGCACGCATATTATTCTGGACTGGGTTAAGCAGGTTCATGTGAAGCTGTCAACTACTTGGGCACATCTGCTTTCAGGATGAAGACTGAAGACCAAACTATTTTTAGAGCAGTCAACTGCATTCCAAGGTTTAATGCCGCACACAAAGAATGCTCAGAGTATACTTTTTCATAACTTGTGTCTCCTTGAAAGGGAGCTCTTGAAAATAATGGGCAGGGTACTTTGGGCAGAGGAAGGGAGTGGGTAATGACTCAACTCATTAAGGGGGTGGGAGAAGCCCATAATAGAAACAAAGCAATAAAAACTAACCAGACACACTTCTGTTGCCCTTCACTTTGAAATCGGTCATTTAAGGTCTAACACATTTGTGCCAGTAAAAGAAACTGGAGAGTGACTATTATCACACTAGGTACAAATGCACTATGTAAGGAAGTAAGATGTCCTCTGCTTACAGGGCCTTGCCACAGTAGCAAGTTTACATGCTCTGAGTAGCACGGTGTTAAATACAGAGGGCAAATGAAGTCTGTAACTAAAATGGATCTTTTGTCTGTAAGACATATGTGTAATTGTTTATTCTCCAAAAAATATTCTATATTAAGATTATTTGTGACATTATTAGTAGATGACAGAAAAAACAACAACATTTTCTAAAATTCCACAATTGGGAGAGCTAGGAACACTTAACAGGAGAAATTAGGAAGTGATAGAAAAGGGAGTATCTTTCTCTTCAAATGTTCTTGATAATGTAAAAATGAGCCAGAGGCACTTATATATTAATTTGCTGAAATTCTGCTTTTCAGAAGGAAAAATACACATGCAAACAATCTGGTTTCCTCTTGGATATAGTTCTAAAACTATAATATTGATCTAGCATAATGCAGAAGACTTATGGGATATAGCCCCTTCTGGACCACTCTCTGGGTTGTTGATTGCTCACTTGATCTCAGAGGAAAATATATGTGATGAAGTGTAATTGTTTGTAAAATGAACAAATGTAGTATTAAAATATACTATGTCAGTCTTGGGAAATATGTAAGCTTTCATTTTTAGAGTTTAGCTCCATAAATTCTGTATTATCTGTAATTGTTTAATTTATAAAAACCTCCCCCAAATTTTATAACAAACTTGTAAACTATAATTAAAAAACTAAAAATTAAATATGAAATATAGAACTTGCAGCTCTCTTTCATTCCCTAATGTCTTAGAAAATTCCCTTAGGAACTTAACAAACAAACTGAGGTCATCCCGTATACAGTCTTGTCTTTTAGAAACTGAGAATAAACACAATGAACAAACAAATATGAAACTTCTACCCTCATGTAGCCCTTGTCCCTGTGGTGGAGAGAGACAGTGAAAAGATAAAGGAGAAAATGATAGATGGTGAGATAGCAGGAAGGGTGTATGAAATGCTGAGCCAGATGGGTGGTGATAGTGAAAGTTCAGGAATGGCCATTATGAACTTTCCAGGAAGAGTGACTTTTTAATACCAGTTTGACAGAAGTCAGCACATGAGCCATGCAGATGTATAGCTATACAGAAAATAGCTTGTACAACTGTATATCTTTGGGGGTATATTTTCCCACCTCTTAATTTTCACATTGCACCCATATCAAAGTACCAGTATCCGACCACAATCATTCCTCCCTCCCTTTCCCAGGCAGAGCTTAGGTGGAAGCTGTCTGGCAGTGAGAACAGCATATATAGTGACCTTGAGGGAGACCTGGAGTGCATGATCAATGAACCACAAGGAAGCAAATGATTAGGAGCAAAGAGGAGAGTTGGGGAATTTTAGCTCACAAAACAGAACACGGAATAAATGGGGCTTTGCTGATTTTACATTGTATCTGTATCTGTTTTGGACAAAATTGTTCCCCTACCCATATTTATAGCTTTAAACACCATTCTGTGTGACTGCCAGGCATTGAAAAAGGTGATTCAGCTTGGAAAGTATTAAGGGTGGGGTCGTAGTGCAATAGAAATAATGTGCATGTAGGAGAAATGTAGGAGTGGACTCCCATTGAGAAGATGAACATCGATGAGCCAAAGAGAGAGGGCTTCTAAGAAGACTTCTTGAAATTTTCATTTTGGACTCCCAGTCTCTAGTCACTGTCACTGTCATCCCGTTGCTCATCGATTTGTTTGAGCGGGCACCAGTAACGTCTCTCATTGAGAGACTTATTCTTACTGTTTTTGGCATATCCAATATGCACGGGTAGCTTGCCAGGCTCTGCTGCTCGGGCTCCATACTCTCAGTAGCTTGCTGGGCTCTCCTAGAGGGGCAGAGAAATCGAACTCAGGTTGGCGTCGTGAAAGGCTAAAGCCCAACTGCTGTGCTATGCTCCAGCCCCAGTCTTTAGTACTCTGACAAAATTAATTTATGTTTAATTTATGTAGACTCTGAAGCTTAATTTTTGAAGCTCCCATGGAACCATCACACATAATAAGACCATTAACCTTGGTGTGGTTATTATTAAACCATGTGAAGTTTAAGCTACCCAGCTAAAGAATTTTGTTATGGAAATCCTAGGAAACTAAGACAGTATCCTCATACCCAGTTGTCTTTGACTGGAGAACTTTCTGCTAAGTAATCAGATTTATTCTTGAGAAAATTTTACATAAGAAGCTGGCTTATTCTGCAGATACTGTATTTAACTATATTGTTTTATAGCTTCAGATAGCTTTATATATAAATATAAGGTACAATCAGCAGATCAATCCAGCCACGGACAAACTCTCTTTCCCACTGGCAGTTTAAAAGTAACCTGTAAAATTCTTTTATTTGTGTGTGTGTGTGAGTGTGTGTGTGTGTGTATGTGTGTGTGTGTGTGTGTGTGTGTGTGTGTGTGTTGGAATGGGGTGATGGGTTGGGTCACATCCAGCAGTATTCAGGGCTTACTCTAGGCTTTATGCTAAGGGATCACTCCTCGTATTGCTTAGGGAACCATAGGAAATGCCAGGAATTGAACCAGGGTCAGCCACATGCTAGGCAGGAACCTATCCACTGTACTGTCTCTCTGGCCCAACATTCCTTTATTTCTTGTCTTTTATGCTTTTTTTGGAGGTTAAAAAATAAAATGTAGAATATTTATTTTGCCTTAGGCTACTTTAAATGAAAAATAATGCTTTACATTTTCTTTTCACCTTCCTCCCTCATTTCACCTAAAACCTTTCTTCATTTTTAAGTTCTCTTTGAAAAAAAATTACTTTCTGGGAAAAAAAAAACAAACATGATACGGAATGAAGAAGGAAATTACTCAATACTCATTCTGAACAGTGGAAAGAAAGCAAAAAAATGAAAATGAGTTTTTATCCTTCCTTTCTTATATAACTTTATTTTAAACTGTCAAAAGGTTGACAAGGAAGATCTTCATAGAGGTTTTCAGTAAGAAGAAAAATATTAGAGAACTGTACTCTCTCTCTGGTGCAACTGGGAGATGCTTTTGTTTGTTCACTTAAATTAGGAATATTTCCAGGGAGGCACTAATTTTCGTCTTTGTTTTTTGTTTTTCTGGAAAGAGGTTGGTAGGATAAATAAGTTTGCCAGTCTCTGAATTAGACAATGATAACAAATGACTGCTCAAATTGTCAAGTGAAAGGTTGGTGCCCCAGGAGCTCTTTAATGGAAGCTGCTTAGATTGCCACTCTCTAAACTCAGTGGCTCACTGAGCGGTCTTACTAACAGGGGATGAGCAGATGTTGTATGCCTTCTAAAACACATCCTTTTTCTAACACATGTCACAGGAAGAATGTAGTTGCTCCCATGGAAAGTTCTGTCAAAATTCCCCTTCAAAAGAAGATAGCAGCTCCTCTATTCTGGTGAAGGAATATAGTGGTTGCCAAGCTTTTAAGAAGTTAGAAATAAAAATGCTTGTGTGTGACTTGCCCATCTAAAAAGATTTTCTATTAATTTTTCAGAAGTTGAAAACAGTGTGGCCCAAATAAACTTGTCAGCTTTCCCTTACTTGGGCTGGACATGTTTGTTGTCCCATGCCCTTTGAATATGCAAAATTTCTGATTTTGAATTTTGAGCATTTGTGATTTAAAATGAAGTTTTTTGATTTATAATAAGACAAAATAATCTGACTTTAAAATCATATTCTGTTTAGATTTTATTATTCTGACCCACCAAAAAGGAGAAAAATAACTTGCTTAAGAGAATCTTTTCTTGACTTACATGGAAGATCTTAAACCACTCTCCTAGAAGTAGAAGGATGGATTAAAATATAACCACTAAATAACGGCTTTGAGACTTTTGAAATTAAATTGTGTGCTTGTAGTTTTCCCAGAAACCACAAAAGAGCATTCACTAAGGTGGTCTTAAAAGTTTCAAAGACTTGAGTATGAATGATAGGAAGTCTCAACTCTAACTTAGATTGTGATTAGGACATAGGGAAATTATATGATTTCTGTATTGCTTTTTTCTTTAACAGTCTTATCTTCAGCTTAAATAAGTTGTGTGCAATGAATTTGGTTTTCTTTTTTAAAGAAAGATGCAGCCCTAAGAATATTTATTAACTTTGAGTAATCAGTTTAAGTTAGGAGATCCTCAAGAAATGTTAAAGTTAAGAATCTGTCTCTGCCCTTCAAGACAGAGGGAAAAAAACCAGAATGACAGCCTTGCTATTGGATGCCTTGATTGTGAAACCTGTAGGTTTATCTCTATACTGATAACACAGCGGTCACTTGAGAAATGGAAATATTTTGTTCCTTTATACTTGGAAATCTAATTTGAAAGAATCCTTGGGCTAGAGAGATAGTACCAGTGGTAGAGTGCATGCCTACCTTGTACAAGGCTCTGAGATTGAACCTCCAGCACTGAATGCCCCCCCTGAGCTCTGCTTAATGTGACCTCTATAAATAGTAACAAGCACAAAAGAAATCTGTAATTTGACAAGCTAGCTTGATTGACTTTTCAAACAAACTGATTTAGTCATGCCAGTTAAAGCACTTGAAATTTATACACGTGAGATTCTTTGTGTATACATAAACATAGCATTGAAGGGCATCTGTTAGTCACCAAGCCATCCATCCAGCATTGTCACTATGTGTCTTCTGTGTGAAACACATTGACAACTGCAGAGAATAGAGAGGATTGCTTAAGAGAAGTACCAGCCTCATGCAACATTCCTTTACAGAGACCTAAAAACATAACCAAATCTAAACCAACCTTGTTACAAATGGTACAAGAAATGCTTAAAGTGGTGCAAAGGACCTAAATGTCAGCTTCTAGGTTGGATTGATTAGTAGTTAAGGAAGTGTTCTTTGAGAAAGAAACAGGAAAGAATATTAGAGAAATGGCACCTTGGTTAAAGAATAATCTGAGTGAGAATATGCAGTAAAAAGTGGAGGAGAATAACCTAAAATGGATCACTCTGCTATTCTGTATCTGTCATTTTCATGAGTTATTTTCATTAGTTCCAAATTCTGATAAAGGAACATTATTGTTTAAAGGCACCTTATTAAGTTCTTTTTGCATATAGGATACCGTAGATTCTGTACAGTCCTAAACATTCTATATCAAATACTTTATTGCACTTTTAAATACTGACGTTCAAATTTATTACAAAGGTGGTCTATATTTAGACTGAAGAGTCTATATTTAGACTTAAACTTTTCTAAAAGAAATGTTTAGAGATAAAGCATCTTACAGAACTTTGTCCTATATGTCTCCATCTGTTAATATATTTTGAAGAGATTTTCATTGAAATCTCCACAGAAGACTTCAGATGTATTTTGGTTGTATTCAGTATAACCATATTCAGATGTATTATGGTTCATACTTTTTCAATCTAAGGTCACTTATTTTCCAATGAGTCAGAAGATCATATTGATGGATGAAACTGATTAACCATTGACACCAATGATTAAAAATGTTTAATCATTTTATTCTTGGCACTATGATTATGCCAGTTTGTTTTATAATTGTAAGATCCCCCTTGACTGATGATTTGAAGAAAAAGTAATCCTTAAAACTCAATCTAGGGGCTGGAGAAATAGCACAGCGTGTATGGCGTTTGTCTTGCACGCAGCTGACCTGGGTTCGATTCCCAGCATCCCATATGGTCCCCTGAACACTGCCAGGGGTAATTCCTCAGTGCAGAGCCAGGAGTAACCCCTGTGCACCACCGGGTGTGACCCAAAAAGAAAAAAAAAATTCAATCTAACAACTAGTTTGTCAGGTTGAATATTTTTGCCTTGTGTAACATCTCCATTTAAGAAATTGCAATGTGT
The DNA here is from genome assembly GCF_027595985.1 of Sorex araneus. Lineage (NCBI taxonomy): Eukaryota > Metazoa > Chordata > Mammalia > Eulipotyphla > Soricidae > Sorex > Sorex araneus. The sequence goes on along the minus strand of NC_073304.1, from coordinate 133,925,366 downwards.
GTGAAGTATTTTGTCTAAATGCTATTAATAAGTATCTCAAGACCATTAATATCTTTTTCAGTTCTTTTTATTTTCCCTCCTAACTCCCCTCGGCACTTTGTGGTTTATAAAGCTCAGTTTATTTAGATGTTCTGCTGCCACACTTTCATGGGTGTGGGAGTGTTAGAGATAAGTTTGAACTGAATGTCAGTGATTTTGTAAATCTTAGGGATTAATATACAGTCCCTGGTCCAAGGGATAGGGATTTTTTTCCTTCTTGTTTTTAGGTCATTTCTTGGCCTGCAGGAAACACATTACTCTAAAACTCATAGACCCCTAGTCAAATTGTAAGCATCTGCTTGGACATGTAGTCACTCTGATCTTTTAACAATTAATTTATTTTTCTAAGCTTCTGGTGCCTGGACCACCAGACCTACTGAAGGATTCCATTGGATTTTTCTGTATCACTAAGAAACTTTAGGATGTCGTTCAGTTACAGAAATTTTTAAGTCACTTGATCAGAAAATTCTAACCAGTTAACTAACCGAACACACTCTTGTTAGTGTTTTCTATATCATGGGTTTATTCCTAATTCTACCAACCATCTTATGGAGAATTATTCTGAACCTGGTAGGAAATTCTCGTTTCTTTTTTATCCCTTAAAAAAAAAAAAAGCTTTGTGGGGGCCAGAGTGATGATACAATGGATAGGGTGTTTGCCTTGCACGTGACCAATCTGGGTTCAATCCCCGGCATCCCATATGGTTCCCCAAGCACTTCCGGGAGTAATTCCTGAGTGCAGAGCCAGGGGTAATTCCTGAGCATCATCAGGTATGGACCTTCTCCTCAAAAAACAAAGAACTTCGTCCATCAAAACCATAAACATTAACACTCTTATAACATTGTTACCTAAACAAAAATCAAAGTGAACATTTTTTTAAAACTTTATAGTAAAATATATAGTTAACATAAAACTTTACTGGTTTTGAGTAAAGTTAAATATAGGGTACTTTTATATTGTTGTGAAACATCACCACCATCCATCTCCAGAACTTTTGTCATGTTCCTAAATTGAAATTCTGACCCCATTAAGTGAGAATTCCGTATTCCCACCTTTCCTGATATCCTGGCAACTACCATTCCAGTTTCTGTGTCTATGAATTTTTTTTTTTTTTTTTTTTTTTTTGCTTTTTGGGTCACACCTGGCGATGCACAGGGGTTACTCCTGGCTCTGCACTCAGGAATTACCCCTGGCAGTGCTCAGGGGACCATATGGGATGCTGGGATTCGAACCCGGGTTGGCCGCGTGCAAGGCAAACGCCCTACCCGCTGTGCTATCACTCCAGCCCCAGTGTGTCTATGAATTTGACTATGTGTGCATACTATAAATAAAATATATTTTTGCCTTTGTGTCTGACTTAACAGAATATCATCAGATTATATCCATGTAATAACAAATTTCAGAATATCATTATTTTAAAATGCTGACCAATATTTCATTGTACATATATCACATTTTTTAATCAATTGTTTTGTTAATTTTGTTTGTTTATAAATTGTTGATTTTGTTTATTCATCAATTGATGGATATTTGGTTTGCTTCTACTTGGCTGCTATTATGAATAATGCTGCCAAGTACATGAGTTGGGACATTTTTGAGTGCTTTTTTGGGAGCATATCCCAAATTAGTAGAATTGTTGTATCATAAGATAAATCTATGTGTTTTTGTTTTTGTTTTGTTTTGTTCTTTGGTTTTGGACCATACCCAGTAGTGCTCAGGTGTTATCCCTGGCTCTGCACTCATGAATCACTCCTGGTAGTGCTCAGGAACCATCTGATAGGATACTAGGGATTAAACCTGGGCCAGTTGCTTACAAGGAAAGTGCTCTACAAGCTATATTATTACTCTGGCCCAAATTCTGTGTTTAATTTCTTGAGGAGTTAGCAGAGTATTTTCCATTGTCTTTCTGCTTTGTCTTTGATCCCTGTCTTGGCTGTAGGACTGTGCTCATGACCTAAGAGAATAATATTAACGATGGAATTGACTGAGTTTCTGTTCTTTGAAATCTCATGTTTCCTTAAAATAACAGTTTGATTTTGATTAAAAGGTATTGATGCCTGAGTAAAATCTATTTTTACTCTCATGATAATGTATTTCTGAGAGAGTACTGAAATGTTCTCATTTAACACAGTCCAGAGAAGTGTGGGATTTGAGCTTTTTGTGCTGAATGTGACAAGGACTACTAGAGAACTGAACCAATGCGCCCTCTTCTAACTCTCCCACAGAGTTGATGAGACAACATAAGAAATGAGAGACCCAGAAATCAGCCTGACGATGGAGTTCTCAGGTGTAATATTTCCATAGTTGAAGACCCAAGTTGCCTTTACATGCAGTCTTGAGGCCTGACTCTGGGACATGGTTGCCAGGAGCAAGACTCTAATGAGTGATACTCATATACCAGGAGAACACAGAGTCTGCCTCTCCCATCTCTGATCTGTCAGTAGACCTTGTTGTACCCGGTTTCTGGGTTTCCCATTTGCAGAGAGACCAGTTCCACATGGAAGCTTTACTGCTGCTCGAACTAGGGTCCAAGCCTCATCCAACTCAGTGGAATCTGGACAAGGATCCTGACCCAAGTTCCAGGGAACAGTATGTGGCGTATCATTACATAAACAGCATTGGCAGTTTTTCCAAGAATCGTGACGAAGCAGTCACAAGTCTGTGAGCTAATTGGTCATGTCCACCTGCTATACCCAGAGATATTCTACTTATCATAGGACTGGCTAGAGGTATCTAGGGGATTTCTGGTTTCAGCCAAGGACAGTTTCAGGGAATTCTTTGGGGGAAACAGAAACTTAGGCCTACTCCTTGTTTTGCTGAAGTGCAACCTGTCATGGTGCATATGAAATTATTTCTCGGCCTCACAACCTCACAATGTAAGGTTATATAGAATGCTTTTTCCCTCGGAGAGGGGGCAGGTTGAGTTTCCCTCCCTGCACCAAAAGAGCCTGGCAGCCAAAAACCCCCAGAACCCAACCGTCATCATGCCCACAGCTGCTCTCCACAGGCTTGGATGAGCCTTACCCATGAGTGAATCTGCTGAAAAGCCTAGGTATGCGGGACTTGTGACTGAAGTCTCCAAGCTCGCTCAGAGCGGGAATGGGCCTCCTTCCCACAGCTCCGAAGTTTACCAGGAGCTTGGCAGTCACACCCACAAATTGCCCCTGGCGTTCCATAATGTCATCAATGGCCATGAACCAGAGACTTGGAAATAAAGCTCCCAGAAGAGAGCAACATAGGCCTCAAATCTGCTTTATTATCATATTCTAAATTTTAGAATTCCTGGACTTCTCATACTCTACACCAAGGGTAGCACAGAACATTTGACTGGGTTTAACAAACATATTAGTAATCTCTTATACAAGGGCTTAATAGCTCCAGGATGAAAAACAACAATCTTCACACACTTTACTTTAAGGAAACTTTATCCATTTTTAGTGGATCATTCATAACAAGCAATACAAATTTAATTGTTTCAGTTCTGCTTTGGGGGCATGGTTTGGGATTTGGAGTGGAAACATTTGAAATATGGTGGTGGGAAAGTGCAATGGTGATGGGACTGGTGTTTGAATATTAAATGTAATGAATTACTGTGAACAACTTTATAAAAATAAAATTTAGCTAAAAAAATGCTTGTTGCCTTTCCTACAGAATAACTAAGTAAGGAGAGAACATATCCTTTTCTTCCTAACTGCAAATTGTTCACTTTTGTCAACTATTCCAATGGGAGGTGTGCAGCTAGATTCAGGAATTGTGTCAACTCTCAAATAAACCAAGGAGCTTACTTGTTATTCTGTTTCAAAGATAAACTTGCATGAGAGGATGTCAGATTTATACTAGGCTTGGATGCCTAATCAGCTTGCATCTAACAACTTCCTCTGGGACTTGAACTCACTTCAGTTCAGTCTTTAGGAAAAGCTTGTTTAAAGAAAGGGACATAGAGAGGATTACCTAAAAAGTATGCAGTCCCTCTGCTCCTAGAAACTCCTGACAAATAGATAAAGGAATTTGTGGCTGATGACATACTGATCTTGTATGGAAATTTTTTTATTCTCCCCCCACCCAGTGTCAACCTCCTTTGAGCATGTTGTAGTACTCTCAGTCCTATAACTGATGTCTTCACTAACTTAACATACATAGTGTATGATGCCATCTTAAGAGAAATGACTCTTTTTGACATCATTGCAGGAATGGTTCTCTCCTGAGCAATTGGTTTGTTACAATCCTGTATACCACATTAATTACATATTTAGCCTGGGTCACAAGGGGGAATTGAAACACACAGCAAATTGCCTGAGACATAGGTTGTAACATAGTTTTCTCAAAAGAAAACTTAGGCTGGATTTTCTATGTTTATCTCATGCCTGCTTTTACCTATAACTGTATCACTGTCATCCTGTTGTTCATCAATTTACTTGAGTGGGCACCAGTAATGTCTCCATTACACTCAGCCCTGAGATTTTAGCAGCCTCTCATTACTCGTCTTTTGCAATGATTAGAGGCTCTTACAGGGTCAGGGAAATGAGACCTATTGTTACTCTTTTTGGCTTATCAAATACACCACAGGTTGCTTACCAGGCTCTGCAATGCAGGCAGGATACTCTTGGTAGCTTGCCAGGCTCTCCATTAAGTACATATATATCTGTTACTGTATTTTGGATATGAATACACTACAAGGAGCTTGCCAGGATCTCCCAAGTGGGCAATAGACTCAGTAGCTTCTCAGATTCTCCAAGAGGGTGAACTAGGCTATTAGATGTCTGGGAGCTTGGTTTTATAGTCTCTGGATGTTGGCCGTTGATGGGATTACATGGCACCGGGGGCAGTTTCTGAGTGTGACTGCTTAGCTACTGGAAGACAGGGGATCTGGGTGAAAAAGGCCCATTCCCAATCTGAGCAGCCTTGGAGATCTTGGCCCGGGGTCCCACACACCTAGGTTCCTCTGCCGGCTCCCCCATGCATGAGGCTCGTCCAAACGTGTGGAGAGTGACCTGAGCATTTGACTGCTTTTACCTATCTTTTAAGTTGTTATTTTTAATTGCCCTTCTTTAGGTTGCTGAATTACCTGAATCTTTATAAGCCATTCAAATACTTTGTGGAATAACTTAGGGACATAAACATAAATTAGGCATTTTCTCATTCATATGTATGAATCAAATCTTTGATTTTATTGGATAAAAAAGTATATATCATTAGTTTTCAGAGAACTGTAATATGCTCACTGTAGTTGACATTGAATTCATTGCTGTTCATGGTATTGGACTAGAAACAGACCCGCAGACCAATGGAACAGAGTTGAATATTCTGTCACAGGGTCTCAAATATCTGACCACTTAATCTTTGACAAAGGAGCAAAAAATGTGAGGTGGAACAAGGAAAGCCTCTTCAACAAGTGGTGCTGGGAAAACTGGATAGCTACCTACAAAAAAATGAACTCTGACCTCTGTCTAATTCTAGGCACAAAAGGCAGATCTAAGTGGATTAAAGACCTCAATATTAGATCTGAGTCCATAAGGTATATGGAGGAGAATGTAGGCAGAACCCTCCATGACATTGAAGCTAAAAGCATCTTTAAGGAAGAAACACCACTGACCAAGCAAGTGGAAACAAACATAAACAAATGGGACTACATTAAACTAAGAAGCTTCTGCACCTCAAAAGAAAAAGTGACCAAAAACAGAGAGAGCCCACAGAATGGGAAAGAATATTTACCCAATACTGATCTGGTAAGGGGTTAATATCAAGGATATACAAGACACTAGTAGAATTGTACAAGAAAAAAACTTCCAATCTTATCAAAAAATTGAGAGAAAAAATGAACAGAAGCTTCCTCAAAAAAGGACAAATGGCCTTAACAAATGGCCAAAAGGCACATGAAAAAATGCTTCACATCACTAATCATCAAGGAGATGCAAATCAAAACAATAGTGATACATCATCTCACCACAGAGACTGGCACACATTCTAAAGAACAAACCAGTGCTGGCTTGGATGTGGGGGGAAAGGGATGCTTTTTCACTGTTGGTAGGAATGCTGACTGGCCCAGCCTTTCTGGAAAGCAATATGGACATTCCTTCAAAAAACTAGAAATTGAGCTTCCAGATGACCCCACAGTAACACTTCTGGGAATATATCCTGAGGGTACAAAAAAGCACAGTAGAAAAGATACCTGCACCTATATGTTCATTGCAGCACTGTTCACAATGGACAGAATCTGGAAGCAACCTGAGTGCCCGAGAACAGGCAACTGGTTAAAGAATATTTGGTACATCTACACAGTGGAATACTATGCAGCTGTTAGGAGAGATGAAGTCATGAAATTTGCCTTTAAGTGGATGGACATGGATATAGTATCATCCTAAGTGAAATGAGTCAGAAAAAAAAGGGACAGATATAGAAGGACTGCACTCATTTGTGGAATATAAAATAACATAATATGAGATGGACACCCAAGGACAGTAGACACAAGGGGCCAAGAATATTGTCTCATAATTGGAAGCCTTTCTCATGAGCTGGGGGAGAAGGCAGCTGGAATAAAGAAGGGATCACTAAGTTAATGATGGTTGGAGGAATTGTTCAGGATGGGAGATGTGTGCTGAAAGTGGATAAAGGACAAAATGTGATAGCCTCTCAGTGTCTGTATTGCAAGCCATAATGCCCAAAAGTAGAGAGAGATTATGGGGGAAATTATCTGCCATAGAGGCAGAGGGAGGGGTAGAATGGGGAGGGGGGGATACTGGGGACATCTGTGGTGGAAAATATGCACTGGTGGAGGGATCAGTGTTTGATCATTGTATGACTGAAACTCAAACATGAAAGCTTTGTAACTATTTCAGAGATTCAATGAAAATTTCTTTTTAATTAAAAAATTATTTTCTATTCTGAATATGATTAAATTGAAGGTTCTGTGCTCTTTGGTGCCTTGACTATCTGGTAACTTCTAACTCTCCACTAACTAGTGCTGTGCTTGGCGTATAGAAGAGATTTAATGAATATGACAAGAGTATTAAAATAAACAGGATCTCTCTGCACCTAAAAACCTCCTGTCTTCACAGTTCATGCTTAGAAGTATGACCTTCCCGCATTTCCTCTGCCTTTGTCACAAGTGGGGAGATCTAACCAGCACTTTTAACATTTTCCTGTTTTCTTCTCTGCAGACTCACATCTCAAGACTCCCTCCCGGTGCAGTGGCTGGACAGTCCGTGGCAATCGAAGGTGGGGTTTGCCGCCTGGAGAGCCCCGGGAATTGACCCTTCAGGCTCAGCCTGAAGCATCTGAGAGGCATTTCGGGACCAGAGTCTTTCAGGGTTTTAACCGAAGTTGGAATTTTATCTTCCTCATTTTATAAATACAGTTGTAGCCTCACTCACTACTCGCAACACTGGTGCTGCTGTAGCTGGTGCTTAGTGGCACCCAGGCCTTTTCGGGACCGAGCGGGACTGAGTGTGTGTGGGTGCGTGTGAGTTCCGAGTCCGAGTGCGTGCTTGCTTCTCCCTGGATGAAATAGAAACCCTCCTCATTATATAAACCCGAGACCTAGAATGATTAAATCATCTTTACAAAATGTGTGCTTTAACTGTTTACAAGGAAAACCTGAAAAGTTGCCGGAAACATTTATTTTAATTTTTTTTAAAGAGTCACCAACTGTCGTCGATGTAATGTGTTTGAACTGAAGGCTTGTTTCATGATTGACAGTGGTAGTGCTCTGTTTAATAAGAGTAATAGGTAATAAGAATTGTTTTTATTTGTTAACCAGTTTAAGTGGATCTTGTGGCAACTTAAACTGTAGTTCTCAACCCTCATATGGGGCATTTTTTCTTTATCAAAGAATGGTTTCAGTGAAACAATCTAGCAGAGAAATAAGGTCAGAACCTTTTTAAAAATAGTCTTATTGATAAAGTTTGTACTTCTTTCTTCAAGCTTTTCAAAGCTTAAATACTACATAGCTTTGAGCTGTATGTAACTATATTATGAAAGAATATGTAAAGAAAACATACAGTGGTGCACACTCCTTAATTTGTGTATAATGGAATGTTATTTACAATGTAACACTGTAAATAAGAAAGCAAAATTTATGGGAAAATTCAATATTATCTTTGTTTCTTGTTTAAATATATTTTTAAGATAAAGGCACAGAAATAAAAGAAACATATTACTGGGCATTATGTGTGACTCCTTTTCTTTTTTTTTTTTTAAATTTAAATTTTATTGAATCACCATGTGGAGGGTTACAAAGTTCTCAGGATTATGTCAGTTATACAGTACTCAAACACCCTTCCCTTCACCCGTGCCCATATTCCATCACCAACCACCCCATTATACCTCCCGCCCCCCCAGTCCCCGCCCTTGTAAGTGATAAGTTTCACTTCGTTTACGCTTTATCTTGGTTATAGTCCATGTTTCAACACATAACTCACTATTGTTGCTAGGGTTTCCCCCAAAAAAAGAGAAGACAGTCCCACTGTCAAGGAAGCATTTGATGGCTCTCCATTGCTGAGAATGTAGAGATATTAAGTCCCGCTGTTTGTTACATAACTTTTCTATTTTTTTCCCCCCTCGTCCCGCGCCACCGAGATCATGCCTGTTTAGTAATCACCACGCTGCCTGACAAAGGGAAAACAAACCAAAAGAGATGGTTATTTCTCATCATCAGCCGGCGTGGGGCTCTGGCTTAGTTGTTAGTCTGGTAGAATGTCTGCAAGCAGTTTCTGGAACCAAAGGTAATATGCTGGTATCGGCCCCGGCTCGAGATTCCACCAGCGTCCCGCTGTTCCAAGTACATAATAATTTATTCCCTTGTATCCCATTCCCACGCCACCAGGTCCGTGTCAGCTTAATGGACATATACTATGGTTAACGCCACGCCGCGTTTCTTCCCGAGAAAGAAGGATATTTCTTCTCAGCCGGCGTGGGGATATGGCTTAGTTCAGTCTATAGAGATGGCTACCACTTTGGTGGCCTTCAATATTTCAGCAAAAGACTTACTATTCTTGTTAGGATTTCCCACCAAAGTCCGACCCGTTAAAAGGGAACCATTTCATATTGGTGCTGATTAAATGACAATAGGTTGCGCGGCCATGGCAGCAGCCTCACGGCTTTGAATTTCTGTATAAAGTCCAGGGAAAGTACAGCCAGAAATTACATGTCGCTACAAACTTTAACCCTATTATGGTCCCCCAAAGTCCAACCCATTACAAAGGAACCATTTCATATTGCTGATGACTAGATGACATTAGGCTGCCGCGGCCACACGGTTTTGGGTTTCTATATAAAGTCCAGGGAAAATTCTGCCTAAAATTCTATCGCTACAATCTTTTACCCTTCAACAAAAAACTTAGTACTATTGTTTGGAGTTTCCCCCCACGGTAAGCCCTGCCAAAAAGGAACATTTACACGTTGCTGACAATCAAGAGATATTAGGTCGCGCGGCTGCTATAGGTTTGGGATTTCTATATGAAGTCCAAGGAAAATTCTTTTGGTAATTGCATCACTCGCTGGCAGCGCCTGGGCCAGAAGCTCCCGGCTATCCCGGGCTTCCTGTAGAGTCTAAAAACCGGCTATAGCCTCGATGCGTTCAAAAAGAAAGAGTTGAGAGAGAAAAAGACCATACCCTGCCGGCAGTGCCTGGGCCAGAAGCTCCCAGCACACAGTTTGGAGGCATTTTGGGGGCGCCGCTCGTGTCCAAAGTGGTTCAGTTGCCTCCGGGGTCGATCTCGAGCGGGGCCGCAAAGGAGTGACTCCTTTTCTTGAAATTATCTTTTGAACCTAAGATTGAAGAGATTTTAAACATTTTGTTTATGTACTGTTATTTCTTCTAAAACTCATCTCTGCTCTAATTGTTCCGATTGTTCAAATTTTAGTATTACCTAGGTATGGTTAGGGTAGATTAGCAAAATGAAAGCTGCATTTATGCAGGATTGAATAGTTAATATCAAAATCCCTAAAATTTCCATTGCAATTTGATAAAAATAGTAAAACAGAGGAATATGAAGACTTTGCTTTGAAAAATCATAGTCACAACTGAAAACCCATTGGCTCCTATTAATAAAATGCTTCTAAATGTTATATTTAGTGATTCTGGAGCCACATAACAAAATAAGGATTTTACTTTTGATTTTGTATGTAAAATGTGACTATCAAAAAGATACTAAAGATAGACTGGCTCGGGGGAAGGAAGTTCCCTGTACCATATAATCAAGACTCAGAACCATAACTGATAAAGCCCCAAATGAAATTATACACTTGAGATTGATATATGGCCAAATTATAAAGGAAAGACAGCCAAAATGGAGTGGGTGTAAATATGAATGATTTGGGAGTTACTGATTTATATTCCTCTTACAGGCAATTACATTTGTCTCGCTGTGTTCTCATAGCCAGGTTGGTGACGTGGTATGTTTCTCATTCTTAATGAGGCTGAGAATTTAGCAAAAGATGAACTAGCTGATGGGGAGTATTTGGCTTCAAAAACTTTCAGAGACCTGTTACCTGTTGGCAGGATTTTTTAAGGAACTAGGTTGAATCACATAAAACTAACAGGACATTTTATTTATTTTTTCAAACTATTTATTTTATTGAATCACCATGTGGAAAGTTACAAAGTTCTCTCAGGCTTATGTCTCAGTTGTACAATGCTCGAACACCCGTCCCTTCACCAGTGCCCACATTCCACCACCAAAAACCTCAGTATAACTCCCACCCCTCCCACCCCCCACCCCTACCTGCGTAGCTGATAAATCTCACTTCATTTTCTCTTTACCTTGATTACATTCCATATTTCAACACAAAACCCACTATTGTTGTTGGAGTTTCCCCCAAAAAAACCAGCCCTACTGACAAGGAAGCATTTGATAATTAGTTTTCCATTGCTGAGAATGATGAGATATGATTTCTGTATTTTAGTATTTTAGTAATTAAGTCCAGGGAGGTTTATGTTAGAAATTGCATAATTTCCCTTCCTGGAGCAGCATGGGGCAATGGCTTAATTCACAGTCTAGAGACATGGCTGCAAGCAGTTGCTAGGACCAAAAGTAGTCTAGCTAGCCTCCGGATCATGGTTGATCAGCAGCAGAATGGCCGCACAAAAGTGGCCACTCGGATCAAGTCTTGGCAGAGTGCGCGCCAGAATCGCCCCCGGAACAGGACATTTTAGAGTCTGAAAATCATCTGACCTATTTCACTAGAAATGCGACTTCTTTAATCTTTTTTTTAAAATAAATGTATTCATTCATATTTAAGTTTGAACTTGTTAAAGACTCTTTTATGAAGAACTTAAAATTTCTCAATATAAAAATACAAAATCACCCCTTCCTCAGATCAGTTTAAGAATTTTGTCTCCAATCTCTATAATTTACTTTTAATTTAAGGAATTCTGTGAAACTAAAAGGGAAAAAATAAAAATGACTCATAGTCATGCAAGCAGAAATGTAAAGTGTAATTTAAGTTTTTTAATTAAAATTTCAGATGTTAGGGGCCAAAGAGACAGTGCAGCAGGTATGGCACTTGATTTGCACTTGACCAACCTGAGTTCAATCCTTGGGACCCCATATAGTCCCCCAAGTACCACCAGGAGTGTCCCTAAACATAGACTCGGGAATAAGCCCTGGCCCCCAAACCAAAAAAAAAAATTAGAATTAAAATTAAAAATTGGATGTTAAAAAAGAGGTACTGTTCCAAAGGATGCTGACAGATTTTTTTAAAAAAATCAAACTTTACACAAAATTCTAAAAGGTAGAAACAGATAAGAAAATAACTTCCTGCTCTTGTGCAGCTTATATCACTGACATTCTCATTATAAATTTAGAGACAGATGATTCAGTTTTAATGTAGACAGTTTGAACTATGTATCTATCTATGTTCTCTTTCTTAAGATACAAGATGAATGTTTGTTCTCTTGAGTATAGTTAAGTCTTCTCTGGATACCTCAGAGCTGTCACTGACCTACACCTCTGAGTTTGGCAACAGGGGTATCCATCACCCAGACAGCCATTGTCAGGCAGTAGAGAGCATGTTCTCTGCCTTAAAGAGCCAGAGTGCCTGGATGGACTGATTCGTGCAGACTTGTCAAGGCTTTGTCCTCTTCCCTTGCCAGCTGTGGATCTGCCTTTTGTAGCCTTTTCTCATCTTCCAACTGCCCAAAATGTGCCCAAAATGTGAACACTAAATTCAGATACCCATGTCTGTTAGAATAACGAGGAAAGTACCTAATGCATCCTATAAGTACTGGGATGATATGCTTGTCTGTGAGCAAAATGGATGAGGTTTAATTTATGGAGATGAAGGGAGCACTCTCTTTTGACTACTTAAGTGCCTCCCCCACCCCTTAATTCCTTGATTCTCCTGTGTTTGAGAGTGGGGATACTGCAATCTGCTACCTGCAGAATAAGCAAAGGTTAATCTTGGAAGAACTCAGTGGAGGAGGAGGAAGGAAGGATGAGGGAAGACTTGGACAAAGTTCTGAAATTGTTCTTAATCTTGAGATTGCTTTTGATTATTGTGGAATCGTTCAGAAATTTGCTTTTTACTATAAATGCAATCCACACTTACTGCAAAAAAAGTTAATAAATAGATAAGGAAAAATGAACTTCAAGTCCCAATTTCCAAGAGAAAATAATTAACTTGTTAACAAGGAACATTTAGCTTGTGTTCATAGTCTAGTACTCTTTTGGGGGGTGTGGGGTGGGGCTACATACCAGGCACTGCTTTGAGCTACTCCCAGCTAATTCCTTTGGGAATTTGTCAGGGAAGCATGCAGTATGAGGATTGAACCCAGACTTCTATATGCAAAGCTTGTACTCAATCCATTGAGCTAGCTCTCTAGCCCTATAAAGTAACTTTATGCTTTCACTTTCTGTGTTTTAAAGAATAAGGACTTATATTGAACCCCCAAATAAGGTTATATAATCTGAAATTTTCCCTTAATTATATTATGGAGAGAGATAAAGACCCTTAGGGTTTTACAGTACCTCATTTATTGATTCTTCCATATAATGCTAATTCAATTGTGCTATTTAAAAAATGTATTTGTTATCTAGTGGATAAGGCTTTGCATGTGGCTGGCCCAAGTTCAATCCCAACCACCATAAATGGTCCCTTAAACCTCTCCAGGAGTAATCCCTGAGAACAAAGCCAGGAGTAAGCCCTGAACACAGCTGAGTGTGGTCAATCCCCCCTCCCACAATGTATTCATTATACTAAAACTATAGAAATCCTTCCCCGTGCCATATAACTAGCATCTGTTTTCTTGAGAGCAGGAATCTATTCCATAAGCACGGTGGTAAGGTCTTAGCTAATGAAAAATGGCTCAGGAGACATCCTAGAGCAGGCCACTGTCTTTGCCCCTGGAGAAGATATCTACCTCTGTGCATGACAACTTGTTCAAAAAGTATAAAAACTGCCCAGTTTTTGCACACAGTGGGGAAGATGTGCACAGGAGCCAGCAATTCTGGCTGAAAAACCACTTGGAAGCGGATTTCAAGAAGTAATGAAGGAAGTCAGTGTATAAATACACTAAGTCTCTCTTCTTCTCAGATAGTGTAATTCCATACATGTTGTTTACACCAATTCTTAAGATTGTGCTCTGGAAATTAACCTTTTACGGTCCCTTCTTCTATTCGATTTATATACATTGCTCTGAATTTCTTCCCTTTTCTGTATACTTCTCCACTGACCTCTCCATATTTCCTAGAATTGTCTCCCAGGTGAGCTACTTGCACTGTACTCATTATTTCAAAGTTGTTTGGGGTGGGGTAGGGGTACAGGGACCTTAACAATTATTATGTTTCTCTCTTCCCCCTCCATAAAAGGGTCAGGGATGGAACTCAGTGGTGAAAACTTACCTTGCCTATGTGAGGCCATGGGTTCAATCCCTGCCAAAACACACACATTCATACACATGCACATGCACAAACACACACACATCAAAAATAAAAGAAGAGAGATAGGAGGAGCAGGAGAAAGAAGAGAAAGGAAATATTCTGTTGCATGTACTCTTGCCTGAATTTATTCCCTTTCCCACTGAAGATGGATTTCTGTGCACCCCACTGGGGTCTTTCTTCCTGTTTGTGTTCCTCATGAATCATTTAATCTGTAACACCTAATGAACATGTGTCAGATGATAAGGGTAGACATGCACAAATGTAGAAGGGAATTTATAAATGTAGAAGGGAATTTATAACTGTGTTCACACACATAGGACTGATGAAGGTGAAGACAGGTGAATGTTTTTAAGAGGTGATGAATAAACAACTGAAGAGCAGAAATCTTCCAAGATTAATGGGCACCTTCAAGGAAAAAAAAACTGGAAATGGTACTTGGAAGGAACTATAGACAAAGCATGTGTTATGTCTTCAGAACCTGAAGAGACTAGAACAATTGTGTCATAAAAACATCTCTACAATGACAATGCTGTAGCAACCTCACATGCACTCTGTTCTGGGTTGCCATATCTCATGCCTGGCATATTTTTAATAGCCTGCCAACATTTTTCTAGAAATATTAAGTCAAAAGCATCAACTCTGTTCTGTCATAAACCCTATAATTGCTTATTTATTCTGTTATTCTCTATACCCTTGTCAACTCATGGTCACTTTAGTGGTGAGTGGCAGCCTCAGAGTGGCTGTGGATAAAGCCATTGCTTTCATCCAGAACCTCTGGGCCAAGAAAATGTTTAGTCCAAAAGAAATGAGCCTGTGAGAATATAGTTGAATTTGTTTTACTTTAGCCCAATTTCAAACCTTAGCTGTATTCTGAACAAAGCTAACTAAGCAAGGAGCGGTGTGGATGGGGGAACTCCATTGGATCGGAGTGGATGAGCATATTATTGGCAACATAAAAACAATCCTTTTACATTAATATTTGTCTTGATACCTTAAAATTTTTTTCTTTTGTTTCTGCTTATTTGGGGGGTCACACCCAGCAATACTCAGGGCTTACACCCAGCTCTGTGCTCAGAAATAAGCCTAGCAGTGTTCAGGAGGATCGTATGGGAGAAGGGATGGAATTAGAGCCATCTGTGTGCAAGGCAAGAGCCCTACTAGCTGTACTATTGCTCTGCCCGGAGATGTTAAAAACTATGAAGGAATATTCGTCTTTCCTTAGCACTTACTTTGGGTTCAAGTTCACTCACAAAGTATTAGCCCAAATGTCTGTCATCAAAGACCTACATACAGCCTGATTAAGTTGCTGGGGCAGTTTTTCTTTTCCCTCATGCCGCTGTCTCTGAAGTGTATGGCCACAGGAAGGATTAAATCTAAAACTGGCAGGGGCTCCCTCCAAGCCTGTGCACTCCGCTTCCAGAAGTTCTTCCCGCCAAGCCCTATGGTGGTTCACTGTGACCAGCTGTGGAAAGTGGGAGGGAGAGCGAGCACAGTGGTTTCTGCTGTCCATGTAGAGCTGCCGAGGCCCTGAAACCACAGCGGAAAAGCCAGAGAAACGGGAGTTTCTTTGCCTTGAACTGACATGAGATTTCTTAGGCTTTTTAACAGAACATCAAAAACTAGATAGTAATCATTTTTTTTTTAATGCAACAACTCTTTAACCTCCATTGCTCATTCAGTGAGATCTAAGGAGTTTCTCCTAAATTGACCTTTCCTGGCCTTGGGAAAAAACAGAACTGTTCAAGAGATGGGAATTCTTGGATTTTTGTGATACCGCAAAATAAGTGTTCCGTTCCATATAGAAATAGTTCTATTTTAATAAGTCTATCCCATGTTTCCCCCCAGGTCTGGTAATTACCATCTGATTGATATACCCTCTGGATGGCCAGGACAGAATTCTTGGGGGTCTTTTGTATCATGTATACTGACGTATAACCCCCACTCCAAATCTTAGGATTTTACACACCTTTGTAAACTCTTTCCTTTGCTCACAGTTCTAGAAACTTCCTTCCATGTTTTTTCCTTCTCTCTCTCTTTTTGAAGTGTAACAAGTTTTCTACAAAAATAAAGGTAAGTAGCACTGCCCTGTTGCACTGTCGTCCCGTTGCTCGAGCAGTCACCAGTAATGTCTCCATTGTGAAACTCCAGCAGGATTCTGATTATGTTAAAACCTTCCTGAGTATTTTTCCCCAGAGTCCTTAGAAGACCTTAGAATCTGATCCCTGCCATTCTCCTTACATCCTCCTATTCTGCTCCGTTCATCCTATCTGAGAAATGATAGCACATTATTTTACCTTTTATTGGAAAAAATGACTTTCCAGAATAATTCATCTGGCTTATCTCTCTCTTATCCTATATGTTACTTTCTCAACAAGCACCCATCCATCCATGTTTTTCATTCCTTTTCAGTTTTGTTTCCCTGCTTCCCCCATACTTAACCACCTTTATATATTACTGACATATTTGGCTTATCTGTCTACCTCCATTTGAAAGTAAACTCCGTGAAAACAAGTATTTATGGGTCCTTTGTATTATGCCACCAGTGGCTAGGTCAGTGCCTCAAGAAGGTTAGATCCTCAAGAAATATTTGTAAATGAATAAGCAAAGGTTTTTTACGGCAACATGGAACATGTATTTGTTTTCTGACTGCCATTGCAGAAATAACTACATAATTAGACTCCTAAATTAGACAAATGAAATTATATATCTTTGTTCCATTTCCAGCACAGTCAAAATTAAAATGTCAACAGGACTCAATTCCTTTGGGGAGACTGCACGGAGGGGTTATTTACATTTCTATGAGTTTTATTGAAGATTTTCCTATAACAAATATTAAAAGAATTTCTCCATGAGAAAAAAAATGTTGAAAATAAAAGAATGCAAAAAGGAGTCGGAGTGATAGTACAGTGGGCAGGGTGTATGCTTTGCCCGCAGCTTACCCAGGTTTGATCCCCAGCATCCCATATAACCCCCAAGTACTGCCAGGAGAAATTCAGGAGTAACACCTGAGAATCACTGATGGGACCAAAACATCCAAATTAAAAAAAAATATTTTAAAGACACCTTTAACTTTAAAGAATGCAAAAAAGATGTATATCACACTAACAGCAATAATTTTATTTATTTATAACAGCATCTCCACCACCAATGTTCCCAGTATCCCTCCCACCACCCCCACTTCATTCTCCCAATCCCCCGCCTCTGTGGCAGGCAGATTCCCTTTTATTCTCTCTCTCCTTTAGGGTGTTGTGGTCTGCAATGCAAGTATTAAGTGGCCATCATGTTTGATCTGTAATCTATTTTCAGCACACATCTCCCATCCCGAGCGGGTCCTCCAAGCACCCTTTACTTGGTGGTCCCTTCTTTATCTGAGTTACCTTTTCCCCCAGCATGTGAGGCCAGCTTCCAAGCTGTGGAACAATCCTCCTGGTCCTTATCTCTACTATCCTTGGGTGTTAGTCTCCCATTTTGTTACTTTATATTCCACAAAGTGCAGTTCTTCTATGTCTGCCCCCCTTTTCTTTTTAGGCCACACCCAGCAATGTATAGGGGTTACTCCTAGCTCTGCACTCAGGAATTACTTTTAGTGTTGCTCAGGGGACCATATGGGATGCTGGGAATCGAACTTGGGTCAGCCGCATGCAAGGCAAATGCCCCACCCGC
This sequence comes from Sorex araneus, assembly GCF_027595985.1. Lineage (NCBI taxonomy): Eukaryota > Metazoa > Chordata > Mammalia > Eulipotyphla > Soricidae > Sorex > Sorex araneus. The sequence continues at coordinate 133,907,787 of NC_073304.1, read as the reverse complement.
TGTGATATTGCTCCAGCCCCATATGTTTGTTCCTCTGTTTCTGACTCATTTCACTTAGCATAATACTCTCCATGTTGATCCACTTATATGCAAATTTCATGACTTCATCTTTTCTAACAGCTGTATAATATTCCATTGTTTAGATGTACCAAAGTTTCTTTAGCCAGCCACCAGTTCTAGGGCACTCAGGTTTTTTCCAGATTCTGGCTATGGTAAACAGTGCTGCAATGAACATAGAAGTGCAGATGTCATTTCTACTATACTTTTTTGCATCTCCAGGATATATTCCCAGAAGTGTTATTGCTGGGTCAAATGGGAGCTCAATTTCTAATTTTTTGAGAAACATTCATACTGTTTTCCAAAAGGGCTGAACCAGTAGGCATTCCCACCAGCAGTGAAGGAGAGTCCCTTTATCCCCACATCCATGCCAACACGGTTGCTGTTGTTGTTCTTTAGGATGTGGGCCATTCTCTGTGGTAGAAGATGATATCTCATTGTTTTTATTTGCATCTCCCTGATGATTAGTGATGAAGAGCATTTTCTCATGTTTCTTAAACAGCAATCATTTTAAACCTTGAGTGGCTCTATTAATTTCAGACAGAATAGACTTTTTTTTATGAATCACTGTGAGATACAGTTACAGACTTACAAACTTTCATGATTACGTTTCAGTCATAGAAGTACTCAGTACCCATCTCTCCACCAGTACCCATTCTCCACCACCAATGTTCCCAGTATCACTCCAGCTACACACACCCATCCACACCCTGCCTCTGTGGCAGGCACATTTTCTTTTAGTCTGTCTCTCCTTTTGAGTGTTATGATTTGCAATACAGGTACTAAGTGGCCATCATATTGGATCCATCATTTACTTTCAGCACACATCTCCCATCCCGAACAAGCCCTCCAAACACTCTACACTTGGTGGTCCCTTCTCTATCTGAGCTGCCTTTTCCCCCAGAATGTGAGGCTGGCTTCCAAGCCATGGAGCAATCCTCCTGACCCTTACCTATTATCCTTGGGTGTTAGTCTCCCAATATGTTACTTTATCAGAATAGACTTTAAAACAAATATACTACTAGAGATAAAGAATGAAGTTTTTTAATGACAAAGGAATCAATAATATAAAAATTATTAACATTTATGTGTTTTACAAGTCCTGAAATAGATAAAAATGAAGGCTGAATTAACTAAGGGGAGAGAAAGATAAGACAACAATAGTCAAAGACTTCACTATTCCAAGTCTGAGAGACGGTACAGCTGGAAGGATATTTGCCATGTATGCTGCTGATCTGGGTTTCACCCCCAGCATCACATATGGTTCCCAGAGCTCCACCAGAAATGATCCCTAAGCATAGAGGCAGGAGTCGGATATGAATTGTCAGATATGCCCCCAAAATAACTTTCTTCTGGGAAATACGAATTAAAAAATCATTTAGCAATGTGTTCTATACCCTGCAGTAACTTTTAAAGCAGTTCTGGACCAGGGTGATAAGTCAGAGGGCTGAAAAACAGTCTCTACATGAGGGATCTCTGGAGTTAATCACCAGCACCAGGAGGTCCCCTAGCACCTCCAGGGGTGAACCTAGAGAACTCTGTAGGAAATTATCTCCAAGCACCATTGGGTGTGGCTCACTCAAAACACTCAGACCAGGAAGATCCTGAAACAAGAACATTGGTCTGGAGTGATAGTAAAGTGGATAGAGGGCTTGCCTTCCACACTGCCAACCTCAGAGATTCTGCCAGGGGGGCTCCCTGAGCAGCAAGCTTCGATGAGCAATGTGGCCCAAATATTTAAAGAGAATGAGAGATATAGAGAGACATACACACAGAGAATACATTGAGTTTTTCCCTCCTAGGGTAACATGCAGGAGAAATGAAATCAACATTTGTTGAAGAATATTTCCATGCTCATCTTTGTTGAAACCAAGATGTCCAGATCATTTGCCGAAGACTAGCTATCTATATAACTAAAGGTCTGCTCTAGGCTCTGAATTCTATTGCATAAGTCTGAAAGTCTGATTTATTATAGTATCACAGTCTTGGTTACTATAACTTTATAGTATAATTTAAAGTTGGGTGAAAGAAAGTCTCCTATCTTCTTTTTCCCTTTTACCAATCAAAAGGATTGCTTTGAGAATTGCTTTGGCTATTTTGAGAGTTTTATTACTTCCTATAAATGTTAAGATTTGTTCTATTTCCTATAGGCCAAGCAAACAAGCAAAACTAACAAATATAACTACATAAAATTAAGAAGTTTCAGCACTACGAAAGGAACAATGCTTATAATAAAAAGACACTCCACAGGTTGGTATAATATATCTGCTCATAGGAAATCTGATAAAAGCTAATAGCTAAGGTACATAATGCATTTGTAAAACAATATCAAAAGCAAACAACCCCATCAAAAATGGGGAAATGAGTTGGACAGACACTTCCTTGAATAATATGTATAGGTAGCCAATAAGCATGTGATAAAAAACTTTTAATCACTTATCATCAGAGAAATTCAAATCAAAACAACAATGAGATGTTACACAGCATGAGAATGACATGCATCAAAAGGAGTAGAAAACACCATTGCTGGTAGGGATGTGGAGAAAAAAGCTATTGGTAGAAATGTTGTATGGTTCACCTTTTATGGAAAACAATATGTTCACTCCTCCAAAATTAATCATTGAATTTCTGTATGGCCCAGAAATTCCACTACTTGCCATCTACCTCCAACAGCCCAAAACTGTAGAAATTCAGCATAATGCAGCTAATTGGTTTGGCACATTTGCCTCCGTTCAGTGGGGGTTGGTCACAGACAAAGAGACAAACAAAGGCATAAGGATTTCAAGCTGTAGAGTTACCTGAGAAACCTTCAGCGAACTCACAGGCTGGCTATTTATCCAATACGACACCCTCAGCCTGGTTCCCATCATGTGAGTCATTGTTAAAGTTGATAGAGATGTTAAGAACAGTTTATAACACTGCATTGCACTGCACTGTCATCCCATTGTCCATAGATTTGCTCCAGCAGGCAGCAGTAACATCTCCATTGTGAGACTTATTACTGTTTTTGGCATATCGAACACGCCACGGGTAGCTTGCCAAGGACAGTTCATAAGTACACTGAAATTTGGTGGGTACGTTAAGAGTGGAATATATAACATTTCACACAGCCAATCAACAGGCACCCAGAAACTATAAAGTTATGACAGTATCATACTCTATTTTTGCCTATGTTGCCTTCTCCATCTAAAAAACCATAAATTGTTTTACTCTGTCTTTCCTGGGCTCACATCTGCTGCTCATCATCTAGTCTATTCTTTCTTGGGTTCACGGTTGCTGCCTTATAAAACCTACTCTGCTTTGTTCAGGGGACTCTTCTGACCTTGGGATTTTTGTTAGGAGACAATTTTCAACAAAAAAAACCTTTTATCTCAAAGATATACTTGCACTTCATGTTTATTGCAGTACTATTAACAGTAGTCAAGATTTGGAAACTCGAGTATCCAAGAACAAATGAATAGATGAAGAAACAGGCATATATACACAATGGAATATATTAAGCAATAAGAAAAGATGAAACCATGCCAGTTGCCACAATGTGGATGGAACTTCAGGGCATCATGCTCAGTGAAGTCAGAGGGAGAGGGATAGATGCAAAATTATGTATCTCAAACGTTGGATGTAGAGAAACATAGTAACCAAAGAGCAATTGGACAACAGACTCTGAGAACTGGGTAACAGACCCTGAGAACTCAACTACAGAACAGTAGTCCCTGAAGATGGGAAAAGACCTTAAGATATTGATGGACGGATATTGACATATTGATGGTGGATGTGGTGCTGAAACATTGTATGTCTAAAACTTTATCATCGATAGTACTGTAAATCACCATACATAAGTAAAAAATCAAGGAAAATAAGGAGATTAAAAAATGCATGAACATGCCCAATTCAATCGGCTTAATCAATGGCTGAATAAATAGCAGTGCTCCTACATTAAAAAAGAATGCATGAACATGGCGCTGGAGAGACAGCTCAATGGACTGTAGTGGGTACTTTAATACTGAAATCCTCTGCAACACAAGACAAATGGGATATACTAGAGACTGTAAACGATGGCCACTCAATACCCCTATTGCAGACCACAACACCCAAAAGGAGAGAGAAAACAAAACGGAATACCCTGCCACAGAGGTGGGATATGGAGGGGGGAATGAGATTGGGGGTGGGAGAAATACTGGGTCCATTGGTGGTGGACAATGGACACTGGTGGAGGGATGGGTTCTCGAACATTGTATGAGGGAAACACAAGCACGAAAATGTGTAAATCTGTAACTGTACCCTCACTGTGACTCACTGTCATTGTCACTGTCACCCATTGCTCATCGATTTGTTCGAGCAGGCACCATTAATGTCTCTCATTGTGACTTATTGTTACTGTTTTTGGCATATCCAATACGCCACGGGTAGCTTGCCAGGCTCTGCCGAGTGGGCGCAATACTCTCATAGCTTGCGGGCTCGCCGAGAGGGGTGGAGGAATCAAACACGGGTTTTCAGCGTGAAAGGCAAATGCCCTACTGCTGTGCTATCGCTCTAGCCCCCACTGTGACTCACTAATTAAAAAATTAATAAATTTTTTAAAAAAGACAAATGGGTATCCTCGAGACTAGGTGCCCCAAGAATTTTTGCATTTTTATTCTAGTGTACACCCAGGGTGAAACTCTCCATTTCTTTATTTTCCTTCTAAATGTATGTATTACAGATGTTTGTTTTGTAGTTAGCACAACACAGGGTGTATCCAACTTACCGTTTTAAACTAGTATTTTGGTGCCAGTATTGACTTTTATTATTTGCCTCTACAGATTCCATCCTTTTTCGCCTCTTTGTTTTGTTATTTTCTTATCTCACAGCTTGTTTCTGCACCTGTTCTCTGTTACCTGTTTCTTCATCTACTCATTTGTTCTTGGATAATTGAGTTGTGGGTTGTAGGTCCATCTCCGAAGGAAGGGAAGAGCAGACTCTGCAAGTACAATTACTAACAGCCTAAATCACTGTTTTGTTTTTCATCTTAGTCTAGTTTCTGCCAACAGTGCAATCTTTCGCCCTAAACTGGAAGGTCACTGATTTTATGAAGTATTATTTCTCTCCCTCCAGCAGGGTTAGGTCATTAATTGGAATTGCAATTTTGTGAGCCATGCAGCATTGCAGATCTCTTCACCGGTCAGTACCCTTCCTCCTACCTCTGCCAGTTCTATGCTTCTCCACCCACTTTCAGATATGGGGATGCATATGACTCTTGGGAAAATAAGACTGAACGGAGGCATTTTTTTCTGTGATATGTAGTTGATTTCTGGTTCTACTTTAATTGGAGCTTTAATTGCCTGTACCCCTGCAGCCATTTTCCTAATGATTACCTTTCATCTTTCACCTTGAGATCTTCTTGATTCTTGAAACAAATGATATTTGCAATTGAAAGGTGGATATTTCATGTATAACATTATAGTTATCTGGGTGCTATTGAGATGTGCTTAAATAGGACTTACAGATACTACTCTGGTGTGAAGTTCTGCCTGATTGCTTGCCAGATGGAAGTGAAAGGACTGGAGCAATAGCACAGCAGGTAGAGCGCTTGCCTTGTATGCAGCCGACCCGGGTTTGATTCCTCCATCCCTCTCAGAGAACCCGGCAAGCTACCGAGAGTATCCAGCCCGCATGCCAGAGCCAAGCTAAAGACAGTATCAACAAGTCTTACAATGGAGACATTACTGATGCTCACTCAAGCAAATCGATGAACAAGGGGATGACAGTGCTACAGTGCAGTGCTTTTTTTCCTTTTTTTTTTAATTAAAGTAGCTTATGTCAGAAACTTTCCTGTGTTGATAGATTGTGCCTTTTGTGGTCCAGTTGTCAGACAGAGCAAACTTTTCATGGGAATATTTTTGTTTGTGTCCATTGGCATTTCTGGATGACTGGATTCTCCAACACCCAGTCCCACGTTTTTAACTGCACTCATGGGAAGCATAGAGGAAAGTACCTCTTCTCGTTATTTCCAGAAGCAGAAGACACTTTTTGGTTTTTGTTCCACCTGGGGGTGCTCAGGACTTGCTTCTGGCTCTATACTCAGGGAACACTCCTGGTGGGGATTGAAGGACCATATGATATGGGGTTTTGGGGATCAAACCTGTGTCATCTGTGTACAAGGCAGACACCCTACTCACTGTACTATCTCTCAACCCCAAGAAGTCGTGTTTTTTTTTTTGAAGTGTTTGAAGTAACTTTTTTTCCTTTTTGGATCACACCCGATGATGCAGAGGTTATTCCTGGCTCATGCACTCAGGATTCACTCCTGGAAGTGCTCGGAGGACCATATGGGATGCTGGGAATCAAACCTGGATTGGCCGAGTGCTCTACCCGCTGTGCTATCACTCCAGCCCCTGAAATAACTTTATTTGTTTATCAGCCTTCTCTTGACTTTTAATATATGACCATCATCTGAGCTATTGACATGCTTAGTATTGTGTCTCTTTTTGGATCATAAACTTGTTTTGTTTAGGCAGGTAGTGATCCAAGTGTCAAACTCAGTGCCCAATACATGTACAACATGTGCTTTACCATTAAGCTACATCCCTGGCCAAAAATAAACTTGTTTCAACTACCTCTTCATTAGTTTCCTCAGACAACTTTAATAACCAACATGGAAAATTGAGATTTGACCATTTAATGTAAAATTTATGTTTTACATTTTACATTGAGAGTTGACTACTACATTTACTGTTGACGAATACTGTTATATGCAGACTGATCCATGTACCATCTCTCCTTAACCCAGATCATAAAGAAAATACCAGAAAGCATTTTTACATTCAACATATCTTGTTATTGGTCAGCGTTCAGTTATCTCACTTTCTCTTTCCTAGATTCCTAAAAATTTCATTTGGCATCTACATTGCTGTAATCTCAAATATACATGCAAATAAAATCTCCAAGCATGAATTAGTTTCAAGTAATCCTGTCTATATTTACAGTTTTACTTTGTATTTAAAATACAAATCTTTGGTAAAACTTGCAAACTTGTCATTGAATTTATTCATGACTCTGGGAGCTACACTTTTAGATTTTCAAGAGAATGACAATACGTTCATTTTCTGCATGTCTGTATCACTCATCAAGCGCCTCCTTGCATATACTTAGACAGCACAATTTATAGTGTAATTCAGATGATTTCCATCCACCAGTATCTGCATCTCTATATCTGAGGGTTTTCTCTAAAGGCCCTGAGAGAAACACTAGAAAATTAATACTTCTTGGAGCAGTCCTTAATTTGTGAATCTATTCATCACTCAGTTCTCCATAAAGTAGGATGTTCCTCAGGCTTTCTTGCAACATTTCTCAGAATCTCCCTTTGGTATTTCCAGTTCCCCACCATGTTGACTTCTTTGCTCAAATAGCTTCATTGACTCTTTCTTTTCTCTCCTCATGTCACCACTATCAACATATTCTGTACCTACCAAACAAAGTCCTTGTACGCAAATTCTTTTTCTCAGTTTATTTTTCTCCTTTGATCCATGCAGTAATTTTGGAAGTGGAAGTGTTAGTAAAATCTATGATGGATTATAAGGTACATCAAGACAGCAACTAGCACAGCATAGGTATTCAATAAATAACTGATGTGAAGGTAATAAACCTATGCTCCTGCAGGTAATTTGATTAAGCTTCCATTGATATAAATGCTGACCTTTTGACTCCAAGCATAGTTCTTCTCACTATATACGTAGGTATTTTTTTTTAATTCTTAAGTCCCAGATCATGGCTTGTGGAGGTACTTAACAATGATTTAGTGGTGTGGAAACATTGTATGCCTGAAACTCAATCATGAAAAACTTTGTAGCTTTGTAATTCACAGTGATTCAATAAAATGGGGGTTGGTGGGGGAGGTATGAGTGGCTGGAGATGATTTAAATATGCTAGTATACCAGGTAGCTCTAAGCCATAATGATGTCAGTATTTTCAACATCAGTGGAATAAAAACATCTGTGAAAATAATAAAGATGTGTATGACATAAATTTCCAAGCCTTCTTAATTATATCACATTCCTACTTAGAGGTCACATTATTTCTGTGTTGGGATTTGAGTGGTAGTGCCCATAAAATAGAAGCAAATAGTTTTTCTCAGCTCTACAGTAGTCAAATACTTCCTAGATTCCTTTGTTTTTATTTTACTCTTGCCAGTGATACCAACTTGTGAGTCACTTTGCTTGGAGGAAACTCACTATTTAACCTTCTAACATGGATTGAAAAGATAAATTTATATCCCCTTTAAGGACGCTCATAAGTTCTAACAAATGGACACTTGTAGACAAAACCATATTTTGAAATATAAACAAAAATAATTTTTTCATTGCCGTACAGCTAGTAGAAGTTAGATTAGATACTAGCTCATTAATTAAGTTTTGGTGAAATCATGTACATTGTCCCACATGAACGGTTGTTCTCTGAAGCCATTTTGATTCCCAAGTATTGCTTTCCCAAAACTCCTTAAAGTCATCAGGCACATTAAAGGATATCCAATTTCATTGTTCTAAGCTGAGTGATCGCAATTCATCAAGGCATGAAAAGTCTGTCCAGTCTTGTGGAATATCATTAAATGGTTCAAGGACATTTGTAATCTTAATGATGGCCAAGGGGGAGCAACTATTATGATGATGAATGAGAATGAATATCTGGAGAAAGTTCAAGGCATGTTATACTCACAAAGACCTAATACACATTGTTTATCTAAATCACCCAACTGATTAAAGAAACACACAAAGCCCAAGACAGTTAAAAGCAGACAACCAAATAGGGTTTGACCTACCCTGGTATATTTATCACTGACCATGTCATGCGTGTAAAATATATTGCTCTACCAAGAGGCTGTGTATATAAATCGGGAGGGTCTTTTGAGGCTGATGTTGAGTAATATAGGCTGTCCAGTTTATTGCCTGGCTAAATATTTATATAAAATGAGTTCATTGGTGGTGGGGAAGCCTCCATAAAAGGAGTCTTTCAATGTTACTAACTGATTAGCTACAATGCCCAAGGCTTACCAAGAGCTGGGTGGTGGTAATTTTGGAGCTTCTACTCCTAAAACCAATTTCTGAGCTACTCAATGTTTTAAACCTGAGTTAGACATTTTTATGTGCATTGTCAAGTAAGACAATGTCCCCTTGGTATCAAAAGCAATCAGAGTCTGTAAGGAAGGGGAAATGATTTTTGATATATAACTCAAATAATATTCTTTGGAAACATCTCTCTTTTGGGAGAGCGTGTCTATTAAATGTATGGTCTTCCTCTCAGGTACCAATGCTGAGTCAAATAAGGAAAGCTCACTCAGATCATGAAGTTCAGAGAATAAATTATGCAGAATTGTTTTTTCACTTAACTTTCTCTGATCATGAGGAGGAATTAAAAATTATAGTAACTTTATATTATTAATTTATTTTATTTCAGATGTATGGTTATAATAGTGTTTAAGATTATAAAATAAATGTACAAAGTTTTGGCACACGACTACCACCAACATGCCCCTGGCCATGTCTTACGTCACCTTTGGTTTGACATTCCTTTCCTGTTTCTCCCTACTGTTTGTTGATTCTTATTTATGGTTTTCGAGCATACCATTACCTCACTTCACCACCATCAATGTGCCCCAGACCATCTTCCTCTGTCCTTATGTTACTTTTAGTCCACCTCATTGCTTCCTTCACTCTTCCTGCCCCTGCAAACCTGGTGGTCTTAGGTCTGTAACCAGTTTCCAGGGTTTATTATCAACTGATACTCTATATACCATTGATTTGTTTCTCTGTATACCACAAATGAGCAAAATTACCTGGTATTTGTTCATAATCATAAGCTTCTGGCTTATTTTGCTTGACACAATACAGGAGGAGGAAAAATTAACCACATAGGTGAATGGGAAGATGCTGAGTCATATCGTCTAAGGATTTAATCGTAGCAAATACCTTTTAAGTATGATAAGAATGGTAGAATATTGGGTTGAAAGAGTACAGTTATTACTAAAAATGCTATTTAAAGATAAGAAATGAGTAGTCACTGTATCACTGTCATCCCGTTGCTCATCGATTTGCTCAAGCAGGCACCAGTAACATCTCCATTGTGAGACTTGTTGTTACTGTTTTTGGCATATCGAATACGACACGGGTAGCTTGCCAGGCTCTGCCATGTGGGGGGAGGGATACTCTCTGTAGCTTGCCATGATCTCTGAGAAGGGTGCAGGAATTGAACCCAGGTTGGCCTCATGTAAGGCAAACACCCTACCTGCTGTGCTATCGCTACAGCCTAAGAAATGAGTTATAGAATACAGAATTAAAGACTTGCTTACTTGGATTTTGAGATTACATAGACTTTTGGTTTTCCTCATAATTCCCAAATTTCTCTTTCTCAATTTCTCCTTATAATTTCTCTTCTCTTCCCAATCTCTGAACATTGGTGGTTCCAGTACTTAGTTCTTAATCATCTTACCTATAGAAATGATCTTACCGATTCTGAAAACTTTAATTTTTTTAAAAAAAATATTTGTATCTTTATTGAGGTATTGTGATTTACAATACTGTGACTTGTAGGTTCATTCCAACACCACGTCCACCACCAGATTACATTTCCCTCCACCAGGGTTCCAAACGCCCCTCCTGCTATTGCCTCCATACCCTAAGCTAAGTTCCATGGACCAATTCTCCAGTTCCATTGCCTTTTGTCACTTGTTTCTCCTTTACTGTGTGTGTTTAGGGACCACATATGAGAGAGACCATTCTGTGTCTCTCCCTTTACTTCTTACTAACTTCACTCAACATGATATCCTCAGTTCTATCCATGTTACAACAAATTGCATGATTTTGTCCTTTCTTACAGCTGCATAGTACTTTGTCGCATATACTTTTTGGTGCATTCATCCATAGCTGGGCATTTGGGTCATTTTCAGATCTCTGCTATCATAATAAGCACAGCACTGAACACCAGTGTGCATATGTCCTTTCAAATTAATTTTTATTTGCCAAGAAGTGATATATTTGGGTCATATAGAACTTCTATTCATACTTTTTAAGAGAAATCTCCATATTTTTTCCACAGAAGTTAAGTCAGATAACATGCCCACCAACAGTGATTGAGGGTTCCTTTCTTATCATAACCCCACCAATACTGGCTGCTTCTAGACTTATTTATTTATTTATTTACTTATTTTTTCAAACTTTTTTATTGAATTGCTGTGAGATAGGCCATTACAAAGCTGCCCATGATTGAATTTCAGTCATACAGTATTCCAACACCCATCCCTCCACCAGTTTACATTTCCCAACACCAGTTGAGAACTTTAAATTTTGTGCCTTTCAAATCTCTAGCCTGAAAGGCCTCTGAACTTTAAGTTTCTGATTTGGAATCTCTGATATGACTTCTAATCTAAGAACTTTAAATTTTTGATTTGGAAAGTCTGATATGACTTCTAAGAAACTATTTTTATAATATGGCTAAAATAGAACTCTTAGTTTTTCTCTCTCCAGTTTCTGTTCCTGGTCTGTGCCTCCTGCAGAATTTACTATTTCAGTTGATGTTGTTATCATCTACCTAGTTAGTTTATCATGCAAAAAATTCTGGAAATTATTTTGAAGTCTCTATTTTTTTTATTGAATCACCATATGGAAAGTTACATAGTTCTCAGGGTTATGTCAGTTATACAATACTCAAACACCCTTCCCTTCACCAGAGCCCATATTCCAACCACCCCAGTATGCCTCCCACCTCCCGCCCCCACCCATCCCCCCAGCCCCCCCTTGTAAGTGATAAGTTTCATTTTGATTATTCTTTATCTTGATTACATTTCATGTTTCAACTCATAACTCACTATTGTTGCTGGAGTTCCCCCCCTCCAAAAAAAAAGGCAGTCCTACTGCCAAGGAAGCATTTGATAGTTTTCCATTGCTGAGAATGTAGAGATATTAAGTCCCACTGTTTGTTACATAACTTTTCTTCATTCATTTTTCTTGTTCCCCCTCCTTCCCGCGCCACCAAGTTTATGCCTGCTTAGTAATCTTCATAATATGATTGTCGCCACACTGCCTGACAAAGGGAGAAGAAACCTAGAAAGATGGTTATTTCCCGTCATCAGCTGGCGTGGAGCTATAGCTTAGTTAATAGTCTAGCAGCATGTCTGCAAGCAGTTTCTGGAAACAATAGTAGTGCGCTGGTATTGGCCCCGGCTCCACCAGCGTCCCACTGTTCCATGTACATAATTTCTTTTTTTTTTTCCCTCATATCCCATTCCCACGCCACCAGGTTCGTGTATGCTTAATGGACATCATAATATGACTTACGCCACGCCACATTTCTTCCCCTCAGCTGGCGTGGGGTTGTAGCTTAGTTCAGTCTAGAGAGATGGCTACCACTATGATTGCCTTCAATATTTCAACAAAAGACTTACTATTCTTGTTAGGATTATCCCCCCAAAGTCCAACCCGTTACAAAGGAACCATTCTGTATAAAGTCCAGGGAAAATTCTGCCAGAAATTCTATCACTACAATCTTTTACCCTTTTATGGTACTCATAAGATGGGAAAACCTAGAGAAATACTGGGCCCCCGCTGGGGCAGCCTGGCGGAAACGCTCAGTTCACGTTCTGGAGGAATTTTAGTGGGCAGCTGGTGTCCAAAGTAGCTCTTTTGGGCTCCTCGGTCAAGCTGGAGTGGCGGCAGCGGCGAGTGGGGAGTCCACGTAGTTCCACTGTCCTTAAGTGTCGGCGGTGGGCGGAGACCGGTACTTCTCTGCCCCGAGATGTCCCACAAGCCGCGCCACGCATTTGGGTCTGTGTCTCCATTTTGTGCTCAAAGAAAAGGGGTGGAGGCTGTGCTGTGCCCAGGAGGGGTTGAGAGAGAGAGAGATTTAAAAAAAAATGAGAAATACCGGGCCCCCACTGGGGCAGCCTGGTGGAGACGCTCAGTTCACGTTCTGGAGGAATTTCAGTGGGCTGCTGGTGTCCAAAGTAGCTCTTTTGGGCTCCTCGGTCATGCTGGAGCGGCGGCAGCGGCGAGAAGAAGTCTCTATTTTTTTTAATATACACAATTTATATCCTGAAAATAGAATAACTCAGAAGTGTGAGGAGTAGAATAACTTAGAAAAATGTGTTCCAATTTGTTAATTTTGGAGAGGCGATATGTAGGACATCTGATGAATAACAAACTACTCCTGACTACAGGAGTTTGATTTTGTTTGCTTTTGATGTGAATCGCTGTTTCAGTGATTTGGTGTCAGATATGCAGACTTCAGATCCTGCATAGAGTTTTTCCAAAGTTGTGAATGTCAGTTAAGAGAGCTTAAGGCCATGGGCAGGAGCACAGGAAAAACTCTTGTATGTCTTTCATGTGGACTTTTGCTATATGGCTTGGTTATTATTGGAGGCACAGAAGATATGAGAACTGACAAAACCAAATCAATGCCTGCCCCTCTCCCAATGTCCATTGTAATATTCATCTCTATCTCTGGAATTTTTTCATTTTAAAGAATTATCTACCATAACATCATTATACTTCCAGTTCAGAGGTGCTCACAAAATATGGCTTGTCCTCCAAAATTCCCAGATACTTATTATTATATTTCTTCATTTTCATAATTAAACACATTTTCAATAAAATTTTATTTTAAATGATAAAAATTTCATATTGGAAATATAAAACTAATCTGTTGATATATTAGAAAGTTAAATTTTTTTCTGAAAGAAAAAAATTACATTTAAGGCTGAGAATGAAATATCCTGGACTCTCATCACTGAGAAATGATTATGGGGGATTAACATTTTTGTTGCTGTTGCTTTGTTTTGTGGCCACATCTGGTGGTGTTCGGGACTTACTTCCTGGCTTTGTCCTCAGGGGACACTCCTGAAAGTGCTCAGGGGACCATGTGCTACCAATAATCAAATTGGTGCTTCCTTATGCAGAGTATGCATACCAGCCTGTTGAGTGACCTCTGCAACATGGCAATAAACTTTTTTACATATTTTTCTATTTTTTCTTTCTTAAAATTTTGGGCTGGAGTGGTAGCACAGCAGGTAGGGCATTTGCCTTGCATGTGGCATTTGCCGGGTTTGATTACTTTGCCCCTCTCAGAGAGCCCAGCAAGCTACTGAGAGTATCCCACCCATACGGCAGAGCCTGGCAAGCCACCTGTGGCTTATCTGATATGCTAAAAATAGTAACAACAAGTTTCAGAATAGAGACGTTACTGGTGCCCGCTCAAGCAAATCGATGAGCAACAGGACGATGGTGCTACAGTGCTTTTTAAATGTTATTTTCACAAGGTTGTTCACATTACTTGATTACATTCAGTATTCCAACACCAATCCCACCACCCTTACACCTGCATACCACCATTATTTCGAATTTTCCCACTGCCATTCAACCTGCTTGCTACAGACAGATGCTAGATAATTTATTTTCTATTGCTTATTCTGACTATCATGAGAACTCCTGGAATTCTAAATATGTAAATGATTGTGATCCAGAGATATCTCTGTAGGGAGCTAATCCATTTTGAGATTCATTTGTGAGTCTCTGGATCAAGGCTGCTTCAATGTGACCTGGAGGCAGTTCATGGGGGTGGCAGCCAGGACCCCTAAGGGCTGGCAGGGATTCAGGAAGGGCCTAACAATCTCCGTAGCCATGGGGCTTGGTGTCTTCAGACCTGTTCCCATGTTACCTGGGTTTTTCTTCTGAAAGTTTGTAGCCATCAGGGGTTCATCTTGAGCAGCGGAGCTGAGACACCCACTCCATCTGAGGAGCCCCAGTGGAATCGGCTTGGCATAGGGTCCGGAGAGATCTCTGGTGTATTTTTTCTCCTTTTTAAGCACATTTCTATATAATAGGAAAATCTGTCCTAGATAGTCTCTGTAATTGAAACTTTATATGAGTAATTATATATTAATCTCTTTATAGAAGCAAATAAACACGTCTAATTAATTAAACGAAGAATTTCCTTCTCAACTCTAATGTCACTGAATACATGTTTCATAAGCCACTAACCCTCACACTTGACCCTTCAGATGAAAATCAGTGAAGAATCTAGAGGTGTTTAGATTCTAAAAGTCTAAATGTCTATAGAGATACAATGGATAGATCTTATGCTGAGTCCACAAAATGTTTACCGGAAATGGTATGGCTAACATTCACCAGAATACATACACCAGCATCCTGTTACATTATAATTTAACCCTGGAAAATAGCCTAATTCCTGATGCCAGATCAGTAAGTATAGACACTGATGATGATTAATCATAGAATTATTTGAGGCATCATAACTAAATTGGTAAAATGGTCATAGGAACACATAACTCTTAGTATGTGCTAAAGTGCCTAATTATTTTAAACTTGTTTTAAAATAGCACTGTAGCACTGTCCTCCAGTTGTTCATCGATTTGCTCGAGTGGGCACCAGTAACATCTCCATTGTGAGACTTGTTACTGTTTTTGGCATATCGAATACACCATGGGTAGATTGCCAGGCTCTGCCATGCGGGCAGGATACTCTCAGTAGCTTGCCGGGCTCTTCGACAAGGACAGAGGAACCAAACCCGGCAAACACCACATGCAAGGCAATCACCCAACCCACTGTGCTATCGCTCCAGTCCTAAATTAAAATAAAAATTGTAATTCATACTTTCAAATATAAAAACTAAGGTATACAGTTTCTGTAATGGTGGAAAAGTTGAATAATAGCAGAGGCAGAATCTGAATGCATCTACTTGAATTCCACTAATCATACTCCTCTATATAACATAGACCAAGAGATTTGCATTCTTGTTCCACTTTCAGTCTTCTGACTAGCTGTAGACTCTTGAATATGCCATTCAACTATTTATTCCATTAGTGTCTATTGAGTACCCATGCAATAGATTGTTTCCAATAATGGCTGTCATAAATTCTTCTTAAGTTTGCAAATGCTATTTTCATTTCTTTCAACTTTGAACTTTGACTAGCCCTGTCACTTCTTTGATCAAAAGAATATAGGAGTCAGATTATGGGTCCACTGAGCAGACACATTTGGAGGACTGAGAGCTTCTGTTTCCTTTCTCTTAGTACATTCCTTTTGAAAGCCAGCCACATGGAGATGCCTATGTGAAGACTTCTCAGGATATAACACAGCGGGTAGGGCATTTGCCTTGCATGTGGCCAACCCCGGTTCAATTCCTCTGTCCCTCTCAGAGAGCCCAGCAAGCTACTGAGAGTATCCCGCTCACATGGCAGAGACTGGCAAGTTACCCGTGGTATATTTGTATGCCAAAAACAGTAACAAAGCGGTAGTCATTAAAACAGCTTGGAACTGGAACAAAGGCAGAGCAGCACCAATGGAACAGGGTTGAATACTCTGAAACATCCCCCCAAATATATCACCATCTAATCTTTGATAAGGGAGCAAGAAATGTGAAGTGGAGCAAGGAAAGCATGTTTAACAAATTGTGCTGGCAAAACTGGACAGCTACATGCAAAAAAATGGGCTTAGACCTCCACCTATCACCATGTACAAAAGTCAGATCAAAATGGATAAAAGACCTCAACATCAGACCAGAATCCCTAAGGTACATTGAAGACAAGGTCGGCAAAACCCTCCACGACATTGAAGCCAAAGGTATCTTCAAAGCTGACACGCCACTGGCCAAGCAAGTGAAAACAGAGATAAATAAATGGGACTATCTCAAACTAAGAAGCTTCTGCACCTCAAGAGAAACAGTGAACAAAGTACAAAGACAATCTACAGAATGGGAAAGGATATTTACACAGTATCCATCCGATAAAGGGTTGATAACAAGGATATACAATGCACTAGTTGAACTCCACAAGAAGAAAACTGCCAACCTGATCAAAAAATGGGGTGATGAAATGAACAGAAACTCCCAAAGAAGAAATTCGAATGGCTGAGAGGCACATGAAAAAATGTTCAACATCACTAATCATCAGGGAGATGCAGATCAAAACAACAATGAGATATCATCTCACACCACACACCACAGAGACTGGCCCACATCCCCAAAAACAAAAACAACCGGTGTTGGCATGGATGTGGGGAGAAAAGGACTCTCCTTCACTGCTGGTGGGAATGCCGACTGGTTCAGCCCTTTTGGAAAACAGTATGAACGATTCTCAAAAAATTAGAAATTGAGCTTCCATTTGACCCAGCAATACCACTCCTGGGAATATATCCCGGAGAGGCAAAAAGGTATAGTAAAGATGGCATCTGTATTTCTATGTTCATTGGAGCACTGTTACAATAGTCAGAATCTGGAAAAAACCAGAGTGCCCCAAAACAGATGACTGGTTAAAGAAACTCTGGTACATCTACACAATGAAATACTATGTAGCTGTCAGAAAACATGAAGTCATGAAATTTGCATATAAATGGATCAACATGGAAAGTATCATGTTGAGTGAAATGAGTCAGAAAGAAAGAGACAGACATAGAAAGATTGCACTCATATGTGGAATATAATGTAACTGAGAAGTACAAGTTGGCAATAATGCAACTTCTGGCAGATATCTCTCTGGACTTAGTTACTAAAATACTAAAATACAGAAACCCAAAACTGAGAGGCCGCTAAGTGTGGTCACTCGACCCATACCTCTTCATTCTCAGCAATGGAAAACAAATTATCTAATGCTTCCTTTTCAGCAGGTCTGACTTTAGGGGAGAGACTCTCCAAACAATAATAGTGAGTTTTGTTGAAATATTGAATGCAATCAAAGTGAAAGTAAAGTGAAATTTATTAGTTACACAGGCGGGGGGGGGGCCAAGGGGGGGGCTAGGGGTGTGGGGGAGCTAGGGGTGTGGGGGTGTGGGGTGGAGCTATACTGTGATTCTTGGTGGTGGAATATGTGCACTGATGAAGGGATGGGTGTTCGAGCATTTTATAACTGAAACTTAAACCTGAAAACTTTGTAACTTTCCACATGGTGACTCAATAAAAAAATTAAAAAAAAAAAACAGTAACAACAAGTCTCACAATGAAGATGATGTTACTGGTGCCCGCTTGAGCAAATTGATGAACAACGGGACAACAGTGTGACAGTGCGACAGTGCAATATATATTTATATATGTATATATATACACACATATATATATATACTCAGAATACAAGCCAATAGCCAGTGTCAATGGCTATTTTGCTTTTATTTACTTTATTAAAGTACAGTGATTTACAAAGTTATTCATAGTTGAGTTCTCAACATACATGTTCCAGTACTGACCCCACCACAAGTGCCAACTGCCCTCCACCAATGTTGCCATGTCCCCTCCCACCTCCCTACTATTATCTCAGCTTGTCCTCTTCACAGGTACCTTTTTAAGTTGTTAAAATTTGGATCTCATGATTTCAGTGTTTTTAACTCTGATAATTGGTAAAATGCTCATATGCAACACATAGCTCTTAATACGTGCTAAAGTGCCTTAGCGCTATCATTCTTTAACACCGCCAGTGTACCTGAGTCCCTTGACCCCTGCCCCTTGTAGCTTCTCATCTGTCTCTAATCCCTCTCCCCTCCACTCTTTTTTTTTCTCTTTTCCTCACTATACTCTGGAGCAAGGATGATCTGGACACCTCCCATCCCCCTTTAAAATATTGTATTCCCTCATCCATTTATTCTAAATCCACATATAAATTATATTACTCAATGTTTATCTTTATTTCATTTGGCTTATTTTACTTACTTCATTTGGCTTATTTCATTTAACTCAGTACCTTCCAGTTCCATCCTTCCATCCACATTGCAGAAAATTGCATGATTTCATCTTTCCTTATAGCTTTGTAGTATTCCATTGTGTATATTTATATCTCATCTAAATGTCCCCTTATCTCATTGAACATTGTTCCCCTTAGATGTCATTGGATATCTAGATTGATTCCAAGGTTTAGCTTTGCTCTAGGTGCTACAATCAATAATGGTGTGCATACATTGTTTTTTCCCCTTGCATTTAAAATATCTTTAAAAGATCTTTTCTTTAGACACCATGATAACAGTTTCAGTAATAACAGCTTCAGGTAAAGTTTCCACTTTGATCCTCCTGCCAGTGTCAGGGACTGATCCAATGACCCAAGATTCCTTCTCACCCCCCTGCCCTGTCTCCTTATCAAACTAATTTTTGAAATTTTATTCTTACAGTTTGGTATCCATTTTTACAACAGTTTGTAGTCCTTAGAGTTTTGATGTACATAGTCACCTCACTTCTACACCACAAAGTGTCCAAGGCCCCTGATCAACACCACCAGAACTGACTCCTCCACCTGCCTTTGCCCCTGCAACCCCCCCTCCCCCACACACACACCAATTCCCTTCTTCCTTGACATTCACATTTCTGTAGCCCAGGGCTAAGCCTTTTCCTACATTGATAACTTTCATTTCCTTGTCATGTTAGTCTATAGATCACAGATCAGTGAGAACATTAGCATAAGTCCTTGTTCTGACTTACTCTGCTTACTATGGCACTCTCCAGTTCCATTTACTTTGCAACAAACTGCAGGAGTTCATTATTCCTTGTTAATACATAATTTTCCATTGTGCATACATACCACAACTTCTTTATCTACTCATCTGTCTTTGGCTATTTGAGTTGTTTCCATGTCTTGGCTATTGGACTAAGTACCACAATGAACATAATAGTGCATATAGTTTTCAAATTAGTGTTTTGTGTTTTGGGGCTAAATGCCAAGAAGGGGAATATCTGGGTCAAATGGAAGCTTTATTCTTAAGTTTTTGAGAACTCTACATTCTCTCTCTCTCTCTCTCTCTATATATATATATATATACATATATATATATTAATGAATCACTGTGGGGTACAGTTACAGACTTACAAACTTTTGTAATTATGTCATACAATGATTGAGTACCCATCCTTCCACTCGTGCCCATTCTCCAACACCAATGTTCCCAGGATCTCTCCTGTCACCCCCACCCCCTCCCACACCCTGTCTCTGTGGCAGACACATTCCCTTTTAGTCTTTCTCTCTTTTTGGGTGTTATTGTAGTAAGTTTGGTTTATAGTCTATTTTCAGTATGCATGTCCAACCCTCCAAGCATCATTCATTTAGTGGTCCCTTCTCTATCCCAGCTGCCTTTTTCCCCAGCATGTGAAGCCAGCTTCCAAGTTATGGAGCAATCCTCCTGGCCCCTATCTCTATTATCCGTGGGTGTTAACAGGTTCCCATTCTGTTACTTTATATTCCACAAATGAGTGCAGTCATTCTATCCTCTTATCCATAGGTCTTAACCAGAAACATTTCCATAGTAGTAAATGAGTTCCTTTTAACTATATGCCCACCAACACTGGTTATTTCCAATATTTTTGGTGTATTATTCTCACTGGTATGAAATCATATTTCATTGTTATTTTGACTTGTATTTCCTGTATAGTTAGTGATGATGAAACCTTTTCATATACTTGTTTGTTACCCATATGTCTTCATGTTTCTGATCATCTTCACTTACCATTTGTTGATGAGATTATTGGTTACTTTGTGTTGAATAGTGTGAGAGTTTTGTGTATCTTGGATATTAGTTCTTTATCTGATATTGAGTACAAATATCTTCTGACAGTAGGGTGTCTTTTAATTTTAGTTTAGTTTTTTTTTGGCCATCCAAACTTTTAAAATTTGATGTAATCCCCTTTGTTTATTTTTGTTTGTTATTTTTGCCAATGGAATCATATTATGCTAGCCATTTTAATGAGGTCATTTAAAAATTTTTATTGAATCACTGTGAGATAGTTACAAGCTTTCATGGGTTACAATCACACAATGATCAAACACCCAACCTTCCACCAGTGCACATTCCCCACCACCAATATCCCTGGTAAACCCCCTCCTTTCCCACCCTCCTCCTGCCTCCATGGCAGACAATATTCCCCATAGTTTCTCTCTACTTTTGGGCATTATGGCTTGCAACACAGATATTGAGAGGTCATCATGTTTGATCCATTATCTACTTTTGGCACACATCTCCCATCCTGACTTATTCCTCCAGCCATCATTTTCTTAGTGATCCCTTCTCTATTCCATCTGCCTTATCCCCTCTGCTCATGAAGCAGGCTTCCAGCTATGGGGCACTCCCCCGGCACTTGTCTCTACTGTCCTTGGGTGTCAGCCTCATGTGATGTTATTCTATACTCCACAAATGAGTGCAGTCTTTCTATGTATGTCCCTCTCTTTCTGACAGTGAGGTCATTTTGGACCTCCCAGTTATCCCTTTGCCTAATTAGTACCAGGAGAAATGGAATGGCTAAATAGTGAACCCATAAGATCACGAGTGTAGGCTGTGAACTATGTGTATATGAAATAACCCAATCTTTACAAGAATGTGAAAATATAAAACTTCCAGATTTGGGGGAAAAAGCAATAGTACAGAAGGTAAGGCATTTATTTGCCTTTCATACAGTTGATCAAGTTTCACAATGGACACGTTACTGGTGCCCACTCAAGCAAATCGATGAGCAATGGGATGACAGTGACATGACAGCTAATCAAGCCACTCCACATAGGTCCCCCAGCCTGTCAAGAGTGATTTCTGAGCTCAGAGAGCCAGGGTAAGCCCAGAGCAATGCTGGGGGTAGGCCCAAAACTCAAAACAAAACAAAAAGAAAACCAGCTTCCAGACTTTTCCAAAAAGTTATTAATTTTCAATTTTTACCATAACTACTTCTTACTAGGATTTATATTTATGTCACTTTAATCAGTAAATCTTCTGGGGAGTCTGCCAATGGTATGCCTGCTCCCCAGTAATTATTCAGCCAACCAAGCCTGTGGTTCAATGAGAAAGCCTGAGGATGCAATATTCTTTTTTTAAAATTTTTTTAAATTAATTTATTCTTTTATTGAATCACCATGTGGAAAGTTACAAAGCTTTCAGGTTTAAGTCTCAGTCATACAATGCTCAAACACCCATCCCTTCACAAGTGCACATATTCCACCACCAAGAATCACAGTATACCTCCCCCTCCCCCACCTCCCTAGCCCCCCACCCCACCTGTGTAACTGATAAATTTCACTTTACTTTCACTTTACTTTGATTGCATTCAATATTTCAACAAAACTCACTATTATTGTTTGGAGTTTCTCCCCCCTAAAGTCGGACCTGCTGAAAAGGAAGCATTAGATAATTTGTTTTCCATTGCTGAGAATGAAGAGGTATGAGGTCGAGAGGCCGCACTAGTGGCCACACGGTTTTGGGTTTCTGTATTTTAGTATTTTAGTAACTAAGTCCAGAGAAATATCTGCCAGAAATTGCATCATTGCAAGCTTGTACCTCTCAGCTACTTTATATTCCACATATGAGTGCAATCTTTTTATGTCTGTCTCTTTCTTTCTGACTCATTTCACTCAGCATGATATTTCCATGTTGATCCATTTATATGCAAATTTTATGACTTCATGTTTTCTGACAGCTACGTAGTATTTCATTGTGTAGATGTACCAGAGTTTCTTTAACCAGTCATCTGTTTTGGGGCACTCTGTTTTTCTCCAGATTCTGGCTATTGTAAACAGTGCTGCAATGGACATAAAAATGCAGATTCCATCTCTACTATACCTTTTTGCCTCTCCGGGATATATTCCCGGAGTATTGCTGGGTATTGCTGGGTCAAATGGAAGCTCAATTTCTAATTTTTTGAGAATCGTTCATATTGTTTTCCAAAAGGGCTGAACCAGTCCCATCAGCAGTGAAGGAGAGTCCCTTTCTCCCTACATCCACACCAACACCGGTTGCTTTTGTTTTTTGGGATGTGGGCCAGTCTCTGTGGTGTGAGATGATATCTCATTGTTGTTTTGATCTGCATCTCCCTGATGATTAGTGATGTTGAACATTTTCTCATGTGCCTCTCAGAAATTCGGATTTCTTCTTTGGGAAAGTTTCTGTTCTTTTCATCACCCCATTTTCTGATCGGGTTGGCAGTTTTTTTTTGTGTGTGTGTGTGGAGTTCAACCAGTGCATTGTATATACTTGATATCAACCCTTTATCGGATGGGTACTGCGTAAATATCTTTCCCATTCTCTTATTCCTGTTTACCAGGAACTTAAAGGATAACAAGGAAGAGTGTAGCAATAAGAAACAGGTATTTTTCCATTCTCATTGGTTTCCTTCTTATTTGAAACTTTTATTTCTGTGGAAGGGAAATAGTCTGAAGAAACAAAATAGTTTTCTGACTGGGAGATAATAGAAATGAGAGTATAAGAATGAATTCCTTAAAAAGGTGAATTTTTTCACGCTGGAAAATCTTCCTTTTCCATTTTCACAGTCATTTAAAAATTTATTTCATTTTAGGCACTGTGATTTACATTACAGTTAACAGTAAGATTTTGTATGTAAAACATTTCAACACCACACACTCCACCAGAGTGCTTCCCCCATCATTGTCCTAGATTTTTCCAGCAAATGATGAATGAAATAAGAAAGACAAAATTTTTTTTAATCCCATTAACAAATGTGCCTCAGAAAAATAAAGTACCTGGAAGTCAGCTTAACAAAAGAGTTATACAAAGAAAACTTAAAATCACTAATAAAAGAAATTTTAAAAAGACATTAGGAAATTAAAACATATCCTCTATTCACAGACTGGAAGTAAGAACACTGTCAAAATGACAATCTGCCCAAAGCATTGCAGATTTAGTGCAGTCCCCATAAAACGGTCCATGACATATTTAAAGACAGATCAAATGGTGTTAACGTTTATATGGCATAATAAACCACCCCCTGAATATCCTAAGGAAAAAGAAAATAGAGGCTTTTATTGACACAACTTCAAACTATACTATATAGGTTTACTAATCCAAGATACCAAAAAAACTTGTAGAACTTTGCAAGAAAAAGACAACCAACCCCATCAAAAACTGGGGAAGACATGAACAGAAACTTTCTCAAAGGAAAAATACAGATGGTCAAAGGTGTGTGAAAAAAATACTCTGCACTAGTTACCAGAAAAACGCAAATCAAAACAGCATGAGATATCACCTCACACCACTGAGACTGGCACACATCACAAAGAACAGAAACAAACAATTTTAGCATGGATGTGGGTGGAAGGGACCTCATTCACTGTTGGTGGCCATGTTGATTGCTCCAGCTCTTTGGGAAAACAGTATGAAAACTTCACAAAGGAAGCTAGGAATTGAGCATTTGTATGACCTAGCATTTAACACTTTTTGGCTGAACACATCTACCCCAAGTGTTCAAAAACTCAGAAAAGACATTTGTACTTCTATGTAGGTTGCAGCACTATGTAGGTTGCACAACAACACCTTAACCTGGAAACAATACAAGAAAACAAACTGTGTAAATAGATTATGGTACAGAAACCCCACATCCTCTGCCATGTAACAACAACCCAGCTTCATGACTAATCTTGAAAGAGATGCAAGTCAAGGGGCTGAAACTCACTGGCACAACAGTCTTCAGGCTGAAAATTCTGAGTCTCCCTCAGAAAGGGGGACTGGCTAAGAATTGTCCGAGCTCCTGGAGCAACTAGAGCATGTCACCTCCAAATTCCACAATACTGACAGCCCAGAAGAAGCACACCAAATTAGATGGGAAAGTAGCATAGAAGCCAACTAAGCTCAATAAAGAAAAACAATAACAGAGAAGGAACAAGTTGCCATGAACTCTCCATAAATCCTCAGACAAACATCCTAACGACCCAATTGTCAGATATAACAATTTTCACAAATTTTCTTTTACTGAAGTATTTTTCCCAAATTCCATTAGCTATTTTGTTGTAACAAGAGATGTACATTATTGGGGCTGGAGCGATAGCACAGCAGGGAGGCCATTTGCCTTGCACACAGCCGATCTAGGTTCGATTTCCAGCATCCCATATGGTCCCCTGAGCACCGCCAGGAGTAATTCTTGAGTACATGAGCCAGGAATAACCTCTGTGTATTGCTGGGTGTGACCTCCCTCCAAAAAGAACGAAATATACATTATTTTGTGCCTGCTAAGAGGGCAGGATTGGGCAGTGGGTGGGAAGCTGGACAATGGTAGAGGAAAGGTGTGGCATTGGTATTGGAATACTGAATGCCTAAAACAGCTTTGTAAACAGCTTCATAAACCACTGTGTTTAACACCGTTTAAAAAGAAATTATGGTACATTTACACAATGGAATACTACTTGTCTATAAGAAATGACAAAATTATTTAATTCTCAAGTACATGGATGGAGAGTATCATACTGAGTGAAGTTAATCATGAAGAGAGAGACAGACACAAAATGATCCCCATCATGTGGCGTCCACCATATTATGAGGTCTATTAAGCAGGCACGAACTTAGAGGTTCAGGAATGGGAGGGAAAAAAATTATGTACTTGGACCAGTGGGACACTTGGGCAGTCTTGGGCCAATACCAGTGCATGTTCTGCCGAGATTTGACCCGGGTGGCCACACTTTTGTACAGCCTTGTTGCTGCTGATCAACCAGAATCTGGAGGCCAACTAGACTACTTTCGGTTCCAGAAACTGCTTGCAGCCATGTCTCTAGACTGTGAACTAAGCCATAGCCCCATGCCGGCCGAGGATGGGAAATATCTTTTTTTCTTATCGGTCAGCGTGGCGTCAGCCATAGTATGAGGACTATTTATTAAGCAGGCATGAACTTGGTGGTGCGGGAAGGAGGAAAAAAAAATTCTATGTACTTGAAACAGCGGGACTTCATATCTCTCCATCCTCAGCAATGGAAAACTAATTATCAAATGCTTCCTTGGCAGTAGGGCTGTCTTTCTTGGAGGGAAACTCCAATAGTGAGTTTTGTGTTGAAATATGGAATGTAATCAAGGTAAAGAGAAAATGAAGGGATATTTATCAATTATGCAGGCGGGGATGGGGGTGGGGGTGCGGGGGTTGGGAGGTAAACTAGGGTCTTTGGTGGTGGAATATGGGCACTGGTGAAGGGATGGGTGTTTGGGTATTGTATAACTGAGACATAAGCCTGAGAACTTTGTAACTTTCCACATGGTGATTCAATAAAGTAAATAAATTTTAAAAAATGATCCCCATCATAAGTGGGATATAAAGAAAAATAGTATGGATATAACAACTGCCCAAAGGCAAAAGAAAGTGAGAACCTGTCTTTAGCAGAATCTTACAAGACAGGGAAACTGGAGAAATGGGGATAGAATTTGAGAAGGGGAACTGGAACAATGGTGGATAGAAGCAAACATTCTAGTGGAAGGCATGGTGCTGGAATGCTTGAAATTCTACCATTAACAGTATTGTAAATCATGGTGCCTAAAGTAAAACATTTTCAGCATGTTAACTGTAACTTACTCATTACTCTTAGCCCCAACAGCAAAACTCTTGGCAGAGTTCTCCCCATAAGACTATTAAATGTCTGTTACTGAAAACCTCTCCATTGTAGTTTTATAAGCATATAACCACAGTATTGTTTAGACATTTATACTTGTGGAATCAGTTGACTAATATTTTCCTTTTCTATTCCATGCATTGGGAAACCATGACTCTGTATATCATCTGGTTCTTAATAGATCTGAAAGAAATATTCATGTATGGATGGACTAGTAAATGAATGAATAGAAAGGCAAATTACTTCTCTGTTCTCAAAAATACTAAATAAAGATTCTGTGCTTTTTTCAATAATTCATGTTGCAATTATTGTTGATTGTTAATTTTAGGAAACCTGTAGGCATAAATTGGAATCTACCTGCATGTTCTGGAATCAAGATACTAATTTGTGATGTTTCTCTTAATTTTTTATTTTATTTTTTATTTTATTTATTTATTTTTTGAGGTGATGTTCAGAGATTAATCCTGGACTTACACTCAGAAATTTCTCTGGGTGGTGCTTTGGGGAATTTATAGGATGCTGGGGATCAAACACCTTGTTTGTACAAGGCAAACACCTACCTGCTGTACTATCACTCTGGCCCCACTTTCCTGATTTTTAAGTACTTTTAAAATTTGACTGTTTCACAAGACAGAACTTTAACTTCCCTATTAAAAAAAACCAGTGAGGGTGCTTGTAAGATATGACAGGAGTAAGTCACTTGACCTGCACATGGCCCACCCTGGCTCAATACCCAGTATAGTATATGGTCCCTTGGAGAAACACCAGGAGTGATCCCTGAGCACCAAGTCAGGAGCAAACCCTGAAGAAGTGGAAATGAAAGTTGAGCACACTAACAGAATGTTAGAATAGTGAGTGATTTAGATTTATGTTTCATCATTTAGAAATAGGTGGTTAAATTATGAGCAAGGCTAGTTTTCTGCGAATGTGAAGAACAATGTGATATCTACAGTACTTTTGGGGGGACAGGATTTCTCCTTAATTAAGTTTTCTGAAACTGGGGACTTAGGAGAAAAAAAGAACAAAAAAGACTGTACAGAGACAGTTAAATACAACTAAGTCAATTTGCTCTTTTCCTACTGACCAGATCTCTAACTATATCATAGACCAGAGATGGAGCCAGTCCATAAAGCATTCCAAAGTCACCATCACATTGCACATAATTTGTGGTAAAGAGCCTACACAGCAATGTTAGGAGTTATGCTATTCTTCGGCCACATGTATGGCAGATAGGGATATAGGAAACTTTCAGGTCATGGAAAGTAAACATCTCACCTCTGAAAGGGAGCAGAGCAAAGAACACCTTTGAACAAAGACTCAGTTTTATGAGCCAAGCCAAGAATTTCCTCAAAGGGAGGGTGGCACTTGGAAACTATGTTCCTTCTCTTCCCTTGTGTAATATCATCACACCATTGGGGGTAGAGTACGCAGAAGGAACCTTCAGAAAGTTTGTTTTATGACAATCCATTGCTCCTTTTAGAAACTGAATCTTTTCTCTCTAATACACAGACCAGCAACCTTAAATCCTTTCTCCTTTAAGTTTTTTTCTTAAAATATGAGGACATAATTTTAAAAATTAAACAATAGAATACCAAATCGCTTGATGTCTTAACCCTTTTATCTTTTAATTCTTGCAGTCTGTGATCTTTTTTTCTCCAACAATTTCTTATATTTATCACAGTTTCTAGATTTAATTCATATAGACACTGTGTGTTGATCTAATTTCTTTTTGTTTTGGAGAGGGGTCTCATGGCTTACTCCTGCTTCTGAGCTCAGGGGTCACTCCTGGCTATGTTTGGGGGACCATATGCAGTACCAGGGATCGAATCAGGATTAACTGTGTCTAATGTATGCTCCATTCCCACAGTACTATCTCTCTGGTTACTGAATTTTTACTTCTTGTTTTGTTAAATAAGGACATAATACCATTACATACTCTTTTACACATTTACACTTTACTTTGTCTCTATCCTCATAATTATGAGAAAATTTTTAACTAAATCCATTGTTAAAGTTTATATCGTTATGGTTGTTAAATACTGTGGAACCAAGTAGAGAATTTTGACCATCTTTCCTTTACAATGTTTAATTGCATTGTTTTTTATTTGCAGAGTTTGCTGGGCCCTTCACTGTTTTATGAATTCCCTTTATAGGATTATCTCTAGTGGCTTTCTGGATTCATGAAGCAAATATTTTTCACTTCAGCCAAGTTTCTGAAATGTCTTTATTCTTCTTGTAATTATAACTAGGATGTTTACAGATTCGTGGTCGAAACTCAATTGCTTCATTGACTTCCAGCACACATATTCCTGTGAGTAGTCCAATGTAAATCACTTTTTCTTCTGGTTTTTGGACCACACTTGGCTTACTCCTTACCACACAGGTCTTACTCCTGTCTCTGCACTCAGGGATCACTCCTGGTGGGTTCAAAGGATCAGATGGCATGCTGGTGATAGAATCCAGGTCAACTGTGTGCAAGGCAAGCTCCCTACCCACTGTACTGTCTCTCTGGCCCCCAATGCAAATCTTATTTTCAATCCCGTTCAAGTAATTCCACCACAACATTATTTTCTATTTCACCATTGAAAACATCTCCTGAATAAAAAATTAGCCATACTATTTAATATTTCTTAGGGTTCTTATTATTTTTATCCATCCTTTTGTTGGGGTGGGGTAAAAAGAGTGGTGCCAAAGGCTATTCCTGATTCTTTGTTCAGGATTGGTGCATAGGTGACCATATGTGGTGCCAGATATTGAACTGGGGTCAGCCATTTGCAAGGGAATACCTTAACCCCTCCATTATTTCTCCACTTTATTAATTATTTTTCCAGTACTTTGTTATTGTATTATGAACATAGAATTTATAGTTAAATCTAAGCATTTGATTTTAGCAGAATTTTGTGTATTTTCTTCTGATTGATTCCTATAAAGTGTTATTCTCTGTAATTTTCAAGTTTACCTTTATCCCTTATTTTTTTACTTTGTTGTTGTTGTTGTTACAAGAAATAACTTTTACATTAGAAAATATTCCTGAAATATTTGGTAGTGTTTGATTACTTTTTATAATAAAGGACTTAAAATACCATTGAGAATTTTTCAGGAAAGAGGAACTTCACTGTGAATCAAGCAATGTGCTGTTTCATTGGTGGATTCTCAAATGTCAATAAATGCAACTTTGCTTTTCTTATTGAAGTGTCTTACTTTTTCCTGTGGCAAATGGCTAACTCTTGGAACTTTGGGGAGTATCTAACTCACTTTTTGGATGCTTGAGCTGACTCTGAAAATTTTATCAGCCACACTGCTGAGTATATGCAATATACTGATGCATGAATTGATTTTAGAGCAAGAATGTATAAACATGTTTCCTTGTATGTATATGTTTTAATATGAGTTGGAAAAAATTCACTTTGTATATAAGGTTCATGATGCCATTATATATTGCTGCATATGATAAATTAAGGAGAGAAAGATAAAGAGAGAGATCTCAGAGGGCACAGCACATCTTTGCATGAAAGATCTTTGCTTTTACTGCCCCATACCACATGATCCTCTAAGAATACAGTAGTGAGGTCATGCCCAGCATTGCCAGGTGTGATCCCCAAATCAAATAAGTCAATGCCATAATAATTATAACAAAGACAAATGAAATAATGAGAGTGAGTGGATAGTGCAGCAGCTAGGGATTTGCCTTGCATGCGGCCGACCCGGGTTCGATTCCTTCCTCCCTCTCGGAGAGACTGGCGCACTACCTGTGGCATTTCGATATGCCAAAAACAGTAACAACAAGTCTCACAATGGAGATATTACTGGTGCCTGCTCCAGCAAATCGATGAACAACAGGATGACAGTGCTACAGTGCTGCAGAGTGGAAAAGGCTAAAAGTGACAAGGTAAAAATCAGTACAAAAGTTATATAGACATGGCAACAAAAAAAATCACAGAAGAGATACTCAAGTGATACATGGGAGACTAATCAAAAACAGTTCTTTTATTACGGAAAAAAATGGGAATTCCATGTGGAATTGACAAACAAAGCAAGGAGTCAGAGAGGTACGAGATCCCTGTTAGTCTAGACAGACGTGGTTAGGGGCTGGATTATAAGGAAGCTTGTATTTCCTCAAGAACAATTTAAAATGGTTCAATGGTTCTATAGTCTGAATCTGAGGGACAGTGTGGTTACTCATTGTGGATGACCCAGGTTAAGTCAACATGTAATATATGCTTTTGAATTGCTTAAACAACTTTAAAATGACACAGACTGGGTTTCTGCAGCAAGATGGGAAATGACTGTTGTTTCTCCCACTATCCTTTCTCCCCACAAGACATAAGTAATCATCAGCTAATTTGGAGGTATTATCCTGAGAGAGTATAAATTTATTTACACCGTTTTGAAATTTGAGAACCTTAACCAAGAAAGTAAATCTCCCATAAATTCTAACTTAATGCATCCTCAAATAAAAATACATGTAATAAAATTTGAATTTCTTACCAGTACAAATATTGCTGTTATATGGATATGCATAGGTTGCATAAGCTTTGGATTATATATTGTGCTCTATAACCACACTGTCCAGTACAGTAGCTACTGGGCACATTATCTACTTAAAATTAAAATGATTTAACAAAAAATAACAAAAACTTATATTCCTAGTTCCATGACCCACACTGTTAGAACTCTTGGTTACATGTGATTAATGTGATTAGATAACACTGATATGAAGTACTTTTGTCATCCATAGTTTTTATTAGCACTGTTCTGTGATTACTAAAGGTCTTTTCAATTAAAAATACACATACAAGAACACTGACTTTTTTTTGTGTGTACAGATCTGAATCCCCGTGATAATAATGATATAAGTCAGTTCCATACCCCCAGTTCCTTTATTTCTTTAGACACAAGCCCTCTCGTCAACACAGCCATCTACTTGCTACTCCCTGTTCCTAAGTTTTATCTTTTAAGCAGTTTACTATAGATAAGATGATACAATTTATAAACTTTTACACTTTGTTTTTTTCTAATAAAATACTTTTGAGATTTATCAAAATTGTTTTATGTACTAAACTTCAGTGTTTACTAATAGTCCATTATATGTACAAAACAATTGTTGACATCTTGATTGGCATCTTGATTATTTTCAGTTTGAAATTTCATGAATGAGCTGCTAAGCATTTTATATTAAGGTTCTATGTAAAGACAGGGCTTTTGGGGCGGGGGAGTGGATTTTTTTTGGTCTCTGAGAAACATTCATGAGTGTAGTTGCTATGTCATTTGTCATCTAGTGATTATATATTCAATAGTAAAATATTTGCTTGGCAAAGCCCTAACCTTCCCTCACCTCTAACTATAACCTTAAGCTTAACCATAACCCTTATACTTACCCTAAGTATATCCCTAAAATGAACTTTGAACATAAACATAACATTAACTTCAATCCTAAGCCTAACCATAACCTCAATACAAAAGGAAAAAAGAGAGAGAGAGAGAGAAGGGGGAGAAGGGGAGGGAGAGAGGGGGGAGAGAGAGGGAGAGGGAAAAATAAAGGGAGAGAGAAGGGAGGAAGGAAGGAAGGAAGGAAGGAAGGAAGGAAGGAAGGAAGGAAGGAAGGAAGGAAGGAAGGAAGGAAGGAAGGAAGGAAGGAAGGAAGGAAGGAAGGAGGGAGGGAGGGAGGGAGGGAGGGAAGGAAGGAAGGAGGGGAGGAAGGAATGAAGGGAGGAAGGAAGGAAGGAAGGAAGGAAGGAAGGGAGGGAGGGAGGGAGGGATGGAGGGAAGGAAGGAAGGAGGGGAGGAAGGAATGAAGGGAGGAGGGAGGGAGGGAGGGAGGGAAGGAAGGAAGGAAGGAAGGAGGGGAGGAAGGAATGAAGGAAGGTAGGGAGGAAGGAAGAAAGGAAGGAAGGAAGGAAGGAAGGAAGGAAGGAAGGAAGGAAGGAAGGAAGGAAGGAAGGAAGGAAGGAAGGAAGCAGACCTTGCTATACACACACACACACACATACACACCCTCCCCCCACACACACGTGTGACTTAGTTTATTCTTCCTTTTCTATTATTTAAAGACATGCAAAACCTAGAGAAGCTCCTGAGAGATGCTGTCATCAATGGCCAGCCTAGAATCCGCAGAGCTTGGAAAAATTCTCATCCTGGTGGAGGGCATCTACAGGTACGTTAATAACACCATGCCAATGACATATGGAGGTCCACAGCAAGCTGAACAGTCATTCTCTTTTCTTGTATGCCCTAGTTAACTTAGTTCCCCAAGCCACATAAAATTTGGAGCCTCTTTCTAGGAGAGCATTGCAATGTATAGAAATTGGAGCATTAATTCTATATCAAACAATTATCCCTCAGGCAATAATCAGGGATGAATGTGCAGTCTTCTTAGATGTTCAAGTAAGTTCCAAATAGAAGAACTTTAAAAAAAATTGGGGGGAAAAAGCGAATTGGTTAAATGTGTTATATACAAGCAAGCAATGTACAGTCATTATGCCACATGCTACGTACATGAAATAGAAAAAATAGAGTCCCTTTAACAAATGTTACTAGGAAAAGTGGATTTAAAAATGGACAGAGCCCTTCTTTATATTAACTACCCTCCATCCCACACACACTTGTGGTAATTTCAAACAATTGGCTAGTCCTCCTTGCCCCTGTTTTCCTTGGACCTGGATATTAATCTTATAATAGTCTTTATACACCACAAATGAATACATTCATTCTATATCTGTCCCTCTCCTGACTTTTCACTCAGCATGATACTTTCCATGTCCATCCATTTATAGGCAGCTTTCATGACTAAATTTTTCCTACTGTGTAATATTCCATTGTATAGATGTGCTATAGTCTCTTATCCAGTTGTCTGTTCTCAGACACTCATATTTCCAGGTTCTGGCGATTGTGAATAATGCTTCAATAAACATAGAAGTGCAGATGGTGTTTCTGCTGTGTATTTTTGTACTTAGAGGGTATATTCCCAGAAGTGGTATTGCTGGGTCAAATAGGAGCTCAATTTCTAGTTTTTTGAGGAATGTCCATATTGTTTTCCACAATGATTGAACCAGTCAGTATTACCACTAGCAATGAATGAGAATCCCTTTCTCCCCACATCCACCCAGCACTGGTCCTTCTTGCTCATTTGGATGTGTGCCAGTCTTTGTGATGTGAGATGCTATCTCATTATTGTTTCGATTTTTATCTCCCTGATGACTAGTGATGTAAAGCATTTTTTCATGTGCCTTCCGGTACATAGAACTTCTTCTTTGAGGAAATTTATGTTCATTTCTTCTCCTCATTTTTAAAAAATTTTATTTCATTGAATCACTGTGGGATACAGTTACAAGCTTTCATGTTTGAGTTACAATCATACAATGTTCAAACACCCATCCCTCCACCAGTGCACATTCCCCATCACCAATCTCCCCAGTATACCCCCCATTACCCTTCCCCTCCCTCCATGGCAGACAATTTCCCACATATTCTCTTTCTACTTTTGGGCATTATGGTTTGCAACACAGATACCATCACTCTTGGACCTTTATCTACTTTCAGCACAAATCTTCCATCCAAACTGATCCTTCCAACCATCGTTTTCTTAGTGATCTCTCTATTTTTTGATGAGGTTGGATAGAAATTATCACTCTGGAAGAGAACTGAATGTTGAAAGTAGGTAAAAAGATATACATGATAACCTCTCAGTTATCTGTATTGCAGATAATAGTACCCAAAATAAAAGAGAGAGAGAAAGAGAGAGAGAGATAAAAAGAGAGGTGCCTGCCGTAGAGACAGGCTAAGTGGGGAGGATTGGGAGATGGTGGGAGGGAAACTGGCGACATTGGTGCTTGAAAATGTACATCGAAGGAGGATGGGTGTTGGAAAATTGTGTCACTGAAACCATATCACAAACAGATTTGTAATGCTCTATCTAGAGGTGATTCAATATTTTAAAAATCAAAAAATGCAGAAAGGGAAGAGAGATGGTCCATTGAGCTGAGCACATGCTTTGTGAGAGGGGAATTAAGGATGAATATCAAGTATTGCATGGTCCCCTGAGCATCACCAGTAGGAGTGACCCCTGACCACCAACTCAGGAATACTCACTAAGCACTGCAAGATGTGGCCCCCGAACAAAAATAAATAAATAAATAAATAGAGAAAAAATTACACCCTATCTTATACCATATACAAAGTTTAATTTCCAAAGAATTAAAGATCTCTATATAATAACTTGTACCCATGAAGTACATTGAAAAAAACAGGCAAAACTCTCCATCATACATACCCAGAGTATAATTAATGGCTGACCCTGTTGGTAAAGAAGACAAAAGTTAAAATAAACATATGAGACTACCTCAAACTAAAAAACCTTAAGTAAGAGAGACAAAGACTAAAGTTCAAAGATATTCTAGTCAGTGAGAGAAAATATTCACAAATCATACATCAGACTCATATTCAACATATATAAGGCACTTTGAAAGCTCAACAAAAACAAGCTACATAATAATTGGGAGAGGGGATGAAAGGTACTTCCTCAAATAAGACATAAAGATAGTCAATAGTCATATGATGAGGTGCTCATCGCTGCAAATCAGCAAAATGCAAATCAAAATGACAATACAGTCTCATCCCGCACCAGCAAGAATGGTTAATATCAAAAATTCTGGAAAGAAGACCTACTGGCAGTAATGTGGGGGAAATGAAACTATCATTTACTTCTAGTCATAGTGTTTCTCCACCTTTTTGGAAAATTCTTTGGAGTTTTCTCAAAATAACTTTTAAAAAGGACTACAAATCATATAGCCCTACACTTCTATTTTTAGTCATTATCCAAGAATATGGAACATTAATTCAGAAGGACATACATACATCTATATTCATTGCAGCATTATAATCTTGAAGTTTGCTACAATGTGAATGAGATTAAAAATACCATATTATCCCAATCATAAGTGGAGTAAAAAGAAATAAAGCAAGGGATTAAATGCTACCAAATAGAAACCAAATTTGAGATATGGCCAACTGAACAGTAAACTAAGAATAGTAACGAGGAGGAAAGTAGGATTTTTGAGATGACACTGTAAGAGCTCCTTAGCATTGGTGATAGACATGGGGCAAGAGCACTGCAATTAAAAAACAATAATACCAATTCTGTTGTAAATTATAACACCTCAACAAAAACTGATAAAATAAAAGTATTTCTCAAATAATACAATGTGAGAAGTGTTGATATGGTAACTGAAAGGGGATTACAAAAGAGTAGTACAGAATAATACCATTATGTACAGTATTATTCTGGTTTTGATTAAAATATATGCATTTATATAACCATGGGAAAATTCTTTGATGTGGAGCTCTTCTTTGCATACCTCCCACATTCTTCTTAAAAACACAAGTTCTGGCTAATTTCATAGTTCTCTCAGAGATGCTAAGGATAGAGTAATCAGTCCTGGATACAATCTTTCATTCTAGAAAAAGGGATAATTAGCTGGCTAAATTAGTACACAAGTAGAAGGGGTAGATCTTCCTCAAAGTTTTATAGCAGAATCCCTTCCTTTTTCCACCTTGGACTTTCTTGACCTTCTCCTTCAGGCTTATAGAATTTTTACCTACTCAGACACTTTGAGCCTTTATTTCTGATAAGTAAAACCAGACAGGCACATCTGAGTTCAGCTTCAACTTGAATAATTAATAAACTTTATAACTTTTATTCAGTTTTGTTAAAGTATACGTATTTTTGTATTTATAAATGTCATCTACACTTCTGGGGAGAAAAATGGGTGAATGATAAAACAAGTTATATCAACAAATGTTTCTTTTGGTACAACATTGACCAAAGGAAAGTAAGATCTAAGAGATATTTGTAGTGTCTTCAACTATTTATTGTTGTTCCAACAAAGACAAGGAATAGAAAGAGAGATGTGATTGGTAAACTAAACTGTGTTCACTAAACACAGTAGTGTTTAGTGAGTAAAGGTCGCTGATGCCACTAAACATATTACAATGCATAGGGACACTCTCAACAGCAAAGATTCACCCACTCAAAGTTTTGATGATATCTATGTTGAAAAAAATTATGAAAGTATAAGGAAGATTTTCTGCCAATAATTTGTCCTATGTTTTCTGTATCTTCTCATTTTGTTACAGTATCTGCACATTGCTTACATAACAAAGTTGCCTTAATTTTAAGACAATGCAATTCCTATTATGTTTAGAAGGAAGGAAGGAAGGAAAGCCACAAGCAAGCATAGCATGACTTTTCAGTAAAAGGCGATGTGAGGCTATGACCTTCTTGATGCAGAGATGCCTATATTTTTCACAACTATATTCTGATCATCTAGATAAAAAATTGGCACATGATAGGTGTTGGGATAAATGTATGGAGGAATACTTTCATAAACAGATGGAATGGCTTCAATATCATTAAAGCACTTAATGTCTTATGACCATCATTTTGCAACATAGATATGCACATATATACATCAAATCATCGTGCTGTTACCTTAAACTTACACAATAGTATATGTTGGCTATATTTCAGTAGAATTGGAATAAAAGGAAAAAAGTTACTGAAGCACTTAAAATGTTTGTTGTTGGCATATGTTAGTGATAATGTATTAAAGAAAATAAAGTTCTGGTTCCTATTAATAGCTCCAGGCACTCCTTACAGTCCCCTTTGCAAGAAAATGGCACCTGAAAGGCAGACCGATTGATCTGATACAATCCAAACAAAACTAGGCACTACTAGTGAAGAATCTTGGCAATTCAGCCCTTCCCTGGAAACCTCATAGAGTTATGTTAGCGCGCTCTCTCTCTCTCTCTCTCTCTCTCTCTCATTACGTGGATTTTCAGCTCCTGATGCCACCACATGGGTGTGTCATCCATGTGAGTGAGCATGTAGTTCTCTCTCTATAGGTTTATTATGACTGGTCAGCCCTAACTAAAAGACTCTCTTCATCTTGTCTTTAGGGCTTCCGGACATGGCTTCTGGGTTTTATATTTGGCATTTGAGCATTCATGGTGCTTCCTGTTTTGCTGCTAAATTAATGATAAACAGCAATTGAGTTAAGATAGACCAGGAGGAATGTGTCTCTCACCCTCCTTCTTATTCCTGTAGAACAATTCTGGACCCACAGCAGATCAAGAGCACCAGACAAGAGTCAGCAACTCTGACGTGCAAAACACCCATGTCCTGCCACCTCCCGTGTGCTGGTATTTTTGACAGTCCTCAATTAGAGCAAAGCAGTTAACTTCAGCCTGTCATTTGTGTGGGCTATGCTGTTTGAAAAATCCTCAAAGGGTCAGCCAGTGGTGGGAGGACTGCTTCTCTTATAAACAAATGATGGAACCTCTGTCCAAAAGACACCAGCTGTGGTTTGATAGGCGGAGTGACTGGGGGGTGGGATGGGGCTTTGGAGGAGGCAGAAAGATTAGCCCCTTTGCCACAAGGCTCCACAGGCATTTCATTTCTGCAACTGAACCGTTCTAGTCCATTATCAGAAGCCTCTGACCACTAGGATTTCATTTTATCATTACTTGTGCTAAAGCTGAAACCTTTGGGATGGATATGTGGTTTGGTGGTAGACTGCCTTGCCTAGGTAGGAGGCAACAAACTTGATCCCAGCACCTAAAACTAAGTAAATAAATAGATAAAAGGAATTTTAAAAATCAACTTTTAATCATAGTAATCATGGCACTGTAGCACTGTTGTCCCGTTGTTCATCTATTTGCTCGAAGGGGCACCAGTAACGTCTCCATTGTGAGACTTGTTGTTACTGTTTTTGGCATATCGAATACGCCACAGGTAGCTTGCCAGGCTTTGCCATGCGGGCAGGATACTCTCGGTAGCTTGCCGGGCACTCTGAGAGGGATGGAGGAATCGAACCTGGGTCGCCATGTGCAAGACAAATGCCCTACCCGCTGTGCTATCGCTCCAATCATATGGTTACTCCAACTCAGACTGGATTGGAGTAACAATATGAAATAAATTATTGGAAGGGGTGGCTAGTTTTGAATTTGTAACCCCCTGAGAATATCCATAAAAGTTGATTTCCAGTTAGAAGAGTTAATAATTAACTTTTTAGTTAAAAAACTATTTAGTTATTTACTAGTGTTCACTCATTTACAGTTATAATAAAATACCATATCACCCAGACAAAAACCACTCTTTCCACAGACCTTTTCTTTCTTTTTTATTGAATCACTGTGAATTACAAAGAAACATAGATATTCATCCATGATTGAGCTTCAGGCATACAGTGTTCCAACACCAATTCCTTCACCAGTGTTCGCTCCTTCTGCTTTCCAGCTACCTCTGTGGCAGGTGCTCCTCCCTCATTATCTCCCGCCCCCATTCAGTGGCAAGCTTCTAGCTGAAGATCAGTTTTCACGTTCTTCCTTTCTATCGCATCTGGGCATTGATATTCTCCTAGGAAATATATCTTTATATCCCACATATGAAAGAGACTATTCTGAGTCCCCTCCTTACCCTATAACTGTCTTCACTCAAGGTGATATTTCAGATCCATCCACATAGCAGAAAATTGCATGACTTCATCTTTTCTAATGACTGAGTAGTATCCCATGTGTATATGTACCACCAGTTCTTAGTCACTGGTTGTTTCCAGATTTTAGCTATTGTGAATAGCGCTGCAATAAACACAGGAGGTCAGATGTCTTTTCTGCTCTGCTTTTGAGCCCTTGGGATATATTCCCAGGATTAGAATTGCTGAGTCTCATGAAAGCTCAATTCCTAGGTTTATTTACAAATGTCCATATTTTCTTCCAAAATGGCTGGACTAGTCCACATTTCTATCAGCAGCAAACAAGAGTCCCTTTTCCCACACAGCCTCACTAGCCCTGATTGTTTTTGGATTTTTGTGAGTTTTTTGATGAGTGCCAATCTCTCTGGTGTAAGGTGATGATATCTCATTGTTTTGATTTGCATTTTCCTGATGATTAGTGATATAAAGAATATTTTTATATGCCTTTTGACTCTTGTATTTCTATTTTGAGGAAGGTTCAGTTCATCTCTTCTCCCCATTTTCTGATAGGTTTGGTTGTCTTTTTCTTATAGAGTTCTACCAGTGCTTTATATATCTTGGAATTAGCCCTTTATAAGATGATTGCTGGGCAAATAATTTCTCCCAGTCTCCACAGCTTCTTTCATTGGGAGGATGAGAGGGAAAACATGCATATCATCTAAAAGAAATTCATTAGAAGAGATTGCTAAAAAAATATATTGCGGTTTTCATGACAAAATTTTAATCTAATGTCTCAACATAAGATTGTAATCAAAATCCTGATATTGAAAGAAGACTCTGCCTATTCATACATAACATGATAGTCTATATAGAAATTTATAAGGAGACTCAGCAGTGAAAAATCCTGGCCGGTGGGCAATGCAACAGCAGAGAATGCTCCGGACCCCAAACCAAGCTGATAACACCGGGGTGCCCCAGATAGAGGGGGTGCAGTCTCCCCGCCTTCTCCAGATGGAATCCTGGCGACACTGAGCTTCTACAAGCATGGCTCTGGTATGTGGGGACCAGGACTATTTCTCTGAACCACATGGGCACACTGGAACTGGGAAGTTCCATCCCAGCCTCAAGCACGCGCCTGATCTTGGAAGTCACACCCTTAACCCACCCCGGCACCATCTTGCCCCTGGCGCCATCAACAGTGAAGAATCCTAGCTGGTGGGCAATGCGACACTGGAGAATACTCGAGGCCCCAAACTGAGCCGATATCCCGGGCCTCAAACCGAGCCGATAACACTGGGGTGCCCCAGAGGGAGAAGGTACAGTCTCCCCGTCTTCTCCAGATGGAATCCTGGTGACACTGAACTTATATAAACATGGATCCGGTATGTGGGGACCAGGACTATTTCTCCGAACGGTGTGGCCGGCCGAGACCTTTCTTGATATACAAAGTGAGCAATGGAAAATAGATGATCTAGCATCTATCTCCAGAAGGGTAGGTTTGAATGATGGTGTTGAATATCCAAGCAAAATATAATGCCCAAAACTATAGAGAGAGCCCCAAAGGCACACAAACCAAGTTCAGAAACCAGCGGCTTCTTGCAGAAATGCCTCTAGACTGTGAACTAAGCTACAGCCCCGTGCTGCCCCGGGAGGGGAAAGGGTTTTGTCTTTCGGCCTTTCCTTTCAGTGGCAGCTGCATGGCATCGGCCATACTTCAGAGCACATTGGACAGAGGTATGAGTTTGCAGTAACAGGGCATGTGGGAAATCTCAGGATGGGGGTGGTACTGTTGCTGCCCCCCACCCAATGAGACCCCAAGCGGCCTCCCACAAATGGCTCCTCCGCTTTTGAATGGCCATGATTCCAGAAGCACATAAACTAATTTCAGAACCCAATAGTTTCTGGCAGAAATCACTCTGGACTTAATTACTAAAATACCAGAAATCCAAAATTATATATTCTTCATTACCAGCAATAGAAAACAAATTATCAAATGATCCCTTTTCATCAGGTCTGATTGTTGGGGGGAAATTCCAAATAATAATAGTGGGTTTTCTCTCCAAACATTGAATGTAATCAAAGTAAAGAGAGAATAAAGTGAAAATCATCTGCCACACAGACAGGGTGGGGGGTATACTGGGGTTCTTGGTGGTGGAACATGTGCACTGGTGAAGAGATGGGTGTTTGATCATTGTATGATTGAGACTTAAACCTGAAAGCTTTGTAACTGTTCTCACGGTGATTCAATAAAAAAATAGAAAAATAATTAGAAATTTATAAGGAATATATGACCAAAACTAGTAGAATAAATGAATTTATTATAGTCAAACATACAAATTGAACATTTAAAACGTCAATTATATTTCTATGTACTAGTAATAGACAATCAGAAATGTAAAGTATGTCTCTAAAATGATAATTTTATAGAAATCTATAATATATGTGAAAAGGGGCTAGGGAGATGGGACACAATTTACATGCATTAACCACAGCACTCTATAAGCTCCTACATATCTCAGGATGTAGCTCTGAGAATTTCTGGCATTTCTGGCCCGGCCCCAGAAAAAGCCAGGGTAGAGGCTGGAGAGATAGTACAGCAGGTAAAACATTTGCCTTGCATGCGCTGAACCCGGTTCAATCCCCAATACCTTACATGGTCTCTG
Organism: Sorex araneus; assembly: GCF_027595985.1. Taxonomy (NCBI): domain Eukaryota; kingdom Metazoa; phylum Chordata; class Mammalia; order Eulipotyphla; family Soricidae; genus Sorex; species Sorex araneus. The sequence goes on along the minus strand of NC_073304.1, from coordinate 133,866,289 downwards.
AGCAACAGCAGGAGTAATTCCTGAGTGCAGATCCAAGAGTGATTCTCTGATCACCACCAAGTATAACCCAAAAACTGAAGCTAAAATTATTTTTTAAAATCCTAAGAACATGCTGGGATTGTCTTGGTGGTTCACAGCACTGCAGGGTATAATATCAGTGCCTCCTGAAGCACTAGCACTGAACTGCCAGCTTGGTGTGCCACGTATGAGAGATGCTCCTAAAAACGTGCACATTCTATGTGGCAAGTATTCTTTTTCATTTAAAATTTTTTAAATTTTATTTTAAAATTTATATTGTAAAAACTTTTCAACCTTGGGGCCAGAAGGGAAGGGTACTTGCCTTGCATGATGTTGACCAGCGTACCATCACCAGCATCTCATATGGTCCCCCAAGTCCTGTCAGAGAGCAGAGGTCCCTGAGCAGAGAGCCAAGAGTCAACCTGGTGCACGGTTGGGTGTGACCAAAATAACAAATCATTTTTAAAAATCCTTAATGGAAGAACCCCATTTTCTGGATTCAACATTCCTGATGAAGCGAGGTCCATTTTTGTGGGCTGTGAGAAGGCTCTATAAATTATAAAAATGTCTACTTTTTTGCTTATTATGAAGTGTTGACATCTTAGAACAGTCTTTCTGAACGTGCCTTCCTGGGCCAGCCAGTTCTTAGAGATGGCAAAGGATCCAGTGAGGCACAGATCCTGGGTGTGCAAACTAGTGAGTCTGGAGCTGTACCACCACTGGGCACCAAGCACACAGTGTTCTTCTGCCTCAAATATTAGGGCCAGGGTGGGGACTAGAAAAAGTGCCAGGCAACAGGGACCTCTTGAAGTCCCCAACTTGCTACAATTACTTAACTGTTTACTTGCACTGCATGCCTTGATTCCAGAAACCCCCAGAAAGGCTCTCCTCACTCCTGTCTTGGGTTTCCTGATCATCCTGGCTTCTTTCCCTTATGACTTTTCAAACCACACTATCTCCCATCCCTATATCTGTGAGGACAAACCTTGTTCTTCCCCAGGTCTGTCACTCCTCTGTCTCCTCAGGCGGCCAGGCCTGCTGGGGCTATCAGGAGAGAACATCAACTACTGTGATATAGAACAGATCTTCAGACTTTATAAAGATCATTCCCAAACTATCCAGTCCTGAGTTGTGAGGATTCATTGTTAATTGAGTGATTTTTCAATTTTTACCAAGAACCCAGGAAGTTTCATTTTAAACTTTCTAGCCAGATCTCCCAGCCCTATAGAAGAAAAGCTGCTTGGATTAACCCCCACCATTCCTTCTGCTCTAGAAATTCCTAGAAAAGTTCCTGTTCCCTGGGGAGCATTTTAAACACTAGTCCCAGTGAAATACTGTTTAGAAATCAAAAGCTCACTTTGTTCCACGAGACTTTATGTCTTTTTTCATCTGTCTCTTCCCCAACTTAAACATGACCCTAAAAAGGCGCTGTCTAAGTTGCGAGTCAGGAGACAGCCAGATTGCCAAGGTTAATATTTGTGTTTGGAAGCACAGCCCCTGTCGAATGGGCAGTAGCCCTTGAGCCGCCTCCAAGGTTTCTCTTAGCCAATGCGTTGGCCAAACTGTTCTGCTCGTCATTCATTTTTTATGGTTTGAGAGGTAGCTAAGTGTTTTCATGGGAAGCAAATGAGGAGGCTGTGGCAGTGGTGGGGTCAGTTCTCTGGAGTCCTGCTCAACATCCCTGGCTGTCCACTCCAAACACTGGCAGAAATAGGTAAACTAACTCGGTTTGGGGAAGCAGTGGAATCAATAGCATTGGCTGGCTTAACAAATGTCCACTGTTCTACCCACTCTGAATCCAGGGCCAACGTCCGTCCTCCAGAGACACTGACAGCTCTGTTCTGTGAGGCACCAGTCTTGCGTCACTCAGCTGGGAAAAGGTGCATGCAAGACCTCCCTCTTGCAATGTGTAGACCTGCCAGGGACCAGGGCCAGAGCCATGACATTGGATATGTGTAGGGGTGTTCAGCTCTGGGAGGCAACTCCTTTTTCTCTTGGCATCCTGTGCAGCTCTGGGGAACTAGGGATAACAGTGTCAGTGCTTCAGTATGCTTGCTGAGCCCCTCCATGTGCCTGCCTTGCCACTGGTGGGTTCTAGAATCTGAAGGCCTAATGGTCAGAAATCACAAACTGCAGTGAGGAAGAAGCTCATCTCCAATATTTCCTCTCTCCTGGACATTACTATTTTAAACAAATTTTAAAATTTAAACTTGCCCTGCACTATAGCACTTTTGTCCCATTGTTCATCAATTTGCTCGAGCGGGCACCAGTAACATCTTCCTTGTGAGACTCGTTACTGTTTTTGGCATATTGAATACACTGGGGTAGCTTGCCAGGCTCTGCTGTGTGGGCGTGATACTCTCAGTAGCTTAACAGGCTCTCCAAGAGGGCTGGAGGAACCGAACCCAGGTTGGTTGCGTGCAAGGCAAACACCCTACCCGCTGTGCTATTGCTCCAGCCCTAAATTTAAACTAGAATTCCTTAACTTTTGACAATGTGATTATAATATCTTTACAATAAAACACTTGCAAAGAAAACATCTCTGAAATTTTCAACAGTTTCTCAAAGGTCAAATCAGGCCAGGTGAATGTTTCTAGGCGTCCAGCCTGGAGGCTGTGTGGTAGCAGCTTGAGTCCAGAGCGGTGGGGGTTATAACAGGAGGTGGAGCAGCTTAACTGGATGTGTTTGCCTCGGCGAGCCTTGATTTCCTTACATGGCAACTAGAATAGTAGAATACTGGAAGACCTGGGGCCTCAGATATGCTCCAAGACAAGGAAATCTTGGAGGTCACTGGGGCTGCTTTTTGGACCTGCTAAGGTCCATGAATCATGTCAGATTCTGAATAAACCTAGAGAGAAGAAAACACAGGTACAACATAGTAGGTGGGGGAGTGGTTTGGGCAAGGGTCAAGAAGAGGAGGAATCAAGCATGCAGGAGACATTCATCCCAAAGGATGTACTCTTCCAGACTTCATTTCAACCTCATATATTAACCTTACTTTTTCTCTCCAGGAGATCAAATGTTGCTGATGTTGGATTATAGTTCTAAACATTTTAGGTGTAACATTGGTTCATCCTTTCTCCTCCATTCCTGCCACAAGGAGCTTAGGTTTATTGGCTCATACCCATCACAGTGCTCCTGAGGCACTTTCATTCCTCTGTGTTTATCTTTAACTTCTCTGTGCCCTGCATCCCCTATCTGTTAATCACCTATATCCCTAAATCAGATCCTGTGACTTGTAAGGTATGATTCTTCAAAGACTCTGGATTTTATATTTGTAAGTGAAATATTGCTTTTCTCTTTCCCTTATGTCCTTTTTGTATAGACACAGGAAGACAGTTAACACTATGCTTTTGTAACTTAAGAGTTAATTGACTCCAAATAATATTTGCTCCTGAAAAACTGTCTTATTTACTTGACTTAAGCCTCAGTTGATTCTGGTTTCTAGAACCCCAAAAGGAGGGTCCTGACAAAGGGATTGGATGGACTCAGGGAAAGTTGCAAGCTACTCTGTCATCAAAATGGGACAGGCCAAACATCATAAAACTTATCAATAAGCTAAGAGCACAGTCATGAACAAATTCTGTCATGACCCAAAGAGAAACAACTGTATAAGGACCCTACTGGGGTTAGGAAAGACTAATCTGGCCTGAGGACTGTAGTCTGGATCTACAGCGAGAACTCCCCAGGAGAGACACTCTATAAGCTTAATATATCTCTCACTGAGTACAAAATGACTAACTTTATTAAGAAGTAGAATTAAGATGATTATGTAAATGGTATTGGACTAAGGAAAGGATAAATATACTTCTAGTTGATATTTCACTCTTGGGCAGATAGCTTTACTGGATGATATTTGGTCCTAGAAGAAGCTTCCTCTGAGGGAAGGACTTTACATTGGTTGATGTAGTGTAACTGCTACCCCAACCATTCATGATTTGCTCTATAACTAGGGCTGTGAGAGTGGGCACGGAGAGGAGGAATATGGGAGTGGGTGAGATTGGAAGGAGGCAGGGAGAGACTAGATTGGAATAAACTGCAACTAATCACTAACCAGCCTGGTCTCTGTTTCCTTCTTTTTCAGCCCATTGCCATCACCTGTCTGGGCTGAGGGAAGCACACACACTTTTTTGAGAACACAGCTACGTGTATAGGAATTTGTTGAAAGAGTAAAGCTTTCATTCCAGAAAATTTGCCAGGGCAGGGGACCTCCTTTGTTAGCTCGTCTACTAAATCCCACAAAGCTGTTATTTTAATGGCAGCGTCTCTCTTTTCCAGCTCCCCATCCCATTGGGTGAAGACCCACCATATTGCCTTTATTAAGTAATTACATCCTTCTTCAGAAACTGCAGAAGTCTGATTCTAAATGCTGTGTTGAAGGAAACTTTCGACTTAGTCCTATCAGGGGTGTGTGTGTGTGTTTGTGTGTGTGTGTGTGTGTATGTGTGTCCCCTTTATAATACTGAGGTCCTCTCCAATACTTGTCCTCCTCAATACTAAAGGAACTTCCTGGTCCTCATAACCATGCTTCTCCCACTCAGGATGAGACTCCTACTAGAGTCAAAAGTCTGTTAAGTACCTGAAAAAAAGGACATTCCTAAAAAAAAACAGTAAGGTTAAGTCAGTTGGGAGTGGAGGCATTAAGAAATTCCAAGAGTAAGATATCCTCAAATGAGAGAGCGAACAGTGAGTACTTTGCTTCATAAGGAATCAGGCAGAAGTTAATGGACAAGAAAAGCCAGTAGAAAAGCTAGTGTGACTAGTGAAAGGCTCCAAGTTTTGTTTTGTTTTTTTTTTTTTGCATGGCTATGGCATATCGTTCTGTGCTCTCTTCTGAGAGATTTATTATTGAGTCTGGATCATGACTATTAATGAGATTAAAATGTGCCAGCCGCAGCTTGTGGGTGTGACGGCCAAACTACCAGAAAAGGGGGAAAATGGGAGAGGGTCACCCATTCCCAGTTCTGTTAAGCCTGGAGTTTTCAGTCACAAGTCCTGCATACCTGGGTTTTTCTGCAGATTCACTCATGGGTGAGGCTTATTAATACAAAAACAGAGTCAAGCGGTCAGAGAGATAGTATAGCAGGCATTGCATTTGCCTTGCACACAGCTAACCCGAGTTTGATCCCCGGCATTCCATAGGGTTCCCCGAGAACCACCAGGATTAATTCCTGAGTGCAGAGAAGGCATGACCCTTGAGCATCATCAGGTGTGACCCAAAAAAGAAAACAAAAGCAATTGATTCAATTTGTTGTGGTACCTAATGTCTTTCTTCCTCTAGGCTGGCTGCAACCTTGTGTGGCAGTTAGGGGAGCTGCTCTTCAAACAGGACTCATGGGTGAAAGGAAAGAGTATGAATTGGAAGGAGGTAGAATTGCATTTCACTTGGGCTTCAAGGAGCAAGAAAGCCCACTCCGGGAAGGCCCACATCTAAGGACCAGGCTGAGCCATTTTTAGAGCAGGAGGCTTTTTCAGTAAGCAGGGCAGGAACTATAGTTGTTGTTTGGCTCTAGTCCGCTGCCCCCAGGCATTTGTGCTGGAAACCAGCAGAGGAAAAAATATAGAAAGAAAGTAAATGATTTTTTTTTCATTTCTTTTGTTTGTCCCCTAGTCCAGTTTGAAGGATCCCTTTGGCTTTTGGAATCGGAAACTTTCACGTGGGTGAAAACTGAACTCAGCATTGTCTCCTGAGCCAGAAAGCTGGTACCTGAGGAATGAAACCCAACAGGGCATTATTCAAGAGCCAAGTCAGGCTGCCCTCAGGAGTGCTGAGTGAGTATCTGCTCTCTGAGAGGGTGGGTGAGCGTTTTTTTGGTTTGTTTTGGTGGAGATTCTTTCTGGCTTCCCCATTCCTGCCTCCAAGGCTCTTCTGGGACTGGCCTCATTGAGTACCTGTGAGTGGGTGGAAAGAATATGGTAGACACAAGCATACACCAGTTCTACTTCCTGGCCTCATAGCACACTTTCTTTCACCCTTTGTGACTGTCATCTGGAAATGGATTTGCTCATTTTGCCCCCTCATGCAGGAATGCCCCAAGCAGGACTTCGCCCGAGGTAAGAAAGGCCAGTAAAGGGACATCTGGTCCGACTGGCTGGGACCCTTCCCTGACCCCTCAGAATCTCAGTTGTGTTGCAATATTTAGAGGCTTCATTCTCAGAGGTTCTGCCAGCAAAGTGCATGAGAGCAGTTTTTCACTTTTCCTGAGACATTCCTTCCTTCCTTCCTGCCAGGCACGTCCTCTAGTTTTTTTGTTGCCCAAGTCCCAGAATTGACCTGACCTGGGCAGATATCCACTACCCCAGCACTTACATTTCATCAGAATGCATTCTGTGGGGAAGTATGTGAACCTTCCCCCCCCCCCCCCGCCTTTCAAAGTGCAACCCCCATCAAACAGGACATTCCAAGGCCCTCTGCAACCTATCACATTGCTTGTGCAATATCCAAACTTGAAAGCAGGGTAAGTGTGAGCCAGATATTGTCATCTGGGGTGGGGGTGGGGGTATAGCTCTGCAAATTCATGAGGCAGTGAGTGTCTCTGATTAGCTGCTGGGGTGAGTTTGTTGGCCACCTTGACTGGGTTAGGTAACAGTGTTCCTGCTTTTGACTTGCACGACAGTGGCTATTGGGCAGCTTTTCACACCTCAAGAAGGAAGACTATCTCCTTCCCCTAGATAGGGAAGCTCCTGATTCCCCAAAGTCTTGCCATGGTCTCTGGCAACTGTTCCCACAGTTCTGACCACAAAGCAGTGCTGTCACAGTTTATCTGTGTACATGGAACAGAATCGAGCCATTCTTCTCTCTAAAAGAAACAGCCCAGAAATAGCCAAACGTCCAAACAAACACAAAAACAAACAACCCATCCAGACCTGCAATCTGTGCCCCACTAGAAAAACAAATTTTGTCTGGGTGTTTGGGCAGAGAAATAGGAAAGGCCAGCCCACATGTGGTGTTCTGAAAAGCTGTTATAATTGATTGCTAAAATGGTCACATGTCCTTTCTAATTTTGTAGTTCTTCTCATTGAGGTCCAGAGTTTCTTTATTCCCAGTTGAATCTCAAATGGCTTGTGATGTCTCTCACAGAATATGGTAGGCACAAGCATACACCAGTTCTACTTCCTGGCCTCATAGCACACTTTCTTTCACCCTTTGTGACTGTCATCTGAATAATATTGCTCAAGGAGAGACATGTGGCTAGTCACCACGTTGTCTGGACAACAGCAATCCAATCACAGGGCTCGTGATTGTGATCATGGTACAACGGCCCCATTTGATGACAGGCACATGAAAGAGTTTAATCATGCCAGCCCTGATGAGAACCACCCAGTCCAGTTAAAGAGCTCTTGGTATTTACACGCTGGTGTTGGTCCCCTCCAGTACTGATTTTAGTCTTGGCTATATAACTTGCTTTGGCTTCAGGAATGTTCTAAGCACAGAATAAGCTTGATGAGTGCTTCATGGAAGTAATCTCAGAAAGTTTCCTCCTGGGCCCTGAAATGATCCTATTGTGAGGAAGACCAAACTGACCATGTGAAGGGACTATATGGAGACAATCAAAGAAACCAGACAGCCAGATTCTAGACCATAGACATGAGACCCAGCCACACTGTCCTTGATAGTGATAATCTCTCAAACACTTTAGGTAGAAATGAGCTATCTTTCCTGTGCGTTGACTCACAGAGCTATCAGGAAACAGATTGGGTCTAGTTTAAACCTGTAAGTTTGAAGGGGTTGCTTGTTTTATGTCAAAAGTTTTGCAGCACAGCTTTTTATGTTTATGATCTAAACCTTAGATTGAGAGTCAGTAGCTTTAAAATATAGGCAGAACTCTCCATGACATTGAACCTAAAAGCATCTTTAAGAATGAAACAGCACTGACCATGCAAGTGGAAGCAAACATAAACAAATGGGACTACATCAAACTAAGAAGCTTCTGCACTTCAAAAGAAACAGTGACCAAAATACAGAAAAAGCCCACAATATGGGAAAGAATATTTACCCAATACCTATCTGATAAGGGATTAATATCAAGGATATGCAAGACACTAGTAGAATTGTATAAGAATAAAACCTCCAACCCCATCAAAAAATGGGGAGAAGAAGTGAACAGAAGTTTCCTCAAAAAAGAAATACAAATGGCCAAAAGGCACATGAAAAAACGCTCCACATCACTAGTCATCAGGGAGATGCAAATCAAAACAACAATGAGATACCATCTCACACCACAGAGACTGGCACACATTCAAAAGAACAAAAGCAACCAGTGCTGGTGTGGATGTGGGGAAAAAGGGGCATTCCTTCACTGTTGGTGGGAATGCCAACTGGTCCAGCCTTTCTGGAAAACAATATGGACAGTCCTTCAAAAACTAGAAATTGAGCTTCCAGATGACCCCGCAATACCACTTCTGGGAATATATCCCGAGCATGCAAAAGAGCACAGTAGAAATGACATCTGTACCTGTATATTCATTGCAACACTGTTCACAATAGCCAAAATATGGAAACAACTCGAGTGCCCTAAAACAGATGAAGGTCAAAGAAACTTTGGTACACCTACACAATGGAATACTATGTAGCTGTTTTGAGAGATGAAGTCATGAAACTTGTTTATAAATGGATAGACATGGAGAGTATCATGTAAGTGAAATGAGTCAGAAAGAGAGGCACAGACATAGGACTGCACTCATCTGTGGAGTATAGAATAACATCACATGAGGCTGACACCCAAGGACAGTAGAGACAAGGGCCAGGGGGATTGCCCCATAGCTGAAAGCCTGCTTCATGAGCAGAGGGGAGAAGGCAGATGGAATAGACAAGGGATCACTAAGAAAAAAATGATGGCTGGAGAAACCAGTGGGATGGGAGATGCATGCCAAAAATAGACAATGGACCAAACATGATGACCTCTCAGTGTCTGTGTTGCAAGCCATAATGCCCAAAAGTAGAGAGAGAGAGTATGGGGAATATTGTCTGCCCTGGAGGCAGGGGGAGGGTGGGAAAGGGGGGTTATACACAGGATATTGGTGGTGGAAAATGTACACTAGTGGAGGGATAGGTGTTTGATCATTGTGAGATTGTAACCCAAACATGAAAGCTTGTAGCTATCTCACAGTGATTCAATAAAATTAAAAAAAAAAAAGAGAGATTCAGTAGCTTTCAAGAAGTACAGAGTAAGACAATGAGCCAGGACTCAGTTATTATTGTTAGTGACCCCAGACCCAAAACAGATCCAACTGACCATTTGATACCTGTGTTTGTAACATTATTAGAATGATAAATTCAGTAAATATCCATAGCCTCATGTTATTGCATTGTCTTACTCTTTTTTCCTGTCATGAGAACTTTTAAGACATATTCTCAGCAAATTCAACAATATAATACTAAGAATGTTAATTTTATTCAGTTTTATTTCAAAATAGTAACAAAAGTAATGAGATAATGAAAGCTAAGGTATCTAAGAATAGGAATTATTATAGTTAATCAAGATTAAAGTTATTACTGGAACTGATTTGAATGATAAATTTGAAATTTAGGGGCAGTGATAAATATGAAAATATTTTTAATCCCTATTAGGAACAAAGTTCTTAGGATGATGTATAATGGTATAGTGAAGTTTTTCTTTATGTTCGGATGTAACAGTTAAGAGCACTGCATTTAAATACAGCAGAAATAAATGCATGGGACTGTATCAAGCTAAAAATTTCTGCACTGCAACATAAATGAGGTATTTATTTAAAAAGATGCACTTCTCATTGGAAGAAAATATTTTCACAACATACATCAGTCAAAGGACAATATTCAGGATATATAAGGCACTCTCAAGGCTCAACAAAACACAGAACTCTCCCCTCCCCGCCATAAAAAATGGGTAGCGGAGATAAACAGACACTTCCTCAAAAAAGACACAGAGATAGCCAACATATACATAAAAAATGATTATCATCACTAATTATCAGGGAATAGAAAATAAAACTATAATGCTGTATCACCTCACAACAGTGAGAATGACCTATAAGAAAAATATCAGAAGTAATAAGTGCTGATAGCAGGGATGTGGTGAAAAAGAACTCTCATTCACTGCTGATGGGACTGTTACATAGATCAGTCTCTGTGGAAGATGGTTTAAAGGCTCCTATTCATATTCATATTCATATTCATATTCCCAGATGCCCAGAACTCTTGGGAATCTATCCCCAGAACACAAAAACATGACTCTGAAAAGGCATCTGTATAACTATGTTCATGCAGCATTATTTACAATAGCCAAGATCTGGAAATTACCTAAGTGCTCAACAATAGATAAGTGGATAAATAAATTGTGGTCTCTCTCTATATATAATATATATACCACATTATACATAAAGTGAAATATGTATATAATTGAATACTACACACACATATACAGGTATATATAATGGAATACTACTCATTTATGAGCACTGTTGCCCCATTGTTCATTGATTAGCTTGAGCGGGCACCAGTAATAGCTCTATTGTGAGAAAAGATGAAATTTTGCAATTCACCCATGATTTTTATATTTATGCATATGGAATCGGAGGATATAATGGATGCTATACTCATTACATTCACTAATTGAAGTGAGTCAGAAAGTGCAAAAAGACCAAGAAAGGTATTAGACAATCCCCAATGCAAACAAAATCTAAGACATGATGAATAGAACTGTGAACAGAGGAGGTTGGAGAGGGGTGGAAGGAAGAGACTGAGATAATGGTAGAGAGATGTTGAAACACTGGTGGAGAGATTGGTATAGTTACTTCTGCAACTAAAAAATGATGTCAATTCGTTTGCATATAAGTGGATCAACATGGAAAGTATCATGCTAAGTGAAATGAGTCAGAAAGAGAGAGACAGACATAGAAAGATTGCACTCATCTGTGGAATATAGAATAATAGACTATAAGACTAACGCCCAAGAATAGTAGAAATAAGTACCAGGAGAATGTTTCCATGGCTTGGAGGCTGGTCTCTCATTCTGGGTAACTCAGTGAAGGGACCACCAAGTAAAATGTGGTTGGAGGTCATGTGGGGGAAGGGTGAGGCGGGTGGAATACAGACTAGAGACTGAACACAATGGCCACTCAACACCTCTATTGCAAACCACAACACCTAATCAGAGAGAGAAAACAAAAGGGAATTCCCTGCCATAGTGGCAGGGTGGGGTGGGGGGAGACGGGTCTGGGGAGGGGGGGAGGGATGTTGGGTTTACGGGTGGTGGAGAATGGGCACTGGTGAAGGGATGGGTTATTGAACTTTGTATGGGGGAAGCATGAGCACAAAAATGTATGGATCTGTAACTGTACCCTCACGATGACTCTCTAATTAAAAATAAACTAATAAAAAAAATCATACTGCATGTTCCATTTGATCTATTAGAGTAACTAGAAAGCAAAATGTTAGACTTGTTCTATAAATAACATTTTTGTGTCTTCTATATATGCTATTAAAATGCAATAGAAATTAAAAAAAAATGATGTCAATTATATCATATAGTGATAGCACAGCTGGTAGGGCGTTTTCCTTGCATGCGGCCGACCCAGGTTCGATTCCTCTGTCACTCGGCAAGCTCCCCATGGCGTATTTGATATGCCAAAAACAGTAAGAAGTCTCACAATGGAGACGTTACCAGTGCCCACTCGAGCAAATCGATGAACAATGGGATGACAGTGCAGTGCTACAGTGCAGTACCGTACAAAATTCTATCATAGATGATATCATACCTCAACATATAACACAAATTATAAAAAACATATTCTATACAAAATTCTACTTCTTTGTATACAGCAGGAAGGATCCAAAAAACTACTTCAAAAGTATATATATACACCTGTGTTCTTTCTAGTACTATTTTCAATAGCCAAGCTGTGGAAACAGCCTAGTTGCTAATGACCTATGAGTGAATAAATAGTATGTAGAATATATACAGAGCAGAATATTGTTTAGCCATTAGAAAAGATGAAATTTTTCCTTTTGTTACAATATGGATGGAACTGTGGAGGATCACACTAAGTGGAAACAGGTAAGAACGATATCACTGAGTCACTGAGTTATAGCACTCATGAGATATATAAAAAGCCAAAAGAAATAGAAAGGGCAAAGGATTCAATGTTCCATAGTGGTGAGACAACGACATTTTGGTTTGTATCCTAATCCTGCTGTCTCAGGATCCCAAATAATACCATAGCTCCTATCATGGCAGAAGGTGGAAGAGTTCCATTTCCACGGAAATTTCCTTTGAACTTGCTACCTTGGTTTCACTGGTTGAAAAGGTGGCCTATGACTTCTTAAGTTTCAAGGGAGACTGGATAATATTTTACTTTTTCAGGATGTAGAGATATAAAACAACAAGCCTAACAAACCGAAAAACAGTGATCCCTGCAGGAAAATTTGGAGTAGAATTTTTTGGGTAATTTTTTTTTCTTGCCTGTAGCACTGTAGCACTGTAGCACTGTAACACTGTCGTCCCATTGCTCATCGATTTGCTGGAGTGGGCACGAGTAACGTCTTCATTGTGAGACTTGTTGTTACTTTTTTTTGGCATATCGAATACGCCACAGGTAGCTTGCCAGACTCTGCCCTGCGGGCGGGACACTCTTGGTAACTTGCTGGGCTCTCTGAGAGGGGCGGAGGAATTGAACCCAGGTCAGCTGCGTGCAAGGCAAACACTCTACCTGCTGTGCTATCGCTCCAGCCCTTCTTGCCTGTACTTTCTAATATATATATATATATATATATGTATATATATTTTATCATAGTCAGTTTGTGTTTTATAATAAAAGAACTGACTGAGGACTGTTGTTTTGAAAGTTATCAAAGACCTCACTCTACTGCTTTCGCATTGGGCATAACAGTTCAATTACATACATGTTGCCTGACTTTGGCATCTCCTCTTCTCATCGCCCAACCCAGATGATCAATGTTCTTCTCTAATTGTAACTCTTGAAAAGGATGAACAAGCTGCCACTATGATTCTGGGGAAACAAGGAGCAGGTCTAATTGAGTTACTCTCTATAGAAACATCCAGATTACTCTTTGACTTGCTGTTCTCTACTGAAGGTCACGCCATGAAGAACAAAGTGCTGACACTCGTGGAAACAAGTTCAGAAGCGGTAAAAGCCCAAATGTCAAACGTTTATAGTAATGAGATCTACAGGCAGAGTCTATAATCAAACTGCTGCTGTCTGAATCCAGAGGGAAAATGACCAATTGTTATTGGCAAAGGGACTGGTAAGCAAATAAAGAAGGTGACAAATGATGACACCCCAAGATGTTGCAATCTGTAAGATGTTACAGATTAGCTGATGTTCTAGCCAATGAGACTAATTTTAGGCAGAGGGGAAATATGGCTTGATTTAGAGCCGATGATATCATGTGTCTAGTTGCTGGAGATCAAAAGAAAGCTTGCCTGTAAAACATTGCTAATGAAATCAGAGCAAAGGATAGGTTCTTCTATTGGGTGTGTTAAAAGGATGCTTCACTCTGCAGCAGGTCAGCGGGCTGTGAGTCATGATATGGTCTATGGGATGTGGTTGTGTGGTGTGACCTCACTTTCAACCCAACCAGTCCTCTGCAGATTTATCAATTGTGTGTAATCAGTTCTTTTAATACCCACTATTTGGGAACCAAATGGTTCTTGTCTTTTCCTATGATGCATGATTAGAGATAGTGTGTGTATGTGTGTGTTTGTGTGTATGTGTGTGTGTATTGGTGATATTGATCTATATGAGGATAGTGTGAAGAAAAAAATTAACTTTCACAGTCTCACTTTTTAAAACAGATCTTGAACAGTTGAGATAGTATTCTCATCATCACCCTACCCCTCCTCTCCCGCCCCCCCAAAAAAAATTACGAAAAAGAAAACCCAACCTGGAGATGAGTATGTTGAAATGAACTGTACTACATTTCCGATAGATAATTTTGAGAAAATTCTGAAAGCACAGTAATAAATGGAGGCAAGTCCAAGAGAGACTGTCACAGTCTTTATTATTATTGTTATTATTATTACTATTATTGCTTTTTTGGTCACACCCAGTGATGCACAGAGGTTACTCCTGGCTCTACACTCAGGAATTACTCTTGGCAGTGCTCAGGGGACCAGCATACGGGATGCTGGGAATCAAACCTGGGTCACCCCCCAGCAAGGCACATGCCCTACCCACTGTGCTATCGCTCTAGCCCGAGACTGTCATACTCTTTGCAGAGTGGCAATAGTGTTAGGGAGAACCAAGTATTTTTGGCCTCAAATGCCATCAAAAGAAAATTCTACTGTATTCCAGAGTGCATCATGATAGTGCTGATTATCCTCTGAAAGAGCAAATTCTTTCTTAAATATAGTGAAAACCATTGGCCTCACTGAGTTCTTTCTGCTTATACTTTCTGCTTATACTTATACTTCATGTGCCTGAATTCCACAGAATTCCTACTTATAACAACCCAGAGGTGCTGAAGAGCTGTCAGAATCCTATTCAAAGTTCCACTGAGGTACTCACATTTCCTTTCCTTCTGGCCTCTGGTTACTAAAAACTTTTGCTGAAAATTGCTGTCCCACTCAAGAACTGTCAAAGGTAATTGCATTGCATCCTAGTTACTGAGAAGCATGAAATAATATGGTTTCCACCTGGTGAACCAAACTAATAGAACCTGTCTGATGAGCTGCAAACCTACCACATGTGTACTCATCTGAAAACCATGACAGGATACATTTGTGAAGAAGATGTGTATCAGAAGCCTCAGTGGCAATTTATACTACAAATCCCTATATAAAGGGCGGTTGTTAGGTCACCAAAACTGGTGAAGTAAGATGTCCCAGGAGTGGTAGTAAGAAGGAAGATGGGGGAAGGAGGACCTATACGAGGGAAGTAGCAATACTCCAAAAAGCGGAGGCTAGCTGTGGCTACTACTGAAATGACCTCAGTGTCTAAGAAACTGAAAGTCAGAGTCTCAGTAGGTGAGAGAAACCCAAAGAGTTGGAGTCACTCAGAGCCCAAACCCCACGCCTTCCTGTTCTGATGCTCTGACCTAAACGGTGTCCTTCCAGACAAGCAGGAATCTCCTTTTCTCTTAGAACTCCATGGAGAAGAAACGCCTCTTCATTCTTGGATATATTCAGAATTGTGCAACCCCCTTGAGCTGTTTTCCTTTAACCTGAACTTCAAGGGTGCCAAGAAACTTTCCAGAGGCATCTCTAGATACAAGTCAAATATTCCACTAGGCCTCCATAGCCACTTGTGGATTTCCCCGAGAGCATATCATTCTGCTTTAAACCTTTTCTTTTGCCATAAATTGGGGTTCTTTCTGTATATATCCACTGCAGTCTCAGCACCCTTGTCAGGCAGTCAGATGGGTAAAGCAAGGAGTTTTAAACTCAGGAATCCAGGATTCACCATGGTACCACCCTGACATTGTTATAGACTCAACAAATGCCAGGAACTCCTTTTTTTTTTTTTTGTGATACATTTCTGTTTCTGGGAGCTTGCTTTTAAGTCTCTGGATTTTGGCCGTTGATGAGAGTACACAGTGACAGCGAGTAGTCCCTGGATGTGACCACCTAGCTACTGGAAAATGGGAAATCTGGGTGGAAGAGGCCCAGTCCTGATCCAAGCAGGCTTGGAGGTCTCAGCCCCGGGTCCCACACAACTGGGTTCCTTCATACATGAGGCTCCTCTGAACATGGGGAGAGGGGCCTTGAGCATGGCTGTGGATAAGGCTCCGGAGGTCTTCAGCCGTGGGAGCTCTGCTCAGGGTGGGGAAGGAAGCTGGAGCCCATCCCCTCCGAGGGGCCCGGGGGAAAACAGCCAGGCACACAGGCCAGAGATTCTCTGCAACATCTTATAGCCTACTTCTCCCTCTGGGAGAACCAGCAGGATACTGAGAGTTTCCTGCCCACATTGGAGAGCCTCACAAACTCACCATGGAGTATTCATATGCTGAAACCAGTAACAATGCTGGGTCTCATTCCCCTGACCCTGAAAGAGCTTCCAATGTGGCATCATTGGGAAGGATGAGTAAGGAGAGCCTTCTAAAACCTCAGGGCTGGGACAAATGGAGACATTACTGAGACCACTCGAGAAATTCGACGATCAACGGGATGATGATGATAATGATGATGATGATGATGATGATGATGATGATGATGATGATGACATTTCTGTTTGTGAGGTATGTAAAAAATTTGATTCTCAAGTAATTTCTAAATCAAAACCATGGCTGTCTATACTATTTGTGGAGAAAATGAAAGTGTGGAACTTTTTTTCCAAACAAGCAGAAATTTTTTTTCTCTCTCTCTCCACACTTCTTCAGGTACAGAGAAGTTTAACTGTGTGGGGTTTTATTTATTTGTTTGCTTTTGGGCTACACCTGGCAGGGCTCAAAGCTTACTCTTGGCTCTGCATTCAGGAATCACTCCTGGTGGGTTTAGGGACCATATGGAATGTAGGGTCAAACTCAGGTTGTCTGCATGCAAGACAAGAGCCAAGTACTGTACTATCACTCTGGCCCCAGAAAGTATAACCCTTAAGCGTGAGTGTAACTATTGGTAGGCATGCCTAGTTTAGATTGGCTGCTGAGTCCATTCTCCCACATCAGGACCACTGGAGTCATCAGACAGCAGTGGTTTCTTGGTAGGCAGTGGCAGGAAACAGGTAGTTTACAGCCTATGCCAGGGAGGTTAGGGGGTAACAACACTGTATGTACACTCAACCTATTGCACTTTGTTCAGAAAACAAAAATATGAAGGTAATATTATTGAAATGAAATGGTGACAACAGCATGAAACTCAAATGTGAAGCCCTTTTCTGAGTTCAAACAGGAGTGCCTCGTGACTTTACTGGGACCAAATCTCAAAACCTGTATTTGTTCTCCGGGGGAATTCCTTCTCCCCAGGATTGTGACAGCAGTAGAACAACTCATGCTTACTGGAATCTTGCTGAAACAATCTTGCCTAATGACTTTTTGAGTTCAATTTTGTTCCAGGTAATCTGTTTTTAATTCCCTAAAGCTTTTAGGATCTTTTTCTTTCCAACAAATTTCTCAGTTGTGCCCCTTGGTGAAATTTTGTCCTCATTTATTTTTTAGAATCTTCAGAGAACTGCTTTCATCTTGGAACTCTTTATGTTCTGAAGACTTGTCTTACATTGTTTCTTTGATAGTTTTCTCTCCTCTCTTTTACTTTGTCTCATGAAAGCAAGGGAAAAAATGGTCTTTTGTCAATCTTCTAAATTGTTCTCTTCATTTTTTATCTCTATTTGTCTTGGCTCTCTAGGAATTTTTCCCAGCTTTGTCAACTTCCTATCAAATTTCTTTAAAGTCTGAAATGATATATCTTTTAGTTACATGGGAGCATTTTTCTCTTTAATTGTTTATTATATTTCATTTTTTATTGAATCATCATGAGACACAGTTATAAAGTTGTTCCATGATTAGGTTTTAGTCATACAATGTTCCAACACTCATCCCTTCACCAGTGTACATTTCCTGCCACAAATTTCTCCAGATTCCCTCCCACCCTCTACACTCCGCTCCCAGCCTGCCTCTATGACAGATTTTTTCCCTCTCTTTCTTTCTGTCTCTGTCTCTGTCTCTCTCTCTCTCTCTGACTCTCCCCTGCCCACCTCCCCCTATAGGCACTGTGGTTTGCAATACTGTTACTGAAAAGTTATCATATTACCTCCTTTCAGCACTCAGCTCTCTGTTGAAACTGTTCTCCCACACAACTTGCAGCAATCTTCCTAAGATGGACTAGCCCTCCTGACCCTTTTTTCTACTGTATTTGCATATTATTCTTTTACTATACTTTTTTTTAAAAAATGTATCTTACAAATAAGTACGATTATTTTTCTGCCCCTCTCCTCTGACTCACTTTACTCAGCTTGATACTCTCCATGTCAATCCATTCATAAGCAAATTTCATGATTTCTTTTTTCCTAACGAGTGCATAGTATTCCATTGTGTAGATGTACCATAGTTTCCTTATCCAATCATCTGTTCTCAGGCACTTGGGTTCATTCCAGATTCTGGAAATTGTGAATAGTAGAGTTATTTATTTATTTATTTATTTATTTAATTTTTTTAATTTATTTTTTAATAAGTGAATCACTGTGAGGGTACAGTTACAGATTTATACATTTTTGTGCTCATGTTTCCCTCATACAAAGTTCGAGAACCCATCCCTTCACCAGTGCCCATTCTCCACCACAAATAAAACCAGCATCCCTCCAACCCTCCCCAATTACATCTCCCCCCACCCACCCTGTCAGTGTGGCATGGTATTCCATTTAGTTCTCTCTCTCTAATTAGGTGTTGTGGTTTGCAATAAAGATGTTGAGTGGCCATTGTGTTCAGTCTCTAGTCTACATTCAGCACACATCACCCTTCCCCCGCATGACTTCCAACCACATTTTACTTGGTGTTCCCTTCTCTATCTGAGTTGCCTTCTCCCCAGAATGTGGGGCCAGCTTCTAAGCCATGGAGTCAACTTCCTGGTACTTATTTCTACTATTCTTGGGTGTTAGTATCCTACTCTTTTATTCTATATTCCATTGTGAATAGGTCTAAGCCCATTCCACAGGTGAGTGCAATATTTCTATGTCTCTCTCTTTCTGACACATTTCACTTAGCATGATGCTTTTCATGCTGATCCACTTATATGCAAAATAAATGACCTCATTTTTTCTAACAGCTGCATAGTATTCCATTCTATAGATGTATCAAAGTTTCTTCAACCAGTAGTCTGTTCTAGGGCATTTGGGTTTTTTCCAGATTCTGGCTATTGTAAACAGTGCTGCGATGAACATATAAGTGCAGATGTCATTTCGACTATACTTTTTTGCTTCTCTGGGATATATTCCCAGCAGTGGTATTGCTGGGTCAAATGGGAGCTCAACCTCTAGTTTTTTGAGAATCATCCATATTGTTTTCCAAAAGGGCTGAACCAGTCAGCATTCCCACCAGCAGTGTAGAAGGGTCCCTTTCTCCCCACATCCTCTCCAACAGTGGTTGATTTTGTTCTTTTGGATGTGTGCTAGTCTCTGTGGTGTGAGGTGGTATCTCATGGTTGTTTTGATCTGCATCTCCCTGATGATTAGTGATGAAGAACACTTTTTCATGTGCCTTTTGGCCATTCGTATCTCTTCCTTGGGAAAGTTTCTGTTCATTTCTTTGCCCCATTTTCTGATGGGGTTGGATGTTTTCTTCTTGTAGAGTTCAACCAGTATTTTATATACTCTTGATATCAACCCCTTATCTGATGGGTATTGTGTAAATATCGTTTCCCATTCTGTAGATTGTTTTTGTATTCTGGTCATTGTATCTTTTGCGGTGCAGAAGCTTTTTAGTTTAATGTAGTCCCATTTGTTGATCTCTGTTTCACTTGGTTGGCCAGTTGCATGTCATCTTTGAAGATACCTTTATCTTCAATATCGTGGAGGGTTTTGCCGACCTTGTACCTTATGGTTTGTTGTCTGATATTGAGGTCTTTAATTCATTTTGATCTGACTTTTGTGCATGGTGTCAGGTCGAGATCTAAGCCCATTCTTTTGCATGTGGTTGTCCAGTTGTGCCAGCACCATTTGTTAAAGAGACTTTCCTTGCTCCACTTCACATCTCTTGCTCCCTTATCAAAGATTAGATAATCATACATTTGGGTTGTGTGTAGGGATATTCCACGCTGTTCCATTGGTCTGCGGCTCTGCCTTTGTTCCAGTACCATGCTGTTTTAATTGTTATCGCTTTGTAGTAAAGTTTTAGGTTGGGGAGGGTGATGCCTCCCATCGTCTTTTTCCCAAGAATTGTTTTAGCTATCCGTGGGCGTTTGTTGTTACATATAAATTTTAGGATTGCTTGATCCATTTCTTTGAAGAATTTCATGGGTATCTTTATAGGGATCGCGTTGAATCTGTATAATGCTTTGGGGAGTATTGCCATTTTGACAACATTGATTCTCCCTATCCACGAGCAGGAGATATATTTCCATTTCCTCATGTCCTCTTTTATTTCATGGAGTAGCGTTTTATAGTTTTCTTTGTAGAGGTCTTTTACTTCCTTGGTTAAGCTGATTCCGAAGTACTTGATTTTCTGGGGCACAATTGTGAACGGGATTGCTTTTTTCATGTCCCTTTTCTCTGCCTCATTGTTTGTATATAGAAAGGCCATGGATTTTTGGGTATTGATTTTATAGCCTGCAACTTTACTGTATAGGTCTATTGTTTCTAAGAGTTTCTTAGTAGTGGCTTTATGCTTCTCTAGATATAGTATCATATCATCTGCGAATAGTGAGAGTTTGATTTCTTCCTTTCCTATCTGGAAGCCCTTAATCTCTTTTTCTTGTCTAACAGTTATCACAAGTACTTCCAGTACTATATTGAAGAGAAGTGGTGAGAGTGGACATCCTTGTCTTGTGCCTGATCTTAGAGGAAAGGCCCTTAGTTTTTCCCCATTGAGGATAATGCTTGCCGTAGGCTTGTGGTAGATGGCTTCGACTATCTTGAAGAGAGTTCCTCCAAAACCCATTTTGGTGAGGGTTTTCATCATAAACAGATGTTGGATCTTGTCAAATGCTTTCTCTTCATCTAATCATATGATCATATGGTTTTTATCTTTACTTTTGTTGATATGATGGATTATGTTGCTTGATTTCCGAATGTTAAACCATCCTTGCATCCCCAGGCTGAATCCCACTTGGTCATGGTGTATGATCTTCTTGATGAGTTGTTGGATCCTATTTGCTAATATTTTGTTGAGGATCTTTGCATTGGTGTTCATCAGGGATATTGGCCTATAATTTTCTTTCTTAGTGGTGTCTTTGTTTGCTTTTGGTATTAGGGAGATGTGTGCTTCATAGAAACTGTTTCGGAGAGTTCCTGTTTTTTCAATTTCCTGGAAAAGCTTGAGGAGAACTGGCAACAGGTCTTCTTTAAATGTTTGGAAGAATTCTCCAGTGAATCCATCTGGGCCTGGGCTTTTGTTTTTGGGGAGATTTTTGATTAGAGTTTCCATTTCCTTAATATTAATGGGTCTATTCAGGTATTCCAAGTCTTCTTTGTTCAGTCTTGGGAGATTGTAGGAATCAAGGAATTCATCCATTTCTTTTAAGTTCTCTTGTTTTGTGACATATAGACCTTCAAATAGTCTCTAATGATCTTTTGAATCTCAGTGGTTTCTGTTATGATGTCCCCCTTTTCATTTCTGATTGGATTTATTAAGGTTCTCTCTCTCTTTCTTTGTGAGTCTAGCTAGCAATTTATCAATCTTATTTATTTTCTCGAAGAACCAGCTCTTTGTTTCATTGATCTTTCGGATTTTTTTTTGGTTTCCATGTCATTAATTTCTGCTCTAATTTTTATTATTTCTTTCCTTTGGTCTGGTTTGGGTTCTTTTTTCTGGTCCTTTTCTAAGATCTTGAGCCATGAAGTCAAGCTATCTATGTGGGCCCTTTCTTCCTTCCTGAGGAATTCTTGGAGAGCTATAAATTTTCCCCTTAACACAGCCTTAGCTGCGTCCCATATGTTTTGGTAGCTCGTGTCCTCATTCTCATTTGTTTCTAAGTATTTTTTGATTTCTTCTTTGATTTTCTTCCTGACCCACTCATTGTTCAACATTGAGTTGTTTAATTTCCAGGTGTTTGATTGGGTTCTCCATGTGTGTGTGTGGTTAGCTTCTATCTTCAGAGCATCGTGGTCTGAAAAGATGGTTGATACAATTTCTATTTTTCCGATTCTATTGAGCTATGTTCTGGGGCCCAGTACATGGTCTATTTTGGAAAATGTTCCGTGTGCACTGGAAAAGAATGTGTATTCTTTCTTTTGGGGGTGTAAAGCCCTGTATAGGTCTATTAGGCCTCTCTCTTCAATTTCTTCTTTCAGAGTCAGTGGTTGCTTGCTGAGTTTTGTTCTTGTTGATATAACCAGAGGGGATAAGGTGGTATTGAAGTCTCTGACTACTATTGTGCTGTTAGTGATGTCCTCTTTAAAGTCTGTTAGGAGTTGTTTTAAATATTTAGCCAGTCGTTCATTAGGTGAGTATACGTTTAAGAATGTGATTTCCTCCTGTTTTACATATCCCTTGATACATAGAAAATGACCTTCCCTGTCCCTTCTAATCTTTTTCAACCTGAAATCTATGTTGTCGGATACTAGGATGGCCACTCCAGCTTTTTTAAGGGAGTTGTTCACTTGCAGAATTGTTTTCCATCCTTTGACTTCGAGTCTGTGTTTACTCTGTTTGTTCAGGTGTGTTTCTTGCATGCAGCAGAATGTTGGGTTTAATTTCTGGATCCATTTTGCCATTCTGTGTCTCTTGATAGGTGCATTTAGGCCATTGACATTGAGAGAGATTATTGTGATGGGGTTTTGTGTCATCTTTCTGTGGGGTTTGTTGTTCTTATGGGTTCCTTCTTGTCTTACAGTAGCCTCTTTAGACCTTCTTTTAAGTTTAGTTTTGAATCTATGAAGTTCCTGAGCTGTTGTTTATCCGAGAAATAGTGTATGGTTCTTTTGAGTTTGAGTGAGCATTTAGCTGGATAAAATATTCTTCGTGAGGCGTTCAGTTTGTTGAGTTTTTTCACTATGTCCCACCATTGTCTTCGGGCTCGGAGGGTTTCCTATGACAGGTCTGCTGTAAATCTGAGGGGTGCTCCTTTGTATGTGATTTCCTTCTTTGGCCTTGCTGCTTGCGGAATTGTGTCTCTATCCACAGCATCCGCCATTCTGACTATGATATGCCTTGGAATCTTTTTATTTGGGTCTCTTTTTGCTGGCACTCTTTGGACTCCTTGTATCTGGATGCCTGCCTTCTCCAGCTCTGGGAATTTCTTAGCAATGTTGTCTTTGACTGTGCTTTTTTCATTGGGGTTACTGCCCTGTGCTTCTGGTACTCCAATGATTCTTATGTTCCTCTTGAAATCATCCCCAAGGACTCTAATTTGCTCTATCGCCATTTTGAGGTCTTTCGCCATTACTTGTTGTCTATAAGCTTTCTGCAGCTCATCCTCAAGGTTGGTGATTCTGTCTTTGGTTGTAGTCATTCTACTGTTGAGGGCATCTACTGAGATTTTTAATTCATCTACCGATTCTTTTATTTGGGTGACTTCTATTCGTAGCTTTGAAATTTCTGCTCTCATTTCTTCCTGCATTTTTTTGGTAGACCGTTCCAGTGCTTCATTCATATCCTCCCTTAATTTATTGGATGTCTGTTCCATGGTTGCTTGGAGTATGTCGACTCTCCTCAAGATTTCCTCTCTGAATTTTTTATCTGAGAGGTCGTAGATGTGAGTAGCCCCTTTTTAGGCTTCTGGAATCTTTTCTTCTCCCTCTCTTCGTGGAGGGGATTTTCGCTGCTTCTTCATATTGTTATGGAAGTATAGAGTTGGAACTTTGTAATTGTTGATTCCTATTCCCTCTTGTTGGGGGAAGGACGGGCTCTGTTTGTGATATTGCTGATGGTAGCCTTGTTCCTATTCTAGAGTTCTTCCTTATACTCAGGCGTTACTTCCTGATTGATGTGGGGGCTCTAATAAAGACTTAAGGCTAAGTTCTCTTTAGGAAGGTTTTGCTAAGCTTCTCTTATTCACTGATATTTTTTCTAAAGTTGAAGTAAGCTAATGGGCTATTTTGCATAAGTGATTAAGATGGCTAAAGCAATTTTCAAAGAAAAAGACTATACCTATTGTGCTAAGGTTAAAAAAAAAAAACAACTGCAGCAGAGTTAGCGGCCACCATTCTGACAGGAGGCCATGCCCGCTTTGAGACCCTGCACACTGAGATACAGGCCACGACCCCAGTATCTTTGTGGTGGGGGGACCCGGGGAGGTGTGCCTGGGAGTGGCCTGATTACCTGAGGAGAGGGCCTGTATTAGGGAGTCAGGCGGGAAGATGGGGGTCGCAGGACGCTGGGCAGGGCGGCTGCTAAACGTCTGATGTCCGGGAGGCCCTATTTATTTTTTTATAACAATCTGTTTTTATTTGGCTGTAATGTCTCTCATAGATATTTTAGAATAGTATTTGAATGCTTTTTAAAATTCTTAAATTAATTATGTTTATCCTTTCCCAACATCTTTTGACCTTTTTCTGTAACTGAAGATTTTGTGTCAATGTCTTTTTACTGCTAATGATATAACCTCTGGCTAAAGAGCTCCAAGATTGCCTTGAGTTCATAGCTAATCATTAGCATGCCATGATTAAAACATTGGGAGTCTCAATTTTTTTTCTTGACCTCTAGGGAACAGAGAGAGGTAGGAGTTTGAGTTTGATTACAATGGCCAATTTTAATTATGCAATTATGTCCATGCAATAAAAAAACTCATAAAAACCCATAAACAATAGTGCTTGAAAAACTTCTGCAGAGATAAATACATGGGAAGTGCTTGGAAGGGGGTACACTTAGAATAAGAAACCCTTAGAAAGAATATGTGACACACCCACCCTATAACTATTCACCTGTCTTGTGAATAGCTTCCATTTGACTATACTTCACTTATATCCTCTGTAGTAAACTGGTAACAGTAAAGCACTTTTCTCGGTTCTATTAGTTATTTCTGCAAAATACTGAATTTGAAGAGCAGTCATAGGAGCTTCAATTTGTTGTCGATGTCTCTGAAGTATAAGTGGCCTGAAAATTGTGATTGGCATCTATCATGTATAGTACTGTGGTATTGTGAGCCCTTTAATTTTGAGAGTTGATAAGTAAACAATGTCAGAACTGAATTGGATGATAGAACTGAATCAAATGATAAACATCCAGCTGGTGCCAAATATTTGGAGAGATTGATCTTTTGTTGGAATGTAAGAAAGGAACTATTGCATGGATAAACACAATGGAGAAGAAAATTGGTGGCTCACCTACACTGTGTCCAAACTTCCAACAAATGCCTTTTCCCTCAGTGAGCTTTGCTTTCAACTTCCTGTCAGGATTTTCATTTCACTGCTGAGAGACGCTGTGAATGTCAGAGGTTCTGCACGGGAAAGCAGCTGTTTCTTTCTACTTGTCTGTGAGCTATTGACTTTCTTCTTTCTCATTCTGCCTATTTCTCCATCTGTTTTCTCTCCTTCCAAAAATTTGCTGAAAGAATTTATGGCAAATTGTTTCTTTTTCTCTTTGACTTAATGATTAATTAACAACAAAACGTTGGCTGTCATTTTAATGAGATTTTGAATAGAAAAAGCAAAGAGTCAGGGTCAATTCTATTTTAAATCTGAAAGCTCCTTTATTTATTTATTTATTTATTTATTTATTTATTTTTTGCTTTTTGGGTCACACCCGGCGATGCACAGGGGTCACTCCTGGCTCATGCACTCAGGAATCACCCCTGGCGGTGCTCAGGGGACCATATGGGATGCTGGGATTCGAACCCGGGTCGGCCGCGTGCAAGGCAAACGCCCTACCCGCTGTGCTATCACTCCAGCCCCCCGAAAGCTCCTTTAGAAATACTAATCTTTTTTTTCTTTAGTCTAAGCCAAAACTCTTATTCTTAAGCAAATTCACACTGTTTATTAAGTAAAACTATAAGCAGTTGGAGAAATAATAAATTTCAGTCTATTTCTCATACCATGTGCATCTATGCTTGTTTCAATGCAATTCCATCAAAACTGGTTGTTCAGTTTTCTAGCTCTTATATTAGAGGAAGAATTACAGTAGAATATTAGAGTCATCTATCCTTACAGTGTCAAGAACATTATTTGTCAGACCAAAAGGTGATAGAAGACTTTCAATAGGCAGTTAAAAGAATGCATAATAGTATAATAGATTATATAGGTACAAACAGTTTAACAAATTTCAAAATGCATTTCTTCTCATTGTCTATGGATATAAATTTAATGTCATCTTATTATTCCATATAGTGCTATCACCCATGGTTCCTATAAAACACTCTGATTTGTTTCATAGCTATGAATGTTTAGTTTAGAAGTAAAGTTTTCTTAGTATGATACATAAGTCATCCTTCAAGGCACATTTTATATTCCCAAGTTTTTCTCTCCTTCACTTCTCTTCTGTGTTCCCCTGGTACTTGTTTAGATTTATAGGAAGGCATTTTTTTCCTTGCCTTTCAAGTAACTTTGAACTAGCATATCCACCTTACTTTTCCAATTAAACCATAAAAACTAATATCAAAGGCCATTGTAATAAAGGGAATGTCACCCTTCCCCCATTCATATGTTGAAATGCTATGTGATAAAATATTGTGTATTTGGAGGTGCAGGTCTTTGGTAGGTAATTATATGATGGAATGGAGTCCTCATGAAAGGTATTGGTACTCTTTTAAGAAAAGGCAGAGAGCTAACAAGTCATCTTTTCCCATGTGAAGATACAAGGAAACTTTGACAGTTTGCAAACCACCAGCAGAAAACTCTCTCCAGGAACTCAAATATACAACTGTCTTAAAAACACTAAAAAATAAATTTCTGATGTTTGTAGTCATCCAGACTCTGCTATATTTATAATAGCATCCTAAACTGAGTAAAACAGACATTACTCTTGGCATAATACCTTGCCTATAAAGACTTCAATTGCAAGCATAATCACTGATGTTGATCGCATGATCTCTTCTGCTCACATGCATGTTATGTTCCATAAGGAAAGACATTATTTTTAAGAAAAAAAGCGAAGGTTCAAAAGACTGAGAATTTCAAAAATAATGAAAATGAAACCAAAAAAGTGTATATAATGTTTAAAAAAGCATATTGCCTTTCTTTAATTTATCACAAAATGTAACTTTTGTCTACAGAACAATCAATGAAACATGATTTTTCATGAGGACAATAATTCTATTAGACCACCAAGATGTTCAATTTGGACATTATGGCTAACACATGGAACATCAACATATTTCTTTTTAAAAGGTGACAGCGTGCAGGAATTCAGACAGGTGGAAAAAATGTGAAATTGTTATTTCACTGTATTTTAGAGAACAGCTACATGTTCTCTGACATAAGTGATCTGTTCTCAAAATATTTGGGATTAAATCCTATCTTGATGTTGACTCATGCTGTAATTTCCAACTTGCTTTTATCTTCACTTGGGATTGATCTTTGATTAGGTGTGACTCCTGACACATTTGCTTTAAATTTCTCTTTCCTCCCCTGTCAAGTGGTTAATGATCTCAAAATGTCATGCTGGATTCTGCAGATTTCCCAGGGGGTCACGTGTGGGAGACCAATAAAATAAATTAAAAAGTGCAGACTCAACTTACAGGCAATTTCTACAAGAACATGCCAGGCCAGCCTTCATGGGTATGTGACTTGAATAATTAGATAAGATTCCATCTCTTAGGGACCTTGAGCTCAGTTGAGTCCTCAGCTTTTGTTATCTTAACATTCTTCATAATTTTATTTTTTTAATGTGTGTTGCATAAGTGAAGAATAACATGACAATGGAACTTGTATATGAACAAAAATATATATATTATGTGTCTATTACTTGTTTTTTATATTTGCCTTGCCATAGTCATAAGCACACAACTCCAGTAACCCACAAAACCTGTGAGTTAATTGTGTTTACACCATACAAGGACTGCCACACTTCCTGTTCAAATCAGAACTTTTTTTGCAGAAAAAAAGAAAATGAGGGGCTGGAGCAACAGCACAGCGGGTAGGGCATTTGCCTTGCACTTGGCCGATCCGGCTTAGAATCCCAGCATCCCATATGGTCCCAGGGGTAATTCCTGAGTGCATGAGCCAGGAGTGACCTCTGTGCATAACCAGGTGTGACCCAAAGAGCAAAAAAAAAAAAAAAAAAAAAAGGAAAGAAAATGCTGTAGAAAACATGGAAAACATGAATAATGCTATAGAAAATATGAAAAATCAATCCACTTTACCACATCTTAAATGAGCATAGTTTTAAAATGACTCCAGTGTTATGTCAGTCCTCTGGTATCTGCTGTTTTTTATGCGTCAATAAGCCGATGAAAGAAAATGTTGGTACAATGTGAATAAGTGAAGAAGTAAAATTAAATCAAGTTAGTTTATACCATTCTGATAAGAACTAGTATAAAGCATATAATATAAATATATTTTATAGAAAAATAATCAAAATATAAATATAGAGGCTGGAGCAATAGCACATCGGGTAGGGCATTTGCCTTGCACGCAGCCAACCTGGGTTCGATTCCCAGCATCCCATATGGTCCCCTGAGCACTGCCAGGAGTAATTCCTGAGTGCAGAGCCAGGAATAATCCCTGTGCATCGTCGGGTGTGACCCAAAAAGAAAAAAAGAAAAAAATAGAAATATAAACTATAATATAAAATTCATGGCAAAAATCATACTAATGGCTTATATTTTGTGTTTAGTTTTAATTTGTGTTCATTTAAGAGTATCTCCCAAAGTGGGAAATACCACCCCTGGGGAAAACTAGAATCATCCAAGTGGGTAGTTATTATTTGGGTGCAATTGGGGAGCACTTTCTGTTTGTTTGCTTAAAGAAGGTAGACTTTCAGGAAGGTGCTGAATGATCTTTTTTTTTCTTTTTCTGAAAAGGACATGGTAGGCCAAATAAGCTTGGAAACCTCTGACTTACAACAGCATTAAAAAGCAGAAAAAAAAACAAAATAAAACAAACAAAAACAAACCAATCATGACAAATCATGAGAAAAATATGGAAGGTACTTTCAAAGGGACTTTTTCCCCCCGGTTTTTTGGAGCAAGGATCTTCTTTTTCATTTTGTAGAGGTCTGTACAAAGTACAAAGTTGGCTCTGCAAGCATGTATGCCTTTGACAAAACCACTACCTACAATTCTGAAATAAGCAACATTTCAAAACGAACAAAAACCTTATTGTTAGGTCTTGTCCAGGATGAGGCGAGTCTTTATGTGGTCTTCAGGGAAACAGTCAATGAGTGTTCAAGGATGACAAGAACACAAGACAGAGAGTCATATTGCTATGGTTGAAGTGGAGGGCAAAGAAGGGGTGACAGGTAAAGACAACTGGTCATTTAAAATCTCCCCAACAAGGTTAATGAGAATGGCTAAGAGACTAGAATAAGAAAATTTAAAAGGTCAAGTGACTTCCTCTTTAACTCGTCACCTGTGCCTGTGCAGATGGCAGAAAAGCAGTAGTTCTCATCCCCCATGGCCTGAGAATAAAGGAAAGCCAAGGGGACAAAGAGCCTTAGGGCTATGGGCCTTAAGTGAAGGCCCCACGCATCAGTCACAGAACAGGAGAGCAGTGGTGGATTTGATAGAACCAGAGACCATTGTGGACTTTAAGGAAAAAAAAAACCAGCAAGATACCAGCATAGATCATGGATGGTTATATACAGGAACTAGCTGGTTTCATGGTAATATCAAGAATCACCTGAGGCTGGGAGATGTGTGCTGAAAGTAGACGACGAACCAAACATGATGACCTCTTAGTATCTGTATTGCAAATCACAATGCCCCAAACTAGAGACAAAGTAAGAAGGACTGTACCCACCATACAGGCAGAGAGCGGGGTAGGGTGGAGGCGGCGGGTGGGACACTGGGAACAATGGTGGTGGAAAATGTGCACCGGTGGAGGGACGGATGCTCGAGCATTGTTCGAATGAAACACAATCATGAAAGTTTGTGACTGTTCCTCATGGTGACCCACTAAAATTTATTTAATTAAAAAAAAAAGAAAAATGAAAAAAAAATCACCTGAGGGAAGCCAACCAATCTTGACTATCAAAAACATTACCACCGAAGGCTTAACTTGCAACAATAGCTTAGTAAACCCTCAGGTAAGGGCTTAATGTCCCCATGGTGAGATACATCAGTCTTCACAATTTTTCTTCAATGGAAATATTTTTTATCATTCCTAGCCATTGAATTGTAATAAGCAGTATAAAATAAATTATTGTAGACCTGCTATGGGCTGGAGCGATAGCACAGTGGTTGGGCTTTCGCCTTTCATGCGGCCAACCCATGTTCGATTTCTCCGCCCCTCTCGGAGAGCTTGGCAAGCTACCGAGAGTATTGAGCCTGCGTGGCAGAGCCTGGCAAGCTACCCGTGCATATTGGATATGCCAAAAACAGTAACAATAAGTCTCTCAATGAGAGACGTTACTGGTGCCCGCTTGAACAAATCGATGAGCAACGGGATGACAGTGCTACAGTGATGCAGACCTGCTACAGGGGCAGGCTTGAGGGGTGGTTGAGGAAAATGGAGACAATGGTGGAGGAAGGTGACAGTGATGGTGGGGCTGGTGTTGGAGTATTGAATGCCTGTAGCAAATCATCATGAACAACTTTGTAAACCAGTGTCTTAATAAAGTAAAGGTGGAGGGAAGAATCACCTGCAGATCAGTCCAATTTAACTGGTTGGGCATTTCTTTAGAAGCTCCAAGTCATGGAAACATGTTTCACCTTCATTATGTTCAGAGGGCCCCTGGTGGTATGACACATATAAACCCTTGTTGAAGATCAGAATCCCTTCATTAATTACATAAACACAACATATGGACCCTAGAATGTTGTATGGTGAATAGGCTAATCAGAACCCTTGTTGTTTTGGCATTCACTTTCATACTAGATTTGGCATTTGTCTCAAAAAACCAGATTTCATGCTTCTGAGCTAATGTATCTGAGTCTGCCATAGTTATTATCTTGTATTGGGGAATAGTTTTTCCCCCTCAAGGTGTCCGGACATGTTGTGCACCAGGTCCGGGCATACATGGGGTGAAGGATGATTGGTACTTGGAGAAACAGCTGATGGCTGTTCACTTTATTGCCAAATACACACATATTTTATAGAGGGTCTCAGCTTAATGAGAAGGTCCAATCACATAAGGTTTAGCATTATTGGCCTATCACCTTTCCTACTCTCCTTTGTCCCGGTCCAATCTCATTCAAGGCTAGATGTTGTGGTTAGGACAACTTGTTAAGCATATGTGACAGTTTCTGTGTCTTTAGCGCATGTAACTGAGGGGGGGGTCGAGGTCGAGTGAGGCATCAAGGCCCGACACACCGTGCTGACACCCTGTTCTTGCCAACTTTTGTCCAGATACTCCCTTCTGCGGGGCCTTGCTTCAGGACCGCTTTGCAAGGTTGAGCCTTATCTGCTCCAGTTCCCATCGTCATGCTCCACATCGCAAAAAGCCCAGATCCATGCTTCTGAGCTAATATATCTGAGACTTCCATGGTTATTGTCTTGAATTGCTTTGGCGAGCTGTGTCCCAGAGTTGCAGTTTGATCTTCATTCTTTTATAGTTACAACACAAATCTCAAAATCAATTCTGATGCCGAAGATATGTGTTGTTGAAATATTTCTCTCAGCAAAGTGAAAGAGCATAAAAAATCTTACCCACCCACAAGTAACCAATCAGCAGCAACTTAAAGAGTGGTCATAGGTTTTGTCCATGGAGTACACAGAATATAATCGCTCTTCTTAAAGAGCCACTTACTTGCCCGCTTGAGTAAATCGATGAACAATAGGATGACAGTGATGACAGTGATGACTTCTTAAAGAGATTCTCCTGAGCATTCCCATTATTTGGGGCTGTGTTTTGAATCAGGAATGGTCTGTTGAGAATGTCTATATGAAACTTGGGTAAAATACTTTGAAATTGTTTTTAAAAATTCAATAACCTCCAAAGACAAGGAAGTGGATATGGGGGTTGGAGAAAGCACTAAATGCAACGTTTCAAATCAGCCTAAGCTTCTATCTTAAAAAGCTAGAAACAAAGGGAAACAACACAAACTCAAAAGCACGTAAAGGAATTCAATAAATGAGAGTTAAAAGTGGTGAAATTGAAAACAGAAAAAGATTTCAAACCTTTGGATAACATTGGGTTGTCCTTGCTCCTCCAACAGGGAGCTTATGGTTTATTGAGCCACTCCCACAACAGTGTAACTGAGGCACATCCAGCTCCACCAAACACTAATAATCCTATATTGCTTTTCTCTTTCCTTTATATCATTTTCATGGTTTATTTAGCAATGTCCTTTTTGTATAGACACAGGAAGACAATTGATACTATGCTATGTAACATGGGAGTTAATTGACTCCAAAATAATATTTACTCCTGATAATCCATATTTACTTGACTTAAGCCTCAGTTGCCCTTAGTTCTTAAAACTCTAAGAGCAGAGTCCCAACGAGGGACTGGATGGACCCAGGGCAAGCTGTGAGCAACCTTGGCCTAAAATGGGCCAGGTCAAGTGCCATAATACTTAACTATAAGTTAAGAGCACGATCATGGACATACTCTGTCATGACCCAAAAAGAAGTAACTGAATTTGCTAACCTGCTGGGGTAGGGAAAGAATAACCTGGCCTGATGAATCCCCAGGAAAAGCCAAACTTTAAGCTGAAGATATAAACTTAAAGCCAACCTTTAAGCTTAATATAGCTCTTACTGTGTTCATACAAAATGCCATTTCTAGAAATACTATAAGAAGTAAGTTTACTGATTGTTTAAATGGATTACTAGCTGAGGGAAGGAGAAAGCAATGCACCCTGGATGGAATCCTGCCTTGAGCTAATCTCCGTAATCTCAGTAATCTGGATTAATCTCCTCAAATGAGATTTTTTAAATTTTATTTTATTGAATCACCGTGGCAAAAGTTACAAAGCTTTCAGGTTTAAGTCTCACTCATATAATGATCAAACTCCCATCCCTTCACCAGTGCACCTGTTCCCCCACAAAGAACCCCAATATACCCCCCTCCCGTCCTCCTGCGTTCCCCCCTACCCCCGCACCTGGGTGGCCAATGATCTTCACTTTATTCTCTCTATACTTTGGATACATTCAATATTTCAACAGAGAACTGACTATTATTATTTGGAGTTTTCCCCCAACAATCAAACCTGCTGAAAAGGAATCATTTGATGTATGATCATCTAATCTTTGATAAAGGTGCAAGAGATGTGAAGTGGAGCAAGGAAAGTCTCTTTAACAAATGGTGCTGGCACAACTGGACAACCACATGCAAAAAAATGGGCTTAGAACTTGATCTGACACCATGCACAAAAGTCAGATCAAAATGGATTAAAGACCTCAACATCAGACCACAAACCATAAGGTACATTGAAGACAAGGTAGGCAAAACCCTCCAGGATATTGAAGATAAAGGTATCTTCAAAGATGACACGGAACTAAGCAATCTAGTAAAAACAGAGATCAACAAATGGGACTACATTAAACTAAAAAGCTTCTGCACCGCAAAAGATACAGCGACCAGAATACAAAGACTATCTACAGAATGGGAAAGGATATTTACACAATACCCATCAGATAAGGGGTTGATATCAAGGGTATATAAAGCACTGGTTGAACTCTACAAGAAGAAAACATCCAACCCCATCAAAAAATGGGGCGAAGAAATGAACAGAAACTTTCCCAAGGAAGAGATACGAATGGCCAAAAGGCACATGAAAAAGTGCTCTACATCACTAATCATCAGAGAGATGCAGATCAAAACAACCATGAGATATCACCTCACACCACAGAGGCTAGCACACATCCAAAAGAACAAAAGCAACCGCTGTTGGAGAGGATGTGGGGAGAAAGGGACCCTTCTACACTGCTGGTGGGAATGTCGGCTAGTTCAGCCCTTTTGGAAAACAATATGGACGATTCTCAAAAAACTAGAGGTTGAGCTCCCATTTGACCCAGCAATACCACTGCTGGGAATATATCCCAGAAAAGCCAAAAAGTATAGTCGAAATGACATCTGCACTTATATGTTCATCGCAACACTGTTTACAATAGCCAGAATCTGGAAAAAACCCGAGTGCCCTAGAACAGATGACTGGTTGAAGAAACTCTAGTACATCTATACAATGGAATACTATGCAGCTGTTAGAAAGAATGAGGTCATGAAGTTTGCATATAAGTGGATCAGCATGGAAAGTATTATGCTAAGTGAAATGAGTCAGAAAGAGAGAGACAGACATAGGAAGATTGTACTCATCTGTGGGCTATAGAATAACAGACTATAAGACTAACACCCAAGAATAGTAGAAATAAGTACCAGGAGGTTGTCTCCATGGCTTGGAGGCTGGTCTCTCGTTCTGGGCAACTCAGAGAAGGGAACACCAAGTAAAATGTGATTGGAGGTCATGTGGGGGAAAGATGATGCGGGCCCAATATAGACTAGAGACTGAACACAATGGCCACTCAACACCTTTATTGCAAACCACAACACCTAATCAGAAAGAGAGAACAAAAGGGAATACCCTGCCATAGTGGCAGTGTGGGGTGGGGGGGAGACAGGACTGGGGAGGGGGGAGAGGGATGTTGGGTTTACTTTTGGTAGAGAATGGGCACTGGTGAAGGGATGGGTTATCAAACTTTGTAAGGGAGAAACATGAGCACAAAAATGTATGGATCTGTAACTGTACCCTCACGTTGACTCACTAATTAAAAATAAACTACTAAATTAAAAAAAAAAGAAAAGGAATCATTTGATAGTTTGCTTGCCATTGCTGAGAATGAAGATTATAGGAGCTCGCGCGGCCGCTGTCGTGGTTGCGCAGTTTTAGATTTCTGTTGTTTTAGCTCAGTTTACAGTCTAGATGCATTTCTGTAAGCCTCTGGGTGCCAAAATGGGTTAGTGACCTCCTGAATCATAGTCTTTAAGGAGCAGAGGGGCCGTGTTGTGCTTGGCTGCTCTGGATCTCCTCAAATGAGATTTTGTCCTTGAGTTAATCCCCTGTAGGAGTGGCTTCATCTTTCTTTGTTGTATTGATAATGCTCAACCCCACCTTTGTACACCCACCCTTCATGATTTCTATATAACTATGCTGTTTGGGGCAAAAGGGGATTAGATGTTGAAGATGCTGAGAATGGGATGTTGAAGACCTTGGGGACTAGATGCTGAAGATTAGACGCTGAAGACTAGACATTGAAGATGAGAAAGTTGATGATGAAATGTTGAAGACGAGGAGGAGAACTGAGACTGTGGAGACTTTGGGACTAGAAGGAGAAACGGTTGATGACGATGACTGGATGTAAAGGACTATGAGACTATGTCAAGGAAGAGGATATAATGAAAGAGAGGACTTTGAGGTCTAAGAGGATACTGGGATGATGGAACTCTGATGACTGAGACTGTGACCAAAACTATGACTACAACTGCACAGTAAAGGGAGATATCGGACTATGCCAGGGAGGAGAGAGAAATAAACTTGACAACCGACTGGCCTGGGGCCTGGTTCCTATTTCTCCATTTCCCCTGGTCCTTCACTCGTTGTTTGGCCTGGGGAGGCAGTTCTCAGCCACCGAATACTTGAGTCCCGCCTACGCATGCCCACCACACCCTTTTCTTTGGAAAACTTAGATTAAATAAAAAAAATATTAAACTAAATGGAAGTTCCTTAAATAGACCAATAAATTTTGTCCAGAGAGAGGATAGTGGGTGAGGCTTTTGCCTTGCACATGGCTGACCTGGGTTCCATCTTTGGCTCCTGAACACCACAGGGCTGATCTCTGGACACAGGGCTAAAAGGCAAGGAAGAGTGAGCTCTGAGCACTGCTGGCAGTGGTCCCACCCCCCAACCCCCCAAAATTGATAAAGTTTATAAGCGATAGTGAGAAAAAAAAAGAGAAGACAAAAATTATCAGTGTCAGGAATTTTAAAAAGATGCTAATAGATATCCCACAAACATTAAAATAATCATAAGGGAATATTGGAGACAATTTAATGAAAATAAATTTAAAACCTAGATTAAGTAAAGCATTTTTTCGATTACCAATATACCAAACCCTCTCAAGATAAAACAGACAGGGCCAGCACAATGGTACAGCAGATAGGTTGCTTGCCTTGAACTCAGATTGAGTTGAATTGAGTTGGATTGAATTTAATTCAACTGGGTTGAATCCCTGACACCCTATGATCCCCTGAGCGTGACAGAAGTGAACCCTGCATGCAGTATCAGGAGTAAGCCCTCAGCACTGCTAGGGTGGCCCCAAAATTAAAAAAAAAATAGATCAAGTCCTGTGACAAAGAAATTGGAACCATAGTTTAAAAGTTTCCACAACAGAAAATTCTAAATTCTATTTAATTTGCATATTCTATTAGTCTTGGAGGTCTCAGCCCCGGGTCCCACACACCTGGGTTCCTCTGCTGGTTCCTTCATGCTTGAGGCTCGTCCGAATGTGTGGAGAGGGGTCTTGAGCATGGCTATGGCTAGGCTCCAGAGATCTTTGGCCAAGGGAGCTCTGCTTGGGGCAGGGAGGGAAACTGAAGTCCACCCCCTCTGAGGGGCCCCAGGGAAGACAGCCAGGCATGGGGTTAAGAGACTCTCTGCGACACTCTCTTCTGGGAGTTTGGTTTTA
Source organism: Sorex araneus (assembly GCF_027595985.1). NCBI lineage: Eukaryota > Metazoa > Chordata > Mammalia > Eulipotyphla > Soricidae > Sorex > Sorex araneus. Next base: position 133,830,031 of record NC_073304.1, on the reverse strand, counting down.
TAGTCTCTGGATATAGCCTGCTTGGATTGGGACTGGGTCTCTTCCGCTCAGATTGCCCATTTTCCAGTAGCTAGGCTGTCACACTCAGGGACTGCCCTTGGCACCATGTAATCCCACCAATGGCTAACATCCAGAGACTATAAAACCAAGATCCCGGAAGCACGTGACCGTGAGACATCTTTTTGCCTATTTCTCCCTCTGGGAGAACCTGGGAAGCTACCCGAGAGCTTCCTGCCCACATGGGAGAGCCTCACAAACTCCTCATGGCATATTCATATGCCAAAACCAGTAACAATGATGGATCTCATTCCCCAACCCTGAAAGAGCTACCAATGTGGCACCATTGGAAAGAACGAGTAGAGAGGCTTCTAAAATCTCAGGGCTAGGATGAATGGAGACATTACTGAGACCGCTAGAGAAATTTGACAATCAACGAGATGATGATGGTGATGATGATGATGATGATGATGATGATGATGATGATGATGATGATAATGATGATTGTTCTATTAGTCACTTCATGAGAGCATAACCTAAATTTTACAGTTTCTTCCATTTTATAAAAGAACGATCCCATAATTCTCAACTTATGTTATGAAGCAAAACTATATAGTGCCCCAAGGGTGACAGGATGGAAGATGGAGAATGCGAATATAATAGGTAGTAAAAGATTTTAGGAGGTTGATTAAACTTTTTGAGACCATTAAATAGCCTCTATTTTAATTTCTAACGTGCTGAGATGGAAGAATAAATCTTTTTCTCAAAGTGAGCATTAAGTTGGTAAAAATTTTCTCTGAATAATCAGCTCTATGTGCAATTGCTAGCCGAATAAGAAAAACCAGACCCAATAAATGAACCAGTTCAGCAAATGAGAACCATAGATGAACATGTAGTTCCCACATTACAGGCTTTTGATTCAGCTAATATTCACTGAAGAGCTGATCATTTTGGACTTGGCTTTCTCCTAAAAGGAGTTATGTCTTCTAAAGGCTTGGGAGGGATTCTGAACATGGTTAAATCTCTGGGGACTACCAGATGCCTCTCCCAGGAAATATTCGGTAATAGCTCACCTTTCCTGGAGCAGAAATTGTGAACCCTCTCATGTATCTAATTACAGCTCTGTCTGTCTTCTTTGGGAATCAAAGCACCAGGTTTCTCCCCATTTCATTTATGGAAACAGATATCAAAAGAACTAGCAAGGAACAACTCTAAACAAATACGTTTCAGGCACGAGGTTGCACATGCAGCAGATTTTCTTTTCCCAGTACAGATGTTCAACCTTGCCTTTTAGAAGAGACCTGAGACCTCTAACCCTTGACTAAAACCAAAAGATAATAGTCTCAATTGTGGTATCACATGTGTTTCCCATGAGGAAGGAGACTCCAGGGTCACCCTCCCCCCCCATTTGTTGGGATGTCCTATAGGCACCCCCTGGTGGTCAGCTAAGTGGAATGGATCCAGATGCTCTTTTGCTGGAACTCTCAGTGAAATACAAAGAGAAATATTTGGACATTGTTTTTTTAGAATAGCAAGAAAGAAAGAGTGACCACTAAGAAAAAAAGAAGCAGATAAAGAATGAACTGACTAAATGGTGTCAACAGAAGGTCATTGGAACTAGAGTCCTTTTGCTTTTAATCAGCTAAGTGAGCAAGTGTGTTTGATCCCCTTGGACCTTATTTTCTCATCTGGCAGGTAAGAAACTCAGAGTAGATTACTTATGAGGATGCACCTTGCTTTAAATTCACCTACTGTAGAATGTCTTTATGTTTAGTGTCATCTGCAGAGTTCTGGCCATTTCTGCCACCCAACTTAGATCTAATCCTGGGGAAAAAACTTCAGTGTCCCAGAAATGGAAGAAAATGTAAAGACCTCTTGTAATTGTCTTTGATCGCTACCATTCAGCTCTTTCTACTGGTGGCATCATGGAGAGATAGTGGAATAGCAGGGCACTGCATGTGGCTGACTTTGTTTCTACCAGCAGCACCCCATATGGGCCCGTGAGCCCCACCAGGAGTGATCCCTGAGCACAGAGCCAGAAGTAAACTAAGCATTTCTGGGTATTCCAAAAGTTCCCCCCCCCAAAAAAAATTTGAATAGATTATTTCCATTAGGGCATAGTTAAAGTTAATCAAAACTTAGTTTAGTTTCTTCCAAAAGTCACTCATCCAATGATGATCAATCACAATCACAATCACAATATCCCGTTAATCACCGATTTCTTGGGCAGGCTCAGTAACATCTCATTTCGTCCTTTCCCTGAGATCTTAGAAGTCTAGCTCAACTTGGCCCTCCTAATGATGTTGCACTGGGCTCTTCAGGGTCAGGGGAATGAGATCCAGCTTGTTACTGTATTTTGCATATGAATACACCATGGGAAGCTTGCAAGGCTGTCCCATGGGGGCAAGAAACTCTCAGAAGATTGCCAGTTTCTCCTAGAGGGAGAAGTAGGCTGAAGATTGCTTTTAAGTCTCTCTCTGGATGTTGGCCATTGATGGGATCACACACACCTGGGTTCCTCTGCCAGTACCTTCATGCATGAAGCCTGTTCGAACGTGTAGAGAGGAGTCTCCAGCATGGCTGCAGCTAGGTTCCAGTGGCCTTTGGCCGCCGGGAGCTCTGCTCAGGGTGGGGAGGGAAGCTGGAGCCCATCCCCTCCGAGGGGCCCCGGGGAAGACAGCCAGGCATGCGGGCAAGAGACTCTTAATTTAGTTTCTTCCAAAAGTCACTCACCCAATGATGATTAAAAAAAAAACCACTCATTTTTCAATGAGATATAAGCATAAGTTCTTTACTCCTGCTTAAAATGTGGATAAGCTCATCATCCTTCTCTTTTGGGTCGTGCTCATCATTTGGAGGCTTTCTAAGTCCTGTGTCTAGCATTTATAGTTAAAGAACACACACTCTGTCTCTCTCCATCTCTCTGTCTCTGTCTCTGTCTCTCTGTCTCTCTGTCTCTCTCTCTCTCTCTTACACACACACACACACACACACACACACACACACACTGCTGATGTCCTAGAGAGATTAAGATCGTCCTATGCATTTGTAAGGAATAATTCAAAAATCACCCAGTTGCTCTTACTTTCCATTTACTCATCTGTAAACGTGAGTTGGGGCTATGAAAGTCAAAGATAGCCTGTTGAGACATTCTGCAGAGAGCCACAAAAACATTAATGTTATTAAAGTTGACTTCCAAACTCATGAGATTGTATCTTAAAGTTTTTTTTAACAGAGTATAAATTGCTTCAAATGTTTCTTGCCTTGTGGTTATAATTCCTTTATAGTGTATGTACACTGTTCTTACTAGAAGACATAATATTTCTTAACAACTATGTGTCCTAAAAGTGACAAACTACATAGACCTACCCGAAAATTATATGACTACATAGATCTACCAGAAATCATGTCTTTTTGGCTATTTAAAATATATGTTGGCTATTTAAAGTATATTTTGTTCAGAAGAGTGAAGAGAAAAGAATTTGTTCCTTTCCTCTAAGGAAGTGTCCAACTCATACTTGTGTTCAACTCATACTTGTGGGGTTGAAGAACACATTTCCTTTCTCTTTTTAGGGCCATGGAAATAACTCAAAGTCCTGGAGTACATATCTGACAGATACAGGTTTAATCTTACCTGTATGGTCTTTCAAGCACTGAACACACTCAGGTGGCCCTGAGCACACTTGGAAAATTTCCCCCAAATTCTTTTTAAAAAAAATTTCTTGATTATTAAAATCAACTACAGGCCATACATAGCTAAGAAAAAAATTTAGTTCAAATTGATAAACCCAATTCATCAAATGGAAATCATCACCATAAGGTAGATATAACAATTAGATAAGATAATCAGTCTTCTAATTGCTTGATGAAGTATGACCAGGAAGTCTTAGCTTTACAAATGGTACCATATTGAAGGATCTATTTTCTCTTCTATATAAATTTGGAAGCAAAGGCTACAAAGCTATCAGCTGCACTGGGAAATGAATGGGCTAATCTTTATGTTAACCTTGGGGTGGGTGCTGGGAGACAGGCAATTCAATAGTCTTTTGTGAAAACAAGTGCTTTCTACCTTTGTAATGTGATTCCAAGTTTTTTTTGGTCTTGTTTTCCTTGAGCCACAGTATTTCTAAGACGTGACCCCCCCATCCCTTCACCCCACCCCACTTGAATCAGTCCCCAGTTACCTTTTCTTTAACAGGTCGGTCTTTGTGTTTCTCTTGCCAAGTGAACATACCTTACTCTGACTCTGCCCACCACCTGAACTTTTGGACCAGTGAGTATTTGGTGACTACTCTTGGCCTCTATCCCAATGTCATGGTTCTGTGGCTTTCTCTTAATGCCTGCTTTTCCTCCAACTTGCCCTGATACAATGCCTGGCATGCTGAGGGAAATGCTTCTAACAAGTGGGCCATTTGCTTTGTAGGATTTGTTTGATCTTAGGGAATGGTGAATGATTGGAGAACCTACCTTGCTTTGGGAAGCCAGGAAAGACTGTGGTTTCATCAAGTGCTTTCTGCCTTGCCCAATGCTGTCTCTTCCTCAGTAACCCTGGGGACTCTTTTCATCCTAGAGTTTTATTCCAAATGGAATGTTAAGAGGGTTCAGATGCAGAGAGGTAGGTCAGGTCAGTGGGGGTGGAGAGAGGTGTGAGCTTGTCCAGATCTGTGGCTTTGCCAGGGTTGTTTTAAAGTTGTCACAGGGCTAAATAAAAAAGGCCCTTGCTTTGATCTCAGGGACTTCCTGGGTAGACTGTCTGATTAGATAAAGATCATACCCTCCACCCCCCATCCTTGACGAAGTAACCTAATCTTTGCAACCATTCCTTGTTCTGTGCTCCTGTCTCCTCAAAGTCTGTCTCTGCCTCATTGGGTCCCTCCCTCAGTCCTTTTTCTTTTTCTATTTAGCAGGAATAGGAGTCTGAGATAATAGAGCATGTCTTCCTTCTCCCCCTACCCCCACCTCCCCATCTCATCCCCACCCCACCGCTTTAGTTCTTAAGTTGTTTAGCAACAAAGCAAAAGCTCTGTTTGAGAGACTCATATGGACTTCGTCTGGTCCTGGGCATCAAAGGGAATTGGTTTCTGTTTGCAACATGGTCAGCTGCTAGGATTCTAGGAAGCATACAAATTGGCAGGTGGTTTAGAGGGAGAATTGCACTTTGTCCCCACACTGGGTTTATCGGCCAAGGCAGCATGGTGTTAGGCATATGGCATCTCTGAGATCTGGAGACCCAGGACTGCACAGATGCACCTTCAAACTGTCTTGAATAATGATGAACTAAGCTGCTTTTGGGAAGGGAGCAATTTAAGATACACTTGAATCTAAAGAGCCGCCAAATTGACAATTATTTAGGACAAGTCACAGTTTTACAGCTTTGTTCAGGAGGAGAATCTCTTCAAGTCACTGGACAGTGACTCTTTGCAAAAGGAAATTGTACTCTTGGTAATCTAAAATATGTGGGCCAGACACTCACTGACACACAGCAGTTTCCTGTGTTTGAACTCATGGCAACAGATTTGGGCAGGAAGATCAAAAATCACATTTCACTGGCAATATGACTAGGGTTTTTTATGCGGTGGGACCAGAATTCTGGAACTTCCTAGAACAGAGCTTTTCTCTCCTTGAACCAAACATTTCTCATCACTTCTATAGGAAGTAAAAAAGGCTTGTCTGGAGCAGTATGCTGTAGGGGTCTGGCCACACTTGACAAAGAACTGTGACTTTAAGAGCCACAGCCAGAAGTCATGTGATTTATCTTTCTGTGGCAGAAAGTACTAATTTTCAATTTAGCACTGACTTTGTTAGTTATAAAATCCTTCTCTGTCAACTGGGATACATGCCTACTCCAGATAAGGATGATAGTCCTCAGCATCTCTTGCATCTTGCGTGGCCTGATGATGGAATACTGGTCAATGAGATGCAAAGAGAAATGTGTCTACAACTGCTGGTAACTCTCACTTTATTTTTTTTAATGCTTCTGGAATTTTCTGCCCCTGAACCCACTGACTGAGCTTTGGCAATCATCTTAGACTATGAACTAAAAATTGCTTGAAGAAGAAAGTGGAACAGTAAGATAGAAGGAATCAGGATCTCATAGCTATCTATAATTAACTGCTTCTAGATTTATGTTCACGAACAAGCAATGCACTGCAAAGCCATGTCTACCTTGGCTGATGTCATCCCTCTTAAAAAGTGTGATTTTTATGTATCTTATTCACTTGACTTTTCTGAAGTTACTTACTTTTATTCAATATGTCTTCTTTTTCTTTAGAATGACCAGAGTTCATATGCTTTTTTTTTTATAGCCTTAAACCTGATTGGTATCATGCCCTTGAGTAGGCAAACACAAAATTTGCCTTTGGGGGGAGTTATTGTTTCTTTTTCCAGGTTGGGGGATGCATACCCGGCAGTGCTCAGGGCTCTTGGCTCTGTGCTCAGGGATGATTCCTGGAAGGCTTGGGGGGCCATTTGGGGTGCCAGGAATGAATGTGAGTCACCCTTATGCAAGGCAAGTGCCTTATTTGCTGTACTATATTTCCGGCCCCAAATTATACCATTTTTTTAAAGTCAAAATACCTTTTCAAATACAAAGCTAGTAACTATGTAAGTCTGCTAATGAAATACTCTCCTATGCACACTCTGGGGAATTTGAGAAGTATTTTTGCTTAAGCTATACTTTCCCATCTTTGCATGGATTCCTTTTAGTTCCAGAAAAAAGGACAACTTTGAGTGCTTGTCTAGTGCCCACCAGAATCACTTATGCTTTCTTCCTTCTAGGTGTGGCCTGCAGGGTTGATCATATCCCTGCTCACTATGAGAATCCTACACAATCTTCCTGGGATCATTCTGGTCAGAAAAATCCCTTTCCTTTAAGTGGGTCCCAGTAGCGCCCTCCTGATGTCAGCACAGTGTTAGACCCCAGTCTCAGAGACGACCTTCAAAGCCAGGTGAACCTCTCATACCTGCAGTGTGTGTATGTGTGGGTGGGTGGGTGGCAGGGGATTGAGGGTCTAACTTTCACTAATCTTTTTAGTCAACACGTAAAGCCCTTGGGACTGGAGAGATAGTTGCATGTGGCCAACACATGTTCGATCCTTGGCACCCTATATAGTTCCCTGAGCACTGCTTTTAGAAGTCATTCCTGAGCACAGAGTTCAGGAGTTACCCCTGAGCATCATCTGATGTGGCCCAAAGACAAAAAAAGAAAAACACCTTAAACACCTTCATATCTCCAGGCACCAGAGCAACCTTAGATCTTTATAAATCATAATCCTTTCTCTTTTGCTTGCGTGCTCTCATCTCTCTCTCTGTATATATATATATGTATATATATGTATATATATATATTTGTATATGTACATACAAATAGGATGGCTATGGGATTAATTTTCAAGCTGCAATGCCTTTTTCTTTAGTGGAAGGTGCTGTCAAGAGGTGCTTCAGAGGCCCAGGGCCCCTCCTGATGATTCTGGACCAAGCAAGCCAGGCAGTTTGAGTGTTAGGGCTTGAACATGACATGTTGCTTAAACCCCACCATGGAGGGCGTACTTAGCCATGCCAACAGTGTTTTGGGGCACCAGGGCCTCATCTGGTGATGCTAGGGGTGGGGCGGAAGCAGAGCCCCACCCACATAGGGCATGAGCTCTAACAGATGTCCATCATGCTGGTCCAGGGCTTTTCTTTTTTGCCTTTATTTGGTTGTAGGGCCACACCTGGCAGTGCTCAAGGTTTACTCCTGATTAAGCACTCAGGAATTACTCCTGGTGGTGTACAAGGGACAGTATGGGATGCTGGGGATCAAACCCTGCTTGGCCATGTGCAAGGCAAAAGCCCTACCTGCTGTACTGTTTCTCCACTCCCTCTTCTTTTGCCTTCAATCTTCTTTTCTCTGTGCCTTGCCTAGGTCTCTTCTCCAGCTCCGCAAGTGACTGCTCCCTGTTAGGGTTAAGTGAGGCTCCTTCCTCAATCCTTGGCCTCTGGGAAATCCAGGCATGATGTGGAGTTAGCAGCCTGGGGGTGCCTGAGCTCTGTCTTCCATAACTTCCAGTTTCTGACTAGAAGCAGAAACACCTGGAGTGCCGGGCTCACATCTGGTTTGTCCTGTGGAAGCCAGATGTTGCTTTGGGTCTAGCTGTTTTTGCTCTTTGGATTTTCAGGAGAAAGACCTTGGGAGAAATCTGTGGGGGGAGACTAGTATGCTGGGTCATCGGTTATGGCGGGAGGACGCTGGGATCCATTTGATTTCATGGGTGTGTGTATGTGTGGGTCTACTTCAGTCTGGACATTGCACAGATGTTACTTAACTCTCTCACACAAGCCCATATGTTGGTTTTGTGCAGGTCAGAAGGATCAGAGGACACACAAGTGAGATGATTCCCTGTTTTAGTTCAAACAGTGCTCTGAACAGAAGAAAAAGAAATATTGATTGGAGCCCAGATTTAAGCATGGACCTCCACATGTAATTGTAGTGGGTCTTTCTACTCCTTGAGCCTCTGGATTCTCACCTGTGACACATTTATTTTTATTTGGGGCGGGAGTTGGGGGTGGCGATTGGTCCAGGGAATCTCTCAAGCAGTACTCAGGTGAGCTGGGGAAACTCCCTGGGACCACTTGGTCAACTGGGACAGATGGTCTAATGTTGAGTCCGGCAGGTGTCACTGCTAGGACCAAGCAGCTTTGGGGGGAACTTTGTTGACTTAAATCTAAATATACTGGCACTTTGGTGGTAGGTATGATATGGTAGCTTTGCACTCTACAACATAAACATTTACAGGTTTGGAAGTTAATGTCACTTCAATGAATTAAAAATTAAAAATCAAAGTTGTAAAACCACTACTGAAAAGAGAGAAAAGAGCTAAAAGAATGAAAGAATTACTTATGACTTAGTGAAAGTGGTAAAATCAAAACTGGTCAATGAACTGGACCTTTCAATGATAGAGTATCAGTCAATTTGAAAAAAAACCTTAGGCTATCAGTGCTTTGCCTGGCAAGCTACCTGTGGCATATTCGATATGCCCAAAACAGTAACAACAAGTCTCACAATGGGGACATTACTGGTGCCCACTTGAGCAAATCGATGTACAACAAGATGACAGTGCTACAGTGCTAGGCTGTATGTGCTGGTGAGCATGCATGCTCTCTGCTTAGCAAGCTCCATTCCTACTTGAAAGTTGTTAACTGATTGGTGAAAGCCACACTCTGGACTGTTCTCAGCCATGTTGCCTATAAGCATCCCATATTAGAAACTACTAAAGTATGCATCATTGGTAGAATAGTGAATATAAATGTGGGCCCCTAGACTGTGATAAGAAGGAATGATTGCAAGCAGAAATATAGGAGAGGGAACCTCATAATATGTGTTGACCACAATATGGCAAACCTTAGGGGCATATATGCATGATTTCATTTATTTGAAGTTTAAAATGAGAGCACTAACTTAGTAATCATTATACTGATTAGTTTTGGTGGGAAGCAGGTACTGACAGGAAGGAGACATGAGAGGGCTGGCAGTATTGCATTTTGGAGTAAAAGTTACATAAAATGAACTTATATATTTTGTTTTGGGGCCATACCCAGAGTGGCCAAGGTTTACTCCTGTTTTTGTGTTCAGGGATTATTCCTGGTAATGCTGAAGGGCCATATACAATGTGAGGACTTGAACTGTGGTTGGCCCTGTGTAAGGCAAGTATATCTATTATCTCTCAGACATTAAAATCAGTTTTTTAAGTGTACAGTTTAATGTGCTTTGATAAATACTCATAGCTATGTATAGTCATCACTATAATCAAGATCTAGAACATTCTATCACCCCTAAGGTCATTTCTTGTCTTTAGCCCTGGGAGTTGACTACATAGTTGGGTTCACTTGAAAAAATGCATTGACTCATGCCCTTGTCATAGTGGTGTATTCTTCTGAGATTATGTTATGTGTGGATAAAATGTTTGAAGAACATTTGAAATAAAAGTTTGATCAGAAAATGGCAATTAGCTACAAGATGGTGGACTGGATGACAGAGAGGAATGGGAGAGGAAAGGCAGGAAAGGGGACTAGAACAATGCATTGTAATGATAGCAGAGAAGAAGGAATCAAAAGTGATCCTTCAGCTTTTTTCTCATCTTCTCATTTTCTCCATTTGCTGCTGTGGTTGTGGATTTGTCTTCTCATCACTGGATCCTTATTTTCCTTCTCTCCCTCATGCACAACTCATTAATCCTTTATAGAAGGAGAGATCACTCAAGAGTGCCTCAATTCCTAATTTTCCCCTGAGATGTAAAGCTTGCCTTAACTTTCATTGAGTCAAGACCTTTAATGAGGAATGTGAAGTATTCTTGTCATAGAGTACTACATAGAGTGCTGAAATATTCTTGTCATAGAGTCAACATAGAAGATCTTACTTAGAGAAATGATCATCATATGGCTCTAAGGTGTGAAACCTTTGCAAATTTCTTCCTGCTCTATTTATGAAGGGGAATTTGAAAGGGGCTAAGTACATCAGGGATAAGTTTTGTTAACAACAGGGGCAGTGAGTTACAACAAAAGAAGTGAACCTCCATGCCTAGTGGTATAAATTTTTAAAGTGATGCTCGTTCAGGTCTGTCACCATTTCCTTCCACTAAGGAATAAAAGGCAGATTCTTTTAGATCATTCCTGTTCATAGCAAACAAACCAAAGATTTAGTTACGAACTTTGTGAAAAATAAACTTAGCTCATAGAAAAAAATTCCTTTTTCTTTTATAAAAGTCAGGCTTGAAATTTTTATATCCTTTGAGTCATATTCTTGAAGCAATTGGCTGATTAATTCAAGAAATGTTACTTTCCCAATTCAAACATGACATTTTGAAAATCATCCATGAATTACATGCCTCAAGAATAAAAGGCTTTTCTGTGGCCATTTAATATGTTTTTTTTTCCCTTTTTATTTGGAGGGCAATCATGAATATCTGTAAGGGCACATTTATTACTCCCTGAACAGATAGAAAATTAGCAAAGTCATAAAATTCTTACCCAGGTTTGCTATTTCAGCTGTGCCTCTTCATAGTCCCACGCCAATTCCCTTGCCACTAAAATGGTTAGGGATGATGTTATTTTTGCCATTATAGACAAGGAACTGGTCTTTGTATGTGGGTTTTGCAAATCTCTACATATACATTTTAAAAAATGCATCAAATCTTTGTTCTTTTGAAGGATTCTACAAAGACTTGTTAGTCCCATAAATTTATTTTTAAAAAATCTTCCTTCTAATTTCAGGAAACATCCAATTTCTTCTAATTCCATATGGTAAATCAATACAAAACCTCAGAAAAGCAACTGGATGTAAGATTTCTGCCTTTCTTAGTTTATACTACTGTATTTGGGATCTGTACTCATGGATATATGTTTCTGTATATACCCACCCCGTAATTACTGAAGCAAGCCTTTAATTTATCTGAAATCATGCAGGAGTAATGGTGACGACCCACACAGTTTTCCATTGGAAATTGTAAATGGACGACAAAGAGAGAACACTGTCCCATTCCTTCCCCACACACATTTCCTGGGAAGGCTTTTCATGACTCTTTGTATGTGAAATTAGAATAGTACTGCTGTTAGGAAAGTGTTGGAACAATTACTCGAAGTGTGGTCCTCAGAGCAGGACTGAGTATAGCAGCAAAAAGATCAATTCAAAAGTTAAGAACTGTTTAGATGTATTTGGCAGAATCATTTTCTGTTTGTTTAATCTAATCGTAAGACCTGGGGGAGTTATTTTTATTTTCTAAAAACTCAATGGTATTGTAATCTGGTAGGATTCTTATCACTGCCAGGTGAGATTCAATTTCCTTTTTTGATCTACAACAAATAAAGACCCATGATGTCACATGAACATGGTGTCACAATAATAAACTTCCATTTGAAGAGCACTTGTAAAACTGATATGGGTCTACCTCACCTTGGTTTTGGATCCCCTACAGAAGCAAATACTAAAACAGGATCTGAGAAAGCAGCATATTTGGGAGAGGATTCTAGTGAGCAATAGGTAAGTAGGGAAAAAAAAACAGGGATGGGAAAGAAGCTGATAACTATTACCAAGTACGTTGTCACCCTAGGTGACTAAAGTTTGCTCACCAGATACTGCAGGAATAATATAAAATATTTCAATTAACTGTTAAGTACTCCTGGGAGCACTCTTAACTCCCTGCCACTTCATTCTGCTTCTGAGCAAGCTGAGTGGATCCCAGTGGATAAAGACAGTTGCCAGGAAAAGACTTGCAAGAGCTGCCAGTTAAAAACTGAATTGTTCTGAAAAGATCTGGACAGTGCCAAGCTCTGTGAAGAACATCAAAAGTGTCTTAGAGAAGATGCCTCATGACAAGCGGCCTTATCCCAATTATGTACAGTAAACTGAGGTACAGCATAGCACTATGCTAAAATGTAGATGGCTTTGGGGTGAAAAGGATCTTTCCTTTGGGCCTATCCATAGCCCCTTCTACTAGTTTGCATAATCAACATCAGCTGGCAGTTTGTGTCTATGTTTGTGGCAGAGACTGCCTGTGAGCTCACAGGCCCAACATGGATTCTGTTTTCCCAGTCTCCCTTAAAGCCGTGGAGATTGAGTGGACATGGTGCATATCACCTAATGCCTATCTTACTACAAAAATATTTATCAATATTTTCTCATTTTCTCTGCTCTTTACTATGAGTTAGAATAGAAACAATCCTTGGGGCATCCTAACAACTCATGTCTTGAAGACATCAGATCTACAGTCTATGTTCCTTGGTCACCACTTGACTAATTAGCCAGAAACGTACTCCACACTTTAACTGTGTTAACCCACTATGATTTGGTGTTATTATAGCAACTTAAAACATGTATGTGACTAAATAATTTATTTTCACCACTTACCGATATCATGGGGCTGGAGTGATAGCACAGCAGGTAGGGCATTTGCCTTGCACACAGCCGACCCGGGTTCGATTCCTCTGTTCCTCTTGGAGAGCCCGGCAAGCTACCAAGAGTATCCCGCCTGCACGGCAGTGTTGGGGACTGCTTAGGACCCTGAACGAAAGAGGACCCCGAAACCTTTACCCTGGACAAACCGGAAAATTCCATTACCAGCTTTGCTTGACCTGAGGCACAGGTGCCCTTGTGACAAAGGAACTAGCCAAACTCAAGAGGTAAAAGTAGCCCAGGGCAGTTAACTAAGAGATGCCATTAAGCCCCCCATTAAGTAGAATACCTTCCTCTACCTTGTGCATTCCTCCTGCCAGATGCTCCTGCCAGATAGACCCTTGCCTTCCCCTCCCCACTATTTCTCAATCTACTCTTGAAGAATGTTGTAAGCCCACCTAATACACCCCGAACCTTTCCTTATTTGGTCTGAGAAGATACTTCCCTGATGATTGACAACTTATGTACCAACCCCCTGCTAAGAAAAGTATAAAACCAGCGTGGCAGTTAATAAAGTTGCCCTTGATCGGCATGTGTCGTCTTGGGCCCCCTGTTTACTAACCTCACTAGTCTTATTTCAGATCGGGACCCTCACAGAATCCACCTAATTAGGAGCGCTTTCCACTGTTGTCTCTCCGCGGGCCGGAGAGATCTCCAGGGGAACGCGCACGGCAGAGCCTGGACTACCCGTGGCATATTGGATATGCCAAAAACAGTAACAACAAGTCTCACAATGGAGACGTTACTGGTGCCTGCTCGAGCAAATCGATGAACAACAGGAAGGCAGTGCTACGGACAGACAGACAGTGCTACAGTGCTACCAATATCAGATTATTCATATACTCCTTTATTCATCAACTACCTCCAATAGGAAGATCTATATACTATGGCACAACTGGTTTCTGAAGCAATGTCTGGCAAGTGGTATATGTTCAAGAAATATTTGTCCCATGACTAAATATCCATACTCCACTTTATTGTACATGGTGCATGACACTCTGTATGCTAAGAACTTAATATTTCCTCTCTTGACTTGCACAACAGCTTTATGAGGAAATTGGAATGTATCAAGCTGATTAACTTATCCACTAATACCCAGAAGGCAAGTGAGTGAGCCAGCATCAGGATTCAGGCAGTTTCACTCAAGTCTCAAACTCCTAAGCCCTCTGCATGTTGCCTGGTATTGTCTTCCAGGAGTTGTTGCCTGCAGTGCTGGAAGCTGTGGTGCAGTAAAGTAAGAGGCATGGCTTTTGTGGCAATCATCTACCTAACTGGGTTGGGGTGTGATGGGGAAAACAGACCAGTGTCTTTTTGTGTTGTGGAGCAGACTGTCTTCTAGAAAGATGCAGAACTCACCCAATCCAAGCAAGTGCTTAGTTATGGGCTCAAAATCTTGCAGAATATGAGAGACCTGAGCATAGTAAAGAGTAGAGATGTCAGACACTTTTGGCAGCTTTGGGCAATTGGAACAAAAACAGAGTGAGTTGAAAAATCATGATATGGTGAGTGATGAGAAGAATTAAGAAGAGAATAAAGAAAAAGGTTAAAGTTAAGAGCATGGACATGGGAGACAACTGGTTCCAATAAGTTTTGTAACTTTTTTCTCTTTGGCATTTTGGGGTGGCCTGGTGATGCTCGGGGGTTATTCCTGACTCTGAACTCAGGAATTACTCCTGGTGGTGTTTGGGAGACCATGTGGGACACCAAGGCTTGAACCCGGTCAGTCGTGTGCAAGGCAAATGCCCTACCTGCTGTACTATCGCTCCGGCCCTACCTTTATCATTATTGGAATAGTGTTATAACCTTGGTCAAGTTAGATAATCTTGATGGGCTATTTTTTCCCTCATCTGTGAAATGAATGGCAGTGTCCCATGATACAGTGATTAGCTAGCTCTAGGCGTAGTATATATTCAGCAAAGAGCAGCTGGAATAGTGCCCATCCTTCAATCCCAAATCCACGGTCTTAGGAGGAGAAATCTACCTCCTTGGCCACTGAGCACAACAACAGAAGTACTTTTAAAAGAATCATCATGGTGCTTGTCCGGAAAGAGCTGAAGAGAGAGCGAGGTGCTTTTCTGGCCTCTTACTCCCCTTCCTATGCATAGCCACTAGAGGGCTGTGGCTGTGGCTCTCTCTGCCTGTCACTGTTGGCTTGCAGGACTGTGGTGCCACTGAGACCCAGCGGATTGCTAGGAAAACATCCTTTTCCAGGAAGAAGTAGAGGAGCTAAGTATCCAAGAGAGGCATTTGTCGGGGAGAGAGGCTAAGGGACTGTATTTACTAGTGTGACAGGTGAGGTCCAGACTCCCTGGTCATAAGCAATGCCATTCCCGGAGCAGTTTCTACTTGGCCTGGAGTTGTTTTTGCGCCCTGAGTAGAGGAGGTAAGGACTCCTTGTCTTGGTTGTTATCGGAACAAAGCCGTCTCATTTGTTTTAAAAGAATCACTCATTGTTCCCCTGTAACTGTGGACCGGAACATCAGTTCCCCCCGCCCCCCCTCTCCACCCCCGCCATCTAATTTCAGGGCTGTGGCTTTGTCCTGAATATTTGGAAGATTAAGTGTTCCTCTTAGGCAATGCTTCCAGAAGTTATCGTCAGCTCTTCCAGTTCTTGGCTTATTAGGTCTATAGGTACATTTTAAGTGTTTTGGAGGATTGGATGCATACCTAGTAATGCTCAGGGCTTACTCCTGGCTCTATGTGTGAGAAACTCCTGATGGGTTCCCTGGACCATATGTGGTGGCAAGGGTTGAACCAGTTTTGACTGCATGCACGGAAAGCAACGCAGTGGCTATATGATCATCACTCCAGCCCCAGGTCTCTGAGGTATGTGTGAAGAGCCAAAGAGTCCATTGAAAACATTGTCTATATCACTCATTCTCACTGTAGTAGGAAAGAAGAACTCTGTTCTTTTTATCTTCCCAGCTAACTTTTTAGTAACAACGACTTAGATATGGCTCGAACTTGCCATTTTTGTACCTTTGCTCACCATCTTAACATCTGTTTTCAGAACATAACAAGCTCCTTTCTAGTTTCTTGCCCTTGTCCATCTATGTTTTCTTACTCCAAACTTCCTCTTCATTGCTTGATGGAATATATCTCCTCAAGAGAACTAAAAGGTATTTCTCTGATTTATGTCTCTTTTTCTCTCATAGTGATTTGTATGTATCTTGAAAAGAACATTTATCAAGTGACATTTTATTGTATATTTTTGTCACTTCTAATTATTCTACTGAATTTCTTATGTGATTTATCTCCATACTTAACACCTCAAAAGCAATGTATTCCAGTATGACCAATTATCTTTACAAAATTAGTTTTTCTACTATAAGAAATTAAATGTGCTTCCTGATATTTTTGACTTAGGAATTCTCTTCCAATTCAGTTGCCTAAAATTCCTTCTGATGTGAATAAATCTTTCATTCTATAATTGGGAATAGATTTTAACTATAAATAAACAAAATGAGAAATCCACAAACAATGCATTCTCAAGAGTAAATGAGTAATACTCAAGATCCTATCTGGAGAACTTCAGGTTAGGTCAAAAGTACCAAAACCAAAAGGTATGGTGCATGGACAGCAAAGGAATGCCAGAAACAAAAGATATGGTGTAAGGACAGCAAAAATTTGCTACAGTAGAAAGAACAACAGGCTAATAAATAAAAGATGTGCCCAGAATGATTTAGTTTTCCCTCATCTAGAAAAGAAATAGTTGCATGATGAATCATAATTACAGAATTTTATCTGGAAGCCTCCTTACCTGGGCTGTCTTAAGCCTTTGCTCTGGCTTGGCTTTCTTCTTCCTTTTTTATTTTTTGGTTTCTGGGCCAAACCTGGCTGTGCTTAGGACTTTACTCCTGGCTCTGGCTCAGGGATCAGTCCTGACAGGCTTGGGGGACTAAATGGGGTGCTGGGAATCAAACTTGGGTTTGGTGCATGCAAGGCATGTGCCCCATTTGCTGTACTATCGCTCTGGGCCCTTGGCTTGGCTTCTTAACACTTAGTTATCTCTGCATGGGCAAAAGTTCATGTGTGTTTCAGCGAGCTTCAGTGACTTGGGGACCAAATGCTTCTTGGGGACACTTTTTCTTTGATTTTGTTTTTGGTTCACAACCAGCAATGCTCAGGGCTTATTCCTGGCTCTACATTTGGGAATTATTCTTGGCACTGCTCGGAAGACCAAATGGGACTCCTGGGATCAAATCTGGGTTGACCACATGCAAGACAAATATGCTACCTGCTGTACTATCGCTTTGGCTCCTCTCTTGGGAACACTTCTGGTATCAAAGATATGAGTACTTACACCACTCACCATCACATTAATCAAGAACCCTTTTTCCTCACACAGGATTAGAATTTTTCTCCTGCTCTTGCTTCACTAGAACTATTTATGGTATTTGTATCAAAAATATTTGCCAGTAACACATTTTCTGCAGGTAAACAGATTTTATTATGATTTTATTGTGTATTCTCTTTTCCTGGAGTTTTGCAAGTAGACTGAATAAGAACCAACTCTTTATTTGTCCTAAGTTCCACCCTCCAGAAAACAAGTCACATTATAATTGATTGATGCATAAGACTCAACGACTCAATAAATACTTTACAAAAATAATGCAGTTTTCTTTGATTCTTACAACATAGAAAAATTAGGATTTCTTAGATTTGAGGCACTCTCACTCTTTTATACTTATTTTCTGGTAATATACTGATAGAGAAAATGATTGTTAAATTGGTATTAACATTAAATAGATGATATGTGATCCATATTTCTTTCTTGGTTTTCTTTTTCTGTTCCCCCCCTTTGGAAAAGTGTTATGCCTTATTTTTATTTGGTCTCTCTATAATACTGTAAATCTACTAAGACAGGAACAAAAATCCTGCTGTCCCAGGCCATTTTAGTAGAAGCATAGCATTATGTTTTGAAATTTGAAAGCTTATTTCAAACAAGGCCTCAAATTTGGCCTACAATATCCTTTTTTCTCCTACCCCCTTCTCTGTTTAAGGCAAGGACATTTCAGAAGCTGAGATTTCAGCAGCATTCACTACGGAAATAGTATCTTATTTAAGGTGGGGGCTTTCTTGCTTTGATTCATTTGTATTGAGTTGTTACAAAGTCCCTTTCTCTTCAATTTACCCAACACCCTTTTTGAACTCTCAAAGAAGTGATTACTGTCATTGTGACAACTCCAGAGAAAAGTTTATGCTTAAGTCACATTCATATTAAATAAGTTATATATAAAAACTGCTTATAATGTTTACAATTTCAGTCTCTTTCCTCCTTTGCTTCTCTAGGAAACACAGTCTGGGTGGGAACTAAATCCACCAGCCATCCCGCCATGGCCCCAGTCTCTTTGGATTTCTTTGTCCTCATCCGCCTGCCAACATCATACCTCAGAGAACTTCTAAGAAGGTCCGTAGGCACTGTAGAGGGCAAGGGCAACTTCAAAGGGCAATCTGGTGCACACCCCTAGTGTAATTTATGAAAAATACTATTGTGCTATATACAAATATACACATCGGCGGATAAGAGGGTTTCTGCCCCAGGAAGCAGATGGGTGCAGTGCATCTGTGTCACAAGTACCAGAGTTAGCGACTCTCTAATATTCCCTGGCCTCTTGGAACTGCTTGATATAATCTTCGTCCGAGGGGCTCTCTGTGCACTTCTGTCCATTGTTGGGCGGGCGGGCCTCGTTGTACCTGCTCCAGTCGCCCTTGCAGAGAATCCAGGGGAGGACATCCACTTTATAGTGGAGTTCGGCTGAGAATTCAGTGCTGATAAGGTTGGGTGTGCCTGCTCCTTTGCCCCTAGTGATGAGCTGCATGTCATCACCATAGCAACAGTGCTGGGCAGCCAGAGTGGTGCTCTCCAGAGACAGCATGGAGCGAATGCAGTACCTGGCTGTGGGCTTATAGATCTCCAACTTCTCCTTGGGCCCACTGGCATCCTTCCATCGAAAGTCCTTGCGCTTGATGCGGTCAAAGATGTCTGCCGTACTGTAGGCCACCTCAGTAGGGTAGGAGCAGGGGCAGCTGGGCAGGTCATTGATTACCTTGTGCATGTACTTCTTTAAGAATTCACTTTTGCAGCTCATCCATCTCTCACAGCTGTCTGTGTCTAAAAGAGTTACAGAGAAATTTTCAAGCCACATACACAAGGGGCATTGGGATGACTTAAGGCATCTGCATCATTCCCAGAGTCAACCTGTCAGTGTCCTGCTAATACCAGCCCATTGGTGACCATGCCCAACTCCCTTGAATATGGAAAATTAGTTCAAGACAAATGATTAGACAACAGCATTTTTTTCCCTATCAAATAAGTAGAACTAGAACCTGCTAAGGATGAGTAAGTGGCATAAAAGGGTAGTGAGAACTAGTGGATCAGAGAATATTTTCCATTGAATAGAGTTTATTTTCTGGAAGGGAATCTTAGGAGAAGGTGTGCTAGCTGACGGGCCAAAGTTCAGGGTTGAAAGGAAGTATAGGATTAGAACCAAGTCAAGATACATTTTGCTCCTGTTGAT
The DNA here is from genome assembly GCF_027595985.1 of Sorex araneus. Taxonomy (NCBI): domain Eukaryota; kingdom Metazoa; phylum Chordata; class Mammalia; order Eulipotyphla; family Soricidae; genus Sorex; species Sorex araneus. The sequence continues at coordinate 133,810,588 of NC_073304.1, read as the reverse complement.
CAGTGGGAACAAAGAGTTTATTTTAATTTTTGTTCTTGGTCATACCTGGTGGTATTCGGGGCTTCTTTGAACATGTACTCAGGGACCATACTCAGTGCTTAGGATCAAACCAGGGTCACCCAAAGCAAGCATCTTAACTCCTGAGGCTTTTCCTTTCCAGCCCCCTGCCCTTTTCTTTCTCTCCTTGTAGGGGTCAGACCTGCACCTCAGTCTAAACGCTCTTCTGCTTCATTGATTCATTTTTAAAATTTTTTCACTTCTCAGGAATTTTCTCCAACAGCTTTCTTGACTCTCTAATCCCATGATGCTATCTGTTTCTCAGATGATCCTAACTGACACAGACTGCAGCAGTCAAGGCAGGAAGAGAAATAGGATGACATTCTTGGTAATCACTAACTGCAGAAACCAAAGTTGGCCAGAGCAAATGTGGTGGGGTTGTCCTGTGTGGTCAGGGGCATGGAGAACACATTTTACTTGAGCAGATGATCTAGGGGATAAGATGTCAATTCAATTTAGATTTTTCTCAGGGGAACCAGTGAGCTGAGCAATAACAAAATAAATTAAGCACTAGCATCAATTGTAAGACACCTAGGGAGATACTCCGGGAGGTAACAGTAGGTAAAATCAAGAGTAGACAAAAGAGCCAGAGTTTGCCCAAACTCTGGGCAAAAGGGAAAAAGTGACTCCTAGCTTTGACCCAGATGCATGGAGGTTGGTAGGGATTTGAGTGAAAATCAACTGCCAGAATAGGATAAGGGGTTGTGTAGAGGAGAGTTCTGGCTTTCTGACAGTGAAATATGTAAGAGACAAGACTCTCAGGGGTGGGCAAGAGAGATAACACAGGGGCAAGGCCCTTGCCTTGCATGTGGCTGAACCAAAGTAAGTCCTGAATACAGTTGAATGTGGCTCAAAAATAAAGCAAAACAAAACAATATCTCCCAGGAGCTCAAAAAGACTTGGCCGGAAGGTTAAAAATGTGGGGTCTTGCTGCCAAACTACTTAGGATGGAATCTCAACTCAGCTATTTGTAGTTCTTTGACCTTGGGCAAGGTATTTGACCTCAAAGTGCTTCAATTTGCTTATTTATTTTTATATGAGTATAGAAAGAGCCTGTCTGGGGTTAGGATAAATCTCAAGAACACATAACTTGATAGAACGTCCAGAGCACAAGCCAGGCTGTTTTCACCAGGGGAACTCGGAGGGGGGCAGGTTGAGTTTCCCTACCTGCTCCAACAGAGCCCTGGCTGCCAAAAACCTCCCCACATCTCCCAAGCCTACCAGTAGCTTGGCAGTCACATCCACAATCTGCTCTGGTGCCATATAATCTCATCAACGGGCATGTTCCAGAGACTCAGAAATAAAGCTCCCAGAAGAGAGCACCATAGGCCTCACCTATAAGTGAATCTGCTCTATAATCATATTCTAGATTTTAGAATTCCTCGACCTCTCATACTCTACACCACTGATGTATCAAGAGTTGCACACGACATTTGATTTGGTTTAACAAACATGTTTGTTATCTCTTTTATAAGGGCTTAATATGGCTCTAGGATGAAATACAACAATCTTCACATACTTTCCTCTTATGATTGTCGGAAGGTATAATGGTGGTGGGATTGGTGTTTGAATATTAAATGTAATGAATTATTGTGAACAACCTTATAAAAGTAGGGCACTTGCCTTGCACATGGCCGACCCAGGTTCGATTCCTCCATCCCACTCAGAGAGCCCGGCAAGCTACCGAGAGTATCTTGCCTGCACGGCAGAGCCTGGCAAGCTACCCGTGGTGTATTCGATATGCCAAAAACATTAACAACAAGTCTCACAATGGAGACGTTACTGGTGCCCCTCGAGCAAATAGATGAGCAACAGGATGAGAGTGACAGTGACAGACTTGTGTGTGTGGTCCTGAGTTGGTTCCCTGACATTGATGTTACCTTAAGCACCTCTGACTTAGGGCTGGAGAGATAGCACAGCTACCTTGCTGGCAGCTAACCCAAGTTCAATCCCCCACCACCCAACTGGTCCCATGAACCTGTCGGGGAGTGATTCCTGCGTGTAGTGCCAGGAGTAACCCTGAGCATTTCTGGGTATGGTCCTCAAACCAAAACCAAATCAATAAACCAAACAAACAAAAAACCAAATACCTTTGATTTGATTATCTATGGGTGAGGCCCTCACAATAAAACAAAAAAGAAAAAACAGCACACAGAATATGTGATCAAGATTAAGCAGAGCGAATGCAGACAGAGCTGTAGACAGGAGTAAGCTGAGGAACCTCTCAGTTGGGAGTGCTATGGTTCTACAGCTATGAGTCTGTCTGAGCAGTCACTGATAGTATGGAAATTCCATCCTGGGAAATGTGTCACAGCAAAGGAGATTGGGGATCTCCATCAGAGAAAAGGGTGTTCAAATACAATATTCAGTAATAGCCCCCTCCCAAATGGTTTTGTAGTTTCTTTCTGGATGGAGGGCCATCTTAAATCATGTACCCACGAGACATCCATTGACTTTTTTCATCATACTTAGTGTGATGGGCGTGCACTACTTGTTTTACAAATATCAGCACATTTAATTCTACAATAGCTCTATACAGTAGTATTCCTACTTCATACCATATTACACATCAGGAAAGTGTGGCACTATAAAGTTAAGGAATTTGATCTTGTATAGCAGTCAAATTTTCCCCCTCTGCTGGGCATCTTCTGTTTGTGCTTTTACATCATCATTCTGCGTTTTCCCTTGACTTTGAAGATTATCTTATGTGTCTTTTGAGTCTTGATTGTTTGTTGGGTTAAACCAAAGGGAAGGTCTGGCCAGACTACAGAAAAGAAGACTGAGATCAGGTTATTTGCTGCTATAATTCATCTCCAACAGTTATCAGAGTACTATATTTATTCCTGAGAGGTAGGAGCACATTTATTTCTGAGAGGTAGGCTATATTTATTTCTGAGAGTCAGGTAGCTCTCTCCCCAAACAGAGACTTGCTGGATTCTGGTAATTACTCCTTACCCTGGCTTTAGAATTCTGAAAAATCCTTCTTGGCTCCTATTTGCTCTGCTCAATTCTTTGCCATCAGACCCTCATTGACTGCTCTTCAATGATCCGTCTGACTGTGTTGTATTTGTTTCCATCCAGAACCCAAGTGACACACACATCCCTCCTCTTCCTTGTGTGTTCTTAAGTCACACATCAGGGGTGTCTGTGCACCTGGGATCTCAGTCAGGAGGAAAGTAGTTTCCACCTGTGGGGTGTAATATTCAAAGGTCTGGGAAATTCTGTGCTTAAAAAGACCAACATTACTGTTATACCATCTTATGTATAATGTTACAATTTCATCTTTTCAAATTTGCACTGTATCAATTACATTTTGTTTACACAGGGCTTCTAGTGAATGCTCTCTCTCTTTCTCTTTCTCTCTCTCTCTCTCTGTGTGTGTGTGTGTGTGTGTGTGTGTGTGTGTAAAAGACTAAGTGGAAAGCCTTAAATAACAAAAGATGTCCAACATTTCCAACTGTGTTCAGTTTGTTGGTAGGGCAGGGCAGAAGCATAGAGGCTAAGAAAGAATTACTGGGTCGCACAAAGAAATGGGGGAGAAGAATTTATACTTTTCTGGAACAAATAACACAACAGAATCATATCCAAGAGGCTGGAGCAACAGTACATTAGGTAGAGCACTTGCCTTGCATGTAGCCGACCTGGATTAGATTCTTGACACCACATATGGTCCCCTGACCACTGCCAGAAATAATTCTTGCATGAAGAGCCAGGAGTTGCCCTTGAGTATCACTGAGTGTGGCTCCCAAACAGACAAGCAAACAAAAAAATCCTTAAACCAAAACCCCAGGAAAGTATTTTTAAATAGTAAACTATCATTTTACATGGGAATCAGAATGACTTTATATTCTTGTGTGTGTGTGTGTATATATATGCACATATATGCAAATATATGTATATACACATACACACACACACATATATATATATACATATATATATATATATATATATATGTTTTCTTTTTGGATTACAACCAATCATGCTCAGGACTTACTCCTGTATCTATGTTCACGGATAACACCTGGGGCTTGGGGGACCATTTGGGATCTCAGGGATCAAGCCAAGGTTGGCTGCATGCAAGGCAAGTGCTAATCTGCTGTACTATATTGCTCTGGCCCCTATTCTTCTGTATTTTATTTGTATTGTTTATTGCATCTTTATTTTCACAGCACTTACCAGCAGATGAGTAGCAGGATGCACTGAAAGTTTACTAAACAATTCATGTGGTAGTGGGTGGCAGATATAATGTTGAGAAAGCCTCGTCCCTCCATACTATAAAACTGAGACTACCATTTTTGGGTTTCAGTGCAGATACTCAGTGAGGACTATAAGAAGAGATTTCATGTGGCTTCATACCTCTTGTGCAACAATTCTGTGCTAGGGCTTGCTTGTGGCTGTGAAGGCTGTGTTGCTAGCAGGACTAATACAGCTTTGGTGCATGAACAGGGAATTTGTCTCTTACATGGAATAGGTACAAGTGAGCAAGAACTATGCTGAGAGAATTAGACCTCATAACAGGAAGATGAACATTTGATGCTCAGATTCAAACATTTAAATGAATCCAAGGATGATATCGCAAAAGCAATAGAAATCTTAAAAAAAAAACAAAAACAAAACACCCAAACCACTAAATCAATTTTTGGATAGAAAAGAAAAAAATCTTCTTACCAACTTCAAACAGTTTGGTGGCATTGAATTCCTCGCTTCCCGCAAGCAGACTCACTTCGGTGGCAGCTGTCCTGAAGGTGTCTTCAATTCCTAAACACAGACAGGAGTCTACTTTTCTCTGGTAATATGGAAAAAGTAACCCTTCCCCTCACCAAGTTAAAAAACAAATACATCTCAACAAAGCTTTTTTTGTATTCATTCCTACTCAAGGGCAGCAATTGGCCAACAGAGGAAAGAGTAAAAAGCAGGTCGTCGAGCATAAACTATACTGAAAGCCCAGATAGCATTTGCAGCATGAAATCAGATCCAAATGTGTGAAATGGACCCTATTCACTGTAGCACAAGGACAGCGCATGGAGACATGGACTAGAATAAAGTCTGGTGACAGGGTGGCACATTATCTGGAGACAGGGAAGAGTGGCTTGTCTAATTGTTTGACTGACTGGCCCAAAGCATTTATAGCCATGTGATCTTGGGTGAGCTGCTTATACTCTGTGTGACTCAGTTTTTATCTCAGTATAATGGGAGAGAACCAAACAACCCACCAGATGGAGTTGTATGGATTAAATGGATTGTATGTTAATAAAATATTTGTGGGCCAGAAGGTAAAGTGCTTGCTTTACATATGGTTAACCCTGATTCACTACATATGACTCCCTGAGCACTGCTAAGTGAAATTAGTTAGAAAGAGAGGGACAACATAGAATAACTGCACCCATTTGTGGAATATAAAATAACAATATGAGACTAATACCTAAGGACAGTAGAGATAAGGGGCAGGAGGATTGCTCCCCAGTTTGGAAGCCTGCCTCATGTGCTGGGGAAAAAGGCAGTTGGGATGGAGAAGAGACCAGTAAATAAATGATGGTTAGAGGGATCGCTTGGGATGGGAGATATGTGCTGAAAGTAGACTAAGGACCAAACATGATGGCCTCTCAGTATCTGTATTGCAAACCATAATGCCAAAAGAGAGAATAAGAAGGAATGTACCTGCCACAGAGGCATGGGGTAGGATAGGGTGGCAGTGGGGATACTGGGAATATTGGTGGTGGAAAATGCACACTGGTGGAGGAATGGGTGTTCAATCATTGTAAGACTAAAATGTAATCATGAAAGTTTGCAACTATTCATGGCGATTCAATAAAAAAATGCTATAGTAAAAAACTGTAATACTCAAATTACCTATAGTAAAAAACTGTAATACTCAAATTACCTAATATAATACTAATTTTGAAATCTATCATGGCTGATGAGAAGTCAGAACTACCACTTTTTTTTTTTTTTTTTTTTTTGCTTTTTGGGTCACACCTGGCGATGCACAGGGGTTACTCCTGGCTCTGCACTCAGGAATCACCCCTGGTGGTGCTCAGGGGACCATATGGGATTCTGGGATTCGAACCCGGCTCAGTCGCGTGCAAGGCAAATGCCCTACCCACTGTGCTATCACTCCAGCCCCAGAACTACCACTTTTTTCTTACTTGGAATTTTGTTAATTACTGCTAAGCAGGACACAAAGAATGGATACATTTCTACCTGAAATTTTACCTCTACCGAGAAAAAAATGTTTCATATGGCTAAGTTTAATCTAGCAATTTATAGAAAGACAGAAATTATTTCAAAGAGGTCTTGGGATATAGTGGTCTTGGGATATATCCAGCATGGCTGCAGAAAAGAGAAAAGAAACAAAATACTATATGCACAGAGAACAAATATAAATCAAGCACTGCTCTTCTTCTATAACTTAAGTTGGCATTTATCTTCAAGTTGAAACAACATAATTGTAGGGATACTGAAATATCTGAATTTTTAGATTGAAGTGATAATGGTTATGACAGTGTCTCTCAGAAAGTGGACAATACCAAGTTCCTGTGAGTGCTGGAAAAATGCAGAGGAACAGTAGTAGCCTCAGGCACAATTTGAGACACTTTTCATTTGTTCGCTGAAGAAGATTGATTTGGGGCCTGAGAGATAATACAGTGCTTTCCTTGCATGTGGCTTATCTGGCACCTCATATGTTCCCCAGGAGTGATCCCTGAGTACACAGCCATGTATGGTCCCAAAACTAATAAAATGAAAGCTAGATTTCTAGGAGGTGGCTCTGAGTGACTTTTTTTCACCCCTGAAAGGGGACAGTACATCAAACAAGTTTGGGAATCTTTGGTTTATAAGATTAATAGTTTCAGGTGTATAGCTTTTTAATTTTTTTTTTCTTTTTGGGTCACACCTGGCATTGCACAGGGTTACTCCTGGCTCATGCACTCAAGAATTACTCCTGACGGTGCTCAGGGGACTATATGGGATGCTGGGAATCGAAACCCGGGCAACCCGGGCCAGCTACATGCAAGGCAAATGCCTTACCTACTATGCTATTGCTCCAGCCCAAAGGTGTATAGCTTTTCAGTCAACATTTTGATATAACACATGTATTTATCATCTGAATTCCAGTTTCTAGCCATCATTATACAATTGACCTCTTTTACCTGGTTTACCGGACTGGAGAGATAGCACAGCAGGTAGGGTGCTTGCCTTGCACATGGCTGACCCGGGTTTGGTTCCTCCATCCCTCTAGAAGAGGCCGGCAAGCTACCAAGAGTATCCCGCCCTTACAGCAGAGCCTGGCAAGCTACCCATGGCATATTTGATATGCCAAAAACAGTAACATATCTCACAGTGGAGACATTACTGGTATCTGCTTGAGCAAATCAATGAACAATGGGACGACAGTGCTACAGTGCTACCTGGTTTACCAACATATACCCCCTTATAGTAACCACTATTTTGTTCTTATTATCTAAAAGCTTGTTTTTGTTCTGTCCTTTTGTTTTATTCCTTTATTTACAACACATGAGTGAAATCATATGGCTATTCTCTACCTTAGTGATTTATCTCATTAAGCTTAACACCTTTTAGTTTCATCTATGTTGTTTCAAGGTGGCAGGATTTCCTCTTCTTTTTAATAGCATTTTATTGTGTATATGCTTCTTTAGTTAATCATATGTTGGAGAGCATAGACTGTTTTCAACTTTTGGCTATTGTGAATAATGCTGCAGAATCACCACTTCCTACATTGTATGTGAGTATGTGTATGTGTGTGTGTGTGTGTGTGTGTGTGTGTGTGTGTGTGTGTGTGTGTGTGTGTGTGTTTTGGGGGGAGGTGCTCCCAAGCAATGCTCACAGGTTCTAAGTGTGATACTTCATCCAACAAGGCTGAGCAGTTCAATGTAGGGTCTGGTGATGCAATGTTGCTCAGATGTTGTGGTGCTGGGGAGTCTACCAGGACCATCTCAATAGCAAGAGTGTTTGGGGACCATTAGGACTATCCCCAACAGTGTTGGGTTGTAGGTCATGCAGTGTCATAGATCAATCAAATGTGGGGCCTTAGGTCTGCAAAGCATGTGTCTAGCCCTTTGCTCTATCTCCCTTAGTCCCATTTTCTACACATGCCTCCTTGCTAGCTTACACAGGTTCAATCTGATCTGTCCTCTCTCTTTTCAGAAACCTCCTTTATATTCTGATTCTTTGCTGTTGTTGTTGCTGTTCAAAATCTGAGCCTTATAATTTGAAAACAGAGTTTCGAGAAATAGTAAAAAAAGTTTGGGATGTGGAGATCAAATTCTCTGTCTATAAATTTTCTTTCATATGAGGAATGTGTGGTTTCTTGGGAGAGGTTGAAGTATTATTTTAGGCTGGTGTTCTACCTGGCAATGGGGAACACATAGCAAATGCAAAACCAGGAGTTGGGGAGGTTTTTTGGTAGTCAGAGACCATCTATTCTAGGTTTTGTGGGTCATATGTAATCTTGGTTGCATATTCTTCCTTCTCCTCTCTCTCTCTCTCTCTCTCTCTCTCTCTCTCCCCTCTCTTTGTTTTAACAACCCTTTAAAACTGTGTGGGTCATACAAAACCAGGCTGTGGTTTAACAACCACTGCTAGAGACAGTAACAATTATTTTTCACTGCCAATATGGCCTCTCACCAAGTTTGCAATTAGCAGTTTTTTAAAACACTGACAATGCAGTTTATAGCGATAATGAACTGCCAAGTTGCCCTGATTTGTTTCCCTGGGAGCCTTTGGCAACTCTCAGACATTATAGACAGGTCTTGTTGTTGGCTTTTCTGGAGAAGACAGTGAAGCCGCTTGTCCCCAATTCCTTATCAGATTGTGAATGTCTGTCTTCGTGTGTCTCCTCAAGGCCTACACAAATCCCACTCAAATCCCACATCAAAGGCCCAAGTGAATTAGAGTTCTTCTTTTAAATTAAGTTAGTGTGTGGTGACATTGTCTTCTAGGTCACAGCTAAGAAGACTGCACTGTGCATAAGAGTCAGAAAATCCATTTTTCACTCATTAAGTCCATTACTCAACTCCTTTCTCAGTCTGGTCAGGATTCTTCTTGGGAAAATAACTGTTTTTTATGATGTCAATTTCTGTATATTTTTTAAAAAATATAAATAAAAAATGATAATAAATACAAAACTTTCCTGAGAATCAGACTCACAATTCTTCATAAACCCACCTGGGCAGTTTGGACGGTCACAGGTTCTGGATTCTGTAGCAGTGCAGGCGTAGCCACAGGACCTGGTTCGTTTCTGGTTGCCGTTCCCACAGGTGACACTGCAGACAGACCAGAGACTCCAGTCCCCCTCACCATCTGTGGAATCTGAAAGGGAGTCAGGGAGGTGGTCACAAATTTCATTCGCCAGCTCCATGTTCCCTCTGGCACACAGCCGGCCCGCTGTCTTATATTGCTGGAGAGGATCTATGCTAAAAATATCTGGTCACCTGGTTCATTTTGGGCATTAGATTCATGTAGTGAGAGACTCTGACTGAGATTTTGGGCACATTAATGATCAATTCAGTGTCAGGATCCCAAGCACCAGAGGGTTGCCGAGGAAGTGTTTGTTGAGAATAAATACACTTGCAGACATGGGGACATGGAATAATATGTTAATTTCCAAAGATGACTTCCATTAGTTCCTCCCCTTGCATACATGCAAGACCTGGCCAGACTTTGGCCTTCAGAGGCTACCCAGCTTAGACCTTTTGCTCTGGGGAGTCTAGTCTCTGTGGAAGAAGCAGAGGTTGAACCTATGAGTCAGGAGACTACATGGTGGACGATTCAGACACCAAATATGTAAGTGAAACCTTCTGGAACCTTCCAGTCCTTCCCAGAGCACAGCAGAATGAAGCTGATGGCAGCACGAGTAGAGCAACTATATACTGGGACCTCACCTGAACTTCTGAGATACAGAATCAGGAAAAAGAACAAATTGGTGTCTTGTTGAAGGTTTGCTTGATTCAGCAGACAAAAGCCTAATTTTTTAAAATTTATTTTTTAGTTGAGTCGCCGTGAGAACAGTTACAGGGCTTTTAGGATGAAGTCTCAGTCATACTATGCTCAAACACCCATCCCTTCACCAATGCACATGTTCCACCACCAAAAACCCCAGAATACCCCCCCTCCCATTCCTCCTTTGCCTGTGTGGCAGATGATTTTCATTTTACTCTTTCCTTACTTTGATTACATTCAATTTTTGACAGAAAACTCACTATCATTGCTTGGAGAAAAACTATTTCTTAATGATGAAGCTCAAAATGGTCCTTTAGGTCATCACCCAACTTTCTTCCAATATGCATCCAGCAGACTCATATACAAAACACAATTTGAGAAATATGGATTATATTATTTCATGTATGGCTGAGGAGAAAGCTTCAAGGGCTGAAGCTCCTGTTCTGTATGCAGGAGACCTGGGACCAATCCCTGGCACCATCTGGTCTCCCAAGTATCACTGGGAGTGCCCAAGTACCACATTGGTATGGCCCAAGTAGCAATAAGCCAAAAATCAAACAAAGTTTCTAAAGACTTTTATCCTGATGGAACTAGTAAGTTAGTGAGAAGAGTCTAAAAGTAATCAATAAACACAAAAAGATAACTAAATTATATAGTACATATATAGCATAAATTATATAGTATTGTTAGGCTAAGAGGGTCTAAGCATGTACTACATTATTTAGATTTTTCCTTTTCTCTTTAAAAGATATTCAGGAAGATAGCTCAACAGGCGAGCACATGCCTTGCATGTGGGAAGAAATCCAAAATAAGTAAGTAAATAAATAAATATACACTAACACACAAATACAGTTTTTAAGGACTAAATCTTGGAGTGGTTAGGTGACTTTGCCAAAGTCACAAAGGAAACAGAAGGAAAAGTGTAATCTTGCACTTAGTCCCAGATCTCTGAAGTGTGATTCTCTCTGCAACATCTCTACTCTGCAAGAATTCTTTCTGGTTCAACCAAATATCCCTATAGCTGTGGGACCTATGCTGGTGCCAAGTGCTCAGCTACAGGCATCTGTTTTGCAGGGAAGGGGGTCCTCTCTTTTCATAAGAGGTTGTGGCGATTGGTATTACATAGGCCCAGCAAGAATGTCATCCACACATGTTTCTACCTGAGCTGTGGGTCTTGTGCCAGCCTCTTGGGCTGTGTTTATATGGCATTCATTCTGAATAGCCACGGGCTAATTCGAGATTCTGAGTCTACTCAATCCACTCACCAGAGTTGGGGGGAGTCCAGACTGTGTCCTAACCCAGAGCAAAGAGTTCGCTGATACTTCACTGGCCTCCAAGACTCCCATTCACTCCCCTCCCTGCCTCCAGAACCATGCCTCCAAACTTTGACTTTCTTCTAAGAAACAATTTTCCCATCACATGTAAGCAGATATTTGAAACTACTATTTTGTATGAGGGAGTTGGATGAGCTTCCTGGCATTATTTGCTTGCTTCATCTCTCCCATCTCTCTGGGTATCTAGGCTCAGAAGGGGAGAGACATGATTTCCAAAGGGATAAATCATCGAGTTAGCGGCAACTGCTGCCCCTCCAGTCCCTTGTGGTCTGATATCTCTTGGCCATTGCCAGAGGGCAGTTCTGATGCACTTGGAACAATCCTAAGGTCCCTTTTTGTTGGTGGAACCATTCAGGTGGGGTTGATGTTAGGCACCCATGAACAAATCACAGAAGGTCTGAGCCACTGAGACAGACTGGTAAAGGCCACAAGTCACAAGCAGAAGTGATAATGTCTTTAAACTTAAAAGGGAAGGGGGACATTGAGTCAGACAAACATTTGTTTAACCACAAAGGTAGAATTCATGTGCTGCTTGGCTCCACAGAATTAGTGGGACAAGAACCATCTAGAAATCTCCTGCAATCTTTCCTTGCTGTTGGGCTATTATTATTCAGGGACCTGATTTCTGGGAATATCTTTCTGGAACTTTTAGTTCCAGTGTTAAATTCACCACAGGGCTTATATTGGAATAACTGCATGATTTAATTTCTCATTTGGCTTCTTGGCTGTAAGTTATTTGAATGTCAATATGGTATCAGATGATGTGGAAAATGACTTCCTAATCCCTCTCCATATCTGTCTCCTTGGTGACTCCGTCCTTACACTGAGCCTAGTGAGGGCTAAGTGACTTGCTTTGACCAATAAGAAAACTGCAAATATGAGTCAAGCACAGGTTGGGAAAGTGCTTGTACTTTGAGGACTTTGTAGGATGCTGCAGGGGACATTTCTGCAACCATGTGAAGAACCCAATTAGTCTCTGGGAGGGCCAGGGACTTGATACCTCAGCACGCACAGCTGTCCAGCTGGGACCCCATTAGATCAAAGAGAGTGAAGGAAGTAAAGACCACCCAGCCACAGCCAAGCTGAACCCAGAAAACCTGCAGATTCAAGAGAGAGCTGCATTTGTTCTTTTAAGCCACTGAACCTCAGGGGTGATTTCTTAACCTGCACAAATGAAGGGTTACAAATACCTTATAAAATTCTCCCCCAAATAAGCTGTTTCAATGACTAGTAGACTCAGGAATCAAAAGGCTTACTATTCCAGTCAGTAGCTTTCTTGATCTCTTTGTTTTATAAAGTGGTGACAAAAAGCTATTTCCTTTGCAAACATTTTTTCTATATGATTTCACAAAGTTAGTCAGAGCACAGTTAGACAGCCATGTGGGAAGGCACTTCTGGGCTTCCTGAAACCAAAAAACCTCTTCGGGCAAAGTGTGTAAGTTAGCTCTTCCCCCTAAAGTTCTAGAGTGCATGGTCTCAGATAAATATCCCAGGAATGACCTTTGGTTGAGGATTTTCTCTTTGCTTCAAAGGCCACAAAGGGGAGTTGACTATGGGACAAAACTGTTAGGACTCCATTCCTTTCTGCTATAAAAGAAAAAAAAACAAGCCTGTTCTCATTTTCTCACCCTATCAGGGAGTGAGGCTCAGGGCAGAAAATGAATGTGAATGTCAGTAATTGTAAAGATAACAATAGAGACAGTGGAAGACAGAACCCGTGAACATTTATATGGTGTTGGGGAGAGCCTATCAGTGACATCAAAGAGTTCTGCGAGGAAAGAGAACAATTCACAGGCCAGTGGGATCAGAGGTGGGTTTCAAGGATGTCATTTGAAATTTTAAAGTAGTCATTATATAGTTGCAGGCCTAGAGGCAGTTCCAATGTTTGGGTCACTGAAGTGACTTGGGTCTTGACTCGGTCACTGGCAAGACTCCACTAATCTAAGATGAGAGAGACTGCCAATTATTGGGAGCTTGTTTTCACCAGCTGCTTGGCCGAAATGCACTGCTTTAAGTCCTCTACAATTCCATGAGATAGCTAGAAACATTCTCTTTTTATGATGAGGAAACTGAGGCTCAGAGAAGTACTTAATGTCACACAGCTCAAATATTAGATCTAAGATTCTACCCCCTCGCCATCCCCAGTTGTCTCTGAGTTCATATTCTGATATCTCAGCACTTTTGATCCTGACCCATGTTTATTTCCCTTCCTGAAAACACCCACTTATGTGGTCCTAATTTGACATGAAAAAGAAACACCCTTGACAAAAGAATCACCGTGAAATCTCCTATTAAGATAGGATCCTGACTGAGACCTAGAAAATGGTAAAGAACTTTGTCCTAATCCATGTTACAAATAAGCAGGATCCATATGAATTCACTCTGTGAGTGTCTCCGAACAATTTGGGGAATAGTATATTACTGTTCAATAGAAACATATTTGAACTCTGCTCTGGGTATTAATTTAGGTATTGACACAATAGATAATTAAAATGCAGTCTCTAACACACGTATTTGAATCAATTAATGGTTCACATATAATTAAAATGCAGTCTCTAACACATGTATTTGAATCAATTAATGGTGCACATAATGTGTTTTATTAGGCCTATCTTCTTTTGCGTATTGTGTAATTTGTTCTAAGGATGTCATTATGTTGTTTTTATTTTACCTAGGACTCTTTGGCCATAGGTACTGAGCTTTGTTTTCTGTGGGAACGGGGAGGCACACCCCACACTGCTCAGCTGCTCAGGGCTTACTCTTGGCTCTGTGCTCAGGAATCAATCCTGGCATCACTTGAGAGACCATATGGGCTGCCTGGGAACAAATCTGGGTTGGTTGTGTGGAAGACAAGCAGGCTACCCACTTCGATATCCCTCGGCACAAATGGGCATTGAAATTCTTTTTTTTTTGGGGGGGGAGGGCACATTAGTCTTACTCCTGGCTCTGCCCTCATGGATCCTCCTAATCATGACTGGGGGACTATATGGGGTGTTGGGGGTCAAGTCCAAGGCAGCCTTATGCAAAGCAAGCAACCTATGCTCTGTACTATCTTTCTTACCTCGAACATTGAAATTCTTATTACATATCTTGCCTTCTCAGTAACTTTGTGTATCAAAACCATAAATGCCATCACTATTATAAGCATGTTACCTAAACAATAATTAAAAAAAAAGAAGAAAAAGAAAGGAGAAAACCGCCTACATTCACAAATCAGAGATCATCCACAAAGATGAGCTATGCCTCTCTTCAACAAAGCAACTAACACTTACAGTGGCTTGCTTTGCTTTGCTCTACATGAATATCGCCTTCCTGGGCTTTATATTCTCTCTCCTTATCCTCCACAGCACCCAAACACAGGAATGGATACTGAAGAAACTGCACTGGACCTTCTCCTTGATTGAAACTACAGAGGATGCCACTCATCTGATGATGTATGGAATTCTGGAAAGCAGAGGCTCCCTGGAACTCAGTCTTTCTGGAGTTTTCAAATGTACCCCAACACCAACAACATGTTTAGAGTCTCATACTCAGAGCCAATGGAGTACACTGTATCTGGGACCCTGCCATTTTCCTACTTTGACTGCATCCAAAGTTGAATTTGGAGTATCTCTCCTTTCCCCAATTATGTGCCCAGGAGATCTGAGAAGGAGTGTTCTACAGGGCATACAAGACACATGATTTTTTCTTTTCTTAAGTGGCAACTCTGTTATTTGGTCGATTGATGGGGAAGTTCCCAAGAGTCTCAAAATCATGAAAGATGAAGGATTTCTCCATGGCTCAGAATGGCTATAAGGTCCAGATTCAGGCATTCTGGGGGTGATGGAAGCACAGAAACAACACTAACTCAATAAGAACAAAATCTGTCTTTAAGGTTAAAATGTTTTTTGTTTATGGGGGGATGGGGCTGATAACCAGTGGTGCTCAGGAATCTCTCCCAGTTGCACTTAGGGGACCATAAGTAGTGTGCCAGGGATCAAACTAGAGTCGCTGTATGCTTTACCCCTTGGACTAACTCTCTGGCCTCAGCGGGATGCTTCTGTAACAGTCATGAGTTTGGCAAAGCTTACTCTGTAAAATCTTCAAACAAAAAAGTTTTTCTCAAGGTGCTTTTCAAATTTTAGTGAGCTTGAGAATCACCTGGTGACCTCAGTTGTCAAAATGAACAAGCAAAATTAAGAGGTATTCTGGACCTTGGGCATGGCCATCCTGCTTCAGGACACAGAAGGCTGCAGGCCTCAACCTGGGCTGCATATTGGCTCCACCGTAGAAGCTTTGGGAACAGTAAAGCCCAGACCTCACTCCACAGAGAAGGTAATTTTTTACTGAGTCAAAGAGAAGTCTGGGCAGAGGTATTTTTAAAACAAATCCACTGGATAGACATGGAGAGTATCATGCTAAGCGAAATGAGTTAGAAAAAGAGGGGCGGACATAGAAGGACTGCACTCATTTGTGAAGTACAAAATAACATAACATGAGACTGACACCCAAGGACATTAGATACAAGGGCCAGGAAGATTGCTCCATAGTTGGAAGCCTGCCTCATGAGCTGGGGGAGAAGGCAGCTGGAAAAGTGAAGAGATCATTAAGGAAATGATGGTTGGAGGATGGGAGATGTGTGCTGAAAGTAGATAAAGGATCAAACATGATAGCTTCTCAGTATCTGTATTGCAAACCAGAATGTCCAAAAGTAGAGAGAGAGTATGAGGAATATTGTCTGCCATGGAGGCCATGGGAGGGTGGGAAAAGGGGGTTATACTGGGGATATTGGTGGTGGGGAATGTGCACTGGTGGAGGGATGGGTGTTTGATCATTATGTGATTTTAACTCAAACATGAAAGCTTATAACTATATCTCACAGTGATTCAATAAAATAAAAAAATTTAAAACAAAACCCACAAAAACAAACAAACAAAAAACAAATCCACTGGATGACAGCAGTGAGCAACCCAGGCTGAGAAACTGATCTTAAATAGTGATGCTCAATGCACCAGAGCCCCTGGAGGGTTTGCTTAAGCACAGGTTTTGAGGATCACTCCAATGTATCTGATCTAGGGGCACTGGGGCAAGGACTGGAACTCTGAACTCCTCTCAGGATCTCAGCCTATGCTGATGCAGCAGGCTTGGGCTGGCATAGGAAAAGGGTTTGAGCCTAGAACTGGCATCTTTAAAACATGAACCAGCGAGTCTGATGGCAAGAGTTTGAGCTCCATTCTTAGAAACTATGTTCTGTGTAGGGTGGGCAAACTGGTTAAACTACAAAGTAGTTCAATGGACTTGTTCTTCTACTTATATCTTTCCATCTAAACAGTCTATTGATTCACTCTTATCTCCTTGAGGATCTACGATCCCTCCAGCCTCTACCCACCCAGAGAGGACAAGAACATAAAGAGTTAAGACCATGGACTCAGATTGACAGACAATTTGAAGCTCAAGGTCAACTTGCCTAGTATGGCAGAATTCAGTTTTCCCATCTGTCAAATGGAGTACCTGCTTCAGAGATCAGGAAGAGGGACAG
Organism: Sorex araneus; assembly: GCF_027595985.1. Taxonomy (NCBI): domain Eukaryota; kingdom Metazoa; phylum Chordata; class Mammalia; order Eulipotyphla; family Soricidae; genus Sorex; species Sorex araneus. Next base: position 133,793,719 of record NC_073304.1, on the reverse strand, counting down.
TGCATGGAAAGTGCTGTCTAAATGTGACTTTACCTTAAAAAACAGGTAAGTTAGACTTCCGCCAGGAAAGGAAAAGATTTCACCAGCCCCTTGGCTGGACTGGAAGCAGCAGAGCTCTTATAATATTTGGCTCCTTAATATTTGATGTGTATCTCTATCAGGGCACACTTTGTGTCTCTCAGTTAATTTTCCCCGCTTTGTCCACAGATAGCTGAGATTCCCTTTTGGAAAGGACTGTGTCTTCATCATTTTTGAACTCCTAGCATCTCACAGTGCCAGACACAAGACGTGCTCTTTCTAATGTTAAGCAACTGAGTGATGTAGTTGGAAAATTACCCAAACACTGTCCTGCTCTTTGGAGCTGCTTAGGATCATCAACTAGCAGACCTTCCAATACACAACAAGCCTTTCTGCACAAAAAAACTAGGTAAAAGCGTGAAGGCAAATGGCGCCGGACAGTCTTTCTCATCATCTACAGTTGGCTTCTAAATGGAAAAATGATGAAGTTACAAGAACAGCCGAACAGCCTAATGGTAGATTCATGCCTAACACCACAAGCAGTGTTATTTTTTATTTTACTTTGGGAGGAAGATTCCCAAGTAGCTCTAGGGGAGCTTTGGGGACTCTCCCTGTGATTCTGTTACCCAGGCTGGTGGCCCAATGCTGGCATCCAAGGATACAGTGTTGCTGTGTGCTGTGATGCTGAGGATCAACAGGGACACCCAGACAGTACTCAGGGGCCTCTGGCACTATTCAAGGGCATCCAAGGCAGCCCTAGGGCAGCCACATGGACATCAAACCTGGTTTTGGCACGTGATAGCAATCATCCTAACTGTTGCTCTACTATCTCCTGGCACTACATTTTTTTTTTTTACAAATTTTCCCATACTCTCAATTATGCTTGGTTTGATAATTTTAACCTTTAGATTCATACGTGGCAACGTGGCGCTCGGGTCTGATGAGAAGGGAGAGTGTTTGGGAGCTAGCAGAGTCATACTTGGCAGTGCTCAAGAAGCCATGTGTCATAGGGGATCAAATTCATGACTTTGTCTATATTAAATATGTGCTCTCCCACTTGAGCTACCTCCCATTCCTTAAATGTTCTAACTTTAGAGGGGAGGGTCTCTCAAGCCGCGCTCAGGAGAGTGGCCCCTCCTGGTGATTCTCAGGCAATCTGGTCATGGTTCAATGCAAGTGAGTCCTGTGGAGCTAGGGGTGATCTGAACCACCCGGTTGATAATTGAGGGCTACCAAGACTTCACTTAGTGGTGCTCAAAGTACTATATGGTACTAAGGATATACAAGGGATCAGCTGAATCAACACAAGTGCATTAACTTCCAATTCATTATCTCTCCAACCCCTCAAATGTTCACATAACACACTCTAATTGTCCATGAAGGCTGGCCAGCAGCTTGTCAAATAGACTTCCTATTCTTAAATATGATTTTCAGCCATAGTTGTAAATGCATAAAGCCATATGAATAATTCTTAGACAATAGCATTTAAGCAGATAGAATATATATAATCTTCAGATTGAGGGAGTTAAGAGGTGGTGGTGGTGTACCTTTTACAGCTTGGCTGTTACTGAGATATAGAGCTTCAGGTACATCAGGTACAATTGGGGACCATAGAATATCCTGTGGACCCTCAAAATATTACAAAAGGGCCACAGGGGAAATCATATAAATGGGGGAGTATTGCATCATGAGACCAGAGGACTTAGAGGGAGCCAGAGGAAGTTAAAACAGTCCAAAGGGGTCCCAGTTGGAAAATCGTTGAGAAACACTGTAGTAGATACATCTAGACCATAACAACTAGTGAGGATTCAAGATGGAAGGAGTCTGGGTCTCTCACTAAATGGAGGTTAGTTCCCCCTATACTGTCTCCTATCCCAGCTCAAGTGAAAAACAAACTTTATTATTGTACTTATGATGATATTTTTAGACCACACTCGGCAAATCTCAGGAGTTATTCCCGTGCTCAGAAGTGACTCCTGGAGGTGCTCAGGTACCATATGTGGTGCTGGGGATTTGAACCAGGGTTGGTGGTATGCAGAGAATCTCCTTGATAACTGTATCTCTCTGATCCCCAACTTTAATTATCTTAAGCAACTGCATTTATAAGTTATCTTACCTATCCTACTCTAAAAACATTTATGGTTAGAAGATAGAAGTTGGGGTCTTGAACTTTGATGGTGGACAGTCATTGAGTCATTTGATAAAGCATAAAGATATGACTGATGCAGATTCCCTAGGGGCCACTCCACTCTTTGGTCAAAGATAACATGGCTGCCTTGTCAAATAGAGCCATTGGACATCTCTCTGGATATCTCTTTTTATAAGACTAATATTCAATATGAACTTATATAGGCAAATTAAAGTAATTTAATTTTATTTCTTCATGTTTAGAAAAGAAAATTTTTGTGTGGGAATAAAAAGGCAGAATCCCAAAGACCCCTAGCTACAAAAAAGAACAATTCTCTCCTACAATAATTGGTAATGGTTTTAAAATTATAGTCTTTCCAGAAAAACATGGCTGTTGGTACCTCCTTGGGGCTTCTGTGGAATAGTCTTTATGAGTTATGCCTTCTAGAAGTCCCAAAGCCACATACTATAAATTGGGTTTTTCTTGGCTCCATATCCATTAGGCCTTATCATCTTTATTTATTCTCCCCACCAATTTTATATTACTGGGTGGTAAACTCACCATATTCTGGCTGCTCTTTGGATTCAAAAGTCCGGTGGCCTGGGGCCGGACGGTCCCACCCTCTGGGGGGGTTCAGGAAGTTGCTGTCGTCGGAGGTACTGTCGTATTTGTAGTCCTGGTCCCCGCTGTTGGCCCTGGCCAAGGACAAGGACCTCTGCCACCAGGCCCGCCAGTCGGGGGATGGGACTGACCAGCTGGGCTTATTCTCTGGATGCTGATCTTTATCTGCTTCAGAGTCAGGGCCATCCACCACCTCTATTGTGACCTGAAGAATTCAGAACAGTCCAGGGTCAATAGGGAGGCACCAATCTCCAAGTAGAGTGACCCTTGGAAGACAGTTTGAGAGAACAGAGATTATGATAGATGCATCCCTCTGGAAGGAAAGTGGGCACTGCATGGTGACAAAGGATGACAAACATCCAGGAGTGGTCCACATGAGCTCTGCAACCATGCAGAACTGGTGCGTGAGGGCCTCAGATTGAGAAGAGTCATTTCATCATGAAGCCTCTGATTTTCCGGCAATCACATTGCCAGGAAATCTTTAATTAAAAGACTCAGCAGGTACAACATATTTTTTTAGAGTTCCAAAATTACAAAACTTGTATGCAATAATGCTGAATTCTTGTTGATGGTTCTAATTTTGTTCTAGTCACTAATCTCATTTTTTCATCTATTCCTGTTTAATTCTTATAATTTTATTATTGATAGGTCCCTGTAATTGCTGGACCTTATATATAGGCCCCTATAATTTGAAAAATTGGCTACAGCTAACTCCTTTCCATCGTCTATTAAATAAGATTTATCTCCCACATAAAAGGTGAACTTATCCTCTTTCTCTTTCTAACTGTGCTGGCCTTGTGACCTACTTTAAGAGTCATGTGCTTTAGGAGTGACAGTAACAACCTTATGAGCCTGTTCGTTATCCTTTTTCATTCTCTTGGGATGTTCCTAAGGAAAATAAGGAAAATAAGGGAAATCCAGCCAAGGATACTGCACAGACTGCGGTCATGTGAAGAGAGAACCCATGTAGAAGAGAACCAAGGTGCCTTTGATAGTGACCATGAACCACGTGGAACAAAGACAAGTTCTCCCAGCTAAGCTCTGCTCAAATTTCTGACCCACAGAACCATGAACAATTCAATGGTTGTTGCTTCAATCCATTCTTGGGTGGTTACTACACAGTAACAGATTGCTTTCTACAAACAGAAAAACCGGCACACCTGAAGGCTAACAGTTTGCCTAAGGTCACAAAACCAGTAACTGGTAGGTGTGGGTGGTCTGGATCCAAAATTCTCTGACCCACTTCACTTCACTGCCTCTCAAAAAATGTAGGGAAAGAGAGGTACCTTCACATGGTCCAGGATGCAAAGAGGTCAAGAATGTTTTTAGGGGCTGGATGCTAGAGGCTTTGTGGCAATATGGACACGATCTCCCAGGATCTAAGCTTCCACTGCTGTGAATTTTCACTCATCCCATAGTTCAGACCCAGTGTAAGCACTCAAGCGATCCTCCAGGTCAGAGCAGACAGTCACTGAGCCAAGGTTAGAACTTGCTCTTGGACTTTGAGAGCCCAGTTTGGAAGTCACAGGGTTGGAAGAATGTAGCTCCTTGGCTCTAGCAGACACTCAACGTAGAGAAACTTGTTTAAAAATATATAATAAAAGACTCATTGGGTTCTTTGGCCATCACATAGCTCTTGCAACACCCTCTGGATGAGTTATGTGCAAATGAATCAGAAACATGCACTCCAAGTAATCAGCGCAAGATGTACTGGGCAGATGCATTTCCAGTTTTGCCCTAACCCGACATCTGAGAGCGTTGCTGAGAAGCTCTGCCAAAAGACACCAGGGTGTGCCCATCCCTGAGACAAACAGCCCCTTCCTTCTGTGTTAGTGAAGGAGAAGTTTGTATTCTATTCACTGTTTAGACATTCAAATGAAGCTCTCCAATATAAAGTGGGCCTGGGGACTTCGGTAGTCATCTCAAGGTCAAGTGTGTGACCTCTAAGCCCAGATTAGATGTAGACTAAGTGCATCTTTCCCACTGGAATGCAATACTTAGGAGGACTTCATTGGCTTGAGCTCATGTTACTGCCAATACTCCCATTTTGTAGCATCCTTGCAGAAGTCATTATGGAGCTTTCAGTTAAGGCCATAAAGAAAGAAGGGAAAAGAAAAGAGAAAATAAACCATGCATTCTGTACCATTGATGTTAACAAAGATGGTCACTAGAGATACACAAGGAGTGAGACGCATTCTCAACCCTGAAAGGACAAAGGTAGAAGGAGAGTACAGCTAAGTGGTACAGCACAGCTGGATGGTGACAAGGAGGAGTCTTTCTCCTCTTTGGTCCTGGCCCCACCTCTGCAGACAGAAGAACTTAGCCGCAACAATCATCTGCAAGGCTATTAAGGGTCTCAGAGGGGAGGGACTGCCAAGAGCCAGGCAAGCCTGCAATTATGGTAATGAAATCAGTCACTGAGTAGGAGATAAGGGGGAACATGCTCAACCATTTTGGTATTCCATTTGTATTCAGACTGGAGTCAAAAGGATTGCCTAAACAAAACATGCCTGCAATTTTTCTAAGTTGGGAATAAAAACAATTTTATGTTTTAAGCTATTACCATCAATATGGCTTTAAAATTTTTTTCTTCTTCTTCTTTTTTTATTTATAAAACTGCTACTCAGATCCAAGCAAAATAGATTTATTGCCTGGCCAGGCAATGAGTAACAAAATACAAAATTTACTCCAAAAACTGTATCAAGGACTAAATCTCAACAGCTTAGATATTTTTTTTCCCTCTTTAAATTGCTAGCCATTGGCCCGAATGAATTAAAATCTTAAAGCAAAAAACCACACAAACCTTAGGATCCACCCTCACCTATAGTTAATAATGTGGAAAACTCATGCTTCTTTTTATATCAAAAAAAGAAATCTTAAAACTAAAATTTTAATAGATACAAATTTAAAAGTCCTGATGAGCATATAAGTGACTTCTTGAATTGTGAGGATTAGTTTTACAATTTTACATGTTTTCTAGCATCAAAGAATCTGTTTATAAAGATGTCTTGAATGATAATAATCAAAGGGATAGAATGAAGGTGTGGAAGTGAGCCCAGAATATTTCCAAGCTTATAAAGATTGTAAACTTCTCTGCTTTAGTACACATAATTAAAAATGTCTTATTTTTTTTTCTTAAAATATCTTAGAGTTTTTTATGCACTTTTTGACACCATAAATCAAGACAGAAAAATGAAAAGAACTCATTGAAAAAAACTCAGTTTCAAGTTCTGGTAGAATGTCATCAGTTCTTAACAGTATAAAATAGGTGCCAAGTGGGGATTTCTGACCAAAGACAAGAAATGACCCTATGGAATGGTGCCATTTTCTTTTCTCTTTTCGAAGTTAGAAAATGTTTATTAGGAGAAAATTTCTTTACTATTGCTATGAAAAAAGCACTTTTCAGAGGAAACACAATTTTCAGCTAACTTACAATAAACTCTTAAGAGTGACACTATCGAACTCTTAATGTTTTAATTTTTTGTTTGTTTTTGTGTCATAACTAGCAGGGCTCAGAGAGCTTACCTAGGAGAGCTACATGTGAGCATGTGATGCAAACACATTACCATCTGTATTATCTCTCTGCCCTGGAAACCTTAATATTCTGAACTCAGGAGAATCTTCTAGAATACATATATATCTATTCTATATATATGTATATATATACATATATATATATATACAGGTTTTGTTTTTGCATCATTCTCAGTGGTGCTCAGTGATTACTCCTGGATTTATACTTAGGGATCTAGTGGGATTTGGGACTGTATGTGGTACTGAGTTTTGAGTCCTGGTCGACTGTGTGCAGGGCAAGTGTCCTACCCACTGCAGACCCAAATTTTCTAGAATCTTATTGCTTGTTGGTCCCCTAAGTCTAGTGAGTTTCAGGGTTTACACAGACACAGATCAATTATTTCTCAGAGAGGAAAACAGCTCTGAGAGGTATGGCAATTTCTTCAGGAACAAGGGACAGGAAGACAGTTTTCCAAGATTATGCTTATTTTTCTTCTTTAACTATTGCCACAAAACAGACTGAAAAGATATGCAATCTCCTTTTGAACTCACCCATACTTTAATAACAGCTCTGGCAAGCTCAGTTAACTGGGGGTTAACTTTGAAAAATATTTCTGATGTGGGATACTTGCCCAAGCGTTATTGCTCATTCTATGCAAATCAGTCTCAAATTTCAGGCCCAGAAATGTCTAGAAAATTCAGTTTCTCTAGGTAAACAGCAAAGAAGACAGAGTCACCCTCAAAATGAGGCCTTCTGATCTCCAACTACTTTATACCCAACGTCGTCTTTCATGTTTATTCCCATATGAGAGCAAACAGCATATGCACTTTGGGAAAGCTTACTGGCTATCTGCCCTGGGCTTTCCAGAATGGTCTTGGTTAGTCTTCACAACCTGACTTACTTATTATTATATTACATAAGTATCTACTGGTACTCACAGACAAGAAAACTGTGGTCTAGAAAGGTTGACTAACTCGCATGAAATAAGAAGCCAAGGCTACACGACTGAACGGGGGTGCCATTTGGGAAAGTTCAGGTGAAGTGGACTCTGCACTTCATGCTTCAGACAACTGAGCCCCATGAGTAGCTGAATAATACATGTCTGTCCTAACGGTGTGTGTGTCTATGCTTTGGGCACAGACATTTCTTGGTTCTTGTTCAGACAGACCTGCCATTCCAAGAGTACTTTAGAGAAACAGGAGGAGGGAAAATTAGAAGTAGAAGCACGTACAGCATTTGCAACACTGGCCAACTCATCTGATTGTATCTTGTGGCACTCCAGAGGCCTAGGGCCATGTAAATAAGTATGCAAGGGGGGAAAAAGGTCTTCAGATGACTATTTAAAATTCTTCCTCAATGGAAGAAAAGAAATAAGGTTGAAATGAATACTAATCTAACTTTGCTCCAGAAAAGAGAAATATTTGGTTGTGAATAGCTACTGTGGTAATGAATTGATGCAGTAAGCCTAATAATGAGTTTATTTTAGAGATTTTTGTCTTTGCTATCTGGCCATCAGCTGCGAACCAAAAACCCAGCCAAGGAGAGATACCAAAGTTCAAGTTTTACTTGTCCTGAGGGATTTCTTTCTTTTCTTTCTTTCTTTCTTTCTTTCTTTCTTTCTTTCTTTCTTTCTTTCTTTCTTTCTTTCTTTCTTTCTTTCTTTCTTTCTTTCTTTCTTTCTTTCTTTCTTTCCTGAATGACTCTTTTAAACAGCCAGACCCAACTTCAAGTATTGTTTTAAATTTAATATGGAGATTTGGTTCAGGAGTTGGAGGCTATTTCTTTCTACTTTGCACATTGTTCCCCACCCCCTCCCTTATTTCTGCAGCTTGAAGCAGTCTGATCCACTTGGGACAGAAGCCACCTACCTTGGGGGTCGTGAGGGGGAGTTATATAAAATGCTCTGTAAAGCAGAACTTTTTGAAGGATTTCCCTTCTAAAAAGTCAAGAGGCCCTGGAGGGATGGGGCCCCGTCTGTGCCTGGGGTCAGCAGTGGCACTTACTATGATGGAAAGGTCTGGGCTATTTGGCAGCAGGAACAGGGAACACGGAACCCAGCCTGGGGGCGTGGGAAACACTTCCAGACACTGTGGAGATTGGGGAGGGGGGTCGGCTTAGAGGAAGGGGTATCAAATTCCTGTTCAACTCCGTGGCTCCAGATAACTAGAAGGGGACGAAGGGCAGGTTGCCAAGGGAGGGTAGGAGGGTGGCGGAAACTAGGCCAAGGCCCCTGGCAGCGGAAGCCAAGCCACGGATGTGCTCTTCACCTGTCCACACTCGACTTCCCCCAGGGAGAGAAAACGCTTTGATGGGGCCCCGAGTTAGCAGCAGGGATGTCTGCTAGGCTGAATCGGCCTGTGTCAAACCAGTGGGTTTCAACAAAGGAGCAGAAGGAGTAAAGGCTGCCAACACGGAAACCATCACCCCTTTTTAGAAAGCACCTCATCTTTAAAAGCACCACCGGGGAGTTGGTCTACTCAAGTGCAGTGGTGCATGGGACTACATGAGGACAGCTCTGTGTGTGTGTGTGTGTGTGTGTGTGTGTGTGTGTGTGTGCATGCGTGAGCACATACTCAAGCACCCACATGCACTCACATACACATTTATATGCAGATGGAGCACTAGGCCTTTGAGGGGAGCAGCTGCTTCCTCTTTATTTGAACATCTTTCTGCATGACCAGCATGAACCTTTTGTGGTCTTCCAGAGAGAGAAGACTAGAAACACAGGCCTTTATTTATTTTTTTCCTTTAGAGCCAACATGTCATCAGATCAATAGAATGTGATGGCTCCCTCTCTCCCCCAACAACCCACATACAAATTTCATACAGAGGAACTACACAAAACCAAATGAAAGAACCTGACTAGGCAGTGGGTGAAAAGATGGGCTTGACTGTCTTTGGGGGTTACCTGACATAAACAATATCCAGAATTGGAGGTTCATTCATCTCTAATTTGTTCTGCTACTAGCCCTGGTAATTGAAATTATGGTGGCTTTTGCGAGGATCACTAACCAAAGTGTGACTCAAGAAAAATATGGGGGGGTGGGGTGCTGGAGCAATAGCACAATGGGTAGGGTGTTTACCTTGAATATGGGGACATGATAGGCATTTCCCCTGTTCCTCTTCCCACCTTGTATACTAAGCGTTCCTTTTGGAAGAAACTCCTAGAGCTATGCTTAGTCCTATGCCGGGACAAATGCAGGACAAAGGCAAAACAGTGTTGGTTTTTACTTATCAACTCTATAGGTCTATATGAACAGGTGGTTTGTAGTCTCAGAAGGGGACATGGGTAAACAATTTCCATTAGCCCCATCTCTGCTGCTGTAATCTGCACATAGGAAAGCTGCATTTTATAACCCCCCAGAGGCTCTGCCCAAGAGAAGCTCATGTGTAGCCTTCTCACAACTTGCCCTCCACTCCCACAAACTCCAACAGCCCCTTTACCCCTCAGGAAGTCAGGTGGAACTGCTCCAAAGCATTCTTTACTACCCACCCAGCTAAACAACACAGCTTCTTATGATGAAAAATGAATTGCAACCCTGGCTGCTTTACTGATTTCATTAGACACAAACTTTGCACTGCGTGGGCTGGGGAGGATTTAGGGCTCCTGGTTCTCTTTGACAAGGTGATCTGGGTTTCCCAGTTCTGTGCACAACAACTATCTTTATAACCACCACTGTTCTCTGACATTTAAGTAATAGTTTAAAAAGTCCCAAGTGATGATCTCACTTGTCTACAGAAGACAGAGTGGCAAAATATTAATATAGGTAGCACTGAGCAATGACCAAGCCTTGACATAGGAGCACAGAATCAATTACCAAACAGAGGAGGGAGTAGAGAGAGAAAAAATCAGACTAGAAGAGAAAGAAAGACAGTGGTGGAGGGTTGTGGATACTTTAGTGCTTTGAAAATATAGTAAGGTTGTGTAGCATAAATTTCATACTACTATAACTTCCTAAACTATAATAAATAAAATTAAATTTTAATAAAAAGGTTCAAGTGTAGCCTTAATAGGGTCTGGGTATTTTCTAATGAATGGTTATATCTGGGAAGTAAAGGGGGACCCTGAGAGCTAGAGTCCACCCTGGGGTGGTGGCATGAGGCATGCAGTGCTGGGGATAAAACTTAGGTGCTTGGATATTTAAGGTACATGGCCCCAGCTACTGAACTAGCGCTATGTCCCTCTACCTGAGTAATTCTTAAAAATCTAGCAGCTAATAGCTTAATCCTCAGCATTAAGCTCCACACTGATTCTCACTACCATTTTTTTCTTTTTCTGGGAAAAACATGAGCCACAACAAGCCTTAAATTGCTCTGGGCATGTTCTAAGCACCTTTTGGGTATGGGCAGGCTGATTCTGAAACTATAAAATGTATAAGCAGGGACAAGTCACTTCCTGAGGATAAAGAAGCAATACTAAGCAACAGTTAATTTCTCCCCCAACCTGCACCTCTCCAAGCGGTCTTCTGTACTATATCAGAGATCCATGTGGCCTGTTCGTGGCATGAGGGCAGCGAAGCAGCAAGTCTATTTTTCTAATTAATCAGTTGGAATAATATAAGACTCATCAGATATAATAATTGGGGCATGCAGTGATTTCTGCACTGAGTTGTCAAGGAGAGACCCCCAAAGCACTTTGCACTTCTGTGCTGCCCTATCTGCTTGTCCATGTAGATCTGCCCTTTGTGGAATTCAGTGTTTTTTCTCCTCTTACAGATCTCTAGGAGCCTTTGGCACTCACTGTCAAGAGGTGTCTGGGATCTAAATACCTAGGTCATTTTGGGGGAAGGCAGAGGTCACAGGTTTCTAAAGTTTCAAACATGGCATTTACATGAGGTAAGGGCTGGTCAATGTTTTCTAGTTGAGGTGTGTTAGTAGCGATGTTTGTCAGCCACCAGGACACTAGCATTATAAGCAAAATAATAGAGGTCATGGATATCTGACCCCAAACAGTGGCATGTAGAGAGCATTCATCTCCAGATACTGTTGATTAAGGGCCAGGAGCTCCGGTTGAGGAACTTTTGCCATGTAAGCTAAGTTGCTGCAGAGAGCAAGAATAGGAAAAGTTGACTTTCCACAAATGAAAAGAATGGAGAACAAAACTGAAGAGTATGGAAGCAGCCAAATGAGAACAGTGGCTGCCAAGAAGCTTAAGTTGCCCAAGAGGGAGAGAGTCCTAGCCACCATGGAGAGAGATCTCCTTCGGGAAGAAAAAGAGAAGAGAGACACCAAATTCTAAATGAGGATTTGGTACCCACAATAGCTTCCTGCTAACATGCATTACCTGGATATTTGGATTCTGCCCATTGATATCAGCTTTTGAAAGATCTGGAAAGTTGGGAAGATCAAGAAGAAAGGACCTGGGGCCGTCTCTTTGCAAGGAAGGGTGGCCAGCCTCCTGTCGGAATCCGTCTCTGGGGAAGGGCTGGTGTGGAGCCCGGCGATCCAGAGGCTCCCCTGGCACTTCTCTAGGGAGAGGAAAGCTGGTTTCTGATGAAGAGTCACTTTCCACGTTAAGATTCTTCTAAAACAAACAGAAAAGGAAGGAAACAAATAAATAGGGGATACAAGATTAAGGAATGTTCTCCAAAACAATACTTTCAACTCAAGAGCAAGAACAACTGCAGTGGTTGACCTTGAGCCAGGATTGTAATCCTAACTTATGTGAATTCTCTATGGCTTAGTTTGCTCATCTTCTAAAGGTCAAATCATCAGCAAACTTTCCTTAGCCGGCTGACTGAGACACATCTGGGGGTTAAAGAATTAGGGACTGTTGCAGAAACACTAAAGCATAACCAACCCAAAAATGTTATCCTAAAGGAGTATAAAGCTCATTGAAAAGTACAATGAAGTGATGACATCAGTCTCACAGCTTCATCTGACTAATGGCTCTCACTTTTGATATGCCCCTACTGTTCAGAGTTTGTCTCTGATGGGGTAAGGACACTAGGAAAGCTATCTCAGGAGATCTGGGGGTCCCACAGGCAATTCTCAGCACACAGTTCAGTGCAAAGGCCTGAGGATTCAATACTGCTGGGTTCTGTGGCACTGGGGATACCCAGGCCACCCTGGCGATGCTGGGGGCCTCAATGATCATACCTGGAGGTGCTTGGGGCTTCCAGAGCTGCACCTGGCAATGCTCAGGGGATCTTATGGTGCCTAAAATTGAACCTGAGCTAGATGAGAGCTACTCAAATGTCCTACTACTGTAATATCTCGGGGGCCCTGAAATTTCTGTTTTAGGTAACAGGTCAAATATCGGGCCAACTTGAGCCAAAGTACTGATTATGTTAATTAATCCATGCATCTACTGATACACCCATTCATTCATCCATTACTCTGTCCATCCGTCCATCCATCCATCCGTCCATCCATCCATCCATCCATCCATCCATCCATCCATCCATCCATCCATCCAATCAACAAATGCCAGGAATATGCCAGGAATAGGAGACAAGGAAGTGAATGAAACAGACATAGACTCTATACTCTCACAGTGTACATCAAGTTGGGGGGCAACACAAATTTTTAAAAATTTATTACATATATAAATAAAATAGGATCAGAAAGTCATGTTACTAAGAAGAAAATAAAGAAGGAAATGATAGAGATCAGCAAGAAACAACAATAGACAGGGAAAACCTCTCTGAGAAAGTCACTTTTGATAATAGATCTGAATAAGAAAATGTTAGTCTACAACGATGATCTGGGGAAGAACATTCTAGAAAGAGCAGCAGCAAATAAAATGGTAAATATGAACTTGTTTTATTTATGGAACAGACAGACAAACAGTGAGGCTGGTATGGAGCAAAGGCAGGAAGAATGATATGAGGCAAGGATGAAGAGATAAGATTGGCTAAAGAAGAAGTGTCTACACCATTCTTAAAGTTAATGCTTTTTATTCAAAAAGGAAAATTCAGCTAGTAAAAACAAGTCTCTATTTAGTTGTCACTTGGGGAAAATTTTCTAGTGATTGCAGAGTGTAGAAGTTGCTGGACTTCTTTCCCAAACCAGCTTCCTTTCCCTCCACCTCCCTGGACTTCTTATTGGAAGTATCATCCATCCCTTTAGAGATGGCATTTTCATGTTTACGGGTTAAGGGAGATGTGGAGATAGAATTTCACCAGTGTTTGGGTCAGTGGTTAATGTTCTTGTTATTCTTGGGTATGTTTGGGGGGGTTGTAAGTGTATATTCCAGCATACTGTCTCCACATGCCCTCCCTGCTTCTCTCCACAGTGCCTTTTCCCCAGCCAAAAGGTTACATCTGGTATCAAAACACTCTGACTCTATATACCCAAGGTCAAGAACAGCCGGAGGATGAAACACATGCAGGAGATAAATATCTTCTTAGAGAGTTAACCCAAGGGGATGACTTTGCTAGATCTCCTTAAACAGAAATGAAGGCTGAAGACATTCGCTGGTACAGAGACAAGCTTTGTGAATGTTCCAAGAGGCTTAGAGGAAAACTGGGATAGACAGCAAGTTTGCTGTCTTCCCTTATAATGTGCAGTCAGAGAGAGGGTATGCAGGATATTCCTCATCATGTTTTTACTTGCCCTCTCAGGAGATGTGGCCAGGGGTAATGTCTTTGTTCACCTTTCCAGACACTTCTCTGCCATGGTTTTGGCTTCTGGCACATCCTCATAGAGGGTGGAGGGTGTTACCCTGGCATTCTCAGGCATTCCTCAATGCAGTGGAAGCCAAATGTATTATGCTGAGATTGAGTAGGAGGGGTGAGGGAGAGAGAGAGAAAAAGACAAGTAAGAAAGGAGAGAAGGAGAGCAAGGAAAGAGAGAGGGAAGGCAAGAAGGGAGAGAGGAAGAGCAAGTAGGGGGAGAGGGAGAGGAAGAGTGGGGAGAGGAGAAAGAAAGAGAGAGAGGAGAAGAAGAGAGGAGGGAGAGAGGAAGAGAACAATAGGAAATGGGGCGGGGGGAAGAGAGGACAGGAAGGAGAGTACAGGAAAGGAAAAGAGAGGAGGGGAGAATACAAGGTCACAAAACCTATCAACTTTATACCTAAGAATGTGTCAGAATTGCCTGCAAAAAAAAAAAAAAAAGAGGGTGTGGAAAAAAGGGAACCCCAGCACACAGTTGGTGGGGATATGAACTGGTCCTCCCTCTATGGAAAGAATTATGGTTATTTCTTAAAATATTAAAAATAGATCTACCACATGACCATAAATTTCATTTCTAGAAATCTATCTCAAGAACACAAAAACATGAGTTTGAGAAGATCTATGTATGGGTGTGTTCGCTGTGGTACTATTCACAATAGCCAAGGTATGGGGACAACTCAGATGTCCAACAACAGATGAGCAGATGAATTATCTCAGTTATAAGATGAATTATTGCCTTCTGCAAAAATATGGATGAAACTGGAGGAGTTGTACCAGAATATCTGACTTCTGTGGGATATAAAGAAACATAAACAAGGTTAAAAAGGCAAAGTGAAAGAAGGCATCCTTGAACTATGAATGTAAAAGTGTTTACCAGAAAGGAAGGGGAAGGAGGTTAGAAGAGGGAAGGGACTGTGGTGAATTGTGGGACTTTAGTAGTGGCTGTGGATTGGCAATATATACTTGGAGATATGAAACCAAATCTGCAAAACACACACATAAACCATACCTAAAGAAAACCTATCATGGCCCAATGGTAGATAATGTAATGTTATTGTTCTCTGGTTGTTTTCCCTTGATGCCCAGCCCTAAAACTTCCTGAACAACTAACTAACTTCTCAGAATGAGTCCAGGTTTTGCTGGCCAATCTCTCAGGGGATCCTTTCTGCAAATCAAATCCTAACTTCATTGTAGCAATTGAGACATATTGATGAGTGGAAGTCTCTTTCATTTTCTCTACAATGAAGTACTTTTTTACTCCTAAAAATATTTTTCCGAAGAAGTAGGCCATGCAATTTTAATGCTATTTGGCATTTTGCTTAGATAGCTGAAAGAAACAAGAACTGAGTCTGATTGATTTTTCGATTTGTCTCTGGAATGTTTCCTGGTAGGCAATACACCACCGCAGAGTGACCCTGGTTTCGCCACACACCAAGAAAAGTCCTTAAACTCCTGTGGTTCAGGGGTTCTGCACGTGAAAAAAAGAAACAAAACAGAACAAACAACAACCAAAAACCGATAATAAGAAGAGCCTGCACCCTCTCAAGAAGATGATCAAGAGTTTGGAATGTGTCAGTGTTAGGTCAATAGCTTGGATAGTTCAGGCCACTAGTGTCTCTGCCGGGAATGGACTGAGGTTAAAGTATGTTTTGGCTTGAGTTACACACAGAATTGTGGTATTTCTCAATATTTTCCTCATCCCTCATAAGTTCAATGTTTTTATAGCATTTGAAGATGGGCAGTAATAAAGAAATGCTAATACGATCTCTGAATATCTGAATTATGTTTGCATCTCTATCTAAATACACTTACCTAGGCTCCCTGGATCCCTGAAACAATATTGCCCAAACTGTCCAGAAACTGAGTTGTTGAATAATGGGAGGGTATTTTCAAGTGGTTCAGAGAAAATTATATTTCATTTTATCAACAGTCAAATTTGGAAGTAGTTATTATTTTGGTGATCTAGATCAAAGGTAAGAGCTGGTAATCATAGAACGAAAAGTCTTTTCTTTATCCTTTGTGAAAAGGCAACATTGCACACCAGCCTTGCAAATGCCTAATCAGAGTCTTGGTGCATTTCACTCCACATACATCAACCTCTCTTTTGAAGGTACCATATAAATTATTTTAGCTGAGTACAGATATTTAAAAAGAGAGCTCAAAAACTCAGAAATAAATAGTTGTGCTTTATTTAGAAAAGCACACACTCACTCTAAAGAGGTTAGTTTGGGAAAATTTCAGAAATTGAAAAGAAACATTATCATTCTTACCAAGGAGCAGTAGGTTTCACTGGACCTAAACCCATGTGACACAAGGAAGCCAGTTTAGTTTGGGAAAATACCTTTTTACCCACAGTGTATTGAGCTGATCTCCAATCTGTGACAACACTGCAGTTCTAGCAGTAATGTTCTCTTTCTGGAAGCGATGACTATCCAAGGGATTAAAAACAGAAGAACTAAAACTATGGTTTACCACATATGCCTTGTTCAATTGCTAAGGCAGGTGAGGTATAGGCCAAATTGTCCAGCTACTGCTTAATTTTCCTCATCTTTGCTCAAAATTCCTGCCCTCTATTATTATACAATTTACTCTTCTGAAATGGGAATGAAGTAGGGCCAGAGTAAGGAGTTGTAATACAGTGAGTAAGAGTTGCCTTGCACATGGCTGAGCCAACTTTGATTCCCAGCATCACATATGGTTCCCCCCAGAACTGCCAGGAGTACCGAGCCAGAAGTAACCCCTGGACATCATTGGGAGAGGCCCAAAAACAATAAAAGGGAATAAAGTAGTACTAGAATATTAACAATTGAAAATATGTTCCATACGCATACAACATTATGCTATATTTTACTTTATCACTATGTGGCATTCTAATTTCTATGCAACATTCATTCCCTATTTTTCTTTTCCTGTTAGTTTTAGAAAGCAATGCGGCTAACAAAAAACATTTCCAGCACCCATTTATATCAGGGAACCATGTGACTCAATTCTATTCGATGGACTTAGGTGGAAGATAGTGGATGGTAATTAAGACTAAACTGGAAAAAATAAAGTTGAATGGAAACACAGAGGGGCCTGCGTCCCTTTTTGCATTGAATTTTTTTGTTGTTCATTTTGTTTGGGAGCCATACTTGGTAGTGTTCAGGGCTTACTCCTGAATCTGTGCTCAGAGCTCATTCCTGGCAGTATACAGAGGATCGTGGGGAGGGCTGCTGGGGGTTGCATTGGGTTTGGCTTCATGCAAGGCAAACACTTTAACCCCTATCCTATAAATATGGGCCCCCTTTTTGCATGGTCAGACAATACACTAGCTCTGGAATTGTAACCTCAGAACTTCTTTTGTCATGATCATAAACATTTATATTAATATCAGAAATGCTGTAATATCAGTACCAGTGTTCCTTGTGATGATGCCAATTTAGAACTGTACCTTCTAATAAAAAGTTACGTGATTCAAAGTATCTTGTTCTTAGCAATGGAGCACAATCCCCAGCTGTAGGAGGTTCCAACAGAGCATCATGATGGCAATCAGACAATGATGCTCTATCTAACAGAGCTCCATTTTTAATATTTCATTCCAAATATGCCATCTATACCCTTCCCAAGACATTCACAAAATCTTCTCAGTGTCCTGGTGACTATCACATTTCTCAAATATATTACTCACTAGATCATGTAGTATTTAGTTTAATTTTCTCTAAATTTCTATCATAACATTTGGATGGGGGTTGCCCACATCTAACCATGTAGTGCCAGAGATCAAACTTGGGGTTCTTTGAGTTATATACTTGGCCCCTATCATTGCATTAAGAAGTTTACTAAAAGAAATGACAAATAGCTAATTTTAGAGCTTGACAGGAGATGAAAGTTTGGGATACTTTGCTTTAACAGAAAGCAAAGAAACAAAGCTATTGGCATTGTCCTCTCAGAAGAGTACACAAGAGTATGGGGGGGGCAAGGGACATAGTTCAAAGGAATATGGCAGATGCTTTGCATGAAGGGGATTCAGTTCAGTCTTTGACACAGCAGAGACTTGAGGACTGCCAGGAGTGACTCCTGAGCACCAAGTCAGGACATTTGAGCACTGCTAGGTGTAGCCCCCCCTTTTATTTATTTATTTATTTTGGCTCTTTGGGTTGCTTCTGGTGATACGCAGGTATTACTGCTGGCTCTGCACTCAGGAATTACTCCTAGAAGTGCTCAGGAGGTTATATAGGATGCCGGAGATCGAATCCAGGTCAGTTGTGTACAAGGCAAACACCCTACCTGCTGCACTATTGCTTTGGCTCTACCTTTCTGAAAAGAAAACAGGAGCCAACTTGGAGAGTCTGCACTACACAAACACAAGATGAGTTGGGTATTAAACAAGAAAATAAAATGCTTGTAGTTGACAGAATCTATGCAAATTCATGAGATCTTGATGATACAAAAGAAAGCCAGAAAAAACATCTTACCCTTTGAAGTAGCTATTACAAAACTCAATTGTAAAGCTATTATGAAAACAATTGCTTTGAACACCGATGTTAAGGATAAAAAGAGATTTCCCAGAAGACATACTGTGTGAGACGTTAAGCAGAAGAAGAGAACAGAGAAAAGGGGGGCCAGTAGACACTGCAGTCCCAGCAAAGGAGGCCGTGAAGCAGGCCTGCGGGCTGACATACGCCAAGGCGCAGAGTCGGGACGGAATGGGGACAAGGACTGGAGCCACTCTGCTGCTGAGTAAGAGATCATTTGCTGCATAATAGGAACACAAGCTGAGACTCAGATGTTGGGCCCACTCGCCTTCGGTCTGAAAGCTTTCTTTTTCTTTTTCATTGTAATGCCATTAATTTATATGATTGTGTTTAAACAAACACAATCTTTAGGAGTGTTTTTTCACACATCTGAATTCAAGTGGGGTTGGGGTAGTCATTTTGGTATTAGAGGTAGTGATTTTAGTCATTTGGTACTTAGTCATTTAGTACTTCGCCTTATGGTGCTTAGACTGTTCAGGGCGGGACAGAACCCTAAACTGCACCCTTGCAAGAAGGTACTCTGCTCCTTGTGTCTCAGCTCAACGGCTGGTCGTGCCTATTCTCTTGCTTTATTTCTTTTTGACACACATATAAGTTGAGATGATCTGGTGTTTGTCTTTCTCTTTCTGACTTATTATGCTTAGCAAATGACACCTTCTAGCTCCATTCACACTGTAATCAGTGGCAAGATTTCATCGTTACTTAGGGCCGAGTTTGGCCTGAGAGTTTTCATCATACTGTGAACTTGTCCACTAGGCCACCATGTCCCTAGTGGCGTTTTCTGGGTCATTTGGAGGATTGCTGAAGCTATATGGTGCTGCTGGGGTCTCCTCCTCCTTCTTTGTTTTCATCTACTGGCCTTGATATTTCTGACAAAGTACTGCCAAAATGAACCCAGAAGAGAATATTTCATCTGTAGACATGGAATTATTTCTAAGATGACAAGTTCTGATGTTTTATTACATGTGTCCTTTCTCAATAGTACATCACAGGCCTAAGACCAAGGATGCCCAATCACGGGAACTGCTAATTTTGGTTATCCTCATGACCAAAGGGACCAGCCAGCCATCTCATGGTCAAAGCGGTGACAGCGCTCAGTTCCCCAGCAGTCATCGGGCAGGCGGGGTTGGAGAAGAAATGGTTCTCCAGAGAACTAAACCCCAGCACAAATCAGGCAATTAACCCAAGGGGGAGGTTGAACAAGGTACAGTAATGGCTGATGGGACCATCTTTGGGAAAAGAGTAGTAAGCATTGTAGTTCCCATCTGCATAGAGTCACTCGCCCGATTCCACAAATATCGACAAATGGTTAGTCCATGAGAACAGGGCTGGTTCAATGACTGCCAGAGGCCCCAGCAGAGGCCCAAATAAGTAACAAATTGTAGCTGGCTAGGACAGTTTTAGTGCTTTTTTTAAGAAAAGAAAGGCTGTGGTAACTATTCCCAGATTAACACAACCAGGCAGACTTCTTGGAGGCAGACAGGATGGTAAATTTCTGGAGGGCAAAGAACAGGCCATATCTGCAATCTCTAAACCCCACACCCTCCAATTCCACAAGCTCAGGGGGCACCCAATAAGTACTAGTTGATGATAATGATGGCTACGGGCCTAGTAAGATTTTGTTTTAATTAGGCTCAGGCTACAAGCCTCATTACCCCTAATGTTGCTTTTATGTGGGATTCTAAAGAAAAAAAAATCAGGAATCCTCCATTGAAGATATTAAAGAAGATATTATTAGCAATGCTTTTGGTCTCATAGACTTTGAACAACAAACAACAGAGATTGTAATTAACGTCACTGCAGCCTCTCTCCTTAAAACATACTAACAATATAGCTAATTAGCAATATGTCCTCATTTGGAGCTGGACATCTGCATATTATTATCGACAATGCTTGTTTCCTTTTTCCAGATTAAAGGAAGCCATGCTGCACCCAGGCACATGGCCTGCTTCTTCCACATTTAAACACTCCATTTTCTCCGACCCATGGCAAACACACCCAGGACTTTATCTGTCCTGGGCATCGACTTTTGTCTGGAACACTTCCACACAGCTAAAAATAAGTTCAAGAATGCTATTGGTGGGATTTCAAAGCAAGAGCAAAAGCTTCCTCATTGGGGAAGATAAAAGAATAAAGGGGCACCGTGATTATCTTTCCACATGAATTCCTTGTGTAAGAATTCCTTGGGAGAGAAAGGAGCCAGGGGCATGAATAAAATGAGCTTCAGAGAGATAGTGCAAGGGGTAAGGTGTTTGCCTTGCACATGGCCAGCCCCAGTTCAATTCTGAACATGAATCCTCTGAACATGATCATGAACGTGATCCTGCACTGAACATGATCCTCTAAGCATTACCAGGAGTGATTCCTGAGCACAGAGCAAGGAATAATCTCTGGCACAGCCGGGTGTGGTTGATGGTCTAACAAACAGACTATTAGGGGAAAAAAAAGGCTCTCTAGGGGGCGTGTACTTATGGTTTTGACTCAGGAAGACAGCGCAAAGACTATCATCATAAGAGAGGCAGCAGGGAGGGGCTGTAGCACCATGAGCAGGGCACTTCATGGGGTCAACTCCTGTTGGATCCCCAATCATCATATAGTTCCCTCTAGGATCACTCCTAGAAGTAGTAAACCCAGGAGTACACCCTGAACACTGTCAGTGTGGCCCCCACACAAACTAAAACAAACAAACAAACAAACAAGAGTGGCAGTAGGAAGTGGTGGAGAATTCTGTGAAGTGCTGGAGGGATGTATCCAGGATCCATGGTGGGGAGGGCGGGGGCTCTGGGGGCAGGTGTGGGGAAGCTGCACAGTAGAATAGAGATGGCGAGACTGGCTGCCTTCAATTCTCACTTTACCTGGATATGATAGCAACATTGCACTCACATGGAAGAAACAGTGAGTACCATTGCTTCTATTTTGGAGCAAGCATAGAAATGCAATATTCCCTCAGAATCATTTCTAGCAGGGAGAAATGGACAGAAACTGCATGAATATCTCTTACCTAACTAATATCAATTGGGCAGGGGGTAGGAAGGAGTCTATAGACCAGAGGATTTCCACCCCCCCAACCTTTTTTTGACTATGACCTCCTTCTAACTTAATTTCTTTCCTCTGCCTCCCTGTCCCCATCTTACCATTTGGCCTCTTAGTTTCGTGCTGTGGCTCTCCCAGTTGTGCAACTTTCACCTGGGATCTCTGCTGAGGAACACCATTCTAGAGGAGTGAGTAGTATAGACACAGGATGTTTCAAGAATGCAGGGGTTGCTGCATCTTGTTTGAGATTAGAGCCTTCTGTTGAAAGTCTGAATAGCAGCTAAGGAATCTTTCACTATGGTGGAAGAATGTCCCATGAGGATGTTTACTTTAGGTTTTGAGAGTGACCTTGCTTATGACTTCAGGCGATACTTTAGAAGAAATAAAGATGGTCAATTTACTGCATTTGGGCCAGAGCTGGCTCTGCAGGGGATAGGGCCACTAGTGTGGGCCACCCACCTCTGAGCTTCTCTTAATTGAAGACTCTTGGGGACCACAGACAAAATGGAAGTCAACACCCCACTGGCCCGTCTTAGATCCTTCTGTAAACAGCTTTGATCTTGAAAATGTGTGGAGCATTGATGATTTTTTAAGTTGTGCTTCTCTACCGCTGGCAAAGAAAACAGAGTGGGAACTATCCACGACCCATTTCCTTTATGTCCTGTTAGGGTAAATAATGAACAGAAATACAACATGAATTATGCTTTCAAGTCTAAGAAGACATGTAAGAAGTAGAGGAAGGGGTAGAAAGCCAATTTGGTCAAAGAAACATTTGCCTGTCATCAAAATATCTTCACAAATTGAAGATGAAGAAACTTTATTTTCCAGAACCTTTTTTTTCCCCCAGAGAAGTGGCGAGTCTGCTTAGAAATGACACTGATAAATCTCTTAGGGTGTGAGGTAAGACTTTGTCCTGAAAAGGTATAGGAAGAAATTGAGGCCTGAGCCAACTTGCTTAGGCTATAAAGAACAGGCCCTAAATGGCCACCAGGGGGTGCCAGTCCCCACTCTTCAGCTTGTGGAACTCAGACTCTAAGTGTGCAAATATTTAATAAAAGTATGAATTGTTAAGTATTGTTCATGTTGTGCCTTTGCAATTTCTGGCAAACAAACAGTGACAACTAAACACATTCAGGTCCATTTCAAAAGACCCAATTTGAATAGTCACCTAACTGTTAAGTCTGTGACTAAGGGGCCCAAATATCCAAGCCATCCCTCAAGCTGAGGAAAATAGTGTGGAATAGGATGAGTAGAGCTGCAAAATGAACACCCAGGAAGTGATTCTGTGCGTCCCTCTCCCCATGGAAGGGTGAGGCCCAGATCCTAGGTCAAGGCTCCCACTATGCTCTGAGGAGGCAGAGCCTGTTAGGCAACGAAAGGATGAGACAGCACATTTCAGAGGTTGGTATGGGGTGGCAGGAGCCAGGAATCCTCGTTCCACTTATTGTTTTAATTAAGAGATTATTTTGCTCAGCATCCAAAGTTAATGTCCTTCAAGGAAACCTATTATAAACTACTAAGCTAGGTTTTCACAGGAACTGGACCTAAATCTTGAACTCTGGAAAACTGTTCATAGAAATATGGAAGAGAATTGGGCCATGAGGTCCAAAGTCCAAGGTTTGGGTCCCACCATTGTCTTTGATTAGTTTTGTAAGATTAGGTAATTTACTGTACCACTGCCCCTTGCGGTTTATAATAATATAATATTGGTTTAAATTAACATCCACATTTTGTTAAATATTCAGCCTTGATGTTTTCCCCTAACCAATCTTTGAATTTGGCCACACAACTTGCTTTGCCCAATGGTAGAATAGTAAGCCAAAAAATTAAATGCTTGTGCACCAAACCCATTTTTGTTTCTCTTTGGAATTCTGCGGTCCTGTGACACCTGTGTTTCGAGGTCTAACACAGTCTGTCAGAGGACTAGGGAGGTCATCTAACAGAGCAAAGACAGTCTCTCAGATCGAGTGGCTGCCCAATGACCAGTCCAAGCACTCTCTACAATGGGGATCCTTCTAGGTCATTTCTCCCCAGCTAAGCCATAGAGTCAGGAGAAAAGACTATTAATGACTTTAAAGATAAAGAATTCAGAATGTTTGTTACACAGTAAAAGCTAACTGACACCAGACTTCAGTTATTTCTTTTTCTGGAGAAAATACTTTCCATCAGCAATGAAAACCTTGGCCCAAATCCTAGAAACATTAACTTGAGGATTAGGAAGATTAAAAAAAATAAAACCAAACCCTAATGATTCTAAATGCATAAAATAAATAAAATGCATAAAGCACATAAAAGAAATGCTACCTTCATTCTCTTAGCTTGCTTTTACTAACTGAAAACTCAGCCAAAACTGCTGGAAAGAATATCTCCCCCACCCCTTGCTTCATCATTTTCATACACCACTTTGTAACTGCTCCATTGCCACTTCTTGAAAGATTTGGAACTGAGACTTAATGGTTCTTCCATTCACTTTCATGATGCACCTGTATAGCTCGGTGGGCTGCCAGAAACAAGTAATTCTCATTTATTAGGGGGACCCCTACTGACACTATAAACAATTATAGCACTATCAGAGACCAATGACAGCCTGAGGTGAAGAGAAAGCCATAATCTAACAGGGTCTGTTCCCTTTCTCACCTGCCGGTACAGATTGTTCTTATTTGCACTAACAGGTTCTGTTCTCCTCCAGGGAAACCTTTTGATCCATACTTAGAAAATAAGCAGTAGATACCACCATAAGCCCTTGACTTAGCTTGGCTCACCTTTCTCTATAAATGGTCGGGGTGTTTGTTTTATTCATAGATTCACTCAACAAACACTGCGAGCATCTATTTTGTGCTAGTGCTGCTGGGGTGAGACAGCAGAAGAGCATGGGGATCATTAGGACAAACTATTTGAAACTTGAAGAAAAAGCAAAAGAATAATTACACATTTGTTAGTTCATACTTATGCCTGTCTCTTATCCCCTACAATTCTCCAAAGTTTACTATTGCAGTTACATTGGTTCCTTTCCTGGTTTTCCAATTAAGCTGGGGCCTTATTATAAACTCATAGTGATTCTTTTCCTGATATAGATCACATATCACTGGTCTCTTCTTAGTTAGGTTTTAGTTCAAGTCACTTTCCAGAGCGTTTTTTTTTTCCTTTTTATTTCTTTTGGTTTATTTTGGGTCACACCCAGTGAGGTCACTCCAGGCAGGCTCTGGGATTGAACCCATGTTTGTCACATGCATGGCCAACACCCTACCTGCTTTTCATTGCTCTGGCCTCCCAGAGACACTTTTCTTGACCACCTACATGATGAGCCCACATGAACTTAGATTGCACATTGTAGTTCCATAACCCATTTTATTTTACTTCGTAAACAATGCACATGTGTTTGTATATTATATGCTTCTTCCACTGACAGTCTAAAGGACTTTTGTAGAAGGGCAGTTCTTTCTTTTTTTTTTTTTACTTTTTGGGTCACACCCAGTGATGCTCAGGGGTTACTCCTGGCTCTGAACTCAGGAATTATTCCTGGCAGTGCTTGGAGGTCCATATGGGATGCTGGGAATTGAACCCGGGTCGGCCATGTGCAAGACAAGCGCCCTACCCGCTGTACTATGGCTCCAGCCCAAATGACCATTGATAAAGTGTCTGCATAAGATAAGCAGTCATAGAATGAAAAACTATGGAGCAAGGAGAAATACTAAAGTACAACTACACCCAACAACATCAATGAGTTTCACAAATATAAGCGAGCAAACAAAGTCACATACAAAAAACCAAGACACTATGTTCTAGTTACATCAAGTTCAAAGACAGCCGAATCTAAAGAATGCTTCTCTATTTTCTTGTAGTCCTCTTTTATTTCTTCCTCAAAGTGATGGAGTAAGGAGATAACAAATGGCAAAGTCAACGGAAACTGAGAACTGATCTCCAGTAGGAAGCTTACCATGGCAGAGGGGATCAGTGGAAAGAGGATGGGGGGCACCACGACAGTAGTGAAGGGAAACAGACATCTCTTGATGGGTGAGTACTGGAATGTTTTATGCAGGAAACCCTGCCATTAATAGTACTGTAAATTCTTTTTAAACAATTTTCTTTTGGGGTCACACCCGGCGATGCTCAGGGTGTGATCTTTAGATTTTTTAGATTTGGCTGTCTTTGAACTTGATATAACTAGAACATAGTGTTTGGTTTTTGTATGTGACTTCATTTGCTCACTTGTATTCTGGCTCTGCACTACTCAGGAATTATGCCTTGTAGTGCTTGGGGGACTCCATGGGATGCTGAGGATCGAACCCAGGTTGGTCTCATGCAAGGCAAATGTCCTCCCCACTGTTCTATTGCTCTGGACCCTAGTGTTGTAAATCATTATGCCTAAAATTAAAAAAATTAAAAATCTAAACAATTCTATACAGCTTTTCTTTTCAGCAAAGAAAATTCTATGCATCCTTAGATTGTTTTCCTCTGTGACACCTATTCTGTTGCAGAATTAATTTCTTCTTACTCTGCATTAGTTACATATTTTATGCATCTTTTTTATATTTACACACTGTATTAAAACTTGATTAATAATGATATAGTTCCTAGTTAATAAAGAACACACACGCAAAGTGACTGAGCCATAAGTTCAAGTTCACAAAGATTAAATTTAGGTCAACTTTCACTGTATCACTGTCACTATCATCCCGTTGTTCATCAATTTACTCGAGTGGGCACCAGTAACGTCTCTATTCTTCTCAGCCCTGAGATTTTAGCAGCCTCTCCTTACATGTTTTTCCCAATGATTGAAGGCTCTTTCAGGGTAAGGGTAATGAGACCTATCGTTACTGTTTTTGGCATATCGAATACGCCATGGGTAGCTTGCCAGGCTCTGCCCATGCAGGATTAAAACAAAAAAAGATAAAGAAGAAATATTTAGGCTTTGCAATTTTCAGAGGTTAGCTTAGTCATTCGGGTATCCCAAAGAGGAATAGAAAGCTATGCTTGGAGTATCATGTGTCACTCAAGTGAGAGGAGGAATCCGGAGTTCCGACCTCCATCGATGCAATGGTCAAGAATCAGGGATGCTGTCTTATTTGCCAAGGCGTCAAAAATCAGATGGGCCGGACATGTAATGCGATTCAGAGACAACCATTGGACTAGAGCTGTTATCTACTGGATTCCACGGGACGTCAAAAGACCGCATAGCCGCCCACCAACGAGATGGTCAGACTTCTTTGTCAAAACCCTGAATGAACAATTTGAGTCTCTTTCTGTTCCTGGATCGAGTAGATATCATTGGGCTACACTAGCATGCAACAGGGACGAATGGAGATCTTACTGGCGCCCACTCGAGCAAATTGAAGATCAAAGGGATGACAAGTGATACAAGTGACAACTTAGTCATAGCTAAATTCGTCAGGTTCATGCTTATTAACAACTAGAGAAATATTTTGCTCATTTCTAAAAATCCCCTATGCTCCTATTGCAAGTTACTGTCATCACTCTTTCTTTTATCTTATCAACTCAGCTTAAAGATCACATCCAGAGAAGGACTCAGGCCCTTCTATCTAACAGGAGTTCTTCTCCATTACTCACTTATTTCTTTTATGATAGTTATTACAAGGCTGAAATGATTCTATTTATGGGTTTTCTTAATTGTTGGACCAACCATGGGGTAAGCTACTTGAAGCAGAGATTATGTCTATTTTGTCACTTCTGAACCTTAGAGTTTGGCATATAATATCATGTCGTCAAATTCCCTCTGAATAAATGGATAGAGAATAGATAAATGAATGAAGAAATGGTCAGGATTTCAATGCCCAAAGGCATTAATATAGAATGTTAATCATATCTCTGCTCTTTGGTTTTGTTTTTCATCACACCTGGTATTGCTCAAGTCTTACTACTTCTGTCTCTGAGCTCAGAGGCCAATCCTGGTGGGTATCAGGGTCCACATATGGTTCTGGGGATCAAACCCAGGGCAGCAATGTATAAGGCAAGTGCCATAATTGCTATACTATCACTCCATCCCAATTCCTCACATTTCTGGATCCACATTTGGGTTCTGGGATGGGAGGATGAAGGTGAGTTGAGGAAGAAGGGGAGAATGGTCTCCTTGGCTCAGGTCCTGGTTTGGTCTCCTCTTGTCTGATAAATTCAAGTTTTGGAAAAACACACGTTGTCACAGTCAGCTGCTTCTGAGTGGTATCAGAAGTGGTGCTGGCACTTCCCTTTACCCAGAGAGAAAATACAGAGGCTGCATTGGAGGTATGGATGGCAGCAGTGTCTGTGCAGGACCCCTTAGCATTCCGTACTCATAGTGTGCTGTATGGAGAAGCTCTGGAGCACCAAGGGGCAGAGGGGCCTGGGGAATGAACAGAAAGAAGACCCAGGAGGAGACGAATAAGAGGGGCCCAGAGATTGGGCTCTCTTGAATTTGTGTTTGATTCTGAACATTTTCTGAATATCCTTATTTTCTTGTTTCTGAATATCCTTGTTTGATTCTGAACATTTTCTGAACATCTTTGTTTTCTTCAATGTCAAATACAAGTGAAAATATTTTAAGCCCATATATATATATAATATTCACATATATAAATAATGTATAAATATATAAGTAATGTCAATACATTTGTATCTATCAGTACATATTTATCAGTAGGCAAATACACACTGGAGAATTTATGAGCATACATGATGTGTGTACTTTAATTTTGGTTTTCATTTTTTATTTAATTTTAAGACATCAAAGCTTTGCTATTTGTTCCTGATATTAGCAGCAGAAAAGCTAGTCATAATGCTGTTATCACTTGGACCTTGCTCAAAGATGGTCTCCAGATGAGCAGTAACTGCATAATGTGGACGTTCACTAAAATGTTGATTCTGAGGCCCCCTCACTGTCAGCAGAGTTGGGGTCTTTGGGGATGGTATCCGTCAGTCTGTGTGTGTTAATTGGCCCTTCTAGTGACTCTGATGTTGGCTAATATCTGAGAAACTCTGCCCAGCCCATCTCCAAGAAGATGAGGCACAGTGGTTGGGTAGTAGGTGAGGAGGTATAATTCTCAGGCCATGTTAAGAAAGGGAATGAGTTTGGGGTGAAAATGGTTGGTATCATTGATCTTAGAAAAATGTAATCAGGTGAACAGTAAATTATCTCGGGCCTCCAGTGTAATCTGGGGAGGTGCTGTGAGTGTCACCTACTCTTTAGGAATCCCCCACAATTTGACATTAGGAGGTAAGAACCAGTTCCTCAGCCTACTTGGGTGAAAGGAGCTCTACCTGAGCTCAGTGGCATCACCAATACTCAGGTTGAAAAACGAAAACACTGAAGATGAAGGTTGAACTACAGGACTTGGATTTCCGCTCACTCCCCTCAGCCCCAAACTTCAAGAAGCTCTTATTCTCTTCATGCTTGCAAAAGTAGAAAGTGCCCCTTATGAAGCGGAGAAGTGTCTCCAGTGGATTTCTTACACCTTGCAAAATGCTAATGCAGATGACTGGTTATGAGCAGGAAAATTTTCCTAGTTCAGAATATTGTAGGGAATTAAAGTCCTGAGAAGGTCTTATCAGACAGGTCTCAGAGAGAGGAGAAATTGCCCATCAGAATAAATACAGAGAGAAGTTAGGGAAATGAAGGTGGAAGTTACAGGAGAAAATTGGAAAATGCTTCCTCTGGTGCCCTAAATGCTACCCTGCCCACCAGCAAACTCTTTAGCAAGGATAAATCTCAGACTCTACCTCAGGTGCATGTTTTTCAGGGCATAAAAATAATGTATAAAGTAGAGAGAGCCAAATCTTTTGCTTCTCAGCGTTCTACTTCAGGCACCATCAAGACCAAATGGACTCAAGTCCAGAGCGACTGGGCGAAGACTGAGCAGCTTTCATTCATCAAGATCTCTCTCATCATGCACCGTATTTTCCTGAGAGAACTGGAACACAGAAGCCTGATCACTGCATTCATCCCTATGCACCTGAGACAGAGCTTATTGCTAGAAGGAATTCAACCCAAGATAATGCTCTCTCCAAACAAGCCACACAGGCCCTAACTGGAAAGACTCAGCAAGCAGAGTTTTTCTTCCAGCAAATTTATACCCCTTTTTTGAAAAAATGACATTTATTTCTTTCATCTTGGACACCCCATTCACTTCCAAAGTCTGCAGAGAGAAATACCTTTTTTTTTTAACAAAACCAAAACCATTTTTAAACAAAGCCCCAGGTATTCAATCAGTGAGAGCTCTAATTGCTCATGCTCCACAATGATCTACAGAAAAAGCACAGAGTCAGCTGAAAGTTCTCCAACTCGACATGTTAATGTAAACTTAGAATTGTTTCTTTCAGGTTTCTAACTTTTGAAATCAGGTTAAAGAAGTTCAAAAGATTGAGCTTGTTTCAAGTGGACTGCACCTCTCTTACTCTCTTTCTTTCTCTCCCTGTCTTTCATTCCCTCACTCTTTACCAAAGAAAATAACTAGCTTTTCAAATACAAAATATATTCCTATTCTCTGCCTTAGTACGCCACTGCCAGCTTCTTCAGTCCTTTGTGTCCCCATGTTCTCTCTTGCCACACCAGTTCCTGAGTCTGATGAATAGAGGATCCCCCTCTCTGGAATTCCTGTCCACTACTCCAAGTAGAATTTCTCCTGTTCCAGGTCTTGAACAAAGATTCCACAATGCATGTTTGATCTCTTCACACTCCCTTTTCATTGCTCCTTCACACTCTCCATAACTTGGAAAAATACGAACAGCATGGTTCAGTTTTAAGGTTAAAAATGGACAGTCTCCATAAACATTTTTACAACAAAAGTTGACTTATCCAGTGACAGAATTTTGTGTCTTTGGGAGATGGGGGAGAGGTGCAATAAAGAGTGTAAAGTAGAAACCTCTAGCATTAGAACAAGAGAACAAGTTCTGTGTCTTTATCTGCTGGTGACAGATTTTTCCAACAGCATTGTTGGCAAAGAACCAGATTGAGTTATCTTCAAATCATTAAGGTGTTGTAGATGGGACAGGAAAACCCCAAGTAGCAGAGTGGCCCAGGTCTTCATTCCTGAGTTATGAAATACAAAGCAATCAATGGCTACAAGTTACCAGATCATGAAGAACAAAAAATGGACAATGAAAAGTGTATGAAAGCATCTCTAGGGGGTTTTGCATGGGTAGACATAGAGGGTGAACTAAGGGCAAGGAGACCAACAACTAAAGCCACACTACAGCCTAAACCAAAATGTTTAAGTGCTAAATCATCCAGGGAGTTGAAATTTGTTTTGATGGTGTGTGGATAGAAAAGCTTTGGGACCTTTATTTGTGTACTTATCCCATATACAATTATTGAGAGTTTAATCTTGGCTCCAGGCATAGGGAATACATGAGGAGACAGATGGTCCTTCCTTTTAAGGGGTGTATAGTTTTCTGTAGCATGTCCCAGACTTTGCCACTGCTCCTCCTTCTTCTCAGGTCATAACCCCAAATAATGAAAACATGGTGTCTGGGATAGGGTACAGGCGCCGGGAATTTGAAAAAATCTTCAGGTATGCATAGTACACTCTGGGAAGCACTTAGGACTCTTCTTTGGTGAGAGGGGATTCCCAAGCAGTGCTGAGGGGTGGGGGAAGGGGGATTCAGGAATAATTCCTGGTTCTAGTTAGCCAACAAAGTTCCATGTTTTAATGCTAGAATGCAGCAATGCTGTATTGATTTACCCAGCAGCCCTGGTAGCTGTCAGGGCCACACCTGGCAGAGCTTAGGGAATCATGGGTGCTGGGATCAAACTCAGGATCTGTGCATGCAAGCCACGTGCCTTTGACAACTGACACATCTCCCTGGATCCCTACTTAGAGTTCTTATTTCTTGTGTGTGTTGGTGTGACTAGGTGGTCACAGCTAGGATGTTTTTGTATGATTATATGAGTCATGGAGAAGTGAAGAAAGGCGCAGTCTCGTAGTGAGTGCTTCATGTGCAGGGGGAATTTGGACCTGGTGGGCAAACCTGGGGGAGTCCCCACTCCCCCGCTGACAGCCCACCCCTCAGTGCTGCTGCGCTTCCTTAGTTTCCGGGAGGTGGACCACTAGGACTAGCAGAACGACACTACTTAGATTGGTGTTGCTATGTTTGGTTTGATCAAAGATGACTGGTACATCTCTAACTTTAGAAGCTCTTATTCTGATTTCTGAAACTCCATGTCCCCACAAAAACTTCATTCTAATGTCTTCAGTGTAAGTGCAAAATTTCCCTAACCCTCTCCATGTCCTTGCAAGGAAATTTCCCAATTAAAAGTATCAGTCATATGCTTAAAGGTTGCTAAGATGACCTCTTTATTTCAAACATTAAATCAGGACACATTACCCAGCATCTAATCTGATAATGTTTTAAAATATTCTAAGTGCAGGTCATCCTAGAAACCCTAACTGAGCCTCCTGGCTGCCATATTTACAAGGTCACTTCATGGCATGAGTCCCAGAATGAAAGCTGGGATAGGTTCCAATAGGTTCCAATCACCTGATTTCTTTGTTAAAGTGGAAAAAAGAGAACTTGCTTGATAAGCCCCTTTGCCTCTATTCTCTCTCAGCTTTTACATTCAATTCCCCTTCTGCATTCAATGGAAATCCATTATAGACTTTCTTGGACCTGCTCCTGGATTTTCATCTATTTAGAAAGGAAACATTACATTAAGTGTTTTTTTTTTTTTGGAAGGCCCCAGGAAATCTCAAAAAATGAGAATTGAAGAAAATAGAAAAAAAAAGACTCCACTTTTTTTTTAAAATTAATTTATTTATTTTTAATTCGTGAATCACCATGAGGGCACATTTACAGATTTATACACTTTTGTGCTTATGCTTCCCTCATACAAAGTTCGGGAACCCATCCCTTCACCAGTGCCCATTCTCAACCACCAGTAAACCCAGCATCCCTCCCACCCTCCCCGATCCCATCTCCCCCCACCCTGCCCTGCCACTGTGGCAGGGCATTCCCTTCTGTTCTCTCTCTCTAATTAGCTGATGTGGTTTGCAATAAAGGTGTTGAGTGGCCACTGTGCTCAGTCTCTAGCCCTCATTCAGCCCGCAACTCCCTTCCCCCACATGGCCTTCGACTACATTATAGTTGGTGATCCCTTCTCTGAGTTGCCCTTTCCCCAGAATGTGAGGCCAGCCTCCAAGCCTGGAGTCAACCTCCTAGTACTTATTTCTACAATTCTTGGGTGTTAGTCTCCCACTCTGTTATTCTATATACCCTAGATGAGTGCAATCTTTGTATGTCTGTCTCTCTATTTCTGACTCATTTCACTCAGCATGAATCTTTTCATGCCCATCCACTTAAATACAAAATTCATGACCTCCTTTTTTCTGACAGCTGCATAGTATTCCATTGTATAGATGTACCAAAGTTTCCTTAACCAGTCATCCGTTCTAGGGCATTCGGGTTTTTTCCAGATTCTGGCTATTGTAAATAGTGCTGCGATGAACATACATGTGCAGATGTTGTTTCGATTATACTTTTTTGCCTCTCTGGGATATATTCCCAGCAGTGGTACTGCTGGGTCAAATGGGAGCTCAATCTCTAATTTTTTGAGAGTCGTCCATATTGTTTTCCAGAAGGGCTGAACCAGTCGGCATTCCCACCAGCAGTGTAGAAGGGTCCCTTTCTCCCCACATCCTCTCCAACAGCGGTTGCTTTTGTTCTTTTGGATGTGTGCTAGTCTCTGTGGTGTGAGGTGGTATCTCGTGGTTGTTTTGATCTGCATCTCTCTGATGATTAGTGATGTAGAGCACTTTTTCATGTGCCTTTTGGCCATTCGTATTTCTTCCTTGGTAAAGTTTCTGTTCATTTCTTTGCCCCATTTTTTGATGGGGTTGGATGTTTTCTTCTTGTAGAGTTCAACCAATGCTTTATATACCATTGATATCAACCCCTTATCTGATGGGTATTGTGTAAATATCCTTTCCCATTCTGTGGATAGTCTTTGGATTCTGGTCACTGTATCTTTTGCAGTGCAGAAACAACTCATCAAGAAGATCATACACCATGACCAAGTGGGATTCATCCCGGGGATGCAGGGATGGTTTAACATCCGGAAATCAATCAACATAATCCATCATATCAACAAAAGTAAAGATAAAAACCATATGATCATATCAATAGATGCAGAGAAAGCATTCGACAAGATTCAACATCCATTCATGATGAAAACTCTCACCAAAATGGGTTTTGGAGGAACTTTCCTCAAGATAGTCGAAGCCATCTACCACAAGCCTATGGCAAGCATTATTCACAATGGAGAAAAACTAAGGGCCTTTCCTCTAAGATCAGGCACAAGACAAGGATGCCCACTCTCACCACTTCTCTTCAATATAGTACTGGAATTACTTGCGATAGCTGTTAGACAAGAAGAAGAGATCAAGGGCATCCAGATAGGAAAGGAAGAAATCAAACTCTCACTATTTGCAGATGATATGATACTATATCTAGAGGAGCCCAAAGCCTCTAAGAAACTCTTAGAAACAATAGACTTATACAGTAAAGTTGCAGGCTACAAAATCAATACGCAAAAATCCATGGCTTTCCTATATACAAACAATGAGGCAGAGGAAAGGGACACGAAAAAAGCAATCCCATTCACAATCGTGCCCCAGAAAATCAAGTACCTCGGAATCAGCTTAACCAAGGATGTAAAAGACCTCTACAAAGAAAACTATAAAACGCTACTCCATGAAATAAAAGAAGACATGAGAAAATGGAAACATATACCTTGCTCATGGATAGGGAGAATCAATATTGTCAAAATGACAATACTCCCCAAAGCATTATACATATTCAACGCGATCCCTATAAGTATACCCATGACATTCTTCAAAGAAATGGATCAAGCAATCCTAAAATTCATATGGAACAACAAACGCCCACGGATAGCTAAAACAATTCTTGGGAAAAAGATGATGGGAGGCATCACCCTCCCCAACCTCAAACTCTACTACAAAGCAGTAACAATTAAAACAGCATGGTACTGGAACAAAGGCAGAGCCGTAGACCGATGGAACAGGGTGGAATATCCCTACACACAACCCCAAATGTATGATCATCTAATCTTTGATAAGGGAGCAAGAGATGTGAAGTGGAACAAGGAAAGTCTCTTCAACAAATGGTGCTGGAACAACTGGACAACCACATGCAAAAAAATGGGCTTAGACCTTGACCTGACACCATGCACAAAAGTCAGATCAAAATGGATTAAAGACCTCAACATTCGACCACAAACCATAAGGTACATTGAAGACAAGGTCGGCAAAACTCTCCACGATATTGAAGATAAAGGTATCTTCAAAGGTGACACAGAACTAAGCAATCTAGTAAAAACAGAGATCAACAAATGGGACTACATTAAACTAAAAAGACTCCACTTTGAAGTTGCAATGAATATGCCAATGAAAGAAAAAGAAAAACAATGAAAAACAACAACAACAACAACAACAACAAAATAAAAAACCCCAGCTCCTAAAAATCAATGGATCCTGAGAAAAGTGTTTCCGAAGAAGCACTTCCCCTTGCTTCCATTGTGTGTTCTTAAGGGTGAAGTGGTCCCCACTCAAACCACCAGAGCCTGCCAGTTGGCCAATCCAGCAGCATTCCACTGCAGAGATTAAAACCAACTTTATGATTGTGGTGCAAATAATAAAGAGCCTGGCAGAGTTTTCTCCCAAAATGAAAGCTCATTTATTTTCCGAGGTGTATAATTTGGTTGTAAATGTTTCCTTTGGGCCAAAATATCCCAGATTGGGTTTTTGCCTGGAACACATCACTGCTTTGCTGGAGAAGAATGAACCCCGTGTGGTCCTGCTGCATCCTCCACTCGGGGCATGGAGGGGTTTAAGTTGGCTTGCTCTTTCTTCACATCTGGCAGCATTGGTGGGTAGAAGCAGAGGTTGGAGGCAGAAATAGTGAGATTAGACTTGCTGTACCAACGTCCAAGTTCTGGTGTATCTGTGAAATGGGCAGGCTCACAGCTGGCCCCCAAATCATGTTCATTTTTCTTCCTTGAAGTGATAGGGCCAAGCAGAAGAGCCTTAGGAGTACTTCCCCACGAGTCCTGGCTTTTCCTCCAGGTCTGTGTGTCCTTATTTTATTTATCTTTTAAAGAATTCATCCTAGAAAAATCCACCCAGAAATGACTAATATTTGGATAAAGGCAAAGCCAGCTTTTTTCCAAGGCTTATGGGCTGACCACATGTACTTGGGGCCAGAATTTGGCCCATCGTGTTTAGCCAATCTCACCCAAGTATAACTTCTTTTACTTTATTTTACAAGAAGCTGTAGAAATAGCAACCTCTCCACCATTTTCATGTTTATCAAGTTTCTTCCTTATATCACGTATGTTACCCTGTCATTTATCTGTAATCGCCACATCAAATTCAAGGCACCACTGTGCTTTATACATAAAACTATATTTATTTCCTGTTTTTACCTCCAAAATAGCTGCTAATGCAGAAACAAGGAACCATAGCATCAAACAGTCTGTCACATTCCTTCAAGCTATCTGGAGTTGTCACTCCAACACTGGGAATGAAATGAAAGAGAGGAAAGAAGTCGCCAAAAAGGGAAATGGAGTTTAGTGCAGCTCACCCAGGGGCATAAGAATAAGACTGGCAGCAATTAGTGTTATGGGACTTGGCTAGAGAGGAGTAGTCCAATAGTCTCATTTACTATGAAGTCACCTGCTGGGAAATGATGAATTGTGGTTTCATTAAACAGATCTTCTTGAGCTTGACCTGGAAGCAGTATGTTGAGTAAAATGTTACATTAAAAAAAGGCTTCCTATGGAATGGAACCATCTCACAGCTAAGATGACGAGTCAGCTGACTTGTCAAAAATTTTGCAGTATACGTGGTCTCACCAAATCACTATACAGTTCATCCTCGGCATTTTTGGATATTCATCTTCTGTTAGAGATCAGACTACCCCAATTTAAATGGGGCAACAATAAAAGTTCTAAAAAGAGAACCAAGTGGAGAAATGTGCAAAAAAACCCATACTAATATAAGCTGGATAGTAAAGATTCAATCTCCTAGTAACTCCTGGATCTTTCTAATTCCCTCAGCACCTTAGTTGCTGCCATCACCCATAGCCTACCTGAAACTTGGAAAATCAGGTTTACACAGTATTTGAAAACCACAATCTTGACACATGATGAATAAATCATAGAGGAAATTTTGACTTTCCTTGGATTAGACCCCAAAAAGCAAAAAATTCAGACCATGCTGTTGCATGAATGTCACTTTTGCACTGTGGTTAGAGTATTTTATTCTAGGACACACACATACTGAGATAAAAGAGAAACCAACTTCCAACTTCTATTTGAAAACCATAATTATTTCCTACTTTACTGCTTTATGTCAATGCATCTGAGCCTCTGGGACTGGATTGCAAATTATTTTCTTTGTGATCAAATTTAATCTCCTCTATGAAACTTTCAACATTTTTCACAGAACCTGAGGGAAAATATGACTTGGTCTGAAAGGTTCTTTTGCGGGTGTACCACACCTGGCTGTGCTCAGGGCTTACTCCTGGCTCTACATTCACAGATAACTCCTGGCGGGATTGGGGAACCACATGCCAGGGATTAAATCCAGGTCATTTGCATGCAAGTATGCCTTACCTGCTGTACTATCATTTTGGCCTTCTGAAAGTCATTTTGAATTTAGAATTTGCCTACCAAGTTCTGGATGGTGGGTTCTGTGAAATATTTTTCCTTATTTGTGTCTCCCTTTAAGATAGTCCTATTCATTCTCTCTTTCTCACAAACATGCACTCATACACACACATACACACACACACAAGCACAAAGACATCCACAGACAGATTTCCTTCCTGGAGAAATTACTATGATTCAAGTAAGGTGTCCCATGGCACCAGAACCCTCTTGAATTGTGTAGGTTACAAGCCCTATGAATGAATATTCAATATGCAAAAAACAGTAATGATAGGTCTCATTCCCCTGACCCTGAAAGAGCCTTCAATCGTTGGGAAATATGAGTAAAGAGAGGCTGCTAAAATCTCAGGGCTTAGTGTAATAGAGACGTTACTGGTGCCTGCTCGAATAAATCGACGAACAATGGGATGACAGTGATACAGTGATACTAGTTGTATGATAACTTCAATGCATGATCAGAAGTGAGTCGGGGGAGTGGGATGGTCTGTAGAAGCAAGAGATATACAAAATGCAATATTTAAAATCCCTCATACTGCACTTTTGGGTAAGTTGAAAAGCTCTATTCAAAAAGGAACAAGAAAGTACAGACTGGGGGTTCTTCTTGCCTTGGGACTGAGAAAACAGTCTGGGTTCTGCTATTGTCTGCTAGAAGCACACAGGTAAAATTTCTAGGTCTCTCTTTTCACATCTGTAAAATAGAAATAATAGTCACTATGTATTTCCAAATCTGGCGAGAGACTTTGAAAAGCACAGTACATTTTATATGCAAGGTTTTACTGAGCATATGCTATATGCAATAGACTATCCTGCATGGTAAGGAAAAAGGGAAAAACAAGTTATAATTCTTGCTCTAACACTCTAGTCTGTTTTGACATGCAGAATAGGGTATAGGGATGTTTCATACTCCCAAATAATTATATATGAGGAAGAGTGTAATCACCACTGGATGGATCTACAATACTATGGGGTTTCAGTAAAGAGCCCATTTCCATCTTGATCGGTCCCAGGAAAGCCTTTATGGCTTGTACAGAACATCTGCAGCTAGAAAGAATGAGGAAGGTATCAGCCAAGGGAATGGCCTGAGCAGGGAGGCAAAAGAGCATGGGAAGGGCACAAGACTTGTAAGAGTCCAATTTGGCTGCATACACAGTCTATAAAGCAAAGGGCAAGAAAGAGTTGATTAATTCCAGATATGCAGTTCAATAACTCTTTTGAGGTGAGAAATGGGAGGAGAAAGAAAGAGAAACTATTGGAAGTAGTTATGTAGGGAGGAAAATGATTTTTTTAAGGCAAATATGAGCAATATCATTTGCATGAATGTGACAAAAGAGGAACTGGGATAAAAATAAAGAAGAACCTGGAGAGGATGGGTCAAGGTCATTACACCAGAGAGTGAAGGGCAATTGCCAATGGGAAGAGGATGGCCTGCATACACATGGCAGGGAGCACAGCAGGCATCTCCTAAATGACCTTCAATGGTCCAGTCTCCTTAAACTCAGAGTTTTGTGTAATCCCCTCTCTCTTAGGGCTAGATGCAGTAAGTTGTTTCTAACAAGTGTCTGTGACAAAGGTGATAAGATGTCACTGAGATTAGGTTCCAAAGACATCAAATATTTTCCTTGCTCACTCTTTCATGAGCTTCACTCATGTTGTTACTCTGATGAAGTTGTATTTGATCTGCCCTATTGAGAGAGATGCATGAGAAGCTCGGGGTACCCACTGGTTAAGTGCTGAGACACTAAATCCTACCGGTGTTCAAGCAAGTGAACCTGGAAGCCAGTTTTATGCACCAGTTATGCCCTGAAATGATGCTGGTCTTCTCTGTCTGACAAAACTTGAGTAAAGCCTCTACGAGACCTCAGACCAGCAGTACCTTGCTATTCTGGGCCTGAATTTCTGACCCAGAGAAATTCTGAGAACAGTATGCTTTCCAAACTTCTAAATTTGGAACAAAAGATAACTAATACATAGAGGAAGATCTGTAAGTAACATGGAGATGACAGGACATGAACACGCTATGAGATTAAAATCCCTGACTCTTTGCACA
The DNA here is from genome assembly GCF_027595985.1 of Sorex araneus. NCBI lineage: Eukaryota > Metazoa > Chordata > Mammalia > Eulipotyphla > Soricidae > Sorex > Sorex araneus. The sequence continues at coordinate 133,754,558 of NC_073304.1, read as the reverse complement.
AAGCTGTGCATATATCAACCCCACCTCCCCACCTCAAAAAAAGAAAAAAAAACTCAAAACAAACACAACGGCTTTGTTGATTTTAGAAATGTTTCATAAGATGAAGCCTTTCCACTACCCTTTTCTTTCACTGTTTCCTTGAGCTGATTAAAGAAACATGACTTGATTTTCAATTTCAAGCCACTCAGGGGGGCATTCCAATAGAAAACTGGCAGGAAATGAAAGCCATGCACACCAGGCCAGGCAGATGCCTCTGAATCTGATATGTAGGTGAAACACACCTTTTCATTTTGTTCATCTTGCTCCCTCTTACCTTTTGCATTGGTATTTTGTTATAATGAGTCTAGGGAGGTGAAAATCACTTCTCATAGAAAACAAATCATTCCACAAGTGCATCAGGGCCACCAAAATCCTTGAATGATAGTTCACCAAAACAACTTGACCAGGGAATTTTTTAAGAATAATTGTGTTGGCCAGGGATGGAGCAATAGCACAGCGGGTAGGGTGTTTGCCTTGCAGGCGACCGACCCGGGTTCGATTCCCTGAATCCCATATGGTCCCCTGAGCACTTCCAGGAGTAATTCCTGAGTGTAAAGCCAGGAGGTAACCCCTATGCATTGCCGGGTGTGACCCAAAAAGCCAAAAAAAAAAAACCAAGAATAACTGTGTTGGGGCTGGAGCGATAGCACAGTAAATAGGGCATTTGCCTTGCACTAGGCAGCTGACCCGGGTTCAATTCCCAGCATCCCATATGGTCCCCTGAGCACCATCAGGGGTAATTCCTGAGTGAAGAGCCAGGAGAGTAACCCCTGACCATCGCCGGGTATGACCCAAAAAGAAAGAAAAAAAAGAATAACTGTGTTATCTCTTCTTTTATATTTGAACTTGTATAGGTATCTAGCAAAGCTATTGTCATGTCTGTGAATAATGGTCTAAACCTTCATCCTAAATCTTATAAATGTTTTTATAGGAAATGTGATTACTTGTAATTAAATTCTTTTCACCAGTACTCTTGCTGTGAGGAAAACAAAGCACAGAACTGCCTTCCCACATAACTTGTAAGACTTAAGAGCACATAATGTCCCAGTAAGTAACCCTACTCCTCTGTTTTTATTAACTAAGGTTGGGTTTCTCATAGGATATCTTTCAGAGCTGCAGGAAACAGAACCTCTGAACTCGAGTTTGACACCTCAGTGAGATTTATGGTCATCTATCTGATTGTGGTGTTCTCAATCAAGTCTTCTGCTCATTTTTGGTTTGATTGGTTGGTTTGGGGTGACACCTGGCAATGTTCAGGGGTTACTCCTGGCTCTGTACTGAGGAATTACTTCTGGCAGTGTGCAGTGGGCTGGGGGTGTGGGTAGGTAAGGGGGGCTCTTGGGATGCTGGGAATTGAACCCAGCAAGGCAAGTGCCCTAACTGCAATGTCATCTCTCCAGCTCAAGTCCTCTGCTTTTGAACTCATTATTTGGCTTTAGAAGTAGAGAACATAATCAAGTACACTGTTTGGATTGCATCTATAAGAGTGGATGGACATTCTTTTCTGCAATTACAAAGAGTATTGAGGCTTCTTTCCATTCTACTAAAACAAAAACTTTATGAGACTAATTGATGAAATAATTGTATTTTTTCTTCAAATACTGATTTCAAGGAGAATGTACCAGTTACTTTAATTGAAAAAATACTGTGAATCTTTGTCTTATATTCCCTTAAAAGGGTTACAGTGACTTCCACCCAAATTAGGGTTCGCTAGTTAGTGCTAAGTTCTCACAGTACAAATAGATGCTAACAGGTGAAAAATATGACTAGAAACTTTGGGGCATTCTTAATTTATTCCTTGGGAGTTGGTACTGGGAAAGGATTAAGGTTTTTTGATTCATGTTCTGAGAAGTGATGGGTTGCATGACAGTTAATGGCATTCATGAGGTCAGTTATTGGTCATGTATGAGAGATACCTAAAAGTGAAGCAAAACACAAGGAGCCAAGAGCACATGGCCAACTGCAAGAAGGCAGACACAGATTTATGAAAGTATAAGCACATTTAGCAATAAGCTCAGATAGTGACTCTCCACTAAAATTATGTACCTTCACTTTAGAGTCTGCCCTAGCCAGATGATATATTTAATAGCCTGCAACAAGGTCTAACCAAAATGAGCGAAGTGATATGCCTCTTCTGAGCTGGGACCAATATGACACTAGAACTTCCATCAGTTCCTGAATGACCACATGAAATTGATCACTAAAAAAAGGTCAAGGTGGTCCAAGTTAAATGTTCTTCCCAAGTTCACAGCCAGTCAGTGGCAGAGGGGATATCAACATTATGTCTTTTGACTCTCAAAAGCAAATCTCATTTGGACAATGTGAAAGAAACTTCTGCCCAAGCCACTATGGCCATAGTGATTCATGACCTAGTCTCAGGAAACTGGGTCAGCTCTTGCCTCTGTCTTCTACTATGTGACTTGCACAAATTACTTAATTTTATTTCATAAAATGGAGATAATTATGGTGTTACTTTTATTTAAAAGTTTTAAATTATGTTGTTTTTCAAACTTTATTATAAGCACCAGCACTGTATCACTTTATCACTGTCATCCTGTTGCTCACTGATTTGCTCGAGTGGGCACCAGTAACATCTCTGTTGTGAGACTTGTTGTTACTGTTTTTTGGCATATCGAAATGCCACAGGGAGCTTGCCAGGCTCTGCCATGCAGGGGGGATACTCTCGGTAGCTTGCTGGGCTCTCCAAGAGGGACGGAGGAATCAAACCTGGGTCAGCTGCGTGCAAGGCAAATGCCCTACCTGCTGTGCTATCGCTCCAGTCCAGGGTTTACAAAATTATGAATGTGTATTTCAAGCATAAAACATTCCTGCACCACACCGTCTATCAATATCTATTTCCTTCTATCATTGTCCCAGTGGTGTCCCTCCACCGTATTCCTTTGCCAGCATTAAGTAGGCTTCTGTTAGTCAAATGTGCAGAGAAGTGCCTGACAAGTAATAAATGCTATTGGAATGTTTGACAAAAGCAAGTGAATTAAATCAAATCTACCAACTTCCATCATCCCATACACTTTTCCAGTATCATTATATCATAATTGTGCCAATTACCTTATAGCTTTGGATTAGCCAATGCTAATCTCATTCAATTGTGGCCTCAGAAACAACTACCTTTCATCTGACACAGTTTAACCTAACACAAGATTACAAATAATCTTAGAGCCAGGGGTCCAGAGCTGCTGTTTCATTGAGGAAGAGTGTCACTTCCCATTTTTAGGAAAGATTAGGATCACGTCAGCACAGATTCTACAGATGACTTCTAGAAATCTATGACTATAGCACCTCAACCCACACTGCTCTACCCCAATCAGGTTCATTGTGTCTCTGCTACCCTCTGAAAATCCTTCTATTAAACCTTTTGTTCTTTTACTCTGTGGTTAGCAACCTCTTGTCATTTTCAACCTCTTGTGTGAATGTCCCTTTGACCTCCTACTTGGTCTTCATAATCCCACAAGCAGCTTCTATTTCTACCCTCTTTTTTCTTAATTTATTTATTTTTAATTAGTGAGCCACAGTGAGGGTACAGTTACAGATTCACATATTTTTGTGCTTGTTTTTCCCTCATGCAATGTTTAAGAGCCCATCCCTCCACCAGTGTCCATTCTCCACCACCAATGAACCCAGTATCCCTCCTACCCCCCTAGCCCCGTTCCCCTCCACCCCGCCTCTGTAGCAGGGCATTCCAATTTGATATCTCTCTTTCCTTTTGGGTGTTGTGGTTCCAAATAGGGGTATTGAGTGGTCATCCTGTTCAGTCTCTCGTCTACCTTCAGCACGCATCTCCCTTCCTGAACAGGATTTCCAATTGCATATTACTTGACTACCCTCTTTTTTTCTAAAAACAAAACAAGACATTATCATCATCATCATCATTCCATTGATCATCGAATTTCTTGAGCAGTCTCAGCAACCTCTCTGTTCATCCTATCCCTGAGATTTTAGAAGCCTTTCTCTACTCGGCTTTCCCAATGATGTCACATCGGAGGCTCTTTCAGGGTCAGGGGAATTCCCAAATGTTTCCCATGGTGTATGAATATGAATCCCATGGTGTATTCATATGCCAAAGCCAGTAACAAGCTGGGTCTCATTCCCCTGACCCTGAAAACAAGACAAAAAATAGACAAATCCTACTCCATCAGAATTATGAGATGCTACAACTGCAATCCAGCTGTTCACTCTCATTCATAAAATATTCAAGCTTCTATCTTAGTCTTTTCCACCAGCCCAAGTCTGTTATCTTGTTTGGTGACTTTAGAACCATATTGATGACAGTCCCAGACTCAACGCTACTTTCTGAAATCAACCTTTCCTCCACTGTACCTCAGATAACTTCTATTGTAGACCTTAGTTGGCAAAGCTTCTTCACAAAGATATTTTCTGTTCTATTAGTTCATTTCCCTAATTTTCATACTCACTAAAATCTGAAATCCACCATCAGTATTTCACAGTTTTCTCTAGTTTTTCTTTTACTTTTTTTATTCTGTAATGTTTCCTTATGATAGCTTCCCCTATAACACTCCTCAACTCTTTTTGCCCTTTTCTTCCCATAAAATAGGGAGAAAATACTGATTGAACCCAATGATCCAACTTTTCAAGTTAAGTAGTGAAGCAATAGATAGCATTGCAAAAATAGCATTGTACACCTTGGGAAACTTGCCTCCTTTTACATTCATATTCTCAGCCCCCACGGTACTCAACATTATTTTTACCCTTTCCATGATATTGACTTCTCCAGTGTCGAAAGTTTTATATCCGCTTGCTCCAAATCTCCTACTCTTCTTCATTATCTTTATTATGTATTATCTATATTCAGGTCTGCATGACGCATCACTCTCCTTTCCATTTGTTAACCAGGACCATCATCTCAGCTTCTATCAAAGATTCTTGAATTTATTTATTTATTTGGGGGCTTTACAAGCAATGCTCAGGGAGTCCTGGAACCACTTATAGCCATATTTCACCAACTGGGCCAGAGAATTTAGTGCTGGGCCTGAAAAGTGGAGCTGCTTGGGTCTTTGGTGCCAGGGACCACCAGGGCTCTAGCTAGCAGTGCTCAGAAGCCATGTGGTTCTGGGATTCACTCAGGTACCACCATGTGCCAGCATTTGCATGGGCTCTCCTGACTACTGAATGATTCAGCCCAGTCCTATTCTTGCCTCTCTGAGGAACTAATTCTAACTAGTCTTCTGCCAATTGTTCATCATTTTTAACTTACTTTCTCTTTGGCATCCAAGGTAGCCTAAAATCCCTAATCTTAGAACAAGTGAACCAGGGCAGGAAAGCAGTTCATCATATGAGAAATATGCATATGAGAAATATGAGTTCAATCCCTGGAACCTCTAAACAAAACCATCAAATATAAACAAAAAATAAACCTAGAATTCTGGTTTTATAAAAAGCAATAGAAGAAACTTCCTTAAGGAAAAAGTCTATCCACTGATAGAAAAGTAAAGAAGATGAGAACAAATATATGTTCAGTTAATTGAGTAATATAAAACTTTTCCTCAGTTCTATGTTAAATATAGTATTTTCATAGTAAAATTTAGATACGACTTATGTAAATGCTCTATCTCCATTTCCCTCCTGTTTGCCCATTTCTATGTCCCAAATACCTCTGAATTTGTTCTCTTCAAGATCTCCAACAACTACCCTATTGCTCAGTTAACTGAACATATATCTGTCCTCAAGTTCTTTACTTTTATGTCAACAGACTCTTTCCTTAAGGAAGTTTCTTCCATCATTTTTACAATACCACTACTCATGGTCTCCACCTATTACCTTGATATCCACATGACAACTCAATCTTAGTTCCCTGTCCATTTGATAACTTAGATGTTCATCATCTTCACTTACGTATCCCATGGACAACTCAAATTTTCTATACCCACTACAGGTCTATAGTATATATACTGCTCCCCCCATCTTTTCCCCTACAACTTAAAGTTATATTTGATTTTTTCACTTCTTAATCTGAAATCTGATTTACGAGCATATCTGTTGGCTCTGTCTCAGCACTGTGTCTTACATCTACCCATATGTTCACTCCCTTGTATACATTCCTTCATCTTTGGTCTAGATTATTTTATTGTAAAACTTCCCAATATGTATCGTTCTTTCCAAATATGTATGTTCTCCACAAACAAAATAAAGTCACCATTCAAAATCTCTTTAACGGCTCCTTTTCTGCTAATCTCAGAACAGCCAGATTCTCTCATGATCATATCATCTTCCACAAGTCTATATAGCACTTTATCTTACACACTTTGCTCTGGTTTCCTTTCTGCTCTTTATTTGGGCCCAAATCTTCACCCTCTAAGGAGTTGGTGTTTGCAATTTTATGTCTGAGCTGCTCCTCCAATTCTTTGCATGGTTAACTAATTCTTATCCCTCAACTCAGAAGTAATGGCACTTTTCCACCAAGTTTTTCCTAGTTTTTGGTAGTTACCTATAGACAGACCCTATCTTTGTTCTTTTTTATATCCTGATAAGCACTTATAACAATCTATGATAATTATGTTAGTAATAAATTATTGCATCTCTCCTAGAAATTGTCCTTTATTGAGGTTTTGGAGTGATATAACTGGGCAGCATGCTGCTGCATGTGACCAACCCAGTTTGACCCCTGGTATCTCACATAGTCTCCCAAGCTCCACCAAAAGTAAGCCCTGAGCACCACTGGGTGTGATCCCAAAACCCCACCCCTCTAGAAAAAAAAAAGTTCTTTTCTAGTGAATCTCCAGCATCTTAGCACATCCCCATATGTAATTTGTAAGTGCTAAATGAATGTATGAATGAACTTGTGGAATACTTATATGTGGGCAGATTGTGATTTTTTTTTTTAGTGAACAGTATTTCATTTGTATGGCTCCAAACTAATCTCTGAAATCTAAAAAAAATTCACCTTCATTTCATTTAATATTCTTTTAACTTCTGTAACAACCTAACAACAACTGAACATTTCAGATTTTGTGTCTTATAGACACATATTTTCTTCAATTTACAGTGCTAGTTAACCAAACAGAACTATGAAAAGTTTTAAAGATATTCAGACAAGAAGGGTTGTGCAGCTTTATGAAATAAAACTGGGCTGGTAGTCAGTTAACCTGGAATGACTAGCATGATTCTGGGTAAGTCCTTATAATTTTCAAAATGTTGAATTACTCTTTCATGAAATGAAGTGATGAAATAGAACAAAATGCAAGGATTTGATGAGAGTCTGAAATCTGCCTCCTAAGAAGAGTGTCTCATATAAGCTGGACTCATACATAAGTTCTAGGGTTTTGACTGTGTAACTTAAGTTCAAGTTCAACCATGGGTACAATTTGTGACCAGGCTTGCAGCCAGGGGCAGTGGCTCCTATGGACAGAAGAACTTAGTACATATCTATGTTTAGCGGTAATACAAAAGGTACTCGCTTAGATTGCTAGATCAAGACATAGAACCTTCCTGGGACACAATTATAGCAAGTCTCCTGCTAGCACCTATCTTAAGATAAAGTAGCCATGTTAAAAGCTCTCCTTGGCTCTCAAAGGAGCCCACAGATGGTCCCTCATGTAGTCACAGGCTGAGCACTTGGGTTTTATGGATGCTGAGTTTTTCTTTTAAAGGGCATCGGTGTTGCTGATATGTAGCTGTTGCCATCCAGTTTGGCTCCATGTCACTGGCAGGATCCCACAGAACTTCTATTTTACACCGCCTCCTAAGTGCCATGAAAAACTCCAACGCAAAGGAACAACAGACACATACAGGAGCTCTGCAACTAAAGTAAAATTGAGTCAAGGGTTTGAGCACTCTTGGAGCAACTATTCAGAGCCAAGAAAAAAGGTGCCGCTTCATTAATGAGAGGGTTACTCTTTGAAGTTCTGATTCCGTTTCTGTTTTCCCCCCTTTTCACATCCCTGTCCTTTGTTCATATTCGAAGTGAGAACCATGCTTCTTCATGGCCCACAGCACACAATTCTTTCCTTATTTGGGCATATCATTGAGTTTATAATTGAGTTTGTTGGGTCTCTTTGAATTTACTTTCCTGCATTTCCTCCTCCATTTATGAGCAAAATTAAGACCCTGGGTATTAACATTTATTTTCGGTTTATCTGGGAGCTCAGCACTTGGCTGAGGATTGAAGAAAAGCAGAGCAGACCCATGATGGGTACAGGAGTCTGTACTGGGCCGTGTGCTTCAGGGCACTGAGGTCACTGGGAGAATGTGGAATCAAAAAGCTGTCTGCCGGACAGCTGTCTGCTGGAGCAGTACAGCGAGCGGGTAGGGCATTTGCTTTGCACACGGCAGACCCGGGTTTGATTCCCAGCATCCCATATAATCCTCTGAGCACCACCAGGAGTAATTCCGGAGTACAGAGCCAGGAGTAACCTCTGTGCATCGCTGAGTGTGACCCAAAAAGAAAAAAAAGCTGTCTGCCATAGGTAACTTCAAAGAATCTGACTCTTATTACTACCATCTGCTGTTGGATACTTAGAGTCACTTTTTGGAATTCCAAAGGTCTCTCCAAATTTCCAGTGTTTTCCAATTGATGTATATTCTCCAGCTTTATCTTATCGGTGTTCTAGTGGAGTGTTTTGCTTCCATAAAAATCTCAGCAGAGAAACTGCAGTTATTTCACACAGTAGGTATAGCTTCTTGTAATGTTCCAGTGAGAGGAACAGAAACTAAATAGCTCTCAAGCTTTTTTTCAGCCAATTGTAAAGTATGTACCTTTTCAGGAGAAATAAAAAAAAAGAAAAGTGGAAGCTATGAACCAGGATGCCTTGAAATGTCTGTAAAATATTTTTTCCCCTCTAGGCTGATATATTGCTGTAAGAAGTGATCATGCATTTTAAAAAAATCAGTCTGTATCATTTTATTTCTGAGTATACTGGTGATTTTGATTGCATATGTGTCTTTATTCACAACATAGCTCCAACTCCAATTAAGTCAAACATTCTTTATATTATTGCTAACTTAACAGGCTGCTGAACTTTTTCCTCTTCAAGAAGCAATAATGATTTAAATTTTCTGATATTTATAAAAAACAATTCTATTTCTTTCTCCCCCAGCTCTAGTCTCTTTACACAGCCCACCGAGATTTTCACACCAGGGTATGGGAAGGTATAGTACCCACACGGATATTGGGGAACAGCATACAATTGGTTCAAAAGTTTAGTTTGGCCTCAGTCCTTAGTAAATGTTTGCTCTACTGAAATATAGCTCCAAATAAGTTAATGAGTAATGGGATCTGAATATTGCCATTTTGTCTGATTTTTGCAAGGCTGTCCTCTGGTTTAAAGTAGATTGGCTCTCACTGATGACTTTCCCAAGACCTTGTAGCATCTAGAGAAAGAGTTGGAGCATAAAAATGTAACTGAGTAGTCCAAGAAAGTCACCATGTCAAATAGAAGGCTCTTAGACCAATAGAAGGCTGGACCAATAGAAGACATGTAACCACAGTGATGGAATGTCCATCTCATACTGCTCTCAAAAGTATTTTTTTTAATGTTAAGTTATTGCTTCTCTGTATTGTACATGGTGTCCTATAAAAAAGATATATGTCCACAATTGAGCTTTGAAAGAATACCACAGGGCCAGTTCCATTTAAAGGGAATGAAGTCAAGCAGTAAATTTGCTGGTCACTCTTTTCATATGGACTGTATCTTAGCCAGCAGTTGGTCTTTGATGTACTAACAATAACCCTGGGCTCAGGAGGCAGAGGAGGATCACCATAACACTGAAGCCAGTCTACATTTATTACAACTTAGAGACCAGACCGCAGGGTAACGCACATCAGGGAGCACAGAGGGTTGGCTCAAAGCTGATTTTCCCAGTGAAAAATGATACTTTCTTCTCTCACTATCTATCTTGCCTACTGTATTCATTATTGCATTTTAAATTAAAGAATGTGGAACATATATAACTGGATAGTTCTGTGGAATTTCACCAATGAACACCCCTGTGCAACCAATACTCAGATTAGGAAACAGAACTTGACCAGTGCCACAGATGGCCACAGATGCCCCCTTACACTCCCCCCTCGTGCTTGTACCCTGATAGTTGTATTCCCAGAAAAGGGAATCCAGTACTCACCCTTCCTTCCAACAACAGAGATTAGTTTTTTCTGGTTATGAACTTCACTGGGCTGGAGCAATAGCGCAGTGGGTAGGGCGTTCGCCTTGTACTCGGCATACCGGGGTTCGATTCCTCCGCCCCTCTCAGAGAGCCTGGCAAGCTACCAAGAGTATCTTGCCTACACAGAAGAGCGTGGTAAGCTATTAGTGGCGTATTCGATATGCCAAAAACAGTAACAACAAGTCTCACAATGGAGACGTTACTGGTGCCCGCTCAAGCAAATCAAAGAGCAACGTGATGACAGTGATACAGTGATGAACTTCATATAAACAGAATTATCCAGCATATACTCTTTTCTCTTTCTCTCTTTCATAGACATAACATTGGTTTACAAGAGAGTAAATATTTAGAAGGCTTATGCATAAAATGTTACTATACCACACCCACCACCAGAGTGTCAACCTATAACCATTAATTGTCTAAAAGATGGTTTTAGCCCTCTCCCTATGCTCTAGAAAATCTTAGTTCTGTTGTTAGAGTCTAATTATTAGTTTTTATTGGACACTGTCCATTAGTTCACCTCCTTATCTCCTTATACACAGCATAAAATGAGACGATCTGGTATTTACCTTTCCTCTTCTGGTTTGTTTTACTAGCATAATACCCTCCAGTTCCATCCGTTGTTGCAAAAGGCAAGATTTTTTTTCTTATGACTGAAGATTATTCTGTGTGCATATATTAGTAAACATGCATTTATAAACATATATGTATTTGTAAAATATATATCACACAAACACACCACAGCTTCTTTATATACTATACCCTCTTAACTCATTTATATATCTTTGAGCACCTATGTTTTTTCCAAATCTTGGCTATGTAAACAGTGCTGCAATGAACACAGGTATACATATATCATTTTGAATTAGCATTTTCAAATTAGTGCATTTGGATAGATAACTAGAGATGAAATTGCTGGGATTCATATTCCAGCATTGATCTATTTTTAAGTTTTAGAGAAACATGATGTTTTCCACAGAGATTGAACCAGTTCACATTTTCACCAGAAGTGGTAAGGCTTTCTTTTCCTCTACACACTCAGCAGCACTAATTGTTTCTGCTGTTTTTGACATAGGACCTTCTCAGAGGTGTGAGATTTACCATTTTAATTTGGATTTTCTTGAGGCACTGCTGATTTGTATTTTTCATGTGCCGTAGCATATATTCTTTAAAAGTACCTCTTCCATTCAACTACATTTGTGAAGTTCTACTGTTATGTGCAATTATTGTTGGCCAGTTCCCACTGAAAGCATTAATTGCCTTATTCTCCATTCTACTTTTGATGGACATTTTGGCCCTTTCAAGTTTGGAGTTATTTTAAGATTGAGACCATTTCAAGATTGGAGCTATGGTAAGCCTTCTTTTATACTTCTTTTAGTGCATTGCTAAATATGTTTTTTTATACACTCAGATTAGGATACAAGGTGAGAAGGTATGTATATATTCTATTTCAGTAGTCACTTCGGAAAAATAACTTTCCAAAGTATCTGCTTATATTGCCAATATGCATTCTATCTTCTTCTTCAAGACTTGGAAGTCTTCCCAGTGTGTATATGTGTGTGTGTCCATTTTACAATTCTGGTTGGACAATATTTTGTCCAACATTAAAAATGGTCATAATTTAAAAAATTGTTATAAATAAAAAGTTAAAAAAACAATTTTAAAAATTGTTTTTTTTAAAGCTTTCTCCTACTCAGTGCTCAATTCTGATACAATAATCAGAGTATAAACTACTAGTTGAGTTGAAATGGGACAGGTTTAAAACTAATAGTTAGAGTACAAATTGAGAAGAGAGAGGTTTCTAGAAAATACCTGGAGTATGAGACACAGCCTATCAAAGACAACACAAAACATAGAATTCACTAATGATACAGAATAGTCAAGGACTTGGGAAGATTAATGGAGAAAGGTCCAGAATCAGAGTGACCCACAAGTTGATGTAGATATTACCAATGCAGTGCCGTACTAAAAACAGAAATATATAACTCTCCTCTCGATTATGGCAAACATTTAAAAACTCTTGACTTGTTCCTCAGAAGGCCTTGAGGAAATGGCTTTAGTGACAGACTAAGGAAAAGGAAAATCTGATTAGTCACGATGAAGAAATTCTTCTGGCCAGCAACTGTAATTAAAAGGCAGAATATACAACTCATAGAGCTGGTGGAACTCCTGTCCCCAGGCGTGTCCTGTTTCTCTTGTTATGTCTGGGAGAGGAAGGTAGAAAGGGTGCCCCTTCATCAGGGAAAGTGGTTACAGACTTAAATTGTTAAAGCTCTATGAGTGATGAATAACATATTTGCGGGCACAGTTCCATTCCTACCATGCAGCACACAATTTTGCAAGCAGTAAAACTGCACAAGGGAAACCATTCAGAAAAGAAGATGGAAAGAGATGGACGTGTGTATCTTGACTCAGAAACAACCTTTGGTGGGTGGAATCTTGTGCCAGCAAAGTAATCCAGAGCCTTTTCCAGCTCTTAATTTTGCAGTGGCAGGTTCATTTGGGCCTCACCCTTCTCTGGAGCCCAACCCCAGCCCAGAGGTAGAATGAGCAGCTCCATGACACAGTGCTAAGTGGTTGGTTGTAGAATACTGGGTAAGTTCATCATGATCATCTGCTTCCTGAGATGACTTTGTATAATGAGTGTGAAGGGAAGCAGCTCAATTTAACCAGTAAGCCAGCTACTTTCACTCACTTCTATGAACTCATTTCTGCTCTTTCCTTGCCATTTCCAACATGGGAGAAGATGCCAATAATAATCACTTGATAAGCATTCTTGATATGCATGAGGCAAAAATGTATCAGTCACAAAGATGTAGCGTGGCCTGAAGCAGTTCCTTTTACATGAAGTACTCAGAAAAATCAGAAGTTCAGCCTTGATTTCTTGATATTGTTCTGCCAAAGTTTCTTCAGTAGCAAATCGGAGATGACCCCACTGGTCTATTATGAGATTTTAAGGAATAAATCATATAAAGTCCTGACAGCAGAGCCTGTCACAAAACAAAGGTCAATTGTTCACTTTTATATCTTCATCATCAGTTTTGAAGACGAAGCTCAAAAATTAAAATTGTTCCACTAAGATGACTATTCATAAACAAGAAAAATGAAGAACAGAGTTTATATGACCTGCCCACGGTGGTACTTCTCTGTAATACCCATCACCCAAACCATGCTTGTATACCAAGTATGGGCCTTATACCATAACCTTCACATGATCTAGCTATTATTACCTCATTTTACTAAACAGGGCATGGAAGTATAGAGAATTGTAAGACTTTTCCTCAGGAAAAAGTTTTTACATATTAGTTAAAAGCAAAACTGGAGTTATAACAAATCTAGACCCCTAACTTTGCTCATTCTACCCTGTGATTTCTTTTGGTTGATGGGACATTAAAAGCCTTTAATCCAAGTAAAAGTTGCAGTGTGCTTTTCTCTTTGGGTTTGCCTTTGCCTACCTGCATTTTTCCATATGCATGGAAGAAAGGCATGACAGATAGTCTGCTGGTTGCAGGAGATAGGGAGACATATGGAACTAAAAGCATAGTCAGCTAGAGCTTGGCACCAGGCCTGCCCAGAAGTAATAATCCCTAGACCCAGATGCATGAAAATACATGACATTTTTACGGGTTTTGAAATCTGGGGGTAAATTGTGATGTAGAAACATTGAGCAATAGCAAAATAAGACCTAAGTAATAGCAAAAATAGCTAAATATTAAATTCTCAGTGCTTTCTGAGGCTTAACTCTTATAAGAAAGTATACATCTAGTCCAGAGCTCTAAAACTATATAATATATGTATATATTTATATATAATGTTCATCTTCTAATAAGCTCCAAGGAGATTCTGCTGCCATTGCTGCTATTCCACAGACCAAAATCTGGGTACCAAGACTTGATAAAGTACTCCAAGTGTCTCACCAGTATTTCTGGACAACTGCTGCAACCAATGAATACCAGGGCAGTGATGAGCTACCTTATGCACAAGGGAAAAGTCTTTGCAGCCCATTGAGAACTGTGTGAGTTTCTAGTAATCTGCATTCTCCTAACGTCCCATATGGCCATGGAGGTCAGCTCATTTCCTGGGCAAAGGATTAGAAACACCTACTGAGAGCTCCACTTAAAAATATTTTTAGTCTTTTTATTTCCTGGAATTTGAAATTTCCCCTCCATAATCCTGGCTTACAACTCATTTAGGCTTATAACCAAAACTGGAATTTTAAGTCACAGTGTAATTGAGTCCCCAGGCAGGAGAGATAAAACCTATTTCTGGTTTTCTTAATTTCTCGTCAGACATTGCATAGGAACAAGGAGATGTAAAAAACACTAGAGATGGCCGTATTTTTTTTTCTCACCATTTTGATGTTAGTGATGGCTTCAAAGGTTTGAAACTTCAGACTGTTCACTTAAAATATGTACAATTTGTTGTCAATAATACTTCAATAAAATCTATTTTAAAAATATAGACTCCACTTTCCCCCACATTTTCAATCATATTATTTCCAAAAGGTGACTAGAATTTCAGGCAGTGTTAAAAATTGTTCATTGGAATTGGAATAAGTATGCTAATTGGACACTGAGGTCAAAAATTGAGTATCATATGGCACCATTTTCAGCATTTCTGCATCCTTTATACTTTACTCTTTGTTATTTTTGAAAATAGAGATGTGGTGGCCAGCAGGAAGCAGCCTATTCCATTTCCGGTCTACCTGCCATTTTCCAGGTCACTGTTATGGAACATCTGAGGATTAGCATGCCTGAAAATGCAAGTCTGGCAACTAAGGGCCCCAAATTTTAAGACAGAACATTCTATGACATGAACCCTGCAACAATATCTCTTCTAGAGAGAAGGGAGAAGGTGGGGAGACTGTTGCTTTCTTAGTGTCATTTTCAGACAGCACTAGATGCAAGATGACTCAGTTTACTAAAATGTGCCTGGGTCAGGCCAACAGGAAGAAGGGGTAGTTAACTTTCTATTTTCACTTCTATTCAATTTACAAAAACAACTTTCTAGTGACACACGGCTGGTCTGTCATTGCTCAGGCACTGATACTAAGCTCTAGTTATCAAATCAATTTGGCCCCCATCTTTTTCAGTCATTTTGGACAACCCTACACCTTTCCGGACTTCCTGTTGCACTCAACCTCCCCCTTCAAAAACAAACAAACAAAAAACATGGGATCAGACTCACAGAAGAAAATACCCAATTATCTCTCTAGACAGTAGAATAGCCTGATTCTACTGCTGTCCACAGGA
Source organism: Sorex araneus (assembly GCF_027595985.1). Lineage (NCBI taxonomy): Eukaryota > Metazoa > Chordata > Mammalia > Eulipotyphla > Soricidae > Sorex > Sorex araneus. The sequence continues at coordinate 133,739,130 of NC_073304.1, read as the reverse complement.
GTATCCCTCTCAGAGACTAGCAGACTTCAGTTGTGTCAAAGATAGCAGGAAGCAGTGGCACCTCTAGGAAGCTCTTGGGCCTTCCTATATCTTCACTTTCAAGAGAAGAGGTCGCCAGCTCCAGGACTAAGGTTGCTTTGGGTAGGGTTTCCCAGAGGCAACATCTGAGACAAAGAGGGAGTAGTATTTTAGGGATATGAGTTCAGGCAGCTCTGGTAGGGGAAGAGAGAGAAGGCAGGCAAGGTATAGAATAACAAAGTGAGAATGATGGGCAGTAAATGCTTGGCTCCAATAGAAGCCATGGATACTAGCACGTGGCTTTATTAGGATTGAGCACCATCAAATCTTGGGTTGATTGATTGGCTACGGAAAGAAATCCTGCTGTATTTTCTGTTCACTCAGGTCTTCTTCTGAAGTTCCCAAGGGAAGGGAACAGATAAGATTTGAATGATCTTATGAGTTAATTTGCAAAAGAAGAAATTGAGAAGAAAACAAAAGCTTTTTATTTCTTCCAGTGACATACTCTCTGTTCCTTTAAATTTGTTTCATATAATCCTATGTATTAAACAGACACTCTATCGCATATCCTCAACGATCTTTTATTTTCTGGGGAAAGTTTTCACTGAAATCTTTATTCAGCTTTCACTGAAAGAGGGTCTTTACCGTCATCCTTTTCTTGATGAAGCATACATAATCTTGAGCCAGAGACTACAGAAGATGTTCTCATAAGATGAGAAATAACAGAACCAGTGAAATCATTAGAACATTATGAAATAAGACCAGCTAAAAGACTAGAGATGATTGAATATAGGATAGACAGAGAAACTATTAAATAAGAATATTCAAGTTTTTTATGAGATGTTTTATGGAAAGAGGCCAGCCACCTGCCCAATAGTCTGGGAAGAACAAAGGGAAAGTGTTATGAAGATGTAGTAGAAAAAATTTAAAAGAACATCGGAGTAAAAGCACTCTGATATTGAAGGCTTCTAAAAACAAAACACCTTGTATGCCATAGAAAAGATAGCTGTGAGAGTCTTTCTTTACATTAGAAGCTATGAAAAACAAACTAGATTCTTCTTTAGTCAATAGGTAGTTCTTGTAATATCTGAGTTTCCATTTCAAGAATCAATCAGTGCCTTTTAGAACATGGCTGGAAGAGAATGAATGAAAGAATTTAACATGTAATAAAAATTCTTATGATTTTTAAAAGGAAAATAAAATTAAATAAACTTTAGTGCCATAATAGGCTGAGAGTGCATGCTTTGCATGTAGGTTCGTGGATTTGATTCCCAGCAGCACATGGTCCCCTCAAGCACTGCTGAGTGGCCTTCAAGCAACAGAGCCAGGAGGAGCTTCCCAGCACGGCCGGATATGGACCCCAAACAAAGAAGAAATAGAATGTTACCTAGTTAGTTCTACGTGATAGGTTGATTATTCTCACTTTCCCCCACCTCTCCAAATGCCAAGGAAATGTTGAAGAAAATATTAAAACAAATCACAATAGAATGGAAAGATGACAGGGAATCACTGACAGAAGGAATGATTTCTGATAGATGTGAACAAAAAGTAAACAAATAAAGCTTAGTTGAGTAAATGTAACAAAAATTTCTTAAAAAGTGTTTTCTGAGGCAACCTGGTGGGGTGTGGGTGAGAGCCCTCCCTGCTCCAAGTGACCCAACCCCGGCAGCCGAAAACCTCCAGAACTCAACCACTGACACACTCATGGCCGCTCTCCACATGCTTGGGCCGAGCCTCACCCATGAGTGAACCAATTTCTGGACACTTCACACTACATACCCTACCCATACTCCAAGAGTACTGCACCATATTTGATGGGGTTCAAAGTAGGAGGCAGTCAATCTTAGAGAAAAATATATATTTTTTAGCACAGCGGGTAGGGCATTTGCCTTGCATGCGGCTGACCTGGGTTCGATTCCTCCGTCCCTCTAGGACTCTGAGAGCCCGGCAAACTACCAAGAGTATCCTGCCTGCACGGCAGAGCCTGGAAAGCTACCTGTGGCGAATTCGATATTTGATATGCAAAAAAACAGTACCAACAAGTCTCACAATGGAGACGTTACTGGTGCCCGTTCAAGCAAATCGATGAACAATGAGATGACAGTGCTACAGTGCTATATATATATAGCACTGTATATATATATATATATCACTGCTTATATATATATACATATACATGTATATGTATATATATAAAAGCACACAAGGCTCAACCTTTAACAACATGTTAGTGATCTCTTATAGAAAGGCTTAATGGCCCCTGGGTGAAATACAACAATATTCACACTCTTTCCTCTAAGGATACTTTTTTGTAGCAATTTCAGTGGTTTTTTTCATAACTAACAATACAAAATATATTATTTCGGTTCTGCTTTGGGGCAGGGACTGGAGTTCAGGATGGAATCAAATATTGTGAACTACTTTATAAAATAAAAAATTTAAAATAAATAAATAAAAAAATTTACAAAGTGTTTTCCTAGAATTCCCACGCTATTATTTAAAAAAATGAGGCTCATCAATTTTACTACTGGGTAATTTCTCACTAGAAATGAAAACGTGCACAAAAAGGTTCACAGAGGAATATTAACATGGGCTTATTAATAATACTCAGAGTATTGGAAGCTACCCAAATGCCATCAGTGAAGAAACAATGGATAAATAAATTATAATATATGGCACATCAGACAATGACTTCAAAAAAGAGAAACCTTTTAATAACAGACACACAACACGAATCTCAAAATCATGTTGAATAGAAGTAGCAGCCACTTACCAAAATACATATGACATGATTTCTTCTATAGAAAGATGTTAAGTAGGTAAAACTAATCTATAGGATTCTGAGGAGACTGACATTGTTTGCAACGGGGAGTAGTGTGTTGCCTAGGAAAGTACATGTTGGTGATGATGGAGCTAATTTTAGTGTAATTATATGGGTATGAAATTACAAAAAGGGTAACTGAAGTTTTCATAGCCATTAATTATATTGAATTACTAATTTTAAAACTTTACAAAGGCAAAGAGAAGAAAGGGGAGGAAGAAAAGGAAACTGAACAGAAAGCTGATGGAAGAGTAGAGAAGAAAGTGCAGAGACATCACAGCAGGTAGGGCATTTGCCTTGCATGCAGCTGACCCTAGTTCAATTCCTGGCACCCGATCTGGTCCCTTGACCACCTCCAGGAATGGTCCATGAGCACAGAGCCCTCCAGCTGTGACTGAGAAAAAAACATTAAATGAGACAAGAGTAGAGAAGGGGGTCAGAGATATAGTACAGGGGTCAGGAGCTTTCCTTGCATGCAGCTGACTCCAATTCTATCCAAGGTGCTGTATATATCCCCAGATTTTCACTAGGAGAGATCCCTGAGCACAGAATAAGGAGCAGGCCCTAAGCACCACAGGGTGTGACTCCAAGGCACAAAAATCAGAACATCGGATAAGGTAGCATCCAGGACTGATTCTAACTGTTCCACACTTAGAAAATGCTGAGCTAAGGCAAAATACATGTAAGAAAAACAGAAAAAGATAAAAACATGAGACAAATCCTAAAATATGGAAGGAAGATCGACTTTAAAACTTCATTCCTGGTTCATACTCTAATTGGATTTCCAGAGGGTAGGGATATTGGAATCAAAGAAATATCTAAAGAAATTTTCTCACGTGGAAGATAAACTTGAGGCTTCAAGTTTGTTTGAAGTCAACTAAGGCAGAACATAGAACTATGTCTTGAACACAGCCTGATGAATTCTCAGAATATTATGAACAAAGAATATTATGAATAGAAGCCTCTGTCCAAAAGTCATACAAAAATAGCATGAGTCTTTTTACTGAAACATGAGATAGTATAATAAAATCAGATTATATTTTCAAATTGAGAGGAAACAAGGTAGAACATAATCAACTGTCAAATTAGTATATGAATACGAGACAAAGTTATATTAAAATCATACTATCTCAGAGAGTTTACCCTCTGATATCACCTTTCTAAAAGAACATTTTGAGCGTGTATTTTGGCAGAATAAAAGATGAAAATATGAGAACCAAGAAACAACCAAGTGGCATATAGTGTGAAGTCTAAGAAATTACTTCTATGATTGGAATGATAGAAAAAAGAAGAAAAATATCTAGGGTTAAATATTCAAATAATGTGATTAAAATTTGAAAGCTATGTAAAAAAAGGCATGTCAGACATCTTTGAGGGATTGTTATAATTATTGATTGATTCCCAGCATGGAGAGAAAAATGTAAGTTGAAACAGGTTAGTTAAAGTAGTATTTGGTAGAAGGGTAAGATAGAGGTTGGGTCACATCTGGTGGTGCTTTGGGACTAGTCTTGGATCTGTGCTCAGTGATCACTCTTGATGGGGTTAGGGACCGTATGGGGAGCCAAATATAGAACCCAGTCAGCCATGTGCAAGGCAAGTGCCATCCCTGCTGTACTACCTCTCCAACCCCAAGATAAGAATATTTTACATCAGAAGTAACTTCTATTTCTGTTAGCTACATAGATAAAATGTAAGGACAAAAAATTGGAAAACTAAGAGTATAAAAACATGGAAATATATATATATATTTTTTAATTTTTTATTGTGGAAAGTTACAAAGTTACAAAGTTTTCAGGTTTAAATCTCAGTTATACAATGCTTGAATACCCATCCCTTCACCAGTGCTCATATTCCACCACCAAGAATCCCAGTATAGCTCCACCCGCCCCCTCACACCCCAAACCCCCCCACGCCCCTAGCCCTGCCACCTTAAGCCCCCCCCCCGCCTGTGTAACTAATAAATTTCACTTTACTTTCACTTTGATTGCATACAATATTTCAACAAAACTCACTATTATTGTTTGGAGAGTCTCTCCCCTAAGGTCAGACCTGCTGAAAAGGAAGCATTAGATAATTTGTTTTCCATTGCTGAGGATGAAGAAGTATGAGGTCGAGTGACCACACTTAGCGGCCTCTCAGTTTTGGGTTTCTGTAATTTAGTATTTTAGTAACTAAGTCCAGAGAGATATCTGCCAGAAGTTGCATCGTTGCCAACTTGTACTTCTCAGTTACATTATATTCCACATATGAGTGCAATCTTTCTATGTCTGTCTCTTTCTTTCTGACTCATTTCACTCAACATGATACTTTCCATGTTGATCCACTTGTAAAACATGGAAAAATATTTTTAAATATATAACTCATCACGATAAATACAAATAAATTGTATTCATTGGTATATTTCATAAAAAATTAGTAATTGGTTATGAACAAGAGAGTTACATAAATCAGAAAAGGGATCGCTCAGGATGAGAGATGTGTGCTGAAAGCAGACACAGGACCAAAGATGATGGCCTCTCAGTATCTGTATTGCAAACCATAATGCCCCAAAGTAGAGAGAGATAAGAGGGAAATTGTCTGCCATAGAGGGAGGGGGAGGAGTTGGTTGCAGGGGGAGGCATACGGGGACACTGATGATGGAAGATGTGCACTGGTAAAGGAATCATTTATCATTGTATCATTGTATCACTGAAACTCAAACATGAGAGCTTTGTAACTGTATGTCACGGTGAATCAATAAAAATAAATAAATAACGAAATAAGTACCAAGAGGTTGACTCCATGGTTTGGAGGCTGGCCTCACATTCTGGGGAACGGGCAACTCAGAGAAGGGATCACCAACTATAATGTAGTCGAAGGCCATGTGGGGGAAGGGTGTTGCGGGCTGAATGAGGGCTAGAGACTGAGCACAGTGGCCACTCAACACCTTTATTGCAAACCACAACAGCTAATTAGAGAGAGAGAACAGAAGGGAATGCCCTGCCACAGTGGCAGGGTGGGGTAGGGGGAGATGGGATCGGGGAGGGTGGGAGGGATGCTGGGTTTACTGGTGGTGGAGAATGGGCACTGGTGAAGGGATGGGTTCCCGAACATTGTATGAGGGAAGCATAAGCACAAAAGTGTATAAATCTGTAACTGTACCCTCACGGTGATTCACTAATTAAAAATAAATAAATTTTTAAAAAATAAGTAAATAACATTTTAAAAAGAAATGGTTAATTCTTATTATTTAAGGTGCCACTGTGAAAACATAAAAAAGTTTTCAACTCGGCCATAAAACTATAACATCATAATTAAAGTGGATACTGCCAAGTCTCAGATAAACAAAATAGAACTGTAAGCAAGTATTCTGAGGTATTGCTTTCCTTGATTTGAGGACTTATCAATTTGGATGATATAATCAAAAATAAAATTCCATTTACAATGGCAATGAAACCTAGGACATAGCTTGTAAAACAGAAATGTGAAAAAGGGTGAAGGAAAATACAAAATATAACTTAAATATTACTTCAGAAATAAGTATCTTAGATGGGAGAATTAAAAATGATAATATTCTTAATAATTCCTCTGTTTGAAAAATCACATTTTCAATGAATTTCTAAATTGAATTATTTTAATAAGAGGACTTTTGCCCTACTAAAAATACTATGAAGCTATATTAGACAAAATAGTGTGGTAGAAATGACAATTTTAGCAAGTGATGAAAGTGGCATTTTGCATCAGTAAATGTAGAAAGGAAAACTAAATAAATATGATAGGTCAAATGGCTATTCACTTGAACAAAACCAAAGTTACATTTTATCTGAAAACCTTAAACCCACAAATAACTTAAACAAAGATTGTAGTTCAACACAGAAAATAAACAATAAAATTCTTAGAACAAAATAAAGATTTACTTTACTTGAGTAAAGGAAACCAAAAGTCGGAAGGGAAGAGATTCAAAGTTGATTACACTTAAAATGGAAAGTTTCTGCATGGCCAAAAGCAGCAGAAATCATGTTGAAAGACAAGAGCAGAGCAGATTGGTCCAAACATTTCCAAAGCACAAAGTGAAGAAAGCAGGTCAACATGGTAGCAATTTTGCAAAGATAGAGTCATGATAGCCCCTGCCATCCCTGTCCACGTGGCTTTTGGCAATGTTCCTTTGGTGGGCCTTCCTGTTAAGAGGAGTCTATTTCCTGTGTCCTGGGATCTGAGTTGACTCAATGATTTGTTTAGACTATGCAAGTTGACCAAGAGGCCTTACCCTTTGCTATACTCTCCTTCTGCTATCCTTAGAGTATAGGTTGTGGACCGCCATAATATGCTCATTCATGGTGAAAGATTATGTAAAAAGGGCCTAGGTAACTTCTAGTCTATGCAAATCAATAGAGAAGGTAATCTTGTGGAAAATCAGTGTAAGAACCACCCAGATGAACTACAGTGAGTTTCTGACACATAAATTTAAGAGCAAATGACCAAGTGGTTGTTTTAAGCCACTATGCTTTAGAGTGCTTAGGTATGTAGCAATAGCTAACTAAAACAGTTACCAAAACCCCAAAGGGACAGACAAATCACAAATTGGAAACTTGCTGAATCAAAACTACTGACTTGTGTCAAACAGAAGAAAATCTGGAAAGGAACAAGAAATTGGGTTCCAAGACCAACTGTGGTCTTGGCTTTGCCACACCACAGCAATATGGTCTTAGGTAAGTTACTCCAGTCTTTTCAGACCTCAGTTTCCTCATCTATGAAAAGCGTATACTTGCTAATTATCCTATTGGGTCATATACCTTAGTATAAAGACTGACAATTAAAAAAATATTTATTGACAATATAAAGATTAACACCTCTTGCTAATGAACAAAATTGTTTTGTTAATGAACAAATTTGTTGCTTGAAGCAGTAAGTACAAGAAACTAAGCTGTTTTACTGAGGGCAAATAAGGGGATAAAAGCTGAAAAGAACTCATAGAGATGGCTATTAGAAGACAGAACAAAGACATCTAATTTCATTTCAGAGTTTGGTTTGATTTAATGTTATTATAAAAGCAATCAGTTTGGAATTTTAGAAAGCTTGCCTCATTCTCACTACCATAATAAGTTTTAGCTCTGTTATTGATCTGTAGAAATTTATGTGCTTTTTTTTTTTAGCTTTTTGGGTCACACCCAGCAATGCTCAGGGCTGACTTCTGGCTCTGCACTCAGGAATTACTCCTGGCGGTGCTTGGGGAACCATATGGGATGCTGGGAATCAAACCTGGGGTTGGCCACGTGCAAGGCAAATGCCTTGCCTGCTGTACTATCACTCCAGCCCCAGAAATTTATGGTTTTAAATTAAATTGAAATTTAGTAGAAAGGCATTCATTTGAATTTCAAATAAAAGATTAATAATAAAATAAAAAATATTGTCTATGGACTATATATTTGGGAATGGTGTATTCCAATTGCTTTCACTTAAATATATAAAATAATAATTATAAATACATTTGTTATTGTTAAAAGTCATAAGAAAGAATCTGAGTATTTGCTTCACATAAGAAAAACATTTTACTGATATTTCATTCAAAAGTAAAAAACAGTTGATGATTCTAGGTATTTTTATGTGGCAGTTGTACACAACTGTACAACTTAAAAAATATTGAAATAGTGCAAAAACTGATGTAACTATTTTCATGAGCCAGATAACAAATTTTATACTTGAAGATTAAATTTTATATTATATTATATTTTATATTATGATATATTATGTTATATTATATTATATTATATTATATTATATTATAGTATCCCGCCCGCAAGGCAGAGCCTGGCAAGCTACCCGTGGCGTATTCTATATGCCAAAAACAGTAACGTTAGGTCTTATTCTCCTGACCCCGAAAGAGCCTCCAATCATTGGGAAAGACAAGCAAGGAGAGGCTGCTAAAATCTCAGGGCTGAGTGTATTAGAGATGTTACTACTGGTGGCCACTCAAGCAAATTTATGAGCAATGGGATGACAGTGATACAGTGATTCTTCATTTATTTTTGGGCCATACCCAGCAATGCTCAGGAGTTACTCCAAGTTCTGTATCCAGGAATCACTTCTGGTGGTGCTCAGGGGACCATATGCGTATCAGGGATCAAACCTGGGTTGGCTATGTGCAAAGCAAACTCCTTAGTCACTGTATTGTCTCTCGGGTCTCTCCGCAGCGGTAGGGCATTTGCCTTGCATGCAGCCGACCTGGGTTCGATTCCTCGGCCCCTCTCAGAGAGCCCGGCAAGCTACTGAGAGTATCTCACCTGCACGGCAGAGCCTGGCAAACTACCTGTGGCGTATCCAATATGCCAAAAACAGTAACAAGTCTAAAAATGGAGACGTTACTGGTGCCCACTAGAGCAAATCGATGAGCAACAGGGTGACAGTGACAGTGACAATGATCTCATAATAGCATGCCCACAGACACAAAATCAATGAAACCTATCTCTGTGTATGCTGAAACTGCCAAAATGTCATTTAGGTCATGCTCATGTGTGTAGGTCTGTAAGAATGCATGCCTGCAAATACATACATTCTTATTTGACCTAAGACCATTATGACTTATAAATATGAATTGTTCAATCTCTGTATTTTGTAGTGAGCACAATGCCTTTACCAAGAACTTAAAATATATGTCTTTGAAGATTTTTATACTATAAAGTAAGCACTTTAATTTATACAAGCAGCTTCCAGTTTCAGTTCTTCAATTAAAGCAATTATAATAATAATATCTAATTAATGGGATTTTGTGGAGATTTGAAAAATTTATATATGCATAAAATGGAAATTAAATTTGTATATAAAGAGTTAACAACAATGCCTGCTACAGAACTACAGAAACAGAAAAGGCATTTGACAAATCTTTATTATAATATTGTTGTCATTCATGCTATTTTATTTGGTGCCTTTAATATGTCAAAATCACAATAGTGTATATAAGGGTGTATCTCCTTTAAGTTCTCATCAACTTAGAAAACCTAAGTTGAAATAAACCTAAGGGAAATAAAATTTTTCAAATTTTAACCTCATATTTTTGAACATTTTAAGCTGAGATAATAACAAAAAATGTAACATGAAGAGTCATTTATGTAATAATTTGATATAAAAAGTAACCTTTCTGGATTCACTGAATGATTTTAGCAACTTAATATATCACAGCCAATAACTTCCAATGGAGTTAAAGAGGGCTTATAAATGTCCAGGAAATAGAAAGGATACAGTATTACACTTCTGTTTTTAATACACCTGCTACTGGTAAATTCACATTCTGGGGTCTGAAAATTAAGAGAAACCAAATTAAATGTCTTTTGCAGACCTCGGTACTTGGCAAGACATACTCTTTTCATTTGAATCATAATGTTTCTGTAAAGCCAGAAGGCCAAAGAAATAACTTTAGTCAGGAAGAATATAAAACTTTTATAATAACAAATTATTTTTTAAAAGTAAAATTATGAAATAATCTGTTTAACTCATCATTCTCCTTAAAGAAGAACAGGAAGTGGGAAGAACAAATATTATAAGATAAATCGAAGCTTGTGGATTAGCAACTATTTGTGACCCAAGACCCAAGATATTCATAGTAGCTTTAGTCTTTCTAAACCCTTTATTTCTTCTACCCTCTTGGGGCAGTTCTTCGGCCAAAGGCTCTTTTGAGAATTTAATCTTCCCTCTTTTGCTGTTGCCACTTGTACCAGCTGCTTCTCTCATTACCTTACTGTTCAGGCAGAAAAGACCAACCCCAGGTTATTCTAATGACAGCAAACACCTCATAAAGAAATCTGCCAAATTTACTTTTCCATAGAACATCATTTTTTTATGGTCTTTCATGAGTCCATGAGGAAAGAGAACATCATGTAAAAAAAAAACATGACTTCCAGAACTTTGAAGATATTAGGAATCAATCCTACAATGTCAGGCCGGCTGTTGTATCAGTATGTAGAAGAGTAGTATGTTCAGTTGGCCCACAGGAATTCTGGGTCAGACTCACTATATCTGCTGCCCATGGCATGGCAGATGAGAAGCCCACACCGAGGTAGGCTATGACTGAAATGTCCCAAGAGAGTGTTTGCCTCCGAGTGTACTTTTCCATGCCTGGTCTGGTGTCTGTGACCAGAGATACCCTGGCAGAAAGAAGATTTGGTGTAATTAATCAAGATTTTGAAATGTATGGCCCCTAGCAAGACTGAGGTTCGTAACCCAGTTGAACATCACTTTTTTTTTTTTTGCATCTGTAAAAGAAGAAGGTTCACTATAGTATATTCATTAAATCAGTTAAATACTGTGAAATGCTTGAAACAACAGCCAAAGTAACCACGACGGAAAAGTTTAAGTGAATTGGTTTCATTAACAGTAAAGTCATCGCCCCCCTCGCCCAGTTATTATATAAAGACTTAGAAATATGATTAAGCGGGGGCAAAGACTGTCAAGATTGGGGCACAATGAATCACGCTTTTCTCCCCAATGCAACACAGGCACTGCTTCGAGCAGGAGATTATTAGAAGGGAGATAATTCTGCTACTTCCTGAAAACCTCCTGCTGAATTCAACCCAAGCTCCAGGTTGACAGTTGTCAAATCCCTAGACACCAAGGAAAGGAAAAAAGCTTTCCTGAACAGAGGCAGGAAATCCTTACCTGAACAGACCTCCCTTCCCCAAACCAGAACTCACCAAGTGTGTGACACCCGCTACACCCTTCCCTGCCTAAGACCTGAAATAGGTCCACGGAATCGCATTTCTTAAGGCGACAGATAGAGAACGCCGCTAGGAAGAAGAGTGCTGTGAGTTTCTGAGCCTAGGTAGCCCCACACCAAAGGGGAACAGGTGCCTGGACTCCGACACCTCCCTTTGAAGAGACGCTGGGGGGGGGTTCACCGATTGGAAAGCGGGAGATTGTGACCCCCCTCCAGCTGTTCTTTCCCGATCTTGGGCAGTTTTCTGCAGAGGCAGAGTTAAGAGAGTTCTTTTCCGACTAAACTCCAGTTTACCGCTATTCTCCAGTTTCAAGTCCTCTTAGCCTCCTCCTGGCCCCAACCAAAGACGGGCGGCACCTCAAGGCGCGCGCGCACACTCACACAGACACACACACAGAGACACACACACGCTGGTGACAGATCCACACACACACACACACACACACACACACGTCTGGTGACAGACCTGGAGGAGCTCTTGTCCCACACATACACAGAGACCTGGAGGAGCTCCCCCCCCACACACACACACGGCTATTGACAGACACTACACACAGACCTGAAGGAGCTCCGACACACACACACACACACGCACGCACGCACGCGCGCGCGCGCGGCTGGTGTCAGACCTGGAGGAGCTCGCGTCCGGCAGATCTCGAAGCCGCAACCCGCCCTCCAGCCTCCCACTACAGTCACCCTGCAAACTGCAGCCCCCACAGTCGCGGGGCGGGGACTAGCCCTCCACGTGCCCGAGGCTCGGCCCCGGGCCCCCGGGGCCCCTGCGCACTCACCTGCAGCGGCGTCTGGCTGGCGTTGGCGGCGGCCGCGCCGGGCCCGTCGGCGGCTCCCGAGCCGCGCAGCACGGTGATGTGCAGCGTGAGCAGCAGCAGCCCCAGCAGCAGCAGCAGCTCGGCGGCCAGGCGCACCATCCTCTTGAGGCGCGCGGCTTTAGGACCCGGCGCGGCGGGCGGCGGCGGCGGCGGCGGGGGAGGAGGAGTCGGAGCCCGCGAGCCCGGCGGCGCGGCTCCCGCCTCGGCCCCCGCCGGGGCCCCGCTCCCCGGGCCCGCGGGGCAGGCGCTGTGCGCGGCCGCACGCGCCGGGCCGGGGGAGCAGGAGCCGCCGCCGCCGCCGCCGCCGCCGCCGCCGCTGCCGCACCACGGCGGAGCCACGGCGGGGCCCGGGACGTCCAAGCCGGCGGCGGAGCGCACCCCGGCGCGCCCCGGCGACGGCGGCGGCGGGGACGGGGGGCGGCTGGGCCCCCGAGCCGGGCCGGGGACCACCCTGCGGGCGGGGGGCGGCGGGGACGGCGGCGGGGCGGGCGCAGCCGAGCCCCCGAGCGCACATGGGCGCCCCAGATGTGGCCGCGGCGCCGCAGCTGGAGCGAGAGCGGCCGCCAGAGGAGCGCGGGGAGGAGGAGGAGGAGGAGGAGAAGGAGGAGGAGGAGGAGGAGAGGGAGGAGGAGGGCTTCAGTGGCGGCCCGGAGTTACCTCCACGCTCGGCTCCCCCGCCCTTGCCGCCCGGAGCCACTCACCCGCCGAGCCACCTCCCCTCCTCCCCGCGCAGCCCCGCCGCCGATCCGGGGGGCTGTCAGCCTCGGGACGCGACCCGGGCGCCCCTCGGGAGTCCGCGTCCGTCGTCCGGGAGGTGCGAAGCGCGCCCCGCCGCTGCCGGGGGGCGCCCCGAGGCGGGGGGTGGCAGGGGGTGCCGGGGCGAGTTTAGAAACTTTTATTGACCCAGTGGAGTTGGAATTGGGGTGATGAAGAACGAAGGGGGCGTCGGGCCAGCCGGGAGCCCGCGACTGTGCGCCCCTGCCTGGAGCAGATGTGAGTGTGCATGCGGGAGACCGCGAAGCGTCACTCCCGATGGGCTCTGACACTTGCCGGGGTCCCCCGCACCCCGCGGATCGTGCTCGCGCAGCGCCCCTCTAGCCTCTAGTTGGCATCGTCGGGCGAGTGGGGTTCTCGGGGTTCGCGGGGCGTCCGTGCCGTCCGCAGGCGCAGGTGTCGCGGTGGGAAGCGGCGGGCCCGGGGCTGGCTGCTGGGGAGCGCAGGACGTGGACGGAAATCTCAACTGGCGCGACCACGGGTCTGGGGGCTCATCCCGGGGGCGCGGCGCCCGGAGGGGACCTCGGGGTTGAGGTTGCGCGTCCGGCGCTCCAGGGCCACCGCCTCATGACCACCGCGCTGCAGTCCCGGGCTCCAGCACGCCTCTCATGCTTTGCGGGGGGCTGCTGGCTAGTGGAACAGCTAAGGGGGTGTGAGCACAGGGCTCGGAGTCCAAGCGAGCTAGATTCCGATGGTAGGCTTAGATCAGCGGGGTGGCACCAAGCGTTTTCCTCTTCCTCAGGTCCTTGCAACTCCAGTCTTCCCCCGAGGGGCTTGCAGTGGTGGAGGCGCAGTGGTGGGGACCTTTTATACTGCTCTTTCCCCGCCTCCCGCCGCTGCCCTCCTTCCCTCCTCCCCTGAACCCGCCCAGCCCTTTCCTCCGCTTCTGCGGAGCCTTCCCTAGTAGACATCTAGAGGAGCGCAGGCTCCCACTCCACAAATTTCCAAGCTCTCTGCATCCCAGACCCCAAGGCTCCCGAGATCGAGATCGATCCTTCAGATACTCCCTTGGTGACTGAAAAAGAAATAAATCCGTCGGAAACCCCCCTTCCCGCCCCATTTCTGCCCTCCTTTCCCACCAACAGAAGATTCTGAAATCAGCTCCTTTTCAAAGTTCACATCTCGATGCAAGGCATCTCAGCCCTGGCGTATCAGAAACACTTGCATCATTCCGAAAGTTCCTCAAGTCACCAGGCATTTTGCAGAGCGTGAATAATTGAATAACAGTGGTCAAGGTAGAGCCGGTTGAGCATTTTTTTGTGTCAGAAGCAAGGGCTAGTTGCAGCTCGGAACACTTCATGAGCATCTTTAAAATTCTATCCAGTCCTAGCATCTTATTAACCAATTGGCAGCTGTTTATAGAGCACGCATGATACATTTTTTCCTTTTAGTGGGGGACACAAGGAAGAGGAGAGATTCTGAAGGAGTGCTTGGTTTGGGTCCTTTCTGACATCTCAAAGCAATCTCCACTCTCTTACATGCTAATAATTGTTAACTGAAGCACTGGGGGGGAGTTTAAAACAATAGATGTTCAGATGGGAGATCAAAGGGGTGGGGGGAAGGATCCCTGCAGCTTTGGAATCCCAGAGAGATCTTCTTGTGTGCTTTCTAATTAGAATAGAAAGAGAAGGAAAGGCTTAGAAGAAGCACGTGGATGAAATATAAAATCTAAGATGGCAAACGAGAATACTTGAACTATAGAGTTTAGAAAGGACCCGACCCCTCCCCCCTCTCCCCTCCCCGCCCCCCACACCACCACCAATAGTGCCAGATTGTGATGTGGGCTCGCAGGGACAAATGACTTTCTTTTAGCCCCAGGCGAGCTGTTCTAAATTAGAATTCAATGGCTGCTGAGCCCTGCGTTTTCTTCGCAGGCGTCTACATATGTGAACCTCAACTGCCTCTCCTCTAATCTAAAATGAACATTTTGGAGTCTTAAGGAAAAATTACTAAGAAAAAAAAAACTGGACAGAAATTCTTGCAGTGGGTGAAACTCTTGTAAATTTGCAAAGGCTGATCTGAAGATCAAAGTCTCGGTAAAATGTTGTAAAATTGTAAATTGAATTTTGGGACTGAAGTCTGTATAAAAGGGTGAACAAATGTATGAATGAATCCTATTAAAATCCTTTCACGCTGTGAGATCCAAATTCCAGGTGAGTTTATGTAATCATGAGTGCGCACAGCTAATACTGACAAATGCTCTTGCTTTGCAACTAAAATGGTCACACAAGGTGATAATGGTATTATGGTTTTGAAGAGTTAGGAAACAACTGCCTGAATCTTTTCCTAAAAGAAAAATCACAAATGTCGTACCCTAAACAAAGTTGTAAGCACTTAATGAACCCTACCAGGAACTCGAAAAGTTTTAAGAATCCTGCCTCTTTCCTCAACAGTCTTGCAGAGTCATCTTTGTGATTCATTTTTACTATACCCTAGTAGAATGTTTCTGTTTATATGTGTGTATCACCAGATGTGGATGGTCTTTGTGGTAAAACATTTCAAAAATAAATAAATATTTGCATGCAAGGCTCAACATGTAACTACATGTTGGTCATCTCTTATACAAGGGCTTAATGGTCCTAAGGTGAGATACAACAATCTTCACACATTTTCTTCTGGGGAAATTTTTTTGGATTACTTTGAACACATTGTTCATAACAAGCCATACAGAATAAATTATTTAAGATGTGCTTTTGGGGCAGGCTGGAGTAGTGGTGGGAAAATTTGAAATAATGGTGGTGGGAAGGTGTTATGGTGGTTGGATTGGTGTTGGAATATTGCATGTAATAAATTATTGTGAATGACATTATAAAATAAATTTAAAAAAATTTCAGAGCAAATCTCCAATCCCCCTCTTCCATATCCTTCATCCCTTATATCTACTTTTCTTTCTGGGACTGGAAAGAACTTCATTATTCAAATCCAGCATCTTTTTAATAAATTTTAAAATGAAATTATAAGTTGTATACAGAACATGCAATATCTTTTTTTCTTTCATAATTTTTTGAAGGGTAGGGAGATGATAAAAGGGGAGGGATGTTGATTTTGTGTTTTTATCCAGATATATAAAGAGAGTAGTGTAATGCCTCTTTCCCCCCTGAAACTAGCTTCATCTAAACTCAAGGCCATTCTTGTCTCATGTATGTCCTCACTTACTTTAATCCTCTCATGTTTATGAAGTAAATCCATGACACAATTTTACTTACATGTATTTCAGTCAGCATCTCAAAAAGACAAGGACTCTGTTTAAAAAATGCCTGGGAAGTTAATTTAGAAACTTTTTTCTAGTGTAAAAATTATCCAGAAAAATTGCAAATGATGATGGAGGCTATAACTATTCACTAAAAGTTTTCCTTTATACTTGGTCATACTAGTAGATTGCATTTTTCAATATTCTATGCATTTAGATATAGCAGTGTGCTTGAGAATTGGGTGGAGGTGCGTCCCTTCCATATCTAGTCCATAAAAATGTCCTGTATATTTTTGTATTTTCCTTTATCTGCATGTCTCTGCACAGGGTGACCGTAAAGCAGTGATCAGCCTCAATCCTTAAATCAGAGTCCTTAACCTACCTTTTCCATTGCACAGAATATTGACTGGTGTGATTCAGAAATAAACTTTAAAAATTACTGTATTACTAAACCCCGCACCAGGCTGTCTTCACCAGGCCCCTCGGAGGTGGCGTGGGTTGAATTTCCCTCCCTGTCCCAAGCAGAGCCCCAGCAGCTGAAAACCTCCAGCCATGCTCAAGGCCACTCTCCACGTGCTCGGACAAGCTTCACCCATGAAGGAACTGATAGAGGAACCCAGGTATGTGAGACTTGTGGCTGAAATCTCCAAGCCTGCTCAGATCAGGACTGGGCCTCCTCCACCCAGGTCCCCAGTTTTCCAGTAGCTTGGCAGTCACACCCACAAACTGTCCCTGGTGCCATGTAATCTTAACAACCAAGATCCAGAGACTATAAAAAAGCTCCTGGAAGATAGAGATGCAGAATCTCGCACAGTAGAGCCTAGCAAGCTACTCATGGTGTATTTGATATGCCAAAAAAGTAACAATAATGGGCCTCATTCTCCTGACCCTGAATGCAACAGGAATGAAAGGAGATGTTACTGCCACCCGCTTGAGCAAATTGATGAGCAACAGTACAACAGTGATACAGTGATATTACTAAAATGCTGGCTTTTGTTAAAGAAGCTTATTCTTACCCCCAACAAACATAGGCAGAAATAGTCTAAGAAGAAAGAGTGACAGATCTTTTCTTTAGAGGGTCAGACTTTAATTTGTCTTATGTTCTATGAAGTCTGAACTCACCTCTGGTGTTGCAGTGGGAAAGCATATAAAAAAGTATATGCTCAAATAACAGTGATAGAGCTTTAATAAAAAAGGCTTTAGAGTTCACCTCTAAGGCTCCTTTCACATCTGGTGATACACAAATATAAATTTATTTATTCACTTCACTTTGTGCATGCAGACAAAAATAGCTAAATCACATAGTTTAGTTTGCCAGGCATTTTGCTTAGAAACTGATAAACCTCACCACATTATTTTAGGTGCTATAGAATAAGGCATTATAACAAAGTGGCATCAGATGGATTCTACTTGCCATGCAGGAAATCTCTTGGACAAGTATGTTGCTTCTCTGTGTCTCAATTTTCTCATCTGGAAATTGGAGCCAAAATGCTCAAACTATTGTGAAGTTCAACTACTGCCCCCCTCTCCCCCTGCCCCACCCCTACCCTTCCTTACAGTAGGAATAGTGAATAGGTGATTCCTTCCAGTCTCTTATCTAATAGGTGAAGAACTTCATATTGTGACTATGAGAACAGGAAACTGGTCTGTCACACTTTAAAATTCTCATAGTAGATGTTCCAAGAATACTTGTTTGAGGAAAGCAACTTTTAGGAAACTTTTGAAAAGCAGAGCTGAAAGGAGCCTTAGAGGTGAACTCTAAAGCCTTGAGAGGAAATACAAACAAACAAAAGTTCAAAGTTTTGCTTCATTCCAGTACTTTGAACTAGGAGGGGGTTGTCCTGCTCAGAGGTGAGAAAATCACCACCTCAGAGGCTCTCCCCGAGGATCCACATCCTAAAGCACCAGCAAGGCCTGTGGGACACCTGGACCCCATGCTGCAATGCACACACAAAGCGTGGGAAGACAGAGGGGCCGTTGGCAGCTCTCATCAGTTCATCCTAAGAGCCCCTAAATGTCCAAAGAGAGAGGGCTTAGTGTGTGACTTTCAGAGGATGAGAAACTTTTCCTGAGGAGGTACTGGCCTTTCCTTGCAAAGACTGGCATATGAAAGAAATGGGATTGAAGGGTCTGCAATGGTTCTTCCTTTTGTGATAGGATTATTCACTGCACTTCCCGAATGCTATTAAAGTGTAACTGAGACCAGAGCAAGAATACGGAAGTTAAGATGCCTGCCTTGTATGCGGCCAATCCAGGTCCAATCCAGGTCCAATACTTGGCACCACACTTGTTTTCCCTGAGCACTGCAAAGGCAGCTCTTGAGTCCAGAGCGAGGAGTAGCCCGTGGAAACCACCTGTGTGGCCCAACACTCTGTCTGCCCCAAATATGACTAATGCCGTTTGCAAAAGGAACTTTAATTTTTAAAAGACCTCTTTACTGTTTTTGTTTTGTTATACTTATTTCTGTACCAATTCTGCAAAGAAAAATAGAATGAAAATCCCAAGTACAAGTTAGAGCAGAATTAGGGAAGTGTTTCATTATCATAACATTATGTGTTATTTATCGCATAAATTCCTGCAACTCTTATCAGGTAGGGCCACAGCAAACTACTCAGTAGGAATTGAATCTCAACAGTTCCAAGGGGTCATCAAATCCATTTAGTTTTCTTTTATCACAGGAATCTAAGCCAGAGAGAGCTAAGTAGACATTCTTAAAACTTACAGGGCCACTTGCCATCGCCCACCAATTTCCCAGCTCCAAAACCAAAACACTTGACATTTTCCAAAACAAAATTTAAAAAATTAAATATGCATATAGGAAAGAGAATAGATCCAATAAGGATAACTCAAAGTTGTTTTTTTTAAACAACTGAGATTAAAAAAAGAAAAACTTACCTGAATGTTATAACACACTTCTGTCACCACATTGTGATTTGCCTTTTACAAAATCAATATAAATAGAAATTTACAGTTCAGTAAATTTAGTACCTGACTCCTAGGCCATCTTCTTTCCCCTTCCCAAGCTTTTCGTTTATTAATATTTTTTATAGGGACCATCTCCAGCTGTGCTCAGCCTGGGAAGTATTTCAGGCACATCAGAGCCAAACCCAGAAATGCTTGAGCTCCATGTAGTGCCAGGCTTTGCATCTGCTAGGCATATGCCCCACCACTTTGAGCTATCTTCCTACCCCAAACCCCAAGTTTTTATTTTTCACTTGTATCACTTGTCATCCCATTGATCTTTGATTTGCTCGAGCGGGCAATAGTAACGTCTCCATTTGTCCCTGTCACGTGCAAATGTGGCCCAATGATATCTGCTTGCTCCAGGAACAGGAAGAGCCTCAAATTGTTCATTCAGGGTTTTGATGAAGAAGTTTGGTGGGCAGTCACGTGGTCTTTTGACCTCCCGTGGAATCCAGTCAGTAACAGCTCTAGTCCAGTGGTCGTCCCTGAATCGCATTATGTGTCCGTAATGTGTTTTTATTTTTAAATATAGAAAACCTTAAAGCTTCAGATATAACGCAGGAGTCAAGGTGCATGCCTTGCAAGCCATCAACCCTGGTTCCATTCCCACTACTGCATGGTCCCATGAATATCACAGAGCACAGCCTTGGAGGTCCCTGAGTACTACTGGGTGTCCCCCATAGCTCCCCGCATTTCAGGGCCCCAGTACCACCACATCCTCAGGCCCTTGCATTCAACTGATGACATAGTTGGCCAAGAGTCACCTTGAGCCTCCTTGGCACTGCCTGGATGACGCTCTCCCTGTGGGGTGGGGTGAGGGGGGACAAAACAAACTGAAACCTATACAAAGTTGCAAGTATGACTGAATAACCCCTCTCATACGTTTGTGGCAGACTACAAATGATCCCCAGATTTTGCTCTGTTGAACCCAAGACCCTTTGCAGTATGACTCTGGGACTTTTCCCATCACAACATGAAAGCATCCACACTTTGACTTTGTTAGCTCAATGACTGACTTTCACAACAGGCAAAATAAATGATGCCACGATAGTCTTGCAGTTTGGCTTCAAGAAGCCTCATGTGCTGCTTCCTTGCTCTCTTCCTGTGTCTGCCTTGGAATTTGGCTGCTTCTGTGCAAATAAGTCAAGATAGCCTAATGTACGAATAGAGTCCTAACCACCAGACAACAATCAACCTATCTCCAGAAATAGAGTCACTCAGCTGAGCTGTTGCTGATCATACAAATGTATGGGAATAGAGCCACAATCATGTAGCCACCACGAAAAATAAGTAAAGAACTAAACAAAGGGTCATCTTGTGCAGGGACTTGTCACATATTAAAGCCGCTCAATATAATCTTTAACTTCAAATACTTCAGTTGTCAAGTATCACCAACAGACAATAGATTCTCCTAGTCTTTACAATATAATTGTGCCCAGGACATTAAACATTGACACATTAACATTAATAATTAACAATAAATTTTCAAAAATTTCTAATTGTTTCTATAATGTTCATTATCACTATTCCCTCTCTCCCCTCCCTGCCCCTGCCCCCTGCCTCCCTCCTAAATCTGGGATTCAGGTGAGAATCATTTTATGCATTTAATTGTCATTGAAATTTCTCTTCTGTCTTGAAGGATTCCCATCCATCTCCATTCCCCTTTTCTTTTGGCCTTCATTGTCATTTGTATTTTTTAAAGCATAGGACAGTTTATTTTGCAGAATGACTTTAGTTCATTTTTGCAGTATTACTTCTCTAGGTACCAGTAACGTCTCCATTGTGACTTGTTCTTACTGTTTTTGGCATATCGAATATGCCATGGGTAGCTTGCCAGGTTCTGCTGTGCGGGCAGGATACTCTCGGTAGCTTGCCAGGCTCTCAGAGAGGGATGGAGTAATCGAACCCAGCTCGGCCATGTGCAAGGCAAACACCCTACATTTTGCTGCCTGCATGGCAGAGCCTGGCAAGCTACCCATGGCATATCCAAAATGCCAAAAACAGTAACAAGTCTCACAATGGAGATGTTACTGGTGCCTGCTTAAACAAATCGATGAACAACAGGACAACAGTGCTTAATCTCTAGGATTAAGTTGGATTATGCTACCTAAACTGTGTATACTAAAATATCTATAGTAAAAGCATAGTGCAGCATGTAATAGGGTCATGGAATTTTTTTCAAGATGCAGAGATACTGAGGTTTTTGTTGTTTTATTTGTGGGACTAAATGTTCTTGAATAAGAATATATTGGTGTGTTAGATATATTTTGTGATTATGGAAATAAGTGTTGAGCTAACTTCTGGGCACCTACTGCATTTTGTTCTAAGTTGTCAACCTTGGCAAAGACCTCCCAGTGACTTTCATCTATAAATTAGTTATCTGGGGCTGGAGAGATAGCACAGCGGGTAGGGCGTTTGCCTTGCACGCGGCCGACCCGGGTTCAAATCCCAGCATCCCATATGGTCCCCTGAGCACGGCCAGGGGTAATTCCTGAGTGCAGAGCCAGGAGTAACCCCTGTGCATCGCCAGGTGTGACCCAAAAAGCAAAAAAAAAAAAAAAAAAAAAAAAAAAAAAATTAGTTATCTGTTTCTGTTAGTTCTAATTATGTCCCTTCTTAAGAATTTAATTTCTATCCTTCTCTTTCTCATATCAATTTGAACTTGATATAAGACAAAGGGGAAAAATTGGTAATTAACAAAGTTACTATTGCCTTAGTGAATTTAAAGTAATAAATATATGAACTTTATGATGCATTTTGAGAAAAGTACGAGATACCTAAATATACCTAAAAAGATGTTTAAAAATCTCAGCAAGTTAAAAATCAAACAGTAAATTGGAAATGTTAAGTCTTTTTAAGCACCTTCAGAATAATTAAAATAATCTGGACAGCTCCAGGTGAAGTTATAACTGAAGAAAATCTAAAAGCGGTAAATTTGCACTTAGAAGTGAATTTAATGACAGTGGTTACTAAAAGGAGAAAGATTAAACTGACACCTCTACGATGCCACATCAGAGATGTCTCCACTCAAAATAGCTTCACAATTGACTGGTTCTCACATCTTTACTAAACACAAGATCTCATCACCAATGCTTGTGGCAAGGATTTCACAATGATTGGGTTGGGGGAGGCGGTTGTGGAGCCTCATTTGTGAGCCAGATGTGTCTCAACTGAAATCTGAAGATTCTCACTTGGAAAACTCTAAACAGAATGATGAAAGTTAGATGAGAAATAGCCTCGTGGAGGAATAAGCATGAAAGAGCTGTTTACACATTTTTTGAGCTCCAATTGGGAGTGGTTGTTATTTTACAAAGGTCGAGATTTTCCTTTATTTACCTGGTTTAACTTGGTTCTGAAATTTTAGTTTAATTTTATCCATTAGCGACAAACTAAAAAAGGGAGTGTTTTGGAATGAAGATTTTATTTGTTGAAAACCAAGTAATGCTTTAAAGGGATGTTTTGGTTACTCACAAAAATTAAAGGATAAACTGTGTTCATACTTTGATGTGTGTATGTGTGAGTAAGTAAAATGTGACCATGATAACAGGCACAGTAATATTGAAAAAAAAATTAAGTATTTTTGTTAGGGAAAGTGGCATTTGTTGTTATAACAAATACATCCCCCCACCCCCCACCATCAAAGTTCAATGACAAAACAATAAAAACTTGTTGTTTGCTTATGCTTCAGTATTTTAAATAATTTGGTATTCAAAGGGCAACTTCCTTTGATCAAAGGCTTACCCTCTTTCTATTTAGAATCTGCCTTTTCTAGAGCATTATCTATTAGGCAAGGGAAGAGAGAACAAGATCTGGAGGACAAACTCAGGAAGTTTTAGGGACTAGCCCACAGGCTATTGGCTTGATCTCAGTTACAATCTTATCCATCTGCAAGGATAACTAGGAAATAGAATTCCAATATGTGTAGGAGGAAGACAAAGCAGGTTTGTTAAATTCACAGAGGTTGCCCACAATAATTATTTCTGACAAAATAGCATTTATTTTTACAGTTATGTGAATAAAAATTTGTTGTTTCTTGGGTGGTTGAGTGCTGGTCAGCTTATTTTTATTGTTTTATATAAGGCTAATTAGTAAACCATTGTCAATTTTGTGGGGAAAAATTTATAAATTTCTGCTTTTATTTTTAAGCATTTAGAATTATTTTATTAATATTTTAATTAAAAAATTAAAGGAAAATCAAACTGATACATATTTTTTACTACCTAAAGACAATTATTAGTGTTCTGGTCTACTTCTATCCTGTTTACACACACACATACCCATACACACTCTCCAAATACACACATAGATGTCGACACATAAATATACAGAGTCTGCATACTATTTTAGATATTTTTAAATAGTTTGGGTTTATAATTGAAACCATATTGCATATGGTCATTAAAAATCTTCTGAAAGAAAATCGTTAATTGCTTCAGCATACCAACTTGTATGTATATATCATAATTTACTAAGCCCAACCTCTATTTTTGGACCCTTATGTTATACAAACCGTCCTTAGTTAAAATACTATTAAAAGATAAATATCCAACAAAATGAATGCTTACATCAACAAAAAGACATGTGTAAGAATAGTCATAATGGACTTACTCTTAATGGTCTACAGATGGAAGTAATCTAAATAAATGTATATCAATATTAGGATGACTAAAATTTTAATATTTCTGTATAATAGAATACTTGATAGAATGGATAGTGACATGTATTAATTCCATGTATAATGGAATAATAATCCCACATATAATTGAATAATTAATAGAAAATAGCTGAAAAACTGCTATATGCTCTCTGTGATGATTGTCATAGATATAATGTTTAATAAGTATTCATCAGGAAGGGGTGTTTTAACAATTATTTATCATCTCATGCATATGAGTTCAAAATCAGGCACAATGAATCTAAGGTGATGAAAGATAGGGTAAAGTCTTAGGAGATAAGTACTGTGATGGGGTCTAAGAAAACCTGAGTACTGGAAATATTCTCTATTTTAATCTGGGTGCTTGTATAAAAACACATAGAAATGAACTGAGGTGAAATGTTCAAATTTCTGCACTTTATGTAAGATGTGTTAAAAACCAGAAATCTCTGTATCACTGTCATCCCGTTGTTCATGGATTTACTTGAGCGGGCACAAATAACGTCTGCATTCATCCCAGCCCTGAGATTTTAACCGCCTCTCCTTACTCGTCGTTCCCAACAACTGGAGGCTCTTTCAGGGTCAGGAGAATGAGATATGTTATTGTTACTGTATTTGGCATATCAAATACACCACGGGGAGCTTGCCAGGCTCTGCTGTGAGGGCGGGATACTCTCAGTAACTTGCCAGGCTCCCCGAGAGGCATATATATATATATATGTATATATATATATATTTCCATCTATGATTTTATGGAAAATGGGTAGCAAGTGCCTTACTATGTGTCCACGGTCGCAAAGTGTCCGTGTGGTCCAGGAATATGTTCACTCATGCGGAGGCTTGGCCCAAAGCATGTGGAAAGCAGTCTGGAGAGCATGGCTTGGGTAGTGAAGGTCAGCTGCCCTGGCTGGGTCCCTTGGGGCAGGGAGGGCTCTCATCCACCCCCCTCAGGGGCTCCCCAAGTGGAAACAGCATCTGCGTGGAGTCTGGTGGTTTGGTGGCATGGTTATGGGAGCCTCAATTTATACTCCCTTCTAAGAGAAGCAGCTGTGAGTTCTGGAGGGTGGCCAACGAGGAGATTATCTGGTGCTGGCAGGAGGTGGCTTTGACCCCCTGGTGGCTGGAGACTGCCGGGAGCAAACAGAGGATCTCTGCTCCTGGTCCGGTTGAGCCCAGAGTCCAAGATCACAAAATTCCACATTACCTGGGTCCCGTGGGACTTTGCTCATTCGTGACACTCGTTCGAGCATATGGAAAGTGGCCTGGAGTATGGGGTAGTGGAAATAGTGGGGTAGTGGAGGTCAGCTGCTGGATCTGGGTCCCTTGGGGCCGAAAGGGCTCTCACCCCCCACCCCACCCCGGACGCCTCAAGTGGAAACAGCCTCTGTTCAAGTTTCAAATGTTCAAATTTCTGCACTTTCTGTAAAATGTGTTAAAAACCAGATATAGGAATTAAAAACTGTGATAAATCTTTGAACACAGGATTTTATCACATTTTACTACACCTCCTATATGTTTTGTGTTCTTTTAAGAATTATGCTACTGTAAAATAAGTAACGTATTTTCCCTAAAAGTTTATGTTCTCATTTCTGTTAAAGTGTTTTTATAAGTTCAATAAAAAATAGATGTTAATTTCCAGATATTTCTAGTAGTATTTAGACTGGCCAAAAGGATAGCATCAGTTAGGCAGTGAATATTAAAAAAGAATCTGGATCTGGAGCAGCCGCACACGACAGGGCCCCTCTGCTCCTTGAAGACTATTATCCTGGAGGTCTACTAACCCATGTTGGCACCCAGAGACTTATAGAAATGCATCTAGACTGTGAGCTGAGCTACAACCCCATGCCGCCCGGGGAGGGGGAAGGATTTTCTCTCCCAGCACTTTCTTTCTACAGGGAAGATGGCAGCGGCAGCAGTAGCAGTGCCCACGTGGCGTCCGCCATTCTCTAGAACTCGCAACCCAGAGGTACAAGCTTGCAGTGACATGGTGCACAAGAATCATGGGATGGGGGTGTTACCGGCACGCTCTCCACCCAGATGAGATCCGGAGCATCCGTGCACAACATGGCCCCTCTGCTCCTTAAAGACTATGATCCAGGAGATCTACTAACCCATTTTCGCACCCAGAGACTTATAGAAATTCATCTAGACTGTAAAGTGAGCTAAAACAACAGAAATCCAAAACTGCGAGACCGCTGTTGTGGCCATGCAAGCTCCTGTAATCTTCATTCTCAGCAATGGAAAACAAACTATCAAATTATGCCTTTTCAGCAGATTTGATTGTTGGGGGAAAATTCCAAATAATAATAGTCAGTTCTCTGTTGAAAAATTGAATGTATCCAAAGTATAGAGAGAATAAAGTGAAGATCATTAGCCACCCAGGTGCGGGGGGGCTGTGGAAGGGGAGTATATTGGGGTTCTTGGTGGGGAAACAGGTGCACTGGTGAAGGTTTGATCATTATATGACTGAGACTTAAACCTGAAAGCTTTGTAACTTTTGTCACGGTAATTCAATAAAATAAAAATTAAAAAAAATCGTATTCTTTATTGCACTTCATTTAAGTTTTAATTGAATCCAACACTTAATATATAAAATCTGATCTCAAAAGTCAGTAGGGGGGCTGGAGCTGTAGCACAGCAGGTAGGGCGTTTGCCTTGCACGTGGCTGACCTGGGTTCAATTCCCAGCATCCCATAGGGTCCCCTGAACACTGCCAGGAGTAATTCCTGTGTGTAGAGCCAGGAGTAATCCCTGTGTATCGCCAGATGTGACCCAAAAAGCTAAAAAGAAAAAAAAAGTCAGTAGAATAAAACTATGTTGCACAAACTATATTTTACCAAAAGTAACATTTCCTAGTATAATTAAATTATGACAAAATCACTTGCTTTCTATTTTTAAGGATGCTACTAGTTTATTAATATAATAAGCATCACATCATACACTAACTTTAAATGTCTTTGCTTTGATAATGCTATTTATCAAAAGTACCTAATTTCAGCGGACCCCCTAACATTTCAACTCATACTCACAAATCAGTGGTTCAGCTGTCCTTTGGCTGATCTTATTCCCTTTAGAATGGTCTATAGGTTGCAAGATAGTTTCAAATTTTCTCCCAAGTCTGTATCCCAGAGCCCAGCCTAAAGAAATTTTAACAGTCTAGGGATTCCTGATAGAAGGGGATGGAAGTTTCTAGAAACCTGGCCCATCCACATGAGCACACTTAAAGCTTCAGCTCCTGTCACATCCACTTAACATTCATTGGCCAAAGTTCCACAACCACACCCAACAAGAGTGAGGTAGAAAACTTTGATAAGTGTATGTCCTCTGTATCTGTACATACTTCAGGTTTTGTTTTCCTTTGTAAAAATAAAGCAAGACAAAGCACTTCGTGTCTTAAAATAATGATATTTTATTATTTCTTGAAAGACTGTGGGTTGTTTGGAATGACTTGCTAATCTGAACTGGTCTTCCTCCTGTATCTTTTTCAGGTGGTCAGTGGACCGGGGGCTGGCTCACACATGGCTGCTCCAGCCGGGAGAGCATAGCTCTGCTCCACGTGTGATCTTACTTCTCAGCAGGCTGGGCTGGACTTGTTCTTGTCATGGTGACAAGGCCCAAGAAAACATGAACATTTGCTAAGAACTTGAGCGTAGGCTTGGAACCTGTACAGTATCACTTCTGTTGTATTCTGTCGTCTAAGATGACAAAGACTGTCCCTGCTTCAAAGTGTGAGGAAATAGACTTCATTGCCTAATAGGAAGCCACAAAGCCACATCACAGAGGGCACAGATAAAAGGAAGATCAGGGAATTGTGGCCAGATTTATAATCCACCATAATGACCACAGTGGAGTTTGGGAAGTGTGAGAGAGGAAAGGAACATCTGGATTTTAAGAAGTAGCAACAATATTTAGCTTAGTTAATTCAGTTTCAATTTTCCAGGACAGAGATACTCTCTCTCTCTCTCTCTCTCTCTCTCTCTCTCTCTCTCTCTCTCTCTCTCTCTCTCTGTGCGTGTGTTGTGTTGTGAGGGGACTAAACTGGTTTCTTACCTTAGGGTCCTACTATGTTACCTTAGGATCCTACTGTGTAGAATCCTCCTATGCAGAACCAGCAATTGATAACCCAAGGATGATTCTTTGACCACTTAATAACTTAAACTTATACTGAAACCTGGAGGAATTTGTTTTAAGGCACGCATGACAGCAGAGGAAGTCTACATGTAACATTTTTTTCCTAATGTCTCTCTATTTTCAATATTCATCATTCAAGTAACTGTGGTACAAAACTGCAAGAACTAATACTAGAATAAATTTTGGTAATAAATAAAATTGCATACATAGAATGTGTTTTATTTTATTCCCCTCATTTTTTCCCCCTCTCTTATAGGTCTCATTCCTCCTTCTCATTCCTTGTTCATGGTTGGTGGCCTATGAATCAAAGTAATGGTGTTTCTATTTTGAGGCTTGACCTTTAGAGACTAAATATGTTTTCTTCTCCCTCTCTTCTGCTTTTGTCCTGGGATATCCAGTGTTTTTTGAAGGGGGGGGCAGTCACGCCAGGTGGTTGGCTCTATACTTAGGAATTACTCCTGGTGGTGCTTGGGGTACCATATGGGATGTGGGGGATCGAACCTGGGTCAGCTGTGTGCAAGGCAGATACTCTACCCACTGTGCTATCACTCCGGCCCTAGCCAATGTTCTAAAGAGGATGAGAGACCATGTGCAACAGACCTGAACCCAACATGTAAACTGGGGTCAGGATCAGCAGAACCCACATGAAGTCATCGAACTGCACCATCTCTGCAGATATGGCATGCATTGTTAATGTTTTAAGTCACTGCATTATGTAGCATTATTGCAGAACTATAGTTCAATTTGTGTGTGTGTGAAGCAAGATTTTTTTTTTGTCTTTTGAGGGGGAAGGGGATACAAAGCAGTGGTGCTCAAGGGTTACTCCTGGCTCTGCATTCAGGAATGACTCATGATGAGGTAGGTGAGGGGGCCATATGGGATGCCAGGATTGAATCAGGTTCAGCTGTGTGCAAGGCAAGCACTCTACCTGCTATTCTATCACTCCAGCCCTGACTTTTTATTTAAACTATTTAGAAAGATTCAAGGGGAGACAAAGAGAAATGTGTTCAAGAGAAAACACAGGCTTCTCTAGGGTAGAAAATGTAAGCAAAGACACATAGAGGCAAGCAAGTGAGATGGTTTAAGTTAAAATACATATGGGCTTGAAGAGCAAGCTAAGTTTCAATTTTGAACAGCACAGGTTTAATCTCTAAGTCTGTTTTTGTGTGTGGTTCCTTTGTTTCCAGCTACCCCCCAGCCACACCCCACATCTCTATCTCCCATTTTCAGTTCCACATTCACAAATTCAACCAACTGTTGATGTTGGTTGGTTGCAGAGGTAGAAGATGCAAATATGAAGGAGAAAAAATGACAAGGGACTGAATGTCTTCATATTTTGGTACCCCAAGATGAGATGGATAATTTTTCTCAGAGAATATCAAGGAACCACACAGTTAACTGATTCATTACACTTCCAAGGAAATGATCTATTGAATTAAATTTGAGTGGATGGATTTAGACCACACCTAAGGGTGCTCAGGCTTACTGCTGGCTTTGTGCTCAGAAATTACTCCTGATAACGCTCAGGGTACCATATGCATTGTCAGGGACTTAACCAGTTTGTCACTGCACAGTAAGTATCTTAACCCTGTACTATCTCTCTGGTTCCATTTATTTTGGGGGAGGGTGGTTGATTTGAGTTTTAATCAATAATTCAGGTTTACAAATTGCCACATCTACATAATACCTATACCATTGTAACCTAATAATTTGCTTGACTTAATTTTAAATAATTGGAACAAAAATATTCACCGATTTCTAAGCAATAATGGCACAAAAATAAAAGTTTGATATATCATTTTTATATCTTTATCTATTCTGATATGTGAGTTTATTCCATGGCTATAGATAGAAAACATATAGCATGGCAGTACCGTTATGTGAGTGTATTTATCAAACAATATTTGATATTTTCTTGGATATACAGAAATATTGCATCTCTTAGCTTGACAAGGGAGCTTATGTGACTGGATTTTGATCAAGAACAGTTAGTTAAAGAGTGATCAGAATAAATGTATGGCTTAGCTCCCTTCTAGACTTTGTTCCTGAAATCTCATGCATGATCTCTTTCTCTTTTTCCTGAATGTATGCAAAATACCTGGTTTAAAAATTCAGGGATTTTGAAAATGGAAGAGTCAGTAGAGGAAAGGAACCATCATTTTCAAATAACCTTGAAAATCAGAGACTTCCTACCACCATACACGCCACTGCACACTCTTTCCCTCCAATTTGCACTGAACTGTCCGTGAGTGAGAAACCAGTGTTGAAATGAGTTAAGATAATCAGAATTTTTTTTAGCAATCAGTTACCCTGTCTGATAAGAATGTATATCTATTAATTGGAATTTATCCATCTATTTATTTACTAAGATTACTATAGTGAATGGGCTGGAGTGATAGCACAGCACAGCAGTTGGGTGTTCGCCTTTCATGCAGCCAACCCGAGTTCGATTCCTCCGCCTCTCTCGGAGAGCCTGGCAAGCTACCGAGAGTCAGAGAGTCAGAGCCTGGCAAGCTACCCGTGAGTATTGGATATGCCAAAAACAGTAACAATAAGTCTCTCAATGAGAGACATTACTGGTGCCTGCTCGAACAAATTGATGAGCGACGGGATGGGGATGACAGTGACTAGTGAATGAGGTTTACCTTATCTTATAAAAATACTTCTCCATTAAATTGGAACACATCCATCTATTTATTTCCTACTTCTCTATAAGCTACTTGATATGCCACACTTAGAAAACACTGTTATGGTGAAAACTCACATTTTACAAAGAAACTGTGATTTAGATAGGGAAGGTGCACTGCAAACCATCAGAATTAAAAACTTCTAAGTCCATGATTGACAATATTCCAGGAATAGGATCCATGCATTGAGTTGTCTCCAGATTATGAAAAGCTTCAGACTGACAATACCAATGTCGCTTATCACCTATCACCTTATCACAATACCAATGTCACTTATCAACTCAATCCCATTAATACATAGTCAGGACTCTTTGTCCTGATCATCTATCTCTCTTTTTATGATGACAGCATTGCACCTCATCTTCAAATTGCACATCTTCATATTGCACACCATATTAATAGGTGCTCTGGAAGTGTCCTCTGCAATGTACAGACAGCAGCAGGTAGGCAAATATCTTATTTTCTTCCTCTGAGACCTTCTCAATTGTCTCCCATCCATCTTCAGAGACACTGAAGCCCTGACCTCTTACCCATGGTAGTTACATGTGCATTACATCCCCCCCTCCATGATTCCTTCTCTTTCACTGACCTCCTGCTAATAGGTGGAGAACATGGAGGAAAGATTTCTCCAAGGACATAACTTTTGAGGAGAACTGAATTTGAGGAGGGTCATGATGGTGAAGATTAAGTTTTATCCTAAGAGATATTATAACCTGATTTAGGTATCTGATGTTCACTAAGAGAGCTTTCCAGGGGACTCAGGAATCATACACGGGTTCTTTTGGACAGGAGGAAGCACAGGTACTTTGTGAGGCCCACCTGTGAGGGCCACCTTAGAGGGGAAGTCTTGAAGTATCTAAGGAAGCCTACATTTTTCTATCTCTGATTGTAATCATGTTCTTTCTCACTCCCCTTTTAGTCAGACAGGAACTTGGGTGGGTGAAGTTACCCTCTAGTCTTTTTTTTTAAATTAATTTTTTTATGAATCACTGTGAGGTACAGTTACAGACTTACAAACTTTCGTGCTTATGTTTCAGTCATACAATGATCAGTACCCATCCCTCCACCAGTGCCCATTTTCCACCACCAATGTTCCCTGTATCCCTCCCACTGCCCCCCCATTCCTTTCCCTCCCCCCGCAAGGAAATGTGTCTAGTCATTTTTAAAATTGATTCCTGAGGTCTTGTTCTGACCCTTTTCATTGCTTGCCTCATGCCCAATCCAAAGTGAAGTTAATTCAACTGGGAAGAAGCTAGGACCTATGATTTAAAAGGGATACTCCTCAAAATTAATATACTTTTGCTTAGCATCCTGTTAAAACTATTAAAGGAGTGTCCAGCAATATTTCCATGCCTAGAGAAAGAAATATATTTACAAAGGTGGACAAAATGGGCTCTTGAAAACTCCAAGGGATCTCAGAAATAGTGTGTGTAATAATTGTGAGCTGAAGATGCAAGATAATTGAATAAAAGTGCCTCAGACAGGCAGAACAGCTCAGTCCTCTGAGCAGAGTCTGTCATCCCTTCTTTTTCAAAGGTGTGAATTCTAGTGTGAAAGCAATGAAGTTGTTTGAGACTTGGAACTGAAAGTAGTTCTTAAAATCAAAACTTTTGAAATTCAAACCCAATCAGTACTCAAAAGACTGATCAAGCCTGTCTTTAAACATATCAATACTTGAGTAATAATTATTTGAGTTACTATATATTCATGAGAATTTCAAAGTTCTTATGACATGATTAAGATTTTTGTGAAATGACTTTTTAAAATGATAGTTGGTATTAGGCAGTGTGACAAGTACTTGAGTAAATACATTTTTCTCCCCTGAGAGGCAAATTTATTGTCATTTCAAAATGGATTTAAGAAATTTGGTCAGAAGTTATTTTAAGAAGTGATCTTATCCTTTTTTTGTTATTGTTTTTGTTTATTGTGCACTTCTTATTCTGAAACACTGAACCTTTGCCTCAACTCTAAAGTCCAAAGACATGAGTTGACAGTACAAATTACCTTTATTTTCCACATAATAGAACTTGTGCTTTTTATAGACATATAAACGGTATAATTTTAATCTCTATAATTTGTGTCATGAGATGAAATAGTTCATTATTATTAAAATGTTTAATAAAGCATTCCTAATTAAAATGCAACAATTGACCACATTAATGGAATTAAATAATTGTTTTATTATTATTTAATAATATTAATAATAATATTATTACCTGTAACTTAATTTTATTTTTCTAAAGGCATGTTTTATTCAAATAGATCATTATTTAAAGTGAAGGGAAAATGAGAAAACCCCTTAATATCTGAATAATATATGAAGCTTAACCAGTTAACAGCAAGACGTGTGCATAGAAAATTGATAATATACCAGAACATGTGTTATCATGAAATGGCTGAAGGATTATTTTATTTCATTTTTATTTTAACTTTATAGAAAAGGTTCAAATTGTTATATTATCAAACTATCAACACTCCATGCTGCAATTTCCTCATAAAATTGCTATTATAAAAGTGTCAACTTATATTGCATCTATTGTTGTTGCATCTATTGAGTCAATGAAGAATCTAGAACAGAGACTATCACTGTATCACTGTCATCCTGTTTCTCATCAATTTGCTCGAGCGGGCACCAGTAACATTTCCATTGAGAGACTTGTTACTATTTTTGGCATATCAAATACACCATGGATAGCTTGCCAGGCTCTGCCGTGCAGGCGAGATACTTTCGGTAGCTTGCCGAGTTCTCTGAGAGGGGCAGAGGAATCAAACCTGGGTCGGCCGCATGTAAGCAAACGCCCTACCTGCTGTGCTATCGTTGTGCTATTGCTCCAGCCCTCAGAACAGAAACTAACATACAACAAATTTCAATTCACCTTACTAACTTCTGCCAGTGAGTAAGCATGCAGTTAATGCTAGCAATTACTTATTAGTGAATGTTCTTATAAAAAACATAAACCTTTTAAGATTTTGAATGGTGAGGTAACAGATATTTTTATCGACTTTGATATACCAATAAATTAAACACATTTATTGGTATCTACTGTTGGGTATAGTGAATCAACAATGATATGTTAGAAAAAGAAATATTGACTGGTGGAAGCTATACACAAAATTTTTAGAATTTTGTGTTACTTAAAAAATTAGTATTACTCATTGTGATTTACAATACTGTTAATGACAGTTTCATGCACACATTCTAACATTCTAACATCATCCCTCCAAGAGTGCCCTCTTCCCTCCACCATTGTCTCAGGGGTCCCCAATCCTACCCCTACCCCATGCCATCTCCCTGCCATAAACTAAACTCTGTTCTGTGATTATTTATTTTTTTTCCTTTTGCTTTTGGGTCACACCTGGTGATGCACAGGGGTTACTCCTGGCTCTGAACTCAGGAATTACTCCTGGCGGTGCTTAGGGGACCATATGAGATGCTGGACTCGAATCTGGGTCTTCTGCTTGCAAGACAAATGCCCTACCTACTGTGCTATCGCTCCAGCCCCTGTAGATTATTTCTTGGGTGTTCTTTATTTTCCCCTCCCAATTCACCATTTGTTATTTTCTTACTAAGCTTCTTTATATCCCACATATGAGAGATATTGTTCTCTATGTTTATTTCTCTCCTCTGGTTGACTTCACTCAACAAGGTATGCTCCAGTTCTGTCCATGTAGTGGCTACTTACAGGATTTCGTCTTTTCTTATGGTCAAGTAATATTCCACTGTGCATATATACCACAGTTTATTTATCTTGTCATCTTTTCTTGGATGCTTGGGTTGTTTCCACATTTTGACTAAAGTGAATAGTGATGCAATGAACATAGCAATGCAAATGTCTTTAAATGTCTTTTACTGGCTCTTGAAACAGGTGCCCAGAAGGAGGATAGAAGGATTGTTGGATCATATGAATGCTCAGTTCTTTTTTTGTTTGCTTTTTCGGTCACACGCAGCAATACACAGGAGTTACTCCTGGCTCTGCACTCAGGAATTACTCCTGGCAGTGCTCGGGGGACCATATGGGATGTTGGGAATCGAACCTGGGTCGGCTGCATGCAAGACAAATGCCCTACCCACTGTACTATTGCTCTAGCCCCAGAATGCTCAATTCTTAAATACAAACATCATTAAGAACTATTATAATGCTGAGTGAAGTCATTTAGAAGGAAAGAGATAGACACAGAATGATCTTATGTGGGACTTAGAGATATAAAACAAGGTGGTAACAAAAGGTAAAGGCAACATAAAGGGAGAACTGCTCTATGCTATTCAGAGGGCAGAGGTAAGTTGGATGCTTGGATTGTTAAGTGAAAGGGGAATTGGGGTCACTGGGACAGGAAAATGGGTCAACTGATGTTGGGTGTGGTGTTGAAATTATGTGCCTGAGAATCATTATTAACAAAACTGTAAGCCACATAATCCCAATCAATAAAGTTTTTACACCCATCCACAACTCTTCACCAATAAATCCTTTAAATAAGTTACAATTATATGCTATTACATGCATTATGTAAAAGCAAAGACATAACTTAAAATTGACCTTTTTTCACTATTTTCCATGTATCATTACTTATACTCTGGTATTTATTCATGTTTGCTGTAGTAACATGGTAGAAGTACTATATATGACACTAAAAAGTATATGAGAATGATATATATAATGATATAGACTATACTTATATATCATTATATATACCATAAATATATATACACATATATAGTATATGTATAGTATACATATATGCCATATGTATAGCATATATCATTATATATATCATTCTCATATACTTTTTAATGTATAGTATATGTATAGTATATATCATTATATATAGGTACATATATAATGGTATTGGGTATTAGTCTCCTACTCTGTTGTTATATAGTATATATCATTATATATATAGGCATATATACTATATATAGGCATATATATAATGATATATACTATATCATTATATAGTGATTCTACCATGAAACTACAACAGTCATGAATAAATATCAGTATACAGTATAGTTTTTGCATTTCATTCCCACTACTGTGTCTTAAGGATATTAATAGATTAAAGCTATACATAAAGGGAATACTTATAATGTAAAATTAACAAATGCTCCCAATCAAGTATGCATTTCCAGTTACACCCCCCCACCCCAACTAGTCATTCAATATTTATTTTCATATTGCTAACTGTGGTAGGCCTAGAGATGAAGGCGTGAGTTAGACAGAGGCTCTGGGGAAGGCAAAAGGGAAAATGGGAGAGGAGGCAGAGAGGTAGATAGCTTAAAAATTTATCATTTTAATTAGTGGAGAGAATTTGGCATCTTGGTGATGTTAAGGTGTAGTATCCGGACACCCAGACTATGCTTACTATTGTAAAGAAATTATCTTACTTACACTCATTGGACTGGAGCGATAGCACAGTGGGTAGAGCATTTGCCTTGCACACGGTCGACCCAGGTTTGATTCCTTTGTCCCTCTTGAAGAGCCTGGCAAGATACCAAGAGTATTCTGCCTGCATGGCAGAGCCTGGCAAGCTATCCGTGTATTTGATATGCTAAAAACAGTAACAAGTCTCACAATGGAGACGTTACTGGTGCCTGCTCCAGCAAATCGATTTCATTGGTTTGGGGGCTATACCAAGTAGAACTTAGGGCTTACTCTTGGCTCTGTGCTCAGAAATATTCCTCGTGATACCGGGCATCCAGGGCATCCAGTGGAGTTTGTCTCATGTGAGACAAGTGCCTAACCCCCTATATTATCACTCCAGTTGATTATTTTTTAAAAGGATCATCTGAAAGAGCCCACACATTTTTTTACTGTCTTATACAATTTTTTAAAATTATTTAAATTTATTTATT
This sequence comes from Sorex araneus, assembly GCF_027595985.1. NCBI lineage: Eukaryota > Metazoa > Chordata > Mammalia > Eulipotyphla > Soricidae > Sorex > Sorex araneus. The sequence goes on along the minus strand of NC_073304.1, from coordinate 133,702,524 downwards.
TTTTAATTAGTGAGTCACAGTGAGGGTACAGTTACAGATTCACACATTTTCGTGCTTGTTTTTCCCTCATGCAATGTTTGAGAGCCCATCCCTCCACCAGTGTCCATTCTCCACCACTAATGAACCCAGTATCCCTCCCACCCTCCCATTACCCTCCCCCCACCCCACCCCACCTCTGTGGCGGGGCATTCCACTTTGATATTTCTCCCTCCTTCTGGGTGTTTTGGTTTGCAATAGGGGTATTGAGTGGTCATCCTGTTCCCGCACAGGATCTTCAATCACATATTACTTGGTGTTCCCTTCTCTATCTGGGGATGACTTTCCCCAGCTTGTGAGGCCAGCTTCCAAGCTATGGAGCCAACCTCCTGGTATTATATACTACTATTCTTGGGTATTAGTCTCCTATTCTGTTGTTTTAAAAAATATGGAATGCTTCACGAATTTACATGTCATCCTTGCACAGGGGCCATGCTAATCTTCTCTGTATTGTTCCAATTTTAGTATATGTGCTGCTGAAGCGAGGACTCTTATACAATTTTTTGTGGATATAATTATATAAATTTATTATTTTAAGGAAAAATATTGGGGAGGTACAAGAGGAAGAAACGCATTTTATAAAATTTTACAAAGAATCTCACAAGCTTTGACTATTTAGCACTTTAATAATATGGTTCAAAGTGGAAATGTACAGTAAAGGGAATTACCAGAGATAAGAAACTGTAAGCTTATTAAACAAGCCTGTTACTATGGTTTATCTTTATCAAGCGAACCTAAATGAACAGTCAGAGTTGAGTTCAGATGAAGAGTCTGTAGCTGTTTTGTGTCTGGTTGGTGCTATTCACATTACTTTGCTTCACCTTCCTGTGCCATCAACTGTTTGTCAGGTACAAAGGTGATGTGTTTTCAGTCCTATAGAAAGGTCAATTCATGCCCAGACTGGAAAAAATTCCAGTTAAAGGGACTTAAATTCAACACTATTACTGAGTAAATGTATGAATGATCATACATTATACTAGTGAGAAAACAAAACAGTTTCTATCCTGAGTCAAGGGGAAGAAATTTTAGTTTTTGTCAAACCCAGAATCATACTAAAGAGTTTACTTGAATATAGAAACTCTAAAGTATCCATCAAGACATCTGGTCTTGCATCTTCCAAATGTTTCTTTCCTTTGAGAAACTATGATCTTTATTTTATTTTTAAAAATTTATTTATTTTTTAATTAGTGAATCACCGTGAGGGTACAGTTACAGATTTATACATTTTCGTGCTCGTATTTCCCTCATACAATGCTCGAGAACCCATCCCTTCACCAGTGCCCATTCTCCACCACCAATAAACCCAGCATCCCTCCCAACCTCCAATTTCATCTCCCCCCACCCCACCCTGCCTCTGTGGCAGGGTATTCCCTTTTGTTCTCTCTCTCCAATTGGGTGTTGTGGTTTGCAATAAAGGTGTTGAGTGGCCATCGTGTTAAGTCTCTAGTCTACTTTCAGCAGGCATCACCCTCCCCCCTCGTGGCCTCCAACTACATATTATTTGGTGTTCCCTACTGTATCTGAGCTGACTTTTCCCCAGAATGTGAGGCCAGCTTCCAAGCCATGGAGTCAACCGTTTGGTACTTATTTCTACTATTCTTGGGTGTTAGTCTCCTACTCTGTTATTTTATATTCCACAGATGAGTGCAATCTTTCTATGTCTGTCTCTCTCTTTCTGACTCATTTCACTTAGCATGATACTTTCGATGTTGATCCACTTATATGCAAAGTTCATGACTCATTTTTTCTAACAGCTGCATAGTATTCCATTGTATAGATGTACCAAAGTTTCTTTAACCAGTCATCTGTGGCAGGGCACTTGGGGTTTTTCCAGATTCTGGCTATTGTAAACAGTGCTGCTATGAATATATAAGTGCAGATATCATTTCGACTATACTTTTTTGCTTCTCCGGGATATATTCCCAGCAGTGGTTAACTCATCAAAAGATCGTACACCATGACCAAGTGGGATTCATCCTGGGGATGCAAGGATAGTTTAACATTCGGAAATCAATCAACATAATCCATCATATCAACAAAAGTAAAGATAAAAACCATATGATCATATCAATAGACCCAGAGAAAGCATTTGACAAGATCCAACATCCATTCATGATGAAAACCCTCACCAAAATGGGTTTTGGAGGAACTTTCCTCAAGATAGTCAAAGCCATCTACCACAAGCCTATGGCAAGCATTATCCTCAATGGGAAAAAACTAAGGGACTTCCCTCTAAGATCAGGAATGAGACAAGGATGCCCACTCTCACCACTTCTCTTCAATATAGTACTGGAAGTACTTGCGACAGCTGTTAGACAAAAAAAAGAGATTAAGGGCATCCAGATAGGAAAGGAAGAAATCAAACTCTCACTATTTGCAGACGATATGATACTATATCTAGAGAAGCCTAAAGCCACTACTAAGAAACTCTTGGAAACAATAGACTTATACAGTAAAGTCGCAGGCTACAAAATCAATACCCAAAAATCCATGGCCTTCCTATATGCAAACAATGAGACAGAGGAAAGGGACATGAAAAAAGTAATCCCGTTCACAATCGTGCCCCAGAAAATCAAGTATCTTGGAATCAGCTTAACCAAAGAAGTAAACGACCTCTATAAAGAAAACTATAAAACGCTACTCCATGAAATAAAAGAGGACATGAGGAAATGGAAACATATACCCTGCTCATGGATAGGGAGAATCAACATTGTCAAAATGGCAATACTCCCCAAAACATTATACAGATTCAACGCGATCCCTATAAGGATACCCATGACATTCTTCAAAGAAATGGATTAAGTAATCCTAAAATTCGTATGGAACAACAAATGCCCACAGATAGCTTAAAACAATTTTTGGGAAAAAGACGATGTGGGGTATCACCCTCCCCAACCTTAAACTTTACTACAAAGCGGTTACAATTAAAACAGCATGGTACTGGAACAAAGGCAGAGCCGCAGACCAATGGAACAGGGTGAAATTTTGCTCTTTAAAGGGGCAGTCATCATCCAGGCACCCAATTATAAGATAAACAGAGGTGGTTAACCTGGTGATCAAATGAGCATCAGGGGACAGCTCTAACTGTTGCCTTGATCTGCACTTGCTGGCGCAGTTTCATTGGCAACAAGTGAGACTAATGACTGAAAAGACCTTGGCAGAGAAGCCATGGCCTAGGAGGCTGGACTTTACAGTGTATTATACAAGTTTTTCCTTGTTTTCATAGGTCACTGCCTCAGGGAAAACTGAATCTGCATTCCCCCCTCCCCTTATTCATTTTATTTGTACATATTTGTTCAGAGAGTTAACTTGGGTGGCACATGAGTAGTGTACTAGGAACTTTTAAGAGAATTGAATGTTATTTTTTCCTTAAATAAATTGATACTACCACTATTTGAATTAATATTGATGCTGTTAATGTTAATACAGGTAACTACATCATGGAAATCCACAGTGGCACTGAACTTAGTACCACCATCCATGTAGTCACCCACATTTTTCTTTTCTCTTGCCTTCATAGTCTATCCATTGCCAAGAACTGTTGGATCTTTACTTCCACAATACACCTGAATTCATCCCTGTTTTAATCCACATTGGCAGCCCTCAGTCAGATAGTAATCAAGACTCCTGCAACATCTGTACCATCTCATTTTCAATTTTACTCATTTCCAATCCTCTTCACCATATACTAGTAGAAATGAATATTTTATAGAATATATCAAGTTTATCTTAATTTTTATTCTTTAAAGTACTTTATTGGGGTAAAAATGGTATTAAAAACTATATATTTTAAGAAGGAAGAGATTAGTAAGGTAAGACCTTTATATGCCAACCTAGGTTTGAACACTGGCACCTCATATGGTCCCCAGAGTCTGCCAAAGGTGATTCCTGAGTGCAAAGCCAAGAGTAAGCTCTGCGAACAGCTGGATGGTACCACAAAATCTGAAAGAACAAAAAACAAAAAACTCAATATATTTAATATATGCTACTTGATAAATTGGACAGGAGCCTATAGTCTTGTGGCCATCACCATCACATATGCCATAAACATATTCATCACCTTCAAAGTTTCCTCATTTTTGAAGGTCATCACTATTACTATCATTTTGTGATGAGTACTTAGCACAAGATTTACCCTTTAAGCAAATTTTAAAAGATATAACATAGCATTTGTAACAAGGAACTCTGAGTAGAGTATGTTTCTAGGTCTTATTCATAACAGATCCTTTAAAGAATGAAAATTAGGTGATTTATTCTATATTAAAAATTACCAAGGATTGTGCCTTTCAAGTAAAATGAAATATGAATTCATTGCCATGTCCAATTAAGTCATGAGATCTAAGCTTTGAATGTTTTCCAATTCATCTTGTGCTGTTCTCCCCTATTTTTAAAATATTTTTTTTATTGAATATCCATGAGATAGGCCATTAAAAAGCTGTTCATAATTGGGTTTCAGTCATACAGTGATCTAACACCCATCCCTCCATCAGTACCTTTCCCACCGCCAATGTCCCCCATTTCCCTCCCACAATCCCCCAACACCCCACCTCCCACCCCAGCCTTCCTCTATGGCAGGCACTTTTCTTCTTTCTCATTTTGTGCATGGTTGTACTAAGAGGTCATCATCTTTGTTCAGGGAGTTCAGTCATTTTATTGGGAAGGTAAGGCTGGAATAGCCTTTTAAATTGGGTGGCAGCTTTTGGGTGTGGACATGACTGCTGAGGCTCCCAGAAGTACAGAGAAGTGAAGGGTGGTAGCCTATCCCAACCCCAAGAAAGCCTGGAGATTTTAATCACAAAACCTGCTTACCCGGATTTTTCAGCATATTATATCTCTGTGAGGTCCACACCGAGATAGTGGAGTCTGGTCCAGGGCATGGTGGTGATTTGGGATTGTGGAAGCAAGTGGCTACTGGGGGCTCTGCTTAGGCATGCACCAGGCTGATCCACCTAGCTCTGATTTACCCTGGTCTTTTCAGCCTTGCGTGGGTCCAAGATTAACTGTGCCTTTTGATCTCTTCTGAGATTTATGGGTCTCTGAAGCAAGGCCGATAAATGAGCTTATATAGCTGAGCCAGAGGTGGTTTGCAGGCGTGGCTCCCATATACCTAACTTTTGGCATTTTAATTTTTGGGAAACTTGGTTCTGAGTTGTTGGGGTCCAGCCAGAGGAGCAGTGGCAATTTTGATGTATCAGGAAGCCCGATGGCACCATCAGGCTGCTGATGCACTCGCCCCATGGATACAGGTTGACCTACTGGAGGCACCATACTCTCTGTGCTGTTGACCCCTTGATTTTTAATTTCTATATTTAAATTTCTATATATGATATTTTCTGAGACCATCTATTTATGGTCTTTCCAAAAATGGTTTTGCTGTCTAGATAACTGTTTCTCAAGCCTCTTTCAAGTGTGCCTCACTTCCTTGTTTTCTTTCTGGTTATCCTTCTATTCTGCAGGCTAGTCCCTTAGTCTCATGCTGTGGCCCCTCATTTATGCATTTATGAGATTTTCACATGTGGGCCCCTAGATCCCCACTGGAAAACCACTGGCCTAGATTCTATCCCTGTTTCTCTGTTCCTCAAAGGCAATCCACATTCTTTCATTCAGATTTCAACCAAAATAACACCTCTTCAGAGAGCTCTTCTTTGATCAAGTATATCAAATAGATCCCTTATCTTCTTTTTGGCTTCACAACTAGCCTGTATATCATTCATTAACTGCATTTTCATCATCTGTAAGTGTTTAATGCTGACTAATTTATGCCTTTTGTCTGGTTCATCAGGGAGTGTGTAAACTGCTTGAGCTCAGGATCCATGTTTATCTCATTTTCCAAGAATAGTCCTAGTATAGTGCAAGGTACATGGCAAACACCCAGTAAAATGTATTGAATGAAAAAGTTTGGACACACCCAGAACTATATTTTGCTATAAAATGCAAATTCATTTTGCTCTTCCTTTTTTTGACAGATAAGAATATGTATATCACAGTAGTTTTGTGTACTTCTCCCTGCCTTTATGTCTTTTCTTGACTTTAGCCAGATGCTCCAGGAGCCCCTCTAGCACCTGTCACCACTGAAGTCTCACCTCAGAGTCTACTGTTTTCATAATCTCTTGTCTGTATTTCCAGGTGACTCTACCTTCATAGGTAGAGTCAACACCTTTCCTGTTTTCTTGTGCCTCTCTAAAGTTTTAATTTCCTGAATGTGATTACAAAGTGAACTATAAACTTTTCCCAGAACCTGAATAATTTTACTATTCCTGAAAAGACTTATAGCGAGTACTATAGATATTTATGCCTCTATTAAAGTCATTCAATATATATAATAAAAACCAAAAATATGAGTTATTTACTCAAATGTTCCCCCAAATTTCAGATGTTTATCTTACATAAGGAAAAAGGGAAAACTACAAATAACTAAGTTAATGTCTTTCTACTCATCTTCCTAGATCAGGTTTGCTTAAACACAATTTAATGGTTTGTTTCTAGCAACCTGACCAGGCTCTTTCCCTTTGTCAAACACTGCAAATTTATATCTAATGCTTCCTTTTAAAATTCTCTTTGGTAATTAGTGGTTTGTTTTTAAGGACATACTGAGAAATATCAAATGAGAAAAAAAATCCTCATTTGGTATAGTAAATATCATGCAATATAATTTCTTTAGTGTATTTTGTAGGAAGAGCCAACACAGAGCTGCTCAAAGGACCGGCTGGCACTCTGTGATGGGATCAAAGGCTGGTGACCCAGATTCCAGCCTGATGTTTGTATCACAGTGTGTTTGCTCCTCGGTCTCCACATTCCAAAGAAGGCCACAGTGAAATGAGTGGGGTTGGTGATAGTTTCATGTTCTACAATTGAAAGGCAAAAATAAGTAATTTGGCTCTCATTTTAGAAGTTAACCAAAATCCTGGTTTTGTACTAGGTCAGTACGAATATATTCTATAAAATCTGGCTGCACAAAAAATGGCAGCTTCGAACATTTTAGAGGGGTGACAATGATCACTAAACGGATAGCGCTGTGGCTAGGTCTTCAGGTATAGGTCTTCACTAAAATTTGTAGAACCAAGCACTTATGTTCTCTTTGTTTCATCCTGTAAATGTCATGCAATAGTTTTATTTTTAATTATGTTTATTTTATAATTATTTTGCTTTTGGGGCTTCACACTGAATGTACAGGGCTACTCCTGGCTCTGTGCTCAGGAGTGACTTCTGATGGCATTCAGGGGACAGCATGCTCTGCTGGAGACTTGAACCTGGATTGGCCACATGCAAGGTGGTACCTTATCCAGTACCAGAGGTATCTTACTATCTTACCAGAGGTACTATCTCTCTAGACTTACAGGTTTTACTATATGACCTGAGAGGTGCTTAAGAGTGCGCTTGGTGCAGCCAGACTGGTTTTACAATGTAAGTCCCGGAGGACACAGTGCTGATGAAGACCTTCACTACTAAAGATGCCGCAGACACCCTGGATATACTGGGGACTTCCAGGACTATTTCCTGGAGTATTTGGAGGTCTCCAGGGCTGCGCCCAGCAGTGTTCAAAGGGCCACGTGATGCATGCCAGGTAGACACCCTTATCACTATCCTCTCTCCCAGTCCCGCATGAAACACTTTATTTATTCATTCATTTATTGTGGTGTCGGTGATTAAACCCAGGTACCATGAAAGCAAGGAAAGTGCTTTACTATTGAACCACATCCTTAATCCTCCACACAACAATTTTAAAGAGGGGATATAAAATACGTGCTATGAAGAACCATTAGTTCAGTATGAGACAAAGTAAAAATTCACAATAAAAATATCAGGCAGGGAATGATCAGATATGTGACCTTTGGCCAGCAGCATCAATTGTCTAGGAAAGTTAGAATTAGTGGACAAGCAACTCAGGTTTCACGGGGCTCCAGCTGAATCAGGGTCCTTAGGCAAGCCAGGCACACAGGTGATATGCGAGCACTTGGAAAAGCTCTGCGTTATTAAAAAAAAATGGTTGGGGTATGGGCAGTTATCTTTTTTTGCACTGAGGTTTGTTCAGTCAGTTGTATTCTACTGGCTTGCTGTGATTTGGGTCAAGTCCAGGTGCCTCTCTTTTCATTTGTCACTTCACAGCATCTTCTCTTCCTCCCTCCTTGTTTGTAACCAGTTTTGGAGATTGTCAATCAGACTCGATTTCGTTCACAGCTCTGGACAGGCTGACAGGCTGGCTGAATGAACCTAGTTAATTCACTAAACTTCCCTGAACTTCTGTTTACTCTTTTTTTTTTTTTTTTTTTGCAAAAGACATAAAGACATAATGGCACTGGGTTACTCAGAGCTTAAATTAATTAATGTTTATAGAGCACTTCAAGCCTGGGGATAAAAGCCTCTTTGAAAGTGAGTATAATTATCATTAGGGCTAATGAAGCAAGCTCCCGACTCCTCCCTCTGGGGGGGCTGGGAAGGGCTCTGTAACATTATCCAGAGGGTCCTTTTTCTTCTTTGGTTACTCTCTTGGTGTTCGTCGGTTTGTTTTGGTTTTTGTTTTAATTACAAACGGTATGCAGTTGAATGAAGTCAAATGGATTTTTGGTCAAATAAGCCATGATGTTCTGATGCAGTGATTTCCACTGTACCTGTACTATTTCCTTGATTGGGAGGTGAGAGCACAATAGCCGCAGAGGGAGAGAAACTTTACTAGAAAGTGACTTAGTTTATAGCGATGGTCCTCATGATGTTGAGATTTATTATTTAGTCTGATGGTTAACCGCTTTCTAGGAAACTCTATCATGCTAATTGCAAAAGAGAAAACACCCAGAATCGTTTCTTTAGGAAAATTATAATCTAACGTCATAGATGCATTTCTATGGGACAAACACTCAACAACTGACAAGGTTCAAAAGAAGAATCCTTAGCCTAACATAGATCATAGTAGAGATGACATGCATCAACAATGACTATCCATTTATATGGTTTATGCTTCAATTTTTAATGATCTTGTCTTGTTATGATCTTGTCTTCAGAGATTATGAAAACAAAAGATACAAAAAGTCAACTGAGTAGCCTCAGGGCCTGAGGGGATTTAATTTAAATTATTGATTATTTTAAATTTGGAAAGGAACTTACAATTTTGTGCACTAGGAGAGAGGCTTCCCACTTGAGTATCTTAAGTTATTTTGAAGGAAGAAACTATATCTTGCAAAGTTCTTTCAAAAAATAATTCATGTGTTCGCTGTTTTTTATCACTGCTTAGTAAAGCTATTTAAGGTTTGAAAATTAATTTTTGGATAACCAAAAAGTGGGAAGTCAAGGGTTAAAGATATGGTTCAAAGGAGAGTTCCAGCATGTTAGAACCCCTGATCCTTCACTGCATGGTTGTCTGAGCATCACCAGCAGTAGACTCAGCACTGCTACATATATACTCATACTTTCTATGGACCAGCCCCTGGAGAGAGTAAAGTCAATAGTATTGACTGAGAAGTTAATCTACAGCACTGGCCTTCTTAGGAAAGTCTAATATCTTGAGTTGCATATCTCTTGATTTAGACTCCATTTTGGCAGCTTTTTGAGGGTAGGTTCCAATCCTTGATTTCTTCTGTATCCCTGATTAGTTTATGAAAACACTGATTCAGGGATTGTAAGGAACCATTGATTAGAAATATTAATAAGAATCTGATTAGAGGCAAATACACCAAGTTAGCTGCAGATATACATGTCAGAATCACTTGTTGATCATTAATCAATTTAAGGAGCATTCCTCAGAATCTCCTTGGTCCTGCAGGTCTGATGGTGCCTCTCATCTTCCAGAGAGTTGTGAGTTAGGTATGGAGACAGAGATGAAAAAGTTATGTTGTTCTCTTCCACTAAAGGAGATTAAGAGAAGCTCGGGGGTCAGATCTTACTTGTGTTTACTAAACAGAAATACTCACTATTTGTGTTTACTAAATGCAGAAATGCAGGATATAATTTTTAAATGCTTGGGAGGTGGAAGGAGGGGAAAAGAAAATAAACTCGGCAACATGAAGTTATTTAAAAAGAAGCCTGTTGACATGGAGAGGACTCAGGGAGGAAGAAGGCTTCGAATAGGCATCTATCCAATGTTAGGGTGAGCTTCGGGTTATAAATGAGACAATGAACAGCCCAGTTGAGAGAATAACAAGAAGAATGATAAAAAATGAATATACGGATTTGTGATATGAGGTGGAAATTCATAACAAAAAATTAAAAAATGTTTAATGGAACTGACTTACATGCATTTAGGAGAAATATAGAGCTGCATGTGATCAGATAAGTTTAAATAATAAATCTAATAGAGAACTAAACAACTTAGTAAAAAAATCCAGTCATTTCAGAATAATTAAACATTTGTTACATAGTGAATAATATCCAAAAGTTTGAATGAAATTTTCTAGGATTTTGACGGACTGGTAGGAAATCCCTGAAAGTCTATGCTATTTATAAATTCACGATAGAAGTTTTTTATTGTTTGAAGAGATATGTTTTAGGCGTTTTATGATAGTATTTGTGAATATTAAACTATCAACCTCCTCCTTCTCCTCCTCCTCCTCCTCCTCCGCCTTGTAAGCAACTGACAACCCCTGTGGACTGTAGCAATAGTACAGTAGGTACACCTTTTTTGCCTTGCAACTGGGGTTTATTTGTTGAACCACATTTAGCCATGAGCAGACGTTACTCCTGTCTCCAAACTCAGGAATTACATTAGGTGGTACTGGGAAAGCATATGGTATGCCAGGAAACGAGCCCTGGTCGGCTGCCTATAAGACAAGTGCCCTTGCCGTTGTATTATCATTCTGGTCTGATCTCTGGCATCCCCTATTGTCCCTAGAGTGCCAGGAGTGCTCCCTGTGCACAGAGCTAGGAGTAGGCCCTGAGCACCACTGGATGTGACCCCCAAACAAAGAAACAAAACCTCAAACAGACAAAAAACCCAAGTTTCATCCCCAGCACTCCTGAACACTGCTGGAGTAATTCCTGAATGCAGAGCCAAAAGTGAGCTCTGAGCACAACTCCAAAACTAAAACTGAAATAAAAACAAAAAATTGTTAAATATCTTTCTGTACATTATTGGGCTAGAAATTTTTGAATCTCAGAGTCTCTAGGATGTGAGTTGAAATCTACATAAGTTTTCTATTCTTTGAATTCAAGGATAGCAAGTGGAAAAAAGTAGAATTTATAACATAACGTACAGAGCACTGTGTTTGCCTAATCCTAAACTTGTGAGTTTCTGTGAAGGAAAGAAAACTTTGGGTAGTTAAGAAAATAGGTTTTGACTTGTTCTGGATAAGTCTTTGAGACTTCAAACAGGCAAATCTGAAAATAACAGTAGTGAGTGGGGTTTGAACTTTATCATTTACCTTAATAGTGCTGTCAGCTATGAAGTTTAATTATATCACTGTTGGCCATTTGATGGCATTTTGGGATGCAAAGGCCAGCAATTAGTAGTGACTTCTACCCCAGTGAAGTACTTTTAGCTTTGTAATTGTAGTTAACTAACAAGAAGGGCAGTTACAGTCTTTTTTGATCCAACTCAATCACTTCATTTAGTGAGTCATTAGCTTTTAATAATTGGCAGGACCTCTGGTTAGCTAAATCTATCTTAGGTGTGTTACTCATTCTTGCTCAATAAACCATGTGGTCTAATATTTATAATTGTGATATCGTAAAGTAACCTAAAAAATACAAGCAAGAAACAGCCAACAAGAAAGCACTTTTTTTTTTCAATTTTATTTTATTTTTATAAAGTTGTTCACAATGGTTCATTACATTCAATATTCCAACACCAATTCTTCCACTATTACACCTTCCCACTACCATTATTTCGAATTTTCCCACCACCGCACAAGCCTGCCCCCAAAGAAGATCCTCAATAATGTTTTCGTATTGCTTGTCATGAATACTCCTCTAAAAATTATTCTAAAAATTTTCCTTAGAGGAAAGTGTGTGAAGATTATTGAACCTCACCCTGGAGCCACTAAGTCCTGAAAGCACAGTTTTATGTGTGTGTGCCTACTTCTCCTGTCCTTTTGTGTGTGTCTACTTCTCCTGTCCTTCCTGAGGGAGCAAGTTCAGCTCATTAATCTAATGACTGCTCAGTGAGGTTAAGGTGCTATTTAAAGGGAGAATTTTCACGTAAAACAAAATGGTACATTTACGTGTTTACTCCTTCAGCTATTCATATGATTAAGTCTGCTATCAGGTCTACTATGCACCAGACACTGGTGTAAAAGTTGTTTGCCTGGAGCTCACAAACAATTTAGGATTTACTTATTCTTATGTAAGAGTAATAAAGTACTATGACGACAATAAAGTTTGCTAGTGAGGTTACATTAGGTGAACAATGAACAACAGACATTTGGTGTGATTCAAAATATGAGTTTCACATAACATTTTAAGTTTTCTGGTAGTCACATTAAGAAAAGTAAGTAGAAACAAAATTAATTACAGATAAAATAATTAAAAACTAATATTTAGCATATAATCAATAAAAATATTTTGAGTTATTAAAATTAATGCACATATTTTAAATTTATGTGTTTTATATAAAATATGTATTATTTTTGAGGTGCTTATTATCCACATATAACTGATGACTATGATATTGGATGACATAGTTTTATGTAAGTGTGAAGTACATTTTAGCATCTAAATAATGAGAATCATTCATGCATAAAGAGAGAGAGAGGGAAGAAGGAGAAATCATTAAGAGCACATGTTCTGTTACACTCTATGAACTTTCATGTTTGTATTTGGTTTACATCCCTCCACCAGTGCCCATTCTCCTCCAGCAATACCCCACGGTGATTAACTGATAAAATTTTTTTTGAAAAGCACATGTTGGGGCTGGAGTGATAGCACAGTGGGTAGGGTGTTTGCCTTGCACGCAGCCTACCCTGGTTCAATTCCCAGCATCCCATATGGTCCCCTGAGCACCTCCAAGGGTAATTCCTGAGTGCAGAGCCAGGAGTGGCCCCTGTGCATTGCCGGGTGTGACCCAAAAGCAAAAAAAAAAAAAATAATAAAAAAAGCACATGTTCTGATATAGGGTTGTTTTTAATCAAACTTGAATTTAAGTTTTAAATAAGAGAATGGATTAACTAGACACTTATTTTATAATTCTCATATATAGCCTGCCACATAATTTAAATCCAGCTTATTCCTTCAAAATGTTCACATTGTACAAGAGGCTATATTTCTTACATATCTATGAGTCTAAATTAAATGATCTATTGAACTCAGATAATTTTATCAATTTAATAGCTTGGTTACAATAGAAAGGAACTCATTGTCAAAAATATAACAAAAAATAATGGGTAAGTTAATGATCTTGAACATGTTCTCCCCCACATGCAATTTCATTACAGTCTAGTGTGTACTTTACCGATAAATATACTAATTGTAAATTCTAAATTCTAATAGCATTATCCATCTTCAGGACAGGACTTTCGGAAAATACATCTGGGTACCATTGCTCGTGTTTCATCTTTCTTTGGAGGCAGGCCATGTTTGACCCTTTAGTTAGCCTAGCAACATGATGAATTAATTATAAACCAAGATACTCTATACATAAAAATGAAAACTTGTAGAAATAATTTAAGAAGAACCACTGAATGCATTTTAAAATAAAACGTGTGGGATATACTTTTCATGTCAAACAAGCTTTCTTATATTTGTGTATTCTAGTTTTATGTATGTTTTCATTTGGAACCTGTCAGAATCAAATACCTAGAAAAAGTATTAGTACAGGAAATTTATATGGGAGTTAGAGTAAGCAGAGAACTGAGTCTAGAGAAAGGAAGCCAATGCAAGGCATATTCTCAAGTCACTCACCATGCTCACAATTCTAGCCTAGTCATGGTGCATTGTGCTCAGTTTTGTGCAGAACATATTATAAAATAATTACATCTCTGGAGCAAATGATTAATTCCATAACTCTCTCATCACAGGTCAGCAAATAGTGGACTGGGAAGAAAGAGGCTAATCCCTTAGCACTGGTGACCACATAAATAGAAAGGGGGATTAAAGAGAAGCCTCAATGATATGAGTATCAGGAATTGGAAGTCAGGAAAATCCAACTGATTCTAGGTGGATTGCTCACTATTTGCTCAAGTATTTAAAGGGAGTATATTTAGAAGCTTGCCATGAACACTTAAGATGGAACTAATATGATGTAACTAATAAACGTAACCAATAAGATTGAGTTTTTTATAGTTAGAGCCTTTATACTCAGTTCTTATAAGCATCTTTAAAAATGGGTTGAACAAATTTTATTATTTGTATATTACAGAAGAGCATTTGTATGGTTCATGGAAACCTTAATTGACAAAGAATAAAGAAAAAGATGCAGGAATCTGATTTTTGTTAAAATTGTGTTTGATGATGAGTATTCTGATCTATTCTCCCCCATTTACCATCAAACTAAGTACTTTGTATGGGAGTGACTCCCACCCACTATAACAGTGGGTCTTGAATGCTCAAAGTGAACCAGAATTTTGTGTTCCGGTTGAGTAATGATTAGTTTAATTCATTAGAACAAAGTGAAAGGCTGTAGAAAGCTAAATGGCAGGAGCAGAAGAAATATCTTTAATTTCTTTAAAATTTTTATATGTATGCAAGAAAATATATAGGCCTATGGTTACTGCATCTGTCTTATGAGAAAGAGGCAACTAACTCAGTCATAGGATGAAGTCAATGGCACAGTGGTAGTAAATAAAATGAAAAAGAAAATCTCAAGCAAAACCCAAATGTATGATCTTGGATGATGTTTTTGACTCATTGAATAAAACAGTCTTGAAAATGAGAAACTTCATTTGTTGTTTAAAAAAGCCATTTGGACTTTGTTTTTCAAATTTGTTTTCAAATACTTGGAGCTAGCAACATTCTAAGTTCTGATTTGGTGCTCTACAGCATTATTTCTCAACAAAGGGCCATTTTGTCCCCTGACAGCCTCCAGGCTATTCCCAGGGCACTTCAGGAGAAAATTATGCAGATGAGGGGCCATGGCGGGAGACTAGAAAATATCCGGTGGACAGGGTGAAACCCAGGAAAAAAAGCGGTTCTGAAGATGGCTATGGTCAGAAAAACTTTTAGAAAAATTGTTGTAGACTTGGGGCCGGGGCCGGAGCTAGGGCTCCGGCCGAGATTCGACCTGGGTGGCCATGCCTTTGTATAGCCACGTGGCTGTGGAACAAGCAGGAGCCAGAGCCAGCTATATGACTTGGGGTCCCAGCAAGTGCTTGCAACCTTGTATCCAGACTGTGAACTAAGCTTTTGCCCCACACCGGCTAACGGAGGAAATATCCTTCTTCCTTGGCCTCTCTTCCCTCCCGGAGGAGGAGGCGTGGTGTCCGACATTTTATGGGACCTTTGAGCAGGTATGAACTTTGTGGCCTGGGGAAAAAAAAGGTGCTTTGAACTTGAAACAGCATGACACCTGGGCAGTCTCAGGCCAGGGCCGGAGCTTGGGCTCCGGTCAAGATTTGACCCGGTTGGCCATGCCTTTGCACAGCCACGTGGCTGTGGAACGAGCAGGAGCCAGAGCCAGCTATATGACTTGGGGTCCCAGTGAGTGCTTGCAACCATGTATCCAGACTGTGAACTAAGCTTCTGCCCCACGCTGCCCCAGGAAGGGAAATGATTCAATTTCCAACTTAAATCTCCCTGGACTTAATTACTAAAATACAGAAATTGTAAATTTTATCTCTTCATTTTCATCAGTGGAAAACTAATTATCAAATATTTCCTTGTCAATAGGGCTGTATTCTTGGGGGATAAATCCCAACAAAAATAGTGAGTCTGTGTTGAAACTCCAACAACAATAGTGAGTTTTGTGTTGAAATATGGAATGTAATCAAGATAAAGAGAAAAGGAAGTGAAATTTATCAGTTACTCGGGGGGGGGGGCCTTGGGGGGTGAGGGGTGGGATGTATACAGGTTTTTTTTTTTTAATTGGTGGTGGAATATGGGCACTGGTGAAGGGACGGGTGTTTGAGCATTGCGTAACTGAGACATAAGCCTGAGAACTTTGTAACTTCCCACATGGTGATTCAATAAAATAAATTAAAAAAATATTGTTGTAGACCAAATATTTCAGTGTCTTAGAATGAAATAACCCAAGTTTTTTATGTATGTGAACCTTAGAAGGATTTTATTTATAATTTGCACAACAGAATTATCTAAAACATTTTAAAATCTAAAATAATCTAATATTTTTTAACCTCAGTTTTTAATCAGAGTATATCATAACCTGTAGGAACATAAATACAGTACAAGTTATAGCTGGGAGACCAGCTTTATGTAAAAGTACAAAGAGCAAAATGTTTGGTAGATAAAGAATAAAAATGAGCTGGGGGAAAGTCATCCCAGATAGAGAAGGGAACACTAAGTAAAATGTGATTGGAGATCCCACACGGGAAGGGACATGCGTGCTGAAAGTAGACTAGAGACTGAACATGATGACCACTCAATACCCCTATTGCAAACCACAACACCCAAAAGGAGAGAGAGAACAAATTGGAATGCCCTGCCACAGAGGTGGGGTGGGGTGGGGGGATGGGATTGGGGGGTGGGAGGGATACTGGGTTCATTGGTGGTGGAGAATGGACACTGGTGGAGGGATGGGATCTCAAACATTGCATGAGGGAAAAACAAGCACGAAAATGTGTGAATCTGTAACTGTACCCTCACTGTGACTCACTAATTAAAAAATAAATAAATTTAAAAAAGAATAAAAATTAGTTTTTAACATTTATTTAGTCTGCAGTGCCAGAAACTGAACCAATCCTAACATCTGTGAGACATGAACTTTATCTCTGATCCACATCCCTAGTCTAAGACTTCATTTAATTTTAAATGAATTCATGACTCACATAAAATATATTCAATGAAAAATATTTTGAGAAACTGTAAATTGAGACAACAAAGCCAGAAATCAAAACTAGAGATAGCTAGATAATCACTTTTCCTTTTTCTATTTGAATATGCAATGATAATTTTTTTTTTTTTTTTGCTTTTTTGGTCACACCTGGCGATACACAGGGGTCACTCCTGGCTCTGCTCTCAGGAATTACCCCTGGCGGTGCTCAGGGGACCATATGGGATGCTAGGAATGGAACCCAGGTCGGCCGCATGCAAGGCAAATGCCCTACCCGCTGTGATGATAATTTTTTTTAAAAGAATCTTTACTTACCTTTTTTTCTAACTTACCTCAGTAAGATAGATTAAAAATTCATTTTCTTCGTCTGTTGTCTAATGATGGACTAAAGTGATAGCGCAGCGGTCGGGGCATTTGCCTTGCACGTGGCCAACCCAGGTTCAATACCTCTGTACCTCTCGGAGAGCCTGGCAAGCTACTGAGAGTATCCTGCCTGCATGGCAGAACCTGGCAAGCTACCTTGATATGCCAAAAACAGTTAACAACAAGTCTCACAATGGAGACATTACTAGTGCTCGCTTGAGCAAATTGATGAACAACTGGACTAACAATGCTACAGTGCTACAGTTGTCTAATGATAGGTGGTTATGTAATATAGTTTTAGTAAATAAAATGGAAACAGGTATCTTTTGATGGGAATTTCAGTAAGAACAATTGCTTTCTTAACAAATGAGGGTATATGCCCCACACCTGCCTTTTGTTCTATCTGAATGGCCATTTGAAGTTTACAACTACCCTGGTGATTTTGTGATAGTGAGACAACAGATAAGAGGAAATTTCAATGGAACTGAAATAAAAGAGAAATATTCTGGCTCTTCTGATGGCATTATGGAGCAATGGAACTTATAACTTAGCTCTAGTGAGATATCAAACTATCTTGTTTAAGCCTGTGTACACTGAATATTTTATTGTTTCAAGCCTGGCACAAACATGATTTACTGGTAAATACCATAACCTTAACCACTTTTCAATACCTTTGGATTATTTCAGGGTTTAATTCTAGTTTTTAATATTTTGATTTAATCAAATATATTAGTTCTGAATCCTTAAAAAATCTTTTAAAAAATCATGCTTCTTTCATAAATCAGGAGACCCCTACTTGTTTCAGGTAATTTGGAAGACTAACAGCTCTTCTATTTATTACATTTTTAATTTTTTTCATCCACTCAGATAATTTCTCTTAGTATATTTAGATCATTTATATTTAAAGTGACTATTAATATAACAGCAAAGAATGCTTTCTAGCCTTTTGAGTTATATCCCCAGACTCTCAAAGAAATTCTTTTATGTGTGTTGACAGTTTAAAATTTTCTGAAATTTCTTTTGATGATTTCTTAGAGTATTTATTTGTTTGTAGTACTTATCTGTTATTTATGCTATCTATTTTTACCATTAGAGATTGTACTATATTAGTTATATTTACTATTATTGTTTTTTGGACCACACCAGATGGTGCTCAGTCTTACTCCTGGCTCTGTGCTTGGGATCACTCCTGGTGGGCTCGGGAAGGCCCACCTATGTGCAAGGAATCAAACCTTGGTTGACTGTGTGCAAGGCAAGTGCCTTTTTTCTTTTTTTTTTTTTTTTGCTTTTTGGGTCACACCCGGCGATGCACAGGGGTTACTCCTGGTTCTACACTCAGGAATTACTCCTGGTGGTGCTCAGGGGACCATATGGGATGCTGGGATTTGAACCTGGGTCGGCTGAGTGCAAGGCAAACGCCATACCCACTTGCTATCGCTCCAGCCCCAGGTAAGTGCTTTATCACTAAACTCTCTTCATCCTCTAACTGTAATTATTTTAAATGCCTTATATTAGAATTTTTAAAAATCTGTGTTATAATTGAGGTAAATTATGATAGCTTTTTTCTTCATATTTCTTTTTATATTTTTGTTTTATAAGATGATTATAGAAATTGGGGTAAATAGGCCTTGAGTGTGAGAACTGAAGTTTGGCTGATGATAAGCTTAACTTTTATTTTGTTTTCTGGGTTTTGCAAAGCCCAGTTTGCTCAGAAATTTACTCCTTGGTCGGCAATCAGGATTCAGTCCTTGGGGGGTTTGGGGGACTGTATGGATCAAACCTGTGTTGTCATGTGCAAGGAAAGTACTATCCCTCTGCCCCATGAAGGTTTGCTGTAGACTTGCTGTAGCTATAGATTGAGGTACTTTCAAATTCCTCTACTGTCTTTGTTTTTAGATTTCCCTAAATATTCCTTCTCAGAGTCTGTGTCACTTTTACAGCTGTAATTCACAGCTATTATACTTGAATTCCACCATAATACGGCGGAGGGGATGGGGCCGATCTTGGGGGGAGATGTGCTTTATCTTTCATTGAAGGTCTTTCAGTGAAATGTCAGTGGTTTAACCAGCCCAGGTGTGTGAATTCAAACCAGGGCTATTGTGGCCACCACGCAGAGCTCTAGGCACGGCAGGATCATGGTGCACCACTGCCTGGCACCTCGGCCGGTTTACGTAGGCTGCCTTCTTCACATGTGTCCATTCGCAACTAGTCAACTAACCCAGCTAATTTTCACTGCTTTCTATCCTCTCCCTGACCACTATTTCCAATCTATTAGATTGGGTCATGTTATTCGTTGAAGTCATGACTTCTCTCTGCACTTGCCAGCCCATACCAAAAAAATATGAATAAAAATATCAATAAAAAAACGGGGGATATGCCTTTTGTTCAGGAAGTCTAAGTCTCTAGAAATGGTTTCCCCTAATGGGTATTTTTTTTTTTTTTAGTTTTTGGGTCACACCCAGAAATGCTCAGGGATTTCTCCTGACTCTGCACTCAGGAAGTACTCCTGGTAGTGCTCAGAGGACAATATAGTTATAACCACAGACGAAAAACTTTATATTTTAACTAACCCAATAGTGACAGCAAAAATTTTAGAAGATTGTGTAAGACTCAACTATGAAAGATAAAAATATATGATAAAAATATTTGGAAAGTAATGAAAAAGAATTAAAAAAGAAAATGAAAATGTTATGAAAAAATAAAAGACAGGAAAATAATTTTATAAAAATAAAACAAACATGAAATTTGAAGAGTAATAAAAAATGAAAAGTAAATTATTACAACACTGTTTCTAATTGCCCACCAAATTTTTATGTGAATGATAGAAGTTGAATAACACTGACTATTGTGTATTAGAGAGCAAATTCCAAGTTCACTTATTTTCCTTTTGAAAATTATTTTCTTCATCTATTAGAATGAGCACATTTATGCCTACCATGTCATGTTGTTACCGCAACTTTACGAGTTTCTGTGAGAAATTTATGGAGTAGTCTAAAGCAGGTGGTCAATAAAGTGACATACTGCA
The DNA here is from genome assembly GCF_027595985.1 of Sorex araneus. Taxonomy (NCBI): domain Eukaryota; kingdom Metazoa; phylum Chordata; class Mammalia; order Eulipotyphla; family Soricidae; genus Sorex; species Sorex araneus. Next base: position 133,682,236 of record NC_073304.1, on the reverse strand, counting down.
CTTAAATTTTAGAGGGGATTCTATTAGCACATAAATCTATACAAAGTGGAGTTCAGCTGACCATACATATGTGCAAGGTCTGTCCAAGGGAAGAAAATAGATCACTCAAATAATGTGGACAATATTTCATGTCATTCCATGGTAAGAGTTTTCCAACTAAAACAAAGGAGCAAAGGAACAGTGAAAAGGTGAAAGTGGAGGTGAAGAGAAAGAGGAAGGGAAAGTTCTTTGGCAGAAGCAACAGTGTATGGGATGTGCTTCAAGTGGAAAGAAATCAAAGATATTTAAGAAGTGCAGCAGTAGAAATAAAGGGGCGAGAGGAGGTAGATAGTGTCAGAGTGGAGTCTAGCATTCGGCATGGAATCCTTGAACTCTGTGTCCTACCACTACCCCCTCCACACACACAGTGTAGGGGTGCTCATGGCTTCCTTCTTCCTTCAGTGCCTTAGGGGGGTCACTCATAGGGGTGCTTGAGAGACCATGTGCAGAGCTGGGTATTGAACCTGGGTAGGCTGAATGCAAAGCAAGTACCTTACTTTACCTGCACTCTTTGACCCTCTCATTATATTTTTGAAATGTAAAAAGTTGGACAGGATGACTAATTATGATCCATTTTAAATTCTTTTAAAATTGTATTACAAATTTAATATATTTCTCTTGTGTATTTATGTGAGAACAATATCCTGAAATATCATCCTAGAGGTTTATTTTTTGGCTATCTGTGATCCTTTTTTGTTTCCATACACATTTTGTAGCTTTCATATTTACTTGAAAAATGCCATTGTTCAGCTGAGATAGAGGATGCTGGGAGGACCCATTCGGGTTAAAAGATGTGAGCTGAAAGTAGACTATAGACCGAACGTGAAGGCCACTCAATATCTCTATTGTAAACTACAACATCCAAAAGGAGAGAGGACAAAAGGGAATGCCCTGCTGCAGAGGCAGGTTGGGGTGGTGGGGGTGGTGAGAGGGATACTGGGATCATTGGAGGAGGAGAATGGGCACAGGTGGAGGAATGGGTAAACGATCACTGTATGACTGAAATGCAAACACAAAAGTTCATAAATTTGTAACTGTACCTCACAGTGATTCACTAATAAAATTTTTTTAAAAAATAGGAAAAAAAGAAAAATGCCATTGTTGTGTGCCAGAGAGATAGGGTACCAGGTAGGGTGCTCGCCTTGTATGCACAGATCCAGCACCACAAGTGATCATCCAAGCACTGGCAAAAGTGACCATTAATGTAGAGTGGGAGTAAACTATGAGTACAGCTGGGTATGTTTCCTCTACTCACAAAGCCATTGTATTTCAATAGCAACTGTTTGGGATTGTTTTGTTGAACCCCGGTTGGCTGCATAAAGGCAAAATTCCCTCAGCTATTCTATGGTTTAGGCTCCATATCCAGTTTTTAATCAGAGTATGATGTTAACTTGGGGTTGTCACCCATGGCAATCATTCTGTTGAATAGTATTCCTTCTAGTCTAAATGTACTGCATCTTGAAGATCATAAATAATATTGAATTTGTCAAATATACTTTCAGAATCCAATGATATGATCATGCGATATTTTTATTTCTTTTTTGTTGATATGGTATATTATATTAGTTAAAATTCACATTAAACCATACTGTTTATTCATGGGATGAGTATTTCTTTTTAATCTGGATGAATGATAGTCACTGTTTCTCAAACTTTTAATGACTAGGGCTCCCTTGTGATCTCATTTCCTTACTATATGCCCCCTCCCCATTCTATAGTTGACCCCTAACTTTTTGTCATGTTCCTCCACTTTTGGTTTATCATGTTACCCCTCAAAATATCCTGTGGCCCACAGAGGTTCCTATGGCACTGTATTGAGAAATACTATTCTAAATATGTTATTAGATTTTATTTGACAAGATTTTATTGAGAATTTTTACACTTGCTCATCAGAGATATTGGTCTGCTTTTTTTTTTTTTTTTTTTTTTTTTTTTGAGCAGTGATCTTCTGGTTTTGGGATGAAAGTGATGTTTACCTCCTAAATTGTATTCCCTCTTTTTTAAAAATTATAGTCTAAATAGTAGGGTTATAATAGTGTTTAATTTTAAGTCTCGGGCCGGGGCTAGAGCCGGCTCTAGCTCCACCGAGACTCGACCTGGGTGGCCTTGCCTTTGCACAGCCGCTTGGCTGCTGAACGACCAGGATCCAGAGCCAGCTGTACGACTTGGGGTCCCAGCGAGTGCTTGCAGCCATGTGTCCAGACTGTGAACTAAGCCTTTGCCCCATGCTGTTCCAGGAAGGGAAATGATGCTATTTCCAACTTAAATCTCCCTGGACTTAATTACTAAAATACAGAAATACAATCCGCGTGGCCGCTACTGCGGCAGCGCGACTTTATATCACTTCATTCTCATCATTGGAAAACTAATTATCAAATATTTCCTTGTCAATAGGGCTGTATTCTTGGGGGATAAACTCCAACAAGAATAGTGAGTTCTTCTGTTGAAACTCCAACAACAATAGTGAGTTTTGTGTTGAAATAAGGAATGTAATCAAGGTAAAGAGAAAAGGAAGTGAAATTTGTCAGTCTATGTGGGGGCGGGGGTTGGGGGCTGGGGGTTGGGAGGTATACTGTTTTTGTTTTGTTTTGTTTTATCCTTTTTTGGTGGTGGAATATGGTCACTGGTGAAGGGACAGGTGTTTGAGCATTGTATGACCGAGACATAAGCCTGAGAACTTTGTAACTTTCCACATGGTGATTCAATTTAAAAAAAATAAAATAATCTTTTTGATGAGTTGTTGTATTCTATTTGCTAGTATTTTGTTGAGGATCTTCGCATCAGTGTTCATCAAGGATATTGGTCTATAGTTTTCTTTGTTAGTGGTGTTTTTGTTTGCTTTTGGTATTAGGGAGATATGTGCCTCGTAGAAACTGTTCGTAAGGGTTCCTGTCTTTGAGATTTCCTGAAAAAGCTTGAGGAGAACTGGCAACAAGTCTTCTTTAAATGTTTGGAAGAATTCGCCAGTGAATCAGTCTGGACCTGGGCTTTTGTTTTTGGGGAGACTTTTGATGACAATTTCGATTTCCTTGATATTTATGGGCCTATTGAGGTATTTCACGTCTTCTTGGCTCAGTCTTGGGAGATTGTAGGAGTCAAGGAATTCGTCCATTTCTTTTAGGTTCTCTTGTTTTGTGGCATACAGACTTTCAAAGTAGTCTCTGATGATCCTTTGAATCTCCTTGGTTTCTGTTGTGATGTCCCCCTTTTCGTTTTTGATTTGGTTTATTAGGGTTTTCTCTCTTTCTTTCTTTGTGAGTCTTGCTAGCGGTTTATCAATCTTATTTATTTCTCGAAGAACCAGCTCTTTGTTTCATTGATCTTATGGATTGTTTTTTGGGTTTCCATATCGTTAATTTCTGCTCTAAGTTTTACTATTTCTTTCCTTCGATCTGGTTTGGGTTCCTTTTGCTGGTCCTCTTCTAAGATCTTGAGCTGCAAAGTCAAGCTATCTATATAGGCCCTTTCTTCCTTTCTGAGGAAGGCTTGCAGAGCTATAAATTTTCCCCTTAACACAGCTTTAGCTGCGTCCCATAGGTTCTGGTAACTTGTGTCTTCATTCTCATTTGTTTCGAGGTATCTCTTGATTGGGATTCATCCCGGGGATGCAAGAGTGGTTTAACATTTGGAAATCAACAACATAATCCATCACATCAACAAAAGTAAAGATAAAAACCATATGATCATATCAATAGATGCAGAGAAAGCATTTGACAAGATCCAACACCCATTCATGATAAAAACTCTCACCAAAATGGGTTTTGGAGGAACCTTTCTCAAGATAGTCAAAGCCATCTACCACGAACCTATGACAAGCATTATCATCAATGGAGAAAAACTAAGGGCTTTTCCTCTAAGATCGGGGACAAGACAAGGATGCCCACTCTCACCACTTCTCTTTAATATAGTACTGGAAGTATTAGCAATAGCCATCAGGCAAGAAAAATATATTAAGGGGATTCAGATTGGAAAGGAAGAAATCAAGCTCTCACTATTCGCAGACGATATGATACTATACCTAGAGAAACCTAAAAGTTCTAGTAAGAAACTCTTAGAAACAATTGACCTATACAGTAAAGTCGCAGGCTATAAAATCAATACCCAAAAATCCATGGCCTTCCAATATGCAAACAATGAGACAGAGGAAAGGGACATGAAAAAAGCAATCCCGTTCACAATCGTGCCGCAGAAAATCAAATACCTTGGAATCAGCTTAACTAAAGAAGTAAAGGACCTCTACAAAGAAAACTATAAAACGCTAGTCCATGTAATAAAAGAGGACATGAGGAAATGGAAACATATCCCTTGCTCATGGATAGGGAGAATAAACATTGTCAAAATGGCAATACTCCGAAAAGCATTATACAGATTTAACACGATCCTTATAGGGATACACATGGCATTCTTTAAAGAAACGGAGCAAGCAATCCTGAAATATATATGAAACAATAAATGCCCACGGATGGCTAAAACAATTCTTGGGAAAAAGATGATGGGAGGCATCCCCCTCCCCAACCTTAAACTCTACTACAAAGCGGTAACAATTAAAACAGCATGGTACTGGAACAAAGGCAGAGCTGCAGACCGATGGAACAGGGTGGAATATCCCAACACACAACCTCAAATGTATGACCATCTAGTCTTTGATAAAGGAGCAAGAGATGTGAAGTGGAGCAAGGAAAGTCTCTTTAACAAATGGTGCTGGCACAACTGGACAACCACATGCAAAAAAATGGGCTTAGAACTCGACCTGACACCATGCACAAAAGTCAGATCAAAACGGATTAAAGACCTCAACATCAGACCACAAACCATAAAGTACATTGAAGACAAGGTCGGCAAAACTCTCCACGATATTGAAGATAAAGGTATCTTCAAAGATGACATTGAACTAAGCAATCTAGTAAAAACAGAGATCAACAAATGGGACTACATTAAACTAAAAAGCTTCTACACCGCAAAAGGTACAGTGACCAGAATACAAAGACTATTTACAGAATGGGAAAGGATATTTACACAATACCCATCAGACAAGTGGTTGATATCAATGGTATATAAAGCACTGGTTGAACTCTATAAGAAGAAAACATCCAACCCCATCAAAAAATGGGGCGAAGAAATGAACAGAAACTTTACCAAGGAAGAGATACGAATGGCCAAAAGACACATGAAAAAGTGCTCTACATCACTAATCATCAGAGAGATGCAGATCAAAACAACCACGAGATACCACCTCACACCACGGAGACTAGCACACATCCAAAAGAACAAAAGCAACCGCTGTTGGAGAGGATGTGGGGAGAAAGGGACCCTTCTACATTGCTGGTGGGAATGCCGGCTAGTTCAGCCCTTTTGGAAAACAATATGGACGAATCTCAAAAAACTAGAGGTTGAGCTCCCATTTGACCCAGCAATACAACTGCTGGGAATATATCCCAGAAAAACCAAAAAATATAGTCAAAATGACATTTGCACTTATATGTTCATCGCAGCACTGTTTACAATAGCCAGAATCTGGAAAAAATCCGAGTGCCCTAGAACAGATGACTGGTTGAAGAAACTCTAGTACATCTATACAATGGAATACTATGCAGCTGTTAGAAAGAATGAGGTCATGACGTTTGCATATATGTGGATCAGCATGGAAAGTATCATGCTAAGTGAAATGAGTCAGAAAGAGAGAGACAGACATAGAAAGATTGCACTCATCTGTGGAATATAGAATAATAGACTATAAGACTAACACCCAAGAATAGTAGAAATAAGTACCAGGAGGTTGTCTCCATGGCTTGGAGGCTGGTCCCTCATTCTGGGCAACTCAGAGAAGGGAACCCCAAGTAAAATGTGGTTGGAGGTCATGTGGGGGAAGGATGATTTGGGCCGAATATAGACTAGAGACTGAACACAATGGCCACTCAACACCTTTATTGCAAACCACAACACCTAATCAGAGAGAGAGAACAAAAGGGAATATCCTGCCATAGTGGCAGTGTGGGGTGGGGGGAGACGGGACTGGGGAGGGGGGGAGGGATGTTGGGTTTACGGGTGGTGGAGAATGGGCACTGGTGAAGGGATGGGTTATCGAAATTTGTATGGGGGAAACATGAGCACAAAAATGTATAAATCTGTAACTGTACCCTCACGTTGACTCACTAATTTAAAATAAACTATGAATAAAAAATAAAATAAAATAAATAGTGTTTAATTTTATAACACTGGTGTATTGCATGCCACAACCACTGAAGTGCTCATGACCTTTCACCTTTGATGCTATTTCCTCTCATCCAAATTTCCTTCTTCCTATCAATACTCCCATTATATGATTATTGATGCTTATGGGTTTGGTGCATGCTGTTACACCTTACATTAACACTAGCACATGCCCTAGTACTCCCAGCTCTGCTCTTGTGATATTTCCAGTCTGCCTCAACATTTTCCTCACCTACTCACTCCAACCTGATATATTCAGATTTATAATCCCAGGCCCAAGGTTAATTATTAATTGATATTGTCTCTACCATTGATTTGTTTGTCTATATATCACAGATGAGTTAGATCATCCAGTACTTGTTCCTGTCTCTGGCCCATTTTGCTCAACATTATACCCTCTAATTTCATCAAAGTTGCCACAACTGCATGCCTTTATTTTTACTTGTGGCTGCAATATATTTTATTGTTTTCATATACCACAAGTTTTATTCATCTTTTGGTGCACATTTGTGTTGTTTACATATACTGATTCTGAGGTTGTTTCTTGCTATGTCTATAAATTATGTGTAATAGACCTTAAATTTCATTTTCTAAGAGTAATTTTTTTATGTTCTCTCTTATTTTTTACTGAAGTACTGTGCTTTGTCTTCAAGGTCACCAAATACGTTTTTGGCTTCTTGTATGCTACTTCTGTGGTTTGCCACTGTATTCTTTATATCCTTAAGTTCTACCTCAATGGATTCTTAAATATATTTTTTTAAATCAGCATTTCTTGGAACTGAGTGAATCTTTCATCCAGTACTTCCTTCACTTTAGTGTCATAGAGACTGATTCTCTGAGGTCATTCTCAGGCAATGTTGAGAGTTCTGATACACTTGATGACTTCTCTGGACTTCTGTTCCGCTCTGCTTGAAGCAGCTGAATTTTTTTGTATTCCCGCCTCATGCTTCCTGAGTGCTGGGTACTCGGGGAATTGAGCAGACAGACAGGCTGTGTTGAGTCTGGTTCCAGAGCAAAGAAAAGGAAGAAAATAGCATTTGGTTTGGGAAGCAGGCATCAAGCTGGACAGAATGCCAGGCGGAGCTCTAGGTTACATCTGGGTGCATCTGGGTAACCAAAAGCACGAGCAGATGGAGTGATCCAGTTCAAAAGCAGAGAAGGTGAAGAAAGATGCTGAGGCCTTCTCTGTTTGTTTGTTTGTTTTTGGAACAGGTTAAGCAGAATGGGTGTTAGTTATTTGGAAATACAGAATTCTGTAATGAAACATAAGTAAGCAGTCTGGTTCAGGGCTATTCTTATTATAGTAACTTTTCGTTACTTTTTCACAGTCACTATGCTTGTGATTGATATCTTTATCTTTAAGCAATCAATATCTTCCTGGTTCAGTCTTGGAAGGTGGTTAGATTACAGTTTTTTCATCTAAGTTGTCCAATTTTTTATAGGAATGTTTATTATAGGTAGTCATTATTGTTTGTATTTCACAAATATTTTGTTTCCAAGCACATGTTCTGTCTCTGAGACTTTTCTATGGCTACCTGAGTTTATTGTTCTGAGAAATTTATTATTTCTTTAGAAAAGTGTATCATTTTGTGAGGAACATTCTGTGTACAGTTAAGTTTATCTCATCAATTATTTCATTTAACATCATTATTTACTATTAATATTTTACTGGACTGGAGCAATAGCACAGCAGGTAGGGCGTTCGTTTGCCTTGCACACAGCTGACCTGGGTTCGATTCCTCTGTCCCTCTCGGAGAGCCTGGCAGGATACCGAGAGTATCCCAATCACATGGCAGAGCCTGCAAGCTATCCGTGGCAAATTTGATACAGGGTGGGGATGGTGGGAGGAATACTGGGGACATTGATGCAAGAGAATGGGCACTGGTGGAGGATGGGTAAACGATCACTATTTGACTAAAATGCAAACACCAAAGTTCATAAGTTTGTAACTATACCTCATGGTGATTCACTGATAAAAACTTAAAAAAAAAAACCCCAAGTAACAAGTCTCACAATGGAGACGTTACTGGTGCCTGCTCGAACAAATCAATGAACAATGGGATGACAGTAACAGTGACAGTGAATATTTTACTGATAATAAAAAACACTGTTGCACTGTCGCACTGTCATCCTATTGCTCATTGATTTTCTTGAGTGGGCACCAATAATGTCTCCAATGTGAGACTTGTTACTGTTTTTGGCATATTGAATACGACACAGGTAACTTGCCAGGCTCTGCCATGTGGGCTGGATACTCACAGTAGCTTGCTGGGCTCTCTGAGAGGGGCGGAGGAATTGAACCTGGGCGGGCCGCGTGCAAGGCAAATGCCAATAACAAAGAAATTTATTTTAAAATAAAACTTTTTAGTTACATGATCCTACATCTGAAGAAGCTATGTTCTAAACATTTGAAGACACTAGAGATGGCACACTATTTTCTTGTTTTTTTTCCTGTTAGTTATGAAGGAAACTTATGAAATCAAGTCTCAAAGTACTACCAATCTGCTTGATAAATAAAAGCTTTAATTTTTAAAAGACAATGAAAATCATTTTTAAACTTAAGGGAAAATTCAACATGTAAATGGCTAAGTATGGTAAGTATATTTACTCAATACTCGAAAACATTTAAAATGCATTTTAAATCTTAATGCAATGAACTTAAGGCCAAGTACACATATTACATGCATTAAGGCTAGAAATTATCATAGTAATCATCCCTAATTTAGTTGCAACAGACATTGTTTGTGGTGTTGGTGTGCCAAGCTTATGAGTACTTGGCCTGCTAGTAACTGAACCAACTCTTAACCGTGGAACTCTTACTCTTCCCACAGAAGTAAGTGCCTTTTGTTTTTGTAAAGACTTAAGTCTGTGGTTTGAGCAGTGAAGTAATATCTATAAAATGGCAATTTAGGGCCAGAATCTAGCTGAACAATGGCAAGTGGGTCTGATTTCTTTGACTTGCTATGTACAATTAAAAAATATCTTGAGGAAGGAGAGGTAAAAGACTGGTAAATAGGACATTGGATTGCTAATTGCATATCATCAATAGTAGATTATTTTAGCATTGTCTCAAATTGTAGTAAATAATAGAAGGCACAGGCTAATATCTTATTTATAAATCTTGACTCACATTTTATAATTCCTACATTCTTCAGGATTTGTAGCATTATCTATGCATCTTTCAGCAAGCTTTTAGGGGAAGCCATCTTGCCAGTCTCCAGGATACTCAGTGCTCAAACTTGTAGAGCCAAATGACCCACATTAGTGTATCTCAGTTGTCATCTTGATGCAAGTTCTTTGCCCAGCATAGTTTTTCCAGCACCTGGTTTACCAGTGAGCAGGATGTTCAGAAGCAACATATTCTAATTAATTTCTTTTGGTCTGAGTGATATATCCATTGCTATATTATTTTGATTTATGGCTATCAATTTATCCTTTGTGGTTTTTAAGTGATTGCTTTGTGTTAATTTGGGTAGCCTGTATGGGAATTTTCATTTATTATCTTCTCAGCAATTCATTAATCAGCTCTATTCGTGGTGCTGTGGATTGAAGGGTAACAAGGACAAAATCATTACCTTTAAGAAGGAAGGAATTAGAGAGACCCCCAGGGATAATTTTTGAAAGTAGCAATGAATCAGCATTTTATCTGACCAGAATCTGCTATGGTGGAGAACCCTGGAGGTTTCTGTACCATGGGGAGGTTAAATATGTTCTGGGAAGGGAAATGGATTTATAGGGGCTATACATTATGTATACATTTCTTAGGAGATACAGGGCAGTGCATGTATCACTTCACTTGTATCACTTGTCATCCCATTGATCTTCGATTTGTCCAAGCGGGAGCCAGTAATCTCTCCATTTGTCCCTGCCGCATGCTAGTGCAACCCAATGATATTTGCTTGCTCCAGGAACAGGAAGAGTCTCAAATCAATCATTCAGGGATTTGATGAAGAAATCTGACCATCTAGTTGGTGGGCAGCTACTCGGTCTTCTGACGTCCCGTGGAATCCAGTCGGTAACAGCTCTAGTCCAGTGGTCATCTCTGAATTGCATTACATGACCGGCCCATCTGATTTTTGATGCCTTGGCAAACGAGACAGCGTCCCTGATTCTTGACCATTGATGGAGGTCAGAATTCCAGATTAATTCTCTCACTTGAGTGAGATGTGATACTCCTAGCATAGCTTTTTCGATTCCTCTTTGGGATACCCTAATAGCGTTCTCATCCTGTTTGCATAGGGCCCAGGTCTCAGAGGCATATGTTAGTGCAGGAAGAACGGTGGAATCGAAAAGATGTGCCCAAAGTCGGAGGTTCTTTGTTCTCTTAACCACTTCTTCAATGCTCTTGAAGGCATTCCACGCTGATGTCTTCCTCCTGCGCAGTTCTGGTGCCAAGTTGTTCCTCATGTTGATTTCTCATCCCAGGTACATATAGCTGCTACATTCGGAGATGTTCGTTACATTGAGAGCAAATGGAACTTCAGGGACTAGTTCATTTTTCATGGGCATTGTCTTGTTGAGATTCAGCTGCAATTCGACCTTTCCACACTCGTGGTTGAAGTCAGCCAGCATTTGTGCTGTTTGGCTAATGTTTGGTGTTATGAGAACAATGTCATCAGCGAAGTGGAGGTGGTGTAATTGCCAACCATCTATCTTCACTCCCATTCCTTCCCATTCCAGTCATCGCATGATGTTCTTGAGGGTAGCACTGAAGAGTTTCGGTGAAATGATATCACCCTGCTGCACCCCTCTCTTTACATCAATGATCACTTACTTGTAGAATGGTGAGATCCTGGTGGTGAATCCACAATACAGCTCTCGGAGGATTTTGATATACTGAGTTTAAATGCCCTGTTTGGCCAGTGCTTCGATGACCGCCTCAGTCTCAACAGAATCGAAGGCCTTCTTTAAATCAATGAACTTTAGACAGAGCGGCATCTTGAACTCTCACGAAACTTCAATGAATTTGGTCATTGTGTGGATATGGTCTATTGTGCTGAATCCCCTTCAGAACCCGGCTTGCTCACATGGTTGTCCTTCATCTAGTGTTCTGCCTATTCTATTCAAGATGACACAAGTGAACAACTTGTAGACAACAGACAGCAGGTAGATTGGGCGATAGTTGCCAATGTCGTGGATGTCTCCCTTCTTGTATAACGGAAAGGTCCTACTGGTTTTCCATTGGGACAGAACCTTGCATTCAGACAGGTAGCATGTGAAGAGTCGGGCCAGTGTATTGATGAGTACTGGCGGCCGATTCTTCAGTTGTTGGGGTCTGACCTTGTCTGGACCAGGTGCTGTACGCGTCTTTACCAATGAAATGGCATGTCAGATTTCAGAAGGGAGGATGTTCAGAATGACATATCCATCCTGCGGAATTTGGTATGTGGGTAGGTGGACATAGCTGTCAAAGAGATCTGAGTAGAAGTCATCAATAATCCTTTTCATTGCCTTTCTGGAAGATGTGATAGATCCATCAGGACGTCGGAGAGCAGTCATCCTGGTCTTGTAGTTGGCGAAGGATAGGCGAGCATTGCGAATACTTTTCCCAGCTTCTGCTGCACTGACCAACACTGCCACTCTTCTCTCTTTGAGGTATTCCTTTATCGCACCTCTGCACAGCTTTGTGAGCTTGGACGTTAGCTTGTGGTTGCCTGAGGCTCACACCAAACCACATTGACGAATGAGCTTGAGAGTTTCCGAAGACAGGCATCTGTTTGTGGCTTTCTCAATCTTGGCACTCTTCGCACAGCCATGGAGGTGCTGAACCAGTCAATGGTATTCCTCGTCGACTGATTCAGTCATCCACTACCCAGCCACCACCACTTTCCAGGCCGCTCTCTGGACATTTGGGCCGAACCTCACACATGAGTGAAGCCCCACAAAACCAGGGAAGCAGAACTTTGCGACCTTGAACTCTAGGTTCAACGAGACCTGGAAACAAGATCCTCTGCCTCCTTCAGTCTTGGCATCTGAGGGAGGGGTCAAACCCAGATGTCCCACCCTACCCAAGCCAGATAAATACCTCACTGGCCGACCCTCACTACATCCACAACCCAGCCACTGCCATGCTCCAGGTTGCTCTCTGGACCACGCTGCTGCCAAGCGGCCACACAACACACCATAAGACATTTAATATCCATTATTCCTGCACCATACTGGATAGAGCTCAAATTTGGTGTGAACCATGGTAACATCTCTAAGGGCGATTGGAGGCTGCCCTAAAAGCCTCTGTTCCTCTCAGAGAGCCTGGCAGGCTACTGAGAGTATCCCGCCCGCACGGCAGAGCCTAGCAAGCTACCCGTGGCGTATTCAATATGCCAACAACAGTAATTGGCCTCATTGGCCTATGTATACATTTTAGAAATTTTGTTAAAACAAATATTAGAAATATATGTGCCCTCAGCAGATTGTTAACAATTTGGGAGACTTTCTATGAAGATATAATGAAAATGCTATGCATTGATTTTTATAGGCTTATAGAATAGTGAAATTAGTCTTATAAAGTAAAATATCTATATATCAAATTATTGGCAGTAAAATTTTATGTTATATAGGAGCTAATCAAACAACAAAGGAATAAAGGGATATTTCAGAGAAAGGAAAATCATGTACAAAGTTAGGGCTTCATCTGACTTATCTAGAACCAGTCATAAAGATGAAGTGAAATTTGGCATATTTGGGATTTAAACTATTGGCTGACATGGGATTTAAACAATTTTACTTTGATGATTTTAGATAGAATATACATTTATTGTTGTACAGTTCGCACTACTCCCTAATGTAGCAAATTTCTATTTAACCTCAATCTGTTTATATCTTTAGACTTTAAGTCTTTAGACTTTATATCTTTAGACTTTAAGTTTTTAGACTTTAAATTCTATAATATTTGCCATAAGTTGGAATAGAGATAAACAAATGGGACTATTTTAAACTAAGAAGCTTCTGTACCTCTAAGGAAACAGTGACCAGAATACAAAGACAATCCTCAGAATGGGAAAGGATATTCATCTAATACCAATCTGATAAAGGGTTGATATCAAGGATATACAAGGCACTGGTGGAACTCCACAAAAAGAAAACATCCGACCCCATCAGAAAATGGGGTGATGAAATGAACAGAAACTTTTTCAAAGAAAAAATCAGAATGGCTAAAAGGTACATGAGAAAATGCTCTATATCACTAATCATCAGGGAGATGCAGATCAAAACAACAATGAGATATCATCTCACACCACAGAGACTGGTCCACATCCAAAAGAACAAAAGCAACTGGTGTTTGCATGGATGTGGGGAGAAAGGGACTCTCCTTCACTGCTAGTGAGAATGCCAACTGGTTCAGCCCTTTTGGAAAACAGTATGGATGCTTCTCAAAAAAATAGAAATTGAGCTCTCATTTGACCCAGCAATATCACTTCTGGGAATATATCCCAGAGAAGCAAAAAAGTATAGTGGAAATGACATCTGCACTTGTATGTTCATTGCAGCACTGTTTACAATAGCCAAAATCTGGAAAAAAATAGTGCCCAAGAACAGATGACTGGTTAAAGAAACTCTGGTACATCTACATAATGGAATTCTATGTAGCTGTTAGAAAAGATGAAGTCACTAAATTTTCACATATGTGGATCAACATGGAAAGTATCATGTTCAGTGAAATGAGTCAGAAAGAGAGGGACAGACATAGAAAGATTGCACTCATCTGTGGAATATAAAGTAACAGAATAGGAGACTAACACCCAGGAACAGTAGAGATAAGCCCCAGGAGGTTTGCCCTATGGTTTGAAGCTGGCCTCACATTCCGGAGGAAAAGGCAGCTCAGACAGAGAAGGAAACACCAAGCAAACGGTGTTGGGAGGACCCGCTTGGGTTGGGAGCTGCCAAAAATAGACTATAGACTGAACATGATGACCACTCAACACCTCTATTGCACAATATCCAAAAGGAGAGAGAGAACAAAAGGAATGCCCTGCCTCAGAGGTGAGGTGGTGAGGGCGAGGGGGTGGGGGGTGGGAGGAATACTGAGATCATTAGTGTTGGAGAATGGGCACTTGTGGAGGGATGGGTAACCGATCATTTTATGACTGAAAGGCAAAGACAGGAGTTTTTAAGTATGTAACAGTACCTCACGGTGATTCACTAATAAAAAAAATTCTATGATATTTGCCATTATTGACATCTATGCCATACTTTGTAACTTTCATGGTATTTAACATTTCTTAATATATCACCATAAGGTATATGTATATACATAATTAGCATGTTTCATAGATGAGTGAACAGAGTCTCAGCAACCTTAGGCAACTCTTTTGAGGCAACTCTGCTAAAAACAAGGTAGAATTGGGATTTCAATCTAATCTGCTTAATCCAAAATCAGCATTTTGATACCATATAAGATCAAGTGGGAGAGGTGCCTCATTGTGTAGTTCAAAAGGCACTGAACTCTCTTTTTACAGGTAATGGTTTCTTTGACAAGATGATCTTATGAAAAGATCAACCTTTGGCTTTCTTAAAGAGGTTACAATAATGATGTTGACTAAGAGAGTTCTGGTGACTCCAGTATAATCAATAACTTTTGGGTTAGAAGTTTAATGGGGAAGGGAAAGGATTTTTGCTTTGTTTTGTTTTTGTGTTTTCTACTTGCACTCACAAAATAGCTTACCAGAAACAGGAATTTAGGTTTACCCATAAGTTTATTTGGGAGTTGATTGAAGAAGCATGATAAGAGATTGGGAGAGAGGGAAGAGAAAAGAGCTAATGAAGGGTTTATCATTATGAGTAAATTATAAAGGCAGCTGGATATTTATCCTACTGTGGATAGGATAAAGACACTTTGAGAGAACTTTCTTCAGACTAACTGTCAGAGATGTCTTTAAATGATTTCCATCCACCCACCACCCACCACACACACACACACACACACACACACACATACATACACACACACACTCCCACACCAGATGTTAAAGAAGTCTCAATGCTCTTCTACATTCCCATAGTTCACTTGGAAAGATAGTTCCTGAGATATCAGCTGTTGTCTTATAAGATTGTCTGAGGACTATTGAATTCTGATAAAATTCTTAGTCATAGAAATGTAGGTGCTTCTGTTTACAATAGCCAGAATCTGGAAAAAACCCGAATGCCCCAAAACGAATGACTGGTTGAGGAAACTTTGGTACATCTATACAATGGAATACTATGCAGCTGAGAGAAAAAAGAAAGTCAAGAATTTTGTAGTTAATTGGATGGGCATGAAAAGTTTCATGCTGAGTGAAATGAGTCAGAAAGAGAGAGACAGACATAGAAAGACTGCACTCATCTATGGTATATAGAATATCAGAGTGGGAGACTAATACCCAAGAACTGTAGAAATAAGTACCAGGAGGTTGACCCCATGGCTTCGAGGCTGGCCTCACGTTCCGGGGAAAGGTCAACTCAGAGAAGTGATCACCAACTACATTGTAGTCGAAGGCCATGTGGGGGAAGGGAGTTGCGGGCTGAATGAGGGCTAGAGACTGAGCACAGTGGCCACTCAACACCTTTATTGCAAACCACAACAGCTAATTAGAGAGAGAGAACAGAAGGGAATGCCCTGCCACAGTGGCAGGGTGGGTTGGGGGGGAGATGGGATTGGGGAGGGTGGGAGGGATGTTGGGTTTACGGGTGGTGGAGAATGGGCACTGGTGAAGGAATGGGTTCCCGAACTTTGTATGAGGGAAGTATAAGCACAAAAGTGTATAAATCTGTAACTGTACCCTCACGGTGATTCTCTAATTAAAAATAAATAAATTATTAAAAAAAAGAAAAAAAAATGAAATGTAGGTGCTTGTGGTAGGCAGCTGTCAGTACGGATAACATCCCCCCAAATCCTCAAAGATATAAGTAACTCCCAGGGAAAGTCAAAAGGAAATAGGCAGAACACTTGCTAAAAGAGGAACTTGCTACCATAGTGCAGTGCAAAATGAATGAGAGCACACAAAGACTACTTTTTATTCAATTCTGTTAGAACTGTTGGTCATCAATAAACACTTGTTATATTTAACCAAACCTGCGGAATTTTAGTTACTAAAGTGTGTACAACATGCTGATCAGGTCAGAAATACTTTAAATTTCTTACTAACAATTCAGGTTATGATATACCTATTAGTCAATGATAAGTTTTGATGTTGGGAGAGTAGAGAACATAGCCCTTAGGGCTGAACAGACACTGTAATCTTGTAGTGATTTATACCATTATAGTCAAACATTAAAATTACTTTCTCCTCTTACTCTAGTTTATCATATTTAACATTGAAATGATGATACTGGACTCAAATATAATAGCAAAGAAGTGAGTTAGTGTTTGGGGCTACTAGAATTTCTGTTTCGGAGGAATATAGAGAAGATGACAGTCTAGAGGAAGGAAACAGAGATTAAGTACTTTGAAGACAGTTCTGACTATATCATTGGTGGACATAATGGGTTCCTAAAGAAGCACACTGCTGGTGTTGCCAATTACCTCTGTTCAGTACTCATTATGTAACCTAGATTAGAGCTTAATTTAATCCATTTTAACTGATGTAAATGCTATTATCAGGATGCTATTCATATTTCTATGTTTGAAAATGTGATGTGGATAGCATATTGTACTATGCTTGTGTTTTATACTAATTGTTATTACAAAGCAATGGTGTAACTCTTTAAACAGGAAATTTAAAATCCAAGGTAGAATGTAGAATTTTATCCATGGTATCTGTGCTTCCCACGAACCAACCTCAGTTCCTAATGTGTGAATACCCAGGCCCTCGTGAGTGATTATTTGACTCCTATAATCAGAATTTAGAAAGGAATGCAGTATCCAATGCCAAGCTTGGATGAGTGATGTCTAAAGAGAAGGTCAGGCCCCTTCTGAGCACTGAGACTTATTCACTATGTCCTTAAATCACAAAGTTTGTGGCATGGTTGGCAGGGGGTGTTGGGAGGTGCAGGGGGGTACTGTGTGGTGGGGGTTACTGAATTTTTGATAGTATGAGGAGATAAATTCAATTCATAAAATCAGATGGACTCTAGCTGTTAGTATCCCCAGAGCAATGCTGTATAGGTTTGGCGTCTTGAAAAATGTGCAGCAGTCTTCTTGGAGTAGATGACTGGGCAAATAAGACATGAAATGAGCCTCAAAAGGACTGGAAGTAAATATTCTTTAAAGATTTGGGAGTACTCTCTAGTAAGCTCTCTGGGTTTATGCTTTTGTTTTGAGAGAGACTTTTAATTATTGTTGCTATTTCCTTTACAGTAATTGGCTTGCTTGGTGGTTCTCTTGATTCAACCTCTTGATTCAGCCTTGAAAGGTTATAGAAGTCAAAAAATGTATCCATTTATTCAATTTCTCAAGTTTTATTGCACCCAGCAATTCTCTGGGCTGGTAATTGAGACAAATGTACTCTTAAACTGGATTTAAGTCATGTTTAACTACCAAGATTTTTCTCTTGATTGTCATTCATACCTTCGCAGTTAAGTGGTATATTTTCAAAACGTGTCCATGTTTTCTACTTATTTTATGTCTTTAGTAATTTATTTAGAAAAAAAAGAAATAAATTACATATCCAAAGTTGGAATGTATGTGATTCCAAAATGAAATACCTGTCTTTAATCGTTTAAGCCTATTTTTTTTTCCGGTGGTGTTTATCCAAGGATAACTCATCATTTAAAAAGATATGGACTTCTTTTCTTGCTCATTGTGGATTATAATTATTATTATTTTTACTGCAAGTTCACCTTTTATAGGGGCTCAGTGGAATCCTAGTGTAATGATAAACACTTAATTTTTTTTCTGATAACATCACACAGGTGTCATTAGGTCAGAACACATTTTAAATTAATTTTTTTGAAGTGAAAGCAGGTTTTATTTGGAAGTTCTGAGGAAAGGGGTAGGGGAAGAGAGAAAGAGAGAAATAGAGAGAGAAAAAGTGAGAGAGATTCAAGAAAGAACATGAACCTTAGAGAGTGGAGAGAGAGCCCTACGTAAATTTCTTGAAAGGAAATTTTAGTATAAACCTGAATGTCAACTCATAAAGTTTAAGCCTATAGCTATTAATTCTTTTTAGATTAATTTTTTGCTTAGTTCTTTTTACATTATTATTTTTTTAATCTAGAGCCTAGATTTAGAACATGTTATTGTCATTTCTTTTCACGTGTAGATGGATTATTTTGTGTAGTCTAATCTCTTTATCTCTCACAGATTTAAGTCTTTATTTGTGTTCCCTACTTGAGCATTAAACGTAATTCTTCATAATACTGAAACCAGAAAATACTCATTGGGCCTCCAGAGTTTCAAATCAGTTGAAAGCTGATTTGAAATAAGCTTCAAATCAGCTTAAGATTTTATTTTAGTATTTTTTCATTTTGCATCCCTATAGATTTCTTTCCCTAATCTTGTAGTCACAGCTATGCTTATAAAAGGAGCCTCTCAAGATTTTACCTTTTGTAAATAGAAGGGTTCCTTTCCTAGATTTTTAAAGATCAGAATGTTATCAGCAACTAAAGTTCTTAAAGATTTCTTTAATGTATTTTAAAAAAATGTTTTTCCTTTTTTTCCCCTTGTAATGGTGCTGGTGGTGCTGTGGTGGTGGTGGTGGTGGTGTGTTTGTGTGTTTGTGTGTGTGTGTGTCAGTGTGTTTGGGGTGGGGTGGGGTGGAGGTGAGGGTTGGACCATGCCTGACAGTGCCCAGGGCTTGCTTTATGGATTTAAAAAATTTGTCCCAGACCTGAAGTGTATGTTTTTAAAGGATAAAGTTTAAATTTGGGGAACATAAACATTTTAAATGTATTTCACATGTTAAAATTTGATAATAGGGGCTGGAGCAATAGTACAGTGGGTAAGGCAGTTGCTTTGCATGCCACTGACCTGGGTTTTGTCCTGGGCACTATGCATGTTTCCCCAAGCCCTATTGGGAATGAATCCTGGGCATAGAGATAGGAGCAAGCTTTGAGCACTGCCAGGTGTGGCCCCCAAACAAAATAAATTAAAAATTAATAATAAAAATATTGAAAAAGTCTCTTTCTTGGAATACACGACAGTTCCAAAACACAATAATGAATATAAGATAGCATTAAATATTTTTTGATTCTTTGTTAACTAAATCTGAGTTCAACATGCCTCTCTTTGTAAACATCTTCTATTAAACTTCTTTTTTTCCAGAAGAAAAAACACAAGTTACAAAATGTGAAAATGATTTAAAATTTTTTGGGGTACTTTTGCCCTTTAATATCTGTTATCACAAATTAAAAGGTCTGAACATGAATTATTTTGGGATTATGATAAATAAGAACTTTCTTAAAAGCTTTTATCCCAATTCTTATATCTAGAACTGAGGACTTGTTACAGTAAATTCTAGTTTTCACAGCACTCATCTATATTTAAGGGTAAAGCAGAGGAAAAAGACACTATATGGAGATGGGTCAGTCATGAATTGCATGAATAACATTGTTATTTTTAGCAGCTACCTTTTCTAGTATTTAAACTGCCACTGAGAATAGCTTTGAACAAGCTGCAAAACCCTGAAGGTCATAACCCAGGAGGGGACAGAGTATAGGAACATGTGTACCAAGGATGATGCAGATGGATAAACAAGCCAGAAAGTGCCCCATAATTTTTCTTTTCCAACATTTCATTGAATAGCTCACCCCAGGCTATTATCCTGTGAAAGTGGAATTTTAAAAGACCCAACCCCAAACAAATCCATACTAATCCCTGTTGGGAGACTTTTCCCATCATTAATGAAACCCAGAAGAGTCCTAAAGAGAGGTGTGACAATCTGAGAGGCAGAGCAAAGATCACAGAGGTGAGAAACCTGTCACCTCTCTTCATATCTTGGGGAGCAGATGGGCCAGACTCAGCATGTCCAAAGCAGTTGTAGTAGGACAGAGTTCCCACTGTCTTAAGAGCTACACTGAGAAAGACAGCCATCACTACAACGTTCCCCTTTGCCATCCAGCACAACCTCTTCAGAGATGGCTTTGCTGAGAACATTCAGGTCTGACAGTTACCTTGCACATGGTGAACAGAAATAAGTAGGTAAATGAATCTGTTAGAGGAGCTCTTCAGAATGAGGGATGGAATTAGCAACTAGCCTGATCTGCTGAGCAGGTGACTGTGGGTTCATGAATCTGGGTACTATGACTGGGATATGAATAGAGTTTAGAAAGCCTCATCTCTTTGGCTGAAGTGAATGGGTTGGTGTTCAAGCTATGTGGTGGTGGAGGAGTATTATATCTCTAAGAATTAACCATCAGTTAATTCAATGATAGCTTACTGTCATTCTATCCTTGAGATCTCTTGGTCCTCCCTTTAAATCCTGAAATCAGGGCCTGCTATTCTCAGAAGACCCCATTTTGCTCATACACTTTTTCTATTTTCAAAAGTTGAAACCAGGAGCCTGAATGACACACAAAATGTGTAAGTCCTAGAGCTTGGTAGAGACACAGGCAGGAAAAGAGCCTAGCTCCTTGAAACATCACGTGTGAGGGAAGGTTTTTGTCAATCACACACCCTTTTGGACTTCTTTAAAAGAAGATTTCAGTCCATCACCTTTTGCTACTTTTCACTTAATCCACTTTAACTAACATGTAATCATTCTGGGATTTTTCCCCCCTTTTGTACTCCTGGATTAATTCTTTTTTTCTGGATTTGACATGTTTCTTTTGCTTGACTATGTTTATTGAAATATTGGTCAAGTAATTTATAAAATAAAGTGCACAAAATAATTTGATAATGTCCATGTAGAAGTCTTATTTTGTTTGATTAAGTTGTTCTGAATATACAGTTTTATCTTTGCCTTCTGACTCTGCAAGAATTATTTTGCTGCATTTTAGGGTTCTGTATGATTGACAGAAATTGGTTGATAGAAAACACAACAAGAGCATGACAAAGTCTATACACATATGAAAAATATTTCTAGTAAATGAAAATCAAACATATAGAAAACTGATTTTCTCTTTCTATTTGATAGATAAGGACTAAACAAAATGTTAACATTCAGCATTGGTATAAACTGAAGAAGTCTGGGTACAGAAAGAATGAACTTTCTAGAGGACAGTTTATGACATTCAGAAATTGTCACTTCTATTTCTACAATTGAGAATGGGTTCCTTTTTTCTGGTTGGTAAAGTTGTGGTTCTCATTTTCCTTTGAGGCAATAAACCTTCATGAAGATCTGTGTTTAGGTGAAAATTCATGTCAGTTTAGTGCCTAAAAGGGTATTTTTATCTGCTTGTTTGTTTCAAACTCAAGAAAGCACTTCTATTACTTTTGGATCTCTTCCCTGCCCTCAGTATTCCTGTTGTTCCTTTCATAAAGTATTGGTGTTTGAATAAGCCATATATTTTACATTTTTCTATTATATTTTCTATTGTTTTAACGTTTTTTATTTTGAGAAAGATTTAATGTTTATTGCTTTTTCCCTTTTTCTTATCAAATAGTTCGTATTAGAATTTTGTAACTATTATTAACCTATTCTTTTGTGGATCTGTTAGATTCACACACTCAAATTTGTGAACAGA
This sequence comes from Sorex araneus, assembly GCF_027595985.1. Lineage (NCBI taxonomy): Eukaryota > Metazoa > Chordata > Mammalia > Eulipotyphla > Soricidae > Sorex > Sorex araneus. Next base: position 133,660,450 of record NC_073304.1, on the reverse strand, counting down.
GACTCTTATTTGAATATTCAAAAAAAGGATTTCTTTTCCATTCATCTACATTTTTTTCTTTCTTTTTCTTTGGCCACACATTTTTGGTGTTTCTGGTTTCTTGCAAATACCAAGTAATTCTTGGTTTTCTAAATAGTCATAATATAGATTGATGGTTAATTTGAATTGTTGAAATGTTCTCTACTTTGTTATTACAAATAAAGTATCATGAAAATGTAGTTTTCAAAAGTGTTGGTGTTCATTTTACTAGAAATGGACCATATTTTAAAAAATAATTTAAGGTATTTAAGTGATGGGACTGCACACTGAATTTGTATGGGACTTGTAGACATACCTATTAAGGAAACTCTATTATGTGGTAGATTCCATGTTGAGTTATGTTATTAATAAAATATTGTACAAATGTATGCTGTGATTTTTATCTAAGTATATTCTTAGAGTTAAAATTTTTATAGGTATGTAATTGGATATGTTTTAGAGAAACTGAAGTATATTTAAAATGTAAACATATTATTTTATATTTAAGGGAAATCCTTTTTGTCCTGGGTGTCAATATTTCATCACAATAATTTATTGATACATTATGTGTGTTGAGGTGTTTTAAAAAGACTGGTAAAAGCTATACAAACTTGTTATGGACACTGTAAAATTAGTTGTATGATTTACTTAGTCATTTACCGAACAGACACCTTATGGGGAAAATCGTGCATTGTTGGCAGAAGAAATGATTTTCCCTTTAACAAATTTATAAATGGATTGACTGCTTTAATCAATAAAAGTTTTTCATTCAGAAGATGCCAAGATTTATTTCCGTGATCTCATATTGCTACTCATTCATTTTTATATACAGAACCTTATTCATGCTGAGGATTGGAATCAAGGAGGCTGGATTGATCTCATCACAGTGAAGCCATTACGTTTCTTTTGGTCTTCTTACACATTTGCTCCATGAATGCTTCAAATCTGGAAAAACACATACTTGTAGGCTGGAGAAACAAAGAAGCAGCAATTTCCTTGCCTTATTCCTTGGCCCATGATGAAGTAGTGAGCATTTTAATGTGGTGATTGGAGCCAGACCTAACCCTGGCCATGGGCATTGCAGCAGACCCAAACCTAATTAAGAAAGATCTTGAATAAACTTGGATAAGAGCCAAAATCACTAGTTCCTTCCATCAATATTTTTGATATAAAAATTAGCATCTGGGCTGAATAAAAAGGAGCTCTGTTTTATACCATAGCAGAAAAAAATGCCCTCTTTCTTCTACTATAATCTCTTATGTTGTATATTTTATTGATCCCTATCTGTGATATCTGTTCAATCATGAGATTTAAGTTTCTCATTAGGATCAAAGATGAAATGAGACTGAGGATAACAAATTCTACCTCCAACCCAAACTGTCACAGGTGTCAAGGTTTTTTTTTTTAATGGTTAAACTTTCTTTACTTGTTCTCTTGTTTCTGCTTCAATTAATCCTGCTAAAAGATAATAGTTAATGGAAGTAATATTTATTTTTTAAAATTTACTTAATTTTTTCCTGTTTTTTTTGCCACACCTAGTAGTGCTCATGGATAACTTCTGGTGGGCTTGGAGGACAATATAAGATGCTGGGATCAGAACCAATGTCTACAATGTGCAAGGCAAATGCCCTACCTACTGTACTCCAACCCCAAGAAGAAATCATTTAAATTTTTTTAAAATTATATTTTCATAAAGTGTTCACAGTAATTTATTACATTCAATATTTCAACACTGATCCCACTACCATTATACCTTCCCACCACCATTACATCGAATTTTTCTGTCACCACATAAGTCTGCCCCAAAGGCAGGTGCTAAATAATTTATTTTGTATTGCTTGTTATGAATAATTGACTAAGAATGATACAAAAATATTTCCTTGGAGGAAAGTATGTGAAAATTGTTGTATCTCAACTTGAAGCCATTAAGCCTCCATATAAGAGATCATTAACGTGTTGTTAGAGTTTGAGCCTTCTGTGCTAATAAATGTGGTATGCTACTCTTGCTATATTAGTGGCATAAAGTATAAGATGTCACAGAGCCACTTTAACTGGATGGTGATTTTGGGGTCTGAAGGAATCTCTGCAGCTTGTTACTCTCTTCTAAGATTAATTTGTGAGTCTCTAAATCATGGCCATTAATGTGCTTAAATGGTGCCCAGATGCAGTTTCTGGGCGTGACTGCCAGGAAACCAGAATCACAGAGAGATGGGAAAAGAGGACCATTCCTGACTCTGTGAGAGTCAGGAGATTTCAGTCACAAGTCCCAGATGCTGGGATTTTCAGTGGATTCATTCTCATGCATTGGGGTCTCGACCTCATATGAAGGTCAGCTGTAAGCATGGTGGCGATTGGGTTCTAGAAGTTTGGAGCTGCTGTGGTTCTTTTGGGGTAGGTGCGCTGCCCCCCCCAAGTGCCTGGGTGAAATCAGCCTGCATGGGGTGGGGAGACATCTCTGCAGTGTGTTGCTCTCTTCCTGGATTTATTTGTGAGTCTCTTGTTTAAATTTTTTATTTTTATTTGATAAGGAGGAGGAACTTCTCAGAAAAAAAAAATCAAAGTTTTTTCAGAATCTTGAAATTTATTGGCCTTTTTTTTTATATATTCTGCTGTAATTCAGACAACTTCCACACTATTGCTGACTAAAATAAATCCATTAAATTATGTGAGAGTCTCCAGAAAAAATGATATGTCACAATTTCCTGATACAAAGTCTGACACATAATGTATGTCCAAAATGATAGATTTATCATCATTTTTTTTTATAATGTAGAAGCACTGCTAGTTATTTAGCCACTGGTTAAGATGATTGAATTGGGCATGTACTCTGCATCACTTTTTTAAAAAATTCTATTCTAAATGTCAATTTTGTTTTATTTTTTTTTAATTATTATTCTCCCCCCCTTTTTTTTTGATTCACTGTGAGATATAGCTTTCAATGTGTGAGCTTTGAACATACTATGATCAAATAACCATCCCTTCACTAGTGCACATTTTTCACCACCAAAATCCCTAGTACTTCCCCATCACCACCCCCTGATTCAACCCTTCCCCTGCCTGTGTGGTAGACAGTTTTCCCCATATTCTCTTTCTACTTTGGTTACATTTAATATTTTGACACCAGTCTCACCACCACTCAAACCTGCCAAAAATGCAATGCTAGACAATTTGTTTTGTATTGCTTGTTATGGATAGAATATAATGTCCAGGACATTCTGTGTCATTCTCTTCTGGGAGCCTTAGTTTACAGTCTTTGGGTCTTGGCTGTTGATGAGATTTCATGGCGCCAGGGGCAGTTTGTAGGTGTGACTGCTAAGCTACTGGAAAACTGGGGACCTTGGGGGAGGAGGCCCAGTTCCAATCTGAGCAGGCTTGGAGATCTCAGTCACGGGTTCCTGAATACCTGGGTTTTCCTGCCGGTCCACACTCTGGTAAGGTTCATCTCGTCTTGGGTGAGGCTCATCTCAACATGTGGAGAGTGGCCTTGGACATGACAGTGGTTGAATTCTGGAGGTTTTCAGCTGCCGGGGTTCTGTCTGGAGTGGGGAGGGAGACTCAATCCGCCCCCCTCAGAGGTGCCCTGGTGAAGACAGCATGGCGTGCGGTCAGGACATTGTGTGGCACTCTCTTCCAGGAGCTTTAGTTTATATAGTCCCTGGGTCTTGGCCATTGATGAGACTACATGGCATTGGGGGCAGGTTGTGGGTATGACTGCGAAGCTACTAGAAAACTGGGGACCTGAGGAGAGGAGGCCCAGTCCCGATTCAAGCAGGCCTGGAGCTCTCAGTCATGGGTTCCTGCCTACCTCTGAGCTACAGGCTTTAACTGTGTCTTTTGATCTCTTTTGAGATTTATGGGTCTCTGAAATAAGGCCGATAGATGAGCTTATATAGCAGAGCGGTGGTTTGTGGGTGTGGCTCCCAGATACCTAACTTTTGGCCGTTTAATTTCTTGGTAAACTTGGTCACAAGTTGTTGGGGTCTGGCCAAAGGCACAGCAGCAATTTTGGTGTACTGGAAGTCTGAAGCCACCATCAGGCTGCTAATGCACTTACCCCACAGGTACAGGTTGACCTGCTGGCAGCACCATACCCCTGTAGATTTATCATCTTTAAAAGACACAATCTTTACTTTAGAAATAATTCCTAGTCTTGATCTAGAAAATTCACATCCTTGGTATGAGATAGAAAAATGAAAATATGACTTAATTTGATCCCTTTTTGCAACCGTGATTACTTACCTTTTGGAAACTTTAAAACAAATTAAGGAACACACTGACCACTACCATTTAGAAAGACCTAATGAAACAATTATGATTAAATCCTAGTGTTTCTGTGGTCAAATCATAATATTTCTAAAGTGTGTTCAAAGGAAACTGATGGGAAGGTGAGTGAAGTCTGTGAAGGAATGGATTAAAAATCACGAATCACGAATCACGAAATCCCCGTTAATCGTTGATTTCTTGAGCGGGCTTAGTAACCTCTCCATTCATCCTTTCCCTGAGATCTTAGAAGTCTCTCTCGGCTAGGCCCTTTCAATGATGTCACACTGGAGGCTCTTTCAGGGTCAGGGGAATGAGATCCAGCTTGTTACTGGATTTAGCATATGAATACACCATGGGAAGCTTGCAAGGCTGTCCCATGTGGGCAGGAAACTCTCAGAAGCTTGCCAGTTTCTCCCAGAGGGAGGGAGAAGTATACTGGCTACAAGGTATCGCGCAGCCACGCACTTCTGGGAGCTTGCTTTTAAGTCTCTGGATGTTGGCTAATGATGGGATTACACACACCTGGGTTCCTCTACTGGTACCTTCATGCATGAGGCCTGTCCGAACATGTGGAGAGGGGCCTCGAGCATGGCTGTAGCTAGGTTCCGGTGGTCTTCGGCCACCGGGAACTCTGCTCGGGGTGGGGAAGGAAGCTGGAGCCCATCCCCTCCGAGGGGCCCTGGGGAAGACAGCCAGGCATGCGGGCAAGAGACTCTCTGCCGAATTAAAAATCCTGAGCATAAATTTGTAAAAATTGAAGCTAGGTGCACTAATCTCAGAAGAGACACCAAGCTAATAAAACTCCAAGGTAGATGAGTCTCTGGGCTGAGAACTTTGGATTCCTTCCAGAATTGGGGAAAGCCAAGGCCCTGCTCTGCCTAAAGCCCAGCAGCCCCAGTCATTAACCACATCCCTGGCGTATAAATGACCCAATTTCACAGTCTCACAGCTTCATACTAATCTTGGAAGAGATGCTAAGCCAAAGAATAGTCCCAGTTCTACAGTCCTGTAGGAAAATAAAAAATTAGATGGGAAAGTTGCATAGAAGCCTGCTAGGCTCAGTGAGTGAAAACAATAATACATAAGGCTCCATTAACACCAAACAGCTCAACAAATCCACAGAAAATAATTTTAATAACGCTATTGTGAGATATAATAATCTTCACTACTTATCTTTTACTGAACGAATTTTTTTATAATTCCATTTGCCATGTTTTTGGTAACAAGCAATATAAAGTTAACTATTTAGTACCTGCTAAAGAGGCAAGAGGCACACTTGGGAAGGGGGATACTGGGGGCATTGGTCACGCTGGTGGGAGGCATGGTATTGAAACACAGAGTGCCTAAAATTACTGTATTATGAACCATTTTGTAAACCAGAGTGTTAAAATAAATATAAAGTAAAAAAAAACAGACTGAAACTAGGTGATAGATGTATATAGATTCACTATTAATTCTATTTTATTGTGTTTAAAAATTTCCACTGTAGGTGCTGGAATGATTGTTCATGACTAGAATGTTTCCCTTGTATAGGACCAACCCAGATTTCATGTCAACATCCCTAGTAGTCCCTTGAGCCCCTCCAGGAGTGATCCCTGAACACAGAGCCAGGAGAAAGCTCTGCCCAACACTGAATGTGGCCCCAAAACAAAATCCATTGTAAATTTATTTGTTTATTTAATGTTGTTGACCTCCTTACTTTTGCATGGGAGTCTGGGTGTCACTCCTGCTAATACTTGGCCTAGCAGTTCTGGACCTGATGGTTCTGTGCTTGGGCTGATAATGTGGGGCTGCTCCGTTCTGGCAGTGATGGAGCCAAGACCATAAGACCACGTTGGTGATAACTTAGGGACCACCAGAATTAGATACAGTGGGTATTCTGAGGCCCTTGTTGTGCTGTGGCTTGAAATTTGGAAATTTGCATATAAGATGTGTTCCGATTCTTTGAGCTATCTCCTTAGCTTTTAATGAATGTTTTTAAGAGATTACTTAGAAATAATCTTTTAAGTAGATGAACTCCTCAGCTCAGAGCTGAATTCTTCCTTAAGAAGGGAAGATTATTTTTCCTAGGGGCTGGAGATGTAGTACAGCAGGTAAGGTGCTTGTCTTGTACGTGGCCAGCCACCCAAGTTTGATCTCCAACATCAATATGTTTTCTCTAATCCCTGTTAGAGTGGTCCTTGAATGCAGAGCTAGTAGTCACCCCCGATCACCATAAGGTGTGCCTCCCCAACAGCTTCCTCTTCATAGAAAAGGAAAGAAAAAAATTGCTTTCCACATGGCTTGCCTGGCAGCTTGCATATGTGATTTGTTGATTGGGAGAGGACAAAAAAAAGTGGGCTCCCCAGCCTCAATTTGAGAAAACTATAACCATCTTAGTAACACAGCTTCTATAGAATTTCTGAGGTTTTTGTTATGATTCATCACTTTGCTATTTACAAGTTACAGTCCCTTGTTCCAAGCCTAGGCCTTAGCATGTGGTCTCAGTGGTGTGCTAATAAATATTCAGTATCCATTTCTCCAGATTTCTATTTTGTAGGGTTTGGCAATACCGTATGGGTAAATAATGCCAATATGGCCAGTTTCTAGTTACCGATATAATGTCACAATATACATCATTGAGAAGTATGAGTAGAGTTGGTTCACATACAGTACAAGGCACTGTATCCATCTTTGTCAGTTTTACTCAGTAGTAAAATAGGGGGCATCTCAAGGAGAACTCAGCTAGGCACTGGTCATTAGTGCGTAAGCCAGTGGTACTCTGGTGCCATGTGCGTCATACATGAATGTGACAGGTACTCAAGGAGTGCTGGATATTGGACTCAGAGTCTTGCATACAGTAGATAAGTCTCCCTATTCACTCCATATTCAATGAAAATCTAACGCAAACTTCACCCTTAGCATTTCTTGTTTTTCTTATTTTTTTGTTTGTTTTTATTTATTTTTTATTTTTGTTCCTGTCCAGCTGTGCTGAGGGCTACTCCTAACTCGGTGCTGAGAGATCATTCCTGGTGGTGCCCAGGGGACCATAAGTAATGCCAAGGACTAAACCTGGGTCAGCCTGGGTCATAAAAAGCAAGTTCCTTAACATCTGTTCTATCCCTCATGCCTCGTTTTTACTTTTCTTAGGGTAACTACAACTTTGAATTAATTAAAAAAACATTGTTTTTTAATATTATTAAGTTTGGTGATTTGTTTATTAAAGAGACTAATGTTTCACAGGCATTAAAATGAAATTTATCACCTTAAATATTTCAGAGAAATATAAACATCATGACATAATAATGCACGCATGCATACAAATACACACACACACACAAACATACACACACACACTCTACCACTACAGAGAACACCAGAAACCATATACCACAATAATTACCTATAAACATTTAAATTATGGTCTCCTTTTAATTTGATTTCCTAAACATTACACAGCTGAATAGGAAATTCTGAGAAACAGATTTCAAATATGTTGTTCTTACTAAGAAAAGGAAAAATTGACAATAAATAACCAGATAAATTCAGAGCACTGTTAATAATAAACAAAATTAGGCATTTGAAAGAAGAGAAGAATTTCATCATTAGGAATTAATTTTTATGATGGAACAAATTATTTATATTTGATGTTTTTGACTAAAAATAGGAATATTTTATGTTTGAATAATCATTGCAGTTTCTCTAACCAACAGTTATTATTAGAATAAATAATGAAAACTTGAAGATTTATGGAAGAGATATGAAGAAAAAATCAAAATACCAGAGAAATAGATGATAAAAGAATAGAAATATCTCAAAGGAATTTATATGTAGGCAGTCTAGAGAAGAAAAAAAATCCAAATGAAGGGAAGATTATTATTAAATATTAAACCTATCTTGTTGAAAGAGAATTTACCTAGAAAATGGGAACAAAATTTTCTTTTGAGAAGAAAACTTTTGAATAATTTACTGTAGTAATATTGTAAACACCCTATGAATAGAAAATTGAAACAAAGCTTCTATTATGTAGTTACAGACAACAGATTTACCAGAAAAAAATCCCAAAACAGAAAAAAGCTCTACTATTGATCCCAAATTTTGGGTTGTATTAGAATTCCCTGGGGAAAACTAGATAAAATTAAATATTACTCTCGTGGGCCCTTCAGTTATGATTTGATGAGCTTCTGATGTGGGATTTAGGGACTGATTTCAATAAAACCTTAAATTTATGGTCTTCTGTTAACATGCTAAAAAACCAATATAGTCAAACATGCATGACACTCTAACTCCATTAAATGTTTAAAAGAGTGTCTATATTATTTATAATTATGTAATTATGTCCTTCTTACAAATATTGGTCTTGTATTCTTTTTCTTCCTTGGAGGTCATTTTCAGAATAACATCTTTCATCTACCTACAAACCAACTACATTGTCATCTTTCTGCATTTATATTTTATTTTTTTACTTAAGGGTAATGAAGAGTATGTATGTATGTATGTATGTATATATGTGCATGTGTTTACAAGAATGTATGGGATATAAATGGAGTATTTGTGGTACATAATTTAATGGCTGTTATAAAATCCTCTTTCCCAATGGACCCAGTCAAAGATACAGTTTTGGCTCTAATAATATTATTGAGAGTGACTAATCACCATTGATTTGAAATCATGGTTTAATTAACTTTGTAGAAAACCTCCTCCTATAAAAATTCTCATTATTTTCAATCACGCTCTTAGTAAATTTCATTCTGTATGACACACGCTTTTATATGAGAAGCCCTGGGTCTCTGGGTTCCTCCTAATGTGCTCAGGAGGCATTCCTTTGAGGTATAGTCTGATATCTCATATGTGCATTTGACCAAGATAACTGAAGAGGCAGATGATTTATATTGTAATCTAGACTTTGTAAATTTGATGATGGAATAAATCCTTCCCTGTCTTTCAAGTTGGGTAGTAAGTAATTTTACTCAATTATGAGTTAAACTGAAGCTTTCCATAAAAATAAATAAAGGTAACCATTCCTGCTCACAACAGCACCCTTCCAGAGGCTTATAATGCAAAGGAGGAGTGTGAAGGGGTGTGTGTGTGTGAGTGTGTGTGTGTGTGGGTGGGTGGGTGTGGGTGTGGGTGCATGAAGAAAACATTCAAAATAGAGGGGAAATGTTTATTGCTTGTTGTAGCATATTGACGTCCTAGACATTCTACTGTCCTTTTGCCTCCTTGTTCTTTTATAGGGCTAAAGATATTTGGATTCACATTTTTCAAGAGGAAAGACATGTCTTTCTTTGGTTATATATCAGTTTATAAAGTGGTGCAGCAGATCATTAGGAATTGGGATTTTGTCATCGACATCTGTTATAGGATGGGACAACTACATTTTAAGAATTAAAGACCTCTCTCATGATAATAATACTCCCTATCATTTTAATTCACCTTTAAACTGATATACTTACTGGGTTTATAATTTACTCATAAAAAGATTTTCATGTTCCTCACCACTTTTATTTAGCAAGCTTTGAGTAGCAGTGCAATGCTCCATTAATATTGGTGCTATGGATTGCGTTTCTATTTTAGTGTGCACAAGCATGAAAACCTTGGGTCCATCTGTGCCACACCAAGTCAAACCTCTCTTGAAGTGATTTGTTAATAGTGTCATTTGATGGAGTGGAATGTTCTGTAACTCATTCAAACTATTACAGAAGCTTTGCTAAAAGGTCACCACTGCTCTTTAGAGTTTCCAAATCTGGGCACCATCTGGGAGCTTGCTAAAGATAAGGCGTTCCAGTGGTTTTTTTTTTCATCCCAAACTAGATTCAATTAGCAAAGGGCTAATTTTTCAGATAATTTTGTGTTCACATTTATAGAGAAAGAAAGGGAGAGAGACAGAGACAGACAGAGACAGAGAGACAAAGAGACAGAGAATTCAAATTACATATAGCAAAAAAATTTGATATGCAAATCTATTCCACTAAATTGAATAAATTTGCTGGATAGTGCTATTAAATGGACTTGAATAGATGTCAGTCTTGAGGAAGTTTAACACAATATACTTTTAATGTTAAAGAGCACTTCATGAATATATTATTCAAGTGTAGTCTTGGGAGTCAGCTCTAAGGGAAATTGAATTTCATCAGTTACTCGAAATTCAATAGGAAAATGACAACTCCAGATTCCTTACGGCACCAACAATATTTGAGTTGTTATAACTTGTTTTAGACTAGGCCTAAAAATCATATTCTTGCTTTTTGCTCCCTTCTTTATGAAATGAAAAATCTTCTCCAAGCTTCAAAAGCACAATTGTAAAACTTTTGGAGACCCATAAAAGGAAAAGAAAAGTTTTCTTCCAAGATGTCTGCAGTCACTGCTGTGGTACTGCTCTCTCCCTTCATATATTCACTATGTCTTTTGACACTTGTCCTTGGAAAAGGTCCAAATGTGACAAATGGTAAAAGCGACATTATTTTCACCCTCCTACCTGAAACTTCCCACAATACAGAAGAGTTCTTGATGGAACATTCATAGGTTGAACCAGAAAATTGGCTATTGTTCACTTAAATATTTTACAGTTTGCTTATTTTTTAACTGTCCATAAAATAAGTAAGCACATGAGATCAACCAAATTAAAAAATTAAAGCCCTCTCATTTGGCTTTACTACCTTAAAGGGTCTGGATAAAAGAGGTTACACAGTAGCATGAAAACAAGGCTCATTGACATGAACAATATCCTGAGACTGTGTGTGTGTCTGTGTGCCTGTGTATGTGTGTGCGCGTGCATGCATATGTGTGTGTGTCTGTGTATGAGCACATGCATGCGTGCGTGCGTGCGTGCGTGCGTGCGTGTGTGTGTGTGTGTGTGTGTATTTCTAGCAGTATATTTGGGGAGAGAGAAACTTAAAATTCGGAATCACATTTTTTTGTCTTCAGTTCCAAATTGGAGACAGTAACAATACAACGATGTTTGTTTCCGTTCAATTAACTGGCTTGAAACTTTCCTTAGGAAGGGGAAGACATTCGTTTATATTCCTTTTGAGGCACGGAGGGAGGTCTTTCTGGCAAAGTTTTTAAGTTCCATTCAGAACCAGTAAACTTAATCATCAAGTTCGACATTTGTCTCATCATAGAGTTCAGGGCGTGCTGACTTCCTGTGCCGGGAGTATTTCAGTTGCAGAAGTTCACCCATTTCATCAAGGGCTTGCAAAACCTGCAAAGAGATTACCTCCCATCAGTGATCTTTAAACACCCATTTTTCTTTCCCTTTCTTTCTTTCTTTTTTTTCTTTTTCATTTTTGTGGGGAGTGTGTGTGCTTGTGTACGTATATGTGAGTCTCTCAAACAGTGGTCAGAAAACCTGGGCTGACTCCTAGCGAATTTGGCCAATGGAGCCAGCAGTTCAAAGCAAGGGCAGAGCACGTGGTGCTGCTCGGACTCTGTTGTGTGGGATATCCTGGGCCACTCAAAATGTGTTCCTGGTTTCCACAGCTGCTCTCTGGGATACTCAGGGAACCGTAGGGTGACTGGGATGAAACCAGGGTCAGTGGGGAAATATGTGCACAAAAATGTATAAATCTGTAACTGCACCCTCACGTTGACTCACTAATTAAAGATAAACTATTAATAAAAAAAGAAATATATTTATTATAGATCCTCTGGACCTCTTCTTGCTTCCCCATCCTTCTGGGTAAAATTAATGTTCCAGCTGATTTTTTTAAAGGCCTTTTTGACCTGGAGGAAGATTCTCCTCCCTTTTGACTTGTTCCTGGTAGACCCCATGCTTGGCCTCCACTTGCTCTCCTACCCTTTCAGATCCAGCTCTACATCTTCTGAACCAGCTCTGCTCATCACATTCTCACCTACATATTTTTATACTTCCTGTCACTGGATGATGACAGGCTGGTATATAAAGAAAAGAACAACTCCAGTCTAGTCCCTCAGAGACTCCAGTTGGTTGGGTTAACTACAAAAATTTGCCCTCAGCCTATCAGGAGCAAACCCTAAATCAGAAGAGGAATAAAAGCCCACCAAGTTCAATAATTGAAAACAGTTACATGGAAAACTCAATCAGCACCCACCAGTTATGCCATGTTGAGGATGATTAATAAGTTCAAGGAAACAATGGCACAGATAGCAAAGCACAAGAAAGCATGAGAGACAAAATGAGAAAACTACAATCAGAAATGACAGAAATGTAGAGTATGATAGGTGATGTATGTAAATAACTTAATAGAAAGCATAGGCATCACAATAACAGGAAATGAGGAAAATATCAGTAGGCTCTGAAGTGAGATGTAGGAATCCTCTAGGAAACAACAGTATATAGAAAAACATTCAAAAATAAATGTATAGCACAACAAAGAACAATGAGATGAATTCAAGAGGAGCAATAAAAATCATTAGAGTATCTGAAAAAAGAATGGTAAATTTAATGAAGAACCACTAGTTACAGAAATTATAGATAAGAATTTCCCAGAGTTGAGGGATACAGATACCTGAACCTAGAGTCCTGAAGGGTCACAATAAAAATTGATTCAATATGAAAAACTACAAGCCTGAGAGTACAGTGAATAAGGCATTTGCCCTACATGACGCTGATCTAGGTTCAGTGCCTGGCATTCCATATGGTCTTGTGAGCCTGCCAGGAATGCCCCTGAGCATAGGGTCAAGGGTAAGGCCTGTGCATCACCAGATGTGGCCCAAAAATGGAAAAAAATAAAGAAAAACTCCAAGACACATTGTTTCAGATTGTCCAAAGCCAGATACAGAACACAGGATGTTGAAAATAGATTTTGATTTTGATCAAAAAAGAAATTTATATAAAGGAAAGCCCATAAGATTCACAGCATATCTATCACTGAGACTCTACAAGTAACAAGTGAATAGAGGGATTGAGTATTAAAAATTTCAATGAAACAAATACCCCACCAAGTATACTCTTGCTAAGTTACCATTCAGGTCTGAAAAGCTTCAAGGACAACAACAGTTGGGGAATTCACAGCATTGAACCCAATCTTACAAGATTTAAAGGAGCTTCTTTAAAAGAGAAAACTCACCATTTGGTATTGAGTAAGATTTTTACCTGGGTAACTACGGGATTTTACAATAGCAAATTAAAAATAGCAAATTAAAAGTTTACAATAGCAAATTAACTTCTTATTTATGTTGAATCTTCTATGTTTTACCAGGTCCTTTTTTTTAATATTCATAGAACTTTCTATCATAATTGTTTACTTATTAATGCATATACTTAAGCATTATCTACAATATTTTCTAACATAAATTCAATATTATGTTTCTTAGAATAAAATATACTTTTATATGTTTTTTCAGATTTCCCCTTAAAATTCTCTTAATTTCCTCTTCCTTAATACAATTTAAATTTGTAAGAGTTATCTTTCATATACATAAAATTTATTTTCACAGGATTATTTATAATACTGGTTTTTAAAACTTATATGCTTATAAAATACAGAAAAAATTTTCAAGAAAAATTTCTCATTAGTTAATAATTCTGTGTAATTTCTAGAGTTTAGTTCTGTTCATTTATATGTGTATAGGTGTCATCCACTCCACAATATAAAAAAAGAAAAGATCTCATATTTTCAATTAAAAAACAAAAATGATCAAAGTTATAGGAACTTAAGATTTTTGTCTATAGAACTGAACTTACATGGGAGGTGGGATTTCAAGGGGTCTTTGGGACACTGGTAGAGAGAAGTGTGCTTTCTGATGGTGGGTACAGTACTGGAAAAATATATGCATGGAAAGCATAATTAACAGTACTGTAAATCCCTAGACCTCAATAGTAATGCTAAACTAATTATTAAGGTTTAGCTTATTATGTTATAATAGTGCTGATGTTATGGCATATACAGTCTTGAATACTTGGTGGTGATAAGGTGAAGTAACTGGATTGCTCTTTTTTTTAAAACTATTATAAAAGGAGGGAAAAAATAGTAAATACTCAAGAGGAATGATGGAGTAAATTCAACTTGGGGCTAGACATGTTGGGAACTCATGATCACAATCATGAAATGTGGTTGATCGTCGAATTTCTCAAGCGGTTTCAGTAACCTCTCTATTATCCTATCCCTGAGATTTTAGAAGCCTCTCTCTACTCAGCCTTCCTAACGATGCGGCATTGGAGGAACTCATGATATGGATCAAATATGATAGAGAAAATAAAATTCTAAAGTGGAAGAGTATGTGCAAAGCTAACACTGCTATAATTTGCAGAACTGAGGGATTTAAAAAACAATAGTGGAATATATAATTGTCCAAATTCAAGTGAATATACAAAAACAAGATTTCTAAAAAGTATTTACATCCCAGGGTATATAAACTCATAGGTGAACTCAATTAGCAAAGTCAGTAATCAGAAAAGACCTTAATTAATGTGATGTTAAACATAGTAAAAAGCAAATCTTTCATAGTAGAAAGGAAAGATTAAAGTGTTCCCTTTTGACCAGAAGTGGATTCAGATGATCTTAAACTGACCCTGACAGTGTATATGGTCTCTTAAACACCACCAAGAGTGATATTTCGGCACAGACTTGGGATAAGTTCTTATTGTTTCCTTTTTAGAGGCTGGAGAGATAGAACAGGGGTAATAGGTACCTGCCTTGCATGTACCAACCCAGTTCAGTCCCAGTACCACATATGGTCCCCCCAAGCACCAATGAAAAAAAAGAAAATTGAATTAATTAATGCCTATTTGGGGGTTGGAGAGATATTATAGCAGGTAAGTTACTTGCCTTTCACATAGCCAACCCACATTTGACCCCCAGCACTCTATATGGTTCTCCAAATCCCGCCAGAGGTGATCCCTCATTGCTGAGCCAGAAATAAGCCCTGAGCAGTACTGGGTATGGTCCAAAAGCCAAAAAACAATTAAATTAAAAAATCTATCTCAAGACACCTGTCCAGCGACTGTGATTATTTTATATACATGTAAAAGAGCTAATATATTTATATTTAGTAACTAATTTCCATATTTTTATATGTTATAATGAATATAATGAAAGAATTCAAGTATAATTTTACATATAAATTGTTCCTACTTTCATGTTCTTTCACTAGGCTATCTTCATTTTCAAATATAAATCTATTTAGTACAAGATTGTTATTAGTTTTCTGCTGCCAAGATGTGATCCTGGGGGCCGCACGTGTGTGTGGCCTCTCCGCAGCTGCACGAGCGTGACTCCATACGCCAGCTAAATTTTTCGGCATGGGCAGCTCCTCGCAGAATGTCTCCAGACTGAGAATGAAGCCGAGGCCCCATGCCCGCCCAGGAGGGGAAAGGTATTTCTCTCTCTGCCTCTTCCTTGCTGGGTTCAGGTGAAGGGCGTGGTGACCACCATATTATGACGACCACAGATGGGGTTTACAAGGTTGCAATGATCCAATATCTGGAAGAAATCTCCCTGGACTTAGTTGCTAAAGTACAGAAATCCAAAACCGACCTCATATCTCTTCACAACAGGTCTGACTCTATTGGGGTACTCCTAACAATAATAGTGAGCTTTGTGTTGAAATATTGAATGTAACCAAAGTAAATAGAAAGTAAAGTGAAATTTATCAGTTACAAGGCGGGGTGGGGGGGCAGGATGGGAGCTGTACTGTGTTTTTTTTTTTTTGTTTGTTTGTTTGTTTTTTGGTGGTGGGATATGGGCACTGGTGAAGGGATGGTTGTTCCAGCATTGTGTAACTGAGACTTAAGCCTGAAAGCATTGTAATTTTCCACATGGTGATTCAATAAAATAAAATTCTTAAAAAAAAAAAGATTGTTATTAGTTTTTTCTCCTAAATCCTTTGCTACAGTGTTCTGAACATAGGTATTAAATAGTAATTTTTAAAGTGCTGTGATATTAATGAGACAGTTCCATTCATCCCAAACTGATTTCAATTTATGTTTATGCTAATATTAGAGAATTGAGTCAAGGAACGATGAAATGTGATTTTTAAAAATAATACATGCCTCATGTAAGTCTGGTTGTTTTGATAGGTTTGTCTTTATTTTTTGTTTTGTTTGATTTGGGGGTCCCTCCTGGCTCTGTTCTTAGGAATCATGCCTGGCAGTACTTGGTGTATCATATAGAGTGCTGGGGATCTAACTGAGGTAAGCAGTGCTAGCCTTAGCTTCTGTACTGTATATCTCTTGCCCCTTCTCTTTTATTTCCCCAACAAAGTACTTAATTACATCATATCTTATTTATTTACTTTATTGGTGGCAGTTAAAACTGTCAGGATATAGGTAGAATATTTAGCTACTCTGTTTTTCCCTAAAGGACCAAAATACTGACTTGATGCAATGCCTCACTAACTGATTTTCGTTGTACCTACTGAAATGGTCACATGGTTGGGTATTATTGGGCATGGCCGTATTTTTCAGCATTAAATTTTTTTAATATTATTTTCCTTAACTACCCAAGAGAAACCAAAAAATTACCACACAGCTCAATAAAAGAAATTTCTCAGAATCAGGGTTACTAGTCCTAGAGGGTATGTTACTCACCGTGTCTAGCATTTCCCTTGTATGTGCTGCTGAAACACAAAACCGAGCCCGAGCTTCTGCAAGTGGAGTGGCTGGAAATCCAACGACTACCACCCCAATTTTTTTATCTAATAGATGCCTTGCAAAAGCCCTAACAGAAAAGTAAAAAACACAAGTTAACTTTAGGAGTCAGCAAATTATGTCACAAATAGAACAATAATATAAAATATAATTTAATAATGACATACATTGACACAGCCATGCTATTTTCAGGAAGTTTTCCAACATTAATCATATGTGAAGCATAGTTTTAAACAAAAAATTCTGCAATGATCATCAAACCCTTTGCAGATAAAAATGGAATATTATATCTTTTAAAAAGATTTGAAATCTGCACAATAGCATATATTAGTTAATTTTCAATGTGTATAAATTATAAGGCTCAGGAAGTATTTTAAACTATCATCTTTTAGATTTTTTTACTGTAAATGCTGACTAGTCAATAAAAGTTAATAAATTGATGAATCATAAAAAAGAATACAGCTAATCAACTTTTTCTTTAACAATAAGTGAAAGATTATTTAAAGAAATTTCTATCTCCCTTGGAACCCCCGAACTCCCTCTCTGCTCCTCTGTAACGCCCAAACTCCCAATCAGGTACTGACAAAGAGGATCAGGACTCCGCCTACCGACCCGAAGGGAACTCTCCCACCCATCTACCCTGCCCTGTCCCCCAAGACTTTACTGGGAGCGTGGCCTGTAGCTCAGAGGGCGTGGCCTCAAAAGGGGACGTGGCCACTTGCCAGAGCGACAGCCCCTTACGCGGCTGCAGTTTTAATTTTTCTTACATTACATACTCTATAACCTGTTTCTTTTAAAATCACCCTGGCCATCTAAATCATTTTTTGTAAGAATAGTCCTTTAGCTGAGTTGAACTTCACAAAAGCTGTCAGTGGACAATAGAATCTCCAGCAACACCTCATAAAGACAGCATAGCCTTTAGTCAACACTAAAGGCCCCACATAAACCAAGAGGAGAGCCTGAGAATAAGGAAGTATTCTGGAATTGAAACAAAGCCTCCAACATCAACTTAGCACTAACAGGATTCCCCCCACCCCCTGCCCCGCAGAAAGAGGGAATAGGGATAGACAACTAGAAGGCTACAACTCTAGACTTCCATGACAATATGAAGAAACAGTGAAAGTCCCCTCCACGAAGAGAAGATGAAGAAAAGATTCCAGAAATCTCCAAAGGGTCCACCCACATACTGGACTTCTCAGAAAAAGAATTCAGAGAAGAAATCTTGAAGAGAGTCAATGTACTCAAAGCAACCATGGAACAGACATCCAATAAATTAAGGGAGGAGATGAACGATGCTTTGGAACAGTCAACCAAGAAAATGCAAGAAGAAATGAGATCAGAAATTTCAAAGCTACAAACAGATGTCACAAAGCTACGAACAGAAGTCACACAAATAAAGGAGTCGGTAGATGAATTAAAAATCTCAGTAGGTGCCCTCAACAGTAGAATGACTACAGCCGAAGACAGAATCAATGATCTTGAAGATGAGCTTCAGAAAGCTTATAGACAATAACAAATAATGGCAAAAGACCTCAAAATGGCTATAAAGAGAATCAGAGTCCTTGGTGATGACTGCAAGGGACAACATAAGAATCATTGGAGTACCAGAAGCACAGGGAAGTAATCCCAATGAAAAAAACACAGTCAAAGACATCATTGCCAAGAAATTCCCAGAGCTGGAGAAGGCAGGCATACAGATCCAAGGAGTCTGAAGAGTACCAGCAAAAAGAGACCCTAATAAAAAGACTCCAAGGCATATTATAGTCAGAATGACGGATGCAGTGGATAGAGACACAATTCTGCAAGCAGCAAGGTCAAAGAAGGAAATCACATACAAAGGAGCACCCCTCAGATTTACAGCAGACCTATCAGAGGAAACCCTACGAGCCCGAAGACAGTGGTGGAACATAGTGAAAAAAGCTCAATGAAATGAACGCCTCACCAAGAATAGTTTATCTGGCTAAACTCTCACTCAAACTCAAAGGTATCTTACACTATTTCTCTGATAAACAACAGCCCAGGAACTTTATAGACTCAAAACCAAACTTAAAAGAAGGACTAAAGGGGCTATTGTAAGTCAAGAAAGAACCCCACAAAAACAACAAACCCCACAGAAAGATGACACAAAACCCCATGACAATAATCTCTCTCAATGTCAATGGCCTAAATGCACCAATTAAGAGACATAGAGTGGCAAAATGGATTCAGAAACTAAACCCAACATTCTGCTGCCTGCAAGAAAAACACCTGAACAGTCAGGGCAAACACAGACTCAAAGTCAAAGGGTGGGAAACAACCCTGCAAGCAAACAACTCCGTCAAAAAAGCTGGGTTGGCAATACTAGTATCCGACAACATAGATTTCAGGTTGAAAAAGATTAGGAGGGGCAACGAAGGTCACTTCCTATTTATCAAGGGATATGTGCAACAGGAAGAAATCACACTCTTAAATGTATATACACCTAATGAAAGACTGGCTAAATACTTAAAACAACTCCTAACAGACTTTAAGGAGGACATCGCTAACAGCACAATAGTAGTCGGAGACTTCAACACTGCCCTATCACCTCTTGATAGATCGACAAGAACAAAACTCAGCAAGGAAACATGGACTCTGAAGGAAGAAATAGAAGAGAGAGGCCTAATAGACCTATACAGGGCTTTACACCCCCCAATGAAAGAATACACATTCTTTTCCAGTGCACATGGAACATTCTCCAAAATAGACCATGTACTGGGACACAAAACATACCTCAATAAAATCAGAAAAATAGAAATTGTATCAACTATCTTCTCAGACCACAATGCACTGAAGATAGAAGCTAATCACACACAGACTCAGAAAATCAAAACAAACACCTGGAAATTAAACAGCTCAATGTTGAACAATAAGTGGGTAAGTAAGGAAATCAAGGAAGAAATCAAGAGATACCTCAAAACAAATGAGAATGAAGACACAAGCTACCAAAACCTATGGGACGCAGCTAAAGCTGTGTTAAGGGGAACATTTATAGCTCTGCAAGCATTTCTTAGGAAGGAAGAAAGGGCCTACATAGATATCTTGACTTCACAGCCCAAGGACTTAGAAAAGGACCAGAAAAAGGAACCCAAACCAGACCAAAGGAAAGAAATAATAAAAATTAGAGCAGAAATTAATGACATGGAAACCCAGAAAACAATCCGAAAGGTCAATAAAACCAAGAGCTGGTTTTTTGAGAAAATAAACAAGATTGACAAACCACTAGTAAGACTCACAAAGAAAGAGAGACAGAACCCTAATATACCAAATCAGGAATGAAAAGGGGAACAACACAAAAGAAACCAACGAAATTCAAAGGATCGTCAGATACTACTGACGGATGGATTCACTAGCGAATTCTCCCAAACATTTAAAGAAGACCTGTTGCCAGTTATTCTCAAGCTTTTCCAGGAAATTGAAAAAACAGGAACTCTCCCAAACAGTTTCTGTGAAGCACACATCTCCCTAATACCAAAAGCAAAAAAAGACACCACTAAGAAAAAAAATTATAGACCAATATCCCTGATGAACATCGATGCCAAGATCCTCAACAAAATATTAGCAAATAGGATCCAACAACTCATCAAAAAAATCATACACCATGACCAAGTGGGATTCATCCCAAGAATGCAAGGATGGTTTAACATTCAGAAATCAATCAACATAATCCATCATATCAACAAAAGTAAAGATAAAAATCATATGATCATATCAATAGATGCAGAGAAAGCATTCGACAAGATCCAGCATCCGTTCATGATGAAAACCCTCACCAAAATGGGTTTTGGAGGAACTTTCCACAAGATAGTCGAAGCCATCTACCACAAGCCTATGGCAAGCATTATCCTCAATGGGGAAAAACTAAGGGCCTTTCCTCTAAGATCAGGCACAAAACAAGGATGCCCACTCTCACCACTTCTCTTCAATATAGTACTGGAAGTACTTGCGATAGCTGTTAGACAAGAAAAAGAGATTATGGGCATCCAGATAGGAAAGGAAGAAATCAAACTCTCACTATTTGCAGACGATATGATACTATATTTAGAGAAGCCTAAAGCCTCTACTAAGAAACTATTAGAAACAATAGACTTGTATAGTAAAGTTGCAGGCTACAAAATCAATACCCAAAAATCCATGGCCTTCCTATATACAAACAATGAGGCAGAGGAAAGGGACATGAAAAAAGCAATCCCATTCACAATTGTGCCACAGAAAATCAAGTACCTCGGAATCAGCTTAACCAAGGAAGTAAAAGACCTCTACAAAGAAAACTATAAAACGCTACCCCATGAAATAATAGAGTACAAGAGGAAATGGAAACATATACCCTGCTCGTGGATAGGGAGAATCAATGTTGTTAAAAAGGGCAATACTCCCCAAAGCATTATACAGATTCAACTCGATCCCTATAAGGATACCCATGACATTCTTCAAAGAAATGAATCAAGCAATCCTAAAATTCATATGGAACAGTAAATGCCCACGGATAGCTAAAACAATTCTTGTCTTTTTCAAGACGATGGGAGGCATCACCCTCCCCAACCTCAAACTTTACTACAAAGCAGTAATTATTAAAACAGCATGGTACTGGAACAAAGGCAGAGCCGCAGACCAATGGAACAGGGTGGAATTTCCCAACACACAACCCCAAATGTATGATCATCTGATCTTTGATAAGGGAGCAAGAGATGTGAAGTAGAGCAAGGAAAGCCTTTTTAACAAATGGTGCTGGCACAACTGGACAACCACATGCAAAAGAATGGGCTTAGACCTCGACCTGACACCATGCACAAATGTCGGATCAAAATGGATTAAAGACCTCAACATCAGACCACAAACCATAAAGTGCATTGAAGACAAGGTCGGCAAAATCCTCCACGATACTGAAGATAAAGGTATCTTCAAAGATGACATGCAACTGGCCAACCAGTGGAAATAGAGATCAACAAATGGGACTACATTAAACTAAAAAGCTTCTGCACCGCAAAAGACACAGTGACCATAATACAAAGACTATCTACAGAATGGGAAAGGATATTTACACAATACCCATCAGATAAGGGGTTGATATCAAGGGTATATAAAGCACTTGTTGAACTCTACAAGAAGAAAACATCCAACCCCATCAAAAAATGGGGCGAAGAAATGAACAGAAACTTTACCAAGGAGGAGATACGAATGGCCAAAAGACACATGAAAAAGTGCTCTACATCACTAATCATCAGGGAGATGCAGATTAAAACAACCATGATATACTACCTCACACCACAGAGACTGGCACATATCCAAAAGAACAAAAGCAACCACTGTTGGAGAGGATGTGGGGAGAAAGGGACCCTTCTACACTGCTGGTGGGAATGCCGACTGGTTCAGAGTAACAGCTGCTGAGGACAGAATCAGCTTGAAGATGAAGTCCAGAGACTCTCTAGAAAAGAGCAGAAAATGGAAAATAGACTCACAATCTGGGAACAGATGGCAAGAGAAGATCGTGATGAAGCCAAGAGGAGTAATATAAGAATTATTAGAGTCCCAGAGGGACAGGAAGAAGACCCTGATGAAGAAGAAACTGTCAAAGACATCATTGCTACGATGTTCCCAGAGCTGAAGAAAACATGCGATCACATGCAAGAGGCCCAAATGGTACCAGCTAGAAAAAATAAAAATAAAAATACCCCCAAGGCAGAGCCTGAAATGACCAAAACCTTAGATAGAGACAGCAGCAATATTAATGAAAGAAATCACCTATAAAGGAGCATCCTTAAGATTCACAGCCGACTGTCTGATGAAACCCTCACGGCCTGAAAACGGGTGGGATATAGTGAAAAAAACTCAATGAAATAAATGCCTCACCAAAAATACTTTACCTTGCTATACTCAATTCATAACAGAAGGAACAACACATAGTTTCACAGATAAACAACAGCTCAGGAACTTCATAGACTCAAAACCATAGTTACAAGAACAACTAAATGGGCTACTTAAGACTAGACAGTCCCGTCAAATACACCAAATTTCAAGCAGAAAAATGGGACAAAAACTCATAACAATAATCTCTTTCAACATCAATGGGCTAAATGTACTAATTAAAAGACACAGAGTGGCAGTATGGATTAGAAAATTGAACCCAACTTTCTGCTGCCTGCAAGAAACACATCTCAACAGTCAGAGCAAAGATAGACTCAAAGTCAAAGAATGGAAAACAATTCTACAGGCAAACAATTCCCATATGGCTGGGGCAGCCATCCTAGTATCAGACCACATTTATTTCAAACTGAAGAAAGTCAGAAGAGACAGTGAAGGTCATTTCTTATTGATAAAAGGATCTGTACAAAAGGAAGAACTTTACAATACTAGATGTATATGCACCTAATGAGGGACCAGCAAAGATAGCAACACAATACTAGTGGGAGACTTCAACACCACTTTATCACCACTTGATAAACCAGACTCAAGCTTAGCAAGGACATACTTCATCTGAGGGAAGGAATGGAAGAAAGGGACTTCGTAGATATATACAGGACACTTCATCCTCAAAGAGCTGAATACATATTCTTCTCAAGTGTGCATGAAACATTCTCCAAGATAGACCATATGCTGAGCCACAAAGCATACCTCCATAAAATTAAGAAGATAGAGATTGTATCAACGAACTTCTCAGACCACTATGTGCTGAAATTAGAAATAAATCACACACACAAACAGAAAACTAAATAAAATACCTGGAAATTAAACAGCTCACTGTTGGACAACGAGAGGCTTAGAAAGGAAATCAAAGAGGAAATCAAAAGATTCCTAGAAACAAACAAAAATGAGGACACGAGTTACCAAAATATATGGCGCACAGCAAAAGCTGTGTTAAGAGGAAAGTTTATAGCTCTACAAGAATTCTTCAGGAAGGAGGAATGAGTCCACATAAGTAACCTAACCTCACAGCTTAAAAGCTTGGAGAATGACCAACAAAAGGAGCCCAATCCTGACAGGAGGAAGGAAATAATAAAACTCAGAACAGAAATTAACGGGATGGAAACTCAAAAAACAATCCGAAAGATCAATGAAACCAAGAGCTGCTTCTTTGAGAAAATAAACAAGATCGATAAATCTCTAGCAAGACTCAGAAAAAACGGGAGAACAAAAACCATAGTAAATTGAATCAGAAATGAAAAGGGGGACATTACAACAGAAACTACAGAAATTCAAAGGATCCTCAAAGATTACTTTGAGAAACTTTATGCCACAAAACACAAAAACCTCGAGGAAATGGATAAATTCCTAGATTCCTATAGCCTCCCAAGGCTGAACCAAGAAGATCTGGAATACCTGAACAGCATGGTATTGGGCTAGAAACAGACCTGCAGACCAATGGAACAGAGTTGAATATACTGTCACAGACCCCCAAACATATGGCCACTTAATCTTTGACAAATGAGCAGTGAAAGACTAAAATGACTGTCTGTACTTTAAACGCATCAGAAACATCCATCGAGGATCTGATGGTGCAAGCGCAGAAGATCAAGTAAGTCATAAACAGATGCCTGTCCTTGGAAACTCTCAAGCTCATTCGCCAATGTGGTTTGGCACGAGCTCAGGCAACCACAAGCTAAAGTTCGAGCTCACAAAGCTGTGCAGAGAAGCGATAATGGAAGACCTCAAAGAGAGAAGAGCAGCAGTGTTGGCCAATGCGACAGAAGCCAGGAAAAAAAAGAGAGATGAAGTCATGAAATTTGCTTATAATTGGATAGATATGGAGAGTATCATGCTAAGTGAAATGAGTCAGAAAGAGAGGGACAGACATAGAAGGACTGCACTCATTTGTGGAGTATAGAATAACATCCATCACACGAGGCTGACACCCAAGGACAGTAGATACAAGGGCCAGGAGGATTTCCCCATAGCTGGAAAACTGCTTCATGGTCTGAGGGGAGAAGGCAGATGGTATAGAGAAGGGATCACTAAGAAAATGATGGCTGGAGGAATCAGTTGGAATGGGAGATGTGTGCTGAAAGTAGATAATGGACCAAACATGATGACCTCTCAGTGTTTGTGTTGCAAGCCATAATGCTCGAAAGTAGAGAGAGAGTAAGGGAAATATTGTCTGCCATGGAGGAAGGGGAAAGGTGGAAAAGGGGGGTGTACCAGGGATACTGGTGGTGGGGAATGTGCACTGGTGGAGGGATGGGTGTTTGATCATTTTGTGATTGTAACCCAAACATGAAAGCTTGTAAATATCTCATCGTGATTCAATAAAATAAAAAAAAAAGAAAAGTTTTGCTTCACTGTAAATTTTTGTTTTTGCTTTTCGGGTCACACCCAGTGATGCCAGTGATGCTCAGGGGTCACTCCTGGCTCTGCACTAAGGAATTACCCCTGGCCGTGCTCAGGGGACCATATGGGATGGTGGGAATTGAACCCGGGTTGGCCACGTGTAAGGCAAATGCTCTACCTGCTATGCTATCGCTCCAGCCCCTACACTGTAAAACTTTTGTGCCTTTAGGGGGTCTAGGAAAAAAACCCAAATAGCTAACACAGTGTAATTACACAAAGGAATAAAATATAGCATATACAAACCTATATGTTAAAAAATATGTTATTATGTGGATATTTCAAGAAGTTTTATGTTTACTGCCTGTAACTTGAGGAATCCAAGGATCTGTAGGACCTAACTCCAGCCATATTCTCTCTCCAGGGCCAAATATATTATTTCCCATCAAACTAGGAATAGGGAATAGCAAGAATATCTTCATTTTTTATGTATAAATGAGCAGGTCTATAAATTTAGGGTTCAAAAACTCACTGGCTGGGCTAAAGGGTGAACAATGCAGAGCAGGGTGGGGAAAGAAATGTGTTTACATGGGGAAACTGGCAAGGGACACAGGTTATAGGACATAAGTCATGAAACTACAAAGTTCTCTGATGAATACCTTGAAAATTATTACCTCTTCCCCTTAATTATGTCTAACCCCTTTGTTTTCCACTGAAAATCTCAGTAAAAATTCTAGAACATCAGACTCCGAGAGTCTGTTAGTGCCACATTTTTTTGTGTGTGTTTGTGTGTGTATGCCAAGAATCAATGTCTGACAAAATGGTTTGTGCCCCAACTGAATCATTTTTTCCTCTATGCTCCATTGTTTCTGTAAAGCCTTAATTATCATGGGGGATTTGCCCACAAGTAAGGTAAGAGTCTCAGACTTAGCATTCGGAGATTCAGAGATTCGGAGATTGATGTTGAATTATTTTAGACTAGAAGTTGACAGTATCACAGAAACCTTCCAGTCATAACTCAGGAAGAAGGCTTGAACTAGATGAGCATAAGTTTGCTTGCTCATTTATTCCTCTTGCCATCTAACTATCCTTTAAAAAATATTTTTTTATTGAGGTAACATTAGTTTATAATATAATACCATTTTCAGATACAGGATTACAATGCTCTCTGTCTTTTGATTGCCTCTCCCAGAGTTTAGATTATCACAAAAGGAGCTTGAGAATCCAAGACCAACTGAAAATACATCTCTTCTGCTCCTCTGGCTTGAAGATCTGACTCAAATCAAAATTTGTCTCTTTTCATTTAAATTGGAAGGAAAGCTTTATAACTGATAAATCTTGGATATGGAGATTGTTCTTTTTCTGTCTTGATGACTATTTGGAAGGCTGCCTACAGAACTACAGGATGAGAGCTCATTATTGTCTCAGAAACAAGTCAAGTGCTCTTATTGCTTGGGTATAAACCACCTGATCCCATGATCTCAGGCCAGATTTTGGGACTCCCCAAAGACCATTTTCACTCTCTGCATGCTTCTATTTGTCTTAAAGGATGCACGTTTTTACCAAAAAATGCAGAACAAAATATATGACTGTTGATTAATTTGGCTTATCTGAGGCCTCCTTGGAACACATATGAGTTTCAAACTTTGGCTACTAAACCTCATCTGCTCAAGTTAATGTATGTGATTGCCCTGGTTATTTAATATAATGAATCTCTGGGTTTTGACTTCCCAAAGCAATTAAAGCTGGCCATAAACTAAAAAAATTAAATGATATGAATAATAATAGCGATAGTAATAGTAATAAAACATCAACTTTAGCACTGTGTTGCCTGTAGTGTCACCCCATTCTGAGTACCATTATATTCCAAGTGAGAAATGTAAATCCTCAACCAAACACAATACCTTTTTGAGCATTTAAGTAAATATTTTACGGATGAAATCATACTATATTGAACTTCATAGATTCATAAAAGATTCCAGGGATAGAGTTGCAACAGAATTTTGTTCAAAAGGATAACTGAGTAGAAATAATATTTTTGTTCTGTGGTAGGAGGAAATGTGGAGAAATCATAGTTCCTTAATAAAATCAAAGGTTTTTAACTGAGCAAATGAAAATGTTCTTCCACACTGGCTTATACAATTAGCTCCCTGTTTCAAAAGCTTCTTACATGTAAACTTTCCATTGAAGAAATATCAGAGAAGGGAAAATGGGGCAGGCAGGAGGGTAAGCTAATGTCAGCAACCGTTAACAATAACAAATGGTACTGCTTTTTGTAACTAATCTGTTCTAAGTATCCTTAAGCAACATAAGCAACTAGATTATTATTTTTACATTGTAATGATTAATGCTTTGATTCACCAAAAAGGACATTTAAGAGAATTAAACTTACAGTCTATGTTGCTTTAATCAAATATCATTTTCTCTATATATTAAAGTTTATGAGGCAGTTTGTAGTTGAAAAGAATATGATTTAGGAGGCAAATGGTACACTCTTTGAGTTCTAGCTTCTGTTACCTGGAAATCTGTGATTCTTTGAGAGCAGTCCACATTTTCAAACTAGAGCTAAGATTTTTATTCTTTATTTTTTTAAAAAATGTAGGAGCACTGCTATTTATTCAGCCATTGATTAAGCTTATTGAATTGGGTATGAACTCTACTTTTATTTTTTTTTAAAATTTTATTAGTTAGTTCATAATGTTTGCTTACCTTCAATATTCAAACACTAATCCCACCACCATTATACCTTCCCACCACCAAATTCGGGATGTTTCCATCCCAAGACCCAATCCCTGTCCCAAAACATAACTGAAATAGTATATTTTGTATTGTCTGTTATGAAGAACTCCTGAACATGCTTACAAAAGAGTTTTCATGTAGGAAACAGTGTGAAGATTGTTCTATTTTGGCAAAAGCCATTAAGACATTCTATAGGATATCACTAACGTGTTGTTAAAGTTTGGGTGATGTGAGCTTTGGTATATATATATCTAAAATATGTATATGTGCATATATATATATTTCCCTCTATGATTTGTTGCCTACCATCTGAACCCCATCAAATGTGGTGTGGTAATTATGGAAAATGGGTAGGGAGTGTTTTATGATGTGTTGTGTGGCTACAAAAGCAGTCACGTGGTGCAGGAAAATGTTTACTCATGTGAAGCTCAGCCTGAGAGCATGGGGAGCAGCCTTGAGCGTGGCAGCAGTTGGGTTATGGGGGGCTTTTGGCTGCCGGGGCTGGTTCCTTTGGTGTGGAAAGGGCTCTCACCCGCCCCCCCTCTGGGGCGCTCATGTGAAACAGCCTGGCGTGGAGTTCAGTGGCATAGTTATGGGGGCCTCATGTTATGCTCCCTTTCGGGAGAAGCAGCCATGTGATCTGGACGGTGGCTGATAACAAAATTATCTGGCGCCAGCAGGAAGTGACTTATGGGCATGACCTCCTGGGTCACCGGAGACTGGGGAAAGTGGGCAGAGGATCTCCCTTCCTGGTCCCATTGAGCCCTATGGAACCCAGGTAAGCCTTTTATTCTTAACAGGTGATCACTGAAGTCAAAGAGTCTTACTGAGCAATGATCATCCTTCATCAATGTTATCACCTTCTAAAAATTAAATTGAAGATACTAGACAGTCTGACATAATATGCATATTCTGATAACATAACTGACATAGAGGATCGATGAATATGTAACTACTATTTGTCTGGCTGCTTATTTTTTACTTTGGTGGCATGCATAGTACAATCTCCTGTGTGTGGTGAGAGGAAGTAGACACTCTTAATGGTGGTGGTGTTGGAATGATGCATACATGAAAAGTAGAATTGACAGAATTGTAAATCATGGTACCACAATAAAAATGGTAAAGAAAAAATCAATAAAAATATGAAAACAAAACTCATATATGTAGCTAAATGCTTACTTACTTGCTGTGTTGAAATGACAGAAGAGTATTTTATGAAGAATCAATCATTTAGGAACTTGTAACTTAGCTTATCACCGTGTATTCTCAACTAATAATCCTAAAACTTATTTTTTATACTTTGAATATTCTGCCAACTTAATCAGATCATCAACAGAAAGCTCCAACAATGTGGATATATAAATAGAAAGAGTGGAAATTTAAAATCTCCTAAACATAAATTGTGTATAGGGTTGCATTTTTACAGAGACCAAATAAATATTTTACATTTACATAGGATTTTAATTAACTTCTGAGTAATAATGTTAGTCTCCAGCAGGTTGGAAAATAACATATATAAAATTGCCTGCCATACTAGAAAAAGTCATTTCTCCCCACAATATGAATTTTTTACTAATGCTTGATATCAATGCATAATTCAAAATTGTAATCATGGAAAATAATCTCATATGGTCTTATAAGAGAGGCATTAAAGTTTGGTGTAAAGATTTCAAAACTTGAAATCAATGGCAGGTTTGAATTTGCCTCTTTTACTATTTGACTTGTAAGACTCAGGCAAGTTATTTAACTGTTCTTTGTCTCAGTTTCTATTCCTGCATACTGAAACAAATATTCCTTTTTCTAAGGCTAACCATAGGAAATCAGTGGGCAAAAGGCATAGAGAATAAAAATGCTTGTTTGTAGGGCCACACCTGGTGGTGCTAGGGTTTACCCCTAGATCTGTGCTCAGATCACTCTGGAAGAGTTCAGGGGGATAAATATGTTAGGGATCAAACCCAGGTTATCTATACGTAAGGCAAGCACCCTGCCCACTGTGCTAGCTCTTGGGTCTGAAAAAAAAATTAAATGGAGGGGAAGATAGTTTTTTGACCAGGAGATGTCCCCCCCTTCTTTTTTTCCATTTTGTCAGATTTTTTTTTAATTTAGTCACTGAAATTACAAAATTATTCGTGAGTTGGTTTTAGGAATAGAAAGTTTCATTACTGATCTCCTCACCAGTGTCCACTTCCCTGCACCAATAACCCCATTTGCTTCTCAACCATGGGACTAGTTCTACAAGAGGTGCTTTTATTTTTTTAAATAAATTTTTGCACTGTGGTTTGTAGTACTTTTGCAGATAGAGTTTCACATCTAATGCCTCAGATGTGGGTAAGTTATTAATTTATAAGGAAGTCTCTTCCCACAACTCATGGTGTTTAAAATCTCCTGGATCCCTTCATGCAAAGCCTGAGAAGAAGCCTAACTCATAGATTGATAGGTGGCTTCTAAGAACCTGACAAGTGAATCCTGAACTTGGCACATTATTCAAAGTGCATAATTTAATTGCTAGTGCTTATGGAGCTTCTTAAAAACAAAAGCATCATTTTAGTCATTTTATCTTAGGGCATAGACATGAAATGATTCTATTGGACACTTACGCTACTTTAGCAGGCATGTAAAGGAGTAGAGGAACAACAGGAGATTCCTCATTGCCATAGATAATGAATCCCATCTCATTCAGTCTCTGTCTGAAGTATCTTGTGTTTTTTGCGAGTTGTCGTACCTTCTGCAACCCTGAAAGAAGACAGGCATGAAATCCATCAATTTCACCAGGAAAAGGAAAACAAAAGTCAGGTTGATTTTTCAAGTGTTCTAAGTCTTTCTGCAGAACTGCACCATTAGAAGAGAAGTGTTCAAAGTAGGGTAGGAAAACATCTCCTGGTAAGCAGGTATAAGCAGGTATGGCCTTGATGCCCAGGAACTTCACTGAGTCTGGAAAGTAGAATCAAGAGATGAGTGCTGCTAGGTACTGTAGGCAGGCTAGAATGTAGCAAAGAGGTGGGGATGGCTGGTAGCTAAGAAGAAGAAAAGATATGAACTATCATTTACTAGGTTCAATTGTATATGGACTATGCTAAGTATTTTTAAAACATTAAATCAGGGGACTAGGCTGATTGTATGGCAGGTGGGGCATTTGCTTTTCACTAGGCCTATCAGGGTTCAATCTTCAGCACCCCATATGGTCCCCTAGGTCATCAGGAGTGATCCCAGATTATAGACCCAGGAGTAAGCGCTAAGCACAGCCAGCAATGCCACTCCAAAATAAACAAACAGACAGACAAACATTGACTCAGGAGAAAAGAGATGTAAAAAGAAGGAAATGTGAACCAATACAACATATTAATTGTTGGTAGGTCAAGCGGAATTGGTCTTAAGTTAGTCCTCATCAAAATGTCTAATTAAAGAATGTTGCATCAAACCTGCATCAGCACATATGTGGACAAAAAAAAATGATCTAGCTAACCTGAAACTCCATTTATCCCAGGCATTTGGTATAATAAAATTATAGAGGGAGATGGCAATATGGATTGTTACTTTCTTCACTAGAAAAATAAAGATAAAAATATTGTCATGAAATAAAATGTCCAGCAATGCTTTCATGTCAAGATTACTGAAAAGTAATATTGAAAAGCTTATCTTCTGTCTGAAGTGTGTGTCCTCGTGTGGCAGGCAGTTATATCAACTAGAGGATGAAAGGAATTAAATAACTAAACAAGCTTTGGAGACATCTGTCCAATCCAATCATGACTGTAATCAGGTGAATAAACCAGTCCACATAGAAAGTATTTGCTCCATATGGAAAATTAACCAGAATTGAATCCTTAGATCCCTAAGAAATCACAAATCATAGTGTTTACATCATATGCAAGGTAGTGATTATTCAGAAGGAATGTGCTGCTATAGCTGATCTCCATTCTGATTGGCTAGGTGTTATTGAAGCTGATTAGAGCCTATCTCTTACCCACTTATTCAATATTTTGAGCATTAATCCTGGGTCTCTGTATTTTTACTTGGATGAGAAATGGTTAAAAAAGTCATTAAACATGCTATAGTTTCTTCATATCTTCTCTGAGAAACTGCCTCAGACTACATTCAATAAAGGGCTGAGCAGTGGGTTTCTTCAGATCATGATTCTTTCTCTAAGGTAGCATGATGTTCAGGGAGTTGGTCTAAGTATTCTCTTAATTACATGAGAATTGGGTGACCTGGGAATGCCCAATGTGAAGACTTCATTTTCATTATAAATTTCATCATGAAATATAACCTGGGTCTATGATACTCCTTTGATTTACTGAGGAAGATATGTAAGAACGAGGTAGTTCTCAAGCTATGCATTTTCTACCACATGCAGAAAACCTGCTTGAGGAGGATTGTTCAGCTGACATTATTTGAACTATCTGAGCCTACAAAAGTCCATCATTTTGACAGCCTTTGTTGTGTGATATGGCATACTTATTTCTTTTTCTTTGTGGGGGTGGTAAGGGGCTCCTATGCAGTAGTCAGGTGATTTGGATGATATTCCCAGTGATATTCAGCCAACTATGCAGGGTAGTTCAATCCTTTGGCCCAAAGATATATAGCTGCTTGGACTTCTTGGTACCAGGAACCAACAGGTTCACTCCAGTGATGCTTAGTTACTACACGGTTACACCTGCTAGGTTTGTGAACCTCATGACATTAGGGTTTGGAACTCATCCAAGTGTATGCAAAGAATGTGCCCTTTACTACAGAATTACCTCTCAGCTCATATATTTATTTTTCTTATACTATTTTGAGCTGATTTTCAACAACATAAGACCAAGCATGTCCAGATTAATACCTGCTATCTCTAATTGAATTAGGTGACTTCCCATGGGTATAATAATATCAACAATAATAATTGTAGCACATAAATCTATAGAAGCTCTTGATTTTCAGAATATTATTTAATCCTTAGGACTATTTTATTGAGGTAGATACTGTATTCTCATGCTATGTATAAGAAGAAGCTATGGAACTTACCCTACTTCACATAATTGATATGTAGAAGAGGGAAGTTGAAATGCATGTAATTAGACTGTAGAAACTGTGCTGTTAATCCCTACATTATGGTGTCTGAACAAATAAAGGAAAAATCATTTCTATTCAAACTTAATAAACCTGTCTCTACTAGCTACTATGATTGTAATCATAGCAAATTTTTCTAGTTGATACATCTGTGATTATCTTACGATAATCTCACCTTGAATATATGAGGTAGAACATTAAGGCATAGAGTCTGGGATCTACCACAGGAAAATACTAGTGTATCTCCTTCAATTTCAGTGGGAGTGGGGTATGGTTTCCCCTAAAGAGTAAAAGTAACCCAGAAATATGTCAACTCTAAAGGAAACTTTGCTTATTTAATGTTCTAACATTTTGTAGCAGGTTCTATTACAATTCCCAAATCATTTTAGATGTCCCTTAGAGAATTTTTCCTTGCTCATTAGACTCAAATTTACCTCAGTTTTTGACCACTTAAATGTATGACAGTATATCCCAAGGAAAGGAGATTTAGTTGAATGGAACATCAACCAAGAGAAGAATGTTCAATGCCTCTATTGTTCTGATTTGTTTTCTATTGCTACCCTTCACCAATTCCAGTTCTTAAACAAGATCCCTTTTCAAATCTGCATTACTTTAGCAAGCAAGCTGTAATGGAGAAAGCATCTGGCTTACTGTCCTTTTTCAGGAAATATTGTTTAAAAATCCCACCATGCTGGTCATAGTCAATGAAGGGAGGAGACCCTTAACCCATTTGGATATTGGCGGGAGAACCAAAAATTGGTCTGTTATAATAAATTTACATAGAGATAACCTATATGAACTAAACTAACAATCTATTTCAGGTACAGTGGGAATGTGAAAAATTATAGAGAACCAATAATTGGTAACTGATTGACATGAAGAGAAAGGCTTATTATTAGAATTTATGATGTAGAGGAAGCTATTAGTTAGCAAACACAATGGAAACCCATGGAAAGATGTGGAAAATACAAAGTTTTTAAGCAGCAACAGAAAGAAAGTAATAAAAACAAGGAAGACCTTGTAGTATGAAGGAAAAAACCAAATAACTACATAAGTGGATACAGAATTGCAACTTACTGTGTGCTTTAAAAATACCACAAGCTATCACAAGAATCCATACTAGAGAGATTAAACCAAGTCTGATAATTCACTCAATAAATTATGACTGAGTGGAGGTCTGAAAAATTAGCAAATGTTAATCATACAAAGATCCAATGAAGAATAAATAGGTGCAATGGTCCCATACTTTGTAGAAGAATAGTGTTAACTAAGCAAGATGTAGTTGGGTGTGGGGCAACATGAAGCTAGAGCAATGAGTAGGTTATCTAAAAAAGTACGTACAAGGACTGAAAACTCCAATATTAAAAGGCTGAGAGGAGGAAAATGAAATTATAAGAGAAGAAAATGAGAATAATGAGGGAGATAAATCAGGAGCCGAAATAGTGTTCATTTGGATTTAAAGACATGGAAGCCACTGATGACATTTACTTTGAGGTCTCTTGTTGAAACTTTGGCTTTAATGAAACAGGTAGTTGCAAAAATGGTTTACTTTACTTCATATATGTTTCTATTTTCTAATCCATCTGATTAAATTAAAAATATAATCTCTTTCCCCA
This sequence comes from Sorex araneus, assembly GCF_027595985.1. Lineage (NCBI taxonomy): Eukaryota > Metazoa > Chordata > Mammalia > Eulipotyphla > Soricidae > Sorex > Sorex araneus. The sequence goes on along the minus strand of NC_073304.1, from coordinate 133,625,941 downwards.
AAATTCAAGATATGCAACAAGATAAAAGTAAAGGATTTTAAGAGGGGAAGAACAACTTATATAAATTTCATTGCACAGAGAGCCTTGAAAAACTAAAACCAAACAAAACCTGGAAAAGTTACAGAGAGAAATATAAATTAGAAATTAGAAAGGAGAATTTTGTCTTTAGTTAAAAATTATCTACATATGGAAACCACAGTTTTTAGGGAGATAAGAACATAGGAATAGGAGGAGATCATGAACAGGAAAATGAAATAAAATTAAAGGCTAATGTAAGACTTATTTTAAAGAAGATGACTGAAATGAAGGCACAGATATATATCCCAGACACCAAAATGTATTCCATATGGCCTATTCTCTTCTGTCTTTAGATCTTTGGTTGATCATTAGTTACACAATAGAATAGATGACTTTATCAGGCTGGATCTGATTCCTTAATTGATCCCTCTCAAAAACTAGAAGGATTCCCTGGCCTGGAAGTGCATGAATACTTAAATTACTTTTCCCAATGGCATTTTCTTTGCACTTGCCCATAGAGACTCATTTATCATTGGGTTGCCCAGCTACTTAATTGCCCCTTCTGTTCCCTCTGCCTTAATTAACCAAAGTAACTGGATCATCAGCTAACATTATCACTTTCCTGTTTCTAGATCTTTGGGGGGGTTGATCAAATAGATCAGAACATTTATTCCATATGAAGATGATTCTTAGGAATTGAATATGTTATTTTGCCCTATCTTTCTTATCTTTGAACCACCAGGAATTGCATGGCTGACAACTCATTATAACAGTTTGTGGTCACCATGTTTTCTCATATAGGTCACTAGAAATGTCTTTGAGGTCTTTTGAGTTGGCCAAGATACAGCTCCTTTCAATTACTCTATTGCTCACTTTTCAAAATTGGAAACATTCTCCTACTCAAGGAGGCCCTGGAGGCAGAGAGGAATTTGTACATATAAAATGCTACTCATCTAGACAGGATGTGGGTCATTTTATTAATTATGTTGCACTTTGAGATCTTTGTTTAAGTAGTGTTTTCTAAAAGTCAAAGAAAATTTTAGCACTTTTGTGCGGTGACAACCATGCCAGAGTGATGCTGAGACGGGGCATTCCAGTGACGTTCTCTTTTTGACACTTATTTTCCCTAATTAAGTAATCTCTGACCTTTCTGCACCTTAGAAGACAGGAACAGTGAATTGAATAAGCCGATATCTTATGTAGGGCCCTGCAAGTTTATATTTTTCTATATTCTGGATTTTCTCAGGAAGTTGTTGAATGGTAAAGAAATAGTAAGAGCTAAATACACTAGGAACTAAATTTAACTGTTCACACTTCACTTTAAGACCACAGAATCTGTTTTATCTGTAATATAGGGACAAGCCTACCTCACATGGAAGTTGAGAAGAGAAAAGCAGTTCATACAGCAAAGTACATAACCAGGTAGTAGATGATCAGAAGGTTAATTCCCACTTACCATATGTCAGTACCTCTCAACTACATTGATAGTATCTCAGAATCATCTCGCTAACCTGGCAATATTCCATGACAAGACCAAGCTCCAGGCCAATGAAATGATGATCTCTAGAAATCCCAAGTGTGAAATTTGGTTGTGAAGAGACTCAAATGTCTCAGAAGCAACCACCATTATCAATCCATCCCCAAAACACATATGGCTATATTAGATACTGTGTTCTGGCTGAGTCATAGTATGGAAAAGAAAAGAGCAACTTTTCATGGTCTCTTGTTTGGTATTTGATATAATTATATCCGAGTTGTTACTGAGCTTTTAGGTACTTTGATAGTATATATTGTAAGGGTGACTTGCCCCAAAATGTTGAATCAATTTGAAGCACAATCAAACTTTAACCCTCAGATGAAGGTGGAGGAAATTAACCTGTCAGAGCAGTAAATGATCTGTATGTTGCCAATCCATCTCTTCAGATTTCTAGCTTTTTTGATTTGAGAGATGGGCAAGGTTAACAGAGGCCACAAATACTTTAACCTTCTCTCCAATGGCTGTTAAAACAAAAACAGCTGGGGCAGGGGAAGGAAAACAAATAAAACGCAAAGCATCCCACTACAAAGCCTTGCAGTCCCCTAATAAAAACAATCATCTGTGGCATTTCCAAAAATATGTTTGGGACAACTCAACCTCCAGAGAACCAAAAGAAATTGTGAACAGTGGAGACTTGTAGAATGACCTGTCAAAAGTTAAAGAAAATGTCTTTCTTGTTGAAATGGGCACGTGAAAAGAAAAAAGAAAAAGGCATTCTTTCTGAAAGACTAAGTGGAACAGGCGGATTTGACAAGCTGTTGAACCAATACCCAAGCCACTCCCTATTTTCTGTATACTTTACAAGTTTACTTTTTAACAGAGGAAACATGAATATGCCCAGATGCCACAGTAGGGTGACTTATTTTATTATTTTCTAGATTTAAAAACGAACACACAGAAATAGGCACTGCTCTCCTGAAATTATTTAGCATAGCACCAATGTCAGAACGTGGACTGGACAACCTCAAACATCCTCTGAGGCCGCATTGCTTGGAAAATGTGGTCCATTTCATTAGAGATGGGAAGAATCTTTCCATAAAATATCACTCATAATTTAAGAAATCGGTTTTTCTAAAAAATTAATCCAGGGAAATAAAACTGATATTAAAGAATGTTCGCAATGGTCTAAGAGTGCCTTGTCTGCCGTTTACTCTTGGTCTCTTCTCTTGGCATGAGGAGGGGAACCTGGTGCGTGTTTAGGGAAAGAGACCTTGGAATAAAGTTTCAACGTGGCAGCAGGAACCCAGCGTCTGTTATTTTAAGTTCTGGACACCAGACAGGACATTTTGTTTCCAACACACTCAGAAGCAGGGAGATCTCAGCAAAGATCAAGAGGCAACAGAGCGGCAAGAATCATAAGAATCACATTAGCAGTGACAAGCTTCCCAGTGGGATGGAGAAAACAGTGTTTGGAGTGGTTTGTTGAGAGGAACACACATTTTTATCAGGCACTGAAGCTCTCCCTATTGATGTTCAGATTCCAAGGTTACAGCATGTTTTATAGTCTCATACACATGTTCCAAGGACCCTCTGGGCTGCTCAGTCATGTCCTTGTGAAATGTATGCATGACTTGGCAGGCTGGACATCAAGGGTGGATGGATGTCTGCATGGTCTGATTTCAGGGGGCCCAGGAAGATGCTCTGCTTCTACACCCCCACATATTGCTTAAATCAGTAAGGAGTTTAATCTATATGTTAGAATAGAATTGGACATCTCACTTAGGTACCTAGGAGCTGGGAACTGTGTTTCTGGGATGCCTTCATAGATGAGGAAACTGAGGCTAGGAGATCATTAATGTGTTGCCCTGCTGACCCAGAAATTGGTCATGCCTACAAATCTGTCAGTCTGGTCTTTGGAATGAAGCTGGTAAACTCATTCCTGATGAGGTGTGAATTCTATGATTCATGAGTTCATACGTTTCCCAAATGAAAAGCATTCAACTCTCTATGTTTAGGAGCCCAGCCAGTTGCTAAGGTGGAATAGAAAAGAAAAAATTTTGAGACTGTTGAGAGAGAAATAACCTAATGTACACAGGACAGATATCAGATAATAGTCTATTGTGATTAAGTTTCAAAGATCAAATGAACTATAAGGAAGAGAGAGAAATAGCAATCTTTTCACATAGTAATGCGTCATGAATATTTACTGAATGAGTGATAAGATTTAATGTTAGTTAACATTTTAGTACAAATATTTCATCTCAAACAGTGGAATTTTACACATTAAAGGAATTGTATTGGGACTTTAGGCACATTGTGAGAATTCTGTAAAACAAGCAATTCTTTTGTGTCTGTTTTTGGAGCTTTGAACCACACACCTTGAAGGGAGCATGGGTGACTTCTAGCTCTGTGCTCAGGAGTAACTCTTGGGAGATCTAGTCCCAGGGACTGAACCAGGGATGCAGATTTCACCCATGGACTAATTCTTTGGCTTTAAAACCATCAACTATTTTACAAAAAGTAATAAAAAAATTCTTTTCATTTGAGATAGCATGCTTTATAATACTGTTAATGATGGAATTTCATGCATACATATTTTAATGCTACACTCGCCACTACAGTATCTGCTTCCCTCTATCATTATCACAGGATCCTTCAACACACTTCCTCCAGCCCCACTACCCCTCTTGGTATTCTCAGTTCTCAGGTTCTGTTGTTTTTGGCTATTTGTTAATCCATTACTACATTTTTTATATTCTACATGTGGAGGATCATTCACTATCTATCCTTGTCCTTCTGACTGACTTTACTCAGCATGGTAATTCCATTCATATAGCATCATACTGCATGATAAAATCAGCAATCCTTAAATAGTATAATTTATCAGAATATTCTGAGAATTATGTTTTCATGAATATAAACAGTAACTTCTATAGGGGTCCTGCTACCATGAGTGATGTGAATATCTTTTGAAAAAACTTCCTGGATAACTTGGCATCATGGGACCAAAAACCTACCACATCCACAAGCTCTAGCATCAACTGAATGTCCAGGTTGATGGAGTGACCCCTGGACTCCCTGAGAGCTGCTTAGAGGCCCAAAAGCATCTAGAGAAACTATAGTGTATATCACCCACTTAAGAATTACCACTCCAAGTCATAGGTTATATTGCAGCTGTTGGTTTTACAAATATATTTAGACTGATCTTAACTGAAGAGACCAAGCAGTCATTTAGCCTAAGGGACTTTGTATTCAGGCAACAGAGCAGTATGTCAGGTTCAATCTATCTCTTCCTTTGTTTTCTATAAAGAGCAAGTCTTGCATCATCTTGAGTCTTAATGTAGAGATCTGTTAAACAGAGATGAAAACAAGTGTTTCTCCTCGTAGCCTTAAGCACTTACTTTGGAGAAGTTACACAAATCACCATATGCAATTTAGTATTTTTGATGTGCAGTTGGCTGCTGTGTTTGGGGATGGAAGGGGGGGGGTTAAAGCTGAGGACATTTACTGTTTTCAAGAAGTTTGTAGGCCAGACAAATTCTTTTTTCTTTTTTCTTTTTGGGTCACACTCGGCGATGCACAGGGGTTACTTCTGGCTCTGCACTCAGGAATTACTCCTGGCAGTGCTCAGGGTACCATATGGAATGCTGGGAATCGAACCTGGGTCGGCTACATGCAAGGCAAATGCCCTACCCGTTGTGTTATTGCTCCAGCCCCAGTCGGCCAGAAAAATTCTTTTCCTTATAGTAGAAAGTAGAAAATCAGATGTGTACTCCCTCCTCCACCAAAAGGGAGCTTCGAGTTAAGATCTAGAGTGAAGTCAACATCCTATGCATGTAAGTTTGTAGATGTGGCACTGAGGGAATGAAACACTCACTTCATCTGGAATGTTTAAATTATGATCATGAAAATGATCAACGAATTCAGACCAGTTGATAAATCCTAACGACTATTGTAAATGCTATAATAATTGGAAATTTAGGGGCCAGAGTGATAGCTCAATGGGACTGAACTCATGCTTTGCCTACAGGAGGCCCAGCCTTCCTCTGTGGCATCACACATTCCCCAAAGCATTGCCAGGAACACAGAATTGGGTTGGCTCCAAAGCACCCCCAGGTGCCAGTCCTCCTGCCCACAAAAAAAAAAAGAATTGGAAGTATTTGGTGGGCAACAGGGAACCATGGACAGATCATGAACAGGAAATTACATGAGAGGGTTTAGGAAGAGGAAGCTTGTAGTGTACAGTGCGTGGACTTGGCTGAAGGAAAAACTGGAGACGGTGATACAAATTGGGAAATCAGAGTGGCAGCCCATATCTGCAGGGGATGAGAAGATGCGTGTTAGCATGTTAGCATGTTAGCAACTGTTCTTATTTTGTGTCAAGTAGGTAAAGGAGGTGTCAGAGGACAGGTCCAGGGTCCTGGGATGGGGTCCCTCGTGAAAGCTCTGAGAAAGGATGCAAATGCAAATGGCCCATCTGAAGAAGCTGCCACACGACTTCAAAATTTTTGCTAGGGAAGGTAGATTGAAGAAACTTCAGGGAGAGGTTGCTGAGTGAAACTGAGGAAACTGTCCAGTGAATGAGAGATAATGAGACCCCCACCCAGGGTACAAGAAGCCCCCACTATATTACAGCATCAAGGCCAAGTGTTCAAGGACTGTGTTTCTAGTTTCTTGGGCTCAGAAGCAGTGTTACCATATTGAGAAAGTTCCTTCATTTTCCTGTAAGTCAGGTACTACACCTGTAAAATGGGAATAATGACAATAGTGATGCCTATTGCAGACTGTCATAGGAATTAAATTATACACACTTAAAAGAAAGTCTGTATGCAATAAGCCTTAAGTGAGTGCTGTAAATTTTAAAACAAACATAAATATCTACATATACAATAAAAGGATATCCATTTATAATTCATTTGAAACAGATTCTACAGTTTAAAAATCTTGAAAACTATTGGAATCAAAATTCTATCAACTTAATCCGAACTTGTCCTCTCAGGCTGGACCCCTGCATCCACAATAATGCACTTTCACCTTTGTAGTCAACCTGATGGTTTCTCTAGCTCCCTCTTGGAACCTGGGATATGTCTTCCAATATATTATCTACTAGAATTAATTGTCCATCAAAATTATTTTTATTCTCTGTCTTCAAGTTGAAATATTTGATCCCTACAAAGCAAATTAAATAACGGTCTCCTGTTCTACAAAGGTAAAAAAAGTTATAGGAGAATTGACTATACTAAAAGTCTTAAGCAGGTGAGATTTAGAAAGAGACTGGGATTTTTGTAAATAAAGAAGTTGAAGGAAAAATATGAAGAAGATTCTCCATCACTGGCTTTAAGATGAACAAGCCATGTGGTAAGGAATTCAAGCCATCTCAAGGGACTCAGGCTCCAGGCAGCAAGGAAATAGGGCCGTCAGCCCTGTAACGCCAAAGAACTGTGTTCTACCACAACCAGGAAAGCCTGAATTCCAGAAAAGAGGGCAGCTTCTGACACCTTGGTTTCAGCCTAATGAGAGCCTGAGCAGAGAACATACTTAGAAGCCTAACTGAAGCAGACGGTATGATAATAAATGGGCGTTGTTTGAAGCTGCTAAGTTCGTGGTAATTTGTTATGCAGAAACAGAAAACAAGTGCATTCTCTCTAGCTCCGAGTGCACGCCAGCCTTCTTCAGGCACTGGTCCACCTGCTTAATCCTCCCCAGCTGTGGCTGGTAGGGTAGCTGGGTATTTTATTTTATTTTTTAAACCACAAACCTCTCCAGACAAGAGCTGGCTTGGGGTATGGCCCTCTCTGTATTTGGAGTTGCTACTACACTGAAAATGAACCTGTGATGGGAAAAGCGAAGATGACCATGTGACAGCAACTCTTCTTTACTTTCTAGGAGGCTACAGCTGGAATCATGTTCTTTCCTCCATAGTAGCTCAGGTCCATCATGGAATTCTGCGCGTGTTACATCACAACACTCTCGTGGCAGAATCCAGACACTCGGAAATCCAAGTGAAGACTTAGTAGCTTCAGTAGGACTCATGATGTAAAAGGATATTTTGGATGCAGGACAGGGGAGAGGCAGTTGGTCACACAATCCTTTTGCCCCAGTACCATCAAAGGACAAACATTCTCTTTACACTCTTGCCAGGGAAAATTTCAAGGCCTCAAAGCAAGTACAGAATTTACAGAGTTGCCATAAAATCCCATCCTTGGCTAACTCCTAAGGTGAAGTAAATTAAAAGACAGAAGGTTGCAGAACACTTTTCAAGCAGGAAATAAACCTCCTCTCCTAGCTGGGGCTTCAGTGTGTCGGTGAATTCTGTGCTCATTCCATCGACCTAAGTGGTGTGTAAGCAATAGCAGGGCAGAGAGGCCTGTCACTTGACTTGCTAACCTCGACCTTCGTTCCACTCACACACACAAGACCAGGTAGAACTGTTTTAGCCCCCAGCACAGGTGATTAATCATGGACTGAGGCAGCCTCTCAGTTGAAAGTCAGCGGAGCATAGCAACGCCATCTGTTTTGTATTAGCCATTGCTGAAATGCCAGTGGCCTGAAACCATTTAGAAAACGCAGTTCTCTCTGCCCTCTGTCTCTTTCTCTGCCTCTCTCTGCAGATCCAGCTGGTAACCAAGTGTCAAATATATTTAGGAAACAGCAGCTCCTTCCCCCTTTAACAATGCCAGGAGACTTTAACGCCAGGATTCTCAGAATGGTGTGTTTGGCGTGGAATTCTCTGTCGACTCTTTAGGCTTTCATTGAGGGACTTGGGAAGGGCTAAGCTAAGACTAGCTTGCTGGATTTTAGAAGAGAAAAGACATTGTAGAAAGCCAATTTTGTATTCAATTAAATTCTCCACTGAGGTAGATGCTGAAAAATGTGAGAAGACTGTTACAAACCCCCAAGTTTAATTATCATAGTTACACTGCCCTAAGAGCAGTCCTTATGGATATAAACTGATGTCTGGAACTCTGGATAAAAAGCACCCATCAGCAGAACAGATACAAGGTAATTTTGGTGAGAGGGGAGTATAACTGTAGTTTTCAGCTCTCCAACAGCTTCTCTTGAAGAAAAGCAACATCAAGTGATGTTTATGAAAGTCTCTCATGTCAAATATAAGTAGTAGGAAAGTGAGAAAATTCTATTCTGGAGAGCTAGCATTAATTGCTGTCACCTAAAGTACTCTTTTCTTTGCCCTCTTGAAGCCCTAAATCTTCACAGCTTTTTAAAAAAAATCTATCAAACTCAAGTGTAAAAATATGTGTTTCCTGTTCCAGATACCAGAGCAAAGTTCCAAGGTCACAGCTGGGAAGGAGCTGTTGCCACTTTCCCCAAGTCCATATTACGTTAGAAGTAGGATCAATACCTCTCCTGCCAATCTTTTGATAAAACTTCACAAATGACCTGGATTAATGAAATAATTAATGCATAATAACTTTAAAATGAGACTTGGATGTAGTACCTATTCTACATAGTATTTCCAGTCTTATTTTTTTCTCTTAAGTTTCCTCTCCAGATATAAAGAAAAGAAAAAGCAAAGAGTTCAAAAGTTACAGTTACCCAAAAGATTTTGCTATTTTATCCAACTCCTTCTAATATTTTTTTTTCTTTTTGGGTCACACCCAGCAATGCACAGGGGTCATTTCTGGCTCATGCACTCAGGAATTAGTCCTGGTGGTCTTCTGGGAACAATATGGGATGCTGGGAATTGAATCCTGGTCGGCTGTGTGCAAGGCAAACGCCCTACCCGCTGTACTATTGCTCCAGTTCCTCCTTCTAATATTTGAGTCTAAACAGAAAATTTCGGCTTCAAAAATATTTCAAACTTAAGATATGTAATAAAATTAATTATGGGTGAACTTGCCCATGATGTTGTAACAACAGAGACGCTCAGATCCTGTTGTTTCTCAAATTGATGAAATATGTAAGGTAATGTGTTGTTTAATTGATTTTGGTTTTTGAATCCTACCCAGCACTGCTCAGGGATTACTTCTGGTTCTGTGCTCAGGGATCACTCCTGGCAGTGTTTGGAGAACCCTATGAAGTGCTGAGAATTGAACCTGGATTGGCTGCATGAAAGGCAAGCCCCTTAACTACTGTGATGCTTCTCTGACACCCTAGAATGATGTTGAGTAAACTCAAATTTGTCTCGAGTTTTATTTTTCTACTTAGACTCAGAATTGTCTTCTTTGTGACAAGTTATCATGACTAGTTTAAAGCTGGAACTGATGGACATGGTCTTCAATACTTGTTCAGTTTCTTAGCTTCCTTGCTCCCTAATTTATTATTTTTTTAAAGTACCACGAGTTGTGAAGTTACTCATAGTTGAGTTTTTAAATACAATGTTTCATCACTGATCCCACCACCAATGTCAGCTTCCCTCCACCAGTGTCCCCAGTTTCCCTCTCCCACCTCCTCCCACCTTGATAGGCAACTTTGAAGTTTGGTTATAAAAGTTTGGGACTCATTATTTTATGTTGTTGACTGTGTGGTTTGGATATTTAACTCTAGTATTCCTTTATGCCACCAAGGTACATAAATCAATTTATAGGAAATGGGGATAGATTTGTTCCCGATTCCTGTGCTTCTCATCTATCCCTTCTTCCTTTCTGCTTCATTCTTTCTTTTCTTCTCCTTCCTATAATCTGGGCCACGGGTGATAGAGGTATTCCCCTTTAAGCCATTACATTTTCTTATCCAGTTACTCTAAATACTGGATTTAGAGTGACATCATTCTTAGTCTGTTGTTTTCAAAATATCATGGGTTGGCTAAATGAGAATGAGAATGGTTCAAAATAAAGTCATCTATTTCAGATACCCAGCCCAAATGTGTTTTCAAAATAGTATGTTTTAAATTGCACTTGACAATTTTCTGATAGTAATGCTATTTTTTGTTATCTTTCTACTATTATTTTTTATTTAGAAGCACTCATGTACTTTTTGAACATCTGTATCCTAAATTGTGATTCATTATTTTAAAACTTGCATAATTTTATTTATTTATTTTCTTGAGTCATCATGTGGAAATTTACAAAGCTTTCAGGCTTAAGTCTCAGTTATACAATACTCGAACACCCATCCCCTTCACCAGTGCACATATTCCACCACCAAGAAGCACAGTATACCCCACCCCCCCACCTCTCCTGATAGTAATGCTATTTAGTTTTGTGTCTTACCACATTTTCCCTTCCTTCCCAAAGATCCTGCATATCTGAGTTTTTCAGTTTTATGTCAGATTGACTCATTCTGGGGAAAATTATGCCCAGGAAATAAAAAATCATTTTCTATTTCAAGTATAATGGCTGTAAAAGGAAGTTAGAAACACAATAATAAGAGTGATTTTTAATAACCGCCATGGTCTGGCACTAAGTTTCTTAAAAACTAAGCAGAAATGTTTAAAATAAAGCAAGACTAGAGCTTCAAGAGTAGCTATTATAGGAAAACAGATTCATCTATAGTAACTATTATCATTCCTTTCAGGACAATAATTTATTTTCTAAGCTGTTCAGGGAACACTGGGAAACTGTCAAAATTATGCAATGTTTTTCTGCCGTATATTTCCTTCAGAAAGTTAGAAAAATGAAATGTTCTGGATAAGTACTGTAATAACTGTAATAAAGACTGGCTAGTTGCTTACCAAATTCATTTCTTTCTCTGAAGGAGTTAATGTCACATTTTAGACTTCTTTGTGCCTGGAAAAGCTCATGTGACTGAGTTATGGCCAATAGAATATGTACAAGAATGTATCTTTGCTGATTGTCTCATTAAAGCATCACGTGCATAAACTTCTGTGCTCTTCACCCCTTCAGAGGCAACTCAGGAAGTCAGATATTGAAGCTGGTGAAGTCACAGTATGGAAGGAGACTGGGTTTCTGAAAAGAGAACTGCTTCCTCAACAGCATGACCCATTTGGGATGTTATGTTAGCCCAAAATAAATTTTAATTGTGTGAAGCTACTGAGGTGCTACAATTTGTTTGTCACAACTAATTTACCTTAACTAATACTAAACTTTCGATGTCCTTAAGTGTTCGAGTATTGTATAACTGAGACTTAAGCCTGATGTCCTTTAGCTTTTCATTGATTTGAAAGGAAACTAATTCTTTAGAAATTTTATTGTCTTGGGATGGACCAATAGCACAGTGGGTAGGGCCTTGCACGGGTTCAAGTCCCAGCATCCCATATGGTCCCCCAAGCACCACCAGGAGTAATTCCTGAGTGCAGAGCCAGGAGTAACCCCTGTGCATCACCGGGTGTGACCCAAAAAGAAAAAAAAAGAAAGAAATTTTATTGTCTTCACTTCTCATTACCAGTCACCAAGTAATGCCATGACAATGTGAGTTTTCTTGACTAAAGATTTCATTGCAAATCATCATTAAATGGGGGTTGGGAAGGAAGTTCTCTTTAGCATGCATAATGGAAAATTCCATTTTGGATGCTTAAGAATCAACATTCTCTTCTCTATTTTACAAATGAACCTCAACTCATACAGAAGGGATTAGCTTATGGCTGGTTCTTGCTGATTATTGTGTATAAAAAAAGGCAAATGCTCTTTTGAACTTTGGATGGTGCCTCCATAAAAAACCTTAAGTGAGGGACTCAGTAAACTGCTTGGATAATTAAAGGAAAAACTTCATTTTTACTTCTGCTATTTCGGTAGCATTGGCTTGAATTATCCAGCTTACTCATCTCTATATTAGATGGTGTCTAGACAAAGCTTTAATATATGTAATATAAAACCATTAATTTATCAAAATAATAGAAAAGGAACTCTGGATTTTGGTCTAGGCACGTACCCACCAAGGAAATGATTATAATTCCAGTAGTTGAGCCAAAATAATTCCATAGGTAGCCTCTTAAGAAATAATACTGTAATTGTTTCTAGACAGTGATTAAGTTGCAAGCCTTGTCCAGGAAATCTTCTATGCCACAAATTCAGTCATTCAGTATTCATTTCATCACATATTTGATGTTTAAAGCATAATTAATTAACTAATCACTACCTATTTCGTGGGTAGCTGGGTTTTGAAGTATATTAACATAATAGGAGCAACAATTGCGTGAATTGAAGAGGAAAAGATTACTTTCTGATGACGGCTAATAAGACAGAGTTAAGAAGTATGAACAGGAGTTCAAGACATAAATAATAGGCCTAGTGGTTTGTAAATAGGATCTGAGAACCTTCAGATAAAGAAAATGCTAGAACATGAATAATAGAGGCATAAGTGCCTGGTAAGATATTTTTACCTTTTTAAAAATTGAATTTCTGTGATTTACAATATTGTTAATTATAGTTTCCCATATATAGAACTCAAGCACCACACCCAACCTGGTGAATTGTTGATTGGAGACAGAGAAAGCTCATACTGAATTGTGTTCATTCAGTAAACATACACTGCTTGAGGTAGATGCAGAGTCCCTGCATTTGTATTCTTTAGGACCTTAGATACACAAACCAAAGAAATTACTACTTATTTTCAGTCAATTACTGTTCTGAAAAACAGTGATGTAGAATGAGGGATTGGACTGCATAACTCAGAAGAGAGGGAGTAATTTTAGAAAGGAGGGCCAGAGAAGTTCATTATGAGTTGGTAAGAGGAGCTAAAAGGGTCACTTCAGTTTGAACCCCCATTCCAAGCTCTTTGAGTCTAAGTTTCATCTGTGGGTTTAAGTTCTTAGCTTATTCTGAGAAACAAACTTGATTAGTAGAAAATAGAAGATTAATTTAATTTGTATTTCTCTACCACAGCAAGGATGCCTATGTGTCTATGTAGTGACTGAGGGCTCAAAAATGAAAGAAAGTAGTGAAAAAAAATCAGAGACAGCAGTAAGTATTTTTCTGTTTTTTTTTTCTTTTTTGGGTCACACCCAGCGATGCACAGGGGTTACCCCAGCCCCTCTTTGCTTTTAAAAGATATGAGATTATTTCTTTGTTTAGGTGAGATGCTGAGAAAAATTTTATCAGAAACAATTTTGGAGTTATCTGTGCTTTTAACATAATTTAAACTTCTTCAACTAACAGAATATTTGCTCCCTTTTAATTCTTGCTCCTTTTTGCACATAATGACAACAGGGAGCCAAGTAAAAACTCAAAAATACAGAACACATGTTTTTCATGAAGGAACCCTGGGTTTGAATTTTAGCACTATGGGGTCCTCTAAACAGCGAAGAATATCTCTTGAGCAGTGAGTTTGGGGTCACTCCAGAGTACTGCTGACTGTGGCTCAACAAAGCAAACAAAAATTGCAAAAGACAAGATGTTCTCAATAAATAGAATCAAACACTTTTCAATAAAGGGCAGAAAACTCAGTTTAGTCTTAGAAAAGGGATTGTCATCGTATAATAATAAATGAAATTTGAATTTAAAATATATCTCTTCCTCAATTTGGCAATGGAGAGTCTTTATCTCAAAGACCTGTACCCAGAGAGAAAAAGAAGAGCAATTTTGGCTGCTGGAAGAGCTCCTCCCTCAATCCTGCCAAAGGAGCATGTGATGTGCAAGCAGGATTTTAGGGCCAAGGTAACAACTTTTTCACAGATGGAATGGAATGTTTTGAATACTTCCTAAGTCATGCAAGTAATAAAACCTCAGGAAGGTTAAGTGCAGGAGGCTCCCTGTCTTAACACTTCCTCCTAAGATGTTGGGTTGATCACAATTTTGATTTCTCTAAAGGGAAAGAGGAAACTCTTGCTGGAGGGAGTTATCTCTAGATTTCTCTAACTGACTACTTTTTCAAAATTATTTTATTTTTCACTTTTTATTTTTTTAATGAATCACCGTGGAATGGTTATGAAGATTTCATGATTGAGTTTCAGTCATACAATGATCAAACACCCATCCCTCTACCAGTGCACGTTTTCTACCACCAATGTCCCTAGTATCCCTCCTGCCACCCCCACCCCATCCCAGCCCCTGCCTGTATGACAGACAATTTCCTTCTTACACTCTCTGTACTTTTGGACATTATGGTTTGCAGTACAGATACTGAGAGATTTCCCTAACTGACTTCTTGCTAAAGATCACAAAGACCTGAATTTCTATGCTCTGAGGTTTGTTAAGGTTTTTCCTTATATTAGCAATATAAATTGAGTTACTTAATCATATCTCAGTTTGATTGGCAATATTAAAATGATAGAGCAAAAATCCTGGTAATAGACGTATCCTTTTATTATAGCAATAACTTTAATGTTCTACAATAGAAAATATACTTGATTAATTTTTAAATTAATGAACATGCCCAGAAGTGCTCAGGAAACAACTAAGTGTTGAATATTAAACCAGCCCTTCTGTATCAAAGCAAGCATTTTGTCAAGTGAGCTACAACTCTATGGACCCCAAATTTTAAATTAAAAATAAAGCATGCCATTGGTTATTCCTTTCTGTCAAAGTCTTGCGTTTTTTGAGGATTTGTATACCATTACTTGCTTTATTTCTGGGAAGAATGCAATTCATGATTTTGTCTTAATATCATCTTTTGATTTGTTCTACTTCCACAGTATTTTTAGATAACCCCCTAGGTTCCATCCCTACAAACACAGATTGCTACTAAGAAACTCCTTGTGTTTAAATGTAAAGAGAGACAAATAGGAATTATATTTTTCTTAACTATATTGTTTAATCTGAGATCTTGTAGGTAATGATGGTATATTCTACTGAAATTGGACATTAAAAACTAATTTTTTATTTTTTATTTTATTATTTATAAATAACAACATTATATTATTATAATAAAATATCATTATTATATTATCATAATATAATAATATTTATATTACTATAAATAACAATATAAATAAACAAAACAATAATACTTATATTATTATTATAATAAAATAAAATATTTATTTTATTTTTCTCTGATTTTATTTTTTCTAGTGAGTAAATTTCCACTACTATTTTCTACCTAGGTAAATACTATTGACCACTCAATTATAAACAAATAATCTATTTTTCAATATTATAGCAAAAGAAAACTTTGTTAATCAAAAATTTGATTAAAATATTAAATATCCTGCTATCTTAGCACCAAAATTTCTCTCTGCATGGAGAAGGCTGATGAAATCACAGACATTATGGTTTTTCTTAAAGTTACTTTTGTAAAACAAGGAATGTTAGTCAAGGGAGTGATGCAAGTACTGGTCTGTTCATTGGACTCAAATTGTTTGAAAACGATAACTGACTCTGATTAAGTTCTGTAACTGAGAAGAGGAATGTGCAACAGAAATTCTAAAATGTAAGATCTCTACTTAAACAGGACCGCAGATCTAAAACTTTCACATAAATAAGGAGACTAGAGAGGGCTTCAAAAGATGTACAGTTAGGAAACTACATATCCTGCTAGGAAATTGAAAACATAACAAGAAAATTAGGATGTTATATTCCATAGACTTGTCAGGTTGAGCAGACCAATTTTTTTTTGAAAGTTGACAATATCATTTTGACACCATGTCATTAAATTGTAACCATCTGGGTCCAGAGTAATAGTATAGCTAGTAGGGCACTTGCCTTGCATGTGCCTGACCAGGTTCCATCCCTGGCATTTTTATATGGTTTCCTGTGTCTATCAGGAAGGATCCCTGAGCAGAAAGCTAAGAGTAGGGCCTTAACACCATCGAATGTGGCTCAAAAACAAACAAATAAAAATTGTAATCATCACAGCAAAAAAATAACCCAATGAATCATTAAGAGTTTATAAATTACAGTAGAAAGTCAAGCTGACTATGTAATTACAGGAAAGAGAAGTTTTCCTAAATTATGAATAGGAAACATTTTGTTATAATTGACCCTTGCTTTTTTTATGAGGCACACCTGGCTCTATGCTCAAGAATATCTTCCAGTGGTGCTTGGGAAGTAGGTGGTGATGGAGATAGAACCCAGGCTTCTTGCATGCACAGCATGTCTCAGGCCATCTAACTTAAATTTAAAAGTGTGGCCTACAGGAATCGCCTTTCTTACCAAAGTGATTGCATCTATTAGAGATGTATTAGGGGATTAAAATTTGATTGTTATTGTTAAATAATGTACTGTCTATCCTGAAAACAGGAGTTACTCGAGAAATTGCAGTTTTTCTCTGCCAGATGCCTCAGATCAGATCAAATTATAAAATCAATGTGACTGTGAACTTTTGATGACTTTACACAGTTCAAAAAGTTTTGTGAAAGTACTGATTTAAGGGGATGCCTAGTGGGAGACACATGCGCTTTGTAGGACATAAAGTTCTTTGCTTTTGCTGATATCAAAGTGGTCACAGGCGCTGGGGAGGAACAGATGAGGTGTTGCCTTAGCTGAATGAACAGGGCTGATAAATCACAGGGCTTTAAAGAAGTAAATAGAAAGGTGTTTTATGTTTTTCTTTTCCTGGTATTCTCTTATTTTTGTCTGTTCTTCCTCTTTGTTCTACTAGGTACTATGGCCCTGACTTTGCACTCTGCTTTTTCACTTTTTCTTTACAAAAGTTCCCTCATCTATTTCATCTGCTGCTGATAGAAACATTTTTCTCAAGATGAAACCCAGAGTAGGATCACCCCGAGAGATAATACAGCTCAATTGCTGACCTCACCCCAAGGACTTCTTGTTCAGAAATGCTGTTTTTCTCATAAGCTCCCCATGAGCATGATGATGCTAGTTCAGGGACTGAAACTTGCAAACCCCTCTGAAGGAGGCTTTACACTCATTTCTTTCTCCCATTAAGTACTCCCATCAATTCATGCTGATGAAACACTGGGGACACATGTCTAACTTTTCAAACATAAGAAAAATTATGATTAGTGTTGAAATATAACGAGAAAATTATACAAAAGTCATCAAATAGTCCAAGAAAAAGTTCAGTCACTGTGATGGCTAATATTAACTATATCCAGATTCTACTTGCATCTTTTAATAAAAAAGAGGTCCCAGGACAGACATTTTATCAGCATGTCTACTACTGGTAGAGGCATAATTTGGGCTTAGCACATCATTTTATGAGAACTTTGACAAAATTTCTCCTCTTAATTTTCTCCTAGAGTTGCCTAAAATTTCTTGAACAATAACTGAGTTTGTATCTATCTATTTATTCATGGTTTTCCTAATAGGAAATTAGAATTTTCTAATAAATTCTAATTAGAAAATTAAATTTTATAATAGGAAATTAGCCTACTGCGATTGTTATGGTATACAGAAGGTGCCAGTGGGTTTAATCAGAGAATGTCAGATGTCTCTGATTTTGAACTATCTGGAGTAATTTCTTTAAGTAGGGATACTGGGTTCCTGTTAAGATTAAAAGAAAATTCTACCTGAAAAATGCATAGTGCTTATCTATACTGTGTGATGCACTATGCTGCTTTTTGATAATAATAAGATGATAATTTCATCAACTATTGTTATTTTCAGTTTTGGGACCACACCTAGTGGTACCCAGGGCTGACTCCTGGTTCTGTGTTCAAGAATTATTCCTGGTGGGGCTTAGTAGACCATGTTTAGTGCTGGGGGTCAAGCTTGGATTGTCTGTGTGCAAGGCAAACACTCTATTCACTGTACTGTTGCTCCAGTATCCCCCCAAATCCTCAATTCTTTAGTGTTTAAAGGGAGGAAAAAGATGACTAAGACTCAATACTCTCAAAACATGGTCCCTAGACCAACAGTAATAGCATTTGATTGGAGTTTATGATATAGTCAATAATAATTTCTAAGTGAGAAGTTCTGCAGGGGGTGAGGATTAGCACTCTACTGTAAGTACCACTGGGTGATTCTGATGCTTGTTCAAATTTGAGAATAAAATTTCCACATAAGTAAAAGGTATAAGGGATGCAGGCAGAGGAAAAATTTTAAGAGAACAGAAGATGGAATTTTGGCAAACGCAGACAGGGTAAGAGAAACAGAGAAAAGGAAAGAAGAATAGACAGAATATAGATAGAATATAAGATAAAATAACTGAAAAAAGAGAGCAACTCTACCTCTAGGGAAAATTGTCCTCAAAAAGAAAGACTGAGGTCGAGAGTTTTGTCAACCTACTGCTCTAGAACAATCAACTGCATAGCTGAATAGGGTTACCCTTAGGGGTCATAGAGTCCATGTACAAAAATAGAAGACAGGTTAGGTTGTTGAGTACTGTGATTGTAAAGGAGGAGTGAGAAAAAGATCAAGTAAGGTACATGTTTGAGAAGATGTATAGGAATTGAGTAAGATGATGTGATTTCAAAAGGTAGAGGGTAAGGGAAAACTTTTTTAGGATGAATTAAATGAACAAGTTCAATATTGAGAAAACAAGCCAGATACTTGAGAAGGCAAAAATGAAGATGCCAGGGAGATAAGGTTGTTTATTAGCAGAGCAAAGAAGGGAGAGAGGAGTCTATCTTTCACTAAATATTTGTTGAGTTTCCATTATGGCCATGCTCTGTTCTGGCACAGAGTCTCCTAAATATTTTGAGAACTAATATTTTGATACTATGAAATCAACTAGAGAAATAAGCAGAGTGTGTAATTTAGAATAGAATAGGAATACTGATTTATTAAGGCTGATTTTGTGAGGAAATATACCATGAAGATATTTCTTAGAATACTAGAGAGACCCTAAAATTAAGATGTTTCTGCAGGATCTCTTTCCTGTGTTCTAGGAAAAGTAAGACTGCTAGGTCCTTGGAGTGCATCAAGCAAAGGAAAGGGTGATGGAAAAATAGAAAACTTACCCAAGTCCTGAAAACCCTAGTTTGGACTTTTACATTGAGTAACCTGAGAAGAAATGAAAATTGATGAGTAAAGAGGTGCTCTGAGTTAAGTATTTTTAAAGGGAGATTTTAGCTTCTAGATGGAGAACAAGTCATACAAAGTTAGGAAAAGAAGTGGAGAAAACATAGGATAGGTTATTTTCATAAGAGAGAGCTGACAGAGGTCACGGTGGAGTGGTAAGCAGTGATAGTTTCTGGATACAGCCAAAGGAAGTGCTAAAACAGGCAACGATGAAGGTGTGAGGTTGATAAGAAGGGAAGGACTACAAAATGGGTTTAAAACTATTGCAACATTGGAGAAGGAAGGGGAGAGAGCAAATAGTTAAAATGATAGTAACTTTTAATTTTTATGAAATGTTTAATAAGTATTTTCATACATATAAAGCATCATGTAGTAGTTCATGACACATAGTATATAATATACTTGTTCCTATACCCACCATTCACACCATTCACAATGATGGAACAGGGATACTTTGGTGGAGACTGTGGTGTTGGAATGCTGCATATGAAACATAAGCACTAAGAGTATTATAAATCACAGTGCCTAAAAATATATTATTGAAGCCTGGGTGATAATACAGTGGGTAGGCCACTTGCTTTGCATGTAATCAACCTGGGTCTAATCTCCACATCCCACATGGTCCCCCGAATCTTACAAGGGTGATTCCTGAGTTCAGAGTGATGAGTAAAGCCTGATCTCTGTTGAGTGTGGCTAAAAAACAATAACAAAAGTTTAGAAATATTATTTTATTTTAAAAGCAAGGATAATAAGCAACCTGCCAGTCATGGCACTAGGAACCGTGTAGGATTTGGGTCCTTTTCAGTTTGAGCATAGGTGCATACATGGGGTATTATTTTCATAGGAAGAAAAAGTTATCTATCATCCAAATTTGAGGAAAATAGGGAGAGAGGGGGCAGGGAGGGAGGAAGGGAGAGAGAGAAGGGGAGAGAGAGAGACAGACAGAGAGAGACAGAGACAGAGACAGAGAGAGAGAAGAGTAGGGTCAATATTGGGAGTTTAAGAGAATGTTGACTGATGAATTGAAAATTGTGCATCAAAAACTTATGTAAAGACAATGCTTGTCATTTCTTCTGGAGAGTCCTTGATGTGATTTAGGGATTGCCCTCCTGTGGCTGCTGGTGGCACATTTAGACGAAGGAGCAGATTGAATTGCAATCTTTCTGGATCTCTTCAAAAATGATGTCAATGACAGAGAAATCCCCCAATAACTGAGCAGTTCCTTCAGCTGCCACAGCTCGTGTGGAACTGATTCCTAGCTTCCAGTCTTATGACATAAACATCCCCTTGTTGTTGTTTTGCATAAACAGTAACCTGAATTCAAGTAGGCTGGCAAGATGGAAGTTGAGTCATGACATATTTATTATGTTGAGCACTGGGTTTGACACTCAGAGGAACACAGAATTAATTCAAGACACATTTCTTGCCCTTAAGGGGCTTACTGCATTGGTTTGGCTGGTGGACCACCCAACATCCATTAGGATCAAGAAACCAAATCTCCACTTTGGACTCATTGTGCCGCATGGAGTGACAGGGCAGGAGATTAAAAGGACTTCGATGCATGTGGAATGCATCCACGGCCGGCAGCCCCTCAGCCTGTGTGCATTAACTCCACGAGCAGCCTGGCTGCAGAGTGAAGGTGGCTGTGCATAAACACTGTCATTTCACTGGGACTGCTGTTTCATCTTTGAACCTTGGCTTCAAAGGAACACTGACCTTATTCCTGTAGCTTGCCTCTCTTTGAAGCGTATGGCTTTGCATTGCAGATTAAAGTGAAGACATTCATCAAGGATCAGATCTGGCCAACCATTCCCTAAACTCAACCCCAAACAAAGCCTTTCAAGGCTCGGATCGCAGTTGCAATGTAGTAAGCTGAAGTTGAAGGCTTGGAGCGGCACACTCTTTCTCAGATCCTGTTAGGCAGCTCTGGCATAAAAGAGTGTATTCCTTTGAGCGTCGGGCAACTCTACCCCTAGAATCAATCCGTTTATCTCAGAAACAGGGATGAGTTAATGCAATATTCGTAACCTGTCTTGTTCATTTTATTTAAAGCAGGCATTGTTGCAAATGAAGCCAGCATGAACATTCACTGTGTGCCTTTGAATTCTTCAAAAGAGAAATTAGGCAGAACCATCTGAAACTTGGCTGATGATTCTGTCAGTTTTTGTGTACTACTTTTCTTTATCATTCTTTTGAAAAGAAGCTGTCCTATCTTTCTCTGTCATTCTTCTGTGTTGGGTCTCTAAAAGCAGTCTGCACACCTAGCCTTCTCTGCAATCTAAAATTTACTTCTAAAAATAAAGTGGGGAACTTTAACTAGGATGTTAAAATAATAACTAAAGAATTATTTAATCATAAGGTTGAGAGAGAACCAAGTAAAATCACTTCCACCTAAACTTATAGGAGTGAAAATTGCTGCTAGATGACTATTGAAGTACAAAGCACAGGATCTTTAAATGTTAAATTTTTTTTTGTAATTTTCAGATCTTCATCTGTGATCAAATAAAGTGACTCTTATCTGATATGAAGAAATCCAGAAGAAGTAACAAAATTATTAAGATTTGTCACATAAAAATCAACAGATTTTGATGATGCATACACTAGTGGATTTAAGAAATTAATAATTTGTATTGAAACATAGGCTCTTTCACAATTATGTTTGTCTAGTTATTTTTCTTTAAAATAAAATTAAAAGATAATTCTGGTCATTGTGAAAAAGTTCATTTATCTTATATTTTATTTTTTTTATTTTTTTTTATATTTTATTTTAAATCTTAAGTGGTTGTTTGTTAGTAAGAAATGCATGACATTCAAGATCATTAGTATGGTTTCATGAGAAGCCATGGTTCTACACTGACTTTGTTGTCATCTAGTTCATGTGGACATGGATACAACTCTTTCTAGCTTCAGTTTTAAAGGCTGTAAAATACTTGCTTATTAATAAATCATATCTACATATACTTGTTATTTTTTCTCTCCCCCAGTATTTTGGGGGTATAGCTATGTGACTATTTTGTCTGTAACTTAAAAAGTGTCAATTTTAACCTGTTCTATTTAGTTTTTATCCTGTTTTCATCTTTATTGACCACAGAAAATATGTGATTAACTGCCCAAGTCTCCAATGAAAAGTCACTGACATTTTCACATCTTCCTTCCTCCCTTCCTCCCTTCCTCCCTTCCTTCCTTCCTTCCTTCCTTCCTTCCTTCCTTCCTTCCTTCCTTCCTTCCTTCCTTCCTTCCTTCCTTCCTTCCTTCCTTCCTTCCTTCCTTCTTCCTTCCTTCCTTCCTTCCTCTCTCCCTTCCTCCTTATTTCCCTCCCATCCTTCCTTCTTTCCTCCCTCCCTCTCTGCCTCCCTCCCTTTTTATTTTTGGTAATATTAAAATAATTTATATTATCTTGACTTATCTAGAGTCTTAGAAGACATCTAATATGTCTGGCTTAGTTCCATC
Source organism: Sorex araneus (assembly GCF_027595985.1). Classification (NCBI taxonomy): domain Eukaryota; kingdom Metazoa; phylum Chordata; class Mammalia; order Eulipotyphla; family Soricidae; genus Sorex; species Sorex araneus. The sequence goes on along the minus strand of NC_073304.1, from coordinate 133,603,276 downwards.
ATAGAAAACTTGTCTATTTAAACAGTATTTATCTGAGAAGTACCTCTTAAAAATCTCAGGAATAACAGCAAACAGTAGTAGTAGCAAACAATTATAAAATACTACATAATTATTTTAGGTATAACCTTTTTATTTGCACTCTTTATTAGCACTTTATATGTCTCAATATATGTCATTATAATAAAAACTTAACATATGAGTTTACTTTTATGATTTTGATAACTGAAAGATCTGAAACAACTTCTTCAGAATTAAACTGGTAAATTAAATCACTTTTTTAAGGTCACACAGCAAGTAGATAGTCAAAACCAGATGGCCACTTTCAGCCTATGACCTTAACCTTTATGCCATGTAGACCCTATAGACTGGATTTTTATTTACTTTTCATGCAGACAATTCAACAATAGACAGAACCATAAATCCAAAAAATAAGACTGAGAGAAATTTCATAAATCAATTACTGCATTTCATGAGGAGGAAGCAAGTCTTTCTACTATCCATATTCCTGTTTTATGGAAAATACAGACCAATCTTAGGGGTTTTCAAATCAGTTCCCAGTGAAGCTTAGAAGAAAAGCCTGAAAGACCATCATTATAGAAAGAGGTAGAGATAACTACAACCAACACAAACATTTTCTAAATTGTCTTATATAGAAGGTTTTGGTTTGGGATAACATTTGTATATAAAGAAAACAGCCTGTTGCTTTAACAAAATTGAAAAATGAAGGATCTCTCCTATGTCCACTGAAAGGCTACACATGACCTGGGAGATCTGGTGGTGCACATGGCTTAGATAACTCAGCAGCCACTTCTGGGACATGAATAACTTGCTACTTCCATAAATGCACTCATTAGATTGCCTGGCAACAAGAACTGCCTTATTCATCACTCTATTTCCACTATGATATGTAATAAATATCCTACAACCTGTATCTAAAAGATAGGAAGAAAGTGCTAAGAGGCTCAAATGAAATGATTTTTAAAAAAAATAATCCCAGGTAGCATTTACACCCAAGAGTAGTAGAGGTAAGAACCAGGAGGTCTGCCCCACAGCTTGGAAACTGGCCTCACATGCTGGGGGGAAAAGGCAGCAGAGATAGAGAAAAGGAACATCTAGTAGAGAATGTTAGGAAGACCCACTTGGGTTGAAAGTTGTGTACCAAAAGTAGACTATAGACCAAACATGATGGCCACTCATTACCTCTATTGCAAATTACAACACCCAACAGGAGAGAGAACAAAAGGGAGTGCCCTGCCGCAGACGCTGGGTGGGGTGTTTGGTGTTGGGGTGGGGGTGATGGGAGGGATACTGGGAAGGAACATTGGTGGAGGAGAATGGGCACTGGTGGACGGATGTAAACCAAATGCAAACATGAAAGTTCATAAGTTTGTAACTGTACCTCAAGGTGATTCACTAATAAAAATTTTTTAAAAACCGAGGTAATATTTATTTAGGTTAAAAAAGTTGAATATTTTGACTGAAGGCACCCAATATGAAAGAAATTGTAGGAACACTACTATCATTATATACATTTTTGCCTTTACATACTCAAGTAACCATGTATATATTCCCTCACCCAAACTCATGGCTGGCAACAAAAACTAAACATGAATAAAATAAAGAATAAAAATGAAAGTAATAAAGTGACTAGCTTGTTTATAGGGAAACAACACAATGATCCCCAAGCAAACATGGGCAATATACACCATTGTTTTGCTTAAACACAACTATGTTTAAACTATGTTTTATTTAATCACGTGTATAAAATTATCGAAATTTGATGATTACATTAAAAAGCGAATTGCAAAGTTTTACTGAGACCAGGATGTTTCTCATTATAACGCACATGCCTTAAATGTATAAGGCCCTGGATTTGATCCCTGGCAATAGAAAATTAAGCAAAGCAAAACAAAGAAATAAACAAACAAAAACCAAAACACACTAACTCCATATTGCACTCACACTCACACTCATACCAACAACAGCAACAGCAAAACAATCGTGTGTGTGTGTGTGTGTGTGTGTGTGTTGGTAGTAGTTGATCTGTAGCATATTGATTAGATTACAAATAGGGTTGCACTATGGTAGAGGTACAGATTTGGCAGAAAAGGAGACCGTGAGACATGTAAGACTAGGAGTTCATAGTAGCGGAGTCACTTCAGACCTTCTTACCTTTTGTAGTTCCATCCAGTCCCATGATTAATTTTATTGACCTTATTATTTGTTCTGCCACTGGGGGGCTCATGGATGTAGCATAAACAGCGCTATGTGAGTGGACTCGTAAATAATCCACCAGTTCCTTTAATAAAGGAGGAGAAACAAAGAGAAGGCAAACAGAGCTCAGTGTTAGTGGTGAGATTCACACTTTCCCCCTCCCCGCCCATCATAGTTCAAGCCATTTATTTGATTTTACAGTATGTTCTGATTTTTTAAGGCAGGCACCAAACTTCTCTTTCCCAATTTCTTCTTATCTCTTACTCAGACACCCCCCTAAGATATACAGAAGTGGGATGCTGAAAATTTGGAGTTGAGGTCTGCAAGGAAAAACAGAGTGCAAAAGAAAAATGATTTATTAAGCCAGTGCTGAATAACAAATACCATGCAAATATGAGCACTGGCTTACTATTAAGGGTTGTCTAAAGACTGTAGGATAATAATTATGTCCTTGAGCAATTATATTAATTTGTATCCAAGGAGCAATAGTGATAGGAAAAGTTAGAGACGTGCAAACCAAGATGTGCAATGGTGTACAAAGCAGCAGGGGAAAAAGGTGTTATTACCAGCTGGGGTAGACAGGGAAAGCTCTTGTGAAAAACTGCAGTTAAACACTGGAGCATGAAGACAGATAAGAAGGACAAAAGTTGGGGGAGTGAATGGCAGAAGAGTGATCTGAGAAATTAAATCAGGGTAGAGTGGAGGACCAGATAACGTCTGGTTATCCTTGGAAAGTAGAGAGCAATTGGAACTTTAATGCAACACTGAATTGCCAACCTGAAATAGAAGGTTGGTCTTCAGTGGTAGGAATGGTTCACTACTTGCAAGTCTGGCCTCGGAGACCAAGTGTAGACTCAGGTAAGCCTACAGAGAACCTAAAAAGAACCAGCAACTTGATACTGTGGTTGGGAGGAGTTAGTCAGAGTTGGCATCTGGAAGTGTGCAGCTCTGATTGGGCAGATCTGTCCTTGGCTCATGTATTGGCTCTCCTGTCCTTGGCTTATGGTTTGGGGCCTTTGGCATATGCAGCAGAAAAGCTGATGATATGATTACAACTTTCAGAACTAGAAGTGGCATCTATAAAGGGGCAGTCACCTTTATTTCCTAGGCTATCCGTGTAGCTTAAGATACCTCTGCTGAGACTTCTCTAAAATTTTCTTCATGAAGGTAAACTGGGAGAGGTTCTTGGAAAGAGATCCTGTTCTTTGGGTGGGTCCATCCTCTCTGAACTTCCCTTTTATTGAACACATTCACTCCAAGTCTGGAACTGTGCCCAACCCTTTATCTTTCTATTTCTCCTGGGACATATTCAGATCTTTAACATAATCTTAAGCTTAGCATGCCATCTGCCTCACTGTTAGGCAGCTCTGTTGCCCTCGCTCCTTTAATAAGTTGCATTTGAAATACCCTCTTCTACTCATCCCTGTTTCTGACTTACTTTATCTCGTCTATCATTTTGCACTGCTCATTCCTTTTGTCCTTCTAGTCCCCTTCTTTCCCTTGACTTCTACTCTGATTTACTCTTTCCCCCATTCCTTTCAGATTCTAAATTTAAATATTTTCTCTATATTTCCTTCCTTCCTTCCTTCCTTCCTTCCTTCCTTCCTTCCTTCCTTCCTTCCTTCCTTCCTTCCTTCCTTCCTTCCTTCCTTCCTTCCTTCCTTCTTCCCTATTTTCTTATGCCTTTTTTCTTCCCTTTCTCATCTTCTATATTACCACCTCCTACCTTTACTCCAGAAAGTTTTACCAAGGATGTGTTTGGGATTATGTTTTTAGTATGGGAGCCTCCAAAGAGAGGGGTATAAGGAGAGGCTCTAAGGCTAGTCTATCATACCTATTACCCACTTAAATAATTACAATTAAGTTTCTGTGTTATAAAATTTCATAGAAAGAGCTGGGCGAAAAGTCCACATACAGACAGTCATATTTGAAGAGTCAGTGCTCAGTGTTAGCCTGACTTAAGGTCACATGGCATTTAGGAGATTCACTATGGAAGATTGGAAGTACCTCAAAGAGAAAAAGTATACATTTTCCAGCAGTCAGCCCTCCTTATATTCATTCTCCATTGTTCCTAGGTTATCAGCAATGAAATTCCTCTCTGTTGAGAGGAATTGCCTTGCAAAAGGATACTAGGGAAGTCACCAAAGAGAATGGATGGGAGAGAGTAAACTAAATGATGGGGTCTTACATTACTCTAGTTAGGAAAAGTTTGTTTCAAGAGATGATTAGAAGAAGCAGAGAGATAGCATAATTGGTGAGGTGCTTGCCTTGCATACAGCTGACCAGGGTTCTATCTCTGAAACCCCACATGGTTCCCTAAGTACAGAGCCAGGAATAAGCCCTCAGCACTGCCAGGTGTGACACATCCAAAACAAAAAAATAGCTGCAATTTGAAGAATGGGTAGACTTTGAAGACCTTGAAGAGTGGGTAGACTTGAATAGATATAAAAAAGGAAAAAGCAGAGGCATTGAAAGAACTTTAACTTTCTCATGGGGAGACCATGGCTGCAGTGTTCAGGGGTTATTTCTGATGGTGTCAGCAAATCTTTGTTGGGGTGAGAATAGAGGACACCCACATACAAGGAGTACGCTCTTGTCCACTAGACCTACATTCACTCCTTTAAGCATCGTAGTAACTGTGAAATAGATATTTCTTTTCTTTCCATGTAGAACATAGGATAGCAAAGTCGAGGAGAGAATCAGAAAAGTATCCATCCCCAAAGTGTCAGAAACAGAATTTGTAAACCAAGTGTCTCCTCTAGGCTTGCAACCTTAAAGCCCACACTTTAGGGGGCAGTATTGCTTCCCCAGACCAGAAGACCTCGTTTGACTCCAGATTGTGGACGCCAGAGGAATGCAAAGACCATCCTAACTTTGACTTAACTGTACAGAATTTCCCCTAATCCACAGAGGTTACTTCTCTTTTTTTCCCTGGTGAACAAAGGGTAACTTCTTAATATATAACAGGTGTTTACAGTAGTAACTCTAGGAGAAAAATCACAGCATCTAAAATCTTTTCATATCTATTAGACTTATTTCTCCAAAGTTGAAAACTCCTTGAGAGCGGGGAAGCACTACACTCCTCTTAAAACTCATAGTATTGCTCATAGTATTGGCTGCTTAGCAGGATTAAGTAAAAACTGATGTTTTACATGGATGTCAGAAGGGTTTCAGAGACTGAAAAAGAATCAGGGTTCCTAAATTGTGTAAGGATACTAAACTGCATGCTTAGGAACACGAATAGCAATATTTCTGCAGAGTCACAGCATCACTGACAAACAAAACAAAGCTGCCTTTGATCTCTAAAAATCTCTTCCAAATATCCACTACTCCAAATTTTCCTTCATGCAGTGAAAAATTTCATAAAGCCAAGGTCATAGAGATTCACCAGTACAATCTTCTATTTTAATGTTAATGCACTCTTGGCCCGTAAGAGTATTTCTTTTCAGTCTGAATTGGCTTCCTCTTAAAGCCTGAGTCTGTGGATGGTAACTAGTTTGCTCAAGTGGCCCAGAGAATATGTCACTTTGAGTCACTTCTGCAGAGCATCAAGGAACGCCTTGATCCTTTGTTTTCCTGCATTTACTCCTTCCATTTCCCCGATTGGCCTTCGTGAGTCATGAGTTAAGAGTTGACTTTGGTTCTTCTGCAAGGAGAGTCTGGGTTCTATCTTTCTTCAGGGTGCCTTAGAGGTCTTCTCATAATGAAGTCTCCAAATCCAGTTGTTAGTCCAAAACCCTGATTATTTTCTCTGCCCATAGCCTGCAGTTTATGGACAAGGGTGACTTTCCTGAACAAATCAGATGGAAAACTTTTAGAATAAACATCTTGGCATCCATTCCATGACCCCCTTTACCTCAAAGACATTAAAAATAGAGCCAGGATTGAGCACCCAGGCAGAACTGGCTTCTGTGAGGGGCCTGCTTGCTTCTGGCACATGGGTTCCTGGGGATCATCTCAAATCTGCCTTCCTGTTCCATTTCTCTTCTCCAGCACTGCAGTCCTAAAACCTCTCAATCTTGAGGGCTGTCTTTGTCTCCTTCCTTTGCAAGTCTCTGGTTAGCCCGCGGGGCCTGTGGCTTTAGCGGTTCTGCCCGGCACTCCGCATTCACGAAGACTCAAGATTCAGGCCAGAGGAAAACTTGGACCCCAGGAAGCAAGGTCTGCAGTATTCCCTGCTGATCCTCAGCTTCTGGATCAAGACAAATTCAAAATGGAAAAGAAGAATCTTATCCCCCATCACTCAGGCTTCCTTCAAAGAATTAATTCATAGTATGGATCTCTGATAAGTACAGAGAAGTAATTATCTCATCTTTCACCTCAACAGCCTTGAAAGAATAGCATACTCCAAACTGAACTATTCAGAGTTCATCTACTGCACAGTAGTTTGCAGTACAATTTTCAACTACTGTAGTTCAATCACAAAGTAAGCAAAATAGCAAGATCTTGTTGATTCTTAAGAGATGGTCTAAGCAGTTTTCCTGAGGTAGGGAGAGAAAGCTGAGGCCAGGGCAGCAACTCTAAGAAGCAGCAATAAATTTATTAAACATTTTGTGACAGAAGGACTGGGGTTAAAACAAAGTCTTTGCTTTCTATGCATAATGTCGTGAGAAATCTATTTCTCTCTTCTTTGTTGTTCCCAGACCTTCTTCTTTTTGTCCTGTCTGATGAGTCTGGTTGGTAAAGCATGAAGACTTTGGCCAACTTCATGAAGAATTCCAAACTCTTCTGGAAACTGTTACTAGGAAAAGAGTCCCTCTACTATTAATACTACTTGCTTTATAAAAGTAGTTAAGATTTGACTTTTTTTTCTTACTGTCTAGATCTCTGAGACTTTTCAAATCTCAATATATACTAAAAATCCTATTAACATACATAGTGAAATTTAAACTATAGAATTTCAAAAAATGTAAAATATTAGAGTGTTCATGTTAAAATATTTATGAGTAATTTTGTTGCTTTTTTGTATCTACTGGTTTAGAATTTTTAGATATTCTATTATTTCCCCCCATTGAGGCATACGCTGTGAGGTACCAAGGAGAATTAAAATATAATATACAATGAAAGCTTCATTTTATTTATATATGTAGAAATATTTTTTTTGACAAGCTATAATCTTTAGTGTTTTCCCAATCCTGCATTCTATCAGTTAAAAAGCATAGCTTAAAATAAAATTAAAGTGAACATTCTTATAAGATTATTCAAAATTCAGAAAAATTAAAATAAGACTTAAATGGAAGCTACATATAATTTAAAATGATAAGAATAAAATTATTCTGATAAATATTTTTTATCAGATATCAGATTTTTATTGTGATAAAAAATAAAGGAACACAGGAGCAAATATTACATATATTTCTTTAGCTCAAGGGTTCATTAAGCTGAGTTTATTATAGGAGCAGTAAAACAACGCCAGAAGGCTTTTTATTGACTCATTTTTAAATCATTCAAATACTTTCTCAAGTTTTTTCACATCTTGAAAATTGTCCTATGTGCTAGCTTTTATATCTGACTATTTTCAGGGGATGGTTCACTAAATAAACTAAAAACTGTGAAACACTCTAATTCTTGCTTCCATCTACTGGTCAGACCAGAAAATGCAATGTATTGTGGAGGGACTGAGGAGAGACAGGAGAGGAGGAGGAGGATGGAGGGGAGGAAGAAAAGTATAGGCTTCCAGATCCCAGTATGTACAGATTGAACATATTAAAGATAATGAAAACACTGCATATTTTGAATGTAGGTAAAAATAATTATTCACAGTCAAGTCCAAATTTGTCAAGTAGACCAGAGCAAATATCCTATTCAGAATCTTCTGACTTCAAGATAGAGTAAGAGTTGAAGAAAGAGCCACACAAAATTCTTTAGGCTAGTCATCAACCTTTGTTTAAAGTAGATATCAAATGAAGAACATGGGGGGCGGGGAAATGTGACATCTATCGAATTTGACAACATTGCAAGGATCTGCTTGCTTCAGTTTATTCAGGTGCCTTTGGTTCAGGAAACAGAGTTACGCTTGGTTAAAAATTTCGTAGCTCAGAACTGCTGCTAAAGTAATCACAAAACCACAAATGCACAAAGCAATGCAGCCTGGATAAGGGAGGTCCTAAGCCTGAGACCTTCTGATCCCAAGGCATTGACATTCTAGAAAGGGAACATTTCACCTTTGACCAGATTTAGCTGAAGTTTGTAAGCTCCTGAGCACTTGGCATGATTTTAGCAGTAATCAGCTAATTTCCACAGGCAAGTGGAAGAAAGATGTAAAACAATGCTTTGAGTGTTGGAGAAAGTAAGGAATGAAGGGTAAAGACCACTAAAATACTGAACATTTTAAGCATTTGTGCATTTGATGTAGGACCACTGAATTCTGCCATTATAATTTATGGACTTTCAATGATTAGGTTGTTTTGTTGGACTCAGTGGAACTGGTTTACTAGGAATGTAAACTCTTCTTCTTGCTGGTCACAATGGATAAGGAATTGAGAATTTTAGATAAGCTGTTGATGCTCCCAACCCCCTCTGGTTTGGGGTGTTTGCCATGTTCTCCTAATTGGGATCAATGTTACTGCCATATCTCTTGGGGACAGGTGTAAGTATATATGAGTGAATTCATATATACTTCATATATATATATATATGGCAGTTTGATCCAAGCTTTGGATCAAACTGCCATGCAGTGAAACAGACAACAGATTCTTTGATTCCTCAAATCTACATTTGAATGTTTTGTTTCCTTTTTTTCTTTCCCTTCTCTTTAAAATTACCTTTACACATTTATTATTTTACATTGGCAACCCCATTTTATGCTAGTACTAGAATGATAGCTCACTTAACAATCTAACCCCACCACATCAGTATTTTAATTTTAATTAAAATTTAATTTAATTTTAATTAAAATTTTAATTTTAATTCCTGTAGATAAGATACCAAAGAATGACAAGATCTTAACTTTGGTCTATCTAAAATTATACAAGAGAATTGTTTCATGGAGAAATATCATAAAATTACATCTAGTATATTGCTATCATTTTAAGATAAACTCTTAAAATCCACAATATGAAGCCCAGAATCAGTCTCCTTAATATCTGATATTTGCTCACCTATTCCATGCCACAGAAACCAAAATCAGATAAAAATGTTTATAATTCAGTAATACTCCTTGTTATTTTTGTGTCTTGATGTTCATTATTTCCTTTTTCAGGAATATGAATCTCCACTATTTGTCTGCCAGATTGACAGTTAACATTTCTTACATATTAACTCACAGAGTTAATCATCCGTTTTCTTTGAACCAAGTTTCTGCCTGCATTTACTGTAATGTGATTACTCATTAGTGCTCTTTCTTGTGTTTGGTGCCAGGGATCAAAGTTGGGGCTTCATGCATGCAAGGAAACTCTCTACCTCTGAGCTATATCCTGGGTCTCTTATTTTCGTTGTTGAAGTGAACATCTTGTGTTTTCAGTATCTTAGTTGTGAACCCATTTGTAGTTGATCAACTGAGTTGTGGAATTGCACTGCAGCTCTAAGAGAATTCAGAGAAGCCCTGAAGACAGAGTCCCCAAAGTATTCAGACACAAGGAATTCCTTTCTTACCTTTCTTCCGGCTATGTAACCTCCACAGCTCGCAAAGCTTTTTGTAAATGTGCCCATGAGCACATCAACATCGCGAGGGTCCATTCCAAAGAATTCCACAACACCTCGACCCGTTGGGCCCACAGCCCCAATACTGTGTGCTTCATCTATGTAGAGGTAAGCCTTATATTTCTTCTTTAGCGCCACGATCTGGGGTAGTCGAACAATGGAACCTTCCATGCTAGGGCATAAGGAGAAATGGTCATCACTAGTGTGTAGTTACCTCAGGGTGCGTCAGTCTTGCGTTCAATACTTTTCTGTTACCAGTCAGGGGTATGGGGAATATGCCACTCTCTATTGTGAAATATTTTATTTGGCGGAGACAACCATTTTGTAAAACTAACATGGTGTTATTTTACTTGAATGGATTACATTGCATGGATATTTTAAACTAATTCCCAAGTAAATAATTAGCTTACCAGTAAAGCTAACTAGTATAACTCTATGGATCTCTCTGGATTTTAAATATTTTGCTTGATTTAATTAAACTGCTTGTTAGTGACTCATCTTTTTCAGCTTGCCACTGTATTTGGCCAGGTCTGTCTGACTCAAACTCAGTGTCTGAACTGCTGAAGATTAAAAAATAAAAATTAAAATCACATAAAAGTACTTTAAGTCACATAGTATTAAAGTCCTTAGTATTTCCTGTTCACTACTTAACATAAATCAAAGAATTGTGAGCCTTGTCTTTGAACCTGCTTTCCATTCTTGTAAGGTAATGTTTCTAACTAGAGTGTACATTAGAGTTCCTTGAAGCACTTACTAAAATCACAAATTGCTGCATCTCATCCCTGAAGTTCCTGACTTAGTCGTTTGAGGTAAGTTGAAGGTGCATTTTTACCAAGTGCCCAGGATATGAGCACACTGCCGGTTGGGGAAGCATTGTAAGGACACCTATTACAAAGGAACCCTCTTGTTTTAGCTCTCAGTGCTTATTTTTTTTTCACAATATTATAAATTGCAAAAACAATTCAAGTCCTCTAGCAAAGGGAAAAATAGGAAGTAAATATGTAAATAAAATTGAAAATCATCATAAATGACTCCTCTGAAACTCAATGGATCTAAAACAGCTGTTGCCTTTAATCAGGTCTCACAACATTTCGTAAGCTGTGGCTCCACCACACACAGTTTTGACGGCACTGACAAGTGAGTTCTATAAAAACACACAGACTTGCTCCCTCACCACACAAAAAAGAATGTCAAATAATTCGAGAAAGCTGTCAATTTTGTCCAAGGACAAATATATTAATAAAGTAGAATTGACTTAAGTCTTTTTCCAAATTGGTTTATTAAATTCAATATATTAAAAATCAACCAAGGTGTCAAATTGATTGCGTGAAAGCATGCCAAGTGGGTTTACAGTTATCCAGGCCAACACATATTGGCTTGGGGGGAGCACAGACGAGTGCAATTTTTTTCAAAGAACTTTTTTTTAGAGTAGTTTCACAGATAAACTGAGAAGATACAAAGCTTTCCCTGCTATTCACTTCCAGAGTGATAACTTATTATCATTGATAGATGGCCTACATGAACACATTGTTATAACATGAAATTCATAATGCACATTAGGGTTCCCTCTTGGTGCTCTATAGTCTGTGCATTTGGACATACATATACTGACATAAGTTTATCATTATAGTACCATAATTATAAGATAATATCATATGATAAATCTTCAGTGTTCTCCCATTTACTCTTGTCAACCCTTTGCAACCACTGAACATTTTAATGTGTCCATAGTTTTGCTTTTTCTAGAATGTCTTATAATTGGAACAATACGGTATGTAATCTTTACAGATTGGCTTTCTTCACTGAGTTATACACATTTAGGTTTCCTGCATGTATTTTTGGTGGTTTGATAGCTCATTTCTCTTTTTCATGATTAATAGCTTTTGTCTGAACGTATACTGTTTGTTTAACTGCTCACCTAACTAAAAGACATCTTGTTTCCATGTTTTGGCAATTACGAATAAGCTTTATAATAAGTGTCAAAGTGCAGGATTGTGTCTGTGTATGTGTGTAAATGTGAATACAAGCTTAATTTCTTTGGGTAAATATCAAGAAGTGCATGCTAGTTTTGGGGGTTATTTTGTGAGGAACAACCAAAATTGTCCTCCAAAGTCATAGTATCATTTGGCATTGGAGTAATTAATTACTATTGCTCCACATCCTAACCAGGTTTTATGTATTTGTCCATGTTCCATATTTTGATTTAGTATGTGAGTAGTCATATCTCATTGCAGTAATTTACATTTCTCTAAAGATATATGATGTAGTATTCTTTTTTATCTATGTAATTTCCTTCTGAATATTTTCTGAAGCAATTTATTAAACTTTTGACTTATTTTTAAAACTCAGTTGTTTGTTTTCTTATTGTGGCATTTTAAGAGGTTTTTTTTTTTTGGTGTATTTTTGTAATAGTCCTTTATCAAATAATTAGTACTTTTTTGGGGGGGGTCACACCCGGCAATGCACAGGGGTCACTCCTGGCTCTGCACTCAGGAACCACCCACGGCAATATTCAGGGGACCATATGGGATTCGGGAACCGAACCCAAGTTGGCCACGTGCAAGGCAAACACCCTACCCACTGTGCTATCACTCCAGCCCCTAATTAGTACTTTTTTGAGAAGTAATTATTATTTTTTCCCAATCTAGTTATTTAATCTTTTTGGCAGTGTTTTTTGCAAATTACTTTACATTATTAAATTTATATTTTTTCACAAAGTTGGGGTTTAATATTATTATTATTATTATTATTATTATTATTATTATTATTATTATTATTATTTTGGTGGCTGGAGCAATAGCACAGCGGTTGGGCGTTCGCCTTTCACGTGGCTGACCTGCGTTTGATTCCTCCACCCCTCTCGGAGAGCCCAGCAAGCTACGGAGAGTATGGAGCCCGTACGGCAGAGCCTGGCAAGCTATCCGTGCATATTGGATATGCCAAAAACAGTAACAATAAGTCTCTCAATGAGAGACGTTACTGGTGCCTGCTCAAACAAATCGATGAGCAATGGGATGACAGTGATAGTGATAGTGATAGATTATTTTGGTGGCACACCTGGAGACACTCTCAGATTACTGTGCTCAGCATAACTCCTGAAAGTGCTCAGGGGACCATATGTGGGCCAGAAATTAAACTGGGCTTATTTGCTTACAAGGCAAGCAACTTATCCCTAACATGATCTTTCTGGCTTTACAAGGTGGTTTTGAATGACTGTATTCAGATTTGAATGACAGGAAGATCAAATAAAATCTTCATTTTTTGTGGAGGGGGCACACCCAGAAATGCTCAGGGCTTACTTTTGGGTCTGCATTCAGGGATCATACCTAGCAGGCGTGGGTACCTCATGGGGTGCTGGGACTCAAACTCAGGTTAGCCACATGCAAGGCAAGCACCCCACCTTCTGTACTCTCTCTCCAGCTCCTGAAGTCTTCCTTTTATAAGATTTCTTAACTATTAAACAGTATTTTCCAGGTTAGTTGTTTAATTGCAGTTATTTTTGTTGAAGGGGAGATTATAGAGTCATTTAACTGCCTATGCTTACTATCTTATTAAAAAGTTTAGGCATTTACTAACTGTGAGCTTGTGCACTTTACATGATCTTATATACTTCAATTTCTTTATAGGTAAAATACTTATAAAGATATGTAGGGATAATGTTTGTAATATGCCTCACAGTAATTATAATACTGTTCTTAATTTAGGAAATAATTACAGTCAAGCCTTAGTTGAGAAATTGGAAGTTATAGACAGCACTCTGCACTAAATCTTCTTCAAACAAGACTTGTGGATGTCATCATGAATCACAAACATAATAAATAAAAGACAATATGTCTTCAAAATTCTAGAATTTCCTTTTCATCTTAAAAATGTTGTAAGTTGGTAACAGAAATATGCAAAAAACCTGATATGTCATGAATGGCCATTCTTTGCTCTGGAACTGAATTTGGCAGGAATCAGAGTTAATGTTGAACAGTTTACAGACACTCAGGAAAGCTAATTAGCAATCTTTTTCTGGGGCCGGTTTAACTGATTTTAGGAGTCTGCCCACCTGGTTTACATTTTGTCCTCTAAGATTAATGACTCTACAATTCTGTTTGATTTCTGGAGTTAATGCAGGGCACACATGAATCCTAGGGAGAACTCAGCGTGTATTAAGAATTATATTTACCTGCACTAAGTTTTGTTTTCTTTATGTGATCAAATTTGAACAGAACTTTTTCTTATAAAGGGGTATTGAATTTGGTGCATGTAAAAAAAAAGGCTATCTATGTTATTCTGTGGATTGCAGTCCAAAAAACACAGTGCCAAAAACGATAAAGAAAACAGAACAGTATTTGATTCTTTCTTCCTGAGTGGAAGGTTATACTGTCTTTTAATTCAAATTAAAAAAAAAAACTAAACACAACTGTAGGTAAAGATAATTCTGCCAGTTAATTTGAAGCTCTGTGCAGAGAGATGAATTATTCTTAAACCAGCAAGCCCGTGAATAATTTCTTTATATCTTTTCGATTACATAATGTATTAGCTAAGTGACAAGACTCCTTTTTGAAATCTCCCTCTCACCACCTTCTCTTACACATATAAACCATATTATCCACTGGCTGGATTGAGAATTAAACCGATAGTTTGCCAACTTTCATGGTGGAAAAATCTCCTTGGTGGGTCCAAAGAGATATGCACAAGACAAGGAAGAAATGTGGAAAAATATAAAAGAGTAGCTAAGACTAATTAGAAAAAAAGCAACTGCTGCTTTATATTATTTGTTATTTGTTTAAGTATAGTGATAATGGGTTAGGAGTTTACTATCGAAGTTCTAAGTCCTTGAATTTACATTATTTTGAATAATGTTAATTAATAGTGTTAGTGAGTAGTGAATACGTGCAGTATTCAATACAATACAGTAGAGAAAATGACATTCTGACATTTCAGTGTGTCTTTATGTATTTGGTGGGCAGCGCTTGATGTTATTACCCTATTTAACTTAGAAAGTCAGGGCTCCTGCTATACTATACTAGTTTGTCTCTATTTTGAGTGCCTCATGGTGATCACAGTGTATTCTTGAATAATGTTGTGATTTCTCATTCACAATAAGTTGTTAAGAAATCTATACTTCTTAGAGACACACAAATGCAAGTGTGACTTTAAAATGGTCCTTAAAGAAAAATTAGGATGAAACTAATACTATTATACTTAGCATCAAACAGATTAGTGCTGTCCTCCAGTTATTTGTTGATTTGCTTGAGTGGGCACCAGTAACATCTCCGTTGTGAGACTTGTTGTTACTGTTTTTGACATATCGAATATACCACGGGTAGCTGGCCAGGCTTTGCCGTGTGGGAAGGATACTCTTGGTAGTTTGCCGGGCTCTCTGAGAGGGACAAAGGAATTGAACTTGGGTTGGCCGCATGCAAGGCAAATGCCCTACCAACTGTGCTATCGCTCCATTTCTCATTAGCGCAGTAAGTAGCGTGTATTCTCACTATGATACTTATAAACCAAAAATCATGGATTCATAGAGATTTAGATTTCAAGTGTCAATTTCCCTATCCTACAGAAAAGAAACTGAATTCTAGATAGGTTAATGATAAAGGTCAAAAGGATGATCTGGTAATTTCCATATTTAACTCACTGGGTGAGAGAACATGGGCTAACTCTTTAGTTTCTTTCTTAGCAGTATTATCTGCCTTGAATCCATTTCTGTTACATTTCAATTACCTGCCTTTTAGACACCTGCTCCTCTAAGCCTCAGAGACTTCATCCTCACACTAATCCAACGATACTGCGTAGACTCACTGAATGTTGCAGTGAAATGTTTAACAAGCAGTAGACAGGTGATAAATGTGGCTTGTTTCCTCAGACACCCTTTCATTCATTTTTTTGTTTGGTTTGGTTTTGGGTCATATCCAAAGATACTTGGGAGTTACTCCTGGCTCTGTGCTCAGGAATTACTCTTGGCAGTGCTCAGGGGAATGAATGGGTTGCTGTGGATAAAACTGGGGTCAGCCATATGCAAGGCAAATGCCCTAACCATTGATCTATTGCCTAGCCCCAGAGACTATTTTATTTAATGGTGAAGTACATACAACTTTGCTATGCATATGTTTTATTGTTTACTATATTGCAAATTACTTAACTAAAAATAATGTAATAATGGAGATCTTCTTGGTTGTAGGTTTACTATTGACTGGGCTTCTGCCAGATCTAATTTAATACTAAGAGCCCTGTGCAGGGCACATAATAATAAGTGGCAACACTAAGATTTAAAACCAGGTTCCAGGACTTTCTCCAAATCTGGATTCTTCATAATTCTATATATAAATAATTATAATAATTATACAAGATTATCTATGGACAATACAAACAATATAGTTGTTACTATAATTTTTATTACTATACATGCTTTTGTAGAATTTCATTTTCTAACTTGATACTTCCTCAAACTTTCTGAATTGACTTAAAAATTGATGTGTACTTGTATGTTCATCGCAGCACTGTTTACAATAGCCAGAATCTGGAAAAAACCCGAATGCCCTAGAACGGATGACTGGTTGAGGAAACTTTGGTACATCTATACAATGGAATACTATGCAGCTGTTAGAAAAAAGGAGGTCACAAATTTTTTATTTAAGTAGATCGGCATGAAAAGTTTCATGCTAAGTGAAATGAGTCAGAAAGAGAGAGACAGACATAGAAAGATTGCACTCATCTATGACATATAGAATAACAGAGTGGGAGACTAACACCCAAGAATTGTAGAAACAACTACCAGGAGGTTGACTCCATGGCTAGGAGGCTGGCCTCACATTCTGGGGAAAGGGCAACTCAGAGAAGGGATCACCAACTATAATGTAGTCGAAGGCCATGTGGGAGAAGGGAGTTGCGGGCTGAATGAGGGCTAGAGACTGAGCACAGTGGCCACTCAACACCTTTATTGCAAACCACAATAGCTAATTAGAGGGAGAGAACAGAAGAGAATGCCCTGCCACAGTGGCAGGGTGGGGTGGGGGGAGATGGGATTGGGGAGGATGGGAGGGATGCTGGGTTTACTGGTGGTGGAGAATGGGCACTGGTGAAGGGATGGGTTCCCGAACTTTGTATGGGGGAAGCATAAGCACAGATGTGTATAAATCCGTAACTGTACCCTCATGGTGATTCATTAATTAAAAATAAATAAATTTATTAAAAAAATTGATGTGTACATGCTCTCTGTGGAGGGGTTGTCTGCTCACTGAACTTCAAGCTATATATACATATATATGTCATATAATTCTCTGGGAACTCACAGCAGGTAGGGCATTTGCCTTGCACACGGCTGACCTGGGTTTGATTCCTCCGTCCCTCTCGGAGAGCCCAGCAAGCTACCGAGTATATCCTGCTCATGATAGAGCCTGGCAAGCTACCCATGGCATATTCGATATGCCAAAAACAGTAACAACTTTCACATGGAGACATTACTGGTGCCCACTCAAGCAAATTGATGAACAATGAGACGACAGTGCTATATATAATTCACATGTGTGTGTATTTTTTATATCTGTGTATAGTTCAAAGAAGGATTTGTGCAGATGTCAAGATCTGTCTCCATTTATAATATTGGTAAAGGAAAAATACATTACAAACTAACAATTTTACATTTATAATTCTGATCTTTAGAAATATCTTATAGGAAACAATATCAGGTTTTGTTGAGAGAGTATGCTTAGATGTCTCAGAGCTCAACTCTAGGTAAGTTTTAGTTTATAAGTACAGTTATAAATTTAGTGTATAAATTTAGTTTACAAATACAGTTATACAGAAAATACAGTTCTCAGAAGTACTGTGCCTGGCTATGAATGCTGTCTATTTTGAGCTTGGGGAGCTTGGCCATGTCCAAGAATGCTCTGGAGCTGCTCATGGTTCTGTGCTCAGGGGTCAATCTTGGCTATGCATGAGGACTTATGCAGTGTTAGAGATTAAAATGGTGTCAGTCACATGCAACAGAAGTACTTAACCCATAGTTTGACTCTGTGAATATGGTCTTCGAGATCTTATTTCACGTAAAGGCAGGATTCCCAAGTGTGTGCTAAAAGGAATGTTTCTGTGAAGGCAAGACCATGGGAACTGAAGACTTTACTTTGTGCAAATGCTGGTTAGGTTGTTGTGTTAGATTGCCTCCACAGATGATTGGTTATAATTTTTTCAGTCCTCTATAAGACAATCTTCCCATCAGGAGGTAGGGTTTATTTCTCCTCCTCTTGAATATAAACTGTTTTGGAGACATGCTTTGATTAAGTGGGTGAAAAAGAGGTGATGATCAAATTCTGGATCAAACCTTTAAAAAAGACTGGCAGTTTCTTCTTTCATTCCTTTTGAAGTTAGCCAGCATTTCATAATTCAATTCCAGTTAAATGCTCAAATGAGAAAGCTTAGAGAGAGAACACCCCCAGAAGATGATAGCAAAGTACCTCAGTCCCAAGAACCCCAAAGTATGAAGAAAGTAATTTTGGATGTTCTAGCTCTAGCTGAACCCTTGGCTGGATAATCTTATAACCCTAACCAATATCCTATGGAGAAGAAGAACTTTCTAGATGGTCTTGATAGGCTGCAGTGGAAAATGATGACTTTTTTTTATAAGCCCTTAGGCATTGAGTGGTTTGTTTCATAATAGAGTGACATAGTAGCCATCATTGCAAGTGAGGTGAAGCTGTGGTCTCTGTCACACTGACTTGGAGCCTTAAGTTTGTTCCATTACCCTTCCTTATGATATCACCACAGGACACGGGCCCAAGGCAGCCATTAACAAGCCCCACTGCTGCTGTGGTTTCTCTATATAATGGATGAGAATATTTGACAGTAAAATGTTGGTGGTCCACTTAATTTCAGTTAAAGTGCTTAAAATGTAACTTTCCTTTAGTGGAGCCAAGTCCTGTTTATTTGCAATTGGCTTCAGTTTACTCTGGTTAAAGGAGATGCCCAGTTGGCCTTCCTGGCAGTCCCATCCTCCGTCTTCACCAACCGGAGTGACAGGTGTTTAGATAAAGACTCTCTAGGATGACAGCTGGCACAGATCACACATAAAAAGGACCCATGTTTGAGGTTATGGCAGCCCAGAGTCAATATGAGATTATTTCTTAAAAGTAGCAAATTACAACCTAGTAAATAACTGAATTAGTCTACAGCAGAGTTTCCCAGTCTCAGCAGTGTTGACATTTGAGCTGGATAATTCTCTGTTGTTGGAGACTCTGGTGCATTGTAGGGTATTTAGTAGCACTTAGATATCCTCTTATCTTTGCCCATTACAGGACAGTGAGTTTTTATAGCATTGCATTTACACAAATGAAAATTGTCAAATGTGCTCATGATAAAGGGTGGGACAGGTACAGGTGTGAAGGACACTGGTTGAGAATAATATTGTTCTAGGATAATACTAAAGACTTCACAAATAAGACACCTCTCAGGGCTACCCTCAAGTACTGAAAACTGGTTACTTGAAACTATAAAGACCAGCTTTGTACCCACCCACGGAATAGGATGGAAGACGCCCAAAAGAGCGACTGGCCTTATTGCTACTACTACTAATATTATAAATTTGGGAAAAATTATTCCTTTTTTGAAAATGGGATGAAGATGCAATTGTTCTGCTACGTATTTATGTTGTAGAAAAATGTGTACCTGGAGACTGATTCGATTATCTGGCTGAAAGAAATGCTATGGTGCTTCTCAAGTTTCTTTTGTAAACCTATTCCTCTTTGTGGGTAAATTAAGACCTCATTCTTTTTCTCTGAATATCTCCCCCCACCCTCCTCTTTTGTTTGTTTTAATTTTGGGGCCACACCTAGCTGAGCTCAGGGTTTATTCCAGGCTCTCATTCAGAGAATCACTCCTGGCATGCTCAGGGGACAGTATGGGGTGCGAGAGATCAACTCAGGTTGGCCACCTGCAAGGCAAAATGTTCTATCTGGTATAATATCACTAGGCCCCTGTTTTTCACTTTTTGAAAATTGTTTCATAGGAAAATTTTCTTTTTTTTCCTTGGGAATTCAGATTATTGAGAATTGATTTAGGAGTGAAGCCTCTGAGATAATGTTTCCTTTGCTTCATAGAATAGGGCTTCTGACAGAACAAAAGCCGGAAGGCAATTTCCATTTCAGTAACCACTCACTGACTTAGAAATGAAACAAATTCAGCCACAACCTGCAATATAAACCAGTGTGACACAGCACTTCAACCTGTAGCTCTGAATGGGCCAACCAGCATCTCTGTCTGTTCAGCTTAAAGGAGGTGAGGAGACTTGGCCCTACACTTTCTTTCTTTCTTTCTTTCTTTCTTTCTTTCTTTCTTTCTTTCTTTCTTTCTTTCTTTCTTTCTTTCTTTCTTTCTTTCTTTCTTTCTTTCTTTCTTTCTTTCTTTCTTTCTTTCTTTCTTTCTTTCTTTCTTTCTTTCTTTCTTCTTTTCTTTCTTTTTTCTTTTTCTTTTTTAATTAGTGGAGTCACCGTGAGGGTATAGTTACAGATTTACACATTTTTGTGCTCGTGTTTCTCTCATACAGTGTTCGTGAGCCCATCCCTCCACCAGTGTTCATTCTCCACCACCAATGAACCCTACATGTACTTTCAGAGACTAAGGCCACCCTTCTCTCAATCCTTCTCCTAGCTCTGGACTGGGAATTGTACTCTAATTTAGGCATTCTTGGAGGAAAAGATCAGCTTTGTTTTATTCTGATGCTAAATGTTGGCTAAGTGTAGTCCATAACTGGAACTGGAGTTTGACTATACAGTTCAGTCTGGTGCCCATCAGCCACGTCTAAAACTAGTAGTAAAGGCAAGAAGCATTCCTCAACTCTCAAAGTTTTTAAAAACTCTATGGCAGTCAAAGGTATGAAAAACACGCAGTTCAAGTTAGAACTATCCTGAGCAAAGATTTCTGAGGACTCTTCCACAAGATCACCTATCACAAAGGCGCTTCATCACATGTGGAATGAAGATTTTAGGCAGCCCAAGGTCTGACAACTCTAATTGACAACGCTGGCTCAGATTCTTTGACAAAATCTACATCTAACTCATATTTCCATTTGCTTAGGAGAGAGAAACATTTTCCACTGTTCAGCTTGCTGTGGACCTCCATATGTCATTGGCATGGTGTTATTAACGTACCTGTAGATGCCCTCCACCAGGATGAGAATCTTTTTCCAAGCTCTGCGGATTCTAGGCTGGCCATTGATGACAGCATCTCTCAGGAGCTTCTCTAGGTTTTGCATGTCTTTAAATAATAGAAAAGGAAGAATAAACTAAGTCACACGTGTGTGTGGGGGGAGGGTGTGTATGTGTGTGTGTATAACAAGGTCTGCTTCCTTCCTTCCTTCCTTCCTTCCTTCCTTCCTTCCTTCCTTCCTTCCTTCCTTCCTTCCTTCCTTCCTTCCTTCCTTCCTCCATCCCTCCCTCCCTCCCTCCCTCCTTCCCTCCTTCCTTCCTTCCTCCCTCCCTCCCTCCCTCCCTCCCTCCCTCCTTCCTTCCTTCCTTCCTTCCTTCCTTCCTTCCTTCCTTCCTTCCTTCCTTCCTTCCTTCCTTCCTTCCTTCCTTCCTTCCTTCCTTCCCTCCTTCCCTCCTTCCTTCCTTCCTTCCTTCCTTCCTCCCTCCCTCCCTCCCTTCCTTCCTCCCTTCCTTCCTTCCTTCCTTCCTTCCTTCCTTCCTTCCTTCCTTCCTTCCTTCCTTCCTTCCTTCCTTCCTTCCTTCTTTCCTCCCTCCCTCCCTCCCTCCCTCCTTCCTTCCTTCCTTCCTTCCTTCCTTCCTTCCTTCCTTCCTTCCTTCCTTCCTTCCTTCCTTCCTTCCTTCTTTCCTCCTTCCTTCCTTCCTTCCTCCCTCCCTCCCTCCCTCCCTCCTCCCTCCCTCCCTCCCTCCCTCCCTCCCTCCTTCCCTCCTTCCTTCCTTCCTTCCTTCCTTCCTTCCTTCCTTCCTTCCTTCCTTCCTTCCTTCCTTCCTTCCTTCCTTCCTTCCTCCCTCCCTCCCTCCCTCCCTCCTCCCTCCCTCCCTCCTTCCTTCCTTCCTTCCTTCCTTCCTTCCTTCCTTCCTTCCTTCCTTCCTTCCTTCCTTCCTTCCTTCCTTCCTTCCTTCCTTCCTTCCTTCCTTCCTTCCTTCCTTCTTTCTCTCCTTCCTTCCTTCCTTCCTTCCTTCCTTCCTTCCTTCCTTCCTTCCTTCCTTCCTTCCTTCCTTCCTTCCTTCCTTCCTTCCTTCCTTCCTTCCTTCCTCACCATCCTCTCTCCCTCCCTTCCTCCCTCCCTCTCTTCCTTCTTTATTTTGCAAAACCCAGCAATGTTCAGGGGTTACTTTTGACACTGTATTCAGCAATTTACTCCTAGCAGTGCTTGGGGGACCACATGGGATGCTGGTGCTCAGGGAAACTGTATGGAATGCTGGGAATTGAAACCGGGTCCAATGTGTACAAGGCAAACACCTTATCCACTGTAATATAACTGGTTTCCATCAAGGTCACTTTTATTGGAACTTACTTAGAAAGGTTTGAGGGGAGAGAAAGTGAGAACTATGTGTTCAAGAGAAAACAAGGGCTTCTCCAGAGTGGAAAAAACCAGTAAAGGTAAACATAAAATCAAGCAAGCAAGGTACATGTTTAAAGAAGAACACAGAGCAAGCCACAAAATATTTCTCCTTTACTTCCCTAGTTCCCTTTATTTGTGTGGAAATTTCAGGAATTTTTCACCTGAGACTCAGACTTGAACTTTTATACATCAAAGTCAGAAATACAGAACTCTTGAGGGTGGAGTAGGGAGAGGACTTATATATGTATATATGACATATATATAAGACATATATATACATAGGTATATATATATGATAAATACACACTTAACAAAATATATGTATAAATACTAAACTAGCTACCCGTGGCATATTTGATATGTCAAAAACAGTAACAAGTCTCATAATGGAGGCGTTACTGGTGCCTGCTCGAGCAAATCGATGAGCAACAGGATGACAGTGACAGTGACATACTAAACTAAAATTTTTTATAACATATTTTAATAAAATATAATAAAAATTTCTATTTTGTTTTTGGGGTCACACCTCATGGTGATCAGTGCTTCCTCCTGCCTCTGTGCTCAGGAGTCACTTCTGTTAGGGCTCCTGGGACCATCTGTGGTGCCGGGGACTGAACCCAAATGTGGTACAAGCAAGACATGCACATCATCCACTCTATTGTCTCTCCTGCCCCCAAGAGTCATAAAATTTAACTGTGATAAAAATGACTCGTTGGGTACATGCAGCTTGGAGTGTAAACCCCCACTGATGAAAGGTTCATAAAAATGCTTTCCACTACTGCCTCAGTGCTCACTGAAAAATCTTCATTAATTCTCTTATGCTTAGATATTTTTCCACATTAAAATTAATTCTGAGATAGAATTAATTAACACTCACTCATTATCTAACCATATGTAAGTTAGAATTTAGCTGAGTTTGTATGGAGCAGAAGTTGTTATTTTTTTGTCCTATTTTTAAATGTGTGACATCTTCAAAATTCAGAGGTTTCAAAACTTTAAGACAATGAGAGAAATATCACTGCTTGACAAAATAATTGGAGACTTTGGCACTCATTAACAATAGCTCTCAGTTAGTAAGCTCTATTTATTTTCAAGGAATTCTTATTAGTACACTCTTCGTAATAACTCATAAAATCCTTGTAATGACCCTAAGTAGGATGTATTTATTTCCACTTCACGGTTCAGAACAAGAAGCACAAAGAGATCTAATAAACTACCCAAGGCTGTGATCATAAACAGCTGGAATTTGAAGCCATGAATTCTTAAACCATAACCCATATTTATCCCTGTTACTTTCTACTATGGACTAGAGCCATAGCACAGCAGGTAAGCATTTGCCTTGCATACGGCCGACCCGAGTTCCATTCTTCCATCCCTCTCAGAGAGCCTGGCAAGCTATGGATAATATCCCGCCCGCACGGCAGAGCCTGGTAAGTTACCTGTGGCGTATTCGATATGTCAGCAAATAGTATCAAGTCTCACAATGGAGATGTTACTGGTGCCCACTTGAGCAAATCGATGAACAATGGGACAACAGTGCTACAGTGCTACTTTTTACTATTTACATATACACCATTATTCTTTTTTTCAAACTCTCTTGTTATATAGAAGAAGGATGAATGTCTAGTAGATTTACCTTATTACCCTTTAGTGACAAATACAATTAATGGCACCCTCTTTATATAATCACACGTAGATAACTGGGAATTTGTTGAGAGACATGGGGCAGATTAGTATAATGACTTAGAGTATTTGTAACTTAAAAAAATCCAGAGAAGGAAAAGAACAGAATTTCATAAGCATTTTTAAAAGATTCAGCACATTTCTTTGTGCTTCCTAAGCTTTCTTTTTGAAGAACTTCAACTGGAGTGTTTTATATCTAGAGTTCAGTCTAACTTTGAAAGGATAGAGATACTACTGAATTTCTGATTTTGCTGTTATACATATTATTTATGAAACATTTGGTATATCATTGAAAATGCTCACAGGAAGAAACATGTAAAAAATAAACATACTATCTATTTTCAAGTTCCTTCAAAATATTGAAAAAGTAATTTTTCCAAACACTTTATGAGAGAACAATATTCTGATGCGAGGGCATACAGTGAAATTGTAAAAGAAGAAAACTGCAGACCAATGTCCCTGATTAACTTGAATTCAAAGATCCTTAATACAACATTAGTAAACCAAATTTAGCAACATATTAAAGGGATCACATGTTATGATTCTAGGAATGTAAAACTGGTTTCATATACTGAAATAAAATATAATACACAGCATCAACAAAGGAAATATCCAAAATATTAATATTAATATTTATAATTATATAAAATTAATATTAATGCTAATATTAATAAATGCATAGAAAATTTTGGACAAGATTATATTCTTATTTATGAGAAAATCTATTAACAACATGAGGATAAAAAGAACATGTCTTGGGACTGGAGCATGTGGCCGACCCAGGTTCGAATCCCAGGATCCCATATGGTTCCCTGAGCACCACCAGGAGTAATTCCTGAGTGCAGAGCCAGGAGTAACTCCTGGGCATCGCTGGGTGTGACCCAAAAAGCATAAAAAAAAAGAACATGTTTCAACATAGTATAGGCCACCTATGGTAAACTCACAGCTAACATTATACTCAGTGAAAATGCAAAAACAATTCCACTAAGATATACACTTTCACCATGTTTTTTTTTTTTAACATAGTATAGGCAGTTCTAGCCAGAGCAGCTTGACCAGAAAAAAAAATGAAGTGAATATAAATTAGGTTAAAAAAATAAGTAAAACTAAAAAGATAATGTATCCAAAAAATTTTTAATATTTTAAGAAAAACTGTCACTGTCACTGTCATCCCATTGCTCATCGATTTGCTCAAGCGGGCACCGGTAACGTCTCCATTGTGAGACTTGTTTGTTACTGTTTTTGGCAAGTTGAATATGCCACGGGTAGCTTGCCAGGCTCTGCCATGCAGGTGAGATATTCTCGGTAGCTTGTCGGGCCCTCCCAGAAGGGCGGAGGAATCGAACCTGGGTCTGCCACGTGCAAGGGGAAGGCTCTACAGCTTTGCTATGGCTCCAGCCCTAAGAAAAACTATTAGAAAAAAAATCACCAATATAGTTAAATGATAGGCTAAATTGGTTACATGTTTATTTTAAGAAATTAACTAGAAGAGAAAGAAATGAAGAAAACAGCACCATTTTTAACGGCATCATAAATAAATACATAAACTTAACAAAACATTAAAAATGTATAAATTTAAAAAATTACAAATCGCTGTTAAACAGAAGAAGATACAAAGAGATAGATACCATGCTCATGGATTAAAGGAATTAGCAAAGCAATGCTTCAAAGTCAAATATAAACAAACCTTTGGGCACTGACTGTAGAGTTAAGTGTTACATGGGGTTAGGGTACTTTGTACTAGAAATTTATCTTGGAAACCCGATTATTCATAGCAACACATTCTTAGATATAATTTGATCTGTTTTAAAAAATAGTTTTTAAAAATCTTTTAAAAAATATTTATATTAAGAGAATACATTAGTTTCATTAGTTTTTTTTTTTCTTAACTTTTCTGTTTCTCAGCTCCACATTTTGTTTTGAGGTTACTCTGAAGATTGAATTAGTTTCTCTGTCCTGATTTTTTTTCTGTAAACAACGTGCCATCATTAGACTAAACAGATTTTATCCAACCTCTGATATTTTTTGTCTCATTTTGTGATGCCTTAGTTCTTTTTTCAGTACTGTCCTATTCAACACATGAGTAGATTTGACACAATCATGTGAATTTAAAGCTTCTCCCTTCAAGTGTCTAGGAAACTTTTCCCTTATTTTCTCTCAACTTTTCTCCTGTTCTTTCTAATTTTCTTTGTGGGAGCAATATCCTCATTTGTTATTTCCTGCTTGATAATCTCTATGTCCTTTAAAAAAAGTTTATTATTTATCTAATAGCAGATTTCAAATCTCAACATAAGTTTGAAACATCATTTGGTGAGCAATTTGAATGCAGATTTTCAGTTCTTTTCCTAGAGATTCTGTGCTATTTGATTTTGGACTGGGCTCACAAGTTGCATGCTTGGCATCTTTTCAAAGTAAGTCTTTATTTTAAGTTACATAAATATTTTTTAAGTATAGTTCAGACAAATCTACGTGTACCTCAGAACCATTTCCAGGAGAGCTTGTAGCAGCTTCTTGGACCCATTTCTTATATCCTACCTCGTTTGAGTTCTTCATTCTAGTACTTCACAGTCCTTTCTAGCCAAAGGGTGGAGAATGTAGTTTCAGCCAAGTGACATTCTTTGGTTACATAGAACTCAGGGAAGAGACTGCTCTATGCCTTGGCGGTAAGAGGCTTACAGATTCCTATAGTGATAAGAAAGCAACATGCCCAAGCTAGCCCACCAGTCCCAGAAGATTCCACAAAGAAGCTGAGTCATAGGTAAGGTGTAATTACTTCAGCCCACCTTCAGTTTTGATAGAAGTATGAACAACTTGTTAAACATCACTGAGGTTTTGAGTTGTTATCATAATAGCTATCTAATGAAATTTCAAAAGACTTTTCCTGATCTAGCCTCTGCCCATCTTTCATAGTTTCTCAATGCTTTACAGTATATCATTTCTCATCTCTCTCATATGCTTTTCCCCTCTGGACCACCTGGAAAGCTTCTGTTGTTCCAAGTTTCTTCTCAAACACTCTTCTGGCCCAAAAGACACTATTTCTTTTCTACTTGCTGTTCTTTGTTTTTTAAATAAGAAAGCACTATGTCTCTCATTATTTGATTTCATATCTCTCCTCCAATGAAAGCAGGGACCTTATCTTAACCATCTTTGTGGATCCTTGTTCTAGTGCAAACATCAATATTTGATAATTGAATTCATTTTCTTCTTATTGAAAAGAAACTCAGTATTATTTCCTGTTCGTAAAGAGTAGATGTGGAATTGGAAGAATAATACTTTTAAGTATAAACAATATATATTATAGAAATTAATGTCTCATCATGAAATAATACATATTTTCAAAGAACTGATTTTCCTCCCCTTTATTTCAAAGATACAAAGGTACTGGTCTTCATAGGAGTATTATGTCATCGACGCTACAACATTAGCCACTAGATGGCAGCCAAGAAAGAAAAAAGATTCTGCTTATTTGAGAACATTAGGAAGCATAAAACTTTCACATGTATTACCTCTCATTTTCACTTTTGCTTCTGTTTGAGTTCCTCTGAAGTTTAAAAAGCCCATGTACTTGGGATCTAATTCCCTTTCTGTAAACCGTCACAAGCCTGTCAGTTTCTAGTGAAATACAGAGATGAATACATGAGTGTTCCTAGTGAGTTCCTAATTACTTGATTAATATACCTAATATTTTACTTTTCTGGGGCATGAGTTTAAGTTCTATTTTAAATGGATATGACAAATGATGAATGTGATTCAAAAGACATAATAATAGAAACAACCCCAATGAGAACTAGTCATTCAAATAAATTTTCAAAGATTTTGAAAAATAACAGTGAACCTAGAGTATATTGTTTTTGTTTTGTTTTCCTTAGCTTTTTTACAGTGGATATGCCAGATATTATTATAGAAATAGTTCATTCAAGATGAAATTTAAAATAAACAACACTAAATAGAAGAGAATTTTCTCCATCTTCCTCCCTTCCTCCCTTCCTCCCTTCCTTCCTTCCTTCCTTCCTTCCTTGCTTCCTTCCCCCCTCCCTCCCTCCCTCCCTCCCTCCATCCCTCCCTCCCTCCCTCCCTTCCTCCCTCCTTTCCTTCCTCTCTTCCTTCCTTCCTTCCTTCCTTCCTTCCTTCCTTCCTTCCTTCCTTCCTTCCTTCCTTCCTTCCCTCCCTCCCTCCCTCCCTCCCTCCCTCCCTCCCTTCCTTTCTTCCTCCATTCCTTCCTTTCTTCCTTCCTTCTTTCCTTCCTTCCTTCCTTCCTTCCTTCCTTCCTTCCTTCCTTCCTTCCTTCCTTCCTTCCTTCCTTCCTTCCTTCCCTCCCTCCGTCCCTCCCTCCGTCCCTCCCTCCCTCCCTCCCTCCCTCCCTCCCTCCTTCCTTCCTTCCTTCCTTCCTTCCTTCCTTCCTTCCTTCCTTCCTTCCTTCCTTCCTTCCTTCCTTCCTTCCTTCCTTCCTTCCTTCCTTCCTTCCCTTCCTCCCTAACTCACTCCCTCCCTCCCTTCCTTCCTTCCTTCCTTCCTTCCTTCCTTCCTTCCTTCCTTCCTTCCTTCCTTCCTTCCTTCCTTCCTTTCTTTTATACAGGACATGAACATAAATCTTTACAAAGACCATTATGTATCTATGCTTTTTTTTCCAGATGGGAGCCCAAGAATCCTAGTCCCTTCCATGTCAGGAGACTCAAGATATTTAACATAAATGGAGAGTCCTATGGGGAGAGGCTTAAGGGTAGAATTTCATGAGCCTCCCTCCCGCCTCTAGTGTATTTATTATGTGATTTCTGAGCAGAGAGAAAAATCAATGAGCCATTTTTGAACTGTGAGGCACAAACTCACTGATCTCTTAGAATCAGGGAAGTTAGAGAGGGAATGAGATGTCTTCACTCACAGTGGAATTCTGGACCTGTTCTAATCAGCATCTGGTAGATTCTCTCTAGCTTTTAGGTTCTTGCTTTATAATGTGCAGCAGGTGGGTCACAGACTCCAAGGATTCAGGAGATTGTGGTTTCTGCTTTACAGGCCTTGTGGGATTATACTGTTTCAACAAGCCACCTACTAACATCTGCAATGGATTCTTAAAAATAATAATGCCTATTAAAATACTTATATTTGTATTATGTCAATCCTTGTGATACCACTAAGAAGTGAAGAAGAATGATTCGATTTTTGATTTTTTAGATAAACAAATGAATGCCAGAAGGATTATAAGGTCCCAAACAACTACAATTAAAAGCTCCAAAATTCAGGCTAGAGAGATAATACAGGGATAAGCACTTGCCTTGCATAATTCTGAACTCAGTTCAAACCCTAGCACTGCGTATGGTCCTTGAACACAGTCTGAAGTAGCCCCAGAGCACTCAATCATGTGCGCCCTTCCAAAAATACCTCTCGATTTCCTCATCAGCTTTGAAAAAAAAACATGTGATATATGAAACTAAAAATAAGAAATGATGCCATCACATATCTGCATACATACGTCTGCACTTGTTATAAAATTAGAGTGACAATTGGCACAACTTTGAGTATTGACAATGCCTTAAGCACTATTTGCCACCAAGTCTGGCTTACCAGGGCAGTTTCCTTTTGTTTATGAAAGACTTGCTAACACAGCGATGTGGTGTGGAGACCACAGTCAGCAGACTGGCAATAGTACCTATGGGGGCAAAGTGATGGGTATCTGAAATACTGAATTCTGAAATACCCAGAATAACTCAGCTAATGCCAAAAACTATAATCAGGAATGGGTGACACATAAGCCCAGTGCGTCTCTTTCTATGTTTAAATTCTTAGCTTTGGTATTAGTGAACTCTGTACCTAGGAAAGCTGCATAAAGGGTCCTGTGATAGAATTCACCAGAAAACAAGGTAGCTCTGTTGTTACCAGAAGGGAAACTGGGTTCAGTTCAGTGAATGCCTCCTTAAAGATAAAATCTTTAGAGCTACCCTTTGCTTACGTAGACTTTGGAAGAAACATAAACCTAATGACCAACTTTGGCAAACGATGCAAAAACTTTTCTCAAAGTCACATTTATAAAGATTTCTCCATGAGATCAATGAAAGTGATGGACTGAAAATGTTTATGCCTTACATTTTACCTAAGATGTTTGAGCAAGTAATTTGGTTCAGATTTCCTTGATGGCTTTATGTCAGCAGGTGTCACATGGTAGGCCAGAAAAAAAAGATAATCTTCTTAGAAGAGTACAAAAAATGACTGAAAGTAGAGAAAATCCAGTCAAGTTTGAAATTGAGACAGACATGAGGGCCAGAGACTGCTGACTCTGAGAAGGGATTCAGATCAGCAACTTCTGACATTGGGGACCCGAGCTGAAGGACCTGTAGAACCCAAAGCCTGATTTAGGAAATCAGATTTCATGAGACAGCATGGAACTAAATAGAAAACTAAGATGAGATCTCTAAGTGCGGAAGTAGAAGGTGAGCCCTTTATTCAGAGAGTGTTGTTGGAGTCCAGAGGTCTGTGTTAGGATTCTGCTCTGAAATTAAGGCTCAGGTCAAGTCAGATGGAAAATAAAGGTAACCAGG
The DNA here is from genome assembly GCF_027595985.1 of Sorex araneus. NCBI lineage: Eukaryota > Metazoa > Chordata > Mammalia > Eulipotyphla > Soricidae > Sorex > Sorex araneus. Next base: position 133,572,673 of record NC_073304.1, on the reverse strand, counting down.
GGGAATTCTGGTTTCATATGTTAAGTGCCTGGACTAGAAGAGAGTTAAATGTGTGATGGAATTTACCTATTGTTTCATACATCATTTTACATTTTAGGGAAAGAGGGAGTTAGAAAATTCCAGCAAATGAGTAAAAATTGCTTTCTAAATGGGAACTCAAGTCCTGCCTCCTTGGTTTAAATACCACCTTGATCTCTTATTACTATAATACTAGTTCTCCAAGGTTGTTCATGCAGGCTTTCCACATTAGAGCAAGTATTTGACTTTTAACCTTGATGTGTGGAACTAAGATCAATCAAGGTCCCTATGCCTCTAGAAAAACTTTTCTGGTTTTTGTTTTTATTTGTGTGCGTGTTTCTAGAGAAACTTTTATCATAGCTCTAGAAAATGTAGATTACCTATATTGTTTCCAGGAATAGACTTAATATTAGATTAACCTATCCAAAGCAAGGAAAATATCTGGAGGCAAAGTTTTATTATTATATGAAGCCATCCTGTCCTTGTCATGTGAAACCGTTTTTTATTCCTTGGATACTTAGCATAGGATATAAATCCTCAGTTTGTCTCATTTACTTTAAAATTAACAGTCATGGAAATTCTCCATACATATGTAATTTAATTTGATCTTTTCCCCCTACTAATTTGTTTGAAATATAAATTTGTTTGTCTAACTTCAGAAGGACCCATAGGACTTGAGGGTTGGTTATTTTCTACACCCTAACATTAACTGTAAACCAGTAACCTCATGACTTTGTGTATGTTTCTTCACCTGTCTAAAATAGGATAATAATAGCAGGTGTCTCCCTGTGAATTAGTACGAGTAAAAGGTTCATTACAACAAAGATTCAGTACTGTTATCTCTTTTTAAACAACTTAGAGGCAGTTGCTGTATTTACGGAAGTAAGTAAACAGCCTAGTGCTTGAGTCCAAGTCATAGCATGAGATCTAAAAGGTCATGGCTTGTAAAGTAGTCTAAATGATGTTTATAGGCTTGACCTTCCACTCAAACAGTACTCATGAGCCCTCATTCTGGACAGAGTAGCACTCAGAGTATTTTAGTAAACACTATGTTCTTTGTAATTCCTCCACTTGGCCTTTAAATGCCTTAGACAGAATCTTGCTTCTTCCTTTCCACTTTATTTATTATTTTTTTAAAAATCACCCCAAATTCTTGGCCTGTCTAGCCCTCTGACTTCATGGCAAGTTTCCTGGCTGACAGGGAAGTCTCACATCTCTAAGGCAAATTCAAGAAGCCCTTTATGACTTGTTTCAGGACACAGATTGCCTGTAACTTCACTATTCCACAAGTGGTCCTGTATTACCTGCATGATTTTCCCATATCATTGACTCTTCCAGAGAGTTAAAACAATTCACATTGTGAGATCTTTGGAAGGCTTAAAGTGTAAATACATCAAGTTGAGATGATGTGTTTTCTGAAGGCATGTAAGAATTTCAAAGGACTCTAATATATTTTTCAAAATGTACCGGATTCACTCTGGATAATAAACTTATTAATCCATTATTGGAGCTGACTCCTTACTATAGAGTGTGAATGGACCAGAGAGTCTTGTGGAATTCAATGAACCGTAAAGGAAAATTAAAAATTAGCTATATTTTGGGTCAAAGAGATGATAGAGGAGAGGATACGGGGCTAACCTTGCATATGGCTGATTCTAGTCTTATTACCAGCACCTTATTACCATGGTCCCTTGAGAATCTCTAGGAGTGATCCCTGAGCACAGAGCTGGGATTAGCTCCCAAACAAGGCAAATGTGGCTCCAGTCCACTCTATACTGAAATTGCCTTAGTTAAGTTGCTCAGAGTAGAAAATGCAATGACATATTCTTAGGACTTAGAAGAACTCAGATACCTAACTAGCATTCAGAGACAAAATTCAGGCTACTACCAGGATAACTGCTACAGTATTTAAAATTTTATAGTCAGAGACATAGCAGAGTAGGTAAAGTGTTCACATTGCATGTGGTTGAGCCAGGTTCAATCCGTTGCACCACATATGGTCCCTCGAGCAGGGTCAGAGGTGATCACAGAGCACAGGTACAGGACTAAGTCTTGTGCACAGCCAGGTGTAGCCCAAAAACCAAAGTAATTTTTAATTAAAAACATATATGTGCAAGAGTCACATCTCTTTCTGGGTCCTACATATTGCCTGGTAATAGATATTTAGCTAGAAAGTAAGACTGTAAGTTTTTCCACACTCTACCTATATCCTTAGCTCACCTGTCTCTTATAAAACACAGGTCAATCCTTTTCTAAGAATGTTTTTGTTCCTGACTCAGGGAGTCCGAGCATGAACTCAACCAATCAGAGTGAGAAGTGGTGAATAGAAGCCCAACCTTCCAGGTGGAATAACATCTAGGTATATCTCCACTGGCTCCCAGAGTTTCTTAATAGAATTGAGACTCAGTTGCCTATTGTGATAAAACTTGCTTGACAACAGATATTTTTTTATGGACTACTTCCCCTTCTCTATCTCCATCCTCTGTTTATAGCTACTATGTCTTAAGATCTTCTGAAATAAATGACTTATAGTTTCAAATTTTACTCTCACTGCTTAACATCTGTGTACCCTTGAATGGATTATTTAGTCAGTTTGAGGATCTGTTTTAATAAGTGGGACTAATGAAGTGATCTAAGAATCTGGGTTTCTGTTACATTTAAATAAGCTGATTATGTAAAGGGCTAATGTGATGCTTGCCTTCTTAATGCAGAATAGATGATAATTATGACCTCAGTAGTTGTCCATATTCACTATCCAGGAAGAATTAACCCTTGTAATAGAAGTAGAAATTGTGTGAACAGTGGATACAAGCAAAGAAAATTACAGAAGGACAGCAAAGTGTGGAATTGTATAAAATTCCATGATTCTGATGTTTAAAAACATCCTGTTTAGGTAACAATCCTGAAGAACCCGCCGTACAAGTTATAGCTCCTATCTAGGCCAGCTGCTTACTTCATGCAAACATAGGAAGGCAACTTCAGATCTGCAAGTCCTTGCACAATGTCTAGATGATAATTTATGGATATATGGGTATATTAAGAATTAAAGTGTCACAGTTTATTGAGGTATTGGAATTATCCTGAGAATAACATTGAAAACTTACCAGCCCTGACACTATATACATTATGACTCAATTATCTACCTCTTCATATACCATCTTACCTGCCTTAATTTTGAAGAAAGAAGTTGTTCAAAGGATCTAGGAGCTACCCCTACTTTCAAAGGTTTGATGTGCAAATAACAGGGAGAGTATGCCCATTGCAAAAAAGATCCTAAAATTCAATACGCTGGGGAGTGGAAACACGTGATTTGTGTAACTCAGAATAAAAGTGGATCAGTCTCCTGTTGCTGTAATAAGAAATCAGAACTAAATATCATTTAAAAGATAGTTCAATATATAATATTATTGTTCTCAAGGCTAAAAATTTGAAATGGATTTTACTTGGATAAAATCAAGGTGTTGACACAGATGCTTTCCTTTTTGTAGGCTTTAGGAGATAATTCGTTTTCTCAATCATCTTGAGACTTCCTAAATTTCTTGGCTTTTATCTTCAGAGCCAACAATTATTTACTAAAGTTTTTTTCACATGGCTTTTCTATGACAACCACTATTCTACTACCCTTTTCTATATTGAAGGTCCTTTTGAGTACTTTGAATCCATGCATACAATCACTTCATCCTAAAGTTAGTAACCTGATTTTATCTGCAACGTTAATTCCTTTTAATACATAATACTGAATACTCATTGGTTCTTGATATTAGGATACGAACGTTGTAAAGGATGGAGGATATCACATTCTGCTTACCACCCAAAGCTAAAGAGTAGTATCAGTTCTTACATAATTTCATGGACCAGATGATGGACTCTGACCCTTACTGTTGGTAGTTATTAATTAGTTGGCAAGGGCATCATTTATACAGACAATTTCATATTTCACCACTGAGTAGTTGTATGATCTTGGAAAGTTGCTTAATATAACTTAAGTATAAATCTATTCATTTATAAACTAGTACCTATTCCATAGAGTTGTCTAAGGGTTAAATAATTAGATAAGAGATCATTAGCCCAGTTGATTGCACTAAATAAATTATCAACTAGTGCTATTTGATAGTATAAAATAACCATAGCTAATATTTATTATAAACACATAGATGCTATTATTTTTTACAGGTGTATAAAGGTAGAACCTGAGGAATATGTTGCTCAATGTTTCAGGGCTAAAGTTTAAGAAAAGTGAAACTTTTGGATATAATTTCAGCAAAGAATTAAGGGAGTAAAGAATAATTTTACTTAAAAATTATTTCAAACCTAATGGAAAAAATATAAACAAGAATACTATAGATAATACTCATTTGAGGCTACAGAGACAGTACAAGGGCTTAAATGTATTTCGCTGACCCCCATTTAATCCCTGGCACTGTATTTGGTTTACATAACACTGCCAAGAGTGATTCCTTAGCTCAAATCAGCAATTAGCCATGGGCACCACCAGGTATTGTTTTCAAATTAAAAAAGAGAACATTTAGCCATTATTCAAATTCATCTATTAATACTTTTTCTCTTTGCTCTAACATCTTTATTTCTCTCTCTCCACCCCTCTTTCTTTTCTTAGATTTTTATCCACATACTGTATGTAGGTAAATCAATCTGTATTTATATGCATGCACAGCCACATAATACTTTTCTAATTGAGACTAAATTGCATAGATTGTGGTCTTTAACACTTTCCCCCCACACACAGTAGAATGTCTTTTCTAAGAATAAGGATAGCCTCCAATAAGACTACAGTAGAGATCAGAGAACTTTTCCTGAAAAAAATTAGATAGCAATAATTTTGGCTATGTGAACATGGATAGTGAATATGGACAATTACTGAGATCATACTCTCTGTGATATATTCTTTTCTAATTTTTGTATAATCTGTAAAAAATTAAAAATTATTCTTGCGTGCCATATTCTTATGTACGTGTGCTACTGTATAGTTATTCACTTTAACTATTTAACATTAATGCTCTAGGCTTCCCTGGTTTTATCTAACCTACCAACCATATTCCTATTGTTTAAATTTCCCAATAATGTCCTTCATAGTATTTCTGTTTGTTTCAGATCAAAGACTTGGATAAGTTATTAAACTTAGTGGCAACAACTTCTTCAGCATGTTGTAATCTTTTAGAAAACTCCTTTTCTTCTTTTTCTATTATTTTTACCGGAAATAATAAAATCTGCCATTTGAGATTGTCTAGCAATGGAATCAATATCTTACTTGATTACTGTGTAAGAGATTTTGAGCATGTCTTACTATAAAGCATTGTTGTACACAGAATATCCATCTGTTCCTCACAATAATGTCAGGTTCCCTAAGTGTTGTAGATAATTTATTTCTCCCAACTATATATTATGTTTTTTTTTTTTGGTTACGCTTTCACTAAAATTGTTGTTTTGAGATTGAAATACAAAATAGCTGCAGATTAGGCTGGATCAGGTGAATTAAGCTGAAAAACTGCAACCTTGGAGCAATTTTATGTAGTAATACAAAGATTTGATCCGTGGGCTGGAGAGATAGTACAATGGGTAAGACAACATCTTATATGTCCCCAAGCCAGCCAAAAGTGATTCATGAGCACAGAGCCAGGACTAAGTACTGTGCATAGCTTGGGATGACCCCCAATTATTTTTTTTAAACCAAACAAAAGAAATTTGTGATCAAACTGCATCAGTTTACTTGAATATTTAAGTAATGTGTATGTATGTATTTTGTGCTTTAATTTGGTAAATGAGGAGTCAAACTTTGCTGCAGTGTTGGTGATCTCATGGGCAGTACCAGGACAGTTCTGGGGATCAAATCAAGGGCTTTATATACAAAATATATGCCCTAGTCCAGTATGGACCTACATTCACAGATTTCATTATTTTGTTTTAAGTAATGTGCATGAGGAATTTGTATAAAAATGCCCTTTTTTGTATAGCTGTTGCTCAATTATCTGTACCTTTTTGTGTATTTTAACCAAAAATGTGGAAATAATCTGCATTGATGAGTTTATGTTGTTGGCATCTATTCTGTGCACACATAGATAAGAGCAGCATTTTTGATAATTGTTGATATGAATATGATGTGGCTGATACTGAGTCTTACTCTCCATTGTTAAGGCTGAGGAAGAAAATAATCATTTAAAGTCACTCCCTTTCCTTTTCCCGTTAAAAGAGGGGTTGCTCCAAGTGTCCAAAAATAGATGAAACATGCTCCTTGAGGGGCCTTGGGGATCGGACAGGAGGGAGTAGCATCGATGGTGGAGGGAAGAGTTCAGACAAAAGGAGGAAATGGTGCTAAAAGGTGGTAAAGTGCTACATATGAAACCCTATCAGTCACAGTCCTGTAAACTACGGTGCAAAAACTATATATATAGATCATATATATAAATATATATATAAAAATATATATATAAAAATCACATACACATATTTATATATATAACTGTATCACTGTCATCTTGTTGTTCATTGATTTGCTTGAGCAGGTGGCATTAACATCTCCATTTCTCCCAGCCTGAGATTTTAGCAGCCTCTCCTTACTCATCCTTCCAAATGGTGCCGTATTGGAGGCTCTTTTGGGGTGAAGGGAATGAAACCCATTATTGTTACTGTATTTGGCATATAAGATGCGTCATAGGGAGCCGACTGGTGTGAGGGAGGCAAAGTGGTGTGAGGAGGCATTGGTGGAGGGAAGTGGACTGTGGTGAAGGGATTGATGTTGCAACATTGTATTCCTGAAACCCAATAATAAATAACTTTGTAATAACATGTTTACTAAAGAAAAAATAAAATAAATAAGGAATACAAAAGTCAAAATTAAAATAAAATAATGAGAAAGAGTTGCAAACATGATGGGTGAGAGTGTGACATTTCTTGGCCCCGCTGGCCCTGAGAAATCATGTCTCAAGAAACATTAGTCAAACCTACTTCCTGACCTAAGTGCAGATTTTTCATGCCTTCATGCAAACCTAGAGTGGCTTGTCTTTCAACTTGTCTTATTTTGTCTTTCTAATTGTCAGTGACTGGGCAGGCAAAGTAGTTGGATAATGGAAATAGGGTCTGCTGAGTCATTCGTATTATATTCAAGGGAGGAGGAAGCAAAACTTCATGGCTGAGTATCCAGCTTCAGGCACACCAATGTTGGCCAGGGACGCTGTGTTCATGATCCATTGCTATGGAATGAATTAGCTTATTTCCCACCTTATGTTCAGTGTTAACTCAAAGTTTGAATCCATAATTTCATCACTTCTAGACATAGGGGATGGCTCTTAAATGCCTTATGTTGAATCACAGCATTTAGAGAATAAAGTGGGCCAAAGTCATACTGTCCAGTCCAAATTTCTTGGTTATTTCATGAAGTACATACATTTTAGTTTGTTAACAAATCTTAGTATCTCTGTAATAATTGGCCAAAGCTTTTTTTCGCAGACTTTTGTTCAGTAGTTCTACCCCACAGTGGAGCTTTTGCTATCATTTAAGCATTTCAGATTATCCTTATGTTTGAGATAGTCTCTCCTTCACACCTGATTAGAATTTTCTTAATTTTTCAGTCTATGGCAAGTACTTTCCACTTCACTCAATCTCCAAAGAGAAATTATTACCTTCTTCTAGGTCATCAGAGTATTATTACATGCTATCTCTTAGTAGGAGTGAGGACAGTAATAATAACACAAAAGGCAAAAACAACTCAGCAATTTTCAATTTCAGGCTTTTTATGTACGTCCTTCAACTTACCATGGATCAGGTAATGTAATTAGCCTCATTTTGGAAGTAGTTAGAGACTAAACATAATTAAGTTATTTGCCTACAACTACATATTAATTAACTATTGAATATGGATTACTTTGGGGTCAAAACTTATTTTTTAAAAATACCGAACTGATGGTTTTACATTGGAATATGCTATATAATATCAATAATATTTAGCAACATATATTTATAAGAACATGTATGGATTCAAGGGTTCAATTCATTAAATTTTGGTAAGATTAAAATGCAAATATATCTATCAAACATTTGGATTACTTTAGAAAATTCCTCTATGTGTTTTCTCATCAATTACCTCCCCACATTGAGAGGGAAGCATTTCATGACTATAATTGCACTGGATTAGTTTTATTTGTGTTAGAATTTACCCTTTACAAATACATAAATGATATAATACTTATTATCTAGATTATTTTACTAATGACAATGATTTTTAATGATTGTATTAGTAATTTATTTCTTTTAAAATTATGGAGTCATACTAATAAGTTACTAAAAAATTCTCCTACGGGTAGAGTGATTGTACAGTGGATAAGGCTTTGGCCTTGCATTCAGCTGACCTGTGTTTGGTCCCTGCTATCCCATATGATCCCTGGAGCACCACCAGGCATAATTCCTGAGCGCAGAACCAGGAGTAACCCCTGAGCATCATTGGGTGTGACCCCAAACAAACAAACAAAAATTCTCCTGTTGATAGAAAATCAGATTGTTTCCAGTGTAAATCTATTACAAATAAAGCTACTATGAACAGTCTTATACAGGAATTTTGTGACATCAGATCTTCTTTTAGAAATTTCAAGGTATGAACTTTCTGGATCATAGTACAAATTTGTTTTGTAACGCTTTGCCAAAGAGTTTTCTTAAGAAGTTGTATGTCTTTATGCTTCAGCAATGAGTAAGAGTTCTAGTTGCTTCATATCTTTGCTAACATTTAGAGGTTGTCATCTTTTTAATTTTAGCTCTTCTATTAGGTATAGAATGGATGTAGGCCAAACCCTCAATTCTGTCTAGTATTATTATGACCTTTTAAAAACTTAACCCATATGTAGTTACTTTGAGACATTTATTTCACTGACTGTAAGTTCTACTATACCTAAGATATTACCTTACCCCTTTTATGGTACCCTAAAGACATAACTCAGTGTTTAAATCAGAGGAGGCATCCTATAAATACATGGTAAATTTTTCTTGGAAACCTTCTGCATTTTAATTTTATTACTTTCTTTGTCAACTTTAGACAAGTAGCATAAAAACCATAGTCAGAGGAAGAGTGTATCTGGTGACATATCCCAGGATACATTTGCAAGGTATAAATAAATCTAGATTAAAGAAGGTTAGAAGGACCAGGGAGATAGTACACAGCAGGTAGGGCTTTTGCCTTGTGTATAGCTGACTTGAATTTGATCCTGGGCACCACATATGATCCCCTAAACACAGAGCCAGAGGTAAGCCCTGAGCACCACAGGCTATGATCAAAAACAAACAAATAAACAAACAAACACCTAAAAATTGAAAAAAAAATTATATGACATATATTGCATTGGTGTAAGTGTGCATCATCATCATACTAGGAGTACTAAAAAAGTTGCCTGCATGGGATGGGAGATGCGCACTGAAAATAGAATATAGACCAAACATGATGGCCATGAAGTGCCTCTGTTGCAAACCACAGCACCCAAAAGGAGAGAGAGATCAAAAGGGAATGCCCTACCACAGAAGTGGGGTGGGGTGGGGGGGATGGGGTGGGAGGGTAGAGGGATACTGGGAACACTGGTGGAGGGGACTGGGCACTGTGGAGGGATGTAAACAAAATGCAAACATGAAAGCTCATAAGTTTGTAACTGTAACTCATGGTGATTCACTAATAAAAAAAAATTCAGTTACCTATATCTCTAACTTGATTAACCTTCCGTCTTTTTTATCCTTTCCCAAGTAGACTGTAACTTTGGTCATCAACTACCTGCCATTCCAAATAAGAGACTACCACAACTGTGTTTAAATAAAAAGAAGTTTGATTTTCTTTTAATGAAATCACTTCTTGAACCCCTAAACAATGTCTATTCTAAATATGAATTCCGAAATTGGTGAGAATAAGATGAATATAGATATAACAACTGATAAAACAGGCAGGAGAAAGTCAATCTGAGGGGAAAGTGAAAATCTGAGGGGACATCAAGAATTTGTTTAGAGAACATGACCCTGAATTTGCCTCTAGAGCACTCATGTTCACATATCTGCTTATGGTGGGTCAGGCATAGCTACATCTCACCTAACACACTCAGTGCTAACAGACTTTTCATTGCATCTAGAAGTTGGGAAGGAAGGTTCATTTTAAAATATTCTCTTTTCATTCCCATGGGATACTTGTTCTTTGCTTTGAGATTCTGTTATGGGGGTATAATAGAATTAAGACAACTCTTTCTCAAGTGTCCGTCACTTTTCTACACTTTAATTTTTCTTTCATTGAAGATATAGTGAAATGCCAAGGATGTGGACCAAGAAAAAGTAGAGTAGAGAAGGCAGGAGAGAAAGGCGGTGAGAAGGAAGAGAGCAAAAACAATTGTGTGTTAACATGTAAGAAGTATGTATGCATAAACATGGGTGCACATGTACAAATGTGTACATATATATGGTGTTCTAAGATTAGGAATAAAAATAGAAAAATAAATTTTAAACTAAGACAATGATGATATAATTCAACATTTTCATTTTATAAATAAGAGAATTGAGTATGAGAAAATTAAAGAACTTACACAAGGTGATGCAATAAGTCAGGTCCAAAGCAAGGCAAGAGAACTTAAGTATCTAACACTCCCTTCCTTTAAGCATGTTCTCCTGTTTAAAAGCATGCTCTCATGCTGCACTTTCAAGTCTTTAAGAAGAAATGGCCTTCATACGACTAAGTTCTGCATTTCAGTGAAGTTCATTTCGTTGAGTTTCAATAAATTTGATAGGTTTCAATGAAGTTGAATTGGTGGTTTATGAGTATGCCTTTGTATGTAGAGGGAAGTGGTTTGTCTGAGCATGTAGCCTGAGTGGGTGCTATTGAAAGAAGACATTGTATTAAAGATTACCTTCTCCTTAACCTAGTGCATAACAATTAAACAGGTCTTCTGACTTCTCCAAGCAACATTTTAGGAGATAAAGAGTTATCACACTTCTGAAAATTAAATAATAGTCCTAAGAGATGACTCATGCTTTTGGAGGTTGTATTGTAAGACCACTAATAACAGTGGCACAAATGTATTTGGGTACTACGTAGAAATCTAGATGTCTAATGTACTTTAGGCATTTGTTCTGGGTCACAGGAGGTTAGGAAGCTGTCAGGGAATATAAACACAAGTGTGTTTCATTAGACTGAGTTCCTAGTTTGGAAAGCTAAAAATCTGTACTCTCACACAGAAGCAAATTTTACATGTTGTATAAACATATTTATACTCACTGTTGTGTTTGAAGGTCCTTATAGTTGCACCCGAGAGTCTGGCCCCAAGCACAAGAGATGCATGGTTCAACTCATCACTTAAAATAAGGCAGCCCTTTGTAGAAAGCAAACACAAAAAACAGAAGCCAATAATAAAATTAAAGAAAACAAAGCACATGGAAGCAGAAAGTCCTTTAAAGACGTGTAAAATAAATCTCCAAACCCTCTTAAATTTCAGGAAGCTAAGAATTGAATCTTATAAATATGGATAATAATCTTATGCAACAGTTAATTGATGGAAACGAGGATTATTTTAAGGAATTAAATCTAATAATTTGCATAGGACTGGAATGATAGCACAGCGGGTAGGGTGTTTGCCTTGCACGCGGCCGACCTGGGTTCAATTCCTCCATCCCTCTCAAAGAGCCCGGCAAGCTACCGAGAGTATCCTGCCCGCACGGCAGAGGCTGGCAAGCTACCCATGGCATATTCGATATGCCAAAGCCAGTAACAACAAGTCTCACAATGGAGACGTTACTGGTGCCCACTGGAGCAAATTGATGAACAACGGTATGACAGTGCTATAATTTGCATATAAATTTCAAAAGACAGTCATTCAAGATACTGATTAAGTCCAAACTTGTATCTCTAGAATTGGTATTTGATGGGAAATTTGATGTATGATTGGGTAGGGTGTGACTTTGCTAGGAATTTTCAAACTCATGCTGAATTATACATTGGCAAAAGTATCACTGTGAGCAGTTAGTAACTTTGTATTTAGAAAACTATAAATGGGCAATTATATACACATATGAGGCAAGTGGAAAAGTTTAATATATTTATTATGTTTTGTAGAATTTTTATTTTTTATTAAAATTTCTCTAAATTATAAGTTGTTCAAGCATACTAAAACTCCAGACACAAATAAGTGCTCCTCTGTCATTTGTGGCTATCCAGAATCTTACAGTTTTCATTAAATTTTGGAAACCACTTGCAATATACTTGAAATTTGTTTGGCAAGAGTCAATAAAATTACCACAGTCCATACAAAAGATTTGCCTGTGTCTGTGTGGGGGAGGGGCATACCTAGCACTGCCCACTCTGTGTTCAGGGATCATTCCTGGCATGGCTCAGGGGCAATATTGAGTGCCAGGACATGAACCCAGACCTGCTACTTGCCAGGTAAGTGCTCTACCTGCACTACTATCACTCAGCCAAAATGTGTTTATATATTTATTTTTGGTGAACTCTTTAGAGCAGCTTGTCAAAATCATGTTGCCTTACTCTTAAATACTTTATCATATGTTTACTAAGAATAAGTAAATAATCACAAAACCATAATAAAGTATTGTAAACAAGAAATACAGCGTTTATATAATTAACATCTAATACACAGCTGAAATTTAAAATGTCCCAATACTAGATATTAAAAATTTCCCAGTACTAACAGTATCTTAATGTTTTGGATAGATGCATTCTTTTCTTACATATTTTAAATGTAGAATACAAAAATTATAATTTGAATTTAGTTGTCACATTAAGTTTTTCTCTTATAACATATTTAATTATGAAACTTGCTTAAAATGAGTGAACCAATTTTTCATTTAAATTTCATAAAGAATTCCAAATACTCTAGGCTGATTTACACTAGTATTTCTAGACAGGATCCCCATCTTGGTCCCACCATGGACTCCCAGGATATTCAAAGGGGGTCACAGGTAAAATTACATAAACTGAGGACCACAGTCTGTGACTATGGGACCAACTGGTAGAAAGGGAATCATAGGAAGAAAGTAAGATCAGGAAAAGGGTAAGCAGCACTGTTTATAACCTAAAGTTATTATAACTTTATAATAATTTATCTTAAAAGATAAAATAAAATTTAATTCTCAGACTTTCAGTTTTGCACAGGCTTCCCAGTGTTTTTCAAAAAGTTTGAGCCACATATTTTTTCTTTATGTGTGTGTGTGTCTTTTTGCGGAATTTATTCTATTGCATTGTTGTCTCTTAGTAAACTCCAAAGTACATATATTGACAAATTCTAACTAAAGTTTACCTTTGTATGAACTTCACCTTGCCTCATATGGGGACATAGTAGGTTCTCAATAAGTGATTTATTGAATAAATGAATAAATAAGAAAAATGCTTTGTCCAAATAAAACTGTTTGCCATGTTCCATACGAGGACTTGGAAACCTAAAGTTTAGTAGAATTTATTAAATCACTATTACAAAAAATTTTTTAGCCCATATCTAGGACTATATGTTTATAACTAGAATATCCTGCTAAAGAGATATGTTGGGCTAATTCCTTTCCTAAGAATAAAATTATTTCATTTATATCACTAACAATGGATCTGATTAGACTTACAATATTTAAGAAGAATACAGTGCCAGCCATGTTAACAAATTCTCACCTTTCCAACTAGTGCAGGGATATTCATTGAGTTCGTTGCAAATCCCATTCCAAAAACCATAGCTGCTTCCACATTCAGGAACTTTGCCACAAGTTCCTCTACTTCTTTGTGCTTATCCAAGGTTCCTGCACATAAAATGATAGGATGAATGAGTCTGATCATTTCAAAAAATCTAAATTTGACAGCCTGAATTTCAGTACAAACTACAGAGTATATAGCAAGTATTATTGCTGTAACAAAGAAATAACCCAAATGTCTATCTACTGTGGAGTGTGTAAATAAATTGTGTATATATGCATATTTTGAAATTCATCATAGCAGTAAAAAGCAGTAAATGACTACCCACAGAAATATATAACAGTGAAAAAAGCCAGAGTATAATAAATTCATAGAGGCTGTATGTCAACTAGTTCAAGTGTTGGCATTCAGGATCATGGTTTCTTCTGTTGGTGGGCTTTAAGACTTTCTAAATGTTGGTTTCTAGATCTAGGTGCCGGTTACATGTGTGTTTGCTTTGTGAAAATCGATTGTGCTGTAAACTTACGATTGGTGCTTTTTCTCTAGAGATATGCCTTATCATGCAATAAAATGTAAGAAAGTGCCAGTTCTTCTTTCCCTCCACTCTGTCACCCTCAAGTAGTTAAATCATAATCACCCCAAAGTGCCCTATACTCAAATGCAAACAAATCTCATGACTTTGATCGATATTAATAAATCTAGTTATGTTGCATATCAACCCTAAGTGCTTTAGTCTTTATCAGTGTATTGCCCCTTTCCTCCTCCCAGAGAAGCTTACCATACCCTTGCTAACATCCTTAATTTAGTCAAAGTCTATCTTCAACCTCTCCTTTGTGTTGGATATTAACCCTAAGTGCTTTAGGCTTTATCAGTGTATTGTCTCCTTTCCTCCTCCTAGAGGAATTTATATTACCGTTGCTAGCATTCCTAATTTAGTTAAAGTTTATTTGTAATCTTTCCCTTGTATTTTACCTCGCATTGTCACAGTCTCCCATGTTAATCTTGATTGCTTGTAAAACAAAATTTTCTGGTAATTTTGAACTTGTATTGATACTGCTTTGCATTTGAAGTGCTGTATATTTGTACTTGCTTTTCTGTTTTCCCTATAGCCTTTTTATATGTTACCATAGAGCAATGTTCTTTAGTTAAACACAGAGAGACCATTACTGCTATGCTCCTAATACTTGGGAGTTGATTGCTCCTGAGCATAATTACTTGATCATAACTACTTGACTCAGGCTTCAGTTTCTGTAGTTCCTGACACCCCAAAGGAGAGGTCCCGCCCTGGGACTGGGATGGACCCAGGGCGAGTGGCAAAAGTACCCAGCAGCAAAAGGGGACATTCTAGAAAGCATAAATGCATGGTTTTCATGCAAACTGTTACAACTTTAGAGACAGGACCCCCTGGAGAAGGACTAGCTGAACTGGCCTGAGGACTTAGTCTAGGAATTACGGTAAAAGCCTTGCTTGCACTCAGAGCCCAGACAACCAAGTCTTTAAAGCCTTGTTTGCATACAGAAATCCAAAACCCTGTGGCCGCTAGTGTGGCCACACGACCTCATATCTCTTCATTCTCAACAGGGAAAACAAATTATCAAATGCTTCCTTTTCAAATTATCAATTATCAAATGGTCCGACTTTAGGGGGGAGAAACTCCAAATCATAATAGTGAGTTTTTTGTTGAAATATTGAATGTAATCAAAGTAAAGTGAAAGTAAAGTGAAATTTACCAGTTACACAGGTGGGGTGGGGGGCTGGGTAGAGGGGGGATGGGGGGAGGTATACTGTGATTCTTGGTGGTGGAATATGTGCACTGGTGAAGGGATGGGTGTTCAAGCATTGTATAACTGAGACTTAACCTGAAAACTTTGTGACTTTCCACATGGTGATTCAATAAAAGAATAAATTAAAAAAAATAAAGCCTTCTTTGCTCTCAACCCAGAGAACTAAGTGTTGGAATCTTTGTCTCTTACTGTGTTTATCCAAACAACTGCTAGTATTGATAACTTATACAATTAGAGGGAAACATAAAAGCAATACAGTTGCCCCTGGGAGACAGTGTGTCTCCTTGAGTTGATCTCCCTAAAAGAATTTCCTCTGCCAAATGTTTATCTATGTAAATGACTATCATACCAGTCCTTACCTCAACCCCCCTTCAGATGTTCTATAAGTATTCTAGCACTCTGCATTAAATGGGCCATTTTCACCTTCTGACTGTGGTCCCCAGCCTCCCCGTCTCCCCCCTCAACCCCATCTTTCTGTGAATCTGTTGGGGGGCCCTGGGGAAGTGGGGAGGCGGGGAGGCGGCTCAGGGCTACCGAACCGAACACACACAAGGTGTCCAGCAGCAGCAACAGCCACCCGAGGATCATCATTTTACTTTCTTTTTTGTGATTACACATAGTTATATTTTCGAATGTTTAGAATGTGCTATATTTCAAAGCCCATAATTAATATGATCTCATTTCATCCAAGAGGCTTATAATGCAGTATTATTCTTTTACACATAAAAAGATAAAATGTATATGGAAGCCAGATTTAAAAAGCAACAAAAAGAATCTAGTCGAACTCCAAAGTTCATGTTTTACAACTATTCTATCTTTAACATGCTAAAACTATGATCCTTTATGCATAATCCCTTTCTATGACTATTACTAAGAGCAATGCTAATGCATCCCATACATTTTTATTTGCATCATTCTAATTTTCAAGTCTGTACTGCCTAAAATAGTAGCCACTAGAAGCACTAGGTTAGAGCAACGTAACTGAGTTTTTAAGTTTTATTTAATTTTAATTAACTTAATTTAAATTTAGTAAATATTGCTACAGTATTTACAAGAAACACAACTTGGGTTATTTTAGTAAGGTACGTTTCACTTGGGCTGGAGCAATAGTCCAGTGGGTAGAACATTTGTCTTGCACAGGGCCAACCCAGGTTCGATTCCTCTGTCCCTCTCAGAGACCCCGGCAGGCTACTGAGAGTATCTTGCCTGCACGACAGAGCCTGGCAAGCTACCCGTGGCGTATTTGATATGCGAAAAATAGTAACAACAAGTCTCACAATGGAGACATTACTGGTGCCTGCTAGAGCAAATCAATGAGCAATGGGATGACAGTGACAGTGACAGTGATGTTTTACTTATTTCACCTTTACCAGTGAAAATCTAGTTTCTGAATTGGGATGTGCTGTAAAGGGAAAATTAACCATTTTTTAAAAGGCTTAGTTCAGTGACATAAATAATGCAAAGTGTATCATTAATAATATGTATGTACATATATGCTTTTGCAAAGGCCATACTTGGTAGTGCTCTGGGGTCACCGGGCAATATCCAGCAGTGCATGTGATACCAAAGATCACATTCAAAGTTCTGCACATGTGTGTTACCACTTGAGCCACATCTCTAGACCTCATTTATGTTTATATTAATTGTAGAAATATTGGCAAAATATTTAGGACTAATATATACATGCTTCCTTCAAACTAAAGAATCGCTTATTTCACTCTAGACACTTTACCAAAGTGGGGAATATACACCCCCTAGTCTGCCCTGCCCCAATTCTGGAGTGATGGGTGGAGAAGTGTTAGCCTTGGGTGCAATTGGGGATACCTTCTGTTTGTTCACTTAAAGAAGATTGACTTCTAGTAAGGGACTTCTCAGCAGTACATTTTTTTTTTCTGAAAAGGGACCCATCTAGAGCGTGATCTAAATTTTATTTAAATTAACACATTAAGAGATGAGCTTGCTTATGTGCTCCCATGATGAGTGCTAAAGTTTAGAAGACATTGATATGAGTTCAAAGCTTTATCTTGCCTTTGTGATGTAGAAGATTTCTTGATAACTGCTTATGATCTTTTCTGAGAGGTCACAAGAAGTCACACTGTCATGTAACGGATGATTGGTGTAAACTGCCTTAGATTTATTCACCAAACTTTCAAAACCATACTAAAACATAAATTGTCATCACTGTCATCACTGTTATCCCATTGTTCATCGATTTACTGGAGCAGGTGCCAGTAATGTCTCCATTCGTCCCAGCCTTGAGATTTTAGCAGCCTCTCCTTATTCATCTTTCCCAATGATTGGAGGCTCTTTCAGGGTCAGGGGAATGAGAACTATTATTGTTACTGTTTTTGGCATATTGAATATGCCACGGGGAGCTTGCCAGACTCTGCTGTGCAGGCGGGATACTCTCGGTAGCTTGCCGGGCTCTCCGAGAGGCATATGTATATATTTCCCTTTATGATGATGTGTCTTGTTGCAGCCATGTGTTCCAGGAATATGTTCACTCATGCGTGAGGCTCGTGAAAAGTGACATGGAGCCCTGCGGCGGTTGGGTGGTGGAGGTCACTGCTGGGGCTGGGTCCCTTAGGGGAGGGGAAGGCTCTCACCCGCTCCCCACTCCGACCCCGGGGCACCCCAAGTAGAAACAGGCTGACATGGAGTCCGGTGGCATGGTTATGGGGCCTAATTTTATGCTCCCTCCCGGGAGAAGCAGCCTTGAGTTCTGGAGAGTGGCTGATGAGGAGATTATCTGGCGTGGGCAGGAGTGGGTTTATGGGTGTGACCATTGGTTTGCCAAAGATTGGGGGAAGTAGGCAGAGGACCTCTGCTCCCAGGTCCTGTTGAGCCGAGTCCAAGATCTGGACTCTGTGGAAAGCGGCCTGGAGCGTGGCGGCGATTGGGTAGTGGAGGTCAATGGGACCAGGGAGAAGAGATCCTCTGCTTGCTTCCCCTAATCTCTGGGGATCTAGGGGCCACACTCATAAGCCACCTCCTGCCTGTGTGAGATACTCTCCTCATTGGCCACCCTCCAGAAATCATGGAAACTTCTCCCGGAAGGGAGCATAAAATGAGGCCCCCATAACCATGCTACCAGACTCCACACCAGCCTGTTTCCACTCAGGGCGTCCCTGGGTGAGAGCCCTTTCTGCCCCAAGGGACCCAGCCCCAGCAGCTGACCTCCACTAACCAACTGCCGCCTTGTTCCAGGCCACTTTCCACACACTCGGGCCAAGCCTCATGCATGAGCGAAGTCCCACGGAATCCAGGTAATGCAGAACTTTGTGATCTTGGACTCTGGGCTCAATGGGACCCGGGAGCAGAAATCTTCTGCCTGCTTCCCCCAATCAAAATATAAGCTAGCAAAATTAATTTTGGTCAAATTTTGTTTAAAGGAGAAGTTAAAAATTGGTTTTTGTTTGGGGGCCACATTCCCTGTACTCATGGCTCTGTGCTCAGGGATCACTCCTGGTCGCTCTGGGGGGACAGTTCATATACAAAGTATGGGACTTAGCTACTGTACGATCTCTTCAGTCCGAGAGGTTAAAATTTAAGGTAAAGTCGAGTTAAAAGAAAAACTTAAATTTCAACATAAAGTGTGCAAACATAACAGTGTGTAAGAACTTTTGTTTTTCCCTTTGCAGAGACAGACTGTCCTAAGGACAATGGGTCTCAGGACAAGTACTAAGAAACTACCAGCCTGGGCATGAGGCCTGGGGTTCTTTTTATTTTTAAATTTTTAAAATTTTATTGAATTACCGTGAGATAGTTACAAGCTTTCATGTTTGGGTTATAATCTCACAATGATCAAACAGCCATCCTTCCACCAGTGCACATTCCCCACCACCAATATCACAGATATACGCCCCCTTTCCCACCCTCCCCCTGCCTCCATGGCAGACAACATTCCCCATACTCTCTCTCTACTTTTGGGCATTATGGCTTGCAACACAGACACTGAGAGGTCATCATGTTTGGTCCATTATCTACTTTCGGCATGAATCTCCATACAAACTGGTTCCTCCAGCCATCATTTTCTTAGTGATCCCTTCTCTATTCCACCTGCCTTCTCCCCTCTGCTCATGAAGCAGGATTCCAGCTATGGGGCAATCCCCCTGGCCCTTGTATCTACTGTCCTTGGGTGTCAGCCTCATGTGATGTTATTCTATACTCCACAGATGAGTGCCGTTCCTCCGTGTCTGTCCCTCTCTTTCTGACTTATTTCACTTAGCATGATACTCTCCATGTTTATCCATTTATAAGCAAATTTCATTACTTCACCTCTCCTATCAGCTGCATAGTATTCCATTGTGTAGATGTACCAAAGTTTCTTTAACCAGTCATCTGTTTTAGGGCACTCGGGTTGTTTCCAGATTTTGGCTATTGTGAACAGTGCTACAATGAATATATAGGTACAGATGTTATTTCTATTGTGCTTTATTTGTGTCCTCATGATATATTCCCAGAAGTGGTATTGTGGGGTCATATGGAAGCTCAACTTCTAGTTTTTGAAGGACTGTCCATATTGTTTTCCAGAATGGCTGGACCAGTTGGAGCCTGGGGTTCTGATTCCAGCGTACCTACAAAGTGACGCAGTAACTTCTGATGAACTCTCCTCACAGATTTTGGAGAGTTAGGGAAAGCTCTAACCAGCTTCTCTGATGTTGGGAGTATTCTTTTCTATATTTAGAATGGTCATTGTCCTTGCAGATCCCACTCATTCATCAACTTAATTTGATATCTTTTCTTAGATGCCATTTTTTCTTAGCTCCCTCAGGCAAATACCATTTTTCTCTTTTAAGAGATATAAAAGCTTCCTCCCATGAAGACAGCATACTTCTTCAGTTGAACTGAGGACACTCAAGAGGCCATCTTATTTTTTGCATCTCTGGGATATATCCCCAGAAGTGGTATTTCTGGGTCAAATGGGAGCTCAATTTCTAATTTTTTGAGAAGCATCTATACTGTTTTTCCAAAAAAGGATAGTAGAAATGACATCTGCACTTGTATGTTCATTGCAGCACTGTTTACAATAACCAGAATTTGGAAAAAACCCGAGTGCCCAAGAACAGATTACTGGTTAAAGAAACTTTAGTACATCTACACAATGGAATACTATGACTATGGAGCTGTTAGAAAGGATGCAGTCATAAAATTTGCATATAAGTGGATAAACATGGAGAGTATCATGTTAAGTTAAATGAGTCAGAAAGAGAGGGAAAGACATAGAAAGATTGCATTCATTTGTAGAATATAAACAGAATGGGAGACTTACACCTAAGAATAGAAGAGATGAGTACCAGGAGGATTGCTCCATGGCTTGGAAGCCAGCCTCACATAATGGGGAAAAAGGCAGCTCAGATAGAGAAGGGACCACCAAGTAAATGGTGCTTGGAGAGCCCTCTTGGGATGGGAGATGTGGGCTGAAAGTAGACTATAGACCGAATGATGGCCACTCAGTACCTCTATTGCTAACAACAACACCCAAAAGGAAAGAGAGAGAGCAAAAGGGAATGCCCTGCCACAGAGGCAGGGGTGGGAGGTGGAGGTGGTGGAGGTGGTGGGAGGGATACTGGAATCATTGGTGGTGGATAATGGGCACTGGTGAAGGGATGAGAACTTGATCATTGTATGACTGAAACATAAGCATGAAAATTTGTAAGTCTGTAACTGTACCTCACTGTGATTCATTGCAAAAAAAATTGGGCTGTTGGGCATCAGCGCATAGGAAGTGGATTTTTTTTTTAAAGGCCATCTTCTCCATTACAGAAAGTGCCCTAAATATCAGATGAAAAGTCAGGCTGTGTATATAGATCACAGTCATGGAATTAGGTGAAGTACAAGTGCCAGGAAGGTCATCTTGTTCTTTTACTTTTCATGGTGGGTACAGAAAACATGGGTTAAATTCACATTTCTGCCAAGTTGTACTTTTGACATTCAAAGTGCTCCTATTTTCACAGGATGTGGGAAATTATGGGTAGATATTGACAAAGTCTTTAATTTCCTCAAATTGATAATGTTAAGAGGTGAGTGTAGTCACCTGGTAATCTAGTTAGACAAATGGTCATTTAAAATTTCACCAACACAGAATATTCAGTCTATTAAGATAGACAATGGAAATGGCTAAAGGGTGGAGACCACAGCACTTTAAGGTGAAATACAGGGCACAGAACTTCCTCTTGATTCTTGCCTTTGATCTAGATGGATTGCAGCCTTGGACCCAGGGTGAATGGTAGGAAAAGGAGCATGTGGTTGGAGAAACAGGAAAAAATCAAAGGGGAGCTGGAGCTATGGTGCAGGAGATAAGATGCTAGCTTTGCACACAACTGAACCAGGTTTGATCCGTGGCACCTCCTGTTCCCCGGAACCTGCTAGAAGTTATCCTTGAGTGCAGAGCCAGGAGTAATTTCAGAGTACCACTGGGTGTGGCACCCCTAACCACTCACCCTCTCACACACACAACAAAAGAGTTAAAAGGGACAAAGAGTAGCAAGAATCAGCAAGGACGATAAGACCATGAAGCATAAGCAACAGACCAGGAAAATAGCAATGGATTTGGGGGGACAAAACCAGAGAGAAATCAGTGTGGCCCAAGGACAGTATTCACAGGGACCAGCAAGGAACCATCACACCTCTTGGACATCCGACACTGGGGAATCCAGAGCACCTTCTTACAGCAGTTAAATAAATACCTATAACTGCATAAGCAGTGACTTTTTATATGGCAATTTTATAAACAAATTTAAAAACAACACTTAATAGCTAGTCATTTTTGGAATAATGGTATCAGTGGCTTTCAAGATACAAAAAAGTGCCAATGTCAGCGAAAGCTAGTCTGTATCCTCAGTATATTTGAGTGTTAGAGGATTTTTAAGCTAAACAAAATAAAGGGGACACATTATATTTTGATGTATAATGTGTACAATTATGTATTACTGGATTTGGGATTCAATTATCACAAATAAATTTAAAGAACTTTGATTTACAAAGTTATTGATGGTTGAGTTTTAGGTGTATGGTACTCCAACACTAATCCTTTCACCAGTATCATCTTCCCTCCACTAGTGTTCCCATATTTCTTCCACACTCCCAACCCCCACCCTATCTGTCCATTTGTGATCTTGACAGACACCTTACAAAATTCCAGTGGTTGTAGCTTAGAGCTTATGTTTTCAATGTTGTTGAGTCTGTGTTTTGGATATATTGTTGTACCACTCACCATGCCACCAGTATAACTGAAGCTCTAATGCCTGTTCACCCATTTGTTCTTGTTCTCTTCTCCCCCCCCCCTTGATTTGGAAAGCTGCATTTTTGTTGTCAGTATCAGCAAATTTTTCACAGATTGCCAGAGAGAAAACATTTTGGACCATGTCAGACCAATACTGCAGCTGTTGCAATTCAGTTGCAATTCAGTTAATATCAAGAGCAATGGTAGACTATACACAAAGATTGGGTGTGGCTGTGTTATAATGAAACCATGAATTTTATGTAATTTAATATGTAGCAAAATATTCTTATTTTTATCTTTTTTTTCTTTTTGGGTCACACCTGGCTATGAACAGGGTTTACTCCTGGCTTTGCCCTCAGGAATTACTCCTGGCGGTGCTCAGGGGACCATATGGGATGCTGGGAATCGAACCCGGGTTGGCCATGTGCAAGGCAAACACTCTACCCGCTGTGCTATCGCTCTAGCCCCTCATTTTTATCTTTTAAGCACTTAAACTGTAAGCATACTTTATAATTTGTGGACAGTACAAAAATAGAGGGTCAAGGCTGGAGAAACTGCCAAGGGTTAAGGTGATTGCCTTGCATGCAGTGGTGCCACCAACAACACCACATATGGTCCTCTGAACATTATCAGGAGTGATCCTGCTCCTGCCCTCAATTCAGGGGACAGTTGTATTATTTTGGTGGCTATTAATGGAGATGGTCTTTGTTTCAGCTATGAACATGTGGGCTAGTATAAGAGCTGTTTGGTAAGATTCTCATCTTGACTTATCAACCTACTGTATTGTACTGCATTTTATTGGAAAGTCACTGAAAATCTTTAAGCTTCATGTACTCAATTTACCATATTTGGTTGAAAGGACAGTAGCTGATAGCCTACATATTCTGAAATTCTTTAAGTTTTGACTTTGTTTAATCATTACAGATAAAACCTTTCCAGTTATATTAAGTTATACTTGGCATAGCTTTATGAATCCTTAAGCTTGCTTTGGCTTTGTTTAAGCAGAACTATTTGGGCTTGGAAGATAAGGTGCTTGCTTCACATGTGGCCAACCCAGGTTCTATCCTTGGCACTCCATGTGATTCCCTGAGGTCTTCCAGGAGCATCCATGAGCCAAAAGGCAGGAGTAACCCCGAGCACCACCTAAAGCAAAAGGTAAAGATGGGGTCCTAAAGCAATACAAAGCAAAACAAAAACAAACAAAACAGAAACCAAAATCCCAGTGGGGTGAAATTCTACAATCCTTGAAATATCTGTTAGCTGAAATTTGGTTGTACTATGTCTATCATTTTTCAAGAAAGAGTTATTGCCTTTTCAGAATTGTAACAGGTATGAGAAATTTTCCAAAGATTTTTAGAAACCAAGATACATTTCATTTTTCAGTTTCCAACAATTTTTCTGTATCCTCCTCCCATTGTTTGCATGTATTCTTACAGGAAAATAAAGAGACTTGAGAGAAATGGAATAAAATCCCTTTATGCAGAATTCATAATAATTTGATCTGGGAAGGACTTTCACTGTTTATAAAGAAGAGTTTAGCTGTGTAAATTAAGAAGGCTAAAAATAATCAAGATAGGAATGTTAACATCTTATTTAATCAAGGCAATTGTTTTACAGTACATTTATAGCATTGATTTACATAAAATCATGTTAATTAAAATTGCTTTTTTTTAAAAAAAGTTCTCCATTTAGTATCAATTTCTTAAAAACTGCTCATTCCTATAGGAAAATAAATACTCAACCTGATATTTATTTGAAATACACTTAATTCATATCTTACAAAAGATTCAGACTGATCTCTTTTCTATCAAAGTAGTAAGAATATAGTCATTGTTTCTTGCTTGTTTTGTTTTGGAGTCACTCCCAGCATTTCTCTGGGCTCATATATATACTGGCTCTGCACACAGTAATCACTCCTGGTAGTGCTTGGGGGCACCCTATAGGGTGCAAGGGATAGAACCCTGGTAGGTCACCTTCAAAAAGTGCCCTGTTAATTGTATGATCTCTTCAGTAACAAGAATATATTACTTATAATTATAGGTCTCATTCCCCTGACGCTGAAAGAGCCTCCAATGCAGCACCGTTTGGAAGTACAAGTAAAGAAAGGCTGCTAAAATCTCAGGGAGACGTTATTGGTATCCACTCGAGCAAATTGATGATCAATGGGATGACAGTGATAAAGTGATATTTAAGTATAAATAACTTTTAACAAAAGAAGCATAAAGTCTTGATATTTAAATTATTGAATAATTTTGATAATTTGCATTGATAGTTTGAATTAATGTGAATAATAGCAGAAAAATTTTTAGGAAAATAGAGATACAAACCATGTGATAATTAAGGACAATGCTCTTACTGATTGGAGGGATAGCACAGCAGATAGGGCGTTTGACTTGCACAAGGCCAACCGAGGTTCAAGTCCTCTGTCCCTCTCGGAGAGCCCAACAAGCTACCAAGAGTATCCTGCCTGCATGACAGGATAGTTTGTATATCTAGAACAATGTATTTAAAATTTCACAGAGGAGAAAAATGAGATTAGGAAGGCATTGGGTTATTTCAGACCCTATCTGGGAAAGAGGAAACAGGGTTTGAATCCCAATAACCTAATGCAAAAAGCTTTGCTGTGAACCAAGTTGTTACCAATTACATTATAATTTTAATCTCTTCTTTTCCCTTTTTGTTCTGTTAGAGATCAGACTCTTCACATAAAAGGAATGCACGCTACAACTGAGCCACAAGTATATTACTCACTTTACTATTGCTGAGAATTCATTTATTCCCCAAATTTTAACTCTCTTTTTACTATTATTAACTATATTGCAATATATACGCATTCAATAAATTTGAGGCAAATTTTCTCTAAATGGAATTGCTGGGTTGAACAACTTGCTGCATACATTTTTTTGAATTTCCCTCTAGTTTACTCTACCAACATTATATAAATTTGTTTTTCCAGTCATTTCAAGTATTTTAGGTAAAAAACAGACTAGTTCCATGTCTTAATTTTTAAAAATAAGCTCAAGCTTTTTCCTGGGAGGGAGAGGGCCTCCCTACTGGTGGCCAGGAGGCTCTGGGGGGTTCTACCAGCAATTCTTGGTGAACTGGGCTGAGTACAAGAGTCCAAGGATTCTGTGCTTATTCTAATAATATCAATTTCCCTAGACTATCTTCTACTAATTTCTACTTAGTAAGAAATTTCTATTATATACAATTAAAAATGATCTTTATAAATATAGGTCTTCACTGAATTATTTTGAATATTTATTATTTGTAATACATTTCTGATTACTTAAACATGTAAAATGAAACATTGTCTCTCCTACTGAGTTCCTATCTCCATAAGGCCCTAAGAGAAACCTCTTTAGAAATCCTATTTACATCTCAAAGGCAGTTAAACACCAAAGAAGGGTCATCATCTGCAATTAATGCTAATTTCACCTCCTTCACCTCCTCTTTTATTCTATAATCTACTTAATCTGCCTCCAGAATAAGAATTGATATATGATATATTCCAGTAAATATTTAGTTAAAAAACTAAATTGATGATTACATGGTCAATTATTTCCACAGGTTATAAACATGACTACAAGACATTTTCTTTTTCCTAATTTTTACATGAATACTTATTGCAAATCCTCATAAGTATAGTCATCTCTTTGTCTAATGTAGACATTTATTTATTTTATTCAGGAAGCTCCTATTTTTATTCTATAAAAGTTTTTTCAAGTAAAATCTACTAAATTTTACTGCTGCTTTCGCACATCAATCTTATCTTCTTGGGTATTTCAGTAATATAAATTGTCTCATTATTGAACTATGGACGATGAGCAGAAATACTTGATTATAGCACTCTGTTTATTGAAATGTAGTTTTGTATTAATAATTAATTGCAATGCTATTTTATTTCATAATTTAAAGTAATATTAGACTTTAATTTTTATTTTATTAAAAATTTGTCAAAGTTTGGGATTAAAATGATGTATGCCCCATGGTTGTCAATTCTGCTATTTATCAAAATCACTTCTAGAGATTTATCAAAAGACAGACGCCTCAGGTCATCTCTCATTCACAAGTTTCTGACTTCATCTTTTTTTTTTTTTCTTTTTGGGTCACACCCGGCGATGCACACGGCGGTGCTCGGGGGACCATATGGGATGCTGGGAATCAAACCCCGTTCGGCCGCGTGCAAGGCAAACGCCCTACCCGCTGTGCTATCACTCCAGCCCCTGATTTCATCTTTGATAACGTGATACTTTTGCTTTTCTTCCTTCCCCTACTGCCTTAGCAGCATAGTTTACTAATCTCGGTTGTTGTTTTCCTTGCTATGGCAGTCATACTCTGAGTACTCAGAGGTTACCAGGTCTACACCAGTAGTGCTGGGCAAGAGACAATTATAGGGATCAAACTCCGTGCTGGAACTTGCTCAGCATGTGCCCAGCAATTTGACCTATTATTGCCTGGGCCCTAGTTTTAATTCTTCAGTAAAACAAAAATATGTGCTCTCCTGTGAATTCACAACTATTGGAATTTATGATATTTTATGATTTAAAAACTGTTATTCTTCAATGTGATGTAACTAATTTTATTTCCATTTTTGACCGTCACTTAAGAGAGTGTTTTCAAGTCCTCAAATGATTTCTACAAAAGCATTTCTAATCCTCTTATTAACTTTTAGATTTATTTCTTTACGATCCAAGAATGTGACTTACACAGATTCTACTCATAATTCAGTGAGGTTTTCTTTGTAGCATGATATAAAGAACATTTTAATGAGAACTCAATAGCTATATAAAAGGGTGAAGTTAATGGCAATATATGTTAAGGTTCAACATCTATTACAAAAATATATTAAAATTATATCGATATTGTTAATCTACTTCCTATCTCTGAGGTCTTGTTTTTTTTTTTGGGGGGGGGAAGGTCACGCCTGGCAATGCACAGGGGCTACTCCTGGCTTTGCACTCAGGAATTACCCCTGGCGGTGCTCAGGGGACCATATGGGATGCTGAGAATAGAACCTGGTCGACTGTGTGCAAGGCAAACGACTTACCCACTGTACTATTGCTCTAGCCCCTGAGGTCTTCATTTTGAGAATCAGAATGTACGTAATAGTATTCTATCACTTTTATTTTAAAAAATTTATTTATAATCCCCCTGTGTAATTTTAAATTGGCCCACCTGATTTTCAAAGCACAAAATAAGCTGCCATACTAGTTTTGCTATGTTATGTGTTACATTAAAGATTGGCATCATCTCTATCTTCCAGTGGGGATCTAAGCATAATTTTATAAAATTATTCTCTTATTCACTGTCACTGTCACTGTCATCCCATTGCTCATCGATTTGCTCAAGCGGGCACCAGTAGTGTCTCCATTGTGATTCTTGTTGTTACTGTTTTTAGCATATCGAATACACCACGGGTAGCTTGCCAGGCTCTTCTGCCTTGTGGGTCGGATACTCTCGGTAGCTTGCCGGGCTTATTATATATGATAATTATTTTTTTGTTATTTTTATTTGGGGCTACACCTGGTGATGCTCAGGGTTTACTACTGGTTCTCTGCTCAGGAATCACACCTGGAGGACTCGGGAACCATCTCGGATGCTGGATGGTTCCCTGTTGGCCAAGTACAAGGCAAGCACCCCATACCATTTGTACTATCACTGCAGCCCCTGTTTGTTAATTCTTCATTTTATTCCTTTTTTGTTCATAATTACATTAGACTTTTGAGTAGTTTATTTAGTTTTAAAGTTTTAACTTATTCTTAACCAAGTTCATAGGAAAGAAGAACAGCAAATATGCATTTACATTGCCTCAGAGCTTGCTTTACTGCCTTCCATTATTAGCCCAAAGTATTTAGACAAAAATCTACTACAAACTTGAAAAGTTAAATAGTTCAGTTAAGATGCTCAAAGACCAAATGTGGACATTCCTTGCACAAGGGAGATTTACTCCTTATATTTTTCATCTTGCTACTCAGATATTATGAAAAACTTATACCCAATTCTTGACACTGGCGCTGAAAAATTTTTAAATTTATATTCAGCTCTGTTTATAGTTTTTCTAGTAACTTTCTAGTTAAACATTTGGATGTAAGCCACCTTAAAAACAGATATTGAGTACCAGTCTTTTTTTGATAAGCTTTTCATTCTTGTGTTCACTAATTTATAATGTACTATAAACACGTCAAACTCAAAATTTCTAATCTTTCGTAGCACACTAACAAACCCATTTAGAAAATACTAGACTGTAATTACTGAAGGTGTCATATGTGGCACACAATTGAAGGAATTAACCCAGATCTGGGGACACCCCAACTACAAAAAACCAGCATGAATATAAAAGACCTATATTTAAAATGTACAGACTTAAAATGTTAATAATGATTTTAAATTGCTATGCTTTTTTGTCCCACATTATTATATAAAAATATATTTCCTACTGTGATCTGTTAAACTGATCCAAGAGAGTCACGATCTCCCTCACTTTCATTATTTACAATATTTTTTAGTTGTATTTGAAAATAAACAGCAGCAGTCAGAGCATATTCCATTTGTTTGCTTTTGAACCGTACCTGATGGTGAGCAGGCTTGCCCCTGGCTATGGGCTTAGGAATCACTCTTGGTGATACTCCAAGGACTATATGTGGTTTAGGGGATCAAAAAGATCAGTCACATGCAAGGCAAAGACTATTATACCCGTATTTTCTCCCTATCCCTATTCAGACCACATTTAAAAATGACATTTATAATTCTCTCTATATATTTATGCATATATATATCTTCTAGAGATGTATCATCTACTTAAATTGGGACCAAGTTTTCACAGTTCAAGGGGCAGAGTTGGTGCAAGTACATCCTGGTCTTCCTTGCTACTTGTTCCATTGAATCAACAATGCTACTCCTCCAGCATTGAGGTTATTCTAGTTGTGGTTGTATGAGGGAGATGAAAACCAGATATCTGACTCATAACTATTTTATATTTTTAGCTTTTTATACAACATTAATTTAGTTATATTTGTTTTTGATTATAGAACATAGCTGAGTTTAAGTTTTTGGCCAAATCTGACTTCTTTCTTTTTAAAATGAATTATTTTTAGAAACTATATTTTAAAATGCCAGGAAACTTTTTTCTTTTCTTTCTTTCTTTCTTTCTTTCTTTCTTTCTTTCTTTCTTTCTTTCTTTCTTTCTTTCTTTCTTTCTTTCTTTCTTTCTTTCTTTCTTTCTTTCTTTCTTTCTTTCTTTCTCTTCCTTCCTTCCTTCCTTCCTTCCTTCCTTCCTTCCTTCCTTCCTTCCTTCCTTCCTTCCTTCCTTCCTTCCTTCCTTCCTTCCTTCCTTCCTTCCTTCCTTCCTTCTCATACCCAGTGATGCTCAGGGCTTACTCCTGGCTCTGAGCTCAGGGATCAATCCTGGCAGGGTTCAGGGGACCATACATGGTACCAAGGATGGAACGCAAACCCAGGTCAGCTGCATGCGAGGCAAGTGCTCTATCCCTATCCTCTGGACTATCTCCTTGGCCCCATTCAAAAAAGTTCTTTTTAATTTTTAAAATTAAATTCCTTTTATTGAATCACCACGAGATACACCATTACAAAGCTGATTTATGATTGGGTTTCATTATACAATGTTCTACCACACATCCCTCCACCAATGTACATTTTCTACCACCAATGTCCCCACTTTCCCTTCAGCCACCACCCTCTGGCTTGCAACCCCTTTTCACCATTCTCCTCTATGGCAGGCACATTTCTTCTTCTCTCTCTCTCTCTCTCTCTCTCTCTCTCTCTCTCTCTCTCTCTCTCCCTCTCTCTCATACCTTTTGGGCATTATGGTTTGCAATACAGGTACTGAGAGGTTATCATATTTGTTTCTCTTTACCTACTCAGAAAGTTAGTTTTAAGGTGATAAAATAGTCCTAAATTTATAGCTTTTGGTTCTTAAAAATAAACTAATTTTTTACTAAATATTGTTAAGCCTCTCTACTCCCATGTTTATGCTGCTATTCCATTAATACTTTAAACATTTTCTTAGTACTATAAAATATCAATATTCCATAGTTGCTTACATCTTTGAAATAGATGAAAAGGTCTTGCTACTATTTTTTGATTTCTTAAATTTAATACTTAGGTTACAGAACACTTTCAAATTTTATTTATTTTTAACTATATGGATTCTTATTATTTATATTCTTATTTGCTTAATATTAGTTGGGGAGAGGTTTCCACTTTTCTGTTTCCTCCTAGAGTTTGAGTTGTAGAGCTAAGTGAAGCAGGTAAATATTAAAAACCTAGACATTCAGAAGCATGAGTAGAGGGATAAAGAAGTTACTGTCAGCAGTCCAAATTGGAATCTTCATCGCTGCCCAGTTTCTTATGGTCTGTTGAGTTTGGAGGTCTGGGGACCCATATTTCGTATGAATTCCATTGTTTGTCTGTGTTAAGCGCCTTCCATCCTCTAATGCAAGTTATGATGGACAAATTCGCTGTCTCACTGAGCTAGGGGTTTAGCATCTCTAGGAATGTTTTCCATCTTGATGTCAGCATTAACAGTCTTGTGTTGCGTATCATAATCAGAAATGGCTACATTCCCAATGGTTTTAACTTCAGTGCTCTTGTGACTAGACTCTTCTTTAGTATGTCTTATCTCTAGATATGGCATCATGGGAAATATATTTCTTTTAAATAGAACTTTTGTTCCATACCCTGCTAATATCTCTGGCATTCAAGATTTAAAATGAAGACTAATAGGATTTCATTTTTAGAAAACCTGGACAACTACTTACTAACTCTGGAGCTGTAGCTAAGCATTACTGAGCACATGAATAAATGGGTTATTTTATTTAATTTTAACGGTGATTTGTTGCTCAGGCATGAATAGTTCTTTAGAATTTTAAAACCCTTATGCTAACCCAGTATCTAAGAGGATGGTGTGAATCACTTTCCATAAATGTTAAATTTCTTTGTAGCAAGAGGTGCTTAGGCCTTACTCGTGGTATGTTCAAGGATCACTCCTGGCAGGACTTGGGGGACCATATGAGATGTCAGGATTCAAACCCAGGTTAGCCATGTGAAAGACAAGCACTATACCTGTCATTTCTACCTTATTTTTACATATCTGAAACTGACCTAAAATTGACCTTGCACATCTTATCCTGTTTAGGAAAGTACTCTATTGGGAAATCTGAGCTAGGTTAGGGATTAGGATCCTTAATTTTCTACTGAGGGCATATTACTTGGTCACTTTAATTCTTAATATGTAGACCGGAACATCTATATGTATGCTGGCTACTACAGCACAAGACACTTTGTGTGTGATAAATGTGACGATACATAAGAAAATACTGTGCTAGAAATTTCAAAACACTGTCCTAGAGTGTGACCTTGCATCTTTTCCCCCAGGATAAGAATAAGAGTAATTCCCATCTCACAAATTTTACTTTTCTGAACAAGAGAGTAATGCTAAAATAAAAATAGGCAATATGATCTACATTGACCATACATTCATCTTAATTAATTCATCACAATAGTTAATATAGACAATTCATCCTTTCACAAAACTTATTATTTAGTAGCAGAAATGGTAAATATGCAAATCCAAAAGCAAGATCGCTGTAGACACTAAGTGATTGGCATTAGGAAAACTGAGAAGCATTAATAAATCCAAATATATACTGCTTTTCAATAGATATCAAGTTTCAGTTCCAAAGATATGCTGAAACAGTTAAGTATACACAGTTAATGATTATGGATTATACATTCACATTTTTTAAGACAGTAGAACTCATGCTAAATGTTTTACCATATAAAGAGAACATTAAAAACTTACTAAGGTGATAGTGATAGTTTTGTTGATGTATATATATGGTCATACCCATAAAATTACATAAATTGAACAGATACATTTTTGCATATCAAGTACATATCAATAAATCTTTTTTATTTTTAAACTGGGAAAAGGGACCCAAAAGAGGAACAGATGGAAGGGGGACAATAGATGCTATTTTAGACAATGTGGTCAAGAAAGATCGATTTTTACTCTGGAGAACATAACTCTGCAATTAATAAAATACTTTGGCAACAGTGTGATGTTTGAAATTCCTAAATAGCCTTTCATATACCATTTTTTTCAATTTTATAACAGCACTTTATATATAGTATAGCTATGATTCAAGTTTGAGAAGTAGTCAGAAGGAAATTGAATTTGAACTAATTTGAAAATGTAATTCCCAAAGAGTGAATAGACATACCTATTTCTTGTCTGGTGCTTCCCACACCTGCACCATATTTCTCTAACACATCCTTCACTGTTCTCATAGACTCGTCATATGTGGCTCCCAGACCAAGGAAGTTATATGAGCCCATGTTGATGACATCTTTGATGGTTCTTCCTGTAAATCTGCAGAGAGGAGTACAGATAAGCACAAAGGACTTTTCTAACTTAGTATCATCTTTGAATCCCAAATAAACTTCTTTTCCAAAGGCAGCATGGGTTCAGATCATATGATTTATTTTCTTTAAGATTTTCATTGTTTTGCCACACAGTGGTTTGTTTTTAGAAGAAAGTAATCACATTCCATAACCATGTTGAAGCTGGCAAGAACACTGGAAAAGGTATCCTGAGCCATGGAATAGTACTTAGTTGTGATTTTCCATGGGCAATTGTTGCCATAATGTTTGCGCTCCACTTTAAATTGTAGCAAGAACTTTCTCACTGAGAAGAGCCATGCTCATGACTATCTACTTTAGCAAAACCTTAAAGGGTATAATTTGTCAATAAGCTGATGTGGGCAATTTCTGACTGGGGCTCGAAAAGTCTCAGATAATTGTGATATAAACAAACTACTCATGGTATCTAAATTACTGTTATTTTCCCAACTGATAATATGTGAACTTATAAAGGACTAAGTAATGGAAGACTGGCTACTTCCACAGTTCTTAAAATATAGATAAAAGTTGTGGCCCAGCTAGTAGTATTTCTTGATAAAGATTTGGGGTCTGGGGGAATAAGAAAGGGAGGGTGGGAGATAACAGGGGAGTAGCCAGAGGCCTCGGACACCTGGATGGGATAGAGGTACATGCATATATCTATACCCCAGAGCCAACAACACTTCAAGCAGGAGATCCAAATGACAACAACCAAATTTTAAAATGTTCCTGTTAAGGAGGAAGGAAGGCTGTTGGGAGGGGAGGGACCTGGGGGACATTGGTGGAGCTAAGTTGATACTGGTTGAGGGACTG
Organism: Sorex araneus; assembly: GCF_027595985.1. NCBI lineage: Eukaryota > Metazoa > Chordata > Mammalia > Eulipotyphla > Soricidae > Sorex > Sorex araneus. Next base: position 133,538,757 of record NC_073304.1, on the reverse strand, counting down.
GTGTTGGGACATTGCATGCCTGAAACTCTGTTATGTAAAATAAATGTTGTTTAGTTAAACAATTGTAGCACTGTAGCATGGTTGTCCCATTGTTCATCGATTTGCTTGAGCAGGCACCAGTAACGTCTCCATTGTGAGACCTGCTGTTACTGTTTTTGGCATATCGAATATGCCACGGTAGCTTGCCAGACTCTGCCATGCAGGCGAGATAGTCTTGGTAGCTTGCTGGGCTCTCCGAGAGGGACGGAGGAATCTAACCCAGGTCAGCCACGTGCAAGGCAGACGTCCTACCTGCTGTGCTATCGCTCTGTCACCCCAGATACATTGGGTATTGGGCATTGGACATTGGACATTGGGATTGGGTACCTGAAATTTTTCACAGGTTGGTGTCTTGCTGAGAATATTTATGAAGCAGTGGAATTGAGCTGGACTGGAGTTAAGCAATTAAAATTTAAAAATAAATTTCCTTTCAACCCAAACCCTCCAGGTGATTGCCTCACCTAAATGTCCAGTTGTAATCATCTGACACTCTCTCCATCACGTCGAAACATGGCCCTGGAGCACTGCAGATGGGTCGGTTCCAGTTGTCTCTGATTCTCATGTAAAGGTTCCGTTTATAAAAATTCTCAAAGTTTTGATAGAGTGGCACAAAATTCTGTTAGGATGGAGACAGAAATTTAACTTTGGTTCCTTGCTGCTATTTAAAAACTGGAGGGAGGAGAGGAGTGTGGACTTTCTAAGTGGTGGGCAGTGAATCTGGGGACCACTCCCATTGACCAGAGATTCAAAGTGAAGATGTGAGACATGGCAGTGCCATAGCATTTCTGCTTCAGGGACCACCAGGGCTTCCCCAGTGGAGCATAGGGACCTCTGGGCTCCAGCAGGTAGAGCCAGGGTTAGAACTGGAATTGAACACGTCTTATATACACCTTTACTCCTATATTATAATCTTCCATGTCAGTTTTTCTGTTTTATTTGTGGTCCTCAGGGCTTAGTCCTGGCTCAGCTCAGGGATGACTCCCGGCATGTTCTGGACATATAAACGGGGTTTGAACCCAGGTTGGCTGCATGTAAGGGAAGTCTCTTATCTGCTCTTTTATCCTTCCAGGCCCCTCCTGGAATGGTTCTTAACATTTATTTTATAATTAAAGGCTTTAAAGATATCTAAAACAAATCAACCATAAATTTACTCTAGAAGTACTTTCCAAATGAGTTTTTCTTAGTCTAGGTGATTGAGTTTCCAAAAATTTTTTGGTTTTCATCACCAAAGAAGTTATGTTTCAGTGCAGTTAAGTTTTGTAAAAGCGGCAAATAAATGTAAATAACAAAATGGTAGTATCATTCAAACCAGAAATGACTGGAGAGACACACAGAATTTCATCTTACATACAGAATCACATCTCAAGGGTAACAGTAGGTATTTATGTTTAAGGCAGCTTAATTGGAAAAATAATGGCTGATAACTTGGTCTAAGTTTTATGAACATGAATATTTCCACTTATTCTGTTTTTAGAAAAGCAGATATACTTGAATGGTAGGATTTTTTTACAAAACTGTTGGCAGGTACTCACTGATATATTGCCCAAGGCCTAGAAATCGAGTTGACAGCTAGTGGAGATGCCAAACTTCTCTTGCAGTTGAAGCAGTGGCACTGTTTTGTGGTGCAAAACGTAATTCATAATTTGTGCCTGAGGGGTTTATAACTCCAGTAAGACTCAAGGTAAGGCATATCTAATGTTGTCATCTAACCCAGAATAGCTAATACAATGCAGAAAAATGCAAGACCTTGGCTGAAGCCAAGTGCTCTGGGCATTAGAAGATTAGTGTCAGAGAGAAAGTCTCTTCACGCTTTATGTAGGAGGGGACTTGGAAACAGGTACTGAAGGTAGGAAGAGATTGCTATAGGAAGAATGCTTCAGCGTGAACGCTGAGAATGTACTGAGAAGAATGAATGAGTACAATGCTGGAATAGAGAGGTAGTATAAGGATTAAGGTACTTTATCAGCAGCAGGGCTGCAGCTTGATCCCTTCTACTGGCACAGACATGGTGTCTTGAGTGCTGCATGGAACAATTCCTGAACATAGAGCTGGAAACATCCCAGGAGCACTGCCGTGTGTGGGCCCGAAGCAAACAGACCAGGAGTAAGATGTAGTACAATTCTCATCACTCACTTCTAGGAACTTCCACCAGCCACCAGTCAAAGCTGTGCTCCTTGCTGGTCTGGCTACCTTGTTATCTCTCTAATTGCAACCCCTTTCCCCAGAGTGTGTGGGGGGGGTGAGGCTGCAATGCCACATGAGCACAGACAGTGGGGGCTTATGGATCCAAATGAGACTCTCAGACATTATCCTGAAGACACAGAGTGGTTAGGAGCAAGAGTTCTTACGGTTCTTCCCATCCTCTCCTCAGAGAACACAGAAGAACAATGAGCTTGTAGAATGGTTTTGTCGAAGACATTTTATGTCTAAGTTTGATCCACTCTTCTGTGCTAGTCCAATTTGAAGAAAATTTATAAAAGCTTCAAATTTTCAAAACCAGGTGTTGCCATCTGAGTCACAGTCTTTTTATGTTACTTTACCGTTTGTGTTTTTTTAAAATTACATAATTGGGGGGGGATAGAAGAATACTAATGATATCTATAGTTACAAATAGGGGCATATCCTTGCACATGAACTTGAGGGATAACTGGGAAATTCTACTGGTTATACTTGCAAGTTGAAATTTTTTCCAAGTGTATTTTTGCTCAACTAGTCAAATATCTTGAAATAAGCTTTATTGTGACATAAACTTATAAGACTATGAAAATCAGATGTAAGCTGATATTATATATTAGAAAAATGAACTTATTTTATGAGTAAAAAAAGGATTGTGGAATTCTACAACAAACTTTCCCAAACTATTTCTTCTTTGTTTACTAACCTTTTTAGATTATTTACTAAAGGAAGATTATATTCCCCAAAGTTGTATCCCATATAATTAAAAAAAGTATATTATTTGAAATGGTCCATGTGAACCTCATTCTATTAAGTGAAAAAAGAGAAATAGGTGGTCTGTAAGTAGCATTTTTTAAATCAATAAAATTAGAGATTTGTATTTTATGAGAAATCTTTAAAGTAAAATTATCAGTGAGCTTCAGAGAGAAATTAATGGTTGATTTAGGAAAATATTTGGGTTTAGGTAGAAAAAACCCAAATGGAATGACTACAAAATTAAACCAGCTAAGTTTATATAGAAGCAAACACAAACACACACATATACACAAAAAAAAATTCAAATAAGTATCAAATACCCATTTCATAAGAAAGGAAAAATCAATGTCAACAAGGTGAGTAACTTGAACTCAGTCAGTCCCTGGCTTCATTCTCCCAGCATTATCATCAGAATTATCTCAGGCTGGCAGCTGCCTCACTTAGCCCAGTATCACTATATCACTGTCATCTTGTTGTTCATCGATTTGCTCGAGCAGGCACCAGAAATGTCTCCATTCATCCTAGCCCTGAGATTTTAGCAGTCTCTCTTTACTTGTCCTTCCCAATGGTGCTGCATTGGAGGCTCTTTCAGGGTTAGGGGAATGAGACACATCATTGTTACTGTTTTTGTCATATCAAATATGCCACGGCAGAGCCTTATCCCAGTATTTCTTCTAAATACCCATGATGACAAAAAACCATAATCACAACATGGAAAATTAATGTTAATAGATGACCAGACTATGAAGGAGTGTTCACCATCATAAGGAATTTGGCACTGAATTGAGAAAACAACCTAGGGCTTCCTGCCATTGATGCCACATAAAGATGTGTCATCATATTCCCTTGAGGGAAGGTGGGACAATACTCCTTTCTGCCCAGCCTTTCTGGCTTCTGTTTCAGAGATCCAGAATTTCTACCTATGAGGAAATAGGCATCTAACTCTTTATTGAGATAAGTGTCCTTAGGTCAAGATACAGGGTTTTCAAACTCTTCTGTCGGTTCAGAGATTTTTGCTGAAAAATCTCTTTCACATTTGATAGTATTTAAAAAATAAATTATGTTCTTAAAACTTATTTGTCAGCAGGATGGGTCAGAAGCATAGAACTCCTTTGTGAGTTATCGAAGTCAGATCTGAAACATTATCTCAACAGTCTATATTCATGAGAGATAAGTAAATTGTAGTAGTGTTCTAGAAAACAAGATTTTGTCCAGGGCAGAACTGTGTTGCTTTGGGGGGAGTGGAGATGCATTGTTCTCCTCTTCCTCTGCACCTGCGAGGCTTTCCTCCTCTGCATGGGTGTATTTTCACCCCACCCCATTCCTTTGCACACCAGTGAGGTTTCCTTAGGACCAGTCAACACCACCCAGAGGTCAATGCCCTCAAGTATCAGCCTCCCACAGCATGTTAACTATGTCAGAAAATGAAACTGGACTAGCTATTGCAAAAACAGGAGCATTACAATAGGACATAGCTTCATGCAGCTCTGGATTTGACTTGTCTTTAAGCCTATCCTCTATCTTTAGTTTTCATCATGATACAAATGGATTGATGTGAGAGTGAGCCGTAGGGCATGAGAACACAATACATCATTTTGGGATAAAATTAGAGCAATGAGACAAATTGAAAATGCAACCACAAAGATGGCCTTATTTCTTCTACTACATGAGGTCTTTATTTTTTTCCACTGTTAAGCCTGTTTAGGACTTTACCATTTTTTTTCAAATGGTCTAAGTATTTCTAATTGTTATAGACAACTCAATAGAAAATCAGAAATTGAGTGGAAAAACTAAGAGTTAATTTCATTCTAATATCAATACTTCTTGCAGTAACTTATGCTCTAGAGCCAGATCTTTACCAGGAAGATCAATGGCCATTGTGAAAAATACTACAAAATTGCAGAGAAGGCCCTTTATCTGATTTTACTTCACACGTCCATTTAAAGCATATAGAATTATGTACTTATATGAAGAAATAGAGATAGGTGAATCTATAGGAAATAGGCATAAGACAAGCTCATTTTGTGTCTAGAAGTGAACATGAAATAAAATCCCAGCACCATTTGAAGAAATCTAGAGCAATTAGAAATGTCATGCTTAACAAGCATAACTGTCATCTTAGAAAAATATTTTAAAATAATTTAGAATAGTTATAACATGTTTAGAAAAACACTGTAGAACAGGAATAAGCTATAATAGTAAGTTATTTTTTTAGAACATAATAAAAAGGGAGAGAAAAGAAAATAGAATGGAAAAGTCAAGAGTTATTTAGGACATTCAGAACATCAAAAATTTCTCTAGTAGGTGTTTTAAGACTAAACAAAGAGGAATAGGAAGAAGGTGGAGAGATAGAGAACAAGGAAGAGAAAATCTAGAGCAGTAAGAAATACCAAGCTTAACAAGCATAACTTATATCAGGAAAATATTTCAAAATAATTTAGAATAGAGAAGGAAGAAATTTCAGAGTTAAGAAAAGTTTGAATCAGAGCTAGAGAGAGAGTACAGCTGAAAGGGGGCTTGCCTTTCATGAGGCCAAATGGGTTTGTTCTGCAGCATCCCATATGGTGCCCAGAATACTGCCAGGAGTCAGCCCTGAGCATCACCAGGTATGGCTCAAAAACAATTTTTTAAAAGGTTGAATCTTAAGATGTAAATGGCATATAAACCACTGGGTAGAGGGAGTGAACAAAAATTCATATCAAGAAACATACTGGTAAAATTTCAAATCTCCAGGGATAAGAGAAAAACCTCAAAATGTTCAGAGCAGAGAGAATAATATTCTCTGAATCATAGGAGAATAAGAATTAAATTGTTTCAGAGTTTTATCCTGTTTTCATACAAGTCATTTTATCCTGTACTCACACAAAAATAGCCCTTACAGTGTGTGCAAGAAATCATGAGTTTTGCTCTAGTAAACCTTTCTGTAATAATTATGTAATTCTGTAATAACATATCTCTGATAAAGAGAAAATAAAGATTAATGACAAACTACCCACCTGGAGAATATATACATGACCTAAATAAAGGAATCCCTTGTAAACACTTTAACTTAACTATAACAAATTTTAAAATAAATAAAATTTAAATTTAAAATGCATGGCAGAACCTGGCAAGCTACCTGTGGTATATTAGATATGCCAAAAGCAGTAACAAGAAGTTTCACAATGGAGACATTACTGGTGCCCGCTTGAGCAAATCGATGAACAACGGGATGATAGTGCTACAGAGCTACAAATTTAAGGTATGAAAACATAAGTATATTTTTATTGTCTTCTTAGAAGCACCTACTGAAAAACTGTATCAAAAACAAATTAATATATGTGTATTAAATATTCAAAGAAAACCATTAAAAACAATACAGAGATTAATAAATAGATTTCTTAACATTGGCAGGAAAAATGTAAAACAAAGAGACCTCAATCAAACGTACGAAAATTATTACAGAAAAAAGACTTGGGTGTGGGAGAGATAGTACAGAGAGAAAGGTACTTACTCGCCTTGCATGCAACTGACCTGGGTTCAATCCCTGGCACTGCACATGTTTTCCCTGAACCCACCTGGAGTAATCCCTGAACACAGAGCCAAGAAAAAGCCCTGAACACTGCCAGGCATGCCCCTAAAGCCAAAAACAGGAAGAGAAAAAGTAAAAGTATTTTAAGATGGAAAAATATTAAAATAAATAATGGAAAATGAATTTAAGATATAAAAATATCAGGAATATGTTTAAACACAAGATAGAATTAACCGCATGGAATTGCCAAAGTTTGACAGCTTTGGCATATAAAAACAACAATTTCATGTGGTTCAAGTGAGTAATTACTATAAAAATACAGAATATTTCATATTTAAAAATGTATTTGCAGGGGCTGGAGCAATAGCACAGCGGGTAGGGCGTTTACCTTGCATGCGGCCAACCCGGGTTCGATTCTCAGCATCCTATATGGTCCCCTGAGCACCACCAGAGGTAATTCCTGAGTGCAGAGCCAGGAGTAACCCCTGTGCACTGCCAGGTGTGACCCAAAAAGCAAAAAAAAAAAGTATTTGCATAAAAAGCACTGGTAAACTATGCAAGAAAAAATATCCAATTTTATAAAAATTGATTGATAATTGAGAAGAGATTAATAAAACTTGCTCAAAGAAAAAATATAAATGGCCAAAAGATACATAAAAATGCTCTATATCAATACTGATCAGGAGAATGCAAAACCAAAACAATGAGATATCACCTCACACCACAGAGACCGGCACTCATCAAAAAGATCAACAACTAGTGCTGGTGAGGATGTGGGCTAAAACGGGATCTTCACTGCTGGTGGAATGTTGACAGGCTAGCCTTTTTGGAAGATCACCTGAACATTTCTCAAAAAAACTAAGAACCCTTCCCTAAACAAATCTACAGAATATACATGCTGCTTATAAGAGACATAAAGAAATGAATATTGAGGAATGCTTCTACACATAGCGCACAAGGTAATTCTTAATGATAAAAGGGAAACTCCAAGAGCTGTCAGAGCCATGAATTCTTATATATTTGAGAGTTATATTGAAATATATTTTTAAAAATCCACAGTGGAAAGTATTAACACAGATATCTCAAAAATTGAAAGACAAAAATTAACTACATCTATACAATTAACATAACTAATAAGGTATTCATATAGATCTAAAAGACAAAATATAATTTTTCATGGCACATAAGGAAAACAATAAGAAAATTCAGTACAACTCTACCTGAAATTGAGACCTAAAGAGAGGATTTCATTTAGATGTTATCATTTAAAACAAAAAATTGGGGGCTGGAGCAATAGCACAGCGGGTAGGGCGTTTGCCTTGCATGTGGCCGACCCAGGTTCGATCCCCAACATCCCATATGGTCCCAAGCACCGCCAGGGGTAATTCCTGAGTGCAGAGCCAGGAGTGACTCCTGTGCATCGCCATGCATGACAGCAAAAGCAAAATAAATAAATAAATAAAATAAAAATAAAAAATAAAATAAAATAAAAAATTATTACTACATTTTCTATATGCTATTAAAATATTCAAATATGGAGTAGAGGGTAAAGGTAGTTTTAATAGCATCACCATAAAAATTATATATAAATAACAATCATAAGAGTAAATGACAAGATTTTAGAGTAAAGAAACTTATAAAATTTATTAAATGTCTTAAGAAATATCTCAGTTTATATACTCATTCTGTTTTTGAGTGAGAAGGGTAAGGAGCATTAAACTGTCAAATATCTAAAGTTAAGCTATACCTATAGAGTCGGCATATTAATATCTAAAATTGTAACAGCCTATTTAAAAAAATAACACTGGCAAGTTAATTCTAAGGTTAACAAAAAATACTTAAAAAAAGCAACATCTAAATACATATAGATTTACATAAAAGACATATAGATTAATATTTCAAGTACTGAGACAAACAACATAAACAATGATATTGAGACAGTTAAAAAGCTTTTAAAAATTCTGTACTTCATACATAGAAATAAAATCTAGTTGGAATTTTAAATAAAATCCATCATCAAGCCTAAATAATAAAGCCAGAAAAAATGTAAGATTAACTTTTTGATCAAAAAGTCTTCTCATATGATTAGCTCTCCTTTTAAAAAAGGTAATTATAACAACATAATAGGAATGTTTTACAATTTCTAAAATATTTTAAATGCATATATGATAAATGCAAAATGGAGAAAGTTGAAAGTCAAGAAAAGTATTGGAAAAATACTTGTAAAATGCTTAGTAGATAAATTCTTGCTTCAAGGATATATGGAAAGAACTCTCAGTAAGAAAAAAACAATTTAATAAAATTATCCAGCATATGAATAGTTTAGAAGAATAAGTATAAATAATTGATAATCAAGTGAAAAGTAGTTCAGTCTCACTTCTAATCAGGAAATGCAAATTAAGACAAGAACAAAGCATATTCACCTATCAGATTGGCAAACATCAAGAAATATGTTAATACCAATGCAACAATTACTGCCAGGGAGAAGCATTCCCAGCACTGCTGACAGGAATCTAGCTGGACAAGTTTCTTTGGAAGGCAATTTGCCAGTCCCTCAGAAGTTAAAATGTGCATTCCTTGGACTCAGAATGTCACTTCTAAGAATTATCCTTGAATCAATGCATATGCTGTTCACTGAAGAATTATTTGCAAAAACAGAAAACTGGAATGTAAGTAATCATCTACTGATATGAATCATGCAATTGTAAAAAGGAATGAGGTAATCCAGAGTTTTACATGTGATGGCATATAATTAGGTAGAATAAAATTAAGTCACACAGCAATATGTACTATTAATATGATCCTTTTTCTGTTAAGGGAAAGACTGAGTAAATGGAAATGAACATATGCATAGTTTATATATTGGAATAAAGAGAAACAAGATTGCTTTTGTTCAGTACCATAATAAAAAGGAAAGGAGATTGAGAAAGAATTCTTCATTAGGGTTTGCCTTAATATGCTGCGTTTCACACACTGACTTAATACTCATAAGTGTGCACTAGCAAAGTTCTACTTTATCAAAATCTATAAACTCTGTGTGCTATCATACTTGCCATCCTTGCTTTCTGTCTAAAGGAAGCACAGTATTCTTTATCATTAAAAAAAAAAACAGAAAGTGATTTGGCTAACATTTTAGTAATACACCAGACATTATGAACCTGTATTTAATATGCATACATGCTATTCATATGCAAATACAAGTTGACCTATCTGAGTACTTACTGTGGGAAGGCAGTGATCTGATTTTACTATCATATATATGTATATATATATACACATATATATATATATATATTTTTAAGCCAATTGCATTTTTTGTTTTGTTTTTGTGCCACATCCAACTGTGCTTACACTTGGATCGGTGCTCAGGGAACTATATGGTATGTCAAGGATTGAACCCAGATCAGCTGAATGCAAGGCCAGCACTGCACTATCTCTCCAACCCCAAAAGGTTTATATTTTATATTTTTAAAATAATTCTAAAATTTTATTTTTGAGTCATCATACTTCTCTAGTATATGCAAGTGCAGAAATATATTTCTCTTGTGAGGGTGAATTTTCTCATTATAAGTGGCTAGGTACAAGCCTGGCTGGAGAGACTGGAGATTTCACTGGCCAAAGAGTTCTGCATTTTACACTATTGGTTCTTTGTAAGTTAGGAAATGAGGGAGACAGTGGTACCAGTATCTGGAGGAGGAGCATTTCAGGAAAAGATAAAAGCAGATTGAAAGTCCCTGAGGTCCATATGTGTGAGATTTTCTTGGGAAATAGTGAGAAGGTTTTGATCTCTGAGTTAGGGAGAGAGAGAGACAAGCAACAGAAGTACTTGGAAATAGAAATAACTTTCTTCATTTTTGAGAAACCTCCAACACTTGTTTGGTTTCCTGACTTTCTGCTAATAATCTCCCCGTTTCAGTAAGAAATGGGCAGATGGTCTAATTTTCGCACACTGGAACCACTTACCTGCACCTGTGTTTGAACACCTGCCTCTACTCTTCCCACCTTCCCCATTTCCTTAAAGTCGGTTTCTGGACACGCTTCTGGGCCAAGCCTCCTCTCTGCATTGGGTCACGCTCATCAGCACTCAGTCTTGGAATGTCCAAAACTGTGTAGGTGAGGTTCCTCTTCAGTCTTGTTTTTGCAATCTTTCTTAGATCATACCATGGCTCTGAGGAGATGGCAATCCACTAGCTCTGTATTCTGGCCATAAATCTGAACCATTCTCGACTTTTCTCTCTTGTACCTCAAGTTAAATCTGTATTAGCAAATACTGGATGGTTCAATGTTCAAAATATGTTTGTTATTAGACTATTTCATGCTATACCTATTGCCATCAGCTTTGTCTAATCCAGTATCTTTTTGAAGAGGGCATGGATTTGCCCTGTTTACACCTTCAATCTTCACAGTTGCTTAACTAACAGCCAATATGATTCCTTTACAACTAAAGTCAGAAGTCAGAAGTTGTGAGGGCCCTGCCCTGTCCAGCAGGTAGGACCCTTTGTGGGGCTGAGGAGGGGACGCAGCCGAATGAACAGACGCAGAAACAGAGGGAGGAGGAGAAAAGGAGAGAGAGAGCTTTATTCACTGGCAGCTACAGCATTTTATACTTGCCTGCTGGGAGGCAGGTAGTGGTATGCGTGCCCGGACCCTATACAAACAGTAGTCAATCACAGATTGTGACATGTTCATCTATCATGTCAGGCACGGGTATCGGCTAGTGGAATGGTAAGGTCAGTAAGGTCAGTAACGGCGACCTTGTTAGAGAAGTTTTAATTAGGCCCCTGTTTGAGAAGTGCCAGGCTCTGTCTTACTTGAAGATAACAGCCAGGATTGAAATATGGCTTCCTACAAGAAGTCATGTGGCAAGTATCTCTAGCCAAAATGTTCTGCCTTTACTTTTCATTCATTGCAAGAGTCAGATGAACTGGTGGTTTATAATCTTTTTATGCCTATAGAAAAAAAGTTAGTTTGAATCAGTGATTTAAAAACCACTGTTATGGGCCAGAACTTCTAAAAATAAGATTCAGAACTTCTCTTTGCTTGAGATAGTTTTGTATAACTCTGGGTATATAGGTATATAACATAGGCAGATATATTAAAAATTAATTGATAATAAATCAAATAACAAATTTATCTTAAAACACATTTTAGAAAAATGTGTGAAACTGAGTATAAAAAATTAGCATAAATTGAGGCTCCCATAACCATGCCACCGGACTCTGTCCCAGAGGCTGTTTCCACTCAGGGAGCCCCATAGGGAGTGGATGAGGAACCCAGCCACAGCAGGTGACCTCCACAACCCAACTGCCTCCATGCTTCAGGTCACTTTCCACACACTTGGGCTGAGCCTCAAGCAAGAGCGAAGTCCCAAGGAACCCAGGTAACATGGACCTTTGTGATCTTGGACTCTGGGCTCAACAGGACCTGGGCCCAGTGATCCTCTGCCTGCTTCCCGTCTATGGCCACCCAGGGGTCACACTCATAAGCCACCTCATGCCAGTGCCAGATAATTTCACCGGCCACAGTCCAGAACTCACAGGTGCTTCTCCTGGAAGGGAGCATAAATTGAGGCTCTCATAACCATGTCACTGGACTGCGCGCCTGGCTGTTTCTACTCGGGGCACCCCAGGGTGGGGCAGATGTGAGCCCTTCCTGCCCCAAGGGACGCAGCCCTGGCAGCTGACCTCCACAACCCAAATGCTGCCATGCCCCAGACTGCTTTCCACATGCTCAGGCTGAGCCTCACGCATGAGTGAACATATTCCTGGACACATTATAAGACACTCCCTACCCATTTTCCATGAAATCATAGAGGGAAATACATACATATACACACACACACACACACACACACACACACACACACACATATATATATATATATATATATATATATTTCTTGGAGAGTCCGGCAAGCTACTGAGAGTATCCTGCCCACACGGCAGAGACTGGCAAGCTCCCCGTGGCATATTCGATATGCCAAAAACAGTAACAGTGACATGTCTCATTCCCCTGACCCTGAAAGAGCCTCTAGTCCTTGAGAAAGACGAATAAAGGGAGGCTGCTAAAATCTCTGGTCTGGGACGAATGGAGATGTTACTGATGCCCGCTTGAGTAAATGGATGAACAACAGGATGACAGTGATACATTTTAGAAAAAAGTTTTGTGAGAACACATAGAACCAGTTGGGACTCACAATTTAAGAAGATAGGATCTTGAAGAACTGGTGATGAAATATACTCATAATTGTCAGGAAGGACTAGGTCACCATGAATCTCATGATTCAACATTTAAAAGGAAATAGTAGATGAGAGTATTTCAAGGCCCTTAAAATTTAAGTTGGAGAAGAGAAAAAAAGCAATATGGGGGTGAATAGGAGAATGAAGAAAAAGGAAAGAATGAATAAAAAGTCAGGAATCACAGACTCCAGGGACAGGGTGGAATAAGAGATGGTGGAGGTGAAAGGAAGGGAAATCCCAGTAGTGGCAGCCTGGAGGTCCAATGTGCACAAAAGGTTTGGAAGCACTAATTTAGATTCAGTGGCAGTCAGGTTGCTAATATGCCAAAAGAGAATTTTGACAACTGCCATAATAAAAAGAGTTGACAAGGGCCATCTTTCCTGGATCTGACAGAAAAGCTATGCATATGAAGGAGATGATTTCCTGGACACAGGGGACAACTGAACTTCACTTGAGAATCTTTAGATTCACACTTGAACATATGTCAATATCCCTGATGGATCAAGAAAATTGACCAATTCTTCTCAGGGTTTACTCCTGGCTCTGCACTTAGCTATCACTTCTGGTGGGTTCAGGGGACCACACGGAATATCAGAAATAAAACCAGAGACAGCTGCATACAAGGGAAGCATCATACCCATTGAATTATTTGGGCTCCATCCCAAATTCTATATTTTGTATAAGCTTACAAATAAAACTGTTAAGAAGGATTGATAGGCTGTTCCTGGAAGAGCAGAACTGGAACCAACCAGGAGTTTGTGAGAACTATAGAATCCTAGGCCTACATATACTAAAGCTATCAAAGGAGGAATCTGTATGATCTTTGACTTATTTTTTATATGCACAAGAAAATTTGAGAAGCATTGTTTCAACCATTGGTTTCCGTAACTGTCTTCAGAGAGTCAGCTTATCTGAGCTCCACCAATCACTGTGTATCACAAAACAACCAGATCAAAATATCTACGGAAAAACTCCAAGAATTAGTTACTTTTAAGGTTTTCAGGTAATCCAAATGCGCCGCCAAGACTGAGAATCTCGAGGCTGGAGAGATAGCACAGCCGGTAAGGCATTTGCCTGCATGTAGCCGACCCAGGTTCGATTCCCAGCATCCCATGTGGTCCCCTGAGCACCACCAGGAGTAATTCCTGAGTGCATGAGTCAGGAGTAGCCCCTGTGCATTGCCGGGTGTGACCCAAAAAGAAAAAAAAAGACAGACTCTCAGGTCTAATATCACCATTCTATCAGCTGCTGGCTACTATGTTGAATTTCTAGGGACACTAACTTGGAAACTTTAAAGGAAAACTAGTGCTTGAATCTTTTATTATTTTGTATAAAATCAGAGGTATTAAAGTAATGCTTCTTTAAAATTATTCAGATGAAAGTCTCTCTGGGTTAAGTCTACGTTTAGGACATGCCCACATTTAGGATGTAAAATGTGAATGCATAAGGGCAAGATTGAATTCATACAAACATTAGGAGGTTTGTCTTAAAGTTTTCTATAGTTATGACTTGCGGAATCCTTTGTTTTATGTGGGAGTAAAAATTTCTGGGGATGGGCCAGAAATGCCTGGGATTTACTTATTGGGTTACTGGGAATCTGTGTAAACACAGAATTGCTACTGAAATGTTTTATGCCAGGCATCATGCCATGAGAAGTGATTCTCCAGCCATGGGGTTGAGACAAAAATATGACTGTGCTTGAAGTTTTTTTAAGTGTCTGATGATACTTGGTATTTATTTGATTATATTTGCTAACATCATTTTCTAGAGTTTTCAAAGTGGGCTGTTGTATAACTGAGAGCATTTTATCTAAAGGTCTTTAATAACTTGTGATTCAACATGAAGTGTTTTTAAATAAAAATATTCATGTGTCCCCAAAATTCCAAGCAAAATTTTAATCAAATAACTTTAAGACCTGTATCTACCTGTCCTATTTTCTAGTGTCTTCTGATTGTTGGTTCAAGCTGAACTTCTTAGTATTCTGGACCTGAAACCCTTTAAGGGTCTTATTGGAGCTTTTAAAAAGTTTCCTTTTTTTTAAGTTTTCTATTGTTATCATTTTGTATATATTAAGTGAATTAGTAACATCAGTGACTCTGTAGTCATGTCATTTAGACAAAAATGATTTTCAGAGGCATCTTTTTTTGGGCATTAATTTCAGGGTACTTGAACTAAATTAAAAAAGACAAAAAAGTGACTCTAAGTGTGAGGGTAACACATTAGTCCGAATAGATCATTTGGTATGAGGAAGAAGTTAGCACAGTGAAAATAAAAGTAGGAAAGTTGGTATAATAAATATTTGCATTTAACTAAGCAAAAGAAGCAAGGAGAAAAGCATACAAATTATATTGTAGTAATCATTCTACTATGAAATCAAACCTGGTGTTTGCCTTACATATACATAGAGCTTTGTCAAAAATTAAAAAATGAACTATGTGTAAGTGTAATTGGAAATAAGAATTATCTCTTTATTATTCTTTAAACAATAGGTGATTAGTTTTCTGCACCACCACCAACCATACATATTTTGCTGTTGTCCTTTTGCCCTTACCAGCTTTTTCTGTGCTGGTTGGGGTCTGTGATGTCAGGGACTAACTGGGCCACCCTTATTTTAGAGATTGAAACTTTGCTTTCAATTTTAAACTCCCTTTCAAGCTCCCAGCTGTTTTTTTTCTTTTCTGGATAACATATTCTCTACTCCCTGTGGTTAACTATAGAATATAATAGAGCTTATTTCTGAAAAAAACATTAGGATGTCACTGAAAGGCAGCATATCTTACCTTTCAGCAAGAGACTTCAAGATACATGCCAAATAGCTTATTGCCATCAAGCGGGAATACTGTCAATAAATGTCAATCTGAAGCTCAGATTTATAGTCACCAACCTCCATTACAAAGCAACTGTGCTTTATTAGAACCCGTTACTCGGAAAGGCTATAAATTGCTAAGTTCCCTCAAAAGCAAAGAACGCTCAATAAATAACATGCAGTGCAAGAGAAGTGAAATGGGATGTAGTGGAAATAAAAACAAACATGGTACATGAAAGGCACACCAACCAAGATGCGTCAACTGGAGCTCTTTAATACACTGAGATCAAACAGGAGTATAATAATTTATTTTGTTAAGAAGAAAGACACTGATTTATTCAATGCAGTCTTCCTCTTGGAGAATTATTCAAGTTCTTGAGCAATAACGATGTGGAGTGTGGGACACTGACAGCTTGTTGAAGGGAGCTGCCTGGATGTAAATCATACCTTCCTCTAGTGGTAGCTCCTGCACATCATCCAGAAAAGCTCAACCCCATTTTCTCAGTGGAATAGATTCTAAAGAGCCCTTGTGATGTCTAGGAGTTATTGAAACCATTGTTGATACCGTATCATAACTCTCCTGTTCCCTTTTCTTCTTTCATTCTCCTTCATGGATGGTACAGGTGATGAGCTCAGGAATATAGGGCAATAACTTCACATTCTCAACTTGCCAGCTCATAATTGGCTTCTTTTAGAGCCAACCTGCTGTGCCCAAGTAATTCTATTCTGCTTTGAATGTAATACATGCTTTAGCCCAAACGAAATGATGAGTCTTGCTGCTTGAATAGCACAAACATGTTGAAACTGGCTAGAAGATTAATTGTTGGGGTGGGAGAGATAGTATGGCAGATAAGGCATTTTCCCTATCACATCAGGGTTTGATCTTTGGCAATACATATGCTCCCTCAACCCCTACCATGAATGATACATGAGCACAGGCCCAGGAGTAGTCCTTGAACACTCTATGGTGTACCCCAAAAGTGAGAAGGAAGGAAAGGAAGGAAGGAGGAGGAGGGAGAAGAAAGAGAAAGAAAAGGAAGGAGGGAAGGAAGGAAGGAAGAACGGAAAGAAGGAGGGAAGGAAGGAAGGAAGAATGGAAGGAAGGAGGGAAGGAAGGAAGGAAGGAAGGAAAGAAGGAAGGAAGGAAGGAAGGAAGGAAGGAAGGAAGGAAGGAAGGAAGGAAGGAAGGAAGAAGGAAGGGAGGGAGGGAGGGAGGGAAGGAGGGAGGAAGGAAGGAATGAAGGAAGAAGGAAGGAAGGAAGGAAGGAAGGAAGGAAGGAAGGAAGGAAGGAAAGAAGGAAGGAAGGAAGGAAGGAAGGAAGGAAGGAAGGAAGGAAGGAAGGAAGGAAGGGAGGGAGGAAGGAAGGGAGGGAGGGAGGGAGGGAGGGAGGGAGGGAGGGAGGGAGGGAGGAAGGAAGGAAGGAAAGAAGGAAGGAAGGAAGGAAGGAAGGAAGGAAGGAAGGAAGGAAGGAAGGAAGGAAGGAAGAAGGAAGGGAGGGAGGGAGGGAGGGAAGGAGGGAGGAAGGAAGGAATGAAGGAAGAAGGAAGGAAGGAAGGAAGGAAGGAAGGAAGGAAGGAAGGAAGGAAGGAAGGAAGGAAGGAAGGAAGGAAGGAAGGAAGGAAGGAAGGAAGGGAGTAAGGAAGGCAGGGAGGCAGGGAGGAAGGAAGGAAGGAAGGAAGGAAGGAAGGAAGGAAGGAAGGAAGGAAGGAAGGAAGGAAGGAAGGGAGGGAGGAAGGAAGGGAGGGAGGAAGGAAGGAAGGAAGGGAGGGAGGGAGGAAGGAAGGAAGGGAGGGAGGAAGGAAAATATAGATGGTAGTTCTGAGGCCTAAGCCTGACAAAGGCTTGTCAAACCTGAGAAATTAATATATAATCCATCCTCTGCTTAAAAAAACATTCCAGAATGTGCTGTGTCCTTCACCATTGTATTTCACCAAAAAAAGCATGTGCATTTTCCTGTCTGCATTGCTTTCTACATATTGCATAGCAAAGATTGGATTCTACCTCTTAAGTGTCTCTATACCTAGTTCCCATTTGTTCATTGCTACTATCTCTTTTCAGTTCAAGCACATATATCTATTCCTAAGCTAGTATAAGAATTGTTTTTTATCATATTGACTTTTTCTTGAATTAGAATGCTATCTCTAACATCTGTTTAATTCTATAAAATTCCTAGAGTTCTTCTCTCCTTTTCTCTCTTATCACCATTGGGCTAAGTGAAAAAAGAGAACCTCTCTTACTTTTGTGACTTTAGTGTTTGTTGCTATACTTCACACATTAGAGGTGCCAAATATACATACAAGACTATTTTTTCTGGGATTTTAGATCCCTGAGTGTAGTTGCCAGTTCTTAAGACTCTGTCAAAAAATGTATCTGCACATTGCCCTCCAAGTTGTTCTTCTAGTCTCTATGTCAGTGAAAGAAACCACCTTCTTTCTATCAATATGCCTTTATCATAAATCCATTGTATTCTTTGACATATAAATCTCCTCAATTTCCCAGGTCTGTCCATCTATCAATTCTTATTTCTTAAATATATATTGTTCTTTAATCTCTTACTATTGCCCATTACCTCACTACTTAAGCTCTCACTTAGATTTTTATTAACCTGGATAACTGCCTCTTATTTTAAAAAATAATCTATATTATATCCTGCAATCCCTTTATTATGGGGCAGTGAACATAAACTTTCTAATTTGCAAATCTGCATTTCTTAGCCTGAAGTCCTTCAATACCTTCCCGTTGTTCTTACAATGAAAATCCATGGCTCATAAGAACCCATTATAGTCTAGTTCCTGCCTGCATCTCTAAAAATCTTTCTGCCCACCTACTCCTACTCTCACAATAATTTGGTCACAATGATTAAAATTCCTTGGTTACTTGAATGTACAATGCTTCCTCTTATTTCTTGGCCATTTGAAACAGGTTTCTTCTCCCCAAATAAGACTCTTGTCCTGTATTGCTTTCCTTTTTCTTTAGCCTGAAAATCTCAATTAAAGTCTTCCTCCCAGAAACCTTCACTGAACACTAACTTCAAGTTAGATGTTTCTCTTTTTTACTTTCTCATTATTCACTGCTTAATTTAATGGCTCATTGCTAATAAAATTTTATTGCAATTTTTTTAATGGTCAGTTTTCTAAAGAGAAGATACATACCTGCTTTTGTTATTCTTATATATCTCAATAAATAAAAACACAATCTTAAAAATTATATGCTCAATGTTGAGATATCATCTCACACCACAGAGACTGGCCCACATCCCAAAAAACAAAAGCAACCAGTGTTGGCGTGGATGTGGAGAGAAAGGGACTCTCCTTCACTGCTGGTGGGAATACAGACTGGTTCAGCCCTTTTGGAAAACAATATGGACGATTCTCAAAAAGTTAGAAATTGAGCTCCCATTTGACCCAGCAATACCACTCCTGGGAATATATCCCGGAGAGGCAAAAAGGTATAGTAGAGATGACATCTGCATTTCCATGTTCATTGCCGCTCTGTTTACAATAGCCACAATATGGAAAAAACCAGAGTGCCTGAAAACAGATGATTGGCTAAAGAAACTCTGGTATATCTACACAATGGAATACTACATAGCTGTCAGAAAACATGAAGTCATGAAATTTGCATATAAGTGGATCAGCATGGAAAGTATCATGCTGAGTGAAATGAGTCAGAAAGAAAGAGACAGACATAGAAAGATTGCACTCATATGTGGAATATAAAGTAGCTGAGAGGTACAAGCTCTCAATGTTGCAATTTCTGGCAGATATTTCTCTGGACTTAGTTACTAAAATACTAAATACAGAAATATAAAACTGTGCGGCTGCTAGTGTAGCCTCCTGAAAAAAAATTATATGCTCAAAAAGAATGTGACTTGATTTCCAAGAGAATGTATGGCTTGGCACATATAGTGCTCTCTTCTGAGAGTGTCCTTTTATTATAGGGCAGTTTCAGTTTTTTCTACTTTGCTCACTAGAGAACTCCTGCTTACTTTTTTAAAAAATTGCATTGAATTACCATGAGATAGTTATAAGCTTTCATGTTTGGGTTACAATCTCACAATGATCAAACACGCATCCCTCCACCAGTGCACATTCCCCACCACCAATATCCCTGGTATACCCCCTCCCTTTCTCGCCCTCCCCCTGTCTCCATGGCTGACAATATTTCCCATACTCTCTCTCTACTTTTGGGCATTATGGCTTGCAACACAGACACTGAGAGGTCATCATGTTTGGTCCATTATCTACTTTCAGCACACATCTCCCATCCTGACTGATTCCTCCAGGCATCATTTTCTTACTCCTGCTTACTTTTCAAGCTCTAGTCTCAGGCCTTCCTGACTTTCTAAGGGAATAACTTTCCATAGATCCCAATTTTTCAAATCTTCCTCCTTCCTAGCTTCACTTTTTATTGTTTCGCTTGTGAGAATTTCAGTCTTAATTCTTCTCCACAAATACTTCTATTCTCACTCAAATTCACTGATATAGGATCTGTGTTTTTACTCATGTATGTTGGTACCCATTATGTGTGACAGCATGTGCTCAAAGACTTGCTAAGTGTAGGGAGAATAGTAATAATAAACTGAGACTTGTTTCTTCAGAAGGTAATATACTTAACATGAGGCCAAAATAACTGATTCATAATTTTTTTATTAATATGTTACTTAATAATATCTATCATACTATCACCACTAGTTATTAAGTTGAAAGTAGTCAAGACTACTTTAGTTCATTGAAATTTTTGCCTCACCTATGCTCTTTTGTTAGGTATATACAAAGACCCACAACATGGAAGGATCTGTGAAAATAAATCAGAGTATTATCAAACAATATTTAGAAAAAAAGGAGGTTAACAGCGTCAAAAACCAGCTTAATCAATTTGGAAAACTCATAAACAAAATGAAAGTTACTGGAATATCTCTGAATTCTTTCTAGGTTTTTCTATTAGAAAAAAGATAAAGCTTTAAAGTTAATAGTTGAGAGTGAGAATATCTATATCAGTTGTTATAAATTAGGGATAATTTCATATTTTTATGAGACATTTGGAAATGCCTGTAACTATTTTTAACCATTGCAATATATGTTAGAATGGATACAGGACAATGATGCTGTTAAAAACTCCACAGTAAACATGAAAGCCACACACACACACCAAATAATGATTCAATCCAAAGTGGCAGGTGTATCACAAACCCTTACCTAAAAGCAATAGAGAGCTCATATTTCATTTAGACACACTTTTCTATTTCAGGATAGAACACAATGCTTATTTTACAATTAGAATACTAAAGTACAGTTCCAGTCATGGGTTCTTGCTTTTATACTTTATCATCTTTAAAGTGATACTTACATAGATATTATAGGGTTGTTATAAATATTAAATCCAATATTGTTCAAACAGTAAGTTTAGTATCTTATAAAGCTTAATTAATAAATATATGTAAAAGTACCCACATCAACAAACACATAGTGGGTGATGTTTTAAGAGATAGAGAGGAAAGGAATGTATTTAGAGTAGTTCATGAGCATCTCAATATTTTTAGGATTTGTACATGCATCGTTAATTCTGAGAACATTTTAGGAAAGAAAAGAAACTGGTATATGTCCGTGGATGTGAGCATACATACTTTTTGTTCTTCTCGTTCTACAGCAGCATTGCATTTTTCTATTCCCCAGTTTCTTAAAAAGTCTCTGAAATAGCCAAAGAGGGTTCCAAGTCCATATCCCATGTATGTGAAAACCATAACATGAAGAGGCGCTTCCTCAAAGGATTCAACAATTGGCTTATGATGAAAATGCACATTCCCATTTTGCTAAAAAAACAACAGAAAATAAAGGTTAGTTTTCCCCATGACAATAAATTATGAGATTTATTTTATATATATGTATATATATTTACTTTTCACCACTTAAATGCTAAAGAATGTATAACAGATTTATAAGATTTTAAGAGGGAATTGGGAATTGATCACTGAAGAGGGTAGAAAAATATGTATACTTTATTTTATAACTCGCTATTGAATTTAATTCATGATTGAAATCAGGCAAAATTTCTCAGCAGAGACTAAATCCATTAAGTGAAAATTTTATGAGTTTCTGCATCATGATAAGGTATTGCCCTATTAGTTACTACATAATCATAACTATAAAGTTATTATCTTATCCAGACAGTCAAATGTTATTACAATTGTTGGAACAATTAATCATTTTATGCGCTACGCATAGCATGATAATCAATATACTGATGGAACATTTAACCTAAATTTAAGTTCTTACATCTTTCTTAATTTTATAATTTAGTTATATTATAAAATGAATTTTATAAGATAGATGTAGATAGTAAATACACTTGTAAGGACATAATAAGATAATCCATAGCAAAGGAATTTCTATACTGGCCTTATATTTAAAAGAAAAATAATAAACAGGTGATGTTATATTAAATTGAGAACTTTCAATGCAGCAAAGGGAAAAAGTCCACAAAATAAAAACACAACCTATGCAATGGTATAAAACAACTCAACCCAAGTATCTGAGAGGTGGTTACTTTTGAAAACAGATAAGAAATGTATACAATCAAGAACCAAATATCAAATCACTTTACTAAAATATAGAAGATGGACTTGGGGCTAACAGTATAACTTAGTGATTAAAACTGCCTACCCAGCAAGTATGAGAATGAGTTCAAATTCCAGTGTTGTCCTGAGCTGGTGTTATTATTTTTGATATTTGGCAAAAATGCATCCAGAAAATGGCTCAGGGACTAAAATAGTTTCCAAGGCAAGTATGAGGCCTTGATTTAAATTCTAGCACCGAACACATTCACCAAGATAATCATGAGAGCCCTACAAAGTAGCCACTGGTGAAGAAGAAAAAATGGATAGATATTTTAATAAATATGACATGAATAGATATTTTAATAAAGATGATATACAAAATAGTCAACAAGAATGGGGGGAAGTGCTCAATATTGCTAATTATCAGGAAAATTCAAAATCAAAACTTGTGGTGAGAAGTAACAAAATACCTGCCAGTATGGTCATTTATTAAAAAGATAAGAGGAAACACAAGGAGCATAGAAAAAGGAATTTTTGTCTATTGTTAATAAGAATGTAAATGGATGAAATCAATATAGAAAAAATTATGGAGGCTACTCAAAAAAATATTAAAATCTATCATCACAGGAAATAGGATTAATGTCTTGAAAAATGTATAAGGAATATGTGTTATGTATAACACACATAGCCCCAAATTCTACTCATCCATAAGAAGATAATTATGCCACTTCTGATAACAGATTTACCTGGAGCATATTGTTCTATGTGCAATAAATAAGCTACAAAATGGCAAATACTGCATGATATTACTTATCTGTAGGATCTGCAAAGATTAACATTACAAAAGCGGAGAGTAAAATAACGGTTTCAAAGTCTCAAGTATAAAGGAAATGGGGAAACATTGGTCAAGGGGTACAACATTCGTTAATAAGGATAATAATCTTTGAGATTTAAAAATAGTATAGCTATATAGTTAATAATATTGTGCATGTACTTTTAATAAGTAATTAAGAGTATTTTAAACACATACACAGAACAACTAGGTGAAATGAGAGTGCTAACTTGATTGTAGTAGCTATTGCATTACGGTGTGTGTGTACCTATGTCAAATTGCATTGTAAACCTCAAATTATACAGACTTTATATCTTAACTATACCTTTACCATTGTGAAACAAAGGAAATAAAAAAAATGTTGCGAGATAGAAGACTTAAGAGACATATCCAAATCCAATGTTCCTTCATTGGACCTTGTATGTGTGTGTGTGTATGTGTGTGTGTGTGTGTGTGTGTGCATGTGTGCATGTGCGTGTATGTGTGTGTATGTGTGAGAAAGAGAGAGGAGGGAAAAAGATGATAAATGTAGTTTAAACATCTGTGGAAATCCAAGTGTGAATGAAACATATTCTTAATAAGTTATTATTAATTTTATCAAGAGTGATAGCATTATTCTATTTCCATGGAAGATAGTATCAATCTTTGTACATACTGAAGAATTTGATAGCTGAAGTGTTATGACTGCTATAATTTTCTTTCAAGAGGCCAATCAAAAGTGAAGTTATACATGAAGCAATTTGGAGCAAAATTTAACTGTTGGTTAGATGAAATTATATTTATATCTGTTATACTTTTACTTTCCTGTACATTCACATTTTCTACTTTTTACACATAAAAAACTGAAGCTTCTTATATATAAGTGTGTGTGTGTATGGCATCATTAAAATCAACATGTATGTTGCTTTTTTTTTCCAACTTAAGAATTGTTCTTGGAGGCTGAAGCAATAGCACAACAGGTAGGGCCTTTGCCTTGTACTTGGCCAACCCTTGATTCCCAGCATCCCATAAGGTCCTCTGAGCACCTCCAGGAGTAATTCCTGAGTTCAGAGTCAGGATTAACCCCTGTGCATTGCCAAGTGTGACACAAAAAGTAAAAAAACAAAACAAAAACAAAAACCCCCCAAAAAGTTCCTTAGATAAATCTTAGTGGAATATTTATAGCAAGCAATATAAAATAAATTATTTAGGTCCTGCTTTGGGGGCAGGGTTTGGGGATGGGGTGGAAGCATTCAAAATGGTGGTGGTAGGTTTAATGGTGGGGGATTGGTGTTGGAATATTAAATGTAACACATTTTTGTGAACAACTTTATAAAAACAAAATATAAGAAAAAGATAAAATATAATAAAAATATAAAAAATAAAATAAAGAATATTTCCAATCCCCATTTTATTACTTCTCTTCTGGTAATTGCTAATTGTTATTGTAATCTAAAGTTGTAAGTGGTGTCGGGAAGCATGTAAGAGGAGAGGGCAGTTGAGCTAGAATAGAAGCTTGCAGGAGTCAGAAGTCCCAGCTCCTGGTTCACACCTGCTCCTCTGTCAGCTGTGTTACCTTGATTCTCAGTCACATCAGCAGTCTGCAGGGCTAAGAATAAGAAATTGTTTGGCAGAAATGACAGTTAGCCACAGTAGGCATTCTTCAAAATGATAGTTCAAGACATGCTCTGTGATACATGAATTTACTGATGTATCTGCCACAGTAATGTTCACTGGGGATAGAATCCTCATTTGAAGAAGTAACATTCCATTTGGGAAACTGGGTGACCAAGAAGAAAGTATTGGGACTTTTGACCCAGGTGATGAAAGAGTCACCTTGATGTTATTTTAAAAGAAGACCTTGAGAGGGAATGAAGCTTATGGTGAAGGGAGGGACCTACCAATGGCCTGTCAGAGCTTAAACATTATAAATTGTTGGGCATGTGGAAGACTTTTTGGGCTGAGAGGAAAGCCGTGGATTTTGAGGAGATACTAGTGTGTCACCTTTTTGTTTGAATCATGTGAGAGAGATGAATGTTCAATAATATGTTCTGACAGTCTCATATGTCCCTCTCGAAGAGCCCAGCAAGCTACCGAGAGTATTTTGCCCACACGGCAGAGCCTGGAAAGCTACCTGTGGCATATTCGATCTGCCAAAAACAGTAACAAGTCTCACAATGGAGATGTTACTGGTGCCCATTCGAGCAAATCAAAGAGCAATGGAATGACAGTGGTACAGTGATACAGAATCTAAAGTTTATTAGCTTATTACTGCCCTATTTAGTTCATCTGTTTATTTTATGTTTATAATATTTATCAGTTAAATAATAGTGTTTTAATTTATATAACATTTCACTTATTTAAAAATTCACTTCATAAAAATTTAAAGAAAGTATTTTATTTTTGTCTTCAACATTTGAGTAGAGGATAGACTTTTAATATCCAACAATTTTGATTCCACCTTAATTGATACTTTTTTCCTATTAATCAATTTTCTCAATTTTGATTCAGTAGGTTAGTGAATAATATTTCTACTAATGGTTATTTCTACTAATAGTTAAGGATTTTGTTTTTGCATTCTTTTATTTGCTCAAATCTTATTTCTGGCTATGTGCTCAATGCTACTCCTCGTGGTGCTGAAGGGATTATGTGATCCTTGAGATCTAACTGCGATTGGCAGCGTGCAAAGCAAATGCTTTAACCTTAGGCACATCTCTCTAATTCTTATTTTTGGGGAAAGTGGTATGTGGCACACCTATCACCTATTTTTCATACAACCTTGAATTTCAGTTAACTGAGTATCTAGTTGATGATTTTCAGGGCATACTCAAACACTGCATGGCAAGGAAAATAACCTGTATAGCAGAAGTACTATTATTAACCATCTGGTACAAACAACCCATTATATCAGTCATCAAGTATACCTGGGAATATAAATATTCACCATTAATACCCACAAAACTCAAAGAATAATAAGGATTCTAAGGAATTCAGTTGTACTTGTAGATAGGGACAGTCCAAGCCCAACAAAAATGCTTGAGCCTGGCCAATGAGGACCTAAAATCAAAAATCACTGCACTGGATACAGAAAGTAAGCAAGCACTTGTCATCAAATTAAGCAACAACTAGATGAGAAATTCAACCAACTCAAAGCAGGACTCCATTTGCCAGGAGGCTTTCATTCTTTTTCAAAACTAAAGAACACACTAGAAAGACATACTAGCAGAATATCACAGGGTGAGAACTAGATAGATGAATGTCAAGACAAAATATCGGACAGCATTGAAAAAGAATTAAAAAATGAAGAGGAATAAATGAATCGAAGAAAATGGAAAGCACTTAGTGAACAAAGATAATAAGAATGATCTACAATTTATAGGAATACTAGAAGGTGAGGAAAAAGAAAAAGGGAAAGAATGAGTGGTAATAGAGATAATAGCTGAGAACTGTCCCACCCTTTGGAGGCAGACAGCTGTATAGATGTGAGAGTCTAGACGAGTACCAAACAAAATTTACTTGCAGAACACCAAGACACACACACACACAAAAAAAAAACAAAATAAAAAACAGAAAACAGAAAACACCAAAACAAACTTCTTAAAACAGCAAAAGAGAAGAAAAACCTTCAATATAAGGGAAATAAATATAATAATCACAACATCTCTTCCATATGAAATAGTGCAGGCAAGAAATAATGGAATAACATATTAAAGTTACTGAATTAAAGCAACTTTCCATGTAGAGTTCACCATACTGCAAAGTTCTTGTTTAGATGGAAGGGAGGGATAAAAATTCTTAGACAAACAAAAGCTGGAAAAATTTGTGATAACCAAACTGGCCCTGAATGAGCTACTGAAAAGTCACTTAAATACACCAAATAGCCAATTGTAAAAGTAATAACCCTACACAATAAAATGGCAACACAGCCCTTCATATAAATAACATCCCTGTATATCAATGGGCTAAACTTTATCATCAAAAGGCACAGAGTTTCAGGGTGGATCAGGAAACAAAATCCATCCATTTGCTACTTAAAGGAAAATGTCTGAAAAAACAGGATAGACACTGGCTACAGTGAAAGGATGGAAACAATTATACAAGCCAATGGAAAACAAAAATAAGTTGGGACAGCCATATTTATGTCAGATTAAATTGCACTCAGTCTAAAGAAAATAAATAGAGGTGAACACTACTTATTGATCCAAGAAATATAGACCAAAAATTACTAACTCTAATCAACATATACATGCCAAATGTTGGGTTAGCAAAGTTTGTAAGACTTTTTTTTACAAACCTAGAGTAAGACATGGATAGAAATGTAATAGTAGTGGGAAACTTCAATATGCCACTGTCACCATTGGATAGATGCACTAGACAGAATATTAGTGAAGACATAAGATCTCTAAATGTAGAACTAAAAGAAAAACCCCAAATGAGGAACTACAGCATCGTATTTATATCAGACCAAAATTGACATATTGGATCTATACAGGGCCTTTCATCTCAAAAAGCTGAGTACACATTCTTTAGTGCTCAAGAAACATTTTCCAGGATAGATCACCTTTTAGGACTTAAGTCTGATTACATAATTTCACAAACAATAATCACACCAAGTATTCTATTAGACTACAATGCCACAGAGATATAAATTAAGCATAAAAATAGGTGGGGAGAAACTCTAACAACTGGACAACATGTTGCTAAATAACATCTGGATCAAAAAGGAAATAAAGGAAGAAATTAAAAGAATTCTTGAGACTAATTACAATAAAGAAACAAATTACCCAAATCTATAGGACACAGCAAAAGCAGCACTAAAGCAGAAACTCACAAGCAATATAGGCTTACACAGGAAAGAAGAAAAAGATTAAATCAACAACTTAAAATGCACACCATGTCTGGTGAAGCACCAACAAATGAATCAAAGTGCCAGTAGAAGAAAAGAAGTAAAAAACACCAGGGAAGAAATCACTGATATAGGAACCAAGAGAACAATACAAAGAATCAACAAAACCCGGAGCTAGTTCTTCAAAAGAATACATGAGATAGACAAACTATTGGATAGATTCTCAAGGAAAAGGAGAGAAAGTGATCAAATAAATTGGATCAGAAATGAAATTACAACTCCCATTAAGTCCAAGACGTCCTGAGAACTTAACTATGAACAACTCTATTCTGTCAATCTGGAGAAACTAGAAGGAATAGACAGCTTCCTAGAAACGTAATATCCCAAAACTTAATGAGGAGGAAATAAGAAGCCTGAATTGGCTCAGTATAAGTAAGAAAATCAAAACAGTAATTAAGAATCTCCCTAAGAATAAAAATCCTGGCCCAAATGGGTTTATGGGTGTTTGATCAAATCTTCAGCAAAGACTTACTGCCATTGATCCTTAAACTTTTCCAGAATGTTGAAGAAACAGGAATCCTTTCTAACACCTGTGAGGCTAACATTGGACTGATACCCATTGCTGACAGTGATATTACAAAAAAGAAATATTTCAGACTAATTTTTTTGATGAACATCAATGCAAAAATCCTCACCAAAATCTTAGCAGACCAAATCCATCAGCACATCAAGAAAAAAAATTATACACCATGATCAAATCAAATGTATTCCAGGGATGTAATAATAGTTCAGAATATTCAAATCAATTAACTACATGAGTAAAAGAAAAGATAAAAATCATATGATCATATCAATTGATGGGACAAGATCCAATACCCATTCATAGTGAAAACAATATTCCTCGATAAAAATAAGGGTGAAAGGAATCTTCCTCATGATAGTAGCATCTATCTGTAAAGAGTCCAGAGCCAATATTATTCTTAAAGGTGAAAAAACACATGGGACTTTGCTTTCCTCACAGGGAAAGATCTGGCCCTGAGACTCAGCTGTGAGAGGTTATTAGTTCCTAGAGTCCCTGTGATCTCAATGTGCTCTGCCAAGTTCCAAGCTCCCCCTGTTTTGCTTTGGGCCCACACCCTCTGGGGGAGCCTTGCAGCTCTGCACAGCACTCCGCCCAAACCCTTGGGGCACCTGAAGCAGGTTAATGAGCTTCTTCCCAGAATCTCAGGGTGCTGGCAGCATGTCAGTGAGCCCCCTCACCACCTCCCATTTTAGAGGATACTGATGTGCATCAACAGTTACTGTCTTGTTTTTGTTTTTCTTGTTTTTGGTTTTTGGGTCACATCCGGCGATGCACAAGGGTTACTCCTGGCTCCTCCTGGCTCATGAACTCAGGAATCACTCCTGGCGGTGCTCCGGGGGACCATATGGGATGCTGGGAATTGAACCCGGGTTGGCACGTGCAAGGCAAACACTCTACCTGCTGCTGTACTATTGCTCCAGTCCCAGCAGTTACTGTCATGAATACGGATTTCTGATAGCTCCTACTCAAAGGGCCCAACAAGCAGCCCAGTGCAAGCTCCCCCCACCCTCACACTGTCACAGACCTCTGGCACCAGCCCCGCCCCCGCCTTGCCTGCCTCTGCTCAATCCTGGCTCTGGGTTCTGAGAAGACCGGCCCCTCCATGTCCCTCTGGATTGTTGTCGGGGCTGGTTTCAAAAGGGGAATACCCAGACCACCCTTGGCCCCAGAATGTAGAAAGGAGAAGGAAAGAAATATAACAGAGGGGGGCAGGGAGAAAGGACAGATGAGAAGCTACAGGGGGCAGGTCAAGGGGATTCAGGTACATTGGTGGTCTTAAGAAATGATAGCGACAAATAGCCACACAACAGAGTCAACGACACTGAAATCATGAGACCTAAATTTTAACAACTGAGCTGAAGAAGGTGTCTGTCAAGAGGGCGGGCTGGAGAGGGGAAAGTATTGGCAGAAATCTGGGAGCACTGATGGAGGGAAGTTCACACTGGTGGTGGGATCAGTGCTGGAACATTGTATGCCTAAAACTCAACTGTGAATAACTTTGTAAATCACAGTGATTTAGTGAAATTGGGGGGAAAAAGCATTAAATTCCACTCACCTACTTAAAAAATTAAATGTCACCATCATCTGTTCACCTATATAAACAAAAAACCCAAACCCTCATAAACAAAACGGATTCTCCTGACCTAGCAATAGGTACAGACTAATTTTTGAATGGTTAAAAGCAAAATGATGAAAATACAGAAAGGGTTCCTGCTCCTGATGTCTTTTTTCACTACACCAGCCCTTTGTGCATGATGGATGACTGGCCTTAATATATTTGTGCCAACTTTGCCTCTGTCACTTATTCTGTCCTGTGTATGATCTTATTATATGTGTCTTCTGCATTCCACATGACTTCCTGACCCAGATCATCACTTCCACTCACATCATGGACACACACTATTGTCTTCCTTTTATTCTTGAATTTTTTTTTCCAGACTCCAGTGTTGCGTGAACGTTCGTGCAATCGGAGGCGCTGAGATAGGAACGCGGAAGAAATGCATTGATTGGAGGACTAAGGCTCGCTCTGGCTCTTAGCAAAAGCAGAGGGCCTCGTGGACCTCCTTTTATTGATCATGGTACCTCTAAAGGGCGCAATATAGTGACATCACCAAAGGCATCAAAAAATGTTACAGGGAGAACATTGAGACAATGGAAACATATTGTTTCCTTGTATGGGTAGGCCTATAGCCTCCGGAAAAGAATACAGAACTCAGAAGGGAAAGATACAAAACGGAAACTGAAACCTTCTACAGGCACCTGGATTTACATCCCAAAGACAAAGCTGGGCCTGCACCTGAAATCTACAATTTACAATATCAAAGGTCAGGCCTGGCTAACGCCATCTGCATGTCAAAGACCAGCCAGGCTTCTGTGAGAGAAGGAAAAACTGCTCTTTTCAGTATTCTGAAATTATTTTTCTGAAGGCAGCTTGAAAGGGGGAAAATGTTCAGCTTCATCCAAACCAGTCAGGACACACGAGAAATCTCGCCCATTTTCATGGGTCCCTATGTTCCTGTCCGTAGCACGGTACAGTATACATGGGCTCGCCCTGGTAGCTCAGTCCAGCCCCAACACTCCAGCAAAGGGACTATGATCCTCATGATGAAATTCTGTAATTTCTGAGATGTGAAGCCAAGAAAGAGAAAAATGTTCAAGTATCTACATGTAGTTTTAAAGCAGTATTAACAAGAAAAAATGGGGTAATTTGAAGAAATTCTTTTTATTTATTTATTTATTAATGAATCACCGTGGGGGTACAGATAAAGGTTTACATATTCTCATGCTTGTGTTTCAGTCATATACAGTTTAAGGAAAGAAGATCACTGCATGGCATGTGATGGGCTGGAGGGGGTGATGGTGGTGAGATTCTCTTACAAAAAGCAGAATTACCTGAAAATGAGCAAAATTTATGAACTAATGGAAAACAATCCATTTACCATACTATTTAAGTTAAAATTGTAGTGAGCTGTTCCTCTTTGGAAAGACTATACAACCTGGGATTATCTAGTTAGTTTAAATATAAGGTTTTTCCTGCCATAGTAAAGAAAGAATAAAATATTAATGTTCGATCAAGACTGACACAGCATAGTAATCTGTAACACATTTTACTTCTTTGTTTTCATTTTAGTTTTAAACACAACTATGAAAGTAAACAGATGCTGAGCCTAGTAATCTAGGACACTCACCCTGGGGATTGTTTATTTTATGTGTTCCTGTCACATACAGGAATAAACCAGACATTTGTAGCAGTTACCTCTACAATCACTCTGTCATTTA
Organism: Sorex araneus; assembly: GCF_027595985.1. Lineage (NCBI taxonomy): Eukaryota > Metazoa > Chordata > Mammalia > Eulipotyphla > Soricidae > Sorex > Sorex araneus. Next base: position 133,507,155 of record NC_073304.1, on the reverse strand, counting down.
AATTAGGGTGTCTTTTATAAGCTGCCTATTTTGTGTTATTGTAGGCTAATACCAGGGGATATTAAATTAATATTTACAGTTCATTTCTCCCAAGTAATGGTACATGTAGTGAATGGGGAGGAAGTGCAAATGACCACAACGAAAACAGAAAGAAAATGTTAGAGAGTGACACAAATGGAGGAGCCATGTGATGGAGGATGATTAGGAGTAGCTTACAAAAGGGGTGAATGATTTTGATCTTGATGAGAAGTAGAACATGATTCTGACTACTTGTACAGGCCCCGAAACTGAACCACTGTCCTCGATGACAGAATTTCTGGATGGAGTGATCCCCAGGTCCTATATGCTCCACTTAGGAGTTCCCCAGGAACAAAAAAAAAAGACACATCAAATCTATGGTATTTAATGAAGGCCATCCAGTGGAGATCAGCGGATTTTGCCTCTTCTAATTTTTCTGGTTCATACTCATTATGTGGCCAAATCAAGTACAGCATTCCACCTGAGCCCCCTGGGAATTTTCTGCTTGAACTGGCTCTCAGGCAAATCTGAATATAATAGAGTATCTATGGGATGCAAATAAAACCCTTAGTTGGCTGGGCCTGTGCAACTATTTTTTTTTTTTTAATTTTTGACCCCTGTGGCTTGTTCTGAGAGAAAATGCTAACACAAAGGAGAAATTAACAACAAAGGCTATCGATTCAAACTAGTACCACTTTCCTTTCTCATATAAATTTATTTAACCTTTTCTCTTAGGAAAAGATTATTCAGTCTGGGATTGCCTACTTCGTTTGAATATAGGATTTTTTTCTGTCAAATAAAAGGAAGCATAAAACCTTAGTAACCAAAAACCTTGATGCAGTCTGGCTGACAGGACAATGTAATCTGTAATACACACTTTTCTTTTCTTTTCTTTTCTTTTCTTTTCTTTTCTTTCCTTTTTACAACAACTTTGAAAGCAAACAGATCTGACTCTGATAATCTGGGACACTGGGACCTGGGGTTTGTTTATTCCTTGCATTCCTCTCACACCTAGGAATAAACAAAGCATTAGAGCTTCTACCTTTATAATCACTCTCATGTAAACTACGTTTTTGTTTTTTTTTTTAAACTGCCTGCTTATCTTGTGTTATCTTAGGCTAATATACGTTATATTGATATTTACAGTTATTTTCTCCCTGAGAACAGTATAATAATCCCAGGTGGTTCTGGAGGGGAGCAAGTGTAAATGACCACAAAATAAGGCAAAAAAAATGCCACAAGGGTGACAAAAATGGAGGACCCATATCACAGTGGGTGATCAGGAGTAGAGTAGCTTCCTGAAGGAGGAATTTGGGTTCAGTCTTGATGGACAGTAGAGTATAATGATAAACACATAAACGTAAGTCTGTCTATGTTTAAAATATGGCACTTTTAACCTCTACTTGCTCCCCTACCCTCTCAGGTGAGATTGATTTCCTGGCCGACATCTCTGGGGCCTTTTGGGGATGGAGCATGAATTCCCCGTCCTTCCAGCGATATTTTGGCAGCCTCCACACCCAAGCACCAGCATATCAATAGGCCTGATCCTGTGTTGCCCATTTATGCTAATCCTCTACTCATCAAATCTCACACTGCTCACAGTTATACATCGCATTACTTGATGAAGACAGGCAGGGGAGGAAAGAACAATTCCCAGCCCCAAACCTCAGAGACTCGCAGGTGGAATAAAGCAAAGATTCACCTTCAGCTCAGCACAGCAGGTGCCCAGTAAACCCAATGGGGAAGATGTTGAGAAGCCTCCAAATTCTCTGAATGAAAGTAATAATAATAACACACCCATGGCTCAACCAGCACCAACCAACTCTATAAATCCTCAGAGATTGGCTTTAATGATATTGTGATGAGGATGTTTAATGGGATTAAAGAAATGATGGCAGATAGCCAAGCACAAAAGTATGAAAGCGAAAATGGTAAAAATTACAGTCAGAAATGACAGACATGAAGAGCATGGTAGGAGATAGAAAGTACACAATAGAAGATCTGAGTAGCAGAATAACACTGGCTGAGGAAAAGATTGAGAAGTTTTAAGAAAAAATGAAGGAAACCTCTAGAAAACAATAGAAGAGAAAAAGAATCTGAAAACAAACTTGGGTTCATGCATATGCAAGGTATGTACCCCTGACCAATTACTGCACTAGTTCTACTAGTTTCTTCTTCGAGAAAATAAAAACATACCATATTGTGTATTCATTATGTTTTACAAATTGCTTTATAATAAATTACTCTTAAACATTAAAAAATATGGTACTTCCATTTTATTTTTTTAAATGACAAGTATAAAATTTATAAGTTAAGCTTTATTTAAAATTAAATGTGATATTATATGAAAAGTACCTTGATATAATATATGCACTTTATAAATGTTATGATTTTAATTAAATCTTCCGAAAGATGTTAGGCAAAAATGTGAGACTGGATTATATTTCTCTTAGAAAAATATTTGGACTGGAGCGATAGCACAGCGGGTAGGGCCTTTGCCTTGCACGTGGCCAACCCAGGTTCAATTCCTCTGTCCCTCTCGGAGAGCGGCAAGCTACTGATACTATCCTGCCTGCACTGGGAAGCTACCCGTGGCATATTCGACATGCCAAAAACAGTAACAAGTCTCACAATGGAGATGTTACTGGTGCCCGCTTGAGCAAATCGATGAACAACAGGATAAGTGTTACAGTACTACAGAAAAATATTTGGAAAATAATATTTATGTACATTAGTAATATTTATCCTCAGAAAATGATTTTAGTTTACTAAGAGTCAGTAAGAGTGAGAGGGAAGTACAGGGTGAATTAAAAGGAGAGAGTTAATATAAATAAAAATTGCAAGAGGATACTGGTAAATTGCAGGACATATTAATAGTTTGTCTAAGAAACAAACTGAAACCAAGTGTGGAAAAATAAAAATCACATAGCACTTCAGAAAAATGTAGGATACTATTTAGTATATTAATATACACATATGGATAATGTAAGAAGGAGCAGAGGAAAAGAAAAAGAAAAAATTTTTTCAAGATATAGTAAAATCATACACCTTAAATTTAATAATATATATAAATATTACCAGAATCTTTTTATATCAAAATATGACAAAGGCAGAGAAATTTATTCCAGTAATGTTATAGCAAAATGTTTGAGATATAAATATATTTTAAAAAGAAAGGTAAAACAATATATTGCATAATTAACCTTAGTAAGATAAGAAGTTGAGTTCCAACTAAACAATAAAGAACAGAAGGTTGTTTATGACATTCAAAAAGCTAAAAATTATGCCATCTAGAAGAAATGTTTTATTATTAAGTATTATAGTTTTTAAAACTCATGTAAAATAGATGTATCCCAATATAGTGAGAAAATAAGAACTCATTGATAGACAATCCATCATATAAGAAAACCTAAAGGAAATTCTTTAGCCTGAAAAAGTTGCTTGAAATTCACTCCACTCCTGAACCCCAGCTTCACAAGAGAGAACACAGTTAAATATGAGACTCTTAAAATCAGCATAACATTATATTTCTTCTTTCTTTTTTTATATTGTCTTAAAACAAAACTGTAGGGGCTGGAGTGATATCACAGAGGGTAGGACATTTGCCTTGCATGCGGCTGACCCGGGTTCGATTCCCAACATCCCATATGGTCCCCTGAGCACTGCCAGGAGTTAATTCCTGAGTGCATGAGCCAGGAGTAACCCCTGTACATTGCCGGGTGTGACCCAAAAATCCAAAACAAACAAACAAACAAAATGAAATTGTAGGTCCAGAGTTATAGTAAAGGGGGTAGGTTCTTGCCTTGCACAAGGCTAACGTGGATTCAATCCACATGATTCCCCAATCTCCACCAGGAGTGATCCCTGAGTCCAGAGTAAATCCTATGCACTGCTGATTGCAACTCCAAAATCAAAACCAACCAAACAAACAGTAACATAAGAATAGATGTACACAAAGTGAAAGTAAAGTGAAATTTATTAGTTACACAGGCATGGGGGGGCTTAGGGTGGGGGGGCTAAGGGTGTGGGGGGTTAGGGGTGTGAGGGGGCGGGGTGGAGCTATACTGGGATTCTTGGTGGTGGAATATGAGCACTGGTGAAGGGATGGGTATTTGAGCATTGTATAACTGAGATTTAAACCTGAAAACTTTGTAACTTTCCACATGGTGACTCAATAAAAAATTAAAAAAAAAAAGAATAGATGTACATTAGAACGTGAGCTACACAATAACAATAAATATCCATAGAAAAAATTCAACCAAATGGTAGATTGTTAAACTATAAAGAAACAAGTCAAATCTAAATATAAGCTGTCTAAAGGAGACATATTTAGTGCAAATCAGTTAGAAGTAGCACTGTAGCACTGTATTCCCATTGTTCATTGATTTGCTCGAGCAGGCACCAGTAACGTCTCCATTGTGAGACTTGTTGTTACTGTTTTTGGCATATTGAATACGCCACGGGTAACTTGCCAGGCTCTGCCATGCAGGCCAGCTACTCTCGGTAGCTTGCCGTGCTCTCTGAGAGGGTTGGAGGAATTGAACCTGGGTAAAAGAATGAAAAAAATAACATAAAAAGAACAAGCATAAGAAACTGGAATGCTAATATCAAATATCACAAGCTTTAAAAAAATAAAATTTACTAGAAAAGAAACATTTTGTATTAAAACTATCAATCAAACATTAAAGAGAATAAAAAGGCAAAAAACCAAAAAAAGATCAGTTATTAATGTTAGAATGAAAAAACTGCATTCATAAGCAAAATCCTAAAATCCTTATATAAAAATTGACATACATTTAAAAAAATTAAGCAATTTCACAATAGAAACTTCCATGTCATATTGATAGTGGTCAATAAGAACCTGACTTGAACATTACAAATCAACTCGACTTACTAGCCACCGGATAATACCTCTCCTCAGAACCAGGGAATTAGTAGAAGAGGTGAGAGCTTGCACCTGGCCAACCACAGTTTGATCCCTGGCACTAAATATGGTCCCCTGAGCACCATCAGGAGTGATTCCTCAGCATGCAGCCAGGCTTAGACCCTGAGCACAGCTGGATGTGACCCAGAAATAAAATGAAACCAAATGAAAGCAAACATACTTCCTAATTTTCTCAAGTACATTGGAACACTGTGTGGTCACAAAAAAAGTCTAATATATTAAAAAGAATTGAAATAATGAAGCATATATTCTATGGCCACAACAGAATTGGAAGTCTATAAAAGACAAAAATGGGAAATTAATGAATATGTGGAAATTAAACATTTTCTAAATAATAAATGGGTCAAATGGTAAGAAATTACAAATATATATATACATCTATATACATGCATATACATATACACATATATATGCATATATATAAAAATGAAGATATATCTAACTTAGAAATATAGCTAAAAATGTACTCAAGGGGAAATCTTTATCTGTAATACCTGTATTTAAAAATACCTAAAATTTGTAACAAACCACTTACTTTAAAAGTTTCTTTAACTTTTTAAAATTAAGCTAAAACAAGGAGATAAAAGAAAATAGTAGCTACTAGAGAGAAAATACTTCAAATAAAAATCAAGTTGGTTATTCAATTTATACAATAAAATTGACTGTATGGACCAAGCAAATAGAGCATTCAAATGATTTAATTCAGAAAAAAAGGAGACTATCACTGCTAGTATTATAATTTATCTTGGCCCCAACTTGAACCAGAAAATTTCAGAGGCATGTAGACACTGTTCAGATGGTTTGGGGAAAATGGTTTTCAAAACATATTTGTAGAACAACTCATTTATTCAATATTTGCAGTGTTTGCTACACTTCCAAGGCTTCTTTGCAATTGCTGTGAACCATGTGTCTCGTTAATGAACTAGCTAATGAACTTTGACTGGAAATAGTATGTACCATTTCTGGATGAAAGCAGCCAAAATGCTGTTGTGCCTTATCCATCTTTTTCTTTTTCCACCATGTACTGGCTATTGGAGTCATGGTGTGAAGCTACAATACTGAAGAGATATGTGGCCAATGAAACTCACTATGTTGAGCTCATGAGATTTATGACTTGCTTATTTCAGCAACTATTAAAAATTATTCTGATTAATCCACTCCTCTACATAAATATAATAGTGTTTTCAAGAATAAAAACAAATCTACATTTCTACAAGCGCAGGTGTGTATTGTAGAAGGCAGACTCAGAGGATTATACATCCGAGCTACGCTTCATCAATGGTTATACAGGAACACTTCTTCCTTAGAATCTTGATGAAATTCTTTAATGAAGTTGCCACTTTTACATAAGAAATGGGACATCACCATAGGGTTCGAGGATGTAGTTGTGGTCTTCATGAACATAAGCACAGACAGCTGAGTTTCAAAATGGAGTTAAACACTTTGTCAGCTTAAACACTCTAACACTGAAAATGGTCATAAATTACTCTTTTAAATAGAACATATAGTAGAGCTTGCTGCGTGATATAGATATTGTTGATGTCATACCCTCCTGCCATCCATATGCTCCTTATTTGTAGAAGAGTCTTGGTGTTCTGTGTAAGACTTTAACCTCAGGCAGGGAAGCATGATTAGTCCAAGCTAGTTATAATTCGTCTTGCCAGTGACAGGCTTAAACATGGACGTGTGATTATGATTAATAAGAGTTTTTTGGGGTGAATTTTCAGTAAGGGTTTAATTGGAAATAAAAAAAATTTAAAAATTCTCTATACTGTAGACATCTTTACATGTATTTGGGACATCTGGAGTGGCAGTTAATCACCTTTATATAAAGGAGATGTCCAGTTAAGCTTTTAAAAATGGTCAAATAATAACGGAAAGTGCTCTGATCCTTGATGGCATTGTAGTATCACTGAATTAGCCCAATCCAGGGCCCATGCAATTCTAGACTCAAAATATGAAACCAAAAATCTTACATATATTCTGCTTTATATTTGAGCTTTTCATTACTTGCAACTGAAAGGATTCCATCAGATCACTTGTCATTCCCAATCTTGAGTGTCTGTCTTATTGAAAATTTTGTGAAGAAACAGGGTGAGCCACCAGAAGACTATGGTTGACAATGGCACCACAGAGAGTGTTCAGGAACTGGGAACTGGGAGGGAGATGAATGTTATACTGGCTTTAGAGAAGGTTGTAGAGTAGACTTCAGGAACGAGAAGACAGTTAACAGAATGATTGAAAGATAAGGGCAGCAAGGATCGAAAAGAAGTTACTGAACACAACTGAGAGAATCCAGAAAACTTCTCATTTATAGCAATAATCCATAATTTAACAACCATAGCAATAATCTCCTGAATGTCTTTTACTCCATCCTAGTTCCTCAAATATGCAGTGTCTAGATAACTTTATTTCTAGCTCTAGTACCCAAGTATCATTTATAAGATTTTCCAAAGTGCTTCCTAGAGCTGCCTCTCAACAGAAAGGGCTGTAGAAACCTACATATCTCTGCACCTCTTAGTCATTCATAGTGTACAAAACCTAACATCCGTTGTCAACATATAGCATCCCATAAACTGTGCTGAATGAATATCTCTGATTGAATTAGTGTTTTGAATACAATAATGTAAGAAATCCATTTGATATTAAGTAACTCAATGAGAGACGTTACTGGTGCCTGCTCGAACAAATCGATGAGCAACGGGCTAACAGTGACAGTGAACCAAATTCATATATAAGATGTATTCTCATCTTTTATAAACATTTTATGCCATCACAAAAATTCTTTTTGCTATATATTTTGTTTTAACATAAAGCTAAATATCTTAGCTCAGAAGATAATGACTTGTCTCAAAGTCTTTGATTTTCTGTCTTCAGTTTGTTGCTTAAATAATGTCAGACTACTTTTATTTCACAACCCAAGTTTTATCACCTCTAAATATTTAATTTTGTTGTAACTTTTTCATTTTCTGCTCCTTTCCTTAATTGTTCTCTAGTATCAGCCCACACTCAATACCACCACATATGCTAATAGCCATTATCTGTCTAATATATATCATTTAAGACAGAAGTTTGACTTCTTTTTCTAAAAAGATATAGATTCCATGTCCTTATTATGTAATACTAGCTTTATATTTACCACATTGTGTTACAATAATATTTCTAAATGACAAGATGTTTTAAAAAGGACAGAAAATAAAGGATCACTTACAAAACTAATATGAGGTTTTGTTTTCTTTCAGGCAGGCCTTTCAAATATTCCAAGTATTTAAACCCAGTTATCAACTGTGGCAAAGAATAGATATTCTGTTTTGGGGGGATAGGGTGTCCCCACAATGATTCTTGGTCAATCTACCCACAGATTCAATGCATTGAGCTGAATGTAATGATGCTCAGGCTCTGAGATGTCGGAGTATACCCAGGCCACCTCAGCAGTACTCAGGGGCTTCTACATCTGTACCCAGCAATGCCTTTGAAGACCATGTGGTGCTGGGAATCAAACCTGGCTCAGGTGCATGCTAGGCATATGTCCTAACTTCTGCACTATCTTTTGGGCTGCTCACTCCACCACCCCATAAATTATGAAAAACTCTACTATATTCATATATCGTTTAAACCTAATCAGTTTACTCATATTTATTCTAGATAAATGAGTTAAAGGAAGTAACAAAACCAATTTTACTCTTTCCTCTTTATTATAGCAAGGCTGCATTTTATACGTTTTTTGAAGCAAATATTATTGTATGACAGAGTTCTAACAAACATAAAATGGGAATATGTGAAATATGTCAGTTCCTTGACTACAGCAGGAATGCGACTGGGCAAGGTGACCTTGAAAGTCATATATCACAGATCAAAGAACTTATGTGCCCTGAATAAGTGTGTGAACAGCATTTTACTACCCCCACCTCAACTTCTGTATACTTTCAATGAAACATTAAGAGTGAAAACTAAACTTTGTTGTTTTGTACCATGGGATTTGGCTGGTCATGTATTATGACATTATCAATTCACTAAATTAAAACATACTGCGGAAACGTATTCAACACGCTTTCATTTCTAATGTTTACTTATAAGAGCTTAGGAGTCTGGTAACCAAGCTATCTGCCTAAGGAAACATAATCATAAAATGAAAATTAAATCTAGGAAAGTTCATTTTGAACAATAATCTGAGTTGAAGATTCAATTATTTATAGGCATCTCACTCTTCGTGGTACATCTTGAAAAAGCAAGTGACAATATTTAGATTTCAATGGCTGCAAAAGTAAGAGAGGGACACAAAAAATATAAACTTTGGAGGATTGAGGAGGTAAGACCTCAGCAATGAGCACAGCATACTTGCATGTATGAGGTCCTGGATTTGATCCCTGGTATTGAAAAAATAATAACATAGGTATGACATAAAATGAATGGGAGGGGGTCCCAAATTCCCAAATGGTGCTCAGGAGGTCCCAGGACCCTGCTCGTGGTTATTAGCCAACTGGATCAGAAGTCCAATGAAAGGACCTGAAAATTCAATGCTGCTCAGGCGCTGGAGTGTGAGGATGATCTAGGGTCAGTGCTTGTAGGTCTCTGAGGCTGCATTTAATGATGCTCAAGGGGCATTATGGTGCTATATGTAACCCTGATTGGTTTCACCTAGCGTTAACCACTGTTCTATATCCAAATCCCTAAAAGGAGATATATTCCTTATATATTAGTGACTCCAACCCTTTCTTTCAAATAATAAGTGAATTCAGTTACTGAGAGGTTACACTTAATTCCCATAACCTTTGTTGCTCTCTTCTCTACATGAGAAATGAGCTAGTAACTCAGAGCAACAGTGTGGCTTCATCCAGTTTGGAAAATATAGAGTCCACAGAAAAGGAAGAATTTCTCTAGGAGCTTTAAACAGTCCTAGAGGAGTACCAATGAACACATACTACAGAAACTTGCTGAAAATCATCTGTTGGAGTGAGTAAATGAGAGAGAAAGTTGAGACTAAGAAAGTTTGGAAGAGGAGGGGAGGATCTGCCAAGACTGGAAGATAAGTTCTGGGGCCATTTTTGATATGTGGACTCAAGAAGAATAGGATATGAAATGATGACTAGACTTCCTGTGTTACCCATTTGGAAATAAGACATAAAGAAGCCACTATAGTGAAATTGGAATATTATAGCAGGGTAAGCAGGCATTTTGTTTCAGAGAGCAGTGGAATAAAAATATGTGCCATTAGTAGGATGGCCCCATATCAAAACTAAAGGATTAATTCAGGGCATAAATATTTATAGGCTTCGAAGATCCTCTCTGGGATAACATATGGGATGGAGACTTTAAAGTCAATTGGATATAATTCAACTTTGGAAAAAAGTAGCTGTCCTTCACTCCTGTGCAATGATTGTATTCTGCTGATCTTTGAAACATGCTGGATCCTTTGAGAAACATAGAGCTTTATTAGGTTATCCTGATAAACTAGAGAAAAATAATGTACCAGTGGTTATAAATCATTGAAAATAGCTACCACTTACTGTATTCTTGATAAGTTATTATATGTCATGTGGATACAGTGTTTACCTCTGGAGTATTCAGAGATTTTGTGACTATAACCTTACATATTGTCATAATACAACTAAGAAGTAGGTTGTAAATAGCTGTAGCAAATAAGGATTATAATTACTCTAAAAAGTGCAGGGCATTATGTAACTTCCTCAAGGTTATTTAGCTGAAAAAGATAGGCTTACATTGAATTCCTCAACTCTGTCACAGTAGATTAAAACAAAAGAAAATTTGAAGTTAGGTTTTTAAAACATGACAGATTGCATCATATTTCACAAATGAAACAGCTTTGGGGGACAGATAGACAACAATACATATGGTCCCTTGAGCATTGCCAGGAGTGATCCCTGAGCACAGACAGGTGTGGCCTAAAAGCAAAACATTCAATGTCATTCTACACTTTGTTCATTCATTCACTTATTCATTGAACAGATGCACATGAACCCTACTCTGCTCCAATTTTTGTGCTAGATCTAGGTAACAACATGATGACAAGAGGGACAGAGTCCTTGACCTTGTGACACTCATGGTTAATGTGTGTGATGTTTAATATAGTTAGTCACCAGCTACAGATGCCTACTAGCTCTTGAATAGTCAAAATGAAGTTGATTTAGGGATTTATAACATTAACTACACTGTCCACATTTCAATAGCACACTCAAAAGCATGTGAATGGTGGTTGCATTACTAGGCAGGAGCATACATTTCCATCACTGCTAGATGTTTTACTGGTCAGAGGCTGGCAAATGGTGGTGCATGGACTAGATTTGACTCAGTCTATTTTTGTAAATAATTTTACTGGAACACATCTGCACCCATTTGTTTGCATATTAACCTGTGACTGCCCTCTACAGTATAATGACAGAGTTGTAGCAGAGAATGTATGGCCCACAGGGCCCAAAATTATTTATTCTGTGACCCTCTAAGAAAAATTTCTGTAAAGATGCCAAACAAGTACTTACAAAATGAGAAATGATGAATAAGAGATCTTATGCAATGGAGAGTGTAAGGATTTGACCTAATTCAAGAAAAGAGAAACACCTTCCTATAAAGTAAAATATTTAGTTTATATAATAATAGAGGCAGGGTAAGAGACGGGGAGGGAAACTAGGGTCATTGGTGGTGGAAAATTTACACTGGTGGAGGGACAGGTGTTGGAACTGCGTATGACTGAAACCTGTTCATAAACAGCTTTGTAACTGTGTATCTCACAACGATTCAATAAAACACAAATAAATAAATAAATAAAGTGTTTAAAATGAGATCTGAGTAATGAGTAGAAGTTAACCAGATACAGCATTTACAACAGAGGAAGAGCATGAAAAAATACAAAAAGAAGGATGTGTGGCAGGGGTCAACACTTATCTGGCACAAATAGGTAGGAAGCAGGTATGAGTAAAGGTAGTCACAGTTAAATTCCAGAAGGGGAACTACTTTTCTTTTTTTTATTGAATTATGAAGTAGATTACTATATCACTATCATCCCATTGTTCATCGATTTGCTTGAGTGGGCACCAGTAATGTCTCCATTGTGAGACTTGTTACTGTTTTTGGCATATAGAATATGCCATGGGTAGCTTGCCAGGCTCTGCTACGTGGGTGAGATACTCTCAGCAGCTTGGCAGGCTTTCTGAGAGGAGGGGAGGAATTGAACCCTGGTCGGCCTCGTGCAAGGCAAACGTCCTACCCACTGTACTATTGCTCCAGTCCATGTAGTAGATATCCCATAAATATTTGATGACTGAATGAGTAAATGAATAGTTTGGGGCCATAGGCAGAGGTTTACTCAAATTGAGTAATCACTGTATCACTGTCATACAGTTGTCCGTCGATTTACTCAAGCGGGCACCAATAATGTCTCTATTACACTCAGCCCTGAGATTTTAGCAGCATCCTTTACTCGTTTTTCTCAATGATTGGAGGCTCTTTCAGGGTCAGGAGAATGAGACCTATCGTTACTGTTTTGGGCATATCAAATACGCCATGGGTAGCTTGCCAGGCTCTGCCTTATGGGCGGGATACTTTCGGTAGCTTGCCAGGCTCTCCAAGAGGTATGTACATACATTTAACTGTATTTGGGATATGAACACTCCACGGGGAGTTTGTCAGGCTCTCCTATGCGGACAATAGACGATTGGTAGCTTGTCAGGTTCTCCAAGAGGAAAAATAGGCTGTTAGATGCCAAACGTGTGGAGAGTGGCCTTGAGCATGGCTGTGGCTGGGTTCCTGAGGTCTTCAACTGTTGAGGCTCTGCTCGGGGCGGGGAGGGAAATGCAACCTGTCCTCTCTGAGGGGCCCCAGTGAAGACAGCCAGGCGCAGGGGTAAGAGACTGTGTTGCTCTCTTCTGGGAGCTGGTTTTATAGTCTCAACATGTTGGCTATTGATGGGATTACACAGTAGCCGGGGGAAGTTTCTGGGTGTTACTGCCCAGCTACTGGAAAATGGGGGATCTGGGTGGAAGAGGCCCAGTCCTGATCAGAACAGCCTTGGAGATCTCGGCCCTGACTGAGTTGTAAAGTTGAGTAATACAGACTTGAAACCCTGCTCTTAACAAAAAAACATCTGATCAGATTTTTTTGTTTGTTTTTATTTTGGGGGCCACACTGAGTGGTGTTCAAGACAGTCTTGACTTTGCACTCAGGGATTACTCCTAGGTAACAATGTGGGGCTCAGAGGACCACTTGGCATGCCAGGGATCAAATCCTTGTTGGCTGTGTGCAAGGCAGGCCCTACATATTGTACTATCTTGCTCTGGGCCCTGGTCAGATTTTAACAAACCTTTGGCTTAAAAATGAGATCACACCCATGTTTTCAAAACAATCCCTGGTAGATTGTGTGGAGAACTGCTAACTGGGAGACCCTAAGTTCAGTGACGCACAGTGATTTGTGATTATGGGTTTGGTAATTTTAAAGTTTCTCCAGTATCCATGTAAGAATATGACTCAATGCAACAAGCAATTGATGCTGAGATTTTTAACTTGCTAATAAAATGTAAAGTGAAACTTCTAAATGGAGATGGGAGAAACTAACAACTGAGGTGTGCTTTGACATTATGGTGAGGTGTGCTCTGTGGTTTCATTACTATGCCAGGCAGCCAGTTGACTCATAGGTGACTAAGAACAAGGGTGTGGCTCCTGAGAGCACACAAAATGTGTTACAGTCATTTGACTAAACTCAGTGGACTGCACTCAGATTGTACATGATTTTTAGCCTTAGATAAAATTCAATCTATTTTATGACACCTCAGTTGGCTAAACTTCTAAGCCTGGACCCCAATTAAACTTTCTATCTTGTAAAACTACACCAAACAATGCCCTGTCTTAGCAATGTGAAACAAACAAAAGTCTTCCTACCCGGAAACAGAGAAATGTGTCCATGATTCAGTTGTTGTTCTTTCCTCGTTTATTCAAATTTGATGCTATGATTTCCCTTACCTATTCTTCTTGCATCTTTTTTCTCTTTCTCTCTCCATTAACCTATGCATGTCGAAAGTATCCCATGAACCTTTTGGTTCATCTTTTAAGGCTAGCAATAACTCTACCTACTCTACTCTCTCTCTGACCCAGACCCAGGCATCTTAAACCATAATAATTTCTGAGGCCAAAGTAATTTATGTTTACATGCTATAGTAATATTATTAACATAAACACTGGTATTATAATGAACAAAAAAGCCTTTTATAATCTTTTATTTCAGACTTTGGCTCGATTTCTCAGTCTACCTGATTGAGTACTTCTATTTGTTTCTGTCTATAAGCACTCATTGTGGTATTTCTGAGAGGTGATCAATGGAAACATGGTCCCTTAGCAAAAATGTTGGCTCCTTTTATAAAAGAATTAAACAACTCAGGAGGTATATGTATTATACCATTTTTCCATGTCCCCAAGTCATTTGTAAAGTTTTTCAAAAAGAGTGTCAGTCTTCTTAAGAATTTTGGTTCTGGTTCTGTAATGTAAAAGGCAATACAGTATAAAAGCACTATATACTGACAATGGACAGAGGTGTGTCTTGCCCTGGATTGGCAATTTTGAGATTGTGGGCAAGTGATGCACCTCTTTTGAGTCTCACCTGCATATTGAGAAATGTGTCACTAAGATTTAGAAAATGAGATAGCATGATTCTCTGAGATCTGATATCAGTTTGCCATCATTATACAAGTGTTTGAAAAGATTTAGAGCCTAGAATCTTTAGGACTAACAATCAGAATAGGTGACTAGGAAACCTAACATGTTGCAAGAACCCAAAATCTCTACTGTGTCATCAACTTGATTGTCTTGGACAAAATTAGCAAAGTAACCAAAACCTAAATCGGCTCATGTTACTTTATTGGGTTAGGAAGACAGTATCTATCTCATGTATTTGAAATGGAACTGAGGTTGATCAAAAGTTCAGAAGCAGGTGATTCTGAGCAATATACTTGCTATATAATCTGCTTATGTAACATAAGAATACCAAAATGAGGGAAAATTATATAAAAAACTTTAAAAGGGTTTATTTGAAGTTGTATTAGCTGAAAGGAGAAGAAAAATTGTTTACTTTCCAACTACGGAAATATAATGTAGAAAGTTATCAATTAAAATTCTGGGAATGTCATAGATTAAAATAATTATGGAGACTCCTAAAGTAGTTCTTCATACTATAATAAGCCAGATAACTTTTATTTGCTCTTGTTATGAATTAACTAAAGGATAAAAGCTACAATTTTCCCACTGTCTACCTGTATTTATGAGTAGTTGATAAAGTTTTATGAATCAATAATGGTTAGGGAAATATCGACTTTAGCTAGTTCTCTGAGTCATCCCGGAACTTAGGATCAAAACACTGTCTTCATTCATGTGCATTCTGTCTCCTTTTAATGAACCACGGACTTTTCATTCCTAAAATATATATCAGCCACACTCATTTTATCTATTTCACATTACTGTGAAAATCTAATGAGATCACGGATATAAGTATTATTATCCAGATAAAATGATATTATTGATACTGAAGGTAATTTTTGCTTTTGTCATTAATGCAAAAGAGTTGGCTACATATTAATAAATCACTGTCTTAATTTTTGGGTACTCATAAGCAGAATTGAGCAAAAGATTCAAATGACAATAATTTATTTAGATCATCCCAGAAAGCACAAATGGAGGAGGGGGATGAAAATGGGACAAGTAGGAAATAAGGAAAGAGTATGTTATCAAGATATTTAGTATTGTGGTTCTCTAAGAGATAGCTTACAGAATGCCTCAGGATCATTCAGCTAAAGGAGAGGAGGCAGGGATATTTATATTTCTATTTACATTAGTTTATAGTTGATGGCTTCTCCTGGGGGTGTTGATTCTCTAATGGCACCTGGCCTGATGAATACCAGGGCCTTAGAGATTTCAGGGGGACCAGAGAAAGTGCTCCAGCTAAGGACATGGGAACTGGCCCTAGGAATAAAGATGTATTAAGAACTGGAAGGAGGAGGTAGAGATGGCACCAACAGGATCTGCTACTCTCATCTTGATTTCATAACTGCTCCACCTTTATACATAACCTTAATATCTCCATATTATTATAAGTTTGTTTTCATTTACAAATTTGTTGGCATGCCGGTCTCTTACTCAAGGATTTTTGTTACATGTGTTAGAGGCAGTATCAAAAGGAAGTCCAATATGTGTTCTCTATCATTTTCTAGCATTATTTCACCAAAAGAAACTAATGGTAGAAATAAGACAAGGGCCAACATTGAGCAGCCGACACTTATATAGAATTCCCTTGGGCTATTGGTAGTGGTCTTTGCATGAACCATAGTATCTACTTCTCTAAACTTTCTTTAAAATACATGAATTTATTTATAGATGAAATAATGGGTTCATGGATAAAACAAATGCAACAAAGCAATTGTTGTAGAATCTAAGCAGTTGGTAAATTTTAGAACTCTAGAAAAATTTAAATATTCACAATAAAATTAAAATAGTTTTGATTTCCCCTGAGATAAAAGCACAGAACCTAAGGCCAACTTGTTTTAATTACTCAATGATTAGTCTAAAGAAAATTTACCTAACTTTAATTGAATCACTTGATACATCTAAACAATGGGAAGAGTGGGCCCAGGAATATGGCTTAAAGGTAAGATCTGCTATTTGGCATTTGCTAAGCCTTAGTTCTATACCCTTGTTCCACATGGCCCATTCAAAACTGCTTGTTGCAGACTTGGGTCCCCCAACAGCTCTTCACAAGTACTGCAGTACCAGGTGGAGTACTCAGCATCCTCCATCACTGAGATTGGCCTGAAATACTATTATATTCCAGATTAAGTACCAATTAAGCCATTTTACATAAAGTCCTTGCATGTCGTGTAATATAAAAATTTGTTAAATGAAAATTTAAATATTATTTCACATAAAGGATCACTGATACAAAGATAGATTCTACTGACTTGTACTTGGTCATTCAGTCCCAAGAATTTAGGGCTTTATTAAAACCAGATGACAGGCTAATATACTTATGAAGTATTCATTTTCTCTTTAATCCAGGAAAATTTCATCTCTTACTAAGAGGTATTAGGAATTCTTAGCTGAATTAATAATAATTAATTTCTATTTTCGTTTACTTTAAGAAATTCCATTTACTTAAAGCATGTTGTTTGACACCAGACTTAGCTACCTGGTAATAATAAATTGTCTAATTATGTTATTTTTATAGTACAGTGAGTAGGGACTCTACTCTTAACAAGATTGGGGAACCTACAAATTAAATAACCAGAGGATTTATACTTTGAAGTCTGCTGTGTTGAAGACATTATTATTGGTGATGATAGAAAGGAGGACAGTATTCAAAGCACGGTTTGGAGATTTTAAAATATATCCATGGAGCCAAAGAGATAATACAGTGGGTAAGGCACTTGACTTGTTTGTGACCAACCTGGGTTCTATTCCTGGAATTATTTATGTTGCTATAGGCCCACCATAAATGATTCCTGTGTGCAAAGTCAAGAATAATGCTTGAGCACCATCAGGTGTAATTTCCTCCCCCAAAAAACAAAAAAGGGGAGGAAGTGATTTCTTGTGTCAAATACTGCTGGCAGGTCAAATGAAAATAATAAAATTTGAGAAGATACTGTAGGATGCGGAAATATTAGGGTCTAAAACAATAATTTACTGAGTACGTAGTATATGCTCTGCATTATACTAAACAATTGATAAACTGAACAACTGAAGATTACAATAGCAATTGATGAGAAATAAGTGGTTGCAGGCTAACTCTGATAGATAACAGTTACAATTTTTGGTGTAACCAATATATGTCTGAGAGTTAATGGAAACCAATGTATATTAACTGTATCATTTAATCATCATTGCCTAGGGAAGTATGGTTCAGACAATGAAGCTATGAATGAAGGGTAGTGCATCTATTAGAGTATGACAGAATTGAAATCTGCAACCCGGGAAAGGAGGGATATACCGGGGATATTGGTGGTGGGGAATGTGCACTAGTGGAGGGATAGGTGTTTGATCATTGTGTGATTGTAACCCAAACATGAAAGCTTTTAAATATCTCATGGTGATTCAATAAAATTAAAAAAAAAGAAATCTGCAACCCATTATTATCTAATATTAAAGCTAGTGATCTTCCTTCTATTACTCTTCCCTAAGTAGTTCACTGGGAAGTTCTGATTGGTGTTGGGGTAGAAAATGTCATACACACAAACACCTCTGTATCCCTGACTTCAACCTTTGTTGGCGGGTGGGAGCCTTGGGTAACACCCGACATTGTTCAGGGCTTATTCCTGGATCTGTTCTCAGAATCAGTCCTGATGAGGCTTGGGGATCGTATGTTGTTTGGGGATCACACTCTGATCTGCAGCAGGCAAGGCTAGTGTCTTATCTGCTTTCATTTCATTTCTGCTCCGGTTGAGTCAAGTGTTATTCAAGGTTTTAGGAAGATGATAAAAGCAGTTACATTACAAAATAGATATGATAATTTATAGAATATAAATTTATGATATAAATTTTTGTGAAAATGAATTATGGAACAGGGAAAGTGAGCAGTGGTCTGAGTTGCTTTGGGTCATATTGCTTTTCTCTCTTTGTTGAATAATTTTATAAATCCTTCAGCCTATATTTTCTATAGAAGTTGATTTTCTATTTTGGAGGGGTTGGGTTTTGAGAGTAGATCTGACTTAATTTCTAAAGATATTATAGAATAGAGATTAACACACTGGAAACTTGAAAAAGTTTTGGATATGTACACCATCTACCAGCTGATCAACAACTCTTTGCTAGGTGGTTGCTCTGGCCTCAGCATGGCAGCTGAGTTGTGTTCCTGTGGCCAAAGTCATGGGTGAGAATCACTCAGCAGTGGTTGAGGTGCATGGAAGACATTCCTTCGTGGCCACTGTAGGAATCTTGAAAATGAAGAGACATCACTACTAGCGTCCAATTTTGGGTTTCTCATCAGTATTGGTGGGTGAGGTCAAGCCATAGATCATGACTTGGAATGAACAAATGTCAAGTGTCTTACCTCCAAGAGGCCTGAGAAAATCCATATTCATAATTACACAGCCCAAAAATGTTGTGCTCTGTGGGATGACAATTGAGTTTAGCTCTGGTGAGGGGTAGTGATCCTAGAGGCTGGAGTGATGAGTGAAAGTCTTGGAGGAGCAAGATACAGGGTGAGGTGCTTGTGGATGGGTAGGTTAGGGGCAGGCAGAGGAAAGTGGGATGGTTTTGCAGGAGGAAGGGAGCAGTCAACTAAAGCTCCTGAGAAATCTGTGGGTTTATTACGGAACTTTTGCATGATTTGGCTGATTGAAGTTTAGTGGGTGCTAAGAGGAAGACAGCACAGACAGCTGTATATGAGGGGGAGCTCACGACAGCCAAGGCTCTTAGGCACTTCTCCTGCTTAATGTAACAAACAGTTTATATATCACTTCTTATGAAACCTGAAAGATGAGATTTGTCCAATAAAATAGTTTTATTTCTAGTAGTTTGATAACTTGGAGCCTCATATTTAAAACCAGGGGAATCTGATTAATTAGGAGAATCTAATGATATATATAATCAGCTATAATTTTTCTACAAATTTTCACATTGTGTTAGCATAGTAACTTGGCAAAATGAAGACATAGAGATCAATTATTGATTTTAAATAACTTAAAGTAAGTCTAAATTAAGAGGTGTCAAATCTCTGAGCCCTTCTTTCTAAAAGAATTTGTGAAAATAGCATTCTACATATGACTATATTTTTCTTATTCTGGCTATCTATAGTTCAGGGTTATCGATTTGTAATTGATAGCAGTGTTTTATTGAAACTCACACTACTTGAAACTTTAAAGATTGAAAGCAAACATCTCAAAACTCTAGATCTTCCACTTACTACCTTTTCTCACCATGTTTGGATTTTTTAGGTTCTTTTTGAAAATCCTTACATACATTTTTTTTGTCACAGGACCTTTTTGCTCCATTGGCAACATTAAATTTCTTCAGATGAAACTTTTGCTTTCATTTTCTATTGTCACATAGGCTTATCAGCTTTCTTTTAAGACATTTGCAATTCCTACCTCCTTTAGAACCGAAAGATAATAAAGGTGACAAAATTCCTGGGTGAGTGGAAAATAATTCAGGTGTCACTGTCATAGATAAAGGCAATTGTGAAGAACAATTTTGAATACCTAAGTTATGTTTATAGTTTTTAATTGCATTTTTGTGATATTGAAATTAAAAGGTTTAATCTAAATTTGAATTACCCGTTTAAGGTTTTTCTTCCTCTTGTGTGGCAGAAGCAACTTTTTATGTAAATTTTAGCCAGGATAGTTTAGAATTTCAGGAAAACTATACCAGTTCAGTTCAGATAAATCAAAACAAAATTTATAATATTTAAGACAAAAATTATATCACAATCCTATCACAATCATCTTGTTGATCGTTGATTTGCTCAAGTGGCCCAGTAACATCTCCATCCATCCTAGCCCTGAGATTTTAGATTAAGGCACATCAGAGAAAGAACTACCATTAGCGCCTGACACAATGCAGGGGTGCAGTTCTATAACAAGAACTGATTTAAAGTATCTCAAAGAGAGAATAAGTATGGACTTCATTTGGGACATAAAGCAAACAAATTATGGAAGTTGTTTGTTTTCAGAAGGGGGGTTTCCTGGGACATGGGGGGGAGTGGTGGTAGGTGGGGGTTGGTAAGAGCATCCACTAAGTGCACAGGGAACTTGGGGGTCGTTCCTGATTCTTAGGGTTGTGCAAGCTAGATGGTTCAATACTTAAGCTCAGGAACCACCCAGGACACATCTGGTAGTATCAGCGGAACATGTGATACTGGAGAATGGATGGGTGTACTACCTCCCAGTGTTTTTAGTCCATGTGACCAGTGATTCAATGCAAGGGCCTGTTGCTCAGTCTCTGTAGTGCCAGGAAACACTGGGACACCCCTGTAGTTATGGAAGAAGATGGGAATGGGGATTGGCTTGGCACAGGGAGGTGGGGGGAAATATCCAGCAGTGCTCATGGGAGCATATCACTGTAGCACTGTTGTCTAACACATTGTTCATCGACTTGCTTGAGTAGGCACCAGTACTGTCTCCATTGTGAAACTTCTTGTTACTGTTTTTGGCATATCAAATACACCTCGGGTAGCTAGCCAGGTCCTGCCTTGCGGGCAGGATACTCTTGGTAGCTTGCCGGGCTCTCCGAGAGGTACGGAGGAATCGAATCTCGGTCTGCTATGTGCAAGGCAGACGCTATCCCTCTAGCCCTTTAAGTCATTAAAACTGCAATTTTCAGGGTCAAGAATGACAGTATAGCAAGTATGATGATTCCTTGGTGAGGTTCAGTGGACCGTGTGTTGTGCTAGAACTCAAAAATTATATATTTAGAAATAAGTGATATTGATTCTTTTAAAATTATTTGGTAACTTTGACCTATCTCTACCAGTGTTTCCAAGGAGAAAAAATATTCTCTCTTTTTTAACCATACCTACTAGTCCTCAAGCCTTACTTCTGGCTCTGAGCTCAGGAATCATTCATGGCAGTTCAGGGGACAATATGGGTTGCCAGGAATGAACCCAGGTCAGCTATATGCAAGGCAAGAGTCTTATCCATTATATTAGAAGGAGAATGGTTTTAGGAAACAAATAGATAAAATTAATTTTTAATTAACATATATTAGCATTGTAGCACTGTTGTCCCATTTTTCATCGATTTGCTTGAGGGGGCACCAGTAACATCTCTCTTGTGAGACTTCTTGTTACTGTTTTTGGCATATCAAATATGCCATGGGTAGCTTCCCAGGCTCTGCCGTACGGGCAGGATACTCTTGGTAGCTTGCTGGGCTCTCTGAGAGAAACAGAGGAATTGAACCCGGGTTGGCTGCGTGCCAGGCAAATGCCCTACCCACTGTGCTATCGGTCCAGCTATATATTAAATAACTAAAAACATGCATTCTTTTCATTAATGAAACATCTCTGAATGCACATACTCTTCTGATTTACATTATTTTACATATTATGCATCTATTTTAAGACTCCAGAAAATTAATTATAGGCCAGGTTTGGCAGCATTCAAACAATTAAGTTTTTGCATTTCTGATATTAAATTTATCTAATTTAACTGTGCAAGTCAGATATCCATTTTAAGCATGCACTCTTTAAACTAAAGCATAAAAGTCTCCTCTAATAAAAGTTCATTCTAGAGAAAGACATCTTTAACAAAGATTGGAAACAAAAACAAAAAAATGAACAAAAAATTTTAACACCCCTACGATTTTTCAAAATGCAAACATTTGCAAAAATGCAAATAGTTAAATAGATGGAGTTTGCATTTAGGAGCTTAGTTAGATTTCCAGCACTACTCTGACTGATGGGCTGGAGAGATAGTACAGCGGTAGGGCGTTTGCCTTGCGTGCAGCCTACCCAACTTTGATTCCTCCGCCCCTCTCGGATTGCCCGGCAAACTACAGAGAGTATCTTGCCCACATGTCAGAGCCTGGTAGGATACCCGTGACGTATCCGATATGCCAAACACAGTAACAACAAATCTCACAATGGAGACATTACTGGTACTCGCTCGAGCAAATCAATGAGCAACGGGATGACAGTGACAGTGACAGTGACTCTGATTGATGTCAGGAGGAACCCCCAAGCACGGAAAGGGTATAGCCCATCAGTTCATCAGGGTGTGATCCCAAGACAAACAAAAAGAAAAATGTCAATGCTAAAATTATTATAAAATTAGATTAGAAAATAACTTTTTGAGAGATTAAAAACACATGTATTACTTAACATTTGCTGCTTCAAACCTCATTAATAGATCAACAACAAAAATTATTTGCTTAGCAATCTACAGTTTGGTCAAGGGATAACTTCTCTTCAGGGATTATGCATTTGAATTGATAGACCTTGAAGCCAGAGCATCCTGCTTCTAGGATAGCTTAATTCTCCAAGTTTACAAATTGGTGCTGGATCTCAGTACAGCAAAGGTATTTGGTATTTTCTACTTGGACTGCGTGGGCTTCCTCCATCCCTGGTGTCTTGGCGCTGAGTGTTCTGAGAGGGCTGGTTACAAAGTCCTTTTGAATGTCTCCCAATTTCAAGATGGCCCTTTTTGTCACATTCTGCTAGTCAAAAAACGTATGTAGGTACAGTTTAAATTGTAAGAAGGGTGGAATAGAAGTTTGCCTTTAATGGGAAATTTTTTGAAAAAAAGTTTTAGTTCTCCTTCATCCGTCACATCACATATCTAAGAAGGTACCATATTACCAGGAAATGTTGTTCTAAGCAAACGACCTGTGTAGAGTAGCCATGTACTACTTCTAGGATTGATGAAATCTTCTAGACTTTATCTCTAGAAATTCATCTGGTGTTCAGTCTTAGATTATATGACTCAGAATCAACATGGGGGAGATCAGAGCTTTTTCAATTGAAGAATGGGGGCTTGGGTGTGGATGGCTAGTCCATTGATATAGTTGTTTCATGAGTCAACCAAGTTGCACAGTGAAAGTCCTTGTATGTGATAGTTTAGTATTTCTGTATTTTTCTAGTTTAGTATTTCTTATACTAATAGTGATGCTAAATTGCTTAATAAAAAGTAATACTAGATTTTTGTTGAGAAGAATCAGGGCCAGTACAGTCGCCAGGGTGCTTGACTTGTACTTGACTGACCCAGGTTTGATCCCCGGCTTTCTGTATGATCTCCCAAGCATCTCAAGGTGGGAGTCCTGAGTGCAGAGCCAGGAGTAAGTCCTCAGCACATCTGGGGGTGGCCCAAAACCCAAAAAGAAATAAATAAAAAAGAATAAAAGGGAGAGTGAAAGAAAATGAAAGGAGGAAGGAAGAAAGGAAAGAAGGAAGGAAGGAAAGAAGAAAGAAAGAAAGAAAGAAAGAAAGAAAGAAAGAAAGAAAGAAAGAAAGAAAGAAAGAAAGAAAGAAAGAAAGAAAGAAAGAAAGAAAGAAAGAAAGAAAGAAAGAAAGGAAGAAAGAAAGAAAAAGAGAGAAAGAAAGAAAGAAAGAAAGAAAGAAAGAAAGAAAGAAAGAAAGAAAGAAAGAAAGAAAGAAAGAAAGAAAGAAAGGAAGGAGGAAGGAAGGAAGGAAGGAAGAAGGAAGGAAGAAAGAAAGAAAGAAAGAAAGAAAGAAAGAAAGAAAGAAAGAAAGAAAGAAAGAAAGAAAGAAAGAAAGAAAGAAAGGAAGGAGGAAGGAAGGAAGGAAGGAAGAAGGAAGGAAGGAAGAAGGAAAGAAAGAAAGAAAGAAAGAAAGAAAGAAAGAAAGAAAGAAAGAAAGAAAGAAAGAAAGAAGAAAAGAAGGAAAGAAAAAGAAGCAAGCCAAACTCCCCACAACACCTTAAATTATTTACTCTGACTTTGTCCTTTAAACCCGAATTCATTTTCTACTTCTCTGTGGGATCAGGTAGGAAGTACACTCTAAACAATGTCTTAAATGACTTATAGAGTCAGTGTGACTAAGGAAAAAGACCAAAAATTCAAGAACTTGGAATTGATTTCCAAATGTAGCTTTGGCACTTATCAACTGTTGACTTTAATTATGTTACCCGAGTTTTCTTGTTACCTCATCTTTAAAGTGGGTCCAATAATAATAGTATCTATCTGGTAGGTATGTTTTGAAATGAATGCAAAGCACTTAGATTGCCTGGCACTTAGAATGCCTCAATACTTGTTAGAGATTACCATAATTATAATTTTCTTGGTTACCTTACTATCTTTTTTACAATAGAGCAACATATGTTAGGAGCTATAAATTTTTTATTTTTTTTCAATGTGTGGTTTCAATAAAAACATAAAAATCCCTTTCTTGACTTTAGCAACTAGAATACATGTTTATGAAAGTGACATTGGTTTATAACATAAGTTTCACATGTAAAACTCAATATCTGACCTCTGTATATGCTACTTCATGATTTTCACCAGAAGTGTAGTTTCTATTTATCACCATAAAACTGACTTTCTTTACTTATTTCACACCCCCATATTTCCCACTCTGGGAACAAACAATCAGGTCCTCCGTTTACACTTTTGCTCTAGCTTTTAATCTCATATATGAATAAAATTATAAGATGTTTGCTTTTCTCCATATCACTTATTGTTATTAACATGATTCATTCAAGGTTTATCCATGACGTTGAAAATGACAATTTTCACCAATTTTATAGTTGACCAGTCTTCCGTTGTGTATACTGTTTAATTCATAAATACTGGTTTGTAGGCTTATTTTAATGGAGAACAGATGATACCATGAGGTCCAGGAAATACATATATATATATATAAATATGTACATATATGTGTGTATATATATATGTGCACTTTTCTTCTGACTGCATGACACTGGGTAAGTTCTTCAATTTCTTTATCCTCATAAACATAACTAATAATAATAATAATTTGGCTGTGATATTATAAAAATCAAGCGAAACAATTCATATACATAGAAAAAGAAATAGCACTAGCAGCTTCTAAAATGTTATTAATGAATCTTTATATCGTTTTTTTATTGACTTTTTTGGATTACACTTGGCAATACTCAGGGGTTATTCTTAATTCTGAACTCAGGAATCACACCTGGCAGTGATCTGGGGACCATATGGATGGCAGGGACTGACCCAGGTTGGTCACTTGTAAGGCAAACACTCAACCCGCTGTACTACCTCTTCAACGGCAAACTTTTATATTGCTATTGAATTGAAAACAACTAAGTTTCATCTTGATTTTGTACTTTATAGTGTAACCTGAGAAAGCAGACTTTTATTTGCCATCTAATTGAACCCAATTCTAGAATATTATTTTTCTTTCTTTTCTTTACTTCCCTCCCTTACTTTCTCTTTCCTTTACTTACCTTTTGTATTTCCAATAATGTCCTTTATATCTTGTGTCATTTTTTTCTCTTTGGTTTTAGATAGTTTTGTATTCATTTGTAAAATTTCTTGTTTAACAAGAAACTTGAATTTTATAATATATATTAAAAATATTTTCCTGGTCTCTAATTTACCATTCTTTGTTTTGTGATCCAGAGACTATAAAACCAAGCTCCCAGAAGCGCGACATCTAATAGCCTACTTGTCCCTCTAGGAGAACCTGACAAGCTACCAATCATCTATTGCCTGCACAGGAGAGCCTGACAAGCTTCCTGTGGTGTATTCATATCCCAAATACAGTTAAAGACATATACATACCTCTCAGAGAGCCTGGTAAACTACCGAGAGTATCCTGCCCACACAGCAGAGACTGGCAAGCTACCCATGGAATATTTCAATGTTGCCTGATATGCCAAAAACAGTAATGATAGTTCTCATTCCCCTGACCCTGAAATAGTCTACAATCGTTGGGAAAGATGAGTAAGGAGAGGCTGCAAAAGTCTCAGGGCTGAGTGTAATAGAGATGTTACTGGTACCCGCTCAAGTAAATCAACAAACAATGGTATGACAGTGATGACAGTGATACAGTTTTGTGATGACAGTGATACAGTTTTATGATAGTGTTTTTTTCTTATATTTTTCATCAGAAATAAATGTTCATTTTTTATATAGTCAGATTTTTTACTTTTATGATTCATGATTTATTATATGATAGTTTTTCTTATTGTCTCCAGATATTATTTTAAAGTATATTTTCCAATATTCTTATAAATTAAAAATTTATCAGTGTTTACATGCTAATGTAAATAACACTTGATTTCTTTATTGCAGTATCAGTTGCTTATTATTCTTTTATATTGTTTATTCATTTTTCTTAATTTTAATTTTATTTCTAGAAAAATTAAAATAATTTTATATAAAGAGTTCACATAAACTTCATGGAATGATTTAGGTAGAATTGACATATTTCATCTACATATGGGTATTATATGTTATTCCATCTTTAATTTAGTTAACTTTTATGTCTCTCCATAGTATTTTAATATCTTCAACTTCATTTCTACCTCACATATTTTTACTACTATTCTCAAGTTCCTCATGTTTCTGATGCTACTATAAATGGAGCTTTTGATTTAATTGCGTTTTTAAATTGTTTTTTAAAATAAACCAATTTTCTGATATTTTTATTAACAGAACTTTATTTTTCTTATGAATATATGCACAAAACTTTTCTTCATGGTTTCTTGCTTTTTTCACTGGTTTGAGTGCATAGAGTAAATGATAGCAGTGATGTCCAACTCTTAACCATTCTCATTTTCTCCTTTAGCTGTCACAGTAGATAAACTTTGTTTATGTTTCTTAATAGCATAATAGAGTCTTCTATGAGGATAAGCTCCATTGAACCAGAGATAACCCACAAGCACAATCTAAGTCACTAGAGATAAAACTCACAGAATCCAGGAAAACCTCGAGATCATGCCATTTCTTTTCTCAAATGTCCCTCACTTACGACACTTATCTGGCTAGACATTTTGGGGGGACCACAAAATTCAGGGTCTTGAGCCGTCCCCCTACTCCAGGGAAAAACATGTAATGTCGTGAGAGTGGACTGGCTCTCTGCCAGCTCATCCTGTCCTGTGATCTTAGAACAATCTGACCTTTCCTCTAGGCAGATGTTAGTTCTCCAAGGATGGATGAGTAAAGGAGGACAACATGGGTTCCCTGCCCAGCTTCTTATTTCCCAACAGTTGAGCTACCTGTTTGGCTATGCTAATTTGTTCCTCCAACAGGTGAGCTCACATTGCTGCTCAGAAAAGGTGGCTATGGCATCATGGTTTAGAAAAAAGGGGAAATAGCTTTTTTTTTTTTTTTTTACCAGTACCTCCAAAACCTAAGCTTCCTATCCAAATAAGCATGAGTTCTTTTTCCTCCTCAGTAAATTTCTGTAAAACATTCTGTGACAGCAGGAGCCAAAGGAGGAAAAACTTAAATACCAAAGGCAAAAGAACCAACAAGTCTGTTTGGTTCCTGCTTGCAAAAAGTAACAATAAGCTACGCTTTCCAAAGTGTCTTGGAAAAGAATTCCTGTGATGTCAAATTTCAAAGAAGGGCTCTGGCCCCAAATCAAACTGACTTATGACAATGCTCCATTAAACACTAAAAAGAATCCATCTTTCAACCAGAGGCATTTCTCATGTATTCCCGCGAAAATGCCCTCTCCACCACACAATTCCAGCAATATTTACTTTCACTTCCTCTTTTTCTTCTGAAGCATGATGAATGTAACATGTGAATTTTTGATGGACTGAAATTTAGTTTAAAAATTTGAATCTGCACTACATTGCCCCCTCTCTCATGCCAACCCCCTTCACCCCCCCCCTCACTTCCCATCATCAAAATTCTTACAAGAAAATAGACATCTGGTAGGTACCTTAATAGCTCAGGAAGTTTAAGGATCTTGAGTTTATGTTGTGTCCTATCTTATAAGGTGAGAAAATTATCTCGCTTTACCCATACCTAAAAAAAAACACTTTTTGGTGACTCTTTCAATTAGTTGCAGAATTAAAGCACTTAAAGCACTTTATAAACAGGGCATTTTTAGTTTAAAACCACTTAAGCAGCATTGCCAAGAGATACTGAAAATGCTCAAATCATTCAGGGCAGGGGGACCAGTTTGCCTCTTACCTGGGCTTCTTTCACTATCCCATTCTTTGTGCAGTTTCCACTTTTTGAGCTGTCACTCTGTTTCTTGTGATTGTAAAGATTCCCATTGCAAACATCACCGCCTCCAGGATGAGCCATTTGTATGAAATGATGGAACCCAGCAAATTTTCTTCCAGAGGTAGTTGGCAAGCTTTAGTGCTGAAGTTGGTGAGGGGATGGGATCAGCTTTGGGCTGAGCTCCTATAGGAATCCTACCAATCAGGCTTTTCCAGAAGGAGCGTAACAGCCTATCTTTTGGACAGATCTTCTAAACCAAAACCAAACTGTTACCTTTACACTGGCAACCTTTACATTCCTCAACTCAGACTGTGAACTCCACTGCAACAAACCTGCTTTGGCATTTATAAAGGAGATTGCTCATGCTGGCTTCTTGCACAAACTGAGGAAACCTGAAGACTGCAAACCCAGTGGCAAACTGTGAGGAGGCGGGCTAGGAGGTGGAGAATCATTTAAAGACACATACACACATATCCGGTACACAGAGTCCTGTAAGTACAGTTGACTCCAAATTGACAAGTAGCTCTTTCAATCTTTTTTGATCTAACTAAACTTGGGGAGGGGGTTTGTATTGCCAACTCAAAACCAGCATGTCTTTGCTGAACAAACATTCAGAAGTGATTTCCAAGGCTTGGTCATAGGGAGGAGATTACGGGAAGTTACTGTTTACTGGGAAACAAATTTTAGCTGAGGAACATGGAAGATGTTTTGATGATGATGATTGACAATAATGTGAGTGTTCATAGTGCCACTGATCTGAACACTTAATATTGGTTAAAATAATAAATTATATGTGACATATACTTTACTATAGTGCAGTAATGGGGTAGATAGAGTTCAGAACCCAACTGATGTTTAAGTCAGTACTTTACTGAGAGGTTCCAATGCATCAAGAATACCAGTAGAACAGAAATCTGAGAAAGAAATTTGGTTTCTTTCTATGGTTACATGCGTTATTACATACACTGTCACATGACCTCAGGGAGCTACGTGCCCCTTTTTTGCCTCAGTTTCTCCTTCTAGAAGATGAGAAACACACGGCATGTTGTTCCCTCTGATGAGGTAGGAGGGAAACAAAATTCTGACTTTTGGATCTCTAATTAACAGGGATTGTGAGGCAGATGGTAACTGCAGTGGCCCAATTCTGAACATGTCTGGCTTACTCATTAACTCTTATGCTCTCAATGCACCAGTCATCAGCGTTCTGTTTTCCCCTATCATTATCAGTGTAAGGTAGTGATATGGTTTCTTGGCCCCTGTCAATCATTTATAGTCTGTTGAATGCTACCAATCCTATCCCTCAAGCACAACTGAATGTAGACCTCTTTGACTTGAGGCATTTCAAGTAAAACTACAGAAGCCAGAGCAATAGTTCAGAGGGCAGGGTGCTTGCCTGGCATGTGGCCGACCTGGGTTTGGTTCCCAGCATCCCAGAAAGTCTTCTGTGTACTGCCAGAAGTAATTACGGAGTGAAGAGCCGCCAGGAGTAACACCAGAGCACTGCTGGGTGTGGCCCAAAATAAAATAAATAGAAAATGTTTTTTTAAAAAAATAGCTCCATAGTTTGGGTCAGTGAGAAAATAAACATATAAACCAAAAGATGGGAAGAGCTGAAGGAATAAGAGAATGTCTTGGGCCAACTGATGGGATAATGTTAGTACCAACTGTGTCATTTCTGTGTGTCTAAAATTTAAAGTTTTCATTGTGTTTCTACCAATATTTGTCTATAGAGCCTAAATCACTTTTCACTGGGTTTTAGTCTCCAGAACTGCTGAACTGGGAGTGAAGAGCTAAACCATTGTTGATTTACCTTCTTTTAGATTTACATGAAAGAGGTGAGAAGGAAAGGGAGGATGGGAGCTAATGACTGTTGTATCATTTCCTTGCTTACTTAGTGAGACAAACTGAGCACACAGTGTTATTTTGACTAAACTCTATTGAACTGAATAAAATTACTTTTGGAGTAAGCACTTTGTTAAAAAAAAACCTAAATTCTGAACATCAGATGTTTCTAACACTCCTCTTTTCCCTTCTGTTTTTGAAATTTTTCTTCTTCTTCCTTTTCCTCTTGCTCCTCTTTTATTTTTTTCTCTTCACAGGATGACAAAAATCACATATTTCTTTTTTTAATGAATTTTTAAAAATAATTTTATTATGGAAAAATGTACATAAAATTTGCCCCCTAACCATTTTTAAGTTCACAGGTCAGTGATATTAGACACACATAAGATTGTGCAGTCATCACCACCATCCATCTTTATAGCTCATTTATCATTTTGTGAAATGGAATGTCCATATCTGTTAAATGAAAGTTCCTAATTCTCTTTTCCCTTCCAGTCTCTGGGACCCATCATTCTGCTTTCTTTTTTCTTTTTTTTTTATGAGAATTACGATTACCTTTTTATGGAATTTTTCCTATCCATTAATTGTTCACATATGTATGCACATGCATCAGTCTTTGAAATACATACATATATATATATCAAAGTGATAACAGTACAAATAATATTTGTTATGTACTGTGGACCTTGCCCACATGGCAGAGCCTGGCAAGCTACCTGTGGTGTATTCAATATGCCAAAAACAGTAACAACAAGTCTCACAATGGAGACATTACTGGTGCCTGCTCGAACAAATTGATGAGCAACGGAATGACAGTGACAGTGACTGTAGACCTGTTACTGTGTTTAATCTTTTTTTAAATTTATCATTTTTTATTAGTGAATCACTGTGAGGATAAATTACAGATTTACATATTTTCATGCTTGTGTTTCAGTCATATAATGCTCAAGTACCCATCCCTCCACCAGTGCCCATTCTCCACCACCGATGATACCAGTATCTCTCCCACTCCCCCACTTCATCCTCCCCCAGGCCCCCCCACCCCGCATCTGTGGCAGGGCATTCCCTTTTCTTGTCTCTCCTTTTGGGTGTTGTGGTTTGCAATAGAGGTATTAAGTGGCCATTCTGGTCAATCTACAGTCTACTTTCAGCACGCATCTTCCATCCCGAGCAGGTCCTCCAACCACACTTTACTTGGTGTTCCTTCTCTACCTGAGCTGACTTATCCCCCAGCATGCAAGGCCGGCCCCAAGTCTCCAAGTCGTGGAGCAAACCTCCTGGTACTACTATTCTTGGGTGTTAGTCTCCTACTTTGTTATTTTATATTCCACAGATGAGTGCAATATTTCTACATCTGTGTCTCTCTTTCTGACTCATTTCACTTAGCATGATACTTTCCATGTTGATCCATTTATATGCAAAGTTCATGACTTCATCTTTTCTAACAACTACATATATTCTATTCTGTAGATGTACCAAAGTTTCTTTAACCAGTCATCTGTTCTCAGGCACTTGGGTTTTTTCCTGATTCTTGTTATTGTAAACAGTGCTTTGAGGAACGTACAAGTGCAGATGTCATTTCGACTATACATTTTTGCCTCTTCAGGATATATTCCCAGAAGTGGTATTGCTGGGTCAAATGGGAGCTCAATTTTTAATTTTTTGAGAAGCATCCAGATTGTTTTCCAAAAGAGCTGACCAGTCAGCATTCCCACCAGCAGCATACGAGGGTCCTTTTCTCCTCACATCCACGCCAACACCGGTTGCTTTTGTTCTTTTGATATGTGCCAGTCTCTGTGGTGTGAGGTATCTCATAGTTGTTTTGGTCTGAATCTCCCCGATGATTTGTGATGAGGAGCATTTTTTCATGTGCCTTTTGGCCATTCATATTTCTTCCTTCAGAAAGTTTCTGTTCATTTCTTCACCTCATTTTGTGATGTGGCTGGATGATTTTTCTTGTAGAGTTCAACCAGTGCCTTATGTACCCTTGATATCAACCCCGAAGCTTCTTAGTTTAATTTGTTTTTCTCTGTTTCTACTTGGTTGGTCAGTTGTGTGTCATCTTTGAAGATAACTTCACCTTCAGTATCGTGGAGGGTTTTTCCGATCTTGTCTTCAATGTACCTTATGGATTGTGGTCTGATGTTAAGGTCTTTAATCCATTTTGATTTGACTTTTGTGCATGGTGTTATGTCTAGATCTAAGCCCATTCATTTGCATGTGGTTGTCCAGGTATGCCAGCACCATTTGTTAAAGAGTCTTTCCTTGCTCCTCTTCACATTTCTTGCTCCCTTATCAAAGAATAGATGACCTTATATTCGGGGTTGTGTGTAGTTATATTTCACCCTGTGCCATTAGTCTGCAACTCTGCCTTTGTTCCAGTACCATGCTATTTTAATTGTTACTGCTTTGTAGTAGAGTTTAAGTTTGGTGAGGGTGATGCCTCACATTGTCTTTTTTCCAAGAATTGCTTTAGCTATTCGTGGGCATTTGTTGTTCCATATGAATTTCAGGATTGCTTGACCCATTTCTTTGAAGAATTTCATGGGTATCCTTATAGGATATGTATAATTGTTGAATTATTCATATGTATAATGAATATGTATAAGTGTTGAATCTGTATAATGCTTTGGGGAGTATTGCCATTTTGACAATGTTGATTCTCCCTATCCATGAGCAGGGGGTATGTTTCCATTTCCTCATGTCCTCTATTATTTCATGGGGTAGCGTTTTATAGTTTTCTTGTAGAAGTCATTTACTTCCTTAGTTAAGCTGATTCCAAGGTACTTGATTTTCTGGGGCACGATTGTATACGGGATTGCTTTTTTCATGTCGCTTTCCTGTGTCTCATTATTTTCATATAGGAAAATGGACTTTTGGGTTTTGATTTTATAGCCTGCGACTTTACTGCATAAGTCTATTGTTTCTAAGAGTTTCTTGGTAGAGGCTTTAGAATTCTCTCTCTATAGTATCATATCATCTGCGAATAGTGAGAATTTGATTTATCCCTTTCCTATCTGGATGCCCTTAATATCTTTTTCTTGCCTAACTGTTAATGCAAGTACTTCCAGTACTATATTGAACAGAAGTGGTGAGAGTGGGCATCCTTGTCTTGTGCCTGATCTTAGAGGAAAGGTCCTTAGTTTTTCCCCTTTGAGGTATGGTTTGTGGTAGATGGCTTTGACTATCTTGAGACAAGTTCCTTCAAAACCCATTTTGGTGAGAGTTTTCATCATAAATGGGTGTTGGATCTTGTCAAATGTTTTCTCTGTGTCTATTGATATGATCATATTGTTTTTATCTTTACTTTTGTTGATATGATGGATTATGTTGATTGACTTCCAAATGTTAAGTCATCCTTGCATCCCTGGGATGAATCCAACTTAGTCGTGGTGTATGATCTTTTTGGTGAGTTGTTGGATTCTATTTGCTAATATTTTGTTGAGGATCTTTGCATCAGTGTCGATCAGGGATATTGTTCTATAGTTTTCTTTGTTAGTGGTGTCTTTGTTTGCTTTTGGTATTAGGGAGATATGTGTCTCATAGAAACTGGGAGAGTTCCTGTTTCTTTTTTTTTTTTAATTAGTTTATTTTTAATTAGAGAGTCATCGTGAGGGTACAGTTACAGATCCATACATCTTTATGCTCATGCTCTATTGCAAACCACAACACCTAATCTGAGAGTTCCTGTTTCTTCACTTTCCTGGAAAATGTTGAGAAGAACTGGCAACAGGTCCTCTTTAAATGTTTGATAGAATTCACCAGTGAATCTATCTGACCTGGGCTTTTGTTTTTAGGAAGACTTTTGATTACAGTTTCAATTTTCTTGATATTAATGGGTCTATTCAGGTATTCCAAGTCTTCTTGGTTCAGTCTTGGGAGATTGTAGGAATCCAAGAATTTATCCATTTCTTCTAGGTTCTCTTATTTCGTGGCATACAGACTTTCAAAGTAGTCTCTGATGATCTTTTGAATTTCACTGGTTACTGTTGTGATGTCCCCCTTTTCATTTCTGATTCGGTTTATTAGGGTTCTCTCTTTCTCTTTCTTTGTCAGTCTTGCTAGTGGTTTATCAATCTTGTTTATTTTCTCAAAGAACCAGCTCTTGGTTTCAATGACCTTTTGGATTGTTTTTTTGAAAACGACATATTTCAAACTACACTTGAAATACTTCTCTTTTCTGCAACTTAGTTGGCAAAGATTCACATTAAATTTCAGCATACATACCACATGCTTTCACTCATAAAATGTTGTACTTCATTAGCCATATTTGAATATGTGGATTGCTGTGTCCATAAAATCTTTTTAATACACTGGCATAAAGCATCAGATAGGACAGGTATAATCATTCACTGTTTTATCATTTGATCACTGTTTTATCAATTGACAAATGTAAAATTATATCTGAGTGACAGATCGTTTTGGCAGAGAGTCTCTTGCCCCATGCCTGGCTGTCTTCCCTGGGGCCCCTCGGAGGGGATGGGCTCCAGCTTCCCTCCCCATCCCGAGCAGAGCTCCAGGTGGCCGAAGACCACTGGAACCTAGCTACAGCCATGCTCGAGGCCTCTCTCCACACATTCAGACGGGCCTCACGCATGAAGGTACCGGCAGAGGAACCCAGGTGTGTGTCATCCCATCAACGGCCAACATCCAGAGACTTAAAAGCAAGCTCCCAGAAGCACGCGGCCGCTTTGCAGCTGCGTGGTATCTTGTAGCCTACTTCTCCCTCTGGGAGAAACTGGCAAGCTTCTGAGAGTTTCCTGCCCACATGGGACAGCCTTGCAATCTTCCCATGGTGTATTCATATGCTAAATCCAGTAACAAGCTGGATCCCATTCCCCTGACCCCGAAAGAGCCTCTAGTGGGACACCATTGGCAGGGCCGAGTTGAGAGAGACTTCTAAGGTTTCAGGGAAAGGACGAATAGAAAGGTTACTGAGCCCACTCGAGAAATCGATGATTAACGGGATTTCGTGATTCGTGATTCGTGACTGATAGTTTTGAACTAAAAGACACGAATTACTACAATCTAAATGAACTATCACATGGGGCTGGAGTGATAGCACAGCAGGTAGGGCGTTTGCCTTGCTCACGGCCAACCCGGGTTCGATTCCCAGCACCCCATATGGTCCCCTGAGCACTGCCAGGAGTAATTCCTGAGTGCAGAGCCAGGAGTAACCCCTGTGCATCGCCGGGTGTGACCCAAAAAAGCAAAAAAAAAAAAAAACCCAAAAAACCTAAATGAACTATCACAAAATTCATACGCTGAAATCCAAACCCCCACTGTGATGGTGTTATGATGGAAGAGTTACGTTTGAGAGATTATTAGGTCCTTAGGGCAGTTTTCCTCTTTCTATGTATATCTAAACTCTGACTATGAGTTTATTAAATTAAGTGCTTATTAAATTAAACCAAAAACATTCAAGATAGAACATGACTCCCTATGCCTGACACTTGGGAACAAGCTTCTTAAACCAGAGTATTCGTGGGGGAGAAGGGTATCTGATTTTTCTAATCAAAAAATATTTCCTGCAAGCATAAGTTTCTTTGTTTCCTGAGGGAATTTATGTGCCTAGCAATAGCAATTAAATCCCCTATGGATAGCAATTTACATAATTGTACTTTAAATTGATATTTAGCATATTAAATTACTAATTAAAAGTGGAGTTAAGTTTAATCTATAAATCTTGTTATAATTTCTGTAGGAGATGAGAACGATTACTTTTTAATAGTTGCATCACTAAAATGTGATTGACAAAAGTTGGATAGGTTCAATTGTCCTGAAAAATCAGTACTACTTATAAAATTAGCTAGTGCACTGCCTTTAAGCATAAAAGTTAATAAAATGCCTTTAAACATTAAAGTATTTGACTCTACTTTCTTTTACCTTACTTAAGCACTTCTAATAGCTACCTTGGGAACAACTAGTTTTAATAAGCAAAATCTTGCCAAGAACAAAAATGAGTCATACAAGCTCAATAAATTTAAATAAATTTAACCGGTAGATCAAGTTTTCACCAATATCCCAAACTGTCTATAAATGAGTTACTATTAGGTTATATATCTTAAATTTCAATCATGGATTTCTGACAGTATCTCAAATATTATGGATTCTTTAATTCACTCACGTAGATCATTCCTAAACTTAATAGGTAATTATTAGTATTCTGGACTTTATTTGCTTTAGCATGTCCCTATTCACTATAAGAGTCCCAAGGTAATGATACTATCAATGAACTTTAAGAAACAAGTTCCCGCCCCCCCCCCAAGCGCGACCCGCGCACCCCGTCTCCCGAACTGGCTCTGTAACTGCGCCTGCCCGTCCATCAGGTACCAAGACCAACCCTCGGCCACACCCTCCCGCCCCCCCCCCCCCCCCCGCGCTCTGACAGGTGACCACGCCCACTTTGAGACCACGCCCACTAAGACACAGGCCACGCCCCCAGTGTCTTCCTGTTAGAGAGCAGGGGGGAAACATGAATTTTGTATTTAAGTGGATCTGCATGAAAAGTTTCATGCTGAGTGAAATGAGTCGGAAAGAGAGAGACAGACATAGAAAGATTGCACTCATCTATGGTATATAGAATAACAGAGTGGGAGACTAACACCCAAGAATTGTAGAAATAAGTACCAGGAGGTTGACTCCATGGCTTGGAGGCTGGCCTCACATTTTGGGGAAAGGGCAACTCAGAGAAGGGATCACCAACTATAATGTAGTCGAAGGCCATGTGGGGGAAGGGAGTTGCGGGCTGAATGAGGGCTAGAGACTGAGCACAGTGGCCACTCAACACCTTTATTGCAAACCACAACAGCTAATTAGAGAGAGAGAACAGAAGGAAATGCCCTGCCACAGTGGCAGGGTGGGGTGGGGGGAGATGGGATTGGGGAGGGTGGGAGGGATGCTGGTTTTACTGGTGGTGGAGAATGGGCACTGGTGAAGGGATGGGTTCCCGAACTTTGTATGAGGGAAGCATAAGCACAAAAGTGTATAAATCTGTAACTGTACCCTCACAGTGATTCACTAATTAAAAACAAATAAATTAAAAAAAAAAAAGAAACAAGTTCACCCTTCCTGACCCCAAGCCAGGCTGTCTTCCCCAGAGCCCCTCGGAGGGGGACAGGTTGAGTTTCCCTCCCCTCTCCAAGCTGAGCCCTGGCAGCCAAAAGCCTCCAGAACCCAGGCACAACCATGCTCAAGGCCATGCTCCACATGCTCAGATGAGCCTCACCCATGAAGGACAGAGGAATGCAGGTATGTGGGACCCCTGGCTGAGATTCCTAAGCCTGCTCGGATTGAGACTGGGCCTCTTCCACCCAAATCCCTCATTTTCCAATAGCTTGGCAGTCACACCCACAAACTGCCCCCAATGCCATGTAATCTCATCAATTGCCAAGACCCAGAGACTATAAAATAAAGCTCCTGGAGGAGAGAAATGCAGTATTTCCTGGAGTGCATGGCCGCATTCGTGGCTACGTGACCTCTTACACTATAGTTCACTGATGTACCTAAAGTAGCACATGTGTGTTTGGTTTAAATATACTTGCTTGTGTTCTTCTATATACAGGCTTAAATAACCCCAGAATGAAATACAACAACCCTCACACACTTCCCTCTTATTGTGGTGGGGAGATGCTTGCTGGTTGGGTGGGTATTTGAATATTATCTGTAATGAAATATTGTGAGCTACTTTTATGAAAATAAAATGTTTAAAAATTATAAAAATAAAAAGGAAAAAATAAATATTTTTTTAAGGTTCAGCCTTCTTGGCAAGTTTAAGGTGAATCACAGTACTATTACAATAAAATGAACGAGCATATATATAAGGATCTCAAGGCCATGGGACATAAGAGAGCTGGCCCAGAGATCTAGAACTTTGCTGGTCCCCCACATTTGTTCATCACATCAACAGGGATCACCGAGTCCAGTCTGCTGGTTTTCTTTTCATTTGCCTCTTCGAACTCTAACAGTGTTCACGGCTTACTCCTGGCTCTTCATTTAGGGCTCACTTTTGGCAGTGCTCTGGGAACCACTTGGGGTGGGGAAGATGGAACCTGGGTTGACCTGTGCAAGGCAAGTGCTCTAACCCCTATACAATCCTCTGGCCACATATAGGTAGGCTTCTAATTGCTTATTTGGGGGACAAATTCTGTAGTTCCATACCACTAATATTTCAGCATCACATTTTTTCCCATAAATATTTTGTTTTCAAAACTCTTAAGTCATTTTATGAAATTTCAGTGTATTCCACATTTTTCCCCATGTAATTGTCCTGTTGCATAATCAGTGACAACTCTATGTAGCTCCAAAAGCCACTTAAATCCCTTCACTTTCTCTTATTACCCATGCTACACAACCAAGTTTCTTCTTTTCTCACATCATGTAAGTTTAGTGTGCAGAATAAAGCAAAAGTTTTATAATCAAATTAATACAGTATTTTTGTTTTGTTTTGACACTATACTTTGCTGTACTCAGACATTACTCCTAGCTCTGTACTCAGGGATCACTTCTGGTGGTGCTTGTGGGATCACAGGGTTTGTTTCTGTGGATACACTCAATTAGACTTTGCCAATACCACATTTAGTAAAAATTTAGATTAAAAATGGAATCATTGTGATAATTGCTCTTAATATTTTATTATGACTATATTTTATTGCAGTTAAAAATAACAATGAAATGCAATTAAACATACAACTAAATATTATTTGTTATAATGACATTTAATTTTTATTTTTCCATTACCAAATTACTAAGTTTTCCATTACCAAATTACTAAGGAGTTCTTGAGAAAGTTTTACTTTATTTCTTTAATTGTTGAAATAAAATGGATAAATGTGAAAACCCATTCATCCTATTCTGAGGAAATTTTCTAGTAATAAACTGTTTTTAAAAATGCATTAAACTCTTAAAATGAATCTATCAGATATAGTTCAATCATAGCACTTTTAAATGAATAATGTATGTGACAATGTGTCACCTTTGTTGTTTTAAGAAACAAAGACGCAGGCTGAGTAGGAGCCAAGACAGTCTTCGCGTGGTCCCAGGCGGTTCTCGAGCTGTGGAGCATGATGACACAGAAACTCTCCATAATTTCGTGGGAATGAATGTAAGTGTCAATTCATGAAGAAAGGTACCTTTCATGGCCAGCCTGGTGCCTGGAACTGCTGTGATGCTCCAGCTTCCTGACCTGAGCAACTGGCTTGGGTAGCTGGGTAACCCCAGAAACCTGTGGTATGCCAGGATCTCGCTCTCGGTCCAGAAGCTTCACCAAGACTAAAAACAACCAATGTTCCCGGGACTCAGCTGCTATTTCTTTCCTGGCCCAGCCCACTGCCTGCAGCATATCATGGAGTAAAACCTCCCTGAGCACCAGGTGTCTAGAGACCCAGAATCGGGGCATGCGCCTCTGGTGAAGCCCTGCTGGACTGGACACCCCACCCAGAATTCCCAGACCGTGATCAGTAGCAGCCCTGGCCCTAGTCCTGGTCCCTGCCAGAATCGCTGCTGCTGTTGCCACTGGGCCCTGAGAGTGCCACCAGCAGGTCATCCTGGACCCAGGGGGCAAGTACATCAGCAGCCTGATGGTTCCTTTAGTATTCCTGATACCCCCAAATAACCACTGTGCCTGTGGCCTGACTCCAACAACTCAGGACCAGGTTTCCCAAGAAATTACACCACAAAATGGTAGGTATGTGGGAGCCACACCCACACACAACCTCTGCCTCAACCATACAAGCTTATTTAAGGGCCTTGCTTCAGAGACCCATAAATAAATATCAAAAGAGATCAAAACTGGCAGTTAATCTCAGAGCTGCGCAAGGTGAACAGATTGGGGTAGGTTGGAGAGAGGTGGGTCACCCTGGTGCCTGCCCAAACAGAGCCCCCAACAGCCACTTGCTCCCATAATCCAAAATTACTACCATGCCCCTGGCTGGACTCCATTGTCTCCTGATGGACCTCACCAAAATATTAACCTACTGAAATTTCAGGTATGTAGGTTTTGGAGACTGAAATCTCTAGGCATCATCAGAGTTGAGATGGGTTACCTCCCTCCACTTCTCTGTACTTCTGGAAGCACTGGCCGTCACCCCCGTGAACCAACTCTAGAGCCACCACCACGTAATCTCTTCTACCAGACGTGCTTCAGCTATTGTAGCAGTGTCGCTGTCTGTAGCACTGTCAACCCATTGTTCATCGATTTGCTCTATCAGGCACCAGTAATGTCTCCATTGTGAGACTTTTTGTTACTGTTTTTGGCATATAGAATATGCCACAGGTAGCTTTCCAGGCTCTTCCGTGCAGGCGGGATACTCTCGGTAGCTTTCCGGGCTCTATGAGAGGGACAGAGGAATTGAAGCCGGGTCGGCTGCGTGCAAGGCAGACCCCTACCCACTGTGCTATGGCTCCAGTCCTTCCGATATACATAAATAAATTTTGAAAGAGATCAAAAGCTGCAGTTAGTCTTGGATACCTGCAAAACTGTGCAGAAGAAAGAAGAAAGGTGCCTGCAGGAGAGGCAGGCAGGTGGGATGGAAACTGGGGACATTGGTGGTGGGAAAGGTACACAGTGGGTGGATGGGTGTTGGAACATAGTGTGAGTAGAATTCAATAATCAACAGCTTTGTGATGGTCTATCTAATGGTGATTCAATTAAAAAAAAAGAAAAGAGAAAGAAAGAAAGATAAATTTGACACAGGAGGGACTTGCAGAGAACTGGAGCTCACTGTGAGAAAAGAATGAAGAGTCAAGGAACACAGAAGAGGCAGAACCTAATTTGGTCTTATGTTGGGAAACCACACAATAGTGTCAGAATTTGAACTGAACTTGACACATAAATTCTAGCATAGTATTGGTTGGTGTTTCACGTAGAAGCAGTGGCATGAAAGTATAAATATAAGAAATATATGAGAAGATATGTGAGAAAAGACCAATTTTAGGGGAGAAGACAAATTTGGAAATTCTCCAAATTACATCTGGTAAATGTAAAACTGGTAATGTAGGTGATAGAGTG
Source organism: Sorex araneus (assembly GCF_027595985.1). Taxonomy (NCBI): domain Eukaryota; kingdom Metazoa; phylum Chordata; class Mammalia; order Eulipotyphla; family Soricidae; genus Sorex; species Sorex araneus. Next base: position 133,465,741 of record NC_073304.1, on the reverse strand, counting down.
AAACCAGTGGCCTTAGGAAATTTATAATTTTGATTTATCCTGGCCTCCAGGCCAATGGAAAAAAATTAAGATATTTGAGTAGCACTGGAATTTTCTTTGGAGAGGTAGACTGCTATGATATCAAGAAGACTATCGATAAGTGCATAGAAAAGGTACTGGGGACACTGAAGGGGACACTAAAGGACTTGTCCACACATATCAGGTAGGTTACTAGTGTGTTTGGTGAGTTCATGTCACAGAATATCCAGGACACCATTTGAGGCTTCATTGTTGTAGAGTAATATTGGATATCTTACACCAGTGGTCTTCAACTACTGGCCCATGGACTTTTGCAGGTTCACAAATGTAGAAAGTCTGAAAGTCACTGGTCTGCTCCTTTGACTGTCATACAGAACAGGTGGTAGGCCACAGGTGTCAAAACGGTTGAAAAAAGATTCTTTATACAATAAGTAAGGAAGATAAGGAAACACAGTACAGTGAAAATATGCACCTTCACTTACTCCTCCTATAGTGGCCTTTTGTGTGATAGCACCCAAAGGGAGGAAAAGGGAAATATATAATACTGTAACTTAACATCCACAATGTATTTTTTGTTTGTTTGTTTATTTTTTAGTGTTATTGAATCATGGTGAGTTACAGTTACAAAGCTTTCATGTTTGAGATTCAGCCACACAATGATCGAACACCTATCTTCCACCAGTGCACATTCTTAACCACCAATGTCCCCAGTATTCCCCTCCCCGCTTCTCTATCCCAGTCCTCACCCTACCTCTATGGCAGACAATTTCCCCAATACTTTCTCTCTACTTACTGGGTGTTATGTTTCACCTGAATTTCCCCACCATCATTCAAGCCTGCCTGCCAGGGGCAGATGCTAGATGATTTATTTTCTATTGCTCATTTGGAATATCATGAGAGTTCTGGAATCCTACATTGTAAGTGATTGGGGGCCAGAGAATCTCTGTAGGGCAGTAATCCAGTTGGAGATTCAAGTAGGAGTCTCTGGAACAGGGCTGCTGGTGTGCTAAGATGGTGCCTGGAGGAAGCTCATGGTCATGACAGCTGGGCCAGCTGGCTGCAGAGCACCGGGGAGGGACAGCCTGCGTCACTATGGGGCTTGAAGATTTTAGTCCTGGAACAGGCATATCTGGGCATTGCTTGTGAAGCTTTTGGTTGCCAGGATTCCATGTGGAGTAGGTAGGAAGACTGCACCTGCTCCACCTGGGGTGCCTTGGTGAAATTGGCTTTGTATGGGGCCCAGAGGGGTCTCGGACTGTGGTGCCTCCGGGACTCACTGTTGTGTCTCTGGTTCAATACCTGGCACCCCTATGGTGGCTGAGCCCACCAGGAGTGATCCATGAGTGGTAAGTCAGAGCAATCCCTGAGCACTGCCAGGTATGACCTCCAAACCTTTCACATGACGAACCACAGTTTGATCTCCTACACTGCTTCAGGCTCTTGAGATATGCCAGGAATGTTCCCTGAGTACTAAACTAGGAGTAATCCCTGAGAGACCATCAGGTGTGGTAGGAAGGTGAGTGGGGGGTGGGGGGTCTTTCCGCCCACTGGAGCTGTGAAGATGTCCAGAGCAGTGCAAGCAGGGGCTCTTTGGGGTGGGGTGTCCCTTTCAGCTTGGACTCTTCCCTGGTCACCAGGCTCAGTCACTTTGGGCAGCTGAGCTGTCACCTCCAGATGCAGTCTGGCCATAAAGCCCCCGCAAACCTGGAGATTTGCTTCAGTTGCACCTGTGTGTGAGCACAGAGGAGATTTCTGTGAGCTGCTGGTCCAGGGGCACCCCTGGGCCCAATATGCCCCATCTCAGAGGTGCTCTTTCAACCCCACCCTTTCTAATGGGAGTGGATGGAGCTATATCTATCCACTTTGTATTAATAAAAACAGTAGCTGAAATTCTGTGATGTCTCCTATGGGAGGAAGTTGCTTTTTATAAAGGTCAAATTTAGCTTTCATGTCTTAGGCTTTGAGTGCTATTGTGATTTGAAACTGAGGAGTGTTATATATTTATCCCTAGAGAACATCTGAAGTTGATTACAACTACAAATACAATGAGGGACTCATTTATATCTATTTTCCTCCCCTTAGTGGTCCCTGCTGCTACTTCTATCTGCACAGATTTTTGGCCGTTGCATATACGCTATTAGTGCAGTGTGGTCATGTACAGGTAAGTGCAGATGTACCTGAAACAACCTTCAAGCAATTAACTATTGGAGTCAATAGATAAAACACCCTGGGTGCTTTCCTTCTCTAAAGGACAGTTCTGACTGTGTTGTTCACAGTCTCTCTGGATCCGCATTGGAAGTTTGCTCTGTCACTCCAAGCAGAAACCCCCTTCTAAAAATATTATTAGTTTTCCACCCTTCGATTATCCACTCTCTGTAAAAAACCCTCTAAATAATATATTTTGTAGGATTATAAGCAAATACATTTACCCTAATTAGTCTATCAGATCTGTTGATCAGAGACCACAGTGACTCTTTTGAATGATCAGTGCTACACTGTTCAGAAAATTAAGTGAGACAGCACTTGGAGAAATGTGATATAGTCATTGTGTAAAATATCAGTAAATTTGGAGAGATGACAAATTTGCTTGTGACTCCCATAGGAAAGGTCTGGGGGTTTTAAGAGGAAATTCCCTTTTGTTCTCTCTCCTTTTGGGTGTTGTAGTTTGCAATAGAGGCATTGAGTGGACATCATGTTCGGTCTATAGTCAACTTTCGGCATGCATCTTTCAACCCAAATGGGTCCTCCCAACATCCTTTATTTGGTGTTTCCTTCTCTATCTGAGCTGCCTTTTCCCCCAGCATATAAGGCTGGTTTCCAAGCCATGGAGCAGTCCTTCTGGTCTTTATCTCTACTACTCTTGGGTGACAAGTCTTTCATCAATTTTATCTGCAAAAATGTAAAAAATAATGTAAATGTAAAAAATATTTTCTTTAAAATTTTGATGTAAAAACATTTTATAGTAAGGAACAATTACAAAAGTCATTTGCTCATTCTTTTTGTTAGTTTTCTATTACCACTGCACCACTTTTCATAAACTTGGCTGAAATACATACATTTACCATTTCCAGGAGATGAGTCAGGAATCTGGCATGGAACTCCCTGGGGTAAAATCAAGGTATCACTTGGTTACATTCCTTTCTGGCGAGTCTAAGGGAGAATATGCTTTCTAGGATTTTTTTCTGTGTCTGGAAGTCACATTCCATCTTCAAAGCCAGTAAACTTGCATCTCTTCAATATTTCTCCCAATTTTACTCTACTGTATCTCTAACTATAGCCAGAAAAAAAATCAGATGCTTCCAAGAAATCAGATAATGACATTTTACCATCTAGATCATGCAAGACAACTCCAGAATAACTTCAGCCACATCTACAAAGTTTTACTGTGTAAAGTCACATTGCAGGTATATGCATAGCTTTGAGGAGTCATATTCTATCTTCCATTTATCACTACTAATTTGAAAAATTTTGAGTCACAGAGAGAATTTCTATTCAGTTTAGAGCTCTTTTACAGATTAGAATATTGTTCATAGGTATTTTAGAGACTTCCAGTTTATTCTCAAATTGCATATATTTTTATTTTTTCTAAAGCAATTTTAGTCTAAATTAATATAAAAAATAAGTTTAAGTACACAGTTCAATAATTTATAGAACCATTTTATGCCCTGTCCCACTGACTACTCTCTTCCTCCCCCAAATACCACCATGTTGATTTCATTTTCATAAATTAATTCTGGCTATTAATCTTAAATAAAGAGAATTGTGCAGTTGACCTATTATTGTATATATATTCTTTTACTCACTATTTCTACGTTTTATTAATATGCACAGATGAGTGAGGTCATCTGATATTTGTCCTTCTACTGATTTCACTTAACATGATACCAAACAGTTCCATTCAAGTTGTTGCAAATTGCATGATTTAATTTTTTCTTAAACATGCATAATATTTCATCACATATATATTAAGTGTAATTTATTTATCATTGTACAGTTGGGTTGTTTTTATATCCTGGCTATTGTACTAAGCATCAGTTCTGCTCTTTTGGGAGACTTGATTCTGTTGAGAGTATTATCTGAAGAATAGGCTGAGTCCCTCCCTCTAGCACATACCTCTCTCTGCTGTCTAACTATGTCCCTTCTTCTCCCAACCTGAAGAATCTCTCATCTCTCCTCCAGAATATTCATCTCTTCTCAACTCTTCTGCTTTCTCCATGAGTTCTTGTTTCACCCAGTCTTAAATTTTTGCTTTTTTTTGGGGGGGGTCACACCCGGCGATGCTCAGGGGTCACTCCTGGCTCATGCACTCAGGAATTACCCCTGGCCGTGCTCAGGGGACCATATGGGATGCTGGGATTTGAACCCGGGTTGGCCGCGTGCAAGGCAAACGCCCTACCCGCTGTGCTATCTCTCCAGCCCCCAGTCTTAAATTTTTGAAAAAAAATTACAGAAATTATTTTTATTCCTCTGTATTCTGTTTTGTAACTTCCTATTTCTATTTCAATGAGAATAGAGAAGTTGAACTGCTAGAATGAAGCACAAGGAAGACAGTGATAATGCAACTCAGCTTAGTATTTTAATGATATCTGACAAATATACATATGGGGGAGCATGATGCATACTCAGAGGTGCTCAGGACTCATTCTTTGTCTTTCAAGAGTCACTCTTGGCAGTGCTTGTCAGACCAGATGTGATGCCACAGATCAAACCAGGTTTGGCTGCTCACAAGGCAAGTGCCTTAATCCCTGCACTAATTCTTCAACCTGACAACTATATTTCCTACTGTGTACACACATATGTACAAAGAAAGAACAATATCCTTCTGAAGCTTTTTAATGACCGTGTGTGAAATCAAGCATTTCAAAATTGTTTTCATTCAGCTATACACATACAGGAATGGATTATACTACTGGTAGTTTTGTAAGAAAATATTGTACATGACTTTAAAATTATCAAGAGAAATTACAAAGAGATTTTCCAGAGGACGGTATGATATTGTCTAATGAACTCTTGGCAGAGTCATCTGATTCTGCAAGAAAACATCTTTTTCCTGATTTGACTATCTTATTGTTCTTTAGGGACTGAAGTTAACTATGTAGAAAACTGACAATCAAGCTAATGATTCTTGGGGATCACAATACAAAATTAAATTTAACTAGTAGGTGCAATTGATTTATTCAAATTTAAAACATCACCCAAAACATTTTACCTTAGAGCACACAACCCAGTTTTATATGTAAATGCATTTCTGCCTGTCTGTTCTTCAGAATCCCCTTAGTCCAGTGTTAACATATTGCTGCTAGATAATCAGTTGAATAGGATATTTGATATATTCATTTTATATTTGTGTAGAGCAAGTTTTTTTTTAATTTTGGAAAATGACACTTTGTTTGTAGTATAAGTCGTTTCTTTGGTATCTAAATTGCCAATATCATTCACTCCTAGATACATCAATATTTCAAATTGCTTCCGGGTTTTTTCCACATTTAATTTAGTCTTTGAAATGTTCTCAATGATAGGCAAAAATGTCCATTTTTACACATTAAAAATTGAGGCTGTGGACTGGGGAGATAGTACAGTGGGAAACAAAACAAAACAAAACAAACTCTTAGAAAACAAAGGATCTAAGAATAGTTTGAGACCTCGGAGAGCTATAAAAAATTATCTAATAGGCTGAGGTTTCAATAATTATAGGTCTTCATTTATATTTGCTAATAAATTTTAATAATTTGTTTATTTTTAATTTTTATTTAGGTATCACAATGTACACTAATGTTAATAATAGAGTTTAAGGCATAGAATGTTCCAGCTCCACACTTACTATAGAGTCAGTGGCCCTCCACTGATGTCTCAGTTCCATCCCAAACCTTCACTTAACCCACCTTACAAGCTCATTAAAAAATTAATTATTATAGTTTGGGTCTCATGTTTATAATAGTGCTAACACTTGTGGTTTTTATGTACAGTTACTGCACTCTTTCACTACCAAAGTGTTGAACCAATTGGTTACTTCCACTCATATCCCAAACTGACTACTTCCTTTCTTGGCATTCTTAGTTTTATGGTACAGGGTAATGTGTTTGCCATCATTTGACATCTTCCACCCCCATGTCTTGTTTCTCTGTATGTCACAGATGAGTGAGGTCATTTGTCATTTGTTCTCCACCCTTTGACTTCTTTACTAACACAATAGCAGCAAAAGGCCAGATTTCAGGCTGCATAATAGTGTGGTGTGTGTATACACACTTCTTGATACACACTTATCTGTAGTTAGAAATTTGAGTAGTTTCCTATCCTGGGTATAGTACTAAAACTGCAAAGTACATAGGTAAGTATATATCTTTACAGATTAATATTTTTTGTGTTTGGAGGGTAGATGAAAAAATGGTATACTGGATCATATGAAAATGCTATTCCTACTCTTTAAAAATTAAGGTACAATAATTAAAAAACTTCTAGACAATAAAGCTTTTTTCAGACAGCATGTTCTAATCACAATTCCACCACCAATGTGAATTTTTCTCAACCAATGTTCTTAGATTCCTTCCCACCCTTAGCCTTCTCCTTAATAGGTACATTTTAAAGTTCAGGTCTTATGTTTACAGTGTTGTTGGCTTGTGTACATATAAACACGCACATACACACATTCATACCTACATACACTGATGATATGTCTGAGGCCCCTGGCCCTGCTCTATCTTACTGTTTTTTTGAGAAATCCCCATACTGTTTCATATTAGCTGAACCACCCAACATTGCACCAACAATGAATTATTATTACTTTCTAATATATTTCTATCAACATGGATTGTTCTTTGCCTTGTTTTTTTTTTTTTTTTTTGCTTGTTGGGTCACACCTGGCAATGCACAGGGGTTACTCCTGGCTCTGCACTCAGGAATTACCCCTGGCAGTGTTCAGGGGACCATATGGGGTGCTGGGAATCGAACCCAGGTCGGCTGAGTGCAAGGCAAACGCCCTCCCCTCTGTGCTATCGCTCCAGCCCCTCTTTGTCTTGTTTTGTTTTGGGGTCATCTGTAATTGTGAGATGACTTATTCCTGGCTCTGTGTTCAGAGATCACTCCTGGTATTGTTAGGGAAACGCTATATGGCTCCAGGGATTGAACTGGGGTTGGCCACGTGTAAGGTCAGTAGCTCACCACTTGTATTATATCTCTGGCTCCCAATGCTGATTCTTTCTAGTATTTTGAAATATGCAATTCTTGTGTTATGAATTAGTATCTCATAGAATTACCCACCACTTATCTTCATTGAGTTCTTTTCAATGTCCTAAACTCATGACACTATGTTGCAGAGCTGTTGTAGGTCTTTCTACTTTAACAACCAAAGTAGACATATGAGTAGATCAAACACAAGGATAACTAATTAACTTGATCACTGTATCACTGTCATTCGGTTGTTTGTCGATTTACTCGAGTGGGCACCAGTAACATCTCTATTCCTTCCAGCCCTGAGATTTTAGCAGCCTCTCCTTACTCATCTTTCCCAATGATTGGAGGCTCTTTCAGGGTCAGGCAATTGAGACCTATTGTTACTGTTTTTGGCATATTGAACATTCCATGGATAGCTTGCCAGCCTCTGCCTGTGCAGGTGGGATACTCTCGGTAGCTTGCTGGACTCTCTGATATATATATATATATATGTATATATGTATATATATGTACATATATAATGCATACTCTCTATGATCTCTCTGATTTGTTGCCTACTGTCTGAACTCCATCAAATATGATGTGGTAATTATGAAAAATGGGTAGGAAGTGTCTTATAATGTCTCACGCAGCCGCTTTGCAGCCATGCGATCTGGAAAGTGGCCTGGAACATGGCGTCATTGGGTAGTGGAGGTCAGCTGCAAGGGCTGGGTTCCTTGGGGTGGGGAGGGTTCTCACCTGCTCCGCTCTGTGGTGCCCCGAGTGAAAACAGCCTGGCATGGAGTCCAGTGACATGGCCGAATATTTTTCTAATTTTTTTAGGCTTCCAAGCTGCAATTATGAATATATAATTCATATACCATAATTCAAAGTATATAATTTATTGACTTTATTACACTTTTAGAATTGCAATCTGAAATTGCCATCATAGTACCAAAAATACCAAGACATCCATTTAAGGTCATATCTCATTTTTGCCCATCTTTCTCCTTACTTATGTTTTCCAATATAACAATATCATTAATATTATAGTCATAATTATAGGAAAGCTAATATTTCTTTACATTTCATTCAATTATTGCTATCCTTCATTGATTATTATTTTTCTAGAAGGAGTAAAATATTTCATAATAACTTTGATTAACATTCACTTGAAGGCTAATGATATAGGGTAGCACAGTACACTGTCAGCCCATTGTTCATTGGTTTGCTTGAGCTGGCACCAGTAATGTCTCCATTGTGACACTTGTTGTTACTGTTTTTGGCATATCAAATACACCACGGGTAGCTTGCCATGTGGGCGGAATTTGTTGCCTATTCTTGGTAGCTTGCTGTGCTCTCTGAGAGGGATGGAGGACTCAAACCCGGATTGGCCACGTGTAAGGCAAATGCCCTACCTGCTGTGCTATCACTCCAGTCCTTTTAATATATTTATTGAGGACATGTACATCTTCTTTGTAGAAGTGTGTGCTCATATACTTTGCACTTTTTTCTGTTTGCAATGCTAGAGATCAGATCCGGGGTCTCCAACATGCAAGTCATGAAATTTTCCTTAGTCACAACTCAGGCTTTCCTTTGTACAGTTTGTGTTGGTTTTTAAGCCATTCCTGGTAGTACTCAAGGATTAACCTTGGATATGCACTCAGGTGTCACTTTTGGTGGTGCTCCTGAAGACAGAGACAGGGATGGCAATTACTAGGCAAGTATCTTAGTCCCTGTGTTGTCTGTAAGTTGAAATTCACAGTTGTTGCCCGGAAATTTGTTGCCTATTATACCATATTCTTTATTAAATACATTTTTTCTATCAAGAGAAATAAAGATAATCAGATTATAAATGACATCAGAGTCAGCCTAGAATAAAAATGCTTGGTGCTTGGTTGACTTCTGACTATCTTGGTACCGAGATAAGAATTAAAGAAAAATATGAGAAAAGCCTAAATTAATAAGTCTAGCAACACCTTTTTACTGATTTGGGGCCCTAGGCTCAATCAAGCATTGTGGGAATCTGACAAGATAAGTTTTGTTGTGTTTAGGATCTTTTAAGAAAGATTGCAGAAATTTAACATACAGAAAGCAATTTAAGAGCAATCTTCCTAATTCCCAAGGTATTCAGTTTCTAATTCTTCAAATAAGTCTTCAGTAAATAATGTTTAGCTTTGATATGTGTAAGGAATGACAAATGTGACCAAGTCAGTAAAAGTATGTAGGTACTGTGAATGCATTAACAGAGGCAGCTAGGAAAAATGGCTTAGACAAGGAGCTTGGAATTAGAAAGAAGTGCATGAAAATTTACTACTTGTGTGGTCTTAAACCAGCCATTGTCCATAAATCTTACTTTATGAGATTGCTTTATGATAGATATTTAATGAGGCAAAGTGTTTAGACATGGAACAAAACATAAAAGTATATAGTTCTCCCTGAATAGGACTAACAAATGTATTGGGAAATAACAAAACAACAGAGTGGAGAGGAACTATGGAGTCATAGAATTTAAACCAGATAAAATGGGATATTGCAGAAGGATTTATTTATTAACTTTATTTAAACACTGTGATTTACAAAGTTGTTCACAATTCGGTTGTTTCAGACATTCAATGTTCTGACAGGTATCTCATGCCCCTCCACCATTGCCCCCAGCTTCCCCATCACCTCTCTCCAGGCACAAAATAATGTATCTTTATATTGCTTGTTACAAAAAATGGCTAATGGAATTACCAAAAATACTCCAGTAAAAAAATTGTGAAAATTGTTATATCTCACAATTAAAGTACCATTAAAGTCACTGTCTGTCTGAGGCTTTACTAAACTGTTTGTTGCTAGTTGAGCCTTCTGTGTTACTTGTTTCTGTTTATTTAGCTTAGTTGGCTTCTTACTATTTTTCATCTACTTTGGTGTGCTCCTACCAGGCTATCAGTATTGTGGAATTTGAAGGTGTCACACAGCTGCATATGGGGTTGTGTACTGTGGAAACCAGGATTTGTAGAACTGCCCCAATGACTCTCAGCAATTTGACTTGGTTTGCAACTCTTTGGAGATTTCTTGTGAAGCTGTGATGCTGGGCTGTTGTTTATATGGCAGAGGCTGGGGGATGCGAATGTGGCTGCTGGGGCTTCTGGAAGTACTGGCTGTGTAGTGGAGGCTGTCCATTCCCATTCTGAGACGACCCCAGAGTTTTCAGCCTGAAAACTTGTATTTTTTTTTTAACTTGGCAGAGATTAGTTGTGAAGCAGTGAAGTTGGTTCGTTTGTATGTCAGCAACTGGGCAGAATTGGGGCGGGGGAGGGGAAGGGCTGGGAGTTGATGGTTGTGGCTGTGGCTGCTAAAGCTTTAGCAAAGTGGGCAGCTGTCCCGCCCCCTCCCAAAGTGGGGTGCAGAGTTTTCAGCTGAAGACCGAAAACCTTGTACCTGTGAGTTTTAGTGGCTTGCTTGCGTCTCTTATGAGATTAATTGTGAAGCCTTGAAACTGGGTCATTGTTTACACAGGGATATGGCTAATGTTTAGTTGACTAATTTTCTTTTTATTTGTGTTTCTTATTATTCATTTATCCCCAAGCATTTACTTTTTTTTCTTCTGTAAAAGTTCTCCTCTCAGCACTTTTTTTCAGCTTTAAAAAGCAATTGAATCATTGTGAAATACAAAGTTACAAAGATATTTACAGAAGGATTTAAATCACCAGCTGTTTTGTCTGATATTTATCTCAGGCTGTATAGAAAGAATTCTCCAAAGGTAGGAAGAGTTCTGTTAAGATAAACCGGAGAGTTGATTTAGTTCTAGCTCTGTCACCAGTTATACGTGTCTCAGGCCAGTCATTTAGGTTTCACAAGTCTTGCCACCTGGTCAAGTTCTCAAAATTTATTTTGAGAACCAATATGCTCCAAGTAGATAGATTTTGTTCTCCTAACAGTTTCACCGGCATAATTTCTGCCAAAATTTAGGAAAGAAAAATATTATTATTACTTTTTGAGTCTTGGAACAGTTTTTTCACACCTTCAGAATTTATGCTTTGGAAATCCTTGATGGTGTGTAGCAAAATAGATGCACATATATAGATACCAACTTTTGATTCAAATTAGTGCTTCACAGAATGTTCCAGATTTCTCATTTACATTTCTGCAATGTGAAAGATACTTTCAAGGAATTCTCACAACACATTTCTTGCACATATATATATATATATATATATATCATATACAGAGAACAAGGCCCCAAAGTACTAAGCTCTCCTGGATTCCACAATTGTACATATTTTATTAATTAGTTCCAAATCAAGAAAAAGAACTTAACTACTGTCCCTGAACACTGCTTTGTTCCTTTTCTAGTCATTACCTTCACCAAGGACAACCATTATTTCTAACAGAATAGGGTAATCTTGAGATGTCAAAAAACTCATTTACAAAAATGAATGCTAAAATTGTAAAATTTATATTTAGCCATCAATCCTACTTGGAGTTAGTTGTTCTTTTTCTTTAAACCTAGAAGCTTTTTAATGTGTAATAGGTAAGTAGTTAGTGTCATTAATCATATTGCATAATAGTTTTGACCAGAAATCAATGTTTCTCATTGCCCTCTAATTCTATTTTAATTCCTTATTACTTCTGTGACCACTATTATCACAGTATCTAATAAAGTAACAGGTTGTATTGGTGGGGGAAGTGGTTCCCCAGTGATATTAGGAGACTCAGATGACATACCTGGCCATGCTAGCCTTCAAATTTGGTGCTCAGGCCTGACAATGCAGCACATTAGGTGCTAGGGTGAGGGTGAGATGAAGAATATACAAGGTAGGAGATCAAACTCGTGTCTACTGCATGAATGGCATGTACTCTCATCTTTTAAGCAATCTCCCTGACTCCACAGTTGCATAGAAAATATTACTTGATCTCATTTGTAAAATTTTAAATGTCCTTCAGAGGTCTAATGTGCTTCAATATTCAGGCATCACATTTTTTCAAAGCAATTTGGCATGTGTCTTAGATTCATTGACATGTATTTTATTTTGTTCTTAGAAACTTATCTAAGAAAATTTTGCTTTTAAAATTTAATTTTTTAATTGCTTGAGTTTTCTTCATTTATAATATTGTTAATAATTGTTACTTATGCAACAAATTTCAACACCACATCTGTCACCACTGTAGTAAGCTCCTAAAAAAATTGACTTTGAGCTGTAGAGGTAGCTGAATAGACCGAGTACTTTCATTGCATGAGGAATACTACTTTGATCCCTGGCACTCTCTAGTTTCCCAGTACCATCACAAGATACTCACAGTAGAGAGGCAAGGGTAACCCTTAAGTACCACCAAATGTGGCTAATCTCTATCTCCTCCCACCAAATAAAATTTTATATTCATAATTGTTTTATTTCTCAGTAACTAGTAATTATTAGTTTTTGGTTTTGGTTTTACTTTATTTTTTTTTGGGGGGAGGCATGCTCAGCAGTTCTCAGGGCTTTACTCCTGGTTTTTCACTCAGGAATTACTCCTGACAAGACCATATGGAATGCCAGGAAATGAACTAGGGTCTGCTGAACATAAGGCAAACACCTTACCCAGTTTAGGTATTTCTCTTTATTTCTCTTGGCCGCAATAACTCATAATTATTATGCCAGAAATGACATGGCATAAATTATCAAAAATAAATCTTATGTGCAGTTTCACGAAGGATCCCAAACTCCTAAAATATATATGAATCTAATTATGAATAATAATTTAGTAGAGAGTTAATTTGGGGTGTTTATGACAAACATGTTTTAATTTTAATTTTTTCAGAAGGTTTCCAAAGTAGTAACTTTATTCTTACTAAATGTAACATTCACTTACTGTCATTTAAAAACAGATTTGTAGAGACAGGAGACATAGTACACCAGTAAGGCTCTTGACTTGCATGCTGCTGCCTAGCGTCTTACTGTCTGCACTGCATATGGTACCCAGAGCCCTATCAAGACTGATAACTAATCCCAGAGCAAGAAGTAAGCCTTGAACAAAGCTGGAAAAAAATTAACCTTTAAACAATAACAAAACAAAAGATTTCTAGTGTAAAGCAGATAAATGAGAACCTTCTCTTGATTGCTGCCATGTACAGATGAGTAATTTTTGGTTTGTAGAATTTTGCTCTTTGTTTACTTGGGGCAGAAACTTCAGTCAGCATCCTATCCAGATGTGGCCAATAGCGTTCCATAATTCTCAACCTTCTTTACATTCTCTAAACCTGCTTTGTTGGAGGGACAGCACTGCCATCAAGCTTGTTCTCAAACAGTTTCTCCTTGATGATTGTCAGGATAAAGATAAGAGCATCTAGTTCTCCAGCAATTATAGTTTTTTTAAAAAAAATTTTTGTTAGAGAATCACTGTGATGTACAGTTACAAACTTATGAACTTTTGTGTTTCCATTTCACTCATACAGTGATCATTTGTCTATTTTTGAGCAGAGAAAATACTTCTTGGATGCACAGGAATTGTGACTCTGTCCTCAGTGAATATCACAGATAATGGTCTTAAGATTTACTTGTATCTTTTGCCAAAAAAAAAAAAGTCACCTGAATAAGATTTTCATCCCTGTCAGCTAAGGGACTTGTGGAGCATTGTTGAAGCTCCAGAGAAATCATTTTAGTGAGAACAAACTCGGTTAACATTTTCTTGGCCTGGGGTTGCAAAACTGAAATTATCAATTGATGGAGGGGGAAGGAAGAGATGGAATGAGAAGGTGGACAGAAATGGCATATGGATATTGGTGAAGTTACAATAGCCAGAATTTGGAAAAAACCCAAGTGCCCGATAACAGATAACTGGTTAAAGAAACTTTGGTACCTCTACACAATAGAATACTATGCAGCTGTTAGAAAAGATGAAGTCATGAACTTTGCATATAAGTGGATCAATGTGGAAAGTATCATGTTAAGTGAAATGAGTCAGAAAGAGAGAGATAGACATAGAAAGATTCCACTCATCTGCGGAATATAAAACAACAGAATGGGAGACTAACACCCAAGGATAGTAGAAATAAATACCAGGAGGTATGCTCCACGGCTTGGAAACTGGCCTCACATGCTGGGGGAAAAGGCAGCTCAGATAGAGAAGGGAACACCAAGTAAAGTGTGGTTGGAGGATCCCCTCAGGATGGGAGACGCATGCTGAAAGTAGACTATAGATTGAACATGATGGCCACCTAATGCCTCTATTGCAAACCACAACACCCAAAAGGAGAGAGAGAACAAAATGGAATGCCCGGCCACAGAGGCGGGGTGGGGTGGGGGGGTAGGATGGGGGTGGGAGAGATACTGGGATCATCGGTGGTGGAGAATGGGCACTGGTGGAGGGATGGATACTCGAGCATTGTATGACTGAAACACAAGCTTGAAAATAATGTAAATCTGTAACTGTACCCTCATGGTGACTCATTAATAAAAAGAAATAATAAATTTTATAAAAGGATATTGGTGGAGGGTACGAGACACATTGGTGCTAATGGGGTATGGCAATGTACATCGAGACCATAATTGTTAACACTGTTATATCTAAGTTGTTTACTACAGTCATGCTGGAATACTGTATACCTAAAACTTAACTCTGCATAATTTTATAAATCATGATGCCTTAATAAAGAAAATAATAAAAACTTTTAAATGCACTAATATATGATTTTTTCTTTTGGCCTCCAGACATTAGGGCACACATTTATGTTGTGCATTATTATGAATTATGAAGTATCTTATTTACCAAAAAAGAAGAGCTATGCCAGGGCACTTGAGGAGACATTTGATCTAAACCTCTTCAACTGCCCAATCGAATGACACACACAGACCTATCCTTAACAGTAATAAGGTGCTGTGTTCATAGTTTTCTTATAAATTACTTTGGAATTTAGCATTGTAGTAGTTCAGGTAGGCAGTGGAAGTCATCTTAAAAGGGGTAGCTTTATTTCTATTGTGGTGAGAACAGATAACTCGGCATCCACTAGCAATAAACTTTTAAGTGTAAGCATGATATTATTAACTATAAGCATTATGTCATGTAGCAGATACCTAGAATTTTCATCAAGCATTACTGAAACTTTACATCCTGTAACAACGATTTCTGCTTTCCTAATTATAGCAGACTGACTCTTTCTTGGGGTAACTAACATAATATATACACAGAGAAGACTAATAAGGGGACACAAGAAAACTAGATGGATAAAACCAATATTTAATATATTTTATTTCAGTTAATAACAACAAGTCTCACAATGGAGACATCACTGGTGCCCTCTTGAGCAAATCGATGAGCAATGGGATGACAGTGACAGTGACAGTGACCTAGCACAGATGCCCAGCAAGGTAAAAAGTAAACAGTCAAGGCTACAAGTGTGGATGTAGGCATTCATCTTCACTTTGTGTATATAACATTTTACAAGATTGTGTGAAATGCTTTGTAGAGTACCGACATGAACTTTCAAATTTCTGCAGGGGAATAGACCAGAGTGACTGAAAAGCAGCTAAGTCCTGTTACCCCTAGAAACATTCCAGGATGTTTCTGCTCCCTTTTGCTCTGGGCCTTCCTGGTGAAATTTAGAACTGGAACTTAAAGAGGCACCTGTGGAAGCATGAAGGCTTCAGAAGCCCCTTGGGGCCAACTCAGTGCCTCATCGCCCTCTGCCTCAGATGAGCTAATATAGAAGTATTGGGTGTATTAGTACTTGTACATTGGTCAGATCAGAGTATCCTGCCCACACGGCAGAGCCTGGCAAGCTCCCCTGGCAAGCTCCCCATAGCATATTCAATATGCCAAATGCAGTAGTAATAACAGTCTCATTCCCCTAACACTGAAAGAGCCTCCAATCATTGGGGCACACGAGTAAGGAGAGGCTGCTAAAATCACAGGGCTGGAACCAATGGAGATGTTACTTGTACCCACTCGAACAAATCGCTGAATAACGGGATAACAGTGATACAGTGATAGATAATAACTGCACTTTTTTGCTGTATAGCAGGCACAGAAGCATTGCAGAATTACTCCTTAAAAAAATAACTGCTAGGGGCTGGAGTAATAGCACAGCGTGTAGGGCATTGGCCTTTCATGTGGCCAAGCCGGGTTTGATTCCCAGTATCCCATATGGTCCCCCAGCACTGCCGGGAGTAATTCCTGAGTGCAGAGCTAAGAGTAACCCCTGTGCATTGCAGGGTGTGACCCGAAAATAAAAATAATAACTTAGATATGCAAGAACCCATGGCTGAGATCTCCAAGCCTGCTTGAATTGGAACTGGGCCTCCTCTCCCCCAGGTCCCCAGTTTTCCAGTAACTTGGCAGTCACACCCACAAACTGCCCCTGGTGCCAAATAATCTCATCAATGGCCAAGGCCCAGGGACTATAAACTAAAGCTCCCAGAAGAGAGCACCGCAGAATGCCCTGATCCCACGCCAGGCTGTCTTCACCAGGGCACCTCAGAGGGGAAGTGGGTTGAGTTTCCCTTCCTGCCCCAAGCAGAACCCTAGCAGCCGAAAACCTCCAGAACCCAACCACCGCCATGTCCAAGGCCACTCTCCACATGCTCAGACGAGCCTCACCCAAGAAGGGATGAACCTCACCAGAGAGCAGACCGGCAGGAAAACCCAGATATGCGGGAACCCGTGACTGAGATCTCCCAACCCTCTTGGATCAGGACTGGGCCTCCTTCCCCCAGGTCTCCAGTTTCCCAGAAGCTTGGTAGTCATACCCACAAACTGCCCCTGGCGCCATGTAATCTCATCAATGGCCAAGACCCAGAGTCTGTAAACTAAATCTCCCAGAAGAGAATGACACAGAATTTCCTGGACATTATACTCTATCCATAACAAGCAATACAAAATAAATCCTCTAGCCTTGCCTTTTTGGGAGGTTTGAGTGGTGGTGGGACTGGTGTCGAAATATTGAATGTAACCAAAGTAGAGAGAGGGTATAGGGGAAATCAGCTACCACACAAGCAGGGGAAGGGTTGGAGGCTGGGCAGGGGAGGAAGGGGGAGGAAGGGAGTACTGGGGATTTGGGTGGTGGAAAGTGTGCACTGGTGAAGGGATGTTTGAGGATTATATGACCGAAGCTCAAACATGAAAGCTTTGTAGCTGTGTCTCATGGCAAATCAAAAAAAAGGGGGGAAATAATAATAAAATAATAAAATAGTTAACGTTCAGAGTAGAATAAAAAAATGTAAGGAATGTGGAGTTCATGCCCAATTCAATCAGCTTAATAAATGGCTGAATAAATAGCAGTATTCCTACATTATTAAAAAACTGTTAAATATTTTATATGCTTTTTTTAGTATTTAATTAATTTATTTTTTAATTAGTGAGTCACAGTGAGGGTACAGTTACAGATTTACACATTTTCATGCTTGTGTTTTCCTCATACAATGTTCGAGAGCCCATCCCTCCACCACTGTCCATTCTCCACCACCAATGAACCCAGTATCCCTCCCACCCCCCAATCCTATTCCACCCACCCCACCCCGCCTCTGTGGAAGGGCATTTCAACTTGTTCTCTCTCTCTCTTTTTGAGTGCTGTGGTTTGCAATAGGAGTACTGAGTGGCCATCATGTTCAGTCTCTAGTCTACTTTCGGCACGCATCTCCCTTCCCACGCGGGATCTCCAATCACATTTTACTTGGTGTTCCCTTCTTTATCTGAGATGCCTTTTCCCCAGCATGTGAAGCCAGCTTCCAAGCTATGGAGCCAACCTCCTGGTATTAAAATATTTTTATATGCTTATTTCCTAATATATCTCTGCAAAAAGAATGACTTCTCAAATTCCTCTTGAATACTTCTGGGGTATTCTATTGTTCTCACCTGAATTCTGCAAATAAATTCAATTTTCTTATTTTGAAGAAGGAAATTTATGAAAACATGCAGACATCCCATTCTCTCTTGCAGTGCTTTGACTCTGTTGCTAACCAGTTCCGTATTTGCCCTAGGACATTATCACTGTTCCATTACCTGCCAACATTCTTTGGAAGGTGGCTGAACCATGAAACAAAGGGAGCTAATTGCCCAATTTCTGATCTTATTAGTCCTCTGCTGATGTTTCATGAAGAGCATTTGAAATTATGATTATTTTATGTTTCACTTGTCTTTTTATTTTTATTTATTTTTTGCTTTTTGGGTCACACTCGGCTATGCACAGGGGTTACTCATGGCTTTGCACTCAGGAATTACCCCTGGTGGTGCTCAGGGGACCATATAGGATACTGGAAATCGGACCTGGGTTGGCCTCGTGCAAGGCAAATGCCCTACCCTCTGTGCTATTGCTCCAGCCCCCATCAATTGTCTTTTTATGATTATCTCTATCCACTCTTGGTTTTCACAAAAACATGTTAGTTACAATGTAGTGTCACCACTATACCACCATTGTACTGTGACTCTTTATTCCATGACTCTTTCTTTTATTTTTTTTTATTTTTTAATTAGTGAATCACCATGAGGGTACAGTTACATATTTGCACATTTTCATACTTGTGTTTCCTTCATACAATGTTCGAGAACACATCCCTCCACCAGTGCCCATTCTCCACCACCAATGAACCCAGTATCCCTCCCACTCCCCAATCCCATCCCCACCCCATCCTGCCTCTGTGGCAGGACATCCCCTTTTGTTCTCTCTCTCTCTCCTTTTGGGTGTTATAGTTTGCAATAGGGATATTGGGCGGCCATCATGTTCAACCTATAATCTACTTTCAGCACGCATCTCCCTTCCCGAGCGGGTTCTCCAACCACATTTTCATTCCATTACTCTTAATAAAATGTTGATGTTTTGACTTTCTAGAATTTTACTTTAATTTAATGGTCTCACTTTAAAAATATTTCAAGCATACTCAGGTACTCTGGAGTCTTTAAAATGTAGTTTATGTTGCCCTTTTTCTAAGGCCTAGTAGATTCTCACCATTAGAAGCTTTCTAAGGCTTAAGAAGACCTTTTGATGGCCATTAAATAAAACTAAAGAATATGTTATTAAGAAAAGAATATGTAACCAGATCCCCTACACTCAAAAGTTAATAGTAAGTTGATTTTGAAGGCAAATATAATGGTGATTAAATCTCCTTATGATCTTATTCTTCTTAAAGAAAAATTTGTATCTTCCCATAGGCCAACCCCCATTGGAGGAATTAGTAGTATTCTGAGGGCCAATTGTTTTGGAATGTGTTGTCTCCTAGCCATTTCTTTATTTCTAAGACAAATGAGTTGTTTTTCATAATAGCTTCCACTTGTTATTTTGTGTGTTTGCTGCCTTACATTGAGATGTTATAGACAGTTTGTCCTTATTTATTTACTTACTTAACCTCATTTTCTTAAGGAGGTTTGACTTCACTTGCAATTTGCTATCTTTAGACAAAATGTCCTGATATTTAATCTGAAAATTAAAGTGGAAGAGAGTAACATCTAAGTTTGGATCAAGAGTTCCCACCCAGAGAAGACCTGGATTTTAAATGTCTGAACACTAAAGACTGGAATATGATCCAGATTGCACAGTTAAGAAATAATGCTACCCCAAGTCCACCTTTTTAGAAAGAGTACGTTTTTAAAAGTTCAACTGTACCAGCAGACTAGACCCTGTCAGCTGAAGTTTCATTACTATACAAGTTCTGAAATATTCCTTTGATAGCTTGGTCTTAATGTTTAAAGGCACTTCCCAAACTTCCTTCCTTCCTTTGGTGTGACAGACTTTAAATTTACTGATCTTTGAATAACTAGCACTTTCATAAGGAATTTCAGATATGTGCTCTCTGATTTAAACCTTAAGTGTTATGATAGTAATTGCCTGAACTGTCATTCCCAATGTGTCATGGAATTGCATGTATTCTTGGACAATCACTTGGCTTCCCTGACCTCATTTATCTTTTCCTCATTCATTGCACTTAATCCTATGGAAAGCATACAACAGATGTTCAACAAGGTGCACTGAACAAATGAGTCTCTGCTTAATTTTAAAACAAAGAGCCTGGGGTATTCTATTATGTTAAGTTTTCATTCAAGTCAAATAAATGAAGATTTTTTAAGTTGATATCATTGAAGGTTCTCAGAAGACCATTCCAAATGTTGTAGAATAAACTATAAATTATGGCACACTTTTTGTATTCTCCTTTGGGTAAGGGCATTGATAATTATGTATCACCATCATCATCATCATCATCATCATCATCATCATCATCATCATCATCATCATCCCGTTGATCATCAAATTCCACGAGTGGTCTCAGTAACGTCTCCATTTGTCCTAGCCCTGAGATTTAGAAGCCTCTCTTTACACGTCCTTTCCAATGGTGCCACATTGGAGGCTCTTTCAGGGTCAGGGGAATGAGATCCATCATTGTTACTGGTTTTGGCACATGAATACCCCGTGGGGAGTTTGCGAGGCTCTCCCATGTGGGCAGGAAACGCTCTGTAGCTTGCCAGATTCTCCCAGAG
This sequence comes from Sorex araneus, assembly GCF_027595985.1. Lineage (NCBI taxonomy): Eukaryota > Metazoa > Chordata > Mammalia > Eulipotyphla > Soricidae > Sorex > Sorex araneus. Next base: position 133,445,146 of record NC_073304.1, on the reverse strand, counting down.
GGAGAACTAGGTTAAAAGAAGTTGCTCGGCCTCCAAGTGGCCACGAGTTTCTGGGAGCTTGGTGTTATAGTCTCTGGATGTTGGCCGTTGGTGGGATTACATGGCGCCAGGGGCAGTCCCTGGGTGTGACCTCCTCACTACTGGAAAATGGGCAATCTAGGAGGAAGAGGCCCAGTCCTGATCCGAGCAGGCTTGAGGTCTCAATACCTAAGTTCCTCTACATGTTCCTTCATGCGTGAAACTCGTCCGAACGTTGAGCATGGCTGTGGCTAGGCTCCGGAGGTCTTCGGCCATGGGAGCTCTGCTGGGGGTGGGGAGGGAAGCTGAGGCCCACCCCCTGCGAGGGGGTGGGGGAAGACAGTGAGGTGTGGGGGCAAGAGACTTGTGTATGTACACATAATTCAGTATAAATTTTTTATTTTGAAAAACATATATGCATAATTTCAGAAAATCATTTTAAAATAAGAGATAATATTTTTTTAAGTTTTTAAGTGAAGTAGAAGAATAAAACTAAAATACAAGAATTTCTATTCTTTCATATACTAAGATAATATTATACCAAGAACAGCTAATATTCATCTTTAAAGTGAGCTGGCTGCTCTTTTGGATTTCTATTTAAAAATTTTCAATGAAATCTGTACAAATATTGATTGCTTAATGGTGGATATTGTTTTATGATGATTTTCTTTAAGTAGGTCAAGCTTTATAACTTTGGGGATAGACAAATATGTGTTTTATTTCTGGACAATCTGCTTGTTAATAAATCTGAGTTAGTAGTCATTCAAAGACACAATGTACCTTTTCATATAATTTACAATAGATGCACTATTTTTGTATAGTTTCAGACTATATGATACAGATTGGGATATTTACTTTTATACAACTAAAAAGTAAACCCATTATTTTTAATTTAATAATAATTATTTGTGAATGAAACATGTTTTTAATAAATATTATTTCATTTTTCTGTAGTTACAGACATTTTTATTTATGGAAATAAAATGCTTATAAATAGGAAGTAGAATATTGTCTTTTAAGAGAAAACACAAGTCCCAGAAATTGACCCAGAATTGCATACAGAACTCTAGGAACTATAAGTGTTTAGCAATCTTCAAAATAGAAAATAGGCCATTGAAAATAAAGTTCAAAGTTCTAAAGATAAACAGAATTAATGTTTAGGGTGGATGTGTGGTGCCTTTGACAACACTGAAAGTTCAAAACTACCACCTGTCATGATCATGTTGAAAGCGCCAGATGTGGCCCAGTGGGAAGATCTCTTGACCAACGGAAAGCTACTAAATCCCCTTTGAGACTGCCATAGTAATCTTTCATTTCGATACATGAGAAATGCAGTCATTGAGAAGTATATGTTTATTTTGACAATTTGTGTAATCAGGAGACAAAACTGTTTCTTCAAAGACCTTCACACGTCACCAAGTCATTACCTACTGTGTTCCTTCTACTGGGATGACCACTTATGAAGATGTGGAAGAGAGGAAATAGAAGTTCCTTTATGTCTTTTATCTTATACATATTTATTTATATAAATAATTTACTGAGCAATCAAACATTCCCCATTTAACCACAATAAAGAGTTAGATTTCATTTTTGCATTTTCTGTTGGCCACACCCAGCTGTGCTCTGGACTTACTCCTGTATTAACTCAGGGAATACTCCTAGAGGAGCTTGGAAGATCATATATTGTGCAAATGATCAAACCTGGATCAGTTGTATGTAAGACGTGTACCTTACTATGAAAGAATGCGGTGCTATATCCTTTCTATGTTATAAACTTCTCCTTTTTGCAATTCGAAAAATGGAGGCTCAGAACAATTGTATGACTTGCACAAAAATAGAACACAACTGGCAAATGACAGACCTGGGGTAAGAATCTGTTTTCCTGGACACTAAGTGCAGTGATCTTTCACAATACAGTGCTTATTCTCCACAGAAAGTAACTGCAGTGGTACATACATACATTTATAATATTGATACATAATATTTATGTAGCCATCAATATTATTAAAGGAAATATGAAGTCTGTATGTCCAGAAATCCTCTGCACATGCCTGGCACTGAATGACTGATCTCTTTACAGAGGACTAAGAAGAGGTCTAGTTCCACAAGTAACATAAACAGGAGGGGAGAGCCCAGCTGTGAGTACGCACTGGGCTTGGCGAGAATTCAAGAAGCTAGTCTGAGTCAGAAATAGCTCATTAGAGCTGCTAGGCAAAACCATTGCAGCTGAGATAAGATTATCCTAACGAAACCTTTTGGGGAGTGCCTCATGCCATTTCCTGTGCTGTTTGTGTTTTGGACTTGTGCAATAACATAAACTATGCTATATCCTTTGTTGTGATGGTGCCAGGTGGATGCCTTACATTTAGAATCCTACTTTACGATAGATAAATACAATACATAAATCAATCTAAAAAAGATGTGAGGTCCAGATGCCTAACAACATTCCAGAGAAAGACTGGATTTATTTTAAAATTTCTTTTACTTTTTCCTTTAGATTTTGCTCTGTTTTCTATTTTTATTTATCTAGTGAAGAAAACCAGTTTATATATCATTCACAAGATCATCTATATATGAGTGAAAAGGGTCTGTATTTCTTTTGTCCAATATCCATAGCCAGTAGCCTTAAGGAGGCATTTAAATTTAAACTGAAAGCAACTACAATGAAATTAAAACAAAAGCTGACTTCTTAAATCACACCTTATATGTTCAACAGTGACATGTGGCTAGTAGTGACTTTTGTTTTGATTATTGGAGCTATGATATGGAACATTACTTAAGTAGAACAATAAGTAGTATTTTTCATAAAATTAAAGAAGTAACATTGTAGAATTTTCCAAATTATATTAGATATGCTAAAGGACACTGTCAATTGAAGTAACAAAAATTTTGGACAGGATATACACTAATAGTTTAACTTTCTTATTGAGATGTTATAATGCAGACATATTTAGCTTCCAAAATAAAATCAAAGCAAGAGTCCTGTAAACTAGATTACAGTGGCACAGCTGGACCTTTTCCAGAGGTTTCTAAGAAACTTGGAGAACTTGATTTGGATTTTGGAATAGAGGATACAGGAAACAAATCCTTTTGGGAAGGCAAGTTTAACACCTGATAATGCTCAGGGCTAACTTTTGGCTCTGTTCTCCTGGATGACACTTGTCAGGTTTTGGGGAGACCATTTGGAGTACTAGGGATCAATCCAGGTTGGCCACATGTACCCTGTCTGCTGAACTATTTTCTAGCTCCCAGGGAGATCTTAAGGTCCACACCACTGATGGTGGTTTTTTATAGAGACAATAATAATACTTTTTTTAAAAAAAATTTTAACTAATTATTTAATTTTTATTGAGATACATGGGTTTACTAAACTACGTTTTCTTTGGGGGTATGCTTTTACACCTCTTTAAAATGTATTTTTCTCCTATAGTCAGAGAGAGTACAGCTGGCTTGCTTCACATGTGGCTAATCGGGGTTCAATCCCCGACATTACATGTCTCTCCCAATCCCTTCTAAGAGGGATCTCTGAGCCCAGAGCCAGTAGTATGTCCTGAACACTGTCAGAGATGGCCACAACAAAAAATAAAATAAGATAAAATAAAATAAGCACAGCGGTCGGGCATTCGCCTTTCACGCAGCCGACCCGAGTTCGATTCCTCCGCTACTGAGAGTATCGAACCCGAGTGGATACTGGCAAGCTACCCATGCTATTGGATATTGGATATTCCAAAAACAGTAACAATAAATCTCTCAATGAGAGACGTTACTGGTGCCCGCTCGAACGAATCGATGAGCAACGGATGACAGTAACAGTGACAGTGACAATGTATGTTACCAAGCCCATTACCAAAATACCAAATACCTTTCCACCATAATTTATTGAATTGTTTTACTGCTTTGAATCTCCCCTTTTTTCCCATCTGGTCATCTCAGTTCTGTGAATATTCAGGTTTCAGGTTTTATTTTTCAATAGGCTTTATCTGTTTTATTGCTTTGTTTCTTTTCAGTCCAGATATGAGTGAAATCATTAAGTGCTATATACTCGGTAAGGTGAACTAGAAAGAAATCTCACCCTACAGAAGGGAGCATTAATATAAGGTTCTTTTAGAGCCTTAGTTTTGAATAGAAAAAAATACCTTCTGAAAACATGTAATAATAATTAAGCTCTCACATAGGCTTTAGTTCATGTTCACATTACCCTTGTAGTATGAATCTTTCAAGTGGCATTATTTTGATCATGTTCTTAGGCACCTGGCAGATGAAAGTGAATATTCTTTCTTAATATTTTACCTCATGTTAAAATTCACATTAAAATATTTTCATGGGAAACAAGGTGTGATTCAATAGTTGAGCACACATTTAACTGGGTGAGACCTCAGATAGATTTCTAAATATTATTAAAATATTTTCACAGTCCTCCTAGGGTCACCTGCACATCTCAACTAGAGATGCATAATTTCTTCTACTTTATTGGGTGTTCTATTCTCTCTCTTCTTTCAGAGTTCACAAATAAAACTCTTTTATCTCACTTAAAAGCACATCCCAAACCAAAATTTCAAATACAAAAATGAACAACCAACATTGATCAAAATGATTACTTGCAGAATCATATAGGATGGTTTTTAAAGTTATGATTCGGGCTGAAAAGGTAGTAGAGTGGGCAAGGTGTTGACTCAAGTTTGATCCCCAAAGTATGGAATTCTGAGCAATGTGGGGGTGATCCCTAAGTGCAGAGTCAGGAATAAGCTCTGGGCACAGCCAAGTGTGACCAGAAGCCCCCAAAATTTTATTACATAAGAAAATCATGCTTAACAGAATTTTCAATAATAGAAATATAAATTAAAACCAAAATGAGATACTAGTACAAACCCAGCATGGAAAGAGTTAGCATATTTGACAATATCAAATACTCACTAAAGTATAAATGAATTAGAACTGTCTTCTACTGATGAATTAGGTATAATAATACAACTTTGAATAACTTACTAGTATTAAATATGGTATTAAGACTAAGTATGTATGCAATTCAGTAATTCACTTCAATAGACAAATGTGCACCTATGTAATAGCTGGCATAAGAACATTCATAGCAGTATAATTTATGATGATCTGAAACTGAAGACAATCTAATGTTTGTAAATTTGGATAGAGTTGATAAAATGTGGTCATTAAATAGAATAAAGTTTAGCAGTCAAAATGAGTAAATAAAAACATGAGGAGCTTCAAAAATATGATGTTGAATTGCTGAATGGATACTTGGAATAATACATAATTCTATGCTTAAGTTTAAAATCAAACACAATAAAATTATATGCAGATAGAATATATATTATGTATAATTGATATTTAATACATATCTATTATAGTTACAAGTAGAGATGAAAAGCAAAACAAAAGACAAACGAAATTTATTGGCACACTATTTAAGATCAAGTTTGAGAGAACAATGTGATCTGAAAGAGCTATATAGAAAACTTTCTGAAATAATGTTTTTATGTCTTGATGAGGGTGCTAAAATATAAGTAATCTTTTAATGCAAGTATCATACCGTCTTGTATATTTGACCTAATGGATAATAGTGAGAGTTTTGGATGTAGTAAAAGTACTTATGGTAATGTAGGTAATAAGTGACAGTGCAGAAATCACAATTAATTTCTTCCAGGTCAGTTGACTTCTTTTTTCATTTATGTCAGTGTGTATTCTAAGAAGGAAGTTCCCAGCCTCACCTCTTCCCCAGTCAGTGATCTTTGGTATGGTCCTTATCTTCCAGAAATATGTGGATAGTTGTTGTTCTAACTATAATCTCATTTCCCATTTTCTTCATTATATTTAGACAATATAGTCACATACGGATACATACAAATTGGCCTTTGAAGATAGAAAGATCATTCAGGGCACAAAAAATAACTCAATGAAACATACTAATTTAGTAAGATACTGAAAAATAGAGAGATAATACAGGGGTTAAGGTTCTTCTTTTGGGGCTGGAGCCATAGTACAATGGGGAGGGTGTTTGCCTTGCATGCAGCCAACCTGGGTTCGATCCCCAACATCCCATATGGTCCCCTGAGCACTGCCAGGAGTAATACCTGAGTGCAGAGCCAAGAGCAGCCCCTGGAGGATCTGGAGCAATAGCACAGTGGGTAGTGCGTTTGCCTTGCATGCGGCCGACCCAGGTTCGATAACCAGTATACCATATGGCCCCCTGAGCACTGCCAGGGGTAATACCTGAGTGCAGAGCCAGGAGTAACCGCTAAGCATCACTGGGTGTGACCCAAAAAGAAAAATAAATAAATACATAAAAAAGAGTAGCCCCTGAGCATTGCTGGGTGTGATCCAAGAATTCAAAAAAAAAAAAAAAAAGGTTCTTGCATTCAACAAACCCTGGCCCCCTGAGCACTACCAGGAGTGATTCCTGAGCATAGAACCAGGATTAAGCACTGAAAACACCCCAATTTAGCCACATAGCCGCCTTTCCCCCACCCCTTTAAAACCAAGGCATTAAATCTACCTACAAAGCAGGAGGAGAGTGCTATTAGAAAGAAAAGTGTGTGAAATACACCTTCAACTAAGAAAGGGAGAAATTATTTTTTAAATGTTAAGAAGTGTAATAATTAAAAAAGATATGGAAACTTAGAGGAAAGGTAAGAGACCAGAAACATATCCATGAGTTCCAATAACCAGTAAGTGGCAGTGACATAAAGAGGAAATAAATGAATCTAAATGATATAGACATATATGGGAGCATTTCCAGAGTTGAAGGGGCAACAGTTCTTAAAACAGAAAATACACATGCATTTTGATTGTGGAATATCAGAACACTAAGGATCAAGAGAATGAGTCTTTTTAGCAAACAAAACCATCAGTATAACAGCTGTTATGAAATAATATCTTGATTTTTCTAATGAAAAATAATTTTTCTTTTCACTCCTTTTTCTTCTCTATCATTCTAATTTTCTATTCATCTATCCATCACTTATATTTACTGAATTTTCTTTTGTAGTTCAAAGACTTAAGATACTTACTCAAATTAGTTGCCATATGAATTATATAGACATGTCAAGTTTTCCCTTTTACATATGAGCAATACTTTTAATTTCTCTAGTGTGATATTTGTTGAACAACTTATATGTCTTATAAGATTTCTGTATTGTTATTGTTTTATGCCAAAATGAATACTTAAAATAAGAATTACCCTAGGGCCCAGAGTGATTGTACAGCAGGTACAGGGTTTGTCTTGCACACGGCTGACTTGGGTTTGATCGCCAGCACCACATATAATTCCCCGAGCCTGTCAGAAGTGATCTGACAGGGATATAGTGATATGAATCTAATTAACTCTAACTATTTGCTATGCAATATTTTCTTGTAGAGATTTACCATACTTTATTAAACTTACTGTTTTGTTGTTGCTGTTGCTTTTGTTTCTGGACCACACCCAACTGTGTTTGGGGGCTTACTTCTGCCTTCGAGCTCAGGGATCACTTCTTGTAGAATGCGTGGAACTGAATCCAGGTCAGCTACTGTGTAAGCCAATTACTTTATCTGCTGTACTATCACTTCTGACCTCAACTATTAAATCTTTTCTTTTCCCCTAAATATTACTTTCTTGAAGAACCATGATTTACAAAGTTATTCATAACTGAGTTTGACATACAATGTTCCAGCAACAATTCTACCACCAGGTTCTCTTTTCTGCTTCTTACTCATACATAGCCTGCCATATTGACAGGTATCTCCCTAAGTATAATTGTTAAAGCTTAGTTCTCATGATTCCAGTGCCGTTGACTCTGTGGTTTGGATATTTGCTCTCTCATTCCTTAACAATACTGATGTACCCTGAACCTTGCTCCCTGTTGCTTCCCATATGTCTCTTCTCCATCCCCTACCCAACTCCCCAGCCAACTCTGCTCATTGTCTTTCTTTTTCCTTTTCCTTTGGGACCAAGAGTGATCTAGACATCCTTCTTTAACCATTGCATTTCCTCATTTGCTAACTCTAAATACCACATACACATGATATCATCCTATGTTTATCCTTCATCTTCTGGCTTGCTTCATTTAACATATTACCTTTCAGTTCCATCCATGTTGCAGCAATTGAATGATTTCAGCTATTAACTCTTGAATCTATCTCCAATAAACAAATTCTTGTCTCTAGTGTCTCATAGTCTCTAGTTTTCCATAGACAAATTCTAGTCCAAGTGCGTAGATGGGAATCTGTGGAGACCAAAATTATAGTGCATTGAAAGAATTTGCCTCCCAAGTGTCATATTTTATTCTCTAAACTTTCTAACACTATCTGATTTCTACATAAAACTTTTATCTGATTATCACTGGGACTCTTTCTGTAGGAAACAACTTAGTTTTCCTTTCAGGGAAAGATTCATGAGTTATGTTTGCTTCAAGGCTATATTCTCCTCTCAGATGACCTTTCAACTTCTTTTAACACACTTGTGTTATCCAAATAAGTTTCCAGAATGACAAATTCTACGCATTTCTATCTTTATTTCGAACAGGAAATATACCTTTTGACTTTATAAACAGATTAGCTTAAGTATATATTTATTGGAGCTTATCTGTCTGATGAACAATAATTTAATTTTGCTTCTTAAGCTAGTTCCATAAAGTTATCTGCTGCTTTCTCACCCACTATTATTCCTATTTATCCAACAGATATGACATGTTTAAGTAAGATCCATTACTTCATATGAGAAATGAGTGTAGCCAAGTCATATTTTAAGAGCAAAATTAGCACATAGGTGAAAAATATTAAGAAGTGCTTATAATAAAGATGTTTATCTGTATAAATAAAATGTTTAAGCAAAAACTTGTTTTTCCTATAAAAAACTTTAATATTTTAAATTACAGGTCAATTTAAACATATCACTGAATCATTTCTGCCTCACCTCCACTGAATTTTTTGTTTTTTTTATAATTTAGCATTGATATTAGGCTGTTATTAAAACATTATCTTATATTTATTATATTTAAAAATGGTTTAATTAAAAATGTAAACATATTATTCTATCTTTATTGAAGACTTTATCAATTTTATTGCTAAATTCTAGGGATTTTCAGCCATTATTTCTGCCATTTGGATTGAGTGTTTTGTTTTGTTTCAGGAATTCTAGGCTGATGTAACATTACTAATGCCCTAGATATGTTTTTAACAGAGATATAATTCACATAAGTAAAAAGTAATAAGTAAAAAGCTGGAGTTTCACTTAGATTGGTGAACATTTGGCAATTGATAATAATTTCAATCACTAAAAAAAAATAACACAGAGAGCGTTGCCTTCAGAAAGTTCCCTTAAGCAACATTCAGTTTGAGTCCCTTCTTTAGCTTTACTTTTACATTTTTCTCCCAACAACAATTAAGTGATTTCTACTGCTATAGATGAGCTTTCTCAGAATTTTGATTTTAAATAAAGTAACCACAAGATGCAACTCTTATCTTCTGTAGTATTATATACTTAAGATGTAATTATTTGATAGTTTGTATCAGTAGTTCAAGATATTTTATTGCTAATAAAAATCTGCATTTTGTTATATGATTATATAAAAACTGCATATTTTTGTTGATGCAAATTTCAATTATTTGCAGTTTTTAGGTATTCTGAGAAAGGCTATTTCAAATATTCTTTTTTTAATTTATTTATTTTTTATTAGTGAATTACTGTGAGGGTACAGTTACAGATTTATACATTTTTGTGCTCATGTTTCCCTCATACATAGTTCGAGAACCCATCCCTTCACCAGTGCCCATTCTCCACCACCAGTAAACCCAGCATCCCTCCTACCCTCCCCAATCCCATCTCCCCCCACCCCACCCTGCCACTGTGGCAGGGCATTTCCTTTTGTTCTCTCTCTCTAATTAGGTGTTGTGGTTCGCAATAGAGGTGTTGAGTGGCCACTGTGTTCGGTCTCTAGTCTACATTCAGCCTGCATCACCATTCCCTTGCATGGCCTCCGACCACATTTTACTTGGTGTTCCCTTCTCTGAGTTGCCCTCTCCCCAGAATGTGAGGCCAGTCTCCAAACCATGGAGTCAACCTCCTGGTACTTACTTCTACTATTCTTCTATTCTTGGGTGTTAGTCTCCTACTCTGTTATTCTATATTCCACAGATGAATGCAATCTTTCTATGTCTGTCTTTCTCTTTCTGACTCATTTCACTTAGCATGATACTTTCCATGCTGATCCACTTACATGCAAAATTCATGACCTCCTTTTTTCTAACAGCTGCATAGTATTCCATTGTATAGATGTACCAAAGTTTCTTCAACCAGTCATCTGTTCTAGGGCACTCGGGTTTTTTCCAGATTCTGGCTATTGTAAACAGTTCTTAAGGTAAGTCTTTTTGTGGATGTATATTATCATTTGACTTATGAAAGAAATGAGGAATGAAATGTCTAGATCCTAAGGAAAAATTTGCTTGCATATGAAATCATCAAACAATGTTGAAAGTGATTATTCCATTTTGTACTCTAACAAGTAGTATACAATGACTCTGGTTCTATAAATTTTCAATAATTACTGTTTAAAACTCATAATGTTTTGGATAGGAGTGGAGTTTTTTAACCTTAATTTTGCATTTGTCAGTTTCTTATTTTGATCCTGTGTAAGATTGAAGCTCATTCCCAGATCTCAGACTTGAGTCTAGGTAAATAATTCTCAGCTCAAATTCTTTAAATGGCACCTTAGTCATAACTTTAGCAGGACAGTAGAGGTTGTCTGAGCTCTAACCCTTACTTAAATTTCTAGTTTTATCTCATAATCTCTAACAGGTAAATTCCGTACACCTGACATTCTAGTTAAACTAGTTGTAGCTGGCAGTTCCCTAATCCTACCAGATGGTTTCTTGTCTTTCTGCTTTTCTTCTGCTGTTCCCCGCCCTCAAGTCCTTCTCTGACATCTTCCATCTCCATAGCTTACCATTCCCTCAAATTCATCTCAAAGTGTAACTTTTTCTGACAACCGCCACACCCCCATGCATGAAATTGAAGTTCAGAATTTCTGTACATGTGTCTTGTTAGGTTTTTTTTTGATCTTTAGAATGTTTCACTTATACTTTTGATTATAGCTCATTTCCTATAAGACTTCAGATATCTTCCTAGTTGCAACTACTTTTGAAATCTGGTATACATTTGAAACTTTCACAGTTGGCCTCCAATAATTATTTTCATTTTTTTCTTTTATCTTATTGGGGGAGTGGGAAAGACGCCCAATCATTGTTCAAGGTGGCCAGCAATTACTCCTAGCCATACTTTGCCTTTTGACAAGCGGTTTAGTGCTAGGAACAAAAGATGTGTTGTGTGTGTTGGGGGGGGGGGGCAATGCACTGCCAAGGACAATTAGGATCACCTTAGTGCTCAAGGAGGTGCTCAAGAACCTCCATAGTCAAACTCAATGATGCTCAGGGGCTTCCAAGGCTATACATCCAGAAATTCTCACCAGGCCATGATGTAGCAGGAATAGAACCCAGATCAGGGTCATACTGTTACGTATATCCCCAGACCAGTCAATAAATACTTCACAGGAGGAATGAACAAGCTGAATGAGTTTTAAGTGGAAGTAGTGTTGGTTTTGTTTGGTTTGGTTTTTAGTGGTTCTTACTTATTTTAAATTGAATTTTGCTTAAATTATCTAAAACTAGTTATTCATAGAGGTTATCAGAACTACTTATAAGAAATTGTTTGTCTAAACAGAAGCAGAAACATAAAATAATGGGTCTTAGAATTATACAAACCTGCATTCCTGCTTCATTTTTCTAAGTATAAGACAAGTTATTGAATATTTACTGATTATATTTTTCCCCCCCCTCGATGGCTCATGGCTTCATCATGGTAAGGAGATGGCAACAGTTGCAACTGGCAAGAGTTAGCCAACAGTTGCTGCGCAGAGGTGCAGGCAGGTACAAGGCTGGACTCCTTCAATCAACTGTGTTGATTTGGCCAGTACTTTCTGTACATGAGCATCATGTCCACGCACAAGGTATGTGGTTGTTTGTCAGCATGCAGATCATTATAACATGCCAACCGCACGGCAGAGCCTGGCAAGCTACCCGTGACATATTCAATAAGTCCAAACCAGTAGCAACATTGGGCCTCATTCCCCTGACCCTGGAAGAGCCCCCAATACGGCAGTGTTGAGAAGGATGAGCAAGAAGAGGCTGCTAAAATATCAGGAATAAACTAGGCTGCCCAAACAAAGAAGGACTAAAATGACTGTCTGCATTTTTAGCATGTATGCTGGCATTGGAAGCATCCACTAAGGACCTGATGGTGCAAGCGCAGAAGATCAAGTACGACATCATTGGATTGACCAAGACGAGAATGCATTGATCACATCATGCCATTTTCAACACTGGAGAACAGCTATTCCTCAGAACATGCAACAGTAGAGGCATCGGTGGTGTTAGTGTCCTCATCAACATGAGCTTGGCCATGAGCATTGATTCTTTCAAATGCCTAACAACCCGAATAGGACACTTATTTTTGAATAGATGTGGCTTATTGCTGGCAGTTTCTACCTTCATCATCTATGCACCAACATCCATCTACAATGAAGATGAAATTGACAAGTTCTACACAAGGCTGGGGAAGTTCTATAAAAGAAGACCACACCTTCTACAAGGTCATTGTCAGTGATTTTAATGCCAAGATAGGACTGAGAAGATCACCTGAAGAACTCCATGTCGGTACCCACAGCCTAGAATGGAACGAACAAGGTGAGAGACTGTATGAGTTCATCATGTTGACCAAGACCATCCATGGTAACTTGCAGTTCCAAAAGGCCGAATCTAAACGTTGGACCTGGGAGTCTCCCAGTGGACAGTTCCACAATGAAATTGACCATATCATATTCAATCAACAGTTTTGCCTGACTGATGTCACTGTTGTCCCAAAATTTCAAACAGGATCAGAGCACCATCTCCTTCATGCAAAATTCTACCTCATGGAGCAGGGAGAAAGGGCTGCAAAGTTTAAGAAGAGAACTCCCAAAAGGAGCACCAACTGGGAGCTCTATGGCACTATTGTGGCAATATGGGAAGATGCCATCATTAACAATGTTGATGAGGAATACGATCGACTGGTTCAGCACCTTCATGATTGTGCGAGGAATACCGAGAGAGAGAAAGCCACAAAAAGATGCCTGTCCTCGGAAGCTCATTTGCCAACATGGTTTGGTGCGAGCCTCAGGCCATCACAAGCTAATGTCCGAGCTCATGAAGCTGTGCAGAGAAGCTATAAAGGAAGACCTCAAAGAGAGAAGAGCAGCAGTGTTGGCTGATGAGGCAGAAGCTGGAAAAAGTATTTGCAATGCCCACCTATCCTTCACCAATGATAAGACCAAGATGACTGCCCTCCATGTCCTGATGGATCTATCACATTTTCCAAAATGGCAATGGAAAAGGTTATCCACGACTTCTACTCAGATCTCTTTGATAGCCACGTTCACCTGCCCACTTACCAAATTCCGCAGGATGGATATGTCATTCCCAGGATTCTCCCTTCCGAAATTTGACATGCCATTTCGTTGGTAATGAAGCTTCCAGACAATGTCACACTGGAACATCTGAAGAATCTGACACCAATACTCATCAATACCCTGACTCGGCTCTTCACACGCTACCTGTCTGAATACAAGGTTCTGTCCCAATGGAAAACCAGCAGGACCATTCTGTTGTACAAGAAGGGAGACATCCATGACATCGGCAACTGTCACCTGATCTCCCTGTTGTCCATCATCTGTAAGTTATTCACTCGAGTCATCCTCTGACTAGAAAACATTCTCAAACACTAGACAAAGGGCAACCACAAGAGCAAGCTGGGTTCCGAAATGGATTCAGAACTATCGACCAGATCCACAGAGTGACCAAGCTCATTGAGGTTTTGCGAGAGTTCAAGATGCCACTCTAACTTTCATCGATTTAAAGAAGACCTTTGATTCTGTTGAGACTGAAGCAGTGATCAAAGCCCTAGCCAAACAGGGTGTTCAAACTCAGTACCTCAGGATCCTCCATGAGCTGTATTACAGATTCACCACCAGAATCTCACCATTATACAAGGAAGTGATCACCAAGGTAAAGAGAGGGGTTCAGCAGGATGACATTTCACCAAAACTCTTCTTTGCCTTCAGAGATCACTAAGAAAATGATGGCTAGAGGAATCAGTCGGGATGGGAGATGTGTCAAAAGTAGATAATGGACCAAACATGATGACCTCTCAGTGTCTGTGTTGCAAGCCCTAATGCTCAAAGTAGAGAGAGAGTATGGGGAATATTGTCTGCCTTGGAGGCAGGGGGAGGGCGAGTAAGGGGGGTATACCAGGGATATTGGTGTTGGGGAATGTGCACTGGTGGAGGGAGGAGTGTTTATTTATTGTGTGATTGTAACCCAAACATGAAAGCTTGTAAGTATCTCGCGATGATTCAATAAAATTAAAAAACAAAAACAAAAACCTCTTCAGTGTCATCCTTGAGAACATCATGCGATGACTGGAGTGGGAAGAAATGGGAGTGAAGATAGACGGTCAGCAACTACAATACCTCTGCTTTGCCAATGACATCATTCTAATAACACCAAACATTAGCCAAGCATCAGGAATGCTGGCCAACTTTGACTGTGAGTGAGGAAATGTCGGACTGCAGCTGAATCTCACAGAGACAATGTTCATGAGAAACGGAATATTTCCTGATGTTCCATTTGCTCTCAACAGAATGAAAATCTCTGAATGCAGCAGTTATGTGTACCTAGGTTGAGAACTCAGTACGATGAATGACCTGGCACCTGAGCTGTGCAGGAGAAAGAGAGTAGCATGGAATGCCTTCAAGAGCATGAAAGAAGTTGTTAAGAGGACGAAGAACCTCTGGCTCTGGGCACATCTTTTCAACTGTACCATTCTTCCTGCATTAACATACGCCTGAGACCTGAGCCTTATGAAAACAGGATAAGAATGCTATTCGGATCTCCCAAAGAGGAATTGAAAGAACTATGCTTGGAATATCATGTTTCACTCAAGTGAGAGAAGGAATCCAGAGTCTGACCTCTGTCGACCATCGAGAATCAGGAACGGTGTCTCGTTTGCCAAGGTGTTGAAAATCAGGTGGGCCAGACATGTAATGCAATTTAGAGACAACTGCTGGACTAGAGCTATTACCAACTGGATTCCACGGGACGTCAAAAGAATGCCTGGCTGCCCACTTATGAGATGGTCAGACTTCTTTATCAAGACCCTGAATGAAAGATTTGAGGCTCTTCGTGTTCCTGTAGCAAGCAGGTGCCATTGGGCTACACTAGCATGCAACAGGGATGAATGGAGACATTATTTGCACCTGCTTGAGCAAATCTATGAGCAATGGGATGACAAGTGATACAATTGATATATTTTTCTCATTTATCATATAAGAAAATCATCACATTGTCTTCTATGATATGAGATAAAGTGAGTGCTGAAAACATGCTAGTACCTTCTTGAATATAACATATTGATTCATAAAACTTTAAACTTTCTTTAATGTTTCTCTATAGAATTCAAAAGATATTGTGAAAGATATTCATTGTGACCTTATATTGGAAATAATGCACCAAATCTGTATAGTGAGCTACATTTCAGCCTTCAAAAAAATTGATAGAAGATTTGATAGAGGAGAAAATACAGGTATTAGGTCTTTGCCTTGCATGTGGCCTATCTTGTTTAATCCCTGGAAGCACATGGTGTCTCAAGGATTTGCAAGAGTGACCCCTGAACACAGAACCAGGAACAAGCCCTGAGCACAACTAGGATGGCCCAACTCCCACCCCCAAATAATAACAATATATAAAAAGTTGAAAAACTCTATGACCAATCTTTTCCCAGTACTTGCCAAGAAGAACCTCAACGCCACTAGTATTCATCACTGTAGCACTGTAGCACTGTCGTCCAGTTGTTCATCGATTTACTCGAGCAGACACCAGTAACGTCTCCATTGTGAGACTTGTAATTACTGTTTTTGGCATATCTATAAGTTTGAAATTTGTATACGAATACACCACAGGTAGCTTGCCAGGCTCTGCCGTGCGGGCAGTCTACTCTTGGTAGCTTGCCGGGCTCTCTGAGAGGGATGAAGGAATCAAACCCAGGTCATCCGCGTGCAAGGCAAACTCCCTATCCGCTGTGCTATCGTTTCAGTCCATCACTATTCAGCCTATTCACAGCCTATAAAAAAAACTCAAAAGAATTTCATAAAAAATATTATAACCCAATATTCTTATGATTATCAATCAACAAGAACAAGTGAATATGCTAAAGATGTTTACTCATCTTTAAGGTCAAATGATAGGGACTCACAGAGACTAAAGGAGTAGGAGGACTATAACAAGACATGTCTTTGTAACCCAGATAGCCAGCAGCCATCTTTCAATGCAGTCAGTTTTGCTCCTTTATATCTGAGAGCTTAACTGAAGAAAGGACAGGAAAAAAAAGTGAGAATCATTGATGATATTTGGATATTCACTTCTGAAACACAAGTATTTCCTATGACCTTATAGAGAGACCTGCTTTTTCATTCTCTTGTCAATTTTCCACTGAATACAGCTGTCCTCCTGGCAAATTTCACTCTTTAGCAGATTGAAGTACGTAGGGTTTTCTACCAGGAAAGGAAGATGAGATAAACTAGGTAAGAGATGAACCAACACATCAGAAGTTGCATGGTAGGTAGATAGATTCCAATAAGATCTTTGAAAGAACTCATGCATGTAGTGGTATGAGACAAAGTTTGAATATCACATTTATCTGGAGCATTAATGTCCAACCATGATAGCTCAATGCAGCAACCTCCAAAGAATGAAAACATTTCCATTGAAACATTTTTTATTTGTTAATTTACTATTGTATTTATTATCCATTCTTCCTCACTTAACATCACATTAGCTGGAGGCTAGTTTACTAACAGGGATTCTCTAGGTCTCTGTTCACCAATTTCAAAGTGTCAGGGTAGAAGAAAATAAAGACAATCACAATATCAACCCTTGTGAAGCTTAGAAGAGAGATGGGTGATTTAAATAGAGTTTTATGTAAATTTTAAAAAATAAATGAAGGTTTAGAAATTGAAAGTGACAAGAAACTTATGGACTATGCTCAAGATATTCCTAAGGGACCAGAAAGGGCAACACAACAGAGCTTCGAGGAAAGTAGCAGTGTGGCAAGTAAAACTGTTTCTTGTTTTTACTAACACTATATTGAGACATAATAAAGGGACTCAAATTCACTCCAAATCAATTATTCTGATAAATTTATCTTACAAATTATTTCTTCAAGTTATTCACAAAATGCAAAAGATTTCATTATCTGCATCACTGTCACTGTCACTGTCATCCCACTGCTCATCGATTAGTTTGAGTGGGCACCAGTAACGTCTCTCATTGTGAGACTTATTGTTACTGTTTTTGACATATCCAATACGCCACGGGTAGCTTGCCAGGCTCTGCCATGCGGGTGCAATACTCTCGGTAGCTTGCTGGGCTCTCCGAGAGGGGTGGAGGAATTGAACAGGAATCGTACACGAATCTAACACATGAAAGGCGAACACCCTACCTGCTGTGCTATCTCTCCAGCCCAATTACCTCCAAAGCATATATTTTTCATGTTGATTTACTAAGACTACAGGGTATTCTCGTATAGATTTGAGCAGGTATTTTACTATATTTATTTTTAAATCTAGTGAAGCGGTTTCTACAAATTGCCTCCCCAGTGGTCTTAATAATAAAGTTCCATTTTGTCCCAAATCCAGGGCCACTGTTCTTATGCAGGGAATGGGTCTATCTAATATAAACCATGGTACAATTCTAGAACATATATATGTTTGCTTTCTCTATTGTGTTGCAAGAATATAGTTGCTGTGAAGTTGGTGGGCCCCATGGGTGGCTCATGTGAAGTGGGGAGGAGAAATACGGCCACATTTTCCCCATCCACCTCGGCCACCCGGGACCCAGGGTTACTGGCTTCTTGTCTCGCCTCACAGAAACAAATTTCAGGAGTAATGAACAGTGAAAATCCATAGTTTTTATTTGGAGGTTTTGAAGGGAAGGGGAGAGAAAGTGAGAGAGAGAGTTGAGAATAACGTGCTCAAGAGAGAACCTGGGCTTCTCCATGGGCAGAGGGAGCCCCTACACACATCCCAGCATGAGTCAGGAAAGCATGGAAGTCCACATCTCAAGAGGGGAGATGCGGGCACACGTGTGCTCAGGCACTGCATGTGCCCTGGCAGCATAGGTGCGCCCTTCCTTTGTTCAAGGTGGCCATTATAGGGTTTCTCCAACCTGCCCCCACATGGGGCTTCTACCTAGGTCAAAGTCTGTTGCTAAGGCAGTTACCAGGGGGATTGGGAGTGGTGATGGTCTTCTTTGAAATTCCTTTCCTGGCCTTTTGTTTCTGCAGGAGCTTCTCTGGGTCTGTTGCTATCTGTGGCTGAGGGTCTTGTCAGGCCCTTTTTCCCTGTCTTTTCCTGTTTTCTTCTGAGGGGTCTTATCAGGCTCTCATAGCAACTTTGGGGCTATTTCTTCCCAGGAAATCTTTGCCATTGCCTTGGAAAGGGGCCTTCCCTGTCCTGCCTACATCAGTTGGACCTATCACTGGCAGCACCTCACACTCAGGAGACTGCCGACACCTTGGTGAGGATAGCCCTGCCAGTGGGAATCAGTTTCCTCCTGACGGCATCTGTGTACTGCAGGGCTAGCCTGGAGGGAATCACCTCCTGACAGCGTCTGTGTACTGCAGGGCTAGCCTGGAGGGAATCACCTGCAGGCACCTTGTGGGAGGCAGGTCCTCTGTGTTCTTTCCAGGCTGTCGCCACTAGATTTCCTGTCTTTGTGCAGGAAGCCCCAACAAGCCCTCCCAGGCTAGGAGGCTACAGGGGGAAGGAAAGGCGGCACCTCTGGAAGTTGGATATTCTCTCAAAAGAGGCCCCTTTGAAGTGAAGGCCTCAGTGCTTGGGCTAGTCACTTGGTATTCTAACTTTTTTAGTTCTCACAATTGAGATTACTTATCTGCCCTAGCCAAGAAGGCCGTGGAGGCTCATTAAGAAAGAGGTTCTAAGGCATGAGGCCCATGAGGGTCCTGTATCTGACCCTGAAGGTCTCATGCTCCCAAAGGTTCCTCCAGCTAAGCCGGCAAAATCAATGTCCTGTGTGAGCCAAGGTAAAGGTAATTGACTAAGTTTGGCCTGACATCTAGTGGCTGTACATGAAAGAGGCCCTGCATCGAGACATTTTTCCCACAGACAGCATATGGGTAATAACAGAGAACAGAAAATTCAGGAAAAGAAAAAAAGTTTCCTCAGTTGTACAATTATTATTAGTTAACTGTATTCTGAAGAAACTCTTTAGACTAGTACTATTTATCTATGATAATTTATTCTGACCAACACAAATAGCACAGAAAAAAGTTATTAAAACATGATTAATTCTGTCTTCAATTTATTTTCAGTGTATGAGAAACTGTTCAGTGGTCCCTAATCTGAACTCCCTTGTAAGTACTGTCCATTTTTTCTGTGAACAAGATTGCTCGAATGTTCCACAAGCCCATCCAAGACCCTGCGCTCTTCCTTCTCCAGCTTCAGACTCTATTCTCTCCCTATCTCCTTCAGTAGTTAGTTCTCTAACTTCTTTTTCATGCTGAGAATTTTCTCTTTGATCTCTTTTGTTCAAAACTGTGGACCAAGATGATTCCCTCAATCAAAATTTACAGAAGTTCTGTGAGCTCAACAAATTTGCCTGAGACTTGAGGATGACACCCCTCTCGCCCCCAAATTCCTATAGATGCTCAATTCTACAGCCAATTCTTCAGCTATGATGACTGACCATTTGTTGCTACCTGTGTTTCTTTTTTTCATCTCACATATGGGAGAAATTTCTTCTTTTTTTTTTCTATTGTGGAGGGGGTGATATCTACACATGTAGAGGCAATGAAATTCCTGGGAAGTGATAACCAACTAGCCCTAAGGCTTTCAGGACCCACATCGTGGACACAGGAACTAAGGCTATTAAGATCTTTATCTGGCTTCAGCGTAGATCCAGAGAAGGCTGGACTGCCCGCTCCAAGAAAAGCTATGCACGAAAGGAATTTCAATGAAGACTGTCAACTAATTCCAACTCTTCCCCCTTGGTAGTCACCCTAGCAACAGACTCTTACCTGCGTAGAAAGCCACACATGGGGCATTTTGGAAGAAACCCTGAAAAGCCAACTTGAACAAAGAAAGCCTACGCATATCCTGCCCATTTGCTGCCCATGTCTATGTGTCATGATCAAGCACATGTGGTGCCCAACAGCCCAACATATGTGTCATCCGCATCTCCGCTCTTAAGATTTGTACTGTCATATCTAATGCTGGGATGTGTCCGGGGGCTCTCTCCACCTTTGGAGAAGCCTGTGTTCTCTCGTGAGTGCACTGCTCTCTCTCTCTCTCTCTCTCTCTCTCTCTCTCTCTCTCTCTCTCTCTCTCTCTATCTCTCTCTCGCTCTCTCTCGCTCGCTCTCTCTCTCTCTCTCTCTCTCTCTCTCTCTCTCTCTCTTTCTCTCCCTCTTTTCCCTTTTTCAAAAACCTCTAAATAAAATCTACTTTACTTCACTGCTAATCTCTTCTTGAAATTCTTTTCTAGAGAAGGCAAGGGCCCAGAAAACCTGGACCAGACCTAGGACTGACTTTCCCTTCCTGCAAAGAGTGATTCCTTACTCCAGCCAGAGTCCATGGCTTCCTGAGAAATCTGGTGGCAGTGATGAACTCCTTTGCCTTGCAAATAAGTGGATGTCAGGTGGAGCTTGACTGCTGAGAAGTGGGGTGGCGGGACTCGAGGTCTGTGCTGTGCAGGGGCTTATCGCAGACTTGATCAGTCCTAGACTTCCCAGCCAGTCCAGGGGTGACTGACATGGATTCGAGGAAAATGACCGTCTTTCTCCTCTCCACTTCACGTAAGTAGCTGGGGGTTCACTGGCATCACACACAGAGAGATGAACAGAGCTAAATCTGGATTTTCACAAATCAATGATAAATTGAATGATAAATTCAAATTTCTTTCTCAAAACTATATTATTTTTATAGGTATTAAACTAAAACTAAATATTTTGAATAAGTCTGTGTTAATACATATTAAAATGTACATGAAATAAATTATAAAAATGTAGGAAGGATGAAGAGAATTAAGAAAAAAATAAGGGGAAATCTGAATAGGCATATGCTTTAATCCTAAGACAGGAAATGTTGACTGTATAATTAGAAAAAATATAGATACTGCTTAAGTGTCTGTATTAATAAATGAAATATTGTAGTGGAAATCTCTGTTTTTCACTTTAAGTCTCAATGCGGTGCCAGAGAAGTAGCACAGTGGGTATGGCACTTGCCTTGCACATGGCTGACCCTGGTTCAGTTGCTCACACCTTGTATGGACCCCTGAGGCACCTCCAGGAGTGCTTTCTGAGCACAGTGCCCAGGAGTGTGCCCTGAGCGTAGCCGGGTGTGCCTCCACAAACAAACAAGCAAACAAATGAATATTTCCATGGAAGTACCAAAAAGCACTCCCAATGATCAGATACAGAACACAAAATATACTAAATGTTAATTCATATTGATAATGCATAAAATCCTTTAGCAAACCTTTCTTAGTTTAGTAGAGGGAAACCATAAACACCATGGGTGGATGCTATTCTCAATGTTAAATGCTGAAAAAATTTTCCTGCCTTTTAAAGAAGCTTTTTAATGCTTCTTACAAGACTGCTTTTAAGGCTATAAATTCTCTAACTTGTTGCCTGTCCAGAGATTGTATTGCTCCTTCAAGTTGGAATCTTGTTGAAGAGTATCCTGGGAGAAGTGTCCATTTCATTAAGTCTCCTGACCCACCCCACCCCCCATATCCTACTATTTCCTTCTGGTTTATAGAGTCTTATTTTATACATCTGCCCTGAATCTTATGAGCACCCTTGGTGTGTAAATTCCTTTTGGGTACCCTTGGTGTGTAAATTCCTTTTTTGACTTTCTATTTTCAAGATACTGTCTCTATCGTTGTTTTATGTCATTTTGAACACAATATGTTTTGAAATTTTTCTACTTGCATTTATTTTCTCCCCTCCATTTTTTTACATTTAAAAATGTTTAATGACATGAAAATTAAAAAAATTAAAATGTTTAAAAAATTTTTTAATTAGTCACAGTGAAATTACCAAGTTATTCATGTTTGAGTTTCAGGCATTCCCTCCACAAACTCTCCCAATCCTTAGCCTAATACTCCCCTGCCTCTATGAGAGGCATTTTTTTTTAAATATAAGGGACACTTTTAAAAATATATGGGAGTGGCCGGCACGCCGACCCCAAGCGCCGCCGCCGTCCAGTCTTCCAGCAAAGGTCTGTGACGCTCCCTCGACCCGCCCTTCCGGACCCAGCCTGCTATGCGGCCCTGAGCACCCCGGGCTTCCCTCCCCTCCAGACTGCCGGCCGAATGGCCGGCACGCCACCCCCAGCACGTTGACCACTGACGGGTTGTGGGAAAGGGGTGTGGCCTAACCACCAGGGGCGTGGCCTAAGAAAAGTGGGCGTGGCCTCATTGCCGGTCAGCCAACACTAACGCGGCGGCAAGTACTTTCCTCAACATCCTATCCAAGACTAATACCCTAGCTATTCACAAGCAGTAGGACAATAAAACACAAGACTTCACATAAGAACTGAAGGAAACATCTCAGTAGGAGACCAGGTTCTACAACCGGCAAGTTGTAGAACAACCGGCAAGTTGTTGAGCCTATCCACAATCCTTTTTTGCAACAAAAGGAAACAGGGACACTCATCATCAAGGGCCCTCTTTCATATCACCACAAACAACATGAAGAAACAGCAAAAATCCCCATTGCAACCAGAGGACGATCAAAGGAGTCCGGAAACCTCAATGGGCGCTTCCTACAAACTTGACCTCTCTGAGAAAGAATTCAGAGTTGAAATCCTCAACATGTTCAATGAACTCAATGCAAAGATGGACAACTTCAAGGAAGACCTGGCGGAAACAATACAACAGACAGCCGACAAAATACGGGAAGAAATGAGAGCAGAAATAAAAAACCTTCAAAAAGAAATGAAGGATTCCATACATGAAATCAAAAACTCTCTGGCTTCCCTCAACAATAGGATGACTGCAGCCGAAGACAGAATCAGTATGCTTGAAGATGAGCTGCAAGAGGCCTACAGGCAACAACAAACCATGGCAAGAGACCTCAAAATAGCTCTAGCCAGAATCAGAGTCCTAGGGGATGATTTCAAGAGGAACAACATTAGAATCATTGGACTACCAGAACCACAGGGAACCAACCCCAACGAAAAAGACACAGTCAAACAAATCATTGCGGAAAACTTCCCACAGCTGGACAATGCGGGCATCCAGATTCAAGGCGCCCGAAGAGTGCCAGCTAAAAGAGATCCTAACAGAAAAACCCCAAGACATATCATAGTTACAATGATGGACATCTTCCAGAGAGACACAATACTCCAAGCAGCAAGGTCCAAGAAGGAAATCACATACAAAGGAGCACCCCTTAGGCTCACAGCAGATCTATCAGAGGAAACCCGCCAAGCTCAGCTCGAAGGCAATGGTGGGATATAGTGAAAAAACTCAATGAAATCAACACTTCACCAAGAATACTTTATCCGGCTAAACTCTCATTCAAACTAGAAGGAATCATACACTACTTTGGGGATAAACAACAGCTCAGGAACTTCATAGACTCAAAACCAAACCTAAAAGAAGCACTAAAGGGGCTATTGTAAGACAAGAACAACCCCTACAAGCACAACAAACCCTTGCACAAAGACGGCACAAAATCCCATAACAATAATCTCCCTTAATGTCAATGGTCTGAATTCACCAATTAAGAGACACAGACTGGCAAAATGGATTCAGAGACTCAACCCAACATTCTGTTGCCTGCAAGAAACACATCTGAATAGCCAGAACAAACACAGACTCAAAGTCAAAGGATGGAAAACAATCCTGCAAGCAAACAACTCCCTCAAGAAAGCCGGGGTGGCTTTACTAGTATCGGACAACATAGACTTCAGGTTGAAAAAGATTAGTAGGGATAGTGAAGGCCACTTTTTATTAATCAAGGGATGTGTACATCAGGAAGAAATCACACTCCTAAATGTCTACACACCCAATGAGGGACCAGCTAAATACCTACAACAGCTGCTAAGAGACCTCGAGAAGGACATCTCGAGCAATACAATACATCTCGAGCAACTACAATAGTAGTTGGAGACTTCAACACCGCACTGTCTCCTCTGGACAGATCTAGAAGATTAAAACTCACCAAGGAAATACTGGCTTTGAAGGAAGAAATAGAAGAGAGAGGGCTAATAGATCTATACAGGGCTTTATATCCCCAAAAAAAGGAATACACATTCTTTTCCAGTGCACATGGAACATTTTCCAGAATAGACCATGCGCTGGGCCACACAACATACCTCAACAGAATCAACAAGATAGACATTGTACCAGCTATCTTTTCAGACCATGATGCACTGAAGATAAAATTTAACTGTGGACATATGCAGAAAACCAAATCAAACACCTGGAAATTAAATAGCTCGATATTGAACAATGAGTGGGTCAGGAAGGAAATCAAGGAAGAAATAAAAAGGTACCTAGAAACAAATGAGAATGAAGACACGAGCTACCAGAACCTGTGGGACGCAGCTAAAGCCGTTTTAAGGGGAAAATTTATAGCTCTGCAAGCATATCTCAGGAATGAAGAAAGGGCCCACATAAATAACTTGACTTCACAGCTCAAGACCTTAGAAAAGGACCAACAAAAGGAGCCAAAACCAGGCAGAAGGAAAGAGATAATAAAACTTAGAGCAGAAATTAATGACATGGAAACCCAAAAGACAATCCAGAAGATCAATGAAACCAAGAGCTGGTTCTTCGAGAAAATAAACAAGATTGATAAACCACTAGCAAGACTCACAAAGAAAGAGAGAGAGAGAACCCTTATAAGCCAAATCAGAAATGAAAAGGGGGACATCACAACAGAAACCAATGAAATTCAAAAGATCATCAGAGACTACTTTGAAAATCTCTATGCCACGAAACAAGAGAACCTAGAAGAAATGGATAAATTCCTCGACTCCTATAATCTCCCAAGGCTGAACCAAGAAGACCTGGAGTACCTGAATAGTCCAATTAACATCAAGGAAATTGAAATGGTAATCAAAAGTCTCCCCAAAAACAAAAGCCCAGGTCCAGACGGATTCACTACTGAGTTCTTCCAAACATTTAAAGAGGACTTTTTGCCAGTCCTTCTCAAGCTCTTCCAGGAAATTGAAGAAACAGAAACCCTCCCTAACAGTTTCTATGAGGCTCATATCTCCCTAATACCAAAAGCAAACAAAGACACCACAAAAAAAGAAAACTACAGGCCAATATCCCTGATGAACACAGATGCAAAAATTCTCAACAAAATATTAGCAAATAGAATTCAACAACTCATCAAAAAGATCATACACCACGACTAAGTGGGATTCATCCCGGGGATGCAAGGATGGTTTAACATCCGGAAATCAATCAACATAATCCACCATATCAACAAAAGAAAAGATAAAAATCATATAATCATATCAATAGATGCAGAGAAAGCATTTGACAAGATCCAGCATCCGTTTATGATGAAAACACTAGCCAAAATGGGTATAGAAGGGACCTTCTTCAATATAGTCAAAGCCATTTATCACAAGCCTATGGCAAGCATTGTCCTCAATGGGGAAAAACTAAGAGTCTTCCCTCTGAGAACAGGGACGAGACAAGGATGCCCACTCTCTCCACTTCTGTTCAATATAGTACTGGAAGTACTTGCAATAGCGATTAGGCAAGAAAAAGACATTAAGGGCATTCAGGTAGGAAAGGAAGAAATCAAGCTCTCACTATTCGCAGATGATATGATACTATACTTAGAGAACCCTATAACCTCTACCAAGAAACTCCTAGAAACAATAGACTCGTACAGTAAAGTTGCAGGCTATAGAATCAATACCCAAAAGTCCATGGCTTTCCTATATGCAAATAATGAGAGAGAAGAAAGTGACCTGAGAAAAGCAATCCCATTTACAATTGCGCCTCAAAAAATCAAATACCTCGGAATCAGCTTAACAAAGGAGGTAAAGGACTTGTATAATGAAAACTATAAAACACTACTTCAGGAAATAAAAGAGGACACGAGGAAATGGAAAGACATCCCCTGCTCATGGATTGGAAGAATTAATATTGTCAAAATGGCAATTCTCCCCAAAGCATTGTACAAATTCAATGCGATCCCTATAGGGATACCCTTGACATTCTTCAAAGAAATGGAGCAAGCGCTCCTGAAATTCATATGGAACAATAAGCCCCCACGAATAGCTAAAGCAATCCTTGGGAAAAAGAAAATGGGAGGAATCAACCTCCCCAACTTCCAACTCTACTACAAAGCGGTAGTCATTAAAACAGCATGGTACTGGAACAAAGGCAGAGCGGCAGACCAATGGAACAGGGTTGAATACTCTGACATACACCCCCAAATATATGATCATCTAATCTTTGATAAGGGAGCAAGAAATGTGAAGTGGAGTAAGGAAAGCATGTTTAACAAATTGTGCTGGCTAAACTGGACGGCAACATGCAAAAAAATGGGCTTAGACCTCCATCTATCACCATGTACAAAAATCAGATCAAACTGGATTAAAGACCTCAACATCAGACCAGAATCCCTAAGGTACATTGAAGATAAGGTCGGCAAAACCCTCCACGACATTGAAGCCAAAGGTATCTTCAAAGCTGACACGCCATTGGCTAAGCTAGTGAAAACAAAGATAAATAAATGGGACTATCTCAAACTAAGAAGCTTCTGCAACTCAAAAGAAACAGTCACCAAAATACAAAGACAGTCTACAGAATGGGAAAGGATATTTATGCAGTACCCATCCGATAAAGGGTTGATAACAAGGATATACAATGCACTGGTTGAACTCCACAAGAAGAAAACTGCCAACCCGATCAAAAAATGGGCTGATGAAATGAACAGAAACTTTTCCAAAGAAGAAATCCGAATGGCTAAGAGGCACATGAGAAAATGTTCAACATCACTAATCATCAGGGAGATGCAGATCAAAACAACAATGAGATATAATCTCACACCACAGAGACTGGCCCACATCCCCCAAAACAAAAGCAACTGGTGTTGGCGTGGATGTGGGGAGAAAGGGACTCTCCTTCACTGCTGGTGGGAATGCCGACTGGTTCAGCCCTTTTGGAAAACAGTATGGACGATTCTCAAAAAGTTAGAAATTGAGCTCCCATTTGACCCAGCAATACCACTCCTGGGAATATATCCCGGAGAGGCAAAAAGGTAGAGTAGAGATGACATCTGCATTTCCATGTTCATTGCCGCTCTGTTCACAATAGCCACAATATGGAAAAAACCAGAGTGCCCGAAAACAGATGATTGGCTAAAGAAACTCTGGTATATTTACACAATGGAATACTATGTAGCTGTCAGGAAACATGAAGTCATGAAATTTGCATACAAGTGGATCAACATGGAAAGTATCATGTTGAGTGAAATGAGTCAGAAACAAAGAGACAGACATAGAAAGATTGCACTCATATGTGGAATATAATGTAACTGAGAAGTACAAGTTGGCAACGATGCAACTTCTGGCAGATATCTCTCTGGACTTAGTTACTAAAATACTAAATTACAGAAACCCAAAACTGAGAGGCCGCTAAGTGTGGTCACTCGACCTCATACCTCTTCATCCTCAGCAATGGAAAACAAATTATCTAATGCTTCCTTTTCAGCAGGTCTGACTTTAGGGGAGAGACTCTCCAAACAAAAATAGTGAGTTTTGTTGAAATATTGTATGCAATCAAAGTGAAAGTAAAGTGAAATTTATTAGTTACATAGGCGGGGGGGGGCTTAGGGTGGGGGGGCTAGGGGCGTGGGGGGGTTTGAGGTGTGAGGGGGCGGGGTGGAGCTATACTGGGATTCTTGGTGGTGGAATATGAGCACTGGTGAAGGGATGGGTATTCGAGCATTGTATAACTGAGATTTAAACCTGAAAACTTTGTAACTTTCCACATGGTGACTCAATAAAAAATTAAAATATATATATATATATATATATATAAGTTTTTACATTGTGGTTCACTATACTGTCCACATTATTTTCATTGAATCACTTTGGGTCTCTTGTATTTTTTTGCTTGTATTCTTAACTCTGGGAAGCTCTTATCCTTCTTCTTATAATTTTTTTTCTCTTCTGGCCACACCCTGAGGTGCTCAGGCTTATTTCTGGCTCTTCACCAAGGAAGCATTCATGATGGGGCTTGGGGGGCAATATGAGATGCCAGGAATTAAATTCAGGTGAGCTGATGCAAACCCTACCCATTGTACTATCTCTTTGACTCCTTTGTAATTTTTTAAAACTATTACTTCTTCACAAGTTTGCTTTAATGTTTTTCAAAAACTAATGTTTTTTTTGGATAATAACCTTAAGTTTTATAAGCTTCCTTGGTGAATTGTCCCTTTTCCTACTCCCAGAGAAGCTTACAGTGCTCTTACAAACACCCCTAGCCTCCCGAGTTTATCTTTAACCTTTCCTTTGTGCTCTACTTATCATTCTTACATTCCCCAAGCCAGTCTTGGTTACTTATAAGCAAAAAATTTTGGTAACTCTGGACTTTATTTGTATTTGTAGTGAATTACTTGCTTTTCTATTTCCCTTATAGCCTCTTCATATTTTACTATAGAGCAATGTTCTTTGATTGAACACAGAAAGAACATTAATAATGTGCTCCTAATATCTGGGAGTTGATTGAGTCTGAAATATACCTACTCCTGGGCATCTGTCATAATTACTTGATTCAGCCTTCGGTCGCCATAATTCCTAGCACTCCACAAAGGGAGGTCCTTTCGTGGGACTGAGATGGACCTGGGACTAGTGGCGAAGCTATCCTTGCATCAAAATGGGGCAGTCTAGAAAGCATGGTCTTCATGCAAGATATTATGGCTTAAGAGATAGGACTCCCATGAGGAAGGACAAGCTGAACTGGACTGAGGACTTAGTCTGGGATTTATGGCAAGTCTTGCTTGCCCTTAGAGCCCAGAGAACTAAGTTTTGGAGTCTGTATCTCTTACTGTGTTTATCCAAATAACTGCAAAGTTTAATAAGAAGTAAACTGATTGTTTAATATGTACAACTAAAAGTGAAAGATAAAAGCAATATAGATGTCAATGGGAGACAGTGTCTCCTAGAGTTAACCCCCTCAAGATTGCCTCCACTGAAATGCTTTACCTCTGTAAATGATCAATCACACCTACATGCAGTCCTATACCTTGAACCCTTTCAGATATTCTGTAAGTATGCTAACAGCTCGGTATTGAATGGGCCATTTTTACTATCAGTCTGTGGTCCCCCATCTTTTTGTCTCTCTGCTGAGGAACCTGAGTAGGCAACTCTCAGCCACTGAATGCATGCATCACGCACACCCCAACATTTTGAATTCTCTGGTATGCTGTTCATGTCTTTAAAGACTTTTCCTTAGAAACACTAGAAAGACTGTTTTCTAGAGATTTTCCCCATCTTATCAAGGTACACTACTCTCTTTTCCTCAACTGCTCTTATTCTACTGCTCTGAGCTTCTATTGGAATTTTTTTTTTTTTTGCTTTTTGGGTCACACCCAGCGATGCTCAGGGGTTACTCCTGGCTTTGCACTCAGGAATTATTCCTGGCAGTGCTTGGGGGACCATATGGGATGCCGGGGATCGAACCCGGGTAGGCCGCGTGCAAGGCAAACGCCCTACCCGCTGTGCTATCGCTCCGGCCCCCTCTATTGGAATTTTTATATCACTTATCATGCTCCATTTATATCATGCCTGTTTGTAGTTTTCTCACTTCAGTTCTTTGATGCTTTGTTGATTTCTTGTGCCATAATTTCTTTGAGATTATATTTTTCTTTTTGGGTCACACCCGGCATTGCACAATGGTTACTCCTGGCTCTTCACTCAGGAATTACCCCTGGCAGTGCTCAGGGAACCATATGGGATGCTGGGAATCAAACCCGGGTTAGCCACATGCAAGGCAAACACCCTACCCACTGTGCTATTGCTCCAGACCCTCTTTGAGATTTTTAAACAACCTCAAAATGGTTTTATTTAAGTCATTCTCTGAGGATGTTCTGACATGGTTGTTGCTTTATAATAATATAATATAATAATGCAGAGCACTCTATGTTATTGTTTTCACTCATTGAACATGGCAGGCTTCTAGGTGTCTTTCCCATTGGGCTTACTGTGCTACTGCTATGCTGAGGGTGAGTAGTTAGCTACCTCCGACTTCCTGAGAAATTAGGCTGAGAATTACTCTGTTCCTCCTCTACCCATCTTTACCCAGTAATAGGAAGTATAACTCGGTTCAGGAGATGTGGACTTGGGTCCATTGAAATGGTAGAAGTTGTGTAAGGATTTGCCAAGGCCTGGCTGGAAGGAAGGGGAATCTAGCTCATGTTCTGAAAGGCCATGAAGTTGACCAGGTGATCAATCTCATATGGAGTGGGGGGTTGCAAACAGAGGTTCAGGAAATATGGAGCTGTCGATGTTCTGTTTCTTTTATTTCTTCTTCTTCACAGATAATCCAGGTTGATACTTTAGGGATCAGGCCTTTTCAAAATACTTTTTGAAACAAGAGAAGGAAGCTTCTATTGTTACTTTTGCTTTTTTGGGATCTGCATAAATTCCAGAGACTTCTGTAAAATTCAGTAGGGAGTCAGCATTGATCCTAAAATTATCCTGTTGAGGAACAGAGTACCCTTTTACAGAAGTGATTGTACCTTTAAATTCTCTATAGGAAATGGAATTTTACCATTACAAATAAGATTTAGGGGCTGAAGGGAAGTACAGCGGGTAGGATCTCTGCCTTACACTCGGCTACTGAGGTTTGACTTCCAGCATCCCGTTTGATACCCTGAGCACCACCAGGAGTAATCCATGAGCGCAGAGTCAGAGTCAGGAGCAACATCTGAACATTGCCAGTTGTGCAACACCCATCCCCAAAAGAAAAAAAAACCACAACCAAGACTTAAACACAGTTTGTATCATTGATCTGAGCATATTTTACTACTTTTTAAAAATTTGGAGCTACATCAGGTGGTGGTCAGAGCTTAATCCTGATTCTCTGTTCTCAGGAATCATACCTGCTGATGTTCAGGGTGCCATATGCTGTATTTGGATCCAACGGGAATAGACTGAATGCAAGGCATATGCCTTAACACTTATTCTACTGTTCCATCTTCAAGTGTGCATATCATACTTTTTATGCCCTACTTGTCTGTTTCTTTTCAAAATAAGTCTTATACTTTTCTTAAGTCAAAAATGCATTTACAGGGGTCAAAGCATTAGTGCAGTAAATAGGGCACTTCCCTTACAATCAGTTGACCTAGATTTGATCCTTAGCATCCCATATGGTCCTCTGAGCATGGGTATGAATGATACCTGATCAAATAGCCATGTGGAGGTCATGTATGAACTCCTAGCCCCAAACAAAAACAAACAAACAAAACAGAATGCATCTTCTTGGATTTTACCATGATTCCAGAGTTTCTAAAGTAGCCTAACCCTAAAAGAAGTCTTTGATGAGCAGAAAATCAGTCATCTTTGGATGAAAAGCCTACATTCCACACTAGAGGAAATTTGCATGTGGTTGGATTTTAAGGTACTTGGAG
This sequence comes from Sorex araneus, assembly GCF_027595985.1. Taxonomy (NCBI): domain Eukaryota; kingdom Metazoa; phylum Chordata; class Mammalia; order Eulipotyphla; family Soricidae; genus Sorex; species Sorex araneus. Next base: position 133,413,361 of record NC_073304.1, on the reverse strand, counting down.
TATCCTAAAATATCATTGCAAGTGCCTTATTGGAAACTGACATTTCTCACAAGCTTCATGTGCTGAAAAAATAGATTGTTTTAACCTATTTTGTGCATAAAAGTGTTCTTAGTCCTTTGTAGGTCTTTCCTATGAAGAGATATAATTTGAATTTATATCATTCCATCCTTTCAAAAATACATAAACATTTTTTTCCCTTTTGTAGAAATGCATTCTCATGAAAACGAACATTTCTAGATGCCGATTTCCTCTGTTATCTGAATAATTCACAAGAGGGAAGATTAAGGTGTTTAGGATGTATCACTTACTATAAATTCATAAGTGGGGAAATAATTGAAAGTTAGAATGAGATATTTTTACCACAGACTTCCAATTTGTTTTATTTTTGATGTATAAAAAGCCATAACTATGGGTGCAATTCTAGAGTTAAAATTGATTATATAACAAAGTTGAAGTATTAAAATCAATATATCTAGAAAATCAATTTACATGAACATTGTCATATCTGATTGCATGGTTGTTAAGTTATTGTTAATGAATTTATTAAGGTGTTTGTTGCTTAAAGAGGTGTCTGGCCGGTGGACCAGAGCCAAAGAATCAGCATGGAGGAGGTTCAAGAATGTGGATGTGGCTGCCACTGCTTCTGGAAGTGTAAGAGGTTTAGGGGAGGTTATCCACCCTGACTCTGAAAAAAACCACCAGTACTCTCAGCCTGGGCATTGGGTAGCACTGTAAGCACTGTCGTCCCGTTGTTCATAGATTTGCTCCAGTGGGCAGCAGTAACTTCTCCATTGTGAGACTTCTTACTGTTTTTTTGCATATTGAATACGCCATGGGTCGCTTGCCAGGCTCTGCTGTGTGGGTGAGATACTCTTGGTAGCTTGCCTCAGGTGGGATACTCTCGGTTGCTTGCCAGGCTCTCTGAGAGGGAGTCGGCCGTGTGCAAGGCAAACACCCTACCCGCTGTGCTATCGCTCTGTCACCCCAGAGACATTGGATATTGGACAATGGGCATTGGGTACCTGAAATTATTCAGAGGTTGGTGTCTCTGCTGAGAATATTCGTGAAGCAGTGGAATTGAGCCCTTGGGGTAGCTGTAGTGGAGATGTGAGGGTGCTGTTGCCAGAGCTTCAGCTGGGAGAAAGAACAATATATTTTATACTCATATTTTTGCTGAAGATTTTCTCTTAGCCTACTATAGGCCCATTGGACAGTTGGGAAACAAATGTTTGACCAGCAGATGGTTTTCTCCTTTGGAAACACAAGTGTGGGACAATTAACAATGTCTGACTCTCTTAGAGACGTTTTACTATGTTTCAAACTCCTGACCTCTGTGATCTCAGTTATCCAAAAGAGTAGGACAAAAGAAGACACTTCTCTCTCCTCTGTGCTGTGTGCACAAAAAAAGCTTAAGCATGTATGTACAAAAAATACTTCATTATATTATATTATTCATAATATGAACCCATTTTTAAAACACTGATAGTATTGTTGCTATTATATAATATATACTATTAATGGGCATGAAAAGTGTTGTACACTTTGATGTATAGTTTTCTATATCTGGTAATATTGAAGATTTGCTTATCATCCACCAATTGCCCACATTTATAAAAAAAAAGGTAATAATTGAACTCTCACAAGGTTGATATGAGGGCAGACTTACTCAATACAATAAAATACTTAGAATTACTTTTATAGCTCTCAATATCATACACTTTTATTAATAAAAATTAAATTATTAGATATAACCCTAAAGAAACTTTTTCACAAGTATATGAAGACAAGCACATTAATTAAACTGAATTATTATCTATAACATATTAAAGAATGTAAGCTATATGCTATAAAAATACATTACACATTATACCTATCAGTAAAGTTATATTTTACAGTCTCTGAATCTTGGCCGATTACATGGCGTTGGGGGGAATTAGTGTGACTGCCAAGCTACTGGAAAACTGGGGATCTGGATGGAGGAGGCCCAGTCCTGATCCAAGCAGGCTTAGAAATTTTGTATTTTGTATTTGACGTTTTGTAGCACGAGATAGGGACAAATGAAGATGTTACTGGCGTCCACTCGAGCAAATTGATGAGCAACAGGATGATAGTGATACAGTAAATGTTATATTTTAAAAAATACTGAGGTTAAAATGTGAATACTTAATTATGACACTGGTTAAGTGTGCAGTGTTAAAAATAAATATTTTAGGAAAAAATATATATGTTGAAAGCTTTGAGCACCCATCCCTCCACTAACGTGCATTTTCCACCACCAATATTCCCAGTATCCCTCCCACCACCCCCACTCCATTCCACTTCCTTCCTCTGTGGCAGACACCTTCCTTCTTCCTCTCTTTACTTTGGGGGCATTATGGTTTGCAGTACAAATACTTAGAGGCCATCATGTTTGGTTCTTAGTCTACTTTCAGCACACATCTCCCATCCTGAACAATTTCTCCAACCATCATTGATTTAGCTGTCCCTTCTCCATCCCAACTGCCTTTTTCCCCAGCATGTGAGGCCGGCTTCCAAACTGTGGAACGATTCTTTTGGCCCTTATCTCTACATCCACGGTGTTAGTCTGATATTCATGAATCACGTGAATCACGAAATCCTGTTGATTGTTGATTTCTCTAGCAGGCTCAGTAACCTCTCATTCGTCCTATCCCTGAGATTTTAGAAGCCTCTCTCCACTCGGCCTTCCCAATGATGCCGCATTGGAGGCTCTTTCAGTGTCCAGGGAATGAGATCTAGCTTGTTACTGGCTTTAGCATATGAATACACCATGGGAAGCTTGCAAGGCTCTTCCCATATGGGCAGGAAACTCTCAGTAGCTTGCCAGTTTCTCCCAAGGGAGAGAAGTAGGTTATAAGATATTGAGCGCGCTTCTGGGAGCTTGCTTTTAAGTCTCTGGATTATGGCCGTTGATGGGATTACACACACCTGGGTTCCTCTGCCGGTACCTTCATGCGTGAGGCTTGTCTGAACCTGTGGAGAGGGGCCTTGAGAATGGCTGTGGCTAGGTTCCAGCAGTCTTTGGCTGCCGGGAGCTCTGCTCGGGGAGGGGAGGGAAGCTGGAACCTATCTCCTCCGAGGTGCCCCGGGGAAGACAGCCAGGCATGCGGGCAAGAGACTCTCTGATATTATGTTACTTTATATTCCACAAATGAATGCAGACCTTCTATGTCTGTCTCTCTCTTTCTGACTCATTTCACTTATCATGATGCTCTCCATGTCCATCCACTTATACGCAAATTTCATGATTTTCTCTTTTATAACAGCTGCATAGTGTCACATTGTGTAGATGTACCAAAGTTTCTTTAGCCAGTCATCTGTTATTAGGCATTCAGGTTGTTTCCAGATTCTGGCTATTGTGAACAGTGCTGCAATGAACATACACGTGGAGATGTCATTTCTACTATTTTTTTTTAATCTCCGGGATATATTCCCAAATGTGATATTTCTGGGTTATATGGGAAGCTCAATTTCTAGTTTTTGGAGCAATGTTCATATTGTTTTCCAAAAAGGTTTGACCAGTTTGCATTCCAACAATGAATGAGAGTTCCTTTCTCCCCACATCCATGCCAGCATTGGTTGTTCTTATTCTTTTTGATGTGTGCCAGTTTCTACCACTAAGAGAGTTTGATAGAAAATATTTCATTGGTCAATTTATATTCATTATATTGTTATTTGTGTATTTCAGAAGTTTTTAAATATTGCAAAATAAAATAAAGCAGCAAATAGAAAAAGTAAAAATAAATAATTTATTAATTAGGTGTTCCGATATGTACTGGGAAAATAGTATTTTGTTAACTCAGACAGGCAAGCCTTTAACTTGAATATAAGATTCCTATAATAATATCTGACCTCTTTTATTTTGTTCGTTTTGGGGCTTTGGGCCTGTTTCTACAGTCAGAATTAATTCCTGGTTGGCTCAGAGGAACATACAGAGTGCCAAGGATCACACCCAGTTAGCTACATGCAAGGCTAGCAATTTACCTACTGTAGTATCTCTCCAGTCCCTGAAATATTGATAAATAATTGGATAAAATAAATCCAAATTTACTGTGAAGATTTATGTATCAAGTGTCTACACTAGAAAAACTCATTTGGTTAATGATAGTACACAATGTATCCAAAGTTAATGGCACCAGTTGAATATAAATAAGGCTCCAGTGAAGTTAGTCATTTTGATTTGCTATTTTTCTTCATCTTATTCACCTTCCTCTCCTTCATAGCTCTTCTGCAGCCCTTTCATTGTGGTAAATTTCCATTTGTCTCTGGATTACTTCTATGCTCTATTCTGATTGGTTGTCACCAAATGCCCATGGAAGTATATTTCTGTTAACACTTGCCACTTCTGGAGTACTTGCATTCAAATGAAAGCATTCACAACAGTCTATGTATAACCAACATCCATTTCATGAATGATCAGATGTATATTTGCCTAACACAGACATCTTGGCTTCTACCAGTTGAGCCTTCACTAAACAATTCCAGTTAAGGATGCCGCCTAGAATGTGATAGAGGAAAAGGACTGGGTATTGGGAAGAACACCTGACACTACAGGTCCCCTAAGCAAGACCAGGATTGTCTTGGATCACAGACCTAGAAGCAGTAAGCCCTGAGCCCTATTTTGTGTAGCCTATGTCCCTGACCCACGAAAAAAGAGAGAAGGAAAACAATAAAGCTCATAGTACTGGAGAAAAGAAAAACTCTGAGAAGAGTAGTAAGACTTTCAAAACATTTGTACAATTCTAAAAGCTTAGATTTCTATAATGACGCTGTATTTTTGCTATCTGTATTATAGTTGTTTATTCCCCAAACCTGAAGACTTTTATAATTATCCATCCAATAGAAAACAAAGGACAGAGGCAAGATGGCACTGACGCAGCCCGAACCCCTCGTGCTCTCTTAAACCTGGGTCACCATCTGGCCTTAGACAGCACATGTGGCTCATCACGCCAGGTATGGAACTCTATGCGTGATTCCTGCTGGACATCGCCGGCTGTTCTGGAAAATTTGGACAGAATTCCTGAGTCTGGGGGTGACGTGGGCTGCACAGATTGGAGGCAAGATGGTTCTGATCCCACCTGAACGCCTCGCACTCTCCCGAACCCAGCTCACCATTTCTCCTGAGACAACGCGTGGCTCAGCACGCCAGGCATGAAACTCTACGCATGATCCCTGCTGGAACTCTACATGTGATTCCTGATGGACATTGCTAGCTGTTTTGCAATATTTGGACAGAATGGCGGCAGCAGCCACAGTGTCGCCACCTGCCCCAGCTGGGCCGAGTCACAGCGCTGTGGTGGCAGTACACGCAGTGGCTCATCCACTGTGGGGTGCTGTCAGCCAACCACCGGGTGACATGGGACTTGGCACAGGTGTTCGATCTGGCACAGACCCTCTGAGATAGGGTCTTGCTCTGCCAGCTGCTCAACAACCTCTGGGTGCACTCCATCAACCTCAAGGAGATCAATCTGAGGCTGCAGATGTCCCAGGTGCTACCCAGAGACAAAAGCCGGTGCATGTTTGTCAGTGTGCAGATTGTTACAACATGCCAGTAGACCAAAAGCTTACATTTGGTAGACTGGGAACACCTGTAAAGGCGATTAGAGACTGCCCAAAAAGCCTCCGTCCCTCTTGGAGAGTCCATCAAGCTACCGGGAGCATCCTGCCCACACGGCAGAGCCCGGCAACTTACCCATGGTGTACTCATGCACTTTTTTTTGGGGGCGGGGTTGGATCACACCCAGCGATGCACAGGGGTTACTCCTGGCTCATGCACTCAGGAATTACTCCTGGCGGTGCTCGGGGGACCATATGGGATGCTGGGAATCAAACCCGGGTCGGTCGCGTGCAAGGCAAACACCCTACCCGCTGTGCTATTGCTCCAGCCCCACCCATGGTGTACTCAATGTGCCAAAAACAGTAACAATGACTGTCCTCATCCCCCTGACCCTGAAAGAGCCCCCAATATGCCATCCGGCTACACAAGCACGCGATAGGGATGAACGGAGACGTTACTGGGACCTGCTCAAGCAAATCCATGAACAACAGGATGACAGTGATACAGTGATAGAGAGAGATAAAAATTATCATTTAATATTAAATATAAAAAATTAAGAATACACTGTTTGTAATAAAGAATAAGGAACAATTCTTACTGAGATTAACTTGTTGATTCACTCAGCATTCATAAGAGACAGATTCATAAAATAGTCTAAGGCACAGAAGAGATATTGCAGGGGTTAAGTTCCTTGTCTTGCGTGCAATGGACACCAGCTCAGCTTCTGGCACTGCATAAAGTCCCTGAGCACTGCCCGGAGTGATCTCTGAGCACAGAGCCAGGAGTAGCCCTTGAACACCACCAGGAGATGCCCGCAAATTGAGAAAATAAAACAAGATTAAATTAAAAGCAGTGTTACACATCACGACTTAATTGTTCAAGCCATAACATCCAATGAGTTAACATAGAGATTTTTGAAGGAGCATTTCCAAAACGCACCTACCCTTGCCAGCACTGAGGAGGCCTTGTCACACAACCACAAGCGGAGTTTCTGAAGTGGAAAGTTGCCTTTGGAAAATCTTTGCTGTTCATGGTTAAAGTTTGCTTGTTTGTCTTTCTCTAGCAGTTCAAATTTCCCTTACTAAGAATAGCGGCAGAAAAGGAAGACTTGGAGAATATTTGAGAATTGAGAACTTAAATATTGTAATGGATCATTGAGGATTCTGAATATTTTTATAAAGGGTAAAGTAGTAAATAAAACCAATTTTTGATGTTTGTATGATTTCTGCGGTAGATTTGACTTTTGTAGAATGAAAATATTCACAGTGTCCAAGTGATTGGTCTACTTGTTCCAGGAAGAGTTTATATTCATTTTAAAAAGCATGTGGCCAGATCTGGGTTTTCAATCACAGTTGCCTGCCACTAATCTAATCAACTCCTTAGCACTGTAGCACTGTCATCCTGTTGTACATCAGTTTGCTCGAGCGGGCACCAGTAACATTTCCATTGTGAGACTTGTTGTTACTGTTTTTGGCATATTGAATACACTACAGGTAGCTTGCCAGACTCTGCTGTGCAGGTGAGATACTCCCGGTAGCTTGCCGGGCTCTCTGAGAGGGGCGGAGGAATCGAACCTGGGTCAGTCACATGCAAGGCAAATGCCCTATACCCGCTGGTCAACTCCTTAAAAAATTTAAATCATAGAGAACCATACTCTATGCATTATCTACAGGAAGAGTTAAAACTAAAAGCAGAAAACAACCTAAGAGTAACATTTACTAAAATTAAAACATATGCACACATTGTAATACTAAATATTTTGTATGTACTCATGCAAATTGAAAGGCATTTTAAACATGTAATACTTTCCTTAGGGGAAGTAAACAAAAGGAGTGTTAGAGTAAATAATAAAAAATACAGCCATGGATTAATGATTGTGCATATTATAAGCATTATAAATCTATTATTTTGAATGGATTTTTAACTCAACCCTCTGAGTACAAATTTTCTATTAAGAAACAATTACAAAAATAAAAAAGTAAGACAAATTCTATCTTGATTTTTACCCAAACAAAGGAGAAAGTTTACTTAGAGAAAGATTTCCTGGATGTAGAAAATTGTGACTTATCTTCATGACATAGTGTCAGTATTTGCCTTTATTAAATATTTATTGAATGCAATCTAAGCGCAGGGCAGTGTGCCATCATGCTATTTGTACAATCAATGAGAATGAACTGCACACACATCATTTCTAGAAGTTCACCATCTGTTGGGCGATAACAATGCATTATTTAAGGTGAAGTCTATAGGCCATTGTTGGCCAGTGGATTTTTGCTACAAGTCTGAGAAGAAATAATCATATACTTGAGAGTAGGTGGAATTCTCATAGGAATTTGTGCCACAGCATCTACGTGGGCTTATCTAATGAACATAGTTGAGTGTTGTTAAGTTCACATTATGAATTATAAGTGTCAGGAGCTGCATAACTGCAGGACCATGTTCTGGAATAATTATCTACATTAAGAAGTTTGTGGCAGATTGTAAAAAAATTTCTAATTTTATCCTCAAATAATGTTACATTAAAAAACACAAAAAATAGATATATTTAGAGACTGAAGTAATAGTACAGCTGGGAGGGCTTTTGCCTTGCAAGTGTCTGAACTGGGTTCCATTCCTGGCACACCAAATGGTCCCCCCAGCCTTCCTGAGGAGTGGTCTCTGAGCACAGAGCCAGGAGTAAGCCGTGAACAGAGTCAGATATGGTCCCAAAGCAAACAAAACAGAGAAAAAATAGTGAGCTAGGTAATGTGTTCTGAGAGATAGTATCACTTGTATCACTTCTTGTCCCGTTGATCTTCGATTTGTTCGAGTGGGTACCAGTAACGTCGTCATTTGTCTCTGTTGCGTGCTAGTGCAGCCCAATGATACCTGCTCGCTCCAGGAACAGGAAGAGTCTCAAATCTTCATTCAGGGATTTGACGAAGAAATCTGACTATCTAGTTGGTGGGCGGCCACTCGGTCTTCTAACGTCCCGTGAAATCCAGTCAGTAACAGCTCTAGTCCAGCGGTCGTCACTGAATCACATTACATGACTGGACCATCTGATTTTTGATGCCTTGGCAAACGAGATGATGTCCCTGATTTTGACCATTAATGGAGGTCAGAACTCCGGATTCCTTCTCTCACTTGAGTGAGACATGATACTCCTAGAATAGCTCTTTTGATTCCTCTTTGGGATACCCTAATAGCTTTCTCATCCTGTTTGCGTAGGGCCCAGGTCTCTGAGGCATACCTCAGGTGCAGGAAGAATGGTGGAATCGAAAAGATGTGCTCGGAGTCGGAGGTTCTTCGTCCTCTTAACCACTTCTTCAATGCTCTTGGAGGCATTTTATGCTGTTCTCTTCTTCATGTGCAGTTCTGGTACCAAGTTGTTCCTCATGTTGAGTTCTCGACCCAGGTACACATAGCTGCTGCATTCGGAGATGTTTGTTCCATTGAGAGCAAATGGAGCTTCAGGGACTAGTTCATTTTTCATGAACATCATCTTGTTGAGATTCAGCTGCAATCCGACCTTTCCACACTCACTCGAGGTTGAAGTCGGCCAGCATTTGTGCCGCTTGGCTAATGTTTGGCGTTATGAGAATGATGTCATCAGCGAAGTGGAGGTGGTGTAATTGCTGGACCGTCTATCTTCACCCCCATTCCTTCCCATTTCAGTTGTCGCATGATGTTCTCGAGGGTGGCACTGAAGAGTTTCGGTGAAATGGTATCAACCTGCCTCATCCCTCTCTTTACATCAATGATCACTTCCTTGTAGAATGGTGAGATCCTGGTGGTGAATCCACAATACAGCTTGAGGAGGATTTTGATATAATGAGTTTGAATGCCTTGTTTGGCCAGGGCTTCGATGACTGCCTCAGTCTCAACAGAATCAAAGTCCTTCTTTAAGTTGATGAACATTAGACACAGCAGCATGTTGAACTCTTGCGAAACTTCAATGAGTTTGGTCACTGTGTGGATATGGTCTTTTGTGCTGAATCCACTTCAGAACCAGGCTTGCTCACATGGTTGTCCTTTGTCTAGTGTTCTGCCTATTCTATTCAGGATGATACGAGTGAACAACTGGTAGACGACAGACAGCAGGCAGATTGGGCGATAGTTGCTGATGTCGTGAATGTCTCCCTTCTTGTGCAACAGAACGGTCCTACTGGTTTTCCACTGAGATGGAATCTTACATTCAGACAGGTAGTGTGTAAAGAGCTGAGCCAGTGTATTGACGAGTACTCGCAGCAGATTCTTCAGTTGTTGGGGTCTGACCTTGTCTGGACCAGGTTATGTACGTGTCTTTACCAACGAAATGGCGTGTCGGATTTCAGAAGGGAGGATGTTGGGAATGACATACCCATCCTGCGGAATTTGGTATGTGGGCAGGTGGACATGGCTGTCAAAGAGATCTGAGTAGAAGTCATGAAGAATCCTCTCCATGGCCTTTCTGGAAGATGTGATGGATGCATCATGATGTCGGAGGGCAGTCATCTTGGTCTTGTAGTTGGTGAAGGACAGGCAAGTGTTGCAAATACTTTTCCCGGCTTCTGTCGCATTGGCTAATGCTGCTGCTCTTCTCTCTTTGAGGTCTTCCTTTATCGCTTCTCTGCACAGCTTTGTGAGCTCTGAAGTTAGCTTGTTGTTGCCTGAGGCTTGTGCCAAACCACATTGATGAATGAGCTCTAGAGTTTCCGAAGACAGGCATCTGTTTGTGGCTTTCTCACTCTCAGCATTCTTCGCACAGTCATGGAGGTGCTGAACCAGTTGATCATATTCCTCTTCAATGTTGTCAAGGACGGCATCTTCCCACATTGCTGCAATAGTGCCAAAGATCTCCCAGTTGGTGGTCATTCTAGGAGTTTCCTTCTTAGACCTAATTTTTGCAGACCTGTCTCCCTGCTCTGTGAAGTAGAATTTTGCACAAAGGAGACTATGGTATGATCCCGTTTGGAATTTTGGGACATCAGTGACATCGGTCAGGCAAAACTTTGATTGAATATGATGTGGTCAATTTCATTGTGGAACTGTCCACTGGGAGACTCCCATGTCCAGTGTTTAGATTCGGCCTTCTGTAACTGTGAGTTACCATGGATGGTCTTGGTCGACATGATGAATTCAGACAGTCTCTCACCCTGATCGTTCCATTCTAGTACATAGGTCCCAATGTGGAGTTCTTTGGGCGATCTTCTTGGACCTATCTTGGCATTAAAATCACCAACAATGATCTTGTAGAAGGTGTGGTCTTCTTTATAGAACTTCTCCAGTTCCATGTAGAACCTCTCAATTTCTTCTTCATCATAGTTGGATGTTGCTGCGTAGATGATGAAAATAGAAATTGCAGGCAGTGAGTCACATTTATTCAAGCGTAATCATCCGATTCGGGTTGTTAGGCATTCGAGTGAATCAATGCTCATGGCTAAGTTTGTGTTGACAAGGACATCGACACAACCAACGCCTCTGTTGTCACATGTTTAGAGGAACAATTCTTCTCCAGTGTCGAAAATGGCGTGATTTGATTGATGTCTTCTCATTTCGGTCAGACCAATGATGTTGTACTTGATCTTCTGTGCTTGTACCATCAGGTCCTCGATGGACCTAGAGTTCTAGGTCGCAAAGTTCTTCTTACCTGGTTTTGTGGGGCTTCACTCATGCGAAGAGATAGTAAAACAAGAATTTTGTTGCTTTACTATTGAGAGATAGTAAAAAAAGAATTTCATAAAGGCTACTAATTCCAAATTAATTTTCTTTACAGGTAATAATTTGAAAGTTGATCATAAGTAACTTAATGTGGAGTTAGGTGGCTACTGAGGAGGACATTTTGGTGGAAAATATTAAATTGTAGAAGGAACTAAAAGCTGATTCTACTTTAAGGATGGAATTAGATAGTCATATGTATATGTAGCATTTTGGACATTTAAAAGTATTAATGCTGACTTATAAAGAAAATATACCTGTCTTCTTTCAGAAAATGTGGAAGGACAAAATCTCAATTAGACACTTGTTAAAACAATTTATGCAGACTAGTTTGTGAGTTTATACTGCACTTTGACCAAAGAATTTCTCCAAAAACCTTACCAATTTAAGTCACTTAAGTTTTTTTGCTATCAAAATATTTATGCCAAGTATTTATGCAACTAGATTTTATTCTTTCATAAAACTCATTTGAATTTAATCATAATTTTTAAGGGAAATCAGTTACTGAAAGACTGGAGATAAATTTGAAACATTGCCTGCTTCACTTTATTTAGATAAATATTAAAAATAATAACATACACTGAAGTTTTACTCTACTCTTGTCAATAAATCTGTATGAGAGTTAGTAAAATTACACAATGCAAGACTATAGATAAAATGTTCTACTACTGTTTTGCTATACCAACTATGTAGTATTAATTAATAAGAGGCAAGTTTGTCACATTAAAACAATGAAATATTAGTAAGCATAGAGCTTGAGTAATTTGTAGGGATCGTCTAGAAACTTCTTAGGGAAAGCGATTCCCAAAGCTTGGGCTGTGTGCTGTGCTTTAAGGGAGCATGAGGTGTCTTCCTGGGTATTTCTCAACCTTAGAAGAAGCTAATCCCATAAACTCTTGAAAAATTAGAACTAAACATGGGAATACAGCAAAAGAACTTTTTTTCTTTGTTTGGAGGAGGTGGGGAATGCCCAGCGGGGCTTGGGAGTATTCTCAGCTCTGTGCTCAGGTCACACTGGATATTCTTGGGCGCCATCTAAGACTGTGTATGGAAGCTCACCAAAGCATTTGCACTGGCCCTTTAACCCATTTTTCCTGGACAGAATAGAAGCTTATGCGATGACAGCAGGGCCTGATATTGATATGGAATACTGCTTATGAAAATATATAGTGACCACTGGAACTCACACAGAGAAATCTTTCAGTGGAATTATTTTTCTCATTCTGGACATAAGTTTTGTATGAGGGGCAGGGTCTGGTTTGATCTCAAGTAATGCTCAGGAGAAGCATACTGGCTACTCTTAGGACTCTTGGCCAACCAGTCTGAGTGTCTCAGTCCCAGGCCCACAGACACCCCCAGGGCCAGCCCCGTGGAATGGGAGCTGGGGGAAGCCTTCAGAGCTACACCTGCTGGTGATTGGGAATCGCGTGGTGCCAGAGATCATAGTTGTATTCTGTATGCACTCCTAATCACTGAATTGTCTCCCTGGCAGATATAACTGATCTTTATAAATAGAAAAATTGCTCAAAGAGAAATGAACATACAACTCAGGAGAAAATCCACGTAGTTAAAAATAATCTCCTAGGTTATACTATATTTTTATGTGGACCCCTAATGGTTCTTTGAAAAAAAGTGAAAATTGGATCGGAGCAATAGTACAGAAGATAAGGCACTTCCCTAGCCCAAGACCGACCCAGGTTTGATATCAGACAACCCCAAATGCTCCCTTAAGTGCCACTAGGTGTGATTCCTGAGCACAGAGCCAGGAATAACCCTGTGCTTTCAAATGCAATAAAATTATGAAATCATTAGGCAAATAGTAGAAAATTAAACGTTTCTACAAATTACATACTGCTACTGTCTTCAATCAGAAAAAAAAAAAAAAAACCAAAAAACCATGCAGTTTTCTCTGCAGCATGGGCAAAAAAAAAAGAAAAAAAGAAAAAAAAACTCAGCAAGGAAATAAGGAAATCACTATATTGCTTGACGTTGATGACCAAGACTGGAAACATGTTTGAATGCGTTCTACTACCAAAGATGTTGAATTTGTGAGGCATTCCTCTTTGAAATGAAAGACTTCATCCAGTCCCAGTGAGTCAGAAAAAGTGCTTAGCAAATTAATAACGCATGACTGCCCTCTTGTGGCCACATCTTTAATATCAAGCAGCCTATATTATTTTTAAAATAAGGAGTGCTGTCTTCTGTACAGATAGATAGTCATGAAATATGATTATTTTTACAAATGCCAGCATTATCCCAGCAGCTGAAGGTTCCCACTCTTGCATAACCTTTATCCTCACCTCTGGAAACTTAATGACTTCCAAGCCTGCAAAAAAAAGACAAAGTGTCTTTTTTGTGTCTTCATTTGTCTTTTTAAGGACTTTTAAAATAATTTTGATTTTATTTTGAAGAATTTAATAAGATGCCAAGATATATCTGTCTTGTCACAAGTCACAACTTTATCCTTTTTAATGGTTGTGCAATACACATTGTAGTATATATTTCACAGATACCAATCTAGTTATGGTCAAATGGCATTAAACTGTGTCTATATTTTGGTTATAGTAAATAATGCTGCTATTAAACAGCACCTATCCTTTGGAATTATTATTTTTATATTGAGTCTACAAACACTTAAATTTAAAAAAAGACTAGTGAAATCTAAAAAAAAGAAAGCCTTAAAAGTTACCACTATATTTGAGATGCTTCAGAGTGATCTATAGGCAAATTTAAAGTGTGGCAAAACATTTCCCAAAATAACATAATTCTATACTAAATCCAGCCTGAATATATTTTAGCCAATATTTACAAGTTTTCATTAAATTGTTTAAAAGAGAAAGGTATACATTATTTTATAATTATAGTATTTTTAAAGAGAAAAATTCTATTTAAGACTATTATGTGTTGAAATGTGATTAACATGACAAAGAAGCAAAATTATCAGAGAGCCCAAAGTAATCATCATTACTACAGTACTATGCATATAACGCTTGTTTACAATCAGTCTTTTATGGGGAACACAGGGCTTGACTGAGTTAAAAGTCACTGCTCCTGCACCAATGTGTTCGAAGAGCAGACAAGTCTTTTTGTTTTTTAACTTAAATTTTTTTGTTATTTTTGGGGGCTAGAACGATAGCACAGTGGGTAGGGCCTTTGCCTTGCATGTGGCCAATCCGGGTTCGATTCTCAGCATCCCACATCCCATATGGTGCCCTGAGCACCACCAGGGGTAATTCCTGAGGGCAGAGCTAGGAATAACCCCTGTGCATCACCACGTGTGACCCAAAAAGAAAAAAAAATGTATTTTGAATGAACACAATGTTTTTTTTAATATAGGAGTACTACTATTTATTCAGCCATTGATCAAGCTGATTGAATTGGTCATAAACTCCACATTACGCACATTATGTTTTTTTTAAATAAAGTTTAACTGGATATTCGTGAGATAGACCATTATAAAGCTGTTCATAATTTGGTATCAGTCATACAATGATCCAGCGCCCATCCCTCCACCAGTATACATTTCCCACCACAAATGCCCCCATTTTGCCGTAACCATCTCCCAACACCCACCCCCTAACTTTAGCCTTCTTCTATGGGAGCCACTTTCCTTCTTGCTCTCTCTCTCTCCTTTTCCTTTTATGCATTATGGTTTGCAATACAGGTGCTAAGAGGTCATGGTGTTTGTTCACGGCATTCAGTATTTTTATTGGGATTTTAAGGATGGAGTAGCTTTTCAATTGGGTGGCAGCTTTGGGGTGTGGATGTTACTGTCGAGGCTTCCAGAAGTACAAGGAAGTGGAAGGAGGTAGCCCATCCCAACCTCAAGAAATCTTGGAGATTTCAGTCACAAATACCGCATACCAAAATTTTCAGCAGATTATATCTTGGTGAATTCCATCCTCAGATTGTGGAGTCAGGTTGGGTGATTTTGGATTATGAAGCAAGCGGCTGCCAGGGGCTCTGCTTGGGTGGGCATAGGTCAACCTGACCCTCTCTGCTTTACCCCTGTCTGTTCAGCCATGCATGGATCCAAGTTTAACTGCAGCTTTTAATCTCTTTTTATTTATGAGATTTATTTATGTGTCTCTGAAGGCTGACAGTAGAGTTTTCAGGGTGGTGCTGGAGTTGATTCGTGGGGGTGACTGCCAATGCTTCCATGAGTATGCGGAAGTGAAGGGAGGTACCCATCCCAGCTCTGAGATAGCCTGGAGATTTCAGTCACAAAACCTGTAGACCAGAATTTTCAGCAGATTATATCTTGGTGAGGTCTGTCCTGAGACAGTGGAGTTAGGTCAGGGGGATAGCAGCGATTTGGATTGTAGAAGCAAGCGGCTGTGGGGGCTCTGTTTGAGTGGGCCCCAGGCCAACCCACTGCCCTCTGATTTACCCTGGGACAACAAAGAAGTTTTAGTTTTTACTCTTGCAGGCCATGCTTGAGGTCTGGCAACTGCTCACACTCCAATATCAGAAAGCTCATATAATGCTTATTCAGTGAGAGTACTCTTTGTACATAAAGAAATCAGCTCTTTGGGAACTCATCTTTCTGCCTTTATTGCCGTGTCTGTTAATGTAACTGTAATGTCATGGTAGAGGTATATATATTTCTCTCTCAGATATCAACATGGCTGAAACATATTGATGACACCTTGCATTTGTTCCCAGTCACTTCTATTTCAAGTGCCAGGTGAACATAAGCTGTTGACATGCTCCATGGAATGCTTCACAAAGCCTTGGCATAAGAGAGTCGCAGGAACACCTGTCAGGTGGTATGGCTCTTCGTCCCCTGAAGGATCTCTATCCGTTGCTGCAAGACTCATGCTCAGTCACTCTCATTCAACTGAAGAAAGAGTCCCAATAATTAATACCATTTGGGGAAATATTTATAGTCAGTATGGACTTTATACGTAATTCTGGCTTTATTGTGGTTTTATAAGTTCATTCATTAAAAAGAAAACCTCTAAATGATACCATCACACACTTGACTTTACCTTTGGTACATAGCTAGAAATGAAATAATCTCTAATGGATAACTTAATTGTCCTTATCCAGACTTGTGAATTAAAAAATGTGAATATTTTTACTGTTAATAGGTATGGTTGTAAGTTACTTATTGAATCTAAAATGCCTTAGAAATAAAGAGTTGTAGTAACTACTGCTGGATGGTGTACTGGACACCAATAGCTTCACTCTTACCTGAAGCCTTAGTAGAAGTCCAGTTTCATAAATAATGTTCATTCATGAGAACGTAAGCATTGTTGAGGATATTTCTTACCTTGTGCCACCTGCTCACACAATACTAACAAAAGCAGGAAAGGTAACATTGTCATAAACCAAAGTCTGACGTCTCAGATAACCTCCAAATATACTAGGAAACATTCTTGCAGTTGTGCTTAATCTCAAGACTGGTTGAGGTTTTCTTCTGGAAACTCACGGCAGGAATCCATTATTAGGAAGCTGATACCTATCTTTCACAGTCTCTTATTCTTAGTACTTTCATACACAATCCTGCCCAATGAGCAGCATATAAACCCTTCCTCCTTTCATAGTTATATGAAACCCTTCCTCATTTCATAGCCTCTCAATTAATTTGTTTCCTAGTCCCTTCCCCCAAAGCATTCCTAATGTTGTGTTTGAGTATTTTATTTCTATAGGGTAGTCCATTAAAGTTAAAGTTCTCTGGGTTGTGGTCCCCATTAGCTATTCTCAATATTTGCACAAGCATAGAAGTTCATTTGGTGGAAGTGGCTGGTTCCCATTACTCTGGTGCTTCAGGCACACTGAGAAATAGACAAGCATGGGCTTGAGCTCAACTATTTAACATGGAGGGTCTGTGCCCAGACTAATCCTGTGCAGTGTTAAAAATCCTGAAATAGGTTTTGTTTCTCCTAAAGAAGTAGATAAGTGATTCCTTAGCTAGGCTTTGGAGCAGCTCTGCCACACTGAAAATGTCCCTGGGCAATTAACAGGACTTTGTTCACTTTGCCCCTAAGAGCCAGGACAGTGTCCAGAGGTCAAATTCATCTATCTCCAAAGGACCTACAATGTAGCCACAGAATACAGATCTCTGGCTAATGTGGTGTGAGCTCAAGAAGGTGAATCCTCCTCATAAAGGATTTGGGTTTTAATACAGCATTCTTCAACCTTTTGGTACAGATGAACTAGCCCTGGCTGCAGACTGGCCCACATAACAGCAATTAGAACACAGTGGTAGACCAATGCTTTTCAATCTTTCTACACCTGTGAACCAGCAGAGCATTGGCTTAACTCATCAAAATCATCTTAGTGTCCCAAATCCACTTGCTGCCAATGTTTGCAGGGTCAAATTAGTCAGTGAATTGCAAGCCTATTTCTACTGAGAGTGATTTAAAGTGTGTTTTTTCTGTCCTCACAAATCCAGGAGGAAAGGAAGTCTGCCTTTTTCTCCTCTATTAACCGTACTTCTGAAGCCAGACAGTAAGGTCAAAGTTACCGCAGGCATTTCGCACTCATGAGCAAAGTACTGCTGATACCTAGGGCAGAGTGCATGTGGGAAACCATACTTATTCTCAAAGGTATACAAAGGGGCCATGAGATATGATAGCAGATAGAGCTCATGCATTGCATGTGGCCAATCCTATCCTGATACCCAGCACCACATATGTCTCCCGAGCACTTCTGGGAATGCTTCCTGAGCACACAGTCAGAAGTAAGCTCTGAGTGCTGCAAGTGTGGCCTGGTAAAGAACCATGCCCAGCAAAGGTATTGCACAGCTTCAAAGCCAGCTGCAGCATTGCCTGGCAGCACCTTTAGCAGGTAGGGCCAAGTCTTGTCTGCATGGTCTTGGCCACTGGGGTTTGTAACTTTTGGGCAGAAAGTGCCCAAGGATGTACTTCACCTTGACAAGAGAAGTAGTGCCAGACTTGGGAAAGTGGGAAGAAAAGCGACTCTCTGGAAACTCGGAAATACTCTCGGCAGGGGCTCTTTGAAGTGAGTCAACTGTCATTTTAAAAAGTTGTCCTCGCAGAGTCATTAATTTTAATAAAAGTGAAAGGAAGGAAAGAAATTAGTACCAAGAAGCCCAGAAAGAGTTGGCTAAGGTTAGTCTGCCCCCTAGTGGTGGTGGCGTCTGACAGAGGAATTTCTCTGGGAAACGCACTGCATCAGAGGAGCAGTGGATTTAACATTTAAAAAAAAATTTTTTTTAATTTTATTGAATCGCCGTGAGATAGTTGCAAGCTTTCATGTTTTGTTACAATCTCACAATAATCAAACACCCATCCCTCCACCAGTGCACATTCCCTACCACCAATATCCCTGGTATACCCCCCCCCCCCCCGGCTTTCCCACCCTCCCCCTGCCTCCGTAGCAGACAATATTCCACATACTCTCTCTCTACTTTTGGGCATTACGGCTTGCAATACAGACACTGAGAGGTCATCGTGTTTGGTCCATTATGTACTTTCGGCACACATCTCCCATCCTGACTGATTCCTCCAGCCATCATTTTCTTAGTGATCCCTTCTCTATTCCATCTGCCTTCTCCCTCCGCTCATGAAGCAGGCTTCCAGCTATGGGGCAATCCCCCTGGCCCTTGTGTCTACTGTCCTTGGGTGTCAGCGTCATGTGATGTTATTTTATACTCCATAAATGAGTGCAGAGTGGACTTAACATTTTTCTCTCATTTTTAATTTTTGTTCTGTGATTACTTATGGGTCCAATTTCCTTTTTACTTTTTAATTCAGCTCAGCAATAAGATATTTAGTTATAATATTTACGATTATAGGCTTAAACATATTTGTAGCTAATAAACAATAAAACAATATTATTAACCATTCTGCTCTAAGTTCTAAATGATTCACTTGAGATCCGTTAATGACCCCTTTGTTTAAATGGTCAATATGATTATAGAGCAGGTTCACTCATGGGTAAGGCCTATGTCACTCTCTTCTTGGTTATTCCTGAGATTAAATGGTGCCAGGGGGCAGTTTGTGGGTGTGACTGCCCAGCTACTGGAAAACTGGGGAGCTGGGTGGGAAGAGGTCAAGTCCTGCTCTGTGTGAGCTTGGAGATTTCAGTCACAGGCCCCCTACACCTAGGTTTTTCTGATCCTGACATCCCTTTCTCTATTTTATGTATACCTCTTGTTTCCTAAGCTTCTAAGTTATGCAAAGTAAATTGTTAGCATTTTTTGCTATTATTCCTCTAGAAATATTTTAAAGAGATATTTTCTTAAGGATATTTGTGTTATGTGGTAGATAAACATTGAACATTGAAAGATTTTGGGATTCACAGGGAATATGTTGGACTATAATATATGAAACCGAGATATTTAGAAGAAAGCAAAGATCACCTTTATTTACTTTTTTAAAATTTTTTATTAATGAATCACCATGGGGGTACAGATACAGGTTTACATATTCTCATTCTTGTGTTTTGGTCATATACAGCTTGAGTATCTATCACTCCACCAGTACCTGTTCTCCACTGTTAACCTCATCATCCCTCCCACCCCCTCCCACCCCCCTCCACCTCATTCCCCTCCCCACTCCGCCTTATTGGCAGAGCATTCCCCTTTGTTCCCTCTCTCCTTCTGGGCATTGTGGTTAGTAATGGAGGTCTTGGGTGGCCAATGTGTTTTGTCTATAGTCTGCTCTATGCACGCCTCTCCCATCCCGAACGGGTCCTCCCAACACATTTTTGCTTGGTATTCCCTTCTCTATCTGAGCTGCCCTTTCTCCCAGCATGTGAGGCTGGTCTCCAAGCCATGGAGCAAATCTGGTACTTATTTCTGTTGTTCTTGCATATTAGGCCTCCATTCTGTTGTTTTATATTTCGCAGATGAGAGCAATTCTTCTATGTCTGTCCCTCTCTTTCTGACTCATTTCACTTAGCATGATACTTTCCATGTTGATCCACTTGTATGCAAAGTTCATGACTTCATCTTTTCTGACAGCTGCATAGTATTCCATTGTGTAGATGTACCAAAGTTTCTTTAGCCAGTCATCTGTTCTTGGACATTCGGGTTTTTTCCAGATTTTGGCTATCGTAAATAGTGCTGCGATGAACATACATGTGCAGATGTCATTTTGGCTATCTTTTTACCTCTCCGGAGTATATTCCCAGAAGTGGTATTGCTGGGTCAAATGGGAGCTCGATTTCTAATTTTTTGAGGAGCGACCATATTGTTTTCCAGAAGGTTTGAACCAGTCGGCATTCCCACCAGCAGTGTAGGAGGGTCCCTTTCTCCCCACATCCTCTCCAACAGCGGAAGCTTTTGTTCTTTTGTATGTGTGCCAGTCTCTGTGGTGTTAGGTGGTATCTCATAGTTGTTTTGATCTCCATCTCCCTGATGATTAGTGATGCAGAGAATTTTTACATATACCTTTCAGTCATTCGTATTTCTTCCTTGAGAAAGTTTCTGTTCATTTCTTCGCCCCATTTTCTGATGGGGCTGGATGTTTTCTTCTTGTGGAGTTCAACCAGTGCCTTATATACCCTTGATATCAACCCCTTATCAGATGAGTATTGGGTAATATCCTTTCCCATTCTGTAGATTGCCTTTGTATTTGGGTCATTGTGTCATTTTCTGTGCAGAAGCTTCTTAGTTTAATATAATCCCATTTGTTTATTTCTGTTTTTATTTGATTGCTTAGTTCCCTGTCATCTTTGAAGATATCTTTGGCTTCAATATCGTGGAGGATTTTTTCGATCTTGTCTTCAATGCACCTTATGGATTGTGGTCTGATGTTGAGGTCTTTAATCCATTTTGATCTGACTTTTGTGCATGGTGTCAGGTCGAGGTCTAAACCCATTCTTTTACATGTGGTTGACCAGTTATGCCAGCACCATTTGTTAAAGAGGCTTTCCTTGCTCCACTTCACATTTCTTGCTCCCTTATCAAAGATTAGGTGTTCATACAATTGGGGTGGTATGTAGGGATATTCCACCTGTTCCATTGGTTTGTGGTTCTGTTCTTGTTCCAGTACCATGCTGTTTTAATTGTTATCGCTTTGTAGTAGAGTTTAAGGTTGGGGAGGGTGATGCCTCCCATGGTATTTTTCCCAAGAATTGCTTTAGGTATATGTGGGCGTTTGTTGTTCCGTATGAATTTCAGGATTGCTTGGTCTATTTCTTTGAAGAATTTCATGGGTATCCTTATGGGTTTTGCATTAAATCTGTATAGTGCTTTAGGGAGTATTGCCATTTTGACAATGTTAAATCTTCCTATCCATGAGCAGAGAATATTTTTCCATTTCCTCGTGTCTTCTTTTACTTCATGTAGTAGGGTTTTGTAGTTTTCTTTGTAGAGATCCCTAACCTCTTTAGTTAGGCTGATTCTGAGGTACTTGATTTTTGGGGGCACAATTGTAAATGGCATTTTTTTTATGTCATTTTCCTCTATCTCGTTGTTTGCGTATAGGAAGGCCATGGATTTTTGGGTATTGATTTTATAACCTGCAACTTTACTGTACAAGTCTATTGTTTCTAGGAGTTTCTTAATGGAGGTTTTAGGATTCTCTGGGTATAGAATCATGTCATCTGTGAATAGTGAGAACGTAATTTCTTCCTTTCCTATCTGGATGCCCTAAATGTCTTTTTCCTGCCTAGTTGCTATCGCAAGTACTTCCAGTACTATGTTGAACAGAACTGGTGAGAGTGGGCATCCTTGTCTTGTCCCTGATCTTAGAGGGAAGGCCCTTAGTTTTTCTCCATTGAGGATAATGCTTGCCACGGGTTTGTGATAGATAGCTTTGACTATCTTGAGGAAAGTTCTTCCAAAACCCATTTTGGTGAGAGTTTTCATCATAAATGGACGTTGGATCTTGTCAAATGCTTTCTCTGCATCTATCGAAATGATCATATGATTTTTATTTTTACTTTTGTTGATGTGATGGATTATGTTAATTGATTTGCATATGTTAAACCATCCTTGCATTCCAGGAATGAATCCGACTTGGTCGTGATGTATAATCTTTTTGATGAGTTGTTGAATTCTTGCTAGTATTTTGTTGAGGATCTTCGCATCTGTGTTCATCAGGGATATCGGTCTGAAGTTTTCCTTGTTAGCAGTGTCTTTATTTGCTTTTGGTATTAGGGAGATATGTGCTTCATAGAAACTGTTTGGGAGAGTTTTTATCAATTTCCTGAAAAAGCTTGAAGAGAACTGGTGAAAGGTCTTCGTTAAATGTTTGGAAGAATTTGCTCATGAAGCCTTCTGGGCCTGGGCTTTTGTTTATGGGAAGACTTTTGATTACAGTTTCAATTTCCTTGATATTAATGGGTTTGTTCAGATATTCCAATTCTTCTTTGTTCAGTCTTGGGAGATTTTAGGAATCCAGGAATTTATCCATTTCTTCTAGGATCTCTTGTTTTATGGTATACAGACTTTCAAAGTAGTCTCTGATGATCTTTTGAATTTCATTAGTTTTTGTTGTGATGTCCCCCTTCTCATTTCTGATTCGGTTTATTAGCATTCTCTCTCTCTCTTTCTTTGTGAGTCTTGCTAGTGGTTTATCAATCTTATTTATTTTCTTGAAGAACCAGCTCTTTGTTTCATTGATCTTTCAGATTGTTTTTTGGGTTTCCATGTCATTAATTTCTGCTCTAAGTTTTATTATTTCTTTTCTTCGCTCCGGTTTGGGTTCCTTCTTCTGGTCCTTTTCTAAGATTTTGAGCTGCGAAGTCAAGCCACCTATGTAGGCCCTTTCTTCCCTCCTGAGAAATCTGAGAAATGCTTGTAGGGCTACAAATTTCCCCCTTAACACAGCTTTAGCTGTGTCCCATAGGTTCTGGTAGTTTGTGTCTTCATTCTCATTTGTTTCGAGGTATCTTTTGATTTCTTCCTTGATTTCTTTTGTGACCCTCTCATTGTTCAGCAATGACTTGTTTAACTTCCAGGTGTTTGATTTGGTTCTCCATGTCTGTGTGTGATTAACTTCTATTTTCAGCGCATCATAGTCTGAGAAGATAGTTGATACAATTTCTATCTTCCCAATTCTATTGAGGTGTGGTTTGTGACCCAGAATGTGGTTATTTTGGAGAATGTTCCATGTGCACTGGAAAAAAAGTGTATTCTTTCTTTTTGGGGTGTAAAGCCCTGTATAGGTCTATTAGCCCTCTCTTCTCCATTTCTTCCTTCAGAGCCTTTGTTTCCTTGCTGAGTTTTATTCTTGTTGATCTATCCAGAGGTGATAAGGCAGTGTTGAAGTCTCCAACTACTATCATGGTGCTAGTGATGTCCCCATTAAATTCCTCTAGGAGTTGTTTTAAGTAATTAGCTGGCAGCTCATTAGGTGCATATACGTTTAGGAGTGTGATTTCTTCCTGTTGTACATATCCCTTGATGAGTAGAAAATGACCTTCGCTGTCCGTTCTAACCTTTTTCAGTCTGAAATCTATGTTGTCGGATACTAGGATACTAGTTTGGCCACTCCAGCTTTTTTGAGGGAGTTGTTTGCTTGCAGGATTGTTTTCCATCCTTTGACTTTGAGTCTGTATTTGCTCTGACTGTTCAGGTGTGTTTCTTGTAGGCAGCAGAATGTTGGGTTCTGCTTCTGAATCCATTTTGCCACTCTGTGTCTTTTAATTAGTGTGTTTAGGCCATTGACATTGAGAGAGATTATTATCATGTAATTTTGTGTCATCTTTCTGTAGGATTTGTTGTTCTCATAGGATTTTTCCTTGTCTTACAGTAGACCCTTTAGACCTTCTTTTAAGTTTGGTTTTGAGTCTATGAAGTTTCTGAGCTGTTGTTTATCCGTGAAGTAATGTATGGTTCCTTCAAGTTTAATGAGAGCTTAGCCGGATAAAGTATTCTTGGTGAGGCATTTTATTTCATTGAGTTTTTTCACTATATCCCACCATTGTCTTCGAGCTTGGAGGGTTTCTTCTGATAGGTCTGCTGTAAATCTAAGGAGCGCTACTTTGTATGTGATTTCCTTCTTTGACCTTGCTGCTTGCAGTATTGTGTCTCTATCCATGGCATCCATCATTGTGACTATGATATGCCTTGGAGATTTTTTACTGGCGTCTCTTTTATTGGGCACCCTTCGGACTCCTTGGATCTGAATGCCTGGATTCTCTAGCTCTGGGAATTTCTTAGCAATGATGTCTTTGACTGTGGTTTTTTCACTGGGATTAGTTCCCTGTGCTTTTGGTACTCCCATGATTCTTATGTTGTTCCTCTTGAGGTCATCTCCTAGGACTCTGATTCACCCTAGAGCCATTTTGAGATCTTTTGCCATTATTTGTTGTTCCCTATATGCTTTCTGTAGCTCATCTTCAAGCTCACTGATTCTGTCTTCGGCTGAGGTCATTCTACTGTTGAGGGCTCCTACTGAGTTTTTTATTTCATCTACCGATTCTTTTAATTGTGTGACTTCTGTTCGTAGCCTTGAAATTTCTACTCTCCTTTCCTCCTGGATTATCTTGGTGGAGTGTTCCAATGCTGCATCCATGTCCTCCCTTAATTTATTGGTTGTTCGTTCCATAGTTGCTTTGAGTTCCTGAACCATCTTCACGATTTCCTCTCTGAATTCTTTATCTGAGAGGAGATTGCATTTCTGGGAAGCCCCTGTTGGGGTTTCTGAGATCCTCTCTTCCATCTCTCCTGAGAGTGGGGATTTTCGCTGTTTCTTTATGTTGTTATGAACTTTACTGTCAGGCGCTCCACTTTAACTTGTGAGGGGCCTGGGCAGGACATGTGAATTAGGGCAGCGCTGAGGTTGACTGGCAGCAGCGGCAAAGTGTGGGTAGGGTCCAGCAGGGCCCAAGCCGGCAGGACGCCGACTTGGGGGCAGTTTCTCACAGGGCCGTGGGGCACAGGGAGAAAGATCACCTTTAAATATCCTAACAAAGACAGTTCTGTCCTATGACTCCATGACACCAGCTTATATATCTGGTATAACTGGTATAACATGGCAAGCACCGGCTTCTCTCTTTTTTTTTTTTGGATCACACCCAGCGATGCACAGGGGTTTCTTCCTGGCTCTGCACTCTGGAATTACCCCTGGCGGTGCTCAGAGGACCATATGGGATGCTGGGAATCGAACCCAGGTCGGCCGCGTGCAAGGCAAACGCCCTACCGCTGTGCTATTGCTCCAGCCCCAACCACTGGTTTCTTTAGGTGGCATCCTAGACAGATTTATCAACACACCAGTAAAAATACCTCCCAAGAAGAGCTGGAATCTGACGTTAAGGTAAACAAAGAATTATCCAAATATTTTGGAAAAAAAATTGATAGCATCCCTAAGGAAATTAAAATCTGGGTCAAATCAAAACTGCCAAACTTGAGGTTAGAGAAAGAGTAGGAAAGTTAAGACACGTGTTTTACATGCTGTATGTGGCTGTCCCAGTGCTATACTAGCACCATGTATGGTCCCCTAAGCACCAACAGAGTGTCTCCTGAGCACAGCTGGGCGTGGCCCAAAAGCACAGAGTAAATAGATGAATGAACAACAAATCAAGCTGGTAAACTCCTCTGGGCTTGGCCTACTGATGTCATAAAGAATGTTTTCCTTGTCTTGGTCTCCCTCTAAAATCCTATGTAAGAAGATAATATGCAGGTTGAAACTTTAATCAGAAATTAAATTTTTATATTTACAAATACATTTGCAGTATGCATTGAAATAAAAGCTGCCAAGGGAATGACCTGACCCCTCTGTCTGCAACCTGACCTTCTAAAATACACTTTGTGGTTCTTTTCCTATGTAACCTCTTGCTACTATGCATGCATGATTGTTCTCTAGGCTGAGTTTACCACCTTTCAAACTGGTAAAACTCTTTGATTCATCACTTCATTTCTAGATTGACTGGCCTCACAGAGCATCAGAGAAACTGGAGTTTCAGTTACAGTTTGGTGAGCCAGGCAGGGTTACAGTTCCTCTTTTTTTTAAAAAAAAAAAACTTTTTAATTGAATCACTGTTAGACAGACAAAACTGTTCATGATTAGATTTCATTCATACAGTATTCTGACACCCATCCCTCCACATTTCAAAGTACCGGTGTCCCCAGTTTCCCTCCCATTATCCCCCAACCCCTGTCTGCCTCTATGGAAGGCACTCTTCAGGAATACAATTCTACTACAGCAAACCAGTCTCATATAGTTTAAGTCCCACAGAGCTGCAAGGGCTTTCTTTATACTCTGAGGACTTTTTTCTACTCTGACACCACTGCCATTTTCAATGGGCTTGAAAAAGAGCTTTTGGGGCTGGAGCAATAGCACAGCGGGTAGGGAGTTTGCCTTGTATGTGGCCCACCTGGGTTCGATTCCCAGCATTCCATATGGTGTCTGAGTACAGAGCCAGGAGTAACCCCTGTGCATCGCTGGGTGTGACAAAGAAAGAAAGAAAGAAAGAAAGAAAGAAAGAAAGAAAGAAAGAAAGAAAGAAAGAAAGAAAGAAAGAAAGAAAGAAAGAAAGAAAGAAAGAAAGAAAGAAAAAGAAAGAAAGAAAGAAAGAAAGAAAGAAAGAAAGAAAGAAAGAAAGAAAGAAAGAAAGAAACTAAGAAAGAAAGAAAGAAAGAAAGAAAGAAAGAAAGAAAGAAAGAAAGAAAGAAAGAAAGAAAGAAAGAAAGAAAGAAAGAAAGAAAAACAGCTTTGGTTCAGTTGATTTACTTTATTTATTTGTAGGGCCACATTTATGTCTGTAAGGTGGAAAAGTTGCCTTGGGCTGTACCGTTAAGAACTACCATCGTTTCCACATGAGCACTTTCCCCCGTTGAACATGGAGCCATTCATGGGCTCTCTTGAAGTGGGAACAGTTGTGTGAACTTTACCTGAAATCTAGGAACTGAGTTATCTCTAACCGAGGTCCTCTTTTGTATCTATTTTTTCTAGAAACTATGGGTAAAGTGTTCATGGATTTTCTCGAGCGGGCACCAGTAATGTCTCCATTGTGAGACTTGCACGCTGCCGACCTGGGTTCAATTTCTCCATCTCTCTCAGAAAGCCTGGCAAGCTACCAAGAGTATCCCACCCACACGGCAGAGCCTGGCAAGCTACCCCTGGCATATTCGATATACCAAAAACAGTAACAACAAGTCTCACAATGGAGACATTACTGGGTAAAGTGTTAAAAATAAAAAATAAAAAGAGCACATCCGGAAAGGTGAATTTCCTTCAATGAGGTTATAATTGAACAAGTGACACTTGAACATATAAAAATCTTAATATGTCAATCTTATCTGTTAAGTAATGAGCCTAATAAATCTTAGATGCCATATAGGCTTAGTCTATCTTTATTTACTACTGCCATCTGCCAAAATTGTTTTCAACTTTGCCCCTTCACTTCATGCCACCCCCTGTCTCTAACCCCTAGAATTTTTGGATGCGCTGGGGTAAGGAAAGTTAAAACAAATGAACACGGAGCTCGACTTCTAGATGGTGTGATAATCTCTCTCTAGGAGAAGTTGACCCATTGCTTTCTATTGGTCTGATTGGCCAGAGCAGAACTTTAAGACACTTCACTGATAAGGACTCCAGCACCTTGGGCAGACATAGAGACTGCATAGTCAATTGTGGACTTGATCTCACAAGGTTTTATGGCTAGTAGGGAAAACTCAAGGTGAACATGAGAAATTGAGATGGAGTCTCGTACACTAAAGTCAGTCTGTCAGGTAACTTATTTGAAAGGTGAAAAAATTTAAACAAATGATAGAAATCTGTAGCAACAATTGTGTCAGTGATTTTTGGTTTGTGTCTTTCCAAAAATAAACCAAAAGAATTCAGCATAATCAACCATATCCACACAGTGACCAAGCTCATTGAAGTTTCGCAAGAGTTCAAGATGCCACTCTGTCTAATGTTCATCGACTTAAAGAAGACCTTTGATTCCTGTTGAGACTGAAGTGGCCATCGAAGCCCTAGCCAAACAGGGTGTTCAAACTCAGTACATCAGGATCCTCCATGAGCTGCATTACAGATTCACCACCAGATCTCATCATTCTACAAGGAAGTGATCATCGACCTAAAAAGAGGGGTTCAGCAGGGTGATACCATTCACCAAAACTCTTCAGTGCCACCCTCAAGAACGTCATGTGATGACTGGGATGGGAACGAATGGGAGTGAAGATAGACGGTTGTCCACTATACCACCTCTGCTTTGAAAATGACATCATTCTAATAACACCAAACATTAGCCAAGCGGCACGAATGCTGGCCGACTTTGACCATGAGTGTGGAAAAGTCAGACTGCAGCTGAATCTCATAAAGACAATGTTCATGAAAAATGGACTAGTCCTTGATGTTTCATTTGCTCTCAAAGAAATGAACATCTCCGAATGCAGCAGCTATGTGTACCTGGGTGGAGAACTCAACATGACAAATGACCTGGCACCTGAGCTGCACAGGAGGAAGAGAGCAGCATGGAACACCTTCAAGAGTGTAGAAGAAGTTGTTAAGATGACAAAGACCCTCTGGCTCTGGGCATATCTTTAGACTCCACTGTTCTTCCTGCACTGACATATGCCTTAGAGACCTGGGCCCTATGAAAACAGGATGAGAACAATATTTGGGTCTCCCAAAGAGGAATGGAAAGAGCTATGTTTGAAGTATCACGTTTCACTCAAGTGAGAGAAGGAATCTGGAGTTCTGGCCTCTGTCAATGATCACGAATCAGGGATGCTGTCTCTTTTGCCAAGGCGTCAAAAATCAGATGGGCCATACAATTTGGAGATTACTGCTGAACTAGAGCTGCTACTCACTGGATTCCACAGAATGTCAAAAGAACACCTGGCCGCCCACCTATGTGATGGTCAGACTTCTTTGTCAAAACCCTTAATGATCGGTTTGAGGCCCTTTGTGTTCCTGGAGCGAGCAGATGCCACTGGACTACACTAGCACTCCACAGGGCCGCATGGAGACATTACTGGTGCCCACACAAATAAATCAATGAGCAACATGGTGACAAGTGATGCAAGTGATACAAGTGAATATATGTCTTAAACCTTTTGCCATGACAAAATTTCTTTTTTTTTAAATTTTTTATTAGTGAATCACTGTGAGCGTACAGTTACAGATTTATACATTTTTGTGCTCATGTTTCCCCCATACAAAGTTCGAGAACCCATCCCTTCACCAGTGCCCATTCTCCACCACCCATAAACCCAGCAACCCTCCCCCCCTCCCCAGTCCCGTCTTCCCCCACCCCACACTGCCACTATAGCAGGGTATTCTCTTTTGTTCTCTCTCTCTGATTAGGTGTTGTGGTTTGCAATAAAGGTGTTGAGTGGCCATTGTGTTCAGTCTCTAGTCTACATTCAGCATGCATCACCCTTCCCCCGCATGACCTCCGACCACATTTTACTTGGTGTTCCCTTCTCTGAGTTGCCCAGAATGAGAGACCAGCCTCCAAGCCATGGAGACAGCCTCCTGGTACTTATTTCTACTATTCTTGGTTGCTAGACTCCTATTCTATTATTCTATATTCCACAGATGAGCGCAATCTTTCTATGTCTGTCTCTCTCTTTCTGACTCATTTCACTTAGCATGATACTTTCCATGCTGATCCACTTATATGCCATGACAAAATTTCTTAGAAATAAAACTTTAAGAACAGATTAAATTCCTAATTGATTAAAGGTAAGATAATTAGGAGAAATATTTAAGAACTCACAATATACCTTATAATAATTATTCTTACTCCCAGTGGGAAGAGAAATGCATGTGAGTTAATCCAATCTCATAATCTCACGTGTTGTGCTTCATGGAGAGCATTGTTGCATAAGAAAAAATTGTCTAACTTTTTTTTTTTTTGCTTTTTGGGTCACACCTGGCGATGCACAGGGGTTACTCCTGACTCTGCACTCAGGAATCACCCCTGGCCGTGCTCAGGGGACCATATGGGATCTGGGATTCGAACCCGGGTCGGCCGCGTGCAAGGCAAACGCCCTTTAAAGCATATGTGAATAATAGCTTTAGTGTTTTAAAATTAACCAAGATATCTCAAGGTCTGGTGCATCTTGATATTATTCTAAGACAATGTATACCACAAACTAAACAAACTTTCTTGTTAATTGCCTTATCAAATAATTTTTAATTATGGGCACTGTAAAGCCCATTTCTATTTACAGAAGTACTGCTTTATGCTCAGAGAAATTTACAGTAAAACATGTTGACAAATTTCTCAGGAAACATGATTTTCATGGACAAAAGAAACAAATTTCACATCTCATGGAAAACTGCATTCTAAAAAATTATAAGAAATTAAGTTTTTCTATACGGGATTGAGTAGACTCTTCTGGATAATTAGAACTTTTGGGAACTGCAACAGACAGCAACCTGGTGGCTATATCTTTTTGTGAGTAGAACAAAAATAATTGTTTTCTTCTCTACCTGGCACCATTGGAAAGTGAAAGCCTTTAGTATTTTTATTTATTATGACTGTGTTTGTATTTATAAATAAATCTTTTCTCTCTGTGTAATAATTTGGAAAGTGTTGATACTGTTGAGGGATTAATGAGGTTTTGACTAGACTAGAATGTCAGAGACTGGATTATTGTAGGAGTAAGGAGTGAACTCAGAATGCCAACAGAGAACTCAGCCCAATGCTTGCTTAAGGTTGGTGTTTACTCAGAGGCAAGAACATTTACTGTTTGTGAAGAGATCTGCTTTGCAGTTCGAGAATCCCAAGAGTTGGTTTTGTTTTTTGGGGGGGGCGGTGTGGGGGAGAGAGGGGTGGGAGAAAGAAAACTGAAAAATAGGTCCCCAGTACAGTGATCACTGTATCACTGTATCACTATCATCCTGTTTTTCATCGATTTACTCGAGCGGGCACCAGTAACATCTCAATTTGTCCCAACCCTGAGATTTTGGCAGCCTCTTCTTACTCATCTTTCCCAATGCTGACTATTGGAAGCTGCCTATTGGGTCAGAGCTGCCCTGACCCTGACCCTGAAGTACAAGTGGTATAGGAAAAAAAATCTCAATCCTTAGAAAGAGGCCTTAAATAAACTCTTTGTCCGGAAAGGACTTTCAAAGTTTAATCTGAAGTCCTTTAATACTAAACATTCCAGAAAATTAAAGGATCTATAAATTATCTATTTTTATTGTTTGTTCCAAATCATTGATAAGGCTACTAGAATAAATTTAATTTGAAAACATTAAATCTGCAGTAATTGCTTCATAAATTTGGTATAAATTGGAGAGAAAAATGTGTTTCTCTGCTATGCCTTTTCACAGATATCAGATTCTAGTCCTCAATGATTTTTGAATCTTTTCCTTTTTGCTTGTGAAATCAGATTCTGATTTTTTTAACATCTGATTATGATTTTCAAACCTAATGTTTCACATTTTTTTATTGGCACACATTAATTAATGTCTTAGACTGCCCTTTTCCTAAAGACAATGCTAGCAGGCAGAAAGATCACAATAGAGACTGTAACTTGACAAGCCTTGTGTTGTTCATCAAAAAATCTGAGAACAGCATAGACATTAGCCCACATGATTATGTCATTTGAAGTTACTTTGGCTAATATCTTGAGCTGCCCAACAATTCTCTGATACTGCAATTGGCTCTTTGGCTTCCTTCCATTTTTAACCTTCCCACCTCTCTTTGTTTTTATGGAATTGTCTTTTACTCTACATGAAGGATTTAGCACACATCTTTAGTTTGACTTATCTATTTTCAAGATTAGCTCTATGATATAATTGGACAATTAAACTTCTGAAATCTGGAACTTTCCAGAAGTTTCAAAACAGGACTGTAAAAGGTACAAAGATATGTCACCCATAAAATCTGTCTTTGATAAAAGGTTAATTTCATTGGAGTGACCCTGAAGGTATAATAGAGATAATTTTTGAAAAAATATTTTCCCAACAGGTCAATTTTTCTATTTTGTTCTCTCTATGATGACCTTATATAGCAGGAAAAAGCTTGATGAGAGTCAACGCCCTGTATTTCAGGAGACTGTGGAAATGAACAAATGACAATGGTGACTTTAAACTGGCCCAAAGGGATAAGAAAGTTGAACAGGATGAAAAATTTCCTTGAACTTGGATATTGAAAGTGTAAAGTATTTCTCCTTCATCTGTCCTTTCTCCAGAGCCTAAACAAAGATTATAATGTGTAGGTGAGCTCTTAAATATAGATCTTTCTACAGATACACATTACATTGAAATGTGCCTCAGAGGGTCAGCCCAAGAGAAAATTTATTGACCTCTTATCACTCTGCCTTTTGAAACTTTGTGTCTCACTCTTTACCTATGTAAGCTCCTTCCTGTAATTATGCAAGCAGAATGGTTTTCTAGAACACAGTCATTCCCCACACTGAGCAGAAATGAGAAACACAGGTGCAATTGGATGGTTGACTCATGGGGATGGTGAGACTTGAGGTGCTTCTAGCTCTCATTAGCCCCAGATTTCCCAGGCACTTTGAGGTGACCAAAGTACGTAGAGAGGAAAGCACGAGGTTCCCTTCACATAAGCCACCTGGGAACCTTATTTCTTCTCATCTCCCACCACCAACAAATCCCTACCATTGACAGTAACGTAAAACTATAAATCATAGTGGCCAACTTAAGAAAGTAAAGTTTAAGATCCTTCAGACTACCAAATCTCAATCCATGCTTTTGGGCACCTAAGCATGCCTGGTTCATTTCCTACCCAGGAAACTGTTGAGCCCAAACCATTTTACTGGTTATTTCACCAGTAAAATGGGTTTATTCAGAAACAATAAGATAAATGCAAGTTGGAAAGTGCAGCCATAGTTGAAGCATCTGTTCACTTTCTTAGTACAAAGGGATTCATTTGGTGGAATGACTAAAGGATTCTACTTAGTTTACTCTTTACATGTGTCAGCAGGAACTTTGTGCCAGGGACTAACAACAAAGATTCTGAATGCAATAACAAAATGTCTATCACTCCCTATATCTTGCCTAAGAAGAAGCACTAGGGAAGCTTCTGGAATGACTTAGTCATGTTCTATGTCTTAGTCTGGGAACTGGTTATTCAGATGTGCTCACTTTATAAAAGTTCACTCAACTATATATTTTTGGCTTGTGTTAAGAGAAAATTTCAACAAAAAACTTTAGAGATTTATTTGGTTGTATTGTATGCAGGTAAAACATATTTTGTAGACGTCTGGGTTCTTTAGAGACTAGATAAAAAAAGCAAAAACTCAATAAGCAGTTTGATAAGATAAAAATATGAGGATAAATTTATCAGTAGCATGCATTTCACCTGTACACATGACAGAGACCCAAAACAACTGAGTAACTCACACCATATAATCTTAAATTCCATTTATAAATAATTTAGCTAATGAGGAGAATTTAGGAACAAGAGGAAATGGAAAGTTAGTTTAGATTACCTTCAAAAAGCATGCAGACTTGCATTCCATTTACCTCACTGGTTACACATTAGCCAAGAGAGACCCTAGTGGGAGATACAAGCAAATACATTTTGACTGGTGACCTTTATCTGCCTTTAGGACCTCTTCTATAAGAGCAACCATATACCAAAGATATATTTTGGGTTTGACATATTTTTCATCCCATTGCTCATCGATTTGCTTGAGCGGGCACCAGTTACATCTCCATTGTGAGACTTCTTGTTACTGTTTTTAGCATATCAAATATGCCACGGGACATATTTTTACTCCCCAACAGCTGTGTTTTATCATGTATTAACCAACATAACATCTAGTTAGTAGGAGATGTATAAAATGAAATATTTCTAATCAGAATAAGAGTAGGACATTCTCACCATCAGTGAAAAGATTGGTCAAAGCAAATAGTTTGTGGTTTAGAGGGTAAAAAAGGTAAATATCATGGAAGTATGAATTCACTACTGTTATTCAGAAAATTCCAGGGAGGTTGCTTTCAAAAAACCACTTTAGGGGCCAGAGACATAGTACAGGAGTTTGGCACTTTCCTTGCATGTGAACTCTGTTTAAATCTTCAGCACTGCCTATGGCCACCTTCCCTGAATACCACCAGAAGTGATACCCGAGCACAAAGCCAGGAGTAAGTCATGAGCACCTTTGATTGTGGAACAAAAAAGAATCCACTTTAGGGAAATTTTAAAACTCAGCTATATTAGGTTTTATGTTATGGTGGTAGTTGGCATATATGATTCCATTTGGGGTCTATTTTTTTCCAACCTACATATTTCTATGATTTTTCTGCATATTTCAAAATAGATGGCTTGCATATCTATACAATTCATCTTTAGTCTCCACCCAAAATCAAATACTGAAACATACACTTACACATGCGTCAGCAGGTTATGAAAACCAAAGTCAATTATAGAAAATTCAAAAATGCATCATTTTGAACTGCACATCTGAGATTAGTGTGAGCAAAAGTGTGACTTTGTGCATTTTTGCTAAAGAAAGTGGAACCAAATCAATGAATCTGGAAAGCTTCCAAAATTTTATGGCAGCGATAACATTATCAAAAACTCGAGCTGTCTCGATATTCAATTTTAGATTAGTATCAGCCAAAGTTCTCTAGATTAAATTTCAGGCTACAGCAAGTTAAGTATAGGTTTATGCATCATTATATTTGCAGTTATACATAGATTATTTGTTGAGACATTTCATGTATTTTTATAGCTATTTCTGTATATTTGTGGAAATACCACAAACTTTATATTTGTAGCTTTTAAACTAGCTTCAGATGTAATATTCTCTGAATACTTTTTCCTAGCACGTTCATTTTAAGCAAGATAGAGTGGAAGAAATTTTGATTAAAAAAGTGGTTTTCCTAAGTAATGTAAAAAGGACTTGTGGTCTCTTTTCTGACCCATACACTTCTGAGTTGATAACTTAATAACAAGACAAATAAGTATAAATAAATTTTAGTGGATACAATATAAAATTTAATAACATT
Source organism: Sorex araneus (assembly GCF_027595985.1). NCBI lineage: Eukaryota > Metazoa > Chordata > Mammalia > Eulipotyphla > Soricidae > Sorex > Sorex araneus. The sequence continues at coordinate 133,378,297 of NC_073304.1, read as the reverse complement.
AATATGGAACATGTACATGGCTTTAAAGTCTATAATGGAATAAACAAGGAATTATGTCTTATAGTACCTTATATACAGGGTTTAGGAGAAGATGGGGGGGTCACACCCGATAAGAAAGAGATAACCTGATAGGACAAAACCTTATCTCTAAATATTTGCTTTGTCCTAAGATATTTTTCTGATAATAAAAATTTTACTTATGGATTTTATTCTAAATCTATGTAATCTAGGTGCCTTATATAGTAGTTTTCTTGAGGTTCACCATGCCTTGATTTAATTTAGTTTCACATACCCAGGTAACATTGTATTTGACTTTTAATTTGAAAAAGTCTAGCTATATGTATTAGAAAAAACCTATCAGAAATTTTGGAAAGACTAACCCTACTATCTTCATTTTGACTTTTGGACACACCCAATGGTGCTCAAGGCTTACTCCTGGCTTTATGTTCAAGGATTATTTCTGAAGATGCTTGGGGAACCGTATGCAATGACAGGAATTGAACAGATGCTGGCAGCTTGAAAGGCAAGTACCTTAACCCCTGCACTATGTGCAGTCCCTATTGTACCTACTTTGAATTAAAAGAGGTTTAAATGATTACATAACTTCTTGGGCTATGCTGTTTATTCTGGCCCAAAAAATATAAAAATAAACCAGATACCATTGATTAAGAGTAAATCCTCTACAAGATTTTCTCAATTCATACTCCACCTCAAAGCTTTATCGTTTTCAGGAACCCTGGACTTCTAAATAATTTAAAATTAAGGTGCACCTACTGTTTCTTAAGTTTTGATAAGATCACAAAGTTATGGTAATATATATACAATGGAACTCAGCTCTATGGCAAAGCATAATCATGTAATTCTCAGCAACATGAATGGAACTAGAGAACATCATGCTGAGTGAAGTCAGACATAGGGGAAAGGATAGATATAGAATGATCCCTTTCATATGTGGGACTTAAGTATATGGAGCAAAGTAGCAACAAAAGTCAAAAAGCAGTATAATGGGAGAACTGGGCCACACAATTGAGTTGGGAGCAGTTGACAGTGAGGGATCCTTGGGAGAGGAAGGAGGTATACTGTAATGTGTGTGGTGTTGGAATTATATGCCTGAGACATCATTATTAATAGTATTGTAAGTCACAGAACTCAGTATAAAAATTCAAAAAAAGTAGCTATCTCACAGATGAATAAAAAAAGGTGATATTTATTACTCTTTTAAATTTTGTTATAAAGGATACACATGAGGAGGAACTTTAGAATGAAGATGGCAATAACCGGGAGGGCACCAAATGTGAAATATTTTCGTCCTAAGAATTTACATGATCACCCATCAGAGAAGCTCTTGAGAATTGTGCTTCCATATATTTAATTGATACTGTTAAATAAGCATGGTTGATCGAAACACTGGCTAGGAGATTGACATCAATTCAAGTTCTTGCTCTTCTCAAGAGGTAAGATGGATAATATAGGGACCTCTAATTACATCATTTTTTTTCTAGCATGGACAACCCCCATCTTGAATTCATATAGGGTTCTACTATAAGTCATCTTATTAGATATACTCAGACATGACATAGGGGATCCACTAAAAATAAAGTCTTTCCAATTTCTTGGGAAAGGTTTAGAGGCTCCTTCCTAGAGACTGGAGGAAAAGACTACACAAATTCCTTATCACTAATAAGTTATTTGTCTCCATAGTGTTGATGCAGAATTCTATTAAAAAAAGACTGAAGAACATAGGTAACATTTTAGTTAATCTATATTCACTCAGTAAAAACAATCAAAGGGGAAGGAGGGTTGTTTATTTTGTAGATGTGCATACACTGCCCGTTCATTTCCCAAAATTAAATATTTGTTTAATATTTTGGTTGAAGCTTGTTCTTTACTGATATACTAAATGTTGATTTAACATTAAGCAGTGTTCTGAATTTAATTTCAAATAAATAAATCTGAAATACATTAAACAAATACAAATTTTAGAACTAGAGAGCTAGTAGAGAGGGTAAAGTGTTTATCTTGCTTACAGCCCACCTGGTGTCCCTCCTCAGTACCTCATATGGTTCCCAAGCCTCACCAAGAATGATCCCTGAGCATAGATACAAAGTAAGCCCAGAACACTGCCAGAGTATTCCCAAACAAAGAAAAAGTGAAAAATTGTATGTTTCCTTGTGAAAAATTATCAAAATTCTTACCATGTTCACTAATCAAGGATAATAACTTTGAATTAGCTTTTAAAACGCACTTTATATATTTTTTTCTGGTCTGCCTCTCAATCCTGATCTCTGGTACCTCTATTTTATTTTTTTCTTTTGCTTTTGGGGTCTCATACCTGCAAGTGTTTAAGTAACACTCCTACCTCAGTACTCATAAATCAGTTGTGGAGTTGCTCGGGGACCATCTGTAATGCTGGGGATTGAACTGGAGGGTCAGCTGTATGCAGGCAAGAATCATAACCCCATGTAATTTATTTAGCCATGCATGACCACTTTTGCTTTGTCTCTTCATATTCTTTCTCTACACTTGGTCTTCTTGGACTTCTGGCTTGCTACAATATGCCTCAAAGAGAATATAAGCTTTAGAGGGCTTTTCTAAACAGCTGTCAAAGACATATATTTTATCAAACAACACACTTTAAAAAATTGTATGTACAATTCTTTTTTCTGAAAAATATTATTTCTTATAGTTGGAATATTATTTAGACATTATTAAATTTTTTTACAATTGCAACTGTTGAGTCTAATTTACTAGGGTAGAAATTTACTAATTAGCACTAAATAGTTTGAAAAAGTCTAGTGTCAAGAATTATCTTTTTAAATACATATGAACTTTGCACTTGAAAAGTTGGTCAGATTTCATTGATAACCAAGTAGTTTCTTGAATGCAACAATAAAAGTGAAAGAATAAGGGTTGATTTATGTTAGTAAAATAACTTGAAAACCTCTACAATAACTACTGTTTACCATGAAGTATGCTTACTTTGCTTCAAGAAAGAGGAAAGTGATACCAGACATTCTTGTCATCCCCAAGTCCAAGTGGTTTTGTCAGTGACACAAAACATAGACTCTGAAATAGGAAACACAGGAAGAAATAGAAGAAATAGTGACTTCTCTTAACATTTCCATTGGATAATCCAGGTTTATATTTTAAAACAGATGGAAACAAGGCACCAAATAATGGAGTAATTTGGTTAATGTTGATGTCTTTATGGAGTTCAGAATAAAATATTCCACGGCTAATTAAAATTCTTCAATTTAGTAAGAACCTAATATTTACAGAAATCTACAGTTCTCCATTTGAAAATTGGCATCTGCTATTTTATGAAGCTAATAATACCTTGATGCCTCTCTGTAGAAAAGAACATTTGAGATAAAAACATAGGCTGTATAACAAAATATAATTCAGTACTTTGTTAGGACTTATTTTAAATTTTTATTTTTTGGTATAAAATTTGGTCCAGCATATATTCATAACTTCCTTAAAAATTGTTCAAATTTCTTAAATGTGCTTAACAGTGTTAGGGCAAGAAACTGTAATAGCTGTTGTGAGAAACCCACATTCCACACTGTGGAAGTTTTTCCTTTTGTGCTGTTTTCAAGTCCCTGTAATTTAGGGTAGGGGCTACATGTAGGCAGGAATGTGCAACTGACTAAGACACTTCCCTTGTACATAGTCAACCCTAGTTCTATCTCCAGCATGGCATGTGGTCCTCTGAGGTCTGCTGGGAGGAGTCCTCATGAGTGCAGAGGTAAGAGTAAACCCTGAGTACTACCAGGTGTAACCCCAAAACCAAAATCAGTATATAAATGATTGATTCCTTGTAGGCTTAAGGGGCTAATACTAATGGGTTAGTTGGCATCTAGTAAGTTTTGTTTATTTTGTTGTTGTTGTTCTTGTTGTGTGGTAGAGGAGAGCAATCAATTGGGCATATATAACAAATCTTTTATTCTCCTAGAAGTGACAAAAGGAAAAAAATGTTGGAGGAAAGTGATAACTTTAGGTGAAAAAGAGGGTTATTGACTTACTCTGTGCAGTTTGAATTATTCATAACAACAAAAAAGAGAAAGCTTTGATGCTTTGGGATACAGCATTCATTGAAAAGTCATAATGTTAAAAGTAGAAAAGAATTGAGAATTAAGGATAAATGCATTTTCAATTATTGGATCTTTAATTCGCATATTTCCCTGTAGTCTTTGACAGCCAGACAAGCACTGCTGCTTGGATTGGTGTATGTAAGACTATCAATTAGGTTTGCTGCTTCAGTTAAAGTGTTTTTTACTTATTTTTAAACTTTCAATTCTTTGGTTTCCTTTCCTCATTCTTAAAATAAAGTTATCTTCACTCTGATTTCTCTCTACCACCTCTTTCATTCTTAGTTTATATTACAATCAATGAATATGTCCTTACATCCTTACATGACCTCTATTTCTATGTATATATGTATATACACATGTGTGTATTTGTATGCAATTATATATAAAATATAATGGCATTTTAAATATTACATACCAAGTTTTGATGAGAATGTGGAACAAAGTCAACTTTTATATTAACATACAAATGTATATTTAAAAATTTGGCAGTACTTCATAAAGCAGAAAATTTGTATTCTATAACTCAATAACCCCCCCTCCCTAGCATTTTCTTTATCGATAAATTAGAATTGATAATGTATCTGCTTTAAGCAAGTTTTAGGATTAAATGGATTAGTAACTAGTGCTTTAAAAAGTTAGAGAGGATATGGATAGTAATCTCCCAAATTGGTGTTGATCCTTTTGGTGTGGAGAGAGGTATTAGTAATCAGACATAGAATTTCAGACAAATGTTTGTTTTCTTATGGTGACTGCTTACAGAATTTTAATTTTGTGGGTGTTTTAAATATTGTTCCTCCAAATTAGCAAGTAGAAACAAATGGCCAACTAGTGAATAGATTAATTTATATATTTTCTGTGAATAGTAGGAAGACTCTGTCAAGTGAATATCAGAAGTATCTGGGACCACTCCCCTGCCATGCCTCCCCGGGTCCCCGCTTCCCGAGGCAGCCTGGGCTCCCAACGTCCTGCAGCCGCCCCACCTGAGGCCTGCGACCCCGCCAGGAAGATACTGGGGTCGTGGCCTGTATCCCTGTGGGCATGGTCCCAAAGAGGGCATGGCCTCCTATGGGAGCGGCCGCAGTTATTATTTTTTACCTTAGCACAATAGGTATTGTCTATTTCTTTGAAAATCACTTTAGCCAAATAGCCCATTAGCTTAGTCTAACTTTATAAAAGCTATCAGTGAATAAGGGAAGCTTAGCACAACCAGAGCCCCTCCTTCCCACAACAAGAGGGAATAGGAATAAATAACTACAAAGTTCCAACTCTACACTTCTGTAACAATATGAAGAAACAGCGAAAATCCCCTTCAGGAAGAGAGGGGGAAGAAAAGATTCCAGAAACCTCAACAGGGGCTACTCACATCTACGACCTCTCAGATAAAGAATTCAGAGAGGAAATCTTGAGGAGAGTCAACATACTCCAAGCAACCATGGAACAGACATCCAATAAATTAAGGGAGGAGATGAATGAAGCACTGGAATGGTCTACCAAAAAATGCAGGAAGAAATGAGAGCAGAAATTTCAAAGCTATGAAAAAAAGTCACACAAATAAAGGAATCTGTAGATGAATTAAAAATCTCAGTAGATGCTCTCAACAGTAGAATGACTATAGCCGAAGACAGAATCAGCGACCTTGAAGATGAGCTGCAGAAAGCATACAGACAACAACAAATCATGGCGAAAGACCTCAAAATGGCGATAGAGCGAATCAGAGTCCTTGTGGATGACTTCAAGAGGAACAACATAAAAATCATTGGAGTACCAGAAGCACAGGGAAGTAACCCCAATGAAAAAAACACAGTCAAAGACATCATTGCTAAGAAATTCCCAGAGCTGGAAAAGGCAGGCATCCAGATACAAGGAGTCCGAAGAGTACCAGGAAAAAGAGACCCAAATAAAAAGACTCCAAGGCATATCATAGTCAGAATGACGGATGCTATGGATAGAGACACAATTCTGCAAGCAACAAGGTCAAAGAAGGAAATCACATACAAAGGAGCACCCCTCAGATTTACAGCAGACCTGTCAGAGGAAACCCTCCGAGCCCGAAGGAAATGGTGGGACATAGTGAAAAAACTCAACGAAATGAATGCCTCACCAAGAATACTTTATCCAGCTAAACTCTCACTCAAACTTGAAGGAACCATACACTATTTCTCAGATAAACAACAGCTCAGGAACTTCATAGACTCAAAACCAAACTTAAAAGAAGGCCTAAAGGGGCTACTGTAAGATAAGGAGGAGCCCCATAAGAACAACAAACCCCACAGAAAGATGACACAAAACCCTATCACAATAATCTCTCTCAATGTAAATGGCCTAAATGCACCTATCAAGAGACACAGAGTGGCAAAATGATCCGGAAATTAAACCCAACATTCTGCTGCCTGCAAGAAATACATCTGAACAAACAGACTAAACATAGACTCAAAGTCAAAGGATTGAAAACAATCCTGCAAGCAAACAACTCCCTTAAAAAAGCTGGAGTTGCCATCCTAGCATCCGACAACATAGATTTCAGGTTGAAAAACATTAAAAGGGACAGTGAAAGGTCATTTTCTATTTATCAAGGGATATGTACAACAGGAAGAAATCGCACTCTTAAACGTATATGTCCCTAATGAACGACTGGCTAAATATTTAGAACAACTCCTAACAGACTTCAAAGAGGACATCACTAACAGCACAACAGTAATCAGAGACTTCAACACCACCTTATCACCTCTGGATAGATCTACAAGAACAAAACTCAGCAAAGAAACACTGACTCTGAAAGAAGAAATTGAAGAGAGAGGCCTAGTAGACCTATACAGGGCTTTACATCCCAAAAAGAAAGAATACACATTCTTTTCCAGTGCACATGGAACATTTTCTAAAATACACCATGTACTGGGCCCCAGAACATACCTCAATAGAATCGGAAAAATAGAAATTGTATCAACCATCTTTTCAGACCATGATGCGCTGTAGAAGCTAACCACTCACCGACACGGAGAACCAAATCAAACACCTGGAAATTAAACAACTCAATGTTGAACAATGAGTGGGTCAGGAAGGAAATTAAGGAAGAAATCAAAAGATACTTAGAAACAAATGAGAATGAAGACACGAGCTACCACAACATATGGGATGCAGCTAAAGCCATGTTAAGGGGAAAATTTATAGCTCTCCAAGCACTCCTCAGAAAGGAAGAAAGGGTCCACATAGATAGCTTGACTTCACGGTCAAGACCTTAGAAAAGGACCAGAAAAAGGAACCCAAACCAGACCGAAGGAAAGAAATAATAAAAATTAGAGCAGAAATTAATGAAATGGAAACAAAAAAAAAATCTGAAAGATCAATGAAACAAAGAGCTGGTTCTTTGAGAAAATAAATAAGATTGATAAACCACTAGCAAGACTCACAAAGAAAGAAAGAGAGAGAACCCTAATAAATCGAATTAGAAATGAAAAGGGGGACATCATAACAGAAACCAGTGAGATTCAAAAGATCATTAGAGACTACTTGAAGGTCTATATGCCACAAAAAAAGAGAACATAAAAGAAATGGATGAATTCCTTGATTCTTACAATCTCCCAAGACTGAGCAAGAAGACTTGGAATACCTGAATAGACCCATTAATTAAGTTAAGGAAATCGAAACCGTAATCAAAAATCTCCCCAAAAACAAAAGCCCGGGTCCAGATGGATTCACTGGTGAATTCTTCCAAACATTTAAAGAATACCTGTTGCCAGTTCTCCTCAAGCTTTTCCAGAAAATTGAAAAAATAGGAACTCTCCCAGTGTCTATGAAGCATACATCTCCCTAATACGAAAAGCAAACAAAGACACCACTAAGAAAGAAAATTATAGACCAATATCCCTGATGAACACCAATGTGAAGATCCTCAACAAAATATTAGCAAATAGGATCCAACAACTCATTAAAAAGATCATATATCATGACCAAGTGGGATTCATCCCGGAGATGCAAGGATGGTTTAACATTCGGAAATCATCAACATAATCCATCATATCAGCAAAAGTAAAGATAAAAACCATATGATCATATGATTAGATGCAGAGAAAGCATTTGACAAGATCCAACATCTGTTCATGATGAAAACCCTCACCAAAATGGGTTTTGGAGGAACTTTCCTCAAGATAGTCGAAGCCATCTACCACAAGTCTATGGCAAGTATTATCCTCAACGGGGAAAAACTAAGGGCCTTTCCTCTAAGATCAGGCACAAAACAAAGATGCCCACTCTCACCACTTCTCTTTAATATAGTACTGGAAGTACTTGCGATAGCTATTAGACAAGAAAAAGATATTAAGGGCATTCAGATAGGAAAGGAAGAAATCAAACTCTCACTATTTGCAGACGATATGATACTATATCAAGAGAAGCCTAAAGCCTCTACTAAGAAACTCTTGGAAACAATAGACTTATACAGTAAAGTTGCAGGCTACAAAATCAATACCAAAAAATCCATGGCCTTCCTATACACAAATAATGAGGCAGAGGAAAGGGACATGAAAAAAGCAATCCCATTCACAATTGTGCCCCAGAAAATCAAGTACCTCGGAATCAGCCTAACCAAGAAAGTAAAAGACCTCTACAAAGAAAACTATAAAACGCTACTCCATGAAATAAAAGAGGACATGAGGAAATGGAAACATATGCCCTGCTCGTGGATAGGAAGAATCAACATTGTCAAAATGGCAATACTCCCCAAAGCATTATACAGATTCAACGTGATCCCTATAAGGATACCCATGACATTCTTCAAAGAAAGGGATCAAGGAATCCTAAAATACATATGGAACAACAAACGCCCACGGATAGCTAAGGGAAAAGATGATGGGAGGCATCACCCTCCCCAACCTGAAACTTTACTATAAAGCAACAACAATTAAAACAGCATGGTACTGGAACAAAGGCAGAGCCACAGACCAACGGAACAGGGTGGAATATCCCTACACACAACCCCAAATGTATGATCATCTAATCTTTGATAAGGGAGCAAGAGATGTGACGTGGAGCAAGGAAAGCCTCTTTAACAAATGGTGCTGGCACAACTGGACAACCACATGCAAAAGAATGGGCTTAGACCTCGACCTGACACCATGCACAAAAGTCAGATCAAAATGGATTAAAGACCTTAACATCAGACCACAAACCATAAGGTACATTGAAGACAAGGTCGGCAAAACCCTCCACGATATTGAAGATAAAGGTATCTTCAAAGATGACATGCAACTGGCCAACCAAGTGGAAATAGAGATAAACAAATGGGACTATATTAAACTAAAAACTTTTGCACCGCAAAAGATACAGTGACCAGAATACAAAGAAAATCTACAGAATGGGAAAGGATATTTACCCGATACCCATCAGCTAAGGGGTTGATTTCAAGAGTATATAAGGCACTGGTTGAACTCTACAATAAGAAAACATCCAGCCCCATCAGAAAATGGGGCAAAGAAATGAACAGGAACTTTCCCAAGGAAGAGATACGAATGGCCAATAGGCACATGAAAAAGTGATCTACATCACCAATCATCAGGGAGATGCAGATCCAAACAAACAACCATGAATACCACCTCACACAACAGAGACTAGCACACATCCAAAAGAACAAAAGCAACCACTGTTGGAGAGGATATGGGTAGAAAAGGACCCTTCTATACTGCTGGTGGGAATGCTGACTGGTTCAGCCCTTTTGGAAAACAATATGGACGATTCTCAAAATATGAGAAATCAAGCTCCCATTTGACCCAGCAATACCACTGCTGGGAATATATCCCAGAGAAGCAAAAAACTATAGTCGAAATGACATCTGCACTTATATGTTCATCGAAGCACTGTTTACAATAGCCAAAATCTGGAAAAATCCCGAGTGCCCTAGAACAGATGACTGGTTGAAGAAACTTTGGTACATCTATACAATGGAATACTATGCAGCTGTTAGAAAAAATGAGGTCATGAATTTTGCATATAAGTGGATCAGCATGGAAAGAATCATGCTAAGTGAAATGAGTCAGAAAGAGAGAGACAGACATAGAAAGATTGCACTCATCTGTGGAATATAGAATAACAGAGTAGGAGACTAACACCCAAGAATTGTAGAAATTAGTACCAGGAGGTTGACTTCATGGCTTGGAGGCTGGTCTCACATTCTGGGGAGAGGGGAATTCAGAGAAGGGAACACCAAGTGAAATGTGGTCGGAGGCCATGCGGGGGGAAGTGTGATGTGGGCCGAATGTGGGCTAGAGTCTGAACACAGTGGCCACTCAACACCTTTATTGCAAACCACAACACCTAATTAGAGAGAGAAAACAAAAGGGAATACCCTGCCACAGTGACAGGGTGGTGTTGGGGGGAGATGGGATTGGGGAGGTTGGGAGTGATACTGGGTTTACTTGTGGTGGAGAATGGGCACTGATGAAGGGATGGGTTCTCGAACTTTGTATGAGGGAAACATGAGCACAAAAATGTATAAATTTGTAACTGTACCCTCACGGTGATTCACTAATTAAAAATAAATAAATTAAAAAGAATAAATAAAAATAGAGAAGTCAAATGCATACTGATTAGCACAGTGAATTAAGTATCCCCAACTTTATGATTCAACATCATATTCCTTGGGAAAATATTTGGACTTGAAATTATCCATTGAAGAACATATTTTTGTTCATAAACATATTGAAATATAAGCAGCTCTCACAGAAAAAAAAGTATCTGCACACAAAAATTCTGAATAGATTTTGTGTTCCTCCTATGACTGCTAGAAAACCACACTGGTGAAGTTCATAAATCTAGATGTTACCAGTGAGCAACCTTAGATGAGACAGTTGGTCTAAGAAGTCATGAGTAGTTAGTTTTACATGGCAAACGGAGCATGAGTGCATTGGCTATTCTGAATTTCACTAATCATTCTGTTCTTCTATAGGCCAAAGCAGATTTAGTTCATTTTTGTTAGAACTAGTTTTACGTATTTTTACTTTTACACTGCTGTCTGGATATCCTTAATTATACTCATGCCAGCATTTTGTCTCATGTTTACATTTCTAAAGATTGATACAGATGGTGTGCCACATCTGAGGTTTGTAGTATATAATTTTGCTCCTGCCAAGTTTTGCATCTCCCAGTTTCAGTCAAACAGTATTCAAAAATAAATACCATGGAGTAAAATTTACTATAGTTGCATCTGTACTGAACATTTTCTGGCTCATTTCTTATAATTATTCCCTTAACAATACAAGATTACAACTATATACATAGCTTTTACACTAGAAGCCTCTGTACCTTTAGTATAATAAATAGACACTTAATATATACCATATACTTATTATTTGAGGGCATAGCCAATAGTGCTCAGGGCTACCTCTGATCTGTGCTCAGAAATAATGCCTGGCACTGCTTGGAGGACCATATTTGATGCCTGAGATGGAATGTGGGTCTGACCCAGGCAAGGCAAGCAACTCACCCAGTACTTCTCTGGCCCCATTATGTAAATAAGGTATTATGATTACAAGGTAAATAATTTAGAGACTATTTAAAGTATTTAAATTATAAGGAAGATTAATTTACTATAATTAAAAGGATTATTTAAAGTATAAGTAAGATAGTCTAGGTTATTTGTAGTAACACATCATTTTATACAGTTAACTTGAATATTTTGGTGTCGTCTGGGGATTAGAAGCAAATTTCTCACCATACCAAGACAGTACTCTTTGTTTTAACAAAGCAAAATCATAATTCATTCATTCATGTGAAAGAATTTTTCTAAGCTACTATCTTATGCCAGATAGTACATATTGAATTTCACTCTTTAAACTTTTTAAAACTAAAACTCAAATCTAATTTATGGTCTATGTCTTTATAAATTGTCATGTAAATTTTGTAGTAATTGCATAGAATTTGTATAGTGCTTTTGGGAGGATTGTCATTTTTACAATATTAATTCTTCCAACCCAAGTATAGGGGATGTATTTCTATTTCCTAGTATCTTCTTTCATTTCTTTTACTAGTAATTTATAGTTGTCTTTATATGTCTTTCACTTCTTTTGTTAGAATGATTCCACGTACTTGAGTTTTGAGGGATATGCTTATGAAAGATATTTTAAAAATATGTTTCTATATTATTTTCTATATTATTAGAATGTATGAATACTATGAATTTCTCTACGTTGACTTTGTAAACTGAAAGACTTACTGTGAGACTTTTTATTTATTTATTTATTTGTAATTATTTTTAATCACAGTGATACACACAGTTACAAAGTTGTTCACGATTAGGTTTCAGTTATACAATGTTCCAAGACACATCCCTTTACCAGTGTACATTTCCCACTACCAGTGGTCCCAGTCTCCCTCTCCACACCCCTAGCCTCTATGGCAGGCAATTTGCCTTTCACACTCACTCTCTCTCTCTCTCTTTCTCTCCCCCTCTCTCCCTCCTTCCCTCTCTCCCTCCCTCTCTTCCTCTTTCTGTCTCTCCTCTCTTTCTTTCCTTTTGGACCTAAATATTTGCGATAGAGATAGTGAAAGGTTATCAGGTATTTCCCTTTACCTATTTTCAACACTCAGTTCCTGTACAAAATTATTGCTTCCAGACATTATTGTAATGAATGTTGGTCCCTTCACTATCCTAACTGTGCTTTGTTCCCCCCCCCCATTCTTGTCTCAAGCTTCCATCCATTGACCAGTCCTCCCGACCCCTATTTATGCTGGCCTTGGATATTAGTCTCATACTATATATATGTATATATATATATATACATATATATGTCACTGTATCACTGTCATCCCATTGCTCATCGATTTGCTCAAGCAGGCACCAGTAACGCCTCCATTGCGAGACTTGTTGTTACTATTTTTGGCATATCGAGTATGCCATGGGTAGCTTTCCAGGCTCTGCTGTACAGGCGAGATACTCTCAGTAGCTTGCCGGGCTCTCCGAAAGGGATGGAGGAATTGAACCCTGGTAGGCAAATGCCCTACGCGTTATGCTATCGCTCCAGCCCACAATACATATATATTATATATTTATATATATTATATATATTATCCCACAGTTGAATGCAGTCATTTTATCTGTTCTCTTTCTGACTCATTTCACTCACCATGATACTCTCCATGACCATCTATTTATAAGAAAATTTTATGACTTTATTCTTCCTAATGGATGTATAGCATTCCATTGTGTAAATGCGACATTATTTCTTTAATCAGTCATTATTTCTTTAATCAGTCACTATTTCTTTAATCAGTCATCTGTTCTCAGGCACTCGGGTTGTTTCCAGATTCTGGCTATTGTGAACAGTGCTTCAATGAACATAGAAGTGCAGATACCATTTCTACTGTGTGTTTTGGGCCCTTGGGGTATTTTTCTAGAAATGGTATTGCTGGGTCATATAGAAGCTCAATTTCTAGCCTTTTGAGGAATGCCCATCATGATCACAAAATCCCGTTAATCGTCGAGTTGCTCGAGCAGTCTCAGTAACCTCTATATTTGTCCTATCCCTGAGATTTTAGAAGCCTCTCTCTTCTCGGCCTTCCCAACGATGCTGCATTGGAGGCTCTTTCAGGGTCAAGGGAATGAGATTCAGCTGGTTACTGGCATATCCATTCACATATGGATACACCATGGGAAGCTTGCAAGGCTGTCCCATGTGGGCAGGAAGCGCTCAGTAGCTTGCTATTTTCTCCCAGAGGGAAAAGTAGGTTATAAGATATCGCTTCTGGGAGCTTGCTTTTAAGTCTCTGGATGTTGGCCATTGGTGGGATTACACATACCTGGGTTCCTCTGCTGGTACCTTCATGCATGAGGCTTGTCTGAATGTGTGGAGAAGGGGCCTTGAGTATGGCTGTGGCTACGTTCCGGTGGTCTTCGGCCGCCGGGAGCTCTGCTCAGGGCAGGGAGGGAAGCTGGAACCCATCCCCTCTGAGGGGCCCTGGGGAAGACAGCCAGGCATGCGGGCAAGAGACTCTCTGCCCATATTGTTTGTATTGAGGAATGCCCATATTGTTTTCAAAAAAGGCTGGACCAGTGGGCATCTCTACCAACAATGATTTAGAATCCCTTTCTCCAGCATACCCACCCAGCACAGATTGTTCTTGTTCTTTTTGATGTGTACCAGTCTCTGTGGTTTAAGATGAGATCTCATTGTTGTTTTGATGATTAGTGATATAAAGCAGTTTTCTCCATGTGTCTTTTGTATTTGTATTTCTTTTCAAAAATCTGTTCATTTTTTTCTTCTCATTTTTTGATGATGTTGGATGCTTATTTTCTTGTAAAGTTCTACCACTGCCTTATCTGTCTTGGATATTAATCCCTTATCATGTGGGTTACTGGGTAATCTTTTTTCCCAATCTGTGGGCTGTCTTTGTATCTTGGTCACTGTTTCTTTTGAGGTGCAGAAGCTTTTATGTTTAATGTAGTCTCATTTGTTTATATTCCCTTGCACTTGCCTGGTCAGTGGTGTTTCATCTTTGAGAATTCCTCTAGCTTCAATATCATGGATTATCTGCCCAAATTTTCCTCTATGTATCTTATAGATTCAGATTTGACATGGGGGTCTTTAAATCATTTTGATCTGATTTTTTGTGCATGGCTTTAGAGAGAGGTTTGAGTTCATTTTTTGCATATACTTTCCTACTTGTTGAAGCTGCTTTCCTTGCTCCACTTCATATTTCTTTCCCCTTTATCAAAGATTAGGTGATCATATTTTGAGGATCAGTGTCAGGATATTCAACTTTGTTCCATTGATTTGTGGGTATGTCTATATCCCAGTACCATACTATTTTAAATACTACCACTCTGTATTACAGTTTGAAGTTGGGGAAGGTGATGCCTCCCATCTTCTTTTTCCCAAAGATTGCTTTAATATTTGTGAAGGTTTGTTTTTCATATGAATTTCAGGAATGTTTGATCTATATCTTTGAAAAATGTCATGGATATCTTTATGGGGAAAGCATTAAATCTGTATAATGCTTCGAGGAGTATTGCCATTTTGACAATGTTAATCCTCCCAATCCAAGAGCAGGAGATGTATCTCCATTTTCTTGTATCCTCTTTTATTTCTTGAAGTAGTGTTTGCTGTTTTCTTAGTATGTGTCCTTCACCTCTTTAACTAAACTGATTCTGAGGTACTTGATTTTCTGAGACATGATTGTGAGTGCTATTGTTTTCCTAACATCTGTGTTCTTTTTCATTATTTGTATATAGGAAAACAATAGACTTCTGGGTGTTGACTTTGGAAACTGCCACTCTACTATATAAATATATTGTTTCTAGGAGTTTTTTCACAGTCTTTAGTATATTCTAAGTATACTTAAAATATACTAAGTATATTCTAAGAGTATCATGTCATCTGCAAATAATCCTTTCCTATCTGCATGACTTTGATTTCTTTATATTACCTAATTGCTATGACAAGTACCTCCAATACTATATTGAATAGAAGTGACAAGAGTGGGCAACCTTGTCTTGTCCCTGATCTTAGAGGAAAGGCTTTTAGTTTTTCCTCATTGAGGATAATGCTGCTGTAGCTTTGTGGTAGATGGCTTTGACTATATTGAGGAAAGTTCTTCAACTCCCATTTTGTTGAGAATTTTTATCAGAAACGGGTGCTGGATCTTGTCAAATGCTTTGTCTACATCTATTGATATGATCATATAATTTTTATTTTGTTTTCTTAATTTTTGGGTCACATCTAGTTATGCACAGGTGTTACTCTGGCTTTGCACTCAGGAATCACTCCTGGCGTTGCTTGGGGAACCATAGAGGATGCTGGGGATCGAACCCAGGTCAGCCGTGTGCAAGGAAAATGCCCTACCTGCTGTAATATTGCTCCAGCCCCAATCATATACTTTTTATCTTTTCTTCAATTGATATGGTGAATTATGTTGATTTACTTGCAAATGTTCAACCATCCTTGCAGCCCTGAGATGAATCCTACTTGGTCATGGTATATGATCTTTTTGATGAGTTGCTGGACTCCATTTTCCACTATCTTGTTGAGGATATTTGCATCTCTGTTCATTAGGGATATTGGTCTGTAATTTTATTTTTTTTGTAGTGTCTCTCTGCTTTGGGTATCAGGGTGATATTTTTCTCATATAAATTATTTCGTAGTGTCTGTTTCTTCAATTTCCTGGAAAAGCTTGCAGAAGATTGACAGTTGGTCCTATTTAAAGGTTTGAAAGAATTCTCTAGTGAATCCATCTGGGCCTGGGCTTTTGTTTCAGGAAGACTTTTGATTACCATTTAAACTTCCTTGACGGTGATAGATTGTTCAGGTATTCCAGATCGTCTTGGTTCAGCCTTGGGAGGTCATAGGAATCCAAGAATTTATCTATTTCTTCAAGGTTCTCTTGTTTCATGCCACAAAGATTTTCAAAAGAATCTCTGATGGTCCATGGATTTCTGCAGTTTCTGTTGTGAAGTTCCCCTTTGAATTTCTGATCTGTTTTATTCTACTTTATAACTTTCTGTAAGAACCTGAAAAGAATTGAAAATAGGTCTTTGTTAAAGATGTTAAAGAACTGGTTAGCAAACCAATCTGGGCCCAGACTTTGCTTTTGGGGCAATATTTAATAGCCTTCTAATATCCTGGATAGTAATTGATCTGGTTAGGTCCTCTAATTCTTCTTGCTTGTTCAGCCTTGAGAGTTTCTAAAAGTCAAGAATGTATCCATTTGTTCTAGATTCATCAATTTCACAGCTTAAAGAGTTTTCCTGATAGGGCCTGATGATCCTTTGACATTCTGTGGTGTCTATTTCGACCACAGAATAGTGTGTCTCTGCCCCTTCATTTGTAATTTGTTTTTAGAGTTTTCTCTCTTTCTTTGTGAGTCTAACTACTGGTTTGTTTATTGTTTCAAAGAACAAATTGTTGTCTTCACTAATTTATTTTTTAAGTTTCCATTTTATGTATTTATGCTTGTTTTATTATTTCATTCTTTTTATTTCGTTTGGTTCCTTTTATTTAAATTTTCACTTTTTAAAATTTATTTGGAGGGGGTATGGTGCCACCAGCAGGTCAACCTATACCTTCGGAGTGATGGATCAGCAGCTTAATGGTCCCTTCAGACTTCTAGATACCCCAAATTGCTGCTTTGCCTTTGACCAGAGGCCAATTTGCGGTCAAGTTTGCCAAGACATTAAACGAGCAAAAGTTAGGTATGTGGGAGCCACACTCACAAACCACCTCTGGCTCAGCTATATAAACTCATTTATTGGCTTTATTTCAGAGACACATAAATCCTGAAAGAGATCAAAAGATACAGTGAGGGCCAGTGGCGCGAGTGGGAACCCAAGTGGGCACCCATGACTGAGATCTCCAAGGCCACTTGGGTAGGGACTGGGCCTCATCCCCAGTCTTCCAGGAGCTTGGTAGTCATACCCACAAACTGCCCCTGGCACCATGTAATCTCATCAACGACCAAGACCCAGTCTATAAACTAAAGCTCCCGGAAGAGAGTGCTGCAGAATGTCCTGGACATTATATTCTATCCATAATAAGCAATACAAAACAAATCGTCTAGCATTGCCTTTTCGGCAGGTTTGAGTGGTGATGATGGGACTGACATCAAAATATCGAATGTAACCAAAGTAGAGAGTATGGGGGAAATTGTCTGCCACACAAGCAGGGGAAGGATTGGAACGAGGAGCTAGGGTGTTGGGGTATACTGAGGATTTTGGTGGTGGAAAATGTGCACTGATGAAGGGATGGGTATTTGATGATTGTATGACTGAAGCTCAAACATGAAAGCTTTGTAACTGTATCTCACAGTGAATCAATAAAAAGGGGGATAAAAGAATAATAAAAAAATAATAAAATAAAAATTCTGAGTTAAAAAAAAGTAATGTGGAGTTCATGCCCAATTCAATCAGCTTATTCAATGGCTGAATGAATAGCAATACTCCTACATTATTAAAAAAAATATTTGGCTCCTTTAATGCTTGCTCTATAGTGAATGCTTGTATTGTTATGAACTTCTATCTTTTTTTTTTTAGGTTTTAGACACATCCAACAGTACTGAGAGCTTATATCTGGCTCTGTGCTCAGAGAGCTCTCCTGGCAGGCTCTAAGGAATATGTGGGTTGCCAGGGAATGAATCTCAGTAGGCCACATGCAAGGAAATAACCCTTCCAAGTGTACTATCTATCCAATCCTTGAATTAAACATCCTTGGATTTGGGTGTTCATAGAAGTTTAAAACCAATTCTCTGTGAATACAAAACAAAGCTTGTGTTATCTTTTGGCGGATTCAGAAGTTATATTTGAATGTTCTGCTGCACAAGCGAAGCCCTCTAGTCTCTACATTGGTCAAGGATAAACACCATTTTCTTAAGAAATGTAAGTGTAGTGGAATTCTTAGAGAAGAAAAATTAGTTTCAAACATTCTTTGTATCAGAATGTCAGGCATAGTTTAGTTGAAAAAAAGGACAAAAGAAAGGTAATTTAGTTGTTCTGCATTAACTAACATCCTTGGCTCTGTTTCATTAAGTTCTAGGAGCTATAAATATATATCCACTCACTTAAATCTTAACCGTGTGAAGTAAGGTGATAGCTACTTTATGGATGACAAAAATAGAGGCCCATAGTGGTGAAATAAATTGCCCAGATCTCATGGCTATAGTGGTTAGTGCTGTGACCTATATGGAGAGACCCGGCTTCAAACCCTGATTTATTAATTATTGTACTGTATAGGAGTTCACAGAATTAGAAAGTATGTCACAGCATAAAAGAATTGGATATAGAGTTTATGGAATATCTATATGTAATTAAAGTTAAACAGAAGGGCATCTAATCCCAGATAACAAATATTTACTTTGAAGTTGTTTATACTGTTATGTTCTATTAGAAAATTATCTGCTCCCAATTTGCTATACCATCAGTTTTGTTAAATTCAATTCTTTGGTAATCAAATTTGAAGTCAGGGAAAAGAAAATGAGTTTCATTCTTGTATTTTTAAAAGAGGTCAGAAGGTATATAATTGAATGTGTATAGTTCATGCAAGGCTGATAACAGGAATGTGTAACCTTATGTGTTTACAATTATTGGGGGGTGGTATTTGCAACTTTTCAAAGCATGTATGTGAGTCTTATTAAAATATCAAGGAACTGACAGTCCAGTTGCCATACAGGTTACATATCCATTAGGCAGTTTCAGAGAACATGGAAGAGCTGAGTTTAATAAAACCAGTGGCAAATGATATATTACTAGCTGCTAAGCATTTCTGGCATTTAGGATAGTGTCATATACATGTCTCAAAATAGATAATATTTATTATTTATTAACAAAATTACAAAGCTGTTAATATTATGAAAACTTATTTAATGAATGTAAAAGCAATAATTTATGTATATAACCAAGTGATTATTTTACTTTGTTAGACTTTTAGGCTATCAGAATTGTTTTCCACTGCATGCCACATCCTGATCTTGTGAGTTCAAGTTAAAACTACAGATTGCTGTTGATGTCTTCCAGTTTTGGACACTGACAATTTCTCATACTTCATGGCTGGGATAATATACATAATATATACACATATTTATTATAAATATATATGGGACTTTATTCATGCACTTACATATGTAGTCAATTTGTGGAGAAAACATATTAAATGATAATCATAAATGCCCCATGACCAATTTTTATTGTTTTCCTATATAAAATTTTAACCCATCATTTTAAATTTATTCTTATTTTTTTGCTTTTTGAGTCACACCTGGCAATGCTCAGGGGGGCGGGTTATTCCTGGCTCTTCAGTCAGGAATTAGTTTTGGCGTTACTCAGGGGACCATATGGGATGCCAGGGATTGAATCTGGGTTGGCCACGTGCAAGACAAACACCCTACTCACTGTACTATCAATCCAGCCCTCCACTACTTTTGTCCTCTATTTATTTATTTTTATTATTATTATTATTATTTTGCTTTTTGGGTCACACTCAGCGATGTTCAAGGGTTACTCCTGGCTCTGCACTCAGGAATTACCCCTGGCCATGCTCAGGGGACCATATGGGATGCTGGGAATCGAACCCGGGTCAGCTGCGTGCAAGGCAAATGCCCTACTTGCTGTGCTATCACTCCAGCCCCTCCACTATTTTTTAAATGAAAACTTTAATTTTGTTTTGGTTAATACCAGGTGATGCTTGGGGCTTACTTCTGGCTCTGCACTCAGGTGCTATTTCCATGAGAGTGCTCAGGGGACCATACAGACCATTAAACCCTGGATGCCTACATGCAAGAACTCTGTACAATGTAGGACCTTTCTGGTCCTTAAATAGAAAAACTTTTTAAAGCAATGCTTTATGGTGCTAAAGAGACAGTACAGCAGGCAAGTTGCTTGCTTGCCTTGCACATGGACAACCTGGTTTTAATCGTAGCATCACATATGATCATCCAAGCACCGTCATGAGTAGCTCTGAGAACAGAGCCAGGAGTGGCCCTTGAGTACCACCATGTGTGGTCCAAAAAGAAAGTACATTACATTTTACTTTCTAATTTTCTGAAGATGATTGACTCCCTTTTTCTCCTTTAGTTATTTTAATGAACACTCGTTTGCTTCTCAAATATTACTGAGTGTACATTTTTGAACTGTGATGAGATAGTGGGCTTAAGGGCAGGAAGCTGACAGAATCTTTGATTGCAAATTCACTGAACTAGGTGATTAATACACTTTTCTAAGATATTATGTAGGTCATAACACTGTAACAGGCAAGCGAATTATGTGTGGAGTCTTTGACAAAGGAATAAATGGTACCAGGAGTTACTCAAATGCTAACTAGTAGGCACTAACAGAATTCACCCGAGTGCTCTGTGCATGGTGCTATTTTCAATCATTGCTCCATCTGAAATATGCAATAGTTGGTCCAGAGGGATCCAGAAAATGGACGCCATGTGATTATAATTTTTTCTTCTACAAGCAAATTTGGACTATGTGATCAAAGGAATTGAAGTCATATGCGTTAGTTTCAAGGGAATCTGGAAAAGTAAATAAATAAAATTCTGGTTCCTTCCTGAAGGAAGCAGATTTATAACATGGGAAATTGTTCAAAACAGAAAGAATTCTCAAAGTCTGCTGATTAGCTATACACTGGAAGACATAAGCTACTGCATGGAATCATGAACAAGTCTATGCTGAGGCATGTTCTCGGACAGGAGAGAGTTACTCTAGGGAATTTAGACTGCTGCACAATTGTGCTTGGTCTTTCTTGCTCTGGTATCTTCCTCATAATACTTATTTGTGCTAATGATTAAAGAAAACAGCTAGGTTTATTATTTCTATTTTATTTGGGGGGACCTCCTCAGTGCTAGTTGGGGAGCTGAGATCCACTTCATGAGATGATACAACTGGCAGTGTGAGACCAACAGCCCATCAGACCATCAGGTGGCTCTGTGCTTGAGTCTGTGCTGGGGACTGACTGGGCCGATTGTGGCTCGACTCGAACCCACACCTAATGGTGCTCGGGGAGCCTAACAGAGCCAGGGATCAAATAGGGCCTTGTGCATGTAAGGTTCAGATTCCAACCTTTTGTTGTATCTCTTTGCCTCTTACTTTTCTTATCAGTCACTTTGATACAGAGGCCTTCCTGATACCTAAGATGGAACAGATATTGAGCTACAGAGCTGAAATTTCATCTTTTGCCCTCAGGAATCCAACTTACCTTCTCACCTTCTCTTCTTATCCATAATGTCAAACCATTCTCTTAGGGTCACATATGCTAAGAGCAATAGACTATAAATTGTCTTCCAGATTACTTAGTTACTCATAGGTAACCGGGTCAATGGCTTATTTATCTAACAATAAAAACTGTAGTGTTCTGATTCTGTGTATATTTAAAAAAGATTAAAAATACAAACAAAGTGATTACCACATTATGTTATGGTTATTCTCTCTCTCTCTCTGTTTTGGGTAACACACTCCTGGCAGTTCTCAGGGGACCAAATTTGATGCCAGTTATTGAATCCAGGTTAATTGAATGAAATGCAATCACCTACTTGCTGTGCTATTGTGCTGGCTTCTGGTAAGGACACTCATGTGAATTTTGGATGAAGCAAGTTAGGATTAATGATACTGAAAAAAAACATTACCACTTTATACAATGGAAGTTCAGAAATACGGAATTCAGACCTTACTTTCAGGTATAGAGGAGACTCAATTAGCTACTTTGTGGGTATAGTTTGATCAGTCTTTTACAGTATCCCTAGTGCTAATCCTTTGACTAACCTTTACCTTTATCTTCATTTGTAGTAATATCAAAGAATGAAGCTGTAACTCTGAGTTTCTTTCAAACGATAATGAATCTACAGCTCACTCTGATAAAAGACACTGCTATGTGGTGTTTAGGGGACCTTGTCTCTCATGGGAAATATTTCCTTGTGGAAACACTGCAAGGCTTCAGGACTACCTGTTATTTATTGTTTAAAGGACAATTCGCCATCATGTCTTGATATATCAAAGGGAATATTTCCCTTTTCCTCTCTTTGAACTTGATTTCTTAGACAAAAGGGAGGTTCCTTAGTTTTTTGAACACATCAACAGACATTGCCTTTTTGATGAGCCAGTTCCTGAAAGTCACACTAGCCAGTCTATAGATGAGACTGAAACTGATGCCAGTGTGTTTCAAATGGTAAACATCAAAAATTCCCTGCCACTGCAGTTTATGATTGTCACGTAAACAGTTAAAAGTGGCCACTTATTATTGAATCTGGTTTCTACCTTGACTGAGAAATTCTTGCTCCCCTACCCAGCTGTTTTCTTGGAATTTTGATCATATTACAGACCATGTTAGCTTACCTTAATTTTAACTTGTACAGTTTTAGGGATTTTAATTTTAATTGTGTTTAGAATCAAGCTGCTTCTGATTGTTCCTTTTTGTCTCTGGCTCTGTCTGTCTCATGTGACAC